>NC_073631.1:95242500-97742500 GCF_029407905.1 Bubalus kerabau | reverse complement strand
GCTTTCCACAGAACTTGCAGGACACAGTTTCACTAAGCTCTCTGTAAGTACATAACAAGGATCCATCTTACTCCAGTTTATAATAACAAGTTTCTTCTGATCCTCCAGGACCAGCTTTCTACAAGCAGTTTATGAACCTTCACTGGCTCTTCTTTGAGACCACATTTCTGTTAATAGTTTGTTCAAGGCATTTAGATTTTCTTCATTATGTTCACTAGAATTCTTGTAGCCTCTACCCATTATCTGGTTCCAGAAACAGTCCCACAATTTTAGGTATTTGTTGTTGCAGCACCTCACTTCCAGGTACCAAAATCTGTATTAGTGTTTTATTGCTGCCATAACAGATTACCACAGGTGTGATCACAACACCCATAATTTCATAGTTCTGTAGGTTAGACATCAGTCTCATGGGTTAAAGTTAAAATGTTGGCAGGGTGCTGTTGCTTACTGAAGAATCCACTTTCAATCTCATTAAGGTTGTTGGCCAGATTCATTTCTTTGCAGTCGTAGATTATAGGTCTCTCTTTCCTTGCTGGCTGTCAGCCAGGGGTTGGTCTCTGTTGTGTAAGGTAATATATTCACAGATTCCATGGAGGAAAGCATGGACATCTTTGGGAAACCGTTCTGCCCGCTACAAGTACAATAACTGAAAGGGATAATTTGCGGGGTGGCCTAACACAAAGCTAGAGATCACTGAGAAGAGTGAAAGTATTAGAGTTAGTGAACTGGAAGATACTGCTGTAAAAAGTAATTTGGAGCCTAGAAAGAAAACAGATTAAAGAAAAATAAACAGAGCTTCAGAGAACAATAGAATAGTATCAGGTGGCCTACCACTTGATACATAATTGGAATTCTAGAGGGAGATATGAGAGAATGGAGCAAAACAGATGCTTGAAGAAATAATGAACAAGTATTTGCCAGTATGCATTTCTTCTGGAAGTACAAGATTGATCTAACAGTCAATAATTGACATAATATTCCTCATCTAAAGAATAAAGGGTAAAAATCTTTACATCTTAACAGATGCTAAAAAAGCAGTTGATAAAATTCAATGGCAATTTGTAATTAAATCTCTCTTTTCAAGAATTTCCTGACAGTTCCATGGTTAGGACTTGGCACTTTCACTGCTGAGGCATGGGTTCAATACCTGATCAGGGAACTGAGATCCTGCGGAGGAGGAACTGAGGTCTGACGGCTTCCCTGATGGCTCAGACTGTAAAGAAGCCTCCTGCAATGCAGGAGACATGCGTTCTATCCCTGGGTTGGGAAGATCCCCTGGGGAAGGGCATGGCAACCCACTCCAGTATTCTTGCCTGGAGAATTCTATGGACAGGGGAGCCTGGCTGGCAGCAGTCCATAGGGTTGCAAAAAGGCGGATAGGACTGTGTGACTAAGCACAGCGCAAGGTGTGGCCAAAAAAAAATCTCTTTTCAAAGCAAATAATAGGAACATTATTATTATGATAAACATACCCTCCAAAAGTCTCCAATACACTAGTATTTATTGGTGAAATATGAAAGACTTTCCCCTTAAGATTATGAATGAGACTAGGATGCCTGCTTATCCTGTTTTTTAAGTAACATTTTACTGGAAAGTCCTACTTGGTACAATAAGTTAAGAAAAATATATAAAGATTTGAAAGGGGACATGAAATTATCTTTGTTTACAACATGATTGTGCATATAGAAAATGTGAAATAATCTATATATTATCTGTTAGAATTGATATGAGTTTACCAGAATTACTGGATAGGCTAATATCCAAAATCAGTTTTGTTTCTACATACCAGCAGCTAGTCAATATGAAACAATTTTGAAAAGATGGTAGGTATCATTTTAGTAAAAATCAGATCCTTAGGAATAAATGTACCAAAAACTTTGTGTATTTCTACACAAGATTATAAAATGTTATTTAACAAGTATGACTTGAATAAGTAGAGGGATATATCAAGTCTTAGAATATTCAATACTGTGAAGATACCACATCTTCTTTGATCCACTGATTCACTGAATCCTTGATCAGAATTTCAATTGACTTCTTTTAAATACCAAACAGAAATGCATGCATTTTTGTATCAAAAGACATCCCAAATGTGCTTTTTCATAATAGCCCCCAAATGGAAGTAAGTCAAACATTCATTAATGCTTTAATCAAAAAATAAAATTTGGTATATTTATAAAATCATCCCCAAGAAAAAGAAATGCAAAAAAGCAAAATGGTTGTCTGAGAAGTCCTTACAAATAGCTAAGAAAGGAAGAGAAGCAAAAGGCAAAGGAGAAAAAGTGATACCCAGCTGAATGCAGAGTTTCAGAGAATAGCATGGAGAGATAAGAAAGCCTTCCAAAGTGAACAATGCAGAGAAATAGAGGAAAACAATAGAACAGAAAAGACTAGAGATCTCTTCAAGAAAATTAGAGGTACCAAGGGAACATTTCATGCAAAGATGGGCACAATAAAGGACAGAAATTATATTAACCTAACAAGCAGAAGATATTAAGAAGAGATGGCAAGAATACACAAAATAACTATACAAAATAATCTTTATGACCCAGATAACCATGATGGTGTGATCACTCACCTAGAAACAGACTTCCTGGAGTGCGAAGTCAAGTAGGCCTTAGGAAGCATCACTACAAACAAAGCTAGTGGAGGTGATGGAATTCCAGTTGAGCTATTTCAAATCCTAAAAGATGATGCTATTAATGTGCTGCACTCAATATGTTAGCAAATTTGGAAACCTCAGGAGTCGCCACAGGACTGGAAAAGATCAATTTTCATTCCAATCCCAAAGAAGGGCAATGCCAAAGAATGTTCAAACTACTGCACAATTGCTCTCACTTCACATTCTAGCAAGTTCATGCTCAAAATTCTCCAAGCTAGGCTTCAGCAGTACATGAACGGAGAACCTCCGTTCATGTATCTGGAGAACCTCCAGATGTACAAGCTGGATTTAGAAAAGGCAGAGGAACCAGAGATCAAGTTGTCAGCATTGGTTGGATCATAGAGAGAGCTGGGGAAATCTAGAAAACATCTACTTCTGCTTCACTGACTATATTAAAGTCTTTGATTGTGTGGGTCACAACAAAATGTGGAAAATTATTAAAGAGATGGGAATACAAGCTTACCTGCCTCCTGAGAAACCTGTATGTAGGTCAAGAAGGAACAGTTAGAACTGGACTGGTTCCAGATTGGGAAAGGAGTACATCAAAGCTGTATATTGTCACCCTGCTTATTTAACATATATGCAGAGTACATCATGCAAAATCCTGGGCTGGATGATTCTCAAGCTGGAATCAAGATTGTCAGGAAAAATATCAATAACTTCAGATGTGCAGATGACATCACCCTTATGGCAGAAAGCGAAGAGGAACTAAAGAGCCTCTTGATGAAGGAGAAAGAGGAGAATGAAGAAGCTGGCTTAAAACTCAGCATTCAAAAAACTACGATCATGACATCTGGTTCTATCACTTCATGACAAATAGATGAGGAAACGATGGAAACAGTGAGAGACTTTATTTTCTTGGGCTCCAAAATCACTATAGATGATGACTGCCGCCGTGAAATTAAGACACTTGTTTCTTGGAGGAAAAGCTATGACCAACCTAGACAGCATATTAAAAAGCAGAGACATTACTTTGCCAACAAAGGTCCGTCTAGTCAAAGCTATGGTCTTTCCAGTAGTCATGTACAGATGTGAAAGCTGGACCATAAAAAAGGCTGAGCACTAAAGAATTGAAGCTTTGAACCGTGGTGTTGGAGAAGACTCTTGAGAGTCCATTGGACTACAAGATCAAACCAGTCAATCCTAAAGGAAATCAACCCTGAATATTCATTTGAAGGACTGATGATGAAGCTCCAGTACTTTGGCCACCTGATGTGAAGAGCTGACTCACTGGGGAAAAAACCCTGATGCTGGGAAAGTCGAAGGCAGGAGGAGAAGGGGACGACAGAAGACAAGATGGTTGGATGGCATCACCAACCAGTGGACATGAATTTGAGCAAGCTCCAGGAGATGGCAAAGCTCAGGGAAGCCTGGTGTGCTGCAGTCCGTGGGGTCGCAAAGAGTTGAACATCACTGACTGAAGAACAACAACATATAGTCAATAGTATATGTACAATAATAGAGATGAAAAAATTGTCATGGTTATTCAGTGGACATGAGTTTGAGCAAACTCTGGGAGATAGTGAAAGTCAGGGAAGCCCACCATGCTGCAGTCCATGGGGTTGCAAAGAGTCGGACATGACTGACTGAACAACAGCAACAACCATTGATAAATGTGACCACATGGATAAATCTCAAAGAAGTCACATACAAACAAATACATTCTGTAGAGTTCTATATAAGTTAATTTCAGATTTAGCTGGCACAACTAATCTATGGTATTACAAGGTAAGATAGTGTTTATCTTTAGGGCATCAGCATAGTACTGCTTGGAAGGTGGCAAGTAGGTGGCTTCTGAAGTGTTTGAAATAATGTAACAAATTAATAGATTTGTTATAATTCATTTATGACCTGCAGATAGTTTTTTAATAATTTACCTATGATTTAATTATGTGTCAGGTGTAACAGATTACTATAAAACTTAATCAGATTAAAAGGATAAGAAACAATTATTTTCCCCACACAATTTCTGTAGGCCAGGGATTTGGGAGTATTTTAGCTGAGTGGTTTCTGCTTGAGGTCTTTTGTGAGGATGCATTTAAGATATTGGCGAGAGTTGCAGTCATTTGAAGGCTTGACAGAAGCTGAAAAATCTGCTTTCAGGTATCTCACACACATGACTGGTACCTTCAAGCAGACTGTTGGCAGAACGCCTCAGTTCCTTGTTGGGTAGACATCTCCATATTGCTGCTTGAATGTCCTCATAATATTAAGGATTGCTTCCCTCAGAGCAGGTGGTACAAGAGAGTGCAAAGTGGAAGTCACAATCATTTTTATGACCTTGTCTTTGAAAACACATCCCAACATTTCTGCAGCATTTTGTTGGATAAAAAAGGTCAGCTCTATTCAATGTGAGTGGGGACAACACAAGGGATTGAACCCCAGGAAACATTCACTGGGGCATCTTCAAGGTGGATACTGTGTTGGGTTTTCTAGGGCTGCCAAACAAAATACCACAGACTAGGAGACTAACACAGCAGAAAGTTATTTTCTCACAGCCCTGGGGGCTAGGAAATCAAAGATCAGAATACCAGTACCAGTAGGGTTGATGTCCAGTGGGAGCTTTCACTTGGGTTGTAGCTGGCTACCTTCTCAGTGTGTGCTCACATGATCTTCCTTTGGTGCCTGTGGAGGGAGAGAGCGAGTGAGCGAGAGAGCAGGAGTGGGAGCTGAAGTGCTCTCTGTTGTCTCTTTAAAGATTTTAATCCTGCCAGATCAGGACCCCACACTTATGACCTCATTTAACGTTAATTATTTCTTGGAGGCCCCTTCTCCAGATAGGTCACACTGTAGGTTAGGGCTTCAATATATGAATTTGGTGGGAGGGATAGGGGAATGCAAGCATTCAGTCCACAATAGTTACTTCATGTATTTTTCTATATTTTTGTTATAATAAAATACAAAATTAACTTTTAAAAATGGGTAATAATTTCTCAGGCCTGTACAAAGAAATAGTCTTTAGAGTTAAAAAACAAAATAAAAAAAAGCACCAAATGTTGGTAGAATGACAGACAAAGATAAACACAGGCAAGTACATTCTAACTGAATTTTTTTTAGCATCAAGAATAAAGAAAAGGTTCTAAATTTTATGTAAAGATAATTTGACCCATAGTTGTACTTCAGGTTTCTCTCAGCTGGATTGCATGCAGGGCAGCAGTGGAGCAGTGTCTTAATAGTGCTGTTCATTTTAATTATATTTTATATTTCCTTGATTGAATACTTCCCAATTTATTTATATTCATTCTTCTATTAATGGGCATTTGGATTGTTTTCTGTTTTGAGCACTTATTAATAATGAAATGGCTATAAACAGCATCTCTGTACCTAATACCACACTATGGTTTCATTACCATAGTTTTATCTCTTTGTATGTAAGCATGCATTTCTATAGGGTATACATCTAGGAATAGAATTGCTAGATCATTGGGTATACATCTCTTTACTAGGTAAGTTGGGCTTTTTTCAAAGTGATTGTACCGATTTATATTCTAGCCAGCAGTGTGAGATTTCTGGAGGCTTGATACTGTCAAATTTTTTTAATTTTCCTAATATAATTTTACTAATCTATATATTTTTTTATTGACATATAACGCACATGTCATAAAATTCACCTTTTTAAAGTATATAATTCAGTGGTCTTTATAGTATGTTCACAAAGTTGTATAACCACTACCACTAACTCCAGAACACATTTACCACCTTAAAAAGAAACCCACAACCCATTAACAGTCCCATTCCCTATACTGCCCTCCGCTCAAGCCCTGGAAAACATTAATCTGCTTCCCATCTCGATGGATTTGCCTGTTCTGGACATTTCATATAAATGCAATCAAACAGTATGTGGTCTTTAGTTGTTGGTTTCTTTGGCTCAGCAGTAAAGAATACGCTTGCAATTCAGGTGATTTGGGAGATGTGGGTTCAATCCCTGGGCCCGGAAGATCCCTGGAGGAAATGGCAGCCCACTCCAGTATTCTTTCTTGCCTGGAAAATCCCATGGACAGAGGAGCCTGGAAGGCTATACAGTTCATGGGGTTGTAAAGAGTTGGATACCACTGAGTGACTGAACACACAATAATGTTTTCAGGGTTCATTTATGTTGTAGAGGTATCAGTACTTCATTCTTTTTATGACTGACTAGTATTCCACTGGGTGGCTCTACCATATTTTATTTTCATTCATCTGTTGATGGACATTTGGGTTGTTTCCACTCTTTGACTTTTATGAATAATACCACTATTAGCAGTTATTCATAATTTTTTTATGTGGACATGTTTTCAGTTCTTTGGACATTTACCTGTGAGTAGAATCCCCAGGTCTTAATGGAACTATGTTTAACTTTTTGAGGAATGCCAAACTGTTTTACAAAGTGGTTGCACCATTTGCATTCTTGACAGCAATGTGTGAAGACTCTTGACTTCACATCCTAACCAACACTTATTATCATCTGTCTTTTGAAATTATACATGCCATAGTAGGTATGAAGAGGTATATCAGTGTGGGATTTTTTTTCCCCCATTGGAAAAGTTTTATTGAAAAAAACTGTATGAAGAAATTCTTGGTTTGATGGCAAGAAAGGCTTTATTTCCCTAACAAGTTTGAGCATCTTTTCATGTGGCTTTTTGGGCATTTCTGTATCTTTTCTGGAGAAAGGTCTTTTCAAATCCTTTTCTTATTATAAGAATGGGTTATTTATCTTTTATTTGTGGTAGTTGTTAAATATATTTTGGATACTAGAACTTTATTACACACATAATTTGCAAGTGTTTCCTCCCATTCTGTGGTCTTTTCAATTTCCTGATAGTGTCCTTTGATCAAGACTAATGTGTGTGGTGTTTTGGTTGCTTGTGCTTTTGTTATTTTACCTAAACCATTGTCTAATCCAAGGTCACAAAGATTCACACTTTTGCTTCTTTCTTCTGAGAGTTTTATCTTGTACACATTTTGATCTTTGATCCATTTTGAGATATTTTTTGTGTGATGTGAAGTAGGGGCTCAGTTTCATCATTTTCATGTGGATATCCAATTGCAGTATGAGTTTGCAGTTGTCTCAGCACCATTTTGGAGAAGGAAGTGGCAGTCCATGCCAGTGTTCTTGCCTTGGAAATCCCATGGACTGAGGAGCCTGGCAGGCTGCTGTCCATGGAGTTGCAAACAGCTGGACACCACTGAGCATGAGCACACAACACCATTTGGTGAAAGACTGTTCCTTTTCCATTAAATTGTCTTGGCATCCTTGACAAATCATTGTAGTTTTAAGTTGTAATTTCCTAATTACTAATGAGTTTGAAAACCTTTTTCTGTATTAATTAGCCATTTGGATATTCTTTCTATTTAAATACCTTTTGGTATTTTGCCCCAATTTTGGGGGAAGGAATTTGGGTTATCCACTTTATCCTTATTGATTTCTCGGTCTTCTGCATTCTAGATGTGAATCCTTTGTTGGTTTTATATGTTGCAAATAGTTTTTCGCACTCAAGTTTGTCTGTTCCTTTCTTGATATCTTAATGAACAGAATGTTCTTAAATATAATGTCACTCTTTTACTTTTGGAGTGATATTTTGGGTGTCTTAATCAAGAAATGTTTTCTACCCCAAGTTCTGAACTGTATCATCTGTACTGTTTTCTATAAGCATTATAGTTTTAACTTTCATATTTTAGGTCTGTAATCTACCTGAAATTGTTTTTTGGATATGGTATGAGATTGTTGTTGTTTAGTAGGTCATGGACTGCAGCATGCCAGGCTTCCCTGTCCTTCGCCAGCTCCCGGAGCTTGCTTAAACTCATGTCCATTGAGTCAGTGATGCCATCCAACCATCTTGTCCTCTGTTATCCCCTTCTCCTCCTGCTTCAATCTGTCCCAGCATCAGGGTCTTTTCTAATGAGTTTCAGCTCTTTGCCTCAAGTAGCCAAAGTATTGGAGCTTCAGCATCAGACCTTCCAATGAATATTTAGGATTGATTTCCTTTAGGATTGACTCGTATAAGATAGCAGTCTTTTTTCCCCATATAGATACCCAGTAGTTCCAGCACCATTTGTTGAAATACCTGTCTATACTCACTGCTATGCAATATCAGCTTTGCCATGAAATAGGCATCCTTGTATGCATTGGTCTGTTTCTCAGTTCCTGTTCTCCACTGCTCTATATTTGTGTCCCTGTACCAGCAAACATTGCCTTATCATCACAGCTTTCTAATAGTGTAGGTATATGGTAGAACAAATCCCCTTTTTGTATTCATTTGCAGTAGTGTTTCCAGCTCTAGTTTTGTATCCTTATTTATATTTTCTGTGTGTGTGTGTATAATTTTATCAGGGATTGTTTAGCTTTCCCCTCAGTTGAGTTTTCCTCTTCCTGGAACACTCCCACCAAGACCATTAATAACAATCAGGTTCTAACCTGGGCAATCTTATTCCTCAGATTTTTCATTTATTGGGACTTTTCTCTAAGGAGACCAGCCATGCCAATGACTGGTCATGCTGCCAAAACGAGTCTTTGACCTCTCATCCTTTGATCCACTTCCAGAAAGCCACAGTAGATATCGGACTTGATGCCCACTTTGCTATAACAATTTTTATGCAGGTGAGTACGAATTTCCAAGCAAAACTCATACCTGACCTACTGGAGTAAAATTTATTGGGCAAAACTCATGCGCTGGAGCAGTACTAGTGCTCTGAGCTCCACGTTGCCCTTTTATTCTAGAACAATGTACAGACATCTATCAGGACCATTTTTCTCATCCCAAGAGAGGGATTATGACCCTTGAGATGTGAGATTTTCAAACGTTAGGTACCAAAGCACCTACCACTCACTGTTGTGATCAGGGGTGAGATGCAGAAAAAATAAGTGGCAGACATTACATCTCATGCCACAGAAATAAAAAAAGGTCAAAACAGACTACCCATTTGATCTTGGAGAAGGCAGTGGCACCCCACTCCAGTACTCCTGCCTGGAAAATCCCATGGATGGAGGAGCCTGGTGGGCTGCAGTCCATGGGGTCGCAAGGAGTCGGACACGACTGAGCGACTTCCCTTTCACTTTTCACTTTCCTGCATTGGAGAAGGAAATAGCAGCCCACTCCAGTGTTCTTGCCTGGAGAATCCCAGGGACGGGGGAGCCTGGTGGGCTGCCGTCTATGGGGTCGCACACAGTTGGACACGACTGAAGCAACGCAGCAGCAGCAGCAGCAGCAACCTTGCTATGGTCATTTATTAATTCCACTTGTGTATTTGTGTGTGTGTGTGTGTGTGTGTGTGTGTGATATTCCTTGGGATTTTCATGTACAGGATTGTGTCATCTGAGAACAAAGACAGTTTTCTTTCTTTCCAAACTAGATGTTTTTAATTTTTTCCTAATTATATCATCTTGAACCTTCAGTACAATGTTGAGTAGAAGTGGTGAAAGCAGGTAAGCTTGCCTTGTCCCTAATCTTAAGGAGAAAGCATTAAGCATGATGTTAACCATAGCTTTTTTGAAGATGCCTTTTATCAGCTTGTGGGCATTCTCTTCAATCTTTAGTTTTCTTCAGAGTATTTATCATGAGTGGATATTAGATTTTGTTGATTTTTTTTAAATCTATGAAGATGATCAGTGGTTTCTGTCCCTTTCATTATTAATTTGGTATGTAACATAAATTAGATTTTCTGATGTTAAATCAATTTTTGTTCTTGATTATGGTTTATAATTCTTTTAAAATATTGGTGGATTCAGTTAGCTGATATTTTATTAAAGAGCTATATGTCTGTGTCAGGAGGGATATTGGTCTGTTGTTTTCTTGTGAGAATTTGTCAGGCTTTGTTAATCAGGTAATACTGGCATCACATCATTTGTTGGGAAATATTTTACCCTCACTTATGTTCTAAAAGAGTTTGTGAAAGATTGATATTATTTCTTTAAATATTTGATAGAATTAGCCAGTGAAGCTGTTGTGACCTCTGCTCTTTTTGAGGGAAGATTTTAAATAACTAACTCATAGTTCTGTTTAGATTCTATATTTTCTTTGTAAGTCAGGTTTTGTAGTTTGGTATATTTAGGTATTTTGGCATTTCATCTAAGTTTGTTGGCATATAGTTGTTCATAATATTCTCTTACAATCATTTAAATTTCTTTAGGGTCAGTAGTATTGTTCTCTACTTCATTCCTGATTTTGGTAATTTGTATACCTTCTGTTTTATTTTGTTCTTTAGTCTAGCTAAAAGTTTGTCAATTTTTTTGAATTTTTACAAAGAACTAACTTTGTGTTTCATTGATTATTTTTTATTACTATATTTTTGCATTCTTGTCCATTGATCTCTGCTCTGATCTTTATTATTTACTTTCTTTCTCCTTACTCTGTACTTGGTTTACTCTTCTTTTTCTAATTTCTTTATTGTAGATACTTAGGTTATTGATTTGAGAGCTGCTTCTTTTCTGGTACAGATGTTTGCAGCTATAAATTTCCCTTGAAGCATTGTTTTAGCTACATCTTATACATTTTGGTTTGTTATGTTTTTGTTGTCATTCTGTTTCAGATGTTTTCTTGTTTTTCATTTGATTTATTCTTGACCCATGGGTTAGTTAGAAATGGGTTTTTTAATTCTAAATATTGAGTATTTCCTTGATTGATTTTCTGATCATGTATTATTTAATTCAGTTGTTTTGGAGGAATATATTTTGATGATTTCTGTCCTTTTAAATGTATTCAGACTTGTTTTATGACTGGCATTTAAAGTCTTTGAGAACTGTCCATATGCACTCGAAAAGAATGTATATATTACAGTCACTGGGTTGAATGTTGTGGGTTGAGTTGAGTGATTAAATTGTTCAAGTCTTTTATATCCTTAATGATTTTATTTAGGTGTTCTATCAACTATCAGGTAGGTTTAGACATCTCTGCTGGCTGCTGCTGCTAAGTCGCTTCAGTCGTGTCCGACTCTGTGTGACCCCATAGACGGCAGCCCACCAGGCTCCACCGTCCCTGGGATTCTCCAGGCAAGAACACTGGAGTGGGTTGCCATTTCCTTCTCCAATGCATGAAAGTGAAAAAATAAAGTGAAGTCGCTCAGTCGTATCTGACTCCTAGCGACCCCATGGACTGCAGCCTACCAGGCTCCTCCATCCATGGGATTTTCCAGGCAAGACTACTGGAGTGGGGTGCCATTGACTTCTCCTAGACAACTCTAGCTATTGTTAAATGATATATTTCTCCTTTTGTGTTAAGCTTTGCTTCGTATATTTTGAGGCTTTGTTGTTAAGTTTGTATATGTTTATCATTGTTTTATCAATCTACTGTAATGAGCAGTTTCTCATTATGAAATACCTCTTTTTATCTCTTGTAATATTTTTTCTTAAATTCTGCTTGTCTGATTTTAATATAGCCACCCTTGATCTTGTATGATTAGTTTGCATAGCATATCGTTTCCCATCATTTTACTTTCATCTCATTTGTGTCTTTGAACCTGATGCATGTCTCTTGTAAGCAACACATAGTTTGAGTCTGCTTTTTTTTCATCATATCTGGCAATCTTTGTCTTGTTGGAATGTTTAGACCATTCACATTTAATATAATTATTGATATGATTGTATTTAAGCTTTGCTATTTTGCTGTTTGTTCTATAGAAGTCTCCTTTTTTGTTCCTCTCTTCTTCTTTTCCTTCTTTTGTGTTAATATTTTCAGTATCCTTTAATTCCTCTGTCAGTATTTTTACTTTTTTAAAAGTTGTTTCTCTTGGAATTAAAATATGCATTTTAATTTTCCACAATCTACTTCAGATTAGGACTAATTTAATTTTAGTAAGATATAGAATCTTAGCTCCAGTGTAGTTCTGTTCTCTCCTTGCTCCTATTTGCTATTATTGTCATGTATATTACTTGTATATACATTATAAATCCAACATACAGTGTTATAATTGTTTTATACAATTTTATGTCCTTTAGTTAAGAAAAATTAAAAAAAATTTACAGAATCATTTATATTAACTCACATATTTATCATTTCTAGTGCTCTTTATATCTCCTTGATTATTCATGTCATTGTTTGGAGTCAGTCTTTCAGTTTAACAGACTTCATTTAGTATTTTTTTTATAACATCAGATATGTTAGCAATGCATTGTCTTAGGCATGATTATCTGAGAATGTCCTTTTTTAATCTTCATTTTTAGATCATAGTTCTGCTGGATAGAGAATTTTTATTTTTTTACTTCAGCACTTTGAATATGGATTTTCTATTCCATTGTTTAAGGTGAAAAGCCAGTAATTATATTGTAGCTCTTCTCTACAGTGTGATGAGTAGCTTTTATCTTGCTGCTGTCCTTATTTTGTCTTATGTCTTTGGCACTTTGACTGTTGTGTGTCTGTGTGTAGATCTTTTTGTATTTTTCCTACTTGGGATTTGTTGAGCTTCTCAAGTGTGTACATTAATATTTTAAACAAATATTGGGTGTTTTTGGTCATTATTTCTCAGGATATTCCTTTTGCTCCTTTGTCTCTCCCCTTTCCTTCTGGCATTTCTATCATGAAAATGTTGATACACGTGATCATATTCCACAGGTTTCTAAGGCTCTGTTTTTTTGTTTGTTTGTTTTTTGTTCCTTCATTCTTTATTTTCCTTAGCTGGATTATCTCAGTTTAACCTGTCTTCAAGTTTACTTTTTCTACTGTAGGTACAAATCAGCTGTTGGAGTGCAGGTTTTAATTTTTTTTAAATTGTTTCTGAACTCTTTTTTTTAATTGAGTATTGTTGATTTACAGTACTGTGTGAGTTTCAGGTGTACAGTACATTATTCACTCTTTTTTTATGGCTGAGTTATATAGTTCATTGTGTGTGTGTGTGTGTGTGTAGTCCATTGTGTGTGTGTATTAATATATATGTATGTTTATATACACATTCTTTATCCATCATCTGTTGTTGAACATTCACGTTGCTCCCATGTTTTGGTTGTTGTATTGTGCTGCTGTGAACACTGGGCTGCATGTGTCTTTTCAAGTTAGAGTTTTTGTCTTTTCTGGTTGTGTGCCCAAAAGTAAGATTGCCAAATCAATTGGTAGCTCTATTTTTAGTTCTTAAGGAGCCTCCGTACTGTTTTCCCTAGAGATTGCACCAGTTTACATTCTCACCAACAGTGTTAGAGGGTTCCCTTTTCTCCACATTCTCTCCAGCACTTACTATTTATAGACTTTTGGATGATAGCCATTCTGATTTTTTTTAATTTCAGCACTTTGAATATGGATTCTCTATTCCATTGTTTAAGATGAAAAGCCAATAATTATATTGTACCGCAACTCTGCAAGGTGTTGAGTAGCTTTTATCTTGCTTCTGTCATTCTTCTGTCTTATGCCTTTCGCACTTTGACTGTGGTGTGTCTGTGTAGATCTTTGGTGTAAGTCGATACCTCATTGTGTTTTTTTAATAAAAGTATTTATTTGGTCACATCCAGTCTTAGTTGTAGCACGTGGGATCTATGTTGTATCATGTGAGATCTTTCGTTGCGGTGGTCTAGTTGTGGTCTGCAGGCTCTCTAGTTGAGGCAAGTGGGCTGTGGAGTGCACAGGCTCAGTAGTTGCAGCACATGGGCTCTCTAGCTGTGGTGCTCAGGCTCTGGAGTGCACAGGCTCAGTAGCTGCAGTGCACAAGCTTAGTTGCCCTAAAAGGCATGTGGGATCTTAGTTCCCTAACCAGGATCAAGCCTGCGTCCTCTGCAATGCAGGGTGGATTCTTAAAACCACTGGACCACCAGGGAAGTCCCCCTCACTGTGATTTTTATTTGCATTTCTCTAATTACTGATTTTGACCATCTTTTCATATGCATGTTGTTCATCTGTATGTTTTCTTTAGAGAAATGTTTATTTAGGTCTTATGTCCATTTTTAAATTTTTCTATTTTTTTTGATATTGAGTTGTATGAGCTCTTTGTATATTTTGGAAATTAACCTGTTGTCAGTCACGTTGTTTGCAAATATTTTCTCACATTCTGTAAGTTGTCCTTTTGTTTGTTTTAATAGCTTTTTTTTTTTTTTTTTTGGGACTGTGCTGGGTCTTCATTTCAGTGCATGGGCTCTCTAGTTGTGGTCCGTGGGCTCTCTAGCTGTGGCATTGTAAGCTTAGTTGTCCTGTGGCATGTGGGTTCTAAGTTCCCTGACCAGAGTTTGAACCTGTGTCTCCTGCATTGGAAGGTATATTCTTAACCACTGGACAGCCAGGGAAGACCCCTATAGGTTGTCTTTTCATTTTGTGGGCTTCTTTGCTGTGCAGAATCTGTTAAGTTTGATTAGGTCCCATTTGTTTGTTTTTGCTTTTATTTCTTTTACCTTGGGAGACAGGTCTAAGAAAATATTGCTACGCTACATGTCAGAGAATGTTTTCTTGTCTTCTGGGAACTTTATGGTATTCTTATGTGTCTTTAAACCATTTTGAGTTTATTTTTGTATGTTGTGTGAAAGAGTGTTCTGATTTCATTGATTTACATGTAGCTGTCCAGCTTTCCCAGCACCACTTGCTGAAGAGACTGTCTTTTCTCCATTGTATATTCTTGCCTCCTTTGCTGAAGATTAATTGTATGGGTTTATTTCTATTCTCTCTATTCTGTTCTCTTGATCTGTATGTCTGTTTTTATGCAGATCCCACACTATTTTGATTACTGTAGCTTTGTAGTATTGTCTGAAGTCTGGGAAGATTATACCTCCAACTTTGTTCTTTTTTTTCAGAATTGCTTTGCCAATTCTGGACCTTTTGTGGTGCCTTATAAATTTTAGGATTATTATTCTAGTTCTGTGAAAAATGTCATGGAGAATTTGATAGAGATTGCCTTAAATCTGTAGATTGCTTTGGGTAGTATGGTCATTTTAATAATATTAATTCTTCCAATCCAACAGTATGGAATATCTTTCCAATTCTGTGAGTCATCTTCAGTTTTCTTTATCAGTGTTTTAGAGTTATCAGCACATAGTTCTTTTACCTCCTTGGTTAGGTTTATTCCCAGGTGTTTCTTTTTTTAATGTGATTTTAAACAATTTTTTTTTAACTTTCTGATATTTCATTGTTACTGTAAAGAAATGCAGCCGTTTTCTGTGTATTAATCTTGTACTCTGCTACCTTGATGAATTCATTTATTCTAATGGTTTTTGTGTGGAGTCTTTAGGGTTTTTTATATAGAATATCATGTCATCTGCATAGAATGACAGTTTTACCTCTTTCAAATTTGGTTACTTTTTCTTTTTCTTGTCTGATTGCTGTGGCTAGGATTTCCAATATTATGTTGAATAGTGGTGGTGAGAGTGGGCATCCTTATCTTGTTTTAGAATTTAGCAGGAAGACTTTCAGCTTTTCACTGTTGAGTATTATGTTGGCTGTGGGTTTGTCATAAATGATTTTTATGTTGAAATGTATCCCCTCTCTACCCACTTTAGTGAGAGTTTTTATCGTGGATTGATGCTGAATTTTATCAAATGCCTTTTTTACTTCTGTTGAGATGATCATGTGGTTTTCGTCTTTTTCTTTGTTGATGTGGTATATCACATTGATTTGCATGTGTTGAACCATCTTTGTGACTCTGGAATGAATCCAACTTGACTATGGTATATGCTCTTTTATATGTATTATTGGGTTGCTTAAATTTTATTGAGGATTTTTCCATCTTTATTTGTCAAAGATGTTGGCTTGTAATTTTCTTTTTTGTAGTGTTTTTGTTTGTTTTTGGTATCAGGGTGAATCATCATAGAATGACTTTGGGAATGTTCCCTCCTCTTAAATCTTTTGGAATAATTTGAGAAGGATAGATAAATTCCTCTTTGTATGTTTGGTAGAATTCCCCAGTGAAGCCATCCAGTTCTGGACTTTTTTTTTGCAGGGAGTTTTTTGGTTTGTTTTTTTATTACAGATTTGATTTCACTTCTAATGATTGGTCTGTTCAAATTATGTTTCTTCTTGATTCAATTTTGGCTGACTGTGTGTTTCTAAAACCTATTTCATCTTGGTTGTTCAAACTGTTGGTTTGTTCATAGTATTTTCTTATGTTTTTTTGCATATCTGTGATATTGGTTGTTATTGCTCATTTCTTATTTTGTTTATTTGGATCATCTCTTTTTCTTGGTTATCTTGGCTAGAGGCTTATTTATTTTGTTTGTCTTTTCAAAAAACCGACTCTTGGTTTAATCAATACTTCCTATATTGTTTTAATCTCTGTTTTATTTATTTCCTCTCTAATCTTTATTATTTCCTTCCTTCTGATGACTTTGGGTTTTGTTTATTCTTTTTTCCCCAAGTTCTTTTAGGTGGTAGGGTAGATTATTTGAGGTTTTACTTATTTCTTGAGAAAGGCCTGTATCATGAATTTCCCTCTTTGAACTACTCTTGCTGCATCCTGTAGATTTTTGTAAGGTTGTGTTTTTCACTGTCATTTGTCTTGAAATATTTTCTGATTTCCTCGTTGACTTATTGGTTTTTCTAGTAGGATGCTGTTTAGTCTTCATGTAATTGTTCTTTTTCCCCCTTTTTCTTTCTGTGGTTGATTTCTAGTTTCATCCTGTTGTGGGCAGAAAAGATGCTTAAAATAATTTCTGTTGTCTTAAATAAGTTGAGACTTGTTTTCTGTTCTAGTATATAGTCTATCCTAGAGAATGTTCCATGACCACTTGAAAAGAGTGTGTATTTCTTTGTTTTTTCTTTTTTTTTTTTTTTTTTTTGAAGGGGGATGAAATATCCTGTAGATATCAATTAAGTACATCCATTCTCTTGTGCCATTTAGGATCTCTCTTGCCTTATTACTTTTCTGTCTTGAAAGATCTGTTAATTGATGTCAGTGGGATGGTAAAGTCTCCTGCTCTTACTGTATTCCTGTTAATTTCTCCCTTTATGTCTGTTGTATTAATCCCTTTATCATTTTATAGTGTCCTCCTTTGTCTTCCTTTATAGAGTTTGTTTTAAAGTCCATTTTGTCTGATATGAATATTGCTACCCCTACTTTTGATGCTTTTGAACTGTGGTGTTGGAGAAGATTCTTGAGAGTCCCTTGGACTGCAAGGAGATCCAACCAGTGCATTCTGAAGGAGATCAGCCCTGGGATTTCTTTGGAAGGAATGATGCTAAAGCTGAAACTCCAGTACTTTGGCCACCTCATGTGAAGAGTTGACTCACTGGAAAAGACTCTGATGCTGGGAGGGATTGGGGGCAGGAGGAGAAGGGGACGACAGGGATGAGATGGCTGGATGGCATCACTGACTCGATGGACGTGAATCTCAGTGAACTCCGGGAGTTGGTGATAGACAGGGAGGCCTGGCATGCTGCGATTCATGGGGTCGCAAAGAGTCGGACACAACTGAGCAACTGAACTAACTAACCCCTACTTTCCTGTTGTTTCCATTTGCATGAAATCTTTTTTCATGCCTCACTTTCAGTCTGTGTGTGTCTTTCATCCTAAAGTGAATGTCTTGTAGGCATTATGTTGTAGGTTCTTATTTTTTTATCCAAGCAGATTTGAATTTTTTATTCTAGTTATACACTGTTCTAAATCCAGAGTTTCTATCTGGCACTTTTTTTTTTTTCCTTTTTTGATAATCTCCTTTGGGTGAAGCATGACTGTCATGCCTGTAATTGTTAAATTCCTTTTAATTCTTTAGATATGGTTTCCTTTGCTTCTTTGAACATATTTATATTAGTTGACTTAGGGTTTTTGCCTAGTAAATCCAACATCTGGGCTCCCTTGAGTAATTTCTACTGCTTTTTTCCTGTATATATGGGCCATATCTCACTATTTCTTTGTGTGTGTCATAACATTTTTGTCAAAAACTGGATATTTAATATACTGTGGTAACTGGCAATCTTACTTCCCCCTTCTCCGTCCTTGGGGTTTGCTTGTTGTTGTTGTTTAGTGACTTTCCAGAAGTAATTCTGTGGTCCTTACTCTCTGTCATTCTTTATCCCTACTGAAGTCTCTACTTGATTAACTGAGTGTTAGGATAATAATTTCACAGATTTTTTTTTAAATGCTTTTGACCAACATATCTCCCATCTTTTTATCAGTGGGCACTTTGTGTGTTGGAGCATGCCTTCCATGATCTGGCAGTTCATAACTCTGTCTTAGCCTTCCCTTCCTAATTGTGCAGAAACAAAGTCAAGTATGAGTGAGAGGCTCAAGCTCTGTCAGAAATTTCCTGGGTATTTGCACAGCCTTCTAGATCCTAGGAGTATGTCAGAAGCGGGTGTCTCCTTTCTTACACTTTCTTTTTGTGTTTTTTGGGCCAATTTCTTGTTTGCCCCACTAGAGTCACTGCCTGTGGCACTGCAGTGTTCAGCAATTGCTGCTGATTTTGGGGAGACAGATCTCCTGGGGATAGGACCTCCCTCACTGAATGACATCTGAGTGAGATGAGATAAAAATTAGCTTTGGGGAGTTCCTTGGCAGTCCAGTGGTTAGGACTCCATGCTACTACTACAGATGACATGGGTTCAGTCCCTGTTTGGTGAACTGAGATCCCAATGCTGTGTGGCATGTTCCCCCACTAGGGGGGGAGGGGAAGATTAGCTTCATGAATGGGGCTATTTTAGGGAGCATCAGGTCAAGTTGTGACTGTGGTCTAGGGACAGGTCTTTTGATGGTGCTCCAGATTCATCTGCCCCATTCAGTGGCTATTAGGCTGCTGGCTTTCAGAGCTAGTATGGTTCTGAGGCCCTGCTTTTCAAGGCTACCATGAAGCTGGGAAGAGTGCATGAAGTAGAGCAAGTTAAAATACCAGAATACAAGGGCCTCCCAGGTGGCGCTAGTGGTAAAGAACCATCCTGCCAATGCTAGGAGACATAAGAGATGCAGATTCAATCCCTAGTTTGGGAAGATCCCCTGGAGGAGGACATGGCAACCCACTCCAGTATTCTTGCCTGGAGAATTGCATGGACAGAGGAGCCTGGCAGGCTACGGTCCATAGGGTGGCAAAGAGTTGGGCACGACTGAAGTGACTGAGCACAGATAGCAAACAAAATACTGGAAAGCTTACTGTTCTCATGAAAATCCAGCAATTCATCTTGAATAAATATTTCTAGGATTGTTGCAAGCCTTTGGCTATTTTCTAAAGTGCTGAAAAAGTTTTGTTTGTTTGTTTTTTTTAATTTTATTTTATTTTTAAACTTTACGTAATTGTATTAGTTTTGCCAAATATCAAAATGAATCTGCCACAGGTATACATGTGTTCCCCATCCTGAACCCTCCTCCCTCCTCCCTCCCCATTCCATCCCTCTGGGTCGTCCCAGTGCACCAGCCCCAATCATCCAGTATCGTGCATCGAACCTGGACTGTTGAAATTTACACTAGTATTCTCATTGATTTTATGGAGTGGTGGATTTTCAGAGGTCCTTTGTTCATATTTCCAAAGTGCTTCTCATTCTGTCTGTGCTTTTAACCACTGTGCACATTGCCTCTGTTCTTTATGATGTCTAATTATGGCCCATGTCTATTTATTGTTAGCCATGAAAGTCCAATCTTTGATTTCATTGAGAGCTGCTTGCGAAATAAACATGAAATGGTCATTTATGAAGCTGCTTCAGCTATCATCCATCTTCCTAACTGTACTGCAAGGGAGTTGGCACCTGCTGTTTCAGGTTGGTTGTATATTTGATAACTGGCTTTAGTTTATAGTCTTATTTTTTTTAAGTTCCATAGGTCTGCAGAATAGGTATTTTTGAACCTTAGCTCTGTATATATATATAGCCTTTCCATTCTGATATGTAGATTATTTATTTTGGTACTTTAATTATAGTTGTACTTTCATATCCTTGGTTCTACATCCTATTGATTCAACCAGATTGATTCATGGTTGATTGAATCCTTAGATGTGGAACCTGCAGATACCAAGGGCTGAATGTACTACACGATTTTCTATAAGGTTCTTTAGCATCCCCAGATTTGGGTATCTGCCAGGGGTCCCAGCAGATGTGGAAGGGTGACTATACTTCTCTTTCTGAAGTTATTTCCTAATATTCAGAACATTTAAGATTTTACTTAGAAAAAAGTAAAAAAAACAAGTAAATTAAGTTTTCTTTCATGTTTAAAAAGCCCATTTTCTCTTATAACTATAAATATTCCTATTCTTTAAGTTCAGATATTAATGGGTATATTAATTTTTTAGGAAAAAGAATAAACTTTGTTTCCTATATTTAAAGTTTTTATAACTCAACAAAAAGTACTTTTTCTAGTTTTGACGGTATATTTTTATGTGAATTTTTGATGCTATGATCTAATTTCCTTATGTGTATTTTTAATATGATTCTTCATGTGCTATATTTTCAGAAATATGCTAAATGTTGAAATGAGCTATATTAACAGTGACCCTTTTTCTTTCCTAGTTCTTCAGCTTTTCTGTAGTTCTCCTAAGCCAGCTTTGAGATATGCAGCTGTGAGGACCTTGAACAAGGTAGGGGTTCCTTTTCTAACTACTGTTTTCTATCAGTGTTTCATTCAGAAACATTAAATTGAAGCATTTGGCTTTCTGTCCAAAGTGAGTAGATATGATTTATGGGCTTCACTTCGTAGCACCTCACCTGCATTTGTGGCCTTACATATATGGCCATAGGTAGTATTATTCAATTAAGGATTATAATTCATTTCTGACTTTAAGCATTTTACATTCAAGAGCCATACCATCCAATATGACAGACATTAGCCATAAGTGGCTGTTTCCATTTAAGTTAATTATAATTAAATAAAAATTTAAAAATTCAGTTCCTCAGTCATTGTAGTCGCACTTCACGTGCTCAATACCCATGTGTTGTTATTGACTATCATATTAGACACTGCATATATAAAATATTTCCATCACTGCAGAAAGTTTTCTTGGACAAGACTGGTCTATAGCAACACTATCCAGTAGAAACATTTATATGAGTCACTTGTGTAATTTTACATTTTATTGTAGCCACATTAAGTTTTTTTATGATGAGATTGATTTTAATAATACATCTTATTTACCATCATGTTTAAAAAATATAATTTTATACTGACTGTGTATTGATACATTTTTACCTTCTAGCTTTTCATACTAAGTCTTTGCCATTTAGTTTATTTTGTATTTACAGCATACCTCAATTTGGAATAGTCATATTTCAAATGCTTAGTAGTCACGTGTGGTTATTGGCTACCATATTGGACAGCGTAAATCTGGAGGATACAGTGCAAAGCACAGAATGAATTAAATAACTATAAAAATTTTAAATGAAAGTTTAATATTATAGAAGACTGATCTAATGTAGTTACATACATTATTACACTAGATTACAGTAGATTATAAATTAATTGTATGAACAATTGGAGAAGAGAGAAATTAGAGCAGCCAAGGAAGAAGCTTTTATAGAACAATATGAATTGTATTTTGAAGAGTTGATATAGGTGTACATTTCTTCATCTATAATCTTGCAGCCAAATGTATCTGAGAACTCACCAATTTTTGAATTTTAGAGAGGTAATATCATGCCCTCTCTTAAATTAATACTAACTAACCCCTTTGTGCCTGGAGCAATTAGACACAGACACGTTAATATTTCTGCTTTATATATATGACTGTCCTCAATAACTGGAATAAATTAATACTTCAGTTCAGTTCAGTTGCTCAGTCGTGTCCGACTCTTTGCGACCTCATGAACTGCAGCACGCCAGGCCTCCCTGTCCATCACCAACTCCCGGAGTTCACTCAAACTCACGTCCATCGAGTCGGTGATGCCATCCAGCCATCTCATCCCTGTCGTCCCCTTCTCCTCCTGCCCCCAATCCCTCCCAGTATCAGAGTCTTTTCCAGTGAGTCAGCTCTTCGCATGAGGTGGCCAAAGTATTGGAGTTTCAGCTTTAGCATCATTCCTTCCAAAGAACACCCAGGACTGATCTCCTTTAGAATGGACTGGTTGGATCTCCTTGTAGTCCAAGGGACTCTCAAGAGTCTTCTCCAACACCACAGTTCAAAAGCATCAGTTCTTCAGCGCTCAGCCTTCTTCACAGTCCAACTCTCACAGCCATACATGACCACTGGAAAAACCATAGCCTTGACTAGACGGACCTTTGTTGGCAAAGTAATGTCTCTGCTTTTGAATATGCTATCTAGGTTAGTCTTACATTAGTTTGGGTCATGTTTTGCTGTGAAGTGAATTTTGATGCCAGTACTTTGCTGAGTTTTCAGAATTTTAGCATTGTATGGTAAAGGATTCTATACCAGTACTGGGTTAGGCAGAGAGGTGAACATCATCAGTAAAAAGCAAAGAATCAGGTCAATGACAGACATGTTTTAGTGACCATGTCCAATCCAATTTGGCTGGAGTTTGCTTGCTTAAATACCACAAGTGTTGTAAGTGATACTAAGTTTAAATATCTTTGAGCAATGTTTATCATTCTAGTTCCTACTCTCAGAGATCCTAACATCTAGTAGAATAGATAACTATAAACACATGTACTATGAGGAGAAACAGTCCAACTGTAGTAAAAGACAGACTATGATATTGTTATAAAGGTTATAGAAACCTGTGAAGATAAAGTGCTATGCAGTACTATAACTAGCAGTTAATCATTTATCAAATAATATAGCATACTTTATTAATCTGAAGCATTCATCTTGAAATAATTATTTTTTAATTATGCTGTTTCATTTAGATTTTTAAAAGCCATTTACATTAAATAAAATTCATATTTTCCTTTTATTTTTTAAAATTCTGGTCTTTATTAGTAGCAGTTTGCTTAATTTTTTTTCTTGCCGTTCGACAAGGTGGCAATGAAGCACCCCTCTGCTGTTACTGCCTGCAATCTGGACCTAGAAAACTTGATCACAGACTCAAACAGAAGCATTGCTACCCTGGCCATTACTACGCTTCTCAAAACAGGAAGTGAGAGCAGTGTGGACAGGCTTATGAAGCAGATATCATCCTTTGTGTCTGAAATCTCAGATGAGTTCAAGGTAGGAGTTTAAATATGACCATGTTTTCTCCAAGTCTCTGGCTCACCATAACATTTCTGTTCTTTTTTTTTTTTTTTTTAATTTTATTTTATTTTTAAACTTTACATAACTGTATTAGATTTGCCAAATATCAAAATGAATCCGCCACAGGTATACATGTGTTCCCCATCCTGAACCCTCCTCCCTCCTCCCTCCCCATTCCATCCCTCTGGGTCGTCCCAGTGCACCAGCCCCAAGCATCCAGTATCGTGCATCGAACCTGGACTGGCAACTCATTTCATACATGATATTTACATGTTTCAATGCCATTCTCCCAAATCTTCCCACCCTCTCCCTCTCCCACAGAGTCCATAAGACTGTTCTATACATCAGTGTCTCTTTTGCTGTCTCGTACACAGGGTTATTGTTACCATCTTTCTAAATTCCATATATATGTGTTAGTATACTGTATTGGTGTTTTTCTTTCTGGCTTACTTCACTCTGTATAATAGGCTCCAGTTTCATCCACCTCATTAGAACTGATTCAAATGTATTCTTTTTAATGGCTGAATAATACTCCATTGTGTATATGTACCACAGCTTTCTTATCCATTCATCTGCTGATGGACATCTAGGTTGCTTCCATGTCCTGGCTATTATAAACAGTGCTGCGATGAACATTGGGGTACTCGTGTCTCTTTCCCTTCTGGTTTTCTCAGTGTGTATGCCCAGCAGTGGGATTGCTGGATCATAAGGCATGTCTATTTCCAGTTTTTTAAGGAATCTCCACACTGTTCTCCATAGTGGCTGCACTTTTCTGTTCTTAATAGTGTCTTTTGATGAACAAAAGCTTTAAGTTTCATGAAGTCTCATTTATTATTTTTTTTCTTTCCCAGTTATTGCTTTCTGTGTCCTCAAAAACGTTTGTCTAAGTCTTCAAGATACTTTGCCATTTTTTATTGTGAATGTTTTACAGTTTTAGCTTTTACATTTTGGTCTGTGATCCAACTTGAATTAATATTTGTGTGTAAGTTCAGGTTTTTTTCCATTGTGATTTCCAGTTATTCCAGCATAATTTAAAACATTTCTTTCCCCACTGGAGTGCTTGACATCTTTGTCTAAAAAGCAGATACACATATAATTGCAGGTATGTTTCTGGGATGCTTATCACATTCTGTGGAGCTATTTGTTGGTCCTATGCCAGTATCAGACTATATCAATTAATGTAGCTTCATGGTACCTCTTAAATGTGTGGTCTGCCAACTTTTTCATTTTTTGTAATATTTTATTCCTTTGCTTTCCATATAAAATTTACAATCAGATTATAATTTCTGTAAAACAAAGCCTTCCAAGATTACGATTGGAGTTGTGTTAAATCTATAATCAATTTGGGGAAAGCTAACAGCTTAATAATTATTCTTCAGTTCATGAATATGGCAAATCGCTCCCTTTATTTAGGTCTTCTTTAATTTATCTGAGCAATGTTTCATAGCATTTACTCTAGAGGTATTGCACGTCTTTTGTTAAATTAATATCTAAATATTTTATGCTTTTAAAAATCCATTTTATTAACATTTCTATTTCATTGTTTCTACTAGTATTATATTAAAAATACTTTTTTTTTTTAACTTTCCCATAACTCAATATTCTTGCTAAGTTCCCTTTTTTTTGAGTTCCCTTATTAGTTCTAGTAGTTGTTATATACATCCCTTAGGATTGTTTTATGTAAATAATCATGTTATTGTGAATAGATACTTCATTTCCAGTTCAAATACCTTTCCTTTTTTTCCTTGTCTTATTAAAATGGCTAGGACTTCCAATACAGTGTTGAGTAGAACTGGTGAGAATGTGTCAAAGAAAATCAAAGTAGCAATAAATTTTAGTTAGATGAATTAAAGTTAAAAGATTTTATTCCTTCATTTTTATTTAATTCTCAGTCAAGAGGTATAACTGACCCTATTTACTCTCTTCTAGTATTTACCTACTTTTAAAAAACCAACTTAGCCTGTGTATTCAAGTAGACATTTTGAATCTTTGGGAAACCTTGGGAGGTTATGAAGTTCATTTTGTACTGTAGTTTATTGAATGCATCTCCTATGTGTGAACGTTTGGATACTTTGCAATATTCTGTGATTACAGATAATGCTGCAGTGGACAAACTTATATCTATGTTGTCTTGAAATTTGGTGGTGTGTCCTGAGGGTAGATTTCTAGAAGTTCATATGCTAGGCTGAAGAGTAGATAAGTATGTAGTTTTAGAGAATGTTAAATTCTACCAGCCTGTTTCCCCATACCCTCACTAGTAGAGTACATATATTGTATTTTGAAGTTTTTCCAACCAGATGGACTAGAAAGGGTATCTCAGTGTAGTTTTAACTTGAATTTCTCTTATTATGAGGGAAGATAAACATCCTTTCATATTTTTAAAGATCATTTAATTTCTTTTTGAATATTGTCTGCTCGTGTCTTTTTCTAATTTTCTGTAGGGTTTTTGGTCTTTTGTTTCCTTTATTAAAGTTTTTTGTATGTTAGGGATATTAGTTCTTTAACTGTGAAATGTGTTATGATGTTTTATCCCAATTTGTCATTTGTCCTTTGATTATTCTCATGATACTTCGGTCATGCACAAGTTTTTAATTTTTATGCAAATTTGTTGATCTTTTCTTTTACTGCATTGGGCTTTTGAGTAATAACAGTTCACCCGTGGAGGGGGGGGAAGAATTCACCCATGTTTTCTTCTAGTATATGTATAATTTCATATTAAATATATGATCTATTAGGTTTTATTATTATATTTATGTAGAATGAGAAATGGATCTTACAGTTTTCCAATGACTATCCAGTTGTCCACCACCCCCCAATTTTATTTAAAGGGCTGTCTTTGCCCAGTATCTGAGATATCACTTTTACCATATACTAAAGTTCCATATGTATTAATACTTGTGTCTGTTTGGAGGCTTTCTGTTCTATTCTGTTGTTCTCTTTATCTATTCATACATCAGTACCACACACTGTTTTAAATATTTGAATTAAATATTTTAAAAATTTGTATTAAATATTTAAAAAATTTGTAAGGATGTTTTAATATCTGTTAGTCTTCTGTCATGATGAAAGTGAAAGAGGAGAGTGAAAAAGTTGGCTTAAAGCTCAACATTCAGAAAACTAAGTGGGGAAACAGTGGAAACAATGTCAGACTTTATTTTTTGGGGCTCCAAAATAACTGCAGATGGTGATTGCAGCCATGAAATTAAAAGACACTTACTCTTTGGAAGGAAAGTTATGACCAACCTAGATAGCATATTCAAAAGCAGAGACATTACTTTGCCAACAAAGGTCCGTCTAGTCAAGGCTATGGTTTTTCCAGTGGTCATGTACGGATGTGAGAGTTGGACTGTGAAGAAGGCTGAGAGTTGAAGAATTGATGCTTTTGAACTGTGGTGTTGGAGAAGACTCTTGGGAGTCCCTTAGACTGCAAGGAGATCCAACCAGTCCATTCTAAAGGAGATCAGTCCTGGGTGTTCTTTGGAAGGAATGATGCTAAAGCTGAAACTCCAATACTTTGGCCACCTCATGCGAAGAGTTGACTCATTGGAAAAGACACTGATCCTGGGAGGGATTGGGGGCAGGAGGAGAAGGGGACGACAGAGGATGAGATGGCTGGATGGCATCACCAACTCTATGGACGTGAGTTTGAGTGAATGCCTGGAGTTGGTGATGGACAGGGAGGCCTGGCGTGCTGCAGTTCATAGGGTCGCAAAGGGTCGGACACGACTGAGGGACTGAACTGAACTGAGTCTCCTCTCATAGCTCTTTATTTTCCTTAGCTGTTTTTACATGCTTATATTTCTTTTGAACTTTAGTATTAGCTCATCTAGTGGCTTCGTTTAAAAAATCTCATTGGCATTTTTATTGAGATCACATTAAATTTATAAGTTTTCTTAGGGGAGAATAAATAATAATGTTGAGATATCCTAACCAAGAACAAAGGATATTTTAAAATTTAAATCTACTTTTGTGCGTTTCATGAATATTTTATGGTATTTTTATATTAGATTTGAATGTTTTAAAAATTCCTTTCTTATGTCCTTTATTGTTGTTTCTATTATAAATCTTCTTTTATTCTTTATATCTTCTAAAGTAGTTATTATTCATGTGTATGAGTAGTATTATTTTTGCATGTTAACTTTACAACCTGCTACCTTGCTGAATTATTTTATTGAGTTAGTTTTATCATCAACTCTCTGAAGTTTTCCACATTATTTTGTTATATCATCTGTAAATAAAGATGATTTTGTCTTTTATTTTCTAATTTTTATTCCTCAATTGTTTTCTCCTGTCTACTCACATTGGCTAATTAGTGCCAGAATAATGTCAAATAATAGTCAAGATAGTAGCACTGTTTTCTTGTTTCTGATCTTAAAGCAAATGAGTCTTGGGGTTCTCTATTAAGTAATATGCTGCCAACAGGATTGAGGGAGTGTGTGTGTGTGTGTGTGTGTGTGTGTGCATAACATGAAAGTTTCCATCCATTCCTATCTTATATTTTAAAGAATTTTTAAGGGACTTTCCTGGTCCATTGGTTAAGAATCCACCTGCCAATGCAGGGGACATCCAGTTCCCTGGTCCAGGAACTAAGATCCCATGTGCCATGGAACAACTAAGCCCATGTACCAAAAATACTGATGCCCATGTATTCTAGAGCCTGTGCTTTGCAGTAAGAGAAGCCACCACCACAAGAAGCCTGCTCACTGCAACTAGCCCACACACAGCAGTGAAGAGCCCATGTGCCACAACAAAGACCCAGCACAGCCAAAAATAAAGAAAAAAAAAGAATTTTTATTAGAAATAAGTGTTGGATTTTATCAAAGGCTTTTCAGCATCTGTGGATGTAGCTATATTCTGCCATATTCTTTTTCTTCTTAGACTCATTAATATTGATGAATTATATTAATTTTCTAATGTCAAACCATTCTTGCATGCTTGGTATACATTCCATTTCATCATGGGATATTATTTTCTTACTGTAGGATTGGAGTCTGTTAGCCAATTATCACTTGGAATTTTTGTATCAATATTCACAAATGATTTCCATCTATAATTTTTTTTTTAGCATATATACTGTGTTTATTAGGTTTATATGTCATTGCTTCATAACAGTTGTAGTTATTTCCCTTCATATTCTATGCTCTGAAACAACATATATAGATTTGGGACTGTCTGGTTATTGGGAGACAATTCTCCAGTCTCCATAAATTTCTTGCATTTCTGCACACCCAGCAAATTACACACTAACTGCCTTTTGTTTCCTACTTTATCAGTTGTGTTCCCTTTGTATAGTACAGAGTTTCTTCCAATCTCAAAAGATGGAAGCATCTCCCTTAAGTAGTAAAGGGCAGATTTCCATATAGCCCTAGAAGAGACAGGCAGTCCTCCCTATAGAGCAAAAAGCAAACATGCTTATTGCCCAGTGTAATAAAGATGATGTTTCCCTTCTGAATAAATGACTGGCATGCTTACTGCCCACTGTCAAATATTCAAGTTCCATATCTCAGATTCTCCTGTAATGCTGCCTACTGTGGGCTCAAGTGTTATCTGGTCCTTTTTGCCTCATCCTGTGGGTATTGGGGCTCAGAAAACTGAGCCCCAAATGCCGATACACTCGCTACTGCTTTTGCTGTGAGTAAATAACTGTCTTTCATCTCTCATTCGGGATCCTTGTGTTCTTTTCCAGAATCCATGAAATTATGGTAGTCTATAAAGTTTGCAAGTAGAATAAAAGTCTCACATCCTTTTTACTTCTTGACACTGGTCTTTAAAATTGTGGTAAAAATTTCCTAGAAACCATTTTGTGAAGTAGTTCCTTGGTGACTTTCTCTGTTTCTTCTCTGGAAAGCAGTCTGTTTAAGTTTTTTTTATCTTTACTGTTTACTTTAAAATTTTTTTTTTTTTAATTTTTATTTTATTTTTAAACTTTACATAACTGTATTAGATTTGCCAAATATCAAAATGAATCTTTTGTGAAAATTTTAAATGTAAAATTTTAAAATATGCTCGAAGCTTATTTTGCTTTGGAGCAAAGGGAGGGATCTCTTGAATGCACCTCACTTTTACTCTTCTTTCTATTTTACTTTCCTCTTTGACCTTCTTTCACAAAGAACCATTATTGTCATTTTAGTTAATTATGGTGCCTTCTTGGCTTGTGGTAAATAAGAGGGAATGTATGCTTAAGTAGCTAAAGTTCTGAAGACGAACGCCCTTTCTGTGTTTTTCTCTAGGTGGTAGCTGTACAGCCATTATACAAGGGGCATGTCCTTTTTGTTTGTTTTTCTACAGGTCGTGGTTGTACAGGCAATTAGCGCTCTCTGTCAGAAATACCCTCGAAAGCACAGCGTCATGATGACTTTCCTCTCCAACATGCTCCGAGACGATGTAGGTGGACTGCTTTGTAATTGTGGGAAGTTGCTCGCTTCAGTTCTTATACCCTAGTGTTTAAAGCAGCTTTCCTTATCATCTCAGCCTGCCTATCAAATAATATTCTCAATTCTAGCTTCTGTCTTATTGCTAAACATAGTATTGCTTTTGACTTTCCCACTTGGAGGGAAAAGACATTTTTGTTTCTTTCAGAAGGGAAGGGAAATGAAATTTGAATGTTACATCATAAGCCTTGGAGTAAAATAATTTTTCCAAAAAGTGCCCTCAGAGTGAATGGCAGTTTTTCTTCTTTTGCCAGGGAGGCTTTGAATATAAACGGGCCATCGTGGACTGCATAATCCACATTGTAGAAGAGAACCCTGAGAGTAAAGAGGCAGGTCTAGCCCACCTCTGTGAATTCATCGAGGACTGTGAACACACTGTTCTGGCTACAAAGATCCTACACTTGTTGGGCAAAGAGGGCCCCAGAACACCTGTCCCCTCCAAGTATATCCGCTTTATTTTTAATAGGGTTGTCCTGGAGAATGAGGCTGTCAGAGCTGGTGAGTAATTGGAGCACTGATAATGAGCATAACTGGTAATATTGGGAAATACTTAACTCAAGGGGGTGGTAATGAAATTGGAAAATGACATTGCAATGTCTGTTTGGTGGTGGGATCTTGGAGCATACTTAGGCCTCAGATATACAGCTTTCTCTTTGTATTCCAATTTCCATCCTGATTTCAGCCTTGTATCAGAGACAAATAACCCTTGACCTTCAGATTGACAGAAGACTTTGATGGTGTCATCCTTTTTTTTCAGCTAAGGCCTCAAGTATGAATGTCTTTGAAATTTGTCTCCCACTGTAGCTTGTAAGTGACTTTTTGAACAGATCTTAGGAATTTTTTTACTTTCTTCTCTCTAATTGTTCCTTCTCCTTATCATGTGAACTGGTCCAAATCTCTCCTGTTAAAACTACAGGCCTTCATTTGATTCATTGTCTCTCACTAGGTACTGACCATATTTCCTGTTACAGAACCTTGAAGCAGCCATTACCAGCTGCCTCTCTGAACTTACTTTCCATTTTCTATTCAGTTCCCTATAATCTTGCTCTCTGCCTTAAAAATCTTCTGAAGCAATTTTTTTTTTTTTAATCCTTAAAAGCTAGCTGGAAAATCAAGTTAGACACTTTAATGTTCTTATCCTTATTCACCTCAGTCAATTTGATGGGCTGTTGACTAAACACTTCATGAAACTCTCTTCCCTTGGTTTCCACAAATAGCCTGCATCTTTCCACCATTCCTCAATCTTCTTTACAGAGCTTCTCTTCCATTCCTTAAAATGTTAGTTTTCTTTAGGGGGTTGTTGTCTCAGCATCCACATTCTTGTGATCATTTTCAGAGTTCTGCTGATATGCTGTGGCGTTGTAGTCATGTCTCTCTCCTGAACTTGTATGTTTAGCTGTCCCAGGCACTTCAAATTCACCTTGAAATTCAAACTATCCCAAAAGAAATCCTTATCTATACTGTCCACTCAGTTGCAAGACTAGAACCTTATTCCATTGTTTTTTAACTCTCATCTACCTTCTGGCAAAGTTCTGTCCGTTCTGTCCCCTCAATATGTATTTCTTCACTCTCTTTTATTCTCAGTTTTCCTGAGGGCTTTGCTAGGCTCCCATCCATTTCAGATGCCCGGTTAGTCCAGCTGCTTGTACGCTCACCCACATCCAGTATATTCTCCACTCTGCTACCAGAATGGACGTTGCATACAAAATCTGCTCACAAATTTAGTGTAGCACACACCCTGCTGCAGATACACAGATTCATCCTGCATTTAACTTCTGTTCATAATAATTTTGAGGTTATACTGGAACCTATTTTTGTTTTGTGTCTAATCTCTCACTTGTCTCCTCCTGCTCTCCAGTGCAGGTCCAGTGCTTCAGCCTTACTCAGCTGCATCCAGTCCCAGAATCATTCCATGCTTCATTCTCCGTCCTGAGGGCCTTGCTACTTTTTACTTCTCTTTCCCTCAAATACTCTTTTCCTGCCTTTTCCTCTGGCTAACTCTATTTGTTCTGCAAGCTTTAGTACAGGTAGTAAGTGTGAGCTCTTTGTCTGTCTTCTCCATTTTTGACTTAATGTTCCTTTCTCTGCTCATATAGTATCCAGGATATGGTTCTACTATGGATTTACTATGTTGTAACTATCTATTTACACCTGTCTTTCCCACTAAACTACAACTCCTTGAGGTCAGGGGCTACATCTTTTATCTTGATACCTTTAGCACTTAGCACAACTCCTGACAAAAGTTAAGTAAGGAATAAATCTTTGTTGATACAGTGAATTTTAATAATAGAGTTTTGGGTGTTTTTCCCCTGTGTGCGGGGCTGGTTGTTTGAGGTTTGTTTTGTTGTTCTTTAGTCACTAAGTTGTGTCCCACTCTTTTGCAACCCCATGGACTGTAATCCACCAGGCTCCTTGTAAGGAGTCAGACTGAAGAATAGCTCGTATAAAAAATACATGTGATCCTTTTTCCTCAATGCATAGAGAGTTTTCTTATTCAGAGCTCTCTTGGACCCACTTTCTATTTCTATTTATGCTTCAATGGATCAAGGAAATAAGAACAAGAAGTTCACGATTAAACAGTGAAAGTTTATTTCAACCGAACATGGGGAAACTCCTCTAATTTTTTTCTTAATAATTATTGCTTATCTCTGTGAAGTCAATATTCATGTTGTTTTATTTTATGCTCAATTATAGCTGCTGTGAGTGCTTTGGCAAAATTTGGGGCTCAGAATGAAAATCTTCTCCCAAGCATCCTAGTACTCCTACAAAGGTAACTAAAAGAAAAAAAAAAAAAAAAAAAATGCCGTGTGACTGAATAGATAATTCCTCATTGTACCATATCAAATGCCTATAGGGCCTAAGAGTAGAGCTGATGGAGTAAGTCAGGGGCAAATGGTGTTTTCCGTACTCTTGGTAATTTTGCGCGTGCTAAGTGCATAAAAAATTTGACTTCTAATTTCTCATGCATGATTTTGAGAAAGTGACTTAAATACATGTGCCTCAATTAGTATAGCAGAGGCCAACTTCAAAGAACTTCACTGTGTAGAGTTGAAAATACCAGCTTTTTCACGGTCTCCTTAACTCCCTATTTGATGAGGAAAAGACTTGCTTTAGCAAACACTCCGTGATTACATCTTGTAATTGAAGCAGAAAAATTATAAGCCAAAAGCTGGCTGGTTTAAATAAAACAAATTGCCATTTGAGTAATATCAGTGCCTGGGTTCGGAATCCTTTTTAGTATCCTTGGAAAGTCTAATATTGCCAGTTTTTAGTTTGTAGAAGTCTAAATCTTTACCAAAGTCATGTGGTTGCAGATCAAAGAACAGACTCCAAACTGCTATCTTATGCTACTGTGTTCTTCATCATTTTAATGCCTACTTATGTAGTGCTTCTGATTCATAATGACACCATTTCTTTACCAATTCAGAACAATACCCAGGATGTATGGAGATTTTAGAAGCCACTGTTGGCTGTGGTTGAGCTCTTGTATTACGGTGGTATCAGATGGCCTGGATTGTGTCTGTCAGGCATAGTGGTAAAGCTCTGGATATCTTTTAGAGTGCCATGACATGCCTATTCTGTATCCCCTGGACAGGTGTATGATGGATACTGATGATGAGGTACGGGATAGAGCTACCTTCTATCTGAATGTGCTGCAGCAGAGGCAGATGGCTCTGAATGCTACATATATCTTCAATGGTTAGTGAGAGCCAAGAATGGAGACAAATATACTTTTGTTCTACAAGTGGTGTCTTGGAAGCATATCTCATGATTTGCATATGAGCTGGCTTCACTAGGCAGAATGCTTGGTTTCTGTCTCAGAATGCACTTCCATTTCTAGAGAAACCTAAAAGTATGTAAAAGTCCAAAGAATATTGCTTGTTCCTGGTTCTCTCTGAGCTCCCTCTTGGATGGGTTTACCTTTTTCCCTTTTCTTATGCTATCTTTGTTTCCACATGGCTCTGTTGCTTTGTTTTCTGGAAGATACTTCCATTTTGTTGCAAATATGTATGCTCAGCTCCTCTGCTTCCTCAGATGGAATTATAAGTGCCTATATTCTTTAATAATTTAGCTTATAAACCTGTGGTTATAGTTTTCTTTAGAAAGCTTAAATAAATATTACAAATCTGGGCCTGTCTGGGTCCTAGGATTGGCAAGAAGTTCTAGTGCTGAGAGTGTTCTGTTTCATAGGTCTAACAGTCTCTGTAGCAGGGATGGAAAAAGCCTTACACCAGTACACGCTGGAGCCTTCAGAAAAGCCCTTTGATATGAAATCTATTCCTCTTGCTACGGCTCCTGTCTTTGAACAGAAAGCAGGTAATGAGAACACTTTGTTTTTAAACTGTTTATAGTTTCACACCAATAAAATACACTGTTGGCATATTTTTTCTAATATTTCTTTTAATGGTCACTCCTTCTAAATCTTATAGAACTAAGATGAATGATATTTTTAAAGTTAGGGTTTTAAACTTTTTTCCATGTTTTCCCATGAAAGCAAGAATATGCAGTGTGACCTAGAATGAAAGCTTCTTTTGATGCTGCGTGTCGGAGCTTCTGAAGTCAGGTGTCATTGTTTCACAGCTGTACTGGTATTGTCGCCTCCTGTGTTGTTTTGTGATCTTGATTAACTTCTTAGTTAATTTTTCTTTTGGAGGCTTAAAAAATAAATGGACAAAGCGTATAGTGGTTCGAACCAAAAATGAAAGATCTTACGCCCTCAACATTTTCAGTTTGTTGTTGTTGATACTACATAAGTAGTTTTTCCTATCTGAATAACGAGATTTGTTTTTATAAACCATTCCTTCTTTTAAGAGTAATTTTTAAAAATATTCTGGTCCATAAAAGCAAATTCTGTATTTTTAGAACTTGCTTTATTTCATGAAGTACGTTCACTAAATACACCTTGCGTGTCTCTCCAAAAAGGGTGACAAAGAACCTCCTGGTATGATTTAGCAGTAGCTCCTTGTGTACCTGCTGCAAGTTTTTGTCGTCATCTCCTGTATGCATGTTTGACTTGATGGTGGGAGGGAAAGCTCACTTAACTGCTCATCTCTGTCTCTGTAGAAATCACACTGGTGTCCACTAAGCCTGAGAAGCTGGCTCCTTCCAGGCAAGACATTTTCCAAGGTATGATGATTTGATGTGTAGAGGAAGTAGCCCAGCTCCCTAGGCATTGTAACTATAATGAAGGCCCCCACTTTTTATTCAATTTTACTAGTTCTCAGTATGGGAAATCTTTATATGACTGAATATAATTTATTGTCATCGCTTCCTGTTGTTAGGACTACTGGAATCTGTGGGACTTGGCAATTTCCAGTTGTCAGCTTACTGAGAATGTTGTTCTTACCCTGTATCTTGGTTAACGGGACTCAAATCAGATGAAATTAGGAATTGAGTTTCTTTTTTATTTTTTGCTTTTAGTAATTAACTGTGAAGTGAAGTGAGAGTCGCTCAGTTGTGTCTGACTCTTTGCGACCCCCTGGACTATACAGTCCATGTTATTTTCCAGGCCAGGATACTGGAGTGGATGGCCTTTGCCTTCTTCAGGGGATCGTCCCAACCCAGGGATTGAACCCACGTCTTCCAAATTGCAGGCAGATTCTTTAGCAGCTGAGCCACCAGGGAAGCCCAATTAACAGTATAAACTCTTAAAAGATTACTTCACTAAAGCTTGGGGACACATTATTAATTGAGTGTTCTTAAAACATTTTAGCTACCCAGAGTAATATCTTCCCTTGTCTTATTTTGCTTCCTTCTTTTCTTTCCTTTTTTCTTGATAGAGCAACTGGCTGCCATTCCTGAGTTTATGAATCTAGGACCCTTGTTCAAGTCTTCTGAGCCTGTTCAACTTACAGAAGCAGAGACAGAATATTTTGTTCGTTGTGTCAAGCACATGTTTACCAATCACATTGTGTTCCAGGTGAGAGAAGTGTCATAACTGGCTCTGGTAAGGGATTTAGTATTAATTCTCCTTTAGTTTAGAATACACAGAAGAACTGTACAAAAAAGATCTTAATGACCCAGTTAATCACGATGGTGCGATCACTCACCTAGAGCCAGTCATCCTGGAATGTGAAGTCAAGTGGGCCTTAGGAAGCATCACTACGAACAAAGCTAATGAAGGTGATGGAATTCCAGTTGAGCTATTTCAAATCCTGAAAGATGATGCTGTGAAAGTGCTGCACTCAATATACCAGCAAATTTGGAAAACTCAGCAGTGGCCACAGGACTGGAAAAGGTCAGTTTTCATTCCAGTCCCTAAGAAAGGCAATGAATGCCAAAGAATGCTCAAACTACCGCACAATTGCACCCATCTCACATGCTAGTAAAGTAATACTCAAAATTCTCCAAGCCAGGCTTCAGCAATATGTGAACCATGAATTTCCAGATGTTCAAGCTGGTTTTAGAAAAGGCAGAGGAACCAGAGATCAAATTGCCAACATCCGCTGGATCATAAAAAGCAAGAGAGTTCCAGAAAAACATCTGCTTTATTGTCTGTGCCAAAGCCTTTGACTCTGTGGATCACAATAAACTGTGGAAAATTCTTCAAGAGATGGGAATACCAGACCACCTGACCTGCCTCTTGAGAAACCTGTATGCAGGTCAGGAAGCAACAGTTAGAACTGGACATGGAACAACAGACTGGTTCCAAATAGGAAAAGGAGTACGTAAAGGCTGTATATTGTCACCCTGCTTATTTAACTTATATGCAGAGTACATCATGAGAAACACTGGGCTGGATGAAGCACAAGCTGGAATCAAGATTGCCAGGAGAAATATCAATAATCTCAGATATGCAGATGACATCAACCTTATGGCACAAAGTGAAAAAGAACTAAAGAGCCTCTTGATGAAAGTGAAAGAGGAGAGTGAAAAAGTTGGCTTGAAGCTCAACATTCAGAAAACTAAGATCATGGCATCTGGTCCCATCACTTCATGGCAAATAGATGGGGAAACAGTAGCTGACTTTATATTTTTGGCTCCAAAATCACTGCAGATGGTGAAATTAAATTTAATTTAAGTAAATAACTGCAGCCATGAAATTAAAAGATGTTTGCTCCTTGGAAGGAAAGTTATGATCAACCTAGACAGCATATTAAAAAGCAGAGACATTACTTTGCCAACAAAGGTCCATCTAGTCAAGGCTATGGTTTTTTCAGTGGTCATGTATAGATGTGAGAATTGGACTATAAAGAAAGCTGAATGCTAAAGAATTTATGCTTTTGAACTGTGGTGTTGGAGAAGACCCTTGAGAGTCCCCTGGACTGCAAGGAGATCCAGCCAGTCCATCCTGAAGGAGATCAGTCCTGAATATTCATTGGAAGGACTGATGTTAAAGCTGAAACTCCAATACTTTGGCCACCTGATATGAAGAACTGACTCATTGGAAAAGACCCTGATGCTGGGAAAGATTGAAGGCAGGAGGAGAAGGGGACGACAGAGGATGAGATGGTTGAATGGCATCACCGACTCAATGGACATGAGTTTGGGTAAACTCCAGGAGTTGGTGAAGGACAGGGAGTTCTGGCGTGCTGCGGTTCATGGGTTGCAAAGAGTGACTGAACTGAACTGACTGAATTCCTTTAGTCTTTGATTCTGGTTCCTTTTACAGAGAACCAACTTGCCAGCATTTTTCTGGTTTTCTTTCCTAACTCCATAGCTAGAGAGATGCCTTTGATGGGAAACTTTTGATGATTTAAACTTAAAAGGACATAAAAGTGAAATGTCTGAAAAAGTTGGCCAGCATAAAGTATAACCTGTGAAAAAATGATCATCACTTAATATCAGGGTAAATTAAGTGTGTTGTTCCAAAAACTTGGATTTCAATTTGATTCTCAACCAGCTGTCAGACTTCTACCATCTTGTTTGGTAGAACTCAACCTCAGGAAAGAGGAAAACACTGGTGAATAATATAAACAAGAAAGACCTCAAGAATAAGCTTATCCTTGTTGTCTCAAGAAAAATCTTAGGGGGAGACATGCATGGTGTTTAGAGAGAGAAGGTTTAATGGATTCCAGAAGTGACTCGGGGGTTATGGGGAGGAAGAAGCAATTTACTTGAAAACCGTTTTTTTTTTTTTCATAACTTTCCCATTTGATGACTTTTCAGTTTGACTGTACCAATACTCTCAACGACCAACTCCTGGAGAAAGTGACAGTGCAGGTGGAGCCGTCGGAGGCCTATGAAGTGCTGTGTTGTGTCCCAGCCCCCAGCCTGCCTTACAATCAACCGGGAGTATGCTATACTCTGGTTCGTTTACCCGAAGATGACTCAATAGCAGGTACTAATATGCAGAATATAGGAAATGTGATTAAGAGTGCATTACCACTTGAACTCTGAAGTGTCTGGGCAGATACTTGGGGTCCAAGAATTTGTTTCTTTTCTGGGATTAATAAATGTAGTGATAATGAATGGTAAATTTATAAAGTTAGTTACTGCTACAGAAATACTAATTTTATAACCAAGTTTCTGAGTAAAATATGATGGACATTTAATCTTAAAAGAGAAACTGAATGTATACAGTGGTAGCCCAAAACAGAACTGAGACTTCCTGTTGAAACAGCATCACCACTAGTGAGGGTGCACATACCTGACGTCCCCTGTGAAGGATCAGGGCCTCCCTGGTGTTTCTTTAGGGCAGCCTCAGGACTTTTTAGTTAGTAGACCCATGGCATCATAAAATATATTGTTTTTAAGGGTCCTATAACACAAGGCAAGTGTCTGAGAGTATGTCTCAGCCTAGTGACTGGTTTAACCAACATTTGTGTATCCACAGTTGAGAAAGGCTCTGTGATCCGCTTGACCTGTTGTGCACCTGGGGATTGGGTTGGGAGCGTGGTTGGGGGGAGGGGGCAGTGCGCGTTGGAAGGAGAGCCAACTGCTAGCGTTAACAGTGGTTACAGATTTGGGTTCTGAGATATTATGACCTACCTCCTGTGAATGTCAAGTATTGTACTTGATTTCTTTTCTCCGTTTTCCCACCTGAGTTCTTTTCTTCCCATATTTGCTGCAGAGTATTCACAACTGTTACCCAGTTTGTACCGAAATAAGCACACACATTGCACTTAGATTTTGAACAGTTTTTATTACTAGTACAGGAAAGAACAATTCTTACTACTAATACAGGAAAAAACATATAGCTAACAAATATTGGGAAAATTACAGAGTTACAAGAAATCGTAAAAGTACTAGTAAATAGTTATCCCTGGTCATCATTCAGTTACATTTGGGGCTTAACCTGTCTTCCTTTAGCCCCTCTCCCAACTCCCTTTTTAGATATTGGTTCCGGGAGCGCCTGCCCAATCTTAACCTGTGTTGGATGATAGACCAGGCTACTCAACTCTAGCACGAGGTAGATTCAAGTTGGCACCATTGCTGGGTCTGAACCCCAGGTTGTTCCCTCGGGCCCTGGGTGGACCTGCAGTTGCAGCCACCCTGGATCCATAACCCCCTGGGTAGGAAGGCACTTTCTATCTGGCCTCCACTATTTCTCCTTTGAACATTAGGCCATCCAACTTTAACCTTTAATTATCTCCTTTACCCCTTTTTATGAGGTTTCTCTTATTCCATTCCCTTTTAACTTCACTTTCTTTCCTGGTCTGTTTCCTTCTGGTTAGATTTGTCTAATGTCCACCAGCCCAGTAATGAAGCTGGCTGTAGTCTTATGTAGCTAGTTTCATTTAACCTTATTCTAAACCAATATCTGGGCCCAGTCTTAATGTAGCCCTGTGGCTTTTGCCATCATCCTGGGGTACTCTGTCCTTTTTCTAGTAGCCACCTCTCCATATTTCAAAATTCTAACCCCATTTTTTACTTCCCACAAACTTTCTGTTTTTTAAGGAATGCCATTACTTTGTCACTTAATTTTAGAGGGAACCAAAATGCTAAACTCATTGAAGAACCAAGCTCTTCCCAATTGAGAATACTAGCTCCTCCCATGTCCCCAGGTTCACTTGGATAACTGATAACTCAGGTGCCTCACATCCCAGGGAGTGGTTCTAACAGAATACAATAAATACAGTTTTACAATATCAAAAATACATAAAACAACAATATTGAAATTACAGAAGTTACATACAGTATAGGAGAAAACAACAACAACAGAAAACATTTCTACCAACACAGAAAGCATAAGGGAGGTTTTATTCCTCCTTACTAAGGAGTTAATTTCTTTTTAAAACATATATCTTACAAATTAGCCCAGAGGTTTCAGCTTTTGGTCTGCTGGCTATGGACTCTTTTGGTTGATGGTTGTTATTGGGGTTTTTTTTTTTGGTTGTTAGTATTTTGTTTACAAAAATTTGGCATTTGGAGAATTTTCTAAATTCAAAAGGGTTTGCTGATTGGTGTTCAAACTCAGTTATAAACTCTTGTGATTGTATCTTGGATAAAAGAAATGAAATTTAGTCTCAACATTTGGACTTTTAAAACTTTGAAAGTTTTAAAAAATAAGTAGGTTGACTTACTGATTTTACCAATGATTTTACCCATCAGTTACCTGCTTAGGAAAAAAAAAAAACAAAAAAAAAACTCCTTTCTATTCTTTAGTCTGTGTTAGAAATTATGAAATTTTGAGCCTATGGCCAATCCAAAGTCTTTGCTGTGCAGTGAATAGAAGAGAAATACCAGGGCACAGGTGATAATACAAGTCTTTTTTCCCTATTCCTTCCTTTCAGCATTTTCCTGTTGCAGATATTCTGAATCTCAGCCAATCACATAAAGATCTATCTATCACTTCTGCCTGTCTCATCTCAGAAAAGATATTTTCCACATAGTTACAGGAAAAAAAATAGAAATTCTATAGATTGTGATTTCCTTCCTTCAACCTGAAAACTACACAGAATAGGAAGGAAAATAGGTTTTGGAGACAGAATAATTAGGATTTGAATTCTGACTCTGCTACAGACTGAGTGCTTAATTGTAGGCAAATGTTTTGGTCTCTGTATACCTTTTAGAATTATTGTAAGGATAAAATGAAATTAAGTGATGAGTATGGTGCCAGACACATAGTAAATACTTAATAGATAGAAGGTATTCTGAAACTATCCACTTTCTCCCTTTACCTAACTCTTTAAAAATCAAGCCGTTCACAGTTCAAAAGATAGAGACCCACCAGTTTCCTCAGAAAGTTATTCTGTCAGTTGTTCTTATCTTTTCTTTATCTTTAAACCTTCCCATTTCTCCTTACTGTGAAAGTGTACAAAAAAATCTGTGCCATCTGAAAAAAATTTAAACTCAAAATCAGGTATTACCATAACTCCTTCCTTGAAATATTGGGAAATTATAAAAAGGGTAATCAACATCTTAAGTCTCAATTAGTCCTACTGATCTGTCCTCCAGCAACTACCCTTTACTTAAAAACTGTCAGAAAAGCCTTCAAGGCAGCATACTTTCCTAGTGTCCTTTCTCACACGGCAACTTTCTTTCCTCTTCATGTTTTTTACACCAGTAACAACACATATATGCAACATTCTATGAATTTTTTCCCTCCTTGGGACCTCTGTAATGACCATACCCTTTTGTTTGATTACTTACTCAGAATCATTCTAATCCCTATATTTCTTTTATTATTGAACTCTCAGTTCTTATAGAATCATATTTCTTAACTCAAACCATCTGAGCAAATTTAAATGGCCCTCAACAGAAAATGTCCATACCAAGGTCACATTTAACAGTACATGTCTGAATCTTTTTCTGGTTTTCACCAGGGATGCTGCCTCCCACTTAACAGCTCACAATTCTTTCACATGATGCATACCTATATTCATACTGTAGTTCTCAACTTTCTGCCCACACCTCCTTAAACCTTTATATTAACTGGAGCTACCCCAGGATTCTGATGGACTCCAAACTCTTCTCTGAAGCTGCTGTTTCCATTCCATTATTTGCTGTTCAGTATTGATCATATTAACTCCTGACATTCCGAATTAAAGCCACAATTTCAGTTAAGTAAAATTTATCTCAGTTTCTTTTTACTCTGACTCACCTCCAACCACTCACTGGGATTCATATTACTGATCCTTAATGAAACCTTGCATTCTTCCAAGCTAAGCTCATAATCTGCAATCTTTGTTCAAACACTGAAAAAAGCAGGCAGGATAAGTTGAACATTACTATTTAGCCACAATATATCCATTCCCTTTATCACCAGAATTTTATGAGTCTAGCTAGAGAGTCCATATTCCTCCAAGTTTGACCTGTTAAAGAGACTGGCCAAGGTTCAAGCCTGAGACACTCATTCACTTGTTCATTCATCTCATAACCAATTTCCCCTTCTCCAAACACTGAAGTTTTTAACGTTTCCCCTGTGCTGACTTTGAACCTTTCTTCCTGTCCTATTTCACGTTCGCCACCATCACTGACAGCTGTCGTCTTTATTGCTGCCTTTCTTGAAGGATAACCCCTCTCCAGAGTGCAGTGTGACCAAGGGACATCCACTCGTTTCTTCTTCCCTCTCTTGTAGCCTTAGAAAAAGCCTCTGCTGGTTGGTACCCCCCAGGTTTGGTTCAGTCTGGCCTTTAAATGCCTTCAGTATGTGAAAATGTGAACCTACTCTGTATTGTTCAAACACCCCCATCCTCTGGCATGCGTTACCATCTCTGACGTCCGGAGTACTGATGGCACGAGGACTGCTGCTCATGCTCTCCCTTCAGATTTTGTTTTTTGACTTTCTCTCTATATGACCATTTATTCTCTTGAATCCACCCACTCTGACATAATTACCTGATAGATTTTTTTCAGGCAGCCACCAGTTCCTTGTGACGATTTCTTTTTATGTTTTCTCCCATTTTTCCTTATTTCATTAATTGTGATCAAATTGAACAGGTAGCACTCTGCATCAAAACTGTAATAATGTTCCTTAATAATTGCAAGAATGATTTATATGTATACTGTCAACTAAGTTCCCACTTTAACCACTTCTTTCCATTTTTCCTTTGCTCACTTTCATTAGAAAAACAACAAACATAAGAACACTTTATCAAGTATGTGTAGGAGGCATATTTTCTCAGTGCTAAATACAGTTCTTTAAAAATCCAGTTGATTGCACCGTACCACTTTTGCTTTGTACTTGACCATGTTGTAGCCTCTCCCTCCATAAGCATTCTGCATTGTCTCTCTTCCCATAAAACAGTGCTTGCTCCTGGTTGTGACAGACGGCACCTCTGCTTTCTTATAGTCTCTAGTCTGCACCTACTGTCTGGCCTCCATACCACATATGGTACCCCTCCTGCCCGTGAGATCTGCTGGATTCCAGATTGGGAGCTCTTGAAGCTGTCTTCCCCTTTTCTGTGGAGCCCCCTTTAACTACCCTGACCCTTTACACAGCCATGAGGTCCTCCCTGCCCTCCATGCTGCCTGTCCCTTTCTTTTCCCATTGACTCTCCTCACCCATCTCAACACTGGCCCACCACCTTCACAGCCTCTCCAGAACCCGAAGTCTCTCTCTCTGCATGCTGAGTGCGAGTGAGCCTTGCTCAACCATCCTCTGCCTTTTCTCCGCTCTTGTGTTCCAGCCCCTCTGCTTTGTCCTCAGCACGCCATCCTGCTTCCCCAACCACCTGCCCACAGGGGCAGTGGGCTTTTCCTTGATATCTGCTCTCTCGTTGAGCCTCCCTCATGCTCCCCTGTAGCCAGCTCTTGGTCTGCAACATACTGCAGTGACTCTGTATGCTGTTCCCAGTCATCCCTAAGTACCTGTCTTGTCAGGTCCCTCAGGCTTCTTTCAGACCTTCTATCATTTCATCTAGTCACACTCTGCACTGACAGCCTTGTTTCAGACACTTTCTACAGCCCACTGCCTCTACCAGCTCATCCTCCTCTGCCTCATCCACTTCTCCCATGTTCCACCATGGCCTCAACCGTGCTGTCCTCTGACTCCTGTGCAGGCTTGCTCACTGCCTTGCCCACTCATGGGGGCAGAGCTCTTGGATGGACATCCGGCTCCATCCTTTTGCCACTTTGCTGTCACACTTCATGCACTGTGTTCCCTGACCCTCTCAACTACCCTCTCCCACACTAGATAATGGGTGCCATCGCCTCACCTTCCTCACTCTTCTTAACCATTAGACCTCCTCTCCTCTACCACCTGTTTCAGAATGCTCACCTGATCCCTCCTACCCCTGGGGCCTGATTTCATCATCTCTCCTGACTTCCTTCTCTACTGCACAAATGCAAAAGAAACTATCCAACCTTAGTCATGTGACATTCTTTAAAGAGGCTACTGTCTGACTCTTCCAGCTCATTCTTCTCTGTCCTGTGCATCCTTCTTGATCCTCACCATCTGCTCAAACCAGTTCAGTCCTCTCTGCTTCAGCACTGATACACTGCTGAATCCACACGCTGTACCTTCCAACCCACCCTCACGTACCAGGCTGAGCTCACCTCCTGGGCGCCATGACGCCATGTTGCCCCTCCCTGTAACCTTTCGTTTCCATCCACACCCTTGTCTCACAGTCTTCTGATCAGGTCTCGGGGAGCCTCGGCCTTTGATTCTCCTACTTTTCCTTTCAGCACAGCGCTCTCACCTTCTTCTCACCCTCTTGCCCCACACCTGCCAGCCCCCTTCCTGACACCTCCACACTCTGTCCAGACCTGCACAGAGCCCTGGGCCTGCTGTCCGCCCTCCTCCTCCTCCCCGCTCCTGGCAGTCACCTCTCCCAGACGCCCCGACCTCTCCCACCCCCGCCGCCCCTTCCATCGTGTGGGCGTCCCCTCTGGTGTTCTCTGCACAAGTGCACACAACCTGCTGGGCCTGCTGTCTGCCCTCCTGCCCTCCTCCCTCCTAGCAGTCATCTCTCCCCCAGACGCTCTCCTGCACTACCTCTCCCACCCCCTCTGCCCCTTCCATTGTGTGGACATCCCCTCTAGTGTTCTCTGCACAAATACATACAACGCTCCTTCCTTTCAGTCATTACTTCCATCTCCCTTGGCCCTACTAAAGAGTTTTAAACCTTAAGCTCAGGGACACCATGCTTGCAATCTACTCCCAATTCATAGACAGTAAACCACCCCCCATCCTACCCCCCACCCCCCTTCATTCAGGTGCCTTGTCGGCTACATTCATTTATTCGCTGTCTGCCTGGTCCTGGGTCCTTTTCCTCCTTGTCTGACAGTCTGGACTCTGATGCCTCCCTCTGCCCCACCCGGGGGCTCATCTGCTCACCCTTCACCTCTCTGCCCAGCTCTCCACCTGCCCTCCCCCCCAGTGATTCTCACCCGAGGATGCATGACCCCCAAGGCTGGCCTATCAGCAGCATCTCTGAGGAATGTTTTTGTGTTTTCTTTTTGGATGTTTTTGGGTTTGTTTTTGTTTGGAGCAGAGGACTGCTCACCCTCCGATGTTCTGATAGGCCTCCCTTGGGGGCCATGCCCCAGCCCCCCCGCGGGTGAAAACCACCCCCCCCACCCCGGAGAAGAATCACTGCTGTGGAGGGCCAGCCTGCCTCCCTGGGCTGCACTCTCCCCTTGCCAGCTCCTCAAAGATCCCAGCACTGCTCCCCTGACACTGGCCCAGCACTGTCCCCCTGGAACCACCTCATTCCCATCCACGTTAGCTCCCTGACACCTGACGTGCCCCAGACCCCAGTCTGCATTAGAGCACTTCTCTTGTTAAGCCACACCCCCTGCCAACACTCCTCTCCCCACCCCTCACCCTTTACGACTCTCAGGCATTGGGACAATATCTTTGGTGCAAACCTGTCCTTCTTGGCACTTGCACTGTCCATTACCCCAGCTTACCCCTCTTCATTTCAGACCTGTGACACCATCCTCCGGGGGAGTCTTGCCCTCCCCTGCAGTCTCCCTGTCTCTCTGTGTTTCCACTGAACAGACCTTCCCCTTCCTCCCTTCCTGCAGTGACTCCCCTTTGTCCTCTCTGTGGACTCACTGGTCCTCCCGGTCCTCAACCTGTAGTCATCACCCCAACACTGGGCATGCCATCAGTCCAGAAGCTCAGTTTAAAGCACATGATGTTCCTAGTATCTGAAGTTGGCTCATAAGCGCCCCCCCCCAACCTTGATCCCAAACATCCCCCCCCGTGTCCAGCTCTGTCAAACCTGACCTGAACCCCAACGCAAACCCGTTCCCTACCCACTCCTGATACCCACCTCCCACTCTGTCTCCCGACCCCATCCCCAGCAGATCGGATCCATAGTACTGAAGAGCCTGGCCGAAAGTTCTACCCCAGCCACGACATTCCAGGCTGCAGCAGCAGCCACTGCTCCCACCCACCGCTAGCCACCCCTTTCTTTTCACGCCTCCCTCCACAAGCCTCAGCCTCCACTGGCTGGCCCTGTAACTCTAAGTCCTTCTGGGTGGCCCTTCTGCCAGAATGCCTCTCTGCCACTCCCTCTTCTCCTTCCCCCTGCTGCTGTCCGGCCTGTGTCCCTTCCCCTGCCCTCTGCTCTCCATCCTCCCTGGGTGCCTCCCATCACCTGGTCTGTCTCTGCCAGGTGACCCTCCTGTCCTGCCACATCAAGACCCTGTGTGGACGTTCCTTCCTGTCACGTTTCCTCACGTGATCCACTCCTCCCCTTCCCCTCCCTGCCCCAGGGAGAGTGTCAGCCTCTCCTCTAGGCCCATCGTCTCCTCTCCGTGCTCCCTGATACCTGTCATCACTGCCCTGGGTCATCCCTTCTCCATAGGGGGTGCTCTCTCCTGGGACCTGCTCTCCCAGCTCACACTCCTTCCATCCCCTGCCCTGCCCCCTTCTCTCCAGAACCACCCACTGCCTCTCATTCAGTCCTTCCGAGGCTCGGGCCACGGTTTCCCTTTAGGCTCCCCTTCCTTAGCCTGGCGCTCTCTTCTTTTCTCACTTCCCTTTTAATCAAGCCACTGCTCACAGGATTTACACCAGGCCCCTGCCTCCCAACCTCCTCCCTCCTCCTCCTCCATTGCTCCCCCCTCTCCTCCTCAGACCCTGGAATGCACCCCTGCCCGTTGCCTTGCTCTCCTGCTCCCTGATGACATGATTCGGATCTCCCCTTTGCCCTCTCTCCCTCTCAGCTGTGCTTAAGACTCTGGTTCTCCGTCCCATTCTGCCTGCCCCTCTGTTCCCCACATCCAGCCTCCTGATCTGAGCCCCCAACCCCAGTCTCCACCATCCTGCCCTCCACTGTCTCTTCCTGTGCCTCCCTGCCTCCCCCATTTTCTTCTCTGACTAGACCTATGGTTTGAAGGTCCCTGTTTTCCCCCCTGGTTCCTTGTGTGGAATCTCTCTGCCACATTCTAGGCCTCCTCCGCCATTTAGAGGTCCCTTGTAAATAACAGAAGCACTGCTGATGCCACTCTAATTCCCAGCCACTCCTCTGCCAATTCTGTCTGCTCCCCACTCTGGACCCCATCCCCCTGAGTCCCTCCTCAAGCCCCTGAGGCTCCCTGCGCTGTTTCTGTGCAGCTCCCTTGTCTCCCTGTGCAGAGCTGCCCGTTTCCTCCATGCCACCAGTCATCATGGCCCCTGTCTCCAGCTGCTCCTGGGAGCCTTGGGTCTTCACCAAGACCAGGCCATGGCATCTCAGCTGGTCCTCTCTGCTCTGCTCCCACCATGGGCCTTAGTACCACACAGACCACTCTCTAGGAGCTGTGAGGTCAGCAGCTGCCCCCGCAGTCACGAGGCTTCCTCCCTGTCCTGTGCGTACTGTCCCTTGTCCCGTAGATTGCCTGCCCAGTCTGCTCCCTGCTCGTCACCGCCTAGGATGCCGGGCTCTTGCTCTCCAGACTGGGTGGGGATTGGACATTCCTTGCCCCATCCTCTGCCTTTTCTTCCGCTCTCTGAGAAATACTCCCCTTCATCCACAGCATCCACCCTATCCGCTACCGCCTGCCAGTCCTGTGAGGTCTTCCCTGTCTGCCCCTCCTCCTGAGGCATGCCCCTGCTCCTGACTGCCACTTCCTGGTCCACACAGTGCTCCACTGGATCCATGCTCTCTAAAAACAGCCAGAAGGAGCCTCCATTTCAGGTCTGCCATTTTGGAACAGGTGGCTGCTTCTGGGCCCTCTCTGTTTCTTCTCACCTTGCCCATCTCCACTGCACCACTGCCTCTAGCAGCCCATCCTGCGCTGGCCTCTTCCCACCTCTCCCACTTCCTCACTCGCTGTGTGCTGTGCGCTTCGTCCTGCAGGGGCTTCCTCATGCCCTTGGCCCACTTTGGGGGGCAGGTTCTCCACACCCACTCTATCCTAGCTCCCTGCCGTCCTTCTGGGCACAGTGTGTTCCCTGACCCTCTCAACAAGCCTCTCCTGCTGGCGCCATCGCCTCACCTTCCTCACTCTCTGATCTGTCAGACCCTCTCTCCTCTACCACACTTGCCCGCCAGCTGGAGACGACTCACCAAACCTCCTTCCTCCTGGGCCCCGTTTCCAGGCCTCTGCTGCTTTGCAGTTACTGCACACATAGCAAAGGAGCAGTCTTCCCTGAACACGTGACAGTCTCTCAGCTGCCACTGTGACCCCTCCAGCTGGACTCAGTCGTCTCCTCTGCTCTGCGCACCCTTCTCAGTCCCCTCTCCGCTGCTCGGCCCGGTTCAGCCGTCTCTGCCTCACTCACACTGTGACATACTGCTGCATCCACACGCTCCGCCCGCCAGCCCACGCTTAGGAGCCAGGCTGAGCTCACCTCTCGGGCCCCACGACCCCACATCGTCGCTGCCTGTCCTAACCTTCCACGTTTCCATCCAGACCCTCATCGCACCCTCTCCTGACAGCCCTCGAGGCCCTTTGGCCTCTGACTCTCCTCCTCTTCCTTTCATCACGGCCCTCTGACCTTCTTCACATGCTCCTGCCCCCACTCCTGCCAGCCCCTCTCCCAACACCTCCACACTCAGTCTGGACCTGCACAGAGCCCTGGTCCTGCCATTCGGCCCTCCTCCTCCTCCCTGCGGGCAGTCACCTCTCCCCCACACGCTCCCCTGCACTGGGCTCGCCCGTCTCTTCATGCCACACTCCACACACCCCTCCTGCTGCCCACATTTCATGACTCTCAAGACTTTGACAGTATCTTTGGTCCACTTCTCCTCTTTCTCAGTGCTTGCCATTTGTCCCTTTCAATAGTTCATCCCTCCTCATTTCAGATCTGTGAACCCCTGGCCTTACAATCTTGTCCATCTGTCTTTCCTGCCCTCCAGGTGCTTCCCTTCCACCTTGCCTGCAGCAACTCTCCTTTTGTCCTTTCTGGGTAGACTCAGCGTTCTTACCCTCCCTCTTCCTAATGTAGGCATCACCCCCAACACTGGACTTGTGATCAGCCCACAAGCTCAGTTAAAGTAGATGACATTCCTAGTGCCTGGAACTTGGCTCGTGTGTCCCAACTCCCAACCCTCCCCCCCCCCCACTGATCTCATCTCTGCTCTCCTGTCTGACCCATTCAACTTCTATCCACACCCCTTCCCCAAACCCCAAACCCCATCCCCCCAGCTCCCACTCTGTCCCAGCTGGATCCGTAATAAAGAGCCTGGCCGAAAAGTTCCACCCTTGCTACAACATTTGAGGCTCTAAGAATAGCCACTGCTCCCCGCCCACTGCTAGCCACCCCTCCCTCTCCACTCCTCTTCCACGGCTCTGCCCCCACTGGCTGGCCCCGATGCTGTGAACTTCCTTCCAGATGGCACCTCTGACATCTATCTGAATTCCTACCTGCCACCACCCTCTTCTCATTGTTCTCTTGGTGATAACCTGCCTGTCTCCTTCCTCCTCTCTCCCCTCCCCATCCGCCTCATGCACCTCCCATCACCTTCCATCATCTGTCGCTGGCAGGTGACCCTCCCTTGGTGGTACATTGAGACTGCCACGTGGACACTCCCTCCTGTGACTGTTCCTCGTGTGATCCATTCCTTCCCTTTCCCTCTCTGGCCCTTCTCTAAGGGCCATGGTCTCATCTCAATGTTCCTGATGCCCATCAAGTTGCACTGGGTCATCCCTTCTCCACAAAGGGTGCTCCCTCTTGTGACCCACTCTCCTAGCTCTTTCCTTCCCCTCTATGCCTCCTCCTCCTTCCTAAATCCTGGACTGTCACTGGCCTGATCCTCCCACTGGCCCCAGCCACCATTTCCCTTTAGGCTCTCTTTACCTCAGTCTTGCATTCTCTCTGCCTCCTCTCTCCTCCCTTTTAATCAATCCATTGCCCACAGGACTTTATACTAGGCCCCCACTTCCCCATCTTGTCCCTCCCCTGCCTCCACTGCTTCATCTCTCCTCCACTGGAACCAGGGTGCATCCCTGCCCATTGCCTTGGTCTCCCTGATGACAGGTTCAGACCCCCCTCTTTCCCTGTAGGCCACCATTCCCCCACAGCACCCATGTACAGATCTTACGACCCTCCAATTGCTTCCCCGTTCGGCCTTGCCTACTCTGCTGTTTGGCTCCAACCACCCAAAGAGGAGTCCCTCACCCCTCAAGCATCCCACCCACTGCTCTCTCCTCTTATGGCCCTTTCCTGCCCACATTAATCCCTGCTTTCCCCTGATTCTCTGTGCAGTCTCTCTGCCACTTGCTAATGTCCACTCTTCAACAGCCAAGGGATAGCAAGGACCCCGGTTCGGTGATGGGCGGCAATGTTGGTGCCACCTTAGTTCCCACCCATCCCCATGCCACTACTGAACAAGTTTACTACCCACACACTGGGTTCCACCTGGTCCTTGCCAGTGTCCCTGAGGTTGTCTGCCAGCGTCTATCTGATGACACAACCCTGCTCTGTCCTCTGTGTCAATTGTGGCCCTTTGCGCTTTGCTCCGAGGGCCTTGGGTCTTCAAAGGCCCTGGCGATGGTATCTCAGCTCTGCTCTGTTCCTGCTGTCTGGCATCAGTACCGCACAAAAGCCTCCTGCCTCATGAAATCTGTCAGAGCCCTGGACTGGGAGCCCCTCAGGCTGCCCTGCTCTTCTTGGCAGCATCCCCTTTACCTCCTTGGAGCCCCAGCAAGTTCATGACATTCTTTCCCCTCTTCAGTGCCACCTGTTCCTTTCTTTTTCCATCGATTCCCCCAACCCAGCTCATATCCTGAAGATACCTTCCACAGCTGCCCAAGACTCCAGTGTCTCTCTCTCCAGGCTGGTTGCCACTGGACTGGCTCGGCCCCTCACCCACTCTTCCTCCTGCTCTTGTCTTCAGGAGCCCCCCTGCTTCCTCTTCAACATCTCATCCTACTCCTTCTCCCAGCTGCCAGTCTTGCGACACATTCCCCAATCTTTCCCTCAACTTCTTTTTGGACCTGCCTTTATGCTCCCCGAACGCCAGCTTCTTGGTCCCCAGCATGCTGGAGTGAAACCAGGCTATCTGAATTCACAGCAACACATGCTACTTTTGGGGTTACCATTTTGGAGAAAGTCATTGCTTCCAGGTGCCCTCTGACGTTTCACCATCTCACCAGATGTTACACGGACAAGGCTGTCTCCATATTTTCAAACCACCACTACCCCTACCATCTTACCCACTGGTCTCACCCACCTCTCCTGACTTCCTCACTTGCTGGCCCTCGTGCCTCTCTTCCTCCTGCACAAGCTTCCTCATGCCCTTGGCCCACTTCCAGGAGCACAGTTCCTACATTCTTCACATCTCTCCTTCTAGCCCTTTGTCATCCATCTCTTGGTGCACTGCATTCGTGTTCCTCTCAACAAGTCTCTCCTGCCCTGGCTGCCAGGTGCCATCATGTGCAGTCCCTCACTTTCCTGGCCCGCTGGACCCCCTCTCCACTCCATGCTCTCCACCTCCCACAGACCACCCACCCATCCTCCTGGTTTCAAGGTCTCTCCTGCTTTGATTCTCTACTGCAACATAGTGAAAAAAAAACACAGACAAACCTGTCCTACCTGACATGTGAGATTCTTTCAGCTACACTCTGAGCCTTCAGACTGGATTCCATCATCTCCTCTGCTGTGTGCTCCCTTCTTCATCCTCACCCACTGCTCACCCCACGTCAACCCTCTTTGTGGCAGACACACCTGAATCCACAGGCTCTGCCCACCATCGCATTCTCAGCCATGTGGACCAACACTGTATTTCTCCTCCAGGACCTCAGAAAATCGCTCCCCATAAACTTGCATGTTCCCTCCAGGCCTCATCAAGCACTCCCCTGCCACAGCTCCTGGGGCATCACTCTCACCTTTTTCTCACCTTCTTCCCCCTGCGTCTGCCAGCCCCGCTCCTACCAATGCGCACTCTGTCCAGACCTGCACAGGGCCCTGGGCCTGCTGTCCACCCTCCTCCCCCTCCCCCCCTCAGTCAGCTCTCCCCCAGACGCTGTCCTCCACGCTGCATCCCATCCCCCGTCTGCACTTTTCTTCGTGTGGACGTCCCACCCAGAGCTCTCTGCTCAGAGACATACAACCCAGCTTCCTTTTGCTTGCCACTCCCATTCTCAGCCCTGCTCCTCAGGCTTCCTGAGCCCAGGGAACACAACCATGGTGCCCCACTCTCCACCGCAGAAGGTGAAACCTAACCCACCCCCTCTCAAGTCCTTTGTCAGCTACATCCATTTGCTCGCTGTCTGCCTGGTCCTGGCTCCTTTTCCTCCAAGTCTGACACTCTGGACTCTGATGCCTCCCTCTGCCCCACCCAGGGGCTCACCTGCTCACCCTTCACCTCTCTGCCCAGCTCTCCACCTGCCCTCCCCCCCAGTGATTCTCACCCGAGGATGCATGACCCCCAAGGCTGGCCTATCAGCAGCATCTCTGAGGAATGTTTTTGTGTTTTCTTTTTGGATGTTTTTGGGTTTGTTTTTGTTTGGAGCAGAGCACTGCTCGCCCTCCGATGTTCTGATAGGCCTCCCTTGGGGTCCATGCCCCAGCCCCCCCACGGGTGAAAACCACCCCCCCCCCACCCCGGGGAAGAATCACTGCTGTGGAGGGCCAGCCTGCCTCCCTGGGCTGCACTCTCCCCTTGCCTGACTCCGGCCTCCCATCAGCTGTCAGTTCCTCAAAGATCCAAGCATTGGCCTGGCACTGTCCTCTTAGAACCAGCTCGTTCCCTTCTATATGAACTCATTGACACCTGACTTTCCCCAGATCCCCGTCTGCATTAAACACTATTCTTTTCACACACCCTTATATAACCTTTATGCCTCTCAAGCATTGGGACAATACCTTTGGTATAAACCTGTCCTTCTTGGTGCCTGCCACTGTCCATTACCCCAGGTTGCCACTCCTCATTCTCAGACCCGTGACACCGTCCCCCTGGGGAGCCTTGCCCCTACTGTCCTCACGTCCCCCCCAGTCTCCCTGTCCCTCTGGGTTTCCACCAAGCAGACCTTCCCCTTCCTCCCTTCCTGCAGAGACTCCCCTTTGTCCTCTCTGTGTGGACTCACTGGTCTTCCTGGTCCTCAACCTGTAGTCATCACCCCAACACTGGACGTTCTATCAGTCCAGAAGCTCAGTTAAAGCACATGATGTTCCCAGTGCCTAGAGATTGGCTCAAGTTCCCCCGGCAATCTCCCACCCCAATAATCCCAACCCTGCCCTCCCCCCAACCCAGTCAAACCCCACCCTACCCCCACCCTAACCCAGTCCCTCCCACCCCATCCCCACCTCCCACCCCACCCTCCACCCTTCCCACACACCCATTGATCCCAATCCCTTCCCAAAACCCCATCCCACTCCCTACCCCCACCTCCCGCCCCATCCTATTCCCTCCCCCCCTCCCCCAGCGGATCCGTAGTAGTAAAGAGCCTGGCAAAGAAGTTCTACCCCAGTCACAACATTCAAGGCTGTAGCAGCAGCCGCTGCTCCCACCCACCGCTAGCCATCCCTTTCCACGCCTCCCTCCCCAAGCCTCTGCCCCCACTGGCTGGCCCTGTAACTCTAAGTCCTTCTGGGTGGCACCTCGAGATCTGCCTGGATTCCGACCTGCCCACCTCCCTCTTCCCTTTGCCCTCCCTGCTGCTGTCCAGCCTGTGTCCCTTCCCCTGCCCTCTGCTCTCCATCCTCCCTGGGTGCCTCCCATCACTTGGTCTGTCTCTGCCAGGTGACCCTCCTGTCCTGCCACATCAAGACCCCATGTGGACGTTCCTTCCTGTGGCCTTTCCTCACGTGATCCACTCCTCCCCTTCCCCTCCCTGCCCCAGGGAGAGTGTCAGCCTCTCCTCTAGGCCCATCATCTCCTCTCTGTGCTCCCTGATGCCTGTCATCACTGCCCTGGGTCATCCCTTCTCCATAGGGGGTGCTCCCTCCTGGGACCTGCTCTCCCAGCTCACACTCCTTCCATCCCCTGCCCTGCCCCCTTCTCTCCAGAACCACCCACTGTCTCTCATTCAGTCCTTCCGAGGCTCGGGCCACGGTTTCCCTTTAGGCTCCCTTTCCTTAGCCTGGCGCTCTCTTCTTTTCTCACTTCCCTTTTAATCAAGCCACTGCTCACAGGATTTACACCAGGCCCCTGCCTCCCAACCTCCTCCCTCCTCCTCCTCCATTGCTCCCCACTCTCCTCCTCAGACCCTGGAATGCACCCCTGCCCGTTGCCTTGCTCTCCTGCTCCCTGATGACATGATTCGGATCTCCCCTTTGCCCTCTCTCCCTCTCAGCTGTGCTTTAAGACTCTGGTTCTCCGTCCCATTCTGCCTGCCCCTCTGTTCCCCACATCCAGCCTCCTGATCTGAGCCCCCAACCCCAGTCTCCACTGTCTCTTCCTGTGCCTCCCTGCCTCCCCCATTTTCTTCTCTGACTAGACCTATGGTTTGAAGGTCCCTGTTTTTCCCCCCTGGTTCCTTGTGTGGAATCTCTCTGCCACATTCTAGGCCTCCTCCGCCATTTAGAGGTCCCTTGTAAATAACAGAAGCACTGCTGATGCCACTCTAATTCCCAGCCACTCCTCTGCCAATTCTGTCTGCTTCCCACTCTGGACCCCATCCCCTTGAGTCCCTCCTCAAGCCCCCGAGGCTCCCTGCGCTGTTTCTGTGCAGCTCCCTTGTCTCCCTGTGCAGAGCTGCCCGTTTCCTCCATGCCACCAGTCATCATGGCCCCTGTCTCCAGTTGTCCTAGGAGCTGCTCCTGGGAGCCTTGGGTCTTCACCAAGACCAGGCTATGGTCTTTAGGCTCCCTTTTCCTGTCTCAACTTCCTTCTCCTCTCTTCCCTCTTGGTCAAGCCATTGCCCACAGTTCTTTACCCCAAGCTGCCGCTTCCTCCTCCTCTTCCTTCCTTCCCTGGCCGCCACTGCTTCCATTTCTTCTCTATCAGCTCTCATGCTGCACCCCTGCCAGCTGTCCTTGACCTCACTTTCCCCCCTGAAATATTCCAGGTCCCCCTGGCCCTCTTTCCCTCTTGGCCACATTCCATTCACCCCACCTGTGTGCAGATTTCTATGACCACCACCCCCCACCACTCTCCATCCATCCCGTCTGCCTTGCTCCCTCTCTTGTCCATCAGCTCTCAGCCTCTCAAACAGGAGACCCTGACCTCCTAACCCCCATCTCCCCACCCCTTGCTCTCCCCGCTCTGTGGTCCTTTGCTTCCAACATTACCTTCGTGGACTACAACCCCCGTACTAGCCAAGGTTCCTCCTCCTCCTGGGCAGAGTCTCTGTGTACATGCTGGACCTCCACCCTCTCCAGCCCCCAGGAAGAGCAGAAGCGCAGATCAGAGACCACCGCCCAGGGTCACCTCCACCTGATGCTGCCCCTGAGTCCCTCACACGGTGGTGAGCTTCCTCCTTCCTGACCCCCATTTACTGCCACCGGTCCCTTCTCCTCCCATCCACTCCCCTGAACCAACTTGAATCCCACAGATCGCCTTGTGTGGCTGCCAGACTCCAGTGTGCGTCTCCCTCTGCACACTGGTTATGCACTAAACTGACAGCCCCTGTCCTCCTTTTCTCCCACAAGACCCTCTACTTCACTTTCAACAGCCCCTTCCACCTGCCAGTTCTGGGGCAATTCATGGGTCTTTTCCTTGATCTCTGCTCCCTCCTGCCATGATGCTCCACCTGTTGTCAGCGTCTTCCTCTTTAATACGGGGAAGGAGTCCTTCTGCTCTCCCCCACCTTTTCTGGTCTACCTTCTTGGAGAAGGTTGGTGCTTCTGTGGGCTTCTCTCTGGCCTGGCGTGTCTGCCCATGCCCTGCACGGACACAGTTGTCTCCCACGGGCTTCAGGGGGCCAGCACCTCTGGCCACCACCTCATCCTCCCCCGGCCTTCTCTCGCCACTCCTATTTCCCCCACGGGCCTCATGTATGCTTTGCTTTGCCTCCTGCACGGACTTCCTCATGCCTTCAGTCCGTTACTAGGGGCAAAAGTTCCTGGATTCTCCACGTCCACTCCCACCTACACACTCTATCCCACCCCGCACTTGGTGCAGGGCTTTCCTGACCTTTCCAACAAGCCTCTCCTGCCTTAGCCACCAGGCTCCACAGCGAGCCTGTCCTCACTCTTAGTACCTCTCTTGACCACATTCTCCCTCGCTTAGGAGACTGCTGGGTCACGTTTCCAGGTCTCTGCTGCTCTTCAGTTACTGCCTACATAGCAAAGGAGCAGCCCGCTCGAGCCGTGTGATATCCTTCAGCTGCCACTGCGAACCTTCTGGCTGGAGTCAGTTGTCTCCTTTGCCCTATGCTCCCTTCTCCACGCATTACCTTCTGTTCACCCCAATACAGCCATCTTTGTCTTTGTTCAGAAACACTGTACTGAATCCACATGCCCTGTGCACCAACCCCTGCTCACTCCCTGTGAAGCATGTGGTTTCCTTCCAGGCTCCCAACATGTCGCTGCCCATAACCTTACATATCTCTATTCAGACTCCTCTGTTGCATATTTTTTTGACACAGCTCTCAAGGAGCCTTTTCTCCTGATTCTCCTTCTTCCTCCCACAGTGGCACTTTCTGCTCTTCTCTCACTCTGCACTTGCTGATGCCAGATCCACACCACAGCTCAGTCTCGCCTGCACAGTCATGGGTGCGCCTTCCAGCCTCCTTGTCTCCTCCTCCTCCCTCCCTCCTGTGCAGTCATCTCTCCCCCAAACACTCTCCTGGACTGTGCTCTCCCGTTCCCTCTGCCCCTTCCTTCAGCGTGAATGTCCCCTCCTTTCTGGTGCTCTCTCTCTGCTCACTTACACACGACCCACCATCTGTTCAAGCTGTCCTCCCATCTCTATCAGCCCTAAGAGCCCTCAGGCATCCTCAGCTCTGGGACCACCACATTGGCAATTCTTTTCTGACGAATTAACAGTAATTCCACCCCACCCCACCCCCTTCATTCAGGTGCCTTGTCAGTTACATCCATTTGCTCCCTGTCTGCCTGATCCTGGGTCCTTTTCCTCCTTGTCTGACAGTCTGGACTCTGATGCCTCCCTCTGCCCCACCCGGGGGCTCATCTGCTCACCCTTCACCTCTCTGCCCAGCTCTCCACCTGCCCTCCCCCCCAGTGATTCTCACCCGAGGATGCATGACCCCCAAGGCTGGCCTATCAGCAGCATCTCTGAGGAATGTTTTTGTGTTTTCTTTTTGGATGTTTTTGGGTTTGTTTTTGTTTGGAGCAGAGGACTGCTCACCCTCCGATGTTCTGATAGGCCTCCCTTGGGGGCCATGCCCCAGCCCCCCCGCGGGTGAAAACCACCCCCCCCACCCCGGGGAAGAATCACTGCTGTGGAGGACCAGCCTGCCTCCCTGGGCTGCACTCTCCCCTTGCCAGCTCCTCAAAGATCCCAGCACTGCTCCCCTGACACTGGCCCAGCACTGTCCCCCTGGAACCACCTCATTCCCATCCACGTTAGCTCCCTGACACCTGACGTGCCCCAGACCCCAGTCTGCATTAGAGCACTTCTCTTGTTAAGCCACACCCCCTGCCAACACTCCTCTCCCCACCCCTCACCCTTTACGACTCTCAGGCATTGGGACAATATCTTTGGTGCAAACCTGTCCTTCTTGGCACTTGCACTGTCCATTACCCCAGCTTACCCCTCTTCATTTCAGACCTGTGACACCATCCTCCGGGGGAGTCTTGCCCTCCCCTGCAGTCTCCCTGTCTCTCTGTGTTTCCACTGAACAGACCTTCCCCTTCCTCCCTTCCTGCAGTGACTCCCCTTTGTCCTCTCTGTGGACTCACTGGTCCTCCCAGTCCTCAACCTGTAGTCATCACCCCAACACTGGGCATGCCATCAGTCCAGAAGCTCAGTTTAAAGCACATGATGTTCCTAGTATCTGAAGTTGGCTCATAAGCGCCCCCCCCCCCAACCTTGATCCCAAACATCCCCCCCCGTGTCCAGCTCTGTCAAACCTGACCTGAACCCCAACGCAAACCCGTTCCCTACCCACTCCTGATACCCACCTCCCACTCTGTCTCCCGACCCCATCCCCAGCAGATCGGATCCATAGTACTGAAGAGCCTGGCCGAAAGTTCTACCCCAGCCACGACATTCCAGGCTGCAGCAGCAGCCACTGCTCCCACCCACCGCTAGCCACCCCTTTCTTTTCACGCCTCCCTCCACAAGCCTCAGCCTCCACTGGCTGGCCCTGTAACTCTAAGTCCTTCTGGGTGGCCCTTCTGCCAGAATGCCTCTCTGCCACTCCCTCTTCTCCTTCCCCCTGCTGCTGTCCGGCCTGTGTCCCTTCCCCTGCCCTCTGCTCTCCATCCTCCCTGGGTGCCTCCCATCACCTGGTCTGTCTCTGCCAGGTGACCCTCCTGTCCTGCCACATCAAGACCCCGTGTGGACGTTCCTTCCTGTCACGTTTCCTCACGTGATCCACTCCTCCCCTTCCCTTCCCTGCCCCAGGGAGAGTGTCAGCCTCTCCTCTAGGCCCATCGTCTCCTCTCCGTGCTCCCTGATACCTGTCATCACTGCCCTGGGTCATCCCTTCTCCATAGGGGGTGCTCTCTCCTGGGACCTGCTCTCCCAGCTCACACTCCTTCCATCCCCTGCCCTGCCCCCTTCTCTCCAGAACCACCCACTGTCTCTCATTCAGTCCTTGCATGGCTCGGGCCACAGTTTCCCTTTAGGCTCCCTTTTCCTGTCTCAACTTCCTTCTCCTCTCTTCCCTCTTGGTCAAGCCATTGCCCACAGTTCTTTACCCTAAGCTGCTGCTTCCTCCTCCTCTTCCTTCCTTCCCTGGCTGCCACTGCTTCCATTTCTTCTCCATCAGCTCCCATGCTGCACCCCTGCCAGCTGTCCTTGACCTCACGTTCCCCCCTGAAATATTCCAGGTCCCCCTGGCCCTCTTTCCCTCTTGGCTTCATTCCATTCACCCCACCTGTGTGCAGATTTCTATGACCACCACCCCCTACCCCACTCTCCATCCATCCCGTCTGCCTTATTCCCTCTCTTGTCCATCAGCTCTCAGCCTCTCAAACAGGAGACCCTGACCTCCTAACCCCCATCTCCCCACCCCTTACCCTCCCCCTCTGCGCCCCTTTGCTGCCCACGTGATCTTTTCAGGCTACAGCTCTGACGCTGCACAGGTTCTGACGTTGCCTCCTCTCCCCCAGCTTCTCTGGGTGGAATCTCTCTACTATTTTAGACTCTCACCCTTTGCAGTGCCGCCCCCCCGCCCCATGAGCAGGTGCATGGATCCAGCCATGGTTGTGAGTGTCCCCTCCTTGGCTCCTGCTCCCTCATCCACCATTTCTCGGCACACCTGCTGCCCCACACTGCACTCGCCCACGTGTGCCCACACTGAAGGCCCTAAGAATGCCTGCCAGCGCTCTGTGCAGAGCCTGCCTCGCTGTGCAGCACCGGCCTGTTTCCTCAGTTCCATGCCTGTCGCTGGGCCCCTTCCGCTGTTTGCTCCTGAGGGCTGCGGGTTCCCAGCTCTGGTCCTACTGTCTCCACGCAATACCACAGATTTCCAGTCCTCTTACCCCCAAGATCTGCCAACATCCCCAGATTGGGCACTGTTCACACGGCCTTCACCTTGTCCACAGTGCCCCCTTTACTGTGTCCAAGCCCCTAGCACCCCCATGACCTGTTCTTCCCTCTGCTGCCCCTTTCTCTTCCCTTGACGCCCCAGTGAGTTTCAGGGACCGCCAGATCACAGCTGCACCCAAACTCCACTGTCCCTTTTCCCACACTGAGTGTGGATAGAGCCTTACCGGGCCCCACCTCTGCCTTTTCTTTCTCTCTTATCTTCGACTCTTCCTGCCCCTCTTACCTCCTGCCAGCATGCCACAGAGCCGATGGTCTTTCCTTGATGCCCACTCACTTCTGGACCTGCCCTCATGCTCCCTCTGGTGCCACGTAAGATGCCCTGGCCATCTGCCGTCCTGCTTTGCGCCAAAGCACTTGTCCTTTTGAGGCCACCATCCTGGAGACATACCTGCCTCTCTGGGCTCCTCTCTGGCGGTCCACCAGATGGTGGCCCTCATGCCTCTCCCGGGCACCCTGCTGGCCGCACCCACACTGCTCTTCCTCCTGCATGGGGTCTGTTGTGCTCTTGCCCAATTGTGGGAGGCAGAGTATCAGATTGTCCACACCAACTCCTTCAAACTCTTTGCAATCCCCTCTCCTGAGGTGGTGGATTCCATGACCCTATCATAATATATCATTCCTTAGCTGCAAGGGTCCAGCACCTGCCCATCCTCCCCTGGGACACCCACTCCTCCACCACGCTTTCTCAGTTGTCCAAGGCAGCTCACCTGACCTCCCACAACCCTGCCCGGTATCTAGGTCTCTCCTGGTTTCTCCAGGGCACACACAGGAACACTTCCGCTGTTCTCTGTGACCCCTCCAGCTGGCCTCAGTTGTCTCCTCTACTGTGTGCTCCCTTCTCAGTCCTCCATCCGCTGCTCAACCCAGTTCAGCCGTTGTGCCTCAAACATCCTGTGACACAGTGTCTGTCCACATGCCCCAGCCTCCAAAGCTCCTGTCCTCGCAAATGCCCCCAATGTAACCTTTCCTGTTCCATTCAGATCGTTTCAGGCTCCTGTGACACATTCATGTGAAACCCTTCCTGACTCGCTGCCTTCATCCCTTCACCACAGTGCTGCTACCTTTAGCCTCCTCCCGCGCTGCCACCCGTCACTACCCCAGCCTCCCTCTGCACTGAGCCCTGGACCTGCTGCCGCCCTCCTCCGCCCCTCTCTCCAGGAGCCACCTCTCACCACACGCTCTCCTGCACTGACCTCTTCCACCCGCTCTGGCCTTTTCCATCAGTGTGGACGTCCGCTCTGGTGCTCTCTGCCCGCGTACTTACAACCGCTGTTCCTTTCAGTCTGCACTTGCACCTCTGGCCTTCGTATATCAAGCATCCGCAGCTCTGTGACCACCAAGTTTGCAATTCACTCTTGAACCATTAACAGCAATTCCAACACAACTTCATCATTCAGGTACCTTGTCGCCTACATCCGTTTGCTCGCAGTATGCCTGGTCCTGGGTCCTTTTCCTCCATGTCTGACAGCCTGGAGGCTGATGAACCCTCAGACCCGGGGTTTATGTGCTTACCCTTTTCCACTGCACCACTGCCTGTAGCAGCCCATCATGCCCTGGCCTCTTCCCACCTCTCCCACTTCCTCACTCGCCTGACCTGCGCTGTGCTCATCCTCCTGCAGGGGCTTCCTCATCGCCTGACATACGCTGTGCTCTTCCTCCTGCAGGGGCTTCCTCATGCCCTAGGCCCACTTTGGGGGGCAGGTTCTCCACACCCACTCTCTCCTAGCTTCCTGCCGTCCCTCTGGGCACAGTGTGTTCCCGGATCCTCTCAACAAGTTTCCCTTCCCGTCCTGGCTGCCAGGCGCCGTCTCCTGCGGTTCCTCACTCTCCGGCCTGTCGGACAGAGGTGAACATCTCCTCCACGACCCTCTCTCAGCTGTCCGAGGTAGCTCACCTGAACTCCCACATCGTGGGCCCGGTCTGTAGGTCTCTCCGGTTTCTAGGGCACAAACACCAAAAGTTCCACTACTCTGTGTGACCCCTCCAACTGGTCTCAGTTGTCTACTGTGCTGTGTGCTTCCTTCTCAGTCCCCCATCCGCTGCTCAACCCAGTTCAGCCGTCTCTACCTCAGACATCCTGTGACACAGTGTGTGTCCACATGCCCCAGCCTCCAAAGCTCCTGTCCTCCAAAATGCCCCCAGTGTAACCTTTCCTGTTCCATTCAGATCGTTTCACGCTCCTCTGACGCATTCATGGGAAACCCTTCCTGACTCTCTGCCTTTCTCCCTTCACCACAGTACTGCTACCTTTAGCCTCCTGTCGCGCTGCCACCCGTCACTACCCCAGCCTCCCTCTGCACAGAGCCCTAGGCCTGCTGCCACCCTCCTCCTCCCCTCCCTCCTAGCAGCCACCTCTCCCAAGACGCTCTCCTGCACTGACCTCTGCCAACCGCTCTGGCCTTTCCATCAGTGTGGATGTCCCCTCTGGTACTCTCTGCCCGCGTACATACAACCCCTCTTCCTTTTAGTCTGCACTTGCATCTCTGGGCTTCGTATCTCAAGCATCCTCAGCTCTGGGACCACCAAGTTGGCAATTCACTCTTGAACCGTTAAGAGCAAATCCAGCACAACGCCATCATTCAGGTGCCTTGACGCCTACATCCATTTTCTCGCTGTCTGCGTGGTCCTGGGTCCTTTTCCTCCCTGTCTGACAGCCTGGAGGCTGATGAACCCTGAGACCCGGGGTTCATGTGCTCACCCTTCTCCACTTCACCACTGCCTGTAGCAGCCCATCCTGCGCTGGCCTCTTCCCACCTCTCCCACTTCCTCACTCGCCTGACCTGTGCTGTGCTCTTCTTCCTGCAGGGGCTTCCTCTTGCCCTCGGCCCACTTTGGGGGGCAGGTTCTCCACACCCACTCTCTCCTAGCTCCCTGCTGTCCCTCTGGCCACAGTATGTTCCTGGATCCTCTCAACAAGCCTCCCCTCGTGTCCTAGCTGCCAGGCGCCATCTCCTGCGGTTCCTCACTCTCTGGCCTGTCGGACAGAGGTGGACCTCTCCTCCACCACCCTCTCTCAGTTGTCCGAGGTGGCACACCTGACCTCCCACATCCTGGGCCCAGCTTTTAGGTCTCTCCTGCTTTCTCTAGGGCGCACACAGCAACAGTTCCACTACTCTCTGTGACCCCTCCAGCTGGTCTCACTTGTCTCCTCTGCTGTGTGCTTCCTTCCCGGTGCCCATCCGCTGCTCAACCTGGTTCAGCCGTCTCTGCCACATCATCCTGTGACACAGTGTCTGTCCACCTGCCCCAGCCTCCACAGCTCGTGTCCTCCAAAATGCCCCCAGTGTAACCTTTCCTGTTCCATTCAGATCGTTTCACGCTCCTCTGATGAAATCGCTGGAAACCCTTCCTTACTCTCTGCCTTTCTCCCTTCACCACAGTACTGCTACCTTTAGCCTCTTCCCGCCCTGCCACCCGTCACTACCCCAGCCTCCCTCTGCACAGAGCCTTAGGCCTGCTGCCGCTCTCCTCTCCCCTCTCTCCTAGCAGGCACCTCTCCCAAGACGCTCTCCTGCACTGACCTCTCCCACCCGCTCTGGCCTTTCCATCAGTGTGGACGTCCCTTCTGGTGCTCTCTGCCCGCGTACATACAACCCCTCTTCTTTTCAGTCTGCAGTTGCATCTCTGGGCTTGGTATCTCAGGCATCCACAGCTCTGGGACCACCAAGTTGCAAATTTACTCTTAAACCATTAAGAGCAATTCCAGCACAACCCCATCATTCTGGTGCCTTGACGCCTACATCCATTTCTTCGCTGTCTGCGTGGTCCTGGGTTCTTTTCCTCCATGTCTGAAGTTTGGAGGCTGATGAACCCTGAGACCTGGGGTTCATGTGCTCACCCTTCTCCACTGCACCACTGCCTGTAGCAGCCCATCCTGCGCTGGCCTCTTCCCACCTCTCCCACTTCCGCACTCGCCTGACCTGTGCTGTGCTCTTCTTCCTGCAGGGGCTTCCTCTTGCCCTCGGCCCACTTTGCGGGGCAGGTTCTCCACACGCACCCTCTCCTAGCTCCCTTCAGTCCCTCTGGCCACAGTATGTTCCCGGATCCTCTCAACAAGCCTCCCCTCGTGTCCTGGCTGCCAGGTTCCTCACTCTCTGGCCTGTCACACAGAGGTGGACCTCTCCTCCACCACCGTCTCTCAGTTCTCCGAGGTAGCTCACCTGACCTCCCACATCCGGGCCCAGCTTTTAGGTCTCCTGGTTTCTCTAGGGCGCAAACAGCAACAGTTCCACTACTCTCTGTGACCCCTCCAGCTGGCCTCAGTTGTCTGCTCTGCTGTGTGCTTCCTTCTCAGTGCCCCATCCGCTTCTCAACTCAGTTCAGCCGTCTCTGCCTAAAACATCCTGTGACACAGTGTCTGTCCACATGCCCCAGCCTCCAAAGCTCCTGTCGTCTCAAATGCCCCCAATGTAACCTTTCCTGTTCCATTCAGATCATTTCACGCTCCTGTGACACATCGTGGGAAACCCTTCCTGACTCTGTGCCTTCTTCCCTTCACCACAGTACTGCTACCTTTAGCCTTCTCACGCGCTGCCACACTTCCCTACGCCAGCCTCCCTCTGCACATAGCCCTGGGCCTGCATCCGTCCTCCTCCTCCCCTCCCTCCAGCAGCCACCTCTCCCCAGACGCTCTCCTGCAATGACCTCTCCCACCCGCTCTGGCCTTTCCATCAGTGTGGATGTCCCCTCTGGTGCTCTCTGCCCACGTACATACAAGCCCTCTTCCTTTCAGTCTGCACTTGCATCTCTGGGCTTCATATCTCAAGCATCCTCAGTTCTGGGCCCGCCAAGTTGGCAATTCAGTCTTGAACCATTAAGAGCAATTCCAGCTCAACGCCATCATTCAGGTGCCTTGATGCCTACATCCATTTGCTCGCTGTCTGCATGGTCCTGGGTCCTTTTGCTCCATGTCTGACAGTCTGGACTCTGATGAACCCTCAGACCCGGTGGCTCATCTGCTCACCGTTATCCACTGCGCCACTGCCTATAGCAGCCCATCCTGCGCTGGCCTCTTCCCACCTCTCCCACTTCCTCACTCGCCTGACCTGTGCTGTGCTCATCCTCCTGCAGGGGCTTCCTGATTCACTAGGCTCACTTTGGGGGGCAGATTCTCCACACCCACTCTCTCCTACCTCCTTGCTGTCGCTCTGGCCACTGTACATTCCCGGATCCTGTCAACAAGCCTCCCCTAATGTCCTGGCTACTAGGCGCCGTCTCCTGCAGTTCCTCACTCTCTGGCCGTTGGACAGAGGTGGACCTCTCCTCCACCACCCTCTCTCAGTTGTCCGAGGTGGCACACCTGACCTCCCACATCCTGGGCCCAGCTTTTAGGTCTCTCCTGCTTTCTCTAGGGCGCACACAGCAACAGTTCCACTACTCTCTGTGACCCCTCCAGCTGGTCTCACTTGTCTCCTCTGCTGTGTGCTTCCTTCCCGGTGCCCATCCGCTGCTCAACCTGGTTCAGCCGTCTCTGCCACATCATCCTGTGACACAGTGTCTGTCCACCTGCCCCAGCCTCCACAGCTCGTGTCCTCCCAAATGCCCCCAATGTAATCTTTCCTGTTCCATTCAGATCGTTTCACGCTCCTCTGATGAAATCGCTGGAAACCCTTCCTGACTCTCTGCCTTCATCCCTTCACCACAGTACTGCTACCTTTAGCCTCTTCCCGCCCTGCACCCGTCACTATCCCAGCCTCCCTCTGCACAGAGCCCTAGGTCTGCTGCCGCCCTCCTCCTCCCCTCCCTCCTTACAGCCACCTCTCCCAAGACGCTCTCCTGCACTGACCTCTCCCACCCGCTCTGGCCTTTCCATCAGTGTGGACGTCCCCTCTGGTGCTCTCTGCCCACGTACATACAAGCCCTCTTCCTTTCACTCTGCACTTGCATCTCTGGGTTCGTATCTCAAGCATCCTCATCTCTGGGACCACCAAGTTGCAAATTTACTCTTGAAACATTAAGAACAATTCCAGCACAACCCCATCATTCAGGTGTCTTGACGCCTACATCCATTTTCTCGCTGTCTGCGTGGTCCTGGGTTCTTTTCCTCCATGTCTGACAGCCTGGAGGCTGATGAACCCTGAGACCTGGGGTTCACGTGCTCATCCTTCTCCACTGCACCACTGCCTGTAGCAGCCCATACTGCGCTGGCCTCTTCCCACCTCTCCCACTTCCTCACTCGCCTGACCTGTGCTGTGCTCTTCTTCCTGCAGGGACTTCCTCTTGCCCTCGGCCCACTTTGGGGGGCAGGTTCTCCACACCCACTCTCTCCTAGCTCCCTGCTGTCCCTCTGGCCACAGTATGTTCCCGGATCCTCTCAACAAGCCTCCCTTCGTGTCCTGGCTTCAAGGTTCCCAACTCTCTGGCCTGTCAGACAGAGGTGGACCTCTCCTCCACCACCCTCTCTCAGTTGTCCGAGGTGGCTCACCTGACCTCCCACATCTGGGCCCAGATTTTAGGTCTCCTGGTTTCTCTAGGGCGCACACAGCAACAGTTCCACTACTCTCTGTGACCCCTCCAGCTTGCCTCAGTTGTCTGCTCTGCTGTGTGCTTCCTTCTCAGTGCCCCATCAGCTTCTCAACTCAGTTCACCCGTCTCTGCCTAAAACATCCTGTGACACAGTGTCTGTCCTACATGCCCCAGCCTCCAAAGCTCCTGTCGTCTCAAATGCCCCCAATGTAACCTTTCCTGTTCCATTCAGATCATTTCACGCTCCTGTGACACATTCGTGGGAAACCCTTCCAGACTCTGTGCCTTCTTTCCTTCACCACAGTACTGCTACCTTTAGCCTTCTCACGCGCTGCCACACTTCCCTATGCCAGCCTCCCTCTGCACATAGCCCTGGGCGTGCACCCGTCCTCCTCCTCCCCTCCCTCCAGCAGCCACCTCTCTCCAGACGCTCTCCTGCAATGACCTCTCCCACCCGCTCTGGCCTTTTCCATCAGTGTGGACGTCCCCTCTGGTGCTCTCTGCCCACGTACATACAAGCCCTCTTCCTTTCAGTCGGCACTTGCATCTCTGGGCTTCGTATCTCAAGCATCCTCAGCTCTGGGCCCACCAAGTTGGCAATTCAGTCTTGAACCATTAAGAGCAATTCCAGCTCAATGCCATCATTCAGGTGCCTTGATGCCTACATCCATTTGCTCGCAGTATGCCTGGTCCTGGGTCCTTTTGCTCCATGTCTGACAGTCTGGACTCTGATGAACCCTCAGACCCGGTGGCTCATCTGCTCACCGTTCTCCACTGCGTCACTGCCTGTAGCAGCCCATCCTGCGCTGGCCTCTTCCCACCTCTCCCACTTCCTCACTCGCCTGACCTGTGCTGTGCTCTTCTTCCTGCAGGGGCTTCCTCTTGCCCTCGGCCCACTTTGGGGGGCAGGTTCTCCACACCCACTCTCTCCTAGCTCCCTGCTGTCCCTCTGGCCACAGTATGTTCCTGGATCCTCTCAACAAGCCTCCCCTCGTGTCCTAGCTGCCAGGCGCCATCTCCTGCGGTTCCTCACTCTCTGGCCTGTCGGACAGAGGTGGACCTCTCCTCCACCACCCTCTCTCAGTTGTCCGAGGTGGCACACCTGACCTCCCACATCCTGGGCCCAGCTTTTAGGTCTCTCCTGCTTTCTCTAGGGCGCACACAGCAACAGTTCCACTACTCTCTGTGACCCCTCCAGCTGGTCTCACTTGTCTCCTCTGCTGTGTGCTTCCTTCCCGGTGCCCATCCGCTGCTCAACCTGGTTCAGCCGTCTCTGCCACATCATCCTGTGACACAGTGTCTGTCCACCTGCCCCAGCCTCCACAGCTCGTGTCCTCCAAAATGCCCCCAGTGTAACCTTTCCTGTTCCATTCAGATCGTTTCACGCTCCTCTGATGAAATCGCTGGAAACCCTTCCTTACTCTCTGCCTTTCTCCCTTCACCACAGTACTGCTACCTTTAGCCTCTTCCCGCCTGCCACCCGTCACTACCCCAGCCTCCCTCTGCACAGAGCCTTAGGCCTGCTGCCGCTCTCCTCTCCCCTCTCTCCTAGCAGGCACCTCTCCCAAGACGCTCTCCTGCACTGACCTCTCCCACCCGCTCTGGCCTTTCCATCAGTGTGGACGTCCCTTCTGGTGCTCTCTGCCCGCGTACATACAACCCCTCTTCTTTTCAGTCTGCAATTGCATCTCTGGGCTTGGTATCTCAGGCATCCACAGCTCTGGGACCACCAAGTTGCAAATTTACTCTTAAACCATTAAGAGCAATTCCAGCACAACCCCATCATTCTGGTGCCTTGACGCCTACATCCATTTCTTCGCTGTCTGCGTGGTCCTGGGTTCTTTTCCTCCATGTCTGACAGTCTGGACTCTGATGAACCCTCAGACCCGGTGGCTCATCTGCTCACCCTTCTCCACTGCACCACTGCCTGTAGCAGCCCATCCTGCGCTGGCCTCTTCCCACCTCTCCCACTTCCGCACTCGCCTGACCTGTGCTGTGCTCTTCTTCCTGCAGGGGCTTCCTCTTGCCCTCGGCCCACTTTGCGGGGCAGGTTCTCCACACCCACCCTCTCCTAGCTCCCTTCAGTCCCTCTGGCCACAGTATGTTCCCGGATCCTCTCAACAAGCCTCCCCTCGTGTCCTGGCTGCCAGGTTCCTCACTCTCTGGCCTGTCACACAGAGGTGGACCTCTCCTCCACCACCGTCTCTCAGTTCTCCGAGGTTGCTCACCTGACCTCCCACATCCGGGCCCAGCTTTTAGGTCTCCTGGTTTCTCTAGGGCGCAAACAGCAACAGTTCCACTACTCTCTGTGACCCCTCCAGCTGGCCTCAGTTGTCTGCTCTGCTGTGTGCTTCCTTCTCAGTGCCCCATCCGCTTCTCAACTCAGTTCAGCCGTCTCTGCCTAAAACATCCTGTGACACAGTGTCTGTCCACATGCCCCAGCCTCCAAAGCTCCTGTCGTCTCAAATGCCCCCAATGTAACCTTTCCTGTTCCATTCAGATCATTTCACGCTCCTGTGACACATTCGTGGGAAACCCTTCCTGACTCTGTGCCTTCTTCCCTTCACCACAGTACTGCTACCTTTAGCCTTCTCACGCGCTGCCACACTTCCCTACGCCAGCCTCCCTCTGCACATAGCCCTGGGCCTGCATCCGTCCTCCTCCTCCCCTCCCTCCAGCAGCCACCTCTCCCCAGACGCTCTCCTGCAATGACCTCTCCCACCCGCTCTGGCCTTTCCATCAGTGTGGATGTCCCCTCTGGTGCTCTCTGCCCACGTACATACAAGCCCTCTTCCTTTCAGTCTCCACTTGCATCTCTGGGCTTCATATCTCAAGCATCCTCAGTTCTGGGCCCGCCAAGTTGGCAATTCAGTCTTGAACCATTAAGAGCAATTCCAGCTCAACGCCATCATTCAGGTGCCTTGATGCCTACATCCATTTGCTCGCTGTCTGCATGGTCCTGGGTCCTTTTGCTCCATGTCTGACAGTCTGGACTCTGATGAACCCTCAGACCCGGTGGCTCATCTGCTCACCGTTATCCACTGCGCCACTGCCTATAGCAGCCCATCCTGCGCTGGCCTCTTCCCACCTCTCCCACTTCCTCACTCGCCTGACCTGTGCTGTGCTCATCCTCCTGCAGGGGCTTCCTGATTCACTAGGCCCACTTTGGGGGGCAGATTCTCCACACCCACTCTCTCCTACCTCCTTGCTGTCGCTCTGGCCACTGTACATTCCCGGATCCTGTCAACAAGCCTCCCCTAATGTCCTGGCTACTAGGCGCCGTCTCCTGCAGTTCCTCACTCTCTGGCCGTTGGACAGAAGTGGACTTCTCCTCCACCAGCCTCTCTCAGTTGTCCGAGGTGCCTCACCTGACTTCCCACATCCTGGGCCCAGCTTTTAGGTCTCTACTGGTTTCTCCAGGGCGCACACAGCAACATTTCCACTACTCTCTGTGACCCCTCCAGCTGGCCTCAGTTGACTGCTCTGCCGTGTGCTTCCTTCTCAGTGCCGCATCCGCTGCTCAACCCGGTTGAGCCATCTCTGCCTCAGACATCCTGTGACACAGTGTCTGTCCACATGCCCCAGCCTCCAAAGCTCCTGTCCTCCCAACTGCCCCCAGTGTAACCTTTCCTGTTCCATTCAGATCGTTTCACGCTCCTCTGATGCATTCTTGGGAAACCCTACTTGTTTCTCTGCCTTTCTCCCTTCACCACAGTACTGCTACCTTTAGCCTCCTGCCACGCTTCCACCCGTCACTACCCCAGCCTCCCTCTGCACAGAGCCCTGGGCCTGCTGCCGCCCTCCTCCTCCCCTCCCTCCTGAAGCCACCTCTCCTCAGATGCTCTCCTGCACAGACCTCTCACACCCGCTCTGGCATTTTCCATCAGTGTGGATATCCCCTCTGGTGCTCTCTGCTCGCCTACATACAACCCCTCTTCCTTTTAGTCTGCACTTGAATCTCTGGGCTTCGTATCTCAAGCATCGTCAGCTCTGGGACCCCCAAGTTGGCAATTCACTCTTGAACCATTAAGAGCAATTCAAGGACAACGCCATCATTCAGGGGTCTTGACGCCTACATCCATTTGCTCGTTGTCTGCGTGGTCCTGGGTCCTTTTCCTCCATGTCAGACAGCCTGGAGGCTGAGGAAAGCTCAGACCCAGGGTACATGTGCTCACCCTTCTCCACTACACTACAGCCTATAGCAGCCCATCCTGCGCTGGCCTCCTCCCACCTCTCCCACTTCCTCACTCGCCTGACCTGTGCTGTGCTCTTCCTCCTGCAGGGGCTTCCTCTTGCCCTCGGCCCACTTTGAGGGGCAGGTTCTCCACACCCACTCTCTCCTCGCTCCCTGCTGTCCCTCTGGCCACAGTATGTTCCCGGATCCTCTCAACAAGACTCCCCTCGTGTACTGGCTGCCAGGGGCCATCTCCTGCGATTCCTCACTCTCTGGCCTGTCGAACAGAGTTGGACCTCTCCTCCACCACCCTCTCTCAGCTGTCCAAGGTAGTTCACCTGAACTCCCACATCGTGGGCCCGGTCTGTAGGTCTCTCCGGTTTCTAGGGCACAAACAGCAAAAGTTCCACTACTCTGTGTGACCCCTCCAGCTGGTCTCAGTTGTCTGCTCTGCCGTGTGCTTCCTTCTCAGTGTCCCATCCGCTGCTCAACCCAATTCAGCCGTCTCTACCTCATATATCCTGTGACACAGTGTCTGTCCACATGCCCCAGTCTTCAAAGCTCCTGTCCTCCCAAATGCCCCCAATGTAATCTTTCCTGTTCCATTCAGATCGTTTCACGCTCCTCTGATGAAATCGCTGGAAACCCTTCCTGACTCTCTGCCTTCATCCCTTCACCACAGTACTGCTACCTTTAGCCTCTTCCCGCCCTGCACCCGTCACTATCCCAGCCTCCCTCTGCACAGAGCCCTAGGTCTGCTGCCGCCCTCCTCCTCCCCTCCCTCCTTACAGCCACCTCTCCCAAGACGCTCTCCTGCACTGACCTCTCCCACCCGCTCTGGCCTTTCCATCAGTGTGGACGTCCCCTCTGGTGCTCTCTGCCCACGTACATACAAGCCCTCTTCCTTTCACTCTGCACTTGCATCTCTGGGTTCGTATCTCAAGCATCCTCATCTCTGGGACCACCAAGTTGCAAATTTACTCTTGAAACATTAAGAACAATTCCAGCACAACCCCATCATTCAGGTGTCTTGACGCCTACATCCATTTTCTCGCTGTCTGCGTGGTCCTGGGTTCTTTTCCTCCATGTCTGACAGCCTGGAGGCTGATGAACCCTGAGACCTGGGGTTCACGTGCTCATCCTTCTCCACTGCACCACTGCCTGTAGCAGCCCATACTGCGCTGGCCTCTTCCCACCTCTCCCACTTCCTCACTCGCCTGACCTGTGCTGTGCTCTTCTTCCTGCAGGGACTTCCTCTTGCCCTCGGCCCACTTTGGGGGGCAGGTTCTCCACACCCACTCTCTCCTAGCTCCCTGCTGTCCCTCTGGCCACAGTATGTTCCCGGATCCTCTCAACAAGCCTCCCTTCGTGTCCTGGCTTCAAGGTTCCCAACTCTCTGGCCTGTCAGACAGAGGTGGACCTCTCCTCCACCACCCTCTCTCAGTTGTCCGAGGTGGCTCACCTAACCTCCCACATCTGGGCCCAGATTTTAGGTCTCCTGGTTTCTCTAGGGCGCACACAGCAACAGTTCCACTACTCTCTGTGACCCTTCCAGCTTGCCTCAGTTGTCTGCTCTGCTGTGTGCTTCCTTCTCAGTGCCCCATCAGCTTCTCAACTCAGTTCACCCGTCTCTGCCTAAAACATCCTGTGACACAGTGTCTGTCCACATGCCCCAGCCTCCAAAGCTCCTGTCGTCTCAAATGCCCCCAATGTAACCTTTCCTGTTCCATTCAGATCATTTCACGCTCCTGTGACACATTCGTGGGAAACCCTTCCTGACTCTGTGCCTTCTTTCCTTCACCACAGTACTGCTACCTTTAGCCTTCTCACGCGCTGCCACACTTCCCTATGCCAGCCTCCCTCTGCACATAGCCCTGGGCGTGCACCCGTCCTCCTCCTCCCCTCCCTCCAGCAGCCACCTCTCTCCAGACGCTCTCCTGCAATGACCTCTCCCACCCGCTCTGGCCTTTTCCATCAGTGTGGACATCCCCTCTGGTGCTCTCTGCCCACGTACATACAAGCCCTCTTCCTTTCAGTCGGCACTTGCATCTCTGGGCTTCGTATCTCAAGCATCCTCAGCTCTGGGCCCACCAAGTTGGCAATTCAGTCTTGAACCATTAAGAGCAATTCCAGCTCAATGCCATCATTCAGGTGCCTTGATGCCTACATCCATTTGCTCGCAGTATGCCTGGTCCTGGGTCCTTTTGCTCCATGTCTGACAGTCTGGACTCTGATGAACCCTCAGACCCGGTGGCTCATCTGCTCACCGTTCTCCACTGCGTCACTGCCTGTAGCAGCCCATCCTGCGCTGGCCTCTTCCCACCTCTCCCACTTCCTCACTCGCCTGACCTGCGCTGTGCTCATCCTCCTGCAAGGGCATCCTGATGCACTAGGCCCACTTTGGGGGGGCAGATTCTCCAGACCCACTCTCTCCTACCTCCTTGCTGTCGCTCTGGCCACTGTACATTCCCGGATCCTCTCAACAAGCCTTCCCTCGTGTCCTGGCTACTAGGCCCCGTCTCCTGCAGTTCCTCACTCTCTGGCCATTGGACAGAAGTGGACTTCTCCTCCACCACCCTCTCTCAGTTGTCCGAGGTGGCTCACCTGACCTCCCACATCCTGGGCCCAGCTTTTAGGTCTCTCCTGCTTTCTATAGGGCGCACACAGCAACAGTTCCACTACTCTCTGTGACCCCTCCAGCTGGCCTCAGTTGTCTGCTCTGCTGTGTGCTTCCTTCTCAAAGCCCCATCCGCGGCTCAACCCACTTCAGCCGTCTCTGCCTCAGACATCCTGTGACACAGGGTCTGTCCACATGCCCCAGCCTCCAAAGCTCCTGTCCTCCCAAATGCCCCCAATGTAACGTTTCCTGTTCCATTCAGATCGTTTCACTCTCCTCTGACGCATTCGTGGGAAACCCTTCCTGACTCTCTGCCTTTCTCCCTTCACCACAGTACTGCTACCTTTAGTCTTCTGCCGCGCTGCCACCCGTCACTACCCCAGCCTCCCTCTGCACAGAGCCCTGGGCCTGCTGCCGCCCTCCTCCTCCCCTCCTTCCTAGCAGCCACCTCTCCGCAGAGGCTGTCCTACACTGACCTCTGCCATCTGCTCTGGCCTTTCCATCAGTGTGGACGTCCCCTCTGGTGCTCTCTGCCCGCGTACATACAAGCCCTCTTCCTTTCACTCTGCACTTGCATCTCTGGGCTTCGTATCTCAAGCATCCTCAGCTCTGGGACCCCCAAGTTGGCCATTCACTCTTGAACCATTAAGAGCAATTCCAGCACAACGCCATCATTCAGGTGCCTTGATTCCTACATCCATATTCTCGCTCTCTGCGTGGTCCTGGGTCCTTTTCCTCCATGTCTGACAGCCTGGAGGCTGATGAACCCACAGACCCGGGGTTCATGTGCTCACCCTTGTCCACTGCACCACTGCCTGTAGCAGCCCATCCTGCGCTGGCCTCTTCCCACCTCTCCCACTTCCTCACTCGCCTGACCTGTGCTGTGCTCTTCCTCCTGCAGAGGCTTCCTCATGCGCTAGGCCCACTTTGGGGGGCAGGTTCTCCACACCTACTCTCTCCAACTCCCTGCTCTCCCTCTGGCCACAGTACATTCCCGGATCCTCTCAACAAGCCTCCCCTCTTGTCCTGGCTGCCAGGCGCCGTCTCTTGCGGTTCCTCACTCTCTGACCTGTCGGAAAGAGGTGGAGCTCTCCTCCACCACCCTCTCTCAGTTGTCCGAGGTGGCTCACCAGACCTCCCACATCCTGGGCCCAGCTTTTAGGTCTCGCCTGGTTTCTCTAGGGCGCACACAGCAACAGTTCCACTACTCTCTGTGACCCCTCCAGCTGGTCTCAGGTGTCTCCTCTGCTGTGTGATTCCTTCTCGGTGCCACATCCGCTGCTCAACCCAGTTCAGCCGTCTCTGCCTCAGACATACTGTGACACAGTGTCTGTCCACATGGCCCAGCCTCCAAAGCTCCTGTCCTTCCAAATGCCCCCAGTGTAACCTTTCCTGTTCCATTCAGATCATTTCGTGCTCCTCTGACGCATTCGTTGGAAACCCTTCCTGACTCTCTGCCTTTCTCCCTTCACCACAGTACTGCTACCTTTAGTCTTCTGCCGCGCTGCCACCCGTCACTACCCCAGCCTCCCTCTGCACAGAGCCCTGGGCCTGCTGCCGCCCTCCTCGTCCCCTCCCTCCTAGCAGCCACCTCTCCCCAGAGGCTGTCCTGCACTGACCTCTCCCACCTGCTCTGGCCTTTCCATCAGTGTGGACGTCCCCTCTGGTGCTCTCTGCCCGCGTACATACAAGCCCTCTTCCTTTCACTCTGCACTTGCATCTCTGGGCTTCGTATCTCAAGCATCCTCAGCTCTGGGACCACCAACTTGGCAATTCACTCTTGAACCATTATGAGCAATTCTAGCACAATGCCATCATTCAGGTGCCTTGATGCCTACATCCATATTCTCACTGTCTGCTAGGTCCTGGGTCCTTTTCCTCCAAGTCTTACAGCCTTGAGGCCGATGAACCCTCAGACCCGGGGTTCATGTGCTCACCCTTCTCCACTGCACCACTGCCTGTAGCAGCCCATCCTGCGCTGGCCTCTTCCCACCTCTCCCACTTCCTCACTCGCCTGACGTGTGCTGTGCTCTTCCTCCTGCAGGGGCTTCCTCATGCGCTAGGCCCACTTTGGGGGGCAGGTTCTCCACACCTACTCTCTCCAACTCCCTGCTCTCCCTCTGACCACAGTACATTCCCGGATCCTCTCAACAAGCCTCCCCTCGTGTCCTGGCTACCAGGCGCCGTCTCCTGCGGTTCCTCAGTCTCTGGCCTGTCAGACAGAGGTGGACCTCTCCTCCACCACCCTCTCTCAGTTGTCCGACGTGGCTCACCTGACCTCCCACATCCTGGGCCCAGCTTTTAGGTCTCTCCTGGTTTCTCTAAGGCGCACACAGCAACAGTTCCACTACTCTCTGTGAGCCCTCTAGCTGGTCTCAGGTGTCTCCTCTACTGTATGCTTCCTTCTCGGTGCCTATCCGCTGCTCAACCCCGTTCAGCCGTCTCTGCCTCAGACATCCTGTGACACAGTGTCTGTACACATGCCCCAGCCTCCAAAGCTCCTGTCCTCCCAAATGCCCCCAGTGTACCTTTCCTGTTCCATTCAGATCGTTTCACGCTCCTCTGACGCATTTGTGGGAAACCCTTCCTGAATCTCTGCCTTCATCGCTTCACCACAGTACTGCTACCTTTAGCCTCCTGCCGCGCTGCCACCCGTCACTACCCCAGCCTCCCTCTGCACAGAGCCCTGGGCCTGCTGCCGCCCTCCTCCTCCCCTCCCTCCTAGCAGCCACCTCTCCCCAGACGCTCTCCTGCACTGACCTCTGCCACCCGCTCTAGCCTTTCCATCAGTGTGGACGTCCGCTCTGGTGCTCTCTGCCCGCGTACATACAAGTCCTCTTCCCTTCACTCTGCACTTGCATCTCTGGGCTTCGTATCTCAAGGATCCTCAGCTCTGGGACCCCCAAGTTGGCAATTCACTCTTGAACCATTAAGAGCAATTCCAGCACAACGCCATCATTCAGGTGCCTTGACGCCTCCATCCATTTGCTCGCTGTCTGCGTGGTCCTGGGTCCTTTTCCTCCATGTCTGACATCCTGGAGGCTGATGAACCCTCAGACCCAGGGTTCATGTGCTCACCCTTCTCCACTGCACCACTGCCTGTAGCAGCCCATCCTGCGCTGGCCTCTTACCACCTCTCCCACCTCCTCACTCGCCTGACCTGTGCTGTGCTCTTCCTCCTGCAAGGGCTTCCTCTTGCCCTCGGCCCACTTTGGGGGGCAGGTTCTCCACACCCACTCTTTCCTAGCTCCCTGGCGTCCCTCTGGCCACAGTATGTTCCCGGATCCTCTCAACAAGCCTCCCCTCCTGTCCTGGCTGCCGGGCCCCGTCTCCTGCGATTCCTCACTCTCTGGCCTGTCGGACAGAGGTAGACCTCTCTCCACCACCCTCTCTCAGTTGTCCGAGGCGGCTCACCTGACCTCCCACATCCTGGGCCAAGCTTTTAGGTCTCTCCTGGTTTCTCTAAGGCGCACACAGCAACAGTTCCACTACTCTCTGTGAGCCCTTCAGCTGGTCTCAGGTGTCTCCTCTGCTGTGTGCTTCCTTCTCGGTGTCCATCCGCTGCTCAACCCCGTTCAGCCGTCTCTGCCTCAGACATCCTGTGACACAGTGTCTGTCCACATGCCCCAGCCTCCAAAGCTCCTGTCCTCCCAAATGCCCCCAGTGTACCTTTCCTGTTCCATTCAGATCGTTTCACGCTCCTGTGACGCATTCGTGGGAAACCCTTCCTGACTCTCTGCCTTCATCCCTTCACCGCAGTACTGCTACCTTTAGCCTCCTGCCGCGCTGCCACCCGTCACTACCCCAGCCTCCCTCTGCACAGATCCCTGGGCCTGCTGCCGCCCTCCTCCTCCCCTCGCTCCTAGCAGCCACTTCTCCCAGACGCTCTCCTCACTCACCTATGCGACCCGCTCTGCCCTTTCCATCAGTGTGGACGTCCCCTCTGGTGCTGTCTGCCCGCTTGTACATACAAGCCCTCTTCCTTTCACTCTGCACTTGCATCTCTGGGCTTCGTATCTCAAGCATCCTCAGCTCTGGGACCACCAAGTTGGCAATTCACTCTTGAACCATTAAGAGCAATTCCAGCACAACGCCATCATTCAGGTGCCTTGACGCCTACATCCATTTGCTCGCTCTCTGCGTGGTCCTGGGTCCTTTTCTTCCATGTCTGACAGCCTGGAGGCTGATGAACCCTCAGACCCGGGGTTCATGTGCTCACCCTTCTCCACTGCACCACTGCCTGTAGCAGCCCATCCTGCGCTGGCCTCTTCCCACCTCTCCCACTTCCTCACTCTCCTGACCTGTGCTGTGCTCTTCCTCCTGCAGGGTCTTCCTCTTGCCCTCGGCCCACTTTGGGGCGCAGGTTCTCCACACCCACTCTCTCCTAGCTCCCTGCTGTCCCACTGGCCACAGTATGTTCCCGGATCCTCTCAACAAGCCTCCCCTCCTGTCCTGGCTGCCGGGCCCCGTCTCCTGCTGTTCCTCACTCTCTGGCCTGTCAGACAGAGGTGGACCTCTCCTCCACCACCCTCTCTCAGTTGTCCGAGGCGGCTCACCTGAGCTCCCACATCCTGGGCCCGCTTTCTAGGTCTCTCCTCGTTTCTCCTCAGCGCACACAGCAACACTTCAGCTACTCTCTGTGACCCCTCCAGCTTGCCTCAGTTGTCTCCTCTGCTGTGTGCTGCCTTCTCAGTGCCCCATCCGCTGCTCAACCCAGTTGAACCATCTCTGCCTCAGACATCCTGTGACACAGTGTCTGTCCACATGCCCCAGCCTCCAAAGCTCCTGTCCTCCCAAATGCCCCCAGTGTACCTTTCCTGTTCCATTCAGATCCTTTCACTCTCCTCTGACCCATTCGTGGGAAAGCCTTCCTGACTCTCTGCCTTTCTCCCTTCACCACAGTACTGCTACCTTTAGCCTCATCCCGCGCTGCGACCCGTCACTAGCCCAGCCTCCCTCTGCACAGAGCCCTGGGCCTGCTGCCGCCCTCCTCGTCCCCTCCCTCCTAGCAGCCACCTCTCCCCAGATGATCTCCTGCACTGACCTCTCCCACCTGCTCTGGCCTTTCCATCAGTGTGGACGTCCCCTCTGGTGCTCTCTGCCCACGTACATACAAGCCCTCTTCCTTTCAGTCTGCACTTGCATCTCTGGGCTTCGTATCTCAAGCATCCTCAGCTCTGGGACCACCAACTTGGCAATTCACTCTTGAACCATTAAGAGCAATTCCAGCACAACGCCGTCATTCAGGTGCCTTGATGCCCACATCCATATTCTCGCTTTCTGCGTGGTCCTGGGTCCTTTTCCTCCATGTCTGACAGCCTGGAGGCTGATGAACCCTCAGACCCGGGGTTCATGTGCTCACCCTTGTCCACTGCACCACTGCCTGTAGCAGCCCATCCTGCGCTGGCCTCTTCCCACCTCTCTCACTTCCTCCCTCGCCTGACCTGTGCTGTGCTCTTCCTCCTTCAGGGGCTTCCTCATGCCCTAGGCCCACTTTGCAGGGCAGGTTCTCCACACCCACTCTGTCCTAGCTCCCTGCTGTCTCTCTGGCCACAGTACGTTCCCGCAACCTCTCAACAAGCCTCCCCTCGTGTCCTGGCTGCCAGGTGCCGTCTCTTGCGCTTCCTCACTCTCTGGCCTGTCGGACAGAGGTGGACCTCTCCTCAACCACCTCTCTCAGTTGTGCGAGGCGGCTCACCTGACCTCCCACATCCTGGGCCGGGTTTCTAGTTCTCTCCTCGTTTCTCCACGGCGCACACAGCAACACTTCAGCTACTCTCTGTGACCCCTGCAGCTTGCCTCAGTTGTCTGCTCTGCTGTGTGCTTCCATCTCAGCGCCCCATCCGCTGCTCAACCCAGTTCAGCCGTCTCTGCCTCAGACATACTGTGACACAGTGTCTGTCCACATGCCCCAGCCTCCAAAGCTCCTGTCCCCCAAATGCCCCCAATGTAACCTTTCCTGTTCCATTCAGATCGTTTCACACTCCTCTGACACATTCGTGGGGAACCCTTCCTTACTCTCTGCCTTTCTCCCTTCACCACACTACTGCTACCTTTAGCCTCCTGCCGCGCTGCCACCCGTCACTACCCCAGCCTCCCTCTGCACAGAGCCCTGGGCCTGCTGCCGCCCTCCTGCTCCCCTCCCTCCTAGCAGCCACCTCTCCCCAGGCGCTCTCCTGCACTAACCTCTGCCACCCGCCTGGCCTTTCAATCAGTGTGTACGTCCCCTCTGGTGTTCTCTGCCGGCGTACATACAAGCCCTCTTCCTTTCAGTCTGCACTTGCATCTCTGGTCTTCAAATCTCAACTAACCTCAGCTCTGGGACCACCAAGTTGGCAATTCACTCTTGAACCAGTAACATCAATTCCAACTCAACCCCATCATTCAGTTGCCTTGTCGCCTACATCCATTTGCTCGCTGTCTGCCTGTTCATGGGTCCTTTTCCTCCATGTCTGACAGTCTGGACGCTGATGCTCCCTCAGATCCACGGTCTCATCTGCTAACCCTTCTCCACTGCACCACTTCCTGTAGCAGCCCATCCTGCGCTGGCCTCTTCCCACCTCTCCCACTTCCTCCCTCGCCTGACCTGCGCTGTGCTCATCCTCCTGCAGGGGCTTCCTCTTGCCCTCAGCCCCCTTTGGGGGGCAGGTTCTCCACACCCACTCTCTCCTAGCTCCCTGCTCTCCCTCTGGCCACAGTACGTTCCCGGATCCTCTCAACAAGCCTCCCCTCCTGTCCTGGCTGCCGGGCCCCGTCTCCTGCGGTTCCTCACTCTCCGGCCTTTGGACAGAGGTGAACCTCTCCTCCACCACCCTCTCGCAGTTGTCCGAGGTAGCTCACCTGACCTCCCACATCCTGGTCCCGGTTTCTAGGTCTCTCATTGTTACTCCAGGGCACACACAGCCACACTTCAGCTACTCTCTGTGACCCATCCAGCTTGCCTCAGTTGTCTGCTCTGCTGTGTGCTTCCTTCTCAGTCCTCCATCTGCTCTCTACCCAGTTCAGTCGTCTCTGCCTCAGACACACTCTGCTGAACCCACAGGCTCCACCCTCCAGCACATGCTACAGAGCCCAGCTAAGCTCACCTCCCAGGCCCCACAGCCCGTGTAACCCTTCATGTTTCCATGCAGTCCCTCGTCTCACACTCTGACACAGCTCTCAGGGATCCTCGGTCTCTGATTCTGCTCCCCCTTCCTTTTGCCACAGCACTCTCATTTCTTCTCACCTTCTTGCCCCCACACCTGCTGGCCAGTCCCCGCCCCCGACACCTCCACCCTCCGTCCAGACGTGCACAGAGCCCTGGGCCTGCTGTCCCCCCTCCTCCTCCTCCCCCTCCCCCCTCCTAGCAGTCACCTCTCTCGCCAGATGCTCTGACCTCTCCCACCCGCTCTGCCCCTTCCATCGTGTGGACGTCCCTTCCCGTGCTCTATGCGCAAATACACTCAACGCTCCTTCCTTTCAGTCACCACTTCCATCTCCCTTAGCCCTACTCAGAAGTCTTAAGCTCACGGACACCATGCTTGCAATCCACTCCCAACCAACTGATAGTAACCACCTCCCCAATCCCACCCCCAGCCCCCACCGTTCCAGGTGCCCGTCGGCTACATCCATTTGCTCGCTGTCTGCCTGGTCCTGGGTCCTTTTCCTCCAAGTCTGACACTCTGGACTCTGATGCCTCTCTCTGCCCCACCCAGGGGCGCATCTGCTCACCCTTCACCTCTCTTCCCAGCTCTCCACCTGCCCTCCCCCCCAGTGATTCTCACCCGAGGATGCATGACCCCCAAGGCTGGCCTATCAGCAGCATCTCTGAGGAATGTTTTTGTGTTTTCTTTTTGGATGTTTTTGGGTTTGTTTTTGTTTGGAGCAGAGGACTGCTCACCCTCCGATGTTCTGATAGGCCTCCCTTGGGGGCCATGCCCCAGCCCCCCCGCGGGTGAAAACCACCCCCCCCACCCCGGGGAAGAATCACTGCTGTGGAGGGCCAGCCTGCCTCCCTGGGCTGCACTCTCCCCTTGCCAGCTCCTCAAAGATCCCAACACTGCTCCCGTGACACTGGTCTGGCCCTGTCCCCCTGGAACCACCTCATTCCCTTCCACATTTTCTCCCTGACACCTGACGTGCGCCCGACCCCAGTCTTCATTAAACACTCTTCTTTCCACACGCACCTATGTACCCCTCCTACCCTTCACCCCTTATGACTTTCAGGCTTTGCAACAGCATCTTTGGTGCAAACCTGTTCTTCTTGGCACTTGCCACTGTGCATTACCCTACGTTACTCCTCTTCATTTCAGACCTGTGACACCGTCCTCCTGGGGACACTGCCCCCCAGTATTCCTGTCCCTCTGTGTTTCTACTTCTCCTTCCTCCCTTCTTGCAGCGACTCCCCTTTGTCCTCCCTGGATGGACTCACTGATCTTCCCAGTCCTCAACCTGTAGTCATCACCCCAACACTGGATGTGCCATCAGTCCAGAAACTCAGTTAAAAGTAGATGTTTCCAGTGCCTAAAGATTGGCTCAAGTCCTCCCACCCCAATCCCCTACCCCATTAATTCTAACCCTGCCCTCCCCTAAACCCAGTCAAACCCAACCCTACCCCTACCCAGACCCTCCCACCCCATCCCCAGCAGATCGGATCCGTAGTAGTAAAGAGCCTGGCCAAAAAGTTCTACCCTAGCCATAACACTCCAGGCTGCAGCAGCAGCCATTGCTCCCACCCACCGCTAGCCACCCCTTTCTTTTCACACCTCCCTCCACAGACCTCTGCCCCAGCTGGCTGGCCCTGTAACTCTTAAGCCGTTCCGCATGCCAGAATGCCTCTCTGCCACCTCCCTCTTCTCCTTCTTCCCCCTGCTGGTGTCCAGTCTGTGTCCCTTCCCCTGTCCTCTGCTCCCCGGGTGCCTCCTATCTTCTGGTGTGTTGCTGGTAGATGACTCTCCCTTGGTGCTGCAATTGAGGCCCCATGTGAACACTGCTTCCTGAGACCTTTCCTCATGTGATCCATTTCGTCCCTCTCCCTTCCTGACCCTGCTCTAGGGACTCAGCTCCTAGGGAACCCCTCCATACTCGCCTCCCTTCATCCCTTCAGCACAGCACTGTTGCCTTCTGGCTTCCCTCTTGCTCCCACACCCAGCAACTGCAGTCTCACCCTGCTCAGAGCCCTGGTGCTGCTGTCCAGCCTCCTGAGCTTCTCCTCCTCCCTCAGAGCACTCATCTGCCCCAGACGCTCTCCCGCACTGTCCTCTCCTGTTCGCTCTGCCCCTTCCTTCTCTAGGAAGAGTCTGCCTCTAGGGGCCCACGATCTCCAAGCTCGGTCATGTCTGTCACTGCGTAGCTTCGGGGCATCCCTTCTCTGTAGGGGTGCTCCCCCTGTGACCTGCTTTTGTGTCATACTCTCTTCTTCCCCTACCCTGCTATGTTCACTCTGAAACCATCTGCTGTGTCTTGTCAGGTCCTTCCACTGGGTCTAGTGTGCCTGTCTTTTTAGGCTTCCTAATCCTTATACCCGCCTCATCTCACCTTCCTTACTCTTCTCTGTTCCCTTTTAATCAACCACTGACCACAGTTCTTTCCACCAGGCCCCCACTACCCCTCTCTTCCTTCCCTCTCCACTGCTTCTCTCTCTCCCATCGGCCCTGGGCTCCACGCCTTGCCCCCCACTCCCCAGTGACATGGTCTGGATCTACTCCTTGCCCTCTTTCCCTCTGGGCCATGATCCACTCCTGTGTAGATTTTAAGATCTTCCTCTTTCCATCCCATTCTGCATTGCCCCCTTTGTTGTTTCCTGGATTAAGTCTCTCAAGCAAGAGTCCTTCACCACCAAGCCCCTCCGTATCCCACCCACTGCCCACTCCCTCTGCTCCTTTGCTGCCCACATGATCTTCTCAGACTAGACCTCTGACACCCCACTGCTTTTGAAGGTCCCTCTCCTTCCATGTGTATAGTCTCTCCACCACAAGCTGCACCTGCACCCCGCTTTCCAGTGCCTGCCCTCCCGAAGAGCAAAAGCTCAGAATTGGTGATGGCTGGGAAATGTCAGCACAGCCCTGCTTCTCCCTCACTACCTGCCAGTTTTGCCACCCACCCTCTGAACTCCAACCATCTAAGTCCATCCAAAATCTCTGAGGTTACGCACTGGTGGTTCTCTGTAGGATCCTTCTTAATGTGCAGTGATGCCCAGTCACTGCAGCTCCAGGACCCCATCTGCTCCTGAGGACCTGAGGTTTTCAAATGCCTGGACAGTTAGGTCTCATCGCTGTGCTGTACCTACGTCCTGCCCCTTTAACCCTGAAATCTGCTGAAGTCTCCAGATTGAGCGCTGTGTAGGCTGCTTTCCCCTTCCCTGCTGAGCCCCTCACCCATCCCTAAGGCTTTCTCCCTCCCCCTTCTATTGTGATGACCGTCCCCTTTTCTCTTCCCATCCATCCTCTGAGCAACTCCCTACCACTCACTCATGAGAAGAATGCAGTGTTCTTCTCCTTGACCAACGCTTATGCTCCCAGGATGGCCAATTTCTTCGTCCCTGGTACACCGTACTAAATCCATCTACTCTGTGGATTCCACCCTAAGCCCCATGCCTTTCTGTGCCCACCGCACTGGGGAAAGTCACAGCTTCTTTGTGCCCTTTCTTCTCATCTTCCCCATCTCCTGCATCTCCACCGCACCACTGCCTCTAGCAGCCCATCCTGCGCTGGCCTCTTCCCACCTCTCCCACCTCCTCACTCGCCAGACCTGCGCTGTGCTCATCCTCCTGCAGGGGCTTCCTCATGCCCTTGGCCCACTCTGGGGGGCAGGTTCTCCACACCCACTCTATCCTAGCTCCCTGCCATACCTCTGGGCACAGTGTGTTCCCGGATCCTCTCAACAAGCCTCCCCTCCTCTCCTGGCTGCCGGGAACAGAATCCTGCGGTACCTCACTCTCTGACCTGTTGGACAGAGGTGGACCTCTCCTCCACCACCCTCTCTCAGTTGTCCGAGGCGGCTCACCTGACCTCCCACATCCTGGGCCCGGTTTCTAGGTCTCTCCTCGTTTCTCCAGGGCGCACACAGCAACACTTCAGCTACTCTCTGTGACCCCTCCAGCTTGCCTCAGTTGTCTCCTCTGCTCTGTGCTTCCGTCTCAGTGCCCCATCCGCTGCTCAACCCGGTTCATCGTCTCTTCCTCAGACATCCTGTGACACAGTGTCTGTCCACATGCACCAGCCTCCAAAGCTCCTGTCCTCCCAAATGCCCCCAGTGTAACCTTTCCTGTTCCATTCAGATCATTTCACGCTCCTCTGACGCATTTGTGTGAAACCCTTCCTGACTCTCTGCCTTCATCGCTTCACCACACGACTGCTACCTTTAGCCTTGTGCCGCGCTGCCAGCCCTCCCTACGCCAGACTCCCTCTGCACAGAGCCCTGGGCGTGCTGCCGCCCGCCTCCTCCCCTCCCTCCTAGCAGCAACCTCTCCCCAGACGCTCTCCTACACTGACCTCTGCCACCCGCTCTGGCCTTTCCATCAGTGTGGACGTCCCCTCTGGTGCTCTCTGCCGCGTACATACAAGCCCTCTTCCTTTCACTCTGCATTTGCATCTCTGGGCTTCGTATCTCAAGCATCCTCAGCTCTGGGACCACCAAGTTGGCAATTCACTCTTGAACCATTAAGAGCAATTCCAGCATAACGCCATCATTCAGGTGCCTTGACACCTACATCCATTTGCTCCGTGTCTGCATGGTCCTGGGTCCTTTTCCTCCATGTCTGACAGCCTGGAGGCTGAGGAACCCTCAGACCCGGGGTTCATGTGCTCACCCTTCTCCACTGCACCACTGCCTGTAGCAGCCCATCCTGCGCTGTCCTCTTCCCACCTCTCCCACTTCCTCACTCTCCTGACCTGTGCTGTGCTCTTCCTCCTGCAGGGGCTTCCTCTTGGCCTCGGCCCACTTTGGGGGGCAGGTTTTCCGCACCCACTCTCTCCTAGCTCCCTGATGTCCCTCTGGCCACAGTATGTTCCCGGATCATCTCACCAAGCCTCCTCTCGTGTCCTGTCTGCCAGGGGCCGTCTCCTGCAGTTCCTCACTCTCTGCCCTGTCGGACAGAGGTGGACCTCTCCTCCACCACCCACTCTCAGTTGTCCGAGGTGGCTCACATGACCTCCCAAATCCTGGGCCCAGCTTTTAGGTCTCTCCTGGTTTCTCTAGGGCGCACACAGCAACAGTTCCACTACTCTCTGTGACCCCTCCAGCTGGTCTCAGGTGTCTTCTCTGCTGTGTGCTTCCTTCTCGGTGCCCTATCCGCTGCTCAAACCAGTTCAGCCGTCTCTACCTCAGACATCCTGTGACACAGTGTCTGTCCACATGCCCCAGCCTCCAAAGCTCCTTTCCTCCCAAATGCCCCCAATCTAATCTTTCCTGTTCCATTCAGATCGTTTCATGCTCCTCTGACGCATTCGTGGGAAACTCTTCCTGACTCTCTGCCTTTCTCCCTTCACCACAGTACTGCTACCTTTAGCCTCCTGCCGCGCTGCCACCCGTCACCTCCCCAGCCTCCCTCTGCACAGAGCCCTGGGCCTGCTGCCGCCCTCCTACTCCACTCCCTCCTAGCAGCCACCTCTCCCCAGACCCTCTCCTGCACTGACCTCTCCCACCTGCTCCGGCCTTTCCATCAGTGTGCACGTCCCTTCTGGTGCTCTCTGGCCGCGTACATACAAGCCCTCTTCCTTTCAGTCTGCACTTGCATCTCTGGGCTTCGTATCTCAAGCATCCTCAGCTCTGGACCACCAAGTTGGCAATTCACTCTTGAACCATTAAGAGCAATTCCAGCACAACGCCATCATTCAGGTGCCTTGATGCCTACATGCATATTCACGCTGTCTGCGTGGTCCTGGGTCCTTTTCCTCCATGTCTGACAGCCTGGAGGCTGATGAACCCTCAGACCCGGGGTTCATGTGCTCACCCTTCTCCACTGCACCACTGCCTGTAGCAGCCCATCCTGCGCTGGCCTCTTCCCACCTCTCCCACCTCCTCACTCGCCTGACCTGTGCTGTGCTCTTCCTCCTTCAGGGGCTTCCTCTTGCCCTCGGGCCACTTTGCGGGGCAGGTTCTCCACACCCACTCTCTCCTAGCTCCCTGCCGTCCCTCTGGCCACAGTATGTTCCCGGATCCTCTCAACAAGCCTCCCCTCCTGTCCTGGCTGCCGGGCCCCGTCTCCTGCGGTTCCTCACTCTCTGGCCTGTCGCACAGAGGTGGACCTCTCCTCAACCACCCTCTCTCAGTTGTCTGAGGCGGCTCACCTGACCTCCCACATCCTGGGCCCGGTTTCTAGGTCTCACCTCGTTTCTCCAGGGCGCACACAGCAACACTTCAGCTACTCTCTGTGACCCCTCCAGCTTGCCTCAGTTGACTGCTCTGCCGTGTGCTTCCTTCTCAGTGCCCCATCCGCTGCTCAACCCAGTTCAGCCATCTCTGCGTAAGACATCCTGTGACACAGTGTCTGTCCACATGCCCCAGCCTACAAAGCTCCTGTCCTCCTAAATGCCCCCAGTGTAACCTTTCCTGTTCCATTTGGATCATTTCACGCTCCTCTGATGCATTCGTGGGAAACCCTTCCTGACTCTCTGCCTTTCTCCCTTCACCACAGTACTGCTACCTTTAGTCTTCTGCCGCGCTGCCACCCGTCACTACCCCAGCCTCCCTCTGCACAGAGCCCTGGGCCTGCTGCCGCCCTCCTCCTCCCCTCGCTCCTAGCAGCCACCTCTCCCCAGACGCTCTCCTGCACTGACCTCTGCCACCCGCTCTGGCCTTTCCATCAGTGTGGACGTCCCCTCTGGTGCTCTCTGCCCGCGTACATACAAGCCCTCTTTCTTTCAGTCTGCACTTGCATCTCTGGGCTTCGTATCTAAAGCATCCTCAGCTCTGGGACCACCATGTTGGCAATTCACTCTTGAACCATTAAGAGCAATTCCAGCACAACGCCATCATTCAGGTGCCATGACGCCTACATCCATTTGCTCGCTGTCTGCGTGGTCCTGGGTCCTTTTCCTCCACGTCTTACAGCCTGGAGGCTGCTGAACCCTCAGACCCGGGTTCATGTGCTCACCCTTCTCTACTGCACCACTGCCTGTAGCAGCCCATCCTGTGCTTGCCAATTCCCTCCTCTCCCACTTCCACCCTCGCCTGACCTGTGCTGTGCTCTTCTTCCTGCAGGGGCTTCCTCATATCCTAGGCCCACTTTGGGGGGCACGTTCTCCACCCCCACTCTCTCCTAGCTCCCTGCTCTCCCTCTGGCCACAGTACGTTCCTGGATCCTCTCAACAAGCCTCCCCTCGTGTCCTGGCTGCCAGGCGCCGTCTCTTGCGGTTCCTCACTCTCTGGCCTGTCGCACAGAGGTGGACCTCTCCTCCACCACTCTCTCTCAGTTGTCCTAGGTGGCTCACCTGACCTCCCACATCCTGGGCCCAGCTTTTAGGTCTCTCCTGGTTTCTCTAGGGCGCACACAGCAACAGTTCCACTACTCTCTGTGACCCCTCCAGCTGGTCTCAGTTGTCCACTCGGCAGTGTGCTTCCTTCTCGGTGCCCCATCCGCTGCTCAACCCAGTTCAGCCGTCTCTGCCTCAGACATCCTGTGACACAGTGTCTGTCCACATGCCCCAGCCTCCAAAGGTCCTCTCCTCCCATATGCCTACAGTGTAACCTTTCCTGTTCCATTTAGATCGTTTCACGCTCCTCTGACGCATTCGTGGGAAACCCTTCCTGACTCTCTGCCTTCATCCCTTCACCACAGTCCTGCTACCTTTAGCCTCCTGCCGCGCTACCACCCGTCACTACCCCGGCCTCCCTCTGCACAGAGCCCTGGGCCTGCTGCCCCCCTCCTCCTCCCCTCCCTACTAGCAGCCACCTCTCCCCAGACGCTCTCCTGCACTCACCTCTGCCACCCGCTCTGGCCTTTCCATCAGTGTGGACGTCCCCTCTGGTGCTCTCTGCCCGCGTACATACAAGCCCTCCTCCTTTCACTCTGCACTTGCATCTCTGGGCTTCGTATCTCAAGCATCCTCAACTCTGGGACCACCAAGTTGGCAATTCACTCTTGAACCATTAAGAGCAATTCCAGCACAATGCCATCATTCTGGCGCCTTGACGCCTACATCCATTTGCTCGCTGTCTGCGTGGTCCTGGGTCCTGTTCGTCCATGTCTGACAGCGTGGAGGCTGATGAACCCTCAGACCCGGGGTTCATGTGCTCACCCTTCTCCACTGCACCACTGCCTGTAGCAGCCCATCCTGCGCTGGCCTCTTCCCACCTCTCCCACTTCCTCACTCGCCTGACCTGTGCTGTGCTCTTCTTCCTGCAGGGGCTTCCTCTTGCCCTCGGCCCACTTTGGGGGGCAGGTTCTCCACACCCACTCTATTCTAGCTCCCTGCCGTCCCTCTGGACACAGTATGTTCCCGGATCCTCTCAACAAGCCTCCCTTCCTGTCCTGGCTGCCGGGCCCCGTCTCCTGCGGTTCCTCACTCTCTGGCCTGTCGGACAGAGGTGGACCTCTCCTCCACCAACCTCTCTCAGTTGTCCGAGGCGGTTCACCTGACCTCCCACATCCTGGGCCCGGTTTCTAGGTCTCTCCTCGTTTCTCCATGGCGCACACAGCAACACTTCAGCTACTCTCTGTGACCCCTCCAGCTTGCCTCACTTGTCTCCTCTGCTGTGTGCTGCCTTCTCAGTGCCCCATCCGCTGCTCAACCGAGTTCAGCCATCTCTGCCTCAGACATCCTGTGACACAGTGTCTGTCCACATGCCCCAGCCTCCAAAGCTCCTGTCCTCCCAAATGCCCCCAGTGTAACCTTTCCTGTTCCATTAAGATCGTTTCACGCTCCTCTGACGCATTCGTGGGAAACCCTTCCTGACTCTCTGCCTTTCTCCCTTCACCACAGTCCTGCTACCTTTAGTCTTCTGCCGCGCTGCCACCCGTCACTACCCCAGCCTCCCTCTGCACAGAGCCCTGGGCCTGCTGCCACCCTCCTCCTCCCCTCCCTCCTAGCAGCCACCTCTCCCCACACGCTCTCCTGCACTGACCTCTCCCACCTGCTCTGGCCTTTCCATCAGTGTGGTCATCCCCTCTGGTGCTCTCTGCCCGCATACGTACAGGCCCTCTTCCTTTCACTCTGCACTTGCATCTCTGGGCTTCGTATCTCACGCATCCTCAGCTCTGGGACCACCAAGTTGGCAGTTCACTCTTGAACCATTAAGAGCAATTCCAGTACAACGCCATCATTCAGGTGCCTTGATGCCTACATCCATATTCACGCTGTCTGCGTGGTCCTGGGTCCTTTTCCTCCATGTCTGACAGCCTGGAGGCTGATGAACCCTCAGACCTGGGGTTCATGTGCTCACCCTTCTCCACTGCACCACTGCCTGTAGCAGCCCATTCTGCGCTGGCCTCTTCCCACCTCTCACACTTCCTCACTCACCTGACCTGTGCTGTGCCCTTCCTCCTGCAGGGGCTTCCTCTTGCCCTCGGCCCACTTTCGGGGGCAGGTTCTCCACACCCACTCTCTCCTAGCTCCCTGCTGTCCCTCTGGCCACAGTACTTTCCTGGATCCCCTCAACAAGCCTCCCTTCGTGTCCTGGCTGCCAGGCTCTGTCTCTTGCGGTTCCTCATTTTCTGGCCTGTCGGACATAGATGACCCCTCTCCTCCACCACCCTCTCTCAGTTGTCCGAGGTGGCTCACCTTACCTCGCACATCCTGGGCCCAGCTTTTAGGTCTCTCCTGGTTTCTCTAGGGCACACACAGCCACAGTTCCACTACTCTCTGTGACCCCTCCAGCTGGTCTCAGGTGTCTGCTCTACTGTGTGCTTCCTTCTCGGTGCCCCATCCGCTGCGCAACCCAGTTCAGCCGTCTCTGCCACAGACTTCCTGTGACACAGTGTCTGTCCACATGTCCCAGCCTCCAAAGCTCCTGTCCTCTCAAATGCCCCCAATGTAACCTTTCCTGTTCCATTCAGATTGTTTCACGCTCCTCTGACGCATTCGTGGGAAACCCTTCCTGACTCTCTGCCTTCATCCCTTCACCACAGTACTGCTACCCTTAGCCTCCTGCCGCGCTGCCACCCGTCATTACCCCAGCCTCCCTCTGCACAGAGCCATGGGCCTGCTGCCCCACTCCTCCTCCCCTCCCTCCTAGCAGCCACCACTCCCCAGACGCTCTCCTCACTGACCTCTCCCACCTGCTCTGGCCTTTCCATCAGTGTGGACGTCCCCTCTGGTGCTCTCTGCCCGCGTACGTACAAGCCCTCTTCCTTTCAGTCTGCACTTATATCTCTGGGCTTCGTATCTCAAGCATCCTCAGCTCTGGGTCCACCAAGTTGGCAATTCACTCTTGAACCATTAAGAGCAATTCCAGCACAACGCCATCATTCAGGTGCATTGATGCCTACATCCATTTGCTCGCTGTCTGCGTGGTCCTGGGTCCTCTTCGTCCATGTCTGACAGCCTGGAGGCTGATGAACCCTCAGACCTGGGGTTCATGTGCTCACCCTTCTACACTGCACCACTGCCTGTAGCAGCCCATCCTGTGCTGGCCTCTTCCCACCTCTCCCACTTCCTCACTCACCTGACCTGTGCTGTGCCCTTCCTCCTGCAGGGGCTTCCTCTTGCCCTCGGCCCACTTTCGGGGGCAGGTTCTCCACACCCACTCTCTCCTAGCTCCCTGCCGTCCCTCTGGCCACAGTATGTTCCCGGATCCTCTCAGCAAGCCTCCCCTCTTGTCCTGGCTGCCAGGTGCCGTCTCTTGCGGTTCCTCACTCTCTGGCCTGTCGGGCAGAGGTGGACCTCTCCTCCACCACCCTCTCTCAGTTGTCCGAGGTGGCTCACCTGACCTCCCACATCCTGGGCCCAGCTTTTAGGTCTCTCCTGGTTTGTCTAGGGCGCACACAGCAACAGTTCCACTACTCTCTGTGACCCCTTCAGCTGGTCTCAGGTCTCTCCACTGCTGTGTGCTTCCTTCGGTGCCCCATCCGCTGCTCAACCCAGTTCAGCCGTCTCTGCCTCAGACATCCTGTGACACAGTGTCTGTCCACATGCCCCAGCCTCCAAAGCTCCTGTCCTCCCAAATGCCCCCAATGTAACCTTTCCTGTTCCATTCAGATCGTTTCACGCTCCTCTGACGCATTCGTGGGAAACCCTTCCTGACTCTCTGCCTTCATCCCTTCACCAAAGTACTGCTACCTTTAGCGTCCTGCCGCGCTGCCACCCGTCACTACCCCAGCCTCCCTCTGCACAGAGCCCTGGGCCTGCTGCCGCCCTCCTCCACCTCTCCCCAGACGCTCTCCTGCACTGACCTCTGCCACCCGCTCTGGCTTTTCCATCAGTGTGCACGTCCCCTCTGGTGCTCTCTGCCCGCGTACATACAAGCCCTCTTCCTTTAACTCTGCACTTGCATCTCTGGGCTTCGTATCTCAAGCATCCTCAGCTCTGGGACCACCAAGTTGGCAATTCACTCTTGAACCATTAAGACCAATTCCAGCACAACCCCATCATTCAGGTGCCTTGATGCCTACATCCATTTGCTCGCTGTCTGCGTGGTCCTGGGTCCTTTTCATCCATGTCTGACAGCCTGGAGGCTGATGAACCCTCAGACCCGGGGTTCATGTGCTCACCCTTCTCCACTGCACCACTGCCTGTAGCAGCCCATCCTGCGCTGGCCTCTTCCCACCTCTCTCACTTCCTCACTCGCCTGACCTGTTCTGTGCTCTTCCTCCTGCAGGGGCTTCCTCTTGCCCTCGGCCCACTTTGGGGGGCAGGTTCTCCACACGCACTCTCTCCTAGCTCCCTGCCGTCCCTCTGGTCACAGTATGTTCCCGGATCCTCTCAACAAGCCTCCCCTCCTGTCCTGGCTGCCGGGCCCCGTCTCCTGCAGTTCCTCACTCTCTGGCCTGTCGGACAGAGGTGGACCTCTCCTCAACCACTCTCTCTCAGTTGTCCGAGGCGGCTCACCTGACCTCCCACATCCTGGGCCCGGTTTCTACGTCTCTCCTCGTTTCTCCACGGTGCACACAGCAACACTTCAGCTACTCTCTGTGACCCCTCCAGCTTGCCTCAGTTGTCTCCTCTGCTGTGTGCTGCCTTCTCAGTGCCCCATCCGCTGCTCAACCCAGTTCAGCCATCTCTGCCTCAGACATCCTGTGACACAGTGTCTGTCCACATGCCCCAGCCTCCAAACCTCCTGTCCTCCCAAATGCCCCCAATGTAACCTTTCCTGTTCCATTCAGATCGTTTCACGCTCCTCTGACGCATTCGTGGGAAACCCTTCCTGACTCTCTGCCTTCATCCCTTCACCACAGTCCTGCTACCTTTAGTCTTCTGCCGCGCTGCCACCCGTCACTACCCCAGCCTCCTTCTGCACAGAGCCCTGGGGCTGCTGCCGCCCTCCTCCTCCCCACCCTCCTAGCAGCCGCCTCTCGCCAGACGCTCTCCTGCACTGACCTCTGCCACCCGCTCTGGCCTTTCCATCAAGTTGACATCCCCTCTGCTGTTCTCTGCCCGCGTACATACAAGCCCTCTTCCTTTCAGTCTGCACTTGCATCTCTGGGCTTCGTATCTCAAGCATCCTCAGCTCTGGGTACACCAAGTTGGCAATTCACTCTTGAACCATTAAGAGCAATTCCAGCACAACGCCATCATTCAGGTGCCTTGATGCCTACATCCATTTGCTCGCTCTCTGCGTGGTCCTGGGTCCTTTTCTTCCATGTCTGACAGCCTGGAGGCTGATGAACCCTCAGACCCGGGGTTCATGTGCTCACCCTTCTCCACTGCACCACTGCCTGTAGCAGCCCATCCTGCGCTGGCCTCTTCCCACCTCTCCCACTTCCTCACTCGCCTGACCTGTGCTGTGCTCTTCCTCCTTCAGGGGCTTCCTCATGCGCTAGGCCCACTCTGGGGGGCAGGTTCTCCACACCCACTCTCTCCTAGCTCCCTGCTCTCCCTCTGGCCACAGTATGTTCCCGGATCCTCTCAACAAGCCTCCCCTCTTGTCCTGGCTGCCAGGCGCCGTCTCTTGGGGTTCCTCACTCTCTGGCCTGTCGCACAGAGGTGGACCTCTCCTCCACCACCCTCTCTCAGTTGTCCGAGGTGGCTCACCTGACCTCCCACATCCTGGGCTCGGTTTCTAGGTCTCTCCTCGTTTTTCCACGGTGCACACAGCAACACTTCAGCTACTCTCTGTGACCCCTCCAGCTTGCCTCAGTTGTCTCCTCTGCTGTGTGCTGCCTTCTCAGTGCCCCATCCGCTGCTCAACCCAGTTCAGCCATCTCTGCCTCAGACATCCTGTAACACAGTGTCTGTCCACATGCCCCAGCCTCCAAAGCTCCTGTCCTCCCAAATGCCCCCAGTGTAACCTTTCCTGTTCCATTCAGATCGTTTCACGCTCCTCTAATGCATTCGTGGGAAACCCTTCCTGACTCTCTGCCTTTCTCCCTTCACCACAGTACTGCTACCTTTAGTCTTCTGCCGCGCTGCGACCCGTCACTAGCCCAGCCTCCCTCTGCACAGAGCCCTGGGCCTGCTGCCACCCTCCTCCTCCCCTCCCTCCTAGCAGCCACCTCTCCCCAGACGCTCTCCTGCACTGACCTCTCCCACCCGCTCTGGCCTTTCAATCAGTGTGGACGTCCCCTCTGGTTTTCTCTGCCCGCGTACATACAAGCCCTCTTCCTTTCAGTCTGCACTTGCATCTCTGGGCTTCGTATCTCAAGCATCCTCAGCTCTGGGTCCACCAAGTTGGCAACTCACTCTTGAACCATTAAGAGCGATCCAGCACAACGCCGTCATTCAGGTGCCTTGATGCCCACATCCACATTCTCGCTCTCTGCGTGGTCCTGGGTCCTTTTCCTCCATGTCTGACAGCCTGGAGGCTGATGAACCCTCAGACCCGGGGTTCATGTGCTCACCCTTCTCCACTGCACCACTGCCTGTAGCAGCCCATCCTGCGCTGGCCTCTTCCCACCTCTCCCACTTCCTCACTCGCCTGACCTGTACTGTGCTCTTCCTCCTGCAGGGGCTTCCTCATGCCCTAGGCCCACTTTGCGGGGCAGGTTCTCCACACCCACTCTCTCCTAGCTCCCTGCTCTCCCTCTGGCCACAGTACGTTCCCAGATCCTCTCAACAAGCCTCCCCTCGTATCCTGGCTGCCAGGCGCTGTCTCTTGCGGTTCCTCACTCTCTGGCCTGTCGGACAGAGGTGGACCTCTCTTCCAGCTCCCACTCTCAGTTGTCCGAGGTGGTTCACCTGACCTCCCACATCCTGGGCCCAGCTTTTAGGTCTCTCCTGGTTTCTCTAGGGCGCACACAGCAACAGTTCCACTACTCTCTGTGTCGCCTCCAGCTTGCCTCAGTTGTCTCCTCTGTTGTGTGCTGCCTTCTCAGTGCCCCATCCGCTGCTCAACCCAGTTCAGCCATCTCTGCCTCAGACATACTGTTACACAGTGGCTGTCCACATGCCCCAGCCTCCAAAGCTCCTGTCCTCCCAAATGCCCCCAGTGTAACCTTTCCTGTTCCATTCAGATCGTTTCACGCTCCTCTGACGCATTCGTGGGATACCCTTCCTGACTCTGCCTTTCTCCCTTCACCACAGTACTGCTACCCTTAGTCTTCTGCCGCGCTGCCACCCGTCAGTACCCCAGCCTCCCTCTGCACAGAGCCATGGGCCTGCTGCCCCACTCCTCTACCCCTCCCTCCTAGCAGCCACCACTCCCCAGACGCTCTCCTCACTGACCTCTCCCACCTGCTCTGGCCTTTCCATCGGTGTGGACGTCCTCTCTGTTGCTCCCTGCCCGCGTACGTACAAGCCCTCTTCCTTTCAGTCTGCACTTATATCTCTGGGCTTCGTATCTCAAGCATCCTCAGCTCTGGGACCACCAAGTTGGCAATTCACTCTTGAACCATTAAGGGCAATTCCAGCACAACGCCATCATTCAGGTGCATTGATGCCTACATCCATTTGCTCGCTGTCTGCGTGGTCCTGGGTCCTCTTCGTCCATGTCTGACAGCCTGGAGGCTGATGAACCCTCAGACCTGGGGTTCATGTGCTCACCCTTCTCCACTGCACCACTGCCTGTAGCAGCCCATCCTGCGCTGGCCTCTTCCCACCTCTCCCACTTCCTCACTCGCCTGACCTGTGCTGTGCTCTTCCTCCTTCAGGGGCTTCCTCATGCGCTAGGCCCGCTCTGGGGGGCAGGTTCTCCACACCCACTCTCTCCTAGCTCCCTGCTCTCCCTCTGGCCACAGTATGTTCCCGGATCCTCTCAACAAGCCTCCCCTCTTGTCCTGGCTGCCAGGCGCCGTCTCTTGGGGTTCCTCACTCTCTGGCCTGTCGCACAGAGGTGGACCTCTCCTCCACCACCCTCTCTCAGTTGTCCGAGGTGGCTCACCTGACCTCCCACATCCTGGGCCCGGTTTCTAGGTCTCTCCTCGTTTCTCCACGGTGCACACAGCAACACTTCAGCTACTCTCTGTGACCCCTCCAGCTTGCCTCAGTTGTCTCCTCTGCTGTGTGCTGCCTTCTCAGTGCCCCTTCCGCTGCTCAACCCAGTTCAGCCATCTCTGCCTCAGACATCCTGTAACACAGTGTCTGTCCACATGCCCCAGCCTCCAAAGCTCCTGTCCTCCCAAATGCCCCCAGTGTAACCTTTCCCGTTCCATTCAGATCGTTTCACGCTCCTCTAATGCATTCGTGGGAAACCCTTCCTGACTCTCTGCCTTTCTCCCTTCACCACAGTACTGCTACCTTTAGTCTTCTGCCGCGCTGCGACCCGTCACTAGCCCAGCCTCCCTCTGCACAGAGCCCTGGGCCTGCTGCCGCCCTCCTCCTCCCCTCCCTCCTAGCAGCCACCTCTCCCCAGACGCTCTCCTGCACTGACCTCTCCCACCCGCTCTGGCCTTTCCATCAGTGTGGACGTCCCCTGTGGTTTTCTCTGCCCGCGTACATACAAGCCCTCTTCCTTTCAGTCTGCACTTGCATCTCTGGGCTTCGTATCTCAAGCATCCTCAGCTCTGGGTCCACCAAGTTGGCAACTCACTCTTGAACCATTAAGAGCGATCCAGCACAACGCCGTCATTCAGGTGCCTTGATGCCCACATCCACATTCTCGCTCTCTGCGTGGTCCTGGGTCCTTTTCCTCCATTTCTGACAGCCTGGAGGCTGATGAACCCTCAGACCCGGGGTTCATGTGCTCACCCTTCTCCACTGCACCACTGCCTGTAGCAGCCCATCCTGCGCTGGCCTCTTCCCACCTCTCCCACTTCCTCACTCGCCTGACCTGTGCTGTGCTCTTCCTCCTTCAGGGGCTTCCTCATGCGCTAGGCCCGCTCTGGGGGGCAGGTTCTCCACACCCACTCTCTCCTAGCTCCCTGCTCTCCCTCGGGCCACAGTATGTTCCCAGATCCTCTCAACAAGCCTCCCCTCGTATCCTGGCTGCCAGGCGCTGTCTCTTGCGGTTCCTCACTCTCTGGCCTGTCGGACAGAGGTGGACCTCTCTTCCAGCTCCCACTCTCAGTTGTCCGAGGTGGTTCACCTGACCTCCCACATCCTGGGCCCAGCTTTTAGGGCTCTCCTGGTTTCTCTAGGGCGCACACAGCAACAGTTCCACTACTCTCTGTGTCGCCTCCAGCTTGCCTCAGTTGTCTCCTCTGCTGTGTGCTGCCTTCTCAGTGCCCCATCCGCTGCTCAACCCAGTTCAGCCATCTCTGCCTCAGACATACTGTTACACAGTGGCTGTCCACATGCCCCAGCCTCCAAAGCTCCTGTCCTCCCAAATGCCCCCAGTGTAACCTTTCCTGTTCCATTCAGATCGTTTCACGCTCCTCTGACGCATTCGTGGGATACCCTTCCTGACTCTCTGCCTTTCTCCCTTCACCACAGTACTGCTACCCTTAGTCTCCTGCCGCGCTGCCACCCGTCAGTACCCCAGCCTCCCTCTGCACAGAGCCATAGGCCTGCTGCCCCACTCCTCTACCCCTCCCTCCTAGCAGCCACCACTCCCCAGACGCTCTCCTCACTGACCTCTCCCACCTGCTCTGGCCTTTCCATCGGTGTGGACGTCCCCTCTGGTGCTCCTTCCCGCGTACGTACAAGCCCTCTTCCTTTCAGTCTGCACTTATATCTCTGGGCTTCGTATCTCAAGCATCCTCAGCTCTGGGACCACCAAGTTGGCAATTCACTCTTGAACCATTAAGGGCAATTCCAGCACAACGCCATCATTCAGGTGCATTGATGCCTACATCCATTTGCTCGCTGTCTGTGTGGTCCTGGGTCCTCTTCGTCCATGTCTGACAGCCTGGAGGCTGATGAACCCTCAGACCTGGGGTTCATGTGCTCACCCTTCTACACTGCACCACTGCCTGTAGCAGCCCATCCTGTGCTGGCCTCTTCCCACCTCTCCCACTTCCTCACTCACCTGACCTGTACTGTGCCCTTCCTCCTGCAGGGGCTTCCTCTTGCCCTCAGCCCACTTTGGGGGGCAGGTTCTCCACACCCACTCTCTCCTAGCTCCCTGCCGTCCCTCTGGCCACAGTATGTTCCCGGATCCTCTCAGCAAGCCTCCCCTCCTGTCCTGGCTGCCGGGCCCCGTCTCCTGCGGTTCCTCACTCCCTGGCCTGTCGCACAGAGGTGGACCTCTCCTCCACCACCCTCTCTCAGTTGTCTGAGGCGGCTCACCGGACCTCCCACATCCTGGGCCCGGTTTCTGGGTCTCTCCTGGTTTCTCTAGGGCGCGCACAGCAACAGTTCCACTACTCTCTGTGACCCCTCCAGCTGGTGTCAGGTGTCTCCTCTGCTCTGTGTTTCCCTCTCGGTGCCCTATCCGCTGCTCAACCCAGTTCAGCTGTCTCTGCCTCAGACATCCTGTGACACAGTGTCTGTCCACATGCCCCAGCCTCCAAACCTCCTGCCCTCCCAAATGCCCCCAATGTAACCTTTCCTGTTCCATTCAGATCGTTTCACGCTCCTCTGACGCATTCGTGGGAAACCCTTCCTGACTCTCTGCCTTCATCCCTTCACCACAGTACTGCTACCTTTAGCCTCCTGCCGCGCTGCCACCCGTCACTACCCCAGCCTCCTTCTGCACAGAGCCCTGGGCCTGCTGCCGCCCTCCTCCTCCCCACCCTCCTAGCAGCCACCTCTCCCCAGACGCTCTCCTGCACTGACCTCTGCCACCCGCTCTGGCCTTTCCATCAAGTTGACATCCCCTCTGCTGTTCTCTGCCCGCGTACATACAAGCCCTCTTCCTTTTAGTCTGCACTTGCATCTCTGGGCTTCGTATCTCAAGCATCCTCAGCTCTGGGTCCACCAAGTTGGCAATTCACTCTTGAACCATTAAGAGCAATTCCAGCACAACGCCATGATTCAGGTGCCTTGATGCCCACATCCACATTCTCGCTCTCTGCGTGGTCCTGGGTCCTTTTCCTCCATGTCTGACAGCCTGGAGGCTGATGAACCCTCAGACCCGGGGTTCATGTGCTCACCCTTCTCCACTGCACCACTGCCTGTAGCAGCCCATCCTGCGCTGGCCTCTTCCCACCTCTCCCACTTCCTCACTCGCCTGACCTGTGCTGTGCTCTTCCTCCTTCAGGGGCTTCCTCATGCGCTAGGCCCGCTCTGGGGGGCAGGTTCTCCACACCCACTCTCTCCTAGCTCCCTGCTCTCCCTCTGGCCACAGTATGTTCCCGGATCCTCTCAACAAGCCTCCCCTCTTGTCCTGGCTGCCAGGCGCCGTCTCTTGGGGTTCCTCACTCTCTGGCCTGTCGCACAGAGGTGGACCTCTCCTCCACCACCCTCTCTCAGTTGTCCGAGGTGGCTCACCTGACCTCCCACATCCTGGGCCCAGCTTTTAGGTCTCTCCTGGTTTCTCTAGGGCGCACCCAGTAACAGTTCCACTACTCTCTGTGACCCCTCCAGCTGGTCTCAGGTGTCTAAACTGCTGTGTGCTTCCTTCGGTGCCCCATCCGCTGCTCAACCCAGTTCAGCCATCTCTGCCTCAGACATCCTGTGACACAGTGTCTGTCCACATGGCCCAGCCTCCAAAGCTCCTGTCCTCCCAAATGCCCCCAGTGTAACCTTTCCTGTTCCATTCAGATCATTTCGTGCTCCTCTGACGCATTCGTGGGAAACCCTTCCTGACTCTCTGCCTTCATCCCTTCACCACAGTACTGCTACCTTTAGCCTCCTGCCGCGCTGCCACCCGTCACTACCCCAGCCTCCCTCTGCACAGAGCCCTGGGCCAGCTGCCGCCCTCTGCCACCTCTCCCCAGACGCTCTCCTGCACTGACCTCTGCCACCCGCTCTGGCTTTTCCATCAGTGTGGACGTCCCTTCTGGTGCTCTCTGCCCGCGTACATACAAGCCCTCTTCCTTTCACTCTGCACTTGCATCTCTGGGCTTCGTATCTCAAGCATCTTCAGCTCTGGGACCACCAATTGGCAATTCACTCTTGAACCATTAAGACCAATTCCAGCACAACGCCATCATTCAGGTGCCTTGATGCCTACATCCATTTGCTCGCTGTCTGCGTGGTCCTGGGTCCTTTTCATCCATGTCTGACAGCCTGGAGGCTGATGAACCCTCAGACCCGGGGTTCATGTGCTCACCCTTCTCCACTGCACCACTGCCTGTAGCAGCCCATCCTGCGCTGGCCTCTTCCCACCTCTCCCACTTCCTCACTCGCCCGACCTATGCTGTGCTCTTCCTCCTGCAGGGGCTTCCTCTTGCCCTCGGCCCACTTTGAGGGGCAGGTTCTCCACACCCACTCTCTCCTAGCTCCCTGCCATCCCTCTGGCCACAGTATGTTCCCGGATCCTCTCAACAAGCCTCCCCTCCTGTCCTGGCTGCCGGGCCCCGTCTCCTGCGGTTCCTCACTCTCTGGCCTGTCAGACAGAGGTGGACCTCTCCTCCACCACCCTCTCTCAGTTGTCCGAGGCGGCTCACCTGACCTCCCACATCCTGGGCCCGGTTTCTAGGTCTCTCCTCGTTTCTCCACGGCGCACACAGCAACACTTCAGCTACTCTCTGTGACCCCTCCAGCTTGCCTCAGTTGTCTCCTCTGCTGTGTGCTGCCTTCTCAGTGCCCCATCCGCTGCTCAACCCAGTTCAGCCATCTCTGCCTCAGACATCCTGTGACACAGTGTCTGTCCACATGCCCCAGCCTCCAAAGCTCCTGTCCTCCCAAATGCCCCCAGTGTAACCTTTCCTGTTCCATTCAGATCGTTTCACGCTCCTCTGACGCATTCGTGGGAAACCCTTCCTGACTCTCTGCCTTTCTCCCTTCACCACAGTCCTGCTACCTTTAGTCTTCTGCCGCGCTGCCACCCGTCACTACCCCAGCCTCCCTCTGCACAGAGCCCTGGGCCTGCTGCCACCCTCCTCCTCCCCTCCCTCCTAGCAGCCACCTCTCCCCACACGCTCTCCTGCACTGACCTCTCCCACCCGCTCTGGCCTTTCCATCAGTGTGGACGTCCCCTCTGGTTTTCTCTGCCCGCGTACATACAAGCCCTCTTCCTTTCAGTCTGCACTTGCATCTCTGGGCTTCGTATCTCAAGCATCCTCAGCTCTGGGTCCACCAAGTTGGCAACTCACTCTTGAACCATTAAGAGCGATCCAGCACAACGCCGTCATTCAGGTGCCTTGATGCCCACATCCACATTCTCGCTCTCTGCGTGGTCCTGGGTCCTTTTCTTCCATGTCTGACAGCCTGGAGGCTGATGAACCCTCCGACCCGGGGTTCATGTGCTCACCCTTCTCCACTGCACCACTGCCTGTAGCAGCCCATCCTGCGCTGGCCTCTTCCCACCTCTCCCACTTCCTCACTCGCCTGACCTGTGCTGTGCTCTTCCTCCTTCAGGGGCTTCCTCATGCGCTAGGCCCGCTCTGGGGGGCAGGTTCTCCACACCCACTCTCTCCTAGCTCCCTGCTCTCCCTCGGGCCACAGTATGTTCCCAGATCCTCTCAACAAGCCTCCCCTCGTATCCTGGCTGCCAGGCGCTGTCTCTTGCGGTTCCTCACTCTCTGGCCTGTCGGACAGAGGTGGACCTCTCTTCCAGCTCCCACTCTCAGTTGTCCGAGGTGGTTCACCTGACCTCCCACATCCTGGGCCCAGCTTTTAGGGCTCTCCTGGTTTCTCTAGGGCGCACACAGCAACAGTTCCACTACTCTCTGTGTCGCCTCCAGCTTGCCTCAGTTGTCTCCTCTGCTGTGTGCTGCCTTCTCAGTGCCCCATCCGCTGCTCAACCCAGTTCAGCCATCTCTGCCTCAGACATACTGTTACACAGTGGCTGTCCACATGCCCCAGCCTCCAAAGCTCCTGTCCTCCCAAATGCCCCCAGTGTAACCTTTCCTGTTCCATTCAGATCGTTTCACGCTCCTCTGACGCATTCGTGGGATACCCTTCCTGACTCTCTGCCTTTCTCCCTTCACCACAGTACTGCTACCCTTAGTCTCCTGCCGCGCTGCCACCCGTCAGTACCCCAGCCTCCCTCTGCACAGAGCCATAGGCCTGCTGCCCCACTCCTCTACCCCTCCCTCCTAGCAGCCACCACTCCCCAGACGCTCTCCTCACTGACCTCTCCCACCTGCTCTGGCCTTTCCATCGGTGTGGACGTCCCCTCTGGTGCTCCTTCCCGCGTACGTACAAGCCCTCTTCCTTTCAGTCTGCACTTATATCTCTGGGCTTCGTATCTCAAGCATCCTCAGCTCTGGGACCACCAAGTTGGCAATTCACTCTTGAACCATTAAGGGCAATTCCAGCACAACGCCATCATTCAGGTGCATTGATGCCTACATCCATTTGCTCGCTGTCTGTGTGGTCCTGGGTCCTCTTCGTCCATGTCTGACAGCCTGGAGGCTGATGAACCCTCAGACCTGGGGTTCATGTGCTCACCCTTCTACACTGCACCACTGCCTGTAGCAGCCCATCCTGTGCTGGCCTCTTCCCACCTCTCCCACTTCCTCACTCACCTGACCTGTACTGTGCCCTTCCTCCTGCAGGGGCTTCCTCTTGCCCTCAGCCCACTTTGGGGGGCAGGTTCTCCACACCCACTCTCTCCTAGCTCCCTGCCGTCCCTCTGGCCACAGTATGTTCCCGGATCCTCTCAGCAAGCCTCCCCTCCTGTCCTGGCTGCCGGGCCCCGTCTCCTGCGGTTCCTCACTCCCTGGCCTGTCGCACAGAGGTGGACCTCTCCTCCACCACCCTCTCTCAGTTGTCTGAGGCGGCTCACCGGACCTCCCACATCCTGGGCCCGGTTTCTGGGTCTCTCCTGGTTTCTCTAGGGCGCGCACAGCAACAGTTCCACTACTCTCTGTGACCCCTCCAGCTGGTGTCAGGTGTCTCCTCTGCTCTGTGTTTCCCTCTCGGTGCCCTATCCGCTGCTCAACCCAGTTCAGCTGTCTCTGCCTCAGACATCCTGTGACACAGTGTCTGTCCACATGCCCCAGCCTCCAAACCTCCTGCCCTCCCAAATGCCCCCAATGTAACCTTTCCTGTTCCATTCAGATCGTTTCACGCTCCTCTGACGCATTCGTGGGAAACCCTTCCTGACTCTCTGCCTTCATCCCTTCACCACAGTACTGCTACCTTTAGCCTCCTGCCGCGCTGCCACCCGTCACTACCCCAGCCTCCTTCTGCACAGAGCCCTGGGCCTGCTGCCGCCCTCCTCCTCCCCACCCTCCTAGCAGCCACCTCTCCCCAGACGCTCTCCTGCACTGACCTCTGCCACCCGCTCTGGCCTTTCCATCAAGTTGACATCCCCTCTGCTGTTCTCTGCCCGCGTACATACAAGCCCTCTTCCTTTTAGTCTGCACTTGCATCTCTGGGCTTCGTATCTCAAGCATCCTCAGCTCTGGGTCCACCAAGTTGGCAATTCACTCTTGAACCATTAAGAGCAATTCCAGCACAACGCCATGATTCAGGTGCCTTGATGCCCACATCCACATTCTCGCTCTCTGCGTGGTCCTGGGTCCTTTTCCTCCATGTCTGACAGCCTGGAGGCTGATGAACCCTCAGACCCGGGGTTCATGTGCTCACCCTTCTCCACTGCACCACTGCCTGTAGCAGCCCATCCTGCGCTGGCCTCTTCCCACCTCTCCCACTTCCTCACTCGCCTGACCTGTGCTGTGCTCTTCCTCCTTCAGGGGCTTCCTCATGCGCTAGGCCCGCTCTGGGGGGCAGGTTCTCCACACCCACTCTCTCCTAGCTCCCTGCTCTCCCTCTGGCCACAGTATGTTCCCGGATCCTCTCAACAAGCCTCCCCTCTTGTCCTGGCTGCCAGGCGCCGTCTCTTGGGGTTCCTCACTCTCTGGCCTGTCGCACAGAGGTGGACCTCTCCTCCACCACCCTCTCTCAGTTGTCCGAGGTGGCTCACCTGACCTCCCACATCCTGGGCCCAGCTTTTAGGTCTCTCCTGGTTTCTCTAGGGCGCACCCAGTAACAGTTCCACTACTCTCTGTGACCCCTCCAGCTGGTCTCAGGTGTCTAAACTGCTGTGTGCTTCCTTCGGTGCCCCATCCGCTGCTCAACCCAGTTCAGCCATCTCTGCCTCAGACATCCTGTGACACAGTGTCTGTCCACATGGCCCAGCCTCCAAAGCTCCTGTCCTCCCAAATGCCCCCAGTGTAACCTTTCCTGTTCCATTCAGATCATTTCGTGCTCCTCTGACGCATTCGTGGGAAACCCTTCCTGACTCTCTGCCTTCATCCCTTCACCACAGTACTGCTACCTTTAGCCTCCTGCCGCGCTGCCACCCGTCACTACCCCAGCCTCCCTCTGCACAGAGCCCTGGGCCAGCTGCCGCCCTCTGCCACCTCTCCCCAGACGCTCTCCTGCACTGACCTCTGCCACCCGCTCTGGCTTTTCCATCAGTGTGGACGTCCCTTCTGGTGCTCTCTGCCCGCGTACATACAAGCCCTCTTCCTTTCACTCTGCACTTGCATCTCTGGGCTTCGTATCTCAAGCATCTTCAGCTCTGGGACCACCAATTGGCAATTCACTCTTGAACCATTAAGACCAATTCCAGCACAACGCCATCATTCAGGTGCCTTGATGCCTACATCCATTTGCTCGCTGTCTGCGTGGTCCTGGGTCCTTTTCATCCATGTCTGACAGCCTGGAGGCTGATGAACCCTCAGACCCGGGGTTCATGTGCTCACCCTTCTCCACTGCACCACTGCCTGTAGCAGCCCATCCTGCGCTGGCCTCTTCCCACCTCTCCCACTTCCTCACTCGCCCGACCTATGCTGTGCTCTTCCTCCTGCAGGGGCTTCCTCTTGCCCTCGGCCCACTTTGAGGGGCAGGTTCTCCACACCCACTCTCTCCTAGCTCCCTGCCATCCCTCTGGCCACAGTATGTTCCCGGATCCTCTCAACAAGCCTCCCCTCCTGTCCTGGCTGCCGGGCCCCGTCTCCTGCGGTTCCTCACTCTCTGGCCTGTCAGACAGAGGTGGACCTCTCCTCCACCACCCTCTCTCAGTTGTCCGAGGCGGCTCACCTGACCTCCCACATCCTGGGCCCGGTTTCTAGGTCTCTCCTCGTTTCTCCACGGCGCACACAGCAACACTTCAGCTACTCTCTGTGACCCCTCCAGCTTGCCTCAGTTGTCTCCTCTGCTGTGTGCTGCCTTCTCAGTGCCCCATCCGCTGCTCAACCCAGTTCAGCCATCTCTGCCTCAGACATCCTGTGACACAGTGTCTGTCCACATGCCCCAGCCTCCAAAGCTCCTGTCCTCCCAAATGCCCCCAGTGTAACCTTTCCTGTTCCATTCAGATCGTTTCACGCTCCTCTGACGCATTCGTGGGAAACCCTTCCTGACTCTCTGCCTTTCTCCCTTCACCACAGTCCTGCTACCTTTAGTCTTCTGCCGCGCTGCCACCCGTCACTACCCCAGCCTCCCTCTGCACAGAGCCCTGGGCCTGCTGCCACCCTCCTCCTCCCCTCCCTCCTAGCAGCCACCTCTCCCCACACGCTCTCCTGCACTGACCTCTCCCACCCGCTCTGGCCTTTCCATCAGTGTGGACGTCCCCTCTGGTTTTCTCTGCCCGCGTACATACAAGCCCTCTTCCTTTCAGTCTGCACTTGCATCTCTGGGCTTCGTATCTCAAGCATCCTCAGCTCTGGGTCCACCAAGTTGGCAACTCACTCTTGAACCATTAAGAGCGATCCAGCACAACGCCGTCATTCAGGTGCCTTGATGCCCACATCCACATTCTCGCTCTCTGCGTGGTCCTGGGTCCTTTTCTTCCATGTCTGACAGCCTGGAGGCTGATGAACCCTCCGACCCGGGGTTCATGTGCTCACCCTTCTCCACTGCACCACTGCCTGTAGCAGCCCATCCTGCGCTGGCCTCTTCCCACCTCTCCCACTTCCTCACTCGCCTGACCTGTGCTGTGCTCTTCCTCCTTCAGGGGCTTCCTCATGCGCTAGGCCCGCTCTGGGGGGCAGGTTCTCCACACCCACTCTCTCCTAGCTCCCTGCTCTCCCTCGGGCCACAGTATGTTCCCAGATCCTCTCAACAAGCCTCCCCTCGTATCCTGGCTGCCAGGCGCTGTCTCTTGCGGTTCCTCACTCTCTGGCCTGTCGGACAGAGGTGGACCTCTCTTCCAGCTCCCACTCTCAGTTGTCCGAGGTGGTTCACCTGACCTCCCACATCCTGGGCCCAGCTTTTAGGGCTCTCCTGGTTTCTCTAGGGCGCACACAGCAACAGTTCCACTACTCTCTGTGTCGCCTCCAGCTTGCCTCAGTTGTCTCCTCTGCTGTGTGCTGCCTTCTCAGTGCCCCATCCGCTGCTCAACCCAGTTCAGCCATCTCTGCCTCAGACATACTGTTACACAGTGGCTGTCCACATGCCCCAGCCTCCAAAGCTCCTGTCCTCCCAAATGCCCCCAGTGTAACCTTTCCTGTTCCATTCAGATCGTTTCACGCTCCTCTGACGCATTCGTGGGATACCCTTCCTGACTCTCTGCCTTTCTCCCTTCACCACAGTACTGCTACCCTTAGTCTCCTGCCGCGCTGCCACCCGTCAGTACCCCAGCCTCCCTCTGCACAGAGCCATAGGCCTGCTGCCCCACTCCTCTACCCCTCCCTCCTAGCAGCCACCACTCCCCAGACGCTCTCCTCACTGACCTCTCCCACCTGCTCTGGCCTTTCCATCGGTGTGGACGTCCCCTCTGGTGCTCCTTCCCGCGTACGTACAAGCCCTCTTCCTTTCAGTCTGCACTTGCATCTCTGGGCTTCGTATCTCAAGCATCCTCAGCTCTGGGTCCACCAAGTTGGCAACTCACTCTTGAACCATTAAGAGCGATCCAGCACAACGCCGTCATTCAGGTGCCTTGATACCCACATCCACATTCTCGCTGTCTGCGTGGTCCCGGGTCCTTTTCCTCCATGTCTGACAGCCTGGAGGCTGATGAACCCTCAGACCTTGGGTTCATGTGCTCACCCTTCTACACTGCACCACTGCCTGTAGCAGCCCATCCTGTGCTGGCCTCTTCCCACCTCTCCCACTTCCTCACTCACCTGACCTGTACTGTGCCCTTCCTCCTGCAGGGGCTTCCTCTTGCCCTCAGCCCACTTTGGGGGGCAGGTTCTCCACACCCACTCTCTCCTAGCTCCCTGCCGTCCCTCTGGCCACAGTATGTTCCCGGATCCTCTCAGCAAGCCTCCCCTCCTGTCCTGGCTGCCGGGCCCCGTCTCCTGCGGTTCCTCACTCCCTGGCCTGTCGCACAGAGGTGGACCTCTCCTCCACCACCCTCTCTCAGTTGTCTGAGGCGGCTCACCGGACCTCCCACATCCTGGGCCCGGTTTCTGGGTCTCTCCTGGTTTCTCTAGGGCGCGCACAGCAACAGTTCCACTACTCTCTGTGACCCCTCCAGCTGGTGTCAGGTGTCTCCTCTGCTCTGTGTTTCCCTCTCGGTGCCCTATCCGCTGCTCAACCCAGTTCAGCTGTCTCTGCCTCAGACATCCTGTGACACAGTGTCTGTCCACATGCCCCAGCCTCCAAACCTCCTGTCCTCCCAAATGCCCCCAATGTAACCTTCCTGTTCCATTCAGATCGTTTCACGCTCCTCTGACGCATTCGTGGGAAACCCTTCCTGACTCTCTGCCTTCATCCCTTCACCACAGTACTGCTACCTTTAGCCTCCTGCCGCGCTGCCACCCGTCACTACCCCAGCCTCCGTCTGCACAGAGCCCTGGGCCTGCTGCCGCCCTCCTCCTCCCCACCCTCCTAGCAGCCACCTCTCCCCAGACGCTCTCCTGCACTGACCTCTGCCACCCGCTCTGGCCTTTCCATCAAGTTGACGTCCCCTCTGCTGTTCTCTGCCCGCGTACATACAAGCCCTCTTCCTTTTAGTCTGCACTTGCATCTCTGGGCTTCGTATCTCAAGCATCCTCAGCTCTGGGTCCACCAAGTTGGCAATTCACTCTTGAACCATTAAGAGCAATTCCAGCACAACGCCATGATTCAGGTGCCTTGATGCCCACATCCACATTCTCGCTCTCTGCGTGGTCCTGGGTCCTTTTCCTCCATGTCTGACAGCCTGGAGGCTGATGAACCCTCAGACCCGGGGTTCATGTGCTCACCCTTCTCCACTGCACCACTGCCTGTAGCAGCCCATCCTGCGCTGGCCTCTTCCCACCTCTCCCACTTCCTCACTCGCCTGACCTGTGCTGTGCTCTTCCTCCTTCAGGGGCTTCCTCATGCGCTAGGCCCGCTCTGGGGGGCAGGTTCTCCACACCCACTCTCTCCTAGCTCCCTGCTCTCCCTCTGGCCACAGTATGTTCCCGGATCCTCTCAACAAGCCTCCCCTCTTGTCCTGGCTGCCAGGCGCCGTCTCTTGGGGTTCCTCACTCTCTGGCCTATCGCACAGAGGTGGACCTCTCCTCCACCACCCTCTCTGTTGTCCGAGGTGGCTCACCTGACCTCCCACATCCTGGGCCCAGCTTTTAGGTCTCTCCTGGTTTCTCTAGGGCGCACCCAGTAACAGTTCCACTACTCTCTGTGACCCCTCCAGCTGGTCTCAGGTGTCTAAACTGCTGTGTGCTTCCTTCGGTGCCCCATCCGCTGCTCAACCCAGTTCAGCCGTCTCTGCCTCAGACATCCTGTGACACAGTGTCTGTCCACATGGCCCAGCCTCCAAAGCTCCTGTCCTCCCAAATGCCCCCAGTGTAACCTTTCCTGTTCCATTCAGATCATTTCGTGCTCCTCTGACGCATTCGTGGGAAACCCTTCCTGACTCTCTGCCTTCATCCCTTCACCACAGTACTGCTACCTTTAGCCTCCTGCCGCGCTGCCACCCGTCACTACCCCAGCCTCCCTCTGCACAGAGCCCTGGGCCAGCTGCCGCCCTCTGCCACCTCTCCCCAGACGCTCTCCTGCACTGACCTCTGCCACCCGCTCTGGCTTTTCCATCAGTGTGGACGTCCCTTCTGGTGCTCTCTGCCCGCGTACATACAAGCCCTCTTCCTTTCACTCTGCACTTGCATCTCTGGGCTTCGTATCTCAAGCATCTTCAGCTCTGGGACCACCAATTGGCAATTCACTCTTGAACCATTAAGACCAATTCCAGCACAACGCCATCATTCAGGTGCCTTGATGCCTACATCCATTTGCTCGCTGTCTGCGTGGTCCTGGGTCCTTTTCATCCATGTCTGACAGCCTGGAGGCCGATGAACCCTCAGACCCGGGGTTCATGTGCTCACCCTTCTCCACTGCACCACTGCCTGTAGCAGCCCATCCTGCGCTGGCCTCTTCTCACCTCTCCCACTTCCTCACTCGCCTGACCTATGCTGTGCTCTTCCTCCTGCAGGGGCTTCCTCTTGCCCTCGGCCCACTTTGAGGGGCAGGTTCTCCACACCCACTCTCTCCTAGCTCCCTGCCATCCCTCTGGCCACAGTATGTTCCCGGATCCTCTCAACAAGCCTCCCCTCCTGTCCTGGCTGCCGGGCCCCGTCTCCTGCGGTTCCTCACTCTCTGGCCTGTCAGACAGAGGTGGACCTCTCCTCCACCACCCTCTGTCAGTTGTCCGAGGCGGCTCACCTGACCTCCCACATCCTGGGCCCGGTTTCTAGGTCTCTCCTCGTTTCTCCACGGCGCACACAGCAACACTTCAGCTACTCTCTGTGACCCCTCCAGCTTGCCTCAGTTGTCTCCTCTGCTGTGTGCTGCCTTCTCAGTGCCCCATCCGCTGCTCAACCCAGTTCAGCCATCTCTGCCTCAGACATCCTGTGACACAGTGTCTGTCCACATGCCCCAGCCTCCAAAGCTCCTGTCCTCCCAAATGCCCCCAGTGTAACCTTTCCTGTTCCATTCAGATCGTTTCACGCTCCTCTGACGCATTCGTGGGAAACCCTTCCTGACTCTCTGCCTTTCTCCCTTCACCACAGTCCTGCTACCTTTAGTCTTCTGCCGCGCTGCCACCCGTCACTACCCCAGCCTCCCTCTGCACAGAGCCCTGGGCCTGCTGCCACCCTCCTCCTCCCCTCCCTCCTAGCAGCCACCTCTCCCCACACGCTCTCCTGCACTGACCTCTCCCACCCGCTCTGGCCTTTCCATCAGTGTGGACGTCCCCTCTGGTTTTCTCTGCCCGCGTACATACAAGCCCTCTTCCTTTCAGTCTGCACTTGCATCTCTGGGCTTCGTATCTCAAGCATCCTCAGCTCTGATTCCACCAAGTTGGCAACTCACTCTTGAACCATTAAGAGCAATCCAGCACAACGCCGTCATTCAGGTGCCTTGATGCCCACATCCACATTCTCGCTGTCTGCGTGGTCCCGGGTCCTTTTCCTCCATGTCTGACAGCCTTGAGGCTGATGAACCCTCAGACCCGGGGTTCATGTGCTGACCCTTCTCCACTGCACCACTGCCTGTAGCAGCCCATCCTGCGCTGGCCTCTTCCCACCTCTCCCACTTCCTCACTTGCCTGACCTGTGCTGTGCTCTTCCTCCTTCAGGGGCTTCCTCATGCGCTAGGCCCACTTTGGGGGCAGGTTCTCCACACCCACTCTCTCCTAGCTCCCTGCTCTCCCTCTGGCCACAGTACGTTCCCGGATCCTCTCAACAAGCCTCCCCTCTTGTCCTGGCTGCCAGGCGCCGTCTCTTGGGGTTCCTCACTCTCTGGCCTGTCGCACAGAGGTGGACCTCTCCTTCACCACCCTCTCTCAGTTGTCCGAGGTGGCTCACCTGACCTCCCACATCCTGGGCCCAGCTTTTAGGTCTCTCCTGGTTTCTCTAGGGCGCACCCAGCAACAGTTCCACTACTCTCTGTGACCCCTCCAGCTGGTCTCAGGTGTCTCCACTGCTGTGTGCTTCCTTCGGTGCCCGATCCGCTGCTCAACCCAGTTCAGCCGTCTCTGCCTCAGACATCCTGTGACACAGTGTCTGTCCACATGCCCCAGCCTCCAAAGCTCCTGTCCTCCCAAATGCCCCCAATGTAACCTTTCCTGTTCCATTCAGATCGTTTCACGCTCCTCTGACGCATTCGTGGGAAACCCTTCCTGACTCTCTGCCTTCATCCCTTCACCACAGTACTGCTACCTTTAGCCTCCTGCCGCGCTGCCACGCGTCACTACCCCAGCCTCCCTGTGCACAGAGCCCTGGGCCTGCTGCCGCCCTCCGCCACCTCTCCCCAGACGCTCTCCTGCACTGACCTCTGCCACCCGCTCTGGCCTTTCCATCAGTGTGGACCTCCCCTCTGGTGCTCTCTGCCCGCGTACATACAAGCCCTCCTCCTTTCACTCTGCACTTGCATCTCTGGGCTTTGTATCTCAAGCATCCTCAGCTCTGGTTCCACCAAGTTGGCAATTCACTCTTGAACCATTAAGAGCAATTCCAGTACAACGCCATCATTCAGGTGCCTTGATGCCTACATCCATTTGCTCGCTGTCTGCGTGGTCCTGGGTCCATTTCATCCACTTCTGACAGCCTGGAGGCTGAGGAACCCTCAGACCCGGGTTTCATGTGCTCACCCTTCTCCACTGCACCACTGCCTGTAGCAGCCCATCCTGCGCTGGCCTCTTCCCACCTCTCTCACTTCCTCACTCGCCTGACCTGTGCTGTGCTCTTCCTCCTGCAGGGGCTTCCTCTTGCCCTCGGCCCACTTTGCAGGGCAGGTTCTCCACACGCACTCTCTCCTAGCTCCCTGCCGTCCCTCTGGCCACAGTATGTTCCCGGATCCTCTCAACAAGCCTCCCCTCCTGTCCTTGCTGCCGGGCCCCGTCTCCTGCGGTTCCTCACTCTCTGGCCTGTCGGACAGAGGTGGACCTCTCCTCAACCACCCTCTCTCAGTTGTCCGAGGCGGCTCACCTGACCTCCCACATCCTGGGCTCGGTTTCTAGGTCTCTCCTCGTTTCTCCACGGCGCACACAGCAACACTTCAGCTACTCTCTGTGACCCCTCCAGATTGCCTCAGTTGTCTCCTCTGCTGTGTGCTGCCTTCTCAGTGCCCCATCCACTGCTCAACCCAGTTCAGCCACCTCTGCCTCAGACATCCTGTGACACAGTGTCTGTCCACAGGCCCCAGCCTCCAAAGCTCCTGTCCTCCCAAATGCCCCCAGTGTAACCTTTCCTGTTCCATTCAGATCATTTCACGCTCCTCTGACGCATTCGTGGGAAACCCTTCCTGACACTCTGCCTTTCTCCCTTCACCACAGTCCTGCTACCTTTAGTCTTCTGCCGCGCTGCCACCCGTCACTACCCCAGCCTCCCTCTGCACAGAGCCCTGGGCCTGCTGCCGCCCTCCTCCTCCCCTCCCTCCTAGCAGCCACCTCTCCCCAGACGCTCTCCTGCACTGACCTCTCCCACCCGCTCTGGCCTTTCCATCAGTGTGGACGTCCCCTCTGGTGCTCTCTGCCCGCATACATAGAAGCCCTCTTCCTTTCAGTCTGCACTTGCATCTCTGGGCTTCGTATCTCAAGCATTCTCAGCTCTGGGTCCACCAAGTTGGCAACTCACTCTTGAACCATTAAGAGCAATTCCAGCACAACGCCATGATTCAGGTGCCTTGATGCCCACATCCACATTCTCGCTCTCTGCGTGGTCCTGGGTCCTTTTCCTCCATGTCTGACAGCCTGGAGGCTGATGAACCCTCAGACCCGGGGTTCATGTGCTCACCCTTCTCCACTGCACCACTGCCTGTAGCAGCTCATCCTGCGCTGGCCTCTTCCCACCTCTCCCACTTCCTCACTCGCCTGACCTGTGCTGTGCTCTTCCTCCTTCAGGGGCTTCCTCATGCGCTAGGCCCGCTCTGGGGGGCAGGTTCTCCACACCCACTCTCTCCTAGCTCCCTACTCTCCCTCTGGCCACAGTATGTTCCCGGATCCTCTCAACAAGCCTCCCCTCTTGTCCTGGCTGCCAGGCGCCGTCTCTTGGGGTTCCTCACTCTCTGGCCTGTCGCACAGAGGTGGACCTCTCCTCCACCACCCTCTGTCAGTTGTCCGAGGTGGCTCACCTGACCTCCAAAATCCTGGGCCCAGCTTTTAGGTCTCTCCTGGTTTCTCTAGGGCGCACACAGCAACAGTTCCACTACTCTCTGTGTCGCCTCCAGCTTGCCTCAGTTGTCTCCTCTGCTGTGTGCTGCCTTCTCAGTGCCCCATCCGCTGCTCAACCCAGTTCAGCCATCTCTGCCTCAGACATACTGTTACACAGTGGCTGTCCACATGCCCCAGCCTCCAAAGCTCCTGTCCTCCCAAATGCCCCCAGTGTAACCTTTCCTGTTCCATTCAGATCGTTTCACGCTCCTCTGACGCATTCGTGGGATACCCTTCCTGACTCTCTGCCTTTCTCCCTTCACCACAGTACTGCTACCCTTAGTCTCCTGCCGCGCTGCCACCCGTCAGTACCCCAGCCTCCCTCTGCACAGAACCATAGGCCTGCTGCCCCACTCCTCTACCCCTCCCTCCTAGCAGCCACCACTCCCCAGACGCTCTCCTCACTGACCTCTCCCACCTGCTGTGGCCTTTCCATCGGTGTGGACGTCCCCTCTGGTGCTCCCTGCCCGCGTACGTACAAGCCCTCTTCCTTTAAGTCTGCACTTATATCTCTGGGCTTCGTATCTCAAGCATCCTCAGCTCTGGGACCACCAAGTTGGCAATTCACTCTTGAACCATTAAGGGCAATTCCAGCACAACGCCATCATTCAGGTGCATTGATGCCTACATCCATTTGCTCGCTGTCTGTGTGGTCCTGGGTCCTCTTCGTCCATGTCTGACAGCCTGGAGGCTGATGAACCCTCAGACCTGGGGTTCATGTGCTCACCCTTCTACACTGCACCACTGCCTGTAGCAGCCCATCCTGTGCTGGCCTCTTCCCACCTCTCCCACTTCCTCACTCACCTGACCTGTACTGTGCCCTTCCTCCTGCAGGGGCTTCCTCTTGCCCTCAGCCCACTTTGGGGGGCAGGTTCTCCACACCCACTCTCTCCTAGCTCCCTGCCGTCCCTCTGGCCACAGTATGTTCCCGGATCCTCTCAGCAAGCCTCCCCTCCTGTCCTGGCTGCCGGGCCCCGTCTCCTGCGGTTCCTCACTCCCTGGCCTGTCGCACAGAGGTGGACCTCTCCTCCACCACCCTCTCTCAGTTGTCTGAGGCGGCTCACCGGACCTCCCACATCCTGGGCCCGGTTTCTGGGTCTCTCCTGATTTCTCTAGCGCGCGCACAGCAACAGTTCCACTACTCTCTGTGACCCCTCCAGCTGGTGTCAGGTGTCTCCTCTGCTCTGTGTTTCCCTCTCGGTGCCCTATCCGCTGCTCAACCCAGTTCAGCTGTCTCTGCCTCAGACATCCTGCGACACAGTGTCTGTCCACATGCCCCAGCCTCCAAACCTCCTGTCCTCCCAAATGCCCCCAATGTAACCTTTCCTGTTCCATTCAGATCGTTTCACGCTCCTCTGACGCATTCGTGGGAAACCCTTCCTGACTCTCTGCCTTCATCCCTTCACCACAGTACTGCTACCTTTAGCCTCCTGCCGCGCTGCCACCCGTCACTACCCCAGCCTCCTTCTGCACAGAGCCCTGGGCCTGCTGCCGCCCTCCTCCTCCCCACCCTCCTAGCAGCCACCTCTCCCCAGACGCTCTCCTGCACTGACCTCTGCCACCCGCTCTAGCCTTTCCATCAAGTTGACATCCCCTCTGCTGTTCTCTGCCCGCGTACATACAAGCCCTCTTCCTTTTAGTCTGCACTTGCATCTCTGGGCTTCGTATCTCAAGCATCCTCAGCTCTGGGTCCACCAAGTTGGCAATTCACTCTTGAACCATTAAGAGCAATTCCAGCACAACGCCATGATTCAGGTGCCTTGAAGCCCACATCCACATTCTCGCTCTCTGCGTGGTCCTGGGTCCTTTTCCTCCATGTCTGACAGCCTGGAGGCTGATGAACCCTCAGACCCGGGGTTCATGTGCTCACCCTTCTCCACTGCACCACTGCCTGTAGCAGCCCATCCTGCGCTGGCCTCTTCCCACCTCTCCCACTTCCTCACTCGCCTGACCTGTGCTGTGCTCTTCCTCCTTCAGGGGCTTCCTCATGCGCTAGGCCCGCTCTGGGGGGTAGGTTCTCCACACCCACTCTCTCCTAGCTCCCTGCTCTCCCTCTGGCCACAGTATGTTCCCGGATCCTCTCAACAAGCCTCCCCTCTTGTCCTGGCTGCCAGGCGCCGTCTCTTGGGGTTCCTCACTCTCTGGCCTGTCGCACAGAGGTGGACCTCTCCTCCACCACCCTCTCTCAGTTGTCCGAGGTGGCTCACCTGACCTCCCACATCCTGGGCCCAGCTTTTAGGTCTCTCCTGGTTTCTCTAGGGCGCACCCAGTAACAGTTCCACTACTCTCTGTGACCCCTCCAGCTGGTCTCAGGTGTCTAAACTGCTGTGTGCTTCCTTCGGTGCCCCATCCGCTGCTCAACCCAGTTCAGCCGTCTCTGCCTCAGACATCCTGTGACACAGTGTCTGTCCACATGGCCCAGCCTCCAAAGCTCCTGTCCTCCCAAATGCCCCCAGTGTAACCTTTCCTGTTCCATTCAGATCATTTCGTGCTCCTCTGACGCATTCGTGGGAAACCCTTCCTGACTCTCTGCCTTCATCCCTTCACCACAATACTGCTACCTTTAGCCTCCTGCCGCGCTGCCACCCGTCACTACCCCAGCCTCCCTCTGCACAGAGCCCTGGGCCAGCTGCCGCCCTCTGCCACCTCTCCCCAGACGCTCTCCTGCACTGACCTCTGCCACCCGCTCTGGCTTTTCCATCAGTGTGGACGTGCCTTCTGGTGCTCTCTGCCCGCGTACATACAAGCCCTCTTCCTTTCACTCTGCACTTGCATCTCTGGGCTTCGTATCTCAAGCATCCTCAGCTCTGGGTCCACCAAGTTGGCAATTCACTCTTGAACCATTAAGAGCAATTCCAGCACAACGCCATGATTCAGGTGCCTTGATGCCCACATCCACATTCTCGCTCTCTGCGTGGTCCTGGGTCCTTTTCCTCCATGTCTGACAGCCTGGAGGCTGATGAACCCTCAGACCCGGGGTTCATGTGCTCACCCTTCTCCACTGCACCACTGCCTTTAGCAGCCCATCCTGCGCTGGCCTCTTCCCACCTCTCCCACTTCCTCACTCGCCTGACCTGTGCTGTGCTCTTCCTCCTTCAGGGGCTTCCTCATGCGCTAGGCCCGCTCTGGGGGGCAGGTTCTCCACACCCACTCTCTCCTAGCTCCCTGCTCTCCCTCTGGCCACAGTATGTTCCCGGATCCTCTCAACAAGCCTCCCCTCTTGTCCTGGCTGCCAGGCGCCGTCTCTTGGGGTTCCTCACTCTCTGGCCTGTCGCACAGAGGTGGACCTCTCCTCCACCACCCTCTCTCAGTTGTCCGAGGTGGCTCACCTGACCTCCCACATCCTGGGCCCAGCTTTTAGGTCTCTCCTGGTTTCTCTAGGGCGCACCCAGTAACAGTTCCACTACTCTCTGTGACCCCTCCAGCTGGTCTCAGGTGTCTAAACTGCTGTGTGCTTCCTTCGGTGCCCCATCCGCTGCTCAACCCAGTTCAGCCGTCTCTGCCTCAGACATCCTGTGACACAGTGTCTGTCCACATGGCCCAGCCTCCAAAGCTCCTGTCTTCCCAAATGCCCCCAGTGTAACCTTTCCTGTTCCATTCAGATCATTTCGTGCTCCTCTGACGCATTCGTGGGAAACCCTTCCTGACTCTCTGCCTTCATCCCTTCACCACAGTACTGCTACCTTTAGCCTCCTGCCGCGCTGCCACCCGTCACTACCCCAGCCTCCCTCTGCACAGAGCCCTGGGCCTGCTGCCGCCCTCTGCCACCTCTCCCCAGACGCTCTCCTGCACTGACCTCTGCCACCCGCTCTGGCTTTTCCATCAGTGTGGACGTCCCTTCTGGTGCTCTCTGCCCGCGTACATACAAGCCCTCTTCCTTTCACTCTGCACTTGCATCTCTGGGCTTCGTATCTCAAGCATCTTCAGCTCTGGGACCACCAATTGGCAATTCACTCTAGAACCATTAAGACCAATTCCAGCACAACGCCATCATTCAGGTGCCTTGATGCCTACATCCATTTGCTCGCTGTCTGCGTGGTCCTGGGTCCTTTTCATCCATGTCTGACAGCCTGGAGGCTGATGAACCCTCAGACCCGGGGTTCATGTGCTCACCCTTCTCCACTGCACCACTGCCTGTAGCAGCCCATCCTGCGCTGGCCTCTTCCCACCTCTCCCACTTCCTCACTCGCCTGACCTGTGCTGTGCTCTTCCTCCTGCAGGGGCTTCCTCTTGCCCTCGGCCCACTTTGAGGGGCAGGTTCTCCACACCCACTCTCTCCTAGCTCCCTGCCATCCCTCTGGCCACAGTATGTTCCCGGATCCTCTCAACAAGCCTCCCCTCCTGTCCTGGCTGCCGGGCCCCGTCTCCTGCGGTTCCTCACTCTCTGGCCTGTCAGACAGAGGTGGACCTCTCCTCCACCACCCTCTCTCAGTTGTCCGAGGCGGCTCACCTGACCTCCCACATCCTGGGCCCGGTTTCTAGGTCTCTCCTCGTTTCTCCACGGCGCACACAGCAACACTTCAGCTACTCTCTGTGACCCCTCCAGCTTGCCTCAGTTGTCTCCTCTGCTGTGTGCTGCCTTCTCAGTGCCCCATCCGCTGCTCAACCCAGTTCAGCCATCTCTGCCTCAGACATCCTGTGACACAGTGTCTGTCCACATGCCCCAGCCTCCAAAGCTCCTGTCCTCCCAAATGCCCCCAGTGTAACCTTTCCTGTTCCATTCAGATCGTTTCACGCTCCTCTGACGCATTCGTGGGAAACCCTTCCTGACTCTCTGCCTTTCTCCCTTCACCACAGTCCTGCTACCTTTAGTCTTCTGCCGCGCTGCCACCCGTCACTACCCCAGCCTCCCTCTGCACAGAGCCCTGGGCCTGCTGCCACCCTCCTCCTCCCCTCCCTCCTAGCAGCCACCTCTCCCCACACGCTCTCCTGCACTGACCTCTCCCACCCGCTCTGGCCTTTCCATCAGTGTGGACGTCCCCTCTGGTTTTCTCTGCCCGCGTACATACAAGCCCTCTTCCTTTCAGTCTGCACTTGCATCTCTGGGCTTCGTATCTCAAGCATCCTCAGCTCTGATTCCACCAAGTTGGCAACTCACTCTTGAACCATTAAGAGCAATCCAGCACAACGCCGTCATTCAGGTGCCTTGATGCCCACATCCACATTCTCGCTGTCTGCGTGGTCCCGGGTCCTTTTCCTCCATGTCTGACAGCCTTGAGGCTGATGAACCCTCAGACCCGGGGTTCATGTGCTGACCCTTCTCCACTGCACCACTGCCTGTAGCAGCCCATCCTGCGCTGGCCTTTTCCCACCTCTCCCACTTCCTCACTTGCCTGACCTGTGCTGTGCTCTTCCTCCTTCAGGGGCTTCCTCATGCGCTAGGCCCACTTTGGGGGCAGGTTCTCCACACCCACCCTCTCCTAGCTCCCTGCTCTCCCTCTGGCCACAGTACGTTCCCGGATCCTCTCAACAAGCCTCCCCTCTTGTCCTGGCTGCCAGGCGCCGTCTCTTGGGGTTCCTCACTCTCTGGCCTGTCGCACAGAGGTGGACCTCTCCTTCACCACCCTCTCTCAGTTGTCCGAGGTGGCTCACCTGACCTCCCACATCCTGGGCCCAGCTTTTAGGTCTCTCCTGGTTTCTCTAGGGCGCGCCCAGCAACAGTTCCACTACTCTCTGTGACCCCTCCAGCTGGTCTCAGGTGTCTCCACTGCTGTGTGCTTCCTTCGGTGCCCCATCCGCTGCTCAACCCAGTTCAGCCGTCTCTGCCTCAGACATCCTGTGACACAGTGTCTGTCCACATGCCCCAGCCTCCAAAGCTCCTGTCCTCCCAAATGCCCCCAATGTAACCTTTCCTGTTCCATTCAGATCGTTTCACGCTCCTCTGACGCGTTCGTGGGAAACCCTTCCTGACTCTCTGCCTTCATCCCTTCACCACAGTACTGCTACCTTTAGCCTCCTGCCGCGCTGCCACCCGTCACTACCCCAGCCTCCCTCTGCACAGAGCCCTGGGCCTGCTGCCGCCCTCCGCCACCTCTCCCCAGACGCTCTCCTGCACTGACCTCTGCCACCCGCTCTGGCCTTTCCATCAGTGTGGACGTCCCCTCTGGTGCTCTCTGCCCGCGTACATACAAGCCCTCCTCCTTTCACTCTGCACTTGCATCTCTGGGCTTCGTATCTCAAGCATCCTCAGCTCTGGTTCCACCAAGTTGGCAATTCACTCTTGAACCATTAAGAGCAATTCCAGTACAACGCCATCATTCAGGTGCCTTGATGCCTACATCCATTTGCTCGCTGTCTGCGTGGTCCTGGGTCCTTTTCATCCACGTCTGACAGCCTGGAGGCTGATGAACCCTCAGACCCGGGGTTCATGTGCTCACCCTTCTCCACTGCACCACTGCCTGTAGCAGCCCATCCTGCGCTGGCCTCTTCCCACCTCTCCCACTTCCTCACTCGCCTGACCTGTGCTGTGCTCTTCCTCCTTCAGGGGCTTCCTCATGCGCTAGGCCCGCTCTGGGGGGCAGGTTCTCCACACCCACTCTCTCCTAGCTCCCTGCTCTCCCTCTGGCCACAGTATGTTCCCGGATCCTCTCAACAAGCCTCCCCTCTTGTCCTGGCTGCCAGGCGCCGTCTCTTGGGGTTCCTCACTCTCTGGCCTGTCGCACAGCGGTGGACCTCTCCTCCACCACCCTCTCTCAGTTGTCCGAGGCGGCTCACCTGACCTCCCACATCCTGGGCCCGGTTTCTAGGTCTCTCCTCGTTTCTCCACGGCGCACACAGCAACACTTCAGCTACTCTCTGTGACCCCTCCAGCTTGCCTCAGTTGTCTCCTCTGCTGTGTGCTGCCTTCTCAGTGCCCCATCCGCTGCTCAACCCAGTTCAGCCATCTCTGCCTCAGACATCCTGTGACACAGTGTCTGTCCACATGCCCCAGCCTCCAAAGCTCCTGTCCTCCCAAATGCCCCCAGTGTAACCTTTCCTGTTCCATTCAGATCGTTTCACGCTCCTCTGACGCATTCGTGGGAAACCCTTCCTGACTCTCTGCCTTTCTCCCTTCACCACAGTCCTGCTACCTTTAGTCTTCTGCCGCGCTGCCACCCGTCACTACCCCAGCCTCCCTCTGCACAGAGCCCTGGGCCTGCTGCCGCCCTCCTCCTCCCCTCCCTCCTAGCAGCCACCTCTCCCCAGACGCTCTCCTGCACTGACCTCTCCCACCCGCTCTGGCCTTTCCATCAGTGTGGACGTCCCCTCTGGTTTTCTCTGCCCGCGTACATACAAGCCCTCTTCCTTTCAGTCTGCACTTGCATCTCTGGGCTTCGTATCTCAAGCATCCTCAGCTCTGATTCCACCAAGTTGGCAACTCACTCTTGAACCATTAAGAGCAATTCCAGCACAACGCCATCATTCAGGTGCCTTGATGCCTACATCCATTTGCTTGCTGTCTGCGTGGTCCTGGGTCCTTTTCATCCACATCTGACAGCCTGGAGGCTGAGGAACCCTCAGACCCGGGTTTCATGTGCTCACCCTTCTCCACTGCACCACTGCCTGTAGCAGCCCATCCTGCGCTGGCCTCTTCCCACCTCTCCCACTTCCTCACTCGCCTGACCTGTGCTGTGCTCTTCCTCCTGCAGGGGCTTCCTCTTGCCCTCGGCCCACTTTGCAGGGCAGGTTCTCCACACCCACTCTCTCCTAGCTCCCTGCTCTCCCTCTGGCCACAGTATGTTCCCGGATCCTCTCAACAAGCCTCCCCTCTTGTCCTGGCTGCCAGGCACCGTCTCTTGGGGTTCCTCACTCTCTGGCCTGTCGCACAGCGGTGGACCTCTCCTCCACCACCCTCTCTCAGTTGTCCGAGGCGGCTCACCTGACCTCCCACATCCTGGGCTCGGTTTCTAGGTCTCTCCTCGTTTCTCCACGGGGCACACAGCAACACTTCAGCTACTCTCTGTGACCCCTCCAGATTGCCTCAGTTGTCTCCTCTGCTGTGTGCTGCCTTCTCAGTGCCCCATCCACTGCTCAACCCAGTTCAGCCACCTCTGCCTCAGACATCCTGTGACACAGTGTCTGTCCACAGGCCCCAGCCTCCAAAGCTCCTGTCCTCCCAAATGCCCCCAGTGTAACCTTTCCTGTTCCATTCAGATCATTTCACGCTCCTCTGACGCATTCGTGGGAAACCCTTCCTGACTCTCTGCCTTTCTCCCTTCACCACAGTCCTGCTACCTTTAGTCTTCTGCCGCGCTGCCACCCGTCACTACCCCAGCCTCCCTCTGCACAGAGCCCTGGGCCTGCTGCCGCCCTCCTCCTCCCCTCCCTCCTAGCAGCCACCTCTCCCCAGACGCTCTCCTGCACTGACCTCTCCCACCCGCTCTGGCCTTTCCATCAGTGTGGACGTCCCCTCTGGTGCTCTCTGCCCGCATACATAGAAGCCCTCTTCCTTTCAGTCTGCACTTGCATCTCTGGGCTTCGTATCTCAAGCATTCTCAGCTCTGGGTCCACCAAGTTGGCAACTCACTCTTGAACCATTAAGAGCAATTCCAGCACAACGCCATGATTCAGGTGCCTTGATGCCCACATCCACATTCTCGCTCTCTGCGTGGTCCTGGGTCCTTTTCCTCCATGTCTGACAGCCTGGAGGCTGATGAACCCTCAGACCCGGGGTTCATGTGCTCACCCTTCTCCACTGCACCACTGCCTGTAGCAGCCCATCCTGCGCTGGCCTCTTCCCACCTCTCCCACTTCCTCACTCGCCTGACCTGTGCTGTGCTCTTCCTCCTTCAGGGGCTTCCTCATGCGCTAGGCCCGCTCTGAGGGGCAGGTTCTCCACACCCACTCTCTCCTAGCTCCCTGCTCTCCCTCTGGCCACAGTATGTTCCCGGATCCTCTCAACAAGCCTCCCCTCTTGTCCTGGCTGCCAGGCGCCGTCTCTTGGGGTTCCTCACTCTCTGGCCTGTCGCACAGAGGTGGACCTCTCCTCCACCACCCTCTCTCAGTTGTCCGAGGTGGCTCACCTGACCTCCCACATCCTGGGCCCGGTTTCTAGGTCTCTCCTCGTTTCTCCACGGTGCACACAGCAACACTTCAGCTACTCTGTGACCCCTCCAGCTTGCCTCAGTTGTCTCCTCTGCTGTGTGCTGCCTTCTCAGTGCCCCATCCGCTGCTCAACCCAGTTCAGCCATCTCTGCCTCAGACATCCTGTAACACAGTGTCTGTCCACATGCCCCAGCCTCCAAAGCTCCTGTCCTCCCAAATGCCCCCAGTGTAACCTTTCCTGTTCCATTCAGATCGTTTCACGCTCCTCTAATGCATTCGTGGGAAACCCTTCCTGACTCTCTGCCTTTCTCCCTTCACCACAGTACTGCTACCTTTAGTCTTCTGCCGCGCTGCGACCCGTCACTAGCCCAGCCTCCCTCTGCACAGAGCCCTGGGCCTGCTGCCACCCTCCTCCTCCCCTCCCTCCTAGCAGCCACCTCTCCCCAGACGCTCTCCTGCACTGACCTCTCCCACCCGCTCTGGCCTTTCCATCAGTGTGGACGTCCCCTCTGGTTTTCTCTGCCCGCGTACATACAAGCCCTCTTCCTTTCAGTCTGCACTTGCATCTCTGGGCTTCGTATCTCAAGCATCCTCATCTCTGGGTCCACCAAGTTGGCAACTCACTCTTGAACCATTAAGAGCGATCCAGCACAACGCCGTCATTCAGGTGCCTTGATGCCCACATCCACATTCTCGCTCTCTGCGTGGTCCTGGGTCCTTTTCCTCCATGTCTGACAGCCTGGAGGCTGATGAACCCTCAGACCCGGGGTTCATGTGCTCACCCTTCTCCACTGCACCACTGCCTGTAGCAGCCCATCCTGCGCTGGCCTCTTCCCACCTCTCCCACTTCCTCACTCGCCTAACCTGTGCTGTGCTCTTCCTCCTGCAGGGGCTTCCTCATGCGCTAGGCCCGCTCTGGGGGGCAGGTTCTCCACACCCATTCTCTCCTAGCTCCCTGCTCTCCCTCTGGCCACAGTATGTTCCCGGATCCTCTCAACAAGCCTCCCCTCTTGTCCTGGCTGCCAGGCGCCGTCTCTTGGGGTTCCTCACTCTCTGGCCTGTCGCACAGCAGTGGACCTCTCCTCCACCACCCTCTCTCAGTTGTCCGAGGCGGCTCACCTGACCTCCCACATCCTGGGCCCGGTTTCTAGGTCTCTCCTCGTTTCTCCACGGCGCACACAGCAACACTTCAGCTACTCTCTGTGACCCCTCCAGCTTGCCTCAGTTGTCTCCTCTGCTGTGTGCTGCCTTCTCATTGCCCCATCCGCTGCTCAACCCAGTTCAGCCATCTCTGCCTCAGACATCCTGTGACACAGTGTCTGTCCACATGCCCCAGCCTCCAAAGCTCCTGTCCTCCCAAATGCCCCCAGTGTAACCTTTCCTGTTCCATTCAGATCGTTTCACGCTCCTCTGACGCATTCGTGGGAAACCCTTCCTGACTCTCTGCCTTTCTCCCTTCACCACAGTCCTGCTACCTTTAGTCTTCTGCCGCGCTGCCACCCGTCACTACCCCAGCCTCCCTCTGCACAGAGCCCTGGGCCTGCTGCCACCCTCCTCCTCCCCTCCCTCCTAGCAGCCACCTCTCCCCAGACGCTCTCCTGCACTGACCTCTCCCACCCGCTCTGGCCTTTCCATCAGTGTGGACGTCCCCTTTGGTTTTCTCTGCCCGCGTACATACAAGCCCTCTTCCTTTCAGTCTGCACTTGCATCTCTGGGCTTCGTATCTCAAGCATCCTCAGCTCTGATTCCACCAAGTTGGCAACTCACTCTTGAACCATTAAGAGCAATTCCAGCACAACGCCATCATTCAGGTGCCTTGATGCCTACATCCATTTGCTTGCTGTCTGCGTGGTCCTGGGTCCTTTTCATCCACGTCTGACAGCCTGGAGGCTGAGGAACCCTCAGACCCGGGTTTCATGTGCTCACCCTTCTCCACTGCACCACTGCCTGTAGCAGCCCATCCTGCGCTGGCCTCTTCCCACCTCTCGCACTTCCTCACTCGCCTGACCTGTGCTGTGCTCTTCCTCCTGCAGGGGCTTCCTCTTGCCCTCAGCCCACTTTGCAGGGCAGGTTCTCCACACGCACTCTCTCCTAGCTCCCTGCCGTCCCTCTGGCCACAGTATGTTCCCGGATCCTCTCAACAAGCCTCCCCTCCTGTCCTGGCTGCCGGGCCCCGTCTCCTGCGGTTCCTCACTCTCTGGCCTGTCGGACAGAGGTGGACCTCTCCTCAACCACCCTCTCTCAGTTGTCCGAGGCGGCTCACCTGACCTCCCACATCCTGGGCTCGGTTTCTAGGTCTCTCCTCGTTTCTCCACGGGGCACACAGCAACACTTCAGCTACTCTCTGTGACCCCTCCAGATTGCCTCAGTTGTCTCCTCTGCTGTGTGCTGCCTTCTCAGTGCCCCATCCACTGCTCAACCCAGTTCAGCCACCTCTGCCTCAGACATCCTGTGACACAGTGTCTGTCCACAGGCCCCAGCCTCCAAAGCTCCTGTCCTCCCAAATGCCCCCAGTGTAACCTTTCCTGTTCCATTCAGATCATTTCACGCTCCTCTGACGCATTCGTGGGAAACCCTTCCTGACTCTCTGCCTTTCTCCCTTCACCACAGTCCTGGTACCTTTAGTCTTCTGCCGCGCTGCCACCCGTCACTACCCCAGCCTCCCTCTGCACAGAGCCCTGGGCCTGCTGCCGCCCTCCTCCTCCCCTCCCTCCTAGCAGCCACCTCTCCCCAGACGCTCTCCTGCACTGACCTCTCCCACCCGCTCTGGCCTTTCCATCAGTGTGGACGTCCCCTCTGGTGCTCTCTGCCCGCATACATAGAAGCCCTCTTCCTTTCAGTCTGCACTTGCATCTCTGGGCTTCGTATCTCAAGCATTCTCAGCTCTGGGTGCACCAAGTTGGCAACTCACTCTTGAACCATTAAGAGCAATTCCAGCACAACGCCATGATTCAGGTGCCTTGATGCCCACATCCACATTCTCGCTCTCTGCGTGGTCCTGGGTCCTTTTCCTCCATGTCTGACAGCCTGGAGGCTGATGAACCCTCAGACCCGGGGTTCATGTGCTCACCCTTCTCCACTGCACCACTGCCTGTAGCAGCCCATCCTGCGCTGGCCTCTTCCCACCTCTCCCACTTCCTCACTCGCCTGACCTGTGCTGTGCTCTTCCTCCTTCAGGGGCTTCCTCATGCGCTAGGCCCGCTCTGGGGGGCAGGTTCTCCACACCCACTCTCTCCTAGCTCCCTGCTCTCCCTCTGGCCACAGTATGTTCCCGGATCCTCTCAACAAGCCTCCCCTCTTGTCCTGGCTGCCAGGCGCCGTCTCTTGGGGTTCCTCACTCTCTGGCCTGTCGCACAGAGGTGGACCTCTCCTCCACCACCCTCTCTCAGTTGTCCGAGGCGGCTCACCTGACCTCCCACATCCTGGGCCCGGTTTCTAGGTCTCTCCTCGTTTCTCCACGGTGCACACAGCAACACTTCAGCTACTCTCTGTGACCCCTCCAGATTGCCTCAGTTGTCTCCTCTGCTGTGTGCTGCCTTCTCAGTGCCCCATCCACTGCTCAACCCAGTTCAGCCACCTCTGCCTCAGACATCCTGTGACACAGTGTCTGTCCACAGGCCCCAGCCTCCAAAGCTCCTGTCCTCCCAAATGCCCCCAGTGTAACCTTTCCTGTTCCATTCAGATCATTTCACGCTCCTCTGACGCATTCGTGGGAAACCCTTCCTGACTCTCTGCCTTTCTGCCTTCACCACAGTCCTGCTACCTTTAGTCTTCTGCCGCGCTGCCACCCGTCACTACCCCAGCCTCCCTCTGCACAGAGCCCTGGGCCTGCTGCCGCCCTCCTCCTCCCCTCCCTCCTAGCAGCCACCTCTCCCCAGACGCTCTCCTGCACTGACCTCTCCCACCCGCTCTGGCCTTTCCATCAGTGTGGACGTCCCCTCTGGTGCTCTCTGCCCGCATACATAGAAGCCCTCTTCCTTTCAGTCTGCACTTGCATCTCTGGGCTTCGTATCTCAAGCATTCTCAGCTCTGGGTCCACCAAGTTGGCAACTCACTCTTGAACCATTAAGAGCAATTCCAGCACAACGCCATGATTCAGGTGCCTTGATGCCCACATCCACATTCTCGCTCTCTGCGTGGTCCTGGGTCCTTTTCCTCCATGTCTGACAGCCTGGAGGCTGATGAACCCTCAGACCCGGGGTTCATGTGCTCACCCTTCTCCACTGCACCACTGCCTGTAGCAGCCCATCCTGCGCTGGCCTCTTCCCACCTCTCCCACTTCCTCACTCGCCTGACCTGTGCTGTGCTCTTCCTCCTTCAGGGGCTTCCTCATGCGCTAGGCTCGCTCTGGGGGGCAGGTTCTCCACACCCACTCTCTCCTAGCTCCCTGCTCTCCCTCTGGCCACAGTATGTTCCCGGATCCTCTCAACAAGCCTCCCCTCTTGTCCTGGCTGCCAGGCGCCGTCTCTTGGGGTTCCTCACTCTCTGGCCTGTCGCACAGAGGTGGACCTCTCCTCCACCACCCTCTCTCAGTTGTCCGAGGTGGCTCACCTGACCTCCCACATCCTGGGCCCGGTTTCTAGGTCTCTCCTCGTTTCTCCACGGTGCACACAGCAACACTTCAGCTACTCTGTGACCCCTCCAGCTTGCCTCAGTTGTCTCCTCTGCTGTGTGCTGCCTTCTCAGTGCCCCATCCGCTGCTCAACCCAGTTCAGCCATCTCTGCCTCAGACATCCTGTAACACAGTGTCTGTCCACATGCCCCAGCCTCCAAAGCTCCTGTCCTCCCAAATGCCCCCAGTGTAACCTTTCCTGTTCCATTCAGATCGTTTCACGCTCCTCTAATGCATTCGTGGGAAACCCTTCCTGACTCTCTGCCTTTCTCCCTTCACCACAGTACTGCTACCTTTAGTCTTCTGCCGCGCTGCGACCCGTTACTAGCCCAGCCTCCCTCTGCACAGAGCCCTGGGCCTGCTGCCGCCCTCCTCCTCCCCTCCCTCCTAGCAGCCACCTCTCCCCAGACGCTCTCCTGCACTGACCTCTCCCACCCGCTCTGGCCTTTCCATCAGTGTGGACGTCCCCTCTGGTTTTCTCTGCCCGCGTACATACAAGCCCTCTTCCTTTCAGTCTGCACTTGCATCTCTGGGCTTCGTATCTCAAGCATTCTCAGCTCTGGGTCCACCAAGTTGGCAACTCACTCTTGAACCATTAAGAGCGATCCAGCACAATGCCGTCATTCAGGTGCCTTGATGCCCACATCCACATTCTCGCTCTCTGCGTGGTCCTGGGTCCTTTTCCTCCATGTCTGACAGCCTGGAGGCTGATGAACCCTCAGACCCGGGGTTCATGTGCTCACCCTTCTCCACTGCACCACTGCCTGTAGCAGCCCATCCTGCGCTGGCCTCTTCCCACCTCTCCCACTTCCTCACTCGCCTGACCTGTGCTGTGCTCTTCCTCCTTCAGGGGCTTCCTCATGCGCTAGGCCCGCTCTGGGGGGCAGGTTCTCCACACCCACTCTCTCCTAGCTCCCTGCTCTCCCTCTGGCCACAGTATGTTCCCGGATCCTCTCAACAAGCCTCCCCTCTTGTCCTGGCTGCCAGGCGCCGTCTCTTGGGGTTCCTCACTCTCTGGCCTGTCGCACAGCGGTGGACCTCTCCTCCACCACCCTCTCTCAGTTGTCCGAGGCGGCTCACCTGACCTCCCACATCCTGGGCCCGGTTTCTAGGTCTCTCCTCGTTTCTCCACGGCGCACACAGCAACACTTCAGCTACTCTCTGTGACCCCTCCAGCTTGCCTCAGTTGTCTCCTCTGCTGTGTGCTGCCTTCTCAGTGCCCCATCCGCTGCTCAACCCAGTTCAGCCATCTCTGCCTCAGACATCCTGTGACACAGTGTCTGTCCACATGCCCCAGCCTCCAAAGCTCCTGTCCTCCCAAATGCCCCCAGTGTAACCTTTCCTGTTCCATTCAGATCGTTTCACGCTCCTCTGACGCATTCGTGGGAAACCCTTCCTGACTCTCTGCCTTTCTCCCTTCACCACAGTCCTGCTACCTTTAGTCTTCTGCCGCGCTGCCACCCGTCACTACCCCAGCCTCCCTCTGCACAGAGCCCTGGGCCTGCTGCCACCCTCCTCCTCCCCTCCCTCCTAGCAGCCACCTCTCCCCAGACGCTCTCCTGCACTGACCTCTCCCACCCGCTCTGGCCTTTCCATCAGTGTGGACGTCCCCTCTGGTTTTCTCTGCCCGCGTACATACAAGCCCTCTTCCTTTCAGTCTGCACTTGCATCTCTGGGCTTCGTATCTCAAGCATTCTCAGCTCTGGGTCCACCAAGTTGGCAACTCACTCTTGAACCATTAAGAGCAATTCCAGCACAACGCCATCATTCAGGTGCCTTGATGCCCACATCCACATTCTCGCTCTCTGCGTGGTCCTGGGTCCTTTTCCTCCATATCTGACAGCCTGGAGGCTGATGAACCCTCAGACCCGGGGTTCATGTGCTCACCCTTCTCCACTGCACCACTGCCTGTAGCAGCCCATCCTGCGCTGGCCTTTTCCCACCTCTCCCACTTCGTCACTTGCCTGACCTGTGCTGTGCTCTTCCTCCTTCAGGGGCTTCCTCATGCGCTAGGCCCACTTTGGGGGCAGGTTCTCCACACCCACTCTCTCCTAGCTCCCTGCTCTCCCTCTGGCCACAATACGTTCCCGGATCCTCTCAACAAGCCACCCCTCTTGTCCTGGCTGCCAGGCGCCGTCTCTTGGGGTTCCTCACTCTCTGGCCTGTCGCACAGAGGTGGACCTCTCCTCCACCACCCTCTCTCAGTTGTCCGAGGTGGCTCACCTGACCTCCCACATCCTGGGCCCAGCTTTTAGGTCTCTCCTGGTTTCTCTAGGGCACACACAGCAACAGTTCCAGTACTCTCTGTGACCCCTCCAGCTAGTCTCAGGTGTCTCCACTGCTGTGTGCTTCCTTCTTGGTGCCCCATCCGCTGCTCAACCCAGTTCAGCCGTCTCTGCCTCAGACATCCTGTGACACAGTGTCTGTCCACATGTCCCAGCCTCCAAAGCTCCTGTCCTCCCAAATGCCCCCAATGTAACCTTTCCTGTTCCATTCAGATGGTTTCATGCTCCTCTGACGCGTTCGTGGGAAACCCTTCCTGACTCTCTGCCTTCATCCCTTCACCACAGTACTGCTACCTTTAGCCTCCTGCCGCGCTGCCACCCGTCACTACCCCAGCCTCCCTCTGCACAGAGCCCTGGGCCTGCTGCCGCCCTCCGCCACCTCTCCCCAGACGCTCTCCTGCACTGACCTCTGCCACCCGCTCTGGCCTTTCCATCAGTGTGGACGTCCCCTCTGGTGCTCTCTGCCCGCGTACATACAAGCCCTCCTCCTTTCACTCTGCACATGCATCTCTGGGCTTCGTATCTCAAGCATCCTCAGCTCTGGGACCACGAAGTTGGCAATTCACTCTTGAACCATTAAGAGCAATTCCAGCACAACGCGATCATTCAGGTGCCTGGATGCCTACATCCATTTGCTCGCTGTCTGAGTGGTCCTGGGTCCTTTTCATCCATGTCTGACAGCCTGGAGGCTGAGGAACCCTCAGACCCGGGGTTCATGTGCTCACCCTTCTCCACTGCACCACTGCCTGTAGCAGCCCATCCTGCGCTGGCCTCTTCCCACCTCTCTCACTTCCTCACTCGCCTGACCTGTGCTGTGCTCTTCCTCCTGCAGGGGCTTCCTCTTGCCCTCGGCCCACTTTGGAGGGCAGGTTCTCCACACGCACTCTCTCCTAGTCCCCTGCCGTCCCTCTGGCCACAGTATGTTCCCGGATCCTCTCAACAAGCCTCCCCTCCTGTCCTGGCTGCCGGGCCCCGTCTCCTGCGGTTCCTCACTCTCTGGCCTGTCGGACTGAAGTGGACCTCTCCTCAACCACCCTCTCTCAGTTGTCCGAGGCAGCTCACCTGACCTCCCACATCCTGGGCCCAGTTTCTAGGTCTCTCCTCGTTTCTCCACGGTGCACACAGCAACACTTCAGCTACCCTCTGTGACCCCTCCAGCTTGCCTCAGTTGTCTCCTCTGCTGTGTGCTGCCTTCTCAGTGCCCCATCCACTGCTCAACCCAGTTCAGCCATCTCTGCCTCAGACATCCTGTGACACAGTGTCTGTCCACATGCCCCAGCCTCCAAAGCTCCTGTCCTCCCAAATGCCCCCAGTGTAACCTTTCCTGTTCCATTCAGATCATTTCACGCTCCTCTGACGCATTCGTGGGAAACCCTTCCTGACTCTCTGCCTTTCTCCCTTCACCACAGTACTGCTACCTTTAGTCTTCTGCCGCGCTGCCACCCGTCACTACCCCAGCCTCCCTCTGCACAGAGCCCTGGGCCTGCTGCCGCCCTCCTCCTCCCCTCCCTCCTAGCAGCCACCTCTCCCCAGACGCTCTCCTGCACTGACCTCTCCCACCCGCTCTGGCCTTTCCATCAGTGTGGACGTCCCCTCTGGTACTCTCTGCCCGCATACATACAAGCCCTCTTCCTTTTAGTCTGCACTTGCATCTCTGGGCTTCGTATCTCAAGCATTCTCAGCTCTGGGTCCACCAAGTTGGCAACTCACTCTTGAACCATTAAGAGCAATTCCAGCACAACGCCATCATTCAGGTGCCTTGATGCCTACATCCATTGGCTCGCTGTCTGCGTCGTCCTGGTTCCTTTTCATCCATTTCTGACAGCCTGGAGGCTGATGAACCCTCAGACCCGGGGTTCATGTGCTCACTCTTCTCCACTGCACCACTGCCTGTAGCAGCCCATCCTGCGCTGGCCTCTTCCCACCTCTCCCACTTCCTCACTCGCCTGACCTGTGCTGTGCTCTTCCTCCTGCAGGGGCTTCCTCATGCCCTAGGCCCACTTTGGGGGGCAGGTTCTCCACACCCACTCTCTCCTAGCTCCCTGCTCTCCCTCTGGCCACAGTATGTTCCCGGATCCTCTCAACAAGCCTCCCCTCTTGTCCTGGCTGCCAGGCGCCGTCTCTTGCGGTTCCTCACTCTCTGGCCTGTCGGACAGAGGTGGACCTCTCCTCCACCACCCTCTCTCAGTGGTCCGAGGCGGCTCACCTGACCTCCCACATCCTGGGCCCGGTTTCTAGGTCTCTCCTCGTTTCTCCACGGTGCACACAGCAACACTTCAGCTACCCTCTGTGACCCCTCCAGCTTGCCTCAGTTGTCTCCTCTGCTGTGTGCTGCCTTCTCAGTGCCCCAACCGCTGCTCAACCCAGTTCAGCCATCTCTGCCTCAGACATCCTGTGACACAGTGTCTGTCCACATGCCCCAGCCTCCAAAGCTCCTGTCCTCCCAAATGCCCCCAGTGTAACCTTTCCTGTTCCATTCAGATCGTTTCACGCTCCTCTGACGCATTCGTGGGAAACCCTTCCTGACTCTCTGCCTTTCTCCCTTCACCACAGTCCTGCTACCTTTAGCCTCTTGCCGCGCTGCCACCCGTCTCTACCGCAGCCTCCCTCTGCACAGAGCCCTGGGCCTGCTGCCGCCCTCCTCCTCCCCTCCCTCCTAGCAGCCACCTCTCCCCAGACGCTCTCCTTCACTGACCTCTCCCAGCCGCTCCGGCCTTTCCATCAGTGTGGACGTCCCCTCTGGTGCTCTCTGCCCGCGTACATACAAGCCCTCTTCCTTTTAGTCTGCACTTGCATCTCTGGGCTTCGTATCTCAAGCATTCTCAGCTCTGGGTCCACCAAGTTGGCAACTCACTCTTGAACCATTAAGAGCGATCCAGCACAATGCCGTCATTCAGGTGCCTTGATGCCCACATCCACATTCTCGCTCTCTGCGTGGTCCTGGGTCCTTTTCCTCCATGTCTGACAGCCTGGAGGCTGATGAACCCTCAGACCCGGGGTTCATGTGCTCACCCTTCTCCACTGCACCACTGCCTGTAGCAGCCCATCCTGCGCTGGCCTCTTCCCACCTCTCCCACTTCCTCACTCGCCTGACCTGTGCTGTGCTCTTCCTCCTTCAGGGGCTTCCTCATGCGCTAGGCCCGCTCTGGGGGGCAGGTTCTCCACACCCACTCTCTCCTAGCTCCCTGCTCTCCCTCTGGCCACAGTATGTTCCCGGATCCTCTCAACAAGCCTCCCCTCTTGTCCTGGCTGCCAGGCGCCGTCTCTTGGGGTTCCTCACTCTCTGGCCTGTCGCACAGCGGTGGACCTCTCCTCCACCACCCTCTCTCAGTTGTCCGAGGCGGCTCACCTGACCTCCCACATCCTGGGCCCGGTTTCTAGGTCTCTCCTCGTTTCTCCACGGCGCACACAGCAACACTTCAGCTACTCTCTGTGACCCCTCCAGCTTGCCTCAGTTGTCTCCTCTGCTGTGTGCTGCCTTCTCAGTGCCCCATCCGCTGCTCAACCCAGTTCAGCCATCTCTGCCTCAGACATCCTGTGACACAGTGTCTGTCCACATGCCCCAGCCTCCAAAGCTCCTGTCCTCCCAAATGCCCCCAGTGTAACCTTTCCTGTTCCATTCAGATCGTTTCACGCTCCTCTGACGCATTCGTGGGAAACCCTTCCTGACTCTCTGCCTTTCTCCCTTCACCACAGTCCTGCTACCTTTAGTCTTCTGCCGCGCTGCCACCCGTCACTACCCCAGCCTCCCTCTGCACAGAGCCCTGGGCCTGCTGCCACCCTCCTCCTCCCCTCCCTCCTAGCAGCCACCTCTCCCCAGACGCTCTCCTGCACTGACCTCTCCCACCCGCTCTGGCCTTTCCATCAGTGTGGACGTCCCCTCTGGTTTTCTCTGCCCGCGTACATACAAGCCCTCTTCCTTTCAGTCTGCACTTGCATCTCTGGGCTTCGTATCTCAAGCATTCTCAGCTCTGGGTCCACCAAGTTGGCAACTCACTCTTGAACCATTAAGAGCAATTCCAGCACAACGCCATCATTCAGGTGCCTTGATGCCCACATCCACATTCTCGCTCTCTGCGTGGTCCTGGGTCCTTTTCCTCCATATCTGACAGCCTGGAGGCTGATGAACCCTCAGACCCGGGGTTCATGTGCTCACCCTTCTCCACTGCACCACTGCCTGTAGCAGCCCATCCTGCGCTGGCCTTTTCCCACCTCTCCCACTTCGTCACTTGCCTGACCTGTGCTGTGCTCTTCCTCCTTCAGGGGCTTCCTCATGCGCTAGGCCCACTTTGGGGGCAGGTTCTCCACACCCACTCTCTCCTAGCTCCCTGCTCTCCCTCTGGCCACAATACGTTCCCGGATCCTCTCAACAAGCCACCCCTCTTGTCCTGGCTGCCAGGCGCCGTCTCTTGGGGTTCCTCACTCTCTGGCCTGTCGCACAGAGGTGGACCTCTCCTCCACCACCCTCTCTCAGTTGTCCGAGGTGGCTCACCTGACCTCCCACATCCTGGGCCCAGCTTTTAGGTCTCTCCTGGTTTCTCTAGGGCACACACAGCAACAGTTCCAGTACTCTCTGTGACCCCTCCAGCTAGTCTCAGGTGTCTCCACTGCTGTGTGCTTCCTTCTTGGTGCCCCATCCGCTGCTCAACCCAGTTCAGCCGTCTCTGCCTCAGACATCCTGTGACACAGTGTCTGTCCACATGTCCCAGCCTCCAAAGCTCCTGTCCTCCCAAATGCCCCCAATGTAACCTTTCCTGTTCCATTCAGATGGTTTCATGCTCCTCTGACGCGTTCGTGGGAAACCCTTCCTGACTCTCTGCCTTCATCCCTTCACCACAGTACTGCTACCTTTAGCCTCCTGCCGCGCTGCCACCCGTCACTACCCCAGCCTCCCTCTGCACAGAGCCCTGGGCCTGCTGCCGCCCTCCGCCACCTCTCCCCAGACGCTCTCCTGCACTGACCTCTGCCACCCGCTCTGGCCTTTCCATCAGTGTGGACGTCCCCTCTGGTGCTCTCTGCCCGCGTACATACAAGCCCTCCTCCTTTCACTCTGCACATGCATCTCTGGGCTTCGTATCTCAAGCATCCTCAGCTCTGGGACCACGAAGTTGGCAATTCACTCTTGAACCATTAAGAGCAATTCCAGCACAACGCGATCATTCAGGTGCCTGGATGCCTACATCCATTTGCTCGCTGTCTGAGTGGTCCTGGGTCCTTTTCATCCATGTCTGACAGCCTGGAGGCTGAGGAACCCTCAGACCCGGGGTTCATGTGCTCACCCTTCTCCACTGCACCACTGCCTGTAGCAGCCCATCCTGCGCTGGCCTCTTCCCACCTCTCTCACTTCCTCACTCGCCTGACCTGTGCTGTGCTCTTCCTCCTGCAGGGGCTTCCTCTTGCCCTCGGCCCACTTTGGAGGGCAGGTTCTCCACACGCACTCTCTCCTAGTCCCCTGCCGTCCCTCTGGCCACAGTATGTTCCCGGATCCTCTCAACAAGCCTCCCCTCCTGTCCTGGCTGCCGGGCCCCGTCTCCTGCGGTTCCTCACTCTCTGGCCTGTCGGACTGAAGTGGACCTCTCCTCAACCACCCTCTCTCAGTTGTCCGAGGCAGCTCACCTGACCTCCCACATCCTGGGCCCAGTTTCTAGGTCTCTCCTCGTTTCTCCACGGTGCACACAGCAACACTTCAGCTACCCTCTGTGACCCCTCCAGCTTGCCTCAGTTGTCTCCTCTGCTGTGTGCTGCCTTCTCAGTGCCCCATCCACTGCTCAACCCAGTTCAGCCATCTCTGCCTCAGACATCCTGTGACACAGTGTCTGTCCACATGCCCCAGCCTCCAAAGCTCCTGTCCTCCCAAATGCCCCCAGTGTAACCTTTCCTGTTCCATTCAGATCATTTCACGCTCCTCTGACGCATTCGTGGGAAACCCTTCCTGACTCTCTGCCTTTCTCCCTTCACCACAGTACTGCTACCTTTAGTCTTCTGCCGCGCTGCCACCCGTCACTACCCCAGCCTCCCTCTGCACAGAGCCCTGGGCCTGCTGCCGCCCTCCTCCTCCCCTCCCTCCTAGCAGCCACCTCTCCCCAGACGCTCTCCTGCACTGACCTCTCCCACCCGCTCTGGCCTTTCCATCAGTGTGGACGTCCCCTCTGGTACTCTCTGCCCGCATACATACAAGCCCTCTTCCTTTTAGTCTGCACTTGCATCTCTGGGCTTCGTATCTCAAGCATTCTCAGCTCTGGGTCCACCAAGTTGGCAACTCACTCTTGAACCATTAAGAGCAATTCCAGCACAACGCCATCATTCAGGTGCCTTGATGCCTACATCCATTGGCTCGCTGTCTGCGTCGTCCTGGGTCCTTTTCATCCATTTCTGACAGCCTGGAGGCTGATGAACCCTCAGACCCGGGGTTCATGTGCTCACTCTTCTCCACTGCACCACTGCCTGTAGCAGCCCATCCTGCGCTGGCCTCTTCCCACCTCTCCCACTTCCTCACTCGCCTGACCTGTGCTGTGCTCTTCCTCCTGCAGGGGCTTCCTCATGCCCTAGGCCCACTTTGGGGGGCAGGTTCTCCACACCCACTCTCTCCTAGCTCCCTGCTCTCCCTCTGGCCACAGTATGTTCCCGGATCCTCTCAACAAGCCTCCCCTCTTGTCCTGGCTGCCAGGCGCCGTCTCTTGCGGTTCCTCACTCTCTGGCCTGTCGGACAGAGGTGGACCTCTCCTCCACCACCCTCTCTCAGTGGTCCGAGGCGGCTCACCTGACCTCCCACATCCTGGGCCCGGTTTCTAGGTCTCTCCTCGTTTCTCCACGGTGCACACAGCAACACTTCAGCTACCCTCTGTGACCCCTCCAGCTTGCCTCAGTTGTCTCCTCTGCTGTGTGCTGCCTTCTCAGTGCCCCAACCGCTGCTCAACCCAGTTCAGCCATCTCTGCCTCAGACATCCTGTGACACAGTGTCTGTCCACATGCCCCAGCCTCCAAAGCTCCTGTCCTCCCAAATGCCCCCAGTGTAACCTTTCCTGTTCCATTCAGATCGTTTCACGCTCCTCTGACGCATTCGTGGGAAACCCTTCCTGACTCTCTGCCTTTCTCCCTTCACCACAGTCCTGCTACCTTTAGCCTCTTGCCGCGCTGCCACCCGTCACTACCGCAGCCTCCCTCTGCACAGAGCCCTGGGCCTGCTGCCGCCCTCCTCCTCCCCTCCCTCCTAGCAGCCACCTCTCCCCAGACGCTCTCCTTCACTGACCTCTCCCAGCCGCTCCGGCCTTTCCATCAGTGTGGACGTCCCCTCTGGTGCTCTCTGCCCGCGTACATACAAGCCCTCTTCCTTTTAGTCTGCACTTGCATCTCTGGGCTTCGTATCTCAAGCATTCTCAGCTCTGGGTCCACCAAGTTGGCAACTCACTCTTGAACCATTAAGAGCAATTCCAGCACAACGCCATCATTCAGGTGCCTTGATGCCCACATCCACATTCTCGCTGTCTGCGTGGTCCTGGGTCCTTTTCATCCATGTCTGACAGCCTGGAGGCTGATGAACCCTCAGACCCGGGGTTCATGTGCTCACCCTTCTCCACTGCACCACTGCCTGTAGCAGCCCATCCTGCGCTGGACTTTTCCCACGTCTCCCACTTCCTCACTTGCCTGACCTGTGCTGTGCTCTTCCTCCTTCAGGGGCTTCCTCATGCGCTAGGCCCACTTTGGGGGCAGGTTCTCCACACCCACTCTCTCCTAGCTCCCTGCTCTCCCTCTGGCCACAGTACGTTCCCAGATCCTCTCAACAAGCCTCCCCTCTTGTCCTGGCTGCCAGGCGCCGTCTCTTGGGGTTGCTCACTCTCTGGCCTGTCGGACAGAGGTGGACCTCTCCTCCACCACCCTCTCTCAGTTGTCCGAGGTGGCTCACCTGACCTCCCACATCCTGGGCCCAGCTTTTAGGTCTCTCCTGGTTTCTCTAGGGCACACACAGCAACAGTTCCAGTACTCTCTGTGACCCCTCCAGCTGGTCTCAGGTGTCTCCACTGCTGTGTGCTTCCTTCTTGGTGCCCCATCCGCTGCTCAACCCAGTTCAACCGTCTCTGCCTCAGACATCCTGTGACACAGTGTCTGTCCACATGCCCCAGCCTCGAAAGCTCCTGTCCTCCCAAATGCCCCCAATGTAACCTTTCCTGTTCCATTCAGATCGTTTCATGCTCCTCTGACGCATTCGTGGGAAACCCTTCCTGACTCTCTGCCTTCATCCCTTCACCACAGTCCTGCTACCTTTAGCCTCCTGCCGCGCTGTCACTCGTCACTACCCCAGCCTCCCTCTGCACAGAGCCCTGGGCCTGCTGCCGGCCTCCGCCACCTCTCCCCAGACGCTCTCCTGCACTGACCTGTGCCACCAGCTCTGGCCTTTCCATCAGTGTGGACGTCCCCTCTGGTGCTCTCTGCCCGCGTACATACAAGCCCTCCTCCTTTCACTCTGCACTTGCATCTCTGGGCTTCGTATCTCAAGCATCCTCAGCTCTGGGACCACGAAGTTGGCAATTCACTCTTGAACCATTAAGAGCAATTCCAGCACAACGCGATCATTCAGGTGCCTTGATGCCTACATCCATTTGCTCGCTGTCTGCGTGGTCCTGGGTCCTTTTCATCCATGTCTGACAGCCTGGAGGCTGATGAACCCTCAGACCCGGGGTTCATGTGCTCACCCTTCTCCACTGCACCACTGCCTGTAGCAGCCCATCCTGCGCTGGCCTCTTCCCACCTCTCTCACTTCCTCACTCGCCTGACCTGTGCTGTGCTCTTCCTCCTGCAGGGGCTTCCTCTTGCCCTCGGCCCACTTTGGAGGGCAGGTTCTCCACACGCACTCGCTCCTAGCCCCCTGCCGTCCCTCTGGCCACAGTATGTTCCCAGATCCTCTCAATAAGCCTCCCCTCCTGTCCTGGCTGCCGGGCCCCGTCTCCTGCGGTTCCTCACTCTCTGGCCTGTCGGACTGAGGTGGACCTCTCCTCCACCACCCTCTCTCAGTTGTCCGAGGCGGCTCACCTGACCTCCCACATCCTGGGCCCGGTTTCTAGGTCTCTCCTCGTTTCTCCACGGTGCACACAGCAACACTTCAGCTACCCTCTGTGACCCCTCCAGCTTGCCTCAGTTGTCTCCTCTGCTGTGTGCTGCCTTCTCAGTGCCCCATCCACTGCTCAACCCAGTTCAGCCATCTCTGCCTCAGACATCCTGTGACACAGTGTCTGTCCACAGGCCCCAGCCTCCAAAGCTCCTGTCCTCCCAAATGCCCCCAATGTAACCTTTCCTGTTCCATTCAGATCGTTTCACGCTCCTCTGACGCATTCGTGGGAAACCCTTCCTGACTCTCTGCCTTCATCCCTTCACCACAGTACTGCTACCTTTAGCCTCCTGCCGCGCTGCCACTCGTCACTACCCCATCCTCCCTCTGCACAGAGCCCTGGGCCTGCTGCCGCCTTCCGCCACCTCTCCCCAGACGCTCTCCTGCACTGACCTCTGCCACCCGCTCTGGCCTTTCCATCAGTGTGGACGTCCCCTCTGGTGCTCTCTGCCCGCGTACATACAAGCCCTCCTCCTTTCACTCTGCACTTGCATCTCTGGGCTTCGTATCTCAAGCATCCTCAGCTCTGGGACCACCAAGTTGGCAATTCACTCTTGAACCATTAAGAGCAATTCCAGCACAACGCGATCATTCAGGTGCCTTGATGCCTACATCCATTTGCTCGCTGTCTGCGTGATCCTGGGTCCTTTTCATCCATGTCTGACAGCCTGGAGGCTGATGAACCCTCACCCGGGGTTAATGTGCTCATCCTTCTCCACTGCACCACTGCCTGTAGCAGCCCATCCTGCGCTGGCCTCTTCCCACCTCTCCCACTTCCTCACTCGCCTGACCTGTGCTGTGCTCTTCCTCCTGCAGGGGCTTCCTCTTGCCCTCGGCCCACTTTGCGGGGCAGGTTATCCACACGCACTCTCTCCTAGCTCCCTGCCGTCCCTCTGGCCACAGTATGTTCCCGGATCCTCTCAACAAGCCTCCCCTCCTGTCCTGGCTGCCGGGCCCCGTCTCCTGCGGTTCCTCACTCTCCGGCCTGTTGGACAGAGGTGAACCTCTCCTCCACCACCCTCTCGCAGTTGTCCGAAGTAGCTCACCTGACCTCCCACATCCTGGGCCCGTTTTCTAGGTCTCTCATTGTTTCTCCAGGGCAAACACAGGAACACTTCTGCTACTCTCTGTGACCCATCCAGCTTGCCTCAGTTGTCTGCTCTGCTGTGTGCTTCCTTCTCAGTCCTCCATCTGCTCTCTACCCAGTTCAGTCGTCTCTGCCTCAGACACACTCTGCTGAACCCACAGTCTCCACCCTCCAGCACATGCTACAGAGCCCAGCTAAGCTCACCTCCCAGGCCCCACAGCCCGTGTAACCCTTCATGTTTCCATGCAGACCCTCGTCTCACACTCTGACACAGCTCTCAGGTATCCTCGGTCTCTGATTCTGCTCCCCCTTCCTTTTGCCACAGGGCTCTCATTTCTTCTCACCTTCTTGCCCCCACACCTGCTGGCCAGTCCCCGCCCCCGACACCTCCACCCTCCGTCCAGACGTGCACAGAGCCCTGGGCCTGCTGTCTCCCCTCCTCCTCCTCCCCCTCCCCCCTCCTAGCAGTCACCTCTCTCGCCAGATGCTCTGACCTCTCCCACCCGCTCTGCCCCTTCCATCGTGTGGACGTCCCTTCCCGTGCTCTATGCGCAAATACACTCAACGCTCCTTCCTTTCAGTCACCACTTCCATCTCCCTTAGCCCTACTCAGAAGTCTTAAGCTCACGGACACCATGCTTGCAATCCACTCCCAACCAACTGATAGTAACCACCTCCCCAATCCCACCCCCAGCCCCCACCGTTCCAGGTGCCCGTCGGCTACATCCATTTGCTCGCTGTCTGCCTGGTCCTGGGTCCTTTTCCTCCAAGTCTGACACTCTGGACTCTGATGCCTCTCTCTGCCCCACCCAGGGGCGCATCTGCTCACCCTTCACCTCTCTTCCCAGCTCTCCACCTGCCCTCCCCCCCAGTGATTCTCACCCGAGGATGCATGACCCCCAAGGCTGGCCTATCAGCAGCATCTCTGAGGAATGTTTTTGTGTTTTCTTTTTGGATGTTTTTGGGTTTGTTTTTATTTGGAGCAGAGGACTGCTCACCCTCCGATGTTCTGATAGGCCTCCCTTGGGGGCCATGCCCCAGCCCCCCCGCGGGTGAAAACCACCCCCCCCCACCCCGGGGAAGAATCACTGCTGTGGAGGGCCAGCCTGCCTCCCTGGGCTGCACTCTCCCCTTGCCAGCTCCTCAAAGATCCCAGCACTTCTCCCCTGATACTGGTCTGGCACTGTCCCCCTGGAACCACCTCCTTCCCATCCATCTTACATGCCCCAAACTCCAACCTGTTTTTCCCAGTTAAACTTTTCATTTTCTTAAGTCTGTCCTCCCTCTTGGTCAGGAATAATTGTTGAATGGGATTTTACTTCTTTCTTCATAAACTTCCTAAACCATCCCTCATTCATTCCAGTATTACTTGTTTTCAAAGTTTTTCTTGTTCCCTGTGTTATAGACCCTGGAAATCTACTCATTGCAGCTCTCATTCTTTTGTGTATTTAATATTTTGCAGGAAACGCTCTAACCTTTCCTCTCATCCTTTGTTCCTCTACTATACTCTCATTGCCCGACTCTTAATTTCTCTACCTTCTAGATCTCGTTGAAAACTTGAATCTTCCTGAACTCAGCTATTAAAAGGTATATGTGGGTTTAACCCCTGTTCTTAACCTGATTTCACTCACATTCTCATTTAATATTTTCTTCTTTCATTAATACTTCAAATGTTTTAAGTTTATATACTGTAACGAGCTTGGCAGGATTCTGTGTTCTCCTACCTTATTTTACCCAGTGTTTGCTATTATCCTCATCATGCATCGGGTTTTACTAGACTCTAGTTTTGTCATTGTCTCTATGTAATCCATGCAGTTTTCCTTTCCTTTGTTCTTCCTCTATTTCCATTATTACTGAATAAGGACATTTTCGTCTCATTCTTGTTTCTTCTCATGGACTCCTTTATTTCTAGGTGTAACTCTAGTTTTGCTTATCTATTTTGTTCCCCTTTCTCTTCTCTGCCATATTTAAAGCCTGTGTACCTCAAGCCAACCCCATTTCATAATTTGCCCAGTACCATCTTACGAAGTTATAAATCCTTTCTAGATGCAGATGTGCAGTTTTTAATTCATTCCATGGCATCCTTTCCCCCATGTCAGCTGAATCCCTCTTTATTTATGTCTTCTTTTTTCACTTTGCCGTTTTGTAATATTCCACTCTAATGCATGCAGTTGCCTTCTGACTTGTTTCCATCTGCCTTCACTTATTTAATACTTTTGACCTGTCTTTAATCCTGTGTCCATTTCTGCCCTCAGCAAGGATCTCCTTGTTGTGAAACTGTTTTACCCTATGTTTAATTTTGTTGCTCAGAAATGTTTTTATCCATACAGTGCTCTTTTTCCTTGATTTCTATCACCTATATTCTTCCTTGTTCCATTAGATACAATTATAGTACCAAACCTTGTTTTTCAGTATATCATTGCTCACATGATCTTTCCCATCTAAGGTTAAATTTTGCTTTTCCACCCATTTTCTTCTGTTTCTTCTTTCTCTATTCTACCTTTTATTAACCGTTTATATACTGAGTATGTTCCACTCTCACACACTCACTAATACCTCCCTCTTTGGTTCTTTTTGTTCTACATTCATTGCTCAATCCAGTTCCATGTTTGTCCTTTCTTACATATTTTGCTGAATTGCTTTAGTTTTCTATTTATTCCTTGGTTGGAGCCCTGCAATTTGTCTTGTTATAGGGCCACTTCACTGAGTTTCTCTTTGACCTTTCTGCCAACTACACTGTCTTATGCAGACATGCTTTCCCAGATCCTGTCCTTACGTCTCATTTTCAGTTATCACTTTATCTCCCCCCCTCTTTCTTTTTTAATAAATGCCTCACCACCTAGTTCTCTTCCTGACTCAACTGCTTTATAAGGACAAGCAATTTTCATTATCTTTTCTTTAAAATATGCTGAATAACAGTTTTTCTTAGTAAATGCTTATATTGCAATATCTTAAATTCAAAAGGCCTGTAACCATCTTCATTAAAAAAAAATCCAACATATCTTCTCAACCATCACACAAATGCTATTATAAAAAAACTCTAAGTATTTCTTATAAACCACTTTAAAGAACAACTACATAATTATTTAGCATAAAATTCATTCACTAGTGTACATGTTTGTATGTAGTACAAAATGACCCCATACTATAAGACTGTAATTGCATTCTCCATTTTACACTGCATGGATAATGAAAGGTTCTCAAGAGAAATACCAAATGCAGATACATTTTTTAAATGCAATGTGTAAGAAACTTTTGGGAAACATTTACTTACCAACTGGTGAATTGCTGGAGTTGATCCACACATATTGTAGGGAAGACGACAGGAATAATGCACAACGCATTTAAAACCCTTGAGCATAGGAAGTGAGCTTATAGATGGAGAAACTATATCTGCAGCAAACATATACTATCCCAAACAGTACAGACTCAGTTTTTGCTAGCTTAAGAGTGCTGAATGACTGTACCAGGTTGCTGGAGCACATGATGATATGCAGATTAAAAACTTTTCATGTTAACAAGTATTCTGATAATGTAGTAAACAGCTGGAGATACCCACATTCTTCATTCTGGTCCCAGGATATTTGCCATTTTTCACCTTGCATGCTACATACCCAACCTACTTCATGCATCCCTCTCTAACCAGCATCTTCTCTTCCTTCCCCTTTCCTCTTTCTTTAATACAAGCGTTTGCAGTTGCTTCTTTCACTGTCAGCCAGCTCTCATGTGGCACCTTAACTTCTCGGCAAACTAACCTCATATTTACAGGCAAGTCTTCCATAACTCCTTTTGAACATCTGCCCTACCACATCTTAAACATTCTCCTTATCTTTCCCTGCAGATTCTGTAATATATCGATGAGTTTAGTACTATGAGGTTTGCTTCCTCATGATCTCTGACCACTCCTTAGTCAACAGCACTCATTTGTTCTACCAGAAAAAAGTATCCAATCCACACCTCCTAAAAGGTCAATCAGTGGTGATATCTTTAAGTTTCCACCAATGCCTTCTTGTCAAGTTTTATCTTAATCCACATCTTTCTAACCTTTCTTCACAAGTAGTCACTTCAGTCATAAATTTCCCACGAACGCTTCAAGAGCCAGTCTACCCGAGTCCTGTTCTTCTTTAGGCCCCAGATCCTCTTTCATTCTAAACACAGTTGAGGGACCTGATGATTCTGTTTCTTTCATTCACACGTGATCTATGTTGTTGCCATTCTGTCTACTCAGAACTCCTATATAATTCATACTGTGCCCCTTTACTTACTTGACATCCTCTTATTTTTTTCTTATTCTGTCATAACCTCCGGCCTTAGTATGGAGTAATAGCCATTTCATTCATCACTATGACTGTTCAAATAATGTCTTTCCATCTGCAAGTAACTTGAACATTGCTCTTCTATTCCTTTTCTGCCTCCTCCTTTTGCTGAAAACTCCCTGTGTTTCCTCCAACATGCCTTCTTCTTCCAGCTATATCATTCCAATGAATCTAATCATCTTCTCTGGATATGTATACTTCTAATATTCAGCACCCACAATTCCACCTTCATCCATCTTCCTTATTTCCTGCATTCCGTACTGAAATCTAATCAGGATTCCTGCTTTGGCCCATTTTAAGTCCAGCTGCATTTAATCACTCTCTAACTTCTCATTCTATTGACTACACTGATTACCAAAAATCTTTTTCCAACAAAACTTTCTGGGCAGCAACACATCATACTCTTGCTCTTATTTAGCAATACTCTCACTTCTTTGCTCAGCTGGTTGATGTCTGGCTTACCATACAGTTCTTCACTGAACGTCCAGTTCTGATGGCCCTATACTCCTCATTCTGGCCCTCTTTAGTGCCCTTGTTTGTTTAACATTTTGCGAAACTGCATGCTCTGCACCACAGCCTATATCTACTCCCTTCTCCTTACTTAAACCTCAGCTTCTGTTTTTCCCTACTTTTTCTTTCTCTCTCTTTAAAAATACGTATCTCAGCAGTTTCTCTCAGCCAGTCCTAACAGACTAATTTCTGAGCAGTTTAACATCATACTTCAACAAGTTCTTCCTGAGTTCCATTGATTATTTGCTCTGTCATATATGAACATCTATAATATTTTTGGCTGCCATCTCTAATCATAGTGAGGGACACCTCAAGTCTTCTCTTGAGGTGTACTCTTGAGGCATACTTACATTTACTTCTTAGCAAATACAGTTCATCCTTTCACCAGATAAACCACTCACCTGCACTTTCTAGTCAAACCAGTATCTTTCAGGTTGCTATCAATGACTTATCATCCTAACTTTGCCTTCTAACCGTTTTTATCAACCCAGCCCTTTAAAATGTTTTATTCCCCCCAAATTCATACACCTACTACCTCACTTCTTTATATCTTGATTTTATACTATATTTGATTGATATTTTTTAAAGGAACAGAACAATGCACATATAATTGAGACGTATGTACCACCTAACCTCTTTCCTAAGAATCACTAAATAATTTGATAAACTTTGTTATACTTTTAATAAATATTTATATACCCATAAATAATATGTAATGCTATCTTTGAGGGTTTTTTATATATATATAAATTGTCCCATTTTTTTTTCCATGAAGACTGTACGTGCTAGTCTACTTTCTAACTCCTACTCATTCATATGCAGGCCTTTACTTCTCTCTCATTATACACACAACTCCCTGTCCTCTCTAACAGCAAACATTTTTAACCAATCAGACCCCTTCTGAGATGTGACAGACTTCTCCATTCCAGGTCTCTTCAGTTCCATATCTCATTTGCCTTTTTGCTACTGAGAACCCCATTCTAATTCATGCAGTGCTCCCATTACTTAAGATTAAAACCCCCTCTTCTTTCCTATTCTTTTATGCTCTACCATATCTTAACTATTTCAGCTACTGCCCTATATCACAGCAAAGGGCACAGTATTTTTCTGCTGAGTTTTACCTCCCTAGTGATTCCCAACCATTCCTCAAGAAATACAAATCATCTTCTCTACAGAAGAACCACTGGCCCATGCTCCCTAATTGGTCAATCCTGATGTGTTTTAAGGTTACTAACAATGTCTTTTTATGAGAATTCATCTTAATAAAACCCCTTTAAACTCTCCTATTGAACAAGCTTTTAATTAAAAAATTTTACTCACAGCATTCTAATTTACTGTGAGTAATTTACTCACAGCATTCTAGTCTACTCTCTAATTCCCATTTTTATCTAGGCCCTTGAAACTCTCTTAACAGATACACCACTCATTACCATTGGGCCTTCCCATCCAGTGTGAACATTTAAACTTATATCAAGATCTCCATTCTGCATCTCATTATTACATCCCTGATCTGTATTGCTGCCACTCCATTATTCTTAAGTCTTCTCTAGTTCATACAATAGTCCTTTATTCACTTCACAAACTCTCTTTTCCTTCTTAGTCCATCATAAACTTAGTCCAAATACTGTACCATGACCCACCAGTCAATAAACACCATTCTTAAATCAACCCTCCACATCTGCAGGAAGCTTCACTGCTCTTTCATTCCTTTCCCTCTGTTCCTGTGTTGCCCTAGAGAAGCAAGCTTCCTGGTCTTCTGTGTCCCTCCTTTCAGCTTCCACCTACATTTACGCATGCTTACAGATCCAGTTGTTGCTTCGGGACAGATATCCCCTCATGTTGGCACTCACTGCTCAGCCCCTGCCATCTTCCCTAAGGGTCCCACACTCTTTCCCACAGCATTTGTTTGTACCATTGATTCAATAGAAACTTCCAGAGGGTTCCTGTCACTGGCCTACCTTTTGTGTCCATCCCACTTGCCTTGTTTCTGACCTTTCACTCTTATTGACCACACCTGTTACTGCTAGTATTTTTCCAAAAAGCATCCTGAACCGCAAAACTTCATAATCCAGCTCTTGTTTGGCTACCTTTTAACCTCACTTTCTCTCCTTATTCATACACACCTCTGACACATCTCCAGTTCCCATTCGCTAATGTTCCCATTTAGCGCTCTTCATGCCCTTCCATGTTTATTCCTCAACACTGCATGTTCTTCACCCTAATTCACACACACTTTCTCCTTATTTAGCTTCTAACCTCTTTTGCTCTTTCCTTCTTTGCTATATTTTCATTCAAGTCTCCCCAGGTGCTTCTCTTACCTTCTGTAAATTCTAATATATTTCTTTAACTTCTGAGTATATCTCATATAGTCAATTTTCCTTTGGAGAATTCCCCCATATATCTTCAACTTTCATAGCAATGAATGCATATTCTTTTTGAGGTTTCCTCCTCTCCTCACTCCCACTCTCTCCCTCACTCAAACCCAATTTTCTACTCTTTAGACAAGCCTTTCCCCTAGATAGCTGCTAAGCTGTCTTCTTCCTTTTCATCATGGTCTCTGGCTCAGGTGTGGTGCCATATGCCTCCATGTGGTATCAGTGACAGATTCTTCGTCAATATTAAGTGATACCGTCTCATCTGGCAGCAATTTTAACTTTACTATTGTACTCCTTTTTGGCTTATTAAAAATGGTACCTTATATTCAGCACCCCTCTTTGATTCAGAAACTGGGTACATACATATTCCCATATCTAGATAAAGGAACATGTCATATTCAGCAGTCACAGTTCAGACCCTGGACTGGATTATATAGTTCCAGCCCCTGTAGCCTGTCTTCTACAAAGTCTCCTGAACAGTTCCCCCCACATCACCTCAGTTCTTATGTAGCCACATTCCCTGCTTCCTCTCTTTGAGTGGTTGTGATCTAGATTAACAAAAATCACTCTCTTCAGGTTCCTCCTCTCCCATGTCCCAGGATTTCTCACTCTAGCACTCTTTCAATGCCCCTACTCGTTGGCCATGTTACTTCCTGCAAGCTTCCCACCCAAGTCTTAAGTCACACAGCCCCTTCCCTTTTTATAGCCACCATTCTCCCTTTATCTACTGTCTTTTCTTACAAGTCTCCTCAGTTGCTTCTCTTATTTTCAACTAATCCTAGTATGACTGCTTGCTAGCAAAGATTTTTTAATCAGAATTACTCCTTATCTGCCTTTATCTAAAGCAGTGGCTCTCAAACTTCAGTTTGTTAAAATACAAATGACTGAGTCCCACCCGAAATTGCTGATTCAGTGGGTCTAGTGGGGCCGAAGAATTTTCTAACAAAAACCAACCCCTTTAATTTAAAATTTCCAATGAAGGCATCAGGAGCGAGTCTACTCCTGACTATCACTCCTTTTCAAGCCTCTGTTTCTCTCCCATTGTACAGACTAGTCGTTGCAGTCTGGCTGACACCCAGCACACTGAGCACTTCGGCCCATCCTCACACCTGTACGCTTGCCCACTCTGGGAATCCTGAGGGTCCTGTGGTTTGCTTGTTGCCCTCCATTCAGAGTCGCCCTCTTGTCTGTGCAGCACTCCTCTTGGCTTTAACTCCCCCCGCCCCGTGCCCTCTTCTGTGTCTTTTGGCCCACATATGGGACCTTCTCGCTCCAGTCAATAGCTGTCATTCTTCAAATGGTATTCTTTTAATCTGGGGGCATCTGTAACATCACTCTCCAATTCGTTTTCTTGTTACCTGTCTTGCCCTGAAGAACTGTGGTACCTTATCTTTAGCTTCTCTTCTTGTTTTAGCTACCATTCTATTTCACTCAGGTGGATCCCGTCTCCTTGGAAACAGCACTCCCTAGCCAGGTTCTCTCCCCTATAGCTGTCTCTTCACTTTCTGAAAACCTTCACATGGCAGAGTAAATTCTAAGGATAACTTGAACGTGGTATCTGCATGATATTCGTTTGTATCTCCCTTTGGTTTTTGCCCTCCCACATCTTAATTACATATAGCATAATTTCCTCTACTATCTGTACATGAAAATAACAAATGAAGTTTTACTTTTCAGTTGGGTTTACAACATATCCCTGGCCGCTTACCTCATGATCCATGCTACAGAACCAAGTGCTCAGAGATTTATCTTGCTGTCGTTGAGGTTGCTAGCCTGTTTTTAATCCTCCTAACTAAAACATCCCATTACTTTTAGGCCCTGTTCTTCTCCCATTGTATATACTGCTTTTCAGAGTCTGGCATTAAGAACCATCATTTGACCAATTAGACCTATTATAAGATCTTACAGGAGTTCCCATTCTGGGAAACTATTCCTCATCTTATCTGCCCATGCCACTCCATCTGTTCTCAATTACTCTTCACGTAGTTCTTCCCTTGGGTAGTTTCCCATCTCTCTTCTTTCTTGTTTAATCATGATCTCTGGTACAAGTACAGTGCCAGCTCCCTCCTGCAGTACCTGCCAGTCTTCACATGACCCCATCTCTTCTGCAGGCTCCTCTGCTCTTTTCTTTGATTGACCCTAGAGAAACACTATGTTACCTACATCTCTTGTTTTTTCAGCAACTACCTTTGTAGCACTCGCCATGGACTGAGTAGTGAGTGTTTTTCTTTCATCTTGTTTCCTGCACACTATTATGAGTACATTTGCACTCCTCAGTTCAGTGCAGACCTTCACAGGATTCTGCCACTGGCCATGCCTCAGATCCATCACCTTTAGACTCTTGTTTTATCACTTAATTGGTCATATTTGTTGCTTCAAACATCACTGGAGCAAAGATTCCCAGATTCTTTTAGGCACTTGCTCATTAACACCAGCTCTCATATGCCACTTCCTCTTCACATCCTCTCTCCTCTTTGGTTGTAATCTAGCTTAGCTCCCATCTCTCTACTTAATACGCATCTCTGTCCTCTTCCAGTGTTCCTCCTTCTGGCCCTCTTTACTGCCCTTCCCTACTCTCACACACCTTACATTCAGCACCCCAACTTAAACCCTCTGACTTATGTTTTATGCTTCTAGCCTCCATCTTCTCACCTTTCTCTTCCTCCAGAATTTTTTTCCACACAAATCTCCCTAGGAAATGTCTGTCACTTTTAGCCATAATAGGGTAACTTCTAAGAGTAACCAATTTTAATGGTACCCTGCAGTAATCTACCATATCTCAGCTGTCCATCACCCTTTCATTTACCATCTCTCTACAGATGAAATGGATGCAAATACTTCTCTTCAGGTATATTTCCTTCAGAATCTTCACTCATCTCCCCATCTACTACAATAACCTATCCTCTGGCCAAACTACCTATTCACATCCTCTAATAAGTCAAACCTGATCTCTAAAGATGCCAGCAGTGGGTTTTTATCTGCATTCATTGTAACCGGCTTCCTTATATACTTTCCTGTCACCCAAGTCCTTTGACAGTTTCCCTCCAAATTGGTGCTTCAAGAGCTGATCTGCTCCTCCCTCCCACTCCAGTCTTTGGCCTCACACTTTGTGTACTTCTCATCCCCACACGGTCCTTACGTTCAAAATGTGTCCCATTAGACCCTGCTGAGCTCTGGCAGGGTTTTTGATTCAAAATCTTTGTTCCACACCTCTCTGCCTTCTCTGCTTTCCACTCTACAGTATTTCCATTTCTTTGCCTCCAGTCTCTCCTTTCCTATTCCATCCTGACTTGTGGCCCAGGAGTGCTGACTTACCCTTCCTGTTGACCCCTGTCATTCCTCAGTGGCTCCTCTCTGCCTGGGAGCAGTCTAATCTTTCGGTTCTGTACCTTTCTTCCTTGCCCCCCATATTTGTCCTAGAACAGCCTTATCTTCAGCACCCCTCCTGCCACGTGTGTAGCATTTCCCTGGAGAGCACATACTCCTCATTTTTGGCACTCACTGCCCCACTCGCTTTCTTTGACTTGCCTTGACTCCCCTCATTCTCTATACACCGCTTTCTTCTCAGTTAGGTCCAGACCTGTGGGGAATGCTGCGGGTAGCTTGTGTTTCTGGCCCATCCCTCCTATCCTCTTATCTTCTGCCCCACTGACCACATCCTTCTCAGTATCTATCATTCCAGTGAAGCTTTCTGGAATCGCCGTATAATCCCCCTTACCTAGTCGCAGTCTTCCTTCCCTCCAGTGGCTGAGGCCTGGCCGCTCCCAACCTGCCATTTGTCACAGCGCATGTCCTGCTCCCCAGCCTGAATCACACAGCTCTTGCCTTTCTTGTCTTCCAGCATCCAGCTTTTCTTTAATTCTGTGTTTTGGGGTTTTTTCCATACAGGTTTGCTCAACAGTTATCTCCCATTTTCAGTCAGTCCTCACAAGACAAGCCTCCTTTCTGGGAACAGTTTTAATGCAGATCTTCAGGGCATTCCTCCCCTGTGCCCTTGTTATCTGCCTTGTGTGGTTCATGAAGCACTTATCTTTTTTATGGCAATATGCTCAGTCTTGTCCTCCTGCCATGGAAAGGCTCTCTCACCCACTCTCCTCATCGCTCATGTTAGTAGTCATCCTTTCTCACAACAATAAGTGATTGCTACCAATGGGTTTTACTGGAGTTCACCTTAGAGTCCATGTAACTCTTCACTGTATCAACCAAACCATTTAATTGAAAATTTGCCACAAAAGTTTCAGGAACACTATCTGTATTAATACCACTCCCATTTACTTTTTTAATCCATTTTTCCTTATCCTTGCTTATACATAGTGTCTTGTGTCTTTACTTATAATAAAATTTAACCAGGTAGCCCAGTCTCCGATCTACCATTGTTCCCATCTCTCTTTACTGCTCTTTCTCATTTTCCCGTGGCCTCGGTGAACCAGCATGGGATTCGCCATACCTCATAATCTTCTATGACTCAGCATCTGCCCTGCCTCTCCATTTTTATTTGACCTTTGTCCATACCATAGTCCCATCTTCTCCTTTTTTTTTTAAATAACTGACCCATTCTAAATTTGTTAATTTCTACTTCTTCTTCCCCCTTCCTCCTGCAGAAAACCCTACCTCAGTTTAACCAAGATCATTCATCAATGAACCCCCTACTGCACTGAAACAGATTCTGTAATTGATAGGTACACCCTTTCCTATGTGGGGCAATCCACTCCCACCATCTATTTTCAGTATACTTGAGTAAATTCACTTGCTTTCTGAATTCAGGCCTATTATTCATAGGATTCCTAGCAGTGGCTTCAGTTATCTCTAACATTTTAATCTCTTGACTGCTTAAGCTCACTAGAGCCTGTTGGAAAATATCTATTCTCCTCCTCCTTCCTTGGAAGTATAAAGTATTTCATATTTGTTCCTAAACAGATTCTCTTCTCAGCACCTATGTACTACCATCTCTCATACTGCTTCCATTTATACCATGCCTTTCTGGCCTCTTTCCTTTGGCTTGTGTACCTTCCTCTGCTTGCTGAAGCTCTTTTGCATCTTTTGAGAATCCAATTAAACTGTACATCCATTCAAATTTGTTGTAATTTCCCCAGGCTGTTAATCCTGAACTCCCACATAGCACTCTGTTAAAGCTTACATTAAAGAGTCTATAGCATTGAATTGTAATGCCAACAGGTATATAGAGGTAGACCTCTCACACATTCTTATTCAACTCCTAGACAATCAGCTGTGGGGAGAGAGATCATGTCTTAGTCATCTTTTTACCTAAGGGCCTGGCACATTTATTTGCACCTTTACATTATAAATGTATTGACATTTTCTATATTTTTGAATGGAGGGAGTTTACTAAAGTTAAGACTGAGCAAATGAAAGTCCCACTCTCCAACCTGTCACACATGGTCTTTACATCTGAGGCTGTTCTTTCCTTTCCTAGCCTGTCCCCCAGCTTTCTAACAGTTTCTCTCTCTCTCTCTCTCTCTCTCTCATACACACACACACACACACACACACACACTCTGAGTCTGTTCTTTCCTGTCCTTGCCCAGCTTTCTAACAGTTTCTCTCTCTCTCTCTCTCTCATACACACACACACACACACACAATCCGAGTCTGTTCTTTCCTGTCCTTGCCTATCCCCCAGCTTTCTAACTCCCCAGTTTCACACACACACACTGTCCCCCAGCCTTCTAACTCCATAGTTTCTCTCTCTCTCTCTCTCTTTCTCTCTCTCACACACACACTGTCCCCCAGCTTTCTAACTCCACAGTTTCATACACACACACGAAACTGTTTAAACTGTTAATCCTTTTCCAGTCCATGGACTAGACCCTATGTGCCTTTTCTTCATCCATGATTAATAAATACCCTCCTTCAAACAATTTAGAAAATCCTATCTTCTTATTGAAGACTTCACTGTCCTTCTTTTCTTATTGTTTCCGCTGATTATCTCAAAACATATCATTGCCCACTTGCTCTTCCATTGTACGACACTGACTTTGCCAATATTAGAACTTCATTGCTGACCTACTCACTACAGGTTGAAAGTTGACATACTGCAAGTTCATTCTGGTGATCTGTAAATCCACTGTTGGTCCACAATCTCTAGATATGATTATTTGTAAAAGATACTGAGACTTTGATATACTTTGTCAGGGTTAATGATCTGTGTGCTTGTAACTATCCATACTTGATGCTTTGTCAGCTCGTAAACCAGTGGCTTTTAATGTTTTGCCTGGTGTGGTGGAAAGTTCCTTGGAAAGTGTCTCCCCTGCTGCTTTCCTGATCCATAGTCAGATGCTTTACCACTGAGCTTGACCCCCTGCTTTCCTTATCTGAATATAAAAACAGAATTTTGCTCAAGTCTTGTTTCTGTACTATTCTGACTTGCAGCAGGAAACAGATTTCAAAGTCCAGCCCACAGGCGTCTTGTGAGAACTATGACCCTAGAGAACAGCCTACATATGTTTCACTTGATAATTCAGAACACAGAGCCAAGGGCAGACCGTGCCTCCCAGGTTACTGCTGGAGCCCGTGTGCCTGTGCGGCCCTGACACAGGCTTGCCTGCTCTGTCTCCTCAGCTGCAGGCACCTTTAGCTGCACCATGAAGTTCACCGTCCGGGACTGCGACCCTGACACGGGGGCTCCCACCGAGGAGGGGTATGACGACGAGTACGTGGTGAGTCTCCCCTGCACAGAGGGACTCATTCTGACCCCTTGCTCCATTGAGTGACTTCTGTCCAGAGAGAACATTTTTCTAGGAACATCTGACATGAACTTATGGGACTGTATTCTTCTCAAACATGCTACAGCTGAGGAGGACCTGGGTTAATCTGTCATGGGATTTACCCCATGACTGGTTAATGCAAAACTTACCCTTTCTAATGTCTTTGTTAATAGGGATAATTCAGAGATGAAAATAATTACATGATCTTCATTGAGATCAGTTTTATTTAAAGTATTGAGAATTGGGATTTTTTTTGTTTTGTTTGGCAACTTTTAATTTACTTGTAGCCACATCATGGATGGCAAAGGCTTCAAAGAATTCAGGGAAAGTTTTATTATGGAAAAATCTACCCATTAGAGAATGCAGAGTTCAGAAGGCCGCATACAGCCTGAACTCTGTGGTGATATGTGGGAACGTGACTGCTCTGTACCTACCCCAGTGCTACAGATGCTGATCTGAATACAGGTCTTGCCAAACAACCTGGTTTTTTGCTTTCCTTTGTCAGGGCCTATGCTGTTTGACTTATCCAGACTACAGAACTTCAAACTAGTCTGAAGTTTTAGTTGAGTTTAGTAGCTTTTCCTAGGTTCCTGCAAAGGATATAATGCAGGATGATAAAACCAAATGAACTAGTTTCTACTGTGTTGGTTCTGAACTGAGAGGGTGTTCATTTTCTGACCCCTGCTTGTTAACCTACTAGCTAGAAGATCTTGAAGTGACTGTGTCTGACCACATTCAGAAGGTAATGAAGCCTAACTTTGCTGCTGCCTGGGAGGAGGTTGGCAGCACCTTTGAGAAAGAGGAGACCTTTGCCCTCAGTTCTACCAAAACTCTTGAAGGTAAGAACTATTTTCCTTAATAGTGTATTGCCTGATAACAGTCTAACACCTAATAGGCACATTTGTTATTCCAGAAGGACTCCCTTTTCTTAAATACTTCACCAACTGTTTCACTTAAGAGGCCAGAACCCTGTCTTCATCATCTGAGTCAGCCCACTTCCAGTCCAGTCACCTCCCTGCACACACCACCACCAGTCCCCACCTCTATCGCCCACCCCCCCACCCCAAACTAGTGCAGAGCCAAACCCCTATGCTGACCTTTTCTGATATTGCTGCATCCATCTTCTCAACACAGAAGCTGTCAACAACATCATCACATTTCTGGGCATGCAGCCATGTGAGAGGTCAGACAAAGTGCCTGAGAACAAGAATTCCCATTCCCTCTATCTGGCAGGTAAGAACCTTTATCAGATTTCTTCTTTATTTTGTTGCAGAATTTGATAGGAAGGGATGTGCATGGGCATCTCATGCCCTGCTACTGTCCCATTGTTAGCAGAGTTACAGCTTGAAGCCCCATCAAACTGAATAATGTTTTAGCTGTTTAATTTGTGTGCTGTTCTTAAGTTGTTCTCTTAAGATGCATATTTGGCCCAAAGCACTTAAATCTCTCCTATAGCTACCAGTGCCCCCACCTTAAGTACTCCATATCAGTATTACTGAATACCTTCTATGTACCTGGTATTATGGGAATATAAAAGAGTATTTAGAATCTGTATGTAGGATTCAATTCCCACCATAGGCACAAATCTCTAGAAAAGCTAAACTAATAGAAAGGAAATGCAGGCAGAGCATGAGAAGTTTCATTATTGAGAGCTTGTTTTGAGTTCTTAACATGGTTTCCTCACTTCTTTTCCTCTCAGGTGTATACAGAGGTGGCTATGATTTATTGGTGAGGTCCAGGCTGGCCTTAGCAGATGGGGTGACCATGCAGGTGACTGTCAGAAGCAAAGAGGGAACACCTGTAGATGTTATCTTGGCTTCTGTTGGATAAGGTTTTACTGGGCGAGTTGAAATTGATGTACCCTTCACTGTCGGTGGGCTTTCAGGCTATTGGCATGAATTTCCCAGAATCATACTTTTAAAAATTAATGACTTCAAAAACAAATTAAATATTTGGCCCTGAGCCAGCAGATCAAGCAAACATCTGTCTTTGTGCATGTCTTTCTGTTGTTGTTCCTTTTTAATACACTTGGTCAGCTTTGGTATGATAGTACAGCTTTTGGTGAGCTTGAAAATCAAATACTATCCTATACCCCAGCTGCTTAACTTCATTTAATTCTTTAATGTGTATCTGAAAGCTCCTGGCAATGTTGGAAAGCTTTTATCCCAGAGGGGTGGTGGGGGAGGGGGAGCCAGAGTCCACTTTTGTCAAAATTCATTTTTATTAATAGAAAATAAACACTTATTCCAGTTGTTATACTTGAAGTTGCTAATAAAAAAAATATATAAATCACCACTTAATGATCCTGCTTTAACTACTAAGACAATGAAACTGCGGCTTAAAAAAAAGTATTCAGCACCATTTGCTCATAGGCCTTTCAGACTTTGTTCTTTAAGTTTCTGGAACTTTCCTGTCTGTAAAGTACAGGAACTGCTGAGCTACATGAGAAACCCTCTCTGGGACAACCAACGAGAAGTTAAGCAGTCAGTATACATTCAGCCTGGTGACTTGGACTGTACAACGTTCCCCTCCTCTCCACTAGCTCAGGAGGGACAATGCTTCTATGCACTGAGGTATGAAGAGTCTGACTGTTATTAGCTGGAAGGATCAGTTCTAACAGCAAAATAACAGTAAATCTCTGGCACAAAGGCTACTGTCTTTAATGTCCTGTGATTTTAGGAAATTCTGTAAATAGCTTGGATTTAGTTCAGTTTACTCAAATGAAATGTTTAAGGTCTGCTAGAGTATCTGCTGGTTTAGTATCTTTATATATATAATAAGTGTAGGGAAATCATAGTCTTGAAGTATACTTAGAATACTGCATTATTTAAACCAAAGTCTAACAAAACGTCTACAACTAGAAGCAGCTAATGAAACTAAATCCAAAGTTATGACAAGGGAAACTCACTCTCACTTGAAGCTGTACCACTTAGAGAACTCAAAGCCATTCGAGGCAAGGGGAAGGCAGCACCTTTAGATAATTCCAAACCAGGCCAGAAATCAGCATTTCCAAATACTTCAGAAAAGTCCATAGAAGTGTTTCAAAGACTTTTATGCAAAAGAATATCTATCTTTCTGCATCAGTGAGTGGTAGTGCCCATCATAATTTCCTGTGTAACACAAAGACAAAGGCAAGTCCATACACTTGATCAGATGTCAAAGGAATGGGAGGTGGACCATCCGGTCACCTTACAGCTTCTGCTGGCTTTTTACTATGTGCTGTTCACCAGTGTGAGTCAGGTGGACTTTAGTGAGAGAATAGTGTCTGGTGGCCAGGACCTCTTTTGGGCATTTCTTCCTAAGTGGATTACACGACAGATAAGGGAACAGGGGAGGGAATACAGGGGAGCTACTCTTTCCAGCTCAGAAGGAGTTGATGAAGCCCATATATGCATTCAAGAAGCCCATGGGATCCTCTAGCTGTGGATAGTGGCTAATGTGGTCATCCAGAATCGACACTGTGGACCGCGGCAGCGTTTTCCTAGTGGAAGAGAACAGCATGGAGGTGAACTTGAGGCTGGAGGGAGGGAGAGGGGTGTAAGCCAGTGGGCAGCCCTAGTAAATGCCCCTGCGGACATACCACACTGGAAAGAACCAACAAAGAGCTTATTCACCTTCTACTTTGGAATTGTATCTTTAGGCAGATAAACACGCCAATTCCATTTATAATGTATACAGACTAGTTTTTAAATATTCCAACAGACCACAATGTGAAAATACAACACATGTGCAACATGGGTCAGAGCAGGATGACTCCCAGCTCCTTAGGTAAGTGGCCACTCAGCAACTCACTGTGAGTGAAGACAAAAGACCTTGCTTACCCTGAGGAGATGAGAGGGTAGTCTGTTTAAAATTAAATGCAAGCTATTTACTACTGGGTTGTTTCTACTAGGCCATGTGAAGGTATGGAACATTTTTATGTGACATTGTCAATCAAGCACTCATATTCCGACACCTTCCGACTAAGTACCTAGAGAGAAGAACAACCTGAGAAGGCACTTTTCCACAGCTCTTTCTTCCCGCAGAGTCTCCGCAGCTGAGGCCAATGAGTTGGCTTTACAATCAAACTTAAAGCAAACATTTAAAATATATCCACTTCCATTCCTTGGTTCACACAATAGCTTTTTCTTACCTGTACACCTTGGAACATGTAGAGTGACACATGTAGACTGATAACCATGATAGTGAAAACAGGCTGTATAAACCAGGAGAATGTATAACTGAATTTCTTGATCTTTACACTATGTGAGAGTTAAGATTTCCCCAGTTCATCCTCTATTAAGTGTTTCCTAGATGAATAATATAGCCAGTGAGGTCAGAGACAACAGAGTGCAACAGCCCTCAACGGGCAATCCTGTTCACCACTGTCAGGAAAACAAAGACCCCTGAGGGAGACTCACCTGTACAGCTCCAAAAACTCGGGATAGGGGTTCACCGGATCCAATGGCCCATAGATAAAATGAACTAGGAGAAGGGAGAGAAATGAATTATTAACAGCTCTCACACCATAAAATTACCCCTCAAAAATTTTTTCTTTAAATAATTTTTTAATAATAGAAAACGTAGCTTCTTTCAATAAGTAGTTTACAAGGAACATATGAGAATAAGCCTAAAAATTAGTCCATTTGAGACCTTTTCACCTATAAATACCCATTCATTCTCTTCCTCTCTTCTTTGCCCTGGACCAAAAGGTATAAGCCCCACTTCCAACATTTCCATTTTATAAATCCAGGAGACTGTCATTCTTTTAAGTCTCTCTTCACTTGTAATTGACCCTTGACATTTGAAATCAACCAATGATATCCTGAACACTAATTATTCTATGTGAGACCATGCACTGTTTTTAAATCCATAGGAATGAAAAGACAAATGAGCAGAAACCACCTATAAGCCTCTCGATTAGTAATCTAAACACTGTCGTCCCAGCAGTTCAGCACTGAACGTGGCAACTACCGACAGTGCAACGCACAGAAAGTGGTCTAATCGCACTGACAGACACCAACGCCTTCTGCGACAGGAACTCAGTATTTTATATACTTCTCTACAACACATGTCCCTGGTTTCCAGATTAAATACGGGTGGCCAGTTATATCTGAACTTCAAATAATGAATTTTTTTTAGTATGTCTCAAATACTGCACAGCATATACTTATCCTAAATACATATCTGTTGTTTATCTGAAATTTATTTTCAAATTTAGCCGGGTATCTTGTATCTTGATTTGCTAGGTCTGGCAATTATTTAAGCCCATGGTCCCTCAGTTTTCCTGCCAGGAAGTAACACAGAAATACTCACTGGGAATAGATACAGAGGCAAGGGCTCCCACCCAGCGTCTTCTAAACTTCTTCCTCTGATTGATGTACTGCAAGAGACTGCAGGACAGACAAGTCAGCAAGAGTAAAACAGGAAACTTCTATTGTTCTGTGGATGCAAAGGCCTGACAGGAACCACAAGGAACACAATCTATGTTTTCTTAATCCAGAAGCACCTTGCTATTCCTGGGAATGGCCCACTTAACTTACTCATTTCTCTTAACCTCTGGAGTTCACTACTACGTAGCTATGGCAGTGATCATGCCTACTATCAATGTCAGAATTAATGGTTCTCTGTGTTTATGAAGCAGGGACTGAGATCTAGGAAGGCTGGAAATTACTTTGGATTAAAAGTGACTAAAGTCTGAGTCTAAAGTTCTGATTTTGGCTCCACCACTAACTAGTTCTGTGACTCAAAAGTTGTTAGTAACCTTTCACCTCAGTTTTCTCATCTTTAAGAGGACTCAACTACAAGATCTGTAAATTGACATCTGCTTCTAAAATTCTCAGGGTAGAAGAAGTTCATGAGCACAAAGCTTCATCTCCTGCATTATCCACAGATAAAATGGAGGAGGAGCCCTTTTCCCACAGTGTAAGATGTCAGAACTCAAACTCATGTGCTCTAATAACTGTGCCTGGCAACTGTTTTTGTGAACTTAAAACATCACCTTGTAGAACTTTCTTGAAAATACAAGGGAATTTTAAAAGAGGCCTCTGTTTTCCAATTTTTTTTAATATTAAAATGAATCTTCAAGGATCCCAGGTGAGTTTGAGGTGAGGAAGAGGAATGACTCCTTCGACCTCACAATTCCCAGCAGAGCCACCAGTTAAAACACTGGAAGCTACACTGACCCAGCTGGCGAAGAGGCCATATCCCAAGCAGTTCCGGATATCCTATCTCAAGGTCCCTCTGTGAAAGCAGCTACATTCTCATTTGAACCAAAGGATGGGAATTCTTTGCACAAGACAGAGAATCCTCCCTTCTCAGTCCCTGTTGCTATAGAAAGGATGCAAAAAAGAAATCTGTACTTTGAGAGAGGAATTAGGCACCTTTCAGAATTATACATTTTGAAGCACTTACTATTGACAAAAGGTCCAAAGACAGTTTACCAGTCAATCAGCCAGTTACAAACTGAATTAGCACTGGAATTTGCAGTTGTTTATCCAGACTTTTTGTACCAAATGGCTTAGGCTCAGTGGTTACTATTCTCAATTTCTTTCCTTGAAAGTACAGAGCAGGACTTCTTGGTTTGCCTCATACGTCATAAGCACTCTTCTTGGAAGTGATGAAAGCAAAGCACAGAACACAATCCCACATCTTTTCCCTACTTCCCCAAATAAGTGTCTCTGGAAACCAAAACAAAGGTTATTTCTTACCTGTCAATAACCAAGTTCCCATCATTGTTGCGTATCCCTGCCCACATGTCCCACAGCTCACTCTCAGAAGGTCGGGTGTATGGCCCAAAGACGGGGGTGAGACTGAATAAGTCCAAAAAAGCAGAAAGGTTAAGTGTGAGAAGAGCTCAGTACATCAAGTATGATTGGCACTTCAGGTCACCTATGTCCAACCCTTGACTGGTTTTTATGAATTCCTCCTACTACTTGCCTGGCAAGTGGTCAACACCTTTAAAGTATCAAGCCCTAAGATCTGGCCCAGAGCTTTAATGCAGCAACTTTTCACTACACTGTTCCTGGGCTGAAGTAAGTCCATCTTTAACAATAACTTACCCTCGAGAGAATACGAAGAAGTTCATCAACCGTGTGAGGATGGGTGACAGCATGCCTCCATCTTTGAGAAGCTACAGGTATAAAAGTAAAAGTCAGGATTCCAAGGAAAGAAGACAACTAGCCAGGATATAAAGTTTGACATAGGAACTAAAAAAGGACTTTAACTAAATCCACTGGATTTCAGTTTCTTGATTTGCTTACCCACATTCTTTTCTCATAGATGACAAACCTACTTCTAATTTCCTTTAAGATTACATTCTACACTGATATATTTGATTTTAGGATCCCATTTTGTTGAAACATCATGCTAATATCCTAAGTCTTTAGATAGCTGTATTTCTCCAAAAATAGTTATTGATCTCATTTTCAGAAATAAAGCTTTGTTTAGGGTTATTTCTACTGCTTTGCTTTTCCTTTATTAAGGAAAAAATTAACTTTATTAACATGTAAGTTCAGGAAGAAATAGATTTTTTAACTACAGCCTGTGGCAGCAGGTATGGGCCCTTGTAAAGGTTCCAGCATTACATAGATCAGTATAAATTTGAAAAACTATTAAAGAGCTGGTCGATGGAGTAACCAACCTTTTGTAGAAGGAGAGGACGGTGAGTCTCAGGAAATATACCTGTAGGAGAAGAGACTTAAGTTAGTCATTTACCAACAATTTTAGGCCAAACAGAGACTCATCATCAAAGGCTAGTCACCCTATTAATCACCTTAGTGGCTGTTACTGCCAAAAACAGAATTACAAATAAAAACTTAGTACTGTCATTTATTAATTCTCCAGGGAATTGTGTTTACCAGGTCAGATTCTATCCCACTGGAATTACTTTCCCCACTGCAGAGAAAAGGGAAAAATATGTCTCAGTCATCCACACTGGCAATGACTAGACTTGCTCCCCTTAGTGATTCCACCCATTCCTTGGAATGCATAGTGTTGTTACTGTTTGGGGCTGCAAAGGAAACCAGAGATTTTTCAGGAAGTGTAGGTCCTTAAACCTAGTTTTTCCATTTCCTTTTTTTTTTTTTTTCCCCTAGAGTCTGTGGGAGAAATCTATGAGCATGACTGATAAAAAGATTCCTCTCCCCATCTGCCCTTAAGGTAGTCTAAGGTATTTGAGGGACACCTGGATATATTCATGGATTTACAAGCCAGGCTCAATGGCAGGCAAAGAACAGGAAACATCCGCAAAAGGTCTAATTAAGGGTTCTCTAACTTGCAACTGAAACTTGGCACTGCTGTGAATTGAGAGTTTCCGACACAAACCACGACAGTGTTAGAAGCACGTGTGGCTTCATCTTCAGTCTGCAGAACCCACCGCAGTTGTCGCAGAGATGGTGAAGCATCATCTGCACTCCCCACTGCTTCTAATTACAGCTGTTACCAGACCCACCCTGAGATCTTGCTGGAATATGCATTAAACACATTTAAAAATCTTACTATACCCTATCTTACGGTAACACATCTTTTTATTAACTTATATCAAGATAATCAGTTTCCTTTGTAATCTTATTTTCTATATTAAAAAATATTATTCTGAGAAAGGGTCAGTAAATCTCTTCAGACTACAAAAGTGGTCATGGCACAGGAGAGGTAAAGATCCACTCCTTTCTGTGGGTCTGTTTGCAGTACCATCAGACGACCATTTAGACGTCACTGCCGTTTCTAAACGTGGCCCTTCTAGGCTACACCTCGCTTCCCACCCTCTTCCATGCAATTACCTCCGTTTGACAGACACAGACTCTTGATTGTAAGCCGACCAGATCGATTCTGCTTGAATCTAGAGAGGGGAGGGAAACACAGCTAACTGAGCCAGTGAAGACGAACTCCCAAGAGGGAAAAGGGCCAGAAAGAATGCACTTCTACCATCTTAGACGAGTACGACCTGTAGGAAAGTCACAGCCTTACTGACCTGTAGAGCAGCTCCTGAGCCACGGTGTCCCCGTAGTCGTGAGACAACAGGTTGATCCTGCGGCTCTGGAGCCCCAAATGTCGCAGAAGTGCCTCCACGATGCTGGCCTGCTCAAATATGGAATAGTGATGCGGCCTCTAGAGAAAGGAGAGCCCAGACACACAGGATGAAGTCGAGGCTGCAGGTCTGTCTGCCAGGCCGATCCCTTCATCCTCACCTACCCCTACCCCTCAACGCTGTACCATCTAGATGCCGCTTACCGGTTTGTCACTGAAGCCAAAGCCTAGGAAATCAAGGGCAATCACTCGATGAAACCTGAGGGTCAGACCTTCCCAAATCTACAAGAGAGAAAGGGATGGTTTGGTCCTTCTAATCCTGCTCCTCCTCATCTCCAACCTACAGGAACAAAGGAGTTTCATCCCTATCTCAGCTTAACAAACAGCCTTTGATAAAGGGAAAGTCTCATGAAACCACCACAGGCCCACAAATGATCCTCTCGGAAAGTGCTTTATTCCTAATAATTAATCTCCATTGATGGAGGAACTCGAGCACTTTTTAACTTGGCAATGATCCCTCCCAGATTGCCAAAGACTTTTTTTTTTTACTCCCTTACAGTAAATGAGAAACTGTTCTACATTTAATCCTATTTTATTAAGCAACTCAGATACGTAAAAGCCTTCTGTTGTTGCAAGAAAATCCTTGATTTTGGATTTTAAAGGCATAGTAGGACCCAGAAGTCTGATTTTATTACCTTGTACCAATCATAGCTGGATGTTGGAAAGCCGTGTAAAAGCACGACTATCTCCGGACTTCCAACCACACCCACAGAGTCTGGGAAGGAGAGAGAACAGTTAGGCCAACTCTGTAAGAAAATAACTTTGAAGATGTAAAAAAAATCTAAGTAATCTGGTATAAAGGTCAAGAAACACTCACCAAATTAATGACGTTAAAATAATACATTTCTTTTTAAAATGCAAGCTTATTGCTTTAGGTAAGAACAGGCATTTGATAACTATTTTCTTTTATCCAGTATACTTAAAAATTGTAAATACAGCTAATATTTTATAAAAACTTTAAGTGGAGCATAGTCTATAAAAATACTGAATCACTAATGTTCTACACTGAAACTAATTGTAAATCAACTATACTTCAATTTTTTTTAATGTAAATAGCTCACTTTATATGAAAATACTTGATGGCAGACTGCTTACTTTCACCTAGGTTTTTAAAATATTTCCCTATTTCTCCCTTTATTCTGTATTATTGTTATGTAAATTGCTTTTCCACAGTAAAGTTTCAGTTATTAAAAGTACACTCACAATTTACAAACTACAAGTTCTGTGTACCTATTAGTAATGAACAGCCTCACAAAAATTCCCTAAAATATAGTAACTCTTTTCCACTCAGTGAGCTCAGTTTATGCTGTTTGCCCAACACTATCATTTCCCGCATTGGAGACTCAGTCGAATATTAAAAGCGTAATGCTCGACTACTGCAAAATTCTAACAACTATAAAAAAGGTTAATCAACATAATCATGAACATTTTTAAATGTATAAACATCTTTTATATTAGCCAAGCATTTAAAGAGTAAGGAGCCTTGCTAATAGTATTAGATTAAAACTGATAGATTCATATACCACCACTGGCATGAGAATTTGATAATGAGGTTTATAAAAATAATTTGTTAGAAGCAATTAAAAATTTTATATACTTTAGCCTAGACGTCTTAGTCTTGAGACTCCACACAAATAAATCATTTCATTTACAAGTAGTACTGTTTGAAAAAAAATAAGGAAAAAATTAACACATACATGAAGATTTACCCTCAACATTAACTATTTAAAGCACTGAAAAACTGGAAACAATCTAAGTGACCAACATAGAGAAAATTATGTACTTACTTTTTATTGAATACAGCAAATGAGAGGAGGTCAGGAGCAATAATGAAAAACGGTTTATGACAAACATTTTTCGTTATTGCTCTTGACCCCCGCCCAAAAGTAATCTTTTCCGATCTCATTTCTCATTTTCTCTACCTATAAAATGAGAAGAACAGCACCTACCTCCAAGTACTGTTGTAAAGATTAAATGAAATAATGAGGGTTGAAAACATAATTCAATGTCTACCATAAGGTAATTAGCAGTCGATAAGTAGCAGTCATGACAATAATTATTAGCAAGTTAATTTATACAAAGGTATAATATTTAAATCACATTCAGTTATGCATATAAGAAATAATCTTTATAGAAAAATAAAACTCCAGGGTGGGGGAGGAACAGAACCACTGGTAGCTGTGTCTATGAATGCTGTTTATATTACCTGACACTAGGGGCGCTCACAAGAGAAAGCCAGTACTGTCTATCAATACAAACCAGACCGCAAAGTAAATGAACAAGTCAGTCTGCAGACAGGAATCTCAATTCCACCACCCTCTCTCCCTCCCAGCAGTTTTCTGTGAGCTTCCCTGCTGTCAAGGTAATGAGAGAAATTAGTCCATTCCTCCAAATGAACACTGCACAGGAAAAAAAAAGGGTTTTTGCCTCCATCACGGAGGGGCGACAGAGACCAATGGACCCAAAATAACTACCTCGGTGGGACCCGTGGGACCTTTTACATGCAGTCTTCCAAAGAGCCCTGTTCTTACCTTGGTAGAAGATGCGCAGTCCCTTGTAGGTGAAAAATTTGCCTGACGACTTCCATGAGTGAAGAGCAGGGGAAAGCTGCGGGGGCGGGATGTGCAGATAGGCCGCAAGCAGGGGCACCGCCAACAGCCCCACCTGTACCCACCACTCCCGCATCCTGTAGGAAAATCAGAAACCTGGTGTGAGCAGTCAGGTGACAATGCGCACGATCTGCAAGCCCCAAACCGGTCAAGTAGTGGGTGGATTTCTGCGCTGTGTGGTGACTGCCTTGTCCTGCATGTCAACCATGGCAGAAAATGTACTCTGCCTCCTACGGCCATTGCCGTATTTGGTCGTCGTTCTAATTTTAAGGGAAAATAGATTATTTTCATACGTAACTTTCCCCCTCAACTTCTCCCCACTTTAACTCTGCAGCCCCTCCCCTTGTGCTGTAGAGGTTTTTATATAAAGTAAAAGGAAGACAAGTTACTTAAGTAACTACATTGGCTTTTATCACGGCATTCCTGGGGGGATGGGGGTATTTCCCTCATATTTACTCTAAAAGCTCTACCACCTACCCACTGGCCCCCCCCCCCAGTAAAATGTTTTAAATATATATTTTTTAACTCATTAAAAAAAATACGTAGTGACATCACATGTCCTTAAGCAGAGAGCTGCTCTTGATTTTCTAGTATTTATCAGCCCTCTGACTCCAGTGAAGCCCAGTTTGATACTACTATATAGATTTGGGCTGAGAAACTGCTAGGGGTAAAGAGTGTGAAAGTAAGAAGATAGGTGCTTTGTACATTCCAACATAAGCAGCTTTGTCATGACCCTGAATATCTAATCTCTTAAGGCAGTGGAGCAGCAGATTTTATTTCTGCTTTTTTTAGCACTCTTAAGGAAGCACCCCTATTTATTTATTAGCATGCTCCTTACTCCCCATCTGCCCCCACACCCAAAAGGAGGCAGAGAATCTGAGAACTGATTTTGTTTTGGGGAGGAGGGCAGTGATTTACACACCCAACTTTTTCATGCCCATGACTTTGAAGGTCCAGGTCAGTTTATCCACAATGACAAGTGCTAAACAGGAATTAAAAACAGTCCCCTCAGTTTCTAGTTTATAACTCCTGAGGGTCACCAAAGAAAGAATTATCAGTAGAATGGATGTTCTCTTAAAAGTAGCCAGAATGGAAGGAAATACCTCCTAAAACTAAGAATTACGAATAACACAGAACTATAAACAAGCGGAATTCATTGTGAAAGCCCTGGTGGAAATGGCTTTGTCTGGACACACACCCTTCCACCATATTACCTATAATCTGGTCACAATCCCTAACATACTAATATTTATTTATTTTAGAGCTGTTCTTTTTTTAATAACTTGTGGTTTTATGTCCACAGAGAATCTCAGCTCCTTTGCCTATTTTAAGGCATACCAAGGCAGTCTTCCCCCCCTCTCCCGAAGTATATGTCCATAAAATAGTCAGTGACTTGGTTCTTTTAAGGTAGAAAGATTAACAAATGATTAGAAGAAGTACCCTGAACATGATCATTATATCACAATATTCACCCTGTAACAGTAATAGGCTGCATCCCATTGTCTCCTTAAAAGGTGAGGTGTCAAAAGGTATTATTAGGTTTAGGTTATCATTTCTCCATGCTACCTGTCCTGGACATACATTTTCACCTGCGCATTTCATCCTTCCTGATCTCCCCATACTTCTCATTCATTTACAGGTTCCAGCAGCTGTGTATCTGCAGTGACTCAGCAGAGAGTCAGGGAGGGGATACTAGAGGAGAGGAGCAGGCGGCGGCTCCCCCCTCCATTCCTGGGGTTGAAGGGGCGGGGGGTGGGGGGGGTGGGCAGTGGTAGCCCCAGGAATGAACAGACGCTGTTTCTGGACCACCATCCACCATCTCTTCCTTCTCCTTTACTCTAAGAATGCAAAGAGGCAACCCCTCACGAAGCCATAAATTTAATTACTTCAGTAAAAATGCCCCTAATAATATTTTAGGATTGTTAGTATGAAAGCAATCAGGCAGTCAGTAGGTAAAATGGATTAAACATTTTTTGACTAAAATCTCCATTATTTGATGAGCCAAGAATTAAGAATATAAATTCAGCAAATGCCAGTAACAAACGTCCCAGAAATTAATGAACATTTACGAGCCTTTATCTTGTAAATAGGAAAAATGCACACATTTAATACCACCAAACCTGCCCACTTTACAGCATCGAGATGAGACTATGAGCTACTTTGTGCATGTGTGTGTGTGTGCTAAGTTGCTCAATCGTGTCCGACTCTTTGTGACCCCATAGACTGTAGCCCACCAGTCTCCTCTGTTCATGGAATTTTTCAAGCAAGAACACTGGAGTGGGGATCTTTCCTTCTCCAGGGGATCTTCCCAACCCAAGGATGGAACCTGCGTCTCTTGCGTCTCCTGCATCAAATGGAGGATTCTTTACCACTGCGCCATTTGGGAAGCCCAATACTTTGTAAACCAGTGCAAATAATTCATGTGTAATATTATGACAGTTTGGTCACATCATTCTCACTTGGCTTCCTGTTACTTAAATCTAAAAAATACTTACGCCTTGGTGATAACACACTGCCAGTTCTAGTCACACCTATGCGGTAACTCACGCCACAGCGACCGCAGGGTCTTCAAACCCTAAATCACGCCAAAGCAAAACCCAGGTCTAGAAACCCTAAATCGCGCCAAGGTGATGCCAGGGTCTAAACATCTTACGTCGCGTCAAGTGAAACCCAGGTCTAGAAACACTCAATTACACCAAGAGGGTACTGGGGTCTAAAAATCGTCAATTGTGCAGGGGTGACGAGAGGATCTAAAAATCTTCAATTGCACCATGGCGATGCCGGGGTCTAAAAATTCTCAATCATGTCAGGGTGATACTCAGGTCTAAACATTGTAAATTACATCAGAGTAGTACCAGGGTCTAAAAATCTTAACCCTAGGGCATACCAGGGTCTAGAAACCCTAAATCGCACAGGGCGACGCCCAGGGTCTAGAAATTCTAAATTGCATCAGAGCGATACCGGGGTCTAGAAATCCTAATTTAGGACACTCCAGCATTCTTCTGAACGTTCTACGGCATTCGGGCGAGACATCTCCTCCCAAGCAGGTAGAGCGGGCTCAGAGGACAAGAACACATGCCTCCCGACCTCCCGAGATTTTCCCCTCCAGTGCACGAGTGGCGGTCCAGTAGCCCCAGCTCCGACCGGCAACGTCTTACCTGCTAGCCCGCACCCATTTGGGGACAGAGGCTCCAAGCCAGGCACACATTGCCACCGCCACCCCACCCCTGGCGCCCGCCACGCACCCACCTGCGGAGACGATCTCGGCGCACCATGGTGGTGTCTTAGCCCATGCCGCCTGCACGCCGGCCCAGAGCAAAGGGCGCGCCGCAGCGCCCGCAGCCGTGCAGGGCTGGCCGGCGGCAGGGCGCAGCCCACGGCCCAGGAGGGCGGCGCGGCCGCGGCAGGCGGCCACCGGGGTGGGCGCTGCGGCAATGCGCGAAGGCGCGGTTGCCGCAGAGGAGGCGCCACCCGCCGGGATGCACCGGGAGGTGCTCGTGGCCGCGGCAGCGCTGAGCGAGTGGGCACCGACTTTTAGAGCCCACCCGCGCCCCGCCCCTGGCCCGCCCACCGCGCCGCAGTGCCCCTCCCGCTGAAGCCACCTCCCCTCCTCGCAGCCCTGCTGCTTGGCGCCCCTCCTAGTGCAGCTCTGGAGGGGGGGCACTTTCAGGGGTGTTGACCCCACCAGCACCCCACTGCTCCTTCACGGCCCCCTACCCTGAACCACAGGTTCTACAAACAAAAACCCTCCTCCGGCGAATTAACAATGCAGGTAGAGACCACAAATTCCTGAGACCCCCCCCCCAACACCACTCCCAGACCACCCATAAGCCCCCCCCCTCCAAGCCCCAAAGGTGGCCGCTCCACCTCAAATGCACTAAGACCCAGGGTTGTGGGCTGCTGCTTTTGCCTGGCGATCCTCGCGGAAGCAGGGGGGCACGGCACAAGCGCCCGCGGCAAAGCAGCGGTCCGTAAGCTCCCAGCACCTCCTAGGTCCCTAATTGCGGGGATTTAAGCCGAGCTGGGCCTACCTCTGAGCTATTCGGCGGATTCATGGGACGGCCGCTCAGAAGCAAAAGAAAAAGGGGTGGGTGGGATGGCAAAACTTGCGGAAAACCAAGGCTCTTTTTCGCGCGCGGCCACGGCCGCGGGCTTGTCCTCTGCGGCAGCGCGACGTGGTCCGCACGCCCGAGCCCTGCCGCAGCCCTCCCGCGGTACCCACTCCCAGCACCGACCCGACCCGAGCCAGGAGGGGTGATAGGCACAGGAGATGAGACTAAAGCGCCCTTTATTTGTGTAAGACTGAATCACAATGCGAGGGTCCCAATGGTACCGAAAAGAGGGAAGGATTTTTCCCCCTTCATCCACAATCCTTTAAAAGGCATTTATCAAGTACCTTTGAAGAGAAAAGTGTAGAGAATCAGAGTGTGTGTTCCGTTTTTTGGCTGCAAATGGAAATCCTGACAAACGTGCGGGCTGCGGTGCCGGCTCCCTCCAGAGGGGGCGCTGCAGGCCTCCCTTCCACTCGCGCCCACCGCGGTCGCTCAGCTGCCCAGAGCGCGGGCGAGCCAGAGTCCCGACATCCCGGGCTTGAAAGGCTCGGCCAGCCGAGGCCACCGGGCACCTCACAGGGTGCCAGGGAGCTGAGGGGCACCAGTTGGACACAGGAGAAACCACTGTCTGTGAACGCTGTCACCAAAAACGTGCGGCGCGGCCCAGGGTACACCTCTACTGATGTCGCCTCAGAGGTTCCTGAAACTGCTAACTGAGCACCTCCAGAACGCTAAGAGCTAACGGTGCAAAGGCCAAGGAGAAATGGCCCCGGGAACCGCTCCCCCCGACCCCAAAGCGAGATGTTGACCATCTGGTAGGGATGACACCCAAGAACTGACAACGGCTTAAAATTTCCCTTTAATTTCCTGGCAACGTTTTGTGACAGGTTGGTCCCCTCCCCTCAACACACAAGCCCCTCAAAGGCCGAGCCCAAGTATTATTCACCTTTTGTATCCCCAAGAGCCCGCCAAGGCACTGGCCACAAAGCAGGCCCCTAATAAATACTGCATGAATAAGTGCAAGAATTTGAGGGCGCACAGGGGAGGAAGTAATTAAGGAGAAGGGGGAAAGGGTTGTTTCGAATGATGAATAGACATTTACCGGAGACAAAGGGCATTCTAACCAGAGGGGACGGCATTCGAGAAGCACCGGAGGTGCAGGACCGCATGACCTTTGGGGAAAATTGCAAACCCTTTGGGCTACGGAGCTGAGAGGCAAAAACTTAGGCTAGAAGGAGTATTTCATCTTAAGGCGTTTACAATTTGTCTTAAAGAATATGAGGAGCCACCGCTGGATTTAAACCCTTTACGGCCTTAATTGGTTACTTAATGAAATTTCAATTACTCCCCTTAACAAGCAGAGGATTACCTGTTTTAACGAACCGCCACCTTTTAAGGACGGAATTAATTACTGAGCAAAATTTAAATCAGTCCTTTCAACAAAATAAAGACTTTCCTATTTTAACTAAGAGAACAATATAAAACAAACTTGGCATTATAGTTTCTCATAGTCATTGTCAATGGAACCTATGAGTCCTACAAGCAATTCCCTACTTTTATTCTCACCACACCAGAAGCACCAGCATCCAAGATGAAGGAAATTTTGTATTTAATGGACTGCGTGCTCACAAAGGATCTTATTCTGAAAGCCAAGGAACATGTCCACCCACATGGAACAAGTGGGCAGACAGGAGGGGAGACCGCTGGGGTGGGGGAGGGGTGGGGACAAGGGAAGTGCTTAAAGACAAGTGAAATTCTAATGCTCTCCACAAACCCTCCCGGACGCAGGGCTAGGAAAACCTTCCTTGGAGAAGTAGGTTGCAAAGGACTTCAAATCTCTAACTCGTTTAGCTGAAGGAAGCATTCCTGTTTGGAAGAACCTCCCAGCGCACAGGCAAGGAGTCTGAAAAATGCAGAGGATACCAGGAGAGATCAGCTTGGCTAAAGCCAGGAGAAAATGCTAGAGAATGCCCCAGGAGCCAAACAGTTAATGAGTTTTCTAACTGTGCTCGACTTACAGAGAGAAGCTTCCTCCACCAGGGGAGAATCTGGCCCAAAGTATAAAACATTTTAAGTGCCTGAGAAAACATGTAACCGTACATAAATCCAAAGCCTGCCTCTGGCTGGCTCTCAGTGCACTCTTTCAGCTCTTAGACACAAATACCACACTTGACCGAGATCACAGATAGCAGCATTCCCTCAACCCATAGCTTATCATACATTCTTGTCACATTCCAATTTTCAGACAGTCTCACATAGTAAGACCTCAGATTTGTGCAAGGATGAGGGTAGAAAGTTTGACATTTATTAGCCTGCTGATGTGCAACAGCGGTGCAAGATCAGCAGGGCTGGCACTGTGGGTTCAATAATCATATTTTTTGAACCCCAGTTTGAGACCCCAGTTTGTCATTACAGTGACAAACACAAGGATATTTATGGAGACAACAGGACAGAACTGGGACTGCCACTTTCAAGAGCCAAAATTATCAATTCAAATAAAGAAGTTCAAGATGGGGGAAACCTGGTTGAACAGCAGCACATAAAGAGACTCATGATTTTAGTTGACAGTGAGTCTGTGATATGTCTCCAAAAAACCCATAGCAGACTGTAGACTGTAATTAGAGAAGCACCCAGAATAAGCTAATCCTGCTCTATTTGCTAGTTAGACCTCACGGAAAGTGTTTTATTTTGTTCTACAGACCAGATATTATTAAGAGACACATAAACAGGAATTTGTTCAGAGAAGACTAAAATGCATTGCAAATTATGTCACTGAAGGTGTAAAAGCTGTCATATTTTAAACTCCTACTATAGCATGAATCCTTACTCAATTTATCCCTAATTCTCATAATAAATCGCTAGATGAGTATTTTCATCTACATTTTTCAGAGAAAGATACAGTAGCTCAGAGCACTGTTGGTATGTAAAGGACTGTGAACTGAACACAGATGTGTTCTGGCTCCAAAGCTGGCGTTCTTTCCACTACCCCACACTGCCTCCCTGTTTAAAATAACCGGGCATATTTAGTTGGAAGAAAAGAAGCCTTGTGGAGTGAGTGGAAGAAGGAAATGTGTTAGCAGTGCTCAAATATTTGTGGAAGCAGCATTAGATGTTTAGACGTTTTATTCTGTATGGCTCCAATGAGTGCAAATTGTAGAGAAACAGATGTTGATTCAACATAAAGAATTTTCCAATAGTCAGGGTTGTCTAGAGAGACTGGGTATCTCAGCCATGTGGAGACGTGACAAGTTTGCCGTCTCTAGGGGCTGGGCAGTCCTGTGGCAGGTATGCAAGTTCTGGATGAATGCATGAATGACCTTTAAGGTCTTGTCCCATCTGATAGAAACTAAGGCTCAGAGAGGTGCTGGAACTTGGCCAGGGTGACCCGGTCCCTGAAGGGTCAGATCCACAACAAGATCTTTCCTGGGTGTTCCTCAGCCCAGAGCACTTTGTACAACATGATGCTTCAAGCTGGGGGCAAGACAAATTGAAGAAATTATCCATACAGTCATGTCAACCTCCCTCCTAATTCAATTTAACCCATATATCCAAAAAGCCACTGGTGTCTTCCTTTCCTCTTCAGGCTCATTTTTGGGGAGAAGAAAGGGAGCTGAATAACCCATTAACCAGATAAGATAAACCTAAGAGACAGATTACAGTAATACTGAGCACCCCTGAAGTATCTTTACACACTCTGTGCATTACTGGACACATCCCATAATCCCACATTCGGTCCTGTTTTGCTGTTCCACACCTGGAATACATCTTGCACACACAGATAAATGAGTTTAAGAATTCGATATGAATCCTATCTTGCATTTTTATAGTTCTTTACACTTTCATGTATATTATCTCATCTGATGCTCATCACAGTCCTCTAAGGAAAACAGTTGTTGTTTTTTTTTTTCCAGTCAGACAAGCAATTTTCTAGCTGCCTGGGGAAGAAAGGGCTACAGCACAGAACTCGCTGTTGTTTTTTTTTTAAACTACATTCCACATTAGATTATTCCTCCAGCCTGGATGAGTCAAACCAGAAGCAGGTGTTTTGCTTTTCCTCGATTGCTATCAACACCTCACACCTTCAGCTGTCCTCCTCCACCAGTCCCTCCAGTGCCCCCACCCCCGCTACTACCGCGGCGCTTTGTCACGAACCTGCGCACCCTGCTCTCGGCTGCTCCAACTCCCAGCGAGAGCCACCCACCCGGCGCCGCGCGGGTGCGCCCCCCGTATCCCCCCACCCCCGACATTCGTCCAGGCCCGTGTGGCTGGACCTTCCCAACCACCCAGGATGTCCCACAGCGGGAAGACGCAGCTTCCCGGCAACTCGAGACCCGATTTCCTGAAGGGGTGGTTAAGCAGGCTGAGCTTCGGACGAGAGTTAGGGGACTTTTGTGTTCTCGTCTGACCCTGAGGTTCTAGGATACGATGACTGAGGAGGACCTCGCCCACGTGGCCCTCGAGTGGCGCTCACACCTCGTGCGGCCACCCACCAACCCCAGCGTAGTCCGGCATGCCTCAGCCGGCCTCACGGCCTCCCGGGCCACTATCACTCACAGCTTGGCCCCAGGGTAGGTGTGGTCCACGCACACTAGTCACTTACCCCGAGTGTGCTCATTCCCGCTCATCGGGTGGGCTGGGAGGGTAAAGGTGGAGGGACATTTCTTCCCTGCCCGTCTCCTAGCTGATTTAGTTAAGACTTGGGCTACAAGATTCCATGTTTGGGGGACCAGGTTGCGCATGCGCCTCCCGTGGTCAGCGCTCCTCTGTCTGACCCCGGTCCCAAGAAAGACCCAGCCAAGCCACCGAATACCCGGCTCAGGGATAGAGCGTCGCCACCTCCGAGCTCATGCCCATCGCCCCCGAGCCAACCTGTGCTGCTGCCTGTCGGGCGTCAGCGCCACCTATTGAGAAGGGTATGAAATGGCAGGCTGTGCCTCGAACAAGAAGAGGCTGAATACAGTTATGTAAAGTTTAAAAATAAAATAAAATTAAAAAAAAAAAAAAAAAAAAAAAAAAAAGTTTATTGCCAGAAAAATAAATATGATAAAAAAACCCAAAAAAAAAAAACAAAAAAAAAAAAAAAAAAAAAAAAAAAAAAAAAAAAAGAAGAGGCTGAATAAACGAATAAACTTTTACAGGGCCCAATTTGCGTACTTTTATGTGATAAAACTGAAGGCCAAGAAGTGATACTTTGATTAGTTATTAACCGAGATCTTTGGTGAGCCTTCCATATCTCAACTATTTCCCTATCTTCATAGTTATCCTGCTGCTGCTGCTAAGTCGCTTCAGTCGTGTCCGACTCTGTGCGACCCCACAGACGGCAGCCCACCAGGCTCCCCCGTCCCTGGGATTCTCCAGGCAAGAACACTGGAGTGGGTTGCCATTTCCTTCTCCAATGCAGGAAAGTGAAAAATGAAAGTGAAGTCGCTCAGTCGTGTCCGACTCTTAGCGACCCCATGGACTGCAGCCTACCAGGCTCCTCCGTCCATGGGATTTTCCAGGCAAGAGTACTGCAGTGGGGTGCCATTAGACTCCCAAATCTACGTCTCCAGCCCTTCCCTCTATCCCAAACTCTAGATCCATATATTTGACTGCCTTCTGTTCCTCTTCACATAAATGAAGAGGCCCACTTACGTCTTATAATCCACAAGGGCTAAGTGAAATTCCTTACCCTTTATGTATCTTCTCCTTCCCACACTACAAACTGATTCCTTCCCCTTCCCCAGAACCTGTGTTACCTTCTGTATTCTCTATCACTGTTAATGGCATCCTTAGCCACTCCAATCTCCTCCAATACCTGTCACCTGATGGAATGGGACTAAAAGGCAAGCAGCCTTGGGTACAAATCCGAGCAAGTTCCCTCCTTCCTGCTTCTTCCTTCCCCCTTCTCTTCAACTTACCTCCAAAGTATCTTGAATTCATCTTGCTTCCCTCTATTTGCAACAAACAGTTCCCTTGTTCAGGCTTCATTATCTCTCACCTGGACTGCTGCCTCCTAATTGGTTTTCCAGGTCTCCACAATCACACCTTTCTAATCCAGTATTCACACACCTGCCAAAAGTGACCTTTCTAAAACGCAAATCAGATCACATCTCCTTTCATCTTGAAACTCTTTACTAACTCCTATTTCCAATGCTAAATTCAAGCTCTGTCACTGGTCATGGAAAACACTTCAAAAATCTGGTCTTTCCTTTACTCTAGTATCCTCTCTCTTACACCCCTACCTCACCTACCTCCCAAAATTTCATAATCTGACCAGATGTTGCTAATTGTAGTTCTTCCCTGTGTGGGAACCACACAAAACAGTGTGGTTTCTATTCTGCATGCCTTTACATATGTTCTGTCCCCAAATACATTATTCCCCACTTTGTCTATCTAAAAAGTTCATTCCTGAAAATTCAACTTTGGTGTCACAACCTCTTGCAAGCCTTCCCCACCAGCTTCCTATAGATAATATTACTCCCTCTGTGCTGTCTCCCTTGTACAAACATTTGTTGATCGCTATGTGCCAAATTCTTATCCTAAACTCTTTATGTACATTATATTATTTAATTCTGATGATAATGCTGTCAAGGGACTATTATTATCCTAATTTTATGAATGAGAAAATTGAGGCTTTGAAAGATGAAGGTGCTTGCCCAAGGTTGCAAAGCTAGTAAGTTGTGGAGCCAGGATTTGAACCCAGATATGTCTGCTCCTGTTTATTCATCAAAAAGTTTTGTAGAATTAAAATGATATTTGAAAAATCACAGGTCACCTTTTAAAACTATTAATGCTTACAGAATTTATTTTTTAAAGGAAAAACACACAGCTGTCCTAGTCTAGTAGATGGAAATAAGAGTGTTCTAATTTAAACTGATGCTATAGAAGGCCAAATAAATAGCCTTGATGTCTGGAGAAGGAAATGGCAACCCACTCCAGTGTTCTTGCCTTGAGAATCCCAGGGATGGGGGAGCCTGGTGGGTTGCCGTCTGTGGGGTTGCACAGAGTCGGACACGACTGAAGCAACTTAGCAGCTGTTGGAGAAGGAAGTGGCAACCCACTCTAGTATTCTTGCCCGGAGAATCCTGTGGACAGAGGAGCCTGGTGGGCTGCTGTCCATGGGGTCACAGAGAGTACGGATACAACTGAAGTGACTTAGCAAGCATGCATGCATTGGAGAAGGAAATGGCAACCCACTCCAGTATTCTTGCCTGGAGAATCCCAGGAACAGAGGAGCCTGGTTGGCTGCCTTCTATGGGGTCACACAGAGTCGGACACGACTGAAGCGACTTAGCAGCACCAACAGACTAAATAAGGAAACAATTCTGCTATTGTTCTGTATAATTTATTCTTATTATATGAATGTTGTGGGGTTTTTTTGTTTTGTTTTGTTTTTTGGCTAAGGGACTGTTGATTGTAAATCATTAATAAGTAGACTTTTTTTTTTCAAAACTCCTTCTGGATAAGAGTAGAGAGAAAAAGCTAAATTGAACAAGTCATCATACAATGTTCAAAAACTTACCAGCGATGGGGATACCAACATAACGTGCGGGATGTATGATGTCTCAATAAGTTAATATGTTTGAAGAGAAGAGTTTCTAGCACAGAGGACATGCTATTGTTAAGAACTTCAATAGTTCCCAATTCAGTGGTAAAGACAAATACATAAGCTGATGAGTGACTAATATAGGTGTGAACAAAGCTCTGTTGGAGTTCCCAGAGGAGGAGGGGCCTGAGGATCGGCCAGGAACTAGGAAGTGGGGGCAGGGAACAAGATGGCACCCAGCAGGGAGCTAGTTGCTAGAACCAGAGCAACACCACCTAACTTCTGCAGAATCATTTTATCTGTTGGTAGATCTTTTACTACTGAAACCTCTGTTTCTTAGAACCTCTAAAGTTTAACGTTTCCTTACTCTGGGGTCTTGGCCACCCGGCAAAAGAGCAAGACTTTCACCCAGATGACATGAGAGTATGGCGGAGGGGAGAAGATGAGACTGAAGCATGCGATGGGGTGACCCAGTACTCCAGAGAAGTCCCAGCCCCACCCACAAATCCAGTTGGGATAATCAGAACTCCAGGAGGTCCTGGGAAGAGGAAAACACACTTCCCAGGAAAGGCAAGCACATTCCCATCCCCAGGCTCCAGCCCTTCCTTACCAGAGGAGAAACAGTTGGGCACAGACTTAGTGCTGTGTGCAGTGAGCAGGAAGGAAGGACTGAGGCCATCATCCAGCTTGGCAGGCCCTGCCCAAGAAGGTCCACCTTTTTCCGCCAAACCCATGCCAAGTGTTTAGTACACTAACTCAGTGTTTCCCAAGCCAAATGACATGGAAGGCTGCTTAAAAGTCTACATTCTTTACCACAGACCATTAACTTTATATGTAGGCAAAACATATTTATGTTCCTCCCGTTCTTCAATAAACAGAGTAAAGAAACTTTCTGTGGGTAGTTCACTCTGGACCAGTGAAATGAGAGCAGCTATTCTGATGGGAATAACTAATGAGATACATACAGGAAAAAAAGAAGTTAAACACGAAACAGAGGAACACTGTTGGTAGAATTGAATAGATACAACTTTTTTGGAGGGCATTTTGGCAATAGCTATTAAAATCGATTGGGCAATTCCACTTTGCCAAATTTATTCTATGTGTATACTCCCTGACATGTGTCCAAGGATGAACAATGCTGCATTATTTAGAAAAATAATCTTTTTAACTGAAAACAATCTAAGTAGCCATTTATAAGGTGCTGACTATGAGGCTGAAAAACGTAAAGTTTTTCAGTTTGCATGAAAAAGCAAGGTTCAAGGTTCAAAACAGTGTATGTATTATAATCCTACTTGCATAAAAACACATGTGTACAATATAACTAAATATTTTTAAATTTACAATATCAATATATTTATATACATATTAGAAATCCCTGGAAAGATCCAGATTTGGCAAAGTGGCAGCTTAGGGACAAATTTGGTCTACAGGGAGATTTATTTATTGTTTTTTATTTTGTTTTGTTTTAAATTTGAATGTGAATGCCTGTGGGAAAGGGCTCCCATAAAGTCCTCTTTACTCTCTAGTCTTACACCCTTCAGTTCCCTCAGTTGTTACTTGACCTGGCCCCTAAATGCAAGTGAGGATAGATGCAAGCCCTTTGGGGGTAGCTGGAGGCATGCTTTTAGTATTTACTTTCCACTTCTGTTCTATAAGCAAACATGACATTTATGACTTAAGGGAGGGTGGAGTGGAGACTGACATGTTTCCATGTCAGAGAAAAGAAGGACTAGAGGAAAATAAGGATCCTGAAAGATGAGACACTGATATGGAAGCTATTGCTACAGTCAAGATAAGAAACAAGCAGAGTCTGAACCAGGCAGTAACAGCAAGGATGAATTGTGAAACCCAGATTTGAAACTCCTTTTAAAATCCCTTATCAGCCAGTGCAGTTAAAGGAATGTACAGGCTTTGTTTCCTCCTTCTTTCCTGTCATGAAAAATTGCAGCCTGTGGTTTATCACATGGGCCTCTGGGCATGGCCCTGTTGTGCTCTGCAGGAATCCAGCTCTGTTCTTAGTGCTCCTGGAGAGCCTCATGCTCCTGTACCTGTGAGTTAATTTCTTTCCCTCCACCATGTTGGCACCAATGGGACAGAAAGTGGGAGTCTTTAGCACCAAAGATACAGCAGAAATGAACCTTGGATGTGCCTGTACAGAGTCTACCAGAATGTACTGTCCTGGCCTCTATCTACCTTGTGGGCTCGTGGCTTCCACAGTTAACCTAATATTAGAAACCCTAATAGTCTGAAAATAAGAGTAAAGCTTTACCTTAAAATAAGAACAAGGAAAACTTCCAAATGAAACGTTCCCTTGTTTTTGGCAGCTGCTAATAGCAGCTAGTATGAGAGTCCTGGACACCATACTTTGCTCTTTGATCTGCTGGAAATTCTTCATTTGAATGAAATTACTTATTTGAAAAGGTTTCGTTGAATTTAGGCTGGTATTTCACGGACTTTCTCTTCTGTAGTCTGAACAGTGGGGAATGCAGCATGGTGCTAAATTGGGGAGATTGGGTCACAAATAAAGTCCAATTCATGAATTACTCTTTTTTTTTTCTTGCCTGGCTCGTTGAAAGAGAGAGAGAGGAACCAGAGGTTTTACAACCATAAGAGGGGTTACATTCCATCTATGATTCACGCTACCCCCATTCCCACTGTCTCTGTCCCACAGCATTATGCCTGTCATAGACATTCAGGTACTTCAATGCAAATCCACTGAGTTCACACAAGTATCCCAAATGATCATCAACTGAAGCATGGATATATAAAATGTGGCACATGCATATAATAGAATATTATTTGTCAACAAAAGGGACTGAAGTACTCATATATGGTATACCATCGATGAACCTTGAAAACATGCTAACTAAAAGAAGTCAGACACGAAAGACCACATATTATATGGTTCTATTTCTACAAAATGTCAAGACTAGGCAAATCTATAGAGACCTAAAGTAGATTAGTGGCTGCCTAGGGCTGGGATAGGAAGCGGGGAAGGGAGTCATTGCTAATAGTTACAGGGACTTTGGGGATGGAAGTGGTGAGTATCAAATTAGTAGTAATAATAGTTATACAATTATATAATAAAACCACTTATATTTTAAATAAGTGAATATGTTATATAAAGTATATCTCAATAAAGTCATTATTGAAAAATAAAAGGAAGAAAAGATGAGTATAAAATAAAACATTAGTTTAAAAAGCTGAAGTGGCTTATAATATTAAAAAAAGATAAAAAGATTTTGTAACAAGGAACGTTCCCATGGATAAAGAAGGATTTCACAGTGAAATGGGGATTAATTTACCCTCCCCCAAAATCCTATATGTGTATACATATGGTAATAGAGCTTCAAAATAAGCAAAAACTGATTATAATTTTATAATTATAGTTATAGTTCTCTGAATTAGAGAAGAAATAGACAAATCCACAATTATAACTAGGGATTTTTATACTCCTCTCAAAAATTTATAGAGGAAATAGAAAATCAAAATACAAAACACTTGAACAACACTATCAACCAACTAGAACTAATTGCTGTTTAAAGAAAACATACAATAAAAGTAAAACACACAGTATTTTCAACTGAACATGAACTATTCACCAAGATAGATCATACTCAAGATAGATCATATTCTGGACCATATTTGATAGATCTCAATAAATTTAAAAGGGCTGAATTCAAATGAACATGTTCTCTAACCACAGTAGAATTAAATGATAAATCAGCAACAGAAAAATATATGGAACTCCTCAAGTATTTGGAAATTAAACAGTAGACTTCTAAATAATAATCCGTGGGTCTAATACAAATCACAAGCAAAACTATTAAACATTTTAACTGAATGGAAATAAAAACACAATATATCAAAATTTGTGGGATACAGCTAAAGCTTTGCTAAGAAGAAAATTTACAGCAAGGAATACAATAGCCCCTTGGTATCTGAGGGGAGGGGTTGGTTCCAGGACCACCACCACACCAAAATACAAGAATGCCAAGTCCTTCTTTAACATGACTGCAGTACAGTTGGCCCTCCTTATCCCTGGTTCCTCATCCTCCCATTCAACCAGCTGGCCATCCTGCAGATAAGGAGGGTCAATTGTTTTTAATAAGAACTGTTTCAGATCAAAAACTTAATCTTCTGCCTTAAGAAGCTGTAAAAAGAAGAGCAAAATAAACCCAAGTAAATAGAAGGAAGAAATGATAAAGAGCAGAATCAGTGAAACTGAAAATAGAAAAACAGTCGAGAAAACTAAAAAAAAATAAATAAAAGCTAATTCTTTGAAAAGATCAAATTAATAAAAACCAGATGAATCAGGGAAAAGAAAAAAAATAAGACTTAATGGTGTCAGAAATAAATGAGAAGAGAATAAAGATCTTCACATATTAAAAAGATGAAAACAGAATATTATGGACAACTTTAGGCCAATAAACTTAACAATTTCAATGAAAGACAAATTCCTTGAAAAATGCAAACTATGAAGATCATTCAAGAAAAAAGAAACAAACACAATATCTCTATATTTACCAATTACATTGGACTCATGGTTAAAAACCTCCCTAAAAAGAAAACTCCAAGCATAGGTGACTTCACTGGTGAATACCACAAAATATTTCAGGAAGGAATAATCCCAATTTTACACAATATTCTAGAAATGGAAGAGGAGAGGGCACTTCCTAACTCATTTTATAAGGCCAGCATTATTCTGTTCCAAACCAGACAAAGGGATTACAAGAAGAGAAAACTACAAAACCAATATCCTCATGAACATAGATGCAGAAATCCTTAAGAAGTGTTTGGCAAATTAAATCCAACAACATATAATGGGGTTTATCCAAGGAATGTAAAATTGTTTTAATATTCAAAAATCAATCAGTGTAACTCACCACATTAACAGACTAAAAAAGAAAAACCATCTCAATAGACGCAGAAAGCATTTGACAAAATTCAAATCTAATTTCTAATGAATGCTCAGAAAACTAGGACTAGAAGGACACTTCCTCAACCTAATTAAGGGCATCTGTTTTCATTCCAATCCCAAAGAAAGGCCAAAGAATGCTCAAACTACCACACAATTGCACTCATCTCACACGCTAGTAAAGTAATGCTCAAAATTCTCCAAGCCAGGCTTCAGCAATATGTGAACCGTGAACTTCCTAATGTTCAAGCTGGTTTTAGAAAAGGCAGAGGAACCAGAGATCAAATTGCCAACATCCGCTAGATCATGGAAAAAGCAAGAGAGTTCCAGAAAAACATCTATTTCTGCTTTATTGACTATGCCAAAGCCTTCGACTGTGTGGATCACAATAAACTATGGAAAATTCTGAAAGAGATGGGAATACCAGACCACCTGATCTGCCTCTTGAGAAATTTGTATGCAGGTCAGGAAGCAACAGTTAGAACTGGACATGGAACAACAGACTGGTTCCAAATAGGAAAAGGAGTACGTCAAGGCTGTATATTGTCACCCTGTTTATTTAACTTATATGCAGAGTACATCATGAGAAACGCTGGACTGGAAGAAACACAAGCTGGAATCAAGATTGCTGGGAGAAATATCAAAAACCTTACATATGCAGATGACACCACCCTTATGGCAGAAAGTGAAGAGGAACTCAAAAGCCTCTTGATGAAAGTGAAAGTGGAGAGTGAAAAAGTTGGCTTAAAGCTCAACATTCAGAAAACGAAGATCATGGCATCTGGTCCCATCACTTCATGGGAAATAGATGGGGAAACAGTGGAAACAATGTCAGACTTTATTTTTCTGGGCTCCAAAATCACTGCAGATGGTTGACTGCAGCCATGAAATTAAAAGACGCTTACTCCTTGGAAGGAAAGTTATGACCAACCTAGATAGCATATTCAAAAGCAGAGACATTACTTTGCCAACAAAGGTTCGTCTAGTCAAGGCTATGGTTTTTCCTGTGGTCATGTATGGATGTGAGAGTTGGACTGTGAAGAAGGCTGAGCGCCGAAGAATTGATGCTTTTGAACTGTGGTGTTGGAGAAGACTCTTGAGAGTCCCTTGGACTGCAAGGAGATCCACCCAGTCCATTCTGAAGGAGATCAGCCCTGGGATTTCTTTGGAAGGAATGATGCTGAAGCTGAAACTCCAGTACTTTGGCCACCTCCTGCGAAGAGTTGACTCACTGGAAAAGACTCTGATGCTGGGAGGGATTGGGGGCAGGAGGAGAAGGGGACGACAGAGGATGAGATGGCTGGATGGCATCACTGACTCGATGGACGTGAGTCTCAGTGAACTCCGGGAGTTGGTGATGGACAGGGAGGCCTGGCGTGCTGTGATTCATGGGGTCGCAAAGAGTCGGACACGACTGAGCGACTGATCTGATCTGATGAAAAATCTACGGCTAACATCATCCTTACTGCCTTCCCTCCTCATATAGGGAACAATGCAAGGATTTCTACTCACCATATTTCTGTTCAGCATTGTCCTGGAGGCCCTAGACGATGAAATAATGCAAGAGAAAGAAATAAAATGATACACATTGAAAAAGAATAAGTAAAACTACATGTATTTATATACAACATGATTGTATGTGTTGAAAATCCTAAAGAATCTACAAAAAGCTATTAGAACCAAGAAGTGAGTTTAGTAAGATTTTAGAATACAAAGTTAATATTTAATATCAATTGTATGTCTATTTACTAGCAATGAAAATTTAAAAGCTGAATTTTAAAATAATACCATTCATAGTAACATCTAAAAATATGAACTACTTGGGGATAGATTAAATAAAACATGACAAGATCTGTACACTGAAAACATTACTAAGAAAAATTAGGGAATATCTAAATAAGTGAAGAGTTGTATCATGTTCACAGATTAAAAGGCTCAGTATTATTAAAATAGCAATTCTCCCCAAATTGAGCTACAGATTTGAAACAACCACAATAAAAAGCCAAGCAGGCTATTTTTTGTTAGAAAGTAACAAGCTGATTGTAAAGTTTATGTGGAAATGCATAAAGTCTAGAATAGCCAAAACCATTTTCAAAAGAGAGAACAAAGCTAGGAGATTTATATTACCTTATTTAAAGACTTACTATAAAACTATAATAATCAAGACAAGGTGATATGGGTGTAAATATGGACATGTAGTGCAGCATGACAAAAGAGTCCAGAAATAGACCCACATATGTATGGTAATTTGATTTTCAACAAAGTTGCCAAAGCAATTCAGTAGTGAAAAGATATTTTCAGAAAATAATACTGGAACAAGTGGATATCCATATGCAAAACACACATACACACAAGTTAGGAGGTATGAACCTGTTACAAAATTTTACCCCACCCTATTTACAAAATTAAATTCAAAATGAATTATAGCTTACATCAAAAATGTATTCAAAGTGGATTACATATCTAAACATTATGAGGACTATAACCATAATAGTTCTAAAGGAAAAACATGAGAGAAAAGTCTTAGTGGGCTTTGGTAGACAACTAGTTCTTAACTAGAATATAAAAATATAAGACATAACAGGAAAAATGATAAATTGGACTTCATCAAAATTAAAATCGTTTTATTCTCAATAGACTTTATGATAAAAATGAAAAGGAAAGTGACACACAAAGTATTCACAATACATATAACTTACAAAGAACTTGTATCCAACATATATAAGAATCCTGCAACTCAGTAAAAAGAAAACAACAATTTTTAAATGAGGAAGATTCCAACAGAAACGTCACCAAAGAAGACATATGAATGGCAAATAAATACATGAAAAGATGCTTAACATCATTCATCATTAGGGAAATGCAAACTAAAATCACAGTAAAACAGTACTTCAGACCCAGTAAAGTGACTAAAATGAAAAATACTAACAATCCAAGTGTTGACAAGGATGTGGAACAATTGAAACTGTCATATATTGTTGATGAGAATGCAAAATTATATAACCTCTTTGGGAAATGGGCTGTTTCTCATGAAGCTAACAATATACCTACTATAAGGATTCAATTACTCTGATCCTGAGTATATACTGAGAGAAATGAAAATGTATATTCACATAAAGACTTGTTGAATGTTCAGAGCAATTTTATTTATAAGTCAAATCTAGAAAGAACCCAGGTGTCCTTCAACTTATAAATGGAGACATTATACACCATTAACTCAATTGAATAAAAGGGAATAAATTATTGATACATGCAACAATGTGGGTGTTTCTTAAAAGCATTCTAAGTGAAAGAAGCCAGATGCAAAAGGTTATAAAACTATGTGATTCTATTTACATAAAACTCCTAAATTTTTGTGGACAGCAGAGATGTTCCATATAACATGATTATGAATGTGGTGAAATGTCTATATATAGTATAAAGTTGGCTCTTAAACAGCATGGGAGTTAAAGGCATCAACTCACCATGCAGTCAAAAGTCCAGGTATAATTCACAGCCAGCTTTCCACACCCTCAGATTTATCCAACCACATATAATGTAGTACCATTATATGTACTGGTATAGATCACCAGTACAGATCTGGTGGAAAAAAACCTGCGTATAAGTGGATCCATGCAATTCAAACCTATGTTGTTCAAGAGTCAACTATACACTTAAACTTATTAAAATTTATGTATATAAATTATACTTCAATAAAGTTAACTTTTAAGATGATGTAAAATATTTAGTATAAGTTTAACTAAAGTCTGGAAGAATGTATATTAAATTATTAACAATGGAGATGAGATTATAAAAGACTTTCACTTTGCTATTTCACTTTGTTATGTACTCTATAATGTTTCATCTTTTTCCAAAGAGACTTCTATATTAGTCAGGATTCTTATGATTGCTAGTGACAGAAACCCAACTCAAACTAACTTAAGAAAAGGCAGAATTTATTGATTCACATGCCTGTATTGGTTGAGGGGTAGATTCAGATATAGCTAGATCTAGGTGCTCCATTGAAGTTTTTGAGAATGAGGCTTTCCTCACCTATTGGTTCTTCCTTCCCCTGCATTGGATTCATTCTCAGACTGTCTTTCTTCCTGTGATGATGACAAAGCAGCCTAGTACCTTAGCAACCCTGGAGCAAAAGACACACCAGGAAAAGTCCTGAGCCAACTCTTAGTGCAGGGCAGGACCCCATGCCTGGGACACATGGCCTTTCCTGATCACTGGCACCTTGATGGCCAGACATGGGTCACAGGACCATGCATGGGGCTGAGCAAGGGCAGGGTGGTCTCAGCCCCACACTGAAGAGTTGTTCTCAAAAGGAGAAAAAAGAAAAGAGGGTCTGAAATCAGAATAAAGGCAGCTTATCAGACAAAAAATAGCATATGACTACTATAATGTATGGGTTTCCCTGGTGGTTCAACTGGTAAAGAATCTGCCTGCAATGCAGGAGACCCCAGTTCGACTTCTGGGTTGGGAAGATCCCCTAGAGAAGGGATCGGCTACCACTCCAGTATTCTTGGGCTTCTCTGGTGGTTCAGATGGTAAAAAGTCCACCTGCAATTCAGGAGACCTAGGTTTGATCCCTATCTTGGGACGATCCCCTGAAGAGGGAATGGCAACCCAGTACAGTATTTTTGTCTGGAGAACCCCATGGACAGAGGAGCCTGGTACTTCATGGGGTTGCAAAGAGTTGGACACGACTGAGCAACTAAGCACATACTATAATGTGCTGCTTTTGGAATTAGGATAAAGTTATTTGGTTTTATCTTTAGAAGAACACAGCCCAAGGCGATATCCTCTGGTGCTTTTCTAAGAGAGCATAGCATAAAGCCCACTGTTACTAAGTGAATGTGTGTGTCCCCTCAAAATTCATATGTTGAAACTCTAATCCCCCATGGGATGATATTAGGAGGTTGGGCCTTTGAGAGGTAGTTGGGTTCAGATGAAGTCATGAGGGTGGAGCCTCCGTGATGGGCTTAGTATCCTTCTAAGAAGAGGAAGAGACTAGAAGTCTCTCTCTCCACCATGTGAGGATACAGTGAGGAGATGGCCATCCTTAAGCCAAGAAGCAGATGCTCACAAGACACTGAATCTTCCAGCATCTTCATCTTGAACTTTCTTACAGCCTCCAGAACTGGAAAAAAACAATCCCTGTTGTATAAGTCATTCAGTCTTTGGTAATTTTTGCAGTGACCCAAGCCGACTACATGCCCCGCATAGCAGCATTCTGTGATGAATTAGAGAGAAGTTAAGGAGGATGCCATCCAAGGGGAACCTGTTCTTGCCCAAATAGAGGGGAAATGGCAGAAAGGAGTAGAGATAAGATTGGGCTTGGAGGGGAATGGCAAAGGTGGCTGACTAAAGATGAAAGAGGGACTTCTAAGTTGAGCTGAAGGTGGCCACATGATACACAATGTGGCCATTCTGGGATGTGGGCTGGCTGAAACGATTGTGGGGTTACTTCCACGTGCTACCTGGACTCAAGCTCCAGGATAAGGATATTGAACTTCTGAAGTGTCATGCCCATTTAGCTTGATGGTAAATAATTTTAAGTACTTTTATATTTGACTTAAAACTCAACATTCAGAAAACTAAGATTATAGCATCTGGTCCCATCACTTCATGACAAATAGATGGGGAAACAGTGGAAAGAATGACAGACTTTACTTTTGGGGGTTCCAAAATCACTGCAGATGGTGACTGCAGCCATGAAATTAAAAGATGCTTGCTCCTTGGAAGAAAAGTTATGACCAACCTAGACAGCATATTAAAAAACAGAGACATTACTTTGCCAACAAAGTTCCATCTAGTCAAGGCTATGGTTTTTCTAGTAGTCATGTATGGATTTGAGAGTTGGACTATAAAGAAAGCCGAGCACCAAACAATTGATGCTTTTGAACTGTGGTGTTGGAGAAGACTCTTGAGAGTCCCTTGGACTGCAAGGAGATCCAACCAGTCCATCCTAAAGGAGAACAGTCCTGAATATTCATTGGAAGGACTGATGTTGAAGCTGAAACTCCAATACTTTGGCCACCTGATGTGAAGAACTGACTCACTGGAAAAGACCCTGATGCTGGGAAAGATTGAAGGCGGAAGGAGAAGGGGACGACAGAGGATGAGATGGTTGGATGGCATCACCGACTCAATGGACATGAGTTTGAGTAAACTCCGAGTTGGCGATGGACAGAGAAGCTTGGCATGCTGCAGTCCATGGGGTTGCAAAGAGCCGGACATGACTAAGTGACTGAACTGAACTGAACTGATATTAATACAAATAAGAATGTATTATGAAGTAGAATGTAAGAAACACATGTGATTTTAAGATAAAATACAGATTTCTTGCTTGCAATAAGCCCTTCAGGCTGCCTCTCATTCTCGCCTTAATGTGAATTCAGTTTCCTCTGCTATGCTTTGGTGGAAAATTTTGAGAGCTGTTTCTTTAAGGCATAAGGGATGTGCCTGGGGTTTTCACAGTGTCCAGACACTTTGCTAGAAGAAGAAATCAGGCAAGGGTTCAGAAAGATTTGGGATTTTGAGGGCAGGGCTAACATCTGGAGAGGTTGGCAGAACCGATGTTAGTATATGCATGAGGGACTGAGGTTCAGGGCCAGTCACGTAAATCCTAAGAGCAGCTGCATTCCTGGGTAACATCTCATGTGGAAAATATGGGATCCTGCCCTGGCTTGGGGTCTGGATTAGCATCTCTTTGAGGAGTAGGAATCTAGTGTTCTTGGAGAGGCAGATTCATTTCTAGGGTCAGGCGGAGTTCATCTCTAAACAAGCTCTAGGCAGCAGCTTTTTGCCTCAGAATTGGTGGTGAGGAGAGATGGAGCCCAGAAGGTTTAGCGTTCACAGATTTAATACGATATGATAGATCTACAAAGGGTCATAAAAATAAAAGGAGGTTCTAACACCACAGAAGTAAGGACAAAATGGAAATGACTGTCCTTCCCCAGAAAAGGACCATTAGCTGGCACCTGGTCTTTTTTTTCCCCCTTTCATCAAAAGGAAAAGAAAAACTTTATCATAGATCACATCATTCTGAGGGACTGAGAACACCGCAGTGAAGGACAGGATGGGTCCTTTCTTTTATTCATCCTGGGATGGCATGAAAATTGCCCCCCGGGAGGACCTTATTAAAAGACAGAGGGATGAGCTAACACTACTGAAGTCATCATTTTGCAATATTTAAATGTATCAAACCTACACTTTATACATCTTAAACACTGTGTAATATTATATGTCAATTATATCTCAGTTAGAAAAAACAGGGAAAAAGACAAGCTCATGGCAATTAGTACATCTACAACCTGACCAAAGGATAGCAAAGGGCACTGCTGCTTCAGTCTCTCCTGGGTGAGGACCCTCTGGGAACCTTAATCAATAAGTCTTGGCCAGGATGGCAAATTTTAGAGAACAAGGAACAAGAGGAGGTGGAGAGGAATGAGAGAATTAAACTGGAAATATAGATTCTTAGACTGAGGTGGATGAAGAAATTAAATAATTATAAACCAAAAGGCCAAACAAAAGAAAAAAATAATCAGCCTGTACCCAGAGCATTAGGTTCAGGAAATTCAATTTGCACATAGAGAGTGGAGGGGCCTTTGCTGAGGGCTGGCAGGGGGGCAGGAGCTGAGGCCTCACTGGTGAGCAGAGGACCGTTGCCCTGGAGACAGTCTTAGCTTAGAAATGGCAAACAGGAAAATAACAGGGGCTTAAGGGAGAAAGAAGAAAAAAAGGCACTGCTTAGGATGGTTGATGTCTTAGCAACCAGACTATACTGCATGAAATAAATGTTCTTAAAAGGATAAATACAGATTTAACTGCTTTGAGAAATGAAGATAGGAAGAAGGAAACTATTTTAGTTGTTTCTGGGTTAGGATGGGTGGTCAGACAGTCAAGACATTTAATAGAAAGAAAAAAAAAAAAAAAAAAAGAATGTGTTAGGAGCAGAACCTGAGATACACTTACCTATCTCCTAGCCTCTGTTCCAGAATGTACTATTGAAATACTTTCAGAAAGCTATTGATAGAGAAATAATATTAAAAATAAATCCAGGGAGCTTTCCTCTTAGTGCCCATGATAATAACTTGAGATGTCAAATTTAACAGAAGGAAGTCCAGAGATATTTAGCATAAAATCCACAGGTATTAATTAGCAAGTTTCAAGGCAAGGCAGTGATTCTGGGGAGATGGCTTAGGCAGCCATGGCTAGGAGAATTGTGGGTTAAGATTTGGTCAAAGTGGTTCTGGACACCCCTCTTCAAGGTGGCTAAGGGTTTTGGTACTGAAATATTAACAGGAACTCTCTTGCCAAGAGGCTGGAGCTAGAGAAGGGGCTTCCTGGAGCACAAAGAACCAGCAAGATGGGTCAAATGGCTTGGAGTAAGGAACAGCTGAAAGAATCATGGATGTGCATGAAAGACAGATGGGAAGATAAACCAGTAGCCAATAACCAAGGAAAGAGGAATAGGGACAGGAGGATAATATATTGCCCTGGGCAATCGCTGGGAACGGACACAGCAGTGGTTCTCAATATGCAGTTCCCTGACCAGCAACATCAGCATCAACTAGAATTTGGTAAAATGCAAATACTTATTCCCCCTGCATCAGCAGCCCTGAGGATGGGCTCAGCAATTCGTGTTTTAGCAAACCCTTGAAGTGAAAGTGATGGACGCTCCAGTTTGAGAACAACACTACTGAAGCATCCCTGGCCTCTGAGGCGAAGAATACAGGGAGTGGGACTCACTTAGACCTCCGGGTTGGCCTAATGTATGAGTAGCTGATGAGACTCACTGGAGGGGAGCCACAAGAAGCCAGGTGTGGGTTTGACACTGGGATAGGACTGATTTGGGGAGAAGTTTAAAGCAAAACTAGCCGGCTCATAGGAAAGAGGTAGACAGGACTAACCTAAGTAATAGAACTTTGGGAAGAATCAGAATTCACTGATAATTTTTCCTATCAGAGAACTAGCTCTGGAAAACTACAGGCCTGTAATAGAATTAGTGAACCCAATAACAGAAAACAAACAAACAAAGGTGACCCTATGATCTGAATATTCATGACTGCCAGATTAGAAGGCCCCCACAGGAAATGGAAAAAGTACATTTTCAGCTTGGGGAGCTCAGGTAGTAAAGCAACAAGAAGCTTTAGACATCAGGAACCAAAAACATGCAGACATAACTGGATGGGGTCAGGGCACTAATGGAGAAGACTGTAAATGACTGTAATTTTCAGAGCTGTGAAGCCATAAATTGCACCGAGAGAGCTGCCTGCTATTAGTGCAGCACTCTCTGCTCTCAAGATGAAGCAGCTGGAGGCTATGAAATTGGTTAAAATGATTCCCGGAAACAGAAAGAAAATAGAATATGAAGGAAAAGAGGTCTTCTGCCACCCTCTCAAAAGAGATAGGGCCCAAAGCCCTGGATGTAGCGGCCTGGACCATCTTCAGAGGTGAAACTGTCTTCAGTTACTGCATTCAAAGGATGGAATTAGGTTAAGGCTAAACGCTCAAGAGCACTGGAAAGTAAACAGATGGCAACACTTGCCACATTTAAACTTTTGGTTTTATAGAGAGGCAACAGAAGGGCCTCAGCCTATAGGGCCAGGGACCATACAGAGGATGTATAGAGGGAACAAAAATTGTTGCTTTGGAAATGGTCTTAGCTTTGAAAATGACAAGAGAGGAAAGTAGGGATATAAGAGGGGCTTAAGAGAAAGAGTGAGAAGAACCAGTTCTCTTAGAGTTCTAACCCTATAAACTTCTGATGCAGCAAAAGGAAATAAAAGCTAAGATACAGGGTCAAAATAAGGGAGAACCAAGGTGTTAGGAAACCCAAGACTGAGCACTAGGCAGAGCCAGGGATGGCTAACCACCAGAGACCAGATCCACTTAAAAGGTTTCCTCAGCCCTCTCTCTTTTTTTAGGGAGTTTTTAACAGTTTTATTGAGATATAACTGATGTACAACAAATCACATATATTTAAAACAAAATTCACGAATTTTGATACATCTTTATATCCCCAAAGTCATCACCATAATCCAGTTAGTGATTATGAATATATCTGTCACCCCCAAAATTTCCTCCTGCTCCGTGTGGTGCACTTATTTTCTTCTCCTCAATTCCTATCCACCAACCCCATCCCCAGGCAATCAGTGATTCAGTATCTGTCACAATGGGTTAGTTAGGCTTCTCTAGAATTTTACATAAATAAAATTCTTTGTATGTTCTCCTTTTTGGATGACTTCTTTCCCTCAACATAATGATTTTGAGATCTATCCATGTTGTTGTGCATATCATAACTTTGTTCCTTCTCATTGTTAAATAGTATTCCACAGCTACCTGGAATCAACTATCCATTTATCTAGTCATCTGTAGATGAATATTTTGGTTGTTTCTGTTTTGAGATATTACAAGTTTAGCTGCTATGAACATTCATATACAAAGTTTTGTGTGGACATATTCCTCTTAAGTAAATGTGAATGATGTATTATTTGATTTGGATTTGATTTCCTAAACATTTATGAAAAATTTTGACTAGGTTCATGAAAGATCCCTGGAGAAGGAAATGACAATCCACTCCAGTATTCTTGCCTGGAGAATTTCATGGACAGAGGAGCCTGGCAGGTTTCGGTCCATGGGGTTGCAAAAGAGTCAGACACGACTGTGTGATTAACACTCGTGAAAGATAGTGATATACAGTTTTCTTATAATCTCTTCGCCAACTCTGTTATCAAGGTAACTCTGACTGAATAAGACAAATTGGAAAATGTTTCTTCTTCTCTTTTCTGATAAATTTTGTATAGAATTGGTATTTTTCTCCCTTAATTATTGGTAGAATTCATCAGGGAAGCTATCTAGACCTAGACGGATTTTTGTTGCTCAGTTTGTTTTTTGGGGAAGGGAGATTTTTAAATCTACAAATTCTATTTCTTTAATAGATATGAGACTATTCAGGTTACCAATTTCTCCTTGAGAAAGCTTTGGTAGTTTGAATCATTGTCAGATTTATTGGCATACATTTTTTTTCATATATTTATTGGCATTTCTTTTTTCTTATGTTGATTGATTGATATTTTGATTGCTCTGGGCCTCTGTTGCAGGGCACAGGCTCTTCATTGGTGGTGCACGGGCTTGCTAGTTGTGGTGTGTGGGCTTAGTTGCCCCAGGTATGTGCAATCTTAATTCCCTGACCACAGATCAAATCCCTGCATTGGGAGCAGATTCTTACCACTGGATCACCAGGGAAGCCCCTGTTCTTATCTAATGTCTGTTGGAGTTGTAGTGATATCCCTTCCTTTATTCCTGATAGTGGTAATTTTGTTCTTTTCTTTCTGATCGGTATGCCTAAATATTTACTTACTGTAAACATGCTCCCAAAGAACCAGCTTTTAACAATCTCAAAGAATGAGCTTTAAAGCAGGTTTCTAGAACCTTGAACCATTAACTTATCCCTTATCAGAAGAGCATTCTAGACCGATGTCTAAAGGCACCCATTTAACTCAGATTGTCAAGGAATTATGCTAGAACATAAATTCACCATTCATCCCAATACAGAGATCCCCAGCATGATCAATAGCACCAGCCTTCCTAATACCAAGAAATCACATTTTTCACTGAGAATGAAAAATCTACAGGTGTTCTTAGACCAGTGATTTTCACTGCATACTGATTTTCTAGGCATGTTGTTGCTCCCTGAATGTCCCCTACTTCCCAGTAAGAATCAAATATTAGCACAAATAACCAAAAGAAAAAGAGAGAGAGAAGATTAAAATTACCAATATTAGGAATAAAAGAAGAGAAACCCCACCAATATTCAAAAGATAAGGCAATGTTAAAAACAACTCTAGGGCATACACACCAAGGAAACCAGAATTGTAAGAGACATGTGTATCCCAATGTTCATCACAGCACTGTCTACAATAGCCAGGACATGGAAGCAACCTAGATGCCCGTCGGCAAACAAATGGATAAGAAAGCTGTGGTACATATACACAATGGAATATTACTCAGCCATTAAAAAGAATGCATTTGAATCAGTTCTAATGAGGTGGATGAAACTGGAGCCTATTATACAGAGTGAAGTAAGACAGAAAGAAAAACACCAATACAGTACAGTAATGCATATATACAGAATTTAGAAAGATGGTAACGATGACCCTAAACGCGAGACAGCAAAAGAGACACAGATGTAAAGAGCAGTCTTTTGGACTCTGTGGGAGAAGGCGAGGATGGGATGATTTGAGCGCGTAGTGTTGAAACGTGTGTATTATCACATGTGAAGTGAATCGCCAGTCCAGGTTCGACGCATGAGACAGGGTGCTCAGGGATGGTGCACTGGGATGACCCTGGGGGATGGAACGGGGAGGGAGGTGGGAGGGGGGTCCTGGATGGGGAACACATGTGTGTCTGTGGCTGATTCATGTCGATGTATGGCAAAAACCACTACAATATTGTAAAGTAATTAGATGCCAATTAAAATAAATTAAATAAATAAATAAATAAAAACAACTCTATGTCTCAAAATTCAAAATCTTTGATAAAATGAACCAATTCCTTGAAAGACACACATTGCCAAAACTTGCCACAGAAGAAATAGACAAGGATAGTTCTGATAACCCTCTTATCTATTAGAGAAAAAAATAAATTTGTAGTTTAAACACCCCCCACAAATAAACCCTATAAAAGACAGTTTCAATGTGAATTCTATTAAATATTTAAGGGAGAAATAACACTGACTAGGCATACTCTCTTACAGAAAATACAAAAGAAAGAAACACTTCCCAACTTATTTTATGAGACTAGAATTATCCTAAATACAAAAATCAAATAAAGACTGATTTCAAGAAAACTATAGACTAATATTTCTCATGAATTAGACACAAAATGCTAGTAAATTGAACCCACCAATGTATAAGAAGGAAAATACATATTACTAAGTGAAGTTCATATTAGGAATGCAAGACTGAATCAACACTTAGAAATTATCAATATAAAAGTATCTATAATTATTAATACTGCATTATATACTTAAATTTGGTCTTAAATGTTATCACCACATACACAATTATAATTATGTGACTGGATAGAGATATTAACCAACCTTATTGTGGTATTAATTTTGTAATATGTAGCTAATCATCAGTGTACATCTTAAATTTACAAATGTTATTTGTAAATAACATCACAATAAAGCTGAGAAGAAAATAAATTAATACAATTCACATTAACAGACTAAATGATAAAATAATATGACCATATCATGTGGGCATTGTGTACCTCCTGATGAGATGTGATGAAGAAAGCACTTCACCTCTGTGATCTTCCTTCCAAAACCCACAACCCATAACTGTCAGAGAGGAAAAAAAATCTCCAAATCATAGAACATTAAAAAAAAGACCTGAGTAGTACTCTTCAAACCTCTCAAGGTCATAAAACACAAGGAAAGACTGAGAAACTATCACAGACCCAAAGAACCTAAGGATACGTGAGTACTAAGTGTGACATCGCTCCCTAGATAAGATGTTGGAATGGAAAGAGGATATTCCTGGGAAAAGTTCTAGAATTTAATTAATAAAGACATACCATGTTGGTTTCTTAGCTTTGACAAATGTATAATATTAAAAATAGAAGAAATCAGGAGGGACTTATGAGAATTCTCTGTTATCTTTGCAACTATTCTATAAATCTAAATTTATTCCAAAATATAAAGATTATTTTTAATGAAGGTGACATAGAGCCATTCTCAGACAAACACAAAGCTGAAATAATGTGTCTTCAGTACTACATACTACAAGAAATGTTAATGAAGTTTTTCAATCTGAAGGAAAATGATTACTTCTTGAAGGAAGAAACCTCAGATCTACACACACACACACACACAGAGGCATCATAAGTGGCAAGTATGTGGGTTAAAATAAATAAATTTTCTTGTTTGTGTAATTTCTTTAAAGTATATTTGACTGTTTAAACTAGAATACGATTGATGTATTGTGGGATTTATATATGTAGAAGTAAAATATGACAATTAAAACCAAATATGGGGGCTGTATGTAGAAATATGGGCTTTCCAGGTGGTGCCAGTGGTAAAGAATCTGCCTCCCAATGCAGGAGACATAAGAGACACAAGTTCGATCCCTGAGTCATGAAGATCCCCTGAAGGAAGAAATGGCAACTGGCTCTAGTATTCTTGCCTGGAAAATCTCATGGGTAGAGGAGCCTGGCAGGCTACAGTTCATAGGGTCACAAAGAGTTGGACATGACTGAGCAGCTGAGCACATGTAGAAGTATATAGTTGCATGCTTCATATTAAATATGATACTATATGAATGTGCAGAGTAACACATTAAAGGTGAATATTATAAGACATAGGACAGTCACAAAAATGAAAAAACAAAGAGTCGTAACCACTAATGCATTAGAGGAAATAAAATGAAACACTAAAAAATATGCAGTTAGGGCAAAAGAAGGCAGAAAAAAAGAAAAAGAAAACAAAAATCAGATGAGATAAATAGAAAAGTAGTAGCAAGATGGTAGACATAAGCCAGACAATATATGTCAGTTCAGTTCAGCTCAGTCGCTCAGTCGTGTCCAACTCTTTGCGACCCCTTGAATTGCAGCACGCCAGGCCTCCCTGTCCATCACCAATTCCCGGAGTTCACTCAAACTCACATCCATCAAGTCGGTGATGCCATCCAGCCATCTCATCCTTTCTCGAACCCTCTTCCTCCTGCCCCCAATCCCTCCCAGCATCAGAGCCTTTTCCAATGAGTCAACTCTTCGCATGAGGTGGCCAAAGTACTGGAGTTTCAGCTTTAGCATCATTCCTTCCAAAGAACACCCAGGACTGATCTCCTTTAGGATGGGCTGGTTGGATCTCCTTGCAGTCCATGGGACCCTCAAGAGTCTTCCCCAACACCACATTTCAAAAGCATCAATTCTTTGGCACTCAGCTTTCTTCACAGTCCAACTCTCACATCCATATGTAATTAAAAGAAAATAATTATAAGGCAGAGCTTGTCTGAGTAAATAACGAAGCAAGGCCCAACTATATGATGACTATAAGAATCAGACTTGATATACAAAGAAATAGACTAAAATAAAAAGATGGAGAGATATAACATGCAAACACTAGTTATAAGAAATCTGGATCATCTATAGAAATATCAGAGAAAGTAGACATTAGAATAAAGTCTACTTTCTTAGACTTAGAATGTTGCTAAGAGTTAAGGAAGAACCACACTGGTTTCCTGTTGCTGCATAATAAGTTACCACAAGCCTGGTAGCCTAAAACAATACCCATGTATTCGTTCACATTCTGTGCATTAGAAGACTGGCATAGCCTGACAGGTTTCTCTAGTTAAGACGTGCCAAGGCTCAAATTAGTCAGGTTGAGTTTTCATCTGGAAACTCTGGGGGTAAAAAGCTGTTTTCAAGTTCGCTACTGTAGTAGGAAGGATTCAATTCCTTGTGGTTGTATAACTGAGTTCCCCATTTCTTTGTTGTCAGCTAGGGATCTCACTCAGCTCCTAGGGGTTACCCTCATTCCTTGTCGTGTGGTTCCCTCCATCTTCAAGCCAGCAAAGAGCACTGAATCCTTCTCAAGCTGCAAATTCCTGACGCCTCTTTTGTGACCAGCTGGAGAAATCTTTCTGCTTTCATGTGATTAGGTCAGGCCTACCCAGATAATCTCCCCAGTCTCAGGTCAATAGGGCCAATACAATAGAACCTAATCCAGGTAGTAAAATGTGGAGCTTAGTCAAGTTACATATACCAGAGAGAGAATGAAATTTTGTGAGTCATTTTAAACTTCTTCCTGTCTTAGAACATTTCAATAATGATAAAATAATCAAATCATCTAAGTATTGTATCTTATGGATTTACAAGACAATTTTAAAAACCTAAAATATAATGGAATAATCATAAGCCTATATAGCCCATGGACTTTGGTGAGGTTGCTATTTCCCGAGTTAATCTGACCAGGTAGTACAGAATTTATTTGCTTTGCTTTATTTCTTTGTTTGATTTTTATAGTATTAAGGATAATGCTGTATATGACATTATGTCCTCTCTTGCTTTATATTTTGCTAAATATCAACAGAGTATATATAGAAAAGCATGAAAAGATTTCCCAATAGATGAATAAAAACTTACCTACAAGAAAAAAAATAAGTAAAATAATCAAGTCATTTAGACATAGTAAGACTAAATACATTTGCATCTAATAACAGAGCTTTAAGATACATGAGAGAAAAATTAGTGTAACTAAAAATATTATACAAATTCACAGTTGTGGTTGTGGATTTCAGCTTTCCTTTCTCAGTGATTAATAGAACAAAAGGACAGAAAATTAGTTAATATATAGAAGACTTGAACAACCCTATTAATCAAGTTGACCTAATTGACGTTTGTAGAGCACTACTTCTAATGATTTAAGAAAGGCTATTCTTTTCAAGTTCATATGATACAGTCAGCACGAGAAACTATATGTTGGGCCATAAAATAAATTTCATCAAATGTAAAAGGATGGAAATTATACAGAGTGTATTCTCTGACTGCAAAGGCATTAAGTTAGAATGCAAAAAAAAAAACAATCCTATTACAGCAACTCCACCATAACATGGAGATGCTCCAACTTTATGTTTGGATGTCAATATGACAGTGATCCTTTGGGATGATCAAAGAAATATTAATTGCTCACACAGTGTGGAAGTTTCAAAGTGAGTGAGGAGAGAGCAATTTCTCAGAGAAGTCCAGAACACAGAAAGAGAGTGGATAGTGAACATGCAACATTTTATAAAGAGAAATACCTGACAGAGTAAAATTTGAAAGAGGTTCCACCCAGCATGAAGAGAGGGAAAGAAGCAGCAAGAAGTCACGTGTACTTGTGGGGCTTGGATGCAGGTGAGATTAGGATGCTACAGGAGGCAACAAACACAGGCATGCAATAAGGCTTAAAGATGTCTAACAATAAATCAAATGTCAATGGGAGTTTAAGTTTCTTTCATATGTTCCTCATAACGCCCAATAGAAGGAAAATAAACAAACACAAATGATTCATGGGTTAAAGATGCAATCACAAGGAAAATGAGGAAATATTTTTAACTGAATGACAATGAAAATACAACACATTAAAATTTCTAGGATGCAGCTAAGGCAGTGCTTATAGGAAAACTTTTTTTTTTTAACTTTACATAACTGTATTAGTTTTGCCAAATATCAAAATGAATCCGCCACAGGTATACATGTGTTCCCCATCCTGAACCCTCCTCCCTTCTCCCTCCCCATTCCATCCCTCTGGGTCGTCCCAGTGCACCAGCCCCAAGCATCCAGTATCGTGCATCGAACCTGGACTGGCAACTCATTTCATACATGATATTTTACATGTTTCAATGCCATTCTCCCAAATCTTCCCACCCTCTCCCTCTCCCACAGAGTCCATAAGACTGTTCTATACATCAGTGTCTCTTTTGCTGTCTCGTACACAGGGTTATTGTTACCACCTTTCTAAATTCCATATATATGCGTTAGTATACTGTATTGGTGTTTTTCTTTCTGGCTTACTTCACTCTGTATAATAGGCTCCAGTTTCATCCACCTCATTAGAACTGATTCAAATGTATTCTTTTTAATGGCTGAATAATACTCCATTGTGTATATGTACCACAGCTTTCTTATCCATTCATCTGCTGATGGACATCTAGGTTGCTTCCATGTCCTGGCTATTATAAACAGTGCTGCGATGAACATTGGGGTACTCGTGTCTCTTTCCCTTCTGGTTTCCTCAGTGTGTATGCCCAGCAGCGGGATTGCTGGATCATAAGGCAGGTCTATTTCCAGTTTTTTAAGGAATCTCCACACTGTTCTCCATAGTGGCTGTACTAGTTTGCATTCCCACCAACAGTGTAAGAGGGTTCCCTTTTCTCCATACCCTCTCCAGCATTTATTGCTTGTAGACTTTTGGATCACAGCCATTCTGACTGGTGTGAAATGGTACCTCATAGTGGTTTTGATTTGCATTTCTCTGATAATGAGTGATGTTGAGCATCTTTTCATGTGTTTGTTAGCCATCTGTATGTCTTCTTTGGAGAAATGTCTATGTAGTTCTTTGGCCCATTTTTTGATTGGGTCATTTATTTTTCTGGAGTTGAGCTGTAGGAGTTGCTTGTATATTCTCGAGATTAGTTGTTTGTCAGTTGCTTCATTTGCTATTATCTTCTCCCATTCTGAAGGCTGTCTTTTCACCTTGCTAATAGTTTCCTTTGATGTGCAGAAGCTTTTAAGGTTAATTAGGTCCCATTTGTTTATTTTTGCTTTTATTTCCAATATTCTGGGAGGTGGGTCATAGAGGATCCTGCTGTGATGTATGTCAGAGAGTGTTTATCTTATTAAAAAAAGGAAGATCTGAAATCAATGACCTAAGCTTCCTTTAAGAACTGAATGAGAAGAGCAAAGCAAGCCCATGACCATAAAAGCAAAGAAATAATAAAGATAAAAGCAGAAATTAACAAGTGAGAAAAGAGATAGATAATGGAAAAATTATCAAAGTGAAAAAGTGCTTCTTGGAAAGGACCAACAAAACTGAGAAACCTTAGCTAGACTGATCCAGGAACAAAGAACACAAGTCACCAATATCAGGAATGAAAAGATGCTAACACCACCGACCCTAAAGACATTAAAAGGGTAATAAAATAACATTTTAAATAATTCTGACCACCAAGATGAAATGAGGAAAGTTCTCAAAAAATACAATTTGTAGTATTAACTGATGCCCCAAAAGGCAAGTATCCACAACACATATATCAGACAAAGGGTTTGTATCCAGAATATATCTATAGATCCACCACAGCTTATTAACAAGAAGACAAACTACCAATTTTAAAATGAGACAAGATTTGAAGAGATCTTTACAAAATAAGACACATAGGCAATAAGTACATGAAAAGATAAATTTATATCAGTCATCAGGGAAATGAAAACTAAAAGTATAATAATTTACAACTACACACTCACCAGAATGATCACAGTTTTTAAAAGCTACCTTTCTAAGTGTTGGAGAAATTGTGGAGAAATTGGAACTCATATTGTGAGAAGGTAGAATGGTATAACCATTTTGGAAAACAGTTTGGCAATTCCTTATAAAATTAAACATACACTTACCATATAAACCAGCAATTCCATTCCTGTTTACTGAAGAGAAGACCTGTACATGAATATTGATAGCAGTTTCATTCATAATAAAGTCTACAACTCTAAAGTCTTACAACTCAAATGTCAATTAACAGGTGAATGGATACACAAATTTTAGTATATCCACTCAGCAAAAAAGAAGAAACCAAGTGTTAATACATATAGCAACATGGATAAATCTCAAAAATACGTGATAATGAACAACAAGAACCATGCTACATGGTTCCATTTAAATGAAATTCTAGAAAATGCAAATCTAACCTATAATGGTTGTCTGAGGAGGCCTTACAAATAGCTGAGAAAAGAAGAGAAGGGAAAGGCAAAGGAGAAAGAGAAAGACATATCCAACTGAACGCAGAGTTTCAGACAATAACAAGGAGAGATAAGCCCTCTTAAGTGAACAATGCAAAGAAATAGAGGAAAACATAGAATGGGAAAGACTTGAGATCTCTTTAAGAAAATTGGATATAACAAGGGAACATTTCATGAAAAGATAGGCATAATAAAGGACAAAAATGGCAAGGACCTAACCTAAGCAGAAAAGATTAAGAAAAGGTGGCATGTATACACAGAACTGTACAAAACAGCTCTTAATGATCCGGATAACAATGATGGTGTGGTCACTCACCTAGAGCCAGACATCCTGGAGTGTGAAGTCAAGCGAGCCTTAGGAAGCATTATTATGAACAAAGCTAGTGGAGGTGATGGAATTCCAGCTTAGTTATTCCAAATCCTAAAAGATGATGCTGTGAAAGTGCTGCACTCAATATGCCAGCAAATTTGGAAAACTCAGCAATGACCACAGGGCTGGAAAAGGTCAATTTTCATTCCAATCCCAAAGAAAAGTAATGCAGAAGAATGCTCAAATTACCATACAATTGTACTCATTTCACATGCCAGCAAGTTATGCTCAAAATTTTCAGCTAGGCTTCAGCAGTACATGAACCCAGAACAAGCTAGATTTAGAGAAAGCAGAAGAAATTGCCAACATACACTGGATCATAGAAAAACTAAGGGAATGCCGAAAAAAAAAATCTGCTTCACTGACTATGCTAAAGCCTTTGACTGTGTGGATCACAACAAACTGGAATATTCTTAATGAGATGGGAATACCAGACCACATTACCTGTCTCCTGAGAAACCTGTATGCAGGACAAGAAGCAACAGTTAGACCTGGACATGGAACAACAGACTGGTTCAAAACTGGGAAAGGAGTACATCAAGGCTGTATTTTGTCACCCTGCTTATTTAACTTATATGCAGAGTACATCATGTGAAATGTGAGGCTAGATGAATCAGAAGCTGGAATCAAGATTGCCAGGAGAAATATCAACAACCTCAGATATGCTGATGATACCACTTTAATGGCAGAAAGTGAAGAAGAACTAAAGAGCCTCTTGATGAAGGTGAAAGAGGATAGTGAAAAAGCTGGCTTAAAACTCAACATTCAAAAAACGAAGATCATGGCATCTGGTCACATCACTTCATGGCAAGTAGATGGGGAAAATGTGGAAAGAGAGTGTCAGATTTCATTTTCTTCGGCTCCAAAATCAATGTGGATGGTGACTGGAGCCACGAAATTAAAAGACGCTTGCTCCTTGGAAGAACAGCTATGACAAACCTAAATACTGTATTAAAAAGCAGAGACATCACTTTGCCAACAAAGGTCCGTATAGTCAAAGCTATGATTTTTCCAGTAGTCACATCTCCAGATGCAAGAGTTGGACCGTAAAGACAGCTGAGCACCAAAGAAATGTTGCTTTTGAACTGTGCTGGAGAACACTCTTGAGAGTCTTCTCATGGACAGCAAGGTGATCCAACCACTCAATCCTAAAGGAAATCAACCCTGAATATTCATTGGAAGGGCTGGTGCTGAGGCTGAAGCTCCAATACTTTGGCCACCTGTGGCAAAGAACTGGCTCACTGGAAAAGACCCTGATGCTGGGAAAGACAGGGCAAGAGGAGAAGGGGGCGACAGAGGATGAGATGGTTGGATGGCATCACTGACTCTATGGACAAGAGTTTGAACAAAATTAAGGAGATAGTGAAGGACAGGGAAGCCTGGTGTGCTGCAGTTCATGGGGTTGCAAAGAGTCAGACACAACTGAACAGCAACCTATAGGGATAGAAAGTAGCTCAGTGGTAGCCTAGGATAAAGGGAAAGTATACTGTCTACACAGGGCATCGTGGAACTTTTAGAGAGATAAGGAATTACTTGCAGATGTAGTTATCTGAATCGATACACTTGTTAAAATTCACTGGATTGAGCCTAAAATTAGTGCATGTAAATTGTAACTCAGAGTTGAGTATAAAAAATCCTTCCACAAGGAAAACCCCAAGCCTAGATAGTTTCACTGGTTTTTATTAAATATTTAGGAAGAAATCATACCAATCTTACACAAGTGCTTTCAGGAAATAGGGGAGGCAACACTTCTCAGCCATTTTATGGGACCAACAGTACCATGATACTGAAACCAAACCCATTACAAAAAAACCCTCCAGGTCAATATTCTCCATGAAGAGATAAAATATTAATAAACTGGATGCAATATGTAAAAATGATAATTCATCATGACCAACAGGGGAGTTTATCCCCCAAACAGAAGATAGGCTTAATATTTGAAAATCAGTGGATAGAGTCCAGTTTGTTAACTAAAGAAAAGAGGAAAAAAAAATGTGGCAGACAATTTTGTAGGCACTCAAGAATACCTTTTAAAAGATTCTCTCTCCAGCTGAATCTTGTCTAATATGAGTTAATATTGACTCAACCCCACCTGCCAATTTACCCCACACCTAATCACCAGCTGTTTTTTAAAAGAACTTTGCATTATCAGTACCCCAGGCCCATGCCTGCACTGCACGTGAGGGTCAGAACAGGTTTTCAGATGAAGACCTTTGATGAAGGTCTTCAGAAGATGAAGTCAGAAATCACCTTTGCTTTCTGACTACTTTGTTAGAAGATTTCGTGTGTAGAAAGGGTTTGCATTGCTGTGGCAATCACACTGGATTCTGGAATTTGTTGCATTTTATTTTTTTGATGAGAAACATCCAGATACTTGCCCCAGACAAGGAGAATTTCTGTCTGATACTCCTCTCCTCCCAAAATCTTAGATGCTAATGAAACATGAAGCACACCAGAGGCATCCAAAAATCACCAAAGCCAGACTTTGCATTTAACAGCCACCCTGAAATCAGGAACCTGTTCTCAGTAAACTCCAGGCAACACAACTCAGCTTCTGTTCTTCCAAACCTGATTACTTACCTAAGTTCCTGAAGCCAATGTGAGTCTCTCTCTCTGCACTTTTGAAGAAGCTTCAGCAAAGCTCCTGACACCAAGACGACCATTATAGCAGAATTTCTTTCACCAGATAACTCAGTACCACAAATTCCAACTTGAGGAGCCCAGAGAGGGCCTACCATGCGGCTTCTCTCACCAGTGATAAATGGGAAATGCCTGCAAGAGCCTGGAGATGGGTCTAAACTACCTGGCTAGCCAAGGCAGGTGGGAGAAGCATCTAGTGACTGCCTTGTAGCAACTCAGAAGGAATCAACCTTCATCAAGAACTCATCCAAGATGGCGAACCAAGAGATGCTTGAGAAACCTCTGTGCATTTGTTGGAGAGTCAGAACTCAGGACTTTGAATTGTTCATCCCCAGGGCCAGTCTTTGTACTAGACTGGCTTCCTGTGTGTTCTTGCAGCAGTCCCTGAGTAATCTCCTGGCTTCCTCACCGCCTGCTGCTGTCAATAACTAGAGTGGCCATAAAATTTATCATCCAAACTGGGACACTTGTGAATGTAAAGTGGGTGCTATGAAGTATTACAGTATGACACCAGGTATAAGCTGGGACTACCCCAGGAAAACCAGGACATATGGTCACTCTAATGACGACTTCTCTGGCCAAGGAGTTCTCTTTCTTAAAACTAACTGAAGAATCATGGTCATCACACCATTTTTTTTGCTGCCCCCACAAAAATGCAGGTAGGCTTTTCATTTTAAGGGCTTCATTTCTAATCATTAGAAGTAAAATGACAATGATAAGTTAAAAAAAATCAGAGAAAATTAAAAGAATATTAATTTTCTAATTTATGGTCCATGAATAGCCAAATACCCTGAGATGGCAACTAAAATTTCATAGACTTTAGTTCTAGATTTTATTTCTTTTTCTTTATGTAAATGACAACTTATTCTTGCAGACACATCACATGTGTATTGTGAAAAATAAGAAAATGTTGACAAACCAAAACTACAAAAGAAAACACATTTACCTAGAAATTACTGCTACTGAGTGATGTCAGCAAAAACAGTGGGCTAAGAACCTCAAAATTCTCTCTTCTGCAAAAACAATGGAAAATTAGCAAAAATAATCAGAATCAATTTTTTTCAGAACTCTGGAAATTAAAGAGTTACAGTAATCCAAAAAGTATTTATTTTTAAAAAAGCTAAATCTCAGTAAGAACTGAGGTTTGTATAATAATTTAATTTGCCCTATTCCAATGCATGTCTTTCCAGCTCCACGGTTGTCTTGGAAACCAACAGTTCACAATTACAGTGAAAACCCACCGCCTGGCAGCTACTAGAGGGGCAGAATGGAGCTGGAGCTCCTTCAAAGCTCACTCATAAAGAATTGTCATAATCTGATCTACCTGGTGGATCCTGGGAGATCTCACTTGCGAGGTTGGTTTTATTTGATTGACTCAGGGTTCATCTAATGCCAAAAACCTTTTCCCCAAGACAATTATCAAAAACAATTAGAGGTACTTGTTAAACTTTACAACTGCCTCATTCATTGGATAATGGATGGGGCAAATAACAGACTAACCAAAACACTTAACAGGAAAATTTGACAGTGAAACAATATGTAAAAATATGCCTGGATATCTAGAAGGCCACGTGTATATATCGGGTTGTGCTCATACCCAGGGCTGTGCATATATTTAGCAAAGACCTTAAGAACTAATTTTTACTGACCTTGAGTGTCTGCAAGCAGGAAGTGAAGTGAAAGTTGCTCAGTTGTGTTTAAGTCTTTGCAACCCATGGACCGTAGTCCATGGAATTCTCTAGGCCAGAATACTAGAGTGGGTAGCCTTTCTCTTCACCAGTGGATCTTCCTAATCCAGGGACTGAACCCAGGTCTCCTGCATTGCAGGCGGATTCTTTACCAGCTGAGCCACAAGGGAAGTCCAAGAATACTGAAGTGGGTAGCTTCTCCCTTCTCCAGCAGATCTTCCTGACCAGGGAATTGAACTGAGGTCTCCCCCATTGCAGGCAGATTCTTTACCAACTGAGCTATCAGGGAAGCCCGAGCAAGCAGGAAGTGAAGGCAAAGGAAGAATTTTCAACTGCCTAGCTGAGTGTTGAAGAAGTGCCCCAACATACACACTGAACTCTTCTGCAAAGACTGGAAGGCTTATTGATTTCTAGAAATGTCTGCCTATTATTAGCTGACCACTAAGCTAAGAAAGCAGACATTTCAACAGTCATACACAGCAAAGAATATAGACTTTACAGAATTTGTTCAGAAAAGTCATTAAACAATCAATAACAAACAGAAACAGCAATGACAAACCCTGGGGAGGGGAGAGAATCTGATTTAAAGATTATATTCCAGATTGCCAATCTGAATTCCAGTTTGCCATATTATATTAAATGTCCAATTTTCAGAAAAAATTGAGAGAAGAAAATAAATATGAACATAGGGTCAATTCAGTTCAGTTCAGTCCAGTCGCTCAGTCGTGTCTGACTCTTTGCGACCCCATGAATCCCAGCACGCCAGGCCTCCCTGTCCATCACCAACTCCCGGAGTTCACCCAGACTCATGTCCATTGAGTCAGTGATGCCATCCAGCCATCTCATCCTCTGTCGTCCCCTTCTCCTCCTGCCCCCAATCCCTCCCAGCATCAGAGTCTTTTCCAATAAGTCAACTCTTCTCATGAGGTGGCCAAAGTACTGGAGTTTCAGCTTCAGCATCATTCCTTCCAAAGAAATCCCAGGGCTGATCTCCTTCAGAATGGACTGGTTGGATCTCCTTGCAGTCCAAGGGACTCTCAAGAGTCTTCTCCAACACCACAGTTCAAAAGCATCAATTCTTCGGCACTCAGCCTTCTTCTTCACAGTCCAACTCTCACATCCATACATGACCACAGGAAAAACCATAGCCTTGACTAGACGGACCTTTGTTGGCAAAGTAATGTCTCTGCTTTAAAATATGTTATCTAGGTTGTTCATAACTTTCCTCCCAAGGAGTAAGCATCTTTTAATTTCATGGCTGCAGTCACCATCTGCAGTGATTTTGGAGCCCAGAAAAATAAAGTCTGACACTGTTTCCACTGTTTCCCCATCTATTCCCCGTGAAGTGATGGGACCAGATGCCATGATCTTCATTTTCTGAATGTTGAGCTTTAAGCCAACTTTTTCACTCTCCACTTTCACTTTCATCTGTTAAGGGGTTAGCTGCACTTTGATATAAATGAAAATGAAAACGCAGCATATCAAACCTCTTGGGATGCAATGAAAGCAGTCCTCATATGCAAGTGTAGAGTTTAAATTGTTATATTTAAAAGAATAAAGTTTTCTTGACAACAACCTAACCTCCCATATTGAAAAACTAGTAAAAGAGAGCAATCTAAACCCAAAGCAAACATTAAGATAGAAACAATAAAGCTTGAAAGTGAAGTCACTCAGTTGTGTCCCGACTCTTTGCAACCCCATGGCCTGCCATTGGAATTCTCCAGGCCAGAATACTGGAGTGGGCAGCCATTCCCTTCTCCAGCAGATCTTCCCAGCCCAGGGATTGAGCCCAGGTCTCCTGGACTGCATGTGGATTCTTTACCATCTGCGCCACCTGGGAAGCCCAAGAATACTAGAGTGGGTAGTCTATCTCTTTCGAACCAGGGTCTCCTAAATTGTAGGTGGATTCTTTACAAGTTGAGCTACCAGGGAAGCCCCTGGTAAATAATGAAGCTTAGACCTGAAATAAATGAAATAGACAATAGAAAAATAATAGAGATAATCAATTAAACAAAAAGTTGGTTCTTTGAAAAGATCAACAAAATTGACAAAATATTAGCTAGACTGACCAAGAAAATATGAGGACACTCAAATTACTAAAATGAAGAATGAAAGACAGACAATACTAGTGTCTCACAGAAATAAAAAATGATTATAAAAAGTGTTCTATGAATAATTGTATGCCAAAAAATTAGGCAGCCTAGATAAGATGCACACATTCCTAGAGAGACACAAACCATCAAACTGACTGAAGAAGGAATAGAAATTTTGAATAAACCTATAACAAGTAAAGAGATTGAATTAATAATCAAAAACTTCCTACAAAGAAAAGCCCAGAACCATATGGTTTTAGCAGTGAATTCTACCAAATATGTAAAGAAGAATTAACATCAGTCCTTTACAAACGGTTGCAAAAAATACAAGACGAAGGCATACTTTCCAACTCATTCTATGAGGCCATTATTAACCTAATACCAAAGCCAGACAAAGATATTTAAGAAAACTAAAGATCACTATCCCTTAAGATCTTAGACACAAAAGTTCTCAATAAATACCAGAAAATTGAATCTTGCCACATGGAAGAAGGCTTATACACTATGACAGAATATGTTTTGGTTCAATGTATGAAAACCAATGTAACACATTATATTAATAGAATGAAGCACAGTACCATATGATCATATGATCATCTCAATAGATACCAGAACAAGCATCTCACAAATGTCAACACCCTTTCATAATAAAAAACACTAAAAAAACTATAAATAGAAGAGAACTTCCTCAGTCTGATAAAAGGGCATCTACAAAACCCCCTCAGAAGACATTCTTAATGGTGAAAGACTGAAAGCTTTTCTCCCTAAGATCAGGAACAAGACAAGGGTGTCTGCTGTCAACAGTTCTAATCCACATAGTACTGGAGGTTCTAGCCAGCACAATTAAAAAAAAAAAAAAAAAAAAGTCACACAGATTGGGAAGGAAAAGGTAAAAATCTATGTCTATTTCTAGATGATATTTTTTTGTATATAGTAAATCCTACAACATAGACAAAATGTTAGCACTAATAAAATTTTAACAAGATTACAGGATACAAGATTTAAAAATCAGTTGCATTTCCACGCACTAGTAATGGACAACTCAAAAATAAAATTAAGGAAACAATTCCATTTACGGTAGCATCAAAAAATACTTAGGACTGAATTTTACAAAAGAAGTGTGAGACTTCCTTATACAACAAAACTCAAAATGGATTAAAAACCTAAATGTAAGGCAGGATGCTATAAAACTCTTGGAGGAACACTTAGGCAGAACACTCTTTGACATAAATTGCAGCAAGGTCTTTTTTGATACACCTCTTATCAGATCAGATCAGTCTCTCAGTCGTGTCCGACTCTTTGCGACCCTATGAATCGCAGCACCCCAGGCCTCCCTGTCCATCACCAACTCCCAGAGTTCACTCAGACTCACGTCCATCGAGTCAGTGATGCCATCCAGCCATCTCATCCTCTGTTGTCCCCTTCTCCTCCTGCCCCCAATCCCTCCCAGCATCAGAGTCTTTTCCAATGAGTCAACTCTTCACAGGAGGTGGCCAAATACTGGAGTTTCAGCTTCAGCATCATTCCTTCCAAAGAAATCCCAGGGCTGATCTCCTTCAGAATGGACTGGTTGGATCTCCTTGCAGTCCAAGGGACTCTCAAGAGTCTTCTCCAACACCACAGTTCAAAAGCATCAATTCTTCAGCGCTCAGCCTTCTTCACAGTCCAACTCTCACATCCATACATGACCACAGGAAAAACCATAGCCTTGACTAGACGGACCTTTGTTGGCAAAGTAATGTCTCTGCTTTTCAATATGCTGTCTAGGTTGGTCATAACTTTCCTTCCAAGGAGTAAGCATCTTTTAATTTCATGGCTGCAGTCACCATCTGCAGTGATTTTGGAGCCCAGAAAAATAAAGTCTGATACTGTTTCCACTGTTTCCCCATCTATTCCTCATGAAGTGATGGGACCGGATGCCATGATCTTTGTTTTCTGAATGTTGAGCTTTAAGCCAACTTTTTCACTCTCCACTTTCACTTTCATCAAGAGGCTTTTTAGTTCCTTTTCACTTTCTGCCATAAGGGTGGTGTCATCTGCATATCTGAGGTTATTGATATTTCTCCCGGCAGTCTTGACTCCAGCTTGTGTTTCTTCCAGTCCAGTGTTTCTCATGATGTACTCTGCATACAAGTTAAATAAGCAGGGTTACAATATACAGCCTTGACGTACTCCTTTTCCTATTTGGAACCAGTCTGTTGTTCTATGTCCAGTTCTAACTGTTGCTTCCTGACCTGCATACAGATTTCTCAAGAGACAGATCAGGTGGTCTGGTATTCCCATCTCTTTCAGAATTTTCCAGTTTATTGTGATCCACACAGTCAAAGGCTTTGGCATAGTCAATAAAGCAGAAATAGATGTTTTTCTGGAACTCTCTTGCTTTTTCCATGATCCAGCGGATGTTGGCAATTTGATCTCTGGTTCCTCTGTCTTTTCTAAAACCAGTTTGAACATCAGGAAGTTCATGGTTCGCATATTGCTGAAGCCTAGCTTGGAGAATTTTGAGCATTACTTTGCTAGCATGTGAGATGAGTGCAATTGTGTGGTAGTTTGAGCATTCTCTGGCATTGCCTTTCTTTGGGATTGGAATGAAAACTGACCTTTTCCAGTCCTGTGGCCACTGCAGGCACAGAGGAGCTACCCCACGTCCAAGGTCAGGGGCAGCGGCCATGAGGAGATACCCCATATCCAAGGTAAGGAGCAGCAGCTGCACTTTGCTGGAGCAGCCAGGAAGAGATACTCCGATCTAAGGTAAGAGAAACCCCAGTATGACGGTAGGTGCTGAGAGAGGGCATCCGAGGGCAGACAGACTGAAAACCACAATCGCAGACAACTAGCCAATCTGATCACATGGACCACAGCCTTGTCTAACTCAATGAAACTAAGCCATGCCGTGTGGAGCCACTCAAGACAGAGGGGTCATGGTGGAGAGGTCGGACAAAATGTGGTCCACTGGAGAAGGGAATGGCAAACCACTTCAGTATTCTTGCCTTGAGAACTCTATGAACAGTATGAAAAGGCAAAAAGATAGGATACTGAAAGATGAACTCCCCAGGTCAGTAGGTGCCCAATATGCTACTGGAGATCAGTGGAGAAATAACTCCAGAAAGAATGAAGTGATGGAGCCAAAGCAAAAACAACACCCAGTTATGTATGTGATTGGTGATAGAAGCAAGGTCCGATGCTGTAAAAGCAATATTGCATAGGAACCTGGAATGTTAGGTCCATGAATCAAGGCAAATTGGAAGTGGTCAAATAGGAGATGGCAAGAATGAATGTAGACATTCTAGGAATCAGTGAACTAAAAAGGACTAGAATGGGTGAATTTAACTCAGATGACCATTATATCTACTACTGCGGGCAGGAAGCCCTTAGAAGAAATGCAGTAGCCATCATGGTCAACAAGAGAGTCCGAAATGCAGTACTTGGATGCAATCTCAAAAATGACAGAATGATCTCTGTTCATTGCCAAGGCAAACCATTCAATATCATAGTAATCCAAGTCTATGTCCCAACCAGTGATGCTGAAGAAGCTGAAGTTGAATGGTTCTATGAAGACCTACAAGACCTTCTAGAACTAACGCCCAAAAAAGATGTCATTTTCATTATAGGGGACTAGAATGCAAAAGTAGGAAGTCAAGAAACACCTGGAGTAACAGGCAAATTTGGCCTTGGAGTACAGAATAAAGCAGGACAAAGGCTAATAGAGTTTTGCCAAGAGAATGCACTGGTCATAGCAAACACCCTCTTCCAGCAATGCAAGAGATGACTCTACACATAGACATCACCAGATGGTCAATACCGAAATCAGATTGAATATATTCTTTGCAGCCAAAGATGGAGAAACTCTATACAGTCAGCAAAAACAAGACTGGGAGCTGACTGTGCCTCATATCATGAACTCCTTATTGCCAGATTCAGACTTAAATTGAAGAAAGTATGGAAGATCACTAGACCATTCAGGTATGACCTAAATCAAATCCCTTACGATTATACACTGGAAGTGACAAATAGATTCAAGGGATTAGATCTGATAGACAGAGTGCCTGAAGAACTACAGATGGAGGTTCGTGACATTGTACAGGAAACAGGGATCAAGACCATCCCCAAGAAAAAGAAATGCAAAAAGGCTAAATAGCTCTTTGAGGAGGACTTACAAATAGCTGAGAAAAGAAGAGAAATGAAAGGCAAAGGAGAAAAGGAAAGATATACCCATTTGAATGCAGAGTTCCAAAGAATAGCAAAGAGAGATAAGAACGCCTTTCTCAGTGCAAAGAAATGGGGGAAAATAATAGAATGGGAAAGACTAGAGATCTCTTTAAGAAAATTAGAGATACCAAAGGAACATTTCATGCAAAGATGGGCTCGATAAAGGACAGAAATGGTATGGACCTAACAGAAGCAGAAGATATTAAGAAGAGGTGGCAAGAATACACAGAAGAACTATACAAAAAAGATCTTCATGACCCAGATAACCACGATGGTGTGATCACTCATCTAGAGCCAGATATCCTGGAATGTGAAGTCAAGTGCACCTTAGAAAGAATCGCTACAAACAAAGCCAGCTTTGGAGGTGATGGAATTCCAGTTGAGCTATTTCAAATCCTGAAAGATGATGCTGTGAAAGTGCTGCACTCAAGATGCCAGCAAATTTGGAAAACTCAGCAGTGGCCACAGGACTGGCAAAGGTCAGTTTTCATTCCAATCCCAGAGAAAGGCAATGCCAAAGAATGCCCAAACTGCCGCACAATTGCACTCATCTCACACGCTAGTAAAGGAATGCTCAAAATTCTCCAAGCCAGGCTTCAGCAATATGAGAATCGTGAACTTCCAGATGTTCAAGCTGGTTTTAGAAAAGGCAGAGGATCCAGAGATCAAATTGCCAACATCCGCTGGATCATAAAAAAAGCGAGAGAGTTCCAAAAATCTACTTCGGCTTTATTGACTATGCCAAAGCCTTTGACTATGTGGATCACAACAAGCTGTGGAAAATTCTGAAAGAGATGAGAATACCAGACCACCTGACCTGACTCCTGAGAAATCTGTATGCAGGTCAGGAAGCAACAGTTAGAACTGGACATGGAACAACAGACTGGTTCCAAATAGGGAAAGGATTATGTCAAGGCTGTATATTGTCACCCTGCTTATTTAACTTCTATGCAGAGTAAATCATGAGTAATGCTGGCCTGGATGAAGCACAAGCTGGAGTCAAGATAGCTGGGAGAAACATCAATATCCCCAGATACGCAGATGACAACACTCTTATAGTGAAAGTGAAGAACTACATAGCCTCTTGATGAAAGTGAAAGAGGAGAGTGAAAAAGTTGGCTTAAAGCTCAACATTTAGAAAACTAAGATCATGGCATCTGGTCCCATCACTTCATGACAAATAGGGAAACAGTGACAGACTTTATTTTGGGGGAGCTCCAAAATCACTGCAGATGGTGACTGCAGCCATGAAATTAAAAGACGCTTACTCCTTGGAAGGAAAGTTATGACCAACCTAGACAGCATATTAAAAAGCAGAGATATTACTTTGCCAACAAAGGTTCGTCTAGTCAAGACTATGGTTTTTCCTGTGGTCATGTATGGATGTGAGAGTTGGACTATAAAGAAAGCTAAGCACCAAAGAATTGATGCTTTTGAACTGTGTTGTTGGAGAAGACTCTTGAGAGTCCCTTGAACTGCAAAGGAAATCCAACCAGTCCATCCTATAGGAAATCAGTCCTGGGTGTTCATTGGAAGGACTGATGCTGAAGCTGGAAGTCCAATACTTTGGCCATCTGATTCGAAGAGCTGACTCATTTGAAAAGACCCTGATGCTGGGAAAGATTGAGGGCAGGAGGAGAAGGGGACAACAAAAGATGAGATGGTTGGATGGCATCACCAGTTCAATGGAGTCGAGTTTGAGTAAGCTCCTGGAGTTGGTGATGGACAAGGAGGCCTGGCATGCTGCAGTCCATGGAGTTGCAAAGAGTCATACATGACTAAGCGACTGAACTGAACTGAACTGAAGGTTTTAACCAAAATGAAATATTACTAGATACACTTTTTTGAAGCCTTTTTTTTCCCAGTCATCTTGATCTTTCTGTATGTTTCATTTAATCTAGTACCCAATACAAATTCCAATTTCCCCATTTGTTTAAAAAATGTTCTTTACAATTGGTTCATCCAAATCAGTATCCAATCCAGGACCCTAGAGTACCTCTTGTTTTTATGTCTCTTAAGTCTCTTTGAACATAGCACAGTCCCTTTTTCCATGACACTGACTATTGAAGAGGCCAGATCAGTTGTCTTGTAGAACATCCTACCATCAGGATTTGTTTGGTTACTCCCTCATGGTATTGTTTGACTTGTGCCTCCATCTCCTGTTTTTCATACAAAATAAAACTTATATCTAAAGTATTTATTCAAATGAGGTATATTTGGATAGAATGTATCATAGGTTGTACTGTGTACTCAATATTAAGTCATATCATAGGACACATAACACGTGGATGACCATCTCTTAGAAACACTAGGACTGAGGCCAGGATGAGAGTGATGACAGTCTAACACCTTTGCTGTACCCGTTTTTCACCTTACCACTGGAAATCTCTTTGTGGTGTGTTGCTTTGGTGCTATACAGGTATCAGCTCTTCAACATGATTCACCGGTCTTTTAAAATCAATTGACACACCTTGCCTGAAATAATATTTTCATTAGAATTTCCCAACTATTGCTTTCCTTATTGTGTAATTCCTTCTGCATTTATTTGCTGGCATTCTTCTGTTATCACTTTGCCTCATTGGCTAGGGCTATTTGCTTATCCTGAAACACTGTTCCTGCTGAAAAGGAAGGATAAATGCTTGAAAGTGAAAGTGTTAGTTGCTCAGTTATGTCTGACTCTTTGTGACCCCGTGGACTGTAGCCCACCAGGCTCCTCTGTCCGTGGAATTCCCCAGGCAAGAATACTGGAGTGGGTTGTCATTTCCTTCTCTAGGGGATCTTCCCAACCCAGGGATCGAACCTAAGTCTTCTGCATTGCATGTGGATTCTTTACCATTTGAGCCACCAGGGAAGCCCTTAGTTACAAATTTTCCCTTAGAGTTCACCAACCCCATCTTCCTTTCCTCTACTTTCTATACAGCTTCCTTTCAGCCTGAATATGTATTCAAGGTCTCTCTCCAGCCTAGTGTAGATCCATTTGGCATTTCCTCTCAGCAGCTCCATTAATTTAGCCCCTAACTTTTTCTAGAACTCAAAACGCCCCATGGAACACCCATTAGTTGTGGCCTTAGGCCTATAGAAATTGTCCAAGCATCCATTTCAACAAGAATAATAACCAAGTAGAGGCTGGAATCCATTTGTATCTTCCATGCTAACTGTGCCTGAGCTTTACAGGGTAAGTCCTCGCCAGACTCATATCAATTCTAACCCTGTTCTCTTGAAATTATTTTGCCTAATCTCAGGCCTTTGGAAATGATTATTAAGATAAATAAACACACTGGCAAGGAATCATGGTATGGAAAGATGAGAACTGTATCATCAGCAGAGGCCAAATGTTTGAAGAGGAGAGAAAGTCCTGATGAAAGACCCTGAGCAGCAGCTTAAGTTGTGGATCCAAAAGCCCTTTTCTTCTACAGGGAAGATGTAAGTCTGAACAAGAAGGGCTCAAACCTGGAGAAGCAGTGGCTGACTTGTGATACTTTGTCCTCAGCTCATGCCAAGGCAGGATGCAAGCAAAGGGGAACAGGACCTCGCAGGCAGTCTCACAAGAGCTTGGAGAATGAGCACCTCCGCAGCCCCCAGGGTGTATGAACTGACTGATGTATAAACCAGAACACCAATGCAATGCGTTCATATACAAAGAGGACGCTCCTTGCCAAAGAGACCAGATGTTCATGCTGACTGGTCAGCGTATTCTCTCCTGTTGGAAAATCTACATGGAAAGCCAAATTATAATCAAGAGGTTGTTTGTGAGCATGAAATCAGAACAAAGGGAGGGAATTGGACGAGCTCTGTGGCATCCATAGGGATATAGAGTGGACTGCATATTTGTGTCAAATGGTCAAAAAACAACTCTTTCCCTTGACAGGGCTGGAGACATCATGACAAATGTTTGTTCCTTGGCTCCACTTTTCAGCACTCCCTACAGACCCCCCTTCTGCTCACATATTCCTTTTTCAGCTGTTAAGGCCATTGATTAGGTTACAGCTTTGCTCCACATTCCATCATGCCTTGATTAAATTTCCAGGAGCTGCTGCATCCTGTTTCTTAGGATGACATTTGCAGACATTTATTCACATTCATTTTGTGTGGATTTCACTAGTTCAACAATCAAATGCTAATATTATTTACCATTTTGGACGATACTTTACAACTGTGCCCTATGTATGGATATATTAGACAGCAGAAAAAAAGGTTAAAAATGACCAGTGTGATAAAGGGGAAGTTTTCCTATGGTTTGATCTCCCATGTGCCTTCATGAGCACTGTCACAGAACTTCATTCCTTTGACAAATATTTATTGTGTGCCTACTATATGCCAGGCAACGTATCAGGCACTGGAAATACAAAGAACTATATTCCTGCCTTCAAGGAGCGGATAAGGTAGTGAAGGAGGCAGGCACGGAATCATCCATCACAGCTCAGCATGGTAGACACGGTGTGCCTACCATGGAAGAGTTCCATGGAAGCATTTTGAAAAACCACTTCTCAGGGACTTCCTGGTGGTCTAGTGGTTAAGACTCCACGCCTCCAAAGCAGGGTGCCCGGGTTCAATCCCAGGTCAGGGAACTAGATGCTACATGCTGCAACTAAGAGTTCCCATGTTACAACTAAAAAAAAGAAAAATGATCCCACATGCTGCCACAAAGATCCTGCATGTCACAACTAAGACCTGGAGCCCAAACAAATAAATAAAAAAAGCACTTCCCAACGTCTGAGATGAGGGTAGAAGTTAGTCAGGGAAGGCTGCCAGGAAGAGATGAACTTTATCCTAAAGGGAGAGTGAAGGGTGAAAATAGGATTTTCCGAGCAGAAAGAATAGCCAGCACAAAGACTCAGGGGCAAGAGACAACATGGCCCACTTGAAGCCATTCTATATGGTAAGAGATTGGGCTGAAATGGTAGGCAGAGAACAGAATTTCAAAGGTCTTATGTATCATCTAAAGAATAAGATCTGGTCATAAGACTCTGGAAAATCACTGAAGGGTTCTAAAGTCTACTTGGTGTAAAATTAATATAGCCAGTCCAACCTGTTATTTTGTTTTCATGGTGATAAAGTATATATAACAGAAAGCTTACCATTTAAAAATTTTAAAGTATATATTACATATATATATACATATATAGCATATTTTGTTTATTCATCAGTTGATAGAGACTTGGTTTGTTTCTACCTTTTGGCTAATGTGAATAATGCAAATATGAACATTAGTATACAAGTATATGTTTTCCCATTTTCAACTCTTTCAGATATATGCCTAGGAGTGGAATTGCTGAGTCATATGGTAATTCTATGTCTATGTTTTTGAAGAACCATCAACTATTTTTTCATGGACTTCCCCAGTGGCTTGGTGGTAAAGAATCTATCTGCAATGCAGGAGACTCAGGAGACATGGGTTTGATCTCTGGGGTTGGGAAGATTCCCCTGGAGGAGGAAATGGCATCCCATTCCATTATTCTTGCCAGGGAAAATTCCATGGACAGAGGATTCTGGAGTGTTACAATTCTATAGGGTTGCAAAGAGTTGGACACGACTGAACTACTGAATACACACACACAAGTATTTTTACATAGGAGATGCATCATTTTACCTTCCCACTAGCAATGCATAAGCATTCCAATCCACATCCTCACCAACACCTGTTTTCCATTTTTTAAATAATCCTAGCCATCCTACTGGTTATCAAGCGGTACCTTATTTTAGTTTTAATTTGCTTGTCTCTAATGACTAATGATGTTGAATATCTTTTCATGTTCTTACTGGTCACTTGAGTATTTTCTTTGCAGAAATGTCTATTTCAGTCTTTGCCCTTTCTAAATTTTGGTTGTTTTTATTTCTTTTGTTGTTCCTGGTGTTGATTTTTAAGAGTTCTTCATACATTCCAGATATTAATCTCTTCTCAGATTCATGATTCTGATTATGCAGTAATTTTTTTCCTGCAAATATTTTCTTCCTTTCTGTAGGTTATCTTTTCATTTTGTCTACAGTGTCCTTTAAAGTATAAATGTTTTAATCTTGATGAAGATCAATTAAATATATTTTCTTTTGTTGCCTGAGCTCTTGGCTCAGAAATCATTGCCAAGTCCAATGTTACAAAGATTTCTCCTTATGTTTTCTTCTAACAGTTTTATAGTTTTAGCTCTTGTATTTAAGTCTTTGATACATTTTGAGATAATTTTTGTATATGGTATAAGGTTTAACTTTGTTATTTTACATGCGAATATCCAGTTTTCCCAACACCATTTAAAAATATTATTTTAGAATATAGTTGATTTACAATGTTGGGTTAATTTTAGGTGTGCAGCAAAGCGATGCAGTTATAAATATACACATATCTATTCTTTCAGATTCTTTTCCCATACAGGTTATTACAGAGTATTGAGTAGAGTTCCCCGTACTACAAAGTAGATCCTTATTGATCACATATATCTACTTTATATATATATATAATATATATATATTATATATATATCTACTTTATATATAGTAATGTGTATGTTAACCCCAACCTCCTAATTTATTCCTCCCCACTAAGGCACCATTTGTTAAACAGACTTTCCTTTCCCTCGTCCAACTTTCCTTTGATTAGTGTTTACATGGTATAGTTTTTTCTATCCATCTACATTTAACCAATGAGTAGTTTTATATTTAAAGTATATTTCTTGTAGATAACAAATAGATGGTTTTCTTTAGCCAATATAATAGTCTTTACCATTTATTGATAATTGGGGTGTTTATAGCAGGGGTTTGTTTGAAAATGTTTTCTGCAAAGGGCCAGATAGTAAGTATTTTAGGTTGAAAGTCATCCAGTCTCTGTTGCAAATGCTTGACTCTGCCATTATAGTGAGAAGGAAGCCATAGGTAATGGATAAATTCATGGGCATGACTGTGTTCCAATGAAACTTATTTTACAAAAACAGGCAGCAGGCTAGGCTTGAGCTGAGGGCTATAGTGTACTGACTTCTGGTGTAGAATTATTTATATTTGTTTTAACTATTGGTATGCTGGGATTGGGCTTCCTGGGTGGCTCAGTGGTAAAATAATACATCTGCAATGCAGGAGTCGCAGGAGACACAGGTTCGATCCCTGATCGGGAGGATCCCCTGGATAAGGAAATGCCAACACACTCCAGTATTCTTGCCTAGAGAAGCCCATGGACAGAGGAGCATGGTGGGCTACAGTCCATAGGGTCACGGAGAGTTGGACATGACTGAAGCAACTTAACATGCATGCACACACACATGCTTGGATTGAAACCTAGTGTCTTGCTCTTTGTATCCTATTTGTTCCATTTATTATTTATTCTTTTTTTTTCTGCCTTCTTTGGAGTGGCAGTATTTTTATTAATCCATTTAATCTCCATTATTGGCTTGTTATTCATGACTTTTTAAGTGCTTACAATATCCACCCTAAACTTATTACAGTCTACCTTGAAATAACATTCCACTCCACGTTTAGTTTAAGACTGTCACAACAGTACAATCTCAATTTCCTCTCCTGACCTTTGTGCCACTGTTATATATTTTAATTCTGTATGTTATAATTCCCATAGTACCTTGTTACTATTTGTACTTAGTAAATTTTCTTTCAAATAGAATAAATATTTAAAAACGTCTTTTATATGTATCCTCATTTTGTCATTTCCATTACTCTTCACTTACGTATGTCCAAATTTCCACTAGGATCATACTCTTTCTGCCAAAGAACTTTCTTTCACTTTTTGTGTAATACAGGCTTATTAGCAATGGGTTCGTTCAATTTTTGGTGTCTGGAAAAAGTCTATATCATCTTCATTTTCAGCAGATATTTACACTGAGCATAGAATTCTAGGTTGACTTTTTCCTTTCTGTGCTTAAAAATGTCTTCTGTTCTGTATAGTTACTGACAAGGCGTTTGCTGTACTCTTATCTTTCTTCTTCTGTGTATAATTTTGGCCCCTTGGTTGCCTTTGAGATTTTATTCCAAAAAAGAGAAATCTTTAGTTTTTAGCAAATTGACTGTGAGCATATAGGCATTTTTCAGAGATATCGTGGTTTCGATTCCAGACCGCCACAATAAAGTGAACATTGCAATACAACTAGTCACATGCATTTTTTGGTTTCCCAGTGCATATAAAAGTTATGCTTACACTATACTGCAGACTACTAACTGTACAATAGCATTATGTCTAAAAGCTATATATATATATATATGTACCTTAATTTAAAAATCCTGTATTGCTAAAAAAGGCTAACCATCATCTGAGCTTTTCACGAGTTGTAGTAGTAATATCTAAGATCAATGGTCACGGATCATCATAACAAATATAATTTGTTTGAAACAAGTTTGAAATATTGTGAGAATTACCAAAATGTGACACAGAAACATGAAGTAAACAAATGCTGTTGGAAAAATTGAAAATACACTTGTTCAATGTAAGGCTGCCACAAAACTTTAGTTTGTAAAAATTGCAGAATTAGTAAAGCACATACAAAATGACATATGATTGTATTGGTAGATGCGACTTTGTTTTGGTTTGGTTGTGTTTATGCTGCTTGAGATTCTCTGTGCCTCTTGGATCTGTAGTTTGTTGTATTTCATTAATTTTGGAAAATTCTTGGCCATTATATCTTTAAATATTTCAATTGCCCCATTCTCTACCTTCTCCTTGATATTGCCCCACAGTTCCGTTCAGTTCAGTTCATTTCAGTCGCTCAGTCGTGTCCGACTCTTTGCGACCCCGTGAATCACAGCACGCCAGGCCTCCCTGTCCATCACCAACTCCCGGAGTTCACTCAGACTCACATCCATCGAGTCAGTGATGCCATCCAGCCATCTCATCCTCTGTCGTCCCCTTCTCCTCCTGCCCCCAATCCCTCCCAGCATCAGATTCTTTTCCAATGAGTCAACTCTTCTCATGAGGTGGCCAAAGTACTGGAGTTTCAGCTTCAGCATCATTCCTTCCAAAGAAATCCCAGGGCTGATCTCCTTCAGAATGGACTGGTTGGATCTCCTTGCAGTCCAAGGGACTCTCAAGAGTCTTCTCCAACACCACAGTTCAAAAGCATCAATTCTTCAGCGCTCAGCCTTCTTCACAGTCCAACTCTCACATCCGTACATGACCACAGGAAAAACCATAGCCTTGACTAGACGGACCTTTGTTGGCAAAGAAATGTCTCTGCTTTTGAATATGCTATCTAGGGTGGTCATAACTTTCCTTCCAAGGAGTAAGCATCTTTTAATTTCATGGCTGCAGTCACCATCTGCAGTGACTTTGGAGCCCAGAAAAATAAAGTCTGATACTGTTTCCACTGTTTCCCCATCTATTTGCCATGAAGTGATGGGACCGGATGCCATGATCTTCGTTTTCTGAATGTTGAGCTTTAAGCCAACTTTTTCACTCTCCACTTTCACTTTCATCAAGAGGCTTTTGAGTTCCTCTCACTTTCTGCCAGTTTCACAGTTTTTTCATTTTTTGGGGGGGGGGGGCCATTTTGGCCATTTTTTTGTGAGATTAGTTTCCTGACCAGGGACTGAACCCAGGCACTGGCAGTGAAAGCATCAAGTCCTAATCACTGGACTGCCAGGGAATTTCCTGTCCTACAGTTTTAAAATTCTCACTTTTGTACCCTCTTCCCCACTTTTTTCTCCCTGTGTTTCATTTTGGATAATTTCTAATGTACTGTCTTCTAGTTATCTAGTCTGCTGATGATTCTATTACAAGAATTCTTGATCTTTGCTATTGTATTTTTTATCTCTCACATTTACTTTTTAGAGTTTCCATCTAGCTACAAAATTTCCCATATGTTCATTCATGTTTTCTGCCTTTTCCACTAGATCTTTAATGTATTTGTCATAGACATTTAGAAGTTTCTATCTGATAGGCCCTTATTGCTGAGATCTGGTTCTGTTGATAGCTTTCTCTCTTGATGATAAGGCTTCCCCTCTTTCTTGCTCTCATTTTTCCCTTTTTGTATTGTCATAATTTGTTATCAAATGCTGGACATTATGTGCAGAAGCCAATAGAGATGGAGGCAAATAGTGTTTATGCCTGGAAAGAGTCATGTTTCTTCTGTTAGGCAATTATTATGGGGCTTGAGTTGAGCTGGGAAAGATTGAGGGCGGGAGGAGAAGGGGACGACAGAGGATAAGATGGTTGGATGGCATCACCAACTCAATGGACATGGGTTTGGGTGGAGTCCGGGAATTGGTGATGGACAGGGAGGCCTGACGTGCTGCGGTTCACGGGGTCGCAAAGAGTCGGACACGACTGAGCGACTGAACTGAACTGAGTTGATGTAGGCAATAGTTGCTGCTGCTGCTGCTAAGTCATATCAGTCGTGTCCGACTCGTAGCGACCCCATGGACTGCAGTCTACCAGGCTCTTCTGTCCATGGGACTTTCCAGGCAAGAGTACTGGAGTGTGTCGCCAGTGCCTCCTCCGAGGCAGTAGTTGAGCTGGTTTGATTTAGTTGTCACTATCATTACCCTTGGTGTAGCAGCAAGTGCCATTACCTCGTGCTTAGTGTGGAGTAAGGATTGCTGGAGGATTTGTTCTCAGTCTTGTCTCCACCTCAGCAATAGGCTGCTTGTTACATGACCATGTTGGAAGCAGGTGGTGGTCCCTGATTCTCCTGGTCCAGTCTCAGATAAGGCCTATGCATCTGTGCCTGGGAAGTGGAACGTTCTTAATGTTCCTACCCTCCTTCCCCATATCTCCCATGATAGCCAAGCTCTGCCTTGTGTCTTTGGTGGGGTTTGAGCAGGAGAGAAGCATGTGTTTCTCTCCCAGTGGTTGTCTACCTCTGTTTTATGTTGGTGTAGTTTCTCGGACCCGAGGTTTCCATGATTTCTCCCACCCTCCCTGCACTGCCCCAGGAACAAACAGCTTCTGCTTCTATACTTCCTCCTGAAACAATAGATGTCCACTCAGCTCCTGTGAGTGAGAAATGATTTCCTGCCATCCCCCATCTGCAGATGGTCTTTGCTTCAACCCCTCTCCTGGTGACCCTGAGGACAGGAGGGTCTACTGCCTCTCCTCCTGTGGCTTAAAGCTTTTTTGCTTTAATAAAGAAGGGTCAGATGACATGGACCCTGGTGGTGGTTTCTGCTTATTCCCAGCAGCAGCCAGTTACCTCTACAAACCTATATCTCCAAGGGGGCTCCCTCTGATCTCCTGTCCTGCCCCCAGTCTTCTTCAGGAGCACCTATTAACCACCCATGGAGAAGATTTTGCAAGTGAACAGAAACTCTCCTTGTGTCTGGGACTCTGTGCTAGTCAGGGTTCTCCAGAGAAACAAAGTCAGTATAAATACATATAGATACAAATGTATATTTATATAGTTAAATATAAATAAGATTTATTTTCTCTCTCTCAGATATACATGGAGGCTGTCACAATTACGGAGGCTGGCAAGTCCAAAATGTAGGGTAGGCTGGCAGGCAAAAGCCCCAGAGGAAAGCTGATTCTACATCTCAGATCTAAAGGCTGTCTGCTGACAGAATTCCCATTTCCTCCAGGGACCTCAGTCTTTTAAGATCTTCAACTGATTGGATATGGCCCATCCACATATCAAGGGCAATCTGCTTTATTCAAAGCCTATTGATTTAAATGCTATGTAAATTAAAAAACAAAACAAAACCTCTTCAGGAACATCCAGAATAGTGTTTGGCCAAGTATCTGGGTATCACGCCTAGTCAAACGGATGCATAAAATTAACAAACACAGGCTCCCGGTTATTCTAAACTGATCTGCTAGGCTAAACTCAGCCTTTAGGAATTAGTGAAGATTGTAGCTGATTTTTTCTTGCCCGCTTCTAAGGCCATCACCTTTTCTCCAGTGGTCTGCCAAACATAAAGCACTCTGTGTGTTCCTCCTCTCCACAGTAGAACTTGTCACTTCTTGAAATTTGGTTATTTGGCTACCTTGTGATCTCAGCGTTCTGAAGGATTTAAGAAAACATGATTTTGTAGAGTATTCATTTTTTCCTTATTGTTAAGATGTGAGTGATGTCCTTTGCTGCTTCCTCCATCCTAAATAGAAGCAGGGCTTCCACCAATGTTTGTTTGTTTTTACCTTGGGTATGATCTTGATTATTTAAAAACCAAGAAGCACAGGAATTATATTTACAGAGGCTAGCACAGGGGTTGTGAATTAGTGGCCTGTAGATTTCACATGAGAATCCAGGTTTCTAGATTATTTTGAGAAATGGGACCATATGACACACTTGAGCCACTTTTACTGGATTTTTATGGGGCACAAGCTCTCCAGCTGACCATTGTGCCCAGAGTGACACAGTTAACTCCGAACACTGACTTCTCCTCTATCACCTTGGGGCAGACCATTCTGAGACCCATGTTGGCTGCTCAGAGTCCACTTGGAACTGGTTCCATGGCAAAGCATTGTTCTATGCAAATCCCAGGAGCAAAACATGACATATGACAACTAAATGTGCTAGGCTCACAAGTGGTAAAGAAGGTCTTGGATCTCCCTGGGAGGAAATGCTAGTATATAGTATGTAGTATATAGTGTAAGAGACTCGTGGCTCTCAGAAGTGGCTGCAAAACTGTACATGTGGGAATGCCAATCCCATCAGGTAAGGAACCAGCATGCCAATTTTTTTGTTTCGCCAGTGAGCAATGTAGCCAAAGAAATTCTGGGAGGTAGGAATTACTCCCCTGGAAGGGGCTGCATGGATGCTGGAGGTCTTTGGGCCCAGATAAAGCAATTCAACTGTGTCCTAAGCTGGAGAAGGGCAAGGGTCAGCTCTTCAATCAATGGTTAATGTGCTCCTTAATCGGTACATTCCACCACCAGGTAGAACGACATCAAACTGTTACCAGAACTGTAGAGACCTCATCCCGGGGGTGGGGGGTGGGGGGGGCGGCAGATGGGGGGGGCGGCCTATGGATCTGTGGTTCACTGCCTCAGGGATAGTTTCATTTCTGGGGGCTCAGGGAAGTAACCCAGGACTGGACTGGATTGGACAGAATTAGTTCCTTAACATCTGGAAGTGCACATCATTTAGGGAATGAAGGTAAATGAAGCCAAGGAAGGGAGCCAAGGCCCAGATCCCAGAAACATTGTCATGAGACAGGTCTGAGGGGAGGATGCTGGGCTCTGAGCAGGAAACTGGGCTGAGAGCTGGAGATGGAGAGCTAATGGCACGAGACTGAAGGAGAGGATGGATTTGGCATAAAGGGGTCCAGAAGGTTTTAGCTCAGAGAGGGCCAGTCTGCTTGATACGCAAATACCCATCTAGTTGTTGGGGAGAGGAGGCTGGGTGGAGGGGACTGACCAAGCACAGGAGTGCCTAAGACATTAAGTAGCCCTAAACCAGCAACACTTACCTACCTGGGGCTCACATCGACTCTGTAGAGACCAAAAGCTTTTTGGAACATATACAGGGTTAAAAAGAAGACATCCAACAAATGGAAGTTCACAAGAGCACTTCTAACTTCATGAAAAATAAGTTAATCAGTGAAAGTAGGAACTTTTAAAGAAAAGAATCAGAACTTCTTCTCTTACAAACAAAGCTTGAACCTCTTAGCAATCATGACTCTGATTGCAAGGATCTTACTCAAGTGCCTAGAGAGTCTTTTACTGCCAAGAACCGGAGAGCTGTAGCTCTTCAGAGAGCAGAATTGCGTAGAATTCAGTTCAGCTCTAAATTGGCCCAGACAAAGACCAGAGACAATTTTCAGGCCGAAGTCAGAATTAAGTTTTTTGTTTCTTATGGAGAGAATGGTTTTTATTAAGATATAAAATTAATTCACAGTCCCTGAAGCAGATTTGCAAAATGCACAAAGTGTAAAGAATAAAATAAATAACTGTATTCCATAATCTAGAGATGGTTTACATTTTAAATATTTTTTGCTCAGATTTTTTTGTGTATGTGAATACCTATGTTTTTCTCCACACAAATCAGGGGTCTATTAACTAAAAAATTGTTTCCAGCTCTTTCCATTTCCTCTATCAGGAACAGTTAGTTCTCCATCGCCTTCATTATTCCCTGAAACATATTTTTTAATGGTTCCATAATATTACTCATTATGGATATGCCATTATTTATTTTAATCATTTTTAAACTAATGATCAGTTAGGTTGTTTCAGTTTTTTATCATTTAAAATAAGATTCCAGTAAACATTTGTGGGTGTAAAGTTTGTGCAACTCTCTGATTATTTCCTCAGGAAGAATTCTCAGCATATTAAAATTAGAGGGCTTTTTTGATACCCACTCTTGAATTACTTTTCACTTCTTTGTATTCACACTCACAATGTACGAGCACGCTTGTCTCACAAATCATTAGCCAACGCTTAGCATTTATCATTAAAAAAAGAGAAAACAAAACTTTTTCTATTTGTTAGTCAAAAAATGAGATCTAATTGTTTTATTTTTTATTTCTTTCCCTACTAGTTGGATATTTCTTCACAGTTTATCAAATGCTTTTCTTCTATGAATTACTATGTTGTGTGATTTACCTACTTTTCATATTGCAGATTGCACCTTGCTTTAATTTTGAAGCAGTTTTGCTATAGCAGGACCCAAAAGAAATCCTAAAGAGAAACTCATGATGATAAAAACTTTTGATTTATAGCTTTCAGCTTTCCAAAAATTCCACTGAGGCAAAATGGAAGGAAATATTAATAGGAGGCTCTTCTAGTCTCTCAAGGTGTGGCCCTTGGACCCTGTGCATCAGACTCAGGGGTGGGAGTGGGGGAAGACGCATTTAAATTACAGATTCCTACATTTCTACCCCAGACACAAAGAGTCAGCATCTCTGACAACTGGACCTGAGAAGCCACATTTCTGTAATATCTCTGATTGCTTTATATGCAGCCCGAATTTGACAACCACAATGACTGCTGAGGCAAAGAAACCTGATATCCCCATTCCCTCTGCAACACAGGGGAGCCAACCATACAGAGAAGTGAGTCCAAACACTGATAAATGGAAGTTGAGCTTCCAGCTTGGATGAGCTACTGGGTCTTGTACTTTCTGTTCTTTTGATTTCTTGACATCCGTTGTACTTTAACTTGATTAATGCATTATCACTATTATCTATTCAGTCTCCAAGGTATAAAAATGATAACCATCCTTGATTCCTTCCTATCTCTCGCACTCCTTACCTCTTCTCATGTCTTTAAATCTCTTTTCCTCTTTCTCACAACCCCTTAGTTTAGTCCCTTATTATTTCCCTCTCTGCTTTCCTTTCTCCTGTTTATTCTACCCATAATGTCTATCACCACACCACCCCCACTGCACCAGGTAAACATCTAAGTTGTAATGTGTCCAGAAGCCTCTGCTTGCTATGCAAAAGCTTCTAAATATCCTCCCACCTCCAATGGAGTCTCGAAACTCTTCCTTATTTTAGTGGAGGGGAGAAAAACTGGTAATTGCAAAGAGTGGAAGGATTTGACATAATAAGGAAGTTAAAACTCAGGAGGCATGAACGTGCAAGAAGACAGCTGTGGCCAGTTTAAGATCCTGGAGATCAAGCAGCTCTGAGTGACAATACGACTCAAGATTTGACTGGAAGGGCGGGTTGCTAAGGAGTCTGAAAGGATAAGGGCATGTCACACCATGTTGTTGAATGGGTCATCTGCCCAGACCCTGAAACAGCTCAGATGTATGCTATTATTCCCAAGCAGAGACCTAGCCAGTATGAACAGTTCAGGGTAACCTTTCTCCATTCCTGGAAAAACAACTTAAAGCAAAGGACAAAGGGTTACTGTGTTTGCTCCCCCCGTGTAAAAGGAAATAATAATTTTGATGGATTTGGTGGGACATTTTGGAGCCAAGTCAAACTGTGTGTGTGATTGTTTTGTAAAGGTGCTAGGACTTAATTTTCAGATCTGGAATAAGAACAGGTGGTGGCTGATGGCAGGAGTCACAATGGTTTCCATGACAACGGGACTGGGTCTTAGTCATCCTCCCATCCTCCACAAAACCTTCTGCAGCTTTTCTCATAAGGTACTTATTAAATATTTGTTAAATGAATGAAGAATCACAGAATGATGTGTGTGCTTTGCAATTAAGGCTGCCGTTCTGTTGCTAGTTAAAAGCTTTCAAAGCAACAATAATGCCTGTATTTCCACATGATATTTTGCACAATTTGCATATTAACTTAACCTGAAAATAAACTACAGATTCTCATCCCTGCTGAACAACCATGTCCCATAACTATCCTTAATTGTGGAAGAAGTATCCAGATGTTTGGCTAAAAGAGCCCTAAAGGGGGGCGGCCCTGCGCGGTGTTTGTGCTTCCACCTTAGCTAGACACACTTGCTTTTTCCACGCTTTCGAGCCCCTCCCCCCCTCGAGCTCTCCGCAGCCGCCCACGCGCTGTCTGCAGCTTCCCCTCCCCCCGCGTCCCTCATCCCGCGCGGAGGCTGGAGTCTGCAGGCCCAGGCGAGAGCACAAAGAGCCTCGCCAACCGGCGTCCCGCGTTGCCCTTGGCAACCATTGAGCAGCGTCTCACTCTCCCTTGACCCTGCAGTGAGAGAGTAAACAGGGCATCCATTGGCTGGCAGGGGAAAGCAGGCCAATCGGAGAAGAGGTTGTAGGGAGGCGGCTGAGCGGGGGTTGTGGGGGTAGGAAGCTAGGGTTAGAGGCTACCGGTGAGGCTAGAACCCCGAGCGTGGTCGGTTGGAGCAAATATGTCTGTCCGGAGGCACATTGGGAATCCTGAGGTGAGGGCCAGGTCCGGATCGGAGAATCGGAGGGGGCGGGCGCACCGGAAAAGGCTCCACGTGGGCGGGGAAGAGTAGCCAGCGACTTCCGCCGTCCGGAAGGCGGGAAGCGGCGGTGTGAGGAGGGGTCTGGAGGGGGAGGGAGGCGGGGCGGGTCTGGGGGGGATGAAGTGCCTGACCCTTATCCTGCGGCCCACAGGCCACCATCCCGCACAGGCTCATTGTGTTTGTCGCCAAAAGAAGCGAAGTGCATGAAGACACAATCCTTTCCCTCAGAGGGCTTACAGTCTAAGAATGGCAGCTAAAAAATAAGTAACATCAGGACGAAGCCCAAAACACTAAAGGAACCAAATCAAAGGAACCATCATTTCTGATTATGGGGATACAGAAAGAGCAGGAATAAGTAGACTAAGCTAATTGGAAAGGACGCAAAATATGACATAAATTTTACCCCGTCCTCGATTAAGACCTTTTACTTACTTGGCAGTTTCACACTCAGTTGCCCTCTGCATATGGGGTCATTTCATGGCAACAAATTTTTACTGGATTCCTACTGTGCAGGGGGTGCTAGAAATACAAAGAGAATCAGACAAGGCCTGTTTATTAAGTCTAGAAGGAAGAGTTATAAACAATTTGAGTTCAATGTGTTCGGAGAATAGATGTTAGGAGAGCAGAGAAGAAAGCTAGGGCTCACCTGAGGGAATGAGAGAAGCGGCCTGGAGATGATCCGAAGTCTCGAATTACTAGGCAGATGAAGAAACATCCCAGGCAGAGAGGACAGCCGGAGCCAAGTTAAGGAGATGTGAAACACGCAGGTAGACAGCGCCTCGTAGAGAGGCAGGGGCTCTGTGCCTTGCCAGTGTAATAAACAAGTTGCAGTTTGTTTTATCTCATGATGGATGTCTATGAGTTTTGTTGAGAAAGTTGTACCTTTGTTGAGAAAGGTTGAATTTAGGCTCTGCAGGGGAGTGCCATGATCCATTGTAATGTCTACCATGGATGTAGGGGAGGTTGGTGTGAAGAGTAACACTTTGACCAAGGCCTACTGACTGCTGGTCAGAATTTGAGAAGCTTTGGGGTTTTTAGCAGCCCAGTGCCATGATCAGTTGCATGTTTTAGGTGGTGGTTGTAATCACATTGCAGACAATGGATTTGAGGGGTCTAGGACTGGGGCTAGGGAGATTGGGGTTAGGTGGTTATTATGATACAGACCTCAAGTAAGGCTGTGGAACTAGGGTCAGAGAGAAATACTTAGGGGATAAAATAATCTTGACTTAATGATTAACTCTGAGAAATGAGAGTGTGATGGATGACTTTGAGCTTGGGCTACTCATTGGTGCTGATGCCATTAATGAGATCAGAAATATGGGAGAAAAAAGATGAATAGTCTTAGGAGTGTAGGGGCAGAGGAGCAGGGATGCCCTCTATGGTTGCATATTTGTGTCCTGGATAAAGATGTTCAGCTTACTCTCTTGTTTTCATGGAGCACAACTGCCAGTTGTTTTCTTAAGAAAGATTGCATAAGAAATAAATATTTTAAATTCATGTCTACAACATTAGGCATATCTAAAAATTTTATTTTACCTTCATATTTATTTGCCTGAGAGCTTAGTTAGGTATGGAATTCTTGGTTAGAAATCATCAGTCTCTTGGAAACATTGCATTGTGGTCTAATAGCATTCACTTTTTGTTGTGGAGACGTTCAAAACCATTCTGTTCCTTTGTATGCCACTTGAGTGTTCCTTTCTGGAAGCTCACAGAATCTTCTCTTTGTGACCAGCGTTATGATGTTTCACAAAGATATTTCTTGATAGATGTTTGTTCTCATTTTTTGGGGGGAGAGGCACCAGAAACTCACGTCTTTCTATTCTGTAAACATTTTTAAAAATTGTTGTTGACTCGCGTCCTCCATTTTCTCCATCCTCTCTTGAATTCATTATTCTGATGTTGCTTCTATATGACTGGTTCCCTAATTTTCTTAAATTTTATCTCCTATTTTCTACAGCTTTGTTTTCTTGTTCTCTTTGGAAGATGTAACTTTATCCTCCAGTCTTTCTATTGAGTTTTTAATTTCTGCCATCATGTTGTTAATTCTTAAGAACTCTGATTTGGGCTCTAATGTCCTTTTAAAAAAACCTTTATTTTTAAATAAATTCACAGGAAGTTTCCAATATAGGACAAAGTGACCCCATGTACCCTTTACCCAGTTTCCCTCAATGATTATATTTTATGTAAATATAGTACAATATGAAAAGCAAAAATTTGACATTTGTACAACATGTATGTAGTTTGGAGCTATTTTATCACATGTGTAGATTTAATATAATCAAGATTTGCATGAGTGTTGATTTACAATCAAGGTAGAGAACTATTCCATCGCCACAAATCTCCCTCAAGCTACTCATTGCTAGTCACAGCCACTTTCCTCCTCACCATCCTAACCCCTGGCAACCATTAATGTGGCCTCTTATTTCTGTAATTTTGAAAATGTTACAAAAATGAAAATCGTACAGTTTGTGACCTTTTAAGACTCGCTTTTTTCACTCAAAATAGTATTATTAAGACTCATTCATGTTGTTGCCTGTAGCAATAGTTCATTCGTTTTTATTGCTGATTAGTATTCTGTGGATGTATACCAGTTTGTTTAACCATTAAACTATTGTAGGATGTTTTGGTTGTTTTCTGTTTGGGCAACAAACAGAACAGAGATATGAACTTTGGGGTAAAGTTCTTTGTGTGGATGTTACTTTTCACTTCTCTGAGATAGATGCTCAAGAGTGCAATTGCTGGGTGGTATGGTAAGCTTATATTTAGGTGTGTTTCTTTTTAAAATATTTATATGGCTGTGCAAGGTCTTCGTTGAGGCATGTGGAATGCAGGATCTTTTAGTTTCAGCATTCAAACTCCTAGTTGCAGTATGTGGAATCTAGTTCCCTGACCAAGGATCAAACCCTGCATTGGGAGCACAGAGTCTTAGCCACTGAAGCACTGGGACGTCCCATCTATTAAGTTTTTTAAGAAACTGCCAAACCAGTTTTCCAGAGCGGGTGTAGCATTTTGCATTCCCAGCCCTAGTGTTTGAGAAATCCAGTGTTTTTACATTCTTGGCAACATTGAGTATTACAAGCATTTTTTATTTTAGTTGTTTTAATAGGTGTGTAGTGATGACTTCCCTGGTGGCTTAGACAGTAAGGCGTCTGCCTACAATGCAGGAGAGCCGGGTTCAATCTCTGGGTCGGGAAGATCTCCTGGAGAAGGAAATGGCAACCCACTCGAGTATTCTTGCCTGGAAAATACCTTGGACGGAGGAACCTGGTAGGCTACAGTCCATGGGGTCGCAAAGAGTCGGACAGGTCTTAATTTGCATTTTCCTAACTGATACTGGGGCTTCCCAGATGGCTGAGTGGTAAAGAAGTCACCTGCCAATGCAGGAGATGCAGGTTTAATCCCTGGGTAGGGAAGATACCCTGAAGTAGGAATTGGCAACCCTCTCCAGTTTTCTTGCCTGGGAAATCCCATGGACAGAGGAGCCTGGCGGGCTACAGTCCATAGGGTCGGAAAAAGTTGGACACAACTTAGCAACTAAACAACAACAGTATCCTCACAGAGTTGTGCAGTCATCATAGAAACCAATTTCAGAGCATTTTCATCACCCCCAAAATAAATTTTGTAACCTCTAGCTGCTGCTGCTGCTGCTGCTGCTGCTAAGTTGCTTCAGTGCGACCCCATTGACAGCAGCCCACCAGGCTCCCCCATCCCTTGGATTCTCCAGGCAAGAACACTGGAGTGGGTTGCCATTTCCTTCTCCAATACATGAAAGTGAAAAGTGAAAGTGAAGTCTCTCAGTCGTGTCCGGCTGTTAGCGACCCCATGGACTGCAGCCCACCAAGCTCCTCCATCCATGGGATTTTCCAGGCAAGAGTACTGGAGTGGGGTGCCATTGCCTTCTCCGTACCTCTAGCTATCACTCCTTAATCCTCTCCTGTCTGTTTCTGTCTCTGTGGATTTGCCTGTTCTTTACATTTCATGTAAATTGAATTATGCAAAATGTCTTATGTGACTAGCATCTTTCATAATGTTTTAAAAGCTCATGCATATTGTATTATGCTTTGATATTTAATTTCTTTTTATTACTAAGTAATATTCCTTTGCATGGATATGCCACATTTTTTTTCATGCATCTTTTATTGATGGACACTTTCGTTTTTTCCATTTTCGGACTATTATGAATGATGCTACTATATGTATTCATACAGGCATATTTTGTTTTATTGCATTTAGCAGATACTGCATTTTCAGAAATTGAAGGTTTGTGCAATTCTGTGTCAAGCAAGTCTTTTGGCATCATTTTCCCAACAGCATTTGCTCACTTCATGTCTCCGTGTCACATTTTGGTAATTATCACAATCATTTCAAACTGTTTATTAATGTTTGTTATGATGTTCTGTGATCTTTGAGTTACTACTACAACTTGCTTAAAGCTCAGATGATGGTTAGCATATTTTAGCAAAAAAGTATTTTTTAATTAACATATATACATTTTTTAAGACATAATTCTTTTGTACACTTAATGTTGTTGTTCAGCTGTGTCTGACTCTTTGCAACCCCATGGACTGTAGCCCTCCAGGCTCCTCTGTCCATGGAATTCTACAGGCAAGAATACTGGAGTGGGTAGCCATTCTCTTTTCCAGGAGATCTTCCCAACCCAGGGATTGAACCTGGTTTTCCTCTATTGCAGACAGATTCTTTACCATCTGAGCTACCAGGGAAGCCTGAGAATAGAAGCCTAGTTGAGTTGCCGGAGAAATTAAAGTTAGGGGCTAAATTTCAACATGAGTATGCACCAGTCACTTAATATCCCTATTTTCAGTAATGATAGCCTTTCCCTGTGTCTGGAAACCATCCCGCCCCAAGTCCAGAAACCCTTTTCAAGAAATAACTCTTTTTTTTATGGATAGCTGCTGTGGTGAGGGAAGGGCAGTCACCCAGGGGCACAGAAGGAGAAGGTTTTGTAGATCCACTAGCTTCTTATTCAGATTTCAACCAATTTTGCTTAATTCAGCCCTTTTACTTCTGGAGGTGCCTGGAGCTATCAATTCCTGGGCCTTTTAAGAACTTTTCTTGGCTTTCCTTTCAATTTTCTTGAGTATATCAAGTAATTTTCACTTGTTGATGGGCTTCCTAGAGTTCTAAAAACACATGTTATCATTTCTCCTACACTCGCTCTCTTTGGGGGGCCTTATGTCCTTAAAATAATATCCTTTTAATGAGGTTTTTACTGAGGTTTTGGAAGGAAGTGCATTTGTTTAATATGCTATCTTTACCCAGTAGGTCATGATCTGTAATTATTTTATTTGCTTGTCTATTTCTGGCACATCTACAAGAAATGATAGGGATCTTGTCTGTACTGTGCCACTGCCTGGCACACAATTGTTCTTTAAATATTTGTTAAATGAGTAAATGAATATATTTCAGCTGGGAGAAGTCAAGGCTGTTGCTGCTGCTGCTGCTGCTGCTAAGTCACTTCAGTTGTGTCCGACTCTGTGCGACCCCATAGATGGCAACCCACTAGGCTCCTCTGTCCCTGGGATTACTCCAGCCAAGAATACTGGAGTGGGTTGCCATTTCCTTCTCCAGTGCATGAATGTGAAAAGTGAAAGTGAAGTCGCTCAGTCGTATCTGACTCTTAGCGACCCCATGGACTGCAGCCTACCAGGCTCCTCTGTCCATGGGATTTTCCAGGCAAGAGTACTGGAGTGAGGTGCCATTGCCTTCTCCAAGAAGTCAAGGCTAGAGTTCACTATTTGGAAATTAGAAGCATGTAAATAGAATTAAGGCTAAATGGCCCACAGAGAACTTATAGATTAAGAAGATGGAATCCTAGGGAAGACAGTGTTTAAATGGCTAAGAGAAGGATCCATGAGTCATTGGAGAATCAGGAGAGAGAGCCATTATTGAAGTCAAGTGAAAACTGAAGAAGATGGGACTATATAACACTGTGCAGAAAGGTCATGTGAGTTAGAGGCTGAAAAGTAGCTTATATTTAGCAGTAGGGGATCTCTGACATTGGCTAGCTCCTCCAGGAACCATAGTAGAATGATTCGGACAGTGGCCACGTTGCAACGGATGGAAGAGTAAGATGCAGTTACTTAGTGTAGGGGTCCCCGCCCCCAACAAGGAGCATACTAGAGGGACTTCCCTGGCAGGCCAGTGGTTAAGATTCTGCACTTCAACTGCAAGGTTCATTCCTGCATTCTGCACAGGTTCAATCCCTGGTCAGGGAATTAAGATCCCACATGCTGCGTGGCACAGCCAAAAAATATAAATAAAACAAGGAGGTTAGCTAGAAAGTAAAAAGGGTGAGATGGCGTTCCAGTTATCTGTTGGTTTGTCATGAGTTTTCTCAATATTTAGTGGCTTAGAACAACAACAAACTGAAGAAGGTAGGATCGTGACCTACTGGGTGAAGACAGCATATTGAACAAATGCACTCCCTTCCAAAACCTCAGTAGAAACCTCATTAAAAGGATACTATTGTAAGGACATAAAGCCCCCAGAAGAGAGAGAGTGTGTAGGAGGTGTGATAACTTGACATTATTATTGGTCAAGTTCTAGAGGCTGACTAGGCTCAACTTGGCAATTACTTGGGCTCTCTCATGTGGTTTTGCAGACAGACAGAAACTGGGTCTAAAGTTATCCTGAAGGCTTTTTTCACATCAGATTGCTGATATAGTCTGTTGCTGGGACTTCAGCTGGTGCTGTCAGCCATGCCACCTACAAATGACCTTTTCCATGTGACTTGGCCTTCCCTGTAGTGTGAGCTGGGTCCCAAGAACAAGTGTCTCAAAAGAACCAGGTGGAAGCTGTATTGTCTTTTATGATCCAGCCTCAGAAGTCCTGTGGCATCACCTCTATCAGTCACATGCCCACCCAAATTCAAGGGGAAAGAACATAGGCCCCCACCCCTCATGGGGAGGAGTGTCAACATCACAGCGTAAGTGGGCTGGGAAATCCTGTTGTGGCCATCTTGAAAAATACAGTCTGCCACAGGTGGTAGCTGCTGGCAGAGTAAGGGCTGCTGCACATGCAACGTGGGTCAAGGCTGGTGTTTAAGATCAGCAGAATTGGACCAGATTAAAACTCCCATTAAAAAAAAATCTCTTTTAAAATTGATACCTAGTGCCTTCATTTTATTGACTTTCTGTTTATGCAAATGAGATAAGTAGAGAAATTCTGAACAAAATAAGTAATGGAATTTTTTTTAGTCCTTAATTGTAAATCATACATTGTCATTTTAATGTGAACAACCTTGTGAATTTCATTTGAAAAGAGGTGGGAAGTCAGAAAAGCATATTCGTTTTTGAATGACCTGTGATTCAGACAATCTCCCTCATTTTTTTTAGTGATTTTCCTGCAGAAAAACCCCACTGATGACATCTCATTCTTCTCCCTTCTTCCCCAACATCCATGTATTCACAAATACATGATCTTACCTTCCATGTAATAGTGATCTGCCAAAATACTCCTTTGATTGTGTGGCTCATATTTCAGTGTTTCTGGTGTCTTCCTTCATCTTCAGGGCTAGTCCAGACCCTCAGACCTTTCTATTATAAATTCAGGGGTTTCCACATGGTGCTTCTGTATCCATGTCCAACCTTACAGCATAGGGTTCTATATACCTGTGATTCTTAACCATTTGGTGATAGACCCCTTTGAAAATTTGGTGAAAATCAAGGACCCTTCCCCTAGAAAAATGTACACACACTCGAAGTTTTTACATACAGATTCATGGGACTCATGGACCTCCTCAGTTCCATCCATGGACCCCATATTCAGAACCGCTGCCTGAATGAGGCTGTGCAGTAGAGTAAGAGTTCAAGTTCTAGAGCCAGACTGTCCAGTTTAATTCCAGGTTCTATCACTCTTACCAGCTAACCTCAGAAAGTCACTCCACCTCTTTATTCCCATTTCCTAACATGTAGAATGAGGCTAACACTAGTGTCTGCTTTATTGGTGGTTGTGAGGATTAAAGGAGATAATGGAGAGAAATGCTTAGCTGAGTGCCTGACAACACAGTTAAGCGCTCAGTAAATGTTAGCAGCGATTACCTTTATTATTGTTGGGGCTTCTCCAGCAAATAGAACAGTTTGCTGTTCTTTCAACATGCTTTTGGGGCTTCCCAGGTGGTGCTAATGGTAAAAAACCCACCTGCCAATGCAGGAGACATAAGAGACTCGGGTTCGATCCCTATGTCGGGAAGATCCCCTGGAGGAGGGCATTGCAACCCACTCCAGTATTCTTGCCTGGAGAATCCCATGGACAGAGGAGCCTGGCGTGCTGCAGTCCATGGGGTTGCAAAGAATCGGACACGACTGAAGTGACTTAGCTCTCATGCAAACATGCTTTTAAAAGTGTCCTTGCTATTATAATTTCTTCCACTTAGAATACTTTTTCCATCCCTTTTCCCCATCTTGTTATCCACAGAAGTTCAACCCTTGAAACACAGCTCCAGTGCCATTTCTTCCATTCAGTCTCCCGTATCACCCCCAGTGTGAGAGCTCTCTCTGTTCCAGGTTCCTCCAGCCCTTGATGTTAGTGCTGCCCACAGGGCACTAGCACCCACACTGCGTGTGGCTCAGGTCTCAGGACCACCTCCATGCATCTGGCAGTACTTATTACTCTCACGCTGGCGCAAGGCCCTGTACCAGGTACAGAGGTAGAGCCTCTGTCCCACTGCAGGCAGTGAGGGGTGTAAACCGTACTAAGTGCTGCGACAGTCTAGGCAGGGAAGAGATTCTATCTGGCTGCACTCCCCAGAGGAGGAGTCTTCCTGGAAGATGTGCTTGTGCTGGTCTTGAAAGCTGAAGTTAAAGAGCACAGATAGGTAGATGGGGAGGGTATTTTCTTTAGACCCTCCCTAGAGATGTAAGCCCTCAAAGGGCTTCTGACACTTTTGGTTGCTTTCAAAGAGCCTGTACTAATACCACAAACATGAACTTTCTCAACTTTCTCCCTCCTCCCTCCCGTTGAACCTTCCTCATGACCACCTATCTTATTTCATTATTTATTGGCTGCACCACAGGGCCTGTGGGATCCTTTTTCCCCCAACCAGGGATCAAACCCACCCCCCTGCATTGAAAGCATGCAGTCTCAACCACTGGACCACCAGGCAAGTCCCCTTATTTCGTTATCTTAAATATATTTCCAAAGCTGCACGTTCAGCCTGGGCTCTAGGCCTCATCTTCTCCTACTCCCTCGTTTTCATAACTTCTCGCCTCATTTTCAGCCTTTTATTCAGCCCATTTGTTTATAAACATCCTGGAACCTCTCCTTTCTTCAGACAACAAAAACTACTCCTTAGCGACTCTGAAGGGAAAAAAAAAGACCCAACTGGCTACTATGCTCCCTTCTCATACACTTAACTTGCTTTTTCGCTTTTCTTGGTGTCAGTTTACCGTAACGGTATCCAGCAGGGTCATCAACCACTGTTGGTTCGTTCAGTCTAAATGCACTTTTCTGTTTTCTCTTCCTTGACCTGCATTCTTGTTCACTTGTTCATATATCTCCTGTTCTCTGACTTGACAGCATCAATCGCTGTTGACCATTCCCTTCTTCCTGAAACTCCTCTTTAATTCTCATGACCCACTTTCTTGTGGCCTCTTGCAAGTTTCACCCACAGTGCTTTTCTCCACCTGACCATAAACGTTGGAGATTTTTTCCCTCAGCCTGTACATTCTCCAGTGGTGATTCTGTCATTCCCATGGCTTCCCCTGCTGCCTGCATGCCGACAACCCCCAAATCTTGTTTTTTTCTAGTTCATAAATCTCTCTTGATCTGCAGACCCCCTAGATATCTAGCTTGCCACTTCCGTTTTGGATAACCCACAGATACCTCATTTTCAAAATGCCCCAAACAGAATACATGATGTTTTCCAATATATGCTTCCTCCTTAAGTCCTTTTTTGGGGGAATGGTATCACTGTCCTTTGGGCTTGCCAGATGGCACAGTGGAAAAGAATCTGCCTGCCATTGCAGGAGACACAAGAGACACAGGTTCAATCCCTAAGTTGGGAAGCTCCTTTCAGTTCAGTTCAGTCGCTCAGTCGTGTCCAACTCTTTGCAACCCCATGAACTGCAGCACGCCAGGCCTCCCTGTCCATCACCAACTCCCGGAGTCTACGCAAACCATGTCCATCGAGTCGGTGATGCCATCCAACCATCTCATCCTCTGTCGTGCCCTTCTCCTCCTGTCCCCAATCCCTCCCAGCATCAGGGTCTTTTCAAATGAGGCAGCTCTTCACATCAGGTGGCCAAAGTATTGGAGTTTCAGCTTCAACATCAGTCCTTCCAATGAACACCCAGGACTGATCTCCTTTAGGGTGGACTGGTTGGATCACTTTGCAGTCCAAGACAACCCATTCCAGTATTCTTGCCTGGAAAATTCCATGGACAAAGGAGCCTGGTGGGCTACCATCCATGGGTCACGAGGAGTCAGACATGACTGAGCAACTGAACGACAATGACAATCACTGCCCTTCCCCTGTTATACTGGTCAGTTTTAAAGATTTTATATCTTAAAGACTTTTTAAAACGGCCTCTCACCTTTACTGCCACTTTCTTAGGACCACAGATTCTCTGAGCACAACCTCTTACCTGATCTTTGTACCTCCACTCCTGACTATGATCCTATTAGTTCTCCAGGGTGCTGCCAGAGTGATCTTCCTAAAATGGAAATAGGATCCCATCCCTTCTCCCTAAACCTTCCTCAGTTACTCCCATCAACACCAGGGTTCCTCAATTTAAGCACGATTGACATTTGGAGCCAGCTAATTCTTTCTGGGGGTTGGGGGGTTCCTCCTGTCATTGTAGGATATTTAACAGCATCCCTGGCCTCTACTTACTAGATGCTGGTAACTTACCCACCACCCAGTCCAGACATTGACAAATATCCCTGTGAGTTGGAGGAGCAAAATGGCCCCTTTTGATCTACAGGATCCACAGTGATCTACAGAATAAACTCTAGGTTTCTCAGCATGAGTACGAGGCCCTTTGTGCTCTCTCCTGCCCGCTCCTCTAGCCCCACTTGGCCCCATACTGCCCATAGTCCCGCAGGTCTGACGGTTACCAGAAGCCCTGCAGCTCCCACTACTAGTTCAGCTTGACTAACTTCCTCAGCCCTCAGGTTTCAGCTCAGAAGTCACTCCTCAGGAAGTAGTTCCAATCTTAACACACACCCCCTGCTTCCCTCTGCTTGTTCATCGTGCAGTGTGACATCTGCTCACTTGTCTCACGTCCTAGCATCAGTGAGAGCTGGATGGCAAGGATTGTGTTTTGTTACCTCTGTGTCCTCAGCATGGTAGTTTACTCCTAGTAGGCACCCAGTAGATGTCGACTGAATGAATAGTTGGTGCTCAATAAGCCTTTGTCGAATGAATGAATAGTCCTCCTTGAAACAGCTGCTTTTCTCAGCTCTTTCACTTTCCACCATTCCATCCTGTTTATGTAATTGAAAAAAAGAAGCTAGTTGGTCAGTAGGTCAAGAAACAGTCACCCTGAAAGCAAGGATTTTAAGGAAAAAAAGTCTGGCACTTCCATAAACTGTGTTCTGCATACGCTAGAACACAAGAATTTTACGTTATGGTTGGTACCAGAAAGTCAGGAACAAGGATTTGGACCAAAATGGGAAAATGGGCAAGAAACACTACATTTTTGTCCTGTAACATATGGATTTCTCATTAGTCTATGTAAGGGAAAACCGGGGGCGGGAAGGGCTCAGCCATTGCAGCTGTCCACACTCTCTCCCCCCATCATTCTGCTGCCACCACACCTGGTCCCCAGAGACACCCTCACTTCTTAGCTATGTTGGCTGAGGTATGGACAAATCCCCCTGGTTCAGCAGAAACTAGCCTGGAATCTTTCAAAAGAAGCTTTGCTAGGAAACTAGTGGGAAAAACAAGAGTAAAAACAGGAAACAGTGTATAGAAACTATAAAAATACAGCGTGTGAAGGAAAGAAAGAAAGGGAAAGACAGAAAAAAGAAAATCCCTTAGCCTGCGATAACTAAATTCGAGTTTTAGCTTTCTTGACTTAATTTAACAGGCACATATTTTCCCTGGGTTTTTGTTGTTGTTTGTTTTATTTTGTTTTGCCACAGTATCGTCTTCCTCTGGGGAACTCATCCTATAGTCCCTTTTTCAGTCTTTGAATATTTTCCGTCTCTCACTTAAGAATCTTCTCTATCTTCATCTTAGATGTTAGAGTCACTTTTTCTTACCGACAGCAGGGTTGCTGATCAGATGGAGCTTTCCAACCTGTCTCTCAGGATAAAGAAGCTCGGGGATTCCACCTCTGAGTAGCCATGCCAAGTGTCCATGACAAAGGTTTTATTTGCCTGAGGTGAAATGAAAAACACAGACAATATCAATGAGTGTTTTAATAACACTATAGAGCTGATCTTTTTATTCTAGGATTTTTTCTTTCTTTTTAATATTAAAATAGCAGATGGAAATTGTGAGGTTTTACTTTGTTTTTGTTTATGTCCTTGTCAAAATTAAATGTTGATTATTTTCTGTAGGTATCCCAATTTTAAAAAATTCTCCCTGGTTTACAAAATCAAAAACTCTGACTAATAGATATTCTGTAAGACATATATATATATACACCCTATTTTTTATGCTTTGTGAGTCATTTGAAAAAGTATTTTAACATGTGGATTTGTTTTTCAGTCCTCCCAACAGGGCATGCTGTAATTTAACTATGTTTTCAAGGGCAAATGATATAGGTTTTAAAATCTAATGTTCTCTTCTAAGAAACTAAATAGTTGCTGTAATATAATCCTCACAATAAAGGACAAAAACTGTATGGACCTAACAGAAGCAGAAGATATTAAGAAAAGGTGGCAGGAATACACAAGAGAACTATACAAAAAAGATCTTAATGATCCAGATGATCACGATGGTGTGATCACCCACCTGGAGCCAGTCATCTTGGAGTGCAAAGTCAAGTGGGCCTTAGGAAGCATCACGACAAACAAAGCTAGTGGAGGTGATGGAATTCCACCTGAGCTAAAAGATGATGCTGTGACTGATGCAGTCAATATGCCAGCAAATTTGGAAAACTCAGCAGTGGCCACAGGACTGGAAAAGGTCAGTTTTCATTCCAATCCCAAAGAAGGGCAATGCCAAAGAATGTTCAAACTATCGCACAGTTGCACTCATCTCACATGCTAGCAAAGCAGTGCTCAAAATTCTCCAAGCTAGGCTTTAATAGTACATGAACCATGAACTTCCAGATGTTCAAGCTAGATTTAGAAAAGGCAGAGGAACCATAGATCAAGTTGCCAACATCCACTGGATCATTGAAAAAGCAAGAGAATACCAGAAAAACATCTGTTTCATTGACTGTGCTAGAGCCACTGACTATGTGGATCACAACAAACTGTGGAAAATTCTTAAAGAGATGGGAATACCAGACCACCTGACCTGCCTCCTGTGAAACCTGTATGCAGGTCAAGAAGCAACAGTTTAGAACTGGATATGGAACAACAGACTGGTTCCAGATTGGGAAAAAGAGTACATTAAGGCTATATATTGTCACCCTGCTTATTTAATTTATATGCAGAGTACATCATGAGAAACGTCAGGCTGGATGAAGCACAAGCTGGAATCAAGATTGCTGGGAGAAATATCAACAACCTCAGATATGGAGATGACACCACCCTTATGGCGGAAGGTGAAGAGGAACTAAAGAGCCTCTTGATGAAAGTAAAAGAGGAGAGAGAAAAAGCTGGCTTAACAGTCAGCATTCAAAAAATGAAGACCATGGTGTCTGGTCTCATCACTTCATGGCAAATAGATGGGGAAACAATGGAAACAGTGGCAGACTTTATTTTGCAGGGGGCTCCAAAATCAGTGCAGATGGTGATTGCAGCCATGAAATTAAAAGACACTTGCTCCTTGGAAGAAAAGCTATGACTAACCTAGACAGTGTATTAAAAAGCAGAGACATTATTTTGCCAACAAAGGTTCATCCAGTCAAAGCTGTGTTTTTCCCAGTAGTCATGTATGGATTTGAAAGTTGGACCATAAAGAAGGCCAAGCACTGAAGAATTGATGCTTTTGAACTGTGGTGTTGGAGAAGACTCTTGAGAGTCCCTTGGACTGCAAGGAGATCAACCAAACCTAAAGGAAATCAATCCTGAATATTCACTGAAAGACGGATGCTGGAGCTGAAGCACCAATACTTTGGCCACCTGATTCAAAGAGCCGACTCATTAGAAAAGACCCTGATGCTGGGAAAGATTGAGGGCAGGAGGAGAAAGGGATGATAAGAGGACGAGATGGTTGAATGGCATCACCAACTCGATGGACACGAGTTTGAGCAAGCTCCAGGAGATGGTGAAGGATAGGGAAGCCTGGCGGGCTGCAGTCCATGGGGTCAGAAAGAATCGGACACAACTGAGTGACTGAACAGCAAACAACAAAATCCTCATTCTAGATATTTATTTATTGGTTGAATATCAGTAAATGTGCCCTCCATGTGCTAGGTCCTGGGTGAAAATAAATTTGAATAAGTTATCATTCCTACCCTCAAGGAAATCCTAGACTAGAAAAGAAGGTCAAGGTATAAACAATAGTGCAGGGTTCAGTCCTCTAGGAGCCAGAGAGAAAGTAGCTAATTTCACCCTGGACACCTTTATAGAGGAAGTGAAGTTTTACACATGGACAGTTGACAATTTGCTAAGACTGGAAACCTGAGTGAACCTGGTACATTTGGAGAACATTTGGGCAACTTCAACCCAGGAACATGTGGGAGAGAACAGAAAATGAAGCTGGAGAGATATTACCCAGTTCTAATCTCAAATTCCACTGCTACCTGTCACTGAACATCTGCTTTTCATACTTGTAGGCCAGAAAAAAAAGCCTGAGCAAGAAAATTGTATTTTGTAATGTCTTTATTCATTAGCCTTCCCTCTCTTAATGGCTTTTGAAAATGCCACTGAAATTTAATATGGGTAAATGCCTTGTACTTGGATTCAGATTTACTACCAAAGCACAGGACAGGGGAGACCTGACAGCTTTTTACTGACCATAAACTTTCCCTGAGCCCTTGATACACCCCAGCTGCCGTGAGAGCAGATGCCATCACGATGACATCTGTGAAGCTTCAACTCAAGGGGAGTTGCAGGAAAGACCTGCCAAACCGGGTCCTGACCTGGCAACATCTGGGCAGCGTGCTCAGGTCTGCGTGCCATTTTTTAGGGGTTGCATAGATAAAATCTAGAGGGCATCCAGAGAAGACAGCCTTCAAATCATCATCTAAAGGGGAAAATTAAAAAGGAGAAAAGAGCTGCCTTTAGTTATTTTAATGGCTTGCTTGAGGCAGGGTGGAATGGTTCATTCTAGGTTGTACCAGTGGACTGGGTGGAAATTAGATCAATTTTGGCTCAATATCGGAAATCATTTTCAAGAGCTTTTTTCCTAATTGCATAGTGCTATGAGATTATTTTGACAAAATATGGAAATGTTTTGACAGAACATGATAACCATCTTCACCTGTGGAGAAGCTGTAGTGAGGAGCCCTGTTGGACCTCTAGAGCTCCTTCCATCTTTAAATTCAATTAAATTTTAGAATTTGTTCTAATTGTTAAAGTATATTGTCCCTCTCCCAACAGTAACCCAATTATTTGTGAATTTTCTTATTTTTTAGTATCTGACCAGAAGGATACCACAAAACCCAAGGTATCAGCATGTCAAGTCAAGACTAGACACTGGTGAGTAAAGATTAACAAATTAAAACTTAAAATCATAATAGCTGATTATGGACAAAAAGCAGTATGTCATACCTGATAACAAATCATAGCTAAAAGTTTCTCACTGTCTTGTCTGATGTCTTTTTGAGTTCAGGTCTTATGAAAGCTATTTTTCAGATTATCTTTAAAAACTCCATTCACATAATTGAGCTTACTATAAATTGCAAAACTGATTTTAAAAAAAAGCATTGTTTAATAAGTTTCAGGACTGAGGCTAATAAAAATATCAGGACGTCACCTCTATCTTGGAACACCTTTAAGTATATTAAGCAATTTAAGTATATTGCTTAAAACTGGGAGTAATCGATTATACTTTGTGCATGTTCAATTCCCTATTTGCAGAGTGCAGCCACATGCAAAGTTCTGGGCTATGGGACATGTAAAGATGAGTGTGAACTGTTGATTATGCAATCAAAGAGCTTAGATTCAAGTGGAGGCAGACAGACTTGAATGAGTAACTAAAATACCAGACAAAATTAAATTAGTGCTGCAATTCAGGTAAAATGAAATTTAAGAGTGCATTACTGCTTATTTCCATGCTGTTGACATTTTTCAGTGTCAGGATGAAAACTGCTCCCCAAACCCCTGGTGGATTTGCAGTCTTGTGAGATTTTGGTTGTTTGTTTAGTTTTTTTCAACCTCTTAAAGTCTGCTGTGGAAAATCCATCCTATTAAGATGGCTTTGCTAGTAGATTGGAGTACCACATGCCTTTAGCAATACTGAATTTTCTAACAATAACCTCAAGACAACTAAGAAAATAAATTGAGATGTTGACTGTTTAAATCTCATTCATTTTCTTTCTCTTTCTCCTAGTCTTCTTCAAAATTATTTTCTTCTGTTATACATTTTTCCCCATATAAAATGGACTTAAATGTTTTAAATGAGCCTGTTTTGCCGATACTTTCTTGGGACCTTTCTTTCAAACATTTTTGTGCTGTTCAGATATCTGTCCTTGCAAATATCCTGTTTTATGGGAGGAGGTAAAAAATGTTATCTCTGTCTTTGAGGAAGAGGAAATCTTAGTCCAGAGATTACGTGATTTACTTGAAGTTCAATAAAGGAGACAGAACTAGGATTTGTGTGCAAGATAAAGAAGTCAACTTTGGAGACCTGGCCTGAGGTCCTGTGTCCTTTGTCTTTGGCCGCGCTGTCCCAGTTATTTCCTCCAGCCTCATTTCTTCTACCACCAGTGCCCTCAGCTCCTGCGTCTCTACCTCTCTCCCCATAATTGCAACTGTGACCCACCCTTCCGGAAAAAGTTATTCTGAGAGGGAAGTATTTTTATTAGAAATACCATATATTCTCTGAGAAGTACAGATAATGTTTTAAAGACTGCTTAATGCTTTCTTGTGGAGCCTTCTTAAAATCAAAATTTGTAGGAGCTGAGATGTTTTTCAGCTATATAGATTTGTTTATAACATTTTTTTTTTCCTCCTGGAAATTGAATTGTTTTATGAATGAAAACCCATTTCTTTCTCTTCAGTTCCTCAACTCATAACCAAAGTTTGACTCAATTATGATATCTGAAAATAATTCAGTTTTTTGGAAATTGAGATATTTGTATCTTCTTTTTACAATACAAAGTAATTGCCCATATCCTTTTATATTCTGAGATTTTTTAATCTAGTGTTTTTGTTAATTAAACTTGTTAGTGTCTATAGATAGTGTTAGTCACTAAGTTGTGTCCAACTCGTTGTGACCCCATGGACAGTAGCCCACCAGGCTCCTCTGTCCATTCTTGCCTGGAATTCTCCAGCAAGACTACTAGAGTGGGTTGCCCTTCCGATCTCCAGGGGATCTTCCCAACCCAGGGGTCAAACCCAGGTCTCCTGCATTGCAGGCAGATTCTTTACCATCTGGGCTTTTGAGGTCACTGTAGATTCACATGGAATGGTAAGAAATAAAACAGAGATTCCATGTACTTTACCTAGTTTCCTATAGTAACATCTTGCAAAACTATACTGCACTACCCCAGCCATGATACTGGCAGTGATAGATAGAGTCTGGATACAGAACTTTTTTCCCGTGACCACAAGGATGCTTCATATCCACTTGCCACCCTCACCTGCTCCTTAACCCCTGGCTCCCACCAATCTGTTCTTCACTTCTATAATTTTGTCATTTCACAACTTCTATATGGATGGAATCATACAGTATATAACTTTGCCTGGATTTTTTCCTCAGTAAGTTCTCTGGAGATTTAACCAGGTTGTTGCATGTATTAGTAGTTCATCCCTTTTTATTCCTGAGTGGTGGCTCAGATGGTAAAGAGTCTCCCTGCAGTGCAGGAGACCCAGGTTCTATCCCTGGGTTGGGAAGATCCCCTGGAGAAGGAAATGGCAACCCACTCCAGTATTCTTGCCTGGAAAATCCCATGGATGGAGGAACCTGGTAGGTTACAGTCCGTGGGGTCGCAAAGAGTTGGACACGACTAAGCGACTTCACTTCTTAGGAATATTCCATAGTATGGATGCACCATGGGCTTCACAGGTGGCAGAGTGGTACAGAATCCGCCTGCCAATGCAGGAGATGCAAGAGACTCAGGTTCGATCTCCTGGAGTAGGAAATGGCAACCCTCTCCAGTATTCTTGCCTGGGGAGTTCCATGGACAGAGGAGCCTGGTGGGCTACTATCCATGGGATTGCAGAGTCGCAAGTTTAATCATTTTCCTATTGAAGGACATTTAAATTGTTTCCCCTTTTTAATTGTTACAAGTAAATGTGCTATAAACATTTGAATACAGATTTTTGTGTGAAAATAAGCCTTCATTTCTCCGGGATTAGTGCCCAGAAGCGCAGTTACTAGGTTGTTTGGCAGTTGCATTTGTAGTGTTTTAAGAAACTGCCAAACTGTTTTCCAGAGTGACTGGACCATTTTACACTCCCATCAGCAGTGTGATCCAGTTTCTCCATATCCTTAGCATTTGGTGGCGTTGCCATTTTTAATTTTAGCCATTCTGATAGATGTGTAGTAGCCTATCATTGCCCTTGTGTTTTGCATTTCTCTAATGACTTATGATGTTGAAGATCTCTTTGTGTGCTTTTTTGCCATCTATATATCTGTATTTCGTCTTCACTGGAATGTTTGTCTTTTTTGCCTGTGTTGTAATTGGATTGCTTGCTTTTTAGTTGTTGAGTTTTGAGTGTTCTTTATATATCCTAGCTACTAGTCCTTTGTTGGATACATGGTTTGCAAATGGTTTCTGCCAGTCTGTAGCCTGTCTTTTTATCCTCCTACAGGGTCTTTCAAAGAGCAAAAGTTTTTAATCTGGGTAAAGTCCAGGATATCAGTATTTTCTTTTATGGATCCTGCTTTTGTTGTCAGGCCTAAGAACGCTTTGCCTAACCTAGATCCCAAAGATTTTCTACCATAATTTTTTTTTAAGTTATGTATTTTAGGTTTATATGTAAGGTTTATATGTTTTTATTTGTTTATATTGATAAACAAATAAACATATTTGTTTATATGTAACAAAATGTTTCCATGATACATTTTGAGGTAATTTCTGTATAAGATGTACAACTTAGATTGAGATTAACTTTTGCTTGAGGATGTCCAATTTCTCTAGCACCATTTGTTTAAAAGGTTACATTTCTTCCATTGAATTGTATGTTCACCTTTGTTGAAAACCAGTGGGCATATTTATGTGGATCTATTTCTAGTTTCTATATTCTGTTCCATTGATTTTTTTAAAAAATTAATTAATTCATTTATTTTACTTTACAATATTGTATTGGTTTTGCCATACAATGACTTGAATCCGCCATGGGTATACATGTGTTCCCCATCCTGAACCCCGCTCTCACCTCCCTCCCCATCCCATCCCTCTGGGTCATCCCAGTGCACCAGCCCCGAGCACCTGTATTATGCATCGAACCTGGACTGGTGATTCATTTCACATGTGATAATTTACATGTTTCAATGCCATTCTTCCATATCATACCGCCCTCGCCCTCTCCCACAGAGTCCAAAAGACTGTTCAGTATATCTGTGTCTCTTTTGCTGTCTCACATACAGGGTTATCATTACCATCTTTCTAAATTCCATATATATGCATTAGTATACTGTATTGGTATTTTTCTTTCTGGCTTACTTCACTGTGTATAATAGGCTCCAGTTTCATCACCTCATTAGAACTGATTCAAATGTATTCTTTTTAATGGCTGAGTAATATTCCATTGTGTATATGTACCACCGCTTTCTTATCCATTTATCTGCTGATGGACATCTAGGTTGCTTCCATGTTCCATTGATTTATGTGTCTATCCCTCTGCCAATACCACAGTCTTGATTACTGTAGCTGTATATAGTAAATTGGATATTGGTTAGATGGATTATTCCCACTTTATTTTTCTTTACAAAATTACTTTAGCTACTCTAATTCCTTTGGCTTTCCATGTAAACTGTAGAATAATCTTATTTACACTTTAAAAATACTGATATACATTTGATAGGAATTTCATTCAACCTGTCTTATCAATTTGGGGAAAATTGACACGTTCCTATGTTGAGTCTTACATTCCATTAATATGCTATTTCTCTCCATATACTTGACTTTTTGTTTCTTTCATCAGCATTGTACAGTTTTCAGCATATAAATCCTATACATGTTTTGTTGGATTTACAGATAAGTATTTCTCTTTTTCTGAGCAATTTTAAATGGTATTGTATTTTTAAACTTCAGTGTCCATGTTTTCATTGCTAGCATATAGAAATACAGCTTAATTTTGTGTATTTAACTGGTATCCAGAGATGTTGCTAAAAGTACTTATTAGGTAAGGGAGGAGTTTTTGGTAGATTCCTTGGGCTTTTCTATGTAGACAATCATGCGTCTAAAAAAAGAAAGTTTTATTTCTTCCTTTCCAGTCTACATGTGTTTATTTCCTTTTATTGCCTTATTTCACTGGTCAGAACTGGCAGAACTATGTTAAATGAGTGATTGGAGCAAACATCCTTATCTTTACCCCAGACTTACAAGGAAATCATTGTCTTTCATTGTTAGCTGTATCAGGTTGAGGGAGTTTCCTCCTGTTCCTATTTTTCTGAGAGTTTTAATCCCGAATGACAATTGAATTTTATTGAATACTTTTTTACTACCTCAACTGATATAATCATACATATTTTTTCTTTATCTTGATAATACAATGGATTACTTTTATTGATTTTTAAATATTGTACTAGTTTTGCATTCATTGAGTAAACCTCACTCAATCATGGTATAATAATTCTTACTATATATTACTGAATTCTATTTATTATTTCATTAAAGATTTTTGTGTCTATATTCATGAGGGACATTGGTTTGTAGTTTTGGTTTGTTTTTTGGATTGTCTTTGTCTGGTTTTAGTATTGTTGTAATACTGGTCTCATAAAATGAGTTGGGAAGTATTCCCTCCTGTTCTGTTTTTCTGGAAGAGATTGTATATTATTAGTGTCAATACTTTCTTAAATATTTGGTAGAATTCTCCAATAAAACTGTTGTGCCTGGAGACTTCTTTTTTGAGAGTTTTAAAATTTTTAATGTAATGTTTTAATAGTTAAGGGGATATTCAAATTGTTTGTTTCATATTAGATGAGTTGTGGGTTTGTGTTTTTTGAGGAATTAGTACATTTCATCCAAGTTTTCAAATTTATGTGCATAAAGTTGTTTGTAGCGTTTCCTTGTTATCCTTCTGATATCTGTAATGTCTGAAGTGAAGCCTCTCTTTCATTACTGACATTGGTAGTTTGTGTCTTTTTTTTCATCACTACAGATTTATCCATTTTATTGATCTTTTCAAAGAACCAGCTTTTGGTTTCATGAATTTTCTCTGTGTTTTCTGTTTTAAATTTTATTGGTTTTTCTCTTTATTATTTCCTTTCTTCTGCTTGCTTTGGGTTTATTTTGCTCTTGTTTCTAGATTCTTGAGATAGGCATTTAGATTATTGATTAAATATTTTTCCTCTTTTTAATGCATATAGTTAGTAATACAAATTTCTCTCAGCACTAATTAATAGCTATATCTCAAAAATTTTTATATGTTGAATTTTCATTTTCATTCACTTCAGTGTATCTTTTTACCTCTCTTAAGACTTCTTTGATCCATGGATTATTTAGAAGTATGTTATTTAGTTACAAGTATTTGGAGATTTTCCTGTTATCTTTCTGTTAATGACTTCCAGTTTGATACCACTGTGGTTAGAGAATGTACTCTGTATATATTATTTTTTTTAATGTATTGATGTTTATTTTATTGTCTAGGATATGGTCTATCTTGGTATATGTTCCATGGGTACTTGAAAAGAGGCATAGTTTTGCTTAGTGAATTCTTTTTTTCATGATATTCTGAGATACCTTCTTTTATCTTTTCCTTTCTAATTAGAGAGCTTCCTTTAACCATTCTTTAGGATAGGTCTAAAAAGCAAGAGAGTTCCAGAAAAACATCTATTTCTGCTTTATTGACTATGCCAAAGCCTTTGACTGTGTGGACAATAAACTGGAAAATTCTGAAAGAGATGGGAATACCAGACCACCTGATCTGCCTCTTGAGAAATCTGTATGCAGGTCAGGAAGCAACAGTTAGAACTGGACATAGAACAACAGACTGGTTCCAAATAGGAAAAGGAGTATGTCAAGGCTGTATATTGTCACCCTGTTTATTTAACTTACATGCAGAGTAAGTACATCATGAGAAACGCTGGACTAGAAGAAACACAAGCTGGAATCAAGATTGCTGGGAGAAATATCAATAACCTCAGATATGCAGATGCACTACCCTTATGGCAGAAAGTGAAGAGGAACTCAAAAGCCTCTTGATGAAAGTGAAAGTGGAGAGTGAAAAAGTTGGCTTAAAGCTCAACATTCAGAAAACGAAGATCATGGCATCCGGTCCCATCACTTCATGGGAAATAGATGGGGAAACAGTGGAAACAGTGTCAGACTTCATTTTTTTGGGCTCCAAAATCAGTGCAGATGGTGACTGCAGCCATGAAATTAAAAGACGCTTACTCCTTGGAAGGAAAGTTATGACCACCCTAGATAGCATATTCAAAAGCAGAGACATTATTTTGCCAACAAAGTTTCATCTAGTCAAGGCTATGGTTTTTCCTGTGGTCATGTATGGATGTGAGAGTTGGACTGTGAAGAAGGCTGAGCGCTGAAGAATTGATGCTTTTGAACTGTGGTGTTGGAGAAGACTCTTGAGAGTCCCTTGGACTGCAAGGAGATCCAACCAGTCCATTCTGAAGGAGATCAGCCCTGGGATTTCTTTGGAAGGAATGATGCTGAAGCTGAAACTCCAGTACTTTGGCCACCTCATGCGAAGAGTTGACTCATTGGAAAAGAATCTGATGCTGGGAGGGATTGGGGGCAGGAGGAGAAGGGGACGACAGAGGATGAGATGGCTGGATGGCATCACTGACTGGACGGACATGAGTCCGGGAGTTGGTGATGGACAGGGAGGCCTGGCGTGCTGCAATTCATGGGGTCGCAAAGAGTCGGACACGACTGAGCAACTGAACTGAACTGAACTGGTAACAAAGTCTCTTAGTTTTTCTTAATGAGAATGTCTTGATTTCTTTTCTTTCCTAAAGGGTGTCTTCTCTTCGTATAGGATTCCAGTTGACAGTTCTTTTCTTCCAGCACTTGAAAAATATTGTGCCACTTTCTTCTGGACACCTGATTTTTTATGAGAAATCTCCTGTTATTCAAACTGCTTTTCCCATATAGGACAGGTGTCATTTTTCTGTTGCTGCTTTTGAGATTTCTTTCTTTAGTTTTCACAAGTTTGACTATGATAACATCTTGCTGTGGATTTCTTTGGAGTAAACGCCAAACAGTATTTCCTTCTATTATAAATCTGACGTTTATATTACTTGCCAAATTTGATAGTGTTGAAAGTGTTAGTCTCTCAGTCGTGTCTGACTCTGCAACCCCATGGACTGTAGCCTCTGTCCATGGAATTCTCTAGGCAAGAATACTGCAGTAGATTGCCATTCCCTTCTCCAGATCTTCCCAACCCAGGCATCAAACCTTGGTCTCCCAAATTGCAGGCAGATTCTTTACTGTCTGAGCCACCAGGGACTGATAACAAATTTGAAAAGGTTTCAGCAATTATATCTTTGAGTGCATTTTCAGCCCCAGCCTCTTTCTCCTCCTTTTTGGTACTCTGATAGCATCTCATCACAGCCCAACAAAGATGAAAATCAAGATTCCCCATCTGGCCTTTATGGGCAGGTAAGGGTAAGACATAGCTTTTCTGTGGAATGCAACTGGAATAAGGTAGTTATTATCTGATAGTTTTCTGTCTTGCTGTCCTTTGGCTGGAGATAGCAGATTTTTGTTAGGAATTTTTTCATCTGTTGGTATTTTTGGATTTCTGGCTTCTTCAGCTCCATGTTGAGGGTAATGAGACAAAAAACAACCATACACACCCCCAGGTAGCTCAACCATTATGTCATTGCTCAGGTCCCAAAGTCCCTAGCCAATCTGCCTTCCTTGCTCCACCTATCAGAGTCTTCTTATGTTTGTTTTATATATAATGTCCAGTATTTTTTTAAATTTTAGGTATCAGATCAGATAAGTTGCTCAGTCGTGTCCGACTCTTTGCAACCCCATTAACTGCAGCTCGCCAGGCCTCCCTGTCCTTCACCAACTCCCGGAGTTCACTCAAACTCACATCTATCGAGTCGGTGATGCCATCCAGCCATCTCATCCTCTGTCGTCCCCTTCTCCTCCTGCCCCCAATCCTTCCCAGCATCAGAGTCTTTTCCAATGAGTCAACTCTTCACATGAGGTAGCCTAAGTACTGGAGTTTCAGCTTTAGCATCATTCCTTCCAAAGAACACCCAGGGCTGATCTCCTTCAGAATGGACTGGTTGGATCTCCTTGCAGTCCAAGGGACTCTCAAGAGTCTTCTCCAACACCACAGTTCAAAAGCATCAGTTCTTCGGCGAGTTGATTTATAATGTCATGTTAGTTTCTAGTGTATAGCAATGACTCAGTTTTATACATATATGTATATACACATAAAATGTATTTTCTTTTTCAGATTCTTTTCCGTTATAGGTTAGTATAAGCTATTGAATATAGTTGCCTGTGCTCTACAGTAGGACCTTGTTTATCTGTTTTATATATAGTAATATGTAGCTTCTAATCCCAAACTCTTAATTTACCCCATCCAGGATTTTCTTTTTCCATTCAATCTTTTTTTCTAACTGGGTATGTTTTCTTAAATTAAGATATAATTTACAACCATAAAATTCAACCTTTAAAAATGTACAGTCCAGACATTTTTAGAACATTCACAAGGTTGTCAGACCATCAATACTATCTAACTGTAGAATATTTCTGTGTGTGTGTGTGTGCATGCATGCTCTGTCGTGTCCGACTCTTTACAGCCCCATGTAGCCTGCAGCTGTAGCCTGCCAGGCTCCTCTGTTCATGAGATTTTCCAGGCAAGGATACTGGAGTGGGTTTCTGTTTCCTTCTCCAGGAGAATCTTCCCAACTCAGGGATCAAACCCATATCTGTTGCATCTCCTGCATTTGCAGGTGGGTTCTTTACCACTAGCGCCACCCGAATATTTCCCATTAAGAAACCCCATACCCAAAGCAGTAATTTCCTATGCCTTACTTTTACCAGTTCCTGGTAATCACTAATCTATGTTTTGTATCTGTGACTTTGCCTCTTCTGAATATTTCATAAAAATGGAATCATACAACATGTGACCTTTGTGTCTGACTTCTTTCACTTAGCATAATGTTTTCAAGGTTCATCATTGTTCTAGCATGTGTCAACACTTTATTTTAATGCTAAACAATATTCTTTTATATAGCTATTCCTGATGTCTCAAATGGTAAAGAATCCGCCTGCTGTGCGGGAGACCTGGGTTTAACTCCTGAGTTGGGAAGATTCCCTGGAGGAGGGCATGGCAGCCCACTCTAGTATTTTTGCCTGGGGACTCCCCATGGACGGAGGCGCCTGGTGGGCCACAGTCCACGGGATCACAAGGAGCTGGACGCAGCTGAGCGACGAAGCACAGCACCACAGCTGGTGTGTCTTCTCATCATTTGATAGATGTTTGGTTTATTTACACTTTTTGACTATAATGCTGCTAAAACATTAGTATACATGTTTTTTAACCTGTTTTCAGTTCTCTTGGTTATATACCTAGAAGTTGAATTCTTGGTCAGATGTTAACCCTGTGTTTAATTTTTTGAGAAACTGCCAAACTGTGTTCCAAAGCAGCTGCACTTTGCATTCCCACCAGCAGTGTAGGAGGGCTCTTTTCTCCTCCATATCCTCAACAATACTTGTTGTTGTCCATCGTTTTGATTATAGTCATCTTTGTGGGTGTGAAGTGGTATTTTCATTGTGGTTTTGATTTGCATTTTCCTAATGAGTAATGATGTTGAGCACCTTTTAATGTGCTTATTGGCAATTATACATCTCCTGTGGAGAGATGGCTATTCATATCCTTGGCCTGTTTTCTTTTTTTAGTTGGGTTATTTTTCTTTTTATTGTTGAGTTACAAGAGTTCTGTTATATACCCTGGATAGTAGACCCTTATCTGAAGGATAATTTGCAGATATTTCCTCCTATTTTGTGGGTCATCTGGGGATTTTGTTGTACTTAGCTGAAGGAGTAGAGAAAAGTACATCCTTCATCTTCCTGGAAGCAGAAGTCTAGTTTTATAATACCTTTGGAAGGGCCAAAGTATGCTTCATTGCCGGAAACCCAGTGTATTTTAAAGTCAGTATGGAAGAAATGTAATTCTAGTGTTTGATTTTTTGTTTTGGATTTAAAAAATTACGTTAAAGTCAAATTAAGGGAAAGATTTTCATTTTTTTCTATTCATTTTGTGTGTGTGTGACTTACCTCTGTATATTCAGTACAGCAGCCTATGGGTTATGAGCCAGGATACGGATCTCTTTAGCCCTCTGGCTAGCCATCAGGGCCTGAGACAGCCCAAACCTCAGTGTTGTGTCCAAATGTTATCACTTATGTGTGTCTGCCATAAGGGGAAAAGTGTGAGGAATCGTGGCTGTGAAAACACCAGACTGACTTTAAAGGTCAAGTAAAAGTAAGGAATTCCTGTCTGAGGTATGATTTTAAGCTCTGCAGTCAGAGCAGTAGAAATAGGCACAGGAACAAATGAGCATTTCTCATTTCTAGGCTAAATAGATGGGTCTTTAATCTTTTCTTACCAAACAGTGAGCAACTCAGAGTTAATCCCAAGAAATCAAGAATTTTGTGGCATCTCCAATCTTCACCCAAATCGCCTTCTACTGATTTCTTCAAAGCCAGATATCTTCTTCCTGGGTAAAGATAATATTTTATTTCTGTCCTTCTGACGCTACTTCTCTTATAAATTCAAACACCATTGTATAGCCATGGCTAGAAATATCGGAATTATTTTGAACTTCAAATATTTCTTTTGTTCCATAGGTTCCTGAGTGTATCTTCCCAGCTCCCCAGCACTGCCAGACTGTGCCCGGAATGGATTATGCTTCTGATGAAATCCCTGCTGGCATTTTGTTCAGCCACCACCGCAGGGCCCTTGTGTATTCTCAAGCACCCTCTCTGGGTTTCTGCTCTGTAGCCCTGCAGGCTGATTAAAGGACAATTTCCAAACCACAGGGCTCTCCCTTTGTTAGTCTCCTAAACGCTTTCATTCCTGGCATTATTCTCTCATTTCAATCTATATTCAATCTAATTTCAAATTTCTTTAGCTCTCTAAAATTCCATAGACTATCTCCACTCAGTCTTTTCTAGCCATTTTTTATTTTTTTAAAATTCATCTTACTTTTCTTATCTCCATACAAACTAGTCATTTTCTTTTTTTCTTCTTAGTCTTTACTTTTCCTGAATATCTGCTAATAGCCTTGATCCTAAGCACTGAAACTCATTACAGACTAGGTACTCTTCATCTTTGCTTGGTATTTAATTCTGTTTCTTATGCCAAAAGAAGAAATGTATGTGAAAGCCTTTTACAAACCAGAAAGCACCATGCACTCGTGTAACTTATTGAGATTAACAAAGGACCTCTGTGCCTCTTTTCACGCTTTCTGCTCCTTCCGAGCCAAAAGAACTTCTCCATAGAGGAGGGAAATATTGAAGAAAAATAAAGCAGTGGAATTGTCTCTTAGCAACTGAGTTCCTGCCTTATAAATCTTAACCACTTTAGATTACTGCTGCTCAAAATCACTTGCTTTTCTTACTGGCTCAGTACAAATAAGGTTATTACATTATAGGAAAACAAAGGAAAAACTCTAATGAATGAGCCCCTCAGTTCGTTGATTGTGCTGTATCTTTGCTTAGCAATATCAATATAGTTGAGTTGTCTCTTTCTCTTGATTCCATTTGTAAAACCTTTTTATATATCTTTTTTTGGAAACTTAAATTATAAACTAAGTAGAGGCTAAATACCACCTTATATATTTCTATTACCTGAGTCCTGAAACAATATAGGTCATTTAAGTAGTACGTAACATATATGTACTATATATAAATCAAGTTGTGTATAGCTTAGAGAAAATCAGGCATCCAAAAACTCAAAGCAATTTGGGGTATGATTATTTACATTATAATATGATCCATTATAAGGATTCTTCAGCTAGTACATCTTCATAGTATTTCTCATTTAGCAAATATTTTTGAGTGCCTCCAACACTAGACAGTGGAAAGGATAAAGATATTCTGTGTGTGTGTTTGTGTGTCTATGTGCGTGTAAATAGTTATTTGGGGCTTTCAGTATAATAAGATAGATAAGACTTACACACAAATAAGGCAGTACAATGATAAATGCCTTGTGAGCGGTAAGCTGAGTGCTGTAGAAGTTCAGAGGAGGGAAAGGTCACTTCCAGCTGGGTGAGCTATTATGAGTACGTGGGCAAGGTGACACGTTGGAGAGCCAAAGACTCACAGAGAGTTTGTCAAGTTTAGTAATTAAGGCAAGATTGAAGAGGTAGGTAAGATGTTGGCGCCTTCAGCAGTAGAGCAAGGAGTTTAAACTTCAGTCAGTAAGCAGTGGGGAGCCACTGACTTTCTTTTTTAATCAAAGTCTTGTCTAGGAAAATTTATCTGGCGGTAATGTGTAATTTCAATTAAAAAAAATTATTCTGTTGATAGTCTTTTAGCCTCCTTACCTTTGTATAAAATAAAAATATGTTTATAAATAAGTCAATTATAGAATTGATTCATTTGTATTCTTTTTAAAAGGTAGTCAAAAAGCTGTTTTCCGATGAAATTAGATCCAGTAAGATGAGCTGCTTAGTTAAGATACAAGCAGTACATGAAGTGGGGTAAAAATACTACTTTTCGTACTTTCTAAAATCATTTTTAGGGATTTCTTTTGTGTTGATTAGTCATTTCTCCAATTGAAGCAATGCAGAAATCTTCCATTTTCTTTTATTTCCCCCCTACAGGACAGAATGAATAGCCATAATGAAAAAAGCTTCTTATCAATAGCACTCTTAGATTTATTCCTAATTTTGCCAAGTATTTGTACACCTCTGCAAAAGACTTTGTATCTGCCTTCTCCTTTAGTGGAAAAAATAATCAGTAGGAATGAAAACATACCTCACAGAGCCATTGTGAGGCTCTGCTGGTACAAGATGAAGTGCTGTGTAAATATTCTGAACATGTTGTTAACTGACTGAGAAATGGATTTTAGACACATTGTTAGTGGAAACTGCTATAGACTGGAAATGCAGTGTTTTAATAATAAAGACTATCTGATAAGGTTGGCTATTGTTTCCCATGCATAGCATGCCTCAGGGAATTTGAGAGCATGAAATGGTTCCCACCTACTACTATGAAGAAAGTAACACTTCCTACGTATTTACCTCACAGTGAAATCATGTTTTTAAAACAGCACAGCTAGAGAAGCAGTGTGTTTCTGTGAGCCATGTTAGAAACCAGGAGGTTGGGAATACTAATCTTGACTTAGTTACTAACTTGCTGTCTCCGGACAAGTCAGTGGACCTTTTTATACCTCAGTTTTTCGGCAATTTTGGAAGGAGACCTGAAGCTTGCTTCTCCAGCAAAAAGAAACTAACTGCCACGTCAACAGCCTGGCACTGTAAGGGGCCCAGGAACGTGCAACCAGAAGCTCCTATAAAGTCGTTTAAGAGTAAGCCTGTGGGACAGTGAAGAGCATGCCATTTGCCCTGTCTTCTACCCCAAGTGCTGACCAGTTAAGTTCCCGCCCAAGTGCAGACTTGCACAGGAGAGGCTGTGAGTCTGGGAAGGATTCATGGTTTCCACTGTGGAGATCTGGTCAACATCTCAGGTTCATTCCAGCCTGAAGAACCTAGAAAAGATCATATTTGATTCCAGCCTCGGGCTTTGGTCCTTTTCGGATCTCTTAGGTGTTCTCAGTGTCTGTCTTGAGAAGCCTCAGGCCTTCTGAGCAGCCCTACTTCTGTCACGTCTCTGAGCTTCTGGAAGGATACGGTCTGGGTCCAGGACTGCACTGAACCAGTCCTGCTCTTTGGTTCTGATCTGAGGACTGTGTTGTCAGATGAAAAAAGAATGTTCTAACTCAGTGAAATTTTATTCCATGATGGTATAGATTTAATAATAACAAGTGATATAAGTTGTTTTTTGAAAATGTGTTTTGGGTTTCAGAGAAATAATTTTCTTTCTCTGCTTGTCACCTACACATGAAGAAAAGTTCAGAACAGTGCTTAAAACCATAAGTTCATACCATTAATCGGAAGCACTTCTTTTACCCAAAGTTTGTGACTGAAACTGACTAGTTGCTCTCAAGGCTTAAAAGTTAGGAGCACAGTTTTAGAAATGAAAAAGTATTTTTAATGTTTTCCTTTTTTTTGCTATACATGTTAGGTGCCAGATAGAGCTTGCTGTGCTGAATTGAATCAAATCGAAGCATGCTCGGTAAAAAATAATAGCCCCTGGCTTGAGAACCAGACTTTAGTTCATTCGGAAACCATAAGGATCCTGGCCCAGTTTTAATGCATGAAAACTCTCCAAACCACCTTGGCTAGAACCTAGTGTTATAGAACCAGGCCATAAAACATTAGGGTGGGGGACTCCCCACAGTGCTGAGGATCTGCTGTGATTTCTCAGCAAATCAAATCCATGGTGAATACTGGTGTACAGACTGTGTGGTCTAATTCAGGCTGCAGGATCAGCATGAATAGTGGAAGACCAAGTTCAGGGAAGAGAAGGAAACCACAAAGATTCAGCGAAGAGGAAAGGGTTACTTGGCCGGGCACGGCAGCTCATTTTAGACATTCAGAGGTTGTTGCTTCTTTCTCTTCCTCTGCACACCTTCCCCACAAAAAAAGCTTATGGGGCAAATAAATGGAGGATGAAAGGCTTAACTCGGAAAGAAAAGAAATTACATAAAGCGATCATTTGTAGTGCCTGGGGGGACTTATTAATGTTTATTGGGTGTGCACCTCAGCTTAGCACATTTGACCAAAACATTTCCCGGGATTCCTTATCTTTTAACAATGCCATATAAAGACTGTTTACTATGTCTGATCCATTTGTCTGCTGCAGTTCTGTAAAAACAGGATGGGAAGGCTCAGACGTCATTTTCTTCCATTAAAAGCATATTTAAAATCCTTCTCTTTTTAGGTAACAGTATGACTAAATACATTGAGAAGCTAGAAGAGATCAAAAAAAGTGAGTAACACTATTTATGGTTTGGGGTAATGGAACCCTACAGTGGCTCTGGAAGTTGGTTATTAACAACCCTAACCATACTCTACAGGTGACTCACATACAAAGCAATGGGAGTCAGGTGAGCATGGCAGATGCCTTGAAGGATGTGGGAAACACTGTACCATCGGGTCAGCTGCTGAGGCTGTGGTCTTTTGGTCTGAGTTTTGCCCACCTTAAATCCCATGGGAGATATTAATGTTGGACTACGAAATAATCTCTAGCTAAGCAGTGAGAACCCCAACTTCTAGTTTCATTGCACTGCAGTCTTTATGATCTGTATTCAAGGTACTTAATCTTTCCTATTTTCTTATTTTCTCTGTACCTGAGATAGGAGTAATAATATCTTATTTCATAGCATTCTTTTCAGTATAAATTCGACAGTATTCATGAAAGACTTAAAGGTGTGAGAAAGAGCTTATTCTTAAAGTAGTGTTATGCATTATAAATTCATTGCAGTCAGCTTTCTTTTAATTAAAAATCATATTTCATGCACATCCTTTTAAAAAACTAATCTTTGGCAAAGATATGCTTCTAGTTACTGAGTGCATTGCGCTTGCACAAAATCATAATTTTTCAATCTGTGTCCAAAACAGATGTAAAATGTACACATCATGGCCAGAATCAGAGAAGCAGGGACATCGGTTTTCTAAGATGGATTTGCTCATAGCTTCAGTAGGAGAACCCAGTGCTAGGGCAGTATTGAGCTAATGGCAGCAGAGAGGTGCTCTGATTGGTAGCAGTTCAGGACCTGGCTCTGGTAGAATATACCTTCTGAGAAGAAAATATTACAAATCCAGAATTCACCAGAACTTTTGTTTTTACATACATAGCAGGACTTTTAATTTAAATGATAATGTTCCTGTTCCTTTTGAATTGCTGCAGTATTGAGAAACCCCAGACAATAGACATGGACTCAGGAGCAGCTCCTGGAGAAGGCAATGGCACCCCACTCCAGTACTCCTGCCTGGAAAATCCATGGACAGAGGAGCCTGGTAGGCTGCAGTCCATGGGGTCTCGAAGAGTCTGACACGGCTGAGCGACTTCACTTTTATTTTTCACTTTCATGCATTGGAGAAGGAAATGGCAACCCACTCGAGTGTTCTTGCCTGGAGAATCCCAGGGACGGGGGAGCCTGGTGGGCTGCCGTCTATGGGGTCGCACAGAGTCGGACATGACTGAAGCGACTTAGCAGCAGCAGCAGCAGGAGCAGCTCTGTGCTCAATCTGTTATTTGCTACATTCAGCTATAAGGACTGATGCTATAGACATTTGTTTTTTAATATGTAATGTCACAGTATCCTTTTTTTCTTATATATTTTATACTTTATACATTTATGCTATATATTTAAAATGTTATGTATCTGCAAAATATTCCATTGTACATACATACATATGTGTATATAAAATTTTTAAACTATGAAAAAAATCTTGTTTACTCACCTAAACTTTATTGTTGTCATCCTTAATTCATCCACTGTGAGCAAAATTCAACTGGCCTGCTTCTGTTCTGGTTTGTAGGCTTTTTCACCTCCTAAGCATAGGTAGCCGAGTGTAAACTCACCCATCCACACCAAAATTTGTCCCATATAAAAATTGTCCCATGCCACCCAGCTTGCTGAAACCCTGTTTAAAATATTCCTCATAAAAGCACAATGTGGTTTCTGTGATATATCAACTTTAAATGGAGCTTATCTCCCAAAAGAAATACCTGTGGGTTAGAGTCCTTGAAAATGCGTACTTCACGTTCCCTCTTCAGAAATTGTGGGCTTCCTTTTAGTAAGACAGGAGGTTCCACTCACCTTGTTTCACACACTTTGTGCTGATTCTCCAGCTAGAATTACTTCAGATTCTGGTTTGGGATCTACATCTTGGAAAATATTTCCTTCTCTTTTCCCATCTTCTGTTGTAGGTGTTCTTTTGGGTCAGGAGGAGGAGAATGTTGCCTTGTTTTGTGACACCCTAAACCCATCTCTTTTCTCAGATTACCTTAGATGCCATGTCTTTCTGTGAAATCACAAACCTTGTCCTGTTACTTCCTTTGATTTGTCTTCCACTGTGAGCCCAACTTCCCTTTGCTAATAACGCGTTTTAACAGAACCCTGAAAACGCAGAATTCCTTTGTGATCTGAATATTCTTTCAACTCTGCCTGGGGAAAATAGACACCCTGTGTCTATTGACCATTCACAAAGCCCATTCTTGGCTTCTGGTGGTTAGATGACACTGGTTGGGCCCAGCGTGAAGCATCCTAGATAGTTAGGTCTCTGTCCTTCCAGTAACTCGAGAGAGACACACTTAGACTCCAGACTTACCGGAGAAGCAGCACTTGATAACATATCTGAAACTAGGATTGTTTGTCTCCATTATAGAGTCCGGGAGAAGCTACAGTAGCAGAAGCTCCATTCTTAAAGCTCTGTTCGCCCTTGCAAGGACAGACTGACAGAGCTTTCCAAGTTATCCTCTTTATAAAATTTAAGACTTACTGTAAAACGTCTAGCTTAATCTTTTATCTGAGTAATAATGTCAGAAAGTCCTCATGATGGCTGTCCTTCTAAACCAGAACCAGGTATGTAGAGTTCAGGTTCAAACGTGCAGTGCAATTTCTAGTGCTTATGAGAGGATGCTGGAAATGCCAATCATTAGAAAACAGCAGTGCCTGTTTTCTAATTTAAGGTGATTTCTACTTAAAGAGGATTTTAATGTGTGTATTTTGTACATAGAATGTGAAGAACTAGAGTAGTACTTCCAACTATGTTAACTATACCAAAAGAATAGCAATGGATAAATGCCACAGTGCAAACTCCTTTGAAAGCTATTGACTATTTTCATTGGCTGACTTATTGCCGTTTTGATTTACATAAATGACTTTGGGTGGGCAAGCTGGTGGCAACTGAGAGAAATACTGTAGTTGAGTTGCACTTTCTAAAGCTTCTGCTAGCTTATTCGGGTCTGCATCCTGATGTGTTTTAGAAGCTACTTTGCGTCTGGGTTTGTTATCTTGTTGTATCTAGAAGAAACTGTTTTAAGAATTTCCTGGAAGAAAGATCAATTTTTAGCCAAATTGCTATCTTTAGGACATTTTAGAAGACAGAAGCTTTAGTTCCTCATCAGAAGGAGTCTTGAGGTACTTAGAGAAGGCATGTTTTTAAGATAGTATCATTTCCCGACTCTGAGCCTCAAGGTGTTTGGTAAACCATGCTCACATTATCCTCCAAAGTAGCTATCTGGTGTGTGCTGGTGTTTTGGAAAGTTCGTGGGAATGATTAGTATAACCAAGTAAATAATATTAAGTACCTTAATCCTTTCCTTTGCTAGGATTCTTTGTTTATGAGACTTGAGTAATTATCCAGCTAACCTTCAGTAATTCTGAAATAATGAGGTAGTATTTAAGGAGTCAAGGATGTCGATATATAAACTAGAAGAAGAGTGAAGAGTAGGGGTGGGCAGGAGTTCAATGCTGGAAACTCTTCAGAATTGGCAAGTCTTCTTCAGAGAAGTTTAGGGAGGCCAGCTTTTAACATGCCTCTATGGGACAAATAATAAAGTGAGTTTGGCTGTATTTCTTAACTGTTTAATATGTGAAGAATTATTAACACAAACAAATGCAAAAGTTTGAGTTATGTCTCAGAATTGTAAAGATAGCATTGAATAAATATTGATGTTTTCAGTTGATTTTTCTTTTTTTTCTAATTTTGGTTTTTAAAAAAACCCACAATACAAGATTTACCATTATAAATCTTTGATTATAAATTTTTCAGTGTACAGTTCAGTACTGTTAAGTATATTTACTTTGTCGTACAATAGATCCCCAGAACTTTTTCCTATTGCAAAACTGCAATAAGTTGATTTTTATTGAAGTAAAGTTGAAGGAAAATTGATGTAAGAGATTATCAGGACCAATCATAAGTTTGTGCCCAGTATTGTACTCCAGGAAAGAAAAGTCTTCCTCTGTTTCTAGCATAGTTTGTAACCTCAGGAATAATTATTCTCTTTCTAGGACAGAGAGAGAATACTGGGGTATAAATGTCTTACCAGCTTTTGACCTAGGGCACCTCAGCTTCTCTGGGTCTCTGTCCTCATTTGTAAAATTCAGATATTTATCCCCTGCTTGTTCTGAAAAGGATTTAAAGGACTTACAAAAATGTATGCAATACAATGAGGTCAAAGTAGAGACAGCATAGTAAGGATAATTGTAGACCAATAAAAATAAAGGGAAGAGGTAAAATTGCTGGACCCAAAAAAAGGTAGCTTAGAATTTCAGCTGGAGGCTTCTCCTGGCCAGAGCAAAAATGATATAACACCTGCCACATTTAATTCTGAGGGTATCAGGAGGATCAAGTGAGGTAATGCAAGGAAATACATGTAGATAACTGGAAAAATATACCATTTTTTGGTACATTTCTTGATGAAATTTCTTGATGACTAGAAAGAATTAGTACCTCCAAGAAAGCAAAATAAACCTGGAAAAATATTTGTCCCGTTCTGCTTTGCAGATTATAGATACAAAAAAGATGAACTTTTCAAGAGACTAAAAGTAACAACTTTTGCCCAGCTGGTAAGTTTAATGATCTTCCATTGGAGTAAAGACTATCTAATTTGTGCTACTTTCTGTATTTCTAAATTCAACTCTGAGTAATGCTTGCAGAGGGTTTTCTTCTGCTTCTTTATATTTCACCTATGAGAGGGCTAATTGGGATGAAACTTTTTTCTTTGAAAAGAACTTTATACAGTAAAATATAAATTTCTACTTTTTAATCATCAAATTTGTAGTTTAAGTTTTACTTTTCCTTGTCAATTTATCTTAATAATGAGAATCTAGAATTCTGGGTTCTTTATTGCTTGGACATATTTCTCTGTGGAAAGCAGGTAATATCCCATCTATGACTGTACTCTTTTTTCCAAGTCTTTCTGCCATGGGCTATTTTGTTACTTTAGGAAAGTCACTTTCTTCTTTCATTTTAAAATTATGGACAAAATGTCTCTCTGGCCCCCAAACAAAGGTTCCAGTGATATGCAACTCAAGGTGGATGTTAGTCTAATGAGCTAAGTTGTGAAAAGTGATTTATTTATTTTTTAATTTGAATTTTACGTACCATTTTTTGAATGTTTATTGGAGTATAGTTGATTTATAATGTTGTGTTAGTTTCAGGTGTACAGCACAGTGAATCAGTTATTATATGTATATATATTCTTTTTCAGATCCTTTTCTCATATAAGTTGTTATGGAATATTGAGTTCCCTGTGCTATACAGTAGGTCCTTGTTAATTATCTATTTTATATATAGTAGTATGTGTATATTAATCACAATCTCCTAATTTATCACTTCCTACAACAGAAAAGTACTTTAAAAACTATGTATTGGGTGTACAACATTGTAATCAATATATCCATAATTACATTTATTTCTTCATTGAATAATTTCTAATACAATGCTGTTATGCATTTTTTAAGAAATAGCATGTTATATTGAAACTAGAATATACATGAAGGCAGTTTTAAACCCTTATTTATGTTTCTTGTCCAAAATTATCCTTTTGGTCTTTTAAGTTTATTGTGTAATGTTTTAAACAAGTTTTTTCTTCTGGAATGAAGAAAATGTAATGTAATTACTGCCGTCAAAGTAAGAAGACCTGAGATTTAGTCTTCAACTGGGAACACTGACAGTTTCTTAAAACAGGAGATCTTTGATTGATATTTCCTCGTCTCCTGTTAAAAACAGAATTGCCTCTGTTTAAAGACAAACATACACACATCTACACATTTCATTCTGTTTTCTATCAGGTCATCCAGGTTGCGTCCCTATCTGATCAAACACTGGAAGTGACAGCTGAGGAGATTCAAAGGCTAGAAGGTAATGAGAATTGAGGATTTGGGGAAAATAACAAGTTGACCATTTGACTGTGGGATCCTGCGCTATTGTGTTCACAGGGACTTTGATGTATCTGTCTGTAATTAGATTGTGACTCTCTGAGAAATGCTATCTGCTGCTTTGCTAATTCTTATTTCTTTAAAAAAAAAAGCTGTCTGGTTCACTGGTTGTAACATTTTTAGTCTTAAATGTTTTAAATGTGTTTAATATACTAATTAATTTTTTAAACAAATATTTTTACTGCTCTCTGTATATGTACAGGCCACAGAGTTAGGTGCTATGAGACTACAGCTGAAGATGAAAAAGACACAGCTCTGCTTACATGGAGTCATATGAATTTCTGTCATATGAGTAACCTTGTCTTTCTGTTATTATTTTCCTCCTCAATACATGTGTGCACATGCACGCCGTGGCCTCCAGGGCGTGGAATCTCAACAGGTGCCAAGTTAAGGGTGAGACTGTCTCAGGCTGAGGAGCAGCCTGAGCAAAGGCACGGAGAGGTCCAAGCGTGTTTGGGGAATCACATAACCCAGTCTGGCTGGGGTCTGAGTGAGGGTTATGAGATAAGGCTAGCAAGACAGATAGGCACCAGATCTCCTTTCTTAAATACCAAGTTGAAAAGAAAGCCTCTTAGGTGTACTGTCATGAAAAGAATCCACAGAGCAAAGGTCTTTATTCATCCTGAAGTCCTCAGCTGTCAATGTGCGGCTGCTTGTTGAAGGGGGATGTGTTTTGTTAAGGTTGATGTAGGCCAGGAATTTGACTTCTGATTTCAAGACAAGTTTCTCAGGAAGTCTGAATACCGGGTTTGTACAACTCAACTGTCATTTCCCTGGGCTTGTTTTTGTTAGGGAGGATAAAGAGAATCTGAAAAAGGCAGGAATTTATCTTTTGACGGATGCCTCTCACACTGCAGAGAAATAAGGGCTCTTTGTAATAGAGATAATTGAGTCTCCTCATACGAGTACTCCCAGTTTTAACCTGGTTATTATAAAGTACCTGGATTTTGTCCTTTAATTCATTGTCGAGATTGCAACACCAGGACATATGGGCACATGCAATTTTCTCTTCTGAGATAAATTTGCAGAGCAAAATAGGCTCTTGTAAAGTAGGACACCATAATGTGTGAGTAATATTAGTGTTTTTAGTGCTCTATACAGAATAATAACTCACTCAGGAATGCCTGTAGAGCAGATTGTATCTGTATACACATTGGCTGTTTTTGAAGGAATAAAAAAACTACTTTTATAATATTTATTTTTTCCCTGCTTTAAAATATATTTCTAGAAAATCAGAAACCTGTTAAAAAAATATAAAGAAGAAAATTAAAATAACTAATAAACCCTATTAACATTTCGGTCTATTTTCCCCACCCAAATCCATACTCTTCGTATATAGTTTTGTATTATACTGTTATCATTGAACATTTTATCATGAAAACTTTGCTATTAAATAGATTTCAAAAGCTCAGTTGTAAAGGCTGTGTTGTCATATAATGTCTAGCCTTTAGATATGCCATGATTTATTTAATTATTCTCCTATTGTTGGCCATTAATGTTTTTCTGATTTTTCATTTTTATGAGAGAATGTTGTAATGTAAATACATAAATTTTTGTACGGTTCTGACTTATTTCCTGAAGATAAACTGCTGCAGATGGTCAAAGGGTGGAACCGTTTTAAGATGCTCAGCGCTGATTCCACATTATCTCCAAAAGGTTCTACTTGTTTGTATTCCCACCGAACAAATAAGAAGACCCATTTCTCCCCATCCCAGCCAGTGCTGAATAGTTCTCACTTTTGTAAATGTTTCCCAGTTTGATGGATGAAAAATGGTATATAATAGTTTTAGTTTTAATTTATCTGAAAATGAGATTGAGCCTTGGCATACATGTCTGTGTTTGTTGGTCATAGGTATTTCTTCTTTTGAGGACATGTCCTTTCTTGCTTTTTTCTAATGGAATGTTCATCTTTTTTTTGTAAAATCTTTAAATGATTATGATCTCTTTATTCATTAGAAACCAATATAGCCTTGAAAATAAATGAGAAAAATCTTTACTTGATGTTATTAAGTTAAAAAAAAAAGTAAACAACAAACCATAGTGTAGAGCAGTATGAATAGCGTCTTTCTGGATATGTAAGAAGGGGAGAAATAAATATATGTAAAATATGTAGTTGTTTCATTTTTGGAAGGAGACAAATATTTGAAGGTAGTTCCCTTGGGGGAAGGGGCCTGATGGCCTGCAATTCTGGAGTACAAAGAAGGCTTCCTTTCCATGTTAACAGTTTTATCTTGATTGCATTTTTATTTTGTGCATACAGTCTTTTTTCTACTAAAGAGCTAGTTTTAAAATATTAATGAACTAAGTATATTAACCTTTTCTCACTTACATATGTCATGGATTTTTTCCCTAATTTGTGATTTTTAATTTTCTTTGTGTTAACTTTTGACATATTTGAGGTTTGCATTTTTTCATGATTAAATCTATTAGTCTGTTGTATTTTCATTTTAGTGCTTTAGAGTCATAAAATCCAAAATAAGAAGAGGTTATCTAAGTTTGCTTTTTTTAAAATAGTTGACAGATTGTCCCAGCACTATTTATTTAATAGTTCTTACCTACTGGTTTTTGTACCTTTAACATACATTAGATTTATATATATATATATATATATATATATATATATATATATATATATATCTCTCTCCTAGGATTTGTTTCTGTGTTCTTTGTAATTTTCCATTGTTCTACTGCACTGTTTTGATCCTTTACCTTTTCAATATATGTGACTACTTGAAAAGGCAGATTCTCTGAATTACATATACATATATCTTTATTCTTCTCATCTTTAAAATCCTTTTAAGCTTTTTTTTTTTTTTTTAGAGTCCATTGGGATTTGTTTTAAGGCTGAAAATTAAATTAGGAAAGGATTAACATCACTTTACTTTAATCACTAAGTCAGGAACATGCACAATATGTCACTCTCTCTTCATCCAGGTCTTCTTTAATGTCCCGAAGTAAAATTTTTATAAGACCTATAAAGCACTTATCAGTTTTTATAGGGCCTTCACATTCTTTAATAGGTTAATTTTCTAGGAGAGTATATTTTGTAACTAGCTGTTATCGTAAATGAGATGTTCTTCATGTTATTTTCTTATTGGTATATAGAAAAAATATTTTGATTGTCAGTATTTATTTATTTTATAAATAGCTTATTTTTTAAATTAACCTTACAATCTAGATTAATTTTAAAATCTAACATATTTATGAATATTCTCCTTATTTTCATAGGATTCTCTTAAAGTTTCTAGGTATATTATATGCAAATTAAAATTTTATATTCTCTTTAATAACTACACTTCCTATTTCTATTTATTCTCTCATTATACTGGTTAGAACAGCACATTCTCAAGCCTTTTGGTACTAGTCTTCCTCTACACTTTATTTTTGACGACCTCAAAGAGTTTTGGTTTTTGTGAATTATATCTATTAATACTTGTGATATTAAAATTTTAAATAGAATTTTAAGAATATTTATTTGCTATTTACCTTAAAAATAATAATATTAACCCCATTGCAAACATAAATAACATTTTTATGCAAAATAGCTGTGTTTCCAAAACAAAAATATATATGAAGCATAACATTGTTTCACACTTTTTGTAAGTCATGTTAATGTCTGTTTTAACAGAAGACAGCTAATATCTCATACCTTCTGCATTCAGTCTGTTGCAATATACTCTTTGGGCTGAAGTAACCTGAAGAAAATCTGGCCTCACCCAGATCTTAATTGAAAAAAGGAAGAACATGTTAATAGCCCTTTCATATAATATGAATATTTTTCTTTGACACTACATCAAAACTTGATAGCTGGTACCTTCTTAAAGGTTGGTTGTAGTGTGGAATCTGAAACCATATCAATGAACTTTTCATACCCTGTTACATTGAGCCCATTGGTCTGTTTTGAACTCTGAATGTATTTTTTACTCATACATAATTTTATAACATCATTCATTGGTCATTTGGAAAGTACTGATGAGGGCTTCCCTGGTAGCTCAGTTGGTAAAGAATCCGCCTGCAATGCAGGAGACCCCAGTTTGATTCTTGGGTCAGGAAGATCCCCTGGAGAAGGGATAGGCTACCCACTCCAGTATTCTTGGGTTTCCCTTGTGGCTCAGCTGGTAAAGAATCCACCTGCAATGCAGGAGACCTGGGTTCAATCCCTGGTTTGAGAAGATCCCCTGGAGAAGGGAAAGTCTACCTACTCTAGTATTCTAGCTTGGAGAATTCCATGGACTGTATAGTCCATGAGGTCGCAAAGAGTTGGACACGACTGAGCGACTTTAATTTTCACTACTTTCACTAAGTTAAGAGTTATCTTCCAAATGTTGACAGATTTCACTACACAATATCAAAAAGTCACATTTATTAACCTCAACACCCATCTTATCAGGAAAGTCATTAAGATGGTAAAGAAGTCAAGCTCTTTGTGGCAAATAGTTTCCAAAATTCTATTTCTGTTTAAAATTTAATCATTGCAACAAATACCATTGGTTGTTTTCCTTGAAATGAGAAATTCACTTAGATCATCTTTTAGAAAATATATGCCAAATGCACAAACCTAAATAACTATAGTTTTCATGTCAATTTTTCTACCACATAAAAGTGGAGTTCAAGGCAAAAGCAGCACGAATCCCACACATACTTTCCCTTGAAACACCAATGGGATGTTGGTATGTAGCAAATTTGTTGTGTGTGGATTCCCCCATTTCATCACACAGAATATTTTAAAGATGTGTTATTTAAGGAGGACATTTAATAAAAATTATGATTACTACTTTATCAGGGACTTTTTAAAAAATGTAACTGCCATGTTTACCCTCAGTGCAAACTGCAGCATGATAAAAAAGACAAATAACATCGTAGTATTATGAAAATAGTTTTCACCTTTCAGATCCCCTGAAAAAGGGTCTTTAGGACTCCTGGGGTCCACAGACTACAGTTTGAGAATCTGTATGTTAGAACTTAGAGAACAGTTTAATAATGATGATATGAGTTCCTTTATCCACCTACTTTCAGTGGAACTACCTAACAGGTAAATACAAATTCTGAGGTTAAATTTATTTATTTATTCATTTTAGACAATGATTCTGCAACTTCAGAGCCTGATGCTGAAATCACTGCCAAGACCAACGGGAATGGGAGCCCTGGGGAGCAGTCGCCAAGCCCTGTGCAGTTCATAAACAGTGAGGGAGCCGGGGACTTTAGCCGCTCGACTCTTCAGAGGTGCTCTTATCAGATTCATGTTTTCACTGCATTTTACCTTCATTAATCTAAGTACCATGTCAATGATTTAATTACCTTAGAAACAGGTTGGCGTCGTGAAATCCTACATTTTCATCCCAGCCATTTGATTTTCTCTCTATATAAATGCCACCTCCTGAATCTTTTCACAGCATTCTTAGTTAATGCAAGCATATATTGATAGGAGAGCTTTAATTTTCCCTCCTCAACCCCTTTCTTCTGGGCTTTCACATATGCAAGTTTGCTATTAGGACTCAGTTTTACAACCACTGTCTTTTGACTCAGAGAGTATGATTTCCCCCCCTCTCCTTTTCTGTCTGCTGCAGCTTATAATTACCCTGTCTAGAATCAGAAGAAAAATAGAGTGCCACACATAGTGCTCTGATATTAAATAGGTGCAAAGGAGAGTGAAAGCAGCCTTGATGTCAGCTCTGCAATGCACAAAGCGGTTTCACGATGCAGCACTTCCTCACCTATATTCACTGTTGATTACAAGATGGTACTAATGTTCTGCACATATCCATCCCTTCTACTGGTAAAACAGATCTACCAGACAAGCTAGTTCTACCGCGGACAGCACTGCTCTTGTCAATCGCACTGCTATTATTTTCATGACTACTTCTGTGCAGGGACTCTAAAATTGCATTCAAAACAAGATAGACGAACAAGGCTTCCATGAGGATGTAGTTTCATATGACATAGTTTTTTCTTCTTTGGTTCAACAAAATATGCACCATATGGCATATAGTTGTAGCTTTTCATTGGATTTAAAGGCAGACTTTGACTTGCTGTGATGGGAGAGGAACTATTGCTACAGACGAACCAACCTGTGGCTTGGCATGTGTGTCTTCATATTACCAGAAAAGTGATCATCTTCTTATCCCAGTGCAGATATTTCACTGCTTGGCATTTTGCTCATAACACATGTTTTCTCCGACTCATGTTTTTGCCACATTTTGCCTATATTAACCTGGCAAGCAATTTTGGTAATTCTATGACTTCAGAAATGGGTCAGAAACAAACCTTCCTCATTTTAATCATAGTTTTTCCACCGTCTTATCATATGCCACAAAATCTAAAAGCCTTTTCAACCTCAACGTCATAACCCATAAAAATTTAAGTGACTGCAGATAACTATTAAAGGCATTGAGGATAAGACATACTGGATAAGTCACAGTATATGAAATATATTAAAACACCATTGTTACTTTATGTTACATATAATATACATAGAAATGTCTTCAGTTCTCCTGTCTGGTCAACTTTATTCTTTCCTTTTGCTCTGCTTTCTTACACTCATCAAAATTCCATTGGATTAACTGTTCGCCTCTTTCTTTCTCTGAATGCTGCCCTTGTTGCTGGAGGCAGCATGTGCCCTACAGTTTCTGCCCCTTTGCCATGCTAATGACCTAACATGCACTCTCTGAAGGTGAGTATGGACAGTGGATCCCTTCCTTGGTGTCCAGGGTGATAGAATAAGAATCCATCCATAGTACCTTGCATTCAGAGACAGAACTGAGACACCATATCCATTTTCCTTTTCCTTTGAAGTGTTTTTTGAAAAGACATTGAGCACTCTTGTCGCCATTCTGAAGAAACACATTTGACCTTTAAGCCACCCAGCCCTGACTAGTGTCTGCCGACCTACTTTTGCACTTGCAGCGTCATCAGTGGTGTTGGGGAACTGGATCTAGACAAAGGGCTTGTGGAGAAAACAGAGCCCAATACCAAAGACAAACCTTATCCCGACTGCCCTTTCCTGCTGCTAGATGTACGAGATAGAGACTCTTACCAGCGGTGCCACGTTGTTGGAGGTAAGAGAGAAAGGCTTTTCAGTGTCTCACTCCCAAGAACAGAGCCCGGTCCTGAGCCCGGCAGGCTCGACCCACACCCTGTGGTCAGCATAGTGCTAGCCAGAGGGGTTCCGGGAACCTGTGAGTTGGCTCCGCCGCACGCTCTGAGAGAGGCTGGGGAAATCCTCAGAGGGATCAGGGGCCCAGGGCTAAATGTCAGAATGCTTCCTGTCCTTCACTGTGTCCTGTTCTCTTCTCTCTCACAGAAGCATTTAGGTTTATCACTAGTGAGTTTGAAAATATGTTTAACTCTTAGATGTTAAACCAGCTAGGGATTGGAGCCAAGTTGTACTGAGAACTACAAACTTCCTAAGCTTTTTCTTCTCTTTGCAGCTTACAGTTACCCAATTGCAACTCTGTCTAGAACAATGAACCCTTACTCAAATGATATTCTTGAGTATGTATCCTTTGTTGCACTTTAAAGAGTTGGGTGGTATAAGGATTGTAAGAATCAAATTTTTTACCGATATTAATTAGCTAACTTAGCATATTTTAGAATTTGGATCCTTAGCTGTTGCTGAGGCTGCTTTCTAGTCCATCCTGCAGTTGGACAAGAAAACATTAGATTAACAGTTAGGATCTATTGACAGTTAGTCCTAAGACATTTTTTTCCCCAGAAAGCTTTTTTTTTTTTTTTTTTCATTTTCCCCAAGTAAAATATAAGGAGTGAATTTTTTCCTTCTATTTTAATTTTTTTCTTCTTAAAATTTTAATTTGCTTTGCTCATAAAAATTGTACAAATAGAAAATTTAAATACTGAAAAATAGAAAAAAGAAAATTGAAATCCCCGATAACCACACAACTGAATAACAAAAAGATTTCTTACGGAATCTTTTGTGTATTTTATTCCAGGCGGTCTTCTATGTAGTCTTTTCAACAAAGTGGAAGTCAGACTTAAATATATAATTTAGTGTGTTGCTTCCCCCACTTCCTATTACATGAATTTCCCCACACTAACACAAGTTCTGTATAAACTCTGTTTTTGGTGCAGTAAAATATCTGATCTTTAGATTTACTGTAGTTTACTAAATCATTCCTCTCTGGAGGACTGGACTTTTAGGCGGTTCCCACTTTTTTACCGTTCTAAGTAAGGCTGCAGTGGGCACGCTGGGCACTCAAGTTTTTATGTTTCCTCATCTGTAAATGGAGTTTATAATAATTGCTCTCCAGGATTGTACAGATGAAAGGGCCAAAAAGTATACAGTATGTAACTAGTGCCATCTTGGAGAGAGAGAGAGATATATATAGTTACATATACACACACACAAGAAAAGGATACCAGCTTGTGCTGGTTTTCAGCACAGGAAAAAAAATCCAGGATGCCCTGAAGAGGGGTCATCCCATGCTCCCTGAACTCAAGATAGGCAAACCTTGACTGCTTTCCTTCCTTCGGCATTTCTGTATAGTCTAGGAGCATTAGCTCAGTGTGGTCAAACCTTAACTCATGTGACTGTTAGAAAAATGCCCACGGCAAGATCATCATCCTGTATGACGACGACGAGAGGCTGGCCAGCCAGGCGGCCACCACCATGTGTGAGCGGGGATTTGAGAACCTCTTCATGCTTTCTGGAGGTGAGGGGCTATGTTCTGCTTAGGACTTAAAAGGCAAATACTTGGACTCACACTCCTTCAGCTTCACTCCTAGAGTTTCCCCCCTCCCCTCCCCTGCAGAGCTCAGAATTCAGTATTCTGGAAATAGAAAAAAACATGCTGGCGGAAGGGAGTCAGGATATGTGAAACTTCCCTTACCTCAATCAGCACATGTTTCTAATTCCTGAAAGAATGATGTTGCTTTATGGTTCTGTAAGAAAGCCTTAATGCTGAAGACTTGAGCAAAGCAATTTCTGGTGGAATTCTCAGAATCCCACATAACAACGGACATTTTCTGGTGTAATTTACTTAATGGTGAAGCAATTAAGAAAGATTTCCCGTCCTTGTGTTGAGGAGACACGTGGGCTCCTTTCCAGGTTTGCCTTGGCCTCACCATGCTAACAGTGCTTTTTCTGATGATCTTCCATACCCAGGTCTAAAAGTCTTAGCTCAGAAATTCCCAGAAGGACTGATTACAGGTTCCCTGCCAGCATCTTGCCAGCAGGCCCTTCCTCCTGGTTCTGCCCGAAAACGATCCAGTCCCAAAGTGCCGCCCCTACCAGCTGAGAATAAATGGAGATTTACCCCGGAAGACCTAAAGAAGATAGAATATTACCTGGAAGAGGACCAGGGTCCTGCAGACAATCCTAGTAAGATATTTTGACCTTTGGAAATAATGTTTCTGTAGAACTTGAGATTTACAGCTTTGAACATCAACCTATCATATGAGAAGCTTGATCTCTTATATTCAGATTCTTAAAATATTTGCAGGAGGGAGGGAAATATGCAGGTGCTATGTGAGGAGAAGGGAAATGAGTGAGCGGAGGTGCTCCCAGATGATGGCAAGAATTAGGCATTGCACACAGACAACTGAAAGAGAAGAGAAGTTTTCAGTCAAATAAAGTGGGTATCTTAGGAGGAGTTGAGAGGCTAAGCTAAAGCATTCAGATTCCTTCTTGGAATACAAAGCATTCCATCTTTCCCCTCATCATTACCATTGTTTTTGTTGTTTAGTCGCTAAGTCGTGTCTGACTCTTATGCCATCCCAAGGACTGTAGCCTGCCAGGCTCGTCTGTCCATGGGATTCTCCAAGCAAGGATACTGGAGTGGGTTGCCATTCCCTTCTCCAAGAAGGTCTTCCGAACCCAGGGATTGAACCCATGTCTCCTGCATTGGCCAGTGGATTCTTTACCAGTGAGCCACCGGGGAAGCCCTTGATTCCTTCTTGGAAAACTTTGCTTCCTTCTGCTGCTGCTTCTTACACTTCCAGCCTTTCCTTTGACACAGTGCTTTCTCTTTCTCCTCTAGTCGTTCCTGTTCCCTTCTCTAGTGAGAAGGAATGATGAATAGGCGAGGTTGGTTGGGACAATGGAGAGGAAGGAAAGAACAATAATCTGGGTTTCCTTTCATCCCTACCCTCTTCCCCACCTTCTAATTGATCTCAAGGCTCAAGAGTAAGTTTTAACCTAAAGAAGATGCTGAATAGAATTTCATTAGCTTAAAAGTGGTTTGTAGCATAAGACTTCATTAGTTTAAAAGTATACTTGGCAGATTGTCTCTGCAATCATTTTTGCAGCTCTGCTCCCTGCTTTCTTGCTTCCTCCAGGCCGGCTGAGCCAAGCTAACGCTTCTGGAAGAGAGGCCAAGGTTCCAGGCACCCGCAGCCCTGCCAGCCACCAGAATCCCCGCTCACTGGGCAGTGGCCACCTGCAAGGCAAACCCTGGAAGTAAAGGACCTTGTCTGCCTTAGTCAAATAAATGTTTTCTCTCCTTTTGGAACCCCGAGCAGTTCCCAAGTTGGTCATTTCAGAAACTGCTGCAAAGACCTCAGCATGTGTGCCAGGCCCTCTTCCTATCTCCAACTCCTTTCCCACATCCAGCTTGGGAAGGATTTTTACAAAAACCAGAGGCATGACAGGCTCTAGTGTCCTCCCTGTTGTTTACAGAATATTTAAGTCTCTGAAACTGAGTAGGAAAAAACAGTCTTAATTTTTTTAGGCTTTCATTTTTTAAAAAATAAGGTCGAGTTTGTTTTGGTCTGTATCCTGCATTGTTTTGTAACTACTTCAGGCACATCTGTGTGTCCTTCCCAGCCAGTTCTTTTTCACTCAGTGTTCTTGGTTTCACAAAGGTTCTCTAGGTAGGCTTTGCAGCCTGAGAAGCTGCCCCTGGGGGTGCGGATAATTCATAGCCGCCGCCAGGGTCCCCATCAGGTGTGGACCCACTGGCTGAGGAGCTTTTTGCCCAGCACCCACTCGATGCACGTTCTGTCTTGAGTTTGGAAGCCAATACCTGTAAGCATTACTCAGTTAAGATTTAGTAGCCGCTCTCACGTGTGTGCGAAGCTCCCGCTCACGAGATGTTCTGGGGCCAGCACAGGTGATGATGTGTGCTCAGCCACCCTCATGGGAAAGCCCTATCCACTGTACAGGGCTGGGTTGAGAGCCATTCATTGAAGCCCCCTGGAGTCGCCCTCATTTGTGGTTGGTTTATTAGTTGTAAATTTCCATTATCCGGCTCAGGCATATTCATATTAGATGGGTAGAAATCACGGCCCCTTGAAAACACTGGCTTTGGTTGGGTCACTACCAGCACACAAGGTGAGGACGACTCCACAGCCCTTTGTCAGAGCTGACAACCCCTTAAATCCTTGCTTAGAAATACAGTATTAGTCTAATTGAGTAATTAGTGCAATTTCCTGCTTACTTTTCATTCTCATGACTGAGCTGTGATTAGGAGGTTGTGATTATAGATTCTTGTTTGGCCAGAATTTTGAATCGGCATTAATTGAATTGCTAGATGACTGACATTCATTCCATTTAATTGGGGGAACAAAAGACCTCAGGTAAGGATGAGGAACTCTGAAATCATCAGGAAAAGGAAAAAGAGGCTTGTTAATTTTTATGGTCTGTGATCTGTAGTTGTGATAAGGGACTGAGGAATAAATTGTGCTCTTTGTCATGGCAACCAGCCTCTGAAAAGCCAGCTGAAAATTGCCTATCCTTAGGTGGTTATTGCTGCTGGGTAAGATTTGTCTTAACAGGACTATTTTTCTCACCACCAAAAAAAAGGTATCACAGTATTTCCAGCATGGGAAGCTGTATTTGTAGGAGAAATAAAGGTAATAAATATCTTATAGAGACATATGGAAAAATAACTTTCAGATTCAGCCCAGTTCTATTTTAGTGTGTTTATTCTTCTCTACTTGATTTCCAAAGTGCAACATTTTCCGATGCTTTAGAAATCAAACAAACCAGGGACATTGTTCAGATGTCAAGCCGTGCCCAATTTTCCATAAGATTCAAGAATCTTGTATAAAATTCAGCCAACGTACACAAAGCTTTAATGAGGAGCCTGTCATGTTTCCCCATAAATTTATTGCCTGAGAACTAAGTTCAGCCTTTTGCTAATGCCAAAATGCTCTGGCTTTTTATTTTCTTTACAGCATAGATTTTTTTAAATGCAAATTTTTCCACATTCAACTTTCCCCTAGCATGGGCAAAATTTTCAGCCATTTTGGACACATATACATTTTTAAGAAAAAAATTTTTTTTCTCTGTGACAGAGTTCTGTTTATTCCATTTTCAAGTCAACTAGTCAGGAGTCTAGATTTCCCCCACTGGATTCAGTTTTACAAGTAAGTGGTAGCCCCTTTTGTTCCTCTTCTGCATTCCCATCACCACACAACACTAGAGTGTTTGAAATGGCTGTGTGTGCACACAGTCGGTGTAGCCGAGCCTATTAGAATTGCTGTGCATTTACTGGAGAGGTCTGGCAGGTTGACTGTACTGATGTGCGTCTCTCCGTAGTGCTTTGCCTGTTGGTAGGGGTTTTATATAACTGCTCCTCAAAGACCTGTTCTCATTCTGTACTTTGTGTGTTAAGTGTCACTCGCAGACAGTTTTTACTGCTCACGGTATTGCTCTGAATGTTCTGCCTTACTAGTTTCTTCATTAGATTAACTGACATGTATTATTTAAGTGATCTGTGATACTCTGTGCAATTATGAATGTTGACAATTAAAGTACATAGTTGTTAATTTGTTGTTTGCTATTAATATGCTGAAGTCTGCCAACTTCTCTCTCCCTCTCTGTTGAGATGATCTGTGGGGAGTCACATGAGCCTGGGGTGATTGGAAAGTGTACTTCTTTTTGCTGTATCTCCCAGGAACGCGTATTTTCTTTGTATAAATGAATCAGGAAATCATTCCAGTTAGGGCAGGAGACCTTAGCTCTCCAGTTAGAAGGTCTGGGTTTCTCTCCATGCCCAGCAGGGACCGATGGCCACCTTAAACACAACACCATGGGACTCTCGTCAGCGTTGCAGAGGCTGGCGAGCTGCTCTTGCCTGGGAACTTAGGACCCCCTGGATGGAAAATGCTTCCTCGAAGTACAGCTACTCCTCTCTCTGAGCGACAGTGATGGTCAAAGTCTAACTAATACATTCAGTACTCTAAAGAAAGAAAGGAGGGAAGCGTGAAAGCAAGAAGTGAAGAGGGAGGAGAAGGCAACATTACTCATTCGAGTACAAAAAGAACATCTCGGGCTGTAATGTCAGGTTTAGTCTACTGAAAGACATAGAATGATTTAAATGGCCTAAAAGTAATTTTATTTTTCACCTTTAGTAGAAAGTCAGAACTAGCACAATCATATTGGACTAGGGTGTAAGTCAGAATTAAAAGAGAACAAATAGTGTTCATTAGTTGCTGAGGGATTTTTCCCGTGGTGCTATTGAGATTATACAAAAATTCATAAGACTTTAGGCTACTCACCAAGAACACAGAACAAAACAAAACCTTCTTTTCTCTAATTCCCTTGTGGAATATAAGTGAAATCAGAGTCCTGGGCTAGAAAGAAATATGTAGGCAATTTTTCTTGTGTTGGTTTTGGTTTCTGTCATGTTATATATTCGTTGTAGATTCTGTCTTTTATGTTCTCTGACTTTTTTAGTGGGGATAATTAATTTCTGTCCACCTGGATTTAAATCCATGACTCCCTTCCTGTTCTATCCTGAAGATAATCATTAAGAACCTTTCTTTCTCCAGTTCTAAAATACTCCCAGTATCTATAATGTGCTTTTATTTTTTCACAGTTCTTTCAAAGTTGTAACTCCCATGATACTCTCCTTTTTCTTTTTTCAAGAAACATCAGAAATGTGTATTTTACATCAGTTTATGTGAGCATGATGATATGCTTATCTTCTATTCAATTATTTTTTTGATGAAAATTAATATGTTTTTCCTATGAAAACAACAAATAGGACACACTGTGCTTCCCAAGTGTTCAAAATACATTTGGGTAGTAGTACTTTCCTAAAATTGCAGTAATTATTGAAATTGCTATTGCCATGTCCTTAAATCGGCATGCAGGTCAGTTATGGCATAAAATGTGTAATGGTGGCAATTTGTCAGCACTGAATCCTGGCAGAACGGGATTCAGTGCATGATTTTATGTGTTTACAGAACTCTACTGCCTCCTTCCCCCGCCACCCCGTCCCCTTACGGTCTCACTCTCTGATGCTGATCCTCTTTGTTCCGAAGGCAGACTCAGATTCTCTTCACATGCATAACATCCTGAGGCACCTGGTGAAATGTTTGGCAACAGAGATCACTTACTAGACACTACGGACTGATTGACTACATTTTTAAAAATTATTTTGACTATAAGCTCCTAGAAGGTAAAAATCACCAACTACGTGACAGTGACCCTTAATAAGCGTATGTGAATAAATGAACTAAAGAAATCCATCAGGACTGAAGTCTGGGATATCAGGCCCACCGTGGCGGTCACCCAGCCCTGGCCTGCCATTCTGGAGACCCGGAAAGTTTGTTATCCCTTGTCCCCTTGGACGTCCTTTCATAGGCGAGGCATTTGTAACTCTGAGAATTGTAGATTACCCCCTGCAGGAGGTGCCCGGGAAGCTGTGAGGACCTTTACTGTTACCCTGGCTGTCTACAGTCTGCCTGTTTCCACGGTCCCCTCAGGCTCAGCATAGCCTTCAGAATTCATCAGCTACGGGTTATACACCATCTCCCCATCTGAGAGCAGGTTTTACTTTCTCTTTTGTTTCAAATCTTAAAGATTTCCAGGTATTAATGCTTGTAAACATTTATGGGGCGTCTACTATGTGTTAGGTAGTATTCTTAGAGTCTTCATTTTATGTTTTGACTCATTTGACCATCCCAACATCCCCACAAGGTAGGCGCCCCCATTTTTAGGTGAAGAGACTAAGGGTCCAGTGGAAATTAAGCAACTCGCCCTTGAGTCACTGAGCTGGAAGGTTGAGAAAACCACTCTGCTCTGGGCTTCCCCCTCTGGGTGGGCCCAGCACGCTCTCCCTGGCCATACCTCCAGTTCACCAACAAAAATGTAACTTTCCCTTGGCTGTCAGCCTCCCTCCCTTCCCCGTTACCTGAGATTCCACTGAAAGCCTTCCTCCTCTACCTACACGAAGGGCAATGGGAGTCCAGGGGCAGAAGCATCTGCTTCTGGGACCATGAATTTCCCCATTCCACCGTTGTCTGTGTCTGGTGACCTGTCTTGAAGACAGGTGCCCCAGGGTTTCTGAGATTTGTTTTGGTTCTCAGCATGTCCCTAATGAGATATCACTTAGAGAAGGGGAGTTACCGGCTTTTCAACAGATTGTAGGGGGAAAGTAGGCTGTTTTCCTGATGGTTGAACTCTCCAATAAAACCACATTGATATGATTTGTGTCCGATCTTCTCTTTCCTTTGTGGCTATGTTTCTGATGTAGGCTGAAACATAAGTTGTGTGAATTGGCTCATGGTCACAGGCCTGGGCTTCATGGGAGGAAGCAGCAGCAGACCTCTGTGCCTCCATCCGTGTGTAAGCAGAGCTCTCATTCCACTGCACTCCTCTAAAAATGTGGCTGAGCACACCACTGGTTACACAGAAGACTTTTAACTTTCTTCTTTTAGTTTGGCAGTGAACATTTGGCCGTCTTTGTCTCTGGGGTTGGTAGATGATGCTCACAGTTTGAGTTGCCAAATGGATCCTGAAAGCTTTGGGGAGAATTCATTACCCTTTGACAGTTTTTTTCAGATTTGACGGGTGTTCTGTGCTTCTTTCTCAGAGCTCTTCCTTCATCTGGCCAGTTTGAATGTTTTGGTTGGTCATATCAGTTTCCTGTAAGGAGCACCTGGGTCTCAGTGTGTTCACAGAATGATGTTTCTGACCTTAGAGTCCTTAGAGGAAGAATCCATCTGCATCTTCAAATCCACCTAGTCCCACATGTCCTTGCAAAACAATCATTGAGATGATGAACAGCCCTGCACTGGATGAGGGACTGGTGAGGTCATATCTGGATTGTATTCAGTGACATTTCAATTTTAACTTCAGGCCAAAGCTAGACATACATATCTTGGTGTTAATTCAAAAGACCACCCAAAGGATTCTTATGGACCACCAATGGCTCCAAGGCCACACTGAGAACCATAGATAAGGATCTAAGAATGGAGTAAATGAGTTCATTTTACAATAAAGATTTTTGAAAACTCCTGGAGAATAGGCATTGGCCTAATGAATTCCCCAGATTGCTGCAGGAACTGAATGTGAGCAGCAAGGGCTCCTGGGATTTGCCACCTGCACTGCCTCTGGCCCCAACAAGGAGATGTTGGTTCCCTGCCCTTGGTAGGGCGCTTACCTCCAGCTCTATCTGGAATATAAACTTCTCCAAAAGTAAGACAATTACCTTGTTCAGGGCGACAGCAGAAGCAACGAGTTTAGACAAATTATGAAAAAGAATCTAGGCACAAATTAAGATGATCATTTAGATGTTTGATTTTGATAATAAGTTGATACTAGATAACATTACCCACAGGTGATCTGGTGTGTTTGAGTAGCTTCTTTCATTCCAAGAAACTCAGAAAAGTGTAAAGAGGAAAAACCATCACCTAGGGTAACCACGATTATTATTATTGGAGAATATCTACTTCCAGGCATAGCGGGTATATGTTTTTCAAACAAAAATGAGATTCATACTCCATATACTATATTATAGCCTGCTTTTTAAAAAACTTTGTGGAAATACAAATCATATGCCATAAAATTCACCCATTTGAAGGATACAGTTCAGTGGAGTTTAGTAAATTTACAGGGTTGAGCAAGCATTACCACAATCCTATTTTAGAATATTTCCATCATGTGACCAGCTTGTCTCACTCAGTATATTGTGACCATTTTTCCATATCAATCACAGACTACAACGGCTTCCCAATATTCCATTGTGTAAACATGTAATATCCATATTAATACTGGTATCTATCTAGGTTCTTTTCTATTTTATTTAAATTTTTATTATTGCAATGTTGTACATGTGTTTATTTGAACTTCTCAGAGAATTTTTATAAAATAAATTCCTCCAAGTGGACTTACTGAGTAAAAGCAGCAATATGTTGAAATGTTTTATTTAGATCACCAAATTCCCCCTGGGAAGGTGGTATAAATTTATCCTCCCACCAGCAGTATATGACAGGTCTTATTTCTTCATACTCTTGATAATACTGAATTGTCAGTCTTTTTATTCTTTATCTGATAGGGAAAAAAATAATATATTTTTCTTTAATGTACAAAAAAAAATTGCCCAGAGAAACAATATCTTTCACTTATCAACTTTTTGTATTTCTTCTTCGGGGAAGAAATCTTCTATTTTTCTTTTGAAATGTTAAGTCTTTTTTTTTTTTTTTAACCCGTTTTACTTATAAAGGCTCTTTTCCTCTCAGGGTTATTAATAATTTTTCATATATGCTGTATGAGTTTCTAAAATTATCATTTCTCTTTTAGCATTGTTTTATTTGGAAAATAAAAACTTCTAATCCATAGATTTATAAAAATATGTATCTGCAAAGTATAAAGTTAAAAAAATTTTTTTAATTAATTTCCATGTCTCCATTTGAGAAGCATTTATTAAGTGCATGATATGTGTCATGTACTTGGCCAGTCATTAGAAATCGAGTGTTGAGCAAAACAGCACAGTTCCTGCCCTCGGGGCATTTTCATTCTGGTGCTATGCTTCTTGTCTTTTCAGCTTTCTTAATACTTTTACTTGTTCAGAGCATTACTTTCTAAATTGCAGCTCAGGAAAATTCAAAATAACTTGCAAGCCTACAAAATACAGACTATAAAAATGAAAAGTTTTCTAGTAAATGTGGAGAACATTTGTTCAACAAATATTTATTGGGTATCTGTATGTCAAGTACTTCTGAGGGTTTTGCAGACTGAATACCAAACCAAGTGGCCTCTGCTATCAGGGAATACAGTTTACTTTAGATTAAGCAATTCTACCCTTGATCCCTAAGTAATCCAGTTTTAATAAGAGGATACACTATCTTGCTAACTTAATATTTTTTCATTTATCAGTCTGTATTAAACAGTGAGATCAGTTTTTTTTCCCTTGTCCATTTTTTTTTTTTTTTTTTTGCTGAGCCATCACAGTGGATTTCAGCTTATCTACATAAATTGAAGGGAAATGCTTCCCAAAAGATAACCTGAAGGAAGGGTTATAAAATCTTTAGATCATCTTTCTGTAAAGACTGAAACACCGTTTCACCTTGCCTCATAAACTTATATATGTGTAAGTTTATGTGTACTATATGTATAGTCAGCCTCATCCTTTTTATTTTTCAGAATGTTTGGTAGAAAAACATGTTAAAATAAAAAATGAATGGTGTGTAATATATAAAAAATTTTAATCCCTATTTTGTATACCTGAAACTAATATATACATATTGTAAATCAACTATACCTCAATTTTAGAATATCAAAGATTATTTTAAAAACTCCAAGATGAAAATTCCTTAATGGGCCCTTAAAAAAAAGCATTTGAACTTCAGGCTACTGTCTGTGAAAAAGACACAAATTTTTAAGTCACTGGAGTTCGAAGCATTGTGGTACTTTGTCTGGCTGATACAGGGAAAGGCTGCCATCCTTACCCCAGCTCCCCTGTTTGGGGAGCTACCAAGCCATCCCCCTACCTCAACTTCCCAGTAACTTCTTAGGACTGACTCCCTACTCCACAGTCACATCTTAAGAGATCTGGAAGAAACGAATATAGATTCTTGCTTTGAAAAAAAGTTGAGATATATGCTACGTGTTTGTGGTGCTAGCCACTAGGGTGATATCACAGACACTAGAATCACCAAGCCAAAGGAGGGAAGCCAAGTTCTAGGCGCTGAGGAGGTGATGTATCAAGAGGAGAGTCTTACGTTTGAGAAATTCTGCAAATGATCAGGAGCGGCGGTAGGTGGGAGAGGAGAGGGGGTGCAGACAGTGTACTAGGAGATGCTAGAAAGCGTGTGGCAGTGAGAAGTAAACTACTTCTGTCTCTAAAGGCAGTCTTTGCAATAAACTTCAATTAATAAAAATGCCCTGGGATTGGTGTTTGTTTTTTATCTTTAAATGATTCCATTTAATGCAATTGTTTTCTTCCAATTTAGTTCAGGAGTGGGAGACCATATTTTGCTGATAGAAAGCTTTGCCTGACTGTGACATCCATCTGGGAAAGCAGTGACCACCAGGATTATTCTATTTCATACTCAGGGTTATTGCTTTTGTAGATGAACGGATCCAACTAGCTAGACTATTGTACAAGCTGAATTCCTTACCACGGCGGGGTGCTGGGCATTTGGTTAGCAGCTGTGGCTGCTGCTTGCTCCTAAGGTATGAACAAATCACCCCACTGATGAGCTGAGCTCAGGGTGGTCTCATTAAAACAGATGCCACTTGGATACAACTTCACAGGACCTTGGAATGCAGGGAAGTTTAAGGGTCATCTAGTCCAACCACCCACACATTTCCACTGAGATCTGCAGGAACTAAATTACTTCTGCCCCAGCTTGAAAAGACAGACATGCCACATGCATCCCCACACGAGAGTCCATTCTGTTCCATGTACTCTCAGACTTTATTTGGTTGCCTGGGTGGGGCTGAAGAGGAGGAGGAAAAGAGTGCTGGAGGGCTGGGTCAGTAAAGGTTATTCAACGTGTGCTTCATGATGGTCAGAACCCCCAGCCACGTCTCCTGGGCCGTGGGGATGATCTGGGAGGCTGGCAGCAGGAAGCCATAGCGCCCCGTGTCCCGGAGTTCAAAGGTGAAGGAGTACTTGATGCCTTGGTTGTAGGACCAGTCAATGCTGCCTCCACTGGCTTGGTCTGCGGCAGGAGCAGAACCGGCAGAACAAGGTCAGTCACTTGAAAATATTTGCATGGGCCAAGCTAACAGTCCCAAGCCGAGAGCCTCATGCAGTGTCGACTGGAGTCAGCCTCTGCTACCTTCCTGCTCTTGACCAAGCAGCCTGGCTTCCTCCCAAGAAGCTCCCCTGAAAGACTGCAGTCCAAGAGGCCCAGAGAGGCAGACCAGCAATGGTTCTCCTCTCACTAGGGTGTGCAAGGAAGCTCCCATGATTTTGAAAGCCGCCTCCATCTAATAGCGGCTTGGGTCAAGCCCCCACATATTCCAGAGTTGCCCACATGGGTAACCAGGATTGTCCCCCAGGGTCCTGCTCTGCAGGGGGAAAGTGCAAAGGGCCAGAGTCATAGCAGAAGCCCTCAGCTGTCTTTGGCAGACAGCTCTGCAGTAGATAAACAAAGCTCCTGAGGAACTGGGCTGGGGAGGAGGAGGTGGCTCCAGATCAGAATTGAACCCCACAACACTCTGAACAAAGCAAAAACCTTTTCATTCAGGGTTGAAACAGTCTCCAAACAAACTCTAAACAGTCCCAAAACAAGGCCAGCCAGAGGTGAGATTGTGACCCCACTTGCCCCCCAAAACTGGGCAGTTGGGGCAGGAAGTCAGACGTGTGTCCCTGTGCACTGCTTCTTCAGGACTCTTCCCTGAAGAGAACCCCAAAATTGCTGTATCCCCTCAAGGCCCTACAGAACCTCCTCCACCCCCCACCTGTCTCTGCTGCAGCCAGTGAGTCTCTGCGCTTCCTGCTGTTCCCAAAGCACACCAACCCAGAGCACGTGGTAGGGACTTTGTTCTAGAAGATTTCTCTGCCCAGAATCGCTTCCTCAAATAGCCTCTTGGCTCCATCCCTCATTTCCTTCAACACTTGCCCAAATTTTGCTCTCATTGAGGCTCCTGCTTCAGTCCCACTTCTACCCCCATTACTTGAGTCCCCTCACCCTGTCCTGGGAGTTCTTTTTCTCCTTAGCATTGATTACTTAACACACCATGTCATTTCCTTATTCATGTTTATTGTCTAGAATAAATTGTCTGTCCCTGACTAGAATAGAAGTCTGCTTATTTTATTCCCAACTGTATCTCAAGCACACAAAACAAGCCCTAGTGTATCATAGGTATCCAATAAACATTTGTTGACTTAATTCTATTTGATACATTGCATGGATTAGTAAGCTGAGCAAAGATAAAATATATTCTATAATAGATGGGCATTGGAGGAGAAGTATTTTTTAAGTTGAATTTCTTGGGGGATCTACAAGGCCATCAGAACTCTCTACCTGCTCCATGTATGAAGCTGGATTTAACCCCAAGATAAGGGGACAAGAGTTCTCAGAGGAACTGAAGTGTTCGTCTGAAGGTATCAAGGAAAGCAGAATTCACGTCAGGAAAGGGCCCGCTGCCCACCAAGCCAACAGTCAGCCGGGGCCATTCTCCTTGTCCATGCTCCCCACATTGGGGCACCCCTGGCTACTTCCTCTGGGAGAGACACTCCCGTAGGCAGGAAAAGTCAACTGGGCTTCCTCCCAGGACCACCCAACGAGACCGTGCACACTTACAAATTGTTGTGATGATGCTGCCATACTTGTAGCTGGTCCCATACAGAGACTTCAGGGCCTCAACAGCGGACTTAGCCACCTTATCCTGGAGAAAATGCCAAGCAAGATGACTTGTCACGGCCAGCAACCCCAGATCCCCCATAACCACAGGGCCAGGGTATCCTGGGGGCTGGCAGGGTGACCCAGGAGCACACGCCCTGCAGAAGCCCACCCCCAGCAGACAGCATGGAGCCCACTGGGCCTTGCAGGGTCAGTCTCAGGAACTCAGAAGCCCTATGATTCTGAGCTTATGGGCTGTCTGGCTGGTACTTCACGGCCCTTTGGTCATTCTGCAGCTCCAAGTGTGAACTTGTGGTACTAGCTCAAAGTCCAGCCCTGCCCTTTGCTCTGTCATGTGACAAGAATGACTGAAGCACTCTGTGCCTCAGCTTCCCAGGCGGAGAGTCTAATCAGCCTTGCTGGTCTTCCCAAGCCATCAGGGGTCCATGGGAGAAAGGGGTGCTAGGCACAGTGTAGGCCCTCGTGCCTTAAGCAGGTTTGATGGGCCCACCCAAAGCTGCCTTTGGGATGCGAGGGCAAGCAGACCTCAGGTACATACCAGCTCAGTCTTGTCAGGGATTGATTGTGTTGTGTAGCCATAGGGATAGAGGAGGAGCTGGGAGTAGCTGTGGATGGAGAGGAAGGCCTTGAAGTTCCCATGGTCTTTCACAAAGTCCACGATGGACTTGACCTCCACTTCAGAATTGGCATACTTGCCATGATAAGTCTCCGAGCAGGGGCTGCTGCTGGCTCCTGCCTCTGTGGGAGGGGAGAGAGGAGAGCTGGCATTCTTTATACCTGAGTAGTTGGTTTCCAGGGGCTTCCAGTCTTTGCATGAGGTGAGATGTACGAGGCCTCACCCCCACCCTGGATAAGGAAAGGACAGAGGCCTTTTATAACCTGGGGGTCCTGGGCCTCCCTCCCCAGCCAAACTTGGACAGAGCTGATGAACACACCCAGAGAGGTAAGAAGGTCCTCATGTGAGACTGCTCCCTGCAGCGCAGTGCCCACGGACGGAAGGGGCTGAAGTTAGACTAGAAAACCCCTGGATGGGTTTCAGACCTCAGATCCATTGGAGGACTTTCCTTTTACTGGCAAGTAGGTCTCAGAGGCCACCTTTCTCACTGAGTACCTTGGAGGAGGGGCCGGCATTCCCCACGTGCCCCCACGTCAGGGGCAGGAGCGGAGTGGGGCAACAGGACAAAGGATGGTAAAAAAACCATTCTGGGGGTCCCGTCCCTGCTCCCCAAACCACACTGGGCCTTACTCCCAAAGCCGGCATCCCAGTTCCGGTTGGCGTCCACCCCAACACAGAGGGAGCTCGACATGACGGATCGAGTCTTGCGCCACAATCGATTCTGAGAGAGGAAAATGGTTAGCCACCCCATAGGGGCCACAATCAACACAGAGCCTGGGTGTGGACACAATGGGGGATCAGAAACCATTTACAACTGGTTTTCAGGGAGGAAGATCTGCAAAGGAGGCTCTTGGCTGAAGGAAAATGGAGGAGATGATAGATGGCACTTGGCAGAGGGTTCTACTGGTGGAAAGTGAAGAAGGCATGTGGCATTCCCCCAACCCCATACATAGCTGATTGGTCGCAAGTTGTCCCATAGAAATAAAATAGAAGCAGGAAATAATTTCTGGGGAGTATGTCTCCACTGGGAACAGTTCTGTCCCCCACAAGCTGGAGATGTTTTCAGTTGTCTCATCTGGGGGCTTGAGGAGGTCAGAATGCTGTTTATGCAGGACAGCTCCTGACACACCAAGAATTATCTGCCCAAACTGTCAAGAATGCCAAGGTCAAGAACCCCTAGTCAAGGAGAAAAGGTCTGTTTGTCCTTCCCTCAACTTCTAGGGGCTGAAATTAGGGGAGAGTAGCTTGTGGGGCTCAGAGGACAGAGGCTTGCCCCGCTTCCCCCAAGAACAGGAGAAGGGCTATACCTGGCTGTGGGTGAAGGCAAAACCATCAGGGTTGGTGACAATTTCCAAGAATATGTCCATGCTGTCAAGAATGGCGGTGAAAGTCGGGTCCTGGCCATAGTCTTCTGTGAACTGGGGTCAGGGGGAGGGCGGTGTTAGGGAGCAGAGGGGCAGAGCAGGCCAGGCCATGCATCTGCTGTGCTGGACCAATGGATGCCTGCCCTCAGCCTCCCTCTGTGGTCACTGCTTCCAGATGGGAGGCAGGGGCCAGGGGTCCTGTGGGCCGTGGATACCAATGCACCACCAGGTGAGAGGACCCTCACCTCCCCAGGCTCACCTTCTTTGCAAACCAGACCCCAGTGGCCTGGGTGATCCACTCCCTGGAATGGATGCCTAAGTCGATCCAGATGGCTGGACGGTTGCTTCCCCCAGTGCTGAACTGGATGAGAAGAACAGGAAATAGTTCAGCTGGGGCCCCATCTCACCCCCTGGAAAGGGAGTGCACCCTAGGCTGTCTGGTCTCTGTACCCCAGGTTGAAGCTCCGTCTGAGGGGCCGTTACTCAGGTGGGAGGCGGAGGTGGGTCTGGACAGGGATCCTGCAGAGCCTAGCTTCCTGCCGTCAGCTCAAGTGAAAGTGAAAGTCGCTCAGTTGTGTCCAACTCTTTGCGACCCTATGGACTGTAGCTTGCCAGGCTCCTTGGTCCATGGAATTCTCCAGGCCAGTATACTGGAGTGGATAACCATTTCCTTTTCCAGAGGATCTTCCCGACCCAGGGATCAAACCCAGGTCTCCCGCATTGCAGGGGGATTCTTTACCGTCTGAGCCACCAAGGAAGCCCAAGAATACTGGAGTGGGTAGCGTGGGGCACACATGACTTGGCCAGACTTCCAGGCCCCACCGTGTTCCCAGGCCCACACATGGTTCTGTCAAAGGTCACGAGCAAAACATTTTATTTGGACTACCCAACTCTGGGATACTTTGCACAATGTGACACTTGACTGGGAACAGGGGAGTCACCTGAAAGTTTAAATTGTGTGTACAGGTATGTGTACACCTGTGCTACACACGGAGTCCGTATAACAGTGTGTTTTCTGTCACCCTGGGCTTATGCACAGATGTGGGTATCCATTCTTGCGGAAGTGCCCACATACATGCACTGGCATGCACCCATTACCTTCAGCACATAGATGGGACGGCCTTCATAGCTGCTGCCAATCTGGAGTTTGCTGACAAGCTGTGGGTGCTCAGCCACCAGCAGGTCCATGAAGTCATAGATCTGAAGGGGCAGAGGAGGGAAGGCTGCCTTCTGGCTTCCGAAAGGAGCCTGGATGCCTCGCTTAAGCAGCTCCCTGAGCGAGCCTGCTGTGAGCCCTGAATGTGGAGGAGCTGCAACCCAGAGCTTCCAGGCAGCGTGGAGATGGGGCAGAGGCCACACACATCCAGGCTGGCCCTGACACGATCTGCCAGTCTGACCAAGAGCTTGGTGCTTGTGGGGAGCAGTGCCCTCCCGGGGTCCCTTACCTCGTCCAGGGTGTGGTAGGTGGCATAGTTAAATGAGTTGGTGCTGCGGGCCCGGCTCTGGGAGGCGAACATCTGCTCCTGCTCCTCGTCTAGCAGGGACTGCACGTCCTCGATCATGATCCTGTATCTGATGCCATGGGCTTCCAGGAAGACTTTAACAGCCTGGAGGCTGGGGAAGGGCACTCGGACGTCGATGGGGGAGCCTGGCTGGCCAGGGCCCCTCCAGAAGTCCAACTGGGGAAGACAAAAGCCACTGTCACTGCGGGCTGGGGAAGGGCACCCATGGGAGGGGGTGCTGGCGCCAGAATTTCCCATATAACTGAGGATAGGGCATGAATATGAGGGGAAGAGGATGAAGGGAACCCCTGGGCATGGCACAAAGTCGTCTGGTCAGGTGAATGGCCTAGGAAGCAGAGTGGAGGGGCTTGGAGGCAACAAGGGAGAGACAAGAACCAGAAGTTGGGATGGGGGAGGGTGGGGGAGGCCCTTTTGCTCAGATGCACAAAGGCAGCAAGATTCCAGAATTGGGAGGTTTAAATCACATCCTAACAGGGATCATCAGTCCCATGGCTCATTCCTGGGTGGCTGGGGAGAAAGAGCCCAGGTCCCAGGTGGCCCCAGGTGGGTGGAGGTCTGGGGCAAGCCCGTCTGCCCTCAGAGGTACCCTGGGGCCTCAGGGCTGCTCCCACGTCCTCTGACCTGCAGGTGCTCCAGGTCCTCCAGCTCCTTCACCGTCTGCACCTCGGCCTCATCGGCGGCAGTGATTCGGAGCACCTGGTGCCTGGGCAGAGCGGGAGGGGAGGCTGAGGGCCTGAGCAGCTCCTACTGGCCATGCACACTCCCCAGGCGGGAGCAGGGGGGCTGGGCCAAGTAGGGGAAGCACAGGGGATCCCAGCAATGGGAGGCCTAGGCTCCCTGGAACCTTCTAGACACTGCTGCTGTCACCGCCCCAGCATAGACTCTTTCTCTCTCCAAAGACCGCCAGGCCTCCTCCTGCCTCCTCTTTTGAAAATTCCTCTTCAGGGCTCAGATTCTCCAGGGCTCACGAGGCTGTCCTGAGAGACTGGACCCTTTCTCAGTCCTGGTCCCCCGTCAGCCTGCCTTCTGGGATGTGCTAATTTGCTACCCTCTGGCCATCTTCCCATGTATCTCCCCCAGGTGCTGGCTGGCGGATGAGTGCTCCCCCGTCTCTCCTCTGAGCACCCCCTCCTCTCCATGCTCCTACCCCACAAAGTCCTCTTTGCCGAAGGCAGCCCCCAGCAGCACACTCAAAATCAGCAGCCCCTGCATGCTGCAGTCAGTTGGGAAGGTCAGCTGATGCGGAGAAGGTCCTGGGGCCTTTTAAACTCTCCCAGGACAGAGGTCTCCCAGCTGAGCCCAAGCGTAGTCCTTCTGCTCACACCTGGGCCCTCTCCCACGGGCAGTGGGGAGGGGAGTTCCGGGCTCTGACACCGGCCCACCCTCCATGATAAAGTGTCAGGGAACAGGGCAGCTGGAGAGATAAGCCAGGCCTCAACCTCTGGCCATGAGGGCCCAGCCTGGGCCTGAGGGTCAGCTAGGGCTTGATGCCTCCCAGCTGGAAGCCTGCTTGCCCACAGACCCTCCAGTCCTATTACTGACCCGGCAAGGGAGAAGAAGCCGGGACCCTGTAGCCTGGCCGCACCAGCTGGGGCCTTGTGTGGGGTGTCCCCTTCTCCCACGTTCCTGAACGCCAGCTCTTTTGTTCCCACGAGAGAGCAAGCTGGGAGCCAGACTTGCTGGCTCCTCAACCACCCTGGTTTTGTCTAGGGTCACCTGACCTGTAAGGGCACAGCCCTGGGAAGGAAACTTCCCAGCCCCACTCCCACCAGTCTCGGCGGCCTTGTGGGAATCAGGCCACAGCACAGGAGCAGAAGTTCCCCTCCCTCCCTGCTGCTCTAGGGCTTTGGGAATCAAGGGTTGCCCTCGGTGGGAGCTGTAATCGGATGTCCTCTGAGCAGAAAGTGTGATGGTGGGAACCAGGGCCAGACCCCTGTGGGGACTGCACAGTGTACAGGATGTTGACCTCACTGAAGAGACATCTAACACAAATCCACCCTAATCCACAGGGGTCAAGCGGTTCCCTCGCGGCATCTGGGGGCCCTGGTCTGCGTCAGGGCCTCAGGCTCGGGCACTGATGAAACAGCCAAGGCGGCCCTTTCTGGTTTCCATCTGTTCCTTCTGCCTCTCCAGCCCACCCCCTACCTGGCCAAATTTCCTAGGCCAAGGCAGAGGGACCCACTGTGTTTACCGACAACTCTCCCAAACGTAGCTCCGGGAAGGTGATAAAACGCTGAATTCATCCTCAACAGATGTTAAGCCTCCATGAAGACTGTTCCTTTCTATACTCTGGCAGCCTTGTCTGCCCTCCACACCCCAGGGAAATCTTACCTCCTTCCTGAAGCTTCCTCTGGCTTCTCTCCCACCTCTCTGTCCCGTCTCTGAATGAATGCTCATCTCTTTGCTCATTCATCCTTCTGGGCCTGGTCCTCCGCTCCACCCTGACATGATGCCCAAGATAGATGGGCCCCTGATCTCATGGAACTTGGTCTGATGGGGCACACGGAAGTAACTAACTTGCTTGTATTCTCTCAAGTTTTCCAAGACGCTGTCGGTCACCGAGACAGAATTAAACATGCATGACATTCATGGGGAGACATACCCATGAGAGATAAAGGGGAGGGGGAGAAGAGCCTTCACTCGCTGCAGAACTGACACCTGGGAGGGGAGCAGGAGAAGGCAGATTGGGCAGGAGGAATTCAGGCAGCAGCACAGCTCTGAGGACATTTCAGCCAGGCCGATGCGGAACCTTGGAGCCAACACGGCAGCTCAGGGAATCCTGTCTCCGACAGGAACGCTGGTACTAGAGCTGTGCTGTGCTCAGTCACCAGCTGAGAGCAGCCCAGGGGACACGTGGCCTCGTCACACCACAGTGATGGGACCATCGGGCCACTAGGCTCCCCAATGACTTGTTAGGATGCTGACAGAGTTCTAGTGGGAAAGACAGAAATAACCAGCCAACGTGTTGGTTCTCCAAGAAGTTGTCATCAAGATAGGATGAAACATGCAAGACACTCCTTGGGCCGCTCCCCTTGCTATAGGAGACCTGAGCATCGCATTTTCCATAATGTGGTGTGAAAGGCACCAGGAAGGCTGTGGACTCAGAACTGTGGACCCAGCCAAGAGTGTCCAGCAAAGACTTTACCAAGAAAGTGAAATCTGACCTGGGTCTTAATGACTGGATTTTGCCAGGTAGGACAGGGAAGTGATGTTTATCACACTGTTTGGTGCTTGAACACAAACACACATTTATTTCTCCTTAATCATTCCTAAAGTGTTATTTCTGTCTCCCCAGTGAGACTATACACTTCCTGAGACCAGGAACCATGTCTCACCCATCCCTCATAGTCCCCCTCATCTCTTAAGTGTCCTACAGGGCTCTCAAGATGTTCTAATCGGTCCCCCATCCCCCCGCCCCAGGAAAGGTTTTGTAGAGCCTTTCTTTAGTTTGCATTATGAAAACAATATTTCTCTTTTTAAGTCAAAAGCTGCCCTATAGTTTTTAATGTTTCATGCACACTACCCATGTTGAAGGGGGTACTGGCTAATTCTTGGTCTTTTGTGAATTCCTTTCAGAAAAGACAAGCCCGTTGGAAAGGGGGGAGCCGTAAGGGAGGGTGCCACAAGCCGAAATTAGGGTCAGCACTGAGCAGCAAGCTGAGAGCACAGTGGCAGAGGAATGTGGGTCTCAGGTAGAGGTTAAGCCTAATTTCTGGGGTCCCTCCAAATGCTGAACATTGCCTTTTGGTAAAGACCAATTTGCTGGACTGGAACCCGGGGCAGAGAGCCACAGCTCTGCCTTTCTACCCATGGGCATGTTTCACATCAGTCCAGAGTGAGGGCAAAGATGAGGGCCATTGGGCTGAAAGCTGGGGGAACAGGCAGAGCACCAAGACCTGGTCGCATGAGAACGAAAACAGGCTGGCATCTAGACTTAAGGACAAGCCACTGGGCAAGTGCCCGAGTGCAAACAGACGGCCCTGTCACCACATCGACCGGCATTCAGTGCATTCAGTGTCCCTCCCTCCTTCCTGCTGCTGAGCTGGCTGAGCAAACCCAGAGTGTATGCGGGTGCCACCCCTCAGCAAATCACCCCATTCCCAGCTTAGGAATAAAGTCTAAGATTGAAAGTGAAATGAAAGTCACTCAGTCGTGTCTAACTCTTTGCAAATTCTCCAGGCCAGAATACTGGAGTGGGCAGCCTTTGCCTTCTCCAGGGAATCATCTCAACCCAGGAATCGAACCCAGGTCTCCCACATTGCAGGCAGATTCTTTACCAGCTGAGCCACAAAGGAAGCCCAAATTCTAAGATTGGTCTAAGACAGTCTTCAAAGAATCTCATTCTATTTTGCAAGCGATTGGTTAGAGGTAGGCATGTGACCCAGTTTCATCAATGAGATATGAGGGGAAACCAGCAAGGAAACTTCTAGAAAACATTTCCCCATTCTTGAGAAGGAGATACCTTTCTCTGGACATTGTCCAGTCTGTTGCCCCACCCTTGGACTGTATAATATGAACGAATATACATTTTGTTTTTATTAATTGGGATTTCTGTTGTTCCTGTAAAAAGCATTCTAACTGATACACTGACTAAGGTAAGCATACAGGTATTTTTAAAGCACCTGTATTGTCAGAAGCCAATAAATTTTAGCCCAGGAGAGCCTTTACGGGAAATGGAGAAAGACACCCCTCCCGCTCTGGACAGACATCATTCCTTGTCCTACGCAGAATACCTTTCTGCAGTGCACAAGCTGGACAAACATCCATGGCGGCCCTGTTGCCAGAAAACACCCAAGCATGGTCAATAGGAGCTCTAAGACAATGCTTAGACATCCCCACAGCAAAACCCAGAAAATGGGTTGCTAAAGCAGCATAAGGAGACACAGTCCTCCATGTCCACATTAGAGATCCAAGGGGGCCAGTGACAAGGGAGATCTTGGAAGAGAAGACAAATGGGTGCAGTCAGAGTGGCTAGGTGCAGTAAATGAATGAGACATCAGCTGTCCCCCTTTGGCAGGTGTGTTTAAGGCTGTACGTGCTACATACAGTATGCATGGGAAGAGACATCTATGGGAATATGGGGCAGCCAAGTGGTGGACTGTAAAGGACATCTCTTATTTGCCCACCCAGTATCCTCCTCCTTCTGATAACAGCACCTTCATTTTCCCTTAAGGTCCACCCTTCCCAACTGTGAGGTCATGTGACTCAGGTGGACGGAGCCACCCTGCCCCCACCCCAGCTTTAGGGATGAGCCAACAAATTCTACTTCTTTCCCACAAGCTTTTTCAGGTTGGTTTTCTGTCACACATGATTGAAAAATGTATCCAGCTATAAAAATAGATAACTAATAAAAACCCACTGTATAGCACAGGGAACTTTACCCAATACTCTGCAATGGTCTGTATTGGAAAAGAGTCTAACAAGAGTGGAGATATATATATATATATATATATATATATATATATATATATATACTGATTCACTTTTCTGTGTACCTGAAACTAACACAACATTGAAATCAACTATACTCCAATAAATTTTGGTTTTAAAAAAGAACCCACCTAACACAGACACGGTCTAACTTCAGAAGAGAGAAAAATGGGACAGCAATGCCTTGTACAGTGATTGCCACAAACCAGCATATGATTTAGGGCAGGTGCCTGCACATCCCTGGACCTCAGTTTCTTCATCTATGAAATGAGGGAGTTGGTCAAAATGATCTCCACAGTCCCTTACAGCTGTGACCCTTTATGATTCTAGGACACTTATATTTTTACCCTGGGCAGAGTGGAGAGAGGTCTGCCAGGTTTGTGGGAAGGTCAGAATAGAGACAGAGGGGCCCTGGAGTTCTCAGTGGGTAAGTGCTCCCAGGGCAGTGTAGGTTGAGAGGGACCACGTCCTGCTAAGGTTGTATTAGGGAGGGCGGTCTTGGTGGGAGGCACGGAAGACAAGGAGAAGAAGGTCCATCAGCAGCCCTCCTTGAGTTCTGCTTTCATAACTGAGTGCCCAGTAGAGACTATTTGTTTGCTTTCACGTTATGGAGCTCTCACTTTAACATAGTTAGCAGTGTTCATCCTCAGAATGGAGGCAGAAATTTTCTTTGGAAGAAGAGTCACCTGCAGAAAGAAGCACTCCAGTGGGTCTTTAGGAAAATTCAGAAAAAAAAAAAAAAGTCAAAATCAGAGCCCAAATCTCAGAACAGAGATGCAGAAGAGAGAGACATTGAGCAGGGGTGCCCCATATGCACAAGGAAAAATGTTCATGACCCAGCCTGAGAGAGGAGCTGGGGAGCACTTGGGGGTGCATTCCTATCCTTAGGGGGCAGGATGGGCTGCCCCAGCAAAATAGGAACAGGCAGAGGAAACCACCTCTGAATTCCAGTGGCAGCAATCTCCAGCATCCAATTTAGGTGTTTTATTTTCTACATTGCATTTCCCTTCTGTGTTCCCAAGGAAAATTTCGTGAGATGTTACCCCTCGTTTTGACTCTGTTTGGGGGAATTGAGGGAGGTGGGCTGATGGGTAAGGAGGTGAGGTGCAGATGGAGAATCACAGAACTTGGTGAAGCTAGTTAGTTAGGACAGAGCAAGAGGCCAAGTGCAGACCCCGGGGAGAGGTTAGCAATGGACAAACCAAATGAATAGATTTGCAACCGTGTCATCATTCCCAAGGATGGCCCTGCATCCTGGAGGATGGACCCTCCAAAGGCAAACAGGCTGGAGTTGTTATTCAGGACGCACACCCCACCAGCAAGAGGAACACGGCCTCGTTTGTCAAGCGCTGACAGGTCCCACGCCAGCTGGGTTCTCCCTCAGTTTGTACTGTGTGGCTGCCTGGGCCTTCTTATTTTTCTAAGGAAGCTTTTAAAATTTTTACTTTATCTTTCAGTAAAGTCATTTTCTCTCTGACCCTGTTGGGGCCATGCAGAGGTGAGAGGGAGGAGGAGGGGGAAGTGGACAGCACCTCGCTGGACTCCCAGGACCCCAGCCATTAGCCCATCACCCTCGGCCCCTGCCGCCCGCCCTGCCCTCACACAGGACTCTTTCACATTCCAAACTGCCTGCCTAGTTTGTTTTTCTAAGAAAGCAATAACCACAGCACATTCACTGTGGTTCTTTATAGCTTTCCATATGTATAATCGCTCTTTCTCCCTTCAGTTTTTCCAATGTTTTTTTTTCTTTCAAATAAATGCTCATAAATTTTTCTGGTGAAAAGGATGAAAAACATACCAAAAAAGGACAGTCTGTTGGGAGAAAAAAAACAAGCAGAATGCAGGGGGAAAAAAGTCTTGTTTAGTATTATATACCCAAGAAATGGGGCGGCGGAGGGTGGGGGGCTGTTCAAGCTTTATGAAAAAGAGATTATTCTGTAATAGCTCCCAAACTTGCATGTCTAAGTCTTGAGCTTTTACTTGATAAACCTAAACCGCACCCCACCCCCCACCGCCATCACACCCCTGGACTTGCTAGAAGAGACCCCTCAGTCCCAGGGGGACGGTCCCTGGCTTCTCTCAGCCATTAGGTTTATGTGGAGCCTTGCATAAGTCGGATGATCCAAAGGCCTCCAATCTTTATAACTGCAAAGTGTTGGATTAGAAACTTTCAAAGGACTCCTTAAGCTGGAAAGTTCTATGGCTTTATGATTCAGTCAGTCATTTGATGAGCTAGAGCAAAGAAATGGATTCAGAGGCCCCTGAAAATCCTCTGCCCTCTCAGAGAAGCTGCAGCAGAGTCTGCCGGCTGCCTTTCCAATATCCATACTCCCCTTCCTCCTTGCCAGCAGAGCTCCAAGTCTGGGGGGAGGGTCAGCAATGTGACCAGCTAGGAAGCAACTTTCCAGCCTCTCTTGCAGGTTGGCCTGGCCACCTGACTGTCCCAGCCAATAAGACGTACATTTAAGTTCATGGACAGTCACCTCAGCCCCTTACCCTTCCTGGCGACAGACTAGCGGTCAAGAGGGTCACAGAGCAGCCAAACAGAACAGGCCAGAGAGGTCAGGGTCCCCAACGCATCACGGACACACTGAACTAGCCCTGGACTGCCCACCTCAGATGACTTGTTAAGAGAAACAAAACCTTCATCTGGTTAAGCCACAGTAAGATAGGTTTGGAGAAGGAAATGGCAACCCACTCCAGTACTCTTGCCTAGAGAATTTCGTGGACAGAAGAGCTTGGTGGGCTGCTGTCCATGGGGTCGAATAGAGTCAGACACGACTGAAGCGACTTAGCATGCATGCATGCATTAGAGAAGGAAATGGCAACCCACTCCAGTATTCTTGCCTGGAGAATCCCAGGGACAGGGGAGCCTGGTGGGCTGCCGTCTATGGGGTCGCACAGAGTGAACACAACTGAAGCAACGCAGCAGCAGCAGCAGCAGCAAGATGGGTTTCTGTCACCTATGCTAAACCTACACTAGGCAGAGGAGAAGAAACACCCCTTCAATACTGAGTACCTACTGTGTGCCTGACAGGAGCTGAGCAAGAGGGAATAACCCAGACATGGTCAGTACCCTCATAGGCTCTCAAATAGCAGTAGACAGAACCACAGATAAAGAAGTCAATTAGTATCACTGCTGTCAAAGAAATTAATCAGTTCAGTTTAGTCACTCAGTCGTGTCTGACTCTTTGCAACCCCATGGACTGCAGCACGCCAGGCCTCCCTGTCCATCACCAACTCCCGGAGTTTACCCAAAGAAATAAATAAGGTTTGAGAAAAGGAAATGATAGATCTACTTCCAGTGGGTGGTCTGAGAAGGACTAGTGAGGAAATTATACTGAAGGGGAAATCTTAAGGAGTGGGACACATGAAGGAAGATGAAGAGGACACAATATTGCAGACGAGGAGGAGCAACACGTGCAAGGCCTCTAGTTGGGAAGGAGCTGAAGGAACAGAGAGAAAACTGGCGAGGCTGGGGCTGATGAATAAGGCATTAGAACAAAGGTGAGACATGGCTGGCCACCTCGCAGGGCCAGCCAAGCAATACCTTGGGTGGGTTTTAAGTCACTGAAGGATTTTTAAGGGGAAAGTTACCTTTTAAGAAGACCACCCTCTGGAAAGCCGTTTCAGCTTCAACTTCGGAGGGCCTGTTGGCTGCACAGAGATCTTGCCAACGTGGCTGTGAGAATGAGTTCCTGGCCCTGGTCCTGAAGAGCTTCAAGCATGACTAGGGTGACCTGCAGGCCTGTCCCAGGCCTGCCACTCAGTAGCTGTGTGCCTTTTAAAAGCCAACGTCCAGTCTGAGTCTGAGCTTCCTCTTCTGGAAAATGAAAGACAGTACTAGCCTACCTCTTGGAGCTGTGAGGAGGCAATGGGTTGAATCCCTGGAAACATGCCTGGTGTGTAGTGTGTGCCAGAAGAGAGTTGATTATTTTCACGGTTACTGGGAAGCCCATCAGAGTCCATATCTGCGGCCTCTAGGACAGTGCTTCTCTGACTAGGCTTTAGCATCACCTGGGTCCCCTCCTCAGAGATCCTGATTCAGGAGGGCTGGGGTGGCCGGAGAACCTGCCGTTCCAACAAGCTCCCAGGTGATGCTGATCCTTGTGGTCTGCAGACTACGCTGTACTAGGCTAGGGTCAAGGCAGCCCCTGGGAAATATTCCGGAGAAGGGTGACTGGCTCCCCAGTGTTGTAGCCACCTTCGGCTCTAATAGCAGCAGAGAGTAGGAGGCCCAAAGCCCCAGGAGTCCCTGGGAGACTTGAACATGTTCCTTCAAGTCAGGGGAGTCATGGGAGCAGGGATCAGAGGTCTTCAGCCTTTAAGAAACCTCAGATCTTCTGGGCAAGATGGTAAAAAGGTGAATTTGGGGGCCCACCCCAAAGAGTCTGTTTCAGTCTGAGGGTGGAATCTAGCCACCTTTATGTTAAATGACTCCCTACAGATTCTGCCCCGGGCCACCCTAAGACAAATGGTGACATGGTGGGTTTGGAGTTAGACAAACCCAAGTTCAGATCTCCAACTTTCCATCTGTGTGGCCTTTTATGACCTTTAAAACCTCTCCAAATCACGCTCTCCTTATCTGAGCTTATTAATGAGTCTATACACCAGGAATATCCTCCCCTCAAGGCTGAAATAAAAATATTTGTGCAAAGGGCATAAAAGTTATAATCACAGACTCCAGTGTGCAAAAGTATGACTTGCTTTATTTATCTATAGCTTATATTAACTTAGCCCACAGCCTCGGGTTTCTGTTAATAGCAGAAAAATTCAGCTTGGAAATTCTAGGCCGCTTCCAGCTTTGAAAAAAAAAAAAAAAACAAACACAAAAACTCAAGTCTCTTTAGGGGAACTCTAGCCCGAGTCAGGACTCTTCCCTCCTCGGTCGCTGGCCTTTTTCCTGGAGATGATCTAGGTACAGCTGGCCCTGGACACAGGCATGCCCACCATGCCATCATGGCCACTGGCTGCATGGCCCATCAGCTCAGCCTTCTTGCCTCTACCTTAGGCCTTCTCACATGCTAACCTTCTCATTTCTTTGCTCAGAGCTCTCAACAGCTGCATTACTGATGTGTACCCAGCCATATGGCTGCCTCTAACCACCTGTCCAGACCCCCTATCAGCCACTGTTAATCTTTGGCTCAGGCGCCATATTGGACATGGCCCGTACCTAGAGCTTTGATCACCACTGATGCTCTCTTTCCACTAACTGGTCCAGCTTCTGTCTTCTTCTACAGGTTGGGTGGGAAGCAGAACTTGCTCTTATTCCTACCATTCCCCCTTTTCTTCCCTGTCTGCAAAACCCTGCATTCTTTGTGTCCTGCAGGGGCTGACTCATGGGCACCCACAATTCTGGGTTTTTTCACTTTTCATTTTATATTGGAGTTGTGAAAGTTTCAGAGGCACAGCAGAGTGACTCAGCCGTACACATACATGTCTCCATTCTCTGGTACCCACAGTCCTTTAGCAACAACAATAACAAAAGTCTGGCCCTTGTAAATGAAGGTCTTGCTTTCTGCCTCAGACTTACACAACCCCACTCAGCTCTCTAGTTGACCTCCTCTTCTTGGGGGTACCTGCTTGCCCCTGAAGGAGGGCAAACAGACCCACTATCCCTGCTCCCTAGTGATGGGGTAACGCAAAAGGGACAAAGCAGCCTGAGGATGGTAGAAGGCAGCTCATCTGTGTCTTAGAATCTCTCCTTGAGATAAAATGCTTTCTTAGTAAATGGCCTTGCCTGGACTAACTTCTCAGTGCATGACTGTGGTGAGGAACAAGAGGACCTCTCTCTCTGGATGTACAGTGCTTTGCTATACTGGCTCTGACTGGCTGAAACTCTGCTCCCAAGACCAAGGGAGCATCTGAGGGTGCCCAGGAAGAGTAGGTCACAAACCAGTGACTTGTTCAGTTTTGTTATCTGGGTGACGAAATGGGGGACTCTGAACAGGTCACTCCAAAATGGGCAACTCCTCCCTACCCAGGATGGGAAATGTGGCAGGAAGAGGAGGTCGCCTGTCTGTACCCACCTCTCACTCAGGGTGCCAGAAACGCCGCCCCTGGAGATCCACTCCTTCAGATCAAACACTGCCCCTTCCAGGGTCCTCTTAACATTTAAGTGCCAAAGGGATGATGTGGATATTAGTAGCTCCAGTGTGTTATCTGTTTGGGGCCCCGAGACCATTATAAGAGGAGAAAAGGGAACGCCTGCTAGTCTTGCCTTTCTCCTGGGTACCTAGAAGGCCGAGGCATTTTCAAGGCCCCTGTACCTTCCTGAACCCAAAGGGGTGGCAGCCAGCACCAGAAGCTACCAAGCCTCTTCAAATTTGTTTTTATTTCCTAAGGAGTCAGGGCAGAGATGGGGAAGGGATCCATTACTTGGGTTTCAGGAGGAGCCCAGGCCTCGGAAAAGAAAACCACTCCTCTGGCTCTCCCCTCAGCAGTTCTGTCAGTAGGGATGATGCAGTGTGTGCTCCATGATGGTCCGAATGGCCATCCACGTCTCCTGGGCCGTGGGGATGATCTGCGCGGCTGGCAGCAGGAAGCCATAGCGCCCCGTGTCCCGGAGCTCGAAGCTGAAGGAGTACTTGATGCCGCTGTCATAGGCCCAGTCGACTGTGATCCCGCTGGCCACATCTGGGGACAAAAGGAAGAACGGGGTGTGGTCACAAGGTACAGAGGCTTCCTGCAAAGACAGCGTGCCTTGGAGACCAAACCCCACCCATCCCAGACCACACCAAGCTTCCTGGCCCGGGCTTCAACCTGAGCCACACCCTGCTCACCCAGTGCATGCTTTGCTCTAGCAAAATGAAAGCTCCTGGAGGCCACCAGACTTGGGATATTTACGCCTACGGGGCATCGCAGTGAGCCAGCCGTCAGGAACTGTGCACTAATTAACGCTTCAGAGAAGTAGGTGCTGGGTCTAGGTACCACCATTCACCCTCGTACTCAGATGTGGAAATCAGCTCTGGCCCAGCCCTGCTGGATCTGTGGCACAGCCCTGTGGCCAACCAGGCCTGCCAGCCAGCAGAGCCTGCACCTGCCTGAGCCCAGGTGGATGTGGCGCCTGCAGGAGCAGCAGCCAGGGGACGGCTCACTCACACAGGGTGGTACTGATGCTGCCATAAATGTACTCGATCCCATGAACCTCATACAGGGCCTGCACTGCATCCTTGGCAAGATGGTACTGCAAGATTCAATCCAGAGAGTGAGAGGCAGTGGGGCCCCACTCCCCCACACCCTCACCAGCTGCTGTGAACCAGGGACTTAGGAGTCTTGGAAGCCGAATGTGTAGATGGCTCTTGCGGGAAGGCAGCACAGCATCTCCAGCTGCGAACTTGATCACATGTGAGAACAAGCCCCTCACCCCCACCCTGCTCCCTACCAAGGGGCCAGTTGAGAATCTGCTGGATGCCTCCCCCAAGCCCTAAGCAGCCAATCTCACCAACTCCTCCTGGTTTGAAACAGGCTCCAGAGAGTGGCCATAGGGGTACATGAGCATCTGAGAGTAGCTGTGGATGGAGATCAGAGCCTTGACGTTCCCATGGGACATGATAAAGTCCACGACGGCAGCCACTTCTGGCTCTGACTGAGGGGAGGGCCCATGGTAAGTCTCTGAGCAGGGGTTGTTGTTAGAACCGTTTCCTGGAAGTAGAATAAAGGCACCCACAGGGTTCAAATTCCCAGGCGTGGGAAAGACTCTCACAAAATATTCTGTATTCCTCTCTAATCCTAGCCTTCTTTGCAGTTTGGTTGAGGTCATGTGGCTACTTTTGACCAAGGAGAAAGTAAGCAGTAATGATATGCTACCTCTAGTTTGAGCCTAAGAGCAAGTATGACTTCTTGATACTCTCTTCTGTGTGGTTAAACCAACAACAACAAAAAAACCTCTCTAAACGGAGAAGTGTCCTGGATCTCTCTGTCACCAATGGAAGACAGCTATCAAGGAGGGTTACCTACCCACAGTGGACTTTACGTACGTGAAAAATAAATTTTTTACTGTGTTAGGCCGCTGAGACTTGGAGGGATGCTTGTTACTGCTGCATACCCTGGTCTAATACATCAGAGGAGTGTTGCCACACCACAACTCAGCAACTCTGTGGCCCTGCAGAGTGCTCCCTTAGCTTGTCTTTTGGTTAAGTCCTGACTGTGGTTCCATTAGAAAGTCAGGCCTGCCTCAGCAGTTGCCACTAGGTCTCCAGTCTGGCTTCCCCTATGAGCAGTGACCCCTGTGAACTGACCCTTCTCTCCCGACCCTCCACTTCCATGGGGAAGCCTTGGGTCAGTTGAGTGCTCAGATACAGTGTCTGCACAAGCTGTGCCAACCCAAGGGCAGCATGGACTTGGAGTTGGGAAAAGAGAGAACAGATCACCATAGTTGCCTAAGACTGCTCTGGGAAGCACAGATGCAAAAATCCCTTGAAAATTCTTCTGAATGGGGACCTAAGCTGGAAGGAGGGCAAAGAGTAACTGTTCTCTACTTTGCTCACAAACTTAATTTGTTCCCATCTCCTACTAGATTCTTTGCTCCCCATCTCTTTTCTTCCTCTCTTTCCCAGTGGCCAGTTGGTGGAGGGCTAGGCTGGGCTGGTCAAGATTTGAGGGTTAGGAACACATGAAAGGAGCATCCCAGGCCCTGCTCTCACTTCTCCTCCCTGAAATGACTGCACAGAAGCCCGGTCAGAAGCCAGGGGCTGCCCAACTTCTGAAGCCTCCTGAGGATGCCAGAGCACACCCCTGACCCCCAGGGCAGTGAGTTGGCTGCAGACCTAGGTGGCTGGCCCATGGACTGGTTCAGATGCTGTTCTAGGACTGCAGCAAACAGGTCCTCCCCAAGGGTGCAGGTGAGGGCGGTATAGGTGGGAAGGATGATCTACAGATTACTCATTATGCAGAAATCAAATTAAGGCAATAATAAAGTCATAAACAAAATCTTCCTGCCTGAGTCACTAACCAGATACTCGCTATTTCTGGCCATAGGCAGGCCCAGAGGCAATTCTGTCTCCTGGAAGCGCATCCCCTCTTGGTCTGCACAACCTCGCCGGGGGTGAGAACTGACCCTGGTTGGAAGGGGGTGTGCCTGCAGGGAGCGAAGGGGTAGGAGCAGCCTGGTGGGCTGGAGCTGGCCCAGCTAACAGCGGCCCTGTTTGTTGTGTCTGCTGGGAGCTCCTGCACCTGCTGCACTTGATGAATGACAAGTAGCAACAGATGAGCGGAGCGGGGGCGGCTGCAAGCTTTGTCTGCGTTTGCAGCCCACGCACGGAGAGCGGTTCCCCTGCCAACGACCAGGTGGCTTTGCCCAAATATGGAGAAACACTTCAGGCCATTAGTTCTGGTTTGAGCTAAGCAGAATAAACTAATCTTCCCCTGACCAAATGGGAATTAGCTGCCTGCCTCTCTCTGACGTTCACAAAGTCCTCCGAGCCTGCCTGTTTCACAAGTACCTGCTAATGGGTTCATTAGCTATTTATTTTTCCTTCTCAAAAATGTAATTTGTAGGAAGGGAAACTCGCTGGAAGGACATGGTAAATTATTAAAAGCAGTAATCTTTGGGCAGTGGGATTATGGGAGCTTTTTGTCCCCTCTGGGCTTTTTTTTTTTCCACTTTTTTTTCCACATTGTGTATATACTGATTTTTTTCCCCCCTGTGGTGAAACCCACAAAAGATATTTTCTTTAAGAGGTAATTTGTCTTTCTTCTAGCCAGTCTGTCTCAGGGTAGATAGGCACTCACTTCAGCCAGTTCTAAGGGGCCCACGTGGATGCTTTCTTGGGACAAATGTCTGGTTATTTGGAGATGGAAATGCCTAATTTTACACAGCTGTGTTTCCTTACACACGCAGTTACAAGCACAACCCAGATTCTCAGGCGACCCCTGCACTGTGGGCTGACTGGCTTTGCTCTGTAGACTTCAGAGCTATCCTTATTTTCACAGAATGGATTCAAAGAAGCCAGATTTTTGAAATAATGGGCATCTGGATCTAGAATGTTCTGCCTTGTTGGGTTAGCCAACAAACAGGTCTGCAGATCTGTTTTTCAATAGCACTGTCTCCTGTGGAGCTAAACTCTGACTCCTGGTATAGTGTGGCAGCCACATCTGGAGGCCAAGGGCTATGCCTATTCAACCCTCTGCTTTGGAGACTGTCCTGGTTAGACCCAGCATCCCACCCATCAAGCTGCTGCGTTCGCAGGGTTCACATACTGGTCTCTGTTTCAGTTTCCCCATGTGGTCCTTATGCCCCTGGCATGGCAAGAGAGATAATAAGGAAGAACACCAAAGGAACTCAGGAGGAAGCGGCCCACTCCTCCCTAGGATCACAGGGCCCTGTGGATACACAACAGCCCAGGGTCATAAAGTAATTGGACGGAAAATAAAAGCCAGGCTTAAGTCAGTGTTGATGATAAGAAACTAGCTTATTCTATATTTAAACCTTTGTCCCGGCCTCCCCAGAGGGCAAAATTCGGGTCACAGTTCTCAGGGAATGAGTTTTGAGACCTTTTCTTGTGGCATGCTCCCTTCAAGGAAGAGCTAGAGATATTCAGGGGGCACCATAAATCCTGGGTTTTGAACAACAAGCAAGACTACTTTGAACCTCCTTAAGCCTTTCTCTGCCATATTTAGGATCTGATCCTTGCAGTTAGTCCCCATTCAAGGAGCTGTTTCCCACGAAGGCTTAGCATATGTATACATTTAACAGACATATGCAACCTCTCCCCATATATCACAGCCAATCCTAGGCATGTGCCTGCCTGTCCCTGCCATGACTCACTCGCATTAGCTAAGTGCTCTGCCTCCCCGGTTATGCGTCAACATAATCTGTGTGGGAGACGTGCCAAGGACCAAGTTCTCTCCAGCCCTGCCCCTGGGGTGCAGCAGACTGAGGTACCTCCAAAGCCTGACTTCCAGTTCCTGTTAAGATCCACACCAATGCAGAAGATTCCCGGTCTGGTGGACTTGTTCTTCCGCCACAAGCGGTTCTGAAAAAGTGCAAGGCAGGTGACTCATTCACTGAGCCCTTTCTGGGTGGGAGCCTCTGACATCCTAGGAAGCGGGTCTGGTGGGACAGGGAGGGATGAAAGGAAGGAATCTCTAGGGCAGGATGGGGCTGGCATACTGAGCCATGGCTGCAGATTAAATGCTTTGTGGTTAAAGCTGAGGTACGGCGAGAGGTTTGAGCACAGCCAAATAACAGTGGACTTCCCTGGGCAGTTGGAGGGCAACAGTTGCAGCCACAGCACCTGAGCAGCCCACCTGCCTCACGGAGACTCTGCAAGGAGCCCCCAAAGGGCCTGTCCCCAGGGAACCTCAGCAGAGCATCCCAAAGCCACTGTGACCTTTCTTTCCTCCATTCCCCCCAGAGCTGACCCTGATCCGTAAGCCCCTCCCTCTCAGGTGCTCTCACCATACTGTGGGTATAAGCAAACCCATCAGGATTAGAGACAATTTCCAGGAAGATGTCCATGGCGTTCAGTACATCTGTTACGATGCGGTCTTTGCCATATTCACTGACAATCTGCAAGAAAGGGCTGAGTGGGTACAGACTGAGGGACAGGAGGCCCTGGCGGGCTCCCCTCCAGAGCAGAGCAGGATATCCATACAGCCACTGGCTACAGGCAGGGATGGCATCAGGTCATCAGGTTCATCCTTGTGCAGAACCGAAGGCTTGGATTTTCAACAACTAGAAGGTGGGGGCTCTGCGCTGCAAATGGCCAAAGCACGTGGCAGCTGTTCCACAGGGCAGGTGTGCAGAAAGCACCCCAAGTCAGATGAACCAAGTAAGTTTTCAACTGGAGGTGCCCTTAAATAGTTGAGCAGCCTCAACCCTCCACCCCATCCCAGCCCCCATGGTCCATGCTGACCTTCTTGGCAATCCAGACGCTGGTGGCATGGGTGATCCACTCCCGGGAATGGATTCCAGAATCAATCCAGATGGCCGGGCGCCGAGAACCTCCAGTGCTGAACTGGGGAAAGCACCAGGCCCAACACAAGTTTGAACCACAACAGCTACAGGGCTGTCCCCAGACTGCCTAGAAGGAGGCCCCAGATGTATCTTCAGTGCCTGGGGTGGCTCCCTGTTCCTGAGAGGGGGGTCATATGTGCGGGTACATGTGTAGGAGCCCATGGAAAGTGCACACATGTGGGGACCTTGGCAACACAGCGATGCTCTTGCAGGGCAAAGTGATCTAGTCAGAAGCACAGAATTGCCCAGGTCTGCAAGTGTTTTAGACTAGTGCTTCTCAAACTTTCAAGGGCACGTGAATCCTCCAGGGATGTTACTAAAATTCAGATTCTGATGCAGTAGATCTGGAAGGTGAGGTTGGTAATTTCTAACAAACTCTCAGAAATGCTGCTTCTGTGGGTCCAGGGACCACCCTGAGTAGCAAGAGCTTAGACAACATTAAAGAGAGAACACAGGCAGCCCTTATGAGAAATCAAAGCAGGCACAGGTGAAGTCAAGTCCCACGTTAGCCGAGGCCAAACGACCCTTCAGAAGAGTCCCCCAGGGCACTTCTGAGGACCGCAGAGTCTGTCTTCTCTGAGAGCTGCGTGTCAAATGACCTGCATGGTCCACACTCTCGAGTGCCCTTCAGGGCACATACAAAGAATTGTTTTCCAGTATGCCTCACACTTCCACCTCTCCTGCCGCCTTCATGGCCAAGGGCACTGCTGCTGCCAAGTTTACTGGAACCCTGTTTCCAGTGGGCTCTGTGAAGGGCTAGAAGGTCTCCTCATGGACTCAGGCCTATCCATGAGGCTGCCTAAGCCAGAGGGCCTCAGTCATTTGTAAATGAGGCCTCTGTGTATCTCTCTTCCCATTGATCAGATGAAGCAGCTGAGTTAACAGGAAGACTGCTGATTCATTCACACTCACATCCCCAGTTCAAGGTGATGAACTGCCATTCTGCAGTTCCATTTCCTTAACAAACCTCCCACCAGATTCCTGACCCAGGATGTGCCCGGTTCACTTCACTGCCAACTGTCCACACCTACAAGGGGTGGGTCCCTGAACACCACCATCCCAAAGCTTGTGCATCATCTCAGGACAGGAGTGTACACATCTCTCTCCCCAAACAGACTGGCTGACTCCCACCCAGCCACAACCCCACACGAGCTCAGTCTTATGCCTGAGGCACTCACTGTACAGTCTGGTAGTCAACACTCCCAGCTTTTACCTTCAGAACAAGGATGGACCGATTTTCAAAGCTGTGGCCAATCTGAAGTTTTGAGACAATATCTGAATGCTCAGTTACAAAGTTGTCAATCCAGGTATAGATCTGAAAGGAATGAAGTTTCTCAGATGGGCAGTTAAGCAGGGAGGGAGCAAACCCCAGGGTCTCTCTGAATATTCTCCTTCCCTGATCCTACCACCCTCTTTAATGCTTTCCCACCTCCCTTGAGGATCTAAAAGAACTGCAAAAATCAAAGACTACCTCCGGGTCTAAGGCAGGAGCTGTGGTCAGCCTGGATTCCCAGACTTTTCACCTCCGTGCAGTGCTATGCCTTTGCCTGGAAGAGCAGCATGTGCTGAGCCTACTCAGTCCCCTAGGGTTAGCCTGCAAGGCTCTCTCTGGTGGAAGTTTCTCTTACTTCCATTTTATTGACCCCTTCAATCCACTTACAGATCTCATAGTCCTTGCAGTGTTGTTTTTAGTCATCCTGCCCCTTTTAGATTCTAAGGTTCTTGAAGGCAGGATTATTTATCTCAGACATCAATAACTTTCCCCCAGTGTCTGCTCTACACTTTCTAGGCAACAGCTCACAGTCTCCTATAGCCCCAGAGCCCTGAGTCTGGACAACCTGAGGGTCCAAGAGGACAGCAGGGTCTAGAGCCTGATGGGGCAGACCCACCTCCTCCAGGGTGTGGTAAGAGGAGTAACTGAAGCTACTGGTACTTCGCTCCAACCGGCGGGATTTCGCCATGGCTTCTCTCTCCTCGTCCAGCAGCACCTGGGAGGCAGAAGCACATATTGGAAGGGAAGGCGAGGCTGGGCCAGGCATGTCACTTCCGGGTCCTGCCTCAGCTGGCTGCACAAAGACAGCATCAACACAGCAGAATGAGCCACCATGAGTGTGAGTTGTGCAACAGGAGATGCCAGGTTGCGGGGTGATTCTTCTGCTTGGCAAGCTGGCATTCATCCTGCCTTTTCCCAAATGAGCATGGATGGGTCAAGGAGTCTGGAGAATGTGGTCCTAAGTCTGCCACTGCCACTAACTTGCTGTGGAACCTTAACCTTGGTTTCCTCAGCTTAAAAATCGGGACTTGCCTTGCCCATTTCAATAGGATAAAATGTAATAACAAATACCAAAGTGCTTTGGAAAAGATGCTCATGGGTGGCTGCCAACATTGCTTTTGCCCTCTGTGAACACTCTGTTGAGCGAAAGCCCAAGCTGAACTATGGACACTGACCCCTGGGAGAGCAGAGGGCTCACCTGGCCCACATCATGCACTCTACTCCAGGAAGTAGCCCTGACAGTTGACATCCAAGCCATTTGAAAAGCCTGTCCAAACCACTTTACCTAATGTGCCAATAGTCTTTCACTCACCACTTTAACTGCCTCTTAAACACAAGTACAGATGAGCCAAAGCAGCATCCTTACTTGAGTGGCAATTGGGAGCTGGCTCTCAGCCCTTCTGTGGTACTTCCCTCAAAGAGGGCAGTACAGTGCCTGAGTTGAATTGACCTCCCACATCATCCCGGGGCATTTTCCCCACTTTTGAAGTCAGTGAAATGGGCAGGTGCCCTTTACCCTAAACTCATACCCTTACATTGTCACCCAGGGACGAAGACACCCCAGGACTCAGCGATGACTACAGCGTGGGAGGGGTCTGGGCCTCTTTGCAACAAAAGGGAAAGCAAAGGCCCTCAACCCAAAGGCACCCTGGTTTGCCCGTCTGTGGTTGTTGTATAGTCACTCAGTCATGTCTGACTCTTTGCGACCCCATGGACTGAAGCCCACCATGCTTCTGGGTCCACGGGATTTCCCAGGCAAGAACAGTGGAGTGGGTTGCCATTTTCTTCTCCAGGGGAACTTCTACACCCAGGGATTGAACCTGTGTCTCCTGCAATGGCAGGCAGATTCTTTACCACTGAGTCACTGGGAAAGTCCGTGCACCTCTGGATCACAAGTAAATCCTGATGATGCCTTGCTTCAGGCCAGGGCCTTTTAGTTTACCAAGCATCTTAATACTCATCATCTCAGTTGATCTTATGACCTGATGACAGGGCAAGAATTAACTATTCATGTTTTAGAGATAAATCAAATTAGAGAGATAAACAGACTTAACAGCAAAGCTAACAAGGGACAGAGATGAGATAAAAATCCAGATATCCTAGTTTCTAGCACTATGTCCCTTAAGGCCAGCTGGCTAGCAAAATTAAAGGCAAATAAGAATCACACACACACACACATACATCTATGTATGTGTGTGTGTGTGTGTGTGTGTGTGTGTGTGTGTGTGTGTATACATAGAGGGAGAAAGAGAAAGCACATGTATAAAATGCTAACAACAGGTGAGAAGTCCATCATACTATTCTTATAATTTAAAAGTGCTTTAAAATAATGAAAAGGCAAATCCCTAAGCATAGGAAAACAAGACAGTAAAATGCCAAAAAAAATTTACCCAAATGCTAACATTATTGTTAGGATAGAAAGCTTGTGATTTTAAGCAATTTTTCCTTTTCTCTATTTTTACATTTTTCACAGCATGCTCATATTACTTCAATAAGTAAAATCTTCTAAATGAATAAATACTAAAACAAAGGCAAAAATGCCCCAATGTCTAAAAATGAAGGAGCAGCCATTCATGGAGTCTCCAGTCCCAGGGCTAGAAGACAGCCCCTCTCCATCCCCACCTGCTGAGGCCGAGGTCACTGCCGGGTGACACTCTCACCCCACTCCCCCTGTCAACTTACTCACAATCCTCAAAGCACAAATTTAAAAATGGGAGTGGAAATCAAAGCTTGGGGGCTTATTTCTTTCTGAGCACCAACTACACATGTGGCATTTATAATTGTGATGTTTTCTAGCTAAACTGGCTGGGCTGGGGACGTTCCCACTTGGTCAAAGCAGGGATTGCTGGTTTACAGAGAGATGGCTGGAGGAGCCCCGATCTTCACTGGCACAAGGTTGTGTGGTTCACAAGCACCATCCTGGGAAGTCCTAACAAAGGAAATTTGTCTTCTTCCCAGAAAATCGACGGAAATCTCAGCAGCCCCCATGACCGATGTGTGCCCGGCACCATGGGCTAGGCACAACCAGCTGCAGTGAGCAGCAGAAAGAGTAGGTCAGGCCAACATACCCGGAGTCAAGGCCGGTTCTGTCCCATGCTGGTCCCACCGCCATGAAGTTAGACTAACATCCTAGGGGTGGAGGTGGTGGGTGAAGATGGAGGAGAGAGAAGACAGGACTGGAGGACCCACTTCTTTCTACACAGCCCAGGGACACCCACAGGAAGAGAGTTCACACAAGGTTGTCCTTTGTTCTACACAACAGCTTGGAGGCAAATGGGAAGTCGGCACCCAACTGCAAATAACTTTCCAAACACCCTCACAGCCTTGTGAATGGATGTGACACCCGCTTACAAATTGGAAATGCTCAGCCCTCACAGCTGGGCCCTGGATTCCAGGAACATGAATCTGTCCTGGCCTGAAAAATACACAGATGTTTGCTCCCTTCACAGGGCTGAGGGAAGGGAAGGAAGGGGACGGGAGATCTAAGAATGCAGTCTCGTCTCACCACAGCCCTGTCAGGCTTCTTGGAGAAAAAAACAGACTCAGAAGTAAGCCATTTGCCTCCTGGAAGCCATAATCTGACAGAAAAAGTAGTACCTTAGTGTAAATTAATTTATGACAGTTGTAAGGAAGGATGGGGACATTAAGAAGTGCACCTCCAAAATGGGGGGGGGGTCCAGACTGAGGGCCCCAAAGGTGAAGATGACACCTGAAAAGAATCTGCATTCACAGCTCTCTCCAACCGCAGACGTGAAATGGAAGCAGCCCCTGGAAGCGGTGGGTGGGGGACAGGAGACAGCTCTAACACGGCTCTGTGAAGACGGCAGTCACTTCTCCTTACCCACCACTGACCTCCTCTGCAGGCCTAACATCTGCAGTGGTAGCTGCATGGCTGGTAGCAACCACAGTCCATGCCTATGCTGGGATGTGGGGCTGGGAGGGTACAGATCTGGGGTTGTTAGAATGAACCCTTCAGAAGTCAAGACTGAACTGGGGCTTCACTATCCTAAAGGCAAAGTTAAAACACCATATGAACAACAGTGACACCCACTAAGGAGGCAGACGGCATAAGAGTAAAGAGTCCAGGGCCTGGAGTCAGGCTATCTCAGGTTAAATCCTTTGTTGTCACTGACAGGCAAATGACTAAGTTCTCTGTGCCTTGGTCTCCAAATTACAAATTTTTCTGAGCTTTCATAAAATGGAGGTCATATTATCATGTACTTTCACACATACTTGAAGTGTTCTTGTGAGGATTAGAAGGGTGAATACATGTAAACTGCTTAGAACATTGCCTAGCACACAGTAAATGCCAGCTATGATGACGAGGGACAAGAACAGGATAACAGTAACTCTTGAGGTGACTCCAGGACTCTGTGGTGGAATAGTCACTACAGGGCATGACCAGGAAACCTGGGTTCCTCCAGAAACCTGGTGTCTGCCGGACTTGGACAGTAAGTGGACCATCAGTGGTCACTTGGGTGACTCAGACAATTCCTGCCCCTGCCCTCCGCAGGACCAACAGAGGGGCTGGCCCTTCTGTCCCTGTCTCCCCACCCCCGGGACCCTCCTCAACCCTCACCCCCAGGCAGCCAGCCTCTGCCTCTCCTTCAGGGGCTTGCCCATGATTCCTTCCTTTCCTTACCTTTCCTGTCCTCCTCTCCTCTTTAGAGCTGCCACCCACCCAGACCCCAGCCCACACAATTCCCACGTTTTAATCTCTTCTGTTCAGCAGACTGGGCTTCCCAGGTGGTACTAGTGGTAAAGAATCCAGCTGCCAGTGCAGGAGAGATAAGAGACTCGGGTTTGATCCCTGGGTTGGGAAGATCCCCTGGAGGAGGGCATGGCAACCCACTCCAGTACTCTTGCCTGGAGAATCCCATGGACAGAGGTGGGCTACAGTCCATGAGGTCACCAAGAGTCAGACATGACTGAAGCGACTTAGCATGCACACACATTTGGCAGAGTAATGTCTGTGATGCACACACTGGGCACTAAAGACACAGCAGTCAACAAAACGAAACTGCCTGCCCTCATGGAGCCCTACAATCTGGTAGGGGAGACAGATGATAAACAAGACAAAGAAGTGAACCACAGAGGATATTAGAAGGCCATAGGTGCCAAGAAGAAAAGTGAGGGAGGGAACTGGGGGAGTGTGGGAGAAGGGCACAACCTAACATAAGGTGAAAAGTTGACATGTGAGTCAAGTTTTGAAAGCAGTGAGCCACATGCTGATATGTGCAAAATCAGCATTCCAGCAATATAGGGCCAGCAAGTGCAAAGGCCCTGAGTATGATCCTAGCCAAAGGCATTGAGGCAAGGGTAGCTCAGGCAAGCTGGAGGAATGTCAAGAAGGTGATGGTGCCTGGAGCAGAGTAAGCAAGAGTCAGCAGTGCAGGGCAGCACATGGATCATGTAGAGCCTTATAGCCGTTTTAAGGACTTTGGCTTTTACTGTGAATGAGGTGGGGAGACACAGAGGGTTTTAAGCAGAGGACTGATATAACAGGACTTGCATACTGACTGCTGTGTTGAGACTAGGCAATAAGGAGGCAAGGGAGAACAGTTAGGAAACTACTAGAATAATCCAGGTGAGGGCTGATGGGGTATTGACCCATGGTGCTAGCATAGAATTTGCAAGATACATCTCTCTACATCTCACTATCAGAAGGGAGAACTGATAGGATTTGCTAATGGACTGTCTGTGGGACAGACCACCTGACCTGCCTCTTGAGAAACCTGTATGCAGGTCAGGAAGCAACAGTAGAACTGGACATGGAACAACAGACTGGTTCCAAATAGGGAAAGGATTATGTCAAAGCTGTATATTGTCACCCTGCTTATTTAACTTCTATGCAGAGTACATCATGAGAAATGCTGGGCTGGATGAAGCACAAGCTGGAATCAAGATTGCTGGGAGAAATATCAAAAACCTCAGATATGCAGATGATACCACCCTTATGGCAGAAAGTGAAGAAGAACTAAAGAGCTTCTTGATGAAAGTGAAAGAGAATGAAAAAGTTGGCTTAAAGCTCAGCATTCAGAAAACAAAGATCATGGCATCAGGTCCCATCACTTCATTGCAAATAGATGAAGAAACAGTGGAAACATTGACAGACTGTATTTTTTTGGGCTCCAAAATCACTGCAGATGGTGATTGCAGCCATGAAATTAAAAGACGCTTACTCCTTGGAAGGAAAGTTATGACCAACCTAGACAGCATATTAAAAAGTAGAGACATTACCTTGCCAACAGAGGTCCATCTAGTCAAGGCTATGGTTTTTCCAGTGGTCATGTATGGATGTGAGAGTTGGACTATAAAGAAAGCTGAGCGCTGAAGAACTGATGCTTTTGAACTGTGGTGTTGGAGAAGACCCTTGAGAGTCCCTTGGACTGCAAGTAGATCCAACCAGTCCATTCTAAAGATCAGTCCTGAATGTTCATTGGAAGGACTGATGTTGAAGCTGAAACTCCAATACTTTGGCCACCCGATGTGAAGAGCTGACTCATTGGAAAAGACCCTGATGCTGGGAAAGATTGAAGGCAAGAGGAGAAGGGGACAACAGAGGATGAGATGGTTGGATGGCATCACCATGGACTCAATGGACATGAGTTTGAGTAAACTCTGGGAGTTGGTGATGTACAGGGAGGCCTGGTGTGCTGCAGTCCATGGGGTCACCAAGAGTCGGACACGACCAAGTGACTGAACTGAACTGAAGAACTGTCTGGGGGATGTGAGAAAAAGAGTCAAGGATGACTCCAGGTTTCTTGTCTGAGGGACGAGAGGACGGCATTGCCATTTGCTGCACTGGGGGAGGCTGTGGAGGAGCAGGCCAGGGGAGCTGGGTTTGTACCTGTGAAGTCTGAGATGCCCATTAGACACCCAGGTAGAAATGCCAAGTAGATGGTCAGAGATGTGAGCCTTCAGTTCAATTCGGATATGAGAGGCTGGCTGGAGCTACCAACATGGGAGTGCTCAGGAGGTGGAAGGTATTCAATTCCATGATCCTGGATGAGGGGACAGAGAAGAGGTCGAAGGACAGAGCTGGGAAACAGGAGAACAACATGCAGAGAAGCAGCCAGGAAGATGGGACCACCCAGGAGAGTGCGATGTCCTGGAAGTCCAGAGAGGAGAGGGTGATGGGTCAGGCTAAAAGCTGGAAGCACGATGCACACTCAGAGCTGACTGCTGAGGGAACTTGGGAGCTGTGTGTGACGCTGTGTGTGACAACTGGGGTGAAGGTAGCGGTGGACAGTTTACCCAAAGAGAGGGATGAAGATGGCATGTAGAGTCAACATTTCCTGGAGTTCTGGTCTTGGAATAAGAGGAGAAGTGGGGTGATAGCTGGAGGTTGGGGGAAGGGATCAAGAGAGGACCTTTTTAAGATGAGAGAAATAACTCTATATTTGTATGCTAATGGGAATGATCCAGGAGAGAGGGGAAAATTGGCCAAGCAGTATTTACACTAAATTGTATTTTACTCTAGAGCGTGCTCGGAGCATGGGCGATTTTTGTTTTCTCCTTTGTGCTTTCCCTTATTTTCCCAATTATCTACCATGAATATTTATTAATTTTGTAATCAGAAAAAAAGCCATTAAAATCCACAGAGCTGATTGCTCAAGTGAAGCCTTTCCATGGTGATTCATCCCAGGGAAAAAAAAAAAAGGAAAAAAACCAAAGGGCCAAAAAGAATGAGGAGGTGAAGAAAAATTAAATGCAAATAGAGCTCACTCAAAATCAGATAATTTCTTTCCTGGCCCACTGCAATTTCCTCACCACCCTCCTGCCTGTCAGTCTCTCCCTGCTCCTGTCCCCAGCTCAACACTGTCAACATTGTCACTGTCAGAAGGATTTTTCTTAAATGCAAATCTGATCGTGTCAGAGCCCTCCGAAGGCTCCCCCACGGTTTTCGGGATTTTCTCTCAACCTTTTCACCTGGTGGAGGGTGCCCTTTGTGCTCTGGTCTGGCCTCATTGCCAATCATGGGCCCCTTCCCCTCCCCGGCCCTCCCTTCTCCTGCTCTTCAGCCACACCGTAATTGCCGCCTTCTCAGAGCCTCAGAGCGACCATGCAGTGCCTCTTGTACTCGCTCCCATAGCAACCTGCTCCACTCCATCAGCGCATCATCCACTCCATTGTAATCACTGATTTACTCCCCTCTGCTTCCCCACCCCCACAGCACTCCAGCTCCCCTGGATACAGGGACTGGATTTCTTTATCTTTGTTTTTCCAGTACCTTGCCTAATACCCAGCACACAGTTGGCACCTCTCTGTCTGTGGGCGGAATGAATGAGTCCACCTAGTCTATCTCAAGCATCTTTCTGATCACAAGACAGGAGGGAGTAGGGGCACTTCCCTTCCTCAAAAATCTCCAATATCTCTGGCCAAGGTGAAAGCTGGGATCAGGGTTTTTCACACTTTCTCTCAGCCTGATACTAACCAGCAAACACACCCTCTTTCCTTTCCTTCTCACAACCATTAAGTGAAGCAACATTTACTAGTGCTGTGCTGTGCTTAGTCACTCAGTCATATCCAACTCTTTGCAACTCCATGGACTGTAGCCCACCAGGCTCCTCTATCTATGGGACTGTCCAGGTAAGAATACTGGAGTGGGTTGCCAGGCACTCCTCCAGGGGATCTTCCCAACCCAGGGATTGAACCCAGGTCTCCCGCATTGCAGGCAGATTCTTTACTGTCTGAGCCACCAGAGAAGCCCAAGAAAACTGGAGTGGGTAGCCTATCCCTTCTTCAAGGGATCTTCCCGACCCAGGAATCGAACCAGGGTCTCCTGCATTGCAAGAGGATTCTTTTCAGCTGAGCTACCAGGGAAGCCATTTACTAAGTCCTACCTAAATGGCAGGCCCTATGGTAGACGCTGGTGTATAAAGACAGATAAGGCAAATGATTCTATACCTTGAGGGGCTTGGGGAGGGGACTCTTGAGACAAAGACCAATATATTAATCAGGTCTCTCTGAGCAATTCATTCAGCACACAGTTACTGAGGGTCCCGTGAGGGAGACGCTATGCCAAACACTGGGGTGAGAAGATCCAGAAGACAGAAAGCTATCAGTCCTGTGCATCAATAACTAAAACATGAGACTGCAGGCCAGCAACCTGAGTGGTGCAAAGCCCTTCCCTTCTGTTAACGCCTCTGAGTCTCCCTCCTCATGGACACCTTCTCCCATCATCACCACAGATCAACTCAACACAGCAGTCTCCCCCCAGCCCCAGCTTCCTGGAAGCCAAAATGTGATCTCAAGTACGACAATCAGAGCTTGATGCATTGCAGACAGAGCAAGTTGCTGGTGAAAATCCTGCCTGACTAGGTTAGCGCCCAGAGTCCAGGGCATTCTACTGAGAGGCAGTAAAAAGCTCCCCTTTCCCTATCCTTAAAGGGAATCCAGGGCTGGGGGTGACAGGAGAGGACAGCCCCAGAGGAGCCAGTGATTCAGGGAGACTCCCAGGTGCCTCTGGGGCCACTCCTGATACACGAATCAACAGAAAAAGTTTAGAGACCTCTTCATATCTGTTTGCCAAATACTGCAGAGTCTCCAGGGCAGGGCAGACATATGGAAATGAAAACTTTTAAATGCAGGCACAGGCGAAAAATGAGAATTAAGCACTGAATTTTTTGATGTGGTAGCCTCTATTGTCTATGCGAGTTTCCCCATTTTTGTTTGTGGGGGATTTAATTGGACAAAGAGCCTACTCCCAGATGTTAAGCAGGAAACAGATGTGCCTGAGGAGGAGGAAAGGTCTTTGAATGGACCACAGTGCCCCAGCCCTGTCCTTGCATGAAAAGGAATGCACCTAATGCGTTTATCGCCTGGCAGGCGGTGAGTGTGTGCACTCCGGGGACTGTGTGTTCCCACACTCAGAGCCCGTAGAGGAGACTAGCAGCAGCGTGACATGGCTTGGCAGGAACCTGTGTGTATACAAATCTACAGGTACATGGCAGCATCTGCAGAGGGCTGCAGCCAGAGAGGTCTAACCCAGTGGTGCCCCAAAAGAATCATTTTAGGAAAGAGGCTCCTTGAGGGTATTCTGGAAGACAGATGAATTAAAACAGAATTTCATGATGTTCAGAAAAGATGCCATTAAGATGCAGCAACGAGTGAGGGTGGGGAGAGAATGGGGTGCCTGGAATGAAGTCTCCCTTCGCCCTAACCAAGGGCAGGTCTGTAGTCACTTCTCCCAGAGCTGTTTTTCTGGGAGAGTCCTGCCCAGGAGAGACGCCTGGTACTGAGAGCCGGCATTGGAGGCGACAGGAAGGAAACCACAGCAGGGTTCACAGGAGCGGCTTCACTCACCTCTTCCTGCTTCTCTGGAGTGAAGGAATTCCCTGCTATCGAACGGGTGAGACACACAGGGACAGGAAGGAGCAGTCAGAAAAGCAAAGGGAGCCGTCCAGAAGAGCCCTCCCTGCCCTCAGTGCCCAGGAGAGAGCTGAGCTGCCCCCTCCTGTCTCCCTTCTTCCTGTCTTCTCCTTTGCCACGAACTACAGATTCCTCCATAAGAGAACTCTTAAAAACACAACAAACTAGTGAATATAACAAAAGAGAAGCAGACTCACGGATCTAGAGAACAAACTGGTGGTTAGCTGGTGCGGTGCAAAGGGGCAAGACAGAGGCAGAAGAGTGGGGAGTATAGACTGTGAGTGTAAGATAGGCCCTGTGATGTAGGGTACAAGGAATACAGCCAATAAGTTTTGTAATAACTGTAAATGGAAAGCAACCTTTAAAACCATATAAAGTTAAAAAAAATTTTTTTCTTTGAAGAGGACTCCACAAGCTACCCTGACCTGTGAATTATGAACTCTTTCTTGGATTTTTCTTACATTTAAATTTTTTAGAAAGATCTTTCTTAGATTTAAATTTTCTTTGACTAGTGTGAGGTTTCATTCCTTTCCTGGAAGGTTCACAAAAATGCAGATGAAACTCCAGAAAGAAAACATCCACTTTAGCCTTGGGTATTTTTTCTCCAGGTTGGGCCCAAACCTGCAAGGGATATGAAGGTGAGACCCCCCAACCTCAGTGTTGGGGCAGGACCTCACCTGGATGTCCTTTATCATGATGTTGTAAGCAAGGCCGTGAGACTCCAGGTAAGCTTTGATGTCTTTCAATTCAGAGAAAGGAACCCTCATGTCCACAGGGAGGCTGGGCCTGGCTGGGCCGCGCCAGAAGTCCACCTTGGTCACAAAGGAGAAAAAAACAATAGGCAAGTGTATCAAACATCCTGCAGGCACCTACAGAACCGATGATCTTCTCTTATACAGTTGAAAGGGCCCCGGTTCCAAAATGAAACCCTTAAGGCAGAGCAGAAAGACGGAGACAAACAAAATCCCCAGGTCATGGAGTTTCCTTCCCTAATACTAAGCACCTTTGTCTCCCAGCCTCACTCATTCCATGTAACTTCACCCAGATCCAAAGAGCCCACAATAGTTTCCTAAAGGTGAGACAGCGTATCATCTGGGACATTCATATGGTCAAGAACACTGGGGAGAAGAGGGAGACATCACTGCCCCCGAGCCCCAAAGGGGTAGGAGAGGCCTGATCCGGAGCCCTGTGCTGTCCAATTTTCATTTTGTAAAATGGAGAGAATTATTGTAAAGTGTTCTGAGTCCTGGTTGATAGGGGCACTCACACAAATAGGATGGTGGGCTTTGGGGCACATCCAGAAATATCTGGTTGTTTCAACAGCCCTCAGACCAAACCCTTCTATATTGAAGAAAACGTCTTGCCCAGTGGAATACTTGTGGAGGACACACGTTCTCAGAAACCAGGGCTCAGGCTGAGGGACAAGCCCAAATAAAACAGGTTTGCCAAGCTAAGCCATTTCAGTCGGGAAGCAGATGTGTCCAGTGCGTGCGGCATGGCTTCCCACCCAGAGACTCATGCACCTCTCGCGTGGCTTTAGGACCTTCCAGCTGTTTTCAGAGCAGCCCTCCATTACAGGGCAGAGAGGAAAGCCAAACAGGGCTGCCCCACCTTCTGGGCCAGTGTTCCCAGCCTCTCCTGAAGAGAAGCCGCGCTTGATTCTCCCCCGGTGCTGTCATCTCCAGCAGGCACACCCAGAGGGCCAGGTTTGGGGTGGAGGGAACGGGACAGGGAGCCGAGGGTGCAGGCCGCTGTGAGGGAGGAGAGGACATGGCCCCAAGCCCAGCAGATTCCTCACCTTCTGGGGCTTCAGGCCCTCCAGATCCCTGAGAAGTGAAAGCTGCTTCTCATTTTTAGCCAGGATTCGAAGAACCTGGTCACTGGAAAGACACAGAGGAGACTGAGGGAGCTTCTCAGAGGGGTTCCTGAAAGGCTGTGCAGCCTGGAGGACGCAGAGTGGAAAAGAGAACCTGGCGGGATAGCTGGGAGGCGAGAGGACCCCTGGGCAGAAGGACCTGCAGCTCTGGGAAGCTCCAAACTCCTTTAGTCTGAGGCCAAGGGGTCTCTCCAGACCCAAAGATACACCACCGGGGGACTCCATAAAGCCTGTCAGTGCTGCTGACGAACCCACTGCCCAGACAGGGGAAACAGGACGGGTAAGGAACATGGTGGTGGAGAAGGGAGGAAGAAAAAAGAGGAATGAAGGAGAGAAGGGATAGATACAGGGAGTCGAGGTACCGATAGTGGCCCCATGCACTCTTTATACAAGGATCCAGGCCATGTCTGCCCCAACCCCACTGCCTTCTCTCAAGAGCTGGAGGACATGGAAGAGATGAATCTCACCCTACCTCACAGGGGGAAGCTGAGCCCCTCCCCATCCCCCTGGAGAGGTGGGAGCCGGGGCAACTGAGCAGCCTGCAGTGTAGCCTCTGGGGTCTGAGCCGGGATGGCCATGGCTCCCTCCCTGGCCGGCTCTGATACCCTGGATGATGAACCCCCCTCTCTAAGCTTGCGTCTCCTCTTCTCCACTATGGAAATACTATGGAGTGCTCACTTTGCGGAGCCTTTGGAAGGCTGAGAAATCATGTCTGTAGAGGGCCCGGTATGTAATACTCATACTTAATTTTACTCAAAGGAGGACAATACCACACCCACACATTAGGAACACAGTCTTTGGGGGGTTATGACTTTTTTAAGAATCAGAGGAAAGTTATGAACACTGGAGAAAAGTAGATACACACAAAATTTTACACATGGTTTCAGGGGATTCTTGGATTCTTGGGATTCATGCAGACTAAGAACTCTAGATTTGGGGAGGAATAATAAGACACCTGCGCGTCCTGCCCTCACATGCGAAATTGGGAGGTGAAGGAGTAAGAAGTAGGTTCAGGATGGGAAATGAAATCCTGAATCCCTCTGCCCTGATCAGGTCCCACTGGGCCACCAAGTCACCCAACTCTTGGCAATCCTCTCTCCCACTAAGGAGCAGCCACTCACCCTGTGAAATTCATCTGGCCCAAAGCTGCTGCCAGGATAAAGCTGCAGACGAGGAGTGTCCGCCTGCCCATAGGGGACAACCTGCGAATCACGCCTCCTCCAGGGGAACTCTGCATGCTTCTTCCTCCAGGCAAACTTCAGGGGTTTTCCTCACACACAGGCATGGCCAGGCCTCAGGACAGCAGAGCACCTAAAAGCCGGCAGGCCCGGCAGAGGACGTGCGTTAGGCTCTCTCTGGGACTCCCACGTCAGGCCTTCCAGAGGTGGGGCGTCCCTCCCCACTTCTAGGCGAGTCCTCTCCTGGGAAGGTGCAGGGGCCGGGGGTAGGGAAAGAGGAAGTCAAGGCCTTTAGCTGTTTTCCTTCCCAGAGGTTTACTGGGCCAGCCTCTCGTGAATATGGAATCCTCCATCTCCAGAGAAAGGCTGAGAGAAGCCATAGGCCCAAGGAAATCGCTCCTTTCCAGTCTCCTGCTAATCTCGTCTTTGTGCTTCTTCTCCTTCCCCATCCACTCACACATATGATCCTTGAACATAAGGGTGTGGACGCCATTGAAACAACACCAGGTTTAGACACAGAGCTGGGTACTCACTTCTTGTCTAAAAGATCTGGGGCAACTGACCTAGTCTCTCTAAGTCTCAATTTACTCATCAGTCAAATAGGGTTAATAATATCTCCCCTCCCTACCTCACAGGGTTTTCTGGAGGATATTAGATGAGACAACTTGGGTGAATTGGCTTGGCAAAGCCTGCAAAATAGAATGTCTCATTATCTCAAAGCATTAGCTCCTAGTCACAGCTGCATCTTAGGTCAGGACTCTAGCTGCAGTGGAGAGAAGGGGAGAGAAGAAAATGGAGCGAGGAACAAAGGAAATGTCTATTCTATGAGAAGGAATGCAGTGAAGGGCCCCTCTTCGCTGTGTTCAGGTGGTCACCATTATGCCAGGATGGGTAGTGCATTTTCTACTTAGACATGAAGGTCACTGCAGTCATTATTATAGTTCTCAACAGAGAGCAGAGTCAATTTCTCAGTCTGCTGAAGCCCCACACAGCCCCCTTTATGGTCTGGGAACAGTATGAATAAAGCAGAGTCCAGCATACAAAGCAGTCATATTAGAAGGAGAAAGTGAAAGATGATGCCTGAATGGTAAATGATGAATCTAACAGAAAATCCGCAGGAGGTGGAGGAAAGGCAGAGACTAAATCCAACAAAGTTGTTCAGCAGAGGACGTCAACAAAAGGCCACTTAACTGTCACCGGCAATTCTCAGAAGCCCCCCTCCCCATCCATGCTTTCCCAGAATGGCCAATTAACCGGCCATGTGTGCAGAGAGGAGAGCTCTTTTATTGAGAGAATGCCCTGCTCCCACACCCCACCGGACCTACTCCATTATCTCGCAGTTCAGCTGTTCAGACATGCCAAACTCTCCTAGAACCCTGGTTTTGAGAACTCTCAGACTGAAACATTAGCAAAGAGTTTAAGGACCTAGAAAAGAAAGCAATTAGGCTTTCTACTCAAGTAACATTCAGCGTCAGTAGAAATTTGGAATAAAAGAATATACTAGTAAACAATAGCTCAGGAATTTAAAAGAAAAGCAGTGGGATGGTACTAGTCACCCAAAGTACCCAGCATCTTCTTGTTCAAAAGCATCATTATAAGTCACTAATAATAAGACAACCCCTGCACTTGCTTTAGGGGTGGGGAAAGAGACAGAGATAGATCGAGAGCAAGAGCAAAAGAGAGACAGAAGCACAGTTAAGAATTCTTGAGAATTCTATGGCAGCACATGCAATAGAACTTTCTGTGATAATGGAAATGTTCTACATCTGCAGTATCCAATAGGATAACCACCAGTGGCTAGCATGACTGAGGAATTTCAGTTTTTAATTAGCTTTAGTTGATTTAAATAATTTAAATGGCCACATGTGGCTAATGAGTGCCGTATTATAAGACAGCACAGTTCTGTGGGAATTCACCAGCCCTAAGTACTGACTCCATGGCTGGATCTGAAGCAGACACACACAGCTGTGTTTAATACCTAACACCGGCTTCTCACTCAAAATTAATTACTCATTAATTAATTTTTATTTGTAGACATTAGTTAGACATTAGATAATGTCTAATTAAGTAGACACTATTTACTCAGTAGATGCTTACTGAATACCTACTATGGGCCAAGCACTTGCTAAGGTGTGGAAATAAAATAGAGTGATACAGATCTGGCCCTTAGGTTACTATTGGGGTAAGTAGACAACTGAAAGAGCATACAAATAAATGTGAAAATATAGCTGATGTATGTGTTACAAGGGGAAGGTACAATGTGCCAGAAGGACAGGTAACATAGATTCCATATAGACTGAAGACGCAGGGAGACTTACTCTAAAGAAGTTGCTAGAAGGACTTTCACCTCCTGCCATATACCTGACCAATCCTGCCCAAATTAAATTAGTAAAACGCTAGATAAAATATTTTTAATACAACTTTTCTTAATGCCTTACTGGGTTGGCATGAAAGTAAGAATCCACAGATCCCAAAAGAAGTAAAAGCAAGACCCATGAGAGGTAAGCAAACTTTTCCCATGATGAGTAGAGGTCTTTCAACTCTGTTCTTGATCTTCCTTCTTAGAAGAATATACCTTGTATCTAGGGTCATTTTCCTCCTACTTGAAGTATATATTTAAATGTTTCCTTCAGTGAAAAAAAAAAAAGAAAAAGCTCTTTGTTTTTATTTGTTTGAAAATTCTTTATTTGCTTTAATTCTTGAAAGAGTCTCACTGAGTATAAATTCTAGGTTGACTTTTGTTTTTCTCTCAACACATTGAAAACATTATCCCCCAGCCTTCTAGCTTCCACTTTCACAGTTAAAAGGTAATCAATTAGTCTATTTACTGTTCTTTAGTATGTGATCTTACCTTTGGTTGCTTTGAAGACCTCTTTGTCTTTGATGTTCTGCAGTTTTATCTTCATGTATTCTTCAGATACACAATAATGTGTCTAGGTACAAATTTCTTTTGGTTTATCCCGCTTGAGATTGGATTCCTATACCTGGGGATAGCTATCTTTCCACTATTCTCATAAATTTTCAGTCATTATACTTTTTAACATTGGCTTTTACCCAATCTATTACCTTCTGGAATTTTATTAGGTATATGTTTTGTGCTCTCATTCTATCCCTTAAGATGTAGTCTTTCTATCATATTTCTATTTCATTGTCTCTCTGGGCTCCAATCTGGATATTTTACTTACGTTGAATATTGTTTCTTTAGTCCAGTTAACTGATTCTCTCATCAGCTGAGCTTAATCTGTAATTTAATCAATCTGCTAGATTTTTAACTTTCAATTTATATAGTTCATCAATTCTGAAACAACTTTTCTCTCAGATTTAAACACCCCTGCAATCCAGGAGCATCTTATAATCAGTGGCATCTTGAATGACAACTGGCAGTGTTTTTGATGGCCCATAAAATTATGCTGCATCTTACAATCTTATTTTATAGTCAACACAATATGGTATTCCTTTTTCATTTTTTGGAAGTTCTATTTGATTCTTTTTGAGCCCAAAAGACTTGCAATTATTATCTATTTTAGAACCTCTTGTTTGTTTTTTTAAACTTATAAAACTTAGTAATTTTGGAACCTGTCAGATAACTGCAGTATCTGAAGACGGCAAGTCTATGTCTACTGCATATTATTTCTGCTGGTTCTTATTCAAAGTGCATTGTTTTCTTGTGCCATTTATCTGTGAGTCAGTCATTTCCTTTGGACCTTTATCTGTGGAATTCCTTTGAGGCCTAGATTGAAGTTGAGTTCCTCCAGAGAGGATTTGTATTTACTTTTATGAGTTGCTGGTGGTGGTGGGGGGTGGGGTGGGCACTACCAACCTGAGATCACTCTAAATTATTTGCCTGAGTTACTTTGGACCACATAGTTAGTATAAATTTAGACCACAGACTCACGTAGAGGCTTACTTATTGTTATGAATTCTTGCAAAATACTTTTCTCTGGATTGCTTAACATCAATATTTTAAATTCTGCACAATAAAGCAAGTTACTTGCAAGTAGATAATCAGAGTTAGTGTTTAAGTGTTTTAACATAGAACTGTTGGAAGAAAGGGTAGATAGTGATAATTTTCTAGACTTAGATTAAGTATGTATGTTCAATTTGCTAAAGCAGTAACTTCCAAACAGGTGGAAAGGGTAAAGATGAAATAAAATACTGGGGGGAAAATAAATCAAAAGATGAGAAAGGAAAGTTAAAAAGGCAGGGTGTAAAAGTAGGGCAAAGAGAGCATAAAAAGAAGAAACTTATCTAAATATATATTTCAGTTTAAATGTAAATTATTTTAACTCTCTAGTACAAGACAAAAATTATCAGAATAGATTTTTTTAACCTAGCTATGTGTTCACATGAGCTATGCTTAAAGCATAAGAACTAAAGAAACTAAAAGTCAAAAGTGGGGGGAAGAAGATACGTCAGGTAAATGTTAACCAAAAGAAAATATCTGTAGCTTTATTAATATAAGATAAAAATAAACATCAAGGCAAAAGGCATTATCAGAAACAAGAGGGTCATTGCTGCTGCTGCTAAGTCGCTTCAGTCGTGTCCGACTCTGTGCAACCCCATAGATAGCAGCCCACCAGGTTCTGCCATCCCTGGGATTCTCCAGGCAAGCATGCTGGAGTGGGTTGCCATTTCCTTCTCCAGCGCGTGAAAGTGAAAAGTGAAAGTGAAATCACTCAGTTGTGTCCAACGCTTGGCAACCCCATGGACTGCAGCCTACCAGGCTCCTCCATCCATGGGATTTTCCAGGCAAGACTGGAGTGGGGTGCCATTGCCTTCTCCGAAGAGGGTCACTACTACTTTCAATTTCCCAAGAATTTTTAACATATAAAAATATTTAGGAATTATTCTAACAAATAATGTGCAATCCTTCCTGAAGATAATTATAAAGCTTTACTGAAAAATGCTAAAATTCGAAATAAATCTGAGGATATACTTTATCATAGGATAAGAAATTTCAATGTCATAAAATCACATTCTTCCCAAATAGATTTAGAGATTCAATATAATTCCAATCAAAAACCCAACAGCCCACACAACTTCATAGGCTGATGTAAATGTATATGAAAAAATAAAGGCCATAAGAAGAGTCAGACCAATCCTGGAGAACTAATTAGGAGAACTTTCTATATCAGACACTAGTACATACTATAAAACTATATGAGCCTGTGCTCTAGAGCCTGAGAACTGCAACTACTGAAGCCCATGTGCCCAAGAGCCTGTGCTCTGCAACGAGAAGCCAGAGAACTGCAGCTAGAGAGTAGCCGCCGCTTGCCACAGCTAGAGAAAGGCCCACACAGCAATGGAGCCCCAGCACAGCCAAAAATAAATAAATAAGTAAAAATTTAAAAATAACACAAAACTATAGTAATTGAGATGGCATAGTATTGGCACAGATAAACAGAACATAATAGAAACAAACCCAAGCGTATTTGGAAATTTTGTTTTTTTGCAGACTTGGCACTCCACATCATTGTGGAACAGAAAGAGTATTTAGTAAATGTTGCTGAGACAAACATAGATCTATATGAGGAAAATGGCATTAAATCTCAATCCTACCACATACAAAAATCAGTTCCAGGTAGATTAAAATACTTAAATGTAAAAGACAAACTGTAACACTCTCAGAAGACAACATACACAATATTTTATGACATTGGAATAGGTAATAATTTTTCTAAATAAGATGTGAAAGGCAAAAAATAAAAAACATAACTATAAAGTTTCCCATAAATGGAAAAAATGAGTAAAATCAACTATATTATAATTAAGAAATTTGCAACAGAGAATAGAAAATAAGCCTCAACCTGAGAGGATTTTTTGGTAATAATAAAACTGGAAAACAATATCCATGATATAAAAAGAACATCTGTGAATCATTTTTTAATGGGCAAAGAACACAAAAATCCATTTCTCAAAAGAAGACTCACAAATGATCTATAAACATATGAAAATTATACTTAGTAATCAGGGAAAAGAAAATTAAAACCACAGTGAAATTACCATATCATACCACCAAATTGTCAAGAGTTAAACGTCAGTCAATACCAAGAGTTGAGGGCAAGAGCACCTCTCATCACTCCTGGTGGAGCTTTAAAGTGGTGAAATCACTTCAGAACACAGTTGTTACCTAGCAAAGCCACATATCCTACACCTGAACAATTCCACACCCAGCTATACGCCCTGAAGAAATTCTTATGCCTGTGCAGCAAGATTTATGTCCAAGATTGTATTTCTAAAATGGAGATGTAGCTGTAATACAACAGAGGAGAGAAAATGAACCAATTACAGCTACATGCATCCAGCAGACAAACCTCAAAACAGCGATGTTGAGTGAAAGACGCCAAATTGGAACACATGCTGTGTGTTTCCATTATATATGTTCAGACAGGTAAGACAGAACAATATATTGTCCAGGAACATGTGCACAGCTGATATTACAAGGACAAGGAAGGAAATTATTATCATGGATTTGTTTCATCTGGGGAAGGGAAGGGAGTGCAAAGAGGCTTCTCAGGTGTGTTTGTTCTTGTTAATGCTGAATGGTGGGTAAAAGAGTTAATTTTAACAGGCAATGAAAGTTTTACACAGGCTCTTGTACAAATACTTCATAGTAAAACCTATTTTAAAGGTAATATGGGAAAGCTAAATTCTTATTTTTCATAGTGAGGAATCAATAGAAAATGCCTAAAACTTAAAAAAGCAAGAAGTAGCAATATAAACACCACATTGAGGTTCATGGATGTGAATGTCAAGGCTAAAAGAATTCAATTGGGCTGTTGCTGGAGAGCAAGACATGGGAAGAAGGAACAGGGAGCGGGACTTAGCTGCTTTTTACAAGTTTTGTAGAACTACTTGACTCTTTAAACCATGTGCTGTAAAATTGATTTAAGTAAAAATGAAGTTTTAAAAGTGGCATTTGATACCTAGAACAGTCAAATGCATAGTGACAGTAGAATGGTGGTTACTGAGGGCTGTGGGGGTAAAGGATCACAGGGGTTAGTGGTTAATGGGTTCAGAGTTTCAGTTGGGGAAGATGACAAGTTCTGGAAATGGATGGTGCTGATGGTTGTACAACATGTGAATGTACTAAATGCAAATAAACCATACACTTAAAAATGATTCAAGTGGTAAATTTTATGTTATGTATATTTTACCACACACACAAAAATTTAAGCTCAAAACAAAAAAAGAGAGAGACTGGAATTTGAGCTACGTTAGGCAGAGTATGAAGGAGTTAACCATCCAAGGCAGGGTGAAGAGGTTGTAGGAAATCTGATTCTTGCCCCGGATCTTTTCTTCATTAAAAGTATTAATTCCCACTTCTGGTTAGAGACCTCCCTAAGGATCTCCAGAGATCACATGAGGTGCTCCAACATTTCCAAATAAAACTCCCAAACTAAATTATGTTTAATTTCCAAAATTCCTCCTTGGGTGCTTAATGGAAATAAATACATCAAATGTAATCTTAAAAAACAGAAAAACTCGAGTATCATTATTCACAGTACAAAAGGATTCTTTCACTAACAAGAGGATTTACTACAGTCGCTTAATATAACTCCCCCAGGACACTCAAAATGTGATTTAATTAACACAAAACAGGCTTATCCCACCTTTCAGAAATATGCCAAACAGGTGCTTTCAAAGGAAATTGAGAACTGAAAATCCAAGAAAACAATGACCCACCATAAAGTGGGTTAAGGCTGCTCTAGCCTAGAGTTTCTAAATCAACTTTATTATTATTGAAAAATCCCACACTGGGATCATCCCCACAAGGGAAGCTGTAGCTGACCAACCATATCTCCAATCATACCTCATGCCTCCCTCTATCATCACACACCATATAAATTCTAATTCTTCACAAGAATCCGTCTAATACGAGACAAACTCATCGTGGGCTGGGGCTGTGTCTTCCATCTGTCTGACCCCAGGACATCTGCATACAGCCCAGACACTGCCCAGGACCTACTTATTGATTGATTATGTTGATCCACTTGTTGTACCAACTGCCCAAAGCCTAGGAAAACAAACCCTTCTTTCTCGGCCTTTGTTCTTGCCTGCATCTACCAGCTCTGTATCCACAAGCTCAGAACCTAAATCTTTGCTCTGTTCTGCTCCCCACTTTTAGTTACTGGACTCCTTTCTTATCACGCACAGAGACCTCACATGGTATCATACTTGAGTATAATCCTTGGATATCAGGGTCTTGCCTTCCCCTCCCCCAGAACTAGTGTCCATCCCCAAACCTAGGTCCAGCAGTTAATGATAGGCTCTTGGGTCATCCTCTGCTGCATGGCTGCCTCCACTTAGGCACCCAGCTGGCCTCCTCTCTATTGCAGTACACCCTCCCTCTGCCTTACCAGTTCAGCCACCTAATGGGGAGACCCCAGCTCTATTCCACCTCCACTCAGTCCCTGAAGGGGAGAGGGTTTGCCCAGTGACATTCCCTGGCCCTCAGTCCACAGGTCTCATCGCACTGTGGCTGAGGGTCTGGCCACACCAGGACCACCCAGCAAATGATGATGAGGTGTCCCAGATCACAGGACAAAGAGCTTGCTCCCCAGTGAGGCAGAGGGTTGGCAGCCACCACCCAAGAACCCACTTCCTACTCTTTGGAGGAAAAGCATCTGCAGCCAGGGACCACCCCTACAGCCGGGGAGCCCACTATATAGCCCTGGGAGGAGTGGGTGAAGACCCTACTGTGTGGAAGAAAGGCAAGGTGACCAGACACCTTCCCTATCTGCGGGCCAGCAGGACCAAATAGTAAATATTTCAGTCTTTGGCAGGGCGGGGAGGGGTGGGGGAGGGCATGAGGCAAGACAGAGTAAGTATTCTCACCGAATAGTCTTTCTTATCTTTAAAACTATAAAAAAGTTTTGGGGCTGTACAAAACTAAGTGGAACTAGATTTGGCCTGCAGGCGGTAGTTTGCCCACCCCCTGGTGTGGCTGAAGAGGCAAGAATTCATTTACAAGACTATTAGAAGCTATTAGAAAGCTCAAGGGAAATCAGAGATGTGCGTCAGAACCCTTCTTCAATCAAAGCCAATGATTTCCAAAGCTATAGAAACCTTCTTCAATCAAAGCCAATGATTTCCAAAGCTATAGAAGCCTTCTTCAATCAAAGCCAATGATTTCCAAAGCTATAGAAGCCTTCTTCAATCAAAGCCAATGATTTCCAAAGCTAGGCATTCACTCCTACTGGGGAGAAAGGAAGAAATTAATGACTTCTAGTGTGTAATCCCAGGGACGGTGGAGCCTGGTGGGCTGCTGTCTATGGGGTCGCACAGAGTTGGACATGACTGAAGCGACTTAGCAGCAGCAGCAGTGTATATTTTTATCTCATACTTTTTATTTCAATTTTTGTTTGTATTTTATAAAATACATGATAATACAATGGTATGTATACAGAATTTATAGATATGTAATTACATATATTGGGTGTGATGTACTAAAAACTTTTTAATTGTAGGAGTGCAGGGTAAAAAAAAAATCTGAAGAATGCTGGCCTAATGATCTGGCACTAATTGATTTTGAAAAATCTCACACTGTCATGCCTTTATTTCTATGAGTACCTCTTTTCTAACATAGTGTTGAGGTTTTTTTTTAATTAAAATTTATTTAAATCACTGTTGACAGATACTAGAGGATTTCCCTGTTTTTGAAATCAACATATTATGAGCGGGAGGGGGGGGGGGGAGCTATTTGCGCACTGCCATGAGCAAGGTTTGGGCTTCCCAGGTGGCACTAGTGGTAAAGAACTCGCCTCCAAAGCTGGACACGAGTTTGATCCCTGAGTTGGGAAGATTCCTTGGGGAAGGGCATGGCAACCCACTCCAATATTCTTGCCTGGAAAATTCCATGGACGGAGGAACGTGGCAGACTACAGTCTATGGGGTCACAAAGAGTTAAACATGACTGAAGCGACTTAGCATAGCACAGCATACATCAACAAGGTTCTGCCTTTGGAATCCAATGTGTGGTCAAGATATTGAATCTTCACTGCTCCTTTTTGTCGTGTAGCATTAGAACCATCTTCCCCTATGGCAGGCCTTGGGATCAAGACTTTTAAGACTACTTCTGGGTCCATGTTTACTTCATGAACCTTGAAGGACTGTGGTCAAGGATCATGCTCTCCTTGACTTACACCAGCATAGTAACACTTCCTGTATGTGCTGAATTCAGCCTCTTTTGCAACAGAAGGAATTGCTGGGGGGGTGGGGAGGGGTGCCTGCAATTTATCTCCTCACCTTACCTGATTTCATCCAAATGGCAATATTTGTACATTTTGCCCACATTTTGTAAAAATGGAAAATAACAAACTGAAAATTGTAGTGCCAATGATTAAACAGTGGAGATAAACTTGATGCAACTGAGTTAAACATGAATGGAAATAAACATTCTGGAAACAAATAGCCTCACTTGGACACTTATTGCATAACCCAGGTAGCTAGGTATTGATTTGGACAGGAAAAGATTAAAACTATAAAAGATGTTGTCAAGGACACTGAAAGGCCAAATTTTTACCCCAACTTCAAATTAAGTTGGCTTGCCACTGTTTCATGGGCGCCAGCAAAAGACACAAAACCCTGGGTCACAAAGGATTTTATTACTCAGGGTAATATCAGCACTAGTGCCAATTCCCTCAGCCCTGTTTTATACAAAGAGAGTCAAGTGACATCTGCCCAGGTAATACGTCAAATTATAGGAGAGGAATCCTGAGTGTAGGGAACCTGAAATCTATAATTTCTAGTTTTTTTTTAATTTTTTAAGTTTTTTTAAAATTTTCTGGCCATACCATGGTTTGCAGGATCTTAGTTCCCTGATCCAGGATTGAACCTCTGTCCTTGGCAGTGAGAACATGGAGTCCTAACCACAGGACCACCAGGTAATTCACGAGATTTTTGTGTGTATATGACCCAGAATGTGGCTTATCTTAGTCAAAGTTCATGAGCGCATGGGAAGAATGTGTATCCCATTGCTGTTGAATGAAGTGTTCCATAAATGTCAATTAGACCAAGTCAATTGATGGTGCTGTTTAGGTCAACCATATTCTTTTTGATTCTCTGCCTGATTAACCTAAAAATTACTGAAAGAAGAGTTTTTAAATTCCCAACCAGATAGCAGATTTGTCTGTTTCTCCTTGCAGTTTTATAGTTTTTGTCTCATTCATTATAACACTGTTAAGAGCAAACATGCTAAGAACTATTATATAGTCTTGGAAAGTTAAATTATTTATTGTTATAAAATGCCCCTCTTTAATCCTGATAAGTTTGCTTTTTCTGAAGTCCACTTTGTCTGTAATTAAGACAGCTACTACAACTTTCTTTTAACTAGTGTTAACATGGAACAGCTTTCTCCATCACTACACTTTTAACATATCTGAACCTTTATATTTAAAGAGGGTTTCTTGCAGGTAACTTAAAAGTTGAATCTTCTTTATCCAGTTGATAATTTTGGTCTTTCAATTGATGTATTAGATTATTCACATTTAAATTTATTACTGATATAGTTGGAGTCACTATTACTCAAACTATCATTGGAGTGAACTATTACTGATAGAGCTGGATGAATCACAAGCTGGAATCAAGATTGCCAGCATAAATATCAATAAACTCAGATATGCAGATGACAACCACCCTTATGGCAGAAAGTGAAGAGGACTAAAGAGCCTCCTGATGAAGGTGAAAAAGGGGAGTGAAAAAGCTGGCTTAAAATTCAACATTAAAAAAAACTAAGATCATGGCATCCGGTCCCATCACTTCATGGCAAAGACATGGGGAAACAACGGAAACAGTGACAGACTTTGTTTTCTTGGGCTCCAAAGTCACTGCAGTGACTGCAGCCATGAAATTAAAAGACAGTCACTCCTTGGAAGAAAAGCTATCACAAATCCAGACAACATATTAAAAAGCAAACACATCACTTTTCCAACAAAGGTCCATATAGTCAAAGCTATGATTTTTCCTGTAGTCATGTACCGATGTGAGAGTTGGACCATAATGAAGGCTGACTGCCGAAGAATTGATGCTTTGAACTGCGATGTTGGAAAAGGCTCCTGAGAGTCCCTTGGACAGCAAGGAGATCAAACCATGCAATCCTAAAGGAAATCAACCCTGAATATTCCTCGGAAGGACTGATGCTGAAGCTGAAGCTCCAATACTTTGGCCACATGATGGGAAGAGCTGACTAAATCGAAAAGACCCTGATGCTGGGAAAGATTGAGGGCAGGAAGAGAAAGGGGTGACAGAGGATGGGTGAGATGGTTGGATAGCATCATCAACTCAATGGACGTGAGTTTGAGCAAACTCCGGGAGACAGTGAAGGACAAGGAAGCCTGGCTTGCTGCAGTCCATGGGGTCACAAAGAGTAGGACACGACTGAGCAACTGAACAACAACAACATAGTTGCAGTGATATCTACCATGATTGTAACCGTTTTCTATTTGTTATACTTGTTTTTGTTTCTTTTGCTCCCCTCTTTACCTGCCTTCTCTGTTTTTTAAAAAAATATATTTATTTATTTATTTAGCTGTGCTGGGTCTTAGTTGCATCCTGCAAGATCTTTAGTTGTGGCATGTAAACTCTTCGTTGTGGCACATGGGATCTAACTCCCTGACCAGGGATCATACAGAACCTCCTGTATTGGGATCACCCACCACTGGACCACCAGAGAAGTCTCACCTTCTCTTGTTTTAATTGAGCCTTTCAAAGAACTACCCTGGTGGCTCAGATGATAAAGTGTCTGCCTACAACGCAGGAGTTCAGTTTAGTTCAGTCGCTCAGTCGTGTCCAACTCTTTGCGACCCCATGAACAACAGCACACCAGGCCTCCCTGTCTATCACCAACTCCCAGAGTCCACCCAAATCCATGTCCATTGAGTCAGTGATGCCATCCAACCATCTCATCCACTGTCGTCCCCTTCTCCTCCTGCCCTCAATCTTTCCCAGCATCAGGGTCTTTTCAAATGAGTCAGCTCTTCGCATCAGGTAGCCAAAGTATTGGAGTTTCAGCTTCAACATCAGTCCTTCCAATGAACACCCAGGACTAATCTCCTTTAGGATGGACTGGTTGGATCTCCTTGCAGTCCAAGGGACTCTCTAGAGTCTTCTCCAACACCACAGTTCAAAAGCATCAATTCTTCGGTACTCAGCTTTCTTTATAGTCCAACTCTCGCCTGGGTTCAAACCCTGGTTTGGGAAGATCTTCAGGAGAAGGAAATGGCAACCCATTCCAGTATTCTTGCCTGGAAAATCCCATGGATGGAGGAGCCAGGTCCATGGGGTCACAAAGAGTCAAACACGACTGAGCGACTTTCTTTCTTCAAAGAATTCCACTTTATCCTCTCCCTTGGCATATCAAGAATGCTGCTTTTAAAAATTATTTTAGTAATTGCCCTAGAATTTGCAATGTACACTTTTAACTATTCTATGTCTGCCTTCAAACAACATGACTTCACATGTGGTGTGGGTACTTTAGAATATTTTCAGTTTCTTCCTCTTGCCCCTTATAACATTGTTGAAATACAGTTTGTTTCACATATCCATAAACTGTAATCTAATTGTTACTATTTTTAAAGTTATCTTTTAGATCACTTAAGAGTAAGAAAAATAAAATATTTTATTTTACCTTTTATTCCTGCCACTTTCTTTATATAGATACAAAGTTTTGACCTATGTCATTTTCCTACTCCCTGAAAAACTTTAAAAAATATTCCTTGCAGAGCCGGCCTGCTGCAATGAATTGCCTCAAATTTTGTTTGTCTGAAAAAGTATTTCTTCTTCACTCTTTTTTTTTAAAGAAACTTTCATCTTTATCTATTTATTTGATGTCTTAGGCCAGGCTGTGCACGGCATGCGGGATCTTAGTTCTCCAACCAGGGACTGAACCAGTGCCCCCTGCACTCTAGGAGCCCAGAGTCTTAAGCACTGGACCTAAAGGGAAGTCCCCTTCCTCTTTTTTTTTTTTTTTTTTTTTTGCCTCTCTGCTTGCCACCCCCTCACTCTTTTTTTTTAACATTTATATTTAATTATTATCCTGAAGAAGGAAATGGCAACCCACTCCAGTATTCTTGCCTGGAGAATCCCATGGACAAAGGAGCCTAGCAGGCTACAGTCCATAGGTAGGCAAGAGTCGGACATGACTTAGTGACTAAACCATTTAATTATTATATAAGTTTCAGGTGTACAGCATTATAATTCAATGTCTGTATATACCATAAAATAAGTATCACAAATCTAGTTACCATTCATCACCATACAGTTGACCCCATTCCCTCTATTTCACCCACCTCTCAACTTCCTTCCCCTCTGGCAGCCCCTAATCTGATCTCTGTTTCTATGAGTTTATTTTTGTTTTATTTGTTCATTTGTTTTATTTTTCAGATACAATATATGAGTGAAATCATATGGTATCTATCTTTCTCTGGCTTAGTTCATGTATTTCATAATACCTTTAATATCTATCTATGTTGTTGCAAATGGAAAGATTTCTCTTTTTTATGTCTGAGTGTATTCCATTTTGTATGCACACATCTTCTTTATACATGCATCCATCAATGGACACTTAGGTTGTTTCCTTATCTCGGCTATTGTAAATAATGCTGTAATGAATATAGAGGTGCATGTATCTTTTTGAGTTAATGTTTTCATGTTCTCTGAATAAATACACAGAAGTGAAATAGCTGGGTCAAATGGTAATTCCAGTCTTAATTTTTTTGAGAAACCTCCATATTGCTTTTCATGGTGGCTGTACCAATTTATAGTCTCACCAACAGTGTATGAGGATTCCCTTTTCTCCACACCTTCTGCAACATCTGGTATTTCCTGTCTTTTCAATCATAGCCATTCTAATAGATGGGAGATGATCTCTCATTGTGGTTTTGATTTGCATTTCCCTAATAATTAGTGATGTTGAACATCTACTCACGCATGTTGCCCATCTGTGTGCCTTCTTCAAAAAAATGTCTATTCAGGTCCTGTGCCAATTTTTTAATCAAAGTTGCTTGTTTTTTGTTGAATTATATGAGTACTTTATATATATATATATATATTGGGTTGGCCTAAAAGTTCATTCAGGTTTTCCTTTAAGATGGTACAGAAAACGTGAATGAACTTTTTGGCCAGCCCAATATTTTGGGTATTAGCCCCTTATCAGATATATGATTTGCATATACCTTCTCCAGTCAATATGTTGCCTTTTCAATGTAAGACAGTTTCCTTCACTATACAGAAGCTTTTTAGTTTGATGCGGTTCCATTTGTCTATTTTTGCTTTTGTTTCCCTTGCCTTTGGAGTCAGATCCGTAAAACGTTACTGAGATATCACTACATGTCTTTGAGGTTGAGTGTTAAGTGTTACTCGCTCAGTCGTTTCAAACTCTCTGTGACCCCATGAACTGTAGCCAGTCAGGCTCCTCTGTCCATGGGATTCTACCAGCAGGAATACTGGAGTGGGTTGCCATTCCCTTCTCCAGGGGAACTTCCGGACTCAGGAATCGAAATCGGGTCTCTGGCATTGCAGGCAGATTCTTTACCATCTGAGCCACCAGGGACTACCTATGTTTTCTTCTAGCAATTTTGTGGTTTTAGGTCTTACATTCAAGTCTTTAATCCATTTTGAGTCAACTTTTGTGTACAGCATAAGACAGTGAGACCACTGTTTCATTCTTTCATTCTTTTTCATGTGACTATTTTTCCCAACACTACTTATTGAAGAGACTATCCTTTTTCCATTGTATGTTCTTTGTTCCTTTGTCATAAATTGTCCTTACACATATAGGTTTATTTCTGAGCTCTCACTTCTGTTCCGTTGGTCTGTGTGTCTGTGTTTGCCAGTACCATATTGTTTTATTATTAGATCTTTGTAGTATAGTTTGACATCAGGGAGCAGGATATCTCCAGCTGTGTTCTTTTCTCAAGACTGTATAGCCTTTTTGAGTCTCTTTCAGTCCTGAAGGATAATCTCACTGGGTAGGAATCCTAAGTTTGTCTTATTTTCTTTAAAATTTTAAATATTTCACTCCACACTCTTCTTGCTTTCATAGTTTCTGACAATTTCACTGTAATTCTTATGCTTGTTGCTCTGTAAGTAGTAAGGTAATTTTCCACATTCTTGCTTTCAAGATTTTTCCTTTGTCTTTATTTTTATGCAGTTTGAATATGATGATTATTCTACTATACTAAACAGTAAACAACTGTTTCCTTCACTCCAGAGGGAACATTATCTCCATCCTCCAAAGCTATTTACTGTTCTAACATCCTTGAAACGATCATCTGGATGTGCAGAAAGATAAGAGATCCATGGAGAATTTATCCACAGATAAAACATTGTGAAAATTGCACTGGAAATTGTGTTCAAAACAGTGTCCTCAGGGAGAATTCTCTGGTGGCCCAATGGTGAGGACTCGGTGCTTTCATTACTGTGGTTCGGGGTTCGATCTCTGGTCAGGGAACTAAGATTCCTGCAAGTTGCATGGTGCAGCTAAAATTTTAAAGTGCTCTCAGCCTTGGTTGTCCATTAGTATCAGCTGAGACCTTTATAAGCCAATGCTCACAGATTCTGTTTCAATTGGTCTGGGGTGGAGCCCAAGCCATCAGTAGTTTGCCAAACCCCTGGGTGATTCTAATGTACAACCAGGGTGGAGAACACCTGTCTAAAAGATGCTGAGGTGAGGTATAATTAGTAAATATATTTTTAGCCCAGTGCTTCTCAAAGTTTACTGGGCACGTGAATTACTTGAGAATCATGTTTAATGCAGACTCTAATTCAGTAGGTCTGGAGTGGAGCCAGGGATTCTGCTTCTGACAAGCTCCTGGATATAGCCTAATGCTGTCATTTGAGTAGAAAAGTTACTGGGATTCCCTGGTGGCTCAGACAGTAAATCATCTGCCCGCAATGCAGGAGACCCGGGTTCAATCCCTGGGTCGGAAAGGTTATCGCTATAATATGTGTCTACTGTAAACTTTTGTATATATACATGTTCAGAAATTTACCATATATGAAAGGAGAAGGCAGCTTGACTCTGGAAGATGGTTTTGCAGTAAGAGTGAGACCTTTTGGTTCCCAAGATCACAGAAACACCTTGGGTGTTGAGATCTTGAAAAATTTGACAGACAGTTCAGGGTGTTAACAAAAACACAGAGATTTAGAATACATGGCCATTAAATCCTAAACAACAACTTTACTCTGAATCTCACATTGCTCAAATATCAGATCAGATCAGATCAGTCGCTCAGTCGTGTCCGACTCTTTGCGACCCCATGAATTGCAGCACGCCAGGCCTCCCTGTCCAACACCAACTCCCGGAGTTCACCCAGACTCACGTCCATCAAGTCAGTGATGCCATCCAGCCATCTCATCCTCTGTCATCCCCTTCTCCTCCTGCCCCCAATCCCTCCCAGCATCAGAGTCTTTTCCAATGAGTCAACTCTTTGCATGAGGTGGCCAAAGTACTGGAGTTTCAGCTTTAGCATCATTTCTTCCAAAGAAATCCCAGGGCTGATCTCCTTTAGAATGGGCTGGTTGGATCCCCTTGCAGTCCAAGGGACTCTCAAGAGTCTTCTCCAACACCACAGTTCAAAGGCATCAATTCTTCAGCGCTCAGCCTTCTTCACAGTCCAACTCTCACATCCATACATGAACACAGGAAAAACCATAGCCTTGACTAGACGGACCTTTGTTGGCAAAGTAATGTCTCTGCTTTTGAATATGCTATCTAGGTTGGTCATAACTTTCCTTCCAAGGAGTAAGCGTCTTTTAATTTCATGGCTGCAGTCACCATCTGCACTGATTTTGGAGCCCGAAAAAATGAAGTCTGACACTGTTTCCACTGTTTCCCCATCTATTTCCCATGAAGTGATGGGACTGGATGCCATGATCTTCATTTTCTGAATGTTGAGCTTTAAGCCAACTTTTTCACTCTCCACCTTCACTTTCATCAAGAGGCTTTTGAGTTCCTCTTCACTTTCTGCCATAAGGGTGGTGTCATCCGCATATCTGAGGTTATTGATATTTCTCCCGGCAATCTTGATTCCAGCTTGTGTTTCTTCCAGTCCAGCGTTTCTCATGATGTACTTTGCATATAAGTTAAATAAACAGGGTGACAATATACAGCCTTGATGTACTCCTTTTCCTATTTGGAACCAGTCTGTTGTTCCATGTCCAGTTGGTAATAGCTGAGGAATGGTCCACAAATTTGGATTCAGGTGCCAGAGAAATTCTGATACTACTAGAGCAAACAATCCATCAGGTTTGAGCAACCCAGGGAAACACTGATCAATGTGTTATTATTTCTCCTTCTATGGGAGTATGAAAAATTATCTCTGGACTGCCTCCTCTCAAACTTTCAGTTTAATTTCCAAAGGTTATGATACCATTGACCTCTGAGCCCGCAGAGCTGGCACTTATCTCTCTCCCCCACGCTGCGGCCCTGGCAAAGAGTAGGGGGGGAACCCCTCTTCCAGGGCCAGTGCTATTAGCAGGCCTTCCCCAGCCTCAGCAGTAAACAATCGGCCCACAATGCAGGAGTCTCAGGAGACATGGGTTCGATCCCTGGGTCAGGAAGATCCCCTGGAGAATGGAATGGCAACCCACTCCAGTTTTATTGCCTGGGGAAACCCATGGACAGAGGATCCTGGTAGGTTACAGTCCATGGGGTCACAAATAATTGAACACGACTGAAGCGACTTAGCATGCATGCATCCCAGCCTAGCAAGTTGTCCACTTTCAGCCTGAACAAATATCTTTCTGCCTACAGGAGTCCCTTATTTGTATTCCTGAGTAGACAGAAGGCTCCTAGACTTCCTGCCAGGCATCAAGGAGCCTGGAGGACATAAAGAAACATGCCTGTAAGATATTTATCCTATTGATAGCCCTGGGGCAAGAGGGAGAGAGGAGATCCGGGGCCTTCTTTGACATGCCTCCTAGCAAGTTAATACCTGTTTACCACCAACTGCAGCTAGAAGTATCTAGAAATACCACTTTAGGGACTTCCCTAGTGGTCCAGTGGTTAGGAATCAGCCTGCCAACGCAGGGGATGAGGGTACGATCCCTCACCTAGGGAATGAAGATCTTGTATGCTGCAGGTCAACTAAACCCATGCACCACAACTCCACAACCCACGTGCTTCAACTAAGACCTGACACAGCCAAAAACAAATAATAAAATACTAAAATACATATGTATTTTTTTTAATTTTAAATAAGGAAATAATACCACTTCACAACCATGAGATAGGTCATCCTTCGTTTCCCACTGAGCCTGACTTCTCTGAGTTTTCTCATACAGATTTGCTGAAACGAGAGCAGGAGGTCTTCGCTTTCCCTGACCTCTGGGCTTCTTCCATCCATCAGAAAAGAAAAATACCATGGCCAGGTACTCAGAGCCAAGGAAGGGAGACTGCCTCAGCCCATTAGCCGAGTGGATCAGATGTGAAAATGACACTGCTGTAGGGGTCACCAATTTTTGCTCACGTACTATGGACCCAAAATAAATAAAACCTTGGCTCTGACCTTGAGAGTCCAAAATCTGAGTTAATGGCTTTCTAAGGTTAGGTCAAGTTGTTTAAATATTCAGAATATATCTGTCTGTTTGTTGAGAGCAGTAGGCATTTTGTCATCCAAGGTTTCAAGAGGCTAATAGTTAAAGATGGGAGTAGGTGGTTCCATAGGCTGCCTAATCTCTGTGAAAGTGCACGAAGTCCCTAATGTATGGAAATAGTGTCTTTGGTCCATTCCAGATGTTTTATAATAATTAAAATATTGTCCCTTGATGACAATGTTAGGTGCAGGCACAGGGGGCAGACCCATGGGAACCACACAATGCCCCTCAACTGTGGGTGTCATCAGCCAGCAATGGTAGCCAGAGAGGGAGAATGTGGCTCCTGTTTCTTCCCTAAACTCCCTCTTATCACTGCAAACCTAGAAACTCAAAGCTATCAGAGGTCAGGAAGGTAGTACAGGGTTGTGAGACCAAAAGAGCTGGAGGAACTCTGTGCATTTTAAAAGCATGCAAATTACTTTCTCCGCAACAATTTCTAGAGCTGGCCTAGAGAATCTGCTTCACCATTTCCATCTGTTTTTGTTTGGACATGTTTCTTCACCTCTTTAATTCTTTGACTCCTCATCAGTAAATAGGGACAGGAATACCCAGCCTGCATGTATCCCCAGGTGGTTGTGATAATTTAATTATCCAGTATAAATAAAAGCATTTTTAAAATATAAATCATTACAAAAATGCAAGCAACTTAATATGAAGCCTTCCTTATCTCTGAAGGTTTAATTTATGTTCTGTTTCTCTTAGAACTGAGGGATATACATTCCTGTTTTCCAGAATTCCACTGATAATATTTGTTGGAAAAAGTACTCTTTTTCTGCTGCCCAAACTTGTTGAGAGTACGGCTTATGCAATTGTTAACTTGCTGCCCTACAGCAAATCAAATCAACAAATATTTACTAGCTGCTGAGCTCAGCTTTGTAAGAAATACAAAAACTACGAGATTCACTTTCTGCGTTAAAGGAGCAAATTGGCCAGCTGCACATGGTACCCATATATTCTAAGAAGGAAAAAACCGCCTATGCTCTCTGGATGCCACCAGTACACCTGGAGCTTTACTTCAAATACAAGAAACAGCTGGTGCTCATGATTTAAGGTTCAATACAAACAGTAGAGAGAATTTATTTTACAAGCTGTCTGGCTTGGCAAAATTCCAGAATTCATCAACTAGAAAGATAAGGATGATGATGATAACGATAAAAATGATTCTTCATAGTTGGTCTAAAGATAGTGACATAAAAAAAGTACAATCTACATAAGACATTCCAAAACTGGAACATATCCTCAACTTCACCCAAAATAGACATAGCAGGCAGCACCTGTAAAAACCAATGGTAACCCTACACACTTGACACGGCTGTGCATGGAAGCTGGACCTATGGAAGTTTCAGGCTATGTTCCCTTGATTAATCCTTTTACTGAAAAGGGCATCAATATCTGTTTAACATAGAAAAGCTCCCAGAGAAAGAACCCTACAATTTCAAAACCCAAATAATACTCAAATGGAAACATCCAACCAGTGCTTTTCTGTGAATTATTGAGATCTTTAAGTCTTAAGATAAGTCTAAAAATATATATATGGCTTCTATGGGACTTTCCTGGCAGTCCAGTGGCTAAGACTCTGTGCTTCCACTGCAGGGCACACTGGTTTAATCCCTGGTTAGGGAACTAAGATCTCACATGCCACGAGGTGTGGCCAATAAATAAATAAGGGTTCTAATAAGGGGAAATGCCAATGCTTCATTCATAAATGAATTTTTAACATTTGGTGAGAATAATAATTCAAGCAACACATATGGAGTACTTCCACCCGTAGGTAAAGTGCTGAAGACTTTTACGAATTAGCTTACTGAATCCTCTTCCTAAGTTACTATAAATACAGTCACTATCCTCATCTTAAAGAAAAGGAAACTGGGGCTCCCAGAGGTTATAGCACGGCCCAAGGTCACATGACTGAGTGAAGGAGTTGGGCTATTTGGCTGCCCCTTGCCATGTGTAACACAGACAAGTGGATATGGTCTGCCTTGAAGTCCCCAGATGGCCACAGTTCAATAAGCAGCTGGTTTCAAGTAGCTAATCCCATCCACATCCATGGACCATACCCCTACCCCGTTCTATTATTTACTTCACAGAAGGTCTTCTTTTGGTCCCCAACAGGACTGGGTATAAGACTTGAAAATGGCTCAGCAAGCCCCTTCCCAGTACTACAAAAAAGAGAATTTAAAATACTTTTTTTCCATTATCAATGGATTATCCCTTTTCTATCCTCTTCAATGTCCTTAATGGTGAAAAATTCCATGGAGACTGGATTGATGAGGTATGAGAACCTTTTGAACTTGAAATATGATTCAGAAATTCAAGTTGTGTCCATGAATGCTTATGATTTAGATCTTCTCTTTTTCAGTAGGGTCTTCACTTAGGGCACAGAAGATACTGTTTGTTTTGGGCAAGAATCTTATTGCTCTTCAGATTTTCCACCTGTAAAATGTGGATAACATTAGCCTGCATTTTTCACATGGTTTGGGGGAGTATAAAAGAATACAAGGAAGAGAGGTAAGAATAATTTTATAATATTATACAAGCCAGATGCCATCTTCTCTAACATTTCCAATCTAGAGGCCCCACCATCACCCATCACTCTCCTGACAGCAGCTGGTTTTCTTTATAGCATCTCTCATTACCCAAATTAAAATTTATTTTATTTGGCTGTGACAGGTCTTAGTCTCAGCACATGGGATCTAGTTCACCAGCCCAGGCCCCTGCATTGGAAGCAAGAAGCCTTAGCCACTGAACCATCAGGGAAGTTTCCCAAATTAAAATTTTAATTTACAGTTCTCTTGAGAACTTCCTGTCTCTCCAACTACAGTGAAATTCCATGCAAGAAGGGATTTTTGTCTTTTTGTTTAACATTGCATTGCCAGCATCTAAAATTGTCCCTGGCATACATTAGATTCTCAATAAATGCATGTTGCATGTATGTTGCATAGTAAAACCTTTAAAAAAAAAACTGTATCTTTGTAAACATTTTTAAAAATTGGATTTCAGGTCCATGCGAGCATGCTCAGTTGTGTCTGACCCTTTGCAATCCTATAGACTGTAACCTACCAGGCTCCTCTGTCCATGGGATTCTCCAAGCAAGAATACTGGAGTGGGTTGCCATTCCGTCCTCCAGGGGATCTTCCCAACCCAGGGATCAAACCCAAGTCTCCTGTGTCTCCTGCATCTCAGGCAAATTCTTTACCCACTGAGCCACCTGGGAAGTCCTAGAAATAGATTAATTGTCAGTTCAGTCGCTCGGTCGTGTCTGACTCTTTGCGACCCCGTGGACTGCAGCACGCCAGGCCTCCCTGTGCATCATCAACTCCCAAAGCTTACTAAAACTCATGTCCATTGAGTCAGTGATGCCATCCAACCATCTCATCCTCTGTTGTCCCCTTCTCCTCCTGCCTTCAATCTTTCCCAGCATCAGGGTCTTTTCTAGTGAGTCAGTTCTTCAATCAGGTGGCCAAAGTAATTAATTGTAATTAATCCAAATTGATTGCAATTGTAATTACAAATTAATTGTAATTAAGGATTAATTGTAATCCTTGGTTAATGGCTGCCTTCTTTTGTTATTTAGCTGTTGAATTAGGTTTTTTACCTGAAAAAAAAAAAGGTAACCTAAAACAAAAGCTCAGGTCCTTCACCTCACCAAAGGGCTTTGACCCTTATCTCATGTCCCAACCTCTCCCGATCTAAGGTAATCATCATTCAGAATCCCAGGTTCTCCATTTCCCTACAAGTAGAGCCTGAGATGGGATTCTTGTTTAGATGATTTACTGAGGGAGTTCTCAGGAGAAGGGGAGTTTGGGAAGCAGGGATGGAGAGGGGAAAATAGCTAAGCAAGGATGTGGAATTTGCTGGAGCCTGGATTCAGAGCTCTCAGGCATACAGTGAACCACAACATTGACTCTACCTTGAAGCAAAGACTACCTGTTTGTCCCCCGAGTCAATCAGTGATGGACTGACATTTGGGGAAGTGATAAACAGAAAGCAGGTGCATGGTTTCCTGGGTAAGGCAACCCCCATTTGGCTAATGGCAGTACTCCAGAGAGGGATGGGGCCTGGTATGTTGACAGCCAACATTCACAGTAGCTAGGGATAAGTGCACTTGACCAGGAAAAGGGGCCTGGGTGTGTCTACTGTATCTTGCTTCCCTCCTATCCTTTTTATTGAGTTATAGCTGATTTACAATATTGTATGTTTTAGGTGTACAACAAAGTGATTCATAATTTTTAAAGATTATATTCCATTTATATTTATTATAAAATATTTGCTATATTCCCTGTGCTGGACAATATATAGCCTTGTAGCTCATTTATTTTATACATAGTAGTTTGTACCTCTTAATCCCCTACCCCTATCTTGCCCCCTCCCTCTTCCCTCTCCCCACTATTATACACTAGTTTGTTCTCTGTATCTGTGAGTCTGTTCCTTTTTGTTATATTCACTCATTTGTTTTATTTTTCAGATTCTACATATAACTGATAACATATAGTATCTGTCTTTCTCTGTCTGACTTATTTTACTATTGCTTACTTTTTTACATAGCTTTACCAAATTTTGTATGTATTCCTTATAAGTGTGTGTATATATAAATTTTATATATGTTTACCTCCCAATTATTTGGAACTTTCTAGAAAGTAAATCACACTAAGTTTTGTTATGACTGTAGTATAATATTTCAGTATGTGAAAATACCATATTTATTCACCCACTGTCCCACTGGTGGACTTTTAAGTTGTTTTTGGGTTTTTGCTGTTATGAACAGTGTTGCTGTGAAGATTCTCATATATGTCTCCTGTTACATACTGCAAGAATTTCTTGGGTTTATAACTCTGGGAGACAGTGAAGGGCAGGGTAGCCTGGCATAGTGCAGTCCATGAGGTCGCAAAGAGTCGGATACAACGTAGTGACTGAACAACAATGCTTTGGATGGAAGAGATGGAAGGGATGGATGGAAGTGTGAAATTTAGAAGATAATGCCAAACTATTCTCCAAAGTGAATTTGCTAATTCACACACCCACCAACAAGGTATAAGAGATCCTGTTATCTACCTCCTCTCCAACTTTTCTCTTTTTTTTTTTGGCTGCACTGGGTCTTCATTGCTGCTTGTGGGCTTTCTCTAAGAGTCTCGGCTAACGGGGGCTGCTCTTCGTTGCCGTGTGCAGGCTTCTCATTACTGTGGCTTCGTTGCAGAGCACAGGCTGGAGGCACATCGACTTCAGTAGCTGCACCACACTGGCTCAGTAGTTGGAGTGCGAAGGTTCTAGAGACAAGCTCAGTAATGTGGTGCGCAGGCTTGGTGGCTCCACGCCATAAGGAATCTTCCCAGACCAGGGACCGAATCAGTATCCTCTGCTTTGGCAGGCAGATTCCTATCCACTGTCCACCAGGGAAGTCCTCCAACTTTCTGACTTATATAAACTGAATGAGTATAAAATGGCTTTTCATTTTGGTTTTGATTTATATGTCTTCCATCAGTAATCACCTCTTCCTGAAAGTGTCAGTCACTCAGCTGTGACCAACTCTTTGTGATCCCAGGACTGTAGCCCACTAGGCTCCTCTGTCCATGGGATTCTCCAGGCAAGAATACTGGAGTGGGCAGCCATTTCCTTCTCCAGGAGATCTTCCTGACCCAGGGATTGAAACCATGTCTCCTGCACTGCAGGCAGATTCTTTACCACTGAGCCACCAGGGAAGTCCACCCTCTGGACTGTAGCCTGCCAAGTTCCTCTGTCCATGGGAATCTCCAGGACAGAATACTGGACTGGGTTGCCATGGCCTCCTCCAGGGGATTTTCCTCACCCAGGGATCGAACCTGCTTCTCCTGCAGCTCCTGCATTGCAGGCAGTTTCTTTACCACTGAGCCATGGGGGAAGCCCCAATCATCTCTTCCTATGTTATCAGAATACCTGTTACCGCTTCTTAAGTGAAGTGCTTGCTCATATGTTTTATCCGCTTTTCTATTGGATTATTTGTCCTTTTCTTACTAATCTGTAGGAGTACTTTGTATGTCCTTTGTCTTTTGAGTGTATTATGAATATTATGGCTATCTTCTAATTTCCAACTTGTTTTCTCATTTTATAGTGTCTTTTAATGATATCTCTTAATGTTATTATAGTCATAGGTATTCTTTTATGCCTTGTTTAATAAATCTTTCTCTTAAGGAGTCTAAAGGACCATTTCAATCTTGGGGGTGGGCAAGGGGTTCCACAAACAGAGGTTACAGGCAAGTCACAGAGGCAAGCATGTTATATCTACTGAGGCATTATCTGGTCTGCAGCAGGCCTGACTAGCCAGCACAAGCGACCAGCTGGCTGGCAGGTGTGCTCTGGTTATAGAATTGGATGTATCATGCTATTAGAGCTGGATACCATTAAAAATTCTAATCATAGACTGTAATTAACTTTCCTTGCTCTGACGCCCCGCTCACTAAACAACCTTCTGATTATAATTTGGCTTCCCATGTATCTTTGCCTACAGGGAGGGAATGTACTGTTCAGGCCGACGTGAGGATCCAATCCACTAAACAGTTACATGCCATGATGTAAATTAATAAATTTGTATTCTGATTTTATCATGTGCCTCATCTGAGCTCTGTAGGCGTGAGTCGGCATCCCCAAGTCTAATCAATACAGACACAAAAAATATCAAGCCTCTGAGCTGAAAAACTAAGAACTAGACCCAGGACCAGGGCGCAGTCACCAAGGTAACATTACCCTGGAGGCCCCTCAGCCTGATGGAGAAGGATATGTCATGTGATATGGACAGGGATTAAAATTGACTTTTGACATTATAAAGAGCTGCATATTCAAAACCATGGCTTGGTTCCATTCAGGTGAAGGCAAAGAATAGAAGATGATCAGGAGACTCATATTGAATATTTATTGGCTTATGAGCACATACCAGATGCTGCACAAATCCTAGGCAGAAGGGTAAGATTTACAGACATGTTTGAAAAGAGCAAATTAAAAAAGAGAGAGAGAGAAAATAAAAGAGGCAGATGGTACATGCTAAGGAAGAATGTAACAAGAGGAGCCTGACTGATGAATCTTTGCTCCACCTTGCTGCTCAAGGTTCAAGATGCAAAATAGAAAAAGCAACTTTAAAGATCAAAACCAAAAAATGAAAACCAGGAGAAGGAAACACAAAGTACACCAGAGAACAAATAGGGATGTGCAAGGGTAGTAAGATTACCCAAGCCAGAGGAGTGATTTAGGACCAACAGCGTGAGAGAAAGATCTCTTAAGTAAGTTCAAAAGGCAAAGTAGAGGTGAGCCCATCAGGACAGATGGGGATAATTTAGCTATCCTGCTATTATATTGGATCAGCACTTAATCCAGGCTTTCTGAGTGAGCAGTACCTGAGGACACGGATCACCTTCTGGATCCCAGTTACACTGAATAACAAAGGGGAGAATGTGATCAGAATTGTAATATCTGGGAATTTTTGACCCAGTGATGAGACGTGAGTCTATATTTTATATATATAGATATCAGATTATTTATTTATATTTATATATATTTATATCAGACTAAGAGCGAACAAAAACAAAACAAGGGGATGACCTGTACTGATAACCCTATGGGATTTATTTTTCGAAGAAAAATATGTTCAAGAAGGAGTGAGATCAGTTAAAGGAAGTTCTGTGACATCTGTGAGACCAGTCTAAAAGACAAGCATTACCTCCCACAGCACTTCCCTTGGGGCCCCCACCAGAGCAAGGCCATGGGTGTGGCTAGATCGGATGAAACTAGAGAACCATTTCACACGCCTTTTGATCTAAACATGAGGAAGAGACATGCCACCCATTAAGGGTTGATCCTAAGTGTGGCTTGCCCACCCAGCTACGTGGAAGGAAAGGCATACAGAGGGCTCAGTGAAACAGCAGAACCAAAACACAGCAGGCTGGCAGAAGTGCTTCTCTCAGCGCACGGCCAGAATGCACGAACTACAAGGAAGGGGGCTGGCCGGTGGCTGACCTGTGTTCTCTACAAAGCCAGAAGACTCCGACTCATGTGTGAAGGAACAAGCTCTCTTTAATAATGGCCTCTGTGTGTGTGTGGACAAGGGAATATAAAATGTAGACAGAGCAAGGCTCTCCTCTAGATGTTGTTCCACACATGCTCCATGATGGTCTTGAGCCCCAGCCAGGTCTCCTGTGCAGTGGGGATGATCTGGTCGGCTGGCAGAATGAAGGCATAGAAACCAGTATCTCTCAACTCAAAAGAGAATGCATACTTGATGCCATTATCATATGCCCAGTCAATAGCGTTCCCACTAGCTGTATCTGTTAAGTCAAAAAGAGAAAACACTTTGAAGCTCAGTTCCTTTCAGGGTTAGATGGGATGGGGCTCGGAGCACTGCCAACCTGTGGTTCCTCAGTGATCTATAGTTCTTTCTGAAAGTCATCAACCTACAACACACAAATGTTGGCCTGATCCCTATGTCTCAGGCTGTCCTGCACCATGAAGGTCTTCACTAGTCTCAATCCAAGAGATTTTAAATCCTCATTTCCATTATGTCACCAATTCACTGTCTGGACTCCTTCAGGCCACTGGAAGCCAATCTCTGCAGAGTGTGGGAGGCAGCCTCCAACACAGCCACAATGATCCGTATCTCCTAGTATTCACATCCTTGTGTAATGCCCTCCTACACTGGACAGGGCCAACATGATCTGTTTGACTGCAGAAATGAGAGTGTGCGCCCTTCAAAGCTAGGTCATAAATATCATGGCTTCTGCCCTTGCTCTCTCTTGGGTTACTGGCTCTGATAGAGCCAGCTGTTATGTTGTAAGAACACTCAAGCAGACCTTTATAAAGAGGTCTATGTGGTGAAGAACTCACTGCCAACAATTAGCAATCACTTGGCAGGCACCAGAGTGAGTCTGAGAAGCAGATCCCTCAGCCCCATTAAGCCTCTAGATGACTGTAACCCTGGAAGACATCCTGACTGCAACCTCCCGAGAGTGCCTGAGCCAGAGCCACCCAGCTAGGCAGCTCTTGAGTTCCTGACACACAGAAACTGTATAAGAAAATTCATGTTTATTGTTTTAAGCTGCTAAATTTTAGGATAACTTTTTGCATCTCAAGAGGTAACTAACAACACAGAGGGAAGGAAGCACTTGGGACTTCCCTTTGTCAAAAGGCTAAGGAGGCAAAAGGCCTGTTTTCCTGCTTCTTCCAGTCAAACTCTAGCAGAAACTGGATAAAGGTGTAGTGTAGATGATACTGAATAATAAAATAACAATGTCAACAGCAGCTATCATTTGTTGAACATCTACCATGAGCCCGTCATCATACTGGTAAGTTTACATTTAATCTTTAATAAACCAGTGAGATGGGTATTACTGTCCTTGTTTTTCAGATAAGAAAAAAATCCAGGCTCAGAATAGAATACTTTGTCTAAGAAAACATAGATGGAAAATGGCAGGGCTGGAATTCAAATCCATCTGATGACAAAGCCCATGCTTTCTTCAACCTCCTTGGGGTTCAGTTAGAATGTTTTATATATATGTATATAAAACATATGGTCGTGGTGGTTTAGTTGCTCAGTTGTGTGCAATTCTTGTGGCCCCATGGACTGTAGCCCACCAGGCTCCTCTGTCCATGGGATTTCTCAGATAAGAATACTGGAGTGGGCTGCCATTTCCTTCTCCAAGGGACCTTCCTGACCCAGGGATTGAACCTGTGTCTCTTGTGTTGTGGCAGTCTCCTGCATTGCAGGCAAATTCTTTACCAACTAAGCTACCAGGGAAGCCCATAATATACACATGTCTGTTAAAATATGGGTCCCTTTATTTTTCCATTGTTCCTGAACGTTGTTTCTTATGATACCATTTGTGATTTTCTAGAGATGCTGCTTCTCGGAGAAGGCAATGGCACCCCACTCCAGTACTCTTGCCTGGAAAATCCCATGGACAGAGGAGCCTGGTAGGCTGCAGTCCATGGGGTCACTAGGAGTCAGACAGGACTGAGCGACTTCACTTTCACTTTTCTCTTTCATGCATCGGAGAAGGAAATGGCAACCCACTCCAGTGTTCTTGCCTGGAGAATCCCAGGGACGGGGGAGCCTGGTGGGCTGCCGTCTATGGGGTCGCACAGAGTCAGACACGACTGAAGCGACTTAGCAGCAGCAGCAGCAGAGATGCTGCTTCAGCTGCAATTACATGTTCCCTGAGGTTATGGAATAGGCTCTCCTAATCTCTCTGAAATTCCTGTACAATTCCTACAGATTTTCTCTACCTGGAGAAAAATGCTGAATAAGAAACAGACTATGGCACCAGCAAGTTACATAGCAAGCTCAAGTATTTCAGAACAGGTTTTAAATTCAGGAAGAGGGCAGGAGGACCTCTGCTGAACAAACTGATCAGATTCAAGAACTTCACTTTACTTGGGTCCTTGCTAAGTCTACCTACCTACTCTTTTTTAAACATAACTGGGAACATACTAATAACACTGGTGTGCACACTCTATTTTTCAATTAACAATTGAAGATTATTTCCTATTAGCACATACAGATCCACCTCATTCACTTAAGGGCTGCATAATGTTTCACTGTAAATGAGGTGAAGCTGCTTAATCATATCCGACTCTTTCTGACCCCATAGATTGTAGCCTGCCAGGCTCCTCTGTCCATGGGATTTTCCAAGCAAGAATACTGGAGTGGACTGCCATTTCCTTTTCCGTTTCACTGTAGGAATGCACCAAATGCATTTTTATCCAGTATTCTACTGATAAACATTTAGGTGCTTCCCAGTCTTCTATAACTAAACAATGCTGTCATGAACATCCTTAAAACTCACAATCTACCCATGAGCCAAACAAGCTCAAAGACTTTGTTCCTAAGCCCTTAGTAGATCAGAATCTGTGAAGAGGAGGGGAAAGGGTTGCTAGAGGAAGGTAGCCTAAGGAAGGAGACATGAAAATTCTAGAAAGCAGACACAAGAATTAAAGAAGCAAAACAAGCTGGGCTATTTAGCAAAAGGATTGAACAGTCCAATATAGCACAGAAGGCTTTCAAGATACAACAACTGACATTCAGAAGGCCACTCAGTCATGAAGAAAGGAACTTAAATCTCTTCTACATGCTCAAAGAAGGCAGGAGAGTGTGAAAATCCATTTTAGAATTATTTGTATTTATACAAATACAAATAATTTGTATAATTGAATAACATATACAAATTTTATAATTCATCTAAAAGGATTAATCTAAGGAAAGGGTCAGCACTTGAAGGAACAAATGTCAAGTACTTACATCCTACACACCCTAACCCAGAGAGTGACAGTACTTTTATACAAAAATTGATTTCATTTTGGGGAAGAAAGGAGGGCAGGCAAAGCCTATAAAAAATACAGAAGATGGGCTCTTGAAAGAGGTAGAAAATATTATGTCTCTTGATAACACTCAGGAGAGCCTTTCTCCTATTCTGTTGGAGCAATCTGATGAGCAATCTGATGGAGCAATCTTACTTTGGGGACAGCTTATGCTGGGAAGAAGAATGTTTTTTGATATGGGAGGAAAAGGCTATTCTTTAAACTGGCATTTAGACCCAAAATCCAGGACTCTGGTGACCTGCAGAGATCTTTAGAGAGGACCTGCTCAGAAGGCTCCTGCCAAGTTCCTTTAGCTCTCTTTGGCATAGGGCTCAGTTCTGACTAATTAAATAGAAGGTAGTGAACCTCTCCTGATGTGTTTGTTCTCAGAGGTGCTCCCATTCAACAACACTAGTAATGATAAACCATGAGTAATTACTAGCTTGTTGATGCAATTAGCAACACAAACATCAACATCTTGCTAAGTGCTTTATGCAGCTTGGTGGCATGTGAAATACAGACAAGAGTGCTGAGGTCAGAGTATACATGAGGACCTAGGAGATGGGATGGAGAATCTTTGCAGAAGAGGAAGACTGAGGAGAACAGCAGTTGAGGGCAAAGTAAGTAGGATGGGAGAGCGAGTTACAGTATGGAAAAGGAAAGCAATATCAGCAAGTTTTCAGGGGCTTTGAGGGCAGACCAACTGTTGGAAAACTATTTACAGAGGAGGCACCAGAGGGGGAAAAGAAGGGCACTTGTTTGAAAGGAGCTTAGCTCCCCATGTTTTGTGTTTCTATTTCCCATTTATAGCTGGGCTTTGGAAAATAATCATATCCTTCAATCTGATCTAAAAATTTAAAGATCAGATCACAGAATAACGGAACTAGAAGGATCTCAGCAGGAATAGAGTGAAATGCTCAGATGAAACACTTCAGCGAGAAACCAAAACAAAAGTATTTCCTCAAACTGAGGTTGAGTTGTAGGTGATGGGTCTCAAGACCCTCGTCAGGTCTGCAGTCTTCATAGAGTTTTTTTGTTTTTTCAGCTCAATGCTAATGACTGTCCGGAGGACCTCCTAAACCAAGCCTGCCATGCACGTGTTCATTTCAGACAGGATGGTGAGGGGGTCCCCTCCACGCCCTGGTACCACTACCCCAGTTTGATGATGGTTGCCTGCAACAACTACCACCACACGGACTTGACATAAATTCAGCCTATCACTAGCAACAAAAACAGGTTACAACATAAAAAAAGGCTGTCTTGTGGCTCTTCTCCAGCTTCAGGTATCCTCTCCAAGTGTTCCCTAGTAACCAGTAAACTCAGGGAGTACTTACAGATAATGGAGCTGATAGAACCCACTCGGTACTGAGTGCCCGACAAGGAAGCCATAGCTTTGGATGCATTCCGCGCCACCATATCCTAGGAGCGGGAGATCATTAGAGTGAGAAAGAATGGACTCTGAAGCCAGACATTCCTCAGCTGTTCTGTACTGCAGTGGATTGGAAGATTCCCGAACCCCCACCCCCCAACCCCTCCCCACCACCCAAAGTTCCCTTCTGGTCTCCTTCTTTCCCATCTGACCAGAGCCAAGGCCTAACTATAAAGTGAGAGAAATGGAATGGTTCATCCAACTCCTTCTATCACATCCTCAGTTCTTTACTTCCAGTTTGGGGCCAGGGTAAGGAGAGAGGTGGAAGAAGGCCAGATAAGTGCTCTGAAAACAGGTGTATTGTAAACTCAAGTTGGGGTGCTGTATTGCAGCTCTTTGCAGATCTAGAGAGCTGTTCATCAGCCCATTAGAAATCTAGTAAAGGCATCACCATGTTCACCTAACCTGAGGGAAGGGAATGTCATGTTCATGAAGACAAGGGAAGGGCAAGTATGTTCAAGCGAAAACCTTTTAAGAGTTTGGGTGTTCTCAGAGTGGAGGTGGAGAAAGGGCCACCATATATGCATGTGCCCTACACAGAGGACCTGCTTGAGACCAAAGTCTAGACCACACCTAGTCATAAGCCCTGTAGCTGTGACCCCCGGCAGAGGGGCACACTCAAGCAAACCAGCAGAGAGAGAGAGGCCTGCAGTCACTCTGCAGGTGTCAGGCCCACTCCAATGAGTTCACCCTAAGTGTCTGCTCACATCCTGGGGTGAATCACTGCATGCGGCACAGAGCACCCCTGGGCTGTGGCCTGCACCCTACTTAAATTCTACCACACCCCGAGTGAGGAGCACCTCCCTCTTGGCCACCACAATGCCGTCCACAGTTCTTGACAAGCAGTGGATCTGCAATACATTTTGGTCAGAAAGACAAGTGAGAAGGAAAAACAGCATCCAGTGTGGATCTTGGAACTCACAGCAAACTCTGAAATAAGGAGGATCATCTTCTTCCTGTTCCCAGTAGGCCTGATGGCACATTGCAGAGAACAGAGAGAGAACGCTGGGCCCTTCTGGAAACAAGCCCAGCTTCTGGACTTTCTCTACAAAGCTCGAGAACCACCACTGTAGAGCACCCAGAGGAAACACATATACCACTTACCAGTTCATCAGCATCCCGGGCTCTGCTAGTCGTGTAGCCATATGGATACATCACCAGCTGCGAGTAGCTGTGCAGGTTGATGAGGCATTTGAAGTCCCCATGATTTGTAATGAAATCTGCCACCGATTTCACCTCCACTTCTGAATGGGCATGGAGTCCATGATATATATCAGAGCAAGGGTCGTTACTGGTTCCCACTCCTGTGGGGAGTGACCCAAGCAGAAACGTTAACCCATGGGCTAAGGAAATAGAAATGCAGGATTCTCCACCCAGAGGAGAGGCAGAAAGTGTGCATAGGCCACTGCTGGCTGCCCTGAGAATCTAGTCCACAATGTGTATATATTGTGGGGAGGGTGTGGAAGTGGGGTGCTGAATCTGCCAGTGTTGAGCAGGAAAATTGATAACTCCTCTAATGGATAGACTTGACCTTGTACTGTATCACCAACAATTAATGTCATATTTTACAATAAGTAATTAATATGTATTCTTGATAATTAATATGAATACTAATTAATAATGAAAATGACTCCATTTATTCTCCAACTAATTCTCTTGGTTCAGATCTTAATGGCCAAGTGCTGCCAAAAATAATCCATTGTTGTGGCTAAAATCTCTTGATTATTTGACAGATATTTAAAATTATTGCCTTCTGTATTACCTCACAATATAGCCCCCTAAGGTATCTGACATGTATGTGAAAGCATCCCTGTTGTGACTTAGCTTTGATGCCCTCAATTGCCACATTTTTATCAGCTCCTTTCCCACAGTCACATTATTTTTCCCCCAATGGTTTGTGTGGTATTTCTACGCAAGTAAGAAAATTAAAACCATTACATTAAAACATCACATCAAAAGCAAAACATCAGTACAGCTGTGGAACAGTGAAAGAGAACCACCAGAATTTGGAATTGAAAAGTGAGTTTAGATCCTAAATCTTTTTTTTTTAATTTTATTTTATTTTTAAACTTTACATAATTGTATTAGTTTTGCCAAATATCAAAATGAATCCGCCATAGGTATACATGTGTTCCCCATCCTGAACCCTCCTCCCTCCTCCCTCCCCATACCATCCCTCTGGGTCGTCCCAGTGCACCAGCCCCAAGCAACCAGTATCATGCATCGAACCTGGACTGGCAACTCGTTAGATCCTAAATCTTATCAACCGTATGCTCTTGAGATTGTCGCTGAGCTTCCATTGTCCCATTTCCAATAAGAAAACTCACTCTCTAGGTCAGAAGAATAAATAAGATAATATATGGGAAGCTATATAGCATATAGTTGGCACTACTGTGGGGGTGATTTTTAAATAGCTGGAACTCAGAATCCACGTCTCCTAATTCTCATTTTCTTTCCGTAACATCAAAGGGCAGAGGTTCATATTTATACATCTAAGGGTAAACTGCTATAGTTTAATCTTCACAACGTCACCCTGCCTGTTGGGGTAATAGTGTTAATTGCTCTCTTCTGTTACCACCAAGAGCCCTTCCACCATTCAGTAACTTTCCCAGGAACCAGGACGGCCAGGTAGAAGGTCAGCCCATGGATTTGTATAAGATAGAATAGTTTTAAAGATAATAGTGTTCTCTCAGGAGGACAGAAACTGCTCAGTCATTCCCTTTCAAAATTACAGTGAACAATAATATAGAGTGATACACAGAATAAGGGATTTGCCCAGTTTCTCAGTGAACCAGCAATGGAGATAGCCTACAAACCAGTTCCCTCACTGCCAGCTCAGAGACCTAAGGACCAGGCTACCCAGAGGTATCAGGATTTAATAACTGTCTCCCCCACCTACCTCCAAAATGAGAATTCCAATTTCTATTCGGATCAGCACCAATGCAGGTGCTTCTAGGATTTACAGACCGTGTCTTCCTCCATAATCGGTTCTGAAAAATTCACCAAGGAAGAAACAGCATTCAGAGATGGGTCAGGGCACAGAAGAGGTAAAGCTTTTCTTTGGGGGGCCTATGATAGAGATGGCACCATGGATGGGGCAAGCTGCCTGAAGTCCTGGAGGCAACTTCAGAGATTTGGAGGGTCATCGGGGTTTCAGCCTTCTCTAACTGCAGAGTGTCCTCTCCTTCCCCAGAAGGGAGAATTAGCCTTCTGATCGGGAGAAAAGGACTTCCCCAAAATGACCTGATGCCACCTGAATCCACTGAATAATTTAGGGCTTCAGTCAAAGTGGAACAAATGGACATTATCGGCCTCAATGATAACTGATGTGGTAGCAAGTGCACAGCAACTATTTAACCCTTGCCTAAAACACTGACCTGACTCCAATCCAGCATCTAGACCTGACCGCAAGTGAACAGGAAACACAGGGGATGAGGGAATAAATTAAATGGCACAGAACAAAGAATTCATCAGGCAAATTCAGAATGTGACACATTCTACATGACAATTTACTTGGGTTTCTCCAACAAATGAATGACATTCTAAAAGACATGTAGGGGTAGGGTAGGGGTGGGGAAGACGTTGTATAATTTAAAAGCCTGCATAGTTGTAACAACCAAATACAGGTACAGACCTTATTTGGATCCTAATTTCAACAAATTGACTCAAAAGACATTTTAAAGATAATTAGGGATATTAGATGATATTGAAAACCTTCCATCCAATTTTTTTACTGTTGATAGTAGTGGTGTTTTAATTATCATCAACTAGAGATGAAGACGGCAGCCCGCTCCAGTGTTCTTGCCTGGAGAATCCCAGGGGCAGGGGAGCCTGATGGGCTTCCATCTATGGGGTCCCCAGAGTTGGACACGACTGAAGCAACTTAGCAGCAGCAGCAGCAGAGATGAAGACTAAAGAAGTTTTGAATGAAGTAACCTGATGTCTGGGATTTGCTTTAAAATACGTCAGAAAAAAAAAAATATGTGGGAGGGAAAGAAATGAAAAGAAGATTGGTAAAGTGTTGATAATTGTTCAAGATCCATAATAGGAAGTTCATTAGACGATTCTTTATAAGGAAAAAAACATACCCTGGTAACCCTCAGCCCAGAGAATGACTGGAAAATGAGACCCCCCCAAGGAAACTCGTAAAGTGCACATTTTATGGAATTTTTATCTAAGGTCATAGATAAAGGTCTATGCAGTCACAAAGCAAGGAAATCAACAAACAGGTCTTAACTCCAAGCCCAGCCCATCTGTCAGTATTACTCACGTGAGTATGAGTGTACACATATCCATCAGGATTGGCTACCGGCAACAAGAATATATCCATTTTCTTCAAGATGGAGGTGATGACTAGATCTCTCCCATAATCACATGCAATCTAAGCAAAGACAACATGCTTGTCAGCTATGTCTTTGCAGGCTGGGTTGCTAGATCTAAGTCAGAGTATCTTCCCCAGATGCCCAGCTCCTAGAACAGCATCTACCCTCTGGCAGTCTCCCTGCCACCCTTGTAGGTGCAGCTCTCTGCAAAGCCCATGGAGCACTTCAAAATCTGAGGGAACATGGCTACCTGATGACATCAACTTCAATGAGTCCTGGGCTGCCTGGTTTATTCTTCCTTCCAGGGGGTAGGAGCAGGGGAAGGGAGAACCACACATCATAATAGTTATTAGGAATATGAGCCCCTGTGCTAGGGTTGGGAAAGATGGGTCCTCCACTCACACCACCCCTCCTCCCTGGAACTGGCTTCAACTAGACTTTCCAGAGGGACAGAGCATGGAGATAGCATGAGGTCTCTGAGGGCCAGGAGAGCCTGAAAGGGACTGAAGGTAAAAATTATCTGAGCCTTGCTGCTGAGCAGGACTGACTATGTGTCAGTGTTTCGGGGCCACCTCTACAGCTCATTAGTACGCTCACTGCTATGAGCGGACATTGCCATTTAGCTAAACTATGAGGCTGACTGTGGGGCTCTGATCTTTTGTTTCTCCAATTTGAAAAGACTCCCCCAGCCTATTGTTCCTGTGAAAGTACCCTCCTAACCTACCACACCACCCCCCCAGGTACAGCTGCATAGTACAGTACAGGGCACCCCTGGCCCTGCAGAATTCTGGGCTAATACTAGGCGACATGACCTTTCTCGCAGTCCAGATTGCTGTGGCTGATGAGATCCACTCCCGGGCATGGATGCCTGCATTCAGCCAAATGGCTGGGCGCTGCCTGCCTTTTCCAGTGCTGAACTGGAAGGAAAAAGAGGCCAGAAAATAACCCTTCTGTCTGGCTGTGTGTCTACTCACCTCTCCTCTCCTCTTCCCAGCTCGCCCCTATTCATTTAAACCATTTAAGATCATTCAGAGGTCAAATGTTCCTGAGGGCACCATCCATTTATCAGGCTTCTCCAGGTCGAGGAGCTTAATTGACTGGCAGGGCCGAATTGCAGCACCACAGCTCCAGGCAGCTTGAACCACTCCAAGGTTGGAAGCAAATGGGAAGGGGAAACACTTGCTATTGTGAATTATAATGTCAGTGTGATTAGAGGTAATATTATGTCTCTTAAATGGACTTCCCTGGTGGCTCAGATGGTAAAGCGTTTGCCTACAATGCAGGAGACCGGGGTTCAATCCCTGGGTCAGGAAGATCTCCTGGAGAAGGAAATGGCAACCCACTCCAGTATTCTTGCCTGGAAAATCCCATGGATGGAGGAACCTGGTAGGCTACAGTCCATGGGGTCACAAAGAGTCTGACATGACTGAGTGACTTCACTTTCACTTTATGTCTCTTGAATGACCTCAAATGGTATCTCAACAGAGAGAGACACAAAAGTGCATGAACCAGCCTGTTCTAGCTGATGCCATAAATGAAATCAGTTTTAAAATGAGGAAGGGGTGTTCACTATTGCTCACTGCATGAAATGAATTCTGACTGCTCCCTTTTAGTGTTGGGTCCCCTTGGGTCAGAGCTTGGTGCTAATGAAGCAAAGGTCTCCATCAGTTGGCAAATAATCTAAATTTATGTAGATTATTTGACAGCAACCAGCTCAAAGGCAGGGCTTCTCCCACTGGTAATTTCGCCATTGCTGTAAGCCTGGATCCCTCAAGACCTGTATGGATCTAAGGGTTTGACAAATTCTAAGCACCATCACTTGTTCCATGGTTTATATCTCCAAATTCCTTTTTATTCATTTGGCTGGATTATTTATGTAATTTATGTCACTGCCATAAATTCTTTGCCTCTTTTGCCAATAGAGACCTAAAATCTGTTAAAAATATCTGGAAATTAGTCTTGATGTAGCCAAGGATCATAGACTGGGCTTAAAATTACACCAGCCCCAAAATTACCGTCCTAGATTGCTTTTCCAATAAGTACCCCTAAAAAGCAGAATGGAATTTTTAGACCCATCCCAATTTGTCTTCATATTTACAGAAGATGGGAATGGAGGCAAAAGACTGTGGCCAATCTGAAAGCTTTCTGAAACACTAACCACCTCCCACTTCTTTCATTTTTTAAGTTTTATTAGTTTTCTTGGCTGCCCGGGGTCTTTGTTGCTGTGCGTGGGCTTTCTCTAGTTGTGGTGACTTCTCTTGCTGCAGAGCAAGGCTCTAGGGCCCACGGCGTCAGCAGGCGCAGGCTCAGTAGCTGTGGTACACAGGCTCTCGAGTGTCGGCTCAGTAGTTGTGGTGCACGGGCTTAGTTGCCCCTTAGCTTGTGGAATCTTCTTGGACCAGGGATTGAACCCAGGTCCCCTGCATTGGCAGGTGGATTCTTAACCACTGGACCACCAGGGAAGTCCACTCACCTCTTCTTGATCCTGCCTTTCAGCCAAAACTTGGAAAGGGATGTGCTCCTTCTAACTCCATTCACAAGAAGCAGAAGCAGGGGACCCTGTGTCAGAACAACTTCTAACCCGAGCAGAGGTGTCCCCACCTCACCCTCCTCCCTGAAGTCAAGGAGGTCCTTACAATCTGCCTCTTTCAAAAGTGTGAGGGCTGAGTCCTAGACACAAGGAGCCAGGAGCCTGAGTCCAGTCAGGCCCTTCAAGGTGCATGGAGCCTCACCTTCAGGACATACATCAACCGGTTCTCAAATGAATGCCCAATCTTCACTGCGCTTACCAAGTGAGGATAAGATTTGACAATGCTGTCCATCTCTTTGTGAATCTGAAGTGTGAAAAAGTAAACACAGGGGCATTTAAAAAATTTGTTCAGCTCTAGATGGGTATCTGTGAACTTTATTTTGTTGATCTTAATGATTTTTTTATAGTCCCCTAACCTTGGGGTTGACAATATGAAATGCTTATTATTAAGCAACTGCCTAAGAATCCATGTCTATGATTTTCTAGAGAAAAACACATTTTATTTGTCCACAAAATTATAGTCCATTAAATGAGAGTAAAAACATGTATACAAATACTGCTCCAAAAGTGTGGCCCTTTGCACTACACTAGTCTAGGCCATATATTATCACCCTGCTTATTTAAGTTATATGCAGAGTACATCGTGCGAAATGCTGGGCTGGATGAAGCACAAGCTGGAATCAAGATTGCTGGGAGAAATATCAATAACCTCAAATATGCAGATGACACCACCCTTATGGCAGAAAGCAAAGAGGAACTGAAGAGCCTCTTAATGAAAGTGAAGGAGGAGACTGAAAAGGCTGGCTTAAAACTCAACATTCAAAAAAACTAAGATCAAGACACCCAGTCCCAACACTTCATGGCAAACAGATAGGGAAAATATGAAAACAGCAACAGACTTTATTTTCTTGGGCTCCAAAATCATTGCAGATGGTGACTGCAGCCATGAAATTAAAAGATGTTTGCTCCTTGGAAGAAAAGCTATGACCGACCTGCTGCTGCTGCTAAGTCGCTTCAGTCGTGTTCGACTCTGTGCAACCCCATAGACGGCAGCCCACCAGGCTCCCCCATCCCAGGGATTCTCCAGGCAAGAATACTGGAGTGGGTTGCCATTTCCTTCTCCAATGCACGAAAGTGAAAAGTGAAAGTGAAGTCGCTCAGTCATGTCTGACTCTTTGCGACCCCATGGACTGCAGCCCGCCAGACTCCTCCATCCATGGGATTCTCCAGGCAAGAGTACTGGAGTAGGGTGCCATTGCCTTCGCCGATGACCGACCTAGACAGCATATTAAAACCCAAAGACATTACTTTGCCAACAAAGGTCCATCTTGTCAAAGCTATGGTTTTTCCAGTAGTCATGTATGGATTGAGAGTTGGACCACAAAGAAAGCTGAGTGCCAAAGAATTAATGCTTTTGAACTATGGTATTGCAGAAGACTCTTGAGAGTCCCTTGGACTGCAAGGAGATCAAACCAGTCAATCCTAAAGGAAATCAGTCCTGAATATCCATCGGAAGGACTGATGCTAAAGCTGAAGCCCTAATACTTTGGCCACATGATGAGAAGAACTGACTCATTTGAAAAGACCCTGATGCTGGGAAAGATTGAAGGCAGGAGGAGAAGGGGACAACAGAGGACCAGATGGTTGGATGGCATCAAGGACTCAATGGACATGAATTTGAGCAAGCTCCGGAAGTTGGTGAAGGACAGGGAAGCCTGGCATGCTACAGTCCATGGGGTCGCAAAGAGTCAGACAGGATTTAGCAACTGAACTGAAGTGAGTCTAGATAACCACCTAGGGCCCCATTTAGCCAAGATTCTTGAAAGAACTCCCCTCCTTTTTTTTCATCACTTTTCCCATCAGTTAGGAAGAAAATTCAGCATGTACTATAAATATATATAATACCACACAAGTATATTATGTACATTATAAAACAAAAAATAGAAACAAAAGTTGTTACATTAATAATAAATTCAAATATATGTAGAAATAGAAATAGAAATTGCAACAGTTTATTTCTCCATTCCAGTGGACTATCTTGCTTACACCCCACTGTACAAGCACTCCACTTTGGAAGTGATTCTTCTAAAGACTTTGATCTCTCAATTGAAGAGCTGTAACAAAACAAGGTTATGAATGCTTTTATTTGCTTTCAGGAAAAAAAAAAGGGGGGGGTTTGCTTTAAATGGAATTCATCCACCTTAGTTGTTCAAACTTTTTGAGGGCTGAAATAAAGAAATAAATGAATTTATATTTAGACCTTAAATTTGAAAGAAGGAGCTTTACAGAGAAGGAAAGTGTGCAATCAATACCAGAATAAAATCAAGCTTAAAGGGTTTATCAGACTTGCAGTCATTATGGCAGACTGAGCAAGAAACTCGCTCTCAAATATATAGGCAAGCCAGATAAAATACTATGAAAATGAGTCCCAGCCAAATTTAAAAGCCAAAAAAAAAAAAAAAAGGAAAAATTGTGCCAGAAATGAAGAGAGAGCAAGCTAACAGAGTACAGGACAAAAGGTGAAGCCCCAGGGCTAGATATCCGTCTTAGGTTCTGAGGGTTTACAGCAACCAGGAAGAGGAGTAGAGGGCAAAGGACCCTGCCTGGAGCAAGGAGCAAGTTCCAACTTGAGAGCTGGAAAGTGGTAATTATGGCCATGAAAAGGGCCTGGAAACTCTACCCACTGACCGTAGAAAGTGGAGCAAAAGCCAGATGCCTGCCTGAAGTCATGAGAGGAGAGTTACTCAGGAAAAGTTAAAACAACAAGCTGTGTCCAGACATGGGGTTGCAAATTCACAATGCCAACACAAGGGGAAAGCTTACCCACAACAATAACAAAAGTAACTGCCACCACAACAATACGCACACAGGGTCTTAAATTAGAAACCCTGGCAGAGACAAACAGGAAATTCCCTTTAGAGACCTAAGAAGGTTCAAGTGATTGTGGGATATGTGCTTGTAAAAGCTGTTTTTACAAAGAACTGAATACGAGTAGCCTTCTGCTGCAAGCCAGATGACAATGATACCTCAAGTCAGAGAACAAAATTGAGTGGATAGGAACGTGAGGATCCTGCAGCAGTCAGGTGAGGGGATGGTGTTTCCAGAATCTTGGGTGACATTTGCAACCTGTTAGCTCAGCTCGGGAGTGCCCCATGTTAATGAGGCCATCGTCACAGGTTGGATCCCTGTGTGGGCCTCAGCTCCATTTTCGTCCATGGCCCTGGACTGAACTCCTGACTTTATCCAGCTGTTTTGCAGATGTATGTCACTGGTCACAAGAGGGATCAAGGGGCAGTGTGGCCAAGTGTACACAATAAACAAAGCTACTGACAATCCTGGGAAAGAAGTGGAAAAAAAGCTTGGGAAAAAAACCTCATCTGAAAGAAAAATAATTCAAAGTATATGCCTCATGAAAAGCATGCCAGGAACTCTATCTTTGGATATATATTCAGCCATAGGAAACAAAATACCAGTTTAGATTTGGGGTTTGTTCCTGAGTTAGTAGAGAATTTCCAGACTAAGGAAAAAAACATTAGGGGCCTAAGAAAATCATAGGCTACGTGATTCAGTTCCATTCCAGTCCTTCTTGGTTCTTCAAATTCCAATATTACATTAAATTATTCTGCTCCAAATTTCTTATTTGAAGAGTTGGCTTACCTTGAAAGTCATTTATATAAGTGATTTCTAACTAAACACAGCACCAACATGTATTATGGAACAAATATACATTATAAGTAGTCATGATAAATGAGTGGAAATATTTGGTTAACCTTGGAAATAATCACTTGTCTATTTGCCTGGGATAAGTAACACTTTAATCTGGGTGAATAAAGTACAGGGATTCTGGTGGAATATAACAAGGTTGAATTACGAGGACTGAAAATGGTTGCAATTACTTCATGGTTTTCTTTGAGGGGTTGCTTAAGAAAAGAAGGATGCATGTGGGAGTAAATGTTCAGTTTGCATTTCACTCTGCTCTTAGGAGATAAACAACCCAAGAATTAGAAAGAAATTGAAGTGTACACATTTTAACCCCTCATTGTAGGCGTACTGTACTAGGGACTAACACCTCCTGGAAGTAAGGAGAGGGGTTACAAAACCCAAAAGGCCAATGATCTGATCTTCACCTGCTTTGAAATACTTACATCTTCCAGGGTGTGATAGGCCCCATAGTTAAAGCAATTATTGCTCAGTTCTTGACGTACATTGCGTTGTAGCTGTTGGTGTTCACTATCTAAAATGGTCTGAAACAGACATGGCAACATTACAAAGTGATTCTCTGGGGGCAGAGGTTCATGTTGTTTCCACTCTCCCTTGGGATATGGGCTGGCCAAGAGGGCAGCACCCTCAGCACACATATCAAGCAGCACAAACGTCAAGGTATAAAAGGGGGTCAGATTTCTTCCCCGTATCTATAAAATCTTACTTCTTGGAGCCCAACGTACATCACCTCATTCAAAACTCACTTTCTCCCTGGAAGCAACATATGTGCCATTTGGTTATTCTATACTACGAATTCTCTAGACGTCAGCCTGCATCTGGTATCCAGTGCCTCTGAAATACCCAGCTTGGGAAACCATTCAGAAACAAAGAAATTCTTACAACCACTCCTACTTTGAAGGCTCCTGGCAGATGTCTGTGACATGTGAGGATGATTAATAAGCTCACAGCTGCTCACACCATCAGGAAACTCCCAGGCCAAATCACCAATTAGCCCACAACCCACCTCGGTGAAGGAGAGAACGTGAGCCAGACACTGTCCTGCTGTTCAAATACAGCTCGTGAGGCTGGTGTCTGACTTGGGCAGTGACGCTGACTCTGCTAGGGGCTGCTGGTAACATTCTCCCTTTCGCCAACCATGCTTATTTATTATTTATTTATTTTTGCCCATGCCACATGGCATGAGGGATTTTAGTTCCCTGACCAGGGATTGAACTTCTTCCCCTTGCAATGAAAGTGTGAAGCCACTGGACCAGCAAATAATTCTCAAAGGGTATTTTTTATGACTGGCCTTCAGCACCTCCCCACCAGCACACATTCTATTCTTCCCTCTTGACTTCAAATAAAAAAAAAGAGACTTAATACTTGTGAGATAGCTATGACATACCATGCACTGTAAGACATTTTATGTACATTTAAGCACTTAATCTCAATTAATCGTATGAAGTAGATATAACTATTACCATTTTACTGATGAAGGAACAGAGTCTCAAGAGGGTAACAGTTTGTCCAAAATTACACAGCTAGTAGTTAGCAAAATCAGGATCTGGATCCAGATCTGACTGGTTTGCCACGTAAGCCCTTTCTAGCACAACATGTTCCTCTAACAAGTCACTGCACTTTACTTCCATATACCTCAATGTCTTCATCTGTTCAATGGAGAAGAATGAGGCCAGAACTTGAAAATGTTCCAAGTCCACTCTGGCTGTTTGGTCCTATGCAAGACCAGTGGAGGGACCTTGGCCTACCCACCTGCAGGTCTTCAATAGCCACTGAGTACTCTAAGCCATGGTCCTCCAGGAAGGATTTGACTTCCCGCAGACTGAAAGAAGGGACCAGGACATCTGCAGGATGACCAAGGGTAGAGGGAGATTTCCACAAGTCGAGCTGAGGAGAAAAGAAGTAAAACCAGGTTGAAGGATAGTTCAGGTAAAAAGCACAATGAACTCATTCTTCTAGAATAACTGCCAAAAGCCTGGGTGGTCCCTGAGAAGCTGAGTTCTGCACAAGGGCAAACTTCTGCCGTTTCAGTTTTATCTGGTCAGGCCTGCCCAGCAGGCAACACATGGCAAAGCTCAAGGAGTGACAAGTCAATGGCAGAAAGATGAAGCCCTCTGCTAAGGACCCCATCTCCCTGGAGAGCACTTCCCCACCAACTCTCTCCATTGTATAAAGACATGTTGATTAATATAGGATTATACACAGAAACCCTTCAGGAATAACAATGCCAGTGCTGCAAGAGTCTTCTCCCACCACGGTTAATTGATACTCAAGAGAAAGAGAACTAGGTACCTTAAGGTTGTCTGAATTCACTAGCCGATTGAGTTTGCTGATCTCATCTTCATTTCTGACGTTAATTCTGAAAACTTGGTGCCTGGAGAAAGCCGGGGGGGGTGGGGGGAAAGCAAAAGATAATGGTAAAGCTTTCAGCTGGCAAATAAACCCCAGGCCTACTATCCCAGACATAATGAAAGGAAATGGTCTAGTCTTTGGTTATAATATATAGCCACTAAAAATAAGGCTACGTGGCAAATATGAAAAAGTGCTTATGGTATATAACTTTCAGGGAAATATTAAGTGAAAGAGCAGGACACAAAATTGTATGTATGCCATGACTGTAAGTATGGAAAAAGCAGATGCATTGGAAGAAAAACAGACAACGGAAATATAGCAAATGCTGACAGTGCTTATGTTCGGGTCATGGGATTATGGATGACTTACTTTTTTCCCCTCGTATCTGTTTTCTGTAATGTGGTCATATTACTTTATAATGAAAAACATATATATTTTGCAGAAAGGAATGTTCCTGAACTACACGCAAAGCTAACTCAAGACATAAAGAGGCACTTCTTCACTGTCAAGGTCTAGGACTGAAACTGGCTGAATGTCCACGCTGGAAAGAGCAAGGAAAGAGAACAGACCTTCCATCCTGGGAGGGTTAGTTATTTTTCCTCTTACCAAAGAGGGGAGAGGCTGGGTGCTCTCCAGGCCCTTCCAGCTCCGGAATCCTACACAAATGCATGGTGCTGGGACTGAATTTGGGATTCATCCTCCCAATGGGGCTCTGACAGGGCCCAGAAGGAAGCTGGCCAGTCCCAAGTCCCCCTTTGTTGTTCGTCCTGCACTTGTTTCCTATACATCATTTAGCTCCCGCGGCAGCAGCAGGGGTAGAGGCCCCCAAAGTCCTGTGTGTGGGTGGGAGAAGGCCAAGCCTGAAAAGCTGCCTTTGTGCTCTCAGCCGGCTCAGAGAGCCAGGGGAGCCATTAGGCCGTTGCTAGGTGACGGCCCGAATGAATCGGCACTCAACACTGTCACATGCGTCATCCCTTTGACACAAATGAATGCGGGAAGAGCTGCTGGAGACGGCTGTGGGCTGAAGGACCTGTTGACAGAGAAAATGGTTCTGTCACAGGGAGCTAAACGTGCAGCCTCACGTGGCAGATCAGCATCTCCTCATCAGAAAACCGGTCTAATCCGGATGAACTCTCAGAGCTTAACTTTGTTCTGGGAGCTTCTGGGGGGTCTCCAAGGGGTCTGGTCTAGCCTCTAGGGAGGTAAGGTCCGCCGCAGAGTTGCTTCCGTTGCAGGCAGCAGATTTGAAGGGAACGCCATTGCTGAAGCCTCACTTTCCCCCTGCTCATCTGGTCTCCACAGGGTCCTGGGAGGTGGGCAGCCAAATGCATCCCATGGGAGTCTCTGAGCCCACGGTGGAGAAGCCACTGGCTGGCAGGTATCAGCCTGAACCTGACAGACTTGCTATATGTTGGACTGCAGCCCTGGGAAGATGGGGAATCAAACCACCATTTCCCTGATACAGGCAAGCAGCCTTGCAAAAGTAACAGGTTTAAAACAAAAGGGAAACCCTTCCTCCTAGCTGAGTACCAGGACCTATCTGTAGAACTCATGCTCTGTCACAACCTGTCCTCAATACTCCAGAAAAAGGGACATCTTAAAAATGGGTGTTCTGCCTATTTGCAGGGCAGCAATGGAGACACAGACATAGAACAGACTTGTGGACACAGTGGGAGAAGGGGAGGGTAGGATGAATGGAGAGAGTAGCATGGAAACATACATTACCAAACGGAAAACAGCCAGCCAGTGGGAATTTGTTGTTTGACACAGGGAGTTCAACCAGGACTGTGTGATAACCTAGAGGGGTGGGATGGGGAGGAGGCGGGGTGGAATGGGAGGGAGGTTCAGAGGGAGGGGACATATTATATCTATGGCTGATTCATGTTGATGTATGGCAGAAACCAATACAATATTGTAAAGCAGTTATCCTCCGATCAAAAATAAATAAAATTTTTTAAATGGGTGTTCTGAAAAGTGCCTGTGCACTGGCATCTCTGTTAGCAAAATGAGGCATTGGTAAAATACAGCATTGACTAGAGTATCACAAAGAGAACAAGGAAGGAGAAGGAATAGGATGAGAAAAAAAGAGGAACATAAGAATAATGGGCTCTTAAGAATATTAAAACCATGTTACACATTCATCCACAACATGTGCTTTAATTCTCCCAAAGTGGTAACTTCACAGCAGAACTTTCATACTCCTGGGCACAGTCCACAAGGGAGTACAGGGAATCTAATTGGCCCTGATGATGATTAAACTCACAGCTCATTTCATTACATCCTAATTAGCCCAGCTCCAAAGGATAAAGACACATCTGTAACATGCAGACAGGCTGGGTGGAAGAGCTGGTACAGAATAGAGTCTTTCCCCACATGTCTCTCCTCCGTCTCTCCCTCCTACACATTCTTGGCTCCAGCTTCACTCAAATCCCAAATTCACCATACGTTTTGCCCTCCTATGCCTTTGCACATGCTGTTTCCTCTGCCTGGATATCCAGCCCTTTTCTTTATCTGCCTAGCCAATCTCTCACCCAGGCTTTAGGACCAACCTTCATCACCCATAAGGTTTTCCTCAACCAGAAAAGACAATGTTAAGGACAATCTTCAGATGGCACTAAAAACTGGCAGGAGGCAGGGAGGATCTAACATTATTCTCATGAACATAAGTTCATCCATACCTAGAAGCAGAAAAAACGTTAAGTGGGTGCCAGGTGAAGGGCAGCCTTTCTCTTGCCCTCACTCTCTTTGTCTCTATTTGGAAAATGCACCCTGAGAGTGTGGGTGGTGGAACATAACCTATCTCCACCATCTGGAAATCTTTTCAAAGATTTAAGCTCTTTCTGAAGATGGAAAATTGGCCTGGGGAGGGGGACATGCTGGGGTTTGCAGGTTGCCATGTTTACCCTTCCTACTCCACACAGGTAGGTGTTCCTACAACTCTTCTTAACTCTGGTGCTCTCCAATACCCGGACTGGCAGCTGCTGCCAACACAATGGTCAGTGATCCGCTCTCAGCACTCTCACACTCATTCCATGTGCTGGACAGTCAGTAGTCACCTTGGTTCTGAGCTTCTATCCCTCCCCCTTTCACCATGTGGGTGGCCAAGCAGCATGTTCTTTGCGCCTCTCTTACTTGCATCCCCAGCCAGTCTTAGAAGCCACCACATCTGTGATGATTTCATGGAACTCTTAAATGCCTACCAGTTACTGCCAATGCTACAAGTTCTGCAACTATTTCCTGTTCTCTGCCTGCTGTACACCTTTAGGCATCCTGGCCACCATCCTATCCTTAAGATGAGTGGAGCCCAGAAGAGAAGACACCAGCAGAATGAGAGAGACTGGGGAGGTGGGTGAGTTAGGTGGAAGGAGCAGAGACTGGGGCTGGGGGGGAGGGGGGGATGAAACCATCACCTCCATCTCCATTAGCACTGTTGCCCCTACAACCCAACCTGCTTCCTGGCTATCCAACCACTCGAATGCTCAGAAATCAACTTCCCCTGGCTCTAAATGTTCACCAAGTTGGGTGTCTAGGCTATGTCTATGGACCTCAGGAAGAATTCCTCCACCTTTGCTGGTTTCCCTACTATAAGGCGAGAAAGATTTGAGAAACCTATATGCAGGTCAGGAGGCGACAGTTAGAACTGGACATGGAACAACAGACTGGTTCCAAATAGGAAAAGGAGTATGTTAAGGCTGTATACTGTTACCCTGCTTGTTTAACTTATATGCAGAGTAGTACATCATGAGAAACGCTGGGCTGGAAGAAGCACAATCTGAAATCAAGATTGCTGGGAGAAAATCAATAACCTCAGATATGCAGATGACACCACCCTTATGGCAGAAAGTGAAGAGGAACTCAAAAGCCTCTTGATGAAAGTGAAAGAGGAGAGGGAAAAGGTGGCTTAAAGCTCAACATTCAGAAAACAAAGATCATGGCATCTGGTCCCATCACTTCCTGGGAAATAGATGGGGAAACAGTGGAAACAGTGTCAGACTTTATTTTTGGGGGCTCCAAAATCAGTGCAGATGGTGACTGCAGCCATGAAATGAAAAGACGCTTACTCCTTGGAAGGAAAGTTATTACCAACCTAGATAGCATATTCAAAAACAGAGACATTACTTTGTCAACAAAGGTCCATCTAGTCAAGGCTATGGTTTTTCCAGTGGTCATGTATGGATGTGAGAGTTGGACTGTGAAGAAAGCTGAGCAACGAAGAATTGATGCTTTTAAACTGTAGTGTTGGAGAAGACTCTTGAGAGTCCCTTGGACTGCAAGGAGATCCACCCAGTCCATTCTGAAGGAGATCAGCCCTGGGATTTCTTTGGAAGGACTGATGCTAAAGCTGAAACTCCAGTACTTTGGCCACCTCATGCAAAGTGTTGACTCACTGGAAAAGACTCTGATGCTGGAAGGAATTAGGGGCAGGAGGAAAAGGGGATGACAGAGGATGAGATGGCTAGATGGCATCACCGACTCGATGGATGTGAGTTTGAGTGAACTCTGGGAGTTGGTGATGGACAGGGAGGCCTGGCGTGCTGGGGTTCATGGGGTCGCAAAGAGTCGGACATGACTGAGCGACTGAACTGAACTGAACTGATGACACTATTGATTAAAACTGTCTGCAATTTGCTCAGGCACACAGCGCTTTCTGTGTAAGCTCCTATGGTGAGCACTCCAGAGCCCAGCCAAGCAGTATCAACCCAGGTGTCCACTGCATTATATGAGAAATCTGTATCTTGAGAAATAAAAGTTTTTTTTTCAGCCACGTGAATAGGTGCAGCAGGAGCCTGAGAGCTTTATGCGTCAGCCCACATAGCAGCAAATTTAGTTATTACACACTTACTGCTGAGCTGCCTGTGGAAAAATCTCCTTCCCTTACCACCTGTTATGCCTAAGCGCTCTGAGCTATTTGGCAGTAGAGACCAGGTGTGAACGGAAGTCATCACCATAAAAATTACTCAATCACATATAAGTAATTACTTCAATAAACAATCTCAAAGTCCCTTTAGCCAGATAGTATAATGGAGAGTTAACTAACAGATATAGACAAATCAGTTAGATATAGGATTCTTTCTGGAGATTGTTGTTCAGTTGCTCAGTCATGTCCGACTTTTTGTGACCCCATGGACTGCATTTGGGTTTTGCATTCAGAGTTCCAACTCCCCTGCTTACCAGCTAAGTAGCCTTGGGCAGGTTTCTTAATCTTTCTAAGGCTGAATTTTTTTCATGTTTAAATTGAGGAAAATAACACCCCTGCCTGCCAGAATTGTGTGATCCAAAAGATAATGTACGTGACAGCTCTTTGCAAATGGCAAAGCATTATGCAGTAATGAGTTATTAGAATTCAATCTTCCAGTAGGGTACCACAGCATCCTTTCATCTCTCCTACCTCCCAAATGCCCTCTCCTTTGTAAACCAAAAGGCATTCCATGTGGAGCACATGTGCCTGTGCACGTGCACACACCGAGTGAACAGGTGCACTGTTGCCTTTCATAGCTAGGGCTAAGCAAGACCCATCGAATCTCCGTATGCTAGATGCTACCAAGAGGGGTCTGCCAAACTTAACCATTAACAGGAAGGTGAAGCCAAGAAGCCTGTGACCCAGATTTTCCTCTAAGTATGGCAGAAACTGGGCTTCCCTGGTGGTTCAGCGGTAAAGAATCCACCTGCCAATGTAGGGGCCACGTGTTCAATCCCTAGGTCAGAAAGATCCCTGGAGAAGGAAAGAGCAACCCACTCCAGTATTCTTGCCTGGGAAATCCCACAGACAGAGGAGCCTGGCAAGCTACAGTCCATAGGGTCGTAAAAGTTAGACACAACTCAGCGAATAAACAACAACAAAACATAGCAGAAATTAGAAACAATTGGTAAGTCCTAGTAGTTCACACAGGAGTAAGAAAGTAGGAGATGCCTAAAACTGACCTTAGGAATAAGAACCCGGAAGAAAGAACTGGCAGGAATTATGGGGCTGGGGAGGGACCGAAGACCACCTAGTTTTGACACGACAGCTAAAACTGAGCCTGAGAAAGAAGTAATTGGTCCAAGATGATACAGGGGCAGAGCTGGGACAGGAATCCAGGTCTTCCCTCTCAGCACCATACCACCTGAGGTACAATCAGCCATTCATGTCCAAATCTATTTGGTTCCTGTATCTCTGAACTAAGTAATAAGTCCAAAAGGAACTTACCCAGAAAATGTTTCTCGGTCACAGATGCCAGACCTGATAAGGGCCCCAAAGAACAGTATCCACTTCATGTTCCAAGGATGCCAGTCATACAGTGGTTGAGTCAAGCTATATTTATAAGGAGTCTGAGGCAGACTCATGTCCTCAAAAATGCTAATATGATTCCTAAGCACCCTTGCAACTCTTGACAGTATATCAGGTGGGTCTTTGATGCCTCTTGCATTCCTTTTGAGTGATAAAGGCCAAGCCTCTTGACCTACAAAGTCAGAAATCTGCTCCTCAGGCTGGAAAAGTCTGTGACAAGGGTTCTGTATTGCTTAACACTTGGTTTTAAGGATTGTTTTTTGAGTAAATAGGGAAGTCCCACAGGGCTGGATAGAACTTACACTGACAGAAGAGGCCAGATTATAAACCTGAGATTGTGTTAGCTCTAGAATAAAAATAAAGACTATCAAAGAAACCCCAAGTCAACTCCAAGATCACACACTTCACACACTTGACAAGCCCTTCTCTGGTGAGAGTAGATCATGATGGAAAGTTTGTGGCTTCTGTTTTGAATCTAACACCTAATTTTTCTGACTCCGACTCCACTAAAAAGGCAAAAATATATGAGGCACACGGTATAGGAGAAATGTGTTAGTCTTAACAAATTATCAGTTTTCCTTGGAATCTAAAAAGATAAGGCTTAATAGCATTATTAATAAGACTTTCTTACATTTACTAGGTTCCGAGTCTGGTGTCCTTTCTACCAAATCACAGAATAATAACTGGAAGACACTCATGATCTCCACCACTTCTTAAGGACTCTGGAGCCTTTCAGTCCATCCAAGGTGCCCCAGATCGCACAAGCCTCCCCCATTCTACTGTGCCCCATCCACATTCTTTCTGTACTTTCTCAAGGGGAGTGGATTCAACCAAGGGTCACGGTTGGGAGTGTTAAAGAAATGTTACTCTGACATTTGTTACAACTGTAAGGGAGACTTTATTCAAGATTATTGCAACAAGACTTCCCTGGTGGTCCAGTGGTTAAGACTCCATGCTTCCAATGCAAGGCACGCAGGTTAGAGCCCTGGTTGGGGAACTAAGATCCCACGTGTTGTGCAGTGTGGCTAAAAAAGGAAAAAAAAAAATGGTTATTGCAATAGAGGTCATGCAACAGGAGAGATTGTGTTCAACTTCAAATCTATTAAATACACCAGAGCAAGGAGGTCAGTGGATGGAAAATTGCTAAGAGGAGACACAAAGTATAGGGAGAATTTTTGCTTAACTGACCTAACAGGATTTGTGCAAAAGGCAGGCTACAGATTTAGACATCAATGGTGGAGAATATGGAACCTAATCAGATATCAAGGACTGAAGGATGATTTATCAGTATTCTTTGCTAAGACTGACTTAGAGTCCAAGGATAAAGCTAGTAGAAAAGAGAGCTCAGGGAAGCCTGTCTAAGGTCTGGTCAAGAAGAGCTGGTCAGGAGTTGTGGAGCTGGGGAGCCTCTATCCAGGCTCTTTTGTCCTTCCAACACTGAAAATGAACACCTAGGCCCACCTTGATCTGTCAAAAAAGCTGGGCTCTACTTCACCAAGATAGAGTTCAGCCTGAGAAGCTGAGACCTAAATCTGTAAGAAATCTGAACTAAGTAATCAAGCACTCAGAATTCCAGGCAAGCTGAAATTCACTTCCCACCTATATCTCCCAAGGAAAGCCATTAACATGAAAAAATCCAAATCTCTAAAGGAAGTCAATGTCTAAAGAGAAATGATATGGAATCTGAGACTCAGATTGATGGAGCAGCCTGGAGGGAGGAATGTCATTGGTTTGCCATCACTAGCTTTTATCATGCAGTGTATCAGAAACAGAAACGCAAAAGTCAACAACGGATCCAGAGTATGCAGCACCTAGCATGATACTTGGCACAGTCTAGTTGCTTAACTAGTATTTATTGAATTAATAAACTCAGAAGTCCCTTTCTAGCTCTAAAATGTTACTCTATTAAGATGAAGGAGCTGACATATACCACAACATGGGTGAATCTCAAAAACATTATGCTAAGTGAAATAAGCCAGTCATGAGAGGACAAGTACCATATGATTCCATTTATACGTGGAACCTAGAATAGGTAAATTCATAGAGACAGAAATAGAATAGAATTACCACAGGCTGGAGAAAGAAAAAATAGGAAGTGGTTGCTTAATGGGTACAGAGTTTCAGTTTGGGATGATGGAAAATTTCTGGAGATCGATGATGGTGATGATTGTGCAACACTGTGAATGCACTAATGCCACTGAACTGCACACTCAAAATGGTTAAAATCATTTTATGATATGTATATTTCACCACAAATTCTTTTAGTTTTTAAAGGATGTTGGTAGCATTTGCTTTAAATGGGATTTTAAAAGATAAAGGTTTTTAAAATAGCAGTTTGCTGTGTTTCAGGGCAACATAAATCAAAGATATAATGTTCCTATATCAGGATTAAAAAAAGGAATAATCATAACCCAATTTTGCTTCCAATAAAAGAGCTTTTAATGGTATTTAGTCCCCAGAGTCCTAATGAGGGCGGTCTCACACAGGCTCCATGACTGTCTTCAAGCCAAGCCAGGTCTCTTTTGCTTGTGGCTAAGATCTGATTGGGCTTCCCAGGTGGAACTAGTGGTAAAGAACCTGCCTGCCATTGCAGGAGATAATAGAAGATCCCCTGGAGAACAGCATGGCAATCCACTCCAGTATTCTTGCCTAGAGAATCCCATGGACAGAGGAGCCATACTTTGACAATCTGATGTGAAGAACTGACTCACTGGAAAAGACCCTGAAGCTGGGAAAGACTGACGGCAGGAGGAGAAGGGGATGACAAAGGATGATATGGTTGGAGGGCATCACTGACATGAACATGAGTTTGAGCAAGCTCCAGGAGTTTGTGATGGACAGGGAAGCCTGGAATGCTGCAGTCCATGGGTTGCAAAGATTTGGACAAGACTGAGTGACTGAATTGACTAACTGAACTAAAGATCTGATTGGCTGGCAAGAGGAAGCCCTATCAACCTGCCTGTCTTTCAGTTCAAAGGCAAATAAGTATTTGATGCCAGAGTCATAGGACCAGTCAGTACTTTCTCCACTGGCTTGGTCTGAAGAGTAAATGAGAATAAATTCTGGTTATACTATTCCCACTGGCCTCTCACAGCTATGCAACCTCTATATGAAATTCCTTCATTATCAAAAATAAGTCCAGCCCCTATGTGCATGAACCTTGAGAACAGGGATAACTTAGTAGAGGGCCATGCTTATGAAAAAAAAACAAGATTAATTTGAAAAGAAAAAAAGGTGTTATTCAAATAGAGACTATACTTAGCCTTCCTTTGGTGTTCTTAGGAGCTCCTGGCTTCACCCACCCATTTGAAATCCTGCCTGCTCTCCTCATTGGCATCTTCTATATCTTAGGGAGGCTACGCCACTTCCTTCTTTAGTTGGGTTCTAGGTACAAATATTTTTTCCTCCGGTGGGAGAGGAGGAATCACAAACAAAGAGAGGGAATTCCCTGGCAGTTCAGTGGTCAGGACTATGTTTTCACTGCCTAGAGTGCAGATTCAATCCCTGGTCAGGAAACTAAAATTCCATAAGCTGCATGGTATTACCAAAAACAAAATAAAACATAAAAAAAAAATAGAGGAAGACATTTGGCCCCTACCTTTAGGGGACTTTCAGTATAAGGACTGAACAGGCTTTGTTCTGATATAAAATAACATGCCCAGCACCTATATGCGTGGGTAAAATCAAGAATGTGCACCTGTGTAATATGTGGACACTGATATGTGACATATGATAAAGGAAGGAAGCATTAGCCTACAAATACTCCTGGCAATCGTGACTCAGAAGGGCTGAGCAATGGGCCAACGCTGAGGCCCCCTCCATGGAGGGCTGGTAGAGGTCAAACAGGAGATGGCTGGGGAAGAGATGGAGGAAATCACCTAGTCCCTAAGAATGAGGCTGGGCAAAGGTGAAGACCAGACAGGTTATACCAGGGGAAAGTAGAATTAGTGGTTAATACTGGGAATTAACACTACAAACTCTTGTTTCTTGAGTCTTTGCCTTCACCCACAGAAGGTGTAGTAGCACCTGGTTATTAACAATTACCAAATAGTTGCTTATTTGACCTATCTTCCTGGGTACCAAAATTACTTACTTACCCCTTTCATGTGGCCACATGACCAGATAATCCCACTAAAAGCTCCACAGTGCACCAAACCCTGGCTTCAGATTCAATCCTGATTCTGCATCATCAGCTGATCATCATAAGTGATCTAAGGCAATCACTTAATCTGAATTCCAAATGCTTCTTCTGTCAAAAAAGTATAGTAATACAACTTATTTCGCAGGGCAGTGAGAATTAAATAGAATAATATAATGGTTATGAGTCTACCACTTGTTGAGTGCTTATTAAATGTGTTAAACATTATGCTAAATTGGTTTGTTTAATCCTTACCATGTCACGAGGTAGACATTAGTATTATCCCCATTTTACAGATGAGGAAAACTGATTTCCTCTGAGGAAATCTCAGAAAGATTAAGTAAAGGAGCTGAGATCATGTACATAGAATAGGCATTCAATAAATGTCAGTTGTGATTATAATCATCAACAAATGACTAAGATTCCACCAAGGGACCATATTACGGATCAGAAGTATCTGGATTAGCTCCATCAGGAAGCTAATTCACTTCAATTCACTCAGTCATGTCTGACTCTTTGCAACCCCATGGAATGTAGCACACCAGGCTTCCCTGTCCATCACCAACTTCCAGAGCTTGCTCAAACTCATGTCCATCGAGTTGGTGATGCCATCCAACCATTTCATCCTCTGCTGTCCCCTTCTCCTCCTGCCCTCAACCTTTCCCAGCATCAGGGTCTTTTCCAATGAGTCAGTTCTTCACATCAGGTGGCCAAAGTTTTGGAGTTTCAGGTTCAGCATCAGTCCTTCCAATGAATATTCAGGATTGATTTCCTTTAGGATTGATTGGTTTGATCTCCTTGCAATCCAAGGGACTCTCAAGAGTCTTCTCCGACACCACGGTTCAAAAGCATCAATTCTATCCCACTGCTGGGCATACACACCAAGGAAACCAGAACTGAAAGAGACACGTGTACCCCAATGTTCATCGCAGCACTGTTTACAATAGCCAGGACATGGAAGCAACCTAGATGTCCATCAGCAGATGAATGGATAAGAAAGCTGTGGTACATATACACAATGGAGTATTACTCAGCCATTAAAAAGAATACATTTGAATCAGTTCTAATGAGGTGGATGAAACTGGAGCCTATTATACAGAGTGAAGCCAGAAAGAAAAACACCAATATACTAATACATATATATGGAATTTAGAAAGATGGTAACAGTAACCCTGTATGCGAGACAGCAAAAGAGACAAAGATGTATAGAACAGTCTTTTGGACTCTGTGGGGGAGGGAGAGGGTGGGATGATTTGGGAGAATGGCATTGAAACATGTATAATATCATATATGAAATGAATCACCAGTCCAGGTTCAATGCATGATACTGGATGCTTGGGGCTGGTGCACTGGGACAACCCAGAGGCATGGTATGGGGAGGGTGGCGAGAGGGGGCGTTCAGGATGGGGAACACGTGCAAACCTGTGGCAGATTCATGTTGATGTATGGCAAAACCAATACAATATTGTAAAGTAATTAACCTCCAATTAAAATAAATAAATTTATATTTTTAAAAAAAGCATCAATTCTTTGGTGCTCAGCTTTCTTTATGGTCCAACTCTCACATCCATACATGACTACGGGAAAAACCATAGCTTAGACTAGATGAACCTTCATTGGCAAAGTAGTGTCTCTGCTTTTTAATATGCTTTCTAGGTTGGTCATAGCTTTTCTTCTAAGGAAAGTGAAAGTGAAGTCTCTCAGTCGTGTTTGACTCTTTGTGACCCCGTGGACTGTAGCCTACCAGGCTCCTCTGTCCATGTGATTTTCCAGGCAATAGTACTGGAGTGGATTGCCATTTCCTTCTCCAGGGGATCTTCCCAACCCAGGGATTGAACCCAGGTCTCTGGCATTGTAGACAGACGCTTTACCATCTGAGCCACCAGGGAACTCCTTTCTTCTAAGGAGCAAACAACTTTTAATTTCATGGCTGCAGTCGCCATCTGCAGTGATTTTGGGGCCCAGGAAAATAAAGTCTGTCATTATTTCCCTATCTATTTGACATGAAGTGATGGGACCTGATGGTGACTGCAGCCATGAAATTAAAAGATGCTTACTCCTTGGAAGAAAAGTTATGACCAACCTAGATAGCATATTGAAAAGCAGAGATATTACTTTGCCAACAGAGGTCCGTCTAGTCAAGGCTATGGTTTTTCCAGTGGTCATGTATGGATGTGAGAGTTGGACTGTGCAGAAAGCTGAGCGACGAAGAATTGATGCTTTTGAACTGTGGTGTTGGAGAAGACTCCTGAGAGTCCCTTGGACTGCAAGGAGATCCAATCAGTCCATTCTGAAGATCAGCCCTGGGTTTTCTTTGGAGGGAATGATGCTAAAGCTGAAACTCCAGTACTTTGGCCACCTCATGTGAAGAGTTGACTCATTGGAAAAGACTGATGCTGAGAGGGATTGGGGGCAGGAGGAAAAGGGGATGACAGAGGATGAGATGGCTGGATGGCATCACTGACTCGATGGATGTGAGTTTGAGTGAACTCCGGGAGTTGGTGTTGGACAGGGAGGCCTGGTGTGCTGCGATTCATGGGGTTGCAAAGAGTCGGACATGACTGAGCAACTGAACTGAACTGAACTGAACTGATGGGACCGGATGCCATGATCTTAGTTTTTTGAATGTTGAGTTTTACGCCAGCTTTTTCAGTTCTGGACTGGGTTGCCATTTCCTTCTCCAGGGGATCTTCCCAACCCAGGGATCAAACCCAGGTCTCCTGCATCGCAGGCAGATTCCTTACCTACCGAGCTATCAGGGAAGCCCCCTGTTGCCCTCCTTCATTGCAAACCCCTTCTGCTGCCTAACATCTCCCTCCCATCCTCCGCCCAGGGCTTTTCCTACTTCAAATGGTCTCCTTGTTTTCCTGTTCCAACTACCCTATCTATGTCAACTACCTCTAAGTCTCTCTGCAGAATCCCACAGCCACATAGCCCAACATTTATAGGACATCACCACCTGAAAAACACCACCATTATCTCAATCTCAATAATCCATCCCTCCTTCACCTTCCTGGATATCTCCCTCAGTTAATGGCACCATTCAGTTACCATCAGTGGGAAACTCTCCACTTCTAATAAATGACAAAAGCCTTTTGATTTTACCCTCTAATGTTTCCCTTCCGTCCTCACTGGCCTCAGAAAGTCTAACAGCAAGCTCCCAAGCTCTATTCCTGCCACTGCTATTATTCCTGACTTGTCCTCCTCTGTTTCCCCTAACTCTTCATGGACAAATGGCTGCAACAGAGTCTTTCCACTGAAACCTCTGTGTGCTCTTAAAGAGCTGCATCCATTCCGTCCCTACATAGTCCATGGGTTTATTTAGGGTGTGAGCCTCTTTTAGCCAAGACATGTGTAATTAATAAAGAGTAATCATTTAGGACCAAGTCTTGATAAATGCCCATTTTCAGGCAAGAAGATCCCACATAATGAGAGTGAGCCATAAGAATCATGACAAACAGAGCAGGAAACACAGAACTTTTCTCTAAATACAGAGTAACTAGCAGGAAACCCAGAACTTGGCTCTAAATTCAGGTAACTAGCAGGAAACCCAGAACTTTGCTCTAAATACAGGGTCAGTTCAGTTTAGTTTAGTCGCTCAGTCATGTCTGACACTTTGTGACCCCATGAACTGCAGCATGCCAGGCCTCCCCGTCCATCACCAACTCCCGGAGTCCACCCAAACCCATGCCCATTGAGTCGGTGATGCCATCCAACCATCTCATCCTCTCATCCCTTCTCCTCCTGCCCTCAATCTTTCCCAGCATCAGGGTCTTTTCAAATGAGTCTGCTCTTTGCATCAGGTGGCCAAAGTATTGGAGTTTCAGCTTCAACATCAGTCCTTTCGATTTAACACCCAGGACTAATCTCCTTTAGGATGGACTGGTTGGATCTCCTTGCAGTCCAAGGGACTCTCAAGAGTCTTCTCCAACACCACAGTTCAAAAGCATCAATTCTTCTGTGCTCAGCTTTCTTTATAGTCCAAATCTCACATCCACACATGACCACTGGAAAAAACCATAGTCTTAACTAGACGGACTTCTGTTGGCAAATTAATGTCTCTGCTTTTCAATATGCTGTCTAAGTTGGTCATAACTTTCCTTCCAAGGAGTAAGCGCTTTTAATTTCATGGCTTCAATCACCATCTACAGTGATTATGGAGCCCAGAAAAATAAAGTCAGCCACTGTTTCCCCATCTATTTGCCATGAAGTGATGGGACCAGATTCCATGATCTTAGTTTTCTGAATGTTGAGCTTTAAACCAACTTTTTCACTCTCCTCTTTCACTTTCATCATGAGGCTCCTTAGTTCTTCACTTTCTGCCATAAGGGTGGTGTCATCTGCATATCTGAGGTTATTGATCTTTCTCCTGGCAATCTTGATTCCAGCTTGTGCTTCTTCCAGCCCAGAGTTTCTCATGATGTACTCTGCATGTAAGTTAAATAAGTAGGGTGACAATATACAGCCTTGACAAACTCCTTTTCCTATTTGGAACCAGTCTGTTGTTCCATGTCCAGTTCTAACTGTTGCTTCCTGACCTGCATACAGGTTTCTCAAGAGGCAGGTCAGGTGGTCTGGTATTCCCATCTCTTGAAGAATTTTCCACAGTTTATTGTGATCCACACAGTCAAAGGCTTTGGCATAGTCAATAAAGCAGAAATAGATGTTTTTCTGGAACTCTCTTGCTTTTTCGATGATCCAGCAGATGTTGGCAATTTGATCTCTGGTTCCTCTGCCTTTTCTAAAACCAGCTTGAACATCTGGAAGTTCACGGTTCACGTATTGCTGAAGCCTGGCTTGGAGAATTTTGAGCATTACTTTACTAGCGTGTGAGATGAGTGCAATTGTGCGGCAGTTTGAGCATTCTTTGGCATTGCCTTTCTTTGGGATTGGAATGAAAACTGACCTTTTCCAGTCCTGTGGCCACTGCTGACTTTTCCAAATTTGCTGGCATATTGAATGCAGCACTTTCACAGCATCATCTTTTAGGATTTGAAATAGCTCAACTGGAATTCCACGATCTCCACTAGCTTTGTTCATAGTGATGTTTCCTAAGGCCCACTTGACTTCACATTCTAGGATGTCTGGCTCTAGGTGAGTGATCACACCATCGTGATTATCTTGGTCATGAAGATCTTTTTTGTACAGTTCTTCTGTGTATTCTTGCCACTTCTTCTTAATATCTTCTGCTTCTGTTAGGTCCATACCATTTCTGTCCTTTATTGAGCCCATCTTTGTATAAAATGTTCCCTTGGTATCTCTAATTTTCTTGAAGAGATCTCTAGTCTTTCTCATTCTATTGTTTTCCTCTATTTCTTTGCATTGATCAGGGTAACCAGCAGGAAACACAGAACTTTGCTCTAAATACAGAGTAACTAGCAGGAAACACATAACTTTGCTCTAAATACAGAGTAACTATCTCCTGGAAGAGATCTAGCCTCACTGAAGAATACTGGGTAAGGCTGGGTTTCATGTACTTTTAAGGTCTCTTCTATTTCATATCAGTGCATTTAAAGGCTTTTATCCTAAATTACATGGTGCCTGCTGGCTTAGTAGGGAAAGACACATTAGATATCTACATTTGACTGAGGACATAGGTCCCACTTTGTATTTGGAGCTGTGCAGGCTTGCCAGAGTTTGCCCTGCCTTTGGGGCACATCATTCTATTGGGGCACATCATTCTAGAGTGAGGGAACCAGGGGAAAGGTGGATGAATAGTGCTTGTTTCTTGGAAAAACAGAAGCCCAATAGCAGAATGTAAAAGGGACAGTCTGATGAACTGGACTCTGGTTAATTAAGCATAACATTGTTTTTGTTGCAATCATTTTCACTGGGAAGTGAGCACAAGTTCACTTCTTTTGGCTCTGAAAATGCAATAGACCTCATTGTTTATTTGATCATCCAGGTGTTTGCAATAAATACACCAGGGTCATTATTTTGCCACCAGCTTTCCTCATTCAGGAGTATGGGAGGAAACAGAGTGGGAGTAAGGGACTAAAGAGAATGTGTACTGACCCAAGGACGTACCCTGGAAGTTGGAGTTTTTTTTCTTTTTAACTCAATCCCTGGTGTTGGTGTTCAGTTGCCAAGTCTTGTCTGACTCTCTGCAACCCCATGAACTGCAGCATGCTAGGCTTCCCTGTCCCTCACCATCTCAGAGTTTGCCCAAGTTTATGTCCATTAAATTAGTGATCCTTACATTGGCTTATTTCCCTATGATTGTCTCTTTTTCCAAGAAGTAAAGCTCAACAAAGTATTTTCCATTATTTGAGGGTTCCAATTTTGGCCGATGGAGGCTTTACTGTCCCTTCTAGGGATAATTCAAGGTCTTGAACTTGGATTCAGGAAAACAACTGTACAATTACCAGATGGGGGAAACCTGGCTGGGCGGAATCCTCAGAGAGCCTGGGGGTTTCAGCTGTCAGTGAGCCCAGCATGAGTCAATGGTATGACACTACTGCCAGAAAATGAATATGACCCTCAACTGCATAAGCTGGGTGAGGGCACTTATGGTCATGCTCTGCTCTGTGCTTGTTAACATACACAAGTTCTACGTCCACTTCTGGGAGCTGCCCTTGAAGAATACAGACAAAGCAAAGCACATTCGCGAGACAGCAACCAGAAGAGTGAGGGGAGTTAGAACCATATTCTGAGAGCTTGAAGGGACCGGGGTACTTAGTTAGGATAAGGAAAAACCTAGCAGAAGCAGTTTATTAATCTTTAAGTAATTAATGAATTTGTCTCTCAGAGGGAAATAAGCTTGCTCTCTGGAGCAAGACGGTAAACCAAAGCTGGTACATGAAAAACATAAGCAGAGGGTTTGAGCTCACTATGAGACAGAATTCAAACAATCTAATCTTCCCAACATGGAATAGGCTGCCTTAGAGACAGGGAGTGATCCAATTATGGGCTGGAGGACTATTTTGTAGAGATGAAAACACTAGATTTGGATAATTTAAGGTTATCTAGAGTTACTAAGGAGAAGGCAATGGCAGCCCACTCCAGTACTCTTGCCTGGCAAATCCCATGGACCAAGGAGCCTGGTAGGCTGCAGTCCACTGGGTCGCTAAAAGTCAGACACGACTGAGCGACTTCACTTTTACTTTTCACTTTCATGCACTGGAGAAGGAAATGGCAACCCACTCCAGTGTTCTTGCCTGGAGAATCCCAGGGACAGTGGAGCCTGGTGGGCTGCCGTCTATTGGGTTGCACAGAGTCGGACACTACTGAAGCGACTTAGCAGAGTTACTAAAGGGCTTCCCACGTGACTCTAGTTGTAAAGAATCCACCTGCCAAGGCAGGAGACATAAAAAAACTCAGGTTCTATCCCTGAGTTGAGTCAGGAAGATCCCTTGAAGGAGGGCATGGCAACCCACTCCAGTATTCTTGCCTGGAGAATCCCATGGACAGAGGAGCCTGCTCGTTACAGTCCATAGGGTCACAAAGAGATGGACATGACTGAAGTGACTTAGCACAAGCACAGAGCTACTAAAAGTACCTTTGACTTTCAACCCTGACATTCTTTTTGCCCTAATTCAATGTTAAGTGGTAACATTCACCATCAAACCCTGAAAATTGCATAACAGAACTGAAATACAACTATGAGATAAAAGATACACCTGAATTGGAATAATCTATTCCATTTCTCGAAGAAGGCAATGGCAACCCACTCCAGTATTCTTGCCTGGAAAATCCCATGAACTGAGGAGCCTTGGGGGCTGCAGTCCATGGCGTCACTAAGAGTCGGACACAACTAATTGACTTCACTTTCACTTTTCACTTTCATGCATTGGAGAAGGAAATGGCAACCCACTCCAGTGTTCTTGCCTGGAGAATCTCAGGGATGGGGGAGCCTGGTGGGCTGTTGTCTATGGGGTCGCACAGAGTCGGACACGACTGAAGCGACTTAGCAGCAGCAGCAGCAGCATTCCATTTCTGCTAGCTGCTGACAACAATCTACCTGAGACAGACCAAAAGGTCCCATCTCAGGGCTTCTCTCTAATATATGGGCTTCAAAAACCAATCTTAAAAGCCAAATAGGAAATATTTGCACATTCTCTTCTGCTAGGGATAGCACTTTCTCAATTATAAACAGCTCCCTGAAACGTCACTTAAGGCTGCCACCAGTTTGCTCATTTCTGAAATGGGAAAGATGTTGGAGGGTATCAAGTGATACCTTAGAGAAGTGTTTTATGCCCAACATACACCAGTGCAGCATGATGATGGGTGACAGAGCCTAATACACTAGCAAGGTATGAGGCAAAGTTGGGAGCATAGGGAAACTGACTATAGATCCAAGACTCTCAGGTCCAAACCCAAGTGGTTATTTACTAAGCAACAGAAAATGCATCCTGGGAATTTATAGTCAAATCAGGTTTCTGCTCATCTACATTAAGGCAATAATAATTTCATGAATCCTGTTTCTCAAGGAAACTTAATTCAGGAAGTCCATAACCAGTGTTTTAAATCTTTGCCTGAGTCACAGTCTTCTCCAAGGTTGGACATATTATGTCTCATTCATCTTTGTAACCTGTCACTAGTCCACCCAGATCTCAATACCTATCTTTATGACTGAAACTTAACCTGTCCCCACCATGGATGTTTGTTTCCAAGCTGAAATGAAGTTTCAGAAACTTAACAGCTCATCGAAGTTATGTGACTTGGCACATGTATATTCAAAGGGGAACATCAGCAGCTGTGAATAGCTGTGGAAGATAATGAAGCCCTTGACTTTCCCATGACTCTTGATGAAGTCCACTATGGATTTCACTTCAACTTCAGAGTTGGCACTGGGTCCATGGTATGAGTCGGAGCCAAGAATTGTTGCTGGCTCCAGGTTCTCATAGGATGTGGAAGAAGCCAAGTGAGAACAGTGAGCTTTAAGAGGACAGTGTATGGAGGCAGTTACCATGCATCACTCAGCTCCTCCTCTGGAAATCAGAGCAAGATTGTCATGGTATTAAATTGAGATACTACCTAAAGGCACAGTCAGAAAACCTAACTTAGGAGAGTCTGGACACATCTCTCCTCTTTAAAAACATGGTTCCTCTATATGGCAGAAAGAGCAAGTTAAATCATCTCCCCTCTGTGGGAGTTGTTGGAAGAAAAGCTAGATTTAACATTATAGATGGAATTCCTGCATCGGGTGGGGGTTGAGCAAGCTCATTTTCTGGGATTTCTTCCAATTCTTAGAGCCCAAGAGTAGAAGATTCTATGCATCTGTACTTCTAAGTCACAAACCCACACATGCAAAGAACCTCTGAAACCCTTTCTGTGGTAAGGAAATCACAGCCACCATCGACAACAAGGCTACCTTCGGCCTCATTTTCTCAGCTACGGGAGTTACTTATGACCACTGAAGTGGGCCCACTGTGGCCTGGCCAGGGCTAGAGAAACTCTGAGGGGACAGGTAGAGGCTGGGACTCCCCAGGGTCTCTAAACAATATGGACAAAGTATATATGCAAACTATCATCTCATTTTGAGAATATTTAATAAGAACAACATCCCAGGAAAAAGTCTGACTTTGAATTGCTGGACATTGTTCAACATTTTGGATCTGATGCTTTGATATTTTTCTTTCCGACACTAAAAAAAAAGAAAAGAAAAGAAAAAATTGGTAAAAGTAATGAATGAAGTTGCCGCTCGTCCATATCCTGTCACAGATCCTTAGGGTATCCTGTCTTGGTTCAATGATTCTCATTAATTCAATGCGTCTTATAAGTATTTATTGATTGCTTTCTATGTGCCAGACACTGTGTCAGGTGTTAGGAACACTATTTCTAACTGCACTATTACATCTAATGAGGAAAAAACAAGCTCAGCTTAACTGTGATTAGAGAAACATAAGGGGTTTTAACTGGTGCCTGAAAGCAAAAAGAAGCTCCCCGTCAACCAGCCTTTCGGCATTAAACTCTCAAAAATCAGAGCTACAAGTCAACAAAGGCAGAGCAGGAAGTGAGTGTTTTCTCTTTGAATCTATTTTGATTTGTACTTCATTTTAGTTTTCCTTCTCGAAGCATCCATAGATGATGTAGTGCGTCTCCTCTTTTAGATCCCAACCCCCTCTAGTGGTTGGTTCAGGGCTGCCTGAGCCTTCCTGCCAGCATACAAAGTCTTTGCTCTGGAAGCTCAGAAGCTGAGCTGGGATACAGCTTATGTGAAAACCAAGATGTGAGACAAAACTATATTAAATGCTCCTCAAACTCAGTGACAGCACTGTGAGCCTGTGAACGGAACTTAGTGAAGTGGGTTTTTTTGGGTTTTTTTCAGATAGATTTTTAAATAGCTTCAATCCTGAATGGGCTAAGCAAGCTGACAGCAATGCAGAGCCATGCAAATAGCTAGCTGGCCAGACAACATCTGACCATCCCCGGGGGCAAGCTCCTGTGCTCTGCTCAACCTCCAAACCGGAGTCTCAGTTCTAGTTTGAATCAGCACCAACACTGAGGTTTCCAGATACCTTCGACCGGGTCTTCCCCTACGTACAATTCTTTAAAATCCAATGGAGAGACAATATAGAAAAAAAAAAAAAAAAGATGACTGTTCAGTCTGATGAGAAAGTTCCTTTAGAATTCTGTTCATTGCTCTCGTTTCCTCCCTGGAAGGCCCCTTTGGAACTGCACTCATGTCCTCCCTTGCCCACAGAGAGACCAGTAGTCTTTACACAGGGTTCTGCTTGGAGCTTCTCAGCCATGGCTGTCTCACTGATGCAAGAAGTAAATAATCTCTCCATCTCCTCAAATGAATACCTGCCTCTAATATAGTCCGGCCAAATGTTAACAATACAGTAACAAAAAACAAGAGCAACAGAAAACAAAAATTTAAAAAAAAAAAAAGTGGGGAGAGAACAAGGGTTTTGTGGTAGAACATTTTGGGAAAATATAGGGTTAAATTGGCTAATTTACTTCAGAACTCCTAAAGGTGTTTTTTTTTTTTTAATGCTTTAAAGTTTTTAATGAAGTGCCAAAAGAGGGATACCGGGGACTGTACTTCTCAAACTTGATTGTAGAACCCTTTATTCTCATGAGATGAGTACTAGTATTTGTACAAGTTCCTTTTGAACACGCATTGAAAAACACTATGGTAGTTGGCTCTCTCCAAAAATAAACCTGAAGCTCTGATTCATTTTTAATATACGTGGGTCACAGTTGCCATAATGGTGTTCTGTAATGAGATTTTAAAAGAAAAACTACAAAACTCCTTTTTGTGATATTACAGAGGATTTCTACAGGTTTTAAGTAAAATGCCAGATGCATTGTACTGCCTACGTAAATCCTTACAGCAATCTAATTGTCAGCAGGTAACATCCGCCTCCTCTTTTCTATCAATCCTACCACAAAAAAGCAGAGACAATTGGAACAAATCTCCTAGGTGACTCACAGTGAACACTGAACTCTAATAGCCCAGCCTAACAGCTGAAATGGGCTCTGATTCAGGCAATACGGAAAGATACCATGTGCTGGGAAAAGAAATGATTATAAATATCACTATATGCCTCAATTCTGGCCACAACTAAGAGATAAGGCATTCTGTTTAGGGTAAATCGGAAACAGAAAGATCACTTTTATTTTGTTTTGAAGTTCCTACACATCTCCTTAGATTCTTGTTGAAGAGAAAAAGTCAAGCTTACTTTGAGAGAACACATAGCCATTGGGGTTGGTGACCCGAAACAGGAAGATATCCATCATATCCAATCAAAGTGATGAATGGATCATTTCCCTAATCAGAGGCAATCTGAGCAGAGACAACAACATATATGTCAATCTCATACTCCCCTTTCACCAGGGAACAGAGAAGAGACCATTAAGGCAATGTGTTTTTTCCAAACATGAACTATCACTAAAGGTCAATGAGAGTCTTCCAGGACTACAGCCCATCTCCAGTTAACATACTTAATGTGCCGAAGTCGATACTTCTCCTTCCAGTCAGAATAATTTACTTATATTAAATAAAAATCAGGTATCACTTATCCATTCTCTCTTAAAAGCAGAATTCTTCCAATTAATTTTGGTGAGACATTTTGCAATGCTGGGGAATGGTGTATGCAGCTTATAGGGATCTGTGAACCAAAGAAATTTTTTCAGTTTCCTAGTTTCCTTAATCACCACACAGACTATAGCTTCCCCAAAGTACTCACAACCAACATCAGATTACTAAAATATGCAGACTTTTCTAAAGATCCAGAGAACCGGTTAAATTCCATTTGGGGAATTACATTTCTACTTGTGATCAACTGCAGTAGAGTTGAAGTTTCTGCTGGATTAAAATTTATTCATTTCCTGTGCTCAGCCATCCTAAGGCATTATTATTCAACTGTTAAATATCCATTTCATAATACCCTAAAGGTAACCGAATTTTAATTGAAGGGGAAAATGTATCAGCCAGTATGCACGTGGTTGCACATGCTTGAATGATCTGATGTGGATTGATTTCCTTTTGCTCATGAATTAACATTCTGATTTATAGCATGTCATTTTTGAATTACTTAAGAAATACCAGAGTAGGTCACACCCAGCACGGTGTCCTGACTCCAATGTCAATGAACATATGGAAGAGAGGTATCACTACACCCTAACTTTAAATCAGATTTGGAAAATTTTCAGAACAACCCGAAAACCCTTAACAAGTTCCACTTCAGATCTGCAGGTCAAAGTAAACTCTTCTAGCTCCTATTTACATTTTCTATCTGAGCTCCTTTTGTGATTATATACATTTCTAGTACACTGTGCCATAGCCCTCTGAACTCCAGGCAGCAAAGCAATTTTCTCTAGTCTGTTCTTAGGCTGAAATCTGACCCACCCCCTTAATCTCTTCTTCACAGAGCACACGGTGGCCAGCAGGCCAGAGGAAGACTGGGGTGCATGCTAGGGTGCTGGGTGGGGCAATATCAAATTAGGTGTGAATAGGTCTATTTCCTGCCTTATGACAAGAGAAGAGGTTGGGATGACAGTGTTAGCTGTTAGGACCACAGATATTGCTTTGAGATTAGGCGGGGCCTGACCCCAGAAAGACATAATAATCGGGGGATAGGGGGCAAAATTACCTTATTTGCAGTCCACAGCACAGTAGCTTGTGTAACTCACTGGCGGGCTTGGATCCAGGCTTGGATCCTGTGTATGTCCTCCCTCCCGTGCTGAGCTGCAAAAGGAGCGTGGAAATGGGAATGGCTTCACAGCCGCAGAACCCTTGTCTGTTCCTCTTCCTGTACTTGATGTGGTTGAGAAGAAGGAGGTGTAGATAGTGGTGCTGTCGATTAACTTTTCATTTAACGTGGGTTTTTTTTTTTTTGGTCCCCTTCCTTTAATGTAAACTTAAATTCTGGCTAACAAGAGGAACTTCCTTTGATGTTTGTAAAAAACCATTGTGGGAAACGTGATGACATGAAAATATGTTCATCGTATGTTTTAAATTTTTAAAAATAGATTATCAAATAGTAAGTGCCATTTGCAAAAGGCTAGCTCATGTGTTATGTATATATACAACATACAAATTCAGGAGGAAAAGGGGGTCTGGAAAAGAGAGGAAGAAATAGATATACAACAAAATGTTAATGGTTAACAATCCCGTAATTGTAGAATTAGTAAAATAGGGATGTTTTTCATTTTTTCTCTATTCTACATTTTTTGCAATGATTGTATTATTTTTGTAATAAAAATGCTTTCGAGTCCTTCATAAAACCAGGATGGTAAGCTCCAGAGGTGCTTTCCAGAGTTTAAATTTTATGATCTAAGTGCCTCAGTTTTATTTGGAATAGTGGCTTTGCCAATTGGATCAGTAAATGGGGAGGAAAAGATTATTTTTGCACCATCAACTTCTGTCTTCGTGCAGCGTTCTAAACATCACAGATAAGGTAAATGAGAAATGCAAATCCTTGCTAAAAATAACTTTTCACCCGCTTTGGGAGTTTTAGTTTAAAATGTTTTGCGCTTTTTCCTCTAAAGGGCTCAAATGCAAAAAAAAATGGGAAACTTCGGGAAACAAATAATATTTTCAAGCATGAACCAAGGAACCATCCGGGAGAAGGAAAGGCCAGGAAAGTTCAAGAGGGCAAGAGAATCTGCGGTTTCCTGATCCCGTTGTAGGAGAAACCGGGAAAAGGAAATAGAAAAGAAGGTAGTAAATATGAGCAAACGTGTCACGGTGTCATAGAGTAGGCAAAGCACTGCTCCGAGGCCTGCTTTCTGAGAACCACTCTGGAGATATCCATCTGTCCCAGTGAGTCCGTTGGTTCTCAGCCATAACGTTTCCAAATTTAGCAGGGAGTTGTGACATTATCTTTTTTTTTCCCCCCTTAACGAACTCTTTCTAGGAAATAATTTTCACTTTTTAAAGGCAAGGTGAAAAAGCTTAAAATTATCAGCACTGAGACTTGCCAGCGCTTACAGGTTGGAGTAAAACCTTAACCTTTTCCGGCTCGCTCCTAAAAAATGCCTCCGTTTTGGGGCAGTTGCCTTTGCCGTTTAGTTGCCCGTCGTCCCGCTTCACGGGAAGAACTCTTTTGGTTTTAAATGCGGCTCGGGCAAGTACTTGGAGCTTTTCTTTCTTCTTTCTTAAACTCCTGGTTGAAAGGGGAAAAAAAGGAACCAAAACACACACACACACACAACACCCCAAGGTACAGAACTGCTACCTTGATTAATTACAGAATTCCTCCCCCCATCCTCCCTAACCCTGGGGCTCCGCACTACCTCATGCATCCCCCGCTCACACGGAGGCCCACACCACCTTCCCAGCTCTCCTCACCCTGGGGCCCACGCCACCTCCCCCTTTCTCTGTTCCTATTGGCGCATACGCCCCTGTTTCCCTGAGAGCAAATCTATCAAGAGGAGAGCATTAATTCACTCCGGCAGACCTGCGTCAGCTTGCGCAGTTAAGAGAAAGAAAAGCGAGGGGGGCGGGGGTTGTAAGGAGGTGAATACTCAAAACCAGCAAGGACCGGTTGGGGTTGGGGGTTGGGGGTTGGGGGTTGGGGGTTGGGGGTTGGGGGTTGGGGGTGGCAGCGGGGGGAAAAACAGCTCTGCTGGCGAAGCTGGGACTGACAGCTCGCCTGGGAGGAACAGGATTCTAGAAGAATCGGGAGGAAAAAAATCAGCGCTGCACCTGTGTACCTTGAAGCATGTTCATGGGCCGGTTTTTTTAAAGAATAGCCAGTGTTAAATTTGCTCCCTAGACTAGGGTGCTCAGCAACCGAGGTTATCCACTTCTTGGGAAATCCGAAATGTTTTAAGATGCAGAAATAGATATTTGCAAATGAATAATCATTAAGTGACTTTTCCCTCTCCTCCATTTCCAGTCCCCGCCTGCGGGAATGGAGAGGGCAGCACGGCAGATGCTGTGGGGCTGGGGACGCTGGAATCGAAGCTAAGCGACGATGAGTCACCGGGCATCCGCAGTGGATGGGAAAGGGGAAGCCATTTTGCCGCAGCAGAGCCGGCTATTTCCAGTTTCGTGCTTCAAGCAAGATGGTACTGTTCGGCCTATGGTTTGCCTCAGCCCAGCTCGAGGTGAACTTAGCCAGCCAGAAAGCCTTTTGCCCTCACTAGCAGAAGAGCACATAGTGGGAATGGTACACACACATTCTCCTCCCACCCCCCGGCTCCACACACACCACCAGAAAAAAAAAAGAGTGGATTTACAGGTATGCGCTGGCAACCCACCGCAGTATTCTTGCCTGGAGAATTCCATGGACAGAGGAGCCCGGCGGGCTACAGTCCAAGGGGTCCCAAGAGTCCCACACGACTTAGCGACTAAACCAAACCACGGCTACAAAACGCAGCAAGGCTGGGTCAAGCCAGGGCAGCGGGGTGCCTGCCTCAGAGGCACGTCTGCCACCAGCTACTTCAGCTCCTGTTTGCAGGGCTGATTGCAAGTCTGTGCAGCAGGGGCACCCAAGCTGTGTGCATTGCTGGGACTGAGACATGTCTGGGCCTGTCTGAATAGGGATCAGCATGAAGCGGCCGCTGCAGCTGTTGCCAACATTTGCTCTCCACAGGACACAGACATCAGTTTGTGAGGACGGGCCGAGAAGAGAGCACATCGTGTTTCCATCACTCCTTTCTTTTTCTCTCCCAGTCTCTGTACTGGTCCACAGTTACTACTCTGAAAACCCTTAGGTTTCAAATTAACAATTTGAGGACGGGGGTGCAGTTTTAGAAAAGTAGGAAGGTGTATTTAACACATGTGGCAGTGCTTCATACTCAAACACGTTAATATTTCTGGCAGTGAAACAAATGAGTGGTAAGTCAGTTCAGGTCAGGTTTTTGCCCCTAAATGAGTTTAGGTCAGGTCAGGGTGTGCCACCAAATAAATTTGGGGGGAAAAAAGTGTTTTCAGAATTCTTTGTATTTTAGAATTGCAGATTTGGGGAATCATTTCCTTCCACATATCTCCTCCCTGGCTCTTTCCTGCTCCCCCAGCACTCCCCTTAAGCCTCAACCCCCTCATCTCCTCATCCCCTCCCCTAACCTACCACGCAAATCAGTGCAGATCCTGGGCCGCCCCCTCCCCCCAAGAAAAGTTCTCTGTCACAGAGGCAAGTGCAGCACTGTCCAGGTGATCCAGATGAAGGGGGCTTTCTTCATACCAACAAAACACGAGAGATGGCACAAGACTTGGCTGCTATCAGGTCTAGGAGCATTTGGCATGTTGGGAGACTCCATGGTGGCTGTAAGGCAGAGTATCAAGGTGTCCCTGGATTCTATCATCAATGGCAGCCATCAAGCACAGCTCTTGGATGGGTTGTGGGTAGCAAGGTCAGAGTTCAGCAAGGGAACCTTGAGGGGAGAGGATAAGCACAAGGCTGTTTTGTGCTAACTTAAGCTGCTCCTGGATGCTTCTAAATAAGGCAGTGGCTGCTGGGATGGGCAGGTGGGCTTCAGGGCCTGACTTAAGGCTGTAACACTGATACTGGCTGTAAAATCTTAGGGAAGCTTGGAGAAGGCAGAAAATAATATGAGTGCAATTTCCAGTAAATCATGAAGTGGAAGCACAGGCCTTGTTATCACAGTAGAGCATGGCCCATTTCTCTGATGTTCATGTTGAAACACCTGCCTTTTCCAATGTATGATAAGTTTCAAAGTTGAAGTTACCATTCCATTCTTTTCTCTAAGTAACATTTCTTCATTCTGCATGTCAAATAGAACCTAAGATAAGATCACAGTCACACATATGAGTGGTTTATAGCAACGCATTTGAATCTACAATTGTGAAGGAAATGGTGACACCCAGTCCCAAGCATTCTTTCTGTCCTATAGGTGTTGGGGTCACGTCTTTCCCATATTCTGGCAGCACCCTAAAATGGGCTGGGACATTAATGGGTCTTGTGGCCAGAGAGATGCTGTAAATATAGGATGACAGTCAGTCCTGTGATTGTCTTTTGGCTTTTTCTCCCTTTCCAGGAACCCAGAGTCTGAGATAATCTCAAAAACTAAATGCGGGGGCTTCCCTGGTGGCTCAGCGGTAAAGAATCCATCTGCCAATGCAAGAGATGCAGGTGCCAATCCTGAGCTGGGAAGATTTCATATCCTGTGGAGCAGCTAAGCCCAGTGTGCCACAACTGTTGAGCCTGTGCTCTAGAGCCCAGGAGATATAATTGCTGAGCCCACCTGCCACAACTACTGAAGCCCCAATGCCCTAGAGCTCCTGCTCTACAACAAGAGAAGCCACAGCAATGAGAAGCCCGAATGCTACACTAGAAAATAACCCCTCTCCCCGGCTCATAACTAGAGAAAGCCCGTGTGCACCAACGAAGACCCAGCACAGCCAAAAATAAATTAATGAAATTATTTTAAAAAAAACTAAATGAGGACCTCCCTGATGGTCCACTGGTTAAGAATCTGCTTGCCAGTGCAGAGGACAATGTTTGATCCCTGTGTGCCGCAATTACTGAAACCCACTCGCCATAGAGCTGCTGCTGCTAAGTCACTTCAGTCGTGTCCAACTCTGTGCAACCCCATAGACAGCAGCCCACCAGGCTCCCCCGTCCCTGGGATTCTCCAGGCAAGAACAATGGAGTGGGTTGCCATTCCCTTCTCCAATGCATGAAAGTGAAAAGTAAAAGTGAAGTCGCTCAGTCGTGTCTGACTCTTTGCAACCCCATGGACTACAGCCTATCAGGCTCCTCCGTCCATGGGATTTTCGAGGCAAGAGTGCTGGGCCATAGAGCTAGCACTCTGCAACTAGAGAAGCCACTGCAATGAGAAGCCTGCACATCACAACTAGAGAGTAGCCCCCACTTGCTGCAACTAGAGAAAGCCCATATGCAGCAAAAAAGACCCAGCACAGCCACAATTAAATGAAACTAAATGAGTAACATCTTACTTTTACCTACTTTGAGTCACACTCTTCAGATTGCACTTTGTTTTTCATGTCAGGCTCTTTTTTGCCCTTTTCATTACACTTTTTATTATCATATCCCACTTGCACAGCATGCTTAGGTGCTCAGTCGCGTCTGACTCTGCGACCACGTGGACTATAGCCCACCAGGCTCCTCTGTCCATGTGGATTCTCCAGGCAGGAATACTGGAGTGGGTTGCCATGTCCCCCTCCAGGGGATCTTCCCAACCCAGGGATCGAACCCAGGTCTCTGGCACTGCAGGTGGATTCTTCACCACTTGTATCAAATGTGAAAAAGAGAGGGACAGAAACTTCCTACCACTTTGCAGGGGTGGCTCAGAGCTCAGAAGGCCCTAGTGGCACCCACACATCCCTTCCATGGAAGAAGATACCCAGAGATTAAAGAGGATGGACCTTCAGTTCATACGGATCAGCAAGCCTCTGGAAGAGTGGGCTGTGGGATAATTACCTGAACATCTTCAGTCATGATGGAATAAGCAGTTCCCTGGGACTCTAAAATAACTTTGACTGCCTGGATGCTGACAAAGGGAATTTGGACATAAGTTGAAGCAGAAGATATTATGAAGAGGTGGCAAGAATACACAGAAGAACTGTACAAAAAAGATCTTCATGACCAAGATAATCATGATGGTATGATCACTCACCTAGAGCCAGACATCCTAGAATGTGAAGTCAAGTGGGCCTTAGAAAGCATCACTACAAACAAAGCTAGTGGAGGTGATGGAATTCCAGTTGAGCTATTTCAAATCCTGAAAGATGATGCTGTGAAAGTGCTGCACTCAAGATGCCAGCAAATTTGGAAAACTCAGCAGTGGCCATGGGACTGGAAAAGGTCAGTTTTCATTCCAATCCCAAAGAAAGGCAATGCCAAAGAATGCTCAAACTGCCGCACAGTTGCACTCATCTCACACGCTAGTAAAGTAATGCTCAAAATTCTCCAAGCCAGGCTTCAGCAATACGTGAACCGTGAACTTCCAGATGTTCAAGCTGGTTTTAGAAAAGGCAGAGGAACCAGAGACCAAATTGCCAACATCCGCTGGGATCATCGAAAAAGCAAGAGAGTTCCAGAAAAACATCTATTTCTGCTTTATTGACTATGCCAAAGCCTTTGACTGTGTGGATCACAATAAACTGGAAAATTCTTCAAGAGATGGGAATACCAGACCACCTGACCTGCCTCTTGAGAAATTTGTATGCAGGTCAGGAAGCAACAGTTAGAACTGGACATGGAACAACAGACTGGTTCCAAATAGGAAAAGGAGTTTGTCAAGGCTGTATATTGTCACCTTGCTTATTTAACTTGTATGCAGAGTACATTATGAGAAACTCTGGGCTGGAAGAAGCACAAGCTGGAATCAAGATTGCCGGGAGAAATATCAATAACCTCAGATATGCAGATGACACCACCCTTATGGCAGAAAGTGAAGAGGAACTCAAAAGCCTCTTGATGAAAGTGAAAGTGGAGAGTGAAAAAGTTGGCTTAAAGCTCAACATTCAGAAAACAAAGATCATGGCATCCGGTCCCATCACTTCATGGGAAATAGATGGGGAAACAGTGGAAACGGTGTCAGACTTTATTTTTGGGGGCTCCAAAATCACTGCAGATGGTGACTGCAGCCATGAAATTAAAAGACACTTACTCCTTGGAAGAAAAGTTATGACCAACCTAGATAGCATATTGAAAAGCAGAGACATTACTTTGCCAACAAAGGTCTGTCTAGTCAAGGCTATGGTTTTTCCAGTGATCATGTATGGATGTGAGAATTGGACTGTGAAGAAAGCTGAGTGCCGAAGAATTGATGCTTTTGAACTGTGGTGTTGGAGAAGACTCTTGAGAGTCCCTTGGACTTCAAGGAGATCCAGCCAGTCCATTCTAAAGGAGATCAGTCCTGGGTGTTCTTTGGAAGGAATGATGCTAAAGCTGAAACTCCAGTACTTTGGCCACCTCATGCGAAGAGTTGACTCATTGGAAAAGACTCTGATGCTGGGAGGGACTGGGGGCAGGAGGAAAAGGGGACGACAGAGGATGAGATGGCTGGATGGCATCACCGACTCGATGGACGTGGGTTTGAACTCCAGGAGATGGTGATGGACAGGGAGGCCTGGCGTGCTGCAATTCATGGGGTTGCAAAGAGTCGGACACGACTGAGCGACTGAACTGAATTGTCTTTCCTAAGATGGTGGGTGATTTCCAGAAAACAAGCTGAAATGGCTAAAAGGTCAAGGCAATGACTGGGTCATTCCAGGGAAATGGACATTTCAGCATGGATAGATTTCAGGAAATTAGTTCATATCTATCTTAACTCAAGCCTTTAAGACCAGAATCATTGTGAAATCACTGTGAGGTTGCAATAAGGGTTTTTAAATATCCAAGCATCAGCATATATATTATATTCTCCCCCCCATATGGCTAGATATTAAAACTGGCAGAAGGGAGAGATTATTTTAAACTATGGCAGTTTTTTTTCACAGTTGACATTCAAGTGATCCAATTAATTTCATAACAGAATATTAACACTATAAATTATTTAGGGAAGAAATAATGCATTGAAGGTGGCAATAATTTTTCAAAATAACTTTCAGATTTGATCTCTCTTTTCATTCTTATAAAACACCTGTGAGATACAAGAATGGTGTATTTATCCTCATTATATCAAATGGGATCTGTAACACAGGGTCTGTAGCTCAGTTGGTAAAGAATCTGCCTGCAGTGCAGGAGACCCAGGTTCAATCCCAAGGTCAGGAAGATCCCCGGGAGAAGGAAATGACAACCCAGTCCAGTATTCTGGCCTGGAAAATCCTAGGGACAGAGAAGCCTGGGGGGCTACAGTCCATGGGGTCACAAGAGTTGGACACGACTTGACAACTAAACCACCACTACATACTGAATGGGAAAATGCAGAGAAGGTAGATGACTCAGTGTCATATAGTTGGGACAAGAGCCCAGCTGTTCTGGGTCCCAGCTTCATGGGTTAGCACTCCCCAATTCTCATTAGAGAAAACAATGTACAAATTCAAAATAAGAGATCTCTATCATCACATCTAATTGTGAACTATTCACTCTGGAAAGCAGAAGTCCCCTCAGGACAGAGACCTGAAAATGTTCTTCATTCGCCAGTTCCACCAGATTTTTTATTTTCTCTTCATTCTTTTTATGATCTCAAGAACTTGGTCTCTAAAAAATATTAACCACAGACACGACCTTAAAAACAAAACCTGGACACTGTTTTCTGTTACTTTCTGCGCCTATAAGTCTCTACATATAAAAGGTTAATGCAGTAGTCAATAATCTCTTTGACAATCAAGAAACTAATAAATAGTATATTGACCCACAACCTCAGAATGAGGAGTTGATAGAATGGCTTTTACTTCCCCTAAGGAAATATTATTTAAATGATAATTAAGAGCTATACCCATGCCTAGCAGGAAGTTTGCCAATAAAATTATGCTTTCTTTAGCTAATGATTATTTACCAAATAACACCTGCTGCTCATAAAGCATTGGTTTGTACATCTCGTCTGTTCCTGTTTTTCAGAAATTAGCTTCCAAAAGGTAGAATGATTAATTTGGTGCTTATAAGTGCTCAAAAAAGGAATCAAATGTACATTTGAGTAGACGTAAGGTGTTTTTGTTGTTAACTGAAATGTATCAGTATTCCATCTCCAAACCCCATTCATGCAGCCCAAACTTGGGGTATTGCTAGGGACAGTTGAGACCTGGATAAAATATGGTTTGTGTGTCTCTTTCTCTCTCTTTCTACACACACACACAATGAGGAATGAAGGATATCAAGGACATCCTGGCAGGAAAGAGAAGTTGCAAAACAAGCAAATACATACCCTCTAAAAAAAAGTTCAGCAGTAGAGCTAGATTCTTATAGCCCTTCCTTGGTGACAGATGTTTCCTTTCTCTGAGTAGGCTGACTTCCCTACTCTTTCTGTAGTTACTGCCCTGCCCATTTGTGCAGAGGGGAAGGGATAGGTACAAAGAGCCATAATAAGGTACTAGAACCTAGACTCTCTAAAACCAAATACCACCCAATTTCCAATGAACTCCAGAGGAATACTTAAGTCATAGAATGTGAGCTCTTCAAAGCTCTCCTGCCTCCTGGCCACAAATGGTCTGAAAATTCTTCCATTTGAGTCTCATTCCTTCTAGCTAATCTGTAGACTCCTGGGTGTCCTTTAAAATGAAAAGGCACTGGGAAAATAATATGCTGGGCCAGTATTTCCTGGTGCATGTCCTAAGGAATAATAGCCCTTTGAGTTGTTCAACATAAAAAAATAACAATAAAGGTGGGGAAAAGTTTGATGATCAAAGAGAAATGGATAGCTGCAGCAACCTAGATCCCCTCTTATAGATTTACAATGCACACTAATTTAGTTAAAGTTCCTAGAAATTCTGTAATTTGTTTAAGCCTCTGATTCCCAAATTTACTTGACCACCTGTGTTTTGGGGCCAAATTTATTTGGCTATTTCGTTAATTCTCTGAAACACTCTTCAAGAAATGCTGCCTAAAGCTCTTCATTGAATCTTGAAAGTGACGTAATTTGGAGCAAAAATGGATACAAAGCCATGAGAGTTGGATTTGGACTGAAGTTTGAAGCCCTGGTCCTCCCACTTCATGAGCTCCCACTGCCTAGAAACTAAATCTGAAGATGAGGCAGACTTGAGCTGACTTGAAAGATAAAATTCAGAGAGGTAGAAAGGAGGACAAGAGTAACCCAATCACTTACTGAGATGACACTCAGATAAATGACCAAACAGCTTTTTTCACTGATGTCTGTCATCACCACATTACAATCATCAGAGGGGAAAATAAGAACAAAGAGAAATAGGGTACCTGTGTTCTGTTTTCACTTTTTTTTTTCCTTTAAATTCATTTATCTCTTTCTTTTTAATCATTCATTCTTATTATTTCCATTACTCCCTCTCCAAATCTAAAAGAACTCTAAAAATGCCGAACACTTACATTCATTATTCTACAACAGTTTAATGTGATACTCTGTCAATCAGGTAAACAAAATTCAAATAGGCACCAGAAAGCATAACTTACCCTACAGATGTTTCTCGACAGTAGATATGCCCTAAAAGGGCACCATAAAACAGGATTGATCTCATAGTCAAAGATCTTCCAAGAATCCAGAATTAAGTGTTACTCCTGAACTTTATTTATAGAAACCACAGCTAAGGCTGATCTGTTGGCAGTCTAAGAACTCAAGTAAAGTTCCCAAATGGTAAAATTCCTACCTGCAGATCAGATTCTCAAGGTTGCAGTCACCCACCTGTGTGATATCACCAATCCATACATTTTACATTCCTACAATGAGATAATAAACTTTGAGGTAAAGAAAACAAAATTACTAGAGCATATCAAGGACAAATTACACGTTCATGATTTAGAACATAAAGTGCCACTAACTATGACCAGTAATAGAAGCCAGATTAATAGACCTAGAGGCTCAAGTCCTTTCTGGGTCTCTGACAAAAAAAAAAGGGGGCACAGCATTTATAGTAATTATTCAGGCATCCCTTCTATCACATTCCATTAATTGGCTCATTTGTTTATTTTTATAATGTTTACCCTGAAACACTGCAATCACTTAGTCCACATCTGCTGAATCTCCCTGTAGATATGGCCCATTCCAGTCCTCACTCTATATTAAAACAAAACAGAAGGCCATTTAATATTCAATTCTGAACCGTTTCTAAAGTGATCCATCTGCATTTGTACCAAATTGATGTCCCTGTTTCTGTGCTTTTTCCTAAAATGAAAATGTCTTTCTAATTATGACAATGAAATTGCTTGTTATAAAAAGTTTGGATTAAAAGAAAGTGTTTTATTTAATCACCAGTAATTCCTCCACCCTTGACTTCCTACTTTGCTGAATCTGAAGCTCCAATACTTTGGCCACCTGACTCAGCCGACTCGTTGGAAAAAACCCTGATGCTGGGAAAGATTGAGGGCAAGAGAAGAAAGGAACGACAGAGGATAAGATGGTTGGATGGCATCACTGACTCAATGGACATGAGTTTGAGTAAACTCTGGGAGTTGGCGGAGAAGGCAATGGCACCCCACTCCAGTACTCTTGCCTGGAAAATCCCATGGGCAGAGAAGCCTGGTAGGCTGCAGTCCATGGGGTCACAAAGACTTAGGGGTCAGAGACTTAGCGACTGAACAACAAAAATTCCTCCACCAAAAGAAAACCATTTAGGGTGTATCTCTCCAAACTTCTTTCCATGTTTTAGAGCTTTTTCTAACAAAGAGTAGACCATCACATGTATTCTGATTTTTTTTTTCTTTTTGACTGTGTTGAGTCTTAGTTGCATTGTGGCATGCAGGATCTTCCTTGCATCGTGCAGGATCTTTCACTGCAGGGCAAGGACTTTCTAGTTGTGGTGGGAGTGTGCTTAGTTGTTCCAGGGCATGTAAGATCTTAGTTCCCCAACCAGGGATTGAACCCATGTCCCCTGCATTGCAAGGCAGATTCTTAATCACTGGACCACCAGGAAGTCCCATATATTCTGATTTTTAAACAAAGGCTTTTTTAAACAAAGGTTATCTTTCCTTGTCTATAAACATACATCTACATTAATCTGACTTTGTTCTTCATTGCAAACAGAGAAAATACACCTTTCTATTTTTAGGAATCATATTTTATTATATTTTAGCCATTCATATGCATTATATTAGCCTAGCAAGTGTCAACCGACACAAGGAAATTTTCATCTGTCCTCCATGTGACAAATTCTTTATCTGCACACATTCTAAATCCCTAGGTTTGTCAAGGCTATGGTTTTTCCAGTGGTCATGTATGGATGTGAGAGTTGGACTGTGAAGAAAGCTGAGTACCGAAGAATTGATGCTTTTGAACTGTGGTGTTGGAGAATACTCTTGAGAGTCCCCTGGACTGCAAGGAGAGCCAACCAGTCCATCCTAAAGGAGATCAGTCCTGGGTGTTCATTGGAAGGACTGATGTTGAAGCTGAAACTCCAATACTCTGGCCACCTGATGTGAAGAACTGACTCATTGGAAAGGACCTTGATGCTGGGAAAGACTGAGGGCAGGAGGAGAAGGGGATGACAGAGGATGAGATGGTTGGATGGCATCATCGACTTGATGGACATGGGTTTGGGTGGACTCTGGGAGTTGGTGATGGACAGGGAGGCCTGGCGTGCTGTGGTTCATGGGGTCACAAAGAGTCGAACAGAACTGAACGACTGAAGTGAACTGAACTTGAATTTTCAAGTACCAACTTTAAGGGGAAAGGTATTATATGTCAGGGGACATTCAGCTTTAAGGAATCCAATATGTTGCACTTTTCTTCCTTTGTGTGTCATTTCTCAAGGATTCTCTGTTCCTTATTAGTTCCTATTCCGGGAACAAGTACAGCTGCACACAGTTCTCAGGACTGAGATCATGGGAAAGGGTACCTGCTTGGATTCCTTTCAGTAACTCCCTTCAGTGACTCTTCAGCATCAGCAACCTTATAAGTATTAGACTATCCATTTTGTTGCAATTGGTGGAATTTCATTCTTTGTAATAGCTGAATAATCATTTTACTAAATATATATAAACCTGCATTTCTGCTAATAAAATACCCTTGCTCCACTAGAGACCTGGGTCCCCCGCATCCTGCTTTCTGTCTTCATTCTCGTTGGAGTGTGGAAACCTACAGAGCTCACTTTCTCGCCCAGGCTTTCAAGACCTCCTTGAGAGGACGCCCTGTGCCTTCGTGAGTGGTACAAGTCCTGTGTATGGGCTTTATTGGTTTTCCATGTAACCCAAGAGATACTGCTCTCTCTCTCTTTTTCTCTCTCTTTTCGTCAACTCTGGTCCACCAGGTCCCAGTCTGTAAAGAAGACCAACAGGTATATATACAGTGTTTCTGTTTTTTTCATTCTGTTGGGTACTGGGGAGAAGAAAGAAACCAAGTGGTAGAAGCCATAATTCATCCTCATGTCCCCAGAACCTATCAAGTAAACAGTAGTCATATGAATTGAAATTAATGTACTTGCAGAATCGTAAAATCTTCTTGGAAAAGATGTAACCCTAGCTGAATCTTAGGGCAGGTAGATTTCTGGTGGTTGGGAAACATGTAAAAGGTAGAGAACTGGGAGAAAATGGCATACAACAGAATTGGGAGGAAATTTGACCCACTCAGGCAGATTTGACCCTGGGCATGGTGGTGAAGGTAGAATATGAGAAGACAAGGACTAGGTGGTACAGGGTCTCACCGTGCAAACAGAAGAGTTTATACTTGATGAAAGGAGCAGATGGAGAGCCTTGGAAGATTTTTGAGCTGACTGCAGTCTTGAGAATGATGAACCCTGCAGCATGGTTGCAGGGCAGAGAAGTTTTAAGCAGGGAGTCAAGCAAAGAGCTTCCTGGAGAAATCTAGATTTTTAAATGATGCATATGGACTGGGTGGTGCCAGAGGGAATGCAGAAAATGGGCTCAAAGAGGTATTTCGGTGGAAAGATCATGAGTCCCTGGTGAGTGACTGGTGCCTGACTGAGCACAGAAGAAGTCAAGAAAAGAATACTTAGCAGTGGGTAGGAAAGGAGGGGCAGAGCCCACCTCCACAACAGCCTCTGAGCATTTCCTTACCCAGCTGTCACCGTATGAAGTTCCACTGTAAGAATATATTTGTCTCCCTTACAGTGTACTTTCAAAGAGGAATTTTTGCTGAGAGGTACTACCCAATGAGTTGAGTTCACTATAAGAGTTAGGGACATGATAGCTCTCTTCTTTTCCTGAAAAAGATGGTGGGGATGAGCCTAGAGACACAGTAAAGTCCAACTGAAGCTTGGACCCCCTCGCTCCTAAACCTCAGGCATTCCAAAAAAGAGCAGGGACTGAAGGATGATGCCTGAGATGAAGAAAATGAACATTCCCTGGAATAGATGAAAATAGTAATTAAAAAAAATAGAAGCTGGGGGAGGAGAAAGCACAAGCCATAGTAGGAAGCTATAGGGAAAACTCCAGAAATCACTGTTGTTTCTCTCTCTCACTAACATTATAAACAGATGCTTATCAGAATAGAGTATTATCCTTTCTATTGCCTCATCATTCTAAAAGTTGGATAAAAATTTTTTTAGATAGCTGTATTGACATATATGTGACATACACTAAACTGCATATATTTTAAAATACACCATTTGAAAAGCTTTGACATATGAAACCTTCACCACAACCCACATCATGAACCTATCTATCAGTTGCAATAAATCTGTTTTCGAGAATCACTGAGAAAATCTCCAGATGGAAAAAGATCACTGAAGTCCCATTGCTTTGCAGATGAGGAAATTAGGCCCAAGTGGGGAAATGACTTACACAAAGACCCAGGAGTGACCAGGGTGGAGCAGGCATCCTTGGACCCCGAGTCACTGCTCCAACACTCTGGGCTATCCAGTCATCCAAGGTATTTCCACTCAGTTCTAGGAAAACACCACTTTAGACCAAACACCTCTTTATCAACCCATCCCTGGGGAAGCTGTAATTGAGAAAGAGTAAGATGATAGCTGTCTTTAGAAAAGTGCCCTCATGGCATGTTACGTCTTATTAAGAATGATGTTAGGCACACTTTTCACTTCTGCCCTTTAACCCTAGAAAGTAAGTAGCCTGATAGTAGGGAGAGTAAGACACTAAATGAAACCATAGGAGACAGGACTGCAAAGTAAATCCTTCAGTAGAGTTACCAGACACCAAAGCACTTCAAAATCAAAACTTTGAGTGCCTTTGCACATAGAAACATTATAATTCATAGTTAAAAAAAAAAAAGTTCTACAGCTCTATTAGTAAACTATTAATGATATGTTTCAGTACATTATAGATTACATAGACTTGCATGGAAAATGCACAAATGTCTGAAAAAAAGTGTGCTTCAATTTTTAATCAACCAAACTTTAACCTTTGTTTTGACCAATATTCTATGGTTATATACAGTAGCTCACCCTTATCTGCAGTTTTGCTTCCCAAGGTTTCAGTTACCCAAGGTCAACTGAGGTCCAAAAATATTAAATGGAAATTTACAGAAATGAACAATTTATAATTTTAAATTGTGTGCTGTTCTAAACAGTCAGATGAAACCTCTTGCCATTTTGCTCCATCCTGCCCAAGCCATGAATCGTTCCTCTGTCCAGTGTGTCAGGACCACTAGTCGCCTAATAGCTACTTCAGCTATCAGATCCACTGTTGAAGTATCACAGTGCTTGTGCTCAAGGAACCCTTATATTACTAATAATGGCCCCCAAAGCACAAGAGTAGTGATGCTGGCAATTTGAATATGCCAAGGGTAAGCCACAGAGTCTTCCTTTGGGTGAAAAAGTGAAAGTTCTTGACTTAATAAGGAAAGAAAAAAAAGTATATGCTGAGGTCTACAGTAAGAACAAATCCTCTACTCATGAAATTTTGAAGAAGGAAAAAGAAATGCATGCAAATTTTGCTGTCACACTTCACACTGCAAAAGTTAGGCCACACATTGAAATATGTATAATATCATGTATGAAACGAGTTGCCAGTCCAGGTTCCATGCACGATACTGGATGCCTGGGGCTGGTGCACTGGGACAACCCAGAGGGATGGTATGGGAGGGAGGTGGGAGGAGGGTTCAGGATGGGGAACACATGTATACCTGTGGTGGATTCATTTCGATATTTGGCAAAACTAATACAATATTGTAAAGTTTAAAAATAAAATTAAAAAAAAAAAGTTAGGCCACAGTACACAAGTGCTTAGTTGAAATGGAAAAGGCACTCATTTATACAAGATATTTTGAGAAAGACTACATTCACATAACTTTCATTACAGTATGTTGTTATAATTGCTCCATTTCATTGATTATTGTTGTTAATCTCTTACTGTGCCTAATTTATAAATTAAACTTTATCATAGGTATGTATATGTAAGAAAACACATATTATATAAAGGGGTTGGTACTATTCATGGTTTTAGCCATCTGTCCACTAGGTCAGGAGGGACTACTGTAAGCTGTTAACATTAGGGCAAGTGGAGTGAGAGGTATGCAGGAACTGTCTGTACTATCTTGGCAACTTTTCTGTAAAGTTAAATTATTCTAAAAATTACTCAAAAATTAAAGGTTTATTAAAAAAAAAAAAAACCTGTGAAGCCACATACGAAAACAATGAAAAGGCAAATACTGTACAAGTGGGAAGTATTTGTATCATATATCCTTAATATCCTTACTATGTAGACAGCACTTAGAAAACTCTCCAAGTAAGTATTTTGTAGAAAATGGACAGTCACAAAAATAGGCAGGTCAATCTCACACACATACAAATAAATGGCCAGGTTTTTTTTTTTTTTTTTTTTTAAGTCCAACATTTGTAGTAACCAAAGAAATGCTGTTTTAAAAACGGAGGTGCCATTTTCTTTTTTCACCAGTCAAGTTAGCAAAGTTGGGCTTTTGGCTATAGTGGATGCTGCTGGTTTGTTTTTAATGTTACCCAGAATTGATGAGGGTTTGGGGAAATAGGCACCCATGGAAGAGTGTGCATTGTTACAGGCTTCAAAAGAGGGATTTAGCAATTCAAATCCAAAAACTTATAGATATTAACCTCTCACCTAACCATTCTACTTTTAGGAATTTATTCTAAAGAGATCACCATAAATATACACAAAGATTTACCTAGTAGTTATATTGTTTCAAATGGTGAAAAATCTTTGTGTCTTCTGACAGTTGGTTAAATCAAATGGAACAAATCCACACCAACCAAAAATAAGGGGCCCATTAAAAATGGTGTATAAGAATACTAAGAATAAGACTTTTCTAGTGGTCCAGTGATCGAAAATCTGCCTGCCAACGCAGGGGACATGGGTTAGATTCCTGGTCCAGGAAGATTCCACATGCCACCGAACAACTAAGCCTGTAAGCCACAACTACTGAAGCCCACATTCTAGAGCCCACTGCCTAAAGACTCTGCACTATAGGAGAAGCGACTGCAATGAAAAGCCCTCACATGACAGCTAGAGAGTAGCCCCCTTCCCTGCTCGCCACATCTAGAGAAAGCCCGCAGGCAGCAATGAAGACCCAGCACAGCCAAAAAATAAAATAAATAAATTAAAAAAAAAATGAAAGAATATTAAGAATACGTATGGCAAATTGATGGAGAAACAGTGACTGACTTTATTTTGGGGGGCTCCAAAATCACTGCAGATGGTGACTGCAGCCATGAAATTAAAAGACGTTTATTCCTTGGAAGGAAAGTTATGACCAACCTAGATAGCATATTCAAAAGCAGAGACATTACTTTGCCAACAAAGGTCTGTCTAGTCAAGGCTATGGTTTTTCCATAGCCGTGGTCATGTATGGATGTGAGAGTTGGACTGTGAAGAAAGCTGAGCGCTGAAGAATTGATGCTTTTGAACTGTGGTGTTGGAGAAGACTCTTGAGAGTCCCTCAGACTGCAAGGAGATCCAACCAGTCCATTCTAAAGGAGATCAGTCCTGGGTGTTCATTGGAAGGACTGATGCTAAAGCTGAAACTCCAATACCTTGGCCACCTCGTACGAAAAGTTGGCTCATTAGAAAAGACTCTGATGCTGGGAGGGATTGCGGGCAGGAGGAGAAGGGGACGACAGAGAATGAGATGGCTGGATGGCATCACTGACTCGATGGACGTGAGTTTGAGTGAACTCCGGGAGTTGATGATGGACAGGGAGGCCTGGTGTGCTGCGATTCATGGGGTCACAAAGAGTTGGACACGACTGAGCGACTAAACTGAACTGAACTGAAGAATATGTAAAGACATGGAAAGATGTTACAGAATATTAAGATGTTTTTTAAAATCCATTTATAAAATAAAAATGCATTCAAAATAATGATTATATAGGAAGGAAATACACTCAACATTTAAACCAGTGATTTGGTTATACATTTCTATGAGGTTAACAGTAACTTTAATTCTCAATTTGCTTATAATTTACATTAAAAAAAAAAAAAAAAAAGACCAAACCTCCCTCTAAGTTGGGATGGGAAGAAACAGATCCTGGCATCTTTCCTTATACCTTGGTCCCACTGGGTTTGCCAATCTTCCTGATACTGTGCTTTATAGACTTGGCTTTCCTTTTCGTCTGCAAGTTCTTGATTTGGCTTCACCTTAATACTCCCCCCATTTCCCATCTATCCACACTTCAGAACTCCTCAGAGCTCACCACCGTCTGTGCTGCCCTCACTTGCCACCAACAGACAGCCACTACGTTAACTCAGTAGGACCCAGTTTACACTGAGCCCTGGCCTTCTTCCTGCACTTGCTTAGGTCTAAAAGTCCATTCCACAAATTCTTGTTTATATTAAATCAGGAAAAACAAATAGAAATTCATAGATCACTTGCTGTTTGCAAACACCAGGCTCAAAACACCTCCGATACAGTAACTATTTGTCTTTCTTCAGCTGGAAGATAACCACCCAACTCCATACTGTGAAGGTCTTCTTATCCTTCTCAGTCTGCACCAGGTTCCCATTTATGGTCACCCCAACTCAGGTTTATGAATGGATCCCTCATTTATGAAATAGCTACTAGGTGACAGGCACTGTTAAGTAGGACTCGGAAGATGAGCTGATTTTATCAGTCAAGAGCTCAGTGTCTAGACCAGCACTGTCCAGCAGAACTTTCTGCAGTAGTGAAAATGTTCTATATTCACACGGTTTCAAGTATGTTGCCACCAGCCACATGTAGCTATTGACCACTTGAAATATGACTAGTATGACTAGGGAAATGAATTTTTTACTTTTAATTAATTTTAACTCAAGTTTAAAAACTGAAGCAGTGTAAAATATTCTTCCTTTAAAAACAATGTAATGTTTTGGTAGGATATTTTAACTGTTGAAAATTTAGCATCCAAGTTAAGATATGCTGCAATAATAAAGTACACACCAGATTTCAAAGACTTAGTATGAAAATTAGAATGTAAAATATGTTATTAATAATTTTTATATTCATTACATGTCAAATGATAGTATTTTACATATATTGGATTAATAAATTATATTATTAAAATTAATCACGTTTCCTTTTACAAAAAAAATTAAAAAAAACTACATTAAAAAATGTAGTTACTAGATAATTTAAAATGACATAGGTGGCTTGCATTAAATTTCTATTGAATAGCACTGATCTAGAGAAAAAAGGAAAGTGATATCTAAATAGTCTCTAACTAAAATACATTATATGTTTCTAGAAATGTATACAAAAGTGTAACACATAAAAATTAAGCAATACACTTATCTGATATAACATGGTGGGGTAGTTAATTCTCAAGACCTAAAAAATATTATAAAATCCATAATTTCAATATGCATTGAATAATAACCCTTCATTCCAATTGCAAAAGTAATTCATGCTGCTCATTAAGAATTGAAACATTACAGAAATAACTCAGAAAGTTGAGATATTTAACTAGATATAATTAACAATTTGAGCTATATAGAAACATATCATTATTATTGGTTCTTTGTATAAGTGTGCTGCTGCCTCTGCTAAGTTGCTTCAGTCGTGTCCGACTCTGTGCAACCCCATAGACAGCAGCCCATTAGGCTCCTCTGTCCCTGGGATTCTCCAGGCAAGAACACTGGAGTGGGTAGCCATTTCCTTCCCCAATGCATGAAAGTGAAAAGTGAAAGTGAAGTTGCTCAGTTGTGTCCAACTCTTAGCAACCCCATGGACTGCAGCCTACCAGGCTCCTCCGTCCATGGGATTTTCCAGGCAAGAGTACTGGAGTGGGTTGCCATTGCCTTCTCCAGTATAGGTGTGAGATGATACTATATTTGGGGGAGAGCTAAACTGTATTCCATAATATGAATATAATTTATTTAACCAATCCCTTATTTATGACATCCAATTTTTTGCTATTTCAAAGCATAAGGAACACTGTTATATTTGTATACTTTTTATATATTTTTCTGCTTCTAAAGTAATATTCTTATAATAAAAATATCCATGTTGCTGAAAATTATAGCAAAAAAGTGACTACCTCTTATGTTGTCACCCACCTTGTCCCAATCTTCCTCTGATGATTATTGTTGTTGTTGTTTAGTTGCTAAGTCATCCAACTCTTTGCAACCCCACGGACTACAGCCCACCAGGCTCCTCTGTCCATAGGATTTCCCAAGCAAGAATATTGCAGTGGGTTGCCACTTCCTAATTCAAGGGATCTTACCAGTTGGTTATATACATTTTATCAGAATTATTTTCCATGTATATATTAACCAGGTTATTTTTTTCTTTTATAAAATTTTAGACAGACTATACATACTGTCCAACTTTTTAACTTAAAAATAAATTAAGCAACAAAGATATACTATATAACATAGGGAATTATGCCCATTATGTTGTGATAACTTATAAGGGAGTATAATTTGCAAAAATACTGAATCACTATGCTATACATATGAAATAAACATAATATTATAAATCAACTATACTTCAGTTAAAAATGATAAAAAAAAAAACAACATTTGCACACATACAAAGGTGAAATCATTATTTTTCTCAACTCATAGGGAATATCAAGGGTTGAAACCTCAGAGGGCAGGCTTGGCCTTTATAAATCCCTGGGCTTAGTGTCCAATCCAGGCTCAGACATGGGTTCTGAAGGTTTCACTAAAACAAATACTTGTTACATTTACTTTTCCACACTTCTTCCCATCATATATGGAGAAGATCAGGCTCAGGGGAGAGCCTGAAACATGCTCAAACACAAGATCCAGTGTTGTAGGCTATTCCCCCTGAGAAAATCCAAATAAAAAAAGATGTGTTTTTAACTTGCAGGCTAAGCTCTCATCTATACTCTCTTGATGAAATTGTCAAACAACGGTAATAGACATGTAATTTTTACACCTGTGGAATTTAGCAGTTGCTTTATTTGTATATAACATTTACAGAATTAAAATTTTTTTAAAGATGTCAGTGACATTATTTCAATTAGTAATTTTCTTTCAAGATCTTCATCAAGATAATATTTTAAATGCCAAGAAACTTTTTTTGAAGAATAAAAAAACCTCCTTATTTGCTCAAAAAATGTATTATTTGGGCAAAGGGGGTCAAAAGGTTTAAAAAAAAAACAACAACTACAGTTGATGTAAAAGAGACATAAAATTTTGAATCATATTTAAATTTAAATAAGTAAAAGAGTGGATTGCTGGGTCCGAGGGTAATTCTATGTTTAACTCTTTTAGGATTTGCCAAACTGTTTTCCAAAGTGAGTGCTGAACATTTTTATAGGCATTTTGGAAAACACAGAAGTGAAGACAATGCTTGCAGTTTCAAAGGACTTACAATTTACTGTAGATGGAGAGATGCAACTAACATGGACACATTAAAAGTATAATTATAATATATCTTATAATTAAGAACCAAACCATGCAACTCTAAAAGTTATACATTCTTGAGCTTCCCAGGTGGTACTAGTGGTAAAGAACCTGCCTGCCAATAAAGGAGACATAAGAGATGAGGGTTCAATCCCTGGGTCAGGAAGATCTCTTGGAAGAAGGCACAGCAACCACTCCAGTATTCTTGCCTGGAGAATCCCATGGACAGAGGAGCCTAGTGGGTTACTGCCTATAGGGTTGCAAAATCTGACACTACTGAAGCAACTTGGCACACACACAATTTTAAGAGAAATAGGACCTGATTGAAATTTTAAAACAAACAAATAAAAAAAAACCCAATACACATAGTTATGAATTCTTAGAGCTGGAAGGGAAGACAAAATAAATACATATACATTCTACATACACATGTATAACTCATTTGGACACTTTTCCATGTCAGTACATAAACTAAGGTTACCCAAAAATGCTCATCAATAAGAAACTCATTCAGTAAATGACAGAGCTATGCAAGAGAATGCTTCTCCTGTGGCTTAGTGATAAAGAATCTGCCTGTAATGCAGGAGATGTGGGTTCGATCCCTGAGTGGGGAAGATCCCCTGGAGAAGGAAATGGCAACCCACTCCAGTATTCTAGCCTGGAGAATCCCGTGGACAGAAGGGACTGGTGGGGTACAGCCCACAGGGTCACAAAAGAGTCAGACACAACTGAGTGACTAAACAATGGACTGCTATGTGGCCATTAAAAAGATATGAGATAGGTCTTTATGAACTTAGATGGAATGATGTCAAAAATATATTTATAAGCAAAAAAAAAAGCAAGTTGTTGAATAGTGTATATTAAAATTCAACTTTTGTGGAAAAAAATTCATACAATTATCCCTGGCTATCTAAATTTATTTATTTCTGAATTCAGACAGCAAGAATTAAAGTTTGGTTAGTAAATTCAGATAGTGAAGGATATTAAGCTTTCTGAATGTATTCAGCTTGTAAGTTTCAGAGAGCTCCTAAGAGTTAGGATGAGGAGAAATACATCTCAAAATATTTATCTGAATCCAACCCGTTCCTAAGTTTGGAGAAAGCAAGGGTTCAACTTATTATATATGTTTATGTTCAAAAATGGCCTGGAAATAACATACATTGAACCGTTAGCAGTTATCCTCTTTAGGGTAGAATTTTCTTTCCATTATAACAAAATTGCATTATTTGAATTTCATACAATGCACATGAGTACTTCTAATCAGAAAGCACATAATAAAAATGTCATTTCTAATAAGTAGATTTTGGGAATCTGGCAACCTAAGCAGGTCTATAATACTTCAGTGAATATTCTTAAGTGTGCAGCTACATTTTTTTTTTTTCACATCTGAAAGGATGTTACCAATTCTTAATCATGGAACTGCTAGGTCACGGAGTATGATTATTTTTTATATTCCCAGGTTGTCCTCCAAACAAATTATACCAATGTTCTTTCCCACCAACATTGCTTTGAAAGGGCCTGCTTTCCACAGCTTCCCAATATTGGTATCATCACACATTAGACCTATGCAAATCTGAAATAAAAATCTTTCACTGTTTTAGTTTTTATTTCTTTAGTTGTTTGTGAGGTTGAACAACTTTTTGTGTACTTTTTTTTTTTTGTCATTTGGCATTCCTCATCTATCAACTTTCTATCCATATACTTTGACCATTTTTCTACTAACTTATTTGACTTTATCCTATTTTTAAAACTCTTTATATATTTGGGATGTTGAGATCTGCCCTAATTTTCTTACAAAAATTTTCCCAGTTTGTCTTTTCATTTTATTTATTGAGTTTTTTTCTTTTTTTTTCAATTCTCTCTCTCTCTCTGCTGCTGCTACTGCTAAGTCACTTCAGTTGTGTCCAACTCTCTGTGACTCCATAGATGGCAGCCCACCAGGCTCTGCTGTCACTGGGCACTGGAGTGGGTTGCCATTTCCTTCTCCAATGCATGAAAGTGAAAGTGAAGTCGCTCAGTCGTGTCCGACTCTTAGAGACCCCATGGACTGCAGCCTTCCAGGCTCCTCAGCCCATGGGATTTTCCAGGCAAGAGTACTGGAGTGGGGTGCCATTGCCTTCTCTCTCTCTCTACGAAAGTTTAAATAGTTTTATTCAGTCCAAGTATCTGTCTTCTGCCTTAAGGCTTCTAGACTTTGTATTGTGCTTGGAAAAGTCTTCCCTACTTGAGGTTAGGAAACTTTTTATTAGTGTGTTTTTCTAGTACGTTTATAGTTTCCTTGTTTTATCTTTCAATTTTGTTCCTTCTGGACTCAATTCATATATAAGGAATTAGATCACATCACCTTTCAGATATATTCTTCAGGAATATATTTTCCAGCACTTTATATGTGTTCTTTAATTCTGATCTTTTTTCCCCACAAATGAGCAAAGTCCACAGGCTTAACCCCTAGACTGGACTAAATGACGCTAAAACATACCCCTTCAAGTGTGTCCAGTGATTTCCAACTTTGTCTCATGAACTAAATTTATGATATACTCTTCTTATCACTAACATCAACACATTCATTTTTTCATGTATAAATGTCAAGGAGTAACTATTCAAATAGGTGTACAAATTACCAGTGCACCAAGACACTGAAGTCATTGAACCTAAACAATGCATGTGAAATGTTAATTCATGAGCTCAAGTACAAAAATCCAAGTTCTGGGGTTTAGGAGTGTCAATGCATATTGTCCAAAAATTCCAGTTTTTGAACATCAAACCTATGAGAGGAAAGATTGGGGGTTCATGACAGCAAGATGGGTTATACATACATACATAGGGGTCTCAACTATGGGAACCCAACTTTCCTGGGAGATCCACAGGAAATGTTAGAGGAGTGAGCTTTGAGAATGGTCTTAAAATTGAGGAGCAGTTCAACATTTGAAGAGTCCAATATTTGAAGACTTGGTGACTGGTGTTCCAGGCCGAGCAATCAAGTGTGGGAAGGTGGCTAGGCTTGGAAGGGTCTTCTTCAAAGTCCTGATACCATCTTTCTCCATCCCTCCCAACTTGCTGTCTTCAAGAGGAGGGAAGAATCCGATACCAGACTTACTGATTATTTGACCTCGTTCACAATAAAGTCATTACTCCAACCTTACATATACATTTTACACCTTATCTTTAATTGTATAACAAAAGGTTTTTTCCTCTTTAAAGGAACTTCAGACAAAAGCAAAGCAGTCAGAAGATTTTACCGATGGTCAAAATGACCTAATTTAGTCTTTTGTTGGAGTGGTGGCCAGGGGTACCAGGTAGCCTTAACTTTTCACCCCTAGGAGCCCTGTCCTCACTTGCAGAGGTGATTTTCTCCTTTTTGTCAAGGCCTGGATGCTGCCCTTACCCAGGTCACCCTCTTCCACATTTTCCCAGCTACACTCCCAGCCTCTTCCCCTTCCTCAGTCCAAGCTCCCTACCTCCCGCCTAGTGCCAACACACTCAAATCATTACAATACTTTAAAAAGTATTTTTTTCAATATTTAAAGACTTAATCCTACTTCCTCTACTCCGAGTCCCAAGACTCTGCACATTTAAAATTAATGAAAAGATTTTAATACCAGATTCCCAGCTTAGCAGCCTTTAGTATATATCCCTGAACCTCCTGTTTAATGGATTTTCTGAAAAGCGTGCCCTGTGATGTATTTGGTAGGCAGTGGCATACTAGAGCCTTCTCAAACCGACTCACCAGAACCAAGGTGCTCATCTCTTCCCAACTCCACATTCAGTGATGTCTCTTCAGTAATTTGAAATAAGCTACAGTGGGAGTATTTATATCATAGAAATCAGCAAGTGCTACAAAATCAAGGCTTTTAACAAATACAATTGTTAAACATCTAACAGCATACCACCATTTTAAGGATTCTTTTAGTTTCTAGTAAAAGAAATTCATTCGAGTTAACATAAGCAAAAAGGGGAACTTATAAGATTCAGCTAGTGAAGTGTCATAATGCCTATAAGCGGGCAAACAGATGAACCTTGGGAATTAACTGGAACCAGAGACTTGAAAACCATCAGAACTTTCCATTGCATCTCTCTGCCCTTCTCCGTGTCATTCTTTTGTTCTTGTTTCAACATGCTTTCCCTGGTTTCCAATCTACATAAAGGGAAATGTGAAAACTTGCTCTAAGTTCAGTCACCTAAAGAGACTGATCTCTTTCCTGTTCCCAATTCCAAATTCTTAGGAAGGAATTTCGATTGGAAGAAAGTTCTACTGAAATCAACGCCTGGATAAGATGAAGGGGTGGAAACAGGCAGGATCACACTGTAACAACATGCATGAGAATCAGGGGGGAAAAAACTGATGGAAAAGAAAAGGGATGAAACAGTCAACTCAAAAAACCCACAACATTTATAAATGTTTTTCATTTATAAATGTTTTTCTTTTCTCAGCTATTAACTGCTCTCACTAACACCACCACAGGCTCCATCAAAGGAGTACATGTCTTATTTATCATTTATTTAATGTCTGAGCACTTTATAATAGGCAAAAGGAGTTGTTTTAAAAGTTATAGAGGAAAAAGATGACTAAGACTCCATAACAGCTGCAAGCCAACTTAAAATGTTTAAGGGAAAATTTCTTGCCCAACAAGAAGTCCAAAAGTAGGATGGTTCCAGAATGTAACTCGGCAGCTCAGGATCTAGGTTTTCCATAGTTTCACTCCAATATTAGTCTAATGTCCTTATGGAAACAGGTAGCTGTCACAGTTGAAGTCATCAATATCATCTGCTAAACAGAAAGGGATCATTTTGCCTTTTCATTTTTAAGACCAAAGAAGGTTTTCCCAGAATGTCCCCACTAGCAAGTGTCCTTTTCCAGAATTAGATCACATGCCACTCAGTGACAAGCGGAATGGCACCACCTTGATTGACTTAGACCAGCTGGGACCTAAGTCCTATGAGGGAAGGGGAAGAAAGGGACAAAATGGGAAGCTGCTAACAGAAGGAGAAGGAGAATAGAAGGAGAAGGAGAACAGAAGGAGAACAATCAGTGGAGGCTACCACAGACTCTTGCTGCATCTGAAGGGGTGCAATCAAAGAAAAGAGACAAAAGACTCTGGCCCTAAGTCGCATTTCTCTAAGCCCTTTTGTCTCATTCAACTCTCTGACCTGCCACATCGGTCTTACTAACCCTGGCTGCAGCCCCTTCCGCGGGGACCTGGTTTTTATCTCCCTGCTTCCCCCTTTTGATTTACACTAATTAGTAGCAGAGTTGGCTCCCTGCCTGATGTTCTCACTGCTAAATCAAGATTTTGAACACACGAAAACTTCATGGTGACAGAGGGCCCTAATAAACAAAGACAATTACAGACAACAGGCCCCTGTAATCAGGCAGACGGAGGATCTGCCTGTGAAAGAGGCCAAGCTCAGAAGATAAAAGATAAGAACTAGAAAACCGGATTGTCTGGGATTATAACATTTTTAAGTATTTCATGCATTTCCTTTTGCGCACTAAGTGGAAATCTGCAGTGAGGGATAAGTTATACAAAAAAAAGACAAGCATAATTTTTTTGTAATATGTGCTTTCTCTGCCAGCTTCTCTTGAACCCCCTCTAATAACTGCCGGAATGCATACAAAAAGGTTTTCTATTTCCATCTGTAGCTTTGTTAAATTTAGATATAAATTGCAACTCTTCTTTACACTATAAAGTGCCTACAATTTGAACACTTCAGTTGGTATATATTAGATACTAAAAAAAAAAAAAGAGAGAGAGAGAAGGGTCCTTTTCTCCCTTTTGTCTCCTTTACTACCCTGCATGTTTGCGCCTGATTTGTATTTCCTCTTACCCTCCAATGCACCTCTGTGACCACATGTTCCTGACAGATAGAGAATATCCAGGTGGCCTGGTACTTGGAAACTTGTCAGATGTTATTCAAAGCAATAAAGAACACATCATACAAGTCTTTGGTATATTGTTACAGGGAAAACCCTGTTTAGAATTCACTAATTGGGAATTTGTGATAATTTGAGGAAAGGCTGGCTGAAGTTAACCTTTGTACTATCTATGGGGGAAAAAAAAAAAGAGTTCACTGCAATTCTGAATAGTATAAACAAGATTGGAAAGGGAATAATTATCTACTTAAAAGAACCAGTTGTTTTGAAAAGCTTTAGAAGTATCCTTTTACATACAAACAGGGTAATTATGATTTAAACAAAGGCTGGCCTGTTTCTAAGGCTTCTTTGAAATGTCAATTACAAATTACTCGTGTTTATTCACCAAGGCAAAACCCACCCCAGTGTACCAAGCAACAGTTGGTTAGCTTGCTTTCACTTACTCTATTTGAAAATAATAAATCTCAAGTTCTTTCAGAGTTGTATAATTTAATTCAAGCTTTTCACTAATCTAGACAGTTGGTCCATCCTATAGGGTAAGTGAAGATTTACTAATTACTAGCATACAACAACCGCGAATGCGTAGAGTGACACCTGCCTTCACTAACTGAGTGGAATAGCTGGCAAATACAGAAAATTGACAAAGAAAACTATTCCAGAGCAGTGGCTTTTATTTTCTATCCTACCAGAGTAAGAAGCACATTTTACAGTGATTGCAACTTGGTACACACACTGAAACAAAAACAATACTTGTCCTTATTTTGTGTGACATTGTAACTTTCTATTTATAAATAAATGTTAGTTACTACCCACTAAATTAATTTCGTAATCTATTAATGGGTCGCTGTTTTGGAAACACTACCCTAGAATCTGGTGGCGCTGGTGGAAAAGAACCCACATGCCAATGCAGGAGACGTAAAAGACGCGGGTTCGATCCCTGGGTGGGGAAGATTCCCTGGAGGAGGAAATGGCAACCGACTCCAGTATTCCTGCAGGGGGAATCCCATGGACAGAGGAGCCTGGCAGGCTATGGTTCATAGGCTTGCAAAGAGTCAGACATGACCAAAGCGACTTAGGACGCTCGCATGCACCCTAGAATCTGTTGGGAGATAGTATTCTTTTGTGAGAGAACAGGGTAAGCGGTGATGTCACCAGAAAAGCCCATTAAAAATTCCTAGGAAATAAAAATAGAATCTTGGTAATAAAGTCTAACCTTTTTTTTTCTTTCCTGTCTTTCCTTTGTGCTTAGTCCAGTTTCACTTGCTTATGGAGGGCTGCCTCACACCCATCACTTCAGCCGAGAGTTTCTGTGCAAAACGGCTGCTCGGACACCTCAGCTCAGCTGGCCCTGTGCAGCAGCTGTGCGCCCAACACTGCAATTCAAGATGGCGGCAGAGCGGGCCGTGTGCAGACACACTGCTCCCAGCAGTGCAACCTGGAGCTTGGCGCACGGCAGCTGTACCCACACTACAAGATCTCTGCCCCATCACTGATGACAAGATCCCTCTGTGCAGCCCCGCCCAGGGCCTCTTGGGAAGTGTGTGGACTCTAGAGGCACAAGTTGCCACCTCTCCATTCTTTGACGGGAAGAGCACAGCGTCCCTTTACTTCTGAACCCAGTTCAGCCTCATTCTATTGGTTCCAATGACACGAGGCAGGAGGACCCTTTTGGGGACCTGAGATAGGAGGATCAGTAATAATAGAAGGAACTGTAGCTATCTGATTTTCTCCCCCCATTCTTCTCTCAAATCCTTGCCCATCAACCTCTCTGCTCTAGTCACTACTGCCTCCTGTTTCTCAACATTCACTAAAAAGCTCATTCCTACCTTCATCTACCCTTCCAGCTAAGTTTCCATTTCCCTTCTTTTTTCAAAAGCCTACCCTGAGTTTCTGCCTGATCTACTGATAGTCATCCAGGCTTACCCACTGTAGGTGAGACAAGATGATGCTGTCAGGCCTCTCCACTCAACAGTGTGAGCCCTTCCCTGCTTCACTTAATTGCTCCCGTCTCAGCTCAGTTTCTGGCTCTTGGCTCCATTTTCCATGAACAGTCCTTCTCTAGTCTCTGGACTTAGTTTGCTATTTGGTGTCTGGTCTCTCAAGTTCTTATCTAATTGCTCTCCATTAAGAACATGGATAATGTGTTATCACCACCATAAAAACAAAATCTTTGGGATCAGACAAAATCCAAGACACTCACCAGCTATATGATCTTGGGTATATCATTTGATTTCCCTGAGCCTCGGTTACATCATCCATAAAACTGGATGCAGGCTTGTGAAGGGTAAACTAATCCTTATAAAATGCTTACTTAATGCCTGGCATATAGCAAACACTCTCTAAATGTCATCTATGATCAGTATTATTACTGTTGCTGTTATTATTGGTTTAACCTACTGGCTTGTTTCCCTTCCCACCCAAACTACAACATCCGGTCTTTGAAAGACAGAGAGGTTCAGAGTTTGAGACTACCTAGTGTAGCTGTACTTTCCAGTTCCCCTATTCCCCAATTTCTCTCCAAACATCTTCTGTGTGTATAGTATCATTTTTCACTATATCTATCCCAGTTAGAATCTTCAATGAATCCCATAGTTCCCTCCTTCATGGTTCCTGACAAGAGTTGTGATGCATGATGTAGGTGGACATTCCTACAAAGGTCAGTTCTGATCATTTAGTTGCAATGATGGACCATAGATAGGAAGTAAGCCCAAGAATTCCACGCCTCCTCACAAGCAAGCCACCCAAACAGGTTATAACCTTCTACCATAAAAACCAGGTGTGGCCAAATTTATCCCATTCAGCAAGGATAGACTGAAGAAGGGACTGTTATGGAGCCCAAGGGACACCCTGACAGCTCACACAGGCTCTGTGTACAATCAACACCAAGCCAAAACTAGTATTTGCAGCCTTAGTTTCATGAACTATCTCCCACTTCACATGTTCTGTACCTCTCCCATTAATACAGTTCCAGTGAGCCTGGTCATGCTTTTGCTCCTCATCCTTCCATGTCCTTGCCCTTGCCTTATTCCTTTGATTCAGTGTATTTCTCTCCTTGGCTTTGGCTGTCCTTCCAGCTATTTTTGGTCTCTGCTTTGGGTTTAATGTACTTACAAACCACCCTAACTCCTTCATATTTATACCCCCTGATTTAACTTGTCCATGATTCCTTCTTCCAATATACAGCTATCACTCACCCCCAACTTTGACCTGTGTTAGCCCCATAGATGAGACCATGAAAAGTAGCAATCTTTGATATAAATGACTTTTTGGATAATAGTTCATCAGTTATATTTTTGGATCTACAAGCAAAACATCTGGGGCATGGTCACTTAGTCTATTATCTGGAAAATTGTCATTGTCCTCCTTTTTCTGATGAGATTATATCGGCTTGGATATGGGGCTTCTCTGGTGGCTCAGTGAAAGTGAAGTGAAAGTCTCCCAGTCGTGTCTGACTCCTTGCAACCCCATGGACTACACAGTCCATGGAATTCTCCAGGCCAGAATACTGGAGTGGGTAGCCTTTCCCAACCCAGGGATTGAACCCAGGTCTCCCGCATTGCAGGCGGATTCTTTACCAGCTGAGCCACAGGGAAGCCCAAGAATACCTATCCCTTCTCTAGGAGATCTTCCCAACCCAGGAATCAATCTGGAGTCTCCTGCATTGCAAGCAGATTCTTTACCAACTGGGCTATCAGGGAAACTCAGACAGATTGGTCAAGAATCCACCTGCAATGCAGGATATCTGGGTTCGATCCTTGGGTTGGGAAGATACCCTGGAGAAGGACATGGCAACCCACTCCAGTATTCTTGCCTGGAGAAACCCATGGACAGAGGAGCCTGGCAGGCTATATAGTCCATGGGTCACTAAGAGTCAGACACAACTGAGTGACTAACACTTATTTTTTAATCACTTATGGCTGTGTAGGAGGTGGTAATTGACTTACCTTGAAATCAGGATCTTCCAGCTTCAGAGAATAGTGGTTAAGATCACAGTAATTAAGAACCCAAACTCCAAAGTTCAGATGACTCAGATTTAAATCCTGCTCCATCAACTTACTACTATATTTTGAGCCTTTTATTTTTTCATTTGTTTTTTTGGTAATTGGGGTTTGATTATTTGGGTGCTATTTAAATAAACAAGGTAACAAGCATCTTAATCATATCAAGTTAGAAATATCAGAATCATTCAGTAAAGTTTAGATATTGGCTCCTCTGCTTTCTTTGCCTCTGCTCTCCTCAGTTTCTCTCTTTTGCATTCATGAATTCCTTTGCATATTGACTCTACTAAATTATTTATCTATCATGTTGTTTGGCACTGTGCAGGGTCAGAGAGATACAAAGATAAGTCATGGACCGTACCTTTAAAGTTGGATAATATATATATATATTTATCTTCCCAACCCAGGGACATATATATAAATGACAGAGGGACTTGCAAATAAATACAGGCATTAAAATGCTAAGCGTGATGAACTTCCCTGGTGGTCCAGTGCTTAAGAATCCACCTACCATTGCAGGGGACACAGATTCGACCCCTGGTCCAGAAAGATGCCACATGCCACAAGGCAACTAAGCCTGTGAGCCACAACCACTAAAGCCTGCATGCCTTAGAGACTGTGCTCTGCACTAAGAGAAGCCACCACGGGAAACCCATGCACCACAACTAGAGAGTGGCCCCCACTCGCTGCAACTAGAGAAAAGCCCACACAGCAACAAAGACTCAGCACAGCCAAAAATAAATTAAAAAAAATTTAAAACCCTCATTACCTATGAGCCCCCAATTTCCCTTAAAAAAAAAAATGCTACAGGTGCTGAGATAGAGAATGTTTCAAGGTACATTGGAGCATAAGGGAGGGCACAGGTTACACCTGAGGGGACAAAGTGGAGGATGATATCAAGAAGTAAAGGAAGTCTGTGGAAAAGGTTGATGCCCAGGTCAAATCTTGAAGCTGTCCTCCTTTTCACTTGCAGCCTCAGACCAATTCGAACCCTGAGGAAATCTGATTAAGACAGTCTCTACAAAAAAGCTCAGAAATGTCACCCCATGTCCTGGATTCCAGGGGCCTAGTTCCAATGGCTGGGGCTCCCACGTTGCCTCCCTGGTCTCCTTGTTGGCATCAGTTAAGGAATTTGAAGTCATCAGGAGTAACCTCCAAGTCCACAGTCATAGCTCTGTTGTATCTCTCCCAATACCCCATAAAAGGCTCAGTTCTTAGTATTAAGCTAGTCTTTATCAGTGTGGTATCCAAATCTTTCCCGAACACTTAAGCCCTTCTTAAGTGATCAGAGTCCTTGTGACTTGTCTTTGCCAGACTCTTCTCTGGGATCTGGGTCTTGTTTTGTATCCCAGTTGGAGTTCTGCCATCCTCCCGAATGGCCAACTATCTACTAGCTCTGCTTGAATTCCCAGCCCCACACTGGGGCCCCCACCTAACTGGAAAACTTAGCCCAAGTATATCTGGATTGAGACTAACTTTCAGTAGAGACTCTTTCTTTGACAAATTCTAGTCTCCTCTGAGCCCTCTTCTTACCTGATCTCACCCTTGGTGCTCATCCTGCCTTTGGCTGCCCAGACCAGTTTTTGCAAGAATTCTGCTAAGTAAGTTTAGTGTTTCCCACCCTTGATGTCTGATCACCCTTGACATCTGATCAAGTTCCTCATCCTCCACTTTTGATGTATAAGTCCTTGGTCTGCCTTTTGCAAGAATCATGCTAGGTCAATTTAGCACAAATTCTCCTACATTTGGTGGCTCCTTGTAGGAATTTTCTATCCCATCCACTGATACCCTTCCCTTGGCTACAAATCTCCACTTGAATTTGCTGATTTGGAGTTGAGCTTGATTTCTCTCCCCATTTGCAATAGATTGGACACCTATTACAAGTAGTCGTGAATAAAGTCTTCCTTACCATTTTAACACTTTCAGAATAATTTTTTTAACACTTGTCATGCCTTTCAGACAATAACCATGGATAGCCCATGGCCCAGCTGTCCTTCTGGTCTACTGTAGGAATCGGGCCTCATTCCAGCTCCTTCTCACCAGCCCCAAGCTGACACATACGCAACAATACAGCTCATGTAGGAAATTCCCTGGTGGTCCAGTGGTTAGGACTCCACGGTTAGGATGCCATGCTCTCACTGCTGAGGGCCCAGGTTCAATCCCTAGTCGGGGAACTAAAATCTACAAGCTGTGCAGCCAAAAAAATATACAACTCAGGTAGACTCACCTGTAAATATGGATCTGGGGAATTGGGGCCAATTCTATTCCAACCAACATTCCCTAATTCATTCAGTCAACTGGATAATCAAAACATATGAATAAATTTAAGTGGTTTCTAAACATAAATATATTTTCAAAGACCTTCCTTATTTGTATTACAGACATTAACAAAATACATACACTCAAGGCATAAAATATCTGTGTGGTGCTCTTTTGCATAAAAAAAATCATAGTGGATACAGATCTCTGATGCTTCAGTGGTGCCATAAACAAATTCACTGGCCTGTTTTTGGACAAAGAATTATCTGAAATTTTACCTCTTGGGTTCCAAGAATGTTTTTGTTGTTAGTAGAGAGACTTTATTGTAAAAGCCTTCTCATCTAGACCTCTGGTGATTTTTCACGTTTTATTCATCTCTTTCATTTGGCTTCAAATGAGGTAAGGACTTGATTAAATTCAAAATTTACTGAATTTTGTCTTATTATCAGGTCCAGAATTTTCATTTCCCTTCACTGAGCTTGTTACTGAAGCATTCTGAAGGAAATGGCGAGTTAGCCATTCATTGGTTCTCATGGCTTTGCAGTGGAGGCAGGGCCTTTCCCTGATTTGGTAACCTCCCATATTCCTTTGCCTCTGAGCTATTTTTCTCTTCTTAATACCGGCTGGTGATGGGTGGTGTTCACTTTCACTCTCCTTCCATGAGGAGGCTCCGGAGTTAGATTCTTCACTGTCACACTCAGTAGTATCACTGTCATGTGGGGTCTGATTCACTTGACTGAATTCAGAATAGCGCCTCGCTCGTCTTTGTTCAAGACAGGCATTGACCAAAGCCACTTCTGAGTCAGTTACAGGGGTAAGTTGGCTCTGCTTTGGTTTTTTCATCATTTGCAAAGAATCCCAGGCACCCTCTTTGCCTCGCCGCTTATTGGAAATATCTTTGCTTTCTAACAACAATGAAAGAAATCAACAAGTTAGACACATTTTTGGTTACTATAACCTCATCTTACCTAAAAAGGAAGCCTATGGTGTGGCTCACTCTTTGCTGCCATTTGCCAAACCACCACTTTTCCCCACTCATTTTCAAGTGTTGGCAGCTGACTTCATTTTCCAGTGCCATACCAAAACTCCTAAAAACCAAAAGGATCAAATAGATGCTTGACATATTACTTTTGAAGTTTCATGGACCCTTGAAATAATATCAACGGAAAGGTCTCTAAACTTTTCTGAGGAGGACCCTTTTAACTTTTGCCTTGATTTTTTTTTTTAATATTTATTTTGATTTACTTATTTGGCTGCACAGGGTCTTAACTGTGGCATGTGGGATCTAGTTCCCCAACCAGGGATCAAACCGAGGACCCCACATTGAAAGATCAGAGTCCTAGCCACTGGACCACCAGGCAAGTCCCTGCCTTGATGTTTTGAAGATTCAAGTGTGTATATGAATGTGATTTGGGTAGCAGAAAATGAAAAAGGATTTTCTCTGTATACACTGGTGTACTGGACTTGGCTCATACCAGCGAGCTCACAAGAAATGATAAACTTTCCAGAACCTTGCAAGACGGCTGTTAAATGTAGCCATTAGTAAAACTTAAATTATACATGCTTACCACTAAATCAATCTGCTACAAATAAATGTAATAAATACTCAGAACTCATCACTTCCTTAATTATTTTACTACATTTCATTATGAGGTTTGCTCTTGAAGCTACTATTTATGTCTGTTCTTTCTGGATATTAAAAATACTATGTAATGATGTGTTGTTATACATCTCTTCCTAACTCCCATGTTCAGTGACATTATGTTGGTAACCTGAAAGTAGTTTTGATGGGATAAAAATCAACAAGCACTAAGAAGCAGGTATTCTTTTATGTAGATTTGTCTAGACAGGTTCTGTAGATTGTCTAGACAGGCTTCCCAGGTGGCACTAGTGGTAAAGAACCCGCCTACCAATGCAGGCGATATAAGAGACCTAGGTTCGATCCCTGGGTTGGGAAGATCCCCTGGAGGAGGAAATGGCAACCCACTCTGGTATTCTTGCCTGGAGAATCCAATGGATAGAGGAGCCTGGTGGGCTACAGTCCATGGGGTCACAAAGAGTTGGACACGACTGAAGCAACTTGGCACACAACCCAAAGTAGTGGAGAACATGTTACTGATGCAGATAACATTTAAAGGTATCATGCCTATAGCCGCTATAATGTGAACAGCACCCAAAAATGAGGAAATATTCTTCCAGAGTATTCTAAAACTATTATCCAGCTCAGCAAAGAAGTCATTCACATTATTAACAACCAAGTTAAGTTCCAACATACCTCTTTGTGTTTCTTTTGTCCTATTCCTTAACTTAAAGGAAAGTAACAGTCATATTGGAACTAAACCCATTTATCTATTGTAACTATAGGTTGGCTAAGGCTGAAAGTGGCCAAAATCAAAGAAGTACTTTGTGAGAATCAGTGGTCTATATGGAATTTACCCTAAAGTATATTATGTACTTTATTATTTGTAAATTATCTGATATACATACTTTACACTAGTAAAATTTTAAATGCTATATACTACACACATTTTTGGAGAGCCAGTTGTTAAAGACTTATCAGCACACCACTGCTTGTGCGTGCTTAGTCACTCCAGTCGTGTCTGACTCTCTGCGACCCCATGGACCATGGCCTGCCAGGCTCCTCTGTCCATGGGATTCTCCAGGCAAGAATTCTGGAGTGGGTTGCCATTTCCTTCTCCAGGGAGAAAGTATGAAGTGAGTGAAGTGAGTGAAGTGAAGTCACTCAGTTGTGTCTGACTCTGCGACCCCATGGACTGTAGCCTACTAGGCTCCTCTGTCCATGGGATTCTCCAGGCAAGAATTCTGGAGTGGGTTGCCATTTCCTTCTCCACCACTGCTTATAAGTTATTCAAAAAGATATCACGTATAGCTCATAGTCTTGCAGAAACACTAGCAATAATTATGTGTGAAAGGCAAGCTGTGTGATGGGAGAATGCTGAGAAATGAAAAGACAGCTTGAGCTCTACCTACCAGTAATGTGTAGCCTCTAGCAGCTCTGCTGAAGTAGCTAAGCTGTCCTTCTGCACCAAAGCAAAGTGCTCATCCATGGGCCACCAGAGGTCTGGGGAGGCTCTATAATGCTCTTGACTGTTTATCTCTGTTGTCTGCTTTCCACACCCAACACATATTTTTTTCATCATAGTCCAATATCAAAGAAGTGCTGGCTCTTACCTTTACTTGGTGAAGTACTTGTCCCATTGTCTTCATCCTTTTTCTTCTCAGACATCTATTTCAGAAATACAGATTAGTACTAGTGATCTCAGTTGGTTGTTTTTCACTCATATTTACTTTGACAGTGTCTAATTTTAAGCAGTCAGTGCGGTCCAATAACGAGAAGGCAATGGCACCCCACTCCAGTACTCTTGCCTGGAAAATCCCATGGATGGAAGAGCCTGGTAGGCTGCAGTCCATGGGGTCGCACAGAGTCGGACGCGACTGAAGTGACTTAGCAGCAGCAGCAGCGGTCCAATAAATACTTACTAAGTTACTATTATAGTGATCCTACTTCTGCAGCCCATTAAGAAGACCATGCTTTGACAGCAGGATCTACCAAAATGTTTTGAACAGCAAAATGGAAAAAAGATTGAGAGAAAATAAGACCAATGACAACCTATAAGTTATAAAGTTTTCCTGAACTCACTGACATTATAGAGAAATACTGTTTAAATGTCATTTAAAAATGACTCAGTAAAGAATCTGCCTGCAATGTGGGAGACTTGGGTTCAGCCTCTGGGTTGGGAAGATCTCCTGGAGAAGAGAATGGCTACCCACTCCAGTATTCTCGCTGAGAGAATTCCATGGACAGAGGAGCCTGGAAGGCTACAGTCTATGGGGTTGCAAGCAGTCAGACACAACTGAGCAACTGACACAAAACATAATCTTAAAAAAATGATAGTACTAGGATTAGTTTTAAATTACTTTTTAAAGGACATTTTATCAGGTCACATTATGATAATTCTTTAAGATCTTTATATGAATTTATAGATTTACTATCTCCTAAATCCTTCAGGAACATTATTCCAAAATGCAACCATAATATATTACTTGTGAACTTGGCAACCAGAAGAAATTGATTTATTTGAATAATTCCAATTTCAAATATTCTGCCCCAATACTCCATAAAATATATTTGTCCCATTTTTCAGATAAATATTCCACTTTTTGATGCTAAAAATTGTTTTGCCAAAAACTACACATACAAAGCAACTCTTTCAGAATATATCAAGTACTTTAGAAATACTCATAACACTTTTGGCACATAATAATTCTGGGAATCTATGACTCAGAAATAAACTCCAAAAGAAAGTTTTGTGTACAGACATATTCTCCCAATGTAATTAGGATAATATAAATACAAAATTCAAAAGTAGAAATAGTTAAATTATGATACAATCATATCATATATAGTTATAAAAATTATTATAATAAGGCTACATCATAACATGAGGAAATAAATATTATAATATTAATTTAAAAATCAAGATGCAAATTTGTATATGCAGTATGATCACAACTTAGCTAAAAATGTGAAAAGAAGAAATACTAAGGAATGTACACAAGAGTTAGCAATAGTGGCTTTGAGAGTTGAAACTGATTTTTTTTTCCATCTAATCCTTCAAACTGTCTACAATTAGGGGAAAAATGAATTTATGTAGAAAGCCAAACTACCTTTGGATTGAAAAGTACCATACTTGGGTATTTATAACTGCAGTCTGAGATCTTTGGCCCATTCTTTTCTTAATACTCCATCTTCACAATGTTTGGTAAGTTTCTCTAATGAGGTACCTCTTTGTTTTTGAGTTACTGAAATAATTTTCTGAGAATTTTGAGTGGCATCCTCTTTAAGGATACCTTTTTAAGAATGTTTTTGGGTGAGCTTATTTTAAATGTAAAATGTTTAGAGGTGATTATGAAGATATTAGAAGTTTATGAACTTTAAAAAGTTAGGTTTATTTTCTTTTCATGGAAAGCTTCCATATTTGAGTTGACGTCAAATCAAAATACAATCACAAAATCAAAAGAAAGATTTTACATCAAGCTAAGTGGAATCATATGAACTATGGTTACCAAAAGTATTTTATTAAGTGTCTCTGGGTTTGACTCAGTTGAGTGAAAACAGCAGAAGTGCCTGCCCCAAAGGGGAGGGTAGGACGGTAGGGAGCTCTGGGCTATGGCTCTGCCTTTCTGCCACTGGGATTTTACCAAGCCACTTAACCCCTTCTAAGCTCCACTTCCACATATGCAAAAAGAGGAGCTTGGACTGGGACTGGGACTGTTTGGGAAAATACCAGCACTGTCTGAATAAACACTAAACATAGCTAAACTAAATATAGCATATGGCAAGAATACACAGAAGAACTGTACAAAAAAGATCTTCACGACCCAGATAATCACGATGGTGGGATCACTGACCTAGAGTCAGACATCCTGGAATGTGAAGTCAAGTGGGCCTTAGGAAGCATCACTACGAACAAAGCTAGTGGAGGTGATGGAATTCCAGTTGAGCTATTCCAAATCCTGAAAGATAATGCTGTGAAAGTGCTGCACTCAAGATGCCAGCAAATTTGGAAAAGTCAGCAGTGGCCATGGAACTGGAAAAGGTCAGTTTTCATTCCAATCCCAAAGAAAGGCAATGCCAAAGAATGCTCAAACTACCGCACAATTGCACTCATCTCACACGCTAGTAAAGTAATGCTCAAAATTCTCCAAGCCAGGCTTCAGCAATATGTGAACCGTGAACTTCCTGATGTTCAAGCTGGTTTTAGAAAAGGCAGAGGAACCAGAGATCAAATTGCCAACATCCGCTGGATCATGGGAAAAGCAAGAGAGTTCCAGAAAAACATCTATTTCTGCTTTATTGACTATGCCAAAGCCTTTGACTGTGTGGATCACAATAAACTGGAAAATTCTGAAAGACATGGGAATACCAGACCACCTGACCTGCCTCTTGAGAAATCTGTATGCAGGTCAGAAAGCAACAGTTAGAACTGGACATGGAACAACAGACTGGTTCCAAATAGGAAAAGGAGTATGTCAAGGCTGTATATTGTCATCCTGCTTATTTAACTTGTATGCAGAGTACATCATGAGAAATGCTGGGCTGGAAGAAGCACAAGCTGGAATCAAGATTGCCGGGAGAAATATCAATAACCTCAGATATGCAGATGACACCACCCTTATGGCAGAAAGTGAAGAGGAACTCAAAAGCCTCTTGATGAAAGTGAAAGTGGAGAGTGAAAAAGTTGGCTTAAAGCTCAACATTCAGAAAACAAAGATCATGGCATCTGGTCCCATTACTTCATGGGAAACAGATGGGGAAACAGTGGAAACAGTGTCAGACTTTATTTTTCTGGGCTCCAAAATCACTGCAAATGGTGACTGCAGCCATAAAATTAAAAGACACTTACTCCTTGGAAGGAAAGTTATGACCAACCTAGATAGCATATTCAAAAGCAGAGACATTACTTTGCCAACAAAGGTTCGTCTAGTCAAGGCTATGGTTTTTCCTGTGGTCATGTATGGATGTGAGAGTTGGACTGTGAAGAAGCCTGAGTGCCGAAGAATTGATGCTTTTGAACTGTGGTGTTGGAGAAGACTCTTGAGAGTCCCTTGGACTGCAAGGAGATCCAGCCAGTCCATTCTGAAGGAGATCAGCCCTGAGATTTCTTTGGAAGGAATGATGCTAAAGCTGAAACTCCAGTACTTTGGCCACTTCATGTGAAGAGTTGACTCATTGGAAAAGACTCTGATGCTGGGAGGGATTCGGGGCAAGAGGAGAAGGGGACGACAGAGGATGAGATGGCTGGATGGCATCACTGACTTGATGGACATGAGTCTGAGTGAACTCTGGGACTTGGTGTTGGACAGGGAGGCCTGGCGTGCTGCGATTTATGGGGTCGCAAAGAGTCGGACACGACTGAGTGACTGATCTGATCTGATCTGATAGTCTATGAAAGCAAAAGGGTAAATGTGTCTTAAAAAGTGGCAGATCCAGAGGAGATCAGTGTGCTTTATGTTGGAGGATAATTATCACCACATTTCCATCATGATTTTACCATTACTTCAAGGTTTGTAAATAAAGGTTCACAATTTAGCAGAGAAAATTAAGTTCAAAGTGAAGAGGAAATTTCATCCTTTTTGACTAGCTTGCATGTGGTTCTCAGATTTCAAATCTGGGACCCTTTAAGCTGCCATAAGGGTATAAAGAGAAAGACAAAACCTCTAAGATAATTAAGGTTTTAATCAGCACTTCAGTTCAGTTCAGTTCAATCGCTCAGTCATATCCGACTCTTTGCGACCCCATGGACTTTAATCAGCACTGAATAGATATAATTCAACATTTCAACTATGCTATGAAACTAACAAATGATACGGCAGGAAACCTGGGTCTATTCTGTCATAACCACTCATGACATTGGACAAGTCACTTAATCTCTTTGGGCTTTATCTATGGAAAACAAACAAACAAACAAAGGAATGATACCAATATCTTCCTTGCCTACAAAGAGGAGGCTGGACCATATGCTCTTTTGAGGTCCTTGAAGGTCATTGCTCTATGACTCCGAAAAGCTGGTGCAAGTATGGGAGCAGAGAAATAGCTTAGACCTCTCAAGTGGTCTTCATGATGAAATTGTCAAGAATCATTTTCAATTTTTTATTAATTTTCTAAAGTAGCTTTTCTTGCCAATCTAGAAAAATTCAATGTACTTAGCTAGGGAGTCTAAGACCTGTATAAGTTATCAGTATTTTGAATATTCTTTTGGCAAAATATCTACCTTAAGCATATAGACTGTAGATAAAACTTTTTATGGGGAGGAGGTGGAGAATAGTCTTTGATTATTATAATGGAATCTAGCTGGCATAGACATAATATGCCTCCTCCTCTCCATCCATCTAGAGCTGATACAGCACTCAGTTTAGCTGACCATTGCCAGCCCAGTGCTCTGGCTGTAAGGCTCAATGGTAGTGGTTTTATTAATCATCAGCCTGGTAATAATGGCCAGCAAGGATTCCATATCAGTGACTTATAAAAGCTCGGTTACTCATAATACATGGGAGCATCAAAGCTCTGATTAAGTGAACTATCTCACTCCTTGTGTGTATGTGTGAAAGTTGTTCAGTCATGTCCAACTTTCTGTGACACCATGGACAGAGGAGCCTGCCAGGCTCCTCTGTCCATGGAATTCTTCAGGTAAGAATACTGGAGCGGGTGAAAGAAAGAAAGTACAAATCACTCAGTTGTGTCCGACTCTTTGCAACCCCATGAACTGTAGCCTACCAGGCTCCTCCATCCATGAGATTTTCCAGGCAAGAGTACTGGAGTGGGTTGCCATTTCCATCTCCAGGCAATCTTCCCAACCTGGGGATCAAAACCAGGTCTCCCACATTGCAGGAAGATTCGTTACCATCTGAGCCACGAGAGATGGCCAAGATGGCATTTTCTTCTCCTAGTAGTGGTCCAGAGGGGTGACTTTAGCTCTGTTTAGTTCTGGATCTTATTCTGTGTGGATAATGTACTGCCTCATTCCCACAACATGTATCCTACAAATATGACAACTTTGGTATCTTTGATTAGAATTACATCCAAAGGGAATTTGGAGGTCATTAACCAGTAGGGAGATCAGCCCTGGGATATCTTTGGAAGGAATGATGCTAAAGCTGAAACTCCAGTACTTTGGCCACCTCATGCGAAGAGTTGACTCATTGGAAAAGACTCTGATGCTGGGAGGGATTCGGGGCAAGAGGAGAAGGGGACGACAGAGGATGAGATGGCTGGATGGCATCACTGACTCGATGGACATGAGTCTGAGTGAACTCCGGGAGTTGGTGATGGACAGGGAGGCCTGGTGTGCTGTGATTCATGGGGTCGCAAAAAGTCAGACATGACTGAGCGACTGAACTGAACTGAACTTGAACCAGTAGGGAAGTTTATCCCAGCTTACTTAGCATGTGGAGAATTTAGCAACTGAGAACAATCTAAATGTCTCAAAATTGCAGATTTGCTATGCTGCAACCGTAAGACAAAATTATGCAGTCATTAAGAGTGCTTCTTCTGTGTGAAAATAATTCGATAAAGTATTACAACATAATGTTAAGTTTAAAAAAGCAGGATATGAAAATATATACAACATAATGCAAACCATCTAAGATAAAAAATAGAGATGAAGAGCGATATACTATGATATAAAAAAAAAAGAACTAGAAGAACATACTCCAAAATGTTAACAGTGGTTATCTCTAGGAAATAAGAAACAGTACATCAATTTTCTTCATCCTTTTCTATATTTTTGGATCCTCTAAAATGATACTGCATTATTTTCAAAACTAGAAAACAAACTTGTAAAAACTAGTTTCACCACTGTAAAATGTATTTTATGGAAATTCCCTAGTATACAGTAAATCTATTTAAATATATATTATTTAAAATGAAAAATCATATCCTACCCAGACAGAAGCCCGAGAGAAGAACATCAGGACCAGTATAATGACAAAATACCAAAGCAGGAAGTTCCCTATTGTCCCACAAGAGTCATCCTTCCGGCATTCATAATCTTGATTTGGAATGGTAAAACTTATAGGAATGGCAGGAGGATCCACCTCCCAAAATAAAGAAAAAAGATCTCCCATGATGACTTCTTGCTTTGAAAATAAAACATACTCATAGGGATGAAGATGACTGGGAAGTACTTGAGGTGTATGACAACTTCCTTGGCAACCTATTATGACATATACACTTCATTAATTGTGACAGGAACTGACAAACGTTTCTTGGATTCCTACATTTTTGGAAGATTTGTGTAAGTCACATCTATGAAAATTTAAGGTAATTCCCCATACCTCAATATGGTGCATTCTGCCTTAATCTTTTTGTATGTGTGTCTTGAAACTTGTATACATGGTATTTTCTTTACGTAAATCTAAGTCTTGAAGGTATCCATTCATTTTTCAGTCTCTTTGATATACATCATACCAATGTAATTTAACACACATAGTTCTAATGTGTTGTGGACTGAACTGTGGTCCCCAAAAAGCCTATGTTGAAACCTCAAGCCCCAATTTGACTATAATTGTAGATAGAGCCTAAAAAGAGGTAATTAAAGTTAAATGAAGTCATAAGGATGGGGCCCTAGTCCAATATGACTGGTGTTCTTATGAGAAAAGGAAGAGATATCAAGAATGGGCAAGCACAGGGGAAAAAAAAGAAAAGGCTATGGGAGGACACAGAAGAGGGCCATCTGCAAGCCAAAGGACACAGGCTCAGGAGAAATCAATCCTGCTAGCACCTTGATCTTAGATTTCCAACCTCTACAACTGTGAAAAAAATTAATTCCTATTGTTTAAGCTATGCAGTCTGTGGTATTTTCCTATGGCAACCCTGGAAAACTAATACATAATGCCAACAATATATCTAAATTAGGTAGTAGTAGTGTTCCTTTCTAAGCCTTGAATAAATGCACAGTAATTCACAGATTACATTAAGAAGGAAAACATAGATGTGTCTGTTGTGAGTTACATAAAACATGTACAGTTTCTTTCAGACATGTGTTGGGGAGGAAACTGGTATTCTAATTTTCTGTGTGTGTTAGTTGCTCAGTCGTGTCCAACTCTTCTTTGAGATCCCATGGACTATAGCCCACCAGGCTCCTCTGTCCATGGATTCTCTGGGCAAGAATACTGGAGTGGGTTGCCATTTCCTTCTCCATTCTAATTTTGAACATTTGAACAATTTTCAAGTTAGTTCATCCCTAAATCTAAAACTAGAGCAAACCACGGTTGCTGCTAAGGCAATCTGCTGCTGCTGCTGCTAAGGCTCTTCAGTCATGTCCGACTCTGTGTGACCCCATAGACGACAGCCCACCAGGCTTCCCCGTCCCTGGGATTCTCCAGGCAAGAACACTGGAGTGGGTTGCCATTTCCTTCTCCAATGCATGAAAGTGAAAAGTGAAAGTCGCTCAGTCCTGTCCAACTCTAGCGACCCCATGGACTGCAGCCTACCAGGGCCCTCCATCCATGGGATTTTCCAGGCAAAAGTACTGGAGTGGAGTGCCATTGCCTTAAAAGTATAAAAATTCCACTTAAAAAAAAAATCAGTTAGATCTTTAAGAGCATAGCATACCTGCAGATTTTCATTAACATGCAATACCACAAGAAAACTTCATTTTCTTCTGTTGGAACTTAGAAGCATTTTAGGAAAATTTCTGGCCATTGGGACATGCTGTGACAATCCACTGGTTTATCAGGACCAGTGTGATGTTTGTATTAGAGACACGCTTCGTTGCATCCCCACAAGCAAGTCTCCAGACCTTGTGCATCCTGAACCTTGACTGTTTCAGGCCCGCGTCACCTCCTCCAGGAAGCTTGCAGGGATCTCTGGCTGGGCCCGCCATGCTTCCTTAGGGCTCACTGCACTCCACCTCACCTACCTTTCTAGTGCACCTTCCCGCCTCCCCATTCCACCCCAATCCCCTCTCGGAGCTACTCCAGGCAGAAACCAGGGAAAGTTTTACTTTCACATCATCCCGCGCGCGGTTCAGCGGCACATTGTAGGCATCTATATTTGTTAAATAAAAGCAAACTGAACTCCCCGATGAACCTTTTCCTCAGGATTAGAAGTTCTTCCAAAGAATATGCATGAAGAGTAAAGACTGTTTCTTTTTAAAACCTCAAAACCACTAACAACTTTAACAAAACACAATTTGGTTTTTCTTGTTACTGCTGCAACCTCATTACACGGATATTTAAAAATTTACATGGGGTCAGGACACATAATTTTTTTTAACACAGAGGTGTGAAAAATGCTTTCTCATTGCTGACGGTGTCTGGACACATTACCAAGTACTCTGTATCCTACAATTACCCACATTGCTTAATAAAATCTGCTCAAAAATATAAGTCCATAAACGCCCAAAGGAAGCTAAAATGATATTAATATATAGAAAATCAGCTTGTTATAGTTATTACTTTTTACTGTGGGTTCAGAACCTGGTCTGAATTTTTGCTGCTCTGCTTTCTCCCCGCACCAGAGTGGGAGCCACAGATCAGGAGGCTGTTTCCCTGGTAACGCTTCTAGCCTTTCCCCCGCCCCTCCTCCTCTTCCCGCGAGAAGAGACAGTCCCGTCCTTCCGGTAACTGTAGACGCACGAGCCGGTCGACTTCGCTGTCGCGCTTGGTTTCGCGCATGTGCGGTGGAGAGTGGCGCGAACCCGCCGCTTCCGGCCGAAGAACACGGTGCGTTTTCGGGGTCATCTTTGTGCTTCCTGGAATAGGAGTACGCGCGGCCGTAGGAGTTTCGCGCCTGCGGACCTGGCGAGGGTTCAGCCAAAGGGGAATGTGGCCAGACCACCCACTGCCCGTAGTGGAAGGGAGGAAAGAAGCCATAGGAGTTGCTAAAGTTTGTACTGGGACAGCCAGGGAGGGAAGCTTTCTGCACTGGGGAATATTGACTCCTGGTCAGGGTGGCGGGAAGGGTACTGGTCTGTACTTAATGGGATACGACTCCCTAGAGCAGGAACAGGCCTTAACACTTGTCTGCAAAAGATTGGCCCTAGCGAAACAGGAAGTATACATCCCAATGTGGACCAAAACTGCTCACTGTCCCCACTCACCCTTACTCCCTTCACACCGCGAGTATTCGCCCTTCTAAAACTTAAATCCTTATACTTTTATTAGCAACACAAAACGGAGATGGCCTGGGTGCAGAGTTGGTAAAGATCGTAGGCAGTTAATGATTTCTGCACAAGCATGTAGCAGGCAAATAATGACATGTTTTATTTGGAATATTCTCTCACCAAACTTGGTATTTTGGATTTCTTATAGCTCTTGGCCTGGTCCTTGTTACATATTCCAAAAACACAACACTAACCCTTGAATTGCAAAGTAAGACAGTTTTCTTTATTGGGAATGTTAAATTATTCTCTGAAGGGACCACCCAGTTCTCTATTGATTACACTGTGGTGCCAATGAAGCTGTCATTTAGGGTTCCTTTTTCATATTAAAGGGTATTAATTAATATTAAAGGGTATTAACTAATATTAAAGGGTAAAAACTATTTGGAAAAACATTTGAAAGATGAGGAAAAGTATGTGCAATTTTAAGTTACCCACTGGGCGACTGAACAACAGTAATAGACACAAGTTTGATTTCTTAAATGGAGCAGTAGTTCCTTTTGATTAATTCCTAAGCTTTTTGATTTTGAACAGATGCAGGGGGAGCCAAACCCAAGTGCTTCCCTTATTGACAGAACCATCAAGATGAGAAGAGAAACAGAAGCTAGGAAAGTGGTTTTAGCCTGGGGACTCCTAAATGTGTCTATGGCTGGAATGATATATACTGAAATGTAAGTTAATTAGCCAAAAAAAAGTGGGAAAAAAGTAAAAATTGAAGAGGCCAACAGTTGGTTCCACAGGTTTTGTGTTTTGATTTTTGGGGGGGGTGTGTGTGTCTTAATATTAAAAAGCCTTTCTGATTTTTTTCAGGACTGGAAAATTGATTAGTTCTTATTATAATGTGACATATTGGCCCCTCTGGTATATAGGTAAGTAATTTTCACTGTGATTTAGTTACTCGCAATGGAAAACTGCTCTCAAGTTGAATTCAACTTAGTATTCATTCCTTTATTCAACACATATTTGAATGCCTGCTATGTTCCCAAAACTGGGAATACACCAGGAAGGGAACAAGGTCCGTACCCTCATGGGAGGAATACTCTAGCAGAAGAGACAGTCAAGTTAATAAACAGTACAATTCCAGGTAATCATGAGTTCTGTGAAGAATAATAAACTTTGGAGCTGGTAAGATTTGTATTTGTTATTCTCCCTGAATTGCCTTCTTTACTTCTCTACGTTTTCACCTTTCAAGACCAACCAGATTTTTTTCCCATTGATCCCTTCCTCGGTTTCCTCTCTCTGTTCTTCAGTAGTCCTTAGGTATAAAGAGTCTTTGTGGTCATTAAAATAAATTCCAAAGTCTAATACATACATTAAAGTCTTGATAGGGAAGTGATGGGGCAAGTGGAAGAGCACGAGTTTTGAAATCTGTATCCCTGAGTTAGAATCTGGCTTCAGTAACTAGCTGGGTGCTATTGCAAAAGTCACCTGACTTCTTTACACCTGTTGGCAGAGCTTTAAAATAAAGGTGAAAATGTTTATTGTAAAAGGATTAATGATACTATTTTGAAACTCACTGGTAAATGCCCTACACATAATAGACATTCATTAGATGTTAACTGTTAATGAGGAATAAGAATATAGTTTTTAATTTTTTTGTTGTTAATTTGCTAAAGTATGCATGGTTTTGTTTCTCCCATTTAAATGTTCCACTCCCCTTTTGAAAAATAAATTGTTCTCTTCCAGAGCTTGCCCTTGCATCTCTCTTCAGTCTAAATGCCTTATTTGATTTTTGGAGGTATTTCAAATACACTGTGGCACCAACAAGTTTGGTTGTTAGCCCTGGACAGCAAACACTTTTAGGGTTGAAAACAGCTGGTAAGTGTTTTATACCTTTTGCAAAGGTGAGGGGAAAGTTTGGCAGTAAATCTCTCAATTTAATTTTCTCATAAACTCAGCTAGAAGGGATTTCTAACGCCATCTGATTCAACTCTATTAAACAGTTTTACAATAAATTGTCTTAAGATCAATGATTATATTCCTATTTATATAAATTAAATAACATTCATAGCCTCATGGAAGTTTGTTCCATTGTTTAATTACGGTTAAAATTAAATGACTAATTTTTGCTGCATTAAAGCCAGTTTCTTATTTTGAACTTGATGGAAAATGGTACACAACCATTTGTGTCTTTTGGTAATAAGACTTTATGTAATTTAACAACCAAGTCACACTTACTTACCATTTCCCTGACAAAAAAAGATTCAGTTCATTGCATTTGTTTTCATAGAAATTTTATTTACTTTATGTGTGCTCAGTTGCTCAGCCGTGACGGATTCTTTGAAACTCACTGGTAAAATTTTTAATCTATGGACTGTGGCCCTCGGGGCTCCTCTATCTGTGGAGTGGGTTGCCATTTCCTCCTCCAGGGGATCTTCCTTGCCCAGGGGTCGAACTCTCGTCTCTTGTGTCTCCTGCATTGGCAGGTGGTATACTTACACACAGTTATTTGTTTGTTCCTTCTAGTTGTACAGACTACTCCTCCACGTGATCTGGCAGCAGCCCAAATCCCTCCCTCTCCACCTTCTCCTTCAATTCAGGGTCAGAGTGTGTTAAGTTATAGCCCATCTCGCTCACCCAGTACCAGCCCCAAGTTCACCACCAGCTGTATAACTGGATATAGCCCTCAGCTGCAAGGTCTGTCATCAGGTGGCAGTGGATCTTACAGCCCCGGAGTGACCTACTCACCCATCAGTGGTTATAACAAGGTAGGCCTCTTATCTCCTACTATTTGACTTACTGTTTCTATTACTACTACTATTTTGATTACTATTTTAGAAGTGGGAGGTTTGAATTGAAAATCATCTAGTGAGTCAAAACTCTTTTTTTTTTTAATCAATGAAGAAACCCAGAACCAGTGGGTAATTGACTTGCCCAAATTTGCCTATATAAGAGCCAAGAATAGGGCTTCCCTGGCGGCTCAGCAGTGAAGAATCTGCCAGCCGGTACAGGAGACATGGGTTTGATCCCTAGTCTGGGAAGATTGCCGTGAGACAACTAAACCTTGCACTGCAGTAACTGAGCCTGCCCTCCAGAGCCTGGGAGCCACAACTACTGTGCCGTGTGCTGCAACTGCTTAATAAGAGACGACCGCAATGAGAAGCCCGCACAGGAGAGGGAAGCCCCCACTCTCCACAGCTAGAGGAAAACCTGCACACACAGCAGTGAAGACCCAGCACAGCCAAAAATTTTAAAAAAGAGCCAAGAATAGAACCCAGATTTCCTGACACCAGTTAGAAGTTCTTTATATCACATCTTAAAAGAATCCTCCAAAAAAAAAAGATTTAGCTTTTGCAAAAGACAGTGTACTGAGGGTCACCATCTAGGATTTTTCTGCAGAGTCTTTATTTATTTATTTGTTTAATTTTATTTTGGGGCATACAGCATGGCATGTAGGGTGATGGTTCCCTACTATCTCTTGTTAAGTGAGGAGTGTCTGGCAATGAAAACAAGACCTGTGTGCAAGTCTTTGTATGGATATACATTTGCTTTTTTGGGTAAATGCAAGGGAGCAGGATGTTTGCTATTGTATGGTTTAGTTTTGTACAAAAGTGCCAAACTGTCTTCCAAAGTGACTACTGTTTTGCATTCCACCAGCAATGAATCCAAGTTCCTGTTACTCTACATCCTTGCCAGCGTTTGATGTTGTCAGTGCTCTGGATTTTGACCATTCTAGTTGGTGTGTTACTTTTTGAAAGTTCAAAAACCACAACAAAGAAGTATCAATTAAAGAGAAATAAAGTCAAGTTCTTTCACTTTGTACAGCTGGCAAGCTATAGTCCCTCTCCTTCTTCTCCGTATCCTACCACTGTTGGTCCAGTGGAGAGCAGTGGGCTGAGATCTCGCTACCGCTCCTCACCCACCGTCTACAACTCCCCTACTGACAAAGAAGACTACATGACCGACCTGCGAACCTTGGATACTTTCCTTAGAAGTGAAGAAGAAAAACAGCAGAGAGTTAAGCTGGGTATGTATATATTTTACTTGGAGCTAATATACATATTTGGGGTGTTGGTTATTGTTCATATATTATTTTTTTTACTTTGATCCCATGCATAATTGTTTTAAATCTTTTTACTAATACACCTTGTGTAGCTTAGCAGAGGAATTTATTTTGTTTTTGTACTTTGTGCTGTTGGAGAAGGCAATGGCACCCCACTCCAGTACTCTTGCTTGGAAAATCCCATGAGCAGAGGAGCCTGTTAGGCTGCAGTCCATGGGGTCGCTAAGAGTCGGACCCGACTGAGCGACTTCACTTTCACTTTTCACTTATATACATTGGAGAAGGAAATGGCAGCCACTCCAGTGTTCTTGCCTGGAGAATCCCAGGGATGGGGGAGCCTGGTGGGCTGCCGTCTGTGGGATCGCACAGAGTCGGATACGACTGAAGTGACTTAGCATAGCATAGCATAGCATTTTGTGTTGTTAGAATCAAGTTCATCAAAATTTAAGATGTAAAATAGAGCTGAGCTAACAGAAATCTTAAACCTTTCATTTACGATTAAAAGCTTTTTTGTAAAATGTAATTTATAATTTGTTTAAAAGTTGAGGTTATAAAATGTTTTTGAAGCGGTGTGTGGCAGGGCCTGGTGAAGTGAGGGTTGTCTATTGGGGTAGTTCTTGTGAAGGTCGGTGTAGCAGGGAGAATGGAGGGAGCATGGATTTACACCAGACATGCTGCTGTTCTTCAGAACATTTTTTAACTTGTCTCTTGTTTACCTTGGGAAACAATGTTAGCAAATCTTCATCTCTTTGGGGTGGATTTGATTATTACAAAGTCAATTATTTGAAACCAAATTAGGTTATCGAGCCGAGTAATGATTTTTCCCCCTCAGGAACTTTCACAGAAAGCGCCTTCGGTGCTAAAGCACGGCTGCAATGAGGAAGCCAGTTATTGGACCATGGCTCTTTGTGTCACTCGAAGTCTCTCTATTGATTTTTAATTTAATTTTGCCTGAAAGTGCCACAGATGTCAAAGAAACAAATCAATATTACCTTGTTATTTGTCGATACATGCTTTTTCTTCTTTTTAAATTTGGAAATATTTCAAGGAAACCAAAAATTACAGAGTAAAATACAAAGAACCCTGTGTACCCTCTACATTGCCTTTGTCACAGCCAGATATTTTCTGGCTTCCATTTTTATTTCTTCTTTGACCTATACAAGTTATTTAGAAATACTGTTTAGAAGTATTATTGGTGATTGGTGTTGCTTTGAATTTCCAAATATGGGAAATGAAAGGCTTCGTTATCTTTTTTTTCCCTCCCCTAAGTTAATTGTACGGTGACTAGAGATTTTGATCTGTACCCTATTAATTTTTTCATAGTTTTTGAAACCTGTACCTAGGCCTGCTATTTATGACCACTTTTTGTGAGTGGATCTTAGTGTGTTGAAAGAATGCATAGTCTATAAATATTGGGCTTCTTGTTTGTTCATTGAGTCAAGCTTCATAATGGTATTCTTAAATTCTTTATTAATTTTTATCTGCTTTATTTATTACTATGAAAGTGTGCTAAATGCACCCACTGATTGTTTCCCAATAAATGTCTCCCTGTAACTGTCAAATTTGCTAAATGTTTATGAGATTGTTATGTGCATGTAAATTCAGAATATCCTTCTAGTCAGTTACTCCTTTTATCTTTATCTCTTAGGCTTTTTGCCTTTGAGTCTGTTGTGTCTGACAGTAACAGCTATACTAATTGCCTGTGTATCTATGTCTATCTATATACTTTTAAGCCTTCTGGGCCCATAGGTTTTAGGTAATTAAGTATTTTGTATGAATTAATCTGTATTGATATTTTGTGGAAAACTACTTTGAGACTATAAATATCCTTTTCCTTATCAAATTTTCACTTAATAGCCTTAATACCCTTTTAAGATTCTTTTCAAAGTTAATTATTACTGGTTGTCATGGTACTTCTCTAATTTTTCATTCCTTTTTTTATTTATCCCTTTTTTGTTTTTTATAAACTTTGTGTGTGTGTGGTTAAATTTACATAAGAGTTACCATTTTAAACATCTTAAGTGTATCATTTAGCATTATGTACATTGTTTGTTGTGCAGCCACTTCTTAAATATACATATTTGTTAGTATTCTCCTGTAAGGTAGAGCTTCTTTCCTCCAGTTAGGTTATTTATTTTGATGCTTAGATTGTCTCAGATTTGGCTAGTGTGATTGTCTAGCTTCTGCGTTCTTCTGGTATCATTCTTTGAACACTCCTCCCCCCTCCCCCAACCCTACCCCCAACCCACTTCCCATAAGATTTTCCAGGCTCTTCTTTCTCTAGTAACTAGCTTTGGAATTAGTCTGTTTTTCCAGGGGGTCATGTTTGCTTTTAGTGGAGAAAGATATTTTGTAATTAATGTCTGTGCACTGGATATGCCATGGTTAATCTTAAGTCCACTGGGCAGAAAGCTAGGAAACAGATATGGAAACACTCACACACACACACACACACACTTGTATATTTCTCCATCCATCCATCCATGAAAGTGAAAGTGAAGTCGGTCAGTTGTGTCCAACTCCTTGCAACCCTACAGACTGTAGCCCACCAGGCTCCTCCATCCATGGGATTTTCCAGGCAAGAATATTGGAGTGGGTTGCCATTTCCTTCTCCAGGAGATCCTCCCAACCCAGGGATCGAACCCAGCTCTCCTGCATTGCAAGCAGACTCTTTACTGTCTGAGCCACCAGGGAATCCATCTATATGTATTAAAAACCATGAGTTCCTATGATACCTCCAATTCCAGTCCAACTATACAGGGTTTGTCTTAGCCTCCTTCCTTTACATATTTATAACTCCTTTCTCCAATAATGAGAAAATAGATACATATACTGTGTGTTGTTCAGTCGCTAAGTCGTGTCCAACTCTTTGTGACCCCATGGACTGCAGCATGCCAGACTCCTCTGTCTTCCACTATCTCCTAGAGCTTGCTCAAATTCATGTCCATTGAGTTAGTGATGCTATCTAACCATCTCATCCTCTGTCGTCACCTTCTCCTTTTGCCTTCTGTCTTTCCGAGCGTCGGTCTTTTCCATTGAGATAATTCTTTGCATGAGGTGGCCAAGGTATTGAAAGCCTCAGCTTTAGCATCAGTCCTTCCACTGAATATGCAGGGTTGATTTCCTTTAGGATTGACTGGTTTGATTTCCTTGCAGTCTAGGGGCCTCTCAGGAGTCCTCTCCAACACCACAGTTCAAAAGTATCTATTCTTCAGCACTCAGCCTGTTTTATCATTGAACTCTCACATCCATACCTGACTACTGGAAAAACCACAGCTTTGACTTATACACACCTTTGTTGTCAAAGTGATGTCTCTGCCTTTTAATACACTGTCTGGGTTTGTCATAGCTTTCCTTGCAAGGAGCATCTTTTAATTTCATGGCTGCAGTCGCCGTCTGCAGTGATTTTGGAGCCCAAGAAAATAAAGTCTGTCACTGCTTCCACTTTTTCCCCTTCTGTTTGCCATGAAGTGATGGAACCAGATGCCATGATCTTCATTTTCTGAATGTTGAGTTTTCAGCCAACATTTTCACTTTCCTCTTTCACCCTCCTTAAGAGGCTCTTTAGTTCCTCTTTATTTTCTGCCATTAGAGTGGTGTCATTGGCATTTATGAGGTTGTTGATATTTCTCCTGGCAATCTTGATTCCAGCTTGTGCTTCATCCAGCCCATCATTTCACATGATGTACTCTGCATAGAAGTTAAATAAGCAGGGTGACAATATACAGCCTTGCCGTATTCCTTCTGCAATTTGGAACCAATCTGTTGTTCCACATCTGGTTCTAACTGTCACTTCTTGACCTGTACACAGGTTTCTCAGAAGGTAGTTCACATGCATCTCCTAAGAACAAGGACATTTTCCTTTCTGACTACCATATGATTTTCATATTTAAGTTACTACTATTCTTCATATTTACATTTCCTCCAGTGGACCCAATAATTACCTTGGTAGCTCTTTTCTTTTATTGATGGAGGATCCAGTCAGGGACCACATATTTCATTTAATTGTCATGCTTCTTTAGTCTTTTTTCATCTGGACCATTTATGAGTGCTTGTTCTCTTTTTTATCTTTTATGACATTTACATTTTGAAGATACAAGGCCAGTTTGGTAGATTTGTATTTGTGTGATGGTTTTCTCATTGTTAGATTCATTTTAAATATTTTTGGGCAAGAATAAAACTTAGCTGGTGGTATGTTGCTTTCAGTGCATCACATCAGAGGCTACATGATATTATTTGTCCCTCTATTGGCAAAGTTAAATTGGATCTCCTGGTCATGGTGATGGCACAGTTTGTTCATAGTAGCTTTTCCCTTCTGTAATTTATAAACCATCTGTACAGTATGATGCTTTTGAGACTTATGACTGTCCTGTCCCTTAAGCAGTCTTTCCCGCCAGCGGTTTTCGCGTCCATTGATGATCCAGCGTTACCACAGTAGTAGTTGCAAAATGGAGACTTTCTAATATTTCCATTTCTTCAGTGTACGTTTAGTATTCTGGCATTCTGCTATAAAGAAGAGCATTCTGTTTTACTCCTCACCCCACAGTTTGTTTTATCCAGTTAGGACCGATGGTTCTGTCTTTTTAATTTAAACTTTAAACTGCTATTTAACTCAATGAGTTTTTTCATTTGTCTTTTTTTTTTTTCCCTGGTTTCAACATTTTGTTTGCTTCTCTTTGATATATGCCTGATTTATTTTAGAGTATCTTGCTTTGTTCTTATGTTTTCCATTCTTTTTCTTATCTCAGTCACTTTAAGCATACTTTAAAATTCCTGTCCAATAGCTCCATTATCTAAAGTTCTTGATTACATACTAACATTTTTTTCTTGTTGATGCATTTTCTTGGAGATATGTTTCTTTGTGTTTAACGCATTTTTCATTTTTGGTAAGCTCGTCTTCGGTAGAGTTTCATCTGTGCTGTTTCTGTCCTAGGCAGGCTGGGTGGAAGCCTTTTGTTTCCTCCTAGCCGTTTCATATTTGCCTCTATCCGGTGATTGAGGAATATCATTGATCCTGAATTAATTTAAGTAATTTCTGGGCTTGGAGGTTCCTGGACCTTACAGGGAGTGTAAATGGGTGCAGTAAACCCACATGAAGGCGGAGCTGTAATTTTTAAATCTCTGGGGATTTCTTTTTAAAAACAACCCAAGAGAGACAGGCTTCCCTGTTACCTCCTGGTGTCAGTGAACACATGTTCTCTTCCTTATCCACTGAGAACGCAGCCCCTTGAGGGCCTCAGCTGTGTGCCAGGTGCAGGGAATAGAGGTAGGAAGGAGGCCTCAGTCTAGCCCGATACCTGTGTGCACATTTCCAGTTCCCAGGCACTGAAGTCCACACTGATAGGTTTCCCAAGGCCTACAAACTTCTCCAGAGCAACTGCAGCATCACTTCACACACAGACCACTGGCCACTCTGATTTTCAATTCCCTCTTCATTTTTAGCGGCTATTCCTATTACATATTTGCAAGCTCCATTATTCATTTAAATTATATGTTTTATTATTCTTACGTCTTTGGGGTTGTCCAGCTGCAGATTTTGTGCTGTTTTGGTGATGATGGTCATGATAGAGAGGCCCTATTGTGTCACGTCTTGCTATATATTTTCCTTGTACTTTAGCTCATGTACAACAGATATAAAAATGTATTTCTGTCATCTACATAGAACTTTTGTCATCTAAAGCCGGACTTCTTTGAAATTTTCCTTAAGTTCAGGTTTGCCCTCAGAAAGCTTGATTATCATTTTTAAAATTAACAGTCAAAATAATTAGTCAGAATAGGGTAAACTGTTTGCTCTTATCATGACCCCATGTCTCTTCCTTTTTTATTCCCTATTTATTCAGTCATTGTACTTGTTTAAAACTTTTCTTGACATTATTCATTCTTCTAAGTCAATGTTGCCAGAAGTTCTACTTGGAAATATCACACCAAGTGTGATATTTCTTAATATACATAGTTATTATCTTTATGCCAGTATGGAGCATACTTTCACCAGTGCTACCAGCACAAGACTGGCTCACCTCCAAGGTTTTGATGCTGTGACTTGAAATAACTGCCACATGTCCCTTTCATTTCTCATCCTCCATGCCTCTAAACATCAAAAGAAGACCAGTTTTATTATTTTACAATCATGCCTTTTAAAAATACTGCTAAGATTAAAAAAACTAGTCTCTATTTATGATTTTTCTGTGAGGGTATTAAATATCAGTTGATATTTTGACATCAGTTAAACTTTGAAAAAAATAAACTCTTCCTAAGTATCAGTGGACATGAGTTTGACCAAGCTCTGGGAGATGGTAAAGGACAGGAAAATCTGGGGTGCTGCAGTCCATGGGGTCACAGTCGGACACGACTGAGTCAGACACGACTGAGTGACTCAACAACAGCAAAGTATCATATAATTGTCATTGAAAATTTGCTGTTTATTAACGAATTGTCCTAGATGTTGGGCTTCCCAGGTGGCCCAGTGGTAAAGAACCCACCTGCTAATGCAAAAGACGTGGGTTCAGTCCCTGGGTTGGGAAGATTCCCCTGGAGTAGGAAATGGCAACCCACTCTAGTATACTTGCTTGGAAAATGGACAGAGGAGCCTGATGGGCTACAGTCCATGGGGTTATAAAGAGTCAGACACGATTAAGCACACACGTGCTAGATACTAGGGGAAAAAATACTCCCTGCCCTCGAGGAGCTCAAATTTTGTTTGGGAAAGGAGACAAACCTTAAAGTGTGGTAAGTACTATGGTAAAGTCCCCTGTGGTATTAAGTCCCTAAATGTGACTGTTAACATTTCCTAAAAGTAAAATGATAAACCTAGAAGTGTAATCAGCAGACAGTCTCTTAATACAACACAAGAATTACTAAACTATAAATAGACCACAGTGTAGTGCTAGAAAGAGTGAGTTTAGCTGCTAGCCAAAAGACTAGTATATTAATAGGAGGCTGTAGTTATCCCATTCAGAAAGAGCTTCTAAAAATTCAAGCAAGAACTTAGCCTATTTATTTCCTGATGAAATTTGTCTTTTGTTTCTCTCTGAATCATTGGAAAGTCTTAGAGAATGAAACAAGCTTAATTTTACAACAAAAATAAGCAGACACTTTCAACCACTTAGAAATCTCATGGCTGTTAAAGTGATACTGCTCAGAAAAAGTTCTTTTTAATGTTTAGCATGAGCACTCCATTTCTCTAAAGAAAAGATAATGTTGGGAGGAGAGAAGACTTTGTCTTGGGTTGCCATTGCATAGGTTCCTAGATACCCAGAGCTCATATACCAGCCCCTGATATCAAAATTACTACACCACACTGTGATACTCCTTCCATTCATCATTGTAGGAAGCCCAGATTCTACTTCGCCTCCCACCAGTCCTACTTTCTGGAACTACAGCCGTTCTGTGGGGGATTATGCACAGACTTTGAAGAAGTTTCAGTATCAGCTTGCCTGTAGGTCTCAGGCGCCATGTGCTAACAAAGATGAAGCCGATCTCAGCTCTAAACAAGCTGCAGAGGAGGTAAATGGAAAATGAAAGTGACTTGATGTTTGTGATTTACAGGTTGTTCTAAAGTCTTCTTTTCTACTTCTGGAAATTGTTTTCTGTAACATCCACTTTTACTGGCTAGAAATGTAAATCTGGCACATGTTATACACTAGAAAGGGGCTTTCCTGGTGGCTCAGATGGTAAAGAGTCTGCCCGCAGTGTGGGAGACCTGGGTTCAATCCCTGGGTCTCAGGATCCTCTGGAGAAGGGAATGGCAAACCACTACAGTCCATAGGGTCTCAAAGAGTCACACACAACTGAGCTACTTCACTGTCACTTTCTCAAACACTAGAAAGACCCCTAGCTAACTTGCGTATTGAAAATTGAATTATATTCTACATTTTACTCTTTACGACACAGAGTTAACATTATTGTCCTACCTAAAACATTTTGTGGCACTCATTCATAAAAAGTTATCTCAGGTATCTATTTGTACTTAACACATACAAGATTCTTGCTGTTAAAATAGCATTTGGATTAGAACATTTGACTAGAATATACATTTGATATGGAACATTTTGTAGTTTCATCAGTTTAGTACCAAATAAAGGATTTTGAATTTTCTTCTTAAAAGAAAGAATATTCTTTAAACATACCAATGTAAGGAATTTTAAATGTATGTGCATGAATAGCAACTACTACATGTTAATCAGGTCACTATTGATGATCATGAAGTTTTTTCCAAAGTATTCAAAATATATCTGAGGGTGGGGGAAGGGATGACTGATAACCTGGCAAGACTTTTCCTCACTGATTGTTCATTCTAAACATTTTTTTTAAACAGGTTTGGGCAAGAGTAACTATGAATAGACAACTTCTTGATCATATGGATTCATGGACAGCTAAGTTCAGAAATGTGAGTTTTGACATTACTCTGTGGACAATGTTTGTGTCTCTTCATATACAAAGTATGTTATTAGAGTATCAATTAGAGATGTTAATTATTAGACTATCAGAATTAAATATTACTAAAACTGCACTATGGGTGACACACACAAGGATAAACATGACGTTTACCATATGGTGTCTGCATTCTTGGGACTTTTCCCCACAATACTTAGCAAATCACCGTATTTTGAGTGGATAAAGGAACAGTGTATTTAGTTGTTAAGATCTTCCCTTTCCCAACATCTCAATTTTGCTTTTCAGAGAGCTTTCCTATCAGAGCCTATTGTGTGTCTAGACATGTGAGGGAAGCAAAAATGCGGTCATTATTCTCTGAAAACTTCAGTGTTAAAGAACATAACATACACTTGAAACTACTTCAGAGTGTATCCTTTTCTTCAATTTTTCATGAGAAGAGCCTTCTAATCTTTGGCCTGGAGGTTGGCAAAAGCCAGCTCTCCCACATACAGAGTGAGTTCCCTGGTTTCAACCCTACCTCATTCTATTGCTCTCTGTAGTACCCACATGTCCCCAGTCTAGGGGGTAAATTGGCCCCTCCTCCACTGCAGGAAGCCCCACTTAGACTCTGTAGAAGCTTCTTCCACTGTTTCATCCTCCACCATTTACTCGCCAACTCCCCATCTTCTGGAAATATTATTTGTTGAAGTCATTTGTACTCATTTTTTGTTCTTTTGCTGTAATTTACATAGGGTATCAAGAGAGGGTATGGTGAAAATAGTAGGCTACTTTATTGAACCAGAAGCCTGGTTGGCTTTCTTGAATAAAAATTCCATAGCCAGCCCTAGAATACTCAGTGAGGCCTCCTAGGAGTGAGGCCTCCTGCACCTCAGACAATTTTGTTGCAGCCTAAGTGTGGCTGGCAAGTAGGATACATTTAATAAATGTTGGAAGAATGAACAAGTGAAATGATGTCCTAGAACTGTACTTCCTTTTATTTCCACTTATAGGCTTATCTAAAAATGCTAATATATTTAAAAGACAAAGTCTTGGTCAGGAGTATTAGCTTGGAAGAAATGCAAACACAATCCTTGATCTGAATTTCTTAGGCTACAATGTTCTGAAATTTAGGGGATTTTATGTAGTTTCTTTTGAAAAGCAGTGTATACATATACCATATATTTTATAATACAGTAGCAGGGTCTTTTTAGTACTCAGTAATCAACCACATTATTGTTTCTGCAGCAAAACATATGAGCAATCATGCTGAGTAAGATAAAGTCTAAAAATAGTTCCACAGGAATTCAATTCAGGTCTTGCCAATATATCAAATTTTCTTGCTAACTAAATTATAAAAACACTTCATTTTCAGAGGTTTTTTAATTCAAAAATTTTATTAAGAGTTGTATAACTTGTATTTGATCTGAAACTTTTTTTCATCCTTCTGCTTTATGGTTAAACAGAAACGTGGAAGCAGAAAGGGTAGTTGAAGTTGGTGTTGAACACACACCCAAAACCCATAACACAAAACCAGGTTGGGTGTGGATTCTTTGAACAGTCTTTTCACATACCATGCAAAGTGGCGTATGAAATTCCTAGTCCTAAAGTGAATAGTATAATATTCACAAACTAGTTTTAAATATAATAATATCCGTTTTCCACATGGTTAGGGAATTGAGGGAGCCTGCTGAGAGATAATCAGTTATGCTAGTTTTAAAAACTATTATACTAAAAAAAAAAACCTATTATACTAATCACAAACCAGTAAAAAAAATGCTACATGCATAAATATGTGATTAATTACCCTAGAAATATAAACCAAAGATGATCCTTTTAACTAAGTATTAATATATAATCATAGAAGAATTTAAGAAAAACTTAACATGTAATTGTAAATTTTATATCTTCAAAAAACAGGCAAACAAGCATATCTGATTTAAGAGTATAACTTCATTAACTTGCATTCTGTTAGCATATTTACTTAACTCTGTAACTTTGGGTGCTGTTACTTCCATTCTCTTTCACTATGTACTCTATTAATATTCAAGTACAAGACAGTAAAAAAAACTTTCACGAAAATAATCTTTTGAGAAATGCTTTAAAATTATGTGTGTAAAATCGTTCATCTCATTTCTCCCTAGTGGATCAACGAGACAATATTAGTGCCGCTTGTGCAAGAGATCGAGTCTGTCAGCACGCAGATGAGGCGAATGGGTTGTCCAGAGCTGCAAATAGGAGGTATGTGAGAACAGAGCCCAGCATTTGAGTTCCTTCAGTGAATCTGCCAAGTGGAAAATTTCTTCTTGTAATGGGCTATTTAACAGCATCCTTTGTTACCTTTTTTTTTTTTTTTTACATTTTCCTGACGGCTAATAATAATAGCCGTAATAATAATGACGGCATCTATTCATGTGCTGAGCCATTTGTATATCTTCTTAGGAGAAATACCTTTTCAGATCTTTTATGCATTTTTTTCCCCCCTTTACCCATTTTTAAATTGAGTTGTCTTTATTATTGAGTTGTAGGTGTTCTTTATATATTCAAGATACAAGTAGCTTATTAGATATTAATTACAAAATTGTACAAAGCATAAAAAATGTATAACAATGCTAATTTAAAATCCCCCATTTTCTTTTTTTTTTTTTTTTTCAATTTTATTTTATTTTTAAACTTTACATAACTGTATTAGATTTGCCAAATATCAAAATGAATCCGCCACAGGTTTACATGTGTTCCCCATCCTGAACCCTCCTCCCTCCTCCCTCCCCATTCCATCCCTCTGGGTCGTCCCAGTGCACCAGCCCCAAGCATCCAGTATCGTGCATCGAACCTGGACTGGCAACTCATTTCATACATGATATTTTACATGTTTCAATGCCATTCTCCCAAATCTTCCCACCCTCTCCCTCTCCCACAGAGTCCATAAGACTGTTCTATACATCAGTGTCTCTTTTGCTGTCTCGTACACAGGGTTATTGTTACCATCTTTCTAAATTCCATATATATGCGTTAATATACTGTATTGGTGTTTTTCTTTCTGGCTTACTTCACTCTGTATAATAGGCTCCAGTTTCATCCACCTCATTAGAACGGATTCAAATGTATTCTTTTTAATGGCTGAATAATACTCCATTGTGTATATGTACCACAGCTTTCTTATCCATTCATCTGCTGATGGACATCTAGGTTGCTTCCATGTCCTGGCTATTATAAACAGTGCTGCAATGAACATTGGGGTACTCGTGTCTCTTTCCCTTCTGGTTTTCTCAGTGTGTATGCCCAGCAGTGGGATTGCTGGATCATAAGGCATGTCTATTTCCAGTTTTTTAAGGAATCTCCACACTGTTCTCCATAGTGGCTGTACTAGTTTGCATTCCCACCAACAGTGTAAGAGGGTTCCCTTTTCTCCACACCCTCTCCAGCATTTATTACTTGTAGACTTTTGGATTGCAGCCATTCTGACTGGTGTGAAATGGTACCTCATAGTGGTTTTGATTTGCATTTCTCTGATAATGAGTGATGTTGAGCATCTTTTCATGTGTTTGTTAGCCATCTGTATGTCTTCTTTGGAGAAATGTCTATTTAGTTCTTTGGCCCATTTTTTGATTGGGTCATTGATTTTTCTGGAGTTGAGCTGTAGGAGTTGCTTGTATATTCTGGAGATTAGTTGTTTGTCAGTTGCTTCATTTGCTATTATCTTCTCCCATTCTGAAGGCTGTCTTTTCACCTTGCTAATAGTTTCCTTTGATGTGCAGAAGCTTTTAAGGTTAATTAGGTCCCATTTGTTTATTTTTGCTTTTATTTCCAATATTCTGGGAGGTGGGTCATAGAGGATCCTGCTGTGATGTATGTCAGAGAGTGTTTTGCCTATGTTCTCCTCTAGGAGTTTTATAGTTTCTGGTCTTACGTTTAGATCTTTAATCCATTTTGAGTTTATTTTTGTGTATGGTGTTAGAAAGTGTTCTAGTTTCATTCTTTTACAAGTGGTTGACCAGAGTTCCCAGCACCACTTGTTAAAGAGATTGTCTTTAATCCATTGTATATTCTTGCCTCCTTTGTCGAAGATAAGGTGTCCATATGTGCGTGGATTTATCTCTGGGCTTTCTATTTTGTTCCATTGATCTATATTTCTGTCTTTGTGCCAGTACCATACTGTCTTGATAACTGTGGCTTTGTAGTAGAGCCTGAAGTCAGGTAGGTTGATTCCTCCCGTTCCATTCTTCTTTCTCAAGATCGCTTTGGCTATTCGAGGTTTTTTGTTTTTCCATACAAATTGTGAAATTATTTGTTCTAGCTCTGTGAAGAATGCTGTTGGTAGCTTGATAGGGATTGCATTGAATCTATAGATTGCTTTGGGTAGTATACTCATTTTCACTACATTGATTCTTCCAATCCATGAACATGGTATATTTCTCCATCTGTTAGTGTCCTCTTTGATTTCTTTCACCAGTGTTTTATAGTTTTCTATATATAGGTCTTTAGTTTCTTTAGGTAGATATATTCCTAAGTATTTTATTCTTTCCGTTGCAATGGTGAATGGAATTGTTTCCTTAATTTCTCTTTCTGTTTTCTCATTATTAGTGTATAGGAATGCAAGGGATTTCTGTGTGTTGATTTTATATCCTGCAACTTTACTATAGTCATTGATTAGTTCTAGTAATTTTCTGGTGGAGTCTTTAGGGTTTTCTATGTAGAGGATCATGTCATCTGCAAACAGTGAGAGCTTTACTTCTTCTTTTCCAGTTTGGATTCCTTTTATTTCTTTTTCTGCTCTGATTGCTGTGGCCAAAACTTCCAAAACTATGTTGAATAGTAATGGTGAAAGTGGGCACCCTTGTCTTGTTCCTGACTTTAGAGGAAATGCTTTCAATTTTTCACCATTGAGGATAATGTTTGCTGTGGGTTTGTCATATATAGCTTTGATTATGTTGAGGTATGTTCCTTCTATTCCTGCTTTCTGGAGAGTTTTGATCATAAATGGATGTTGAATTTTGTCAAAGGCTTTCTCTGCATCTATTGAGATAATCATATGGTTTTTACTTTTCAATTTGTTAATGTGGTGTATTACATTGATTGATTTGCGGATATTGAAGAATCCTTGCATCCCTGGGATAAAGCCCACTTGGTCATGGTGTATGATCTTTTTAATGTGTTGTTGGATTCTGATTGCTAGAATTTTGTTAAGGATTTTTGCATCTATGTTCATCAGTGATATTGGCCTGTAGTTTTCTTTTTTTGTGGGATCTTTGTCAGGTTTTGGTATTAGGGTGATGGTGGCCTCATAGAATGAGTTTGGAAGTTTACCATCCTCTGCAATTTTCTGGAAGAGTTTGAGCAGGATAGGTGTTAGCTCTTCTCTAAATTTTTGGTAGAATTCAGCTGTGAAGCCGTCTGGACCTGGGCTTTTGTTTGCTGGAAGATTTTTTATTACAGTTTCAATTTCCGTGCTTGTGATGGGTCTGTTAAGATTTTCTATTTCTTCCTGGTCCAGTTTTGGAAAGTTGTACTTTTCTAAGAATTTGTCCATTTCTTCCTCGTTGTCCATTTTATTGGCATATAATTGTTGATAGTAGTCTCTTATGATCCTTTGTATTTCTGTGTTGTCTGTTGTGATCTCTCCATTTTCATTTCTAATTTTATTGATTTGATTTTTCTCCCTTTGTTTCTTGATGAGTCTGGCTAATGGTTTGTCAATTTTATTTATCCTTTCAAAGAACCAGCTTTTGGTTTTGTTGATTTTTGCTATGGTCTCTTTTGTTTCTTTTGCATTTATTTCTGCTCTAATTTTTAAGATTTCTTTCCTTCTACTAACCCTGGGGTTCTTCATTTCTTCCTTTTCTAGTTGCTTTAGGTGTAGAGTTAGGTTATTTATTTGACTTTTTTCTTGTTTCTTGAGGTGTGCCTGTATTGCTATGAACTTTCCCCTTAGGACTGCTTTTACCGTGTCCCACAGGTTTTGGGTTGTTGTGTTTTCATTTTCATTCGTTTCTATGCAAATTTTGATTTCTTTTTTGATTTCTTCTGTGATTTGTTGGTTATTCAGCAGCGTGTTGTTCAGCCTCCATATGTTGGATTTTTTAATAGTTTTTCTCCTGTAATTGAGATCTAATCTTACTGCATTGTGGTCAGAAAAGATGCTTGGAATGATTTCTATTTTTTTGAATTTACCAAGGCTAGCTTTATGGCCCAGGATGTGATCTATCCTGGAGAAGGTTCCATGTGCGCTTGAGAAGAAGGTGAAATTCATTGTTTTGGGATGAAATGTCCTATAGATATCAATTAGGTCTAACTGGTCTATTGTATCGTTTAAAGTTTGTGTTTCCTTGTTAATTTTCTGTTTAGTTGATCTATCCATAGGTGTGAGTGGGGTATTAAAGTCTCCCACTATTATTGTGTTATTGTTAATTTCTTCTTTCATACTTGTTAGCATTTGTCTTACATACTGCGGTGGTCCCGTGTTGGGTGCATATATATTTATAATTGTTATATCTTCTTCTTGGATTGATCCTTTGATCATTATGTAGTGACCATCTTTGTCTCTTTTCACAGTCTTTGTTTTAAAGTCTATTTTATCTGATATGAGTATTGCTACTCCTGCTTTCTTTTGGTCCCTATTTGCATGGAAAATCTTTTTCCAGCCCTTCACTTTCAGTCTGTATGTGTCCCCTGTTTTGAGGTGGGTCTCTTGTAGACAACATATGCAGGGGTCTTGTTTTTGTATCCATTCAGCCAGTCTTTGTCTTTTGGTTGGGGCATTCAACCCATTTACGTTTAAGGTAATTACTGATAAGTATGACCCCGTTGCCATTTACTTTATTGTTTTGGGTTCGAATTTATACACCATTTTTGTGTTTCCTGTCTAGAGAATATCCTTTAGTATTTGTTGGAGAGCTGGTTTGGTGGTGCAGAATTCTCGCAGCTTTTGCTTGTCTGAAAAGCTTTTGATTTCTCCTTCATACTTGAATGAGATCCTTGCTGGGTACAATAATCTGGGCTGTAGGTTATTTTCTTTCATCATTTTAAGTATGTCTTGCCATTCCCTCCTGGCTTGAAGAGTTTCTATTGAAAGATCAGCTGTTATCCTTATGGGAATTCCCTTGTGTGTTATTTGTTGTTTTTCCCTTGCTGCTTTTAATATTTGTTCTTTGTGTTTGATCTTTGTTAATTTGATTACTATGTATCTTGGGGTGTTTCGCCTTGGGTTTATCCTGTTTGGGACTCTCTGGGTTTCTTGGACTTGGGTGATTATTTCCTTCCCCATTTTAGGGAAGTTTTCAACTATTATCTCCTCAAGTATTTTCTCATGGTCTTTCTTTTTGTCTTCTTCTTCTGGGACCCCTATGATTCGAATGTTGTAGCGTTTAATATTGTCCTGGAGGTCTCTGAGATTGTCCTCATTTCTTTTAATTCGTTTTTCTTTTATCCTCTCTGATTCATTTATTTCTACCATTCTATCTTCTAATTCACTAATCCTATCTTCTGCCTCTGTTATTCTACTATTTGTTGCCTCCAGAGTGTTTTTAATTTCACTTACTGCATTATTCATTATATATTGACTCTTTTTTATTTCTTCTAAGTCCTTGTTAAACCTTTCTTGCATCTTCTCAATCCTTGCCTCCAGGCTATTTATCTGTGATTCCATTTTAATTTCAAGATTTTGGATCAATTTCACTATCATTATTCGGAATTCTTTATCAGGTAGATTCCCTATCTCTTCCTCTTTTGTTTGGTTTGGTGGGCATTTATCCTGTTCCTTTATCTGCTGGCTATTCCTCTGTCTCTTCATCTTGTTTGAATTGCTGAGTTTGGGGTGTCCTTTCTGTATTCTGGCAGTTTGTGGAGTTCTCTTTATTGTGGCGTTTCCTCGCTGTGTGTGGGTTTGTACAGGTGGCTTGTCAAGGTTTCCTGGTTAGGGAAGCTTGTGTTGATGTTCTGGTGGATGGAGCTGTATTTCTTCTCTCTGGAGTGTAATGAAATGTCCAGTAATGAGTTATGAAATGTCTATGGTTTTGGGGTGACTTTGGGCAGCCTGTATCTTGAAGCTCAGGGCTGTGTTCCTTTGTTGCTGGAGAATTTGCTTGTTATGTCTTTCCCTGGAACTTGTTGGCCCTTGTGTGGTGCTTGGTTTCAGTGTCGGTATGGAGGCGTTTGATGAGCTCCTGTCAATTAATGTTCCTTGGAGTCAGGAGTTCCCTGGAGTCAGGGATTGGACTTAAGCCTCCTACTTCCAGTTATCGGTCTTAATTTTACAGTAGTTTCAAAACTTCTCCTTCTATACAGCACCACTGATAAAACATCTACGTTAAAGATGAAAAGTTTCTCTACTGTGAGGGTCACTCAGAGAGGTTCACAACGTTACATGGAGAAGAGAAGAGGGAGGAGGGAGTTAGAGGTGACCCAAATGAGATGAGGTGGAATTAATAGTGGAGAGAGTGGGCTAGCCAGTAGTCACTTCCTTATGTGCACTCCACAACTGGACCACTCAGAGATGTTCACGGAGTTATACAGGGAAGAGAAGAAGGAGGCAGGAGACAGAGGTGGCCAGAAGGATAAAAGGGGGAAATGAAAAGGCGGGAGACAGATCCAGCCAGTAATCAGTTCCTTAAGTGTTCTCCACCGTCTGGAACACACAGAAATTCACAGAGTTGGGTAGAGTAGAGAGGGGTTGGGGAGGAGATACAGGTGACCTGGTGGAGAAAATGGAGAGTCCAAAGGGAGAGAGAGCAGTCAAGCCAGTAATCTCGTACACTAGTGAAAAATGGGTCCTGAAGATTGGGTTCTTAAAGGTACAAAATTGGTAACAAATACATAAAAACAAAAATTAGAAATCTAGAGTAGAGTTTGGAATTTCAAAAAAGCGATGTTAATGAAAAGGAGAAGGAAAAGAAAGAGAGAAAAAACGAACAAAGAAAAACAAACAAGGTCGTGAAAGTAATAAAGAAACTACAGGTACAAAATTGATAACTAATACCAAACAGCAAAAATTAAAAATCTAGAGTAGAGTTTGGAATTTCAAAAATACAACGTTAAAAAAAAAAAAAAAAGAAGAAGAAGAAGAAAAATAAAGAGAGAAAACAAACAAACCAACAAAAACAATGTCACAAAAATTATAAAGAAAATACAGGTACAAAATTGATATCAAATACCAAAAAGCATAAATTAAAAATCTTGAGTAGAGTTTGGAATTGCAGATATACGATGTTATATAAAAGAAGAAGAGAAAGAAACAGAGGAAAAAAAAAGTCACAGCAATTATGAAAAAAACTATAGGTACAAAATTGATAACATATATCAAAAGGCTAAAATTAAAAATCTAGAGTAGAGTTTGGAATTTCAAAAATGCAATGTTAAAGAAAAGAAGAAAAAGAAGAAAAAAAAAAAAAAAAAAACCACGGTCAAAAAATTATAAAATATATATATGAAGTTTGCTGAAGAAGAAAAAAAAAAAAAAAAATAGGGTCTTTTTTTTTTTTTTTTTTGCAAAGTAATAGTTATAAAAGTGAAAATTAAAGGACAATAGAGGACTTAAAAAAAATTTTTTTTTTAATTAAAAAAAAAAAGAAAGAAAGAAAGATTGATCGTAAAAATAGTAAAAATATATCTAGGTCTTTCTCTGGTTTTGTTGTGAGTATTGTGGGTTCAGTTCATTTTTGGCAGTTCCTTAGTCCGACTTATATTTCTCAAGATCTGTAGGCCCCTTCCTATGTAATCCGTAGTAACCACAGGGTTTTAATCTATGGCCTGTAGCTTCCAAGGCGTTTCCCTCTGTTATAGCTTCTTCTGTTTGCTGGTCTCTTCAGTGTCTGGTTCCCGCCGACACAAAGGGGACGGTGGAGGACCCTATTTTTTTTTTTTTTTTTTTTAATTTAGGCTCACTTGTTCAGCCGCGCTGTGGGGAGGGAGGGAGGGATGCTGCAAACAGATAACACTGGCGTGCGCTCGAAGTGCCTCGGCCACACTGGGTCTGCCCCCGCTCACGGCGCGTGTAACCTCCCTGCCCACACTGCTTGGGCTCTAGGTTGTTCCGCCGGGAACAATCAGAGGCCGGCCCTGGGCTGAGCTCCCAGGTCCAAGCTGCTCAGGTTCAGGCACTCGGGTAGTCCTCAGAGGCGCAGACTCGGTTGGGCCTGCGTTTTGTGTTCTTCCCAGGTCGAGCAGCTCAGGTGATGAGGTGTTTGGCGGGCGCCAATGCTGCGACTTATCGCCTCCCCGCCACTCGGTTATCTCCTTTCGAAGAGTTGGGCTGCTTTTCTGGGTGCCTGATGTCCTCTGCCGGCATTCAGAAGTTGTTTTGTGGAATTTACTCGACGTTTAAATGCTCTTTTGATGAATTTGTGGGGGAGAAAGTGTTCTCCCCGTCCTACTCCTCCGCCATCTTGGCTCCTCCTCTCAAAATCCCCCATTTTCAATTTATCTGCTAAAAATAAAACTGTTAAAGTTTAGTGTAATATAATTTGCCTAAGGTATATATACTATAACTTACTTAGTGCTAAGTAGTGAAGTTTCAAAAATGTAAGGAGTATTTTAGTCAACCAGATCTTTCTAGAGAATGGATTTCTCTTTGAAATATGTAAAAGCTTTGGATTGCATATTAACACTTTCCACTTGCTTTGGGTATCTTTTCATCAGTCTTTATTCTCTGTAAGTATAGAATTGTACATTGCTAAAATACTGGCATCATTGACTCAGTGGACATGAGTTTGAGCAAACTCGGGGAGATAGTGAAGGACAGGAAAGCTTGACATGCCACAGTCAAGGGGTCACAAAGAGTCAGACACAGCTGAGTGACTGAACAACAACAAAGTACCAATTTACTGAGAACCCCAATTTTTTTGTTTAGTTATTTGGCTGTGCTGGGTCTTACTTAGTTGCAGCATATGTGATCTAAGTTCCCTGACCAGGGATCAAACCTGGGCCCCCTGCATTGCGGAAGTCCCCGGATGTTTTATATGTAATGGACACAACATTCACATTAACCTTGAAAGCTAGCTTTTAGTGCCTGTTTTATGGAACAGGCCACTAAGACTCAGAGAGGTAAAGTAACTAGCCCAGTGTCACAGAGCAGTGATTTGAGGCCAGAGCTCTCTGATTGCAGAGTTAGAAGGGTTACTTCCTAGGTCTTGGTAGTATTATTTGAACTTACAGTTAACTTTTTTGAGATTTTTTATAAGCTATAAAAAGAAGTATCTTTCATATTTTACCAATGTGATGTGCTTTTTAGGAAAGAACAGCATTGTTTATCACTGCAAAAACAACATGTGTATGTTCATTGTAGAAAATTTGGAAAGTGGGCTTTCCTGGTGGTAAAGAATCCACCTGCCAGTGTAGGTTCAATCCCTGGTTTGGGAACATCCCCTGGAGAAGGAAATGACAACCCACTCCGGTATTCCACAATCAGTCAGTTGTTTTTTTTGTTTTGTTTTTTACTTTAATCATGAAAACTGTTCAGTTTTAGTTTTCGTAGAAAGATCTTTCAAGAGGGAGGGGACATATGTATACCTATGGCTGATTTCATGTTTTTATTTGGCAGAAAGCAACAAAATTCTGTAAAGCAATTGTCCATCAATTTAAAAATAAATTAAAAAAAAACATGGAGAATCAGTCAGTTTTAGTTACAACTGTGTATTCTTTTTTGGAGAAAGATACTATGATAATCAACTGTATATATCAGATTACGTTATATCATAATTTAAGAACATTAAAATGTGGAAAGTATGTATTTGGGAGTTGAGCAAATAGTATGTATGTGTATATATTTTTAATTGAATTAAAGTCATACCTCCTTTTTTCCCTCCACTTTTTCTTTTTGTTAAGTATTCTCCAGTACTATTTTTATGGCTAGTTTATATTTCTTTTCTATGTATGTAATATATTGTATTTAACTGATCTTTGTTATTTAATAGAAGATTTTCCCCTTACTGTTACTAATAGTGCTGTGAGTAAATGTCCTTAAATATTTGTGTACATTTATAATTACTTCTTTAGGATAATTTCTGAGAGGTGAAGTTGTAAGTTCAATAGATATAAATGTATTAAGCCTTTGTACATAATCCTTCAAAAAGCTTAAAACGAATTTATATTCTAGCAATAATGTCACCTATAAGAAAGCCTCTTTTCCCAACACTCTATAGTAAGGTTGGGCATTTGAAACTTTCTGTTGGCTTATTAATTTCTTTGGATAGTAGTCTTTCATGAAATGATGAGAGAAATCACTGTCATAAAGTTTTCACTTGTCAGTGGCAAAATAGACATCTTTTAACTCAGTCTGATTTTGAAAGCTATTGTGTATCTTTTTATTAATATATATACCCTGCAAGAATCTCCTGTGTATTAGTTGTTTATATAGCTGCCACCTTGCCAGAAATGGTCAAGTAAATTGTAGGTGAAGTAGATAATGCAGGTTGTTAAGATAAACTATCATTGCTTTTATTTATTCCTTCAACGTCTATTCAGGGAAGAGCATTTGAAGTTTTTTTGAAGGTCCCCGTGAAAAATAACCTGTGTGTCCTGTGTGTTTTAATTTTAACAGAGGCTAGTATTACTAGCTTGAAACAGGCTGCTTTAGTCAAAGCTCCACTCATTCCAACTCTGAATACAATCGTGCAGTATCTAGACCTCACTCCAAATCAGGAATACTTGTTTGAAAGGATCAAAGGTAATTATTGATTTGAAGGGGGAAAAAAATGAGAGCTGTTTCACTACTTTGAAATTTTACGAATAAAGGTAACATGGGAAAGAAATTTTTTTTCATTATTAAGTATCACTAAGTATGATCTTACTTTATAAATACACATTATGGCTTCATTAAGGCTAATACTTTAACAGATTTGGGTTTTATATTTTATATGCTTAAAAATGATCAAAATAATGTAGTTATCCTTGAATACAGTAATAATTTTGTCCTATATAGGGAAACTTAAATATGAGCTACATGGGTTCACGTGAATATTTCATTCATTTTCTATTCTTACACCACCAAGAATGGATGCCACAATGACATTCTTTAAAATTTTAGTATGCTGATCTTACTTCTTTCAGCTTTTATAGGTCATGTGTAATATGTTGCTTCTTTATATGTGTGTTATAGCCTGATTATTTGGGGAAAATAATCCTGGTTATTTTCCTGGGTTGGGAAGATCCCCTGGAGAAGACAATAGCAACCCACTCCAGTATTCTCGCCTGTAAAATCCCATAGACAGAGGAGCCTGGAGGGCTGCAGTCTGTGAAGTCTCAAAGAGTTAGACATGACTGAGTGACAGAGAGTGTGCACGTATACACACATACACAATCTTCTCAGGAGACTGACTTGAGAATCAGGATATTTAGCCTCCCTGGTACCCCCACATACTCTGTTTATGCCTCCCTACATTTATTTGGATAGACTCTGTAAAATGGTCTCATCACTAAAACAAGTTCTAGAAATATTATTTCACTTTTTAGATTTATCATAAATCTTAATTTATGTTATGTGCTATGTTGCCCCTTCTGTATTCTAGGTTTAGACTAGGGTTCAGGAATAAACATTTATCATGACTTGTTTTTTTGAGTATAATTGCTTTATAATGTTGTGTTAGTTTCCACCATATATATATCCTCCCTTCCCTCCTGAGCCTCCCTCCCACCAGTCCCCCCCAAGTCCCACCCATCTAGGTCGTCACAGAGCACCGAGCTGAGCTCCCTGTGCTGTGCAGCGGCTTCCTGCTAGCTAGCTGTTTGACACATGGTAGTATATGTCAGTGCTACTCTCTCATTCATCCCACCCTCTCCTCCCAAAAACGTTTTGTATAAGGAGAATTCAAACGTACTTAAAACTAGACACAAGAATCTGCTCAGCCTTCTTATACCAGCACCCAGTTCCTCCAGCCATCAGTCCCTGTGCAGCCCTCACCCTTTGCATATGCCCATCTACCTCCTCCCTTCCTGCGTTATTTGAGGCCAGTTCTGTATGTCATCATCAGACTATCTGCAAGGATCTTGATATGTATCTGTAGAAGAGGATAAGGCCTTTTAAAAAGAGAACCACAAACAGTGATCACACCTCATACATTTATATTATGAAAAATAGAGCTTATATACATAGCCAGGTGGCACAGTGATAAAGAATCCGCCTGCCAATGCAGAAAGACCCAGGTTTGATCCCTGGTTCGGGAAGATCCGCTGGAGGAGGAAATGGCAACCCACTCAGTATTCTTGCCTGGAAAATCCCATGGATGAAGAAGTCTGACAGGCTACAGTCCATGGGATTGCAGAGTCGGGCACAACTGAGTGACTAACTCTTCACTTTGCCTCATAGCTAACAAGATATTTATACATCCAAAAAAAGATGTGTGTGTGCACATATATACAGAGTGTGTATACATATATATATATATATATATAAAGTTTTATACGTCAAGTATACAAAAATGTTTAAAAAACAAAGTGAACATTTATATGGGGCTTCCAGATTGAACAATTACCATCCTTTTACAATATTTGATTCTCTCTATATATACATACACACATGCATTTTACATATACACACACACATTTTTTTGCTCTAACATTGTGGACATCATTATTTCTCAGCACATGAGTTCCTAAAAGTAAGAACATTTTACATAACTGTAATACAGTTGTCAGACCTTAAGAATGAATGTTTCTATATCTGATAATCCAGTTTATATTCAGATTTCCCATTTGTCCAGAGACGGTTATATACCCTTTTTTTCCCTAACTGGAATAGTTTATGTTCACACATTACATTGTATTGCTTTCTCTTTTTTTTGTCTCTTTGTCTAAAACAGTTCTGCCAATTCCCCCCCTCCCCACGTGACATTGCCTTTTTTAAGAATCCAGAACAGTAATCTTGTCTTACATTGGATTTATCTTACTCTTTCTTCATGGTGCTATTTAATTTTTTATATCATGTATTTCTTTGTTTGAGTGTTTTGATTGGGTTTTTAAGATAACGTGCTTTCCTTGTTGTAACCCCTTAGCCTGTTTCTCCTTCTTTAGTATACATTCTTCGCTTTTTTAATCTCACCTCTGTTGCTACAGAACTTTCTCAGGGAGGCTGTATGAGCTCGTTTCGATGGAATAGAGGTGGAGACTTTAAAGGTCGCAAGTGGGATACAGACCTGCCCACGGATTCTGCTGTAAGTCTTCAGTTTTATTTTTATTTATTTTATTTTATTTTTATTTTATTATTTATTTTTATTTATTTTTCTCAGTTTGACATTTTTGTTATGGGTTTATTTTTCCATTATAAAATAAGCATTAAAAGAACTTAGAGGGAATTCCCTGGTGGTCCAGTGGTTAGGACTCACTGCTTTCACTGCTGTAAGCCCAGGTTCAATCCCTGGTCAGGGAACTAAGATCCTGCAAGCTGCATGCCGTGGCTGAAAAAGAAAAAAAAAAAAAATTGAAAAAAATGTTTTTAAATAAAAAGACTTTAGAAATTAAGTAGAAATAAAAAATTAAAATTGTACTGGCATCTTAACCCAACCACTATTAATATTTTGATGTATTTTCTTATTTTTTCTTTACTTAGATTGTGCTGTTTTTAATGTTTTTTATCATAGATGTAATTGTAAAATTTGTATCCTGCTTTCTTTCACTTTTCAGTGTTTAAGTATTTGCATTATTACTCACTGTCATTTAACTGACCTTAAAGTTTTGGAAATATGTAGTGGCAGGGGGCGAATTTTTGTTTTTCTATCTTAAATACTGTTGGGAGTAACATAATGCATGTTTCTTTCTAATTTGGGGTTATGACTTTAAGACAGATTCCTAGAAGTAGATTTATGAGATCAAAGACTAAAGTTCTGGGCATTTAAAAGTTTCTCAAAATTATGTTTGTTTTTTTAAAATGACTGTTGCATGTGAAAATGAAGTTTTAAATGCTGATATTCAAGAATTGACTATATGTGTATTTTATCTTCATTTTGCTGTTAATTAACTATATGAGGGTGAATAATCCACTTAACACAAAATTAGGAATGTCTTTTATCTTTTCATTTTATAGATTTCATCTTATAAATATAACCACTTGAAAGCATTTTTGCTAATTCTTTCTCAGGGGAAAAATTTAAAAATTGCAATCATTATAAACAGATGTTTGAAAAGTACCACACATAGGTTTTCATGCTGACTTTGAAAAATTATTTCCTTGTCTTCAGATCATCATGCATGTATTTTGCACCTACCTTGATTCCAGATTACCTCCACATCCTAAATATCCTGATGGAAAAACATTTACTTCTCAGCACTTTGTTCAGACACCAAATAAACCAGGTATAAACAACCTCTCCTAAAAGAATGAGTTGAGCTTTTCACATAAAATAATGTAGTGGAAGCTTTTCATTTGTTTTTTAATGTAGCCTATTTCCTTTACAGATGTGACAAATGAGAATGTTTTCTGCATTTATCAGAGTGCTATCAACCCTCCCCATTATGAGCTAATCTACCAGCGTCATGTCTACAATCTTCCCAAGGTACTTCTATTCAGAAGCAACAGCAGTTGCTATTACTAATGTCATGGGTGACTGACTTTGATATTTCTTTTAAAATTAGATTCTCTTTATGAAATAGGTAAACTTCTTAACTTAGGGGGAAAGTGCTATTTTTATATCCCTTTTTTTTAAATTCTGAAAGTAATATATACTTAAATTTGGAAAAGTATGAAGAAAAGGAAGAAAAATTCATTCCATTACTTAGAGGAAGCTGTTACTATTTGGTGTTTTTGTTTTTTTGTTTTTTTGTTTTTCATTTTGGTTTTCTCTGTACTTTTTTATGGGTTGAAATCATATTATTTGTATAGTTCTATATCCTTTAAAAAATTAACATTATAACATAATTTTCCATGACCTTAAAAGTCTTCATAAAAACACTTTTTAATGACTATTTTAAAACTTCATAATGAAGATATAATTTATGCAACCACTCCCTACAGTTGGACATTTTGGATGTTTCTAATTCTTCATTGTCATAATGCATAAAAGGTTATGCATTTATATGCATTATGCATATAACTTATGCATATATAGCTTATGCATATAACTATGCAAAAACCTTTATGCATATAACTATCTGTATTTTGGATAATTTTTTAGCTCAAAGTCCAAAAGTGGAATTCTAGGTAATAGAATATTTTCAAGGCTGTTAAAATATGTTATCAAATTACTATATGAAAAAATTTATTGTACCAGTTTATACTTCTATCCAGACATTTTACTCTTAATTATAAACATCAGTTCTGTTGATGACCTTTGTGGTTATTTTGTTACCAGCATCTTTACTAAAGAAATTTTATGTAGACTAAATCATAAATTATATTCTTCATTCTGTCAGATACCCAAGAGAGAATATTTCTTTTTTTTTTTTTTAAGTTTAATATTTCAACTTTGTAAGTGTAAATAATTTGGGCCATTTAAAGAAACACTGTCTTTAAAAATCATATATCCTAAAGATATTTTAGTCAAAACAACTTAAATCAGAGTGGACAGGTATAGGTTAATCAGTAAACTGAAAATCTAAATGAGGAGCTATCAGTAGTTTGATTTTAGTGCTAACAAAATACTGCCTTGTCCCTTGTAGATAAAATAAATTTACATTTAATATATTACTTATACTGTATATATCATAATGTATTTTAAAGCGTGATTAAAGATTTTTTAATCTCAACACTTTTGTTTAAACTGTTGATTTTGGGGGTAGTGTTTTGTGTATAGGATATAGGGGTATCAACTTCAGAGTATCTCCCATCCAGTCCTTCCTAAATGCTGCTCCCCTTGTGTGGGAACTTCGCAGTGTGTTTATTTCTGCTTATCTTTCAGGTCTCAACTTAAAAATATCTCTTCTCAGGGAGGCATTGCTTCACTGCTCTGGTTTTTATGTGTTTGTTCCCATGGCACCCTGCACCTCCTCCTCTCTCATAACATTCATTGCACGTTAGTTCTGAGTTTCCTGTCTGCCTTTCCTTCTGCTAGACTTTAAGCTCCTTGATTACATGGATCCTCTCTGTTTTATTCACCACAGAAGTCCCACTTATAGCATAAAAGTAGGCACTTTGTTTAATGAATCAATGAAAGCCTGAATTACATGGAATTCTGAATTAGTAGAATATAAATTGATAGGACCCACACTTACCTCTCAGGCTGAATTTTTGTTCTGGTTTGGTTTAAATCTTGCTGGGTTTTTTTGTCTTTGTTCCAGGGCCGAAATAATATGTTTCATACACTGTTGATGTTCCTCTACATTATAAAAACCAAAGAGTCAGGAATGCTTGGGTAGGTATTTATGCTTTAATACAAGTACTTATTTTATACACTTTTTCTTATGTTCGGATTCTGCAGAAGGCAGCATCATATACTGAAAAGATGTGTGCACTAAACGATACAAGACATGACTTCTAGTACTGGCTCAGCGCTTTTGCTAACGATTTCTGCCATTTTGAGCAAGTCCATTAATTCCTTAAAACCTCCATTTCCCTATTGATAAAAAGGCAATTCGACCACATTATTGGCTTTTACAGTGGTGTCCCCCAGAGGGACAATTCAGATATATCAGGCTCTCGCCACTTTAAAATTAAAAAAACAAACAAACCAACTGGAGTCTTGTTTGTTCAGGCTATCCCATTTCAGACACAGAGCCTTCTACAAAATATTTACACTTCCAAAGAGACTGAGTCAGCACCCATTCCATAATACTGTTAATTGGAATGGAAAAACGGTCAGTTGAAATTATTTACTTTGTGTCGTCTAAATACTTAGTAATGAAGCTCACATACTGTTACAGTAAACTCAAAATTGCTGTCTTGTCATTTTGGTGATTTGAAATTTCAGTGCTTCAAAACAGTATGTGAAGTAAATGGACCCTGGCTAATGCTGGGTAAATCTGGTAATGCACAGGCTGGAAGTCTGAGAATCTGGGTTCTGGGTGCATCTCTGCCTGCACTAAGTAACCTGAGGCTAAAAAAATGAAAAGGGAAGAGCTGAGTAGAAAGCATCAGTCTGTTCAGCTCTGATCTGCATGTTTCTGTTGAGTTCTATGCGTGTCCTATTTAATACAGGTTTAGAACGGCACTGTCCCACACAGCAGCCACCAGCCACATGTGTGTGGCATTGAGCATTTGAAACATGACTAGTCTAGATTGAGATGGGCTGTCAGTGTAAAAGATCCCCTGGAGGAGGAAAGGGCAGCCCACTCCAGTATTCTTGCCTGGGAAATTTCATGGACAGAGGTGCCTGGAGGGCAACAGCAGAGTCAGATGCGACTGAGCACGCACACGCGCTATAGTGTGAACTACATAGACTAGAATTTAAAGACCTAGTATCAAATAATAAAGTAAAATATCTCTTTAATAATTGTGTATATTGATTACATGTTGAAATAATATGTTGGATATACTGAGTTAAATGAAGTATATTATTAAAATTATTTTCACCTGTTTCTTTTTACTGTTTAGTTTTTAAGGTTATATATTATATTTCTGTTGGACAGCACTGCACTGGAGAAAGACAAACTCCTTAATTAAACATATTAGATGCAAAGATTTTTAGGACATAAACTGAAATTTATAAACAGCTTTCTAAGAAATTTATCAGCTTCCTGTAGCATGTATTTTTTTAATGTAAGAAAGATTAAGAAACTCACTTGTCAGACATCTCTGCTACCACGGTTCTTTTTTATTTTTTAATTGTAAAAATAATGCATGCTCAATATAGAAATATTTAAACAATACAGCAGTGTATAAACTAGTAATTGAAAACTCCCCTCTGATCAACTCTCTCTCAGTGCCACTCCTTCAAGGTATCCACTGCGTTATCAGTTGGAGGTGTATGTTTTTCCAGTTACTTTATGGGGAAAGTTGATTCTGTTTTTATTTTTCATTTTATTTAAAAATATATTGTACCCAAACATATTACCTTGTGAACTGCCTTTTAATCTTATGGTGTAGCTTGGATATTTTTCTGTGTCAATAAATAGACTTTTTTCCTAAATTTTCTAGCAGCATTTGGTTATAAATACACATATATTAGAAAGATGGAATGTGCTATGGTTTTGTAATTCTTCATTTAAAAGTGTTTCTGGAAGGCTATTTTGAAGTGGGGAATTAATTTAGCAGTATTTTAAATAGTGAATTTTTTATTTTAATTGAAAATTTATCTTTTCCTCTAAAAATCTAAATTGATAACTGATACAAGCTTGTGTTGAGCGCCATATATAGTTTGTCAGATACATACAAATGTAAAATCTTTAAAGTACTTAGTGGGACAGTGATTTACTCAGAGGCCCAAATAATTGATATAATTCTTAAAGTGCTTATTTTATCTGAATGAGCCCCTTATATGTGGAAACATAAGTGAAACATTTTAGACTAAAATTAATCTGTTTTTTATTTGATTTTTTTAATCCAGGGGAAAAAAACAAATTACTAGCTTTTAAAATATGATTGATCTTTTTAATACATTGTAGAACAACCAAATGTTAAAAACTGCCCTCCTGTGTCATAAAGGAAATAAGCAAGTGGCTCAAATATAGTCCACTTGGAATCATGCCCATAATACAGCAGATTGATACAAATACATTATCAATTCAGTGCCACTTATTTGTGCAGTTACTAGAATGATATGAATGTTTTACTTCCAAGAAGGAAAAAAATCTAGACAGAATTGACTGCACAGTCAAGTGTCCTGTTTAGCAAAAGACACCATAAATAAAGTTTGAAACTAAGCAACAAACTGAGACAAATGCTTAGAGCAAAGCCAAGGTAATATTCATCATACATAAAGAGCATGCACATTAGAAAAGAAAAATACAGAAAATGGTCAAAAACATGAACGAAAGACTTTTTCATAGAAGAGTGTTGTGCAAATGGTTAACAAACATGAAAAAAGGCTTAGTCTCATTTACAAGCAAGCCAGAATTAAATGTTTTCCGTCCCTATCATACTGAAATTTCTCATTTGCCATGTTGTTGAGGGTATGGAGAAAAAACACAGTTGATGAAATTACCCTTTTTGAAGGGCATTTTTGGTACATTTAAAATTTTTTTTATTAAAATGAATACATACTCATAATTTTAAAAGTCACAGTGTGCTAAAATTTCATGACAGAAATAAGGCATTCCCAGTATTCCCCAAGCCCACCTCCCAAAAGCAACCGCTTAAAACTCTTCTAGCTCCAGATGGTAGAGATGTGTAGTTCTCCTTTGACTGTCATCCTGTTAGATGAGTCCTTGTTCTCTTTTGGCCCTCTTCTTCCTCTTACTTTGAATACAGTTGTATTACTCTGTGGAGTAGATTTTTCTTTATATTATGTGCAGTAAGGCTTAATTTAAGCTATATTAGTAATACCCATATTTACTGAAGCATCCCAAATAATTAGAAAACTCCTAAATGAAATCAAATATGTAAAGTTCTCTAAGAGGCCTAGCATCTCTAAATCTCCATTTAAAAAAATTAATTGACACTTTTACTTACTTGCTAAAATTGTCCTGTTAACTCCATCTGTTGTAGTAGTTCTTGAGTTCCTCTGAAAAATTAATTTTCAACACTCCATAAACCATTTGTTCTAAATTTGGGTTTTAAGCACAGGTAAGAAAGTAATAACTGTTACTAGAATCCATCTGATAAACCATGTATAACATAACTGATTGCAGAAAAGCACTAAATGTCAATTAAACTTGTATTCCTTGTAAAGACTCCTGTTATTTGGGGGGAAAAAAAGACCTTAAATGCTTGGCAATCAATTTCACTAATTTTTTTTTTTTTTTTTTCTTTTTTTAGGAGAGTTAATCTTGGCCTCTCTGGTGTGAATATTTTGTGGATTTTTGGAGAGTAGTGGATAATTTAAATCCAAACATTTGGACTTTATTTGACTGAATCAGAAGTTGAATCTAAGCATCTGAGTCACTGCCTCTTCTGAAATAAGATAGTATGTGTATGTTACAGACTCTTTAGATGTAACAGAAAATAGCTAGTGGGAAACATATTCTACACCAAGAAAAATTACCTTCAATTTTTTATCATTTCAGAAAAAACTACAACCCTTCAGATTTTTGTTGACACAAAACAGTGCGTCTTAATTAATTCGAGTCCTTCATTGTAACCACCAAATAAGAATCATTCACCGTACTATTCCCCACAAAAGTGTTTTTTCAATTGAGTTATTTAGTATAAATAATTAAAAAGAAACAAGCAAATTGCTCATTTTTTTTAATGTCTGTATTTCCCCAGTGTTTGGCAAATCAGCCCAAGGCCCAGATTTAAAGAAATGAGATAAACTTCTAAATAATGTTAATTCATGTGTATTTTTTAAATATTATTGAAAGAGATTTGATGGTATTAATGTTTAAAAAGTCAGCTCTCTGAAGTTCACAGTTTTTGAACATGGTTTGAATAATGCTGCATGGTCTTCTCTGTGATGCCCTCGCCCCTTCCACTGCAGTCTTGCCTTACCTCTCTCCTTCCCTGCCCCAGCCAGACTGGCCCTCTCAGTGGCCTCCATGCACTCCCGCTGCCTGAGACATTCCTGCCCTACTCTTGGTCTTTCTGACCCTCCTCAGCACCCTTCTAAGTTCTGCCTAAATGTTGCTTTCCCAAGGGACTATCCCCTCTCCTTCCCCACCACCACCACCCAAGTCCCCCAGACCCTCTGACTGTTATTTCTCCTGGTACCTTTCAACTTAGCTTATCACCAAGAAGTGCTTTGAAAGCACATTTGCACATGCATCTCTTTATGTCTCTTTACACCTGAGCTGTTCCATTACAGCAGCCACCTAAGCTATTAAGCACTTGAAACACACCTTGTCTGATTTGTAATGTGCTGTGAGTGTAAAATTACATCAAAGACTTGATGTGAATAAAAGACCATAAAGTAAACAGAAAAATAAAAAGTCAGCTTGGGTTAAATTTAGCTGATAGAATTAAACTATTTAGGTCTTAGTCAAGAGACTGAAGACATCAAAAAAACAATTGCCTTAGTTTTAATAACTCAGTTTCGCTATTCCCTAATATTGGGTTCCCTTCTTTAAGATCATATTCTATCCTATCTGTTTAAATTTCTTAGATGTGTTCAAAATATCTGGAGAGTAGGAAATTACCAAATTTGTAAGTTTTGCTGGACTCTCCATCTATTTTTTTAAATGTATAAGTAGTATATCTAAGGCTAGCTAGCATCTGTATATGTTTTCTGGGTTGACATATTATTAGAGACTGCTTTACCTGGAAAACCAGTATCTTCTTAAAAACTCCATGTTGGTATTATATATGCTGCTGCTTTTGTATAATTTGTAAATCTTGTTCCTGTTTTTAAAAAGTCAGATGTCCAAAAGAAAGGAGGTTTCTATCTTATAACTGCTTTTGATATGTGCTAAATTTGTTAGGATAAAATACCAATTAAACATGTTAAATATAAGAACATGTTACAATCTAAGTCTACCATTTCAAAAGTTTGTGTATCTACTTCACAATTATAAAAAATAAAAGATAATGTATCATTTCTTATATTAAAGTTTATGTGTCATGCAACATACAGTAAATATTTCACATAAAGTCTAATGGTACACGTTAAAAAAGGAAAGATTTTGTTTCCCTACTAAGGGTGGTATGGGTTACTATACTCTGGGTAGCTTTCATATATTAATTTGTCTTCACAAATGTTTCAGCCAACATATACTTACTCTAGCTTTTATTAAAAATACTTTAATGAATTAGTTTGACTTCATACTTCAAGAAGACACTGCACTGAAAATGTAAATTTTGGGGTACTTCTGTTAAAAATGAGTAAATAATCTTCTTTTCTCTAATTAAATGTTATTTATAGTATATTTCTCACAAATTTTTCTTCATTTGACTCATCCTTATGGGGTCAAATACACTAATCTTATAGATTATGTTCACTATATCATTCTTTCTTCTTTATGAAAATCAGCCTTTTCTTCAGCCAGATTTGTTTTAGAAGCATGTTTAGGTGTTTATAATTTAGTTCCTACTATGACATAAAAATACTGTGTTGCTTGGCTTTCTCAAACGGATACATACTTTAAGCTGATATTTCAGTGGTGAAGACAAGCAGCATGTATATAGTTGGCACTTGTAAACTCAGCTTTGTAAAATATATATATAAATCCTTTGAATGCGGGCATTCCTTAAAGGTCAGGCTTTGGTCCTCTGTCTCACTGTTTATGCTTTTCCTTAAAGGTCTCATTCATTCTATGACTTACTCTGCACTTGATTCCCAAGCTCATCACCAACCATAACTGTCTCTCCTGAGCTCTAGTGTTAAATTTCCTGTGACCTGTCGGGCATTTCCACTTGGATATCCTGCACATTCTTCATGTGTGGCACTGAATTCATATGTACTGAAACAGCTCCCTCTTCTCACATCCCTTTCTCTGTTCATTGTCTACCAGTCGACCATGCTCAAAACTCTGCTTTCATCTTGATTCCTTGAGCTTCCTGGGTCCCCGGTCCAATCAGGCAGCAATCTGATCCATTCTTTCTTAACAATGTCTCTTGCAGCCGTCCCTTTCCATCTCTGCTGCCACTATGCTCATTTATATCCTTATCAACTCGCATAGGACTACTACAACAGCCTAATTAATCTCACAGCTTCCTAATTGTTGCCATGCTTCCAGATTTTCCAGTTTATCCTGCACGTCCCCTTCAAATTCATCTTCCTAAAACACTTGTTTGATCTGTTTCGTTCTGGTAAATTGCTTGGCCTGACATTTAAAGCCCTCCACAATATGGCCCCAGGCTAGCCTTATCCACCTGGATCCTTGGCTTTAGCCAGTGTAGGCTGCTCCTTACTGGGCTCTCTGCATATGTACCTCCTCTTCCTGATCTCTGGGGATGTCTCCTCCCCCTCTGCCCTTCCCTTAAAACTTTGCTCTAATTAAACCCACTATTTTGGGGAGTTGATCCTGACCACTGCACATGGAACTGATTTCTCCTCCAAAGTGATTAGGCCTTTCCCCCTTTTTCGGCACTCAGCAGCCATATGAGTGAATCCAGAAGTGACGTATAGTCTTGGCGGGTTCTCATAGCTTGTCTCATTCTCATGAAAGACTAGTGTTCTACTGGTCTGAGCTGTGCTGCTGTTCAGGAAGAGTTTGACGATGGCTAAAGCTACCTTTTGGGAAAGGCTTGAGTTCTTTTCAAAGGATATCTTTTGAGCAGCAAGGAGCACTGGCTTTCCTTTTGCAGCTAGACTGTAGCCTGCTAGGCTCTTCTGTCCATGGAATTCTCCAGGCAGGAATACTGGAGTGGGTTGCCATTTTCTTCTCCAAGGGATCTTCCTGACCCAGGGATTAAACCCTCGGTCTTCTGCATTGCAGGTGGACTCTTAACCATTTAAGCCACCAGGGAAGCCTGTAACACTAAGAAGGAGGAAACATTTCCCAGGCCTGAAGAGCTGCAGCGGGGACACTGCCTCAAAAGTATAAGCGTTAGGAAAATACACAGCCAATTCCTTGTACTCTTGGGGATCTTCCTTAATGACCTGGGGTGAGGTTGATGGACTTAGCAGCAGCACATTGGCCCAGATGCTACAGGGTCCACTGTGAGGAGCTGGGAGAGGTCAGCTGGCCCAACCATCTGTCCAGGTGGCTTCAGTCACAGCACTCCCCAGGTTATAGATACAGCCAAGCAGCAGAGGGCTGGGATCTCTAGCAAAAAGCCTTTTGGGAAGGATCTGGGAGGGGGCGGGGGGAACGGGTGGTTTTCTGGCCACTTGGAGTGAGAGCAGTTTGCACAATCAGCACCTGTGCTTCTTAGGCCCCAGTGACATTGCCACGTCTCGCTGTGTATGCAAGTGGCTTTGTGCTGAGACTGCAGGATTGTTAGGCATTAGCTCTGAGCCACGTCTCTAATTTGATCCCTGAATGGTCATCAGTAATTTCATTTCCACACCGAATGAACTGCACTGGCCCGGGGAATAGGTTATGGATTCTATGGAGGGTGGCACCTCAGTCAGCCTTAGGAAGAAGAGTCCAGTATGGCAGGATAGGTATGGAGAACAACCTCATGTGTGCCCAGAATCCTGTTTACCCAGGACAGCAGTGACCCCAGAGATACTCCACAGCAAAGTCAACATGCAAACAATCTCAGCCACTGCTAAGGGTGAAATGTAGTTATAACTAAATCCTTTCATGCCCCCAAAGCAAATTGAATATTCCACAGTTCATCTGGCTAGAAGAGCCACTGGCTTGAACCAGCTGAGACTTGGGAGGACTGAGCTCTGTCACTGTTGGGGCAGGGCAGTTAACCTTTTACACTGATTTTTGGGCATAAGAAAGATACTCATACCTCAGTGATCATTGAGAAGCTGAATGAAAATAATGGATGACAGTGTGCTTTAGGGTAAGGGGAAAAATGGACTTAAAAAGTCTTTCAGGGGACTTCCCTGGTGGTCCAGTGGCTGAGACTCCATGCTCCCAATAAAGGGAGCCCGAGTTCAATCCCTGGTCAGGGCACTAGATCCCACATGCTGCAATGAAGATAGAAGATCCCACATTCCTCAACTAAGACCTGGCATGGCCAAATAAGTTTGTTTGTTTTTTTTTTTAATAAAAAAGTCTTTCAGAATAACGTTAATATAAAACTAGGAAATGGCTCTTTTGGCATTGTAAAGCAAGCCTCTCATTCTTGGACTGTGCTGAGATGTATATAGATCTTCATGCCTTGACACACTCACACCCACCCCTACTCTCCTAGCCCAGCCGTATCTGCCTCCTGCTTCCTATTTTCTTCCCTGACCCCAGACCTGGCCATTCCCCAATCAGAGACAGTACTGCCCTTGTATCTTGAAGGCCGGGCTTTCTGGTCTACCAAGAAAATACTGTCTCCCTCCTTTACCATTTCCAAACTAGAAGGAAAAAATAACAACCCTGAATCAGACTCTGCTTTCATGAACTGCATCCCACAGGAGGAAAGTCAGAAGGTGGCAATCTGCTCTGTTGGGGGCAAAACTTGTTTTTTCAGGAGTCAAAGCCAGGCATGATTCTTCCTCAAATACATGGTGTGTAGACTGGAACCAGGAGCTCTGTGATAGTTTTGGCCGGGAATACAGGCATTAACTGGCTGAGCTGCAACTCCAAAAAAAAGCCCCTTTTGTTCCTAATGGGGAGGGTATCATCCACTGGACACCCTGAGGGGCAGAGGAGTAGTCCCATTAACTTGTCAAAATGAGACTTGGCATAAGGGAGTACGTACTAAAGCCATCAGTCCCCAGACCTGGTGGTTTGAAAAGGTGTTTTACGGCTTCCATCTCAAGTTAGTTAACCAACATTAAAAATAAATTCACTACAATGCTCTGCTTCCAGTTAAATGCTCTGCATGAATTCTTTAAAGTTTTTCTATGCCATCTTGAGAATTCCTGGAGTTCACTGCCTTAAAGTGGTGGTTAGACTCCACTTAGACCAAGTGCCTTGGATAGAACCTGGAGGCAAAGTCCACATCCTAAAATACAGTGTCTCTTCAATAAAACACTAGGTGTTTTTTTTCTGTGTAGCCAGAGAAATGATTTTTCATTTAAACTACTGTATCTAAGTTGCTACTTTTTCCCACCTCATTATATCCCACCTCCAACTCTTTTGCAACCCCAGGGACTCCAGCACACCTGGCTTCCCAGTCTATCACCATCTCCCGGAGTTTGCTCAAACTCATGTCCATTGAGTCAGTGATGCCATCCAACCATCTCATCCTGTTTCCCCCTTCTCCTCCTGCCTTCAGTCTTTCCCAGCATCAGGGTCTTTTCCAATGAGTTAGCTCTTTGCATCAGGTGGCCAAAGTACTGGAGCTTTGGCTTCATCATCAGTCCTCCCAGTGAATATTCAGGGTTGATTTCCTTTAGGATTGACTGGTTTGATCTCTGTGCTGTCCAAGGGACTCTCAAGAGTTTTTTCCAGCACCACAGTTCGAAGGCATCAATTCTTTGCTGCTCATATGCATCAAAGAGCTCATTTCCAGCTTTCATATCCATACATGACTACTGGAAAAAATCATAACTTTGACTATATGGACCTTTGTAGGCAAAGTAATGTCTCTGCTTTTTAATACACTGTCTAGGTCTGTCATTGTTTTTCTTCCAAGGAGCAAGCTTCTTTTAATCTCATGACTGTAGTCACCATCCACAGTGATCTTGGAGCCCAAGAAAATAGCCTGGCAGTTTCCACTATTTCCCCATCTATTCGCCATGAAGTGATGGGACTGGATGCCATGATCTTAGCTTTTTGAATGTTGACTTTTAATCCAGTTTTTTTCACTCTCCTCTTTTTGCCACCTCACAACTCTTATTTTCCCACCTCCTACCTCTCCACTCAGCCAACCCCAGGCTGATTTGCCCTCTTGACCCTGACCTGGCTCCTGTAATAGTGGGGCTATGCTAGAACAAGTACCCAAGAAAAATGGCAAGTCTCTTGATTGGACAGAACTCCTATGAATTATGAAGTTTCTGTTAGACTGTGACTTCATCATTCTTGAGGGCAGGTGCATGTCAGGTGCTCAGTAAATATTTGTTGAATTAATAATTGAGTTAAGTAGAATTCACTTGAAAAGCAATCATTTATTTTTTTGACTGGAATTTTTTATGAGTGTGCTTTCCATGCTAAAGACCATCATTGGGAATGCGGGCAGAAGGCCCACATGTGGCCTCTACATGTGACCTGGGCTTCCTCATAACACAGGGGCTGAATTCCAAGGGCAAGTATCCTGAAAAAAAGGGGAGTAGGTAGAGGCAGAGCATATTACTTTTTACAATCTGGGCTTGAAAGTTCTGTGTTGCTTTCACTGCATTCTGTTGATCAACATAGGTACAACTGAACAGTTTCAAAGGGAGAGGACGTAGGGAGAGCTCTCTGGCCAGAGAGTGGAAGTGTGGCAGAGAAGAAAGGAAGCAAGAAGCTGGCAACTGGCAGTGGATCTAAACTTGTAGAAGGAAAGGCAGAGGGCCTGCCCTACATTTCCATGCATTCCTTTGTGCTGGGCTCTATGAAAATTGATTCAGTAGTAAAGAGTAGGCATGGCAGTGGGAGAAATACCATCTAGATATGTATCTGCTGGTAGTTTCTCACTAGAAAGCAAAATTGGTGGCATCGTGCAATCCCTTACGGCTGGAGCTGTATTGGGAGCGGCTGTAAGGTTTCAGGGCTGGGAACACTCCGATCCATTATCAGAGTGGATACCATTATCCCGTTCCCTGACACACTGTATAGTTTCCTCCAAGGCTGTGTGTAATTGGACCAGAGCATGTGTTCTCTGAGCCGCTTCTCTGGAATCTGCTTTCTCTAATGAGGAAACCAAGATAGCTTCAGTCTACTACATGGTCAGACTCTGTGCTTCCTGGCCAGGACAATGCATACCCTAGTTATGTATACTTCTAACAAATGTACAAATGGATAAACATTTACCAAGTGCCTGCTAAGAACAGAATAAAAATGCAGTGATGTATCCCCTCAAGGAGCCTACAGATGAGAAACAGAGATGAGATTTGCAGACTTTGAGGTCAATGCCCACAAAGAGGCCACACATCGGGGCTCAGGAGGTTGTGGTGAACCTGCAAATTACTAAAAATCTTTTGGAACACAACATGGGACTAACTATGTGTGTGTTTCAGCCACTTCTGCTGCATAACAAATTTCCCCCAAACAATAATCATTGGTATCTCTCTGTGTGGATCAGGAATTCAGATAGGGTACAATGGGATTGGCTTCTCTCTTCACCATAGTGTTTGGGGCTGGATGACTGAATCATCTGAAGGCTGTTCACTCCCACATTCAGTGGTTGATTCTGGGTATTGACTGGGGACATCATTGGGAATACAGGCACAAAGCCCACATGTGGCCTCTACATGTGGCTTGGGCTTTCGTGTAACATAGTGGCTGAATTCCAAGAGCAAGTGTCTTAAGAAAGAGGGGGAGATAGAGACAGAGCCTATTACGTTTTATAACCTGGGCTTGAAAGTTCCATGTTTCTTCCACTGTATTCTGTTGATGAGATGGTTGGATGGCATCACTGATGTGATGAACATGAGTTTGAGTAGGATCCAGGAGTTGGTGATGGACAGGGAAGTCTGGAGTGCTGCAGTCCATGAGGTCACAAAGAGTCTGACACAACTGAGCGATTGAACTGAACTGATTCTGTTAATCAACACAGGTATAAAAAAAATGAACAGTTTCAAAGGGCGAGAACATAGATTCCACCTCTCAATGGAGGGATATCCCACATCATAGCATGTGGGATGGGACATATATTGATGTGACCATTTTTGAAAAATACAATCTGCCACAATGTGCAAGGGCTTCCCAGGTAGCTCAAACAGTAAAGAATCTGCCTGCAATGCAGGAGACCTGGGTCAGGAAGATCCCCTGGAGAGGGGAATGGCAACCCACTCCAGTATTCTTGCCTGGAAAATCCCAAGGACAGAGGAGCCTGGCGGGCTACAGTCCATGGGGTCACAAAGAGTTGGACATGACTGAGCAACTAATACTTTCACTTCACAATGTGCAAAGCCCCCCAAAATGTTAATTTTGTATTAAAATATTTTATATAAGATGTTAATGCTCTTTTAGCACTCTTTGGCTGGGAAAATATTCAACAGAAAAAAAGTTACGTCTAAGGATGTTCACTGTGTGCATTTGTTTATCCATCCACTCAACAAATACTGATTGAAGTAGTTAGCGAGGTGCTATGAAAAGAAGCCTTAAGATTTCCTTTTTACTTGGAAATAGCTTTCTAGTCTATTAATAGCTCGGCTATAACAAAACCCATCAAATGTCAGTGATAGATGGTCTTATAAATTATAGTACATCAACTCCGTAAGACACTTGGAGGTGGTGGTTTAGTCACTAAGTCGTGTCCAACTTTTGTGACCCCATGGACTGTAGCCCACCAGGCTCCTCTGTCCATGAGGATTTCCAGGCAAGAACACTGGAGTGGGTTGCAATTCCCTTCTCCAAGACACTTACACACTTATTTTGACCTCTTTTTAAAACTCCTACAACTTTGGAAAGACTGGAAAGATGGGGGGAATGTTGGGTGGAAGTGAAAAGAAATCAGAATTGTATGTCTACTATGATTACAATTATGTAAAAATATGCATGCAGATCACCAGAACTAGAAAAAATAGCCAAATGTGAAATCAACTTGTTGAAATAGGAATATGGATGATTGTTTTTCCATTTTCAGAACTTTTCTCAATGTTGTATTCCTTTTACAATCACAAAAGTCCCGAAAAAAAGTGACACGAAGAAGATCCTGTAGGTCAAAGGATGAAAAAGCTCTTCTGAGCAAGGAGCTGAGGAAAGGCTTCATTAGCAAGAGGGCAACCGAATTCCAGGAGAAGGAGGAAGCAGAAGGAATCAAGACATGAAGACAGGAGAGGAAGAGCTGTCTTTGGAAAACTGCGAAGAATCCAAATAAAGATATACTTAGAAGAGCATGGGAAGATGGGACCAGAAGGAAAGGTGGACCTTAGTTACTAGGCTAAGGATTGCAGACTTTATTTGTAGAGACTCTGAAGCTTTCTGAGCAGAGGAAGTCAAAGTGGTGCTGCAGGAAGATGACTGAGCACAGTCTTGAAGATGGACGGAAGCTGGGCAGCTACAGGCACGGAGACCTGTGAGGAGGCTGCTGCAGTAATCCAGGGCCTGGAAGCCAGGGGCGGCAGAAAAGACAGGAGAGCATCTGTAGAAGAAAAATGGTCACAACTTGGTAACCTGGTACACACAATGCCAACATTTCAGTTTAGGTTATTATGATATGAAGATAGTGGCACTAACAGAAACAGAGGAAGAGGAACTGGTTTGGAGCAGAAGAGAAATTTTAAACATGTTGAGTTTGAGATGCTATTGGGACATCAAGATGGAGATGACAACCGATAGCTGGAAATACAAGTCTGATTCTCAAGAGACTTCCACGTTTGGCAGAACAATTTGTATCCCTTTCACCCAAATGTTCTTACTCAGCTATCTGTAACAGCTCCTCCCTGTCTTCACTAAGCCCTGTCCTCAAAAATCACCTCCTCAGACCCTTTCATGTTACCCTTGAAATGACATCCCTGGCACTTACCATCCCCATACCCCACATGCTCAGTTCTTCTTCATTGCATATACCTGAGATTTTACTTATTATCTGCTCCCCCCACTAGCATCCCCTTAGACATGGAATGCTAGTCTCATCTTCCTGTTTGAGGAACTATACACTAAAGGGCACCCATGTATCAATTAGGCTTCCCACGTGGTGCAGTGGTAAAGAATCTGCCTGCCAATGCAGGAGATGCAAGGTGGATCTCTGGGTCAGGAAGATCCCCTGGAGTAGGAAATGGCAACCCACTCCAGTATTCTTGTCTGGGAAATCCCATGGACAGAGGAGTCTGGCAGGCTACAGTTCTTGGCGTTGAGAAGATTTAGACATGACTGAGCAACTGAGCACACACCACATTTATCAATTCATTCCTAAATAAATTTCTACTGTGAAATAACAACTAATAGCATGTGTTTTTTCTTCAGATCCTAGTCTAAAAGTTTCAAACTTTTCTGCGATTTTACAGAAGTAAAATCACATACCAGTGGGGTGGTGGCACACACCTCCCACTGACCAGCACTTAATCACATGGACAGGACTTCCCTGGCAGCCCAGTGGTTGGGACTCCGTGCTTCCAATGTTGGGACTCCGTGCTTCCAATACAGGGGGCACAGATTTAATCTCTTGTTGGGAAACTAAGATCCCATATGCTGCATGGCATGGCCACAAAAAACATCACACAAACATAACAAACTGCAAAAGCACCTGGGGAACGTTTTTGTTTTTTTTTTTTTTTCTGGCCATGGCCAGCTAATAATCCTAGCACTATAGAAGAAGCAGATAATGGGCATCAGGCAACAGTAGTAGTCTTTCCCTGCAGATGTCTGAATCAATCTCCAGAGCCCTGGCTGCACCTAACTCCAAGAACAGTAACTGTGGATGCAGAACTCCTGGTTCCCTTGAACAATTTAACTCTCATCAAGTGCTTCCTTAATTGTCTCACCCTCTCCGCCTTCCCCAGGGAACTGAAAATGAGGAACTGTCCAACATTTCTATATTCCAGATGCCACAATTCTATAAAACAAAAAACACTGCAGACTTGTCCATGGTTCTCCTTGACCAACATTCTAAGTATTTGTAGCCAGCATCAGCGTCAGAATTGCAAGATCCAGTGTAAAATAAATATGTGGGGCCCTTGTACAAAACTTATCAAGACTTTTAAGACAGCCACAACAGAGCATTAAAACCAACACAGGGCTGTTCAAAGTGTGGGGTTCTGTGTGACTACCCAGGTCACAGGCCTGTGAAGTCATTTCTCTATTTAGCTTTTAAAAAAAGAAAGGAGTTGTTTTATTAAATAAAAAAATTTTTTTATTTATTATCATGAAACCCACAGGCAAGTAATGTTGGCTTTTCAGCCTGCTTCAGCTTTTAGGGGAGTTTTTTTTTTTTTTTTTTTTCTTTGTCATGGCTCTGAAAACATAGAAACGGCCCTGGGAATCAAACAGTTGAACTGTTTGATTTTACAGAAGCCCAGAGAGGATCTTGGGGCTTCCCTTATAGCTCAGTTGGTAAAGAATCTGCCTGCAACTCAGGAGACCTGGGTTCAATCCCTGGATTGGGAAGATCCCCTGGAGAAGGGAAAGGCTACCCACTCCAGTGTTCTGGCCTGGAGAATTCCATGGACTGTCCACAGGGCTGCAAAGAGTCCGACTTTCACTTTTACTACTTTCACTTTCCGAGAGGATCTGTGAGTGCCCGGGGTGCAGCTGGGTGCTGGTACCAGAGCCCACTCCAGAAGTCTGACCCCTACACTGTGCCCCCTGGAAGCCCTGACTGCACTGCAGGAGGCGGTCACTTTTCCCATCAGGCAGGCTCTGTGGTGTCAGGTCACAGGCACACTGGACAGTCTTGAGACCTCCCATTGCTTACTTGGGCTAGACTCCTCTTCCCGCCTCTGGTCAAAGCAGAGAAAAAAAACAATCAGAAAGTCAACTTGTTCTTGATTCCCTTTAGGGAGGCACTGCTGGTCATGGAAAGGCTGAGTGGTTGGCCTGAGAAGAAAGAGCTTGGCCACTGTGCTCCCATGCTCCCTCCTCAGATACCTCCTGGCGGTGGGTCTGTGCCCCTCTATGTGGGCAGAGAGGTTACAGGAGGGCTGCCTGACACAGCAGAGGGCTCACCCTGACAGACACTCGCAGGGGTGAGGTACGGGCACACAGACAGTCATCCTGGCGGAGGCTGGAACAGGAGGCAGCAAGCTGGGGAGGGCAGCGTGGGGGCTGTGCAGAGCAGAAGCAGGGGCAAGGACAGATGAATGCATCATGGAGAGCAGGCGCGCCAGTTGTCAGATGGGCACGCTTTTCTCCAGGGGAAGGAAGGCTGTGCGAGACGCGAGACGTGAGAGGAAGGAGAGCGGAGTGATTAGCAAAGCAGGGATTGAGTCACGCATCCAGTCCCCAGGGCAGCGCGTGCAGGCTGCGGGCTCTCCCGGGTGCAGACGTGGTGGCAGGCAGCCCAGCAGGCTCCGGGAGAGGTGCCAGGCTTCCTGCGGGGCCTCACGAGATGGGGCCTGGAGCCTGGGGTCTGATGGCCACCTGGCTCCTGGCTGGGATCCACAGTCCGCGGGCATCTTTGCCTCTGGGCTTCCTCGCTGGCCTCAGACACCTTCCCAGTGAGCAGGCCTGATGTCCCTCCCCCGCGTCACCTTCCCCTCCACACTCTTAAGGATTAGGGGTTTCTGAAGAGCTCGAGAGAGGCAGAACTCTCCCCAGGCTCCCTCCCAGCACCACTCTGGCCCAGAGGACAGAACCTGCACCCCGTGGGTGAAGGAGAGAGCATCCAGGTCTAACACACACCGAGGTGCTGGCGGTCATGGCCACACCACCGCGGGCAGTCCCTGCCTCTCCACGACTCCTAGGCCTGTGTCCACTAGGTTTCTGGCGCCCTGGGGAGTTGTGGTAAGGAAACCCCACTACTGCTCTTCCCCGGAGGCTGGAGAGCTGTGAGTGGCTCCCCATGCCGCCAGGCCCCTCATCGCCCGGCTTCCCGGGTCCCCACAGCCCCGGAAAATGAACGTCCTGCGGCCCTGTTTCTAGAATTCCCTTTTCAGAGCCGATGGCCCCGCCCCCCTGGGCTCTGCTTCTCGGGGGCTCTTCAAAGTTGGGGAGCGCGGAGGGCCGAGGCTGGGGGTGACAGGGAGCCCACGGGGAGGGGCTGTTCAGAAACGCAGGGCCGAGCGCACTTCTGAAGCCGTGCCAATGTCTCCTCGAGGACCACGGAGTTCTTCACACCCTGGCTTGGTCACTGCTGCTCGCCCCTCTGCTGCCAGAAGCTTCTCTGCCCTTGCTGAGGAGGGCTGGGGGTGGGGTGGGCGTCCAGGAGGAGGAGGCCACACCTCTCCAGCCCCAGCAGGGGAGGGCTGGCCAGGCCTGCCGGCCTCTGTCCCGGGCTCGACCCCGCATGCGGCCCTGTGGTCCTCTACCTCCTTCCGCGTCCCTCGTGGAGGCATGGACCGTTCTGAGGCTGGGGCTTCAGAAGCTGCTTTCACCTTCCGCTCACGTTCCCCGCCTCCATTTTCTCTGTCTGCAAAATGAGATCAATACATCTCGGCTCTGAGGTAAGAGGCCCTCCCAAAGGCATAGCTTGGGAGAGAACAACAGGCCCGCTGCTCCAGGCAGTGACGCACTTTCTCTCCAAAGACAGCAAGCCGCCTCGTGCTGCTGCCTCCTGCGTCATAGGCATGGGCGGGGGGGGGGGGGGGGGGGCAACTCCCCAACCTCTCCTAGAGGCCGGGACAGGGGTGAATGGCGTGTGTGTGTCTGTGTGTGTGTGTGTCTGTGTGTGTGTGTGTGTCTGTCTGTCTCCCTGGTATATTTGGTGTGTGTGTGTATGTGTGTTGGTCCTTGGTATATGTGAGGTGTGTGTGTGTGCCCCTGGTGTATTTGGGGTATGTATGTCCCTGGTATCTTTGGGGTGTGTGTCCCTGGTATATTTGGGGTGTGTGTGTGTGTGCATGTGCATGCCCTAGTATATGTGGTGTGTGTGTGTGTTGTGCATTTTGTGTGGTATATGTGGAGAGGTGTGTGTGGTGTGGTGTGTGGCTTGGATTAGAGGCTGAGACTGGGGTGAATGGTCCTAGTATATCTAGGACCCTAGTATATCTGGGATCTGTAGGGGGCTATCTATTTCCTGTGGTGTATGTGGAGGGGTGTGTGTGGTGTGGTGTATAACTTTTCTGTGGTGTGGTATGTGTGTCTAATGTGGGACTGTGTACACAGCTGGTACTAAACCGTTTATGAAATAAAAAGAGGGCAGGTGAGACTCTTAAGAGGCTGTGGGGGTCCTCTTCCCTGTGCTGTCCCCTCAGCCCCTTGGTCTGCCCCCCCAACCCTCTTCATTAGATGAAAGTTGGAGAGGAGGCAACTCCTGACAGACCTAGAGCAGATGTGGGTGCAGCTGGGGCAGGGCAGCAGGTGGCCGTCCTTAGCCGGCACGCCCTGGGTTGAGAGCCGGGTTCGGTGCGCCCACTGCTGGTGGGCTGCCAGGAGCTCTTCTGCAGGGAACAGGACCTAAAGCTGCACCCCACCATTAGACCCCAGGCAGCAGGATTTGGGGGAGGGTGCAGCACAGCCTCAGTGCCCCCCTCCAGGATTATATGCCAGGCAACCCTCCGGGGGAGCAGGAGGAATTTGAGGTTTTCAGGGTCAAATGTCTTGACAGGCTCTTAGCCTCCCTCTCCCCAATCTGTTGTTCATTCGCTTAGTTGTGTCCGACTCTGTGACCCCATGGACTACAGCACGTCAGGTTTCCCTGGCCTTCACCATCTCCCCAAGCTAGCTCAAACTCTTGTCCATTGAGTCAGTGATTGATGCCATTCAACCATCTCATACTCTGTCATCCCCTCTCCTCCTGCCTTCAATCCTTCCCAGCATCAGGGTCTTTTCCAATGAGTCAGCTCATTGCATCAGGTGGCCAAAGTATTGGAACTTGAGCTTCAGCTGGAGATTAACTCATGTTATAGCAAAAGCATTTAGGTTTTGCATTCAGAGCTCCAACTCCCCTGCTTACCAGCTAAGTGGCCTTGGGCAGGTTTCTTAACTGAGTCAGATTTTTAACTGAAGCCTGTGAAGCCCAAAGTCATACGGAAACTATTATGAGAGCTTTCTGGAAAATAGAGACTGACAACACTCCCTGTAGGGAGGAGCTGTGAAAGTCATTCACGGCTCACCAAGCCCTCTGGACAATGAACTCCAGGGCACCTAGCCAACAGCGTCTCCATCCTCTGTCCTATCCGAGTCCTCTCCCAATCCTGATCTCATGAAAAGGAAACCAGAAGGGCTCTATTACTTGGCTTCTATCTGGCGTCTTGAGATTTAAGGACTTTAATCAGTAGAACGTTAAAGAGTTAAATAGTAACAATAACAAGAAAGCTGCCAGCTGGCCCTTCCAGTGACCTTGCCAGAGTGCAAGGGAAATGGCTGGCACCATCTGGGTTTGACTTCCCTCCTGGGGAAAAGTGAGTGACTGCAACACTTTAGGATCCAAGTTTACCCAAAGATAAGCTGTGGTCCCAAACAGCTTATATCTAAAGTATCATCTGCTTCCTGCATCCCACTGCCCCCACCCCACCCCAGCCCTCCTCTATGCCCTGTTCCAGGTCCACAGTTCCAACATGGCATCTTTGGGAAGGGCTTATGGCCTTCACAAGAGGGCTCCCAGGGAAGAAATGTGGAAGTCTTAAAAAGCAGGAAGTCAACAACACTGGTTGAAAAGACAAGAAAAGGGGTGAATTCTTTCCTCAAATCCAAGTCCAGGATTTCCCAGGCCTCTTCTGGAGGCCATCCTGCTGTCACTGGGAGAACTTACAGCTAAATCTGTGAAGGAAAGCTAGAACAATCTTCCCAGCGGTGACCGTCGAGGCAGGAGCGAGAAGGAGTGTTCCTTTTTTGAGGAACCACTGACAGGAAGCCTGAATTTGGAGACTGGGAGGCCGCCCCTAAACTCCCATGCCTCCCCCCACCCCAAACCCCGGCAATGGCTGACTAGCCCCTGCCCCACCTTGTCCCTGGAAAGAAGAGGCTAAGGGAGCAGGAAGAAGGCAGGATTGAAACTCGGGCTGATGCTCAGGCTCTGCTCTTGGAAGCGCTACCGTAAGGGGCTGGGCTCTTCTCTCCCAAAAGGGATGTAGATGATGCGGCAGTTTGGGGGACATCTCCCCACTGAAGGACACGCTGCAGCCTTGCGCTGCTTGGCCAGCTCGCCCTCTCACCTCGCTGCCCCTCAGACTCCTTTCTGCAGCCCTGGAAGCTTTGTCCCCTTTGACTGGTAGGACACCACAAGCCGGCCCTGGAGGTCGTCAGCGTCTTGTCCACTCGTGCCCTTTCTGAAGGAACTGACCGTCAGTCATCCTCCCAGGGAGCAGCTTGAGCTACAGACGTTGGGGTGGCCTGACTGTGGTGGGAAGAAGTGGTGATGAGGAAGAGCTCGTTCCTGAAGCACGAGAAGCAAATCCCAGAGAGGGAGCCTCATGAGGTCAGCAAGGGCTTGAGGTGGGAATGGGGCGGCAACTGGGTGGATGGTGCGGCTCCTGAGGCTGGGACTGGAGCTCCTCCCAGGCTGTAAAGTATGACAACCACCCAGGAAGAATCAAATCAGATACCTGCTGACACTGGCACTTTACAGGTCACTCTTTTTTTCTTCTTGCGCTAGGGTCTCATAACCTTTGGAGGGCAGTTTTTCTCATTTCAGAGAGGAGGAAAGCAAGGTCCAGAAGATCACATTCTCAATCTTTAAAGACTAAATCTTTGAGTTAAGTCACGTTTGGTTTAAAGCTCATGTAACTAACCCCCGGGGACTGGCCAGCTGGGTCCAGGTGCACCCAGGGCGTCAGAGCCCACTCAGCCGCTGGCTTGTCCTTTTCAGGGCAGGCTCTCCACAGGCGGAAATCACATGACCCAAGGCTCAGCACCACCCATGCCAGTAAAAAGACACTGAGTCTTCTTTTTTAATGCTTTAAGAGAAAGTATAGAGAATACTCTTATACTTACTACTCAGATTTGTCTTATATCTACAACTCAGCCCTGAGTTGGTGTTGAAAAAAAAATTAAAAAAAAAAAATAATAGATAAACTGTAGTATATCCAGATAGAGGAGTATTATTCAGCACTTAAATGAGCCATCAAACTATGAAAAGACATGGAGGAAACCAAGTGAACCAATCTGAAAAGGCTACATACTGCATTACCCCAACTATGACATTCTGGAAAAAGCAAAACCATGTAGACAGTGAAAATATCAGTGGTTGCCGGGGATGAGGGGAGGGGAGGTGAATTGGTAATGCACAAAAGATTTTTAGGGCAGTGACATTATTTTGTATGATACTGTGATGATAGATACATGTAACATGTATCTGTCTCTTTTTTTAATATGAAACACTTCACAAATTTGCATGTCATCCTTGAGCAGGGGCCATGCTAATATTCTCAGCATCATTCCAGTTTTAGTATATGTGCTGCTGAAGCAAGCACTGTAATATGTATCTTTAATTTTAAAAAAGTATTCTTTAATAAAATACATATATGTACAAGAGTGAACCCTAAGGAAAACTGAATTATGCCTGCTTGTGATGTGTCATTCTTTGCAACAAACGTACCCCTCTGGTGGGGGACGTTAGTAGTGGAAGAAGCTGTGGCTGTGTAGAGGCAGGGAGTATATGGAAAATCTCTGTACCTTTCTCTGTTTTGCTGTAAACCTTAAACTGCTCCAAAAAAAGATAATCTTGTAAAAAACAAAAAGTACAGAAACATTAAGGACAATAACACCTAAGTCTTGATGACACAAAGCCTCTACAGTGCCCCCATGGAAGTAGTTCTGTAGGTCAGTCATAACAACATACCGCAAACCTGGTGACTTCAACAGAAATTGTTACATAGCTCTGGAGGCCACCCGTTCTGGATCAAGATTTGACAGGGTTCATACCTCTCTCCTAGCTCTGGTGGTTGGCTGGTAATCTTTGGTGTTTCTTAGCTTGCAGATATGGCACCCCACTCCAGTACTTTTGCCTAGAAAATCCCGTGGATGGAGGAGCCTTGTAGGCTGCAGTCCACGGGGTCGCTAGAGTTGGACACGACTGAGCGACTTCACTTTCACTTTTCACTTTCATGCATTGGAGAAGGAAATGGCAACCCACTCCAGTGTTCTTGCCTGGAGAATCCCAGGGACGGGGGAGCCTGGTGGGCTGTCGTCTATGGGGTTGCACAGAGTTGGACACGACTGAAGTGACTTAGCAGCAGCAGCAGCAGCTTGCAGATGCATCACCTGTTTCTGCCTTCACATTCACATGCTGTTCTCCGTGTGTCCGTGTGTGTGTTCAAATTTCCCCTTTTTCTAAACACACCAGTCATGCTGGATTAGGTAGGACCCATCCTAATGATTTCATTTTAATTTACCTCTGTAAAGACCCTATCACTGAATATGGTCACTTTCTGAGGTACTACAAGTTAGGACTGCAACATATCTTTTTTTGGGGGACACAGTGCAACCCATAATGCCTGCTGAGGACACAGCCTTGCTCCAACATGTGGCAGCTGGTTGAGTGCTACGTTGCTATGGCGCCATTCAGACAGTGTTTATAACTAGCCCCGGCCAAGCGGATTTTATTCCATCTCAGAGTCTCACAGGTAATCTCACAAGCAGACTGCCACTCACACCTGCTCTCCCATTAGAGCAGCCTGTCAGCCTGCAGCGTGGTGAGACACATTTTCCAGGTGTCACTGGACAGTTCTACACGTGGCAGGTCAGCCTGCATTCAACAAGCACAGACAAGTCTCCACCAGAGGGTCTCAGGGAACCTGGGCACTCTCAGAGCTTTTCTCTTTCCCATCTGTCTCTGTTGCACAGAAGCCATGCCAGACATTCCACCAGTGAGAATTTTCTCAAGATCTATTGCCCAAAACACACTTACTGTCTGACACAGTCGTTTTTATATCTTTTAGAGTCCCTTTTCGCACTGCTGACTCCAAGAAAGCTAATTAATTATTTTAGACACCACTATTAAATTGACACAGTGATTAATCTGATCATCCTTTTTATGAAATTACCTCTGAAATGCTAACTTCTCGTCTTCTGAAACTCACTGTGTAAATTACTCTGAAGATTACATTGTACCAGCTTTTGGCTCTGTAAATCTTAATAGCAGTTTTTTGTTTTTTGCCGAAAGCAATAAAAGCTGTCCCGAATTTATCAGGTTAATTAGGAAAGAGGTGGGAAGCAGGAAATTGAAGGTGACTCACACCGCAAGTGGGAGTTAGACTGATGGATTGTTAGAACCTTCTGTTGCTGGTTACCATCAGGGGACTTGGCATCAGTGAGTCAGTGAGCAGTACACAGGCAGCCTCATGAACCAGAGGGACGTGTGGAACCCGCAGTTGCAGGTGTCAGGGCTCCAGCTGGAGAGAACTAGTGTTCTAAGAGTGATCCCTCCCCCTACTCTCCTCATCCCCTCCACTGCCTTTCTTGCATTTTCTCAGTGCACCTCCTGAGTCTCTTGGTGTCCCATTTGGACTCAAAGCCCACAGAGAGCTGCCTCATGGCTGCCCACCCTGAGCAGTCCCCAAAACTCCTAGGCCTGGGGAGGGAGCAGGGAGCACACCTTAGCTACTGCCCTCCACCATGCTTTACTCCACCCAGTGGGCAGGCTCCTGGACTCCAGGCTCCATCAACGCTGCCCCACAGAAGGAATTTTAAAGCCTGCAGAGGCTCTCAGGCCTGGTAGAAACAGCAGTGTCAATCTTCCATTTTTTTTTTTTAAGCTAGTTTTCCTTCTTTTTTGTAGTAAATCCTGAGCATCCCATGTGTGCTAACCCTAACCCTAACCAGGAGAGTGTTAGAGGTCACACTGCCAGTCCCTTCTCAGGCTGCATGCAAAACACCTTTTACTTGTTTTGAGAACAGCTGAAAGACAGAACACACTGAACCTGTATCGGGCTTCGCACTTCTTTGCCAGTGGCAAAGAATCCACCTGCCAATGCAGGAGACACAAGAGACACAGGTTCGATCCCTGGGTTGAGAAGAATCCCCTGGAGAAGGGAATGGCAACCCACTCCAGTATTCTTGCCTGGAGAATCCCATGGACAGAGGAGCTTGGAGGGCTACAGTCCATGGGGTCTCAAAGAGTTGGACACAACTAAGCACACTGAACCTGTGGCGTCATTTATCCATCCATCAGCCCATCCATCCATCCATCAGTGTATATTGAGCAACCTACTGCATGTAAGGTGCTCTCTAGGCTCTTGGGGAAAACAGAACGAGAACATGGCAGAGATGATTCCTGCCTGTATCTGTATCCAGAGATGATACTGTTAATAGAGAAGTTGGACAATAAATAAGATAAATACTAAGTAAGGTGGTGTTCCATGCTTTTGGATGAGGATAGGGACTACTAGTGTGGGTGGCAGTCTACAGTTTTAAATAGAAGAGTCAGGGAAGGCTGAGTTGCCTCACTAACCTCACCCTAGCCCTGGCTCTGCCTCATGGAGAAGATGACATTTGAATAAAGACCCGAAGGAGGTGCGAGTCTGAGCCATGCAGAAACTGGAAGGAAGAGCCTTCCAAGCAGAGGGAACCTTCCAGTGCCAAGGCCCTGACACAGGAGCATGCCTGACTGGTCGAGGAACAGCGAGGAGGTGCTGTGGCTGAAGAGGGTGGCAGGAGTTGAGTCAGAGAAGTCTGGAATCCACGGGCCATGGAGAGAGCTGAGTAAACTTGCCACTTGGGTGTTTAAAGGAAGAAAGCATCTCTCCGTCTTGTTCCCGTGCTCCCCTGGGGTTCTGGCCTGCCCTGAAGGTGTCTGTCCGCAGGCAGACCACAGCCCAGGCTAAGAGAAGGGTTTGGGCTGGAGAGCATGCGGAGGGGGCGGGCTCTGAAGCTCCGCTGCCAGGATTCTCCACGGGCCTGAGGAAACTGAGGTTAGAGGGCCTCTCCCTGCGGCTCCCCCTGTAATGTCACTAGGGCAGGCTTCGCCTCTGAGCAGGTTCCTTCTGCTTCACTGGGGCAGGAAGTTTACCACCTACAAGCTACCTCTGTCGGGGATTTTTCTCCCATCCTTGCGCACACAGGTGCGAGATAAAGTCCCAGGAGCTGCTGGGCCGACTCCTCCGGTGGAAGGCGAAGCGGTTAAGGATGCCCTCACGTTCCACTCCTGAGGGCGGAACAGTGAGGTCAGCAGCTGGAGCGAGGCGCGGTGAAAGGCAGTCCCTGTCCTTTGGAGGCCTGAGGGCTGAGGGGGGCACTCCTCTGTGACCCCCACACCCGAAGTCCTGTGTGGAAGTCAGCCTGTTATTTCATTACCCTCACCCCTTCAACAAAAGGATGACTTTTCCAGTCATGACGCCACATCGAGGTGTCAAAGCCTTCCCGGGGTCTGAAGGAGGGACAGGAAGAGCCCAGGAAAGCTTCTGAGGGGAGCATGGCAGGGAACGCAGTGTGCCCCCTAGCTCTCCCGCGCAGGCTGCTCGTTTCAGACAAACCCTGTCTTTGGGCCTGCGGCTCGGGAGCGCATCTGTGACTGCCCCTCTGCTGAGCTGCCCCACGGAAGGATTCTTCTGGAAAGAGATAGCGAAGTGTGAGTCCGGGGAGGCTGGGAGAGCTCTGGCAGCTGTTTTCTGCTCCCCTGGGTTTGAGGATGCGTGACAGCGCCATAGCTGTGTGTGTCCCCTGCCCTCTGGCTTATCTGCCTCTTCCCCCACGAGAGGGCCCAACTCCTGCCTCTTCTCCTCCCCTCCTCCAGGCCCACACCATGTTCCAGAACAATCCCCCCCACCCCAACCGGGTGTGTGGTGGAGCCGGCCTTCCTCCCCGTGGCTTTCCTAGTGAGCCTTTCCTTCCCCCAGAAGTCACGCTCACATACCCGAGAGCGCCATTATCGACGGCCCTCAGGGTTGCCATGGAAACAGAGCATTCCTCCCGCCTCCCCTCCTCTCTGTTTACCTTGGTAAGGGACTGCGGCAAAAACCAGCCTGCGGCGGAAGGGGAGGGAGGGCGGAGGGACGGGGAGAGGGAGGAGAGAAAGCCAGCCTGCTCTAAACCAGATCATTCCGGTTCAGAGTGGTCCCCACCCCCTCTCCCCCGCCCCTTTCCAATCCCGGGAGCCGCTCGGCCAGGCCTGGTGGTCTGCAGTGGGAAACTCTGGGCCCTCCGGTAGCGTTAGTGGAGACGGTCCGAGGCTCTTCTCCCCGGCCTCTGGTCAGAGCTAGACAGGTGTTCACTACACAGGGGCACCCTGCTGAGGGTGGGAAGGGAGGAGAGTTGAAATCCAGCCCTGACCGGTGTGCCCTGGCCGGCGGAAGCGTCCTCACCCTGCCTGGACCACTGCCATGACCTCCCAACAGAGTCCTGCTTCCTCTCGCGCCCTCCCTGGGGCAGCCAGAAGCATCCTTCTGAGTTCTCCCTGCCTGAAAAGCGTCTCATTTGCTCCTAAATAAAAGTCAAACTGTTTGCCCAGCTCTTCTTGATCTGCCTCACCTGCCTCTCCTTTCTCGCATTCCGCACCTCTGCTTCCGGGTTCCCCTTGCTCCTTCCTTCTAGAAGACTCCAGGAGCTGGGTTTTGTCCGTGTCAGGTTCGTTATAACAACATTTGAAACGCTCTGGTCCGTTATAACATTCGCCCTCACTGGCGCTTTCTAGCTTCCTGCACATTCAGTGGGTTCCTAGGTTTTTATCTAGCTTTTCTATGTAAAACGTAAAATAGTTCATATTTACATCAGCCCCATTCCACCCACCCCAGATGGGAGCTCCCTGAAGGCAGGGCCATATTCCCTGCTGCATGGCGCACCAGGAGGCGATTGCCTCCTCTAGGGGAGCTCCGTTGGCTTCATTTCTGCTGAGGGGGGAGAGCGGGGAATTGGCAGGGGAGCCACCCAGACAGCTCTTCAGGATGCCTGAGTTGAGCACCAGGCCACCTTTATTTTATTTTTTTTGGCCTCAGCATTGGGTTGCAGCATCTTAATTCCCCAACTTGGGACTGAATCCGTACCCCCTGCATTGGAAGTTCGGAGTCTTAACCATTGGACCACCAGGGAAGTCCCCACCAGGCCATCTTGCTGCTGACAAACACTGCCCAGTGTGTGCAGCAGGCATCCCCAACCCTGCCCAATGGGGAAAAGCCAGGATGGCAGGGCGGCTGGAATCTCAGTCCTGGAGTGGAGGGGGCATGCGGGGTATCCTGCATCCTGAGGTGTAACTCCAATGCCAGGGCTTCACCGCCCCAAACGGCCCATCCCCAGGAGGTGGGGGTGGGGGGAAAGGGTTCTCCAGATGGCCTTCCACTAGGATTTTCTTGGTCATGACCTGCTGTCTGCAGCCAGGCCCTGCCTGGTGGATGACAGTTCTTACAGAAAACCTCTCGGAACTGTAGGCAGGGCGCCCTTTTTCTGGGCTTTGCAGGTCTGGATAACTCTCGTGGCAAATCACGTTAAGTTGGCTTGTCTTGGTTTCACAGTCTGTGAAAGGAGGGTAAGACTTCTCCATCCTTTCAATCATCCAGTCATTTACAAGCAGACTTGGCCAGAAGGGACCCAGAGTTACAGTATCTTGAAGAACTAAATTGAAAGAGCTGCACAGGGTTCTGCATTATAAAGGAAAAAAAAAAAAACCACCAAAATCCAAGAATACACACTTAAGGAAACAGCAGCTCCCTCTGCAGCCCATCTTATCTCCCAAACTCTCTTACAGTTATTAGCTCTTTCATCTATTTTTTTCCTCCATTTCTTCTTTTTTAAAATTTATTTATTTAGGCTGTGCTGGGTCTTGGTTGCTGCGCAGGATTTTCTCTAGGTGTGGGGCATAGGGCTTCTCACTATAGTGGCTTTCTTCTGTGGAGCATGAACTCTCGAGTTCAAGGGCTTCAGCAGTTGTGGCTCCCCAGCTCTAGAGCACAGACTTAGGAGTTGTGGTACATGGACTTAGTGGCTTTGCAGCATGTAGGATCTTCCCATGGGCTCGAACCTGTGTCTCCTGCATTGGCAGGCATATTCTTTACCACTGAGCCAACAGGAAAGCCCCGTTTCTTCTTTACATTTCTAATTAATATGCTTCCCTGGTTATTTTAGGTATTCTATGTATTTCCTTCCAGACATGGAAAATGAGGATTTATCTCTCTTCCAACACTCACTCTCTCTACTACCCTCAGCTTCCTCTATTTAGTTTCTTTACTGGGTTATCTTTATAATTTTAATAAGTAAAGGTACTTCACCTTTATTTCTTATTCCATCATCTCTAGAGAACAACCTAATAATGCTTATTATGTGCCGAACATCATTCTGAGCACTTTACACATATGTTTAAGCCACACGATAATATCAAGAGATGGGTTATAGTTATTAGCCCCATCTTAGGGAAAAGAAGACTAGGACTATTTTACTGTTATCACTAGTGGTTTACCAAGAGGGACAGGAGATAAACGTGGGTGGCCAATCTGCCATCTGTGCACTCAGTTCTAACAGGGAAAGTTTTTGGAAGCATTCATTTTGGTCTTTGCTCTAGTTCCTTGTTGGGCCAATAAGTGTGACGGTGACAAGTAAGGTACAGAGGTCTCCTGGTCATCTCAGCCAGCACCAGGCAGTTAGCTTAGCTGTGGGACAGGGATTCCCAAATGTCACTGATCAGCTAAAATGCAATCAACTAAGGAGTTTGTTAAAGTAACTCACCTACAAAAACAATCTTTGGGATTTGGACCTAGGAATCTCTGTTTTTAACAGTCATGTCTCATGCTTAGAAACCAGTGGTTTTTCCCTTGAATCATACAGATAGTCGTGACTCTGTACGTAAAGATGCACATTTTTCCTCTGAATTCCCTGTAGCTTTTCCAACCCTTCGAAAGTCTTGGTACATCCATATAAACTTGTCTAGCAGTGGTCTGGGGAATATATGGGGCGAGACAGTAAAAGGGAATATGACTTGTGCTGCAGTCACTCCCTTGCTGATGTCCTGGAGGGAGCCGAGTTGTGTTGACGGGACTACGTATGTCCAGGAGTTCCAGAACGGGAGCAGAGAGAAGGCACACACAGTGCCTGTGGGCATGAAAGGTGGAAGACACACAGATATTACAGAGAAAAGCTGTCCCTGTGGGTGGTAAAGGATGTGGTGGCGGCAGGTGGGACTGATGCTTAGGTCATACAGGTGAGCTCACATTACCATCAGACAATCACATTACCATGAGACAATCAAGGTGGCCTTAAACCAAATAGATCTGGATAAGATTTATTGATCAGATTGTTTTAGAAAACCAACAGCAAAACACTGACAAGATACATAAATACAGATTGGACATTTTAGGGTAAATTCACTATATTTCCTACGCTTGTAGGAAACCAGGTAAGGTGGAAAAGCTGTCCTGATCATATGGCATGCACACCAGACTGCAAAAGGACTTCCACACTATTTAACAGGACTGTGGCAAGTAGCTTTAAGGTAAGGCAAGCATCGTGTGTGGCCTAAGCATACCCTGTACCAAGAGCCAAGCCCAGGTTCATTCTCAGAGACTGTTGAGTGGGGGTTCCCTTTTGTGCCCACGTCCTTCCACTGAAAGCCTCACTGGCAGGTGCCATTAGAGGGAGATGCCTGGCACTGTCCCTGCTCAGACTCTGGGTACAAGGAAGTGGCTTTAGAGAAAGTCAGTGTGTTTCTGATGCCTCCTTTGTATTCTAAATGTGCAACTAGTAAAACAGCAATTACTACAGCTTGGTGAAACTGCCTCCGACTCACCCTGTACAGTGACTAAGCAGGTCCTTTTCAAATCTTATAAAAAGTGAAGAAGAAAAAAGATAAAAAAATTAAAATTATACTAAAAAGATGGTACCACTTTTTGAAGCACAATTCAAAACTTTTTTTCTTAACACCAGATGAGGGAAGAAGTCACTTTCCACCGAATCTAATGACCTTAGAAGGGAAACACCACTGCTGGGCATGAGCTGGTGGCGACGCACAGAGGTCATGGAACCTACCTCAGGCCTTGCCAAGGTCCTGGAGCCCCAAGGCATTTGGGGAACTTAAGCAATTGAAGCCAATGGTGACTGGTTTTGGAAGCTTATGATCTCAGGACCATAAACCCTCATCCATCCTGGAGCTCAATGCTAGAACAATGAAGAAGAAGGAAAATGGCTTATTGTGCTACATCAGAGTGCTGGCAGGTAGACAATTCAATAACCTATACCGCCTTCTAAGCATCTGTAAGACACATAAAAACAAACTGGTTTTAGAGAATTAAGACCAACATAGTCTTAAAGATAATTTAACCTTTTCTACAAACCAAGCTGTATGGCTGGAAAAGGTATCTCCTAAGGAAAATGAAGGTTCCTTCATGAACAGTGGAAAAGCAAGTGTTTGCAAAGAGAGCCAAAGAAATGTATTCAAATGATGGGATTTCTTGTGCATCATACATAGCTTTTTCTTCTAATATGTGCTAAGAGTTCTTTGGTGGTTATAGGAGAGACAGCCTAGAACTCAGGGCAGGAGACTATGCCAAAGCAGAAGAGCAAAGAGTGATACTAAACTCAGCATTAACAGCTGTCATCTTGTTGACCAATTACAGCTAATCGAGCTGTTTTCATGTTCGCTGGTTTCTAGCCCCTCCGGGATTCCTGCTTTTCTATTTCTAACTACGCATTAGCCCCACTCCACTGAAAATGAGGTACTTGTGGGAAAGGGGTAGGGAGAAGGAAGAACTATAAATGAATCAATTGTTTGATAGGAAAGTTGAAACACTGATTATCTATGGATTGCAATTATCTGTGCTTTAATCTGGTTACTCTGGGTAACCAAAGATCACTGTTAATATACCTTTTGCTTAGAAATGTTAATGTTTATTATTATATTTTAAAATTAGCTATATATTGGACATGAATAGTTTAGAGCAAATTTTTATATCATGTTCCAGGGCCCTGAAAAAAAGAAGATTCTGCCAGTAGAAAGGGTTTCAGTTTGGCCCCTGAAAAACAGTTAAAATTTCAATCTATTCTATATTGGTTTATAGATTTTCCAGAATATGGAAAATACTTTATTAAATGAAGAAAGTCATCATTTTCTTCAGGTAATAAAGTATTACATTCACAGATAAATTAGTATATACATGGGAGAACTGATAGTATTAAATATTAGGTTTTAATTCTCCATTTTAAAAACTTCTTACAGGTAGACTTCCTTGCTCCTGGGCAAAGAAATTTAAGAAGATATGCAAACATAAGATTGAGTACAAAGATGACTGGGGAAAAGTCTCAGTGCTAATAAGCCCAAGAAACAATAAATCTCTAATAGTTGGAGTAAGGAGACACTGGACTTGAAATCCAGGTTTGCCAAGAGTTGGCCTAAGTCAGCCAATCACATCTCAAATTTCTGGTATAATTTTAACTCTAATGTAGTGAGCTGGCTTCCCCAAGACAGATACAAAAAAGTAGTCTACCTGCTTTACAGTCACACCCTATATATAATCTGTATATATCCATATGTGTTTCTATATATTGCACTTAAACTTATAGGACTGCAGTAAGATGGCTGGGAGTACCTCAAAGAGGCAGAGAAGCAGCAGGCATAAACTTTTCTAAATCAAGTAACAGTGTCAGGCATTCAGAGTGCTGGTTATGGATATACTAAATGCCTGGTGATCCCCTATATAAAACTCTAGTCATCTACATTTAAGTCATCATACACACAGTCTCATTTGGCATCCAGAACATGTGCACCTGTGTGGTTCTATAGCACTCAGAGCTGATCATACTACATCATTTTCACTAGTGTTATATTAAAAGAAGACACTTTAGACCAAGGGTATGTACTTTTATGAAAATGTCACACACAAGGTCTTGGATGTCAGGCCTCCAAAGTCCATGTCAAAGAAGACTGCCTTCAGAAGGCTTTAAAAAGGAGGCTAGCAAGTGTGGATTGAATCAGTCTCTCTTTTAGCTCTCTGGTGTCGCAGAAGTAGAGACCTGCTTATACCCCAAGACTATGGAAGGATAAGCACAGAGGCTGAGCATTCAGTCTTTGTTCCCTATGAAACCATGACAAAGATCTTTCTGCCACCCTGAGTAGTATGACTTATTTATGGATAGTCCCCCCTGCCCCACCCCAAACATCCAGAGACTAGACTGGAGTCATGCAGCAAAGCTTTGTTTTGAACTAACAGAGCTGCTCAGACTGACTTGGTCTGGAAAGAGCTCCTCACAGGAACAAGCCTAGCAGTCGGTGGTAAGAGGTTAAAAGGCCAGACTGGTCATGGCAATGTGGGGGTGAGGCCTCCAGAGGAATTGCTCCTTTCCTCCTCTCCCCTACTCCATCACCCCCACAAAGGACCCAAACTCACAGATGAAAGATTATAAGACCCTTCAGAACACAGGCTCCATGAACTCAATCCCACATTGTTGGGAGATTATAATAAGGCCTGGAAGTTAGGAGTCCAAGTCCAGAGGCCGAACAAAACTAGATAGTAACTTTTCAGCTACAACTCAAAGGTGATTTTAAATCCACACATGAGCCTAAGAGATTCCCTTCTGAGATGAAGGAAAACAAGAATAATCTTAAAAGTTAAGTGAAAAAGAGGCACTTAAAGGAAAAATATGTCCCCAGTCTGTCTGAGTCTCCTGTTGTGATGTCACCAACAGGATGATCAGCACTGTCCCTGCCTGCACACCTTTAGCACCTTTCATACACGTAAGGACCTCCAACTGCTCGTGTCTCAGTAGGTCACTGATGGCAAAGCAAGTGAAAATTTAATTCATTTCTGTTTTAAAATTAAAATACAATATAAAACAAACCAGAACTAAAACTTCACACCAAAGAAGTGAATGATTCTCAGTTTCTTTTCTTCCGCATGCTAGTTTTTAAAATGATTCTTAATTCTTCAGGAAGAATGACTTGTGGCTTTTCCCCAAGACCTTTTATCCAATTACTAGGCAATTACAGCACCATGCACATTAAAGCAGACAGAAAACGAGGCAAAAAGCTAAGAGAAAAATCAAGGGCCAATTGGCTTTCTAGAGATAAAACCCATTGCCTGAGAATACGGTAGGTGCATGGCCCAGAGTGAGAAAAGAAGCATTCTAAAAGGAAATGGCCAGCATGACAGCCAAAGCTCACAGCCCAAGAGCAGAAGCCCTTCCTGCCCTGCTCTTCTCTGGCCTCTCACGAACTTTATGTCCCACGGCATAAATGCCATACCTGTTTAGGGTCTGCAGTTCCCTATGATGGAGTCAAAGATACCTTAAACCATTAACAGGCATAGGAGAATTTAAAAACTTCCCAGAATGAAGAACTTTGACCACCATAAGTTTCTTGATTTGAAATGTTCTCATGCCATAATTTCTAAGAACAACAACAAACAGCACAACCACCACACACGATGAAGTCTTTAGACAAGTCAACTCTAACCACTGCTGGCACCAGAAGGATGAGAAAAGACATCACTGATTGAGAGTTGTTGAGCTGCTTAATTTCCTCTAAAGCAAGTTAAAAGATAGGTTATGAGCTGCTTAACTATCCTCTAAAGTAAGTTAAAGGATAGGTTTGGGTATCTAGGCTGAAAGATACCAACCACTGCTGCCATTAGATCCAGCTACTCAATTAGATGTACCTTTGAAAACAGCAAGTTAAACATTCAGCTTTCCCTATAATCTGCAGGATTCTCAAGGTTAGCCTTCTTGTTCTATCCCCAATGCTGCTTCTCGTTGTTGCTGGATTTACTTTTTTTAATTTTTGTTTTTATTGACAATGTTGCTTAATTTATAGAGCAATGCCTGACATGGTCATATGTTGAGAGTTCCTTTAACATTTTCTTTATCTTATCTTGATTCATTTAACATTATGAAAGTACTTTCAGACTCTCCCTCAACTTCCATCAGGGAAGAGGGAGTATGTGAGTATGTGTGTGTACTGGGGCAGAAGGGAGAGAAGCAAAGAAAAAAGCACAAGGGAAAGTGAGATTCCATAAACTTAAAACAATTTACAGAAAGGCATCTGATGTATTTTCTGAATAAGGCCTTGATCAGGGTAACCAATTCTCTCTGTAGCACATTCTACACTGCCCATAAATAAAGGAGTCTCTTTAAATTAACATTTCCAGTATCAATGAACAGTCCAGTAATCCTCATTTCAAGCGCTCGATGAGTCCCTGTGTGAGTCCAAGGTGCAGAAGCTGTGTTCGGGAGAGGTTTGCTAGATTGGGGAAGGCCGCAAGCAGCTTCTCCCACGCCAGTTCCAGCAGGCTAGGAACCACCAGCCAGATCTTAAACAATGACCCAGTCCGTTTATTTTCGTGGATGTTCACCACTCCTCCATGAATGTACATGCAACCAGCCTATGAACAAATGGCAGTCAAAAGAGGATAAATAACAGAGACTTAAGCTGAAGATTCAGCAAAAAAAATTCATGGCAGGCTGAACTGAATGAAGTAAAATCAAAAATTTCTCACTGATCCCAACACAGTGCAGAGATCAAGAAAGATTTATATAATGAATGAGTTACTAAGGGAAAAACTAGAGATTACTTTTACTTCAACAACTTTGACATCATTAAACTAAGATTATATTAAGTACCCATCATGCCAAAGATAAGAATACAGAGTTTAAAATAAAGCTCTTAGCATTCAAGAAGCTAGTAGAATCTTCAATAACACAGCATTTTGGGGGTAAAATTATTCTGCCCTCCCAGAAAACATCTTTGATATCACTGTCAGGGCCTGAATACCACATGCAGCATTTCTTTTACATTTTATGCAGCTCTTTTAAGCTTGTATATGATGGATTTTCTCCCTTTTTCTCAGAGGAAGAGCTAGCTTTGGAAGAAAGGTTTTAAAAACACATTCTTAATCCAAGCTTTGCTAATATCAGACATCTTTTTTTCTTGCTCTATCCCTAAAAGTATTTCCTTATCATCTGCAACTACATAAAGAAGATAAGAAAATGAAAACTTACTGGTGTAACAGCTGCACAGTGAAAATAAACTGGCTCCGGCATGGTAGCTGGGAGCTTAACCCATTGAAAAGTCTGCAGATTCAGCTTCCAGATATCTCCCAGGATCACTTCTCCATTATAGCCCCCGCAAATAAACACATCTATCAGTGGAAGAGAAAACCAAAATCAGACAAAGGAAAAGAGCCACAGTGACAGCATGTCCTGTCGTAGCTCTCATGGCTAGCTGACATGGGGCCAGTCCAGTTTCCATACCATAGGGGACTTCAGCTGGTGGGCTGCTCATTCTGCTGCCTTGCCCCTCACTAGAGTCTGAACTCAGTGTTTGGATTTTTTCTAGGGCTAGGATGCAAGCCTCTAAGGAGGCTTCATGTCCAGGTTCTTAAATTCAAACACCTTCAGGTGCCAGGCATAGGAAGTCAATGAGCAAGAAGGTTCAGGGAAAATAGACAAGCCAGGTAACAAACAGGAGCGCACTTGCTCTAACGGGGAAGATGGTGATGCAGCTCCAGCTGATGGAGCTACGCAGGACTTAAGGTCAGCAATGGCCAGACCTTCCAATTTTGTAAGAGAAGTTGGAAATTCAGATTGATTTTTTTTGAAAAATGAAACTTTTTGGTTTTTAAGTATTGGCCACTAATTCAAAAACTGTAATACACACATGAGCCAAACAAAACACAACTGCAGGCCACCAGTTTGCAAACCCTTCTTTTAAATAATGTCCCTAAAAGTATAGACATTTATCTGCCCATAGAGACAAACATTCTCTATGTAGATAACTAGCCTGCAATGTTCAGTTCGGGGCACAGAGGTTTTTCCAAGCTTTCTTCAGCCCAAAGAGAACAGTCTGAAGCCCAAGTTGATCTGTGCTAGTTATTAATGTCAGGAAAAAACCTTCCCAAAGTTTTTTTTTTTTTTTTAAATCGCTGTTATTTTTCTGTTTGTTTTTGTAAAATCAGTTATTACCAAGTATACAACATGTACCAAAGGCTATGTGAAACTTCAAACTAAATGCTCAGAACTACAGCTGAGTGCAGCTTGTATGGTGCCTGGAGTCAAAGAACCAAATGAACCCTTGCCTTAACTCAGGTCTAGATCAAGTTTAAGCCAATACCTAATTAAACTATAAAATACACTAGAAACATTTTTGGCTCGGATTCAAAAAAAAGTATGGTTCCATTTTTAGAGAGGCAAAGCTGAACAATGCCACTATCTATAAATCTTGCCCAAAGAGCAAAAGCATAATAAAAAGCACCTCTGTACTAGAGATGGCAGCATAATCCTAGTAAAATCTGAACTAAGCTGCTAAAAGGATATAGGCTATCAAACTCGTTTATACACACCTTCTTCCTCTCCAAAACTTTAAGGCGGTATATCCAACTATAAAATAAACTGTAAATTAAAAGACAGGAAGGTTGTCCAAAGAGGAGTCATTTATCACACTTAGATAAAGGAGCTGCAGCTGCTTTCTGAAGCCATACAATGCCTGTGTTGTAATACGGCCAAAGAATGAGCTAAGAGTTCTATTTGGCATCAGATGGAGAACAGAATAAACTTTATGAAATAACACTCTGAAGGAGTTATTACAATGTTAATACAATGTCTACCAAGGTCTCTATTGTATGTCAGGATTATTAGTGTTACCCATAATAACCACAGACATCTGTTAAGGTACGGTGCTGAAAGATTAGGTGGTATAGTAAAAGCTTACTTATCGCTTATTTTTGAGTTCTCTGATAAGAAGGAACCCAAGCACATTAGTTTATTTTATGAAAATTCCTGAGAGAAGCATAACTTTATGGATTTCCCTTTAAGTATAAACTACAAGAAATAGACTCTCCCCAAAGGTATGCTATGACTCTTTTAGGGTGATCATTAAGAAATAAGATATTCTCAGAATATACAGTTACAAAAATGGAAAGAGCATGCTATTTGAAATCCTTACCATTTTTTATCTGAACACAACTGTGACATCTCCGGGCTGCAGGAAAACCTGCCAAACATATAAACATGGAAATTCCATTATTCATAAGATACAGCAAAAGACAAACTATGAATAAGTTATTTAAAACAATCCCTTTGTTGCATTAAGCAAACACTGACTAGTCCTTCCAACCCTCCCTTATTTCACACTCAAATAAAGCCATCAGAAGTTCCATCATAATGATATAATGTTAAGATGTCAGCAAAATAAAGTGAGGTGGCAGTGGGCAAGGGTTACCAGTGGCTCTCCCAAGCCCTTTTACCTACAAAGAGACAGGTACATCTTGATTTAAGTGCCTACTTCTTATCCTACCCAGATTTCCCTCTGCCACAGAATTCAGCAATCCCCATTAAAAGTCTTTGCTCAGCTGCTGAGGAAGAATAATTGGGCTAAGGAATACAAGTAATTTCCTTCTTTCTTTTTCCTAGTTCCCCAACCAGGGATCAAACTCGTGTCCCCTGCAATGAAAACACAAGTCTTAACCACTGAACTGCCAGGGAAATCCCATAAGTAATCTCGAATATCAGTTCAACAGATATTTTTCTTGTCATATAATGCAATAAAATCACTTTTTCACTTTCAGAACCAACTATAAAGTACATTTATTAAAGATAAATGAATCAATATTTTAAATTTACCTATTTTTTCATGGGGTTTTGTTGCAATTTCCTCCCATGCATTTGTTTCAAGGTTGTATGCATGAATCTTGGAGACAGAAAATAAGAAGACACACAAATAACTTTAGTTAGCCCCAAAACTGGATTTTTCACAACAGCCTGTACAAACATATTCCTGGTTGAAAATGCTTCTTCTCCTTTGCTATTCTCTGATCTTTCCTAATTCTAATATAAAGCAAAACATTAAGTGAAGCAGTTGAAAGTTAAACACATACATAATTTTATTATTTTTAAGTCATAGAAAAAAATGAGGAAAAAAGTTGGAATTCTGCTGCTTCCACATTTTCTGTGATAAACATATATAATTTTTATAACAGAAAAAAGCAACTGTTTGTAAGTAAATATGAGAATGCAGTTTTGACAAAACTTGGAAAGGACCATTAAGATTCCAAAGCAGACCAGGAGCTCTGAGGCCTACAGACTTCCTCTGGGACATGTGGATTTAGAAATGCCACAGGGATGGATGAACAGAAGCCCTTCAGAGCTCAGCTTTCTAAGGTTAGTGATGTGTCGTCCTAAACATGCCTGTTCTTTTTAGATATGCAGCACTGACAATGAGAGCAATGTGACATTCTGAGAATCCTGGTTCCAATTCTAATTAGTTGCTCCATTTGAGCTGCTGTATCTTTCTTTTAATATCTTTTCTCATCTAGCACAAAGGGATAATTCTAATAAAGGATTTTCAGTGTGTGGTTACACAACTGTCAACGGGAAAGCACATTAGGGGCAGAGTTCAACCTTATATTATAAAGAGCATCCAACACAAAATAGGTCTTCATAAAGAACCTGCTTGAAAATTAAAATGTCTACCATAACAGAACTGTTACTTATTATGCTCAGTATAACAATGCCTTTCCTCTGGCCCTCTTCCTCTCTCTCTCCTTTTTAATGTACCTTGTTTAAGGAATAAGCTGTCCAAGAAGTACCACCTCCCAAGATGTAAATCCTCTGCCCATCATGTGCTATTTCATGTCTGTACCTGAAAATATACAATAAATACATTTATAATTAAGGGGGAAATGACCTACGTAAGAGTTGGCTGCAAGACTTTTACTGCATCATTATTTATAATAATAAATTATTGGAAATGACTCAAGTGTCTAATAATAATGAATTGGTTAAATAAATTATACAATATAAAAAATGGATTAGTATGCAACCAATAAGAATGTAGACACAGAGAATGTTAATATACTGAAAACTTTTCATGTCATTGACTGAAAAAAATCAAGTTAGATAAGAGCAGATAGGTTATAATCCTACTAAAAATTTACAGATATACAAATAATGCTCAGAAAAATGACTATAAGGATACATGTAAAATGTTAACCCTGGTTATCCCTGAGTTTAGATTTTATTTTTTTATTTTCTTCATTTTGCTTATTTGTATCTTCTAGATTTTCTATAATCTTTTTGTGATAACTGTATAAGGGGGGAAAATATTACAGAGTTTTAAAAAGTGATCTGCCTACATTTAATCAGAAAGTCTAGACTATGGGTTTTCAAATTAAGATGCTTATTTAACAGATACAAAGATTATCAGGAAAAATCATGCTACATAAAGCTGTGAATATAATATGAAACATCTACCAGAATTTTTATCCAAGTAGTTTAGCTAAAAGCTGAAACAATTTATAATATATCCATAAAATTACTCAAAGAAGGCAACTATGTGAAAATACTTTGAAAACTTAATCTAGTTTCTCCTTTCCTGAAGGCCTTGGTGCTGATAAAATATATTACATCAAAATGATTCCCTGTACCAAGCCATCTCCTAAGTCCTCCTGTGGTAGTTCTGCAATAATCAGAGCACTAAGATTCTACAATAGAGATAAATCTTCCTTAGCACCCATATGCCATTTTTAAAAAGCCAACAAATAGTCTAACAGTAAATAAAAAATTGTTTACTGTCTTTGCTTTTAAACTAGAGGGGAGAAAAAAAAAACACCTCTTTAAGTTTTCTGATGAGTTTAATTCTAAGAAGAGGCAACTGCTATTAGGAAAGAAAAATGAAAGAGTTTATTTAGGACTGCTACTAAAAGGTAACTAAAGAGAATCATGTGATGTCTGAGTGTTTAATAGAGCACTTAAAATACACAATCTTCCCTCCCTTTCTTCCATTCATCCAACCACCCATTCAATCAACATTCACTGAGTACCACATGAGCAAGGCACTGTGTCCTTCCTGGGGATAGGTTGTTAAGCAAGGGAGCCAAAGAATCCTAATATGCAAGTTAAGAAGGGAAATCAAAAAGTAACTAGAAAGTAACTGTTGTGTGGGTAATATGAAATTTAGTTACAATTGTTACCACTGTTTTTTTTTTTTTAAAGGGCTACTACTTTCTTAATGCAGGAAAATTGAAGCATAAAAGGAAATAACGTGAAAAAAAAAGCTATAGTTCAGAGGGAAACATCATTTCCTCACCAGAAAACCCTTTAATGCTGAACAAGGATCTAATAGCCAGTGAGCTATTTCAACCAGGGCAAAGGGCTTCTTCAAACCATACTGCCAATATTCTAAAAAAAAGTAAAATCTTAGCAAGAAAGAATATGCTTTAATTCTAGAATCTCACCTCTCTTCTGGTAGATCACAGGATAGGTTGTTTGGTTTCAGTTGTGTCCACTCTCTGGTATTGAGATCTAATTTGTGCAGGTCTGTGCTGTAAATATAGCCAGTTGTCCCTCCAAATACATAAAGGGAGCCATTGATGATAGCCATAGCCTGGATAATGAGGAGATGTGAACAAGACTGGCTCATTAACACGTGATTAAAGAATGTAAACTTATTAGATACCCAAAAATCAAGTTTTATGAAGTTTTCTTGTACTTTTTAATCTTCTAAAAATCAGACCCTTAAAGGATTAAAGATTTTAGAGAACACAGAGATTGTTTTTAGAAAAATAACTTTTGCTCAACTGGAAAGCAAGTTCTGTCTAGATGGGCAAAGGGCTCCTTAGGGGTCTTAGCCAACCAAAAAATTTACAGATCATGGACATGAGCATTTCCACTGAAAGCTGCTTCATTTTTTAAGCAGTCTAGAGAAAAATGTCTTTAAGAAGAAGGGGCAGATATGAAAATAAGACCCCAAAATCCCTAAAGTAAGAAAGTTCTCAAAACTTGACATGTTCCACCAGATTCTTCTCAATGTAAGTTTGGCTTTTGCTATAGTCATTTCTTAGTGTTTTAACCTGTGGTGGGATACAGTCATCCAGTCTGTGCTTCTACACACAGTCCAGAAGCTACGTATCAGTATCAATGCCAGCTAGTTGAGAAAGAAACCACTGCTTTTGCTGTTTTAAGCTCAGCCCATTATTCTCAAAGGGTCTCTGATGTATGATGAGTTGCTTCCTACCTTTTTGCATATAACTTTTCAAACCTAAGGTCTGAAGTACTAGAACCTAACTGGAAGCTAATTTCTGTGTAATCTGTGTTTTAGCCAAGATCTGTATAAAAGTCTCTTAACCAAGTACAGGGATCATCTACTCTAAACTTAGGTTAGAAAGCTCTTCAAAGCATCATATCACTCTAAAGACGAGAGAACTTGGACTACATATATAGCCCAGTCTCTCACTGAGGGTAAGTGAGGTCCTGACATTTAAGGAAACTTCCATATAGGTCTAGATCATTGATCCTAAAAGTTGAGTAGGAAAAAAAAAAAAAAAAGGGGGGGGGGGGGGGGGGAAGAACGGAAAGAAGAAGGTAAGCAACCAGATTCACAATTTCACACTGGAACTGAAAAATCGAATAGTAACAATGCATTTATTTTCCATTTAAAAAGTTGGTGGTAATATAAATATTCTGACATTGTTCCTGGAACTAAAGAATCTGAACAAATTCATCCACCATGACTGGCCATAGATTGGTACCTGTCCATATATACGACTGGGTTTCTTCCCCCGACAGCTGAGCAAAGCCCATCTCTTATATTTCACGTTGCAGACGTGGACGTCATTGCCATTGCTCTCACCAAATGGGATGCCAGTACCTCCAAACACTAACAGGTTGTTTCCATGCAGCACAACTGGGAAAGAAGAAGCATGAATTTCATTTTCGTACTGGCTACTTGCACGGTACTCTCACATTAACCCAGGATATCAGAAAAACTCAAAAATGTCTGCTTTAATGCTTTCAGAAAATAGCTCAAACCACTGACATATAACTACTGTAAGTTCTACAGAAAAAGATCTAATTCACACTACATCACATGGCTCACTCTTTGATACGTGACATGTATTCAATACACAGTTGTGGAATTCATGAAACATTGTATATAACAATACAGAATGATATGAACTACAATCCACCACTGCTGCTTAACACAGTTCAAGTACACAGTAGAGCAGAAGAAAATAAAATGAAGGCTCATCTTTGCCTTAGCAAAGACCCAGTGGGACTCAGGATGAAGGGATAAAAGGATCATTCTGTTTTTTCCAGGGGAATGATCTCTACATGTTAAATTATAGTTTCTGTCATCTTAATCCTACACCTGATAAAAAGAACATGAATATCCTGCTGGCAACTTTCTGTTCCTGTCATCAAACACACTTGTATATTCTTTCTCTTATGGCAAATATTCTGAAAATACCGCTACTGTATCATTTCAATGATTTTTTTTTAACCAGTTCTTCGATTGATAGTGTTAGAGTCAACAGCAGGAGCTCTAGAGACAGTGAAAGCTGGGTTTTAAGTCTCATGTGACCTCAGGAAAGTTATTTAATCTCTTTAAATTAATCTTTCCAACAACCCTATGAGGTAGGAACTATTATTCTCTTTTTCATTTTTATAGATGATGAAATAGAAAGTGGTGAAAGGTTTAAATAACTTGTTGAAGGTTTTCTAAAAAGAACCTTGCCAACCTAGGGTTCAATCCCAGGCAGTCTGGCTCCAGAGCCTGCACTCACAGCCACTGTTCTTAGGGCCTCTCTAAGGCCTCAGTCTCCTTATCTGTACAATGGCAAGAATTCCAGTGTTGACACTATAAAGATGCTGTGAGGATTAAACAGATGCCATGTGTGAAGCACTTTGCTCAACAGCTGTAAACCCCATTTGTTGATTTTCTACTACATTTTGCCAAGCTTATATATGATGCTTTATGTTGTACCCTCTAGATATTAATTCCATTTTATGGGTAAGGAGCTAGAAGCGAAAAATCATTAGGCAAGTACGTAACATACAGCCAAATTCAAACTCAGGACAATCCAACTCACAATTAATTCTGAATACAATGCTATAGTATTATCATAGTGAGAGTCTACCCATTAACAGGGCTTAATCATATTACTATTATGATTTAGTATTCTTAAAAATCATTAACAAGAAAATCACCTTACATTGAACCAGACCTCTCAGATATTTCATAAAGCCCAAAGTTCAGAACTGCTTGCACTCACGTGACATAGATGCCAATTCTCGGGGCATGTAGCCATCTGTGCCCATCTGGTGCCATACTCCTGTAGCAAAATGATACCTCCAAAGCTCCCTGAAGAGAGGATAGTCTTCATTATCTGGCCCTCCTGATTCATCATAATCTGGGTTATAACCTCCAAACACATACAGATTGGTATTATCTGCCACACAACGATGTCCACTTCGTGCTGGTGGAGGTCTGTGGCCTAGGAGAGAAGAGGACAGTTTTCCACAGGTGGCCCAGCAGATTAAAAGCACACACAAAATTTGGTAACAAGCATTTTATCTTTAAAAAGGTAATCAGGGAAAATTTATGATGTGGATGCACTTTTTTTAAACTAGGTTATTTTTTAATGTTCACACATACTACTTAGGATTTTAAGGAGCTAGTCTCCATTTCTATTTCATAAAACTATTTTCAAATTTTGATAACTGGAAAAGGATTTTTCCCAAGGGAGGCAAAACAACATCATAAACTTGAGAAAATGGCTGGTAACGGAATTTTCAAGAAAAGGAGGAGGAAGGGTTTAAAAATCCAAAAGCTAAAAGGATGAATTTTCTATTTTCTTAGAGGAGGAAAAACACAGGCCAACTAAATTAAACTGAAAGTATTAGAGAACTACATAAATATAATCACAAATGTGAATGAGTCATGTATAAATAAAAATACACATACATAAAACCTGTGATTTTTCTACAATATATAATTATACACTTAAAAATAAAATTGGCTTTCAAAGAGTTATAGCAAAGTTTAGAATTTAAACACCATTCCAGACATTACGGTAGTTAACAAAGAATATCCCTGTCCTTATCTTAAAGAGCATCTTTCATCCTATTAAGAACTTTATTAAGAAAAGCTATTTCAGGGAATTCCCTGGTGGTCCAGTGTCTGGATTCAGTACTTTCACTGCTGGGGCCCCAGGTTCCATCCCTAACTGGGAAACTAAGATCCCACAAACCACGCAAAAAAAAAAAAAAAAAAAAAAAAAGCTGTTTCTACAATCTATATTTGCAAGCTCTCTGAAGTTTAAATTGTCAACTAGTTCACTAAAAGTTACTTCGATTATTTTAGAGTAAAAAACCCCCAAATTTATATTATTTCTACTATCCTCACAATTTTTGTACCAGTCTACACAAATCCTTACATAGCTATTAGAACCAAAGATGATTAAATATACACTGGATGGAGTGAGGTACTAGGTTTTGTCTGTTATCGACTTCTCTACTTTCATATATTGCGAATGGATACTAGTGTAACATTAGCATTTATGACAATGCTGGACACCTAACAAACACGGTTATATAAACATTACCAGCCTAATACAGGCCTCACATATATATTTTTTTAATCAAAATCTTACTTCCTACGGTATGCTTTGAAACAAGAACTGAAATGAAACTGCACAGATATAGAAAAACTAAAAGCCAGATGAACAAACCATGGCCATCAAATCACTCAAGTCCAACCTGTAGGTCCTGAGAAGTTCTCAAACAGCAATTCAGAGCCTTCCATGCTCCTTCACATCCTGCCTGTTTAAGTCTGTCTCTCTGCTTGGAAAGCCGAGTCCTTCCCTTAGCCCTTGACCTGGTCTACCTAGCCTTCAAAGTCTGGTGTGGCAAGACCTCAGGGCTCAGTCCATACAGCTGTCTCATCAATAAAACTTTATGGCCCTGGGAGTTCCCTGGTGGCCTAGTGGTTAAGATCCTGGGCTTTCACTGCCATGGCCCAGGTACAATGCCTGGTCAGGAAACTGAGATACTGCAAGCTGTGTGGCACAGACAAAAAAAGAAAACTTGCAGCCCTTACTGTTCAGTACCACACCACTCAAATGTTATGACAGACGTGGACAATTAATAAGATGATTACACCATAACTAGGTAAGTACATAATAAATACATTACACAAACTATAATCAGTTTGGAGTTTACTCATGAGCTACGATTTATCTCAAGTCAAGAGCTAAATTTCTATTTCTAAAAATCTTGAAGCAGAAAATGTGGTGTGGAAGGAAGAACAATAACTTATATAAATATCTAGATTTGAATCCAGGTTCTAACTACTTCCTTGAGCAAGTCATTGACCCTCACTGAGTCTCAGCTTGCTTTTGTATGAAGGAATATTATTTCTGTACTTCACAGATTATTATACTTGCTATTTTGTTAAACTATGTTTATTGGTTAATATATGCATCTTCCTAGGAGGCAATCTCTTGCCTGGAAAATCCCATGGATGGAGGAGCCTGGTAGGCTGCAGTCCATGGGGTCGCTCAGAGTTGGACAGGACTGAGCGACTTCACTTTCACTTTTCACTTTCATGCACTGGAGAAGGAAATGGCAACCCACTCCAGTGTTCTTGCCTGGAAAATCCCAGGGACAGGGGAGCCTGGTGGGCTGCCATCTATGGGGTCGCACAGAGTCGGACACGACTGAAGCGACTTGGCAGCAGCAGCAGCAGCAGCAGGAGGCAATAAACTATTTGAGGGAAACAGAATGTATTTGTATTTATCTTTCTATTACCAGGCCTAAGGAACACAGGAACTACTGAACAAATTTACAAATTTTAATTTTTCTCTATTCATTTCATTAATATTTATTTTTCTTCTCCAAATAAAGGGCAAATATCACATATAGCAATTATTTCTGTATCACCACAACATCTAAAACAGAGATGTATAACAGACACTGGAAGTCTCATTGATATTAACTTCAGGTCAAAGTTAACAGTAACAGGGATGATCAGAACAGTGTACAGCTCTCAGTGGACTTTGATACTGTGCTTAGAATGAGATACAATTTGGGGGACAGGAACTGGATTATGCAATGGTCTTCTTAAAACATAAATGCTTATAAGGATTAGCAAGACAAATTTAATGAAAAAAACTCAACGAGTTCCTATGGTCAACAGATAGGATTCTCTATAGTGTCATTTGCTTGATTACCTGGAACCAACAGAAATTTCTGAAACTGCCTTTGGGCAGATATGAAAAGACATATAGTATATTCTAGGATTTTCTCTAAATGACTGCACAGCAGAGAAGTCATTCCATTTTATGTTTACTGCCAACTCTTTTTGAGACAAATATAACTTATATGATTAAAGGTTGAAAAGTGAATGAAAAGATGACTTTATATTTATCCATTTATTCGTTGAGCCAAAAATATTATTGGGTGCCTGCTATATGGCAGGTACTGTACTAGGTGCTAAGGACACAATGATAAGATCATTCCTCTTTCTGTCCTCTGGGGCTTAGAGTTAGCCCTGTGCTAACGGAGATACGACTCCAAAGCATCTGAAATGAGGCTAGTCCAAACTGAGTTATGCTTTAATTGTAAAATACTCCCTGGATTTAACAGACTTAGTATCCAAAAATGAATGTAAAGTTCAGTTCAGTTCAGTAGCTCAGTCGTGTCCGACTCTTTGTGACCCCATGAATCACAGCATGCCAGGCCTCCCTGCCCATCACCAACTCCCAAAATTCTATCTGAATATAGGTATAGTGATATTTTTGACCTCCTGATCAAATAAAAATTAAGATTAATGTCACCTGTTTTTTACTTTTTTCATAAGGCTACTAGAAAATTTAAAATTTTGTGGCTCACATAATATTTATATCAAAAGCACTGGTCTAGTTCAATTGCTGGCTTCTGTAAATAATGCCATTATCTATGCAAATTAAACTGCTGAGTTATGAGCATCTGATCAACGTTCGATAAATATTAAACATCCCGTCAAGAAGTCCTAGGGCTGGGAGTGAAAAGCTAACCATTCTTTCTCTAGTCAGTGACTAAAGATTTCTTTGGGTCTGGGGTCAAAGGAATATACACTTACAGTTGTCACAGATTCAGCGGGTTACAGCTGAGCTCTATTGCTTTTCAAGAAGACTGGAACAATGTATACACCCAGCAATAGTGTATAGAAGTGCCCATTTCTTCATGCCCTCTTCAACCTTTTTAGTTTGTGCCAATCTGATGGGTAAAAGTGAAGTCGCCCAGTCGTGTCCGACTCTTTGCGACTCCATGGACTGCAGCCTCCCAGGCTCCTCCATCCATGGGATTTTCCAGGCAAGAGTACTGGAGTGGGCTGTCATTTCCTTCTCCAAGGGATCTTCCCGACTCAGGGATTGAACCAGGGTCTCCCGCATTGCAGGCAGACGCTTTACCCTCTAAGCCACCAGGGAAGCCCAATCTGATGGGTATCAGACCAATTTGCATTTCCCTGATTATCACGTTTATCAGCCCATTTGTACTTCTTTTTGGGGGGAACCACCTGATCATATATCCATTGTCTACTGTATTGTCTTCTCACAGATTTGCAGAAATTATTTATTTATTCTATTTCTTTCTTCCAGCCTACTCTGGTCTTTTAATTTTGTCTATGGTATATTTTAACATATGGAAGTTTTTGTACAACTGAATCTCTCAGTCTTTCAAGGCTCCTTTGCAACAACAGCAACAAAAGGCTCATTTGCTTTACATCTTACATTATAAGATCCCGTGCCCTCGTGCTTCTGTTCAGTTACATCTGACTCGTTACGATCCCATGGACTGTAGCCCACCAGGCTCCTCTGTCCGTGGAATTTTCCAGGCAAGAATACTGGAGTGGGTTGCCATTTCCTACTCCAGGGATCTTCTCAAGCCAGGGATTAAACCTGCATCTCTTGCACTGGCAGGCAGGATTCTTTTAAATCTGTGCCACCTGGAAAGCGTAATTATAAGATTACTATTTTCATTTATTTCTAATAAATTTTTAGTTTTGGTTTTTCATATTCAGAACCTGAATACATTCAAAACATATTTTTGTATATTTTATGAGGTAGGGTACTAATATTTCTCACAAAATGGATAGGCTGTTGTCCCTGAACCCCTTATGGAAAGCTATCCTTCCAACACTGAACTTAAAAGCTGTCTTTGAAGCTAAAGTAGTGTGTGCATGCTAAGTCACTTCAGTCATGTCCAACTGTACCATTACCCTTAGTCTTTATTGTATACTACACTGACAAGTTCTAGAGTAGAATTAGGAAAATCTCAATATCCAGGTCTAATCACCATGGACACAAAATCTATTGCTCTTTAAGAATGCATACAATCAACATAAAGACTCCACACACTCAAATGCAAAAGCTTGTAAACAGAATATAACATTTTAGCTTAATAAGCCTATCACTTACAAGATGAAGCCACCTCTTGATGTGCTATGAAACATTTGTGGTAAGGTCATTAAAAAAAAAATTAAGACCTTTACTTCTAAAAGCATTAACTAGTTATAAATATCATATAGCTTAAAGGATGAATTCAGTTTAACTGGTTGCTTTTGTTCAGTTCTCAGTCGTGTCCAACTCTTTGCGACCCCATGGACTCCGGCACGCCAGGCTTCCCTGTCCTTCACCATCTCCCAGAGCTTGCTCAAACTCATGTTCATTGAGTCCGTGATAACATCCAACCACCTCATGTCCACTGAGTCCGTGATGACATCCAACCAACTTAACTGGTTACTTCTTTCCAAATATAAAGCTTACCATTACCTTTACCTGAGAAGACAGGTCTTCTGTTGTACACTTGGAAGCCTGGACTGTGCCAGCTGGCTCCCACCCCTGACTGGTAGGCAGGCCTTCTTACTACTCCCAGAGTCCAAGCTGCTCAGGCAAAGGCCATCCATTAACAGCAGCACACAATATTCTTGGTTATGTAAGCGTCTCCTACTGCAGGGCTTCCATACCCTGTGTAAGACTTATATAAGATCTGGTTTCTAAGAGCAGAGTAATCTTAAGTCTAAGTTGGCAGCAATAAAAGAAACTTGGTCTGACAGACACTGGTGCTGCCGTGAGTTCGTTTCAAGTGCTGAGCAAAGTGTACTTGTGATAGCTGTCACTACTTACTTGCCTGGGTTTCTGGGCTCTGTTCAGTCCTGCTATTTATTAATACCTGTACCATTACTACACTGTTTTAATTATGACAGCTCTGAAGTATCTTAACATCTAATGGGACAAATTCCCTGCTGTTACTCTTTTTCAAAACTTCTCAGCTACTTTTCTCCATGTACTCTTGCATTGGGTTTTAGAATCAGTATGTTAAAATCTATGAGGCCCCGTGGGCAGATACCATCGTATCCAGGTGATCAAAGTTCACATCACCAGTAATGGGATAAATCAACACCACATGCAATGAAATGAACACAATATTACTTCAGTTGGTATTTCAGCCCAAAATGTATAAGCTGAATGTAATCATGAAAAAACATGAGAGAAACCCAAACTGAAGGACATACTACAATATGACTAGTCTGTACTGTTCAAGAATATCAATATTAAGGCTTAAGATACATGAGAACTGAATGCAACACGTGATCAGGGATTTTATTTTACTATAAAGGACATTTTTGGAAGAACTGGCAAAATCCAAAATGAGGTCTATAAAGCTGATAATAGTGTTAATTCAGCCCATTATTTATAGTGTTAATTTCTCGATTTTAATACTTGTAAGAGAGTATCTGTTTTCCAGGAACAGACACCAAAATATTTAGGGGTAAAGGAGCATTGTGTCTGCAGCTTAATCTCAAATGATTCAAACAGAAAAACAGTATGTATATGCATATGTATTAGAGAGGGGAGAAAGGGGAGAAGAAAAAGAAAAGAGAGGGAGCAGGATAAAGCAAATGTGATCAAATGTTAACATCTGTGGGATCCAGGTATAGAATACAGGAAAATTTTATCATTCTTGTAACAGTTCTGTAAGTCTGAAACTATATAAAAAGAATATAATCTCTAGCCATTTATCCTCATCTTTTTGTATCATCAGTATGCTTTCATTGTTTTCTTGATTTTTATTCCTAAGTACTTTAAAATTTTCTGTACAACTGTAAATCGACATCTATTTTTTAATTTAGTTCAGTTGCTCAGTCATGTCTGACTCTGCAACCTCAAGAACTGCAGTACGCCAGGCTTCTCTGTCCATCACCAACTCCGGGAGCTTGCTCAAAACTCATGTCCATTGAGTCAGTGATGCCATCCAACCATCTCATCCTCTGTAGTCCCCTTCTCCTCCTGCTTAATCTTGCTCAGCATTAGGGTCTTTTCCAATGAGTTCTTTGCATCAGGTGGCCAAAGTATTAGAGCTTCAGCTTCAGCATCAGTCTTCCAATGAGTATTCAGGACTGATTGCCTTTAGGATTGACTGGTTTGATTTTTTAATTGGTTGTTAATATATGGTCTGTAGCCCACCAGGCTCCTCTGTCCATGGGATTTCCCAGGCAAGAATACTGGAGTGGGTTGCTATTTCCTTCTCCAGGAGATCTTCCCAACCCAGGAATAGAACCCAGGTCTCCCACACTGCAGGCAGATTCTTTACCGTCTGAGCCACCAGGAAAGCCCTCAGGCAATTGTTAATATACAGGAAAGTAATTCATTTTTAATGTTTAAATTTTATCTAACTAAATTTTCTAAATTCTAGTATTAGTTGTCATTAGTTAATTGTCTTGAATTTTATAGTAGTCATCCTGTTATTAATGGCAATTTGCAGCTCTTTCTAATATACATACCTTTATTTCCTCCATCTTTTATTGTATTGGCTGAAACCTTCAGAACAAGGTTGAATGGTGGAGATGACAATGGGCATTTCTGTCTTGGTTTTCACTTTTTCAGTGAGGATATTGGTAATGTTTCACCATTATATATGAAATTTGCGACTGGTTTCTTATAGATGGTCTATCAGTAAAACAAACTTTCTTTTTATTCCTGGATGTCTACAAATTTTTTTATTAACCAGGAATGAGTATGATTTAAAATAGTCTTTATTAAAATGTATATATAGAAAAGGGTAGATATCATAACCAGGAATGATTTAAAAGTCTTTATTAAAATGTATATATAGAAAAGGGCAGATATCTTAAGAGTATAGTTCGATGGATTTTAATAAAATGAACGCATTGAGTATCAAATTTTATTAAATGTTATTTGATATCAGAAAAATCAAATTGTTTCTTTTAAGCTTTTACAGTACATTCCACAGATAAACCCAATTTGATCTTGATTTTCTTTATATTACCCCGCCACCTTATATACATATATACATACATATATATATATATATACACACACAGTTCTTAAAAAATCTGTCATTCTTTCTTATTGTTTCATTTTCCCACTTACCTAATCTTACTAAAATAATCAAGGTTTCTTTTTTCCCTCAGGAGAGCTACATACTATTACCCCCTAATATTCTTTAAAAACCCATAAATTTGTATTTCTTTAACAATACTAAGAGTAAACGAGGTCTGGAAAGAAACTTGGCTATTAACAGTGGTTACTTCTGGGAAGGGGAATAAGGTGAGGAGTAAAGATGTGAAATGGCATCTTGCTTTTTTAAGTTCTTTTATTGTGAAATATAAGACATGTATAGATATGTCAAATATAAGACATACATAATTATAAATGTATAGAAATGGCAACCCACTCTAGTGTTCTTGCCTGGAGAATCCTGGGACGAGGGAGCCTGGTGGGCTGCCGTCTATGGGGTTGCACAGAGTCGGACACGACTGAAGCGACTTAGCAGCAGCAGCAGCAGCGATTTAACAAATTTATCAGAAAGATAACATGGACCCATCATCTAGGTCCAAAAATAGAATATTGCCAGCACACAGATGCCCCCCTTACCTGCCCCTTTTGATTACAACTCTCTCCATCCCATTGGCTTCACTTTTAGAGAAAACCTATTTCCTAATATTTTATAGCAATCATAAAACTTGCTTTAACAGCCTAATTATACCTAAGTATGCACCTCTAAACAGTCCTGTTTATTCTGGCCTAGTTTTAAAGTGTATTTGTATAGAATAATACAGTATGTTTTCTTTCTTGGATCTTTCATTCACTATTGTGTTTCTGAGATTCATCCATGTTGCTGGGCTTAGAGGTGGTCTGTTCATTTCCACTGCCAAATAGTGTATGTCTTTGTATGAATACATACAACAATTTACCCAGTCTATGTTACGTGAATGGACATTTGGCTTGTTCAAATCAGTGGTTCTTAATGTTGCTATAAACACTTTTGTACATGTTTTCAGGTGTAGAGAGACCTATATTTGTTGGCTGTAAATGCAGAAATGGAATTTCTGAAGTCATAAGCTATGAAAATCTTTACTAGCTAAGGCCTGTTTACAAATTATTTAGTATTAATGTCTTCAGTCTTTTTAATTTAGCAATTCTTGTAGACCTAGTTAACCATGGTTTTAATATGCATTTATCTCATTACTAATGAGGTAGAGCACCTTTTCTTGTTTACTGGCCAACTGGATTAATCCTTTTAGGAAGTGTCTGCTCAAGCCTTTTATACATTCTTGTACTGAGATGTCTTTTTCTGATTGATTTGTACAAATTTGTTATATATGCTTGAGATAAGGACATTCATTTTTCACCCTATATATTTCCGTATTATTTTAATTTTAATAAGCATACATTATACCTATAAATCCTAAAACAAAAAATTATAAGATCTTTAGCAGTTTTACTTTCTCCCTAGTTTATTTAAATCATCTGAAATGTTAGGAAATATTTCATATATATATACACACACACACATATATATTTTTTATTATTATTCTGTGTATTTAGAAATCTTTTGTTATCAATTATACCATCCTTCACAGTTCCTGTATTTCAATGTAACTCTAAAGTTTTACTGTGTTTTTTGCACATCACCACTTCTTGTGTCCAAATTTTCCTCTTTCTTGGATTTGTTTTCTATTTTACTGGGAATATCTCAAGTAATTTTCTCAAAAAAGGTGTGTTCACATATTTTCAGAGTCCTTATTTATTTTGACCCCTATTTAAACATTCAAATATTAGTGAGGCTAGGTACAGTTCTGTGTTCAAAATAATTTTCCCTCAGAACACTGAAGGCACTTATTTTCTAGAAACTATGTTATACCCAAAACCAATCTGAAACTTAGTCTTGCGTCTATGTAGCCTGTTTTCCATCTTTGGAATCATAAGTAGTTCAGTAATGTACAGATAGATGCTTTTTGCTTTTACATTTCTCTAGCTTGTTCCCTGGTGGGCTCTTTATACTTGAAAATTCAGTCTTTCTTCAGCATAGGGAAATATTCTTTAATTTTCTCTTTCACTGTCTTTCCATATGTACCCCTATAAAATGGATACTGGATCACTTAGATTTATCCTAATAGCATAATTTTCCTTTCGCACTTTCTCTTTTTGTCCTGTTGCTTTATGGTCTGTAAATTTCCCCTACTTTAGTTTTGTAAAAATTGGTCTTAAGTCTGTGTACTATTTGAGTCGGACACGACTGAGCGACCTCACTTTCACTTTTCACTTTCATGCACTGGAGAAGGAAATGGCAACCCACTCCAGTATTCTTGCCTGGAGAATCCCAGGGATGGGGGAGCCTGGTGGGCTGCCGTCTATGGGGCCGCACAGAATCAGACACAACTGAAGTGACTTAGCAGCAGCAGCAGCTGTGTACTATTTAACTAACTGCATTTTATTTCAGCAATCAAATTTCAATTGGAACTAATTCTTTAACCACTCCTTAATTTTCTCTTGACTCTGAGGGAACCTGCTGTGTTCAGAACTTCCTCAAGTTCCATTCTGTTTCCTCGGAATCTCTATTTCCATAGTCAGCTGTTTCATTTATTCAGCTTACTAATCTTTTTTCAAGTTTTATTGTTGTTGTCCAGTCACTCAGTAGTGTCCGACTCTTTGCGACCCAACTGAGCATCCCAGGTTCAGCAGCACTCCAGGCTCCTCTGCCCTCTACTATTTCCCCGAGTTTGCTCAAATTCATGTCCATTGAGTTGGTGATGCTATCTACCCATCTCATCCTCTGCCACCCCCTTCTCCTTCTGCCTTCTACATCTTTCTCAGCATCAGGGTCTTTTCCAATGAGTCTGCTCTTCAAAATAACAGATTTCCTCCACAGTTGTATTACTCTGTCTCCAAACTTCCAAATGGGAGATATGTTTGACTGTGGGTCTCTGCAGGTATATGGTATACTCACAGACAGGTTTCTCTTTAGAAGTGGAGAAAAACCCCAGTTTTTCCAAAATAAGGAAGGCTGTATTTTGATGGTACAGTCATTTAACATACCTCAGTCTTCAGTGGCGCTCACTTTCTTCTCCCACATTCCATCCACCTCATCCAATCTGTTGTGGAGATCCACTACCTAAAGCTCTGCTTTGCGTTCACACTCTCCAATCCCAGGTCCACTGTCTGCTCAACCCTCCCTCCAACAAATCCCCTACTTTGCTTGAAGAACTGTCCTCAGAGCAAAAGCCACTGCTCTTCCCTGGTGGCTCAAAGGTAAAGAATCTGCCTGCCAATGCAGGAGGTGCAGGTTTGATCCCAGGGAGGGGAAGGTCCCCTGGAAAAGCAAATGGCAACCCACTCCAGTATTTTTTTCTTGGGAAATCCCATGGACAGAAGAACCTGGCAGGCTATAGTCCACAGGGTGGCAAAGAGTTGGATGTGACAAACAACAACAATAACAAAGCCATTGCCAGGGAGGGACAGAAGAAGTAGAGGAAATAAGAGTTTTGAAGGCAGTCTCTTAATTATTTGCCCTGATGTTCCATTTTTCCCCAACCTTCTCCTTCCTCCTACACCTGCTGATTCTAGGCTTAGAGTTTCAGGAAAGAAGTTCCATTAAGCAATTCTCTTTCAGCATGCAGCAGGAGTACCTACTTGGGGTTGCATTTTATTCTGTTCTGGTTTCTCAATCATTATAAGTCCAACTGTTTTCTATTACCCTGAAATTCCACCAATTTTCTGGTATTATAACAATAGCAAGAATGACAGCAGCTAACATTAAGTCAATACTGGCTGAACGTAAAAGCTCTTGAGTGCTTTGCACATGTTACCTCTCTTGATACTCACAGCAACCCTAGAAAGCTGGCATCATTATCATCATCCTAATTTTGCAGATGAGGAAATTGAGGTTAAAAAAAAAAAAAAAGAATAAGCAACTTGCCCAAAGTCACATAGTTGGTAAATGCCAGAGCCTGGATTCAGACATGGGTAATCTGGCTTCAAAGCCTCCCTTTACTGTTGTTCAATACAATTATGATTCATTCTTTTTTATATGTCTGTTTTGTAATTTTCAGTAATATATGAGAAGTATGGGAGAGGAAATGGGTATAATCAGACCATCATTTTGCAATGAAAACACGTTGTCTTCACTACACTGATATTGTTTTCACACTACTTTTTACACGGATAGAAAATAATTAGAAAAGATACAGGATCTAGTGAAGGAATCTAGTGACAGAAAATGAGTACCATGAAACTGTTTAATCAGAATCAAAAGAGGTAATGTGTAGTAGTCCCAAAATGAGAGGCTTAAAAGTGGCAATTTCAAGAGTATAGATAACTTAAAAAAAAAAACAAAACAAAACTAAGGAAACACTATACTGCATTTTCATATTCTCAGCAACTCATTAGTTTGCTGTCACTATCACCAGAAGGAAGTAAAATATGTACTAAAATTTTAGTCCCATCCTATTCTCCTGACAGCAGCTTTACAAATAACAAATTCAACTCAAATACATGTGATACACCTACCACATGCACTGTGCTACAAACTGGAGATAAAGAAATGAAAGGCAGTGTTCCACTGTCCCTGCCCTTACAGAGCTTACAGTCTAAGGCAGGCACAAAACAAGTAAACACATGACTATAATTCAGTGTGGTAAGTATTATGATACAGGTAGGTACACAGAGGGTGCAATCAAAACAAAGAGGCAGGCTTCCAAAGAGGCTTCCCTAGAAATAATTCTTAGACTGAGTGTCCAAGGACATGCTATTGTTGGTTTGGGGAGTTTAAACTGAATTTATTATCTTTTCCCTCAACCTGCCCTTCCATCCATCTAATACAACACCTGTAAAGAGAAAATGGTCCACACAGAAAGCTGAAGCTTTCTTGGCTTTTCCCTCCTCCTCAAGTGGTCACCAAGTCTCATCTAATTCCACTTCTTTACATTTTAAATTGATTATGTACTCTCTAGTCCTACTATATATAACTACCTTAGTTGTAGTCTCCATCATTTCTCACCTTGATAACTCTAACAACCTTCTAACCGGTCTTCCAATTAAATCTCTTTGCTAGTTAAATAAACTGATCCTAAAAACTCGCTGGGGATGGTGCCCAACTTGATCTGGACCTTCTCCAGCTTCTTCTATCCATACTCTTTCCCACTCTGCTGAACTTCCTACAGTTCCTCTGAAAGACCATACTCTGTTCCGCCTAACTGCCTTACTCAAGCTGCTTGGTCCCCATGTGAGACGTTCCAACCCTGCCCTGTTAACACCTACTCAGACTACTCAGTGTTATCTCTTCTGAAAAGGCATCCTGATGACTTCCCTTCCTCTGTCCTTCCCACATGTTGAGTCAGGTACCTCTTCTTGCGCTCCCACACCCTACTACCTCATCAGGACATTTACCACAAAGAATTATATGTTCAAATTATTCTGTAATTATTTCTTTACCTGATTCTCTAGTATCTAGATTATTGAGCTAGCATAGAGCCTATTACTCAGGAGGCAATCAAAAAATACTGAAAGAATGAAAGCATGAATGAACGAACAAGGTTAGTTAAGTCTGTGAAATCTGATGAGATAACAGGAGGAGATAATGGAGAGGACAGAATGTTGGAGTAATACCCATCTTTAGTAAGCAGGAAGAAAAGAAGCTAGTATAGGAAACAGAATGAACAATCAAAGAGGTTGGAAGAAAACATCTCAGATTGTACATCAAGGTATAACCCAAAAAGAGAGAAAAATTTAAGAAGGTGCAGGTGGTCAACAGATCAAACACTACAAACAGGTCAAAGGTGAGAAGTAAGACAAGGCCCCTGCATCAGTGGCGGCCACTGGGGGTCCTGAGGTTGCTAGTGCTGAGTTTAGTCCCACCTCACTCTTCTCAGCACAGTCAGTCCATCTTCCTCAGCCATTTTTTGAGGCAATTTAGGGCTTACAAAAATAACCAAAGGTATGAAACTTACCTGTACTAATCTCTTTTTTCCATGATTAAAACATTGAAAAACAGAGCATATACAAAAGAAAATAAAATCCCACCAACCAGACAAAATGTTATTTCACCATTTCCTTTGTTTTTTTATGTTTATACAAAATTGATATCATATTGAATTTTATATCCTAATTACACAATTGCTTAATTATACTTGTTTAGTCAGCCTAAGTTAGCTTTCTCATTATAAATCAATAAATTAGCATTTTAATCTTTTAAATAGGAAAAAGAAAAATCATGTTATAGAATTAGATGTACTGCTTGGCCACGTGTACACAATGGTTTGTTTTTTTGTTTTTGGTCACATAACACTAAAATTATCTCTTAGTTTCTATTAATAAAATTATTTTTGCTAGAAGGTAGGATAGCAGGAATTCGCTGGTGGTCAGGTGGTTATGACTAGGTGCCTTCACTTCCATGGCCCAGGTTCAATCCCTGGTCAGGGAACTAAAATCCCACAAGCCATGCAGTGCAGCCAAAAAATAAAAGAAAAAGAGAATTCTTAAAAAAAGGTAGCATAGCACTCTCTGTATCTTATCTTGACCTATTTATTTTTTCATGATCTGGAGCTTGGCTGCTAAAAATAGATTAGGCACTAGATATAGGAAATGTCTTTAGCTGCTGCAGGACTTTTTTCTAGACTTTAAAAAAAATAATAATCTCTTCAGTCAAAATTAGATAAATTGGCTTTTAAATAAGGTCTAAATTATAATATTAAGAATGCTTGTCTGACAATTTGTTATATCTAGAAAAATAGTGTGAACCAGAGTTTTCAACCCTCTTCTGAGATTTTCTTTTTTTCAGTAGGAATATGTTTTATTGAAAAAAAAAAAAAAACAGAAAGAATGAAATCTAAAAGTAAGGTTACTAGGTCAAAGGATGTGAACATTTTTAAGGCTTTTGATACATACTGCCAAATTAAATCCAGAAAGGCGGTATTAAATTTATACTTCCTTCAGTATATGAGTTTGGATTTCCCCATACCATTGCAACACTGAGTACTCTTATTTTTAGTCTTTGCTGACCTAATAGGCAAACAATCTTATTATTTCAGTTATGTTTATAACAATAGTGAAAATAAACATCTGCTCATATTTATTGAGCTTTTTATTATTTTTTATTAATTGTTCATTTTCTTCTGCCTATTTTTCCAATGGGTATTTGTTTTTAAACTATTGATTTGTAAGAGCTCTTTATATATTCATGATACTAACCATTTGTTACAAATATTTCTCCCTTTTATCTTTTTATTAATGGCTTCTGACATACAAATTTACAGTTATATAAATTTTATTTCTTCCTTAAAATCATATTTAGAAAAGCATTTCCCATACCCTTATTTTATAAATTATTCAAAGTTCTTTTTAATATACTTACAAGGGAATAATACTGATAACAGTGAGATGATTTATTTCTACCATCTAATACACATGAAGTAATTCTAACTTCCCAAAATTTATAATTACAGTTCCAACAGTGCTCAATATGAAATACAGGTTTAAAATTAAAATTCTAGACTTCCCTTAATCCAATTTTAGCTGTTCAGACAATTTTTAAAAACCAGAGTTTTGAGTTTAGAAAATTCAAAGCTCCCTTTAACCCATATGAAGCACAGATCTCTTGCTAGTTATCACCCACCTCTCAAAAACCTGTTAGGGATCCTTATGATGGGACAGGACTGAATGAAGCGCCTCCTAACTGGGTCCCATCGTATTTTCTTCTTACCTGTTACCACAATTATCAGCAATAAGTCAGACACATACAACACATGGCAAATAATACATAGCAACTGCAGTTATAAAGACAGAAAAACAGGAAACAAAACAATACTTGAATACAGAAAGAAATGATGTAAAGTAGCATTTAACCCTGTTTTGGAAGTCAAAACAAAATCAAATTAATATATAAGCAGTGATGAAGGTTTTCAATTCATCCCCAAAAGAATATGAACAATTATGTGCACCATTTTTCAAAATTCTGGTTCAACAGAACATGCATTCAATAATCACCAATGCCATCTTGTGGCAAAAATTTACCAGGAGCTTTATAAACAGATCAGAAGCGATGACATTTTTAAAAGTCAGTGAATGTTAAAAAGGGAGCTCTTACTAAAACTAATTTGATATAACGTAGGCTCCTGTTCTCTTCTGGGTTTGGTAATTCTTTTATCAGTTTTGTGGTTAACAGGATAAAGCAATGGGCATCATTCTTTAAATATGAAATAAGCTGATCTCGCTAAATTAAAATTTTATGATAGCAAACGAATAAAACAAACATTTAACATTTGACAATTCCACAGTGGGGGGAGAAAAACAAGGAAATTTTTCTGTCTTCACAGGAAGCAAACTGCACATTAATCCCAATTAAAACTTGTTTTCTTATAATATAGAAGAAAAATGCAAAGTGTTAATGGGATAATTTTGTCTCTTCTCAAAGTTTTGATAGCTCCCAAAGACAGCTCTTATAGGCAATAAAAACAATTAACATTGGTATTGAATTTAAAGTTTACAAAGAGCTTCTATACATGTTATCTCATTTGATCCTCACAATAAGCCTGTACGGATTCAACAGTCATTTCATTAAGCACCTGCTCTGCTGTGAGCCCCAGGCCGGAGGAGGATATGACTCCTAGCCTCAAGAACTCATGGTCTTCTGAGGAAGGCAGATGCCTAAACAAATAATTACATTACACTGAGGTAACTGCTATAACAGGGGCAATAAAAACACTTCAAGGAAGATATTATCATCTTAATTTATAAGTAAGGAAGCTAAAAAAAAAAAAAAAAATTAAGTGACTTAATGCCAAAGCCAGGAGTCAAGTCTGGACAGTCTGACTCTTAATACATGCCTTGTTTCTACTACATCACACTTAACCTGTCTCAAATTCCTTAGAAAGCATATAGTTTTTTATTTTGGCAACTGGAAATATCTTAGATGTAGTACTTGTACGTAGAGATACACAAATTCTGTGTAATGAAATGGCATTACCTGTACATGTATACTTAATATTGTGGAGGAGAGAGACTTGTGGGCAAAGGAAAGAATTATTTATTTTGCAAAGAGTTTATCTGTTAATCCTCTAAGTCTTTTAAATCAGCAGTTCCCAAATGTTGGCCTATGGACCACTGCTAGGCTAAGGTAAAGATTTACCAGTACAACACAAAATAAGAAAAATATGGACAAGGCAGTGAGTTTTTTAAATGCTAAAATGTTCCATTTAAAAGTCTATCCTTTTTTCAGAAATTAGAAACTTCTGTTATTAAATATTCTTTTGTGAGATGAAGGTGATAAAAAATGGTAGCTGATTTTGTTTTTTAATATTCTTTCTTGGAAAAACAGAAATTTTGCAAGCCTGTTTGTATCCCCAAATAGATATATGTTTTTTAATTTATAGGTTTATGGCATCCAAAGATTGGAGAACCACAGCTTTTAATCAATACAATACTTGTCGATCACTCATAAGTCCAACATTGTAAAACCACACTATCAAAGGATACATAAGATGCGTAAGAAACTTCCCTTGCCCTCAAGGAGCTTATATTCTAATTAGGGAGACAAGACAAACACATAAAACAATTAGCAATACGAGACAAAATATAACAAGTGATTAGCTTAAAATTTGACATCTTTATGTATCAAAAGCATTGAAATGTACATACCCTTTGACCCAGCTATTCCACTTCTAGGAATTTATTCCTAAAGAAACAATCATAGATGCATGGAAAGACGTATGGACAAAGATACTACAGTATTATTTATAATGGTAAAAAATCTGAAACACTTTCAGAGTCCAATCATAGGGAAATGGTTAAGTATGCTAAGTAAACATACTTAAATATATTCACATTCTACGCACCACTAAAAAATACATACAAGAGTATTTACTAACATGAGAAGACATTCACAATATATTGCAAATGAAAAGTACAGGTACAAAATAGCAGTAGTGTATTATACCATATTAACAAAGAAAAAAGTATATATAGTCATGAAAAATTCAGGCAAGATATACATCAGATTTTATTTGTGGTTATCTTTGGGCAGTTATTAAGAGCAATTTTGTTTTCTTTTCCTAGTGCTGTCTCTATTTTCCAAGCTTTCTCATTGAGTAGGTATTACTTTTGGACGGGAAGAAAAACAATACCATATTACTAATTTTTTTTTGAAGCTATGATAAGAAAATACTATAAAGAAACATATCAAAGTGCTAACAGTGGTTATGATTCAGGTTGAGGATTATCACTCCTTTTATATTATCCCAAAATTCTAAGACATACATTATTTTATAGTGGAAAAATATAAAACAAATTTAGATAGCAGTAAGGGAGTAATACTGAAAATTACTGAACCAAAGTTGTAATCAAAAATGCTTTTTGATGTTTTTTCAGAATTTGTCATACATCTTTGGCCTGCTTCTCTGTCAGCAACCAACATAAGTCTGTCAAAGGCAGGGGCTAATACTGACTCTGCAGAGGGTTATTCAGGCGAAGTAGGCACTAACTTCAGAAGCCTTGTTTTCTTCCTTTAGCCAAAGAGCAGATAAAATGAGAAACCAGCAACATACCAAATATATCTTTCCAATTTTAAGTAAACATATTCCTGAAATTTTGTTCATTGAAGCTTTAATTTTTATATATTTGAGTGTCAATCTTCATTTGTGATTGCTTCTACTCTTCAAAACAAAAACCATAATTTTCCAATCATTTCATCAAGATTTTATTTTTGGCTAGCTTTTAAGTTTTTCCTGTTTATTTATTGCACTATAAATATGATGTAGTCATCAATAATCAAGACAGTAGGCTGAGCACACTGTAAGCAACTCCCCTCTCCCCAAAACCTCACAAATAACACAAAAGCCATTTAAAAAATATATAATCAAAAAAGAGCAAGAAATGGTCTTAGTCAATCACTGAAAAATGAAAAGCTGATAGAATCAGCTTAAAGGAGGTTTATCACAGTCCTACACACCCAGAGTAGAAGGCTATTGCAAGTGATCTGAGCAGCCCTCAGAGTTAACTAAATAAGCCCAGAGGTGAAAGCAGAAAGAACGGAAATAATTTACAGAATTTCAGCATAACTGGTTAGGAGTCGTTGCTTCCAGATAAGAACAATGGCATCAAACTAGAAAGGTGTCACTCCCCAGGTAGGAACAATGAGTATATAAACACTTGGATCAAAAAGACAGGACAGGAGGGAGGAGGGAGGAGGGTTCAGGATGGGAAACACATGTATGCCTGTGGCGGATTCATTTCGATACATGGCAGAACCAATACAATATTGTAAAGTTTAAAAATAAAATAAAATAAAAAAAAAAAGATAGGACAGAGCTTTGAGTGTATATTAAATCCTAGGAAAAAGGGGACAGACATTAGAGAAGACTGGCAATTGCATATTCCATCTCTACCCACAGTCAGTGGAGACTTGCTGCAGTAAACAGATCTAACATTCACAGGAAAGCTAACAAGGACTATCAAATAAAGATGAGTGAGCACAAAACCAAGACCCAAACATGAAAAAGTTATTAATGTTACAAGAAGAACTCACACCCAAAGAAAGAGAGCTAACAAATTAAATAGAGTAAGACCTTAGGTTAGGTACAATTACTATCCTGAGATATACCAGACAGTAATACTGGGATTTCTTTGGAAGGAATGATGCTGAAGCTGAAACTCCAGTACTTTGGCCACCTAATGCAAAGAGTTGACTCATTGGAAAAGACTCTGATGCTGGGAGGGATTGGGGGCAGGAGGAGAAGGGGAAGACAGAGGATGAGATGGCTGGATGGCATCACTGACTCGATAGACATGAGTCTGAGTGAACTCCGGGAGTTGGTGATGGACAGGGAGGCCTGGCATGCTGCGATTCATGGGGTCGCAAAGAGTCGGACACGACTGAGCGACTGAACTAAACTGAATACATTTATTTAAGAAGAAATAAATTGGAACTTCTAGAAATTAAATTTTGCTCATTTAACTAACAAAAAAATTAATTAAGGATGAAAAAAAAGAACGAATTAAATTACTAGTTAAAAGATGGAGCCAAAGAAATTCACCTGAATACAGTATAAAAGGAAAAGGAGGTAGGAAGCATTTTAATAAGATATAAAAGGGAATTGAGCAATGATTATAAAAATTCCACCTGCTTTTTTTTGCAGAAACAGACAAGCTAATATGAAACTTCATATGGAAACACAAGGAACTCCTAAAACCAAAACAATCTTGAAAAAGAACTGAACTGGAAGGCTTATACTTCCTGGAGTCAAAGCTTACTACAAAGACATAGTATTCAAAATTGTAGTACTGGCATAAGGATAGACATGTGTATTAATGGGACAGAATTAAAGAGTCTACAAGTAAATCCATGTACATCTGGTCAATTGACTTGACAAGGGTGACAAGATTACTCAATGAGAAAAGCATAATCTTTTCAACAAATGGTCCTGGGACAACTAGATATACTTTTAAAATGAGAAATCTGTATCAACTCAAACTCTCAGTCAATTATGAGAGTGAAATTAAGACATTCTTAAAATTTTTTTATTATTATTTTTTGGCTGTACTGCATACCTCATGGGATCCTAGTTCCCCAACCAGGGGACTATGACACATGCAAAGGAAACATGGAGGTTTAACCACTAGACCACCAGGGAAGTCCCTCCCAAGACATTTTTGAATGCACAAAGACACAAAATTATTGCTTCTCTCAAGAATTCTGGTGAAAGAATTACTCAGAGATATATATCTAGAATTTTTAAAAAATTCAATAATCATCATCAAAGTAAAAGAAAAGAGTAAGCAGAGAAGTGCTGACTTACTGAATAAGTGTTTTAGTAAAACAAAAGCTTACTAACATTCATAAGTGTACTCTCAGGTGATACTGACAAATAATTGTAAGGGTAAAAAGAAGGGTTGGGAGAAGGGTAAGTTCATGAATGGTTAAAAAAAAAAAGATACAGAGGGTGACTAATACAAATATTGATAGAAAATATAAACTTAAGTATTATGTAAAGACTTTAAGATGGCATCATTCCAAACATTTAAGGCAGACAAAAATGCTTACAGAGAAGAGAGAATCGTCTCATTTATGAGACTAGTAGAACCCTCATATCAAAGTCTGATAAAGATATTAAAAATCATTACAGGTCAACATCTTTTAGAAACACAGGCACAAAAATTCTAAACAAAATATTATCAAATCAAAATTACATAGAAAGGATAACACATCATGACTAAGTGAAATTTGTCCCCAAAATGTGAGACTGATAAAAAATTCAAAAATCAGTATAATTCACCACAAAAACAGAATAAAGAGGAAAAACTATACCATCATCTCAATAAATGCAGAAAAAGCATTTGATAAAATTCAACACCAAGCAAACTGGGAGAAAAAAAAATAACTTATGCTTACACAAAAACTTGTCCATAAATATTCACAGAAAGTTCATTCGCAACAGCCAAAACCTGACCAACTTTCCAATGAATCAGAATGGGTAAACAAACTGTGGTTCCGTCTATGCCATGGCAGACTACTCAGTGCCAATAAACTACTATTGATGGGGGCAACAACTTGGATGGCTTTCAAGAGAATTATGCTGAATAAAAAAAGCCAGCGTCAAAAGGATACATGGGAAAAAAAAGAGGTTACATGATTCCACTTATATAACATAACTGAAATGATGAAACTACATAGAGATGGAGGACAGACTAGTGGGTGCCAGAGGTTTGCCGGGAAAGGTGGCAATACATGAGGGGCCCTTGTAAATGGATCTGTGTCGTATCTTGACTAGGCAGCCATGAAAATCTACACATGTGACAAAATTACACAGAACTCAAAACACATGTATAGACACATACATGAATTAGTGCATATAAAACTAATGAAATCTGAGTAAAGTAAGTTGATGATATCAATGTCAATTTCCTGGTTGTGTTACTATTCGATAGCAATAAGATATTATCATCTGGGAAACTGGATGAAGGGTATATGGATCTCTCTGAATTATTCCTTACAACTGCATGTAAATTTACAATATTCCAAGGTAAAAAAGTATGGAAAATAAAAACCAGAATGAAGAAGAAAAACCTAGCTATGTTGATATGGAGCAGACTGCATTCAAAATGACCTATCAGAAACAAGAATGAATATTTTAACAATCAGAACTATTGACAGAGAACTCGATCTAAGAATTCTAGTTTAGATGATATGGTCTTACTGCTTTAAACAATTCAATATTCATAACGAATTTCCAAAGAGAAGCAAATTAATACTGTATTCAGAATCACTTCATGGTTGTGCAGACTGGTTACTGCATGAGAACTCCATGCCAAGTGGATAAATGGGAGCTAAAATTTAGCCTGCACTCTACTCCTAATGTACTCACAGAACTATGTCTACCTGTGCCATGGCACACTTTGGGCTGACAGTGACCAACTTGTTAAGTAAATTACTTCCTTTTAAACATAAGAGAAATGACATTTACTGAGTATACACTCTATTTCCTGCATGTATATACATTCATTTTAAAATGTCTGCCTTTGCCTTTCAAAATAAGATCTGAACCTGTATCGATTCTGCTGTGCTGCCTGGGTACAGAATATTTCTTAGGAGACTTTGGTTCTGCCTCAAATCCTTTTTGAAACAAAGCAGTACATAAATTAATACAAACCAAAATATGAGTTACAGTGCTACACTGTACTGTGTTCTGGTTTGGTCATGCATTATGTATATGTATATATGTCTGTATGTGTGTGTGTGAAAACAACTGAATTCCTTAAAAAAATACTCTTCCAAGAACTCATTTAGTCCTTACCACAACTCAGAGATAGATAAAAATTATGATCCCAAATTTACAGATGAGGAAACTAAGACACAGAGAGACTAAGTAATTTGCCCAAGGTCACTTAGCCAAGTAATAAGTAAAAACTCCGGGATTCAAACCCATGCAGTCAATAATGCTCATAACCTCAATTCAATTTGGCACCTGAAAAAAAGTATGTGTAACAGAGGCACTTGATAAATACTTGTTAAATGAATGAATGAATATTGAGGCAGTAATTCTCAACCAAAGGTACACTCTCTCAACTCCTTAAAGAAGTTACTCTCCTCTCCCAAGATTCTCCATTATACAGTCATCCCTCAATACCAACTGGAGATTGGTTCCAGGACCCCTTACAGAAACCAAAACCCAAAGATGTTCAACTCCCTTATTCTATAAAAAGGTTAAGGCTTAAGTACGCATAAAACCTACTCACACATCTTCCTGTATACTTCAAATCCTCTCTAGATTGATAATACCTAATACAATGTAAATGCTATATAAGCAGTTGTAAATACAATGTAAATTATCTGTAAATAGTTGCGGGAGTGAAGCAGATTCAGATCAGATCAGATCACTCGCTCAGTAGTGTCTGACTCTTTGCGACCCCATGAGTCGCAGCACACCAGGCCTCCCTGTCCATCACCAACTCCCAGAGTTCACTCAGACTCACGTCCATCGAGTCAGTGATACCATCCAGCCATCTCATCCTCTGTCGTCCCCTTCTTCTCTTGCCCCCAATCCCTCCAGGCATCAGTCTTTTCCAATGAGTCAACTCTTCGCATGAGGTGGCCAAAGTACTGGAGTTTCAGCTTCAGCATCATTCCTTCCAAAGAAATCTCAGGGCTGATCTCCTTCAGAATGGACTGGTTGGATCTCCTTGCAGTCCAGGGGACTCTCAAGAGTCTTCTCCAACACCACAGCTCAAAAGCATCAATTCTTCAGCACTCAGGCTTCTTCACAGTCCAACTCTCACATCCATACATGACCACTGGAAAAACCATAGCCTTGACTAGACGGACCTTTGTTGGCAAAGTAATGTCTCTGGTTTTGAATATGCTATCTAGGTTGGTCATAACTTTCCTTCCAAGGAGTAAGCGTCTTTTAATTTCATGGCTGCAGTCACCATCTGCAGTGATTTTGGAGCCCAGAAAAATAAAGTCTGACACTGTTTCCACTGTTTCCCCATCTATTTCCCATGAAGTGATGGGACCAGATGCCATGATCTTCATTTTCTGAATGTTGAGCTTTAAGCCAACTTTTTCACTCTCCTCTTTCTCTTTCATCAAGAGGCTTTTTAGGTCTTCTTCACTTTCTGCCATAAGGGTGGTGTCATCTGCATATCTGAGGTTATTGATATTTCTCCCAGCAATCTTGATTCCAGCTTGTGCTTCCTCCAGTCCAGCATTTCTCATGGATGTACTCTGCATATAAGTTAAATAAACAGGGTGACAATATACAGCCTTGACGAACTCCTTTTCCTATTTGGAACCAGTCTGTTGTTCCATGTCCAGTTCTAACTGTTGCTTCCTGACCTGCATACAAATTTCTCAAGAGGCAGATCAGGTGGTCTGGTATTCCCATCTCTTTCAGAATTTTCCACAGTTTACTGTGATCCACACAGTCAAAAGGCTTTGGCATAGTCAATAAAGCAGAAATAGATGTTTTTCTGGAACTCTCTTGCTTTTCCCATGATCCAGCGGATGTTGGCAATTTGATCTCTGGTTCCTCTGCCTTTTCTAAAACCAGCTTGAACATCAGGAAGTTCACGGTTCACATATTGCTGAAGCCTGGCTTGGAGAATTTTGAGCATTACTTTACTAGCGTGTGAGATGAGTGCAATTGTGCAGCAGTTTGAGCATTCTTTGGCATTGCCTTTCTTTAGGATCGAATGAAAACTGACCTTTTCCAGTCCTGTGGCCACTGCTGAGTTTTCCAAATTTGCTGGCATCTTGAGTGCAGCACTTTCACAGCATTATCTTTCAGGATTTGGAATAGCTCAACTGGAATTCCATCACCTCCACTAGCTTTGTTCGTAGTGATGCTTTCTAAGGCCCACTTGACTTCACATTCCAGGATGTCTGGCTCTAGGTCAGTGATCACACCATCGTGATTATCTGGGTCGTGAAGATCTTTTTTGTACAGTTCTTCTGTGTATTCTTGCCATCTCTTCTTAATATCTTCTGCTTCTGTTAGGTCCATACCATTTCTGTCCTTTATCGAGCCCATCTTTGCATGAAATGTTCCTTTGGTATCTCTGACTTTCTTGAAGAGATCCCTAGTCTTTCCCATTCTGTTGTTTTCCTCTATTTCTTTGCATTGATCGCTGAAGAAGGCTTTCTTATCTCTTCTTGCTATTCTTTGGAACTCTGCATTCAGAGGCTTATATCTTTCCTTTTCTCCTTTACTTTTCCCTTCTCTTCTTTTCACAGCTATTTGTAAGGCCTCCCCAGATGGCCATTTTGCTTTTTTGCATTTCTTTTCCATGGGAATGGTCTTGATCCCTGTGTCCTGTACAATGTCATGAACCTCATTCCATAGTTCATCAGGCACTCTATCTATCAGATCTAGGCCCTTAAATCTATTTCTCACTTCCACTGTATAATCATAAGGGATTTGATTTAGGTCATACCTGAATGGTCTAGTGGTTTTCCCTACTTTCTTCAATTTAAGTCTGAATTTGGCAATAAGGAGTTCATGGTCTGAGCCACAGTCAGCTCCTGGTCTTGTTTTTGCTGACTGTATAGAGCTTCTCCATCTTTCGATGCAAAGAATATAATCAATCTGATTTTGGTGTTGACCATCTGGTGATATCCATGTATAGTCTTCTCTTGTGTTGTTGGAAGAGGGTGTTTGTTATGACCAGTGCATTTTCTTGGCAAAACTCTATTAGTCTTTGCCCTGCTTCATTCCGTATTCCAAGGCCAAATTTGCCTGTTACTCCAGGTGTTTCAGTGTTTGCTATTTCAAACTTTTTATTTTCCCGAAATATTTTGGATCCAAGGTTGGCTGAATCCATGGATGTGGAACTCGTGGATAAAGAAAGCTAACTGTATCATTATACTGCCACTTAAGAATAAAACCATAGTAAGTTATTCCTAACTACTGGAATCAGATCAGATCAGATCAGATCAGTCACTCAGTCGTGTCCGACTTTTTGAGACCCCATGAATCGCAGCACGCCAGGCCTCCCTGTCCATCACCAACTCCTGGAGTTCACTCAGACTCTCGTCCATTGAGTCAGTGATGCCATCCAGCCATCTCATCCTCTGTTGTCCCCTTCTCCTCCTGCCCCCAATCCCTCCCAGCATCAGAGTCTTTTCCAATGAGTCAACTCTTTGCATGAGGTGGCCAAAGTACTGGAGTTTCAGCTTCAGCATCATTCCTTCCAAAGAAATCTCAGGGCTGATCTCCTTCAGAATGGACTGGTTGGATCTCCTTGCAGTCCAAGGGACTCTCAAGAGTCTTCTCCAACACCACAGTTCAAAAGCATCAATTCTTCGGCGCTCAGCCTTCTTCACAGTCCAACTCTCATATGCATACATGACCACAGGAAAAACCATAACCTTGACTAGACAGACCTTTGTTGGCAAAGTAATGTCTCTGCTTTTGAAAATGCTATCTACTGGAATAACTGCTAATAATTCCCATCCCTTAGGTTTTTAGGAGTCAAAATTGGTGAGGAACAACTGTGCTGGCAACTTGAAGCTCACTCTGATTCTTTTAGGGGCCTTCAAATAGTGTGCAAGCAGCTGTTGACTACTTGCTGGTTTCTACTGTACTTCCCAAATACATGCAAAGGAAATGTATCTTTAGGGAACTAACAATATTGAGGCAAAAGCAGCGATTTGCTCCCCCAGACATCAGATGTTATATCTTCTGTTTTTTAACCACACTCCTTATTTATTTTAAATATTCCATTTTCACATGTATCTGCTTATAAGCCAACTCTATAAATAAATGGTAAATGAATGAAAATTGCTGGTTCTCGCCTTTTTGTTGCTTGCCATTTCTATTGGTCATTAAAACATATTCATTTCCCTTGCCGTGCTTCATTTTTCTGTTTTCTTTCACTTTAGTCTCTTTGTTCTTCTGACATTACTCCTCTAACACGTGTAGCAAAAGGTAGGCCTATCATAGATTTCTTTTATTCTATAAAAATAAAGTAATCACAGCACACTGAGAGACATCTTCAAATCTTAAGCTATTCTTTGTCATTTCAGTTTATATTATTAGTTATTCAAGTACTACTTTACTGAAAAAAAAAAAAAATGGGCTTGTTGGGTGAGTAGTTTTGTCTTCAGAGGAGGGAGGGAGCACAGGGGGAGCTGTAATTAAACTGTTCCAAAAGGTAGCCCTGAAACCAGTGTTCATAAATGATACTATCCTTCCTTAGAAATAGTAAAAACAAAAGAGGCTAAAATTTTTACAGATTAAAAATTAATCAAAAAGTACTGTAATTCATAAACTTCTGTTAGATTGAAATACTATATCCAGATCTAACAAACAAAAATTCTAGGAACACTTCTAATCTAAAATAACATCATCACAGGCTCCCAAGACTTTGAAATAAAGTTTTAAATAAAAACCCCACCTTTTTGGACCAGTTTAATCTTTTGATAGGAAGGATATAACTATAAGCACATCACAAACTATATATATACTAGACTATCTCCAAAGCTCTAAAAATTCTACCATTTTCAACAGAATCAGAAAGGCTTTAATTCTTAGAACTTACCCAGTACAATGGTTCCTGAGATGCTGGACTAGATGGCTCATTGCAAGCTTATTAAAAAATACAAAAACAAAAAGCAGATTACCAGGTCCATTCCAGTAGGTCTGGTACATTAACTTTGGTAGGGAATTGGGTTCCACTGAGACTAATAAAAATTATGGCTCTCTTCCCAGAAAAAAAGCACATATATGTTCACAATTTTACATATGATACAATCCTCTGAAGACTATCCACAGACTTGTGAATTTATAGACCCCCAAGTTAAAAAATTAAAAAGAATTTAGACCCAGAAAGTTACAATAATTTTCAAAGGGTAGTTAAATGAAGAAGGAATGGATTTATTCCATATTCTACCAGAAGATACAACTGAAAAGACTTTAGACCCAGAATGTTATAACTGTTGTCAAAGGGTAGTATTCTACCAGAAAACACAACTGGGAGAAACTCAAAGTTGCAGCTGAATTTAAGGCATATCTTTGTAACAATTAGAGACAACAAATAATCTGACAGCTCTCTGCAAATAGGCAACCCATTAACTGAAGAGATCAAAATAAGATCTCTTTAAATAAGAGATTTTTTTAAAAAAATTAGACCTATTGTGAAAAGGATTTCCACAATGGGTAGAAGATAAAGCAAGATGACTTCCAAGGTCTTTTTCAATTTTAATATTTTATGATTCTAAGATGTTTTAGAGGAGGGGAAAAGGGAAAAATTAAAAGTCATTTTAAAACTTTTTTTTACTCCTTATAGGTTGTTTTCTATGTTTAAAGATTTAAAAAAGAGTCTGCATTTGTGCTCTAAGTTATCTGTGTCAATGTGGCTTTTTTTTTTTTTTGAAGTATAGTTGATTTACAATGTCGTGTTGATGTGCACCTGTCTAGAAATGTAAACTATAGCAAAAGGATCTGTATTAAGCATATCAAATATTTTTCTACAACCCTAAAAAACAATCTGATCAGTTTCTTTACTAACAACTACATATCTGAATCCTAATTATACTGAAATGAAAATTTATAGTAATAATTCACCCAAGAGCTAGACTACACTGGTCTTTACTTGCTCCTGGATTTCTTGTACTCTGTAACTTGAATTTCCAGAGAATAACCTCTTTCCCAAAAAACATTTCTGAGAGAGAAAGAGAGAGAAAAAAAAGACTACGTACTCTATGAGTACAGATGTTAGGAGACTAAATATGAAAAACAGATTTTTAAATCAAATCATTTTGACAAAGCCTGCTGATCTAAAATTTTGCAACCTCCCTCCTTTAAGGAACACTGAAGATGGGTAGCTCCTTACAGACAGAGTCCATGTTATTTCTGCAAGTGAAACTGAGGAACTCCTAAGGAGAAGGAAATCCAAAAATTCCAACAGTCAAACAACTGTATCCAGAAATGCCATTTATTATTTTTGCTATTCATTGTTTCTTGATTAAAACTAGAAAAGTGATCAGTTTTGAAAGTGAAGACACAACTGTTTTATATGAATTAACTTTGCTTTCTCTCAAGTCACCATTTTCTATTGGTAAATGCAGTGTCTTCCAAGAAAAGATCTAGACTTGACCAATGGCAATGAGAGCTTGTGGTGGACTAATCTGCCCAAAAAGAACAAAACACTCATTAAATAATTAATTTTTAACATTGGATTTTTTAAAAACTCTTAAAATTTTGAATTTAGAAACAAACTATCCTGAAAAATTGATAATAATCCTGTTATGTAATAAGCAGAGAGCCAATATCTTAAATGCAAAACTAAAAAAATGCCAGATATTAATACGGCCAAAGTACACATGATTTCTAGTAAGATGTTTGCATGAAGCATTATATTCAGAAATAGCTGTTCTTTACTTAAAAACAAAAATTACAAAAAGTAACATTTCACAAGAACACTTGCACTGAAGTATTCTTTCTAAAAATGCACAGATAAATTTTGGACTTAAAATCAAAACTGAATAGAAAAGATTTTGTTACAGCTTTGAGAAGTTATTTTTCTCCCTGAATACTTTCCTCAATGTTTTCCTTTGTATATGCATTGTATTTAAAGCTAAAGACATTACCTCTTTCAAAGGTACCCAATTCACATTCAGTTCAGTTCACTCAGTCGTATCCAACTCTTTGCGACCCCATGGACTGCAGCACACCAGGCTTCCTGTCCATCACCAACTCTCAGAGCTTGCTCAAACTCATGTCCACTGAGTCGGTGATGCCATTCAACCATCTCATCCTCTGTCATCCCCTTCTCCTCCTGCCTTCAGTCTTCCCCAGCATCAGGGTCTTCTCCAATGAGTCAGTTCTTTGCATCAGGTGGCTAAAGTACTGGAGTTTCAGCTTCAGCATCAGTCCTTCCAATGAATATTCAGGACTGATTTCCTTTAGGATGGACTGGTTGATCTCCTTGCAGTCCAAGGGACTCTCAAGAGTCTTCTCCAACACCACAGTTCAAAAGGATCAATTCATCAGTGCTCAGCTTTCTTTACAGTCCAACTCTCTCATCCATACGTGACCACTGGAAAAACCATGCTTTGACTAGACAGACGGCAAAGTAATGTCTCTGCTTTTTAATATGCTGTCTAGGTTGCTCATAGCTTTTCTTCCAAGGAGCAAGCATCTTTTAATTTCAAGGCTGCAGTCACCATCTGCAGTGATTTTGGAACCCAAAAAAGTGAGTCTCTCACTGTTTCCATTGTTTCCCCATCTACTTGCCATGAAGTGATGGGACTGGATGCCATAAATCTTCGTTTTCTGAATGCTGAGCTTTAAGCCAGCTTTTTCACTGTCCTCTTTCACTTTCATCAAGAAACTCTTTAGTTCTTCTTAGCTTTCTGCCATAAGGGTGGTGTCGTCTGCATATCTCAGGTAATTGATATTTCTCCCAGCAATCTTGATTCCAGCTTGTGCTTCATCCAGCCCGGCATTTCACATGATGCATTCTGCATATAAGTTAAATAAGCAGGGTGACAATATACAGCCTTGACGAACTCCTTTTCCTATTTGGAACCAGTCTGTTGTTCCATGTTCAGTTCTAATTGTTGCTTCTTGACCTGCATACAGATTTCTCAGCAGACAAGTCAGGTGGTCTGGTATTCCCATCTCTTTCATAATTTTTCAGTTTGTTGTGATCCACACAGTCAAAGGCTTTGGAAGTAGTCAATAAAGCAGAAGTAGATGTTTTGCTGGAACTCTCTTACATTTTTGATGATCCAATGGATGTTCGCAATTTGATCTCTGGTGTCAATGCCTTTTCTAAATCCAGCTTGAACATCTGGAAGTTCATGGTTTACATACTGTTGAAGCCTGGCTTGGAGAATTGGGGCATTACTTTGCTAGCGTGTGAGATGAGTGCAATTGTGTGGTAGTTTGAATATTCTTTGCCATTGCCTTTCTCTGGGACTGGAATGAAAACTGACCTTTTCCAGTCCTGTGGCCACTGCTGAGTTTTCCAAATTTGCTGGCATACTGAGTGCAGCACTTTCACAGCAGCCTCTTTTAGGATCTGAAATAGCTCAACTGGAATTCCATCACCTCCACTAGCTTTGTTCATAGTGATGCTTCCTAAGGCCCACTTGACTTGGCATTCCAAGATGTCTGGCTCTAGGTGGGTGATCACACCATTGTGGTTATCTGGGTCATGAAGATCTTTTTTGTATAGTTCTTCTGTGTATTCTTGCCACCTCTTCTTAATATCTTCTGCTTCTGTTAGGTCCATACCATTTCTGTCCCATCTTTGCATGAAATGTTGCCTTGATATCTCTAATTTTCTTGAAGAGATCTCTAGTCTTTCCCATTCTATTGTTTTCCTCTATTTCTTTGCATTAATCACTGAGGAAGGCTTTCTTATCTCTCCTTGCTATTCTTTGGAACTCTGGTATACCTTTCCTTTTCTCCTTTGCCTTTAGCTTCTCTTCTTTTCACAGCTATTTGTAAGGCCTCCTCAGACAACCATTTCACCTTTTTGCATTTTTTTCTTGGGGATGGTCTTGATCACTGCCTCCTGTACAATGTCATGAACCTCTGTCCACAGTTCTTCAGGCACTCTGTCTATCAGATCTAATCTCCTGAGTCTATTTGTCACTTGCACTGTATAATCGTAAGGGAATTGATTTAGGTCATACCTGGATTGTCTAGTGGTTTTCCCTACTTTATTCAATTGAAGTCTGAATTTTGTAATAAGGAGTTTATTATCTGAGTCACAGTCAGGTCCCGGTCTTGTTTTTGCTGACTGTATAGAGCTTCTCCATCTTTGGCTGCAAAGAACATAATCAATCTGATTTAGGTATTGACCATCTGGTGACGTCCATGTGTAGAGTCTTCTCTTGTGTTGTTGGAAGAGGGTGTTTGCTATGACCGGTGTGTTCTCTTGTCAAAACTCTGTTAGCCTTTGCCCTGCTTCATTTTGTACTCCAAGGCCAAATTTGCCTGTTATTCCTGGTATCTCTTGACTTCCTACTTTTGCATTCCAGTCCCCTGTGATGAAAAGGACATCTTTTTTGTATGTTAGTTCTAGAAAGTCTTGTAGGTCTTCATAGAACCATTCAACTTCAGCTTCTTCAGCATTACTGGTTGGGGCACAGACTTGGATTATTGTCATATTGAATGGCTTGCCTTGGAAATGAAGAGAGATCACTCTGTCATTTTTGAGATTGCATCCAAGTACTGCATTTTGGACTTTTGTTGACTATGAGGGCTATTCCATTTCTTCTAAGGGATTCTTGCCCACAGTAGTAGATATAAAGGTCATCTGAGTTAAATTCATCCATTCCAGTCCATTTTAGTTCACTGATTTCTAAAATGTCAATGTTTACTCTTGCCATCTCCTGTTTGACCACTTCCAATTTACCTTGATTCCAGGTTTGTATGCAATATTGTTCTTTATAGCATCAGACTTTACTTCCATCACCAGTCACATCCACAACTGGGCATTGTTTTTGCTTTAGCTCCATCTCTTCATTCTTTCTGGAGTTATTTCTCCATTTTTCTCCAGTAGCATATTGGGCACCTACCAACCTGGGGAGTTCATCTTTCAGTGCCATATTTTTTTTGCCTTTTCATACTGTTCATGGGGTTCTCAACGCAACAATACTGAAGCGGTTTGCCATTCCCTTCTTTGGTGGACCACATTTTGTCAGAACTCTCCACCATGACCTGTCTGTCTTGGGTGGCACTACACAGCACGGCTCATTGTTTCATTGAGTTAGACAGGGCTGTGGTCCATGTGAACAGTTCGATTAGTTTTTTGTGATTGTAGTTTTCATTCTGTCTGCCCTCTGATCGATAAGGATAAGAAGCTCATGGAAGCTTCCTGTTGGAAGAGACTGACTGTGGGGAAAAATGGATCTTGTTCTGATGGGTGGGGCTATTCTCAGTAAATGTTTAATCCAATTTTCTGTTGATGGGCAGGGCTGTGTTCCCTAACTGTTGTTTGACCTGAAACCAAGCTATGGTGGAGATAATGAAGATAATAGTGACCTCCTTCAAAAGGTCCTATGCATGCACTGCACACTCAACCCTGCAGCAGGCCTCCAATGCTGCAGCAGGCTACCGCAGACCCACGCCTCCGATGGAGACTCCTGGACACTTACAGGAAAGTCCGGGTCAGTCTCTTATGGGGTCACTACTCCTTTCTCCCAGGTCCTGGTGCACACAAGGCTTTGTTTGTGCCCTCCAAGAGTCTGTTTCCCCAGTCCTGTGTAAGTTCTGGCGGCTCTATGGTGGGGTTAATGGCAACCTCATCCAAGAGGCCTTATGCCACACCCAGGTCTGCTGCACCGAGTCCCTGCCCTTGCGGCAGGCCACTGCTGACCCATACCTCCACAGAAGACACTCAAACACTCACAGGCAGGTCTGGCTAAGGCTCTGTGGGGTCTCCTTGTGTGTTCCAGGCTTTGTTAGAGCCCTCTGAGAGTCTCTAGTGGGTATGGGGTTTGGTTCTAAACACAATTTTGCCCCTCCTACCGTCTTGCTGGAGCTTCTCTTTTGTCCTTTTCAATTCATATTAGAAAATTCATATTCCTGCATCAAGTTTGTGTACTTCCGTGTGTTTTAAGGAATTTATTTTATGTGATACCAAGATGTGTGCAGCTAAGCTTTGATCAATTACACATCTGATTCAAATTAACTGGGTTGATAGTTTGCTGATGAAACCATATGGCAAGAGACACGAAGTAAAAAGGGAAAACAACTTTTCTAAAAAAGCACCATTCAACTCCAATGACTGTTTACCTCATCTTTTTTTTTTTTTTTTTTTTGCTTAATTACTTCTAATTTCATTGTCTAGTCTTTAGACAACTCAATGATCACACCTTAGATTAAGCTTGGAGCAAACTGACTGACAGTACAGCAGTATAAAAAAAGAAGAGCATGAGATAGAGCTGAATTCTAAATGCAGCAGGAAGCTACTAAGGATTTTGATCTGGGAAGCAATAATCATAGTTACACTTTGGGGAGATTAATCTTGTTTCAGTATATAGAATGAAATAGAAAAGGAAGACTGAAAGTGACAAAAACATTACAGGTTTCCCCTGTTATCCTAAAGTAGACGGTTCCCAATGAAACCTTTCCTAAGCAAAATGGTGTTATGTGAAGAAGCAATTACCTTAATTACCTTTGTGCTAACTGATGTACAAAATAAATCCTGATAAAGCCCAGATGCTCATAGACACAGTGCAAAACTATGGTGGCCTGATGCTGAGATGATTAGTGTAGTTTCCAGGGAAGGGGCCCGGAAGGGCCACTCACGCTGCTTAGGGTGTGTGCTGCCTCTGTACCAGCTCACTGCAAAACAAATGTTGAACCCATATTTTTGCTTTATCATAAAAATGACAATCCTCTTTCAATTTCTTTCAGTTAGTGAAAACAGACACTAACATAGGACTTCCTTAAAAGCGGTGTAAAGTAAACTTGGAAAAGTGGGGAATAACCCATATTTGTTTTGTCTATTTGTCTTCTTAGTTGCTAAGTCATGTCCAACTCTTCAGCGACCTGAGACTGCAGCCTACCAGGCTCCTCTGTCCATATTTCCCAGGCAAGAATACTGGAGTGGGTTGCCATCTCCTTCTCCAGGAGATCTTCTCAACACATAGACTGCACCTGCATCTCCTGCTTGGCAGGCAGATTCTTAACCACTGAACCACTGGGGAAGCCTTTACCTGTATTAATAAAGTCAAATTTGAGGCAATGAACACCTGAATTATGGCACTACTGGGAAAGACAGGCAACAGAGACGAGGACAGCACAGTAGTTAAAAGCATGGACACTGGAACCACATTGCCTGTATCCAAATCATAAGGGTTCTGTCCCTTGTGAATTATATGGCCTTAGAAAAGGTGTTACCCTCTGGGCCTCAGTTTCTTTCTCTATGAAAAGGGAACAATAACAGTACCTACTCCTCATTAGGTTATGAGTAAATGTTTATAAAAATTCTTAGCTAATAATAGTTACTATATGTGGATAAAACACAAGGGCTTAAAGACTAGCTGGATGGGAAAGTTGAGTAAGGTAAAGAGATAACTATCAGTGTGAGTTTTAAAATTCTGTAACTTAAAGAAAACTTTAAATTACAGAAAAACTTTAAAGATATTGAAGGGCAAGTCAGCAATATTTACCACCATGCATTACACAATCTTTTTAAAGAGTAAAAGACCAGACAAAATGTAAGTATCTATCAATTGTGTGGCTGGCACTTTGCTATATACCTTGAAAAGAACACAACATTGAAAACCAACTATACTCCAATAAAATTGTTTTTAAAAAACTGTGCAGCTGATAAATTACTATACATCCATACAATGCAATACTTTCAGCCATGAAGAAGAATCAGATCAATCTAAATATACTAATATAGAACAATTCCTACAATATATTTTTAGTAAAAATAAAAAAAGGTGCAGAAAGAATAGGTACTCCACGTATCCTTTATGTATTTACTTTAATTTGTTCAAAAATAAAGATAACATATCTACATGTGAAGCGAAAGTGAAAGTTACTCAGCCATGTCCGACCCTTTGCAACCTCATGGACTATACACTGCATGGAATTCTCCAGGCCAGAATACTGGAGTGGGTAGCCTTTCCCTTCTCCAGGGGATCTTCCTAACCCAGGGATCGAACCCAGGTCTGCTGCATTGCAGGCGGATTCTTTACCAGCTGAGCTATGAGGGAAGCCCAAGAATATTACAGTGGGGAGCCTATCCCTTGCCCAGCGGATCCTCCCAACCCAGGAATGGAACCAGGGTCTCCTGACTGCAGGCAGATTCTTTACCAACTGAACTATCAGGGAAACCCCATACTTATATGTATACATATGCAAATTTTAATTCTGGAAAGATACACTAAAAATTAACAGATGTGATACCTCTGGAGAATTAGTGATCTAAGGAGAAGAGAGATTTGGTCTCTCTTGTATACTATTTTATCACGCTTATAGAGTGTTTTTCAGTTTAACAAAAATAATTTTTAAAAAATGACAGGCAGGTAAGGTTGAGTTCAATAATAAGAAATCATATTTACATATGTAAGTGAGCATAACTTTTTTATGTGTTCTACAAGTTTGCCCAGTATAGATACTGGTAATAGTCTAAAGATCTGGGTGTGCAAAAACACTAAAGACTGTTTTTAAAAAAAAAAAAAAAAAGATCTTAAAAACAGCATCTGTTGTTGTTTGGTCGATAACTCATGTCTGACTCCCTGCAACTCATGGACTGCGGCATGCCAGCCTTCCCTATCCTTCACTATCTCCCAGAGTTTGCTCAAATTCATGTCCACTGAGTAGGTAATGTCATCCAACCATCTCATCCTCTGTTGCCCCCTTCTCCTCCTGCCTTCAGTCTTTCCCAGCATCAGGGTCTTTTCTAATGAGTCAGCTCTTAGCATCATGTGGCCAAAGTGTTGGAGCTTCAGCTTCAGCATCAGTCCTTCCAATGAATATTCAGCATTGATTTCCTTTAGGAATGACTGGTTTGATCTCCTTGCTGTTCAAGGGACTCTCAAGGGTCTTCTACAGCACAATTCGAAAGCTAATTCTTTAGTGCTCAGCCTTCTTTATGGTCTAGCTCTCACATCTGTATATGACTACTGGAAAAACCACAGCTTTGGGTGTACAGATCTTTTTTAGCAAAGTGATGTCTCTGCTTTTTAATGCACTGTCTAGGTTTGTCATAGCTTTTCTTCAAAGGAACAAGAGTCTTTAATTTCAAGGCTGCAGTCATTGTTCAGTGATTTTGGAGCCCAAGTAAATAAAATCTGTCAGTTTCCATTGTTTTCCCCATCTATTTGCCATGAAGTGATGTGACCAGATGCCATGATCTTAATTTTTTGACTGTTGAGTTTTAAGCCAGCTTTTTTATTCTCCTGTTTCACCTTCATCAAGAGACTCTTTAGTTTCTCTTCACTGTCTGCCACTGAAGTGGTATCACTTGCGTATCTTGCATATCTGAGGTTGTTGATATTTCTCCTGGCAATCTTGATTCCAGCTTGTGCTTCATGCAGCCTGGCATTTGCATGAGGTACTCTGAAAATAAGTTAAATAAGCAGGGTGACAATATACAGCCTTGACGTACTCCATTTCCAATTTTGAACAAGTCCATTGCTCCACGTCCGGTTCTAACTGTTGCTTCTTGACCTGCATACAGGTTTCTCAGAAGAGAGGTAAGGCGGTCTGGTATTCCCATCTCTTTTAGAATTTTCCACAGTGACTGTAAGTACCATCTGCATGCTAATAATTCCGAAATTTATATCCTGAGCCTCTACCTCTCCCTTGATTTGATTTATATATGGGGATTGTTTACCTTATATCCTCTACTTAGATGTCAAATAGGCATGTCACGCTTAACACAGCCAAAAGAGAACTCTTGACTGACTTCCACAATCCTTCTTGTCTCAGTCTGCTCCATCACATTTAATGACGCCATCATCCATCCGGTTGCTTAAGACAAAAACTTTGCAGTCATCCTGATTCTTCTCTTTCCTTCATATCTCACAATAAATCCTGTTCATACATTTTCAAAATATATCTCATATTTAATTATTCTCACCACTTATACCACTATACCCTGCTCCAAGCCACTACCATATTTTTAGGAGACTATTGCAGTATTTTTCTAAATAGCCTTTATGCCTCACTTTTACCATTTCCCACAATCCGTTCTCCACCTGGCAGTTACAGGAAGCTTTAAAAAATGAAAATCACACATACACAAAAAAATGTAAATCACATCACATACTCCCTTGCTTAAAACTGTCCAATAGATCCCCCCTTAGAATAAAGAAACGTCACAAATTCCGTTTTAGACATGCTGAACTTGAGGGGTAAATGCCACATAAGTGGAGACGTGAAGAAGGCAACTATTTGGCCCTCAAGAGCGATTTAGGCAGAATTACAAAGTGGCCTGATTTCTTCATATATAACTGAAAAATGAACACCATGGATTTATGAAAAAAATACCTAGAATAATCTGAAAAAAGAAGGGTAGAGGCATGGGACCAAGACTTGAGAACTCCAACTCCTTAAAGGCCTGGTAGAAGAAGGATCAACGAAGAAGACTTAGTATGAGTGGCCAGACACAAAAAGAAAACCAGAGCTGATGCCAGAGAAGCAAAGGAAAAAGGATGTTTCAAAATGAAGAGAGATCAGGTAAGGTGGAAACTGAAAAACATCACCTGATTTGACAACACATAAGTCACCTGTGACTTTAACAAGAGCTACTTCAAAGAAAAGAGGGGGAATTGTGGCAATGAAGACCTCAACTCTAGTCAATATTTTCACAAATTTGGCTCTGAAGAAAAGGGCACAACCAGAAAGATAAAACTTGAGCAAGCTCAAATGCTAAAGGGATGACTTGATCAACAGAAAGGATCAGAAGACAGGTAAGTGATAAAAATGTAAATATTCTGAAAAGTCTGAAAAGGCAGGAAGGGGTGGAATCAAGGAAAAGACAGAAGGATACAACAACCACTGATAAGATGAGACATAAAACTGTACTTGGAAAAGCCATGCAAAAACTGTATGTGCTAAATTCCTAGGTTAAAAAAGTTTATTTAGCCTTATGTAATGTAAAATAACCTAAACTCAACTCTTCTGCCTGAGTAACTATAGATATTGACAATTACTAATTCATTCAATAAATATTTATGAAAAGTCTGCTATAAATGGGGCAGTGTTCTAGTCCTGTGGAAGGTGACAGAGAATAAAACATTATTTTTCCCTTTAAGAAGCCCATAGTTACACAGGAAGCTCAATCCCCAATGCTTTGTGACAACATAGAGGGGTGGGATGAGGAGGGGGTGGCAAGGAGGCTCAAGAGGGAGGAGATATATGTATGTATACTAACAGCTGATCCACATTGTAAGGCAGAAGCAAAGCAACTGTCTTCCAATTATTTTAAAAAAGCCCATAGTTAGATAAGTTCGAAAACAAATACTTGCAAAGCAATTCAATATAAGTACTGTGATCCTTTGTATAAACAAAAGAAGGTGATGGCACAAAGAAGAGGCACAATAGCACAGACTCTGAAGTCTAAAAGACAGTCTGAATCCTAACTCTGACATTTACTAGCTATATGCACTTCTTGCAAGTTCTGCAGCTTCTCTATAAGCCTCAGTTCTTCATCACAGAAGGGGATGAGAAAGCTAATTACCTCACAAAGTTATGAGGATTAAATGAATTAATATTTGTAAAACACCCTGAACAGAGGCAGACACACAGTAACTACCCAGTATAAGTAATCTATTTGTATTAAAAGAGAGAACAGAAAAACAGCTGTGTAACGTATACTTGGGTGGGTCTTAGAAGGGATTTAGGAAATGGCAGTCTAAGAAAAAATGGTTATGTGCAGAATCATGACACAGTGTGGTACTGCAAGAAATTGCAACTTAAAAAATATCTCCTTCCCAACCTAACTTCTTCTAAGAATTTAAAGCAACTAACTGCAAATAGTTCTATAGCTGAAATATAAAATGAAAGACCTAAGTGGTGAGGCTGTAGTGGTAGAAAAGGTCAGAAAAATTAGAGTAAAGAGGAAAAACTGGCAAGACTTTGTGACCAACTGTACAAGGGGTGAGCAAAAGAAAGGAATCTAATGTGATTCTCAGATTCCTGGCTTGATTCACTAAATTGATGAGGTAGCCATTAAATTAATCAGAATAAGGAACACAGAAGCAAGAACAGGTTTGGCAGGAAAGATGATGAAATTGTTTTCAGACAAGCTGAATTTAAGGCACTCAGTCACTTGAGTGGCACTGTCTAGTAGCCACTGGCAAACAGGCCAGGAAAAGAGGTCTGGTCTAGAGACAGATTTGTATGTTGTCAGGATATTAATGACATCACCCAGGGGAAAATATAAGAATGAGGAGGGAAACAAACAGATATACTCTTGGATATCAGTATTAAGCACCAGATAAAGAAAAACTAATGAGAAAGTCAAGCAATAAAAAGGGTAACTAAGAGCTCTTGAGGAATACAGACTGTGTCTAGTTATCTATTCCCAGGCTTTAGTAAAGGGGCTAGTCGAAATCAAAATCTAGAGAAACTAGGTAGGATGAAGACTAAGAGATATCTAATGAATTTGGCAGTTAATAAGTTATTACCTTAGCAAGAAGACTTGAGTAGAACAATGGAGGCAGAAGTGAGAAGTGCAATAGACTGAAGAGGAAAAAAAGAAATTAAACAATTGAGTCTATTCTTCCAAAACCTTGGCTGTGAAGAAAAGAAGTAAAATAGTACATCAGCTAGAAAAAAATCTGAACAGTTATTCGTATGATAAATTGAGGAGAAACAGAGTCTACTTGGTAAAATAAGAGAAAACATTTAAATACAGAACAAGTTTAAGAGAATCCCAAGTTGCCACTAGTAGTATGTAATGATTTATATAATATTAAATAAAACACAATTCACTGATAAAGAACTAAAAAAGCAAAATATCAAAATGCTGACACAAGTATCAAATGGAATTACTATAGATGATTTTCTCCTTGTTTCAAGTTTTCACTATTTTCCAAATTTTAATAATGAGCTGTATTCCTTTTTTAAAAATTGAAGTATAGCTGATATACAGTATTATGTATTTTACAGATGTACAATATAGTGATGTACAATTTTAAAGATTATATATTTACACTTTGTTATATTCCATAGGCTGTATAATATATCCTTGCAGCTTATTTTCTACCTAGTATTCTGTGCCTCTTAATCTCCGATCCCTGTATTGCCCTTCCCGCCTCCTTTACCCCACGGGTAACTATTAGCTTGTTCTCTGTATCTGTGAGCTTGCCTTTTTTTTTCTGCTCTATTCACTAGATTGTTGTGTTTTTTAGATTCCGCAAATAAGTAATATCATACAGTATTTGTCTTTCTCTGTCTGACTTATTTCACCCAGCAAAGTGCCTTCCAAGTCCACCCATGTTGCTGCAAATAGCCAAATCTCATTCTTTTTTATGACTGAATAGTATCCCATTGTATATATACAGCACATCTTCTTTTTTTATTAATCTGTTGATGGACACTTAAGCTGTTTCCATATACTGGCTTTTATAAATAATGCCACTATGAGAGCTTGTAAGTGGAAGACAATAAGCTTTACCAAAATTAATGCTGCCTCAGGGGCAGAAAAGACAAGTAATTCTAACTTGAAGAAGACAAGATAACAGAGACAAAATATCAGCAGGCAGAGAACAGAAAAGAAATGGAAGGAAAACAATAAAACCAACGCAGAAATGAAATCTTCATTGTAACCAATACAAAGGAGCACAAACCCTGCTGAAAGTAGAGTAAAGCACCTGGACAACATTTTCTTGCTTGAGAAAGGCAAGCGAGATATGAATATAAACAAACTCTGGAAACCATAAAACATTGTTGAAAGAATTAAAGGAGATCCAAATAAATGGAAAAATATCCCATGTTCAGGGATTAGAAGACAACATTAAAAGATGGTGACATCTTCAAACTGACGTACAGATGGCAATCCCTATGAGAACCCCAGCTGAGTTCTTCCTACAAATTGACAAGTTGATTCTCAAATTTATATGGAATTGCAGGGACCCAAAATAGCCAAAACAAACCTGAAAAAGAATAAAGCAGGAGAACTCACATTTTCTGATTTCAAAACCAGGTCCAAAGCAACAGTAATTGAGGCACCATGGCACTGGCACATGGACAGACATACAGATTAATGGAACAGAATTAAAAGTCCATAAATAAACCTATACATGTTTAAGGTTGACAGGTTTTCAACAAGAATGCCAAGACTATTCAATGGCGGAAAGCACAGTCTTTTCAACAGGACAGTCAATTAAGATAACCTTTACCACATGCATAAATGTTAGAGCAAAACTATAAAATTCTTAGAAAAAACACAGGTCTTCATGACCCTGGATTTGGTAAAAGATTCTTAGACATGACAACAAAAGCAAAAGCAAATAAATAAATAACAACAATAAGATAAACCGGTCTTCACCAAAATTTAAAACTTTTATGCTTCAAAATTAAGAAACTGATAAGACAACCACAGAACAGGAAAAATATTTACAAACCATATATCTGACAAAGGACTTGAAATACATAAAATATAAAATGTAGAGAGAGGCTGTGGTATATATACACAATGGAGTATTACTCAGCCATTAAAAAGAATACATTTGAATCAGTTCTAATGAGATGGATGAAACTGGAGCCTATTATACAGAGTGAAGTAAGCCAGAAAGAAAAACACCAATACAGTATACTAACGCATATATATGGAATTTAGAAAGATGGCAACAATAACCCTGTATGCAAGACAGCAAAAGAGACACAGATGTATAGAACAGTCTTTTGGACTCGGTGGGAGAGGGCAAATGTGGGATGATTTGGGAGAATGGCATTGAAACATGTATAATATACGTGAAACGAATTGCCAGTCTAGATTCGATGCATGATACAAGATGCTCGGGGCTGGTGCACTGGGATGACCCAAAGGGATGGTATGGGGAGGGAGATGGGAGGGGGGTTCAGGATGGGGAACACGTGTACACCTGTGGCAGATTCATGTTGATGTATGGCAAAACCAATACAATATTGAAAAGAAAAAATAAATAAAGGAACTTTGCGATTATGTTAGGCCCACCTGGAAAAAAAAAAATGTAGAGAGAGCTAAAATGTATAAGGAGTTCTTACCATTCAATAATAAAGACAAATAATCCAATTAAAAATTGAGCAAAGGATCTAATAGACATTTCTCCAAAGAAGACATACAATTAGCCAACAAGTACATGAAAAGATGAACAATGTCAATCATACCTTAAAAGAAAAAAAACTAGAAAGGAGGAGGAAAGAAAAGGGAAAAACAAGGAAAGATGCTTGACATCATTAGTCATGAGGGAAATGCAAGTCAAAAAGTACAATGAGATGCCACTTCATACCCACTAGGGTGACTAAAATCAAAAAGTCAGATAACAACAAGTGTTGACAAGGATGTGGAAAAACTGGAACCCTCTTACACTGTTGGTAGGAATGTAAAATTTCACCCACTTTGGAAAAGTTTGACAGTTTCTGAAATGATTAAATGTCAAGCATAGTTACTAACTGACCCAACAATTCTACACCTAGATATGTGTGTGTGTACATGTGTGTATGTAAAGCTGCTCGGTCATGTCCAGCTCTTTGCCACCCCATAGACTGTAGCCTGCCAGCCTCCTCTATCCATGGGGTTTCCCAGGCAAGGATACATTTCCTTTTTGTATTGATACATTTGTTTTAAATACAAATGACCACCTTCCTACCCACTGCAATGGGAGCACATGCCTGGCAGGGTAAGAGGCCCTCCCAGAAAACATGCTGCACACAGAAGGGTTTGCTATCTGCTTTATCCACACCTGTAACCGCGTGAGGCTGAGGCTGCATCTCAGCTGGAAAATTGAGATGTATTTCAGGACACAGATCCCTGTGTCCTGACACAGGGATCGAACCCTCATCTCATGTCTCCTGTGGTGGCAGGCAGGTTCTTTACCACTGCACCACCAGTGAAATCCTACTTAGGCATGTACCTAAGAGAAATGTAAACATATGTCCACACAGAGATCTATACACAAATGTTTATTTACAACAGCCAAAAAGTGAAAAACAATCTATATGTCCATTAATGGATAAACAAAATGTGATCTATTCATACAATGGAGTATTATTTAGCCAGAAAAAGGAATGAAGTGCTGATATCTGCATCAAATTAATAAACTTAAAACAGTATGGAAAGTGAAAGATGGCAGTCAAAAACACTATGGTTCCATTCATAGGAAGAAGTCCATAACAGGGAAATATAGAAAGAAAGAAAGTATATTATGGTTACTTAGTGGGTGGGGGAGAAGAGGAGCAGGAAGATAAGGGAGGGACATAGGGCTTCTTCTTGAGGGGATAAAAATATTCTAAAATTGACTGTGGTAATAATTCCACAAGTCTGAATATACTAAAAATCACTGAACTGTACACTTTAAATAGTGAACTGTACAGTATGTGAATTAAATCTCAATAATGCTACTAAAGCCATATAAATGGATATGTTAAAGTTTAAAAGGATTAACTACTCTTGTGCTAAAGAAAATAAATCAAAAATTGAACTACAAAAATATTCAGAAAATAAATACAAGAAATCTGTAACTTACAAGACACATCTCAAGTACTGTTCAGAAGAAAACTCAAATTTAACACCCAGGTGGTGCAGTGGTAAAGAATCTGCCTGCCAATGTAGGAGATGCAGGTTCAATCCCTGGGTCGGGGATATTCCCCTGGAGAAGGAAATGGCAACCCACTCCAGTATTCTTGCCTGGGAAATCCTGGATTCTCTATGGACAGAGAATCCTGGCGGGCTACAGTCTATGGGGTCACAAAGAGTCAGATATGACTAAGCATGCACACAAACATACACAAACACAAGAATGTAAAGAACATTAAGGATTCCACATAAGAAGACAGGAAAACAGCCACCAAATAAACATAACAAAAGCTAAAGGAAGGATTTAAAACAGTGAAAGAAAAATATAAATAAGAAAAGAGAAAATAAGAGAACTAATTTTTTAAAAAATCCAAGACTTGGTTGCAAACAACAAAAGGGCAAGGCCTCACATATACTAAATAAGAAGTGATAATGAGTAAAATGACAGTGTAGTCACAGACACAGGAAATTTTTTTAATCATAAAAGAGTACCTTGCTCATGTTACACAAATAATTTTGAAAAAGTGGGTGAATCAGATTATTTTGTAGGATAATATAAATTGGCGAAGCTTCCTCACAAAGATATAAACGATAAGCATTCAAATTATCATAGAAGTAAAGAGATAATTGTCAAAGAGCTAGTCTCCTCCCAAAATACTCAAGGTCCAATAATCTCACAGGCAATTCAACCAAACACTTAACTTGAAGGCCATTTAACCAGAGAGGAGAAAAAAGCATAGAAAAATAAAAGTTTGAAATTATTTTTACGAAAGTGGCATAATCCAACAAAGATAAAATACATAAAAGAAAACTACAAAGCAATTTAGCTTAAGAGGAGTGATGCAAAATTTCTAAATAAAGTTTAGCAAACAGAATCCAACTGCACATATAAAATAATACACAATAAAGCAAGGATGGTCCAGTAACAGTAAATCTATTAGGACAACTCACCACAATAGTAAACAAAGGAGAAAAATCACACAATTCCCACAGAGGCTGAAAGTTTAACTTCCATATTTTAAAAAATCTTTATAAAATGGTAAGAGCTGACTACTTTAACATAGTATGTACACTTTAACCTAAAGTCAGGCTTAATAGGAAAGCATGAAAAAACTCGCATTTAAGTCAGGAGTAAGAAAAAATCCACTACTATTTTACTGTTTAATATTTTTGGAAAGTACTAACCAAATTGATTTGCCAAAAGAAAGAAATAAGTATAAAAACTGGAAAAGAGAAGATAAAGTTATCTTTATTTGCTAACGATATTGTGTGCAGTCACTCAGTCATGTCTGACACTGTGTGACTCTGTGAACGGTAGCCCGCCAAGTTCCTCTGCCCATGGAATTTTCCAGGCAAGAATACTGGAGTGGGTTGCCATTTCCTCTTCCTAGGGATCTTCCCAACCTACAGATCTAACCTGCGCCTCCTGCGTCTCCTGCATTGGCAGGTGGATTCTTTACCACTGAGCCACCTGGGAAGCCCAGTGATATTATTTAACTGCAAAACTTTAGAAAAACAACTGGGGAACCATAACAGATAGTACTGGGATTCCAAAGGTGGCCAAGTACAAAATTAATGCTCAGAAATTAATAGCATTACCATGATCAAAGAGCAAGATAAAAGATATAACAGCAATAGAAGCCCCATTTACAATAGCAACAATAAAATGTAAAATACCAGGAATACATACAAAAGAAATGTAAAAAGGTCTACACGAAAAAAACTTTAAATTGCTGTCGAGGGATACAAAAACAAATTTGAAAAACAAGAAATGAATGTACACCCTCTTCCTGAACAGGAGACTGAACCTCAAAAAGAAGTCAATCATCTCTAAATCAATCTTCAAATATAATGCAGTATCAATAAAAATACCAGAAGATGGGGGGAGGGAGCTCAATAAACTAAGTTTTACAGAACAAAGAGTATCCAGGAAAACTCCAAAAAATAGAATGAAAGAGGATTATAATCAAAGAATGATGTCATTAGGTATAAATAAGTAATCGGATAAATGAAACAGAATAAAAGTCTAGTAAAAATACCAAATTATATATAGAAACTAAGCACACCTATAGATAATATTATAATCTATATAATATTACAATATTATAATCGATTATAATATTATAATATTATAGATAATATTTCAATACTGTGATAACTGGGTAGCCACCTAGAAGAAAAGTGAAGTTAAATCCTGTCTAAATACTTTACCTAACTAAATTTTGTACCAATAAATTCATTTAACTTAAAAATAAATTATAAAATTACCAAGAAAAAAAACACAAGAATTTTAATTTTAATTAGAAATATCAATAATATTGAAATAGGAAAGGCCTTTCTTATGATCAAAAAAACCTAAAATCAAAAAAAGATTAATAATTAAACTACACAAATATTTTAATTTCTGCTGAAAAAATATACTGTAAACAAAGTCAAAAGCTAAATGAAACTGTGACAAGTATCTGCAACACATAACTGAGACAAGGAAATAATTTCTGTAAAACAGAGCTCCTGCAAACAATTTTAAACATTCCAACAGAGAAAGAATATAACCAGGTAAATAGGAAATATAAGCAGATGTTATAAATAAAGGAAACAAATATGGCTGTATGGTTTTCATACCTATTGAAAAAATGAAGAAAATATACCTTTTAAATTGGCAACATAAAAAAAGTTTAATAACCCACTCTGTTACCAAATCTATGGGAAGCCAGAACTCCAACACCAATGAACACAATCTGGCACAACCTCTATGAAAGGCAACGGACAATATCTATCAAAATTTAAATAGTACATATCCTTTGACCCAGCAATTGTACTTCTAGGAATTTATTCTAAAGACAGACTCACTAATGTGCAAAATTATATACATACAAAAATATTAACAGTATCATCCTTTGTGTTAGTAAGACTGTAAATGTTTTAAATGCCCATCCAAACAAAGAAATGCTACCATTTTTCTTCCCTCCAACACACACACTCACACACTTTTCTGGAAAAGATACATACGAAATCAGTTCCTTCAAGGGAAAGAAGCCAATTATTGGTCAAAGGAAGAAGGAAAATTTGCCTTTTACCATTTGTGCCTTATATTATAAACATATATCACAAGAAAAATTCTCAGTTAATATTTTCAGTATTATTTTTACCCAGCTTTACCAATTGTTGTATTTTTCCTCCTTTTTCTTTGTCAGTTTTCCAGTCCCCATATTAGCAACATCATTTAACTGTTTCCCTAGGTAACACATGGCATTCACTCAAATTTACACACTTAAATCACAATAATAAGTGGGTTCCACTGTCCCCATGATCTCCATGATCTCCATGCCCCTGAGCTCTATGACTGCAAGAGCACTGTCCCCGTTCTTTACCGCGTGTGGAAAGACTGAGTAGGCAGAAACCCAGGTCTAAGAAGCTACGGGGCAAATGCATAATCACTACTGTAATTTAGGAGACAGGAAAAAGGTGAGAAGCTGCTCAAACAAGGTTTCACAAAGCATTATTTGTGCTGCCACCACAGATGCAAAGTCTAGTCCACTATCTTTATGTTCAAGAAATTGATTGTATCCATTTGTCCAGAGTCAATGGGGCAATATGGAACTGAACCACACTAATCAATCACATTCACAAGAATTTAATTGTTTACACATAATGCCAATGTATTAATTTAGAATTTTAAAATACATATGTGTCTGTATATGAATACATGTATATACACATATATATTTGATGTATGTGTGTGTAAATATATGTAAAGAGTAGCACATCATGCATATCAAAGAATTACATACAAATGGAACCACATGGGGCTACTAGCGTGTATGGAGAGAACAAATAAAAGGTCAGAGATGACTTTTCTGAAAAACAGTGTGATCATGCTGAGATCCAATGGGAGAGAAGCTTAAAAAGAGAGAGAGAGAGAACAGAATGAGGATTAAGAGGGTTGCTAGATGACGGAACAGCAAGTACAACGGTCCTGTGGCAGAAGGGAGCATGATCTAAAGATCATGGGAAAAGATCAAAGAACAAGACAACATGATGTAGGGTTATCTGGAGAGCTAGAGAGGAGCCATACCACTCAGTGGCTTTTAGGCCACGTTGAGGATTTTTGCCTTATTTTAAGAGGAACGAAAAGCTAGTAAGGGGTTGTAAGCTGAGAAGAAAACAGACTCGTGCTTGCAAAAGATTAGTGTGCTGTACAAACTGGAAGGCAAGAGTATAAGCAGGAAGACTGCTTAGAAAGCTAGTGTAGGAGACCTAAGGCAGGGATAATGGCTGCATCGACTGGCACAAATCAAATAAATAGGACTTGGGGACTGATTATACCAGAAATGCAAAGAAGAGGAAACCGTTAAGGAGGATGCCCAAGTTTCAGGCTTGCATAACTGCAGGGATAAAGATGGTATTGGTGAAAGAGAGACAACCTCAAGACCAGATAGTCCTGTTTTTGTTTCATTGGTGGCTGGAGGAGGGTGTATTGTGTGCATGCTCAGTCGACTACGATTCTTTGACCCTATGGAATTGGAGCCCGCCAAGCTCCTTTGTTCATGGCATTTTTCAGGCAAGAACACTGGAATGGGTTACTATTTCCTCCTCCAGGAGATCTTCCTGACCCAGGGATTGAACCTGCATCTCCTGCATTGGCAGGCAGATTCTTTACCTCTGAGCCACCAGAGCTCCCTGGAGAGAGGGTAGATACGCAAAAAAGTAAGAAGGGTTGCTCAGTGCCCGGTACCTGAAAATCTTGGTAGAGCAGGAGGAAAAATATTAAATGGGATTAGAAATCAAAGGTGGGAGAAAGTTACCTACAAAGATGTATTATTCCTATTATTTTTTAATCTCCAGGGTCAGACATAAAAAAGCCTAGATATTTCTACCCCTCCCTTTCACTTAAAATCTTGTTGAATATCTCAAAATAAAACCTTTCAATCAAGGAGAGAGGTAAGGCTTAAAATGAAATGCTTGGGGAGAAAAAAAAAATAATTGGTGTGAAAGAATTTCAAAGTATATATTGAAATATCAGATGTTTCCAATTTTTGAGAGTCAAGAGAAGACTGAGGCTTTCTACTTGGGGAAGAAAGAATGAAACGCCAGTCAAGGGGGAAAGAAAGCAGAAAAAAGAGCTGATGGCCCCATTGCATGAATTTTCACAGTTTAAACACGTTTATCTTTACGTCTGGACAAATGGCTGTTACTGGTCTTGTGTGCAAAGAGAATGCAAAAATAGCTCCACACTGAAGCCCCTTTTCAGAAACCAAGGCTTCCACTGCCATCAAGTGGTGGCAATGAGGAAGTGCACCAACCAGTTTCTTGGAGCCTGGGAATGCCAATATGAAGTCTATGGTATAATCAATCTAAACTCAAAGATTTAACATTGCAGTAATAGAGAACAAACTAGTTACAGTCTTTGGTATCTTCTAACCTGTCAATATACAAAAATGAAAGTTTTTGCTACTACTTTGGAGTAAAAAAAGAAGATTTCTCCTTTTTCCTTTTTGATGTTAAAGAGTACATACTTGGCAATTTTAGAATACCCAGTCTGATACAATCATATCAAACCCAACGCCTGGTGTATTATATATAAATACTGCTTCACAGTTAATTTTAATCGTGCATATAAATGGATTAATGTGCATTTCTAGCATAAATCAATAACCTTATCACAAACATAAGCAAGTATCGCACTGAATATGCAAAATTCCCTTTCTCTTCAAATTAATCAAATAATTTTTTTACTACTTAGTACAAGGCATGGTAGTAAACACCCTCATTCTCAAAACTCATCAGCTAAACAAATATAAAATCACTGATAAAATCAACTTCAATCTTATTCACAAAAAACATGGTGAATGATTAACACACATTCTTGATAGTTCTCTTCATGGTAAAAATAAGCTGGCCTAACATAATATTTGACATTCTGGGCAGTACACCTTCATTCTCTATACTGAATATTCACCTACAAATGTAGCTCTTTAAAATTTGCTGCACACACACATCGATTTGATTTGTTTTTCAAGGCATCGGAACACAGGGATAGTAAATTTACACAAAAACGTTAAATAATCACACTGGGTACATTTTCCAGTTCTCAATAAGCTGTTTTCATATGAGGTGTGTGTGTTTAGTCGCTAAGTAGGGTCCGACTCTTTCGCGACCCCCTGGACTGTAGCCTGCCAGGTTCCTCTGTCCATGGGATTTCATATGGTAGACACAGCATAATTTTGTCACTAACGATATTCTTGATTTTCATTTTTTCCCGTTAAAATCCATACACGCTATCCATTCTATATATATTCCAAAATATTAATAATTAGTTTTCCCGTATTCTCGTGGTTCTGTTTCATACCCACCTCCCACCCACCCCCTTCTTCCTCCTTTCTTGTTTCAGAATGCCTAACTCTTACACACTCGAGGTGGTTTTTACAAAAATCACTCCTTGGAATGCTCTTCCCTCTTTCTTTAAAAATAATTTCCCACAGCTAGGCGCCAATGTCTTTCTTTTACAAGATCAAACTGCGGAAGAGGACGAGACTGGGAACCGAGTAAGCCAAACATTTGGGAATGTCAATGAGACGACGGCCTCTCCTTTGAAAAGAAAACACAACAACTTTCAACACAGAGCTTTCAACAGATCAAAAATACTTTTTTTTTTCCGCCGTGCTCCTGTTCCCTCCCTGACCTCAAAGAAACCTTTCCTTTTCTCTAAGCCCCCCATCGTTCTGCTGTGCGTGGGGCCTGCCTTTGCTCCTCCCAAAGAAAAGAAAGGCAGGGAGAAAAGAAAAGGGAGCAGTCACCTTCCCACCCCGCCTGCGAGCTGTCAGGACCGTGCCCCACCACTCACCTGGCAGGTGCGGCCGCCCGGAGAGTTGCACGAAGCGGTTGAGCTGACCAGTCCCCCGACCCCCGTTGCCCCCACTGCCCCCGCCGGCCCCGCTACCTCCGCCGCCACCGCCGGCTGCGCCTCCTCCCCTCCGGCGGTTCCTGTCCCAGCCCTGGGCGGCCGACATGACCGGCTAACGACTGCCGCAGCCTGGTCGCGGCAGCCCGTGGCCCGGCGGCACTAGCGGAGGCTCCTTCCTGGGCTCCTCAAGAGACCCGGGAGACCGGAGAAGGGGGAGCGCCCGGTCTCACCAGCGGCCAATGACCGAGTAACTTGGTGACAGATAGCCAATGGCCAGTCGTCTTCTTGGTAGGTGGAGGGAGGCGGGGAGAGACGTGGTAACCATAGCTATGGCTTAAAAAAAAAAAAAGAAAAGAAAAAAGTTGGGGGGGGGGGGGGTGTTGGAGAAAGGCAGAAGCAGCCACTCATCAGTCGCATCCACCACGCTAAGCAAGGCGCGGTGACTCCTGAGAGGTCAGGCGGGCCAATCGAAGGCCGAGTGAGAGAGGCCACGCCTGCAGAAAGAGTCCCGCCGATAGCCGGGAATCCAGGCGTATTCAAGACTCAGGAACTCTTCCGCATAAACACTGAAACCAGAAACAGGACGCTGACACAATACCCATATTTTGAGGCAATACAGTGTTCTTCAAAGAGCTCTCTTCGACGGGGGAAAAAAAAGCAGAGGCAGAGTCAAAGCTTAAATGTAAGAATGAGATTTCATTTGTCCTGTCTTTCAGTCCACTGGCGAATTCCTCCCTGATTCAATACAAGCCACGTCTCACGCAAACGAACAATTTTAAAACCTGGTTAACAAATGTGGGAAGATGTTCGAGCTCACCAATAACCGTAGAAATACAAATTGAGATCCCAATGAGAAACCATTTCAAGCTAACTATAACGTTAGATTCCTTAAATAACATCCAGCAGAGAATTAGAGTGCCAAGAAAAAGGTTCTTTCGCAGACGACTGACGGCACTGTAAATGTTTTTGCTGAAACTCCTTTTTGCTCGTAGAAAATTCGAACCAGCTGGAAGACAGGAACAGGTACAGAGGATAAAGATCAAAGAAAAAAGTAGATGCAGAGATCAGGAATTCTACTGGTCCAAAATTAAATGGAAAATTTGACTTTGAACTTAACTGGGCACAGTGTAAAGTAGGAAAATAGATTGTTCACTGATGTTTATGAATGGTAAGAGAAAACCATATGAATTCCTCAAGAGAAACAAAACTTTTCAAGATTTTTAGATCAGGTGACTTTTTCTTTTTTTTTTTTTTTTTCATACAGGAGAACCTTACGTGATGCGGAGAAAAAAGAAAATCTGCTGTTGCTGAGGATGTGTATCCTCTTGGTGCATGTTTGGAGTTTCACTGTCCCTGCCTCCTTCTTTTGTTATTTTTAGGCCCCGTGGGCAGATAATTTTTCCCATGAAGCATTAGATAGCACTACTTAAGAAAATGTTTGAGATCTGCGGGGGGAAAGTCTCTGGCTCTAAAATATTAAAATTAATAAAATGTTAATATTTATAAAGAATCTGTACCATTGAGTAACCAAGTAGTAGATGAAGAAAATTTTCTTTTTATAGGAGTATTCCAAGTAATAAATGATGAGTGATAAGACTATCAACATTTTGTAACCTCTGATGAATTGAGAGATCAAGCCATTGAGCATCAACTATATTATCACAAAAAGTTGAGACATGTGCCTTTAGAATGGAAACATGACTGTACTCTTGTAGAAAAAAAATTGAACTGGAATCCCATCAGATATCTATATCTAACTACCAATTTATAAGAAATATGGAGGCCAGAGAAACGTTAAAAAATACTATAGAGATGCAAAAAGCAAAATCTAGACTATGAATATTCTACAGGATAAAGCAAATTTCTTCAAAAAAAATTACAAAGGAAAAAGATTTGGAGATTTCCCTGGTAACCCATGGTAAAGAATCTGCCTGCCAATGCACTGGACCTGGTTCAGTCCCTACTCTGTAAGATTCCACATGCCTGCGAGCAACTAAGCCCAAATGTCCTCCCAAACCCACACCCTGCAACTGCTGAAGCCCTGGCACCTAGAGCCTGTCCTCCCAAACCCACACCCTGCAACTGCTGAAGCCCTGGCACTTAGAACCTGTCCTCGCACCACAACTAGAGAGTAGCTCTCGCACAGCAGCAAAGAACCAAAGCAGCCAAAAATTAAATACATACAATTTTTAAAAGAAAGAAATAAAAAGAGATTTGGAGGAAAAAAAAAATCTCGACTAAAAAGAGATTTGTGATTGTTGTATAACGCTGTAATATATTAAAAATCACTGACTGTACCCTTGAAAAGAGTGAGTTTTCTGGTATGTGAATTGTAGCTCATAAAAAAAAAAATTAATAATACAAGAAGGGAGAAGTCGCTGGGGAGCTGGCCTGTCTTTGTATATATTGAAATTCTTCATAATAAAAAGGAAAAAAAGAATCTTCAAAAATAAGGTGATATTAACCAATCAACTGAAAACCATCTCGTATAGTTACATAAATAATCAATTTAAAATTCCAGTAACAAAATGAAAATTTTATTCTGAACTAAATTTAAAATTATGAAATTAATTTAAGTCTTTAAAAATGGTTACGGTTTAATTTTTTAATGTAGAATATGGATACACTGATGAATACAGACATGATTTGGAGAGAGGCCTTCAAAATAAGTGCACGTGAATAATATGTACCTGCTCAAATGATGTACTATGAAGTACACAATATCATCTATGAAGTAATCATGCCAAAAACATTAACTTGAATTAATGAAGATTTAAGTGCTACTATCCAGTTTACAGGAACTTTCAAGGGTCAAAGTAACAAGTTAAATGGCATGTGAAATGATCTAATAAATCCAAGGAGACAGTCTCCATAATATCTAGACTGATCTTGTCTGTAAGTCAATGTCACAAAAAACAACATAAAAAAAACGGGAGGATCGTAACCCCTTGTGACATAATAGTCCTACGCAATGATAATCAATGGCTGCTAGCATAACAAAAAGAAAGAAGACATTATGTTGGTGAGTATTTGTACAAAAAAAAAAAAATTGAATAAAATCAAAAGTTTTAGCTCTAACTACCCGGTGGCTCAGACAGTAAAGAATCTTCCAGTGACCCGGGAGACCTCGGTTGGATCCTGGTTGGGAAGATCCCCTGGAGGAGGGCACAGCAACCCACTCCGGTATTCCTTGCCTGGGAAATATCCCATGGACAGAGGAGACTGCCAGGCTACAGTTCATGGAGTCATAAAAGAGTCAGACACAACTTAGTAATTAAACGACAACAACAAAGAGACATACCAGCCAAATGCAGTGTTTGAGCCTTATTTGCACTTTGATTAGAATAAGGCAACTATTTTTAATGGGAAAATATGCTTGGACGTTGGATTATGTTCAGGAATCATTGTTAATTTTTTTGGGGGGTACTGTAGTTTTTCTTTTTTTTAAGAACTCAACTTCTGTAGAAGCAGACTGAAATATGTACAGGTAAAATGCTATGATGTCCAGGATTTGCTTCAAAATAATCCAGGAAGTGGGGCATGGGAAAGACGATGCAAATGAAGATTAAACAAGAACGGCCATGAGTTGATGCTTAGTGTTGCTAGGTGATGGGTACTTGGAGTTTGTCCCACTATTCTCTCTTGGTTTTTGTGTGTGTGTGTGTGTATTTGAATTTTTCCCTTGTGAAATGGTTTTTTAAAAATAGTTCTTCAAAGAACAATTCCAGGTTAAAGGAAATTTACAACAAAATGTATGTGGTCCTCTTGAAAAAATCAACCTTAAAAAACTGGTGGGGGGACAGCTAGAAAAATTGGAATTTGGAAAGATTATTAGAGGCTCAGTTCAATTCAATTGTGTATGACTCTTTGCAACCCCATGGACTGCAGCACACCAGGCCTCCCTGTCCATCACCAGCTCCTGGAGTTTACTCAAATTGACGTCCATTGAGTCGGTGAAACCATCCAACCATCTCGTCCTCTGTCGTCCCCTTCTCCTCCTGACCTCAATCTTTCTCAGCATCAGGGTCTTTTCAAATGAGTCAGTTCTTCCCATCAAGTGGCCGAAGTATTGAAGTTTCAACTTCAGCAAGTGTCCTTCTAGTGAATATTCAGGACTGATTTCTTTTAGGATGCACTGGTTTGATCTCCTTGCAGTCCAAGGGACTCTCAAGAGTCTTCTCCAGCACTACAGTTCAAAAGCATCAGTTCTTCAACGCTCAGCTTTCTTTATAGTCCAACTCTCACATCCATACATGACTACTGAGAAAACCATAGCTTTGACTAGACAGACCTTTGTTGGCAAAGTGATGTCTCTGCTTTTTAATATGCTGTCTAGTTTGCTCATAGCTTTTCTTCCAAGGAGCAAGTGTCTTTTAATTTCATGGCTGCAGTCACCATCTGCCAGTGATTTTGGAGCCCCCAAAAATAAAGTCTCTCACTGTTTCCATTGTTTCCTCATCTATTTGCCTTGAAGTGATGGGACCAGATGCCATGATTTTAGTTTTCTGAATGGTGAGTTTTAAGCCAGCTTTTTCACTCTCTTCTTTCACCCTCATCAAGAAGCTCTTTAGTTCTTCTTCACTTTCTGCCATAAGGGTGGTGTCATCTGCATATCTGAGGGTATTGATATTTCTCCTGGCAATCTTGATTCCAGCTTGTGCTTCATCCAGCCCAGTGTTTCTCATGATTTACTCAGCATATAAGTTAAATAAGTACGATGACAATATACAGCCTTGACGTACTCCTTTCCTGATTTGGAACCAGTATATTGCTCCATGTCCAGTTCTAACTTTTGCTTCCTGACCTGCATACAGATTTCTCAAGAGGCAGGTCAGGTGGTCTGGTATCTCCATCTCTTTAAGAATTTTCCATACTTTGTTGTGATCCACACAGTCAAAGGCTTTGGCATAGTCAATAAAGCAGAAATAGATGTTTTTCTGGAACTCTCTTGCATTTTCGATGATCCAACAGATGTTGGCAATTTGATCTCTGGTTCCTCTGCCTTTTCTAAATCCAGCTTGAACATCTGGAAGTTCATGGTTCACGTACTGTTGAATCTTGGCTTGGAGAATTTTGAGCATTATTTTGCTAGCATGTGAGATGGGTGCAATTGTGTGGTAGTTTGAGCATTCTTTGGCATTGCCTTTCTTTAGGATTGGAATGAAAACTGACCTTTTCCAGTCCTGTGGCCACTGTTGAGTTTTCCAAATTTGCTGGCATATTGAGTGCAGCACTTTCATAGCAGCATCATTTAGGATTTGAAATAGCTCAACTGGAATTCCATCACCTCCACTAGCTTTGTTCATAGTGATGCTTCCTAAGGCCCACTTGATTTGACATTCCAGGATGTCTGGCTCTAGGTGGGTGATCACACCATCGTGGTTATCTGGGTCATGAATATCTTTTTTGTATAGTTCTTCTGTGTATTCTTGCCACCTCTTCTTAATATCTTCTGCTTCTGTTAGGTCCATACCATTTCTGTCCTTTATTGTGCCCATCTTTGTATGAAATATTCCCTTGGTATCTCTAATTTCTTGAAGAGCTCTCTAGTCTTTCCCATTCTATTGTTTTTCTCTATTTCTTTGCATTAATCACTGAGGAAGGCTTTCTTATCTCTCCTTGCTCTTCTTTGGAACTCTGCATTCAAATGAGTGTATCTTTCCTTTTCTCCTTTGCTTTTTGCTTCTCTTCTTTTCATACCTATTTGTAAGTCCTCCTCAGACAACCATTTTGCCTTTTTGCATTTCTTTTTCTTGGGATATTAGGGTATTAATGTTCCATTTGGTAGGTGTGATAATGATATCAAGATGCTGTAAGAAAATTCCTTTATTTTTTAGACATGTGTAATAAAATATTTAAGGTTGGACTATCAGTATGCAAGAATAAACTAGTCAATCCTAAAGGAAATCAACCGTGAATGTTTATCAGAAGGACTGATGCTGAAGCTGAAGCTCCCACCCTTTGGCCACTTGATGCAAAGAGCCAACTCATTAAAAAAAAAAAAAAAAAAAAAACCCTGATGCTGGCAAAGACTGTAGCCAGGAAGAGAAGGTGGGGACAGAGGATGAGAGTTTGAGCAAACTCCGGGAGACGGTGAAGGACAGGGAAGTCTGGCATGCTGCAGTCCATGGGGTCACAAAGAGTCGGACACAACTCAGGCACCAAACAACATCATTACATCTCTATGCCTTCAGGCAGCAGGACCATCTCTACTTACCTGAGGCTTACCCATGATCATGATATGCGGGTAGAACTTGCGACAGATTCCAAATCAGAAAACAAGTCAGTCGGAATTAGCAAGAAATCTACATTGAGAATACTTTCCAAGAAATTTTGTTCTATAATGTTAAATACATACAATGATTCAAACAAATTTCCAGAATTATTTTCCAGCAGAGATTCTGTAACTACAGCATTTGATGTAGTGAGGAAGCAAAGGACTGGGTAAGTAGTGACAAGTACTTACTATATATGAAATCGAGTTTTATTTATCATATTGATGTCTTAAACTCAGCACTGCACTGGGAAACCCAAAGACTGTCAACACTGACTGCATTTTGGACTAACCTTAGACCATGTTGGAAAATACTGATATTCAGGTTCCATTCAGACCAATTAGATCAGAATCTCTGTAGCACAAACATTGTCCATACTTTTTTTTAAATTTCATTTTATTTTGGTTACTTGTTTTATTTTTTATTGGACTATAGTTGCTTTACAATGTTGTGTTAGTTTCTACTATACAGCAAAGTGAATCAGCTATACCTATACATATACATATAACTCCTCTTTTTTGTATTTCCTTCCCGTGTAGGTCACCCTGTGCTATACAGTAGATTCTCATTAGTTATCTATTTTATGCATAGTATCAATTGTGTATGTGCATCAATCCCAACCTCCTAATTCATCCCACCCTCTCCTCCCTCATTATCCATAAATTTGTTCTCTACATCTGTATCTCTATTTTTGCTTTGTAAAGTTCCCTGAATTATACTAATCTACAGCCAGAGTTGAGGAAACAAATGCAATCAATCCTTTGAACCCCAGTTTTATTACATGCAAAATGAGAGTAATATCTTCTGTTTTAGCAATATCTTAGTGTTATTGTGAGAAATCAATGAAATAGCATATGTGAAAGTACATGGAAAAGTATAATGTTTCACCTGAATGTAAAGTCATATTACCATGTTAACAATCAAGGTACAGCAATCCTTTAAAAATGTTTACTTCTTGGATTGTTGGTTATTGTCATAGATTAAATGTAACCCAGGATCATATAAACTCTTTGGTGAATAGTCAAAGGTGATAACCACCCGTCATTGCACCATGCACTGTGTGCTCAGTCGTGTCTGACTCTTTTGTGACCCCACGGACTGTAGCCCGCCGGGCTCCTCTGTCCATGGGATTTCCCAGGTAAGAATACTGGAGGGGGTTACCATTTCCTCCTCCAGGGGACTTTCCAGACCCAGGAATCAAACCTGCATCTCCTGCATTGGCAGGTGGATTCTTTACCACTGTGCCACCTGGCATCAAATGGGGCATTGCTACTAAGAAGCCCAAAGTAATGAGTCTTAGTTTACTTAGTTATGAAAAATTATAAGCATTTACACATACAAGCTGGAGTAGGAAATGGCAACCCATTCCAGTATTCTTGCCTGGGAAATTCCATGGACAGAGAAGCCTGGCAAGCTACAGTCCATGGGGTCGCAATGAGTCAGACACAACTGAGTGACAGAGCATGCATGCACACACACAAGGATTACACACACATACATCACCTATATATAGACATCATAGAAGCACAAAGTACAAATTATAGCTAAGACTGCCCTAGGGAAAGAAAGAAGAGGGTTTCCAACTGTTGGCCACCTTTTGTAAACTAAATACTTTGTGTATTATCTCTGTGGTATTTTTTGAGACATTAAGTCATGAAATTAGTTTAGTGGGTTATGACCAGTAATTTCTTTTTTTACAACTATAAGTCTAGCTATGATATGTCACCATTCAAAGATATTACAGTGATTGACTATGTTCCCCACACTGTACCTTTCATACTCATGACTCATGAGCAGAATGTCTTACATGAAATACAGTGGAAAAAGAAGAATAAAAATATGAACAGGAGAAAAGGACCCAGGAAATCTTAAAACACCTTGTCTAGGGACTTCCTTTGCTCCTTGGAAGAAAAACTGTGACAAACCTAGATAGCATATTAAAAAGCAGAGACATTACTTTGCCAACAAAAGTCCATATAGTCAAAGCTATGGTTTTCCCAGTAGTCATGTATGGATGTGAGAGTTGGACCATAAGGAAGGCTGAGCACCGAAGAATTGATGCTTTTGAACTGTGGTGTTAGAGAAGACTCTTGAGAGTCCCTTGGACTGCAAGGAGATCCAACCAGTCAATCCTAAAGGAAATCAATCCTGAATATTCATTGGAAGGACTGATGCTGAAGCTGAAGCTCCAATACTTTGGCCCCCTGATGTGAAGAGCTGACTCATTTGAAAAGACCCTGATGATGAGAAAGATTGAAGGCAGGAGGAGAAAGGGACAACAGAGGATGAGATAGTTGGATGGCATCACCAACTCAATGGACATGAGTTTGAGCAAGCACTGGGAGATGCTGAAGGACAGGGAAGTCTGGCGTGCTGCAGTCCATGTGGTCACAAAGAATCAGACAGGACTGAGTGACTGAACAACAAAGGGACTTCCCTGGCAGTCCAGAGGTTAAGACTCTGCACTTTCAATGCAAGGGCCACCGGTTTGATCTCTGGTCCAGGAACTGGGATCCCACATGCTGTGTGGAAAGGTTGAAGAAAACACCTTATCTATAAGTATTCTTGTTTGAAGAGCCTGTTGGGGAAGAACGGGTAGACTCTACAGCTCTTACCCTCCCCTCTCATGATTCTCAGGCAGGTATTTGATCAACATTAGAGGTGGCAACTAATATGTTTAGCGAAGTTTTAGGTTCTCAGAAACCCTGTCTCAGAAATCAATCTGCAAATTGTGAAGGCAACTCTTTGTCCCTCTCCTACACCCATTTAAAACAAAATAAGGAAACAAAATGAATTTCAAAGCTCTCACGTTTCTTTGTGTAGCTCTGTGGGTAAAAGCCTGAATTTGCCGTTGAGGTTTGGAAAAACTACCTTGGGCTTTGCAAAGGTAAAACCAAGATTTCTTTCTGGACTGGGGAAGGAGTTAAACAATTCTACTTGAGATGACATTGGAAAGGTAAGCCTCATCCAGGAGCTTTGATTGAATCCTAATGGAGCGGGAAGGAACTGAAGGCTTTAAGCAGAGAGGTGACATGATCAGATTTATGTTGTCAAAGATCACTCCAATGAATTGGGTTGAGGATTTATCCTGGAGACTGTCTACCCCGACAGGTGCACCTGCCTATAGGCAGCAGCCTCAGGGGAAAGACCTCTACTCCCAAATATCCTCTACCTGCCTCACTAAAGATCTATCAGCTTACATTATGCATTTTTGCAAGCAATATAACTAAAGATTGGAATTCTTGTTTAGGCTATGATTTAAATGCAATAGTGTTCTAACACTGAGCCTCAAGGTCTTATAACCTTGAATTATGAAGACAATATTTTTGTAGTGGTGTTCTGTAACTGAAAGCTGAACAAAATTAAAATTCATTATTTAATACATTAGGTTTTTTACTTGCCATCAGGAAAATGACATAATGTAATGCTCTGCTGTGCTTAGTCGCTCAATCGTGTCCAACTCTGTGCGACCCCATGGACTGTAGCCCACCAGGCTCCTCTGTCCATGGGGATTCTCCAGGCAAGAATACAGGAATGGGTTGCATGCCCTCCTCCAGGGGATCTTCCCAACCCAGGGATCAAATTCAGGTCTTCTGCATTGCAAGTGGATTCTTTACCATCTGAGCCACCAGGGAAGCCCAATGTAATGCAGTAATATCAATTACTTTAATTGTTGCAGGCTAACGAGGACAAGGGCTGACATATAACATGTAAATGTTCACTCTTAACAAATGAAAGCTATCTGACATCACAGCCCCAAAGCAAGTCAAGTCCAATAAAAAGCATAAGATTATTAAAAAAAAAAACTGAATAAGAGTCAATCATTCTTAATTATGCAAATGAGTCATTTGAGTGTTTACTTCCTTCAATAATCTAATAGAAAGTTCTGGGCTAAAACTAGACAATTTTTTCTAATATCTGCAATATTGAACTTGAAGTCCAGATATTATTCCCCGTTCCCAGTTCCTGAACAGTTGCCTTGTATACTCATTTAATGCAGATTTAAAAATCACTAACTCAACTACAAGGGAACAAGACAGTTTTATGAAGATGTGAACTGACATCTCATTAAATTGACCTTAGAGGAATGCTGTCTGGCACAGATTTCTGAAGTATTGGGTCAGATTATCCTGAACCAGTAAACAAAGCATTGAAATTATTAATATCATTTTGTATTTTTGATGTGACAGGCTTGCATGAACAAGCACTCTCTGCATGTGTTAATATCAGTGAAACTAAATTACACAAGCAAATTAAATAGAGAACCTACACTGGGATATATTTTTCTACTTTTCTCCAATATTGGTGATTGTAGTTCAGCAAAGCAACATCATTCATCAGAGTCATATCATTAATGTGAACTGTTTTGAGTTTATGGTTATTTACTTTACATGTGTATTCTGATTTTATAAGTACTATAAGCATAAGGAATTTTAAATAATTTATGTGTTTAAGTAATATTCTGATAAAAATAACTTGTCAACAAGTTGAGGAGGGGACTTTTTCTCTGTTTGAAACAAGAACAAAAAACATGGAATGAACATTACTCAATTTTAAGAAATACTGTTCTACCAAATTTTCCTTCTCAAGTTAAATTAGGTTTGTTACCTGAAGTCAATAAAATCCTAATTAATACACTATCTCTAGAGTTGCGAGAAATAGATGCAAACCATAAAGTAAACAACAAATGTGAGATATTTACTACACAAAGTAGATTAAGAAGTGCTTTTTAGTTGGCCAGCTAAGAGAGGCAAATATTGTTCTTTAAAGCATCAGACTTTACTTCCATCACCAGTCACATCTACAACTGGACATTGTTTTTGCTTTGGCTCCATCTCTTCTTTCTGGAGTTATTTCTCCACTCTTCTCCAGTAGCATATGGGCACCTACCAACCTGGGGAGTTCATCTTTCAGCGTCATATTTTTTGCCTTTTCATACTGTTCATGGGGTTTTCAAGGCAAGAATACTGAAGTGGTTTGTCATTCCCTTCTCCAGTGGACCACCTTTTGCCAGAACTCTCCACCATGACCTGTCCGTTTGGGGTGGCACTACACAGCACGGCTCATTGTTTCATTGAGTTAGACAGGGCTGTGGTCCATGGGAACAGCTTGATTAATTTTTTCTGTGATTGTGGTTTTCATTCTGTCTGCTCTCTGATGGATAAGGATAAGAAGCTTATGGAAACTTCCTGATGGGAGAGACTGACTGTGGGGGATACTGGGTCTTGTTCTGATGGATGGGGCCATTCTCAGTAAATGTTTAACCCAATTTTCTGTTGATGGGCAGGGCTGTGTTCCTTAACTATTATTTGACCTGAGACCAAACTATGGTGGAGGTGATGAAAATTATGGCAGCCTCCTTCAAAAGGTCCCATGAATGCACTGCCACACTCAGTGTCTCCAACCCTGCAGCAGGCCACCGCAGACCCACGCCTCCACCGGAGACTCCTGGACACTTACAGGCAAGTCTGGGTCAGTCTCTTGTGGGGTCACTGCTCCTTTCTCCTGGGTCCTGGTGCACACAAGGTTTTGTTTGTGCCCTCCAAGAGTCTGTTTCTCCAGTCCTGTGTAAGTTCTGTAATCAAATCCCACTGGCTGCTGAAGTCAAATTCCCTAGGGGTTCTCAATCCCTTGCCCAGATCCCCAGCTTGGGAAATCTGTTGTGGGTCCTAGAACTTTCTTAACAGTGTGAGAATTTCTTTGGTATAATTGTTCTGCACTTTGTGGGTCATCTGCTCAGCAGCTCTATGGTGAGGTTAATGACGACCTCTTCCAAGAGGGCTTATGTCACAGGCAGTGTCTCCAGGTCTTCTGTACTCAGAGTTGCTGCCCCTGTGGCAGGCTACTGCTGACCCGTACCTCCATAGGAGGCACTCAAACACAGTTCTGGCTCAGCTTCTGTGGTGTCTCTGGGACCTGGTGCACACAAGGTTTAGTTTGAGCCCTCCGAGCATCTCTAGAGGGTATGAATTTTTATTCTAAATGTGATTTTGCCCCTCCTACCATCTTGCTGGGGTTTCTCCTTTGCCCTTTGATGTGAGGTATCTTTTTTGGTGGGATCCTATATTCTCCTGTCAATGGTTGTTCAGCAGCAAGCTGGAATTTTGGAGTTCTCATAGGAGAAGATGAGCACACATCCTTTTACTCCACTGTCTTAGTTTCTAGAACAACATTGCATAGGAACCTGGAATGTTAGGTCCATGAAACAAGGTAAATTGGATGTGGTCAAACAGGAGATGGCAAGAGTGAATATTGACATTTTAGGAATCAGTGAACTAAAATGGACTGGAATGGATGAATTTAACTCAGATGACCATTATATCTACTACTGTGGGCAAGAATCCCTTAGAAGAAATGGAATAGCCATCATAGCCAACAAAAAAGTCCAAAATGCAGTACTTGGATGCAATCTCAAAAACGACAGAATGATCCCTGTTCATTTCCAAGGCAAGCTATTCAATATCACAGTAATCCAAGTCTATACCTCGACCAGTAATGTTGAAGAAGCTGAGGTTGAATGGTTCCATGAAGACTTATAAGACCTAGAACTGACACCCAAAAAGGATGTCTTTTTCATCATAGAGGACTGGAATGCAAAAGTAGGAAGTCAAGAGACACTGGAAGTAACAGGCAATTGGCCTTGGAGTACAAAGTGAAGCAGGGTGAAGGCGAACAGAGTTTTACCAAGAGAACACACTGGTCATAGCAAACACCCTCTTCCAACAACACAAGAGAAGACTCTACACATGGTCATCACCAGAAACCATCACAGTAGTTAATAGCAAAATCAGATTGATTATATTCTTTGTAGCCAAAGATGGAGATGCTCTATACAGTTAGCAAAAACAAGACTGGGAGCTGAACGTGGCTCAGATCATGAACTCCTTTTTGTGAAATTCAGACTTAAATTGAAGAAAGTAGGGAAAACCACTAGAACATTCAGGTATGACCTAAATCAAATCCCTTATGATTATACAGTAGAAGTGACAAATAGATTCAAGGGATTGCATCTGCTATATAGTGCCTGAGAAACTATGGACAGAGGTTCTTGACATTATACAGAAGGCAGTGATCAAGACCATCCACAAGAAAAAGAAATTCAAAAAGGCAAAATGGTTGTCTGAGGAGGCCTTACAAATAGTTGTGAAAAGAAGAGACATGAAAGGCAAAGGAGAAAAGGAAGATATACCCATTTGAATGCTGAGTTCCAAAGAATAGCAAGGAAAGATATGAAAGCCTTCCTCAGTGATCAATGCAAAGAAATAGAGGAAAACAATAGAATGGGAAAGACTAGAGATCTCTTCTAGAAAATTAGAGATATCAAGGCAACATTTCATGCAAAGATGGGACAGAAATGGTATGGACCTAACAGAAGCAGAAGATATTAAGAAGAGATGGCAAGAATACACACACGAACTATACAAAAAAGATCTTTATGACCCAGATAACCACGATGGTGTGATCACCCACCTAGAGCCAGACATCCTGGAATGCCAAGTCAAGTGGGCTTTAGGAAGCATCACTATGAACAAAGCTAGTGGAGGTGATGGAATCCCAGTTGAGCTATTTCAAATCCTAAACGATGCTGCTGTGAAAGTGCTGCAGTCAATATGCCAGCAAATTTGGAAACCTCAGCAGTGGCCACAGGACTGGAAAAGGTCAGTTTTCATTCCAATCCTAAAGAAAGGCAATGCCAAAGAATGTTCAAACTACCACACAATTGCACTCATCTCACACGCTAGCAAAGCAATTCTTAAAATTCTCCAAGCCAGGTTTCAACAGTACATGAACCATGAACTTCCAGATGTTCAAGCTGGATTTAGAAAAGGCAGAGGAACCAGAGATCAAATTGCAAACATTTGTTGGATCATTGAAAAAGCAAGAGAGTTCCAGAGAAACACCTACTTCTGCTTTATTGATTCTGCCAAAGCCTTTGACTGTGTGGATCACAATAAACTGTGGAAAATTCTTCAAGAAATGGAAATACCAGACCATCTGACCTGCCTCTTGAAAAATCTGTATGCAGGTCAGGAAGCAACAGTTAAAACTGGACATGGAATAATAGACTGGTTCCAAATAGGAAAAGGAGTACATCAAGGCTGTATATTGTCACCCTGCTTATTTAACTTATATGGTGAGTACATCATGAGAAACGCTGGGCTGTATGAAGCACAAGCTGGAATCAATATTGCCAGGAGTAATATCAATAACCTCAGATATACAGATGACACCACCCTTATGGCAGAAAGCAAAGAAGAACTAAAGAACCTCTTGATGAAAGTAAAAGAGGAGAGTGAAAAAGCTGGCTTAAAACTCAATATTCAAAAAATGAATTTCATGCCTATCCAGTCCCATCACTTCATGGCAAATAGATGGGGAAACAATAGAAACAGTGACAGACTTTATTTGGGGGGCCTCCAAAATCGCTGAAGATGGTGACTGCAGCCGTGAAGTTAAAAGATGCTTCCTCCTTGGAAGAAAAGCTATGACAAATCTAGACAGCATATTAAAAAGCAGAAACATTACTTTGCAAACAAAGGTCTGTCTAGTCAAAGCTATGGTTTTCTCAGTAGTTATGTATAGATGTGAGAGTCAGACTACAAAGAAAGCTGAGCACTGAAGAATTGATGCTTTTGAACTGTCATGTTGGAGAAGACTCTTGAGAGTCCCTTGGACTGCAAGGAGATCCAGTCAGTCAGTCCATCCTAAAGGAAATCAGTCCTGAATATTCATCAGCCAGACTGATGCTTAAGCTGAAAACTCCAATACTTTGGCCACCTGATGTGAAGTACTGACTCCTTGGAAAAGACCCTGATGCTGGGAAAGATTGAAGGCGGGAGGAGAAGGGGACGACAGAGATGAGATGGTTGGATGGCATCACCGACTCAATGGACATGAGTATGAGCAAGCTCTGGGAGTTGTTGATAGACAGGGAGGCCTGGTGTGCTGCAGTCCCTGGGGTTGCAAAGGTCGGATGTGACTGAGTGACTGAACTAAACTGAAGCGAGGCAAAATAAGATAGTAAATATAAAAAGTTGTAAATACTTCTAAGATAGCTATATTGCCCAAAAGCTATATGGATAACTATACTGTGTCTTTAAATTAAACTTACATTTTTTAAATAATGAATATAAACTTATTGTATAATCTTCAATAAATGGAAGAAGACATAAAAAAAATTAAACTCTCCCCTTCACCCTCCACTCAATCCTACTCTCTACTCCAAAAGACTGTTAACAGCTCAATGTCTAGCCTTCCAGGTTTTTTCTATGTATTGACATGTATGCACATGTGGATCCTGGCATCTATTCTATTTTAGCTCCTTACATCAATGGGATCTTACAGAATGTCTTCTGCATGGCTTTTGTTCTTTTTATACAATATGTCTTGAGTACACTGGATACATTTGTATTCATTAACAGGTCATTCTTTTTTTAAAACCTACAGCCATTCTTCTGTCCCTTTTGGTGGAAAAAAAAAGAGCCAAGACCTTCAAGCCCCAAATCAGCACATTGTCTTTTGGAATGTCAGTTTACAAACACAGCAAAAACAAACAAGAAGGTGTTAAAGAAATCCAAGGATTCCAAACAAATTCAAGCAAAGTTAGAGTTGCCTTCAGCACCTGAAAAATCTTTTCCTTCAAAAAAAAAAAAAAAATTTGGGGTTGGGAGGGGGAATTTCTCCAAATGAGAAATATAGCTTTCAAGGTCTCAGAGGATCTGGGAATACCCTTGTTGACTGCATTGCACAGTAGGTTGAAAAGCCCCACTGACTTTCATTTCCCTGAAAGACTTGTTCACAGGACAATATTCTGGTTTCTCCATGCAAATTTCACTTACATTGGGGGTTTTGAACCTCTTTCAGTCTGGTGATGTCTGTGGATACTTTTTCAGAATAATATTTTTCATGCATAAAGCAAAATTTTTGACCAAAGAAACCAATTATACTAAAATGTAGCTATCAAAATATTAAAATAATTAAATCTGTGATATAGCAGTTCATGTACCTCCCTATCAACACATTAAATAACAAGGTCAAATGGGAATCTAATAACTACTATAATTTAAAATAGAGCATAAACAATACTTCAAGATGTTTGCAGTAAGTGTAATGGGATACAAAAATATCTGGATTTCTACTGGTGACAAAGTCACAGTACAGTTAATACCACTGTAGTTTGTCGCTTACATTTATAACTGATAGATGGGACCAGATCACTTCATGGCAAAAAGATGGGGGAAAAGTAGAAACAGTGGCAGATTTTATTTTTTTGAGCTCCAAAATCACTGCAGGTGGTGACTGCAGCCACAAAATTAAAAGATGCTTCCTCCTTGGGAGAAAAGCTATGACAAACCTAGACAGCACATTAAAAAGCAGAGACATCACTTTGCTGAAGGAGGTCAGTATAGTCAAAGCTATGACTTTTCCAGCAGTCAAATATAGCTATGAGAGTTGGACCATAAAGAGGGCTAAGCACTGAATTATTGATGCTTTTGAACTGCAGTGCTAGAAAAGACTCTTGAGAGTCCCTTGGTCTGCAAGGAAATCAAACCAGTCTATCCTTAAGGAAATCAACCCTGAATATTCATTGGAAGGACTGATGCTGAAGCTGAAGCTCCAACATTTTGGCTGCCTGATGCGAAGAGCTGACTCATTAGAAAAGACCCTGATGCTAGGAAAGATTGAAAGGAGGAGGAGAAGGGGACGACAGAGGATGAGATGGATGTGACTCAATGGATGTGAGTTTGAGCAAACTTTGGCAGATAGTGAAGGACAGGAAAGCCTGGCGTGCTGCAGTCCATGGGGTCGCAAAGAGCCAGATTCGACTTAGTGACTGGGCAACAACAACAACATAATTGATGTAAATGCTAACTTTCAGTTAGAGAATTTTTTAAATAATGGTATTTTTGCCCTATCTATATTAGCTTTTTTGGTATATTAATTTGATAGGCTCTATAACAAAATAACACATACTAGAGGACTTAAAGGAGAAGGCAATGGCACCCCCCTCCAGTACTCTTGCCTGGAAAATCCCATGGACAGAGGAGCCTGGTGGGCTGCAGTCCATGGGGCCGCTAAGAGTCGGACACGACTGAGCGACTTCACTTTCACTTTTCACTTTCATGCATTGGAGAAGGAAATGGCAACCCACTCCAGTGTTCTTACCCGGCGAATCCCAGGGACGGGGCAGCCTGATGGGCTGCCATCTATGGGGTCGCACAGAGTCAGACACGACTGAAGCGACTTAGCAGCAGCAGCAGCAGGGGACTTAAAACACAGAAATTTATTTTTTCTCACAGTTCTGGAGCCTAGGAGCCTGGGACTTCTTTGGCAGTCCAGTGGTAAAGATTCTACACTTCCACTGCATGGGGCACAGGTTTGACCCCTAGAGGGAAAACTAAGATCAAGCATTTCCAAGCAGTGCCAGGAGGGGAGGGTGGCAGAGAGGAACAAAAAACTGAAGCCCTGGAGGCTAGAAATCTGATATCAAGCTAACAACAGGATCAGTTCCTTCTGGAGGCTCTGGAGGAATATATGATCTGAGCCTCTCTCCTAGATTCTGGTGGGGTTGCTGGCAATCCCTTGCATTCCTTGGCTTGCAGCTGCACCACTCTAGGCTCTGCCTTCATCACCACATTATGCTCTTTCTGTGCATCTCTGTGTCCAAAGTTTCCTCTTCTTATAAGGACATCCGTAAGGACAGACACATAGGATTGAGGGTACACCCAAATCTATTGTGATATCATCTTTACTAAGTCCGTCTGCAAAAATTCCATTTCCAAATAAGGTCACATTCAGAAGTTACAGGTGGACATAAATTTTGGGGGGACACTATTCAACCCAGTATACCAATCCAAGTTCACAGACTCCCTAGCTTAAATGGAATCAGTACTATGTTTGCAAGAGAGAAATGATGGAAAATTCTAATGATTATCGTGTTGGAGAGTGAAATTATGGAATTTTTTCTTCTTATCTCTACTTTCAGAATGTTCTAAAATAAGATTATATTACTTTAAGAATAAAAAGTTAATAAAGAAATAATGATGATATTGATTCTAAGCATTGGCAACTTTTTAGATAATAATTTCTCCTGAATTCAACCTTGGATAATTTCAACAGCATAAAGACAAAGGGACTTGGACAGCAAGAGGAGTAAGACTCCTGATTTTATACATCTGTGAAGTTTCAGATTAACCTGAAAAAATCTCTCTCAAAGAAAAAATATAGTCATGTTTAATTCTTTTAATATAAGAGAAATGTTACCAAAGTCTCCTAGACTTAGGCATCCTTGGATAAAAACAAATTACAATTGCCATGTAACAGTGAGATTAAAAACACTAGTCAACATACCTTGTTAGAAAGAGGCAGGGAACCATGCATTTATGGGCAATGAACTTTTGACAAGCGTGTCAAGTGCATTCAAAGGGGAAATAATAATCTCTTCAACAAATGGTGCTGCAGTAACTGGATTTCCACAGGCAAAGGAATCAAGCTAGACCCCTAACTCACACCATATACAAAAATTAATCCTCAGTGGATCAATGACCTACATATAAGTGCTAAAACCATAAAACTATTAGAAGAAAACAGAGGTGAATCTTCATTCTCAGATATGACACCAAAACATGAGCAACAAAAGAAAAAATAAATAGGATTTCATCAAAACTTAAAAATGTTTATGCATCAAAGGACATTATCAGAAAAGTGAAGAGAAAACCTACAGAATAGGAGAAATTAATTGATATTTGCAAATCATAATAAGGGTTTAATACCAAGAATACATAAAGAACTACTAAAACTCAACAACAAAAAGACAACTCAATTTTTTAAATGGGCAAAGGATTTGAATAGACATTTCTCCAAAGGAGATACACAAATGGCCAATAAGAACATGAAAAGATGCTCAACATCTTTAGTTGTTAGGGAAATGCAAATCAAAACCACCTGAGATACCACTCCACATTCCCAAGGATAGCTAAAATCAGAAAGACAAGAATAAATGTCAGGGAGGATGCAGAGAAATTAGAACACTCATACATTGCTAATGGGATTATAAAGTGGTACCACCACTTATATTTTTCAGAGTTAAACATATGACCCCAAAATTTCACTCCTTGATTTCTATTTAAGAGAACTGAAAACATATCTACACAAAAACTTGTACATATTCATAGCAGCATTATTCACAACAGCCCCAAAGTGTAAACAAACCCAAATGTCTATCAACAGATAAAAACAAAATATGATATATCTTTACAATGCAATATTATTCAGCCATAAAAAAGAATGAAGTACTAATACATGATACAACATAGACGAACCTTGAAAACATCATGCTCAGTGAACAAAGCCAGACACAAAAAGCCACATATTGTATGACTTCATTTGTATGAAAAGTCCAGAACAGGCAAACTCATAGTGACTAAAACATAAGTGATTGCCAAGGGCTAGGGGAAGGGAGGAATGGAAAGTAACTGCTGTTGGGTATGGATAGGGATGGACAGGGTTTCTTTTTGGAGTGATGAAATGTTCTGGAATCAGATAGTGATGATGGTTGCACAACCATGTGAATACACTAAAAACTGCTGACATGTGCACTTTATTAAAGGGGGAATCTTGTTATTTTAGTTATATATCAATAAAAAGTAGCTCATAAGAAATCACCACCTGATTCAAAGAGCCGACTCATTGGAAAAGACCCTGATGCTGGGAAAGACTGAGGGCAGGAGGAGAAGGACAGGGAAGCCTGCCATGCTGTAGTCCATGGGGTCTCAAAGAATCAGACAAAAAGTCACAAAGAGTCGGGCTTAGTAACTGAACAACAACATAAGGCATCAAAATGTTTGATAAATGTGTGGCCACTTAAAAGCCTATTGAGTATCATGTTTTATAGAAACTAAATCTTCACTAAAAATATAAATTTTGCTGTTTGGTACTTTTTTCTACTTCATGAAAGAATGATATGAGCAAACGTAGTATGTTTGGCATATTCCTAAGAGGAGAGGTCCTACATAGCAGAATAGGCTTATCCACATACATTTTTTGTATATTCTCACCACCCAAAAAACCCACAGCAAAGACGGTGTGACAGCTGGAGCTATCAGCAGAGTTGTTAATTTCACAGGGACAAAAAAAAAATGGATAAGCTGATCCTGAGAGGGTGATTAGCATGATGCAAGTTTTGGGGGAGGGCACATGAGAACAACACTATGGAAAGGAGTGGGAGGAAGCAGGATGGCAGGGGGAGAGGCAGGACTGGGATGCAGTCTTAAGGGAGGCCCCAGGGGCCCCTACAGGCAACTTTAAAGCTAATGGCCTTTGAGCATCGTCCAGAGTTAGGAAGAGGTTAGGCCTTTTAAACATCTGTCTTGGTTAATCTCTGGATGCAGGACGCCTTTGGGAAACAGTATTAAGTTGAGTATATAAAGTGGGTCTTATGTAGAAATGGGCTTCCTTGGTGGCTCAGATGGTAAAGAATCCGCCTGCAATGTGGGAGACCTGGGTTTGATCCCTGGGTTGGGAAAATCCGATGAACAAAGAAACAGCTACCCACTCCAGTATTCTTACCTGGAGAATTTCATGGACAGAGGAGCCTGTGTGGATCAATATCCACTGTGGAAAATTCTGAAAGAGATGGGAATACCAGACCACCTGACCTGCCTCTTGAGAAACCTGTATGTAGGTCAGGAAGCAACAGTTAGAACTGGACATGGAACAACAGACTGGTTCCAAATAGGAAAAGGAGTACGTCAAGGCTGTATATTGTCATCCTGTTTATTTAATTTATATGCAGAGTACATCATGAGAAACTCTGGGCTGGAAGAAGCACAAGCTGGAATCAAGATTTCCGGGACGAATATCAAAAACCTCAGATATGCAGATGACACCACCCTTATGGCAGAAAGTGAAGAAGAACTAAAGAGCCTCTTGATGAAAATGAAAGAGGAGAGTGAAAAAGTTGGCTTAAAGCTCAACATTCAGAAAACTAAGGCATCCAGTCCCATCACTTCAAGGCAAATAGATGGGAAAACAGTGGAAACAGTGGCTGATTTTATTTTGGGGGGCTCCAAAATCACTGCAGATGGTGATTGCAGCCATGAAATTAAAAGATGCTTACTCCTTGGAAGGAAAATTATGACGAACCGAGACAGCATATTAAAAAACAGAGACATTACTTTGTCAACAAAGGTCCATCTAGTCAAGGCTATGGTTTTTCCAGTAGTCAGTCATGTATGGATGTGAGAGTTGGACTATAAAGAAAGCTGAGTGCAAAAGAATTGATGCTTTTGAACTGTGGTACTGGAGAAGACTCTTGAGAGTCCCTTGGACTGCAAGGAGATCCAACCAGTCCATCCTAAAGGAGACCAGTCCTGGGTGTTCATTGGAAGGACTGATGCTGAGGCTGAAACTCCAATACTTTGGCCACCTCATGAGAAGAGTTGACTCATTGGAAAAGACTCTGATGCTGGGAGGGATTGGGGGCAGGAGGAGAAGGGGACGACAGAGGATGAGATGGCTGGATGGCATCACCAACTCGATGCACATGAGTTTGGATGAACTCCGGCAGTTGGTGATGGACAGGGAGGCCTGGCATGCTGCAGTTCATGGGTCACAAAGAGTCGGACACGACTGAGCGACTGGACTGAACTGAACTGAACTGATAAGCAGTGTGGCACAAGCTCAGGAAAAAAACCAAACTGCTACTCTTATACTGGATTTTGAGCAAGTGGGGAGTTCAGGGATTGGTGACCTTTCAGAGGTCTAAGTGTGTTGACATTCTCCCTACAAGTGATAACTTGGGTGAGACTATTATTGATTGGTTGGCATTTGGTGGCGTGTTTATTGAAGACTTTCCTGGTGGCTCAGATGGTAAAGCGTCTGTCTACAATGTGAGAGACTTGGGTTCAATCCCTGGGTTGGGAAGATTCCCTGGAGAAGGAAATGGCAACCCACTCCAGTACTCTTACCTTGAAAATCCCATGGACGGAGGAGCTTGGTGCAGGCTACTATCCATGGGGTCGCAAAGAGTCTGGGCATGACTAAGCGACTTCACTTTCACTTTATTGAAGTGAGCCTGTGATTGGCTGATTTTCAGAATCAATGAGTTGTCTTTGGGTTTGCAAAAGCTCCTTCACTGGGATGAGTTATCAATTGATTGAACTTAAAACTGGTTCTGATTTCTGGCTACTACCATGAGAATGAAAAAAGAAAAAAGTGAAAATATTATTCACTCAGTCCTATCTGACTTTTTGCAACCCCATGCACTGTAGTCCGCTAAGCTCCTCCATCTTTAGAATTCTCCACGTAAGAATACTGGAGTGGGTAGCCATTCCCTTCTCCAGGGGCTCGTCCCTGACCAGGTCTCCTGCATTGCAGGCAGATTCTTGACCATCTGGGCCACCAGGGAAGCCTACTACCATGAGAATATGGGAACTTAAAAAAAATTCTTAGTACTCTATACACTAATGGGTAGATGTGGAGTGGAAATTTGTGAAAGTTCTCTTCTGATTGCTTAAGTTTTTTAAGTGAAATAGGAAACAAGAACATTAGCAGACAGGGAGGATGGATTCGAAGAGATGTAAAAGTCACCTATGAAGGCAGGAGAGGAGGTACTCTAGGGAAATGTAGTATGATTACTGGGCAAAATTAAGGGCCCACTTGAGGTCGAAAATAAAGAGATACAAATCAGCATGTCATTCATTTTTCTTTAACCATATTCAGCTAACAGGGTTTAAGAGCAGAGTGGTGGAACACTGAATTCTATTGTGATTGAGGTTTTGCCAAATGAGAACTACAAATCAAGAAAGGTTCCAAGAAATTGAGAGTACATTCAAGAGAATGTATGCTTTTTAGCTTATATATTTTGCTTTTTATTATGACATTTTCAAAAATACCCAATAATATAATGAATAATAAGCCCTCATCTATCACCCAAAGCATTTTGAAAAAAAAAAACAAAACATTTTGCCATCTTTTTTCATCTATTCTTACATTTTCTTTTCATCCAGAATTTTAAAGTAAATTCCAGACATCATTCTAGTTCATCCCTAAATACTTCAAAATGTACCTAAGGACTTTTAAAAACCATAAATCATAATGCTACTATCACATATAACAAAAGGAATAATAAGTTTTTAATATTAACTATCAGTCCACATTCAAATTTTGCAAAGGAATGATAATAATGATTGGCAACGAACTGAAGTTGGCTCAGGAGAGAAGAAATACAACAGGTGGTGGAGTTAGGATCAGTGGAAAGACTTAGAGCTATAGGTTAAAGTCCTGGTGGGTGGAAACATTATTGGAGTTAGGAGCCCACAGAAAGTGAGCTAGAAGGGTCGGAGTGGTTCCACTTTCAACTTTGCCTATTGCTCACTCATATCAGTCTTTTTTTTTTTTTCCTCTTAAGAGTCTGTGTATTTCTCTTTCCCACCATCTCATCTATTTTAATTCCGGTACTGATGCTCTCAGGAGAATCTGCAGACTGAATTAGGTCCTTTATACCCTTGGTATTCCTTTGAAGCACTTTTAATTTCAAAAGTTCACGAAAACTTTTTTTTTAATGTCTAACTCCACTAAGAACTATGTCTCCTTTATTCATTGTTGTCATTGCCATCGCTGAGGACAGCGTCAGTAGAACACCCTCATTGAATATTTTTTGGACAAAGCAGGGAAGAAGTGTTCAATGATGGCAAATCCTGGAAACTTCTAAATCCACCCATAACACTGTTTCTAAGAAGAATTCGAAATTATTTACTCTCAAGTCGCAATTCTGCCACATGTAAAAAGATACTTTAAACCTTTTGAGTTAAATCTTTTAAACCTTGAGTTAAACCTTTTTAAACTTATGGGTTAAAACTTTTAAACCTTATCAGTTAATTACCTTAAGACTAAATCGAGCACCTCACCCCTGCTGAACTCGGAGAGACAGCGCTCTAAAAACCTATCAACCCAGATATGCTCGTACATAAAAGAAACGATTAAACTTCGTGTTTAACCAGAGCCCTCCCGCGAGGGTCTATCTCGTTGTGTGTTTTTTTGGGGGGAGGCGGGGGGCACGCTGCACATCACGCGGGATCTTAGTTCCTGCGACCGGGGATCTGAACCCGCCCCCTTCAGTGGAAACGCGGAGTCCTAACCACTGGACCTCCAGAGAAGTCCCTAGCTCGCTCTAAAACGAGAATTTGCTTCCTTCTAACGTGGCCAAGAAGCGCTGGGCCCCGCGGTGACGCCCCCACAGGTCTCTCGGGCTAACAAGCGGGAAGCCAAAGAACGATCTTAACCGCCCAGAACGGAAGTTCCTGAGCCTTCACACCCGCGGGGAAGTAACTCGGTCACGGACCAAGATGGCGGCGCCCAGTGAGGGGACTGCCTTTACTGCGGGGGTCGAAAAGAATTGGAGTGCGGTTGTGTGCTCTCCAGAAGGGACTCCCCAAAAAGTCCGGCAGCTGATAGATGAGGGAATTGCCCCGGAAGAGGGAGGCGCCGAAGCGTGAGTGTAGCCTGTGTCTGGCGACGGCAAATTGAAGAGGGTTTAGGGGATTCGGAGCAGAGGGGATACCTGGGTCTGTAACTCAGGCGGTGGGGGTGGCTTCGACCCAGGTCTTGAAGAGACTGGGATTACTTCGCCTTGCCGCCTTTAATCTTCTACTCAGGAGATACTGGATCCCACGCCGCGGGCACAATTTTGCCTTAAGCAGACTTTTTCTTTTTTTTTTTTAAGCGGGGCGGGAGGGAAAAAAAGGACCGCTAACTAAAAATGCGCACCCGATTTCTTTTGGTTGGACTTCTTAACCTTTTTAAAGCCCTAGACACTTTTGGCGGCCTGGTAAAGTTTATGAACACCTCAGAAAGTTATATTTTTCAATACATGAAGCAAATACATAGGATTATAAAGGATACCACTTACTTTGGAATGCAGTTTATCAGGAAGTAAAAGATTTAAAAAGTGATGCAGTAAAACGCTTCATTAGTAAAACGCTTATTAGTAGTAGATATGTTGTCTACTGTAATTTTGAGGTAGTGTTAAGCATAAACGGTATTTCAGAACATACGCAATAACCATAATGTGGTGACCAAATATCTGTGACTTCCATGGTGACGTATACAGATACTGCTGATGCTACTGTGGTTTTTTAAATTATCTTCATTCATAATGGAAAGAAGTGCTGCATTTCAGTTCAGTTCAGTCGCTCAGTCGTGTCTGACTCTTTGCGACCCCATGAATCGCAGCACGCCAGGCCTCCTTGTCCATCACCAGCTCCCGGAGTTCACCCAGACTCCTGTGCCTCGAGTCGGTGATGCCATCCAGCCATCTCATCCTCTGTCGTCCCCTTCTCCTCCTGCCCTCAATCCCTCCCAGCATCAGAGTCTTTTCCAATGAGTCAACTCTTCGCATGAGGTGGCCAAAGTATTGGAGTTTCAGCTTTAGCATCAGTCCTTCCAATGAAAACCCAGGATTTAGAGGTTACTGAAATAAATGTCACTTTTTTCTATCCAAATTTCTGAATCCTCTGAATTTTTTCCAAGATCCAACCTCCCTGAGGCTCTCTGTGACTCTCAGAAGGATTCTTAGAATAAATTACTTTGAGTTATAATAATTGATGTAATCTTGAAAGTGAAAGTCATTCAGATCAGATCAGATCAGATCAGATCAGTTTCTCAGTCTGTCCCACTCTTTGCGACCCCATGGACTGTATAGTCCATGGAATTCTCCAGGCCAGACAATTGGAGTGGGTAGCAGTTCCCTTCTCCAGCATATCTTCCCAACCCACGGGTGGAACCCAGGTCTCCCACATTGCAGACAGATTTCTTTACCAGCTGAGCCACCAGGGATGACCTGATGTAATCTTACTTTTATTAAAATTACTTTTGTCTAACAGCAGTTCCTCCCTTTACCCTATCCAGGCTCTGTTGAAGTGCCTTTCATTGACTATAAAAGAATTGTTTTGCTTTTTTTTTCTCCTTGCATTTTTTCATGAAATAGCCTAAAAATCTTTACTTAGATTTAAATTTTCAAATTAGTTCCTTTGGGGGAAAAGTGGGTATCAAGTATCAATCTAGGTAGAAATATAAAAACTTATTTTCTGCTTGTTAAAAGAGTTGAATTTGTAAGGTGGTTCAAGTTGTATAATGGATAGAAGCCTTGAGTCTTGCTTTGTGTTTACAAAAGTTATGCAAAGTGCTGTCAGAGACCAGAGAGTGAGGTAAAACTGTTTACCAGTACAGGATTAGCAGAGCATGGTAGAAGTAGAAATTGCTTGAAACTTAGTTATGGCCAAAGTGTAAAGAGATTTGAATGTCAGACTGAAGAATTTGGATTCTGTGAAACTACTGAAAATGTTAAGTAGAGAAGTGAAATTTAGAAAGTTTAAAATCTAGAGTGGTGTGATTGATATTATGATGTACAGAGAAGCCAGATACAAAATGTTTAGGCAAAGTGATGCCTTGAAAGGATTACCAGTAGTTCTGCCGCTTTATTTTAGGAAGGACACATCTGCCACATTCCAGTCAGTTAATGGATCACCCCAAGCAGAAGAACCTCCGTTGGAATCTACAAGCAAAGAAGCCTTCTTTAGCAGAGTGGAAACATATTCTATATCCTTTTAGGTTTGTGTGAGTTGCATGTTCTCCTGCTGCTGAATTATTGGGGTTTTTTTTTCCCAGGAATAAGACCACTTACTCTGATGTTTTAATTTTTAGAATTAAACTTGGTAAGAATTTTTTTTAGGAAAATTAACATCATAAAATATTAAGGGACATTTGACTTCTAATCTTTTTTTTTTTCTTCACAGAAGAGAAAACTAAGAGCCTGAGAGAAAAAGGAATAATAACTGACATTGTATATAGTGTTTTCATGTTTATTATCACATTTGAGCTTCATCTTATACATATGAAAATAAGTATTCTTAATCTCATTTTGCAAAGAGGAAACAGTTCAGGTAGATTATTTGATTTACCCAGGGTCAACTTGCTAGTAACTGGTAGAACCAGAATTATGGTGTAAGGCTTTTAGTGCTCAAACCTAATATTATTTTAGACTGCAGTACATTTCCTGTCTCTTTCAAGATTTTCCTCTGAAAGTTATCCATGGTTGCACAACAAATTATCCTCAGACTTAGTAGCTTAAAACCACAAACACTTATTATCTCTCGTTTTCTGTGGATCAGGAATCTAGGTACAGTTTAGCTAAGTCGTGTGGTTCAGGGCTTCTCTCAGACTGTCATCAAAGTGTTGGCCAGGGCTAGACTAGTCAAGGATCTGCTTCTAAGCTCACTCATGTTGTTGGCAAGATTAATTTCTTCATGGCTATTGGACTGAGGGTTTCAGTTCTTTACTGGCTTTTGACTGGAGCTACATGGACCTCTCACAGGGATAGTTACAACATGGCAGCAGACTTCAGTCAGAGTGAGCAAGCAAGAGAGAGCAAGATAGAAGCTAGATTATTTTTATAACCTAGTCTCAAGCAACATCATATCACTTTTGCTGTTTTCTATTTGCTGCTGCTGCTGCTAAGTTGCTTCAGTCGTGTCCGACTCTGCGACCCCATAGACAGCCTCCCACCAGGCTCCGCTGTCCCTGGGCTTCTCCAGGCAAGAACATTGGAGTGGGCTGCCATTTCCGTCTCCAGTACATGAAAGTGAAAAGTAAAAGTGAAGTCACTTAGTTGTATCCGACTCTTCACGACCCCATGGACTGCAGCCTACCAGGCTCCTCTGTCCATGGGATTTTCCAGGCAAGAGTACTGGAGTGGGGTGCCATTGCCTTCTCCTATTTGCTAGACTGTTTTTAATTTAAAAGCAATTACAGACTTAATAGAAAAGTTGTGCAGGTTACAAAGAACCTTTTGAGTACTTGAAAGTAAGTTGCCAAAATGACACCTCATGACTCCCAGATATTTCCCACAAACGATGACTTTCTTTTACATAACTACAATGAAATCATCAAAATTGGGAAATTCACATAATAAATTACTACCGTCTAACCCTCACATCATAATCATTCCATCAGTTGTCATCATAACCTTCTTAAGAAGATCCAGTTAAAATCTTCAGTTTTTCTTTGAATTTCATGACCTTGATACTTTTGAAGATGATAAGCCAGTTATTTTATACAGCGTATCTCAGTTTGCATTTGTCTGATGTTTGGTTATGATGAGACACAAGTTGTGATGCTGTGTTCTCATTGCATCCTGTCAGGTGGCACATGCTTTTGATATGCCCCTTTACCTGGATGATCATTTTGATCAGTTGATTAAGTGGGTGTTTACTGTTGTAAAATAACTTTTTCCTCCTTTGTAATTAAGCTGTTTTGTGGGAATGTGCTTTGAAACTACATAAATATAATTCCTCATTAAACTGTATATAACTTACTTGTTTGTAGTAGCTTGGTCTCCTGATTTCCTTTTTTATTCAATGGATTTTAATCCATTACTATTATTATATATTTTGAAATTCCAGGTGCCCCTGATTTGGTGAGTGGGAGGCTTGGCTACAGCACCCCAGGGTGCTCCAACTTCCCCCTCTATGTGGACTCCCTCTTTACTTCGGCTTTGATGCCTTGCCCTGAGCTGTCTCCCTCACCCTCCTGGCTTATTCCTCTGCCTTGCACCCCCTGGTGGCTTTAGGACTAAATTGTTCAGGAAGGAGAAAGTATTTTAACCATCCTTGTACTGCTGTTCCTTGGATTAATTCCTAATATTGATGCAGCATTTAAAAATTATTTCATTTTGTTATTTTTTGTTCTCAGTGAATTTAATTTGATTGCCACTTTGATACGATAATTATTTATTTGACCTAAGCTAGTTAAGTGATTCTCTTACTTTTTAAAAAAAATTTATTTAGTTTTTAATTGAAGGATAATTGCTTCACAGAATTTTGTTGTTTCCTTCTTTTATTCTACAGAATTCAAACTCCTTTAACATTTATATCTAGATTCTATTTCTAGCCTTCAGTCCTTTTGCTGCTATTCAAATGTTTTCAAATTCCAATATCCCTTGTAAAAATACAGAACTTTCCTGCAACATTCATGTTTTCTCCTTTTTGTGTGTGTGTGCTCTGTAAAACAAGAGCTCTGTAGGTAAACAGAAAAAACCGAGTGTTGCATGTTAAAGATCAATAAATGATTTTATTTTCCCCATACTTGTAAATGCTCTTAATGCTCTCAGCCTATTTAAAACACACATACCACCTACACACATTAGTATATAACAGTCAAATTTAGGGCAGGGATGAATAATGAATATTTTTAATTTTACTGACTTTATTCTTCAGAAGGTAAAAGCAGCAGCACAGAGGAGTGATAAATATTTCTGTTGTTTGACCTTCACCATCCCCTGTTGCTCAGGCAAATCCGGGTACTTTCACTAGTGTTTTCAAATCCTTAGAATTTTTTTATTTTATTGTATTTATTTATGGCTGCAGTGGGTCTTCATTGCTGTATGCAGGCTTTCTCTAGTTGTAGCAAGCAGGGGCTACTCTTCGTTGCAGTGCACAGGCTTGTCATTGTGGTGGCTTCCATTGCAGAGCACGGGCTCTTGGGTACTCGGGCTTCAGTAGTTGTGGACCTCGGGCTTAGTTGCTCTATAGCATGTGAGATCTTCTTGGACCAGGGATCAAACCTGTGTCCCCATCATTGGCAGGTGGACTCCCAAACACTAGACCACCAAGGCAGTCCCTAGTATTTCATATTAAGCAAAATAGAATGACTTCACTACTCCATCCCACAACTGATAATAAAAAACATTTTAAGCATATAAAATATATAGGGCTTCCCATAGCTTTTCCTCTGAATGTGTTTATTCCTAACTATACTAAGAGTGAATTAAAGTTTTCATTTCTGACTTATTCATTTTAATGTACTCATGTTTTTCTTAACATGAATACTCTCTGAAATGGGCAGGCAAGCCCTCTGAGCTGTCTCCACTTGTCTGTGCAAAATACGGCTGGGTCACAGTTGAGTGTGATATGCTGAAGTGCTCCAGCTGTCAGGCTTTCCTCTGTGCCACTTTACAACCAGCTTTTGATTTTGACAGATGTAAGTATAAAGTACAAATAACGTTTTTCTCCAAGTTCAAAAGGTGTCTATGCTAGCTTTTCTGAAAAGACTAGCCACTTGTGTTTGATCAAAGAATGTGTCCTTCTATATATAACAAGGTAAATTTGTGATTTTCTTTACCTTAATTATTAGCTTCAGTCATTACTTTTTTTTTGAAGCTCAGCTACTTTAGAGTGAACCTGTCTGTATGCATTCTGGGAAACTTAACAGCAGTATGTTTATATTAGGATTCTGAAATTTATACTTTAGGCTAAGAAACACAGGGCATTAATGAAGGCTCACATTTTTTAATGCTCTGCCTTATAAAGATACAGAATAGCTCCTTGTTAACTGGTCTTAGAATCTTGATTTAAAACTTGTTTTGTGACAAATATTAAGATGATGCAGTTACTAATATTTCATATCTTTCAAAATTGCCTTATTTTTATTTTTAGTTGTATCTATACTCTTAAAGGCTCTTGGCCATTGGATTTTGAATCTGTGATAGTGTTTTTTAAGGCATTGTTACCTGTATGGGTTTCAGATAAGGAACGATGTGCTGAGCTGAAGAAAGCCTTATGTACTGCCCATGAGAAGTTCTGTTTCTGGCCAGACAGCCCCTCTCCAGGTACTTATTCCCAGCATTTCCCCCTTATCATCTCTTTGGTCATTGCATTTCTAGTATTGTCTATTTCTTTGTAAAAATCTAGTCTTTGAAGTTTCTCTTTCCTCCTTTCTATTTGTGCTTTACAAGAAGCACTGACATTAATTTATTCTTATGTCATTATTTTATTAAATGCATTTGACATGACAGAGATTAAACCATGCCTACGTTATCCTGTTTAATCCTTGCAGGGGCCCTGGGAGGTAGATATTATCAATCTGATTCTTAGGTAAGGAAACTGAGAATCAGAAGTCTTAAAACCAACTAGTGAGGAGCCATAACCGTGGTTTTATCTGATTTCAAACTCTGCCTTTCTTACATAGCAAACCAGCCCCATGTCCTACCCAGGCTTCCTGGTACACTAATGGCATTAATGGTGGCAGTTAAACGGGTTCAGTTGCTAAGGAAGGCTCACAGGACTGCACATGAGAGTGATTACAAATCTCCAGTTTGTGACAGTAAAACAGCACAATGTATCAGTAGCACTGAAGTGAAGGTATCACAGGGGCTTCTCAGGTGGCCCAGCGGTAAAGAACCCACCTGCATACAGGAGACTCCAGAGACGAGCCCTGGGTTGGGAAGATCCCCTGGAGGAGGAAATGGCAACTCACTCCCATATTCTTGCCTGGAAAAATCCCATGAACAGAGGAACCTGGAAGGCTACAGTCCATGGGTCACAAAAGAGTCAGACATGACTTAGTGACCAAACAACAACAACAAAGGCTATCACAGCCAAGGACTCCCCCGCCGTAAGGAGTCTGGAGAGGCCAGGTGCAGGCTCCTCTCGAGCTTCCCGTGGAAAAGCTGTGGCAGTACGCCCTTTCTCTCGAATCAGAAACCACTCGTGTGTGCACAAAGCTCTTCAAAACAAGGGAGCCCAAAATGTAGTCTCAAGTGGTACTTGTTTATATTTTGCTGGTCTCAGAGGCATATTGTTGAGTAAAGCCTCAAGAGCACAGCCTTCTGGGGGGCTCACCAAGACCAGAGACAAAACTCTTTGGACCCATAGAAAGTGTCTGTTTGTTTTATTTTTAACTTTTTAAGTAATTTCTAAAATTTTAGTGTTTCAAGTATAAAAAAAATGTAAATGGTAATATAAGAAGCATCTCTGTATCTACCACCCAACCTCACCAATTACTAACATTTTGCTACCCTTGTAAACACCCACCTTGCATTCTTTCTGTTAATCAGGAAGAATTACAAATACAGCTGTGTAGTCCTCCCCAGCCTCATTCCCTGCCTCCCTGTCCTGCAGTAACTACTGTCGTGAATTTAGTGACCATGATTTGTTTACATGGTTTCTGTATCTACAACATTTTCAAGTATCTAGAGGCAGTGTATATGGTACTATTTATTTGTTTTACATTTTTCTATAAATGTTATCATTCTGTATATATTCTACAACCTATCCTCCATAGGGGGAGTCAGCTTTTTTGAAATTAATCCATGTTGGCATATGTAGCAGGCTTGAAGCTTTATAATTGATAGAACCATCTAAAATGTTAATCTGAGAGCTGAGGAATAGTGTTTATCTAGTTGATTCTCCCTTTGGGAACACTGGCTTATTCATTTTAGAACCTCCTGTCAGACCCTCTTTCTACATTATTGTTGTGTGTGACTGTAACTTGAACACCCTTTTCACCAAGTTACATGTCATCACAGGTGTTAATCAAGCTTTCATTCTTGGTACACTTCCTACTTTAACATAGTGGCTCTTTCTCTGCTTTACACAGATTTTGAGCTTTTGGATGTATAGATTAATGTTTTTAATCAAATTTGGGAAGTTTTCAGATCATATTTCTTCAAATATTGTTTCTGCCCCTTTCCCTCTCTTCTGGGTCTCCCATTATGCAGCTGTTGGTGTGCTTGATTGGGTCCCACAGGCCTCTGTTCATTTTCCTTCATTCCACATGGATGCTCCTTCTCTCCATCCTTGTGCCACTGATATCTTAGAGGGATTACTACTTCAGATCACCCCACTGTCTGCTAAGCTTATTTCTTTGCATCTAGGCTAACCCCTTAGTCTCTAAACTAGTGCATATATTCTATGTATTTTTCCTTTAAAAAACTCTTCCAGTAGTTTCTCATCAACATACATTAATAAAATTATGGCCTGACTGCTGTCTATACTTTAACTTTCTCTTCGACTCAGCTCCCCACAGGAATAGTGTGTTCCAAGTCTGAGAAACTATTTAAAATTCCCCACATATGCTGTCCCTTAGGGCTTTACACATTGTTGTTGGTCTTTCCAGTTCAGCTAAGACCTGACTGCTTCTGAGAAACCTTTCCTGAGACTCTGCTTTCTAAATATAATCACAGGGACGTCCCTGGTAGTCCAGTGGTTAAGACTCCACGCTCCCAATGCAGAGGGTACAGGTTCAATCCCTGGTCAGGGAACTAAGATCCCGCATGCCCCACAGTGCAGCCAAAAAATAAAACAATCACAAAAGTATCATCCCAGCCCTATCCAAAAAAAATCAGTAATTTCTTAATATCATCAAATATCATCTGTTTTACATTTCCCCTGCTGCTCTATGCATGCTTTCTTTTTAAAAGTAATTTGCACCAGTATATCTTCAGTTTACTATTTCCACAGATCGATTTGGGATGTTGCCATTGGATGAGCCCACTGTTCTTGTTAGTGAATTCCTAGATCGTTTTCAAAGCCTTTGTCACTTGGACCTCCAGCTTCCTTCCTTGAGGCCAGAGGACTTAAAAACTATGGTGAGTTTTTCTTGGCTAGCATACAGTGGCCTTCAGCTGTCACCAGCATGAAGCATTTCTTTTAATGACCAGAGGATGAAGATAGCTAAGAAGAGAACTACTTGTTTGTCTCTCAACTGACCTTTTCCAATCTCTACTGGAAAGGTGACTTGAGGGTTTAAATAAATGAGTTCTATTTACACTTTCAGATATGATGCTCTAAGTGGCATAAATTCAATTTTATCTCAATTTGTTACTTAAACTACTTAACAGAAGATACTGAAATGTGGCTTCATATGGCTTATTGCATACCATTTTCCAAGGAAAGTGTTAGAAAAGTTGTAAACTCCCTTCTCCCTTGTAAATAGAAATTTTGAAATGCTTTGGCCCATCTGTACTTTGAACATTTACTGTCCTGTTTGTCATCGTGTGATTATTCTATCAAGACAGACTTTAAGGAAATAGAAGCTATTATTTTGCTTCTTCAATTGAGAAGCTGTTGTGTATTTTAGCATCAGACTATAAACATCTGATGCCTGTTATAAATGTCCACTTGTCCCTAGCCAAGGCAAGTTTTCTTCACCCTGTCATGGTTCCGTATTATTCTTAGAACAAAAGTAAAGATTCTGGCAAGCTCTTCTGTTGTGTCAAAAGCAAATTCAGGGCTTCCTTGGTGGCTCGGAGAGAAAGAATCCACCTGCTAATGCAAGAGACACAGGTTTGATCCCTGGTCCAGGAAGATCCCACATGATGTGCAATAGTTAAGCCCACGTGCCACAACTATTGAGCCTGTGCTGTAGAACCCAGGAGCCACAACTATAGTGAGCCTACAGGCCTTAACAACTGAAGCCCACACGCCATGGAGCCCATGCTCCACAACAAGAGAAGCCACTGCAGTGAGCAGCCTGCACACCGCAACTAGAGAGAAGCCCAGGCAGCAGCAAAGGCCCAGCACATCCAAAAGTAAAGTCAAGTCAGTGTCAGGGCAAGATATAAGTGGTAGTCATTATTTGGTTTTGAAGTATACAGATTTCAGAGAAAATATGGAGTTGGTGATTTGAAAGCAAGTTGGTACTAAGAAAAGATGAGGTAGTTCCAAGAAAACTGTTCCCTTTCTCACAGCAGACCCCGGGCAGGTCAGGAAGTGCCTATGAATACCTTAGCCTCTGCTAGAAGTAAGTCTACTTGAGTGAAGAGAATTGTCTTTGTGTTTATCATTTTTTCCATGATTTTTGCCTTGTACCATCTAGATGCATCATTATCTATGGCTTCTGTTCATGGTGGTTGAAATTTGTGTAAGTCTTTCATGTTGGTTCCTTTGTAGTGCTTGACAGAAGACAAGATCAGTCTTCTCCTGCACCTGCTTGAAGATGAACTTGATCACCGGACTGATGAGAGAAAAACTGCAACCAAATTAGGCTCAGACATCCAAGTGCACGTCACTGCCTGTATTCTCTCCGTGTGTGGCTGGGCGTGTAGGTTAGCGAATGTGCCTGGGGACATAAACCGTGATGACACTATATATCCATGTATATCAGTTACTCTTAACATTTGTAGATCACGCGGTATTTGTGTGAGAAAGACAGTGACAGAGAAAACCTAAGTGGGTGGAAGAGGGATAGTAAGAATTAGCAACCAAACCAGAATTAGAACTCAGGAATTTGTGAACACACCTGAACTTTGTTTCTTTTACTGTCACTTCCCAGTAAGAAATTTGTGTTCCTGTAAACAGTGAAGCTCCTTTCTAGTTTTAGAAAGGAAAAATCAGTTTAATTGATGAAATCTACCAATGAAGCACCAACTGAATCCTCTAGGCCTCAACTTGGTGTTTCCATTCCAGCTGCTCAGTTTAGCACAGAATCCTTCTGAGACAGAAGACTGTCAAACCAATTTTGATTTACTTTAAATATGCTTTCTTTGGTACATTAAGGACAGTTCTTTTATAGGGAAAGACTTTTAAAAGGGACATGAGAAATTTATAAAACATACCTTTAAAATGGGGCTTCCCTGGTGGTTCAGACAGTAAACAATCTGCCTGTAACACAGGAGATCTGGATTTGATCCCTGGGTTGGGAAGATAACCTGGAGAAGGGAATGCCTACCCATTCCAGTATTCTTGCCTGGAGAATCCCATGGACAGAGGAGCCTGGCAGGTTACAATCCATGGCATCACAGAGAGTTGGACACAACTGAGTGACTTAACACTTTCATCTTTAAAATAATCTTGCCATAGACGGCACACCAAGAACCCTAGATCTTCCTACAGGAAATTCATAACAGGTGATGAAGTTAGGTCCTGAGACTGGAGGATAGGGGCCCTGAGAGGAGGTGGTCCCCAGGCCATTGGACCGCCCAGAGATTTGTTTGATGAGATGAAGCATACTCACAAATCATCATGTTTAGTCCCTTTGCAGTATTACCTTCTGAGAAAACCCACTCTGTTTTCTTTTCTCACATAGTTCTTTGTTGGAACCCATGCAGCTCTCCCTGATAACTTGTTCACAGTGTATGAGGAAGGTGGGGCTCTGGGGCTTCCAGCAGATTGAGTCGTCCATGACCGACCTGGATGCTTCCTTGGGCCTGACCCCCTCCCCCGTCCCGGGATCTGAGGGCCGACCAGAGCGTTCCCCTCTGGTGCCTGAGTCTCCTCGCAGGATGGTGACTCGGAGCCAGGATACCATCTTTTCCCCAGGCTCAGAGCAGGTATAGACTCCTTTGGCTTGTTTGGGGTGGACTTTTTAAAAACATCATTCTTACCAAAAATGTTGGTGAAAAATTGGAAATTAACTTAGGTTAATTGATCAGAATACCATAGAATGGTTTTATTCATTAGTTGCACTGAAGATGCTAAATTCATTATTGTGTATGGAAATCTGTTATTCTTTGAAGAGTTTGGTTACATAGTTCAGAAACTAAATTTTATAGTTTTTAAAATGTTAAAAAAAAAAAATGTTACCTTTCACATACTTCTAGAAATATTTCTCCTGACCATAGTCATTAATGTCATTGTCCAACATCTCCCCTTTCCTTCAGGCTGAAAAGAGCCCAGGTCCCATCATCTCCAGAACTCGGAGTGGGGACTCCTCCAGTCCTGTGGACCGTCCAGAGCTGGAGGCTGCTAGCCCCGCCACCAGAACACGCCCAGTGACCCGCAGTATGGGAACAGGAGACAGCGCCGGCCTGGAAGTGCCATCTAGTCCTCTTCGAAAAGCCAAACGGGCTCGCCTCTGCTCTTCCAGCAGCTTGGTGAGCCCACCTGCATGCTTGGAGGTCCCTGAGCACTGCAGCATGCGAGCCCTCATTGTGCATACAGCATGGAGAAGTAGGCGTGAGCCGAGCCTGGTCCTGCAGCTGTAGGAGGCTGTGGGAATAAGTTTAAAGATGGGACAGTTGGGTGACTAGAGAGGGGAAAAAAAGGGTTTTGCCTTTTGTTTCTTTGGGATGGCTACTGGAGACATGATAAATTTGTCTAGCCCAAGGGACAGTAGTGAGAAAGGGGAACAGACCTGATAAGTTGTGGTTTAACACAAAGGGAGTGAAGGAATTTTTAAAATGAGAGGGAGGTAGATGGGCAGAGTTTAAAGGAGAACATAAAACTAGAAATGTGAGCATCGTGAGATTCTGAATTTTATGACTTAGAGCAGCGCCTCCCTGAACTTACACAGTGTCTGCTCTTCATTAACTGACTGCTCTGCCTCCTCCCTCAGGACGCCTCTGCCCGAAGCTTCTTTGATCCCACATCTCAGCATAGAGACTGGTGCCCTTGGGTGAACATCACACTCGGCAAAGAAACCAGGGAGAATGGTGGCACGGAGGTGGATGCCAGCACTCCGGCAGAGCCAGGCTGGAAGGCAGTGCTGAACATCCTCTTGGCCCACAAACAGTCTAACCAGCCCGCTGAAACCGACTCCATGGTGAGATAAGCCGTTGCCCTAATCATGTGCAGCGCTTGCTGTTTATGAGATGAGGAGAGGCTGTTCCTATAATTAGCACCCTGCCTGCCCTCAGTTTTCACAAGTCAAGATGGACTCAGTCTGGGTTCATCCTAGAGAACAAACACGGGACTGGTTCAGTGTTTCTGCAGTTTAGCATTTGGCATTCCGCCAAATTCTGAAAAATTCTTTGCCTTTTCTACTTAGATGACTTGAAGTAGAAAAGGGATAGAGAAACAGCAAGAGGTAACAGGCCGCTGCTCCAGCCTCGTGTTGCAGAGCAGCTGCTTTTTCCACCTGAGTTGCTGTCTCTTGGACTTGGAGCCCTGGCCAGTTAACGTAGCTGTCTGCACGGAGCTCTGTGCTCTGCTACCATGAGCACAACTTCATTCCTCATGGCGGGCACATTACTTTGCTGTGTTCCGAGGCCCCAGGCTTGTGTACTGACCCTCAGCTGCCATCACACGAATGACTACTGCTGGTTCCACTTGTGGGTAAAAGCAAACCAGTCACGAAAGCTGAGAAAGCAACTCAAGCATTTGCTCTATGCCAAGTATGGAAGCGAGAGGACGGTGGGCATTAAGGAATCATGAAAACTGCATTCTCTTTCCTTTGCTGGCTCATTTCCAAATTTGCCCTGTCACTTGCTTGATATAAATATAGTAATTTCTGACTTCTGTTCCCTCCAAGGACAAAGTAAAATAATACTTGCCAGCAGCTGTTTATCAGAAGCATTCCCAGATTCATGGTTTTGTAGGGTTACAGGATTCCACTGGAGGGAGCTGCTGTGATGCTAAAAGCTCAAGAACGTACATTCATACCCTTAGTAAATATGCAGATGATGGTTTTCCAAGTTTTTGCCAAAAAAATTAAAAACCCTGCATTTTTCCAGTTTAAAACCTTGAAAATACATAAAGCTATCTGAAGACAAATGTTTTGGCCCACCTTGCAAATGGGAGAGATTAGGACTGTCTTTGCACGAGTTCTTTCTGCCTGGGTCCTCATGAAAAAATGTATGGCAGTTCGAATTAACTCCCCTCTGTCACTGTTATGCTAACTGGAAACCCCACGGGGCTTTTTTTTTTTTTTTTTTTGGTAGTGGGAAAATTTGGCCTCAGAAGTGGCCCTGAGTTCCAGGAGTTTGAAGGTCTGTTTTGGCAACTTGTCTGTTAAGATTCCCCACAGCTGTTGTGTGACTGGGAATTATAAAATTTAAGAGGCTCTCCTGTAAAGGATCTTGAAGCTAGAAAAAAGTTTACACTGTTTTCCAACTTAAATTTCTTTCAGTTTTGTCACTGTATTAACTAAATTGCCGTCAGTCACGAGTAAGAGTTCAAACTTTGCCCTCCTAGAGCTTTGCCCTCCTAGAGCTTTATTAAGACATTCAGCCACAAAGAGGATAAGGAAACAGTGAAAATGTCATCTTCTGTCAGACATTGGAGGGAACTTTGTGGGTTATCTTGTTAGATGTGTTTGTGCTCTCACCGAGACCCTGTGCTCATCTGTGACACTCCAAGGCAGAGGGAACCAAGTGTTCTGCTTCCCTGAGAACTTTTATCTTTCAGTGAACTGTTTTGTCTCCCTGTAACACCATTTCTCAGAATCTCAGATCACTTCGCAGGCATGATCAAGTGGCAGTGAGATTCTTCCTATTATTAGCTCTGCTGGCTAAAACAGGAAGCTGAGAAGGCCAAGGTCATAGCTTAAACTCTTCAGAGTCATTTAACTTTGTTTCATTCCTCAACCTTAGATTATTCCATGAGTACCAGCTAGGCATCTTATGAATATGAATCCTTGTTCACAGGGCCAGTTCAGCATCACAGATGAGAAGTCAGTGCAAAGTGTATGGTGCTTTGGCGTGTGGCGCCACTGATGGCGGGTCACACGTGTCATGCTGTCTCTCATACAAAGATGAGGACACACGCGGATGCTTGGAGGAGGACATAAGCCGTATTGTTGAGGCGCCGAGTGTGTTAGCAGTGGTATCACAGCAGACTCAAGCTTCTTGATTCTTAGTCTGGCTTTTAGCTACCCACTCCAGTATTCTTGGGCTTCCCCTGTGGCTCAGCTGGTAAAGAATCCTCTTTGAATGCGGGAGACCTGGGTTTGACCCCTGGATTGGGAAGATCCCTTGGAGAAGGGAAAGGCTACCCACTCCGATATTCTGGCCTAGAGAATTCCATGGACTGTATAGTGCATGGGGTCGCAAAGAGTCAGACATGACAGCAATTTTCACTTTCACTTTGTGTATAGCACAGTATACAATTAACTTGTTTTATTTACTCCTAGACATATCTAGATCATTGTGGGAGAAATTTACAGACCACATCTTAAAGCTATTACCCTTTGTCTCTGTAAAGGAATTTAATCTCTAATAATGAACTTTTCTTTTTTTTTTTTTTTTTTTTGAACTTTTCTATCTACAGAGTCTCTCTGAGAAATCAAGGAAGGTATTCCGAATATTCCGGCAGTGGGAATCTCTTTGCTCATCCTGAAGATATCCCAGCCCTTCCTGCAGAGAACTGGAATGAGTGGCTTTGAAAAATAAAGCCTAAATTCCTTTTTGAGCAGCTGATGCTAAGGTTTTCTCCATTCTGGTTTAATCACGAGGAGCCCCTGCCCTTGCAGACGTGTGTCACCACCTGCACCTGACAGGAGGAAATCTGTTAGCAGCACAGGGATGCGGGCAGGAGAGGCGGTGCGAGCCTGGCTGTAGCAAAGGAGCGCACGATTCCAGAACTCCAGAGAGGACCCCGGCCTTGAGTGGGTTTTGTGTCTGAGGTTGGGGCAGTGTTTTGAAGACTCTTATGTCCCAGGAATATGTAAGTGTGTGTTAATAAAACATTTGTTAAGAGTCTTACAGTTGGAGAACTATTTTCCTCCTTGTCTAATGGGCTGATATAAAGGAAGCTGAGACTGAGAAAACTACTACAGTGGAGCAGTAAACAAAGCCAAAATTTTAGTTTTCAGATTGGCTGCAAAGCCTGGAGTTTATCTGTGATTCTAGTCAAAGAGATATTCCTGAACAAAGACAAGACATTGTTCCCTGCATCACCAGACCTCCTGATGTGTTATAGTGAATGGTAAGCTCATGGTTTTCTCCCTTCACTTGATAATAACGAGAATGAGAGATGCCGAAGGAAGGCAGGCTCTTCAAAAGAGACCCCCTCCATGCAAGGCTCCCTGAGTGGGGCTCCCCAGGGCTCTTTCACTGCTGGTGGGGACTTGTCTCCAAGGTGGAGAAGTTGACCTTGACCTGCCCCAACTAAAGAGACTACCCACCGAGCAAGCGACCATGAAGGAAACTAGGTATTCTGCCAAATGTCATATTTTCTTTCAGTAGCTGCAGTAGGTTGGTTTTATAACTCACTTGTTTTATACTGAAGTATTCTAGGAACATAGTATGTAATATAATACTCCACCCATGCTAAACTTGATATCTCTAAAAAAAATTTTTTTTCTATGTATTGCACCCAACAAAATAAACCCTTAATATCATCTAATACTCAGTCCATATACAAAATTCCCAGTTGTTCCCAAAATGTCCTTTACATTTGATTTGCCCATAGCAGTATCCAATTCAAAAAATAATGGGTTGCATAAATCTCTTTAGTCTAAAGGACAGCCCCCTTTTTTTCATGTATGTTAGATTTTAAATGTTAATTTTTTCAATCCTGACTTTTAAAGAGGGTACATTGCGTTGAATTTGCTCTTAAATCAAGCTTCCATCAGTGGGTAAGACTGGTAGAGGTTGCTTCCAAGTTATTTTTCTAGGGGCACTCCTTTGCTTTTGGCACTGATGAATGGCTTCACTGTTCATTCTTCAGTCTCCATGGTCCCCTTACAGGCTGGTTAACAGGTAACTTTGTAATGTTCTAGTAATGAGACTTCTGGCCTAGGATGGGAAGCCATCTGCTGACTAGTGACTGTAGAAGTCTGCTCACTAGAAGCTCATCGCCTCTAGGTCACAATTTCTTAAGGAGTAGTTTTGAGATATTAACACAAGGTATTCAAATGGACTATAAGCCTAAGTTTCAGATTGTAATAATGTGGGTATTTCTTTGGAGTCTTTATATTATAATTTTAATTTATACCTCCCACCAAAAAAAGGTTTTTACTCTTTAAAATAGAGTTCCATACTATTTTTGGCTTTGTAGGATTTTTTAAAATTATAAATGGAAGCAAATTGGGATAGACTTGATATCATTTAAGAAACTTAAGTCTCATGTGTGTGGCACTGTCCAAGCCCTTATATAACAAGCATGAATGATCACCTGGTTTCCACCCTCAAGAAGTTCCACCCTCCAAGTCCAGCCTGGAAGATATATGTGTACATAAATCTTACACAAGACAAAGAGTGATAAACAGTATAAAATAAGTTAATTCTCATCTATGGAATATATGGAATTGGAGAGAAATTGGGGGAAGGTGTGGATTTGGGCTGAGCCTAAAAGATGAGTTGGAGATATAGGCTCTATGAGAACAGGGACCTTGTCTTGTTTTATCATCTCAACACTTAAAACTGCCCTGCACATGGTGGACGCTTAATGAAAAAAGGATATTTGAGGCTTAAGGAACATTGAACAAAGGAGCAGAATTTCATATGTTCCTGAAAGAGCAGGTGTTCGGCCGTGACAAGACCTTTGCATTGAGTAGAAGAGAACAGCTGAAAGAATGCAGTCTGGGCCAGTTTGAAGTCTCATGTTATACTGAGGCAGTTCTGTGGGAAGAGAAGCCATGGAAGAATGTTTTGAGCAGGGAAGAGACGTTTCTGCTCAGGAGGACAATCCTGGTGTGTGTAGCGCATGCGCTAAGGGAGACGGGAATCTGAGGGCCGTGTGATGTCTGGGAAAGTGGGTGCTTGGATAGAAATGTCAGTGGTGACTTCAGCCTTGCTTTGGGGTGAAGAAGATGGGAGGAGTCACGGCCCTGAGGTTTGTGGCCTGCCTGATCAAGGCAGAGAGCTCAGGTGTGGAGGGAAGACAGTCGTTTTATTTTTAAACATTGTGAGTTCAGTTATGTAAAAATACCTGTCTGGAAATGGTGTTTTAGAGGTCAGGAGAGTTCAGTGCACTAGTCAAGGATCATTGTTTCAAATGCTCAGGATATGTAGACTCTAAAGCCGCATATAGTGATACTGTCACCCATATCACCTCACAAGGATCTTAATGCCAGCCTATTTGTTTGTTTTGGTTGTGCCACATCGCCAACTGAGATCTCAGTCTTCCAATTAGGATTGAACCCAGGCCATGGCATTGCAAGCCCGGAAACCTCACCACTAGGCCACCAGGGAACTCTCAGTGCCAGCTTGTTTAACTGTGTGCCTGTGCCTGAGGGCTTGAGGCTGCCTGTCAAGTTTCTGGTGAATATGCTACTAGACTGGATGAGTATACTTTCACATAGTAGTGTGTGGTCTCAGATGGGGTGATGATTAATTTTATGTGTCAGTTTAACTGGTTAATGGATAGCTGGTCAAACATTATCTCTGGGGACTTCCTTGGTGATCCACTGGTTAAGAATCTGCCTTCCAAGCAGAGGACAGCGTTTTGATCTCTGATTGGGGAACTAAGATCCCACATGCCATGTGTGCAACTAAGCCAAAGTACCACAGCTACTGAGTCCACACGCCACAATGAAGATCCAGCACAGCCAAAAATAATATTATTTTCCGATAATAGTAGATTATCAGCCTGTGAGGGTGTTTGCAAAACAGATTAGCATTTGAGTTGGTAAACTCAGTAAAGAAGATCACCCTTACCAATGCAAGTGGGCATCACCCACTGAGAGCCTGAGCAGAACGAAAAGGCTAAGGAAAAGCGAATTTGCTCTCTTTGTGGGCTGGAACCTCTGTCTTCTCCTGCCCTGGAACATTGGGGCTCCTGGTTCTTGGGCCTTTGGAGCTGGACTGGGACTCCACCACCGGCTTTCCTGGGCCTCCAAGCTTGCATGTGGTTGGTAATAGGATTTCCCAGTCTCTGTGATCATGTGAGCCACATCCCATAATAATTCTTTCTTTATATGTACCCTATTGATTCTCTTTCTCTGGAGACTGCTGACTGATACAGATGAGTGTGAACTTACAAGCTTCATCTTCCAAAGCATTTGATTTCTTTCACACACTAGGACTCCACTTCAAGTTATTATTCATTCTTGTGGGTTGTTCCTCTAGAAGTGTTTGGTTTGACCTTTCTGGTAACCCATTTTTCCTTATTTGATTCTTTATTTGAAAAAAAAAAAAATTGTTTCACTTGGCAGACCCTTTTAAAGATGGAAATTGCTATCTTAAAGATAGCATTATAAAGAATTTCCCCACTTATACCTAGCCAAACTAGGTAGCTTACAGAGGTACTATATAATCTCTGTGTTATCTACTGCTGGCTTTCTCACAGGTAAATAGAATTACCAACACCTTCTTCTCTCCCTCCCACATCAGAACCTTTTGCAGTCTGGGTCCCAGGAGTCAAGGCAGATGGTACCTTGAAGACCCCCAGCTGTTCAAGTCTATTCAGACTTCCTAGTTTGGCCAGTCCTGCCAGCCTTCAGATTCTCCTTGTATTATTTTTCTCCACTGAGGCCTCTAGGATTCTGTGTTTTGTTCTAACACAAGTTACACTTCCCATCCAAGTAGATTATGTTTTTTTCACAGGTTAAGATTGGCGCTCAGACATTGAATAACGTCTTGCTCTGTCATACAGCTAGAATGTGACAGTGTGTGTGTGCTAAGTCGCTTCAGTCATGTCCGACTCTTTGCAGCCCTATGGACTGTGGCCTGCCAGGCTCCTCTGTCCATGGAATTTTCCAAGTAAGAATACTGGAGTGGGTTGCCACGTCTTCCTCCAGGGCATCTTCTGGATCCAGGGATAGAGCCTACATGTCTTGCGTTTCCTGCATTGGCCAGGGGGGTTCTTTACCACTAGCGCCACCTGGGAAACACAGAATGTGACAGAGCCCCCACTTAAACCCATGTTCCCCAGCCTCTGTTCTTTGCGTTATGACACAGCTTGGAATACCTTTCAGCGCAGTGAGTCTTAAGGTTTTCCTTTTCTGAGCATCAAGTCAAGACCTGCTCTCACAGGGGAAAGGAGTATCTTAAAATCTCTAATGGGATACCAGTACCAGAATGCATCTGTCACGGGGCTCTTGGATTTTAGCCAACTCGCATAGACTTAGCAGGTGGAACATTCTCTTTGGGGGCTTTCCTCATTTACTCATCAAACTCTTAAACCAGTTGTGGCTGCTTTGGAGCCAGCTTTTAAATCCCTTCCACCCCGTTCCATCTTAGAACAGAAACAGCTGCTTGTACAACTTGACCAAGGGCAAAAGTACAAACATTTCTTCCTCCTCAGTTTTCCTTGCTATTTTTAGTTTTATTCCTATTTTAGATTTTTCTTTGGCTTTGTGTAGCTGTTATCTGGATTGGGTGACCCATACCCTGGAAATGAATGCTGCACCCAAGCCCTTTAATTAAAGGCCATCATTCCGTCTTTATCCCATGCTGTCTTTTCTCTCATTGCTTCCTGGCTGAAGTGGTGGTGGTTACTGTTTTTCTTTTCATAGTGCCTCTGGTTGAATTGACTGTCATGTCACTAAAGCCACCTCGGATGAGAGGAAAAGGGGAACCTGTAGGAAGGTCTCTGAGGAGGACTGGTAGGTCATGGAGACTGGTGGTATATCCAAAAATTATCCCAAGATTCAGACCACCTTAATATACTCTTAAGCTTTTTGTCCTTACTTCAGTCAGCTATCTAGCAATAGAGTGAGATATGGGAGGAAAAAATGGACTGTTTTCTAGGTAGGTCAGTAATAGCCCTCAAGAGGGTAAAAGAGCATAAAATACTAGATTTGGAAGGAATTCTAGGTATACCTTCAGGGCCTTCACCATTCTCACGAGGAAGCCAACATCACAGAGGCAAAATCATTTTTAGCCTCCAGCTCCATTTCCTAGCCAATCTTGTCCAGCTTAACAAAACCATGGGAGGGGAAAAATCTTGGGTGGCAGGATGGATTTTGAGCCATTTTGAAGTGACAGTGAAGTAAAGACTGTAGCTAGAGGCTGCGTCTTAGACTGAAAGAGGAGACGAGAACAGTCTAGAACAGGAGAGCCTCTGAAAATTGATTTTCCTACTATGACAAAGAGCTGTTACTCCAGATACGTACTAAACTCTGCTTAGTGTTTAACCAAGCACTGTTCTAACACTGCCTTCAAAGCCTGTGTCCCTAACACTACTGTCTGTCTCCTAACCAGGAGCCTAGCCCAAAAGAGCAGAAATTACATCATGAAAGATGTTCAATACATGCTTACTTACAATAAGAAGCTGACAATAACCTAAACATCTAACAGTTGGAGAATGATTAACTACATAGAGTATAAATTTGTGGAATATAATTCAAACTATTAAAATGATAGTTGTAATTATTCTGTTGGTATAGAAAGTTATTTGCAATATCCATGAAAAACAATACCAGGTCTTATATCTCCACTGTGATTTATATACCCATGTCTAGAAGAAAACTTGAAAAAAATCAAAAGTCAAAGTATTAAAATAGAATTATATAATTTTCTTTGGATTCTTTTTGTCACATATACTGTTTGTGCAATGAAATTTTTTTTGTTTCCGTTTCCTCATAGCTCAGTTGGTAAAGAATCCACCTGCAACGCAGGAGACCCCGGTTCAATTCCTGGGTCGGGAAGATCCGCTGGAGAAGGGATAGGCTACCCACTCTGGTTTTCTGGCCTGGAGAATTCCATGGGCTGTATAGTCTATGGGGTCACAAAGAGTCGGACATGACTGAGTGACTTGAAATAATAAATAAATAAATCTTTATAATTCTGTAACCAGTAATCTGTGGCCTAGCAAAGATTTCTGGTAAACTTTATGTTCTTTTCTTAAGCCATAGATAAAAGTTTTTATATTTTGTTTTTCCTGTACTTTTTGTTTGCATTTGATATAGGGTAGGTGAGAAACGATAAAAGTGATTAATAGCATTAAGTGAAAACATTAAGATAGAATACAATGAAGTGTTAGCTTGAAAGTTGCCACATACATTGCCTAGTTTTGGTTTATGTTTTATCTGTAAACACACAAAAAAAGAACCATTCTTGGTAATTTACTGGCTGTACTGGATATCATTCTACACAGTTTATAGACTGAACAGGAAACCTACCTGTTCTATATCATAGAGTAGTAAGAATAGAGGAGCTGGGCCCTCCTTTCCTACCTTCCTCTGTTCACCTTCAACCCACCTTCACTTGAGCACACAATCTAGTCAAATCCTTTCTGAGCTGAGTATCTTCATAGCTGTTAAAAAGGAGATGGGTGGAGAAGGCAATGGCAACCCACTCCTGTATTCTTGCCTGGAAAATCCCATGGACGGAGGAGCCTGGTAGGCAGCAGTCCATGGGGTCGCTAAGAGTCAGACACGACTGAGCAACTTCACTTTCACTTTTCACTTTCACACATTGGAAAAGGAAATGGCAACCCACTCCTGCGTTCTTGCCTGGAGAATCCCGGGGACGGGGGATCCTCTGGGCTGCCGTCTATGGGGTCGCATAGAGTCGGACACAAGTGAAGCAACTTAGCAGCAGCAGCATGGTTGGTTCATGTCGATGTTTGACAGAAAACAACAAAATTTTAAAAACTCTAAAAAAAAAAAAAAAGGAGATGGGTACACACCCATATTCATCGAAGCATTATTCACCATAGTGAAGAGGTGGAAACCTAATGTCCATAGAGGATGAATCAATAAAGAAAATGTGGAAAATATGAAATGGAACCTTCAGCATAAATAAAAATTTAAAAAGAAAATCTTGTCATATGCTACAGCATGGAGGAGTCTTGTAAATTCTCCTAAGAGAAATAAGCCAGTTGCAAAAAGACAAATGCTGCTTGATTCCATCTACATCTAAAAGAGACAGCTAAAGAAGTCAGACTCCTAGAAACACAAAACAGAATGTGGTGACCAGCTGCTGGGAGGGAGGGGAAATACGGAGTTGTCCGGAGGGCTTAGAATTTTAGTTTTGCAAAAAGAAACAGTTGTAGAGATCTATGCACTACAATATGCATGTAGTTAACACTACTTCTTACTCTCAAAAATGGTTCAGATGGTAAATTTTGTTAGTATTTTAAAACCACATTAAAAAGAAATGGCCACTTCTGCCACCCTCTCTGCTGCTGCTGCTAAGTCGCTTCAGTCTTGTCCGACTCTGTGCGACCCCATAGACGGCAGCCCACCAGGCTGCCCCGTCCCTGGGATTCTCCAGGCAAGAACGCTGGAGTGGGTTGCCATTTCCTTCTCCAATGCATGAAAGTGAAAAGTGAAAGTGAAGTCGCTCAGTCGTGTCCGACTCTTAGTGACCCCATGGACTGTGTAGCCCACCAGGCTCCTCCGTCCATGGGATTTTCCAGGCAAGAGTACTGGAGTAGGGTGCCATTGCCTTCTCCGTACCACCCCCTACCTTTTCTGTATACAGAGCAGGATCACAACTTGAACCCTGTGCCCTTCATCCTTCCAGTCTAGGCTTGGGCAGCTTCGTCCATCATCCCTTTTCCTTCCGCTGGCATGTCTGGGTGCATCTTTGCTCTGAGGCTCTTCAGTTGGGCCATGGCCTTGATTATCTGTGAGCTTGAAGTTGCTCCTTCTCTAATATGGGAAGGAAATGGGTGTGAAACCCGATGTGAAAACTTTATTCTGTACATACAAAAAAATTAGATGTCAAGTGAAAGGCGGCTTATCAGATACTAAGTGACTAAGGGTTATCTCCCTTCCCCAATTATCAGACCAGGAAGACATCTACACAGAGTCAAGATCAGGGATGTTGAGCAGCAATGCAGCAGTACTTTCCGGAGCCAGTAGGTGGCCCCCATGCTCCACCCCTGACTTCCCTGCCGCGTGGACCAGCCGAGGCAGGACACCTGGCCTCAGCCCTTGATGGCTCATCACTAGCAGAAAAACAGTGGCGGAGAGTCAGCACTTACTTTTCCAAAGGGCTTAGTCTCATTTTCAGCATCATTCCTACTTTGTTCTTATTTTGTTACAGGCCTTCTCCTAACCAAACCTCTCGAAGGCAGAAGCTATCTTGTTTCTAATGTAGGCTTATACAGCGTGGAACAAGAGAGACAGACTGAAAGCACTGAGACAGAGATAAAGGGAGAAAATGGAGCCACAGAAGTAAAAAAGTTTAAGGTCAGGGTTAGGACCCTGTGTCCAGGATTAGGGGAACAAGTAGCAAGGACAAGAAGCTGCAAGAGGAAACCCAGGGGAAGATAAAGCTGTTGGTGGGGAACATTGGCACTCATGAGGCAGCCCTTCTGTGCCCCATCTCAGCACCAGGACTCAGGGCTGGGTCACCCCAGGGCCAACCCACAAAGTTAGGCAAGCCACTCATGAAGCTTTGCAGAGGTGTTCTTAGAAGCACAGGCCAGAGTGCTGTGTCACCAGGGCCACAGAGCAGCCTGAACCCAGCAGATGACCCTTTCCTTGTGAGGATTCCAAGGTCTGTGACTCATGCTAATTAACCCTGACTCACTGTAGCACTGAGCACAACAAGGTCATTGTCTCCGCCGAGTTGAGTGGGGAAACTGAGGAATGGAGTGGGGAAGCAGCTTTGCTTCCATGAGTGGCAGCTGGCCCTGAAGCAGCGAACACCCATGAAGCTGCCCTTGAAAACCAGGAGCAAACACTTCCCAAGAGGGGTCCAGAGGAGGAGGGGGAGGGGGGACCTTTAATTTGTGCTAGTTCCTTGGGTAGAGCCATAAAACTCTACAGTTCAGTTCAATTCAGTTGCTCAGTTGTGTCTGACTCTGCAATCCCATGAATCACAGCACACGAGGCCTCCCTGTCCATCACCAACTCCCAGAGTTCACTCAAACTCATGTCCATCGAGTCGGTGATGCCAACCAGCCATCTCATCCTCTGTCGTCCCCTTCTCCTCCTGCCTCCAGTCCCTCCCAGCACCAGGGTCTTTTCCAATGAGTCAACTCTTCGCATGAGATGGCCAAAGTACTGGAGTTTCAGCTTTAGCATCAGTCCTTCCAAAGAACACCCAGGACTGATCTCCTTTAGAATGGACTGGTTGGATCTCCTTGCAGTCCAAGGGACTCTCAAGAGTCTTCTCCAACACCACAGTTCAAAAGCATCAATTCTTCAGCACTCAGCTTTCTTCACAGTCCAACTCTCACATCCATGCATGACCACTGGAAAAACCATAGCCTTGACTAGACAGACCTTTGTTGGCAAAGTAATGTCTTTGCTTTTCAATATGCTATCTAAGTTGGTCATAACTTTCCTTTCAAGGACTAAGCGTCTTTTAATTTCATGGCTGCAATCACCATCTGCAGTGATTTTGGAGCCCAGAAAAATAAAGTCTGACACTGTTTTCCACTGTTTCCCCATCTATTTCCTATGAAGTGATGGGACCAGATGCCATGATCTTCGTTTTCTGAATGTTGAACTTTAAGCCAACTTTTTCACTCTCCTCTTTCACTTTCATCAAGAGGCTTTTAGTTCCTCTTCACTTTCTGCCATAAGGATGGTGTCATCTGCATATCTGAGGTTATTGATATTTCTCCTGGCAATCTTGAATCCAGCTTGTGCTTCTTCCAGCCCAGCGTTTCTCAAGATGTACTCTGCATATAAGTTAATAAACAAGATGACAATATACAGCCTTGATGTACTCCTTTTCCTATTTGGAACCAGTCTATTGTTCCATGTCCAGTTCTAACTGTTGCTTTCTGACCTGCATACAGGTTTCTCAAGAGGCAGGTCAGGTGGTCTGGTATGCCCATCTCTTTCAGAATTTTCCACAATTTATTCTGATCCACACAGTGAAAGCCCTGGCATAGTCAATAAAGCAGAAATAGATGTTTTTCTGGAACTCTCTTGCTTTTTCCATGATCCAGCGGATGCTGGCAATTTGATCTCTGGTTCCTCTGCCTTTTCTAAAACCAGCTTGAATATCTGGAATTTCACGGTTCACGTACTGCTGAAGCCTGGCTTGGAGAATTTTGAGCATTACTTTACTAGCATGTGAGATAAGTGCAATTGTGCGGTAGTTTGAGCATTCTTTGGCATTGCCTTTCTTTGGGATTGGAATGAAAACTGACCTTTTCCAGTCCTGTGGCCACTGCTGAGTTTTCCAAATTTGCTGGCATGTTGAGTGCAGCACTTTCACAGCATCATCTTTTAGGATTTGAAATAGCTCAACTGGAATTCCATCACCTCCACTAGCTTTGTTCGTAGTAATGCTTCCTAAGGCCCACTTGACTTGGCATTCCAGGATGTCTGGCTGTAGATGAGTGATCACACCATCGTGATGATCTGGGTCGTGAAGATCTTTTTTGTAGAATTCTTCTGTGTATTCTTGCCACCTCTTCTTAATATCTTCTGCTTCTGTTAGGTTCATACCATTTCTGTCCTTTATTGAGCCCATCTTTGTATGAAATGCTCCCTTGGTATCTCTAATTTTCTTGAAGAGATCTCTAGTCTTTCCCATTCTGTTGTTTTCCTCTATTTCTTTGCATTGATCACTGAGTTAAGGCTTTCTTATCTCTCTTTGCTATTCTTTGGAACTCTGCATTCACATGCTTATATCTTTCCTTTTCTCCTTTGCTTTTCACTTCTCTTCTTTTCATAGCTATTTGTAAGGCCTCCCCAGACAGCCATTTTGCTTTTTTGCATTTCTTTACCATGGTTGTGGTCTTGATCCCTGTCTCCTGTACAATGTCACGAACGTCCGTCTCTGTTAAAACTCTACAGTGCCATGTAAAACAACAGCAAGTTGCTGACTATTTGCCCTCACCGGCTGCTTCTACGGTGGTGAGGAATCTGAAGGCCAGAGTTGGGAGAGAGAGGGCCAAGGTGGCACATGGGGTATTGTGGCTGCACCAGGAATCGCGAGGTTCCACGCTCAGTCCTCTCCCGCTACAGCCCTGCTGCCGGGGGGAGAGGCAATAAGTAGAAGGGGGGTAAGAGCACTGGCTCCAGATCCCGTAGCCTGGGTTCAAATTCTAGATCCCCTGGTTACCTGTGTGCTTCTGAGCCAAGGACCCCGTTCCTCAGTTTCATCTGTAAAAAAGCGATAATGCTAGCAGCTGTCACGGGGATGTCTGAGAATTAAGCGAGGTATGTGAAGTCCTTAGAATAGTGTCTGGCATGTAGTAAGTGCTAGGTATACTAGTTTGTTTTTTTTTCAGTATTATTTAAATAAGGCAGGTATGACAACGCATGTGTGTGTGCTAAGTTGCTTCAGTTGTGTCTGACTCTTTGTGACCCCATGGACCGTAGCCCACCAGGTTCCTCTGTCCATGGGATTTTCCAGTCAAGAGTACTGGAGTGGGTTGCTGTGCTCTCCTCCAGGGGATTTTCTCGACCCAGGGATGGAACCCACATCTCTTACATCTACACTGGGAGGTGGGTTCTTTACCAGAAGCACCACCTGGGAAGCCAGGTATGATAGCACTTAGCTGCATATCCAGCCACTCAGCCATCCCATTGGCTTCAGCTCAACAGTCTCCCTGGCCAAGTTCCTCCAGTTCACCTGGGGTCTTGTCAGGGAAGAGAGCACTGAAACAGCAGGTGTTGGGTCAGGAGGAAGAGACCCACCGGAGTCTCTGCAGCACACTGTCCTTGCTCTGAGTAGGAGGGCTCTTAGCCCAACAGCCCCTGTGATGTCATCAGACCGTGTAGGTGCTGGTGACTCAGCTCCAAGCCCAGCTGTAGAAGCATCAGGGAACTTCTTGGGCAAGAAGACACAGAGCCAGAAAACCACATTCCTGCCAGTCTCCTCGGGTCCTGGCTCCAGGCCTGGCAAGCCCACCTTCAGAAGGTGGTGGTGCTATGACGACAGGAGAGCTCATTACAGCCGTCATCCTGCCAGGATAAGAATACGGGCTTGTTTGTCCAGCACAGCTCACCTGAGTCATCCAGCCTGTAGCCTGTAGCCACCTGGGCTTGGAGCTGGACCAGCAGGCTGCCAGGAGTCTGGAACACCTCCTGCAGGCTGCCCTGGCAAGTGCCAGCACTTTCTGCTTGTTCTGTCCTCAGAAAGCAAGTCGAGACACAGCTCCAAAGTGAGTGAAGAGCCTAGAGAGGGGCTTGACAACAAGCCAAAGGCTCCAGGGCCCGTCCTGGGGTGAACAGAACCAGAGGCTTCAGAATCTTCAGAAAAACCCTTCCAGGGATCTGAGATGAAACTGAGATGGGGCGACAGCTTCCTCCTCGCCTCTGCGTCACCCCCAACACCACTGAGCCACTTCTTGGTGCCCCTGGCCCTGGGATGGTGGCAGGCACGTTTGCCAAACCCCAACACTGCCCAGGCCACCCCCGCAGATTGTGCAGTGATCTGAGTCACCTCCCACGAGTTCAGTCTGGGTTTTCTCCAAAGTAAGATGAGGAAGAAAATAGGGGCTGTATTTCACACACACACACACACACACATTTTTAAAATTACAATAGAATTAGAAAATGTCTTTCAAAAGATTTAATAAATGAGGATGAAACTCCCCTGTTCTTTCTCTGACTCAGTGGGTGAGGGAAACAAGAGCACTGACCGAAGAGAAAAGATGTGGGAGGCCCCAGGAGGAAGAAGTTTACTGCCTCGAGGTGATTTCCATAGCGGGGGAGGAGGGGACCCTCTGTGGCACAGCCAGGGAAGAGTAGCCTGAAAAGGCCTAGTGAAGACACCTGTGGATGGGACAAGAGACACGGGGAACAGCGCCCTCAGACAGCAAATCTCATCGGCCCGGGAACATGGCTCTCCTCCAGGAAAGAGCTAAAAAGCCCCATGAACTGAAGCGCTGGTCAGGATGCCAGCTTCCCTGGGGACATGAGATGGGGACTCCGTCAGGCTCACTCCCCACAGCTGTAGCTGTGGCTGGGGCCCCTCTGCTCCTGTAGCTCCCTCAGGAAACTGGAGGCTTGGCAGTGACACCCCGTGCTGTGCAAACTGTGAACCCTTAAAGCTTCTCTATTTCTGTTGCCCACCCACTGCCCCTCGTCTTTCTAGTTTGGTGGGAAGTGAGGCTGGTGACAGACTGTCTCCTGAGGGAAGGGAAAGCAGGTGGGAGGGGAAGACTTAACTCTAATAACTGGCTTTCTGATTAACTTACCAACCTGGGGTGACTCCCAGCCCTGACCTTTTCAACAGCCTTATAAAGAATGTCGTGGCCTTCCCCAGAACCAGTTGGCTATAAACACCAAGCCGAAGCCGCATGGTCTGTTCTGAACCAGCCTCAGGTTACCCAGAATCACTTCCTCTGTATTGTGTGGGCTACCAGCAAGTGATGAAGGTCAACTCAAATCCAAAGACAAGCATCCCCACCTTTCAAAGAGAGGAATGTCGAACAGTTTGAGGACGTCTTTTAAAATACTATGCCTCCCTTGTCAACTTCTCTGGGATGAAAACATTAAAGGTTAAGGGCGTAAGTGAATTCTTCAATTAGAACAAAGGTATGAGAGAGAGAGGCGGTGGGCGGTGGGGGCGGTGGGCGCGGTGTGCTTCCCTGGTGGTTCAGATGGTAAAGTATCCACCTGCAATGCAGGAGACCTGGGTTCGACCCCTGGGTTGGGAAGATCCCCTGGAGGAGGGCATGGCAACGTACTCTAGTATTCTTGCCTGGAGAATCCCCATGAACAGAGGAGCCTGGCGGGCTATAGTCCATGAGGTTGCAAAGAGTTGGACACAGCAGCACCTAAGCACAGCACAGCACATGCATGAGAGAGAGAAGAGAAGCCAACTTCCTGGAAGTAAAGCAATACAATGGAATCACCTGTGAGAGTTCACACAGGAATAAGGAACTCAAAGACAGAACTCCGGCTTGAATACCATCAGCTTAGTCCACATTCATCCAAGGCAGCCTACTGAATGGGAAAAAAAAAAAATGTGCAAATCATGTATCTGAGAAGAGATTAATATTCAAAACACATACAACTCAATAGCAAAACACTTAAATAATCCAATTAAAAAATAGTAGATCTGAATAGACATTTTTCCAAAGAAGACATACAGATGGTCAGCATGTACATGAACCGATGCTCTACATCATTAATCATCAGGAAAATGCCAATCAAAACCACAGTGAGATACCACCTCACACTGTCAGGATGGCTGTCATCAAAAAGATAAGAAATAGCAAGTATTGGCAAGGATGTGGAGAAAAGGGAACCCTGGTGTACTGTTGGTGGGAATGTAAATTACTGCAGCCACTATGCACAATATGGAAAATAGTATGGCGGTTCCTCGTAAAAATTAAAAATGGGATTACTATACTATCCATCAGTTCCAGTTCTGGGTATTTATCCAAAGACCAATTTGAAAAGATATATACCCCTGCCACACCATGTTCATTGCAGCAATAGTCAAAATATGGAAGCAACCTGTGTCCATAGATGGATGAATGGATAAATAAATCATAGTATATATATATTTTCATATACAATAGAATATTATTCAGCCATTAAAATGAATGAAATCTTGCTATTAGTGATAGCATGGATGGATCTTGAGGGCACTATGCTAAGTGAAGTAAATCAGACAGAGAAAGACAAATACCATATTATTGCTCTTACATGTGGAATCTAAATAAATAAAGTAAAAAACTAAGTTCACAGATACAGGGAACAGATTGGTGGTTGCCAGAGGTGGAGGCTGGAGAAGGGGAGAAACAAACAGGCGCACTGTTTGTTTCGTTCTTATAGTTCAAATAGAATTTTTAAAAAAGCAGGTGAGTCTCTATTTTAAATTTTATTTTATTATTGGAGAAGCAGATGAGTCTTTTATTTTACATGTCCCATTACAGAACAAGCATTGAACTCACGGCTCACTCACTAACTTTTTAAAGATCAGATGCCAAACAGGACATCTATGATAAAGAATCCGGGTCAGGAGTTGTCTATTCAAAATTGGAGTTGGAGCCAGTGACAGTCTATGTCCAAAAGAAACAAAATTGAGTCAATAACCAAGAATAAAAATTGTTCCCAAAGACTTTGGCCTCAGAACCTTGGAAGAAGTAATATATCTGGCCCAGAATAATGCATACAAAGGAATTTTCTAGCCATGGTATGCCATTCTTATCATTTCTTTCATAGTCCCATGTCTTTGGGGGATGGGTAACATTGTCTATAGATTTAAATTTATTTAATATTCTTTATGCTGTTGTGGTAGGGCTTCCCTGGTGGCTCAGTGGTAAAGAATCTACCTGCAATGCAGGAGATGCAGGTTCAGACCTTAGGTTAGGAAGATCCCCTGGAGGAGGGCATGGCAACCCACTCCAGGATTTTCACCTGAAGAATCCTATGGACAGAGGAGCCTGGTGGGCTACAGTCCATGGGGTCGCAAAGAGTTGGACATGACTGACCACACATGCATGTATGCTATTGTGGTTATCCTGTTATATCCCCCAAATCTTGAGAAAAAGTCATACATGTTTCAGCATGTTGAAAGAAGTGTCCCTAGTGTAGCTATGGGGCTACACGATACATATACAGGGGGCTCCAGATACATCAGGTCATTGTATCCTTCCCCATAAATGCTGCTGCTGCTGCTAAGTCGCTTCAGTCGTGTCCGACTCTGTGCGACCCATAGACGGCAGCCCATCAGGCTCCCCCATCCCTGGGATTCTCCAGGCAAGAACACTGGAGTGGGTTGCCATTTCCTTCTCCAATGCATGAAAGTGAAAGTGCAGTCGCTCAGTCATGTCCGACTCTTAGCGACCCCATGGACTGCAGCCCACCAGGCTCCTCCGCCCATGGGATTTTCTGGCAAGAGTACTGGAGTGGGGTGCCATTGCCTTCTCTGTCCCCATAAATAAATATGTGTAAATACCAAACAAATACCAACCTCCATCTTCTTTCTTTTTTCTTTCTCTCTTCTTTCTTTTCTCTTTTTTAGTTTCAAATGATAGCAGTTTTATTTTGTTTTTATTAACAATTCAACTTGCAATCTCAGAATATGTTCAATTTAACAAGGTATGCGGAGAGATTTTCCACAAGGTGTCCTCTTCAAAAATATTAAATTGGCAGCACGTGGTACTGCAACAATGGTCTCCAGCAGCTTTAAATTGGGGAACATACCTTGACATGTCCTTTGTTATTTAAAATGTGTGGTAATATGGATTTTATTACAGCTTTTTAGATACCTGAAACTATATAAAAATTAAAAACTGTAATTAAACATTTGAAATGCTAAGGGCTGTGCAGAATACACTGTAAATTCCTCCTCTCCCCTTTCTACGCGTGGGTGCGTCCGTGTGTGCTCACATACCATTTCCTTTTGCAAATTGAGACTTGTATGCTACACGGAAACTCACTTCTCTTGTTCAACTCAGGTTCACATATCTTTATTTTGCTGTTCAAAACTATTTCCTTCACATAGATCCTTGATTTCCTCTGATATCTCATTAAGTAACTTTTCTATTTCTTCTCTCTGACATGTCCAAAATTTTAATGTATACTGACTCTTCTAAAGAATTATAAATTCTTAAAGGATCATGAAATATGTCTTAATCCTCAAAAAATTTTGGTCTATGTATTTTTTTTCTTTTCTTCATCCTCTATTTCCACCAAATCTTAGTCAATAATTATCAACTTTATCAAATCCAATATACTTTTTAAATTGACAAATAATTGATCTGTAACATCGTGGAAGTTTAAGGAGTACACTGTGTTGATTTGATACATTTATATGCTGTGAAACAGTTACCACCTTTGAGTTAGTTAACACCCCCCTCCCTTCATGTAATTAATTATCATTTTTTTTGTGGTGAGAATAATTAATAATAATTAAGATCTAGTCTCTCAGCAGTTTTAAGTATATAATACAGTATTATTGACTATAATCATTACACTGTGCATTAGATCTCCAGAATTTTTACATCAACTAGTTGCAAGTTTCTTAGAAAATGAAAGGCTTCCTGACTGGCTCAGTGGTAAAGAATCCACCTGCCAATGCAGGAGACACAGGAGACATGAGTTTGATCTCTGGAGTAGGAAATGGCAACCCACTCCAGTATTCTTGCCTTGGAAATCCCATGGACAAAGGAGTCTGGAGGGTTACATAAGGACTTGATTTGGGGATCGGAAGTGCTACCACCAGAGGGGTAGGGGACAACAGATGGGGGACAGCTGCATCAGGAACAGGGAAAGAGCAGAAATGAGAGATGATGGTGCAAAGTCAAGGACCAGAGGAGAGCCCTGAGAAACAGCTCTGGGGCTGTGCAGCTCTGAGGCTGTGCAGCTCTGGGGCTGCGGGTTGGGAGAGAGAAGAGAGTCGGGTGGTGCCCTGGGTAGGGATCATTCTCTCCCTGCAGCTTCTGGAGGCCCACAGGCCTGCAGTCAGTGCCGGGCCTGCCAACTGAGGCACACGATGGCGGGGCTCCCAGGCCATGCGGGGCTCGAAGCCACTGCTCGCTGAGCCGGAAGCAAGCCACAGAGGCTGACAGACCGCTGTGAAAGCCAGACCTGACGCCAACTCTGTGAAACAGCTCACCAAGTCCAGGCTTTGGGCCCATCCTCAACAAGTAAGACAAGCCTCTGAGGGAATTCTGATGTTTGGCCCTGTTGACTGCCCAGGCTGGAAATTAGTGACACCCAGAATCCTCAGATCTTTTGGGGAATCCCAAGAGAGTGCTTCACACATGTCCACGAGCCAATCTGTCACAGGGCATCTTCCATCAAGCTCTTTGTCTCTGGCTTCGGCTCCCACCAGCCGACCTCACACAGCCCAGAGTCACTTGAGGCAGCCAAAGCTGCCATGCTTCGGGCACCCCGAGAGGTTGGGTTCCTCGTCTCTGTGTCTCCCCAGTTCAGCACCAACATTGTCAGTACACCCGGAAGCTGCAGTGCATGGTCCAGTCTTAACGCCCTTTGTTGTCGGTTTGGTTTGCTTCTGGTTCTCTCTCCAACCACGAGGGCCTAATCCTAGACCAAGGATTGTGGGGAGGGACACCCACCAGTCAGCCCGCCTCCTCTCTGCTGGGATCCTCCCTCCAAACTCTTCCTTTAGCACCCAAAGCCCATTGTAGCTTCCTGGAATCAGGACACAAAACAGCTCCATTTCAGAAGAAGCTGTTCTTTACTTTTCTATTTCTAAGAGATCAAATTCAATTTCTTTTTCCTTTTTTTGCTATGCTGGATCTTAGTTGTGGCATGCGAACCCAGGGATCGAACCCGGGCTCCCTGCATTGGCAGTGTGATGTCTTAGCTACTGGACTACCAGAGAAGACCCTGTAAGACTGATTTTAGTGCTTTTTTCTGAAATAGAAAATGGTGCCCTCAACGTTTTCCAGCAAGAAATTGGTTTTGATTGTTCCCCTGGGCTCTGGAAATCTCAGGACTGAGTTGCAACAGGGCTCAACATTACATAAGGGCAGGAGGGATAGACAAGACAAGGCGCGTGTTGAGTGTTGAAAGATGTGGAACCACGTGGAAGAGCACACGGGTCTCTCAGAACTTCTCAGCAGCTTCACCTACCCTCTGCCCCATGGCTCTTCCCCAGTGTTTATCCCCAGGGACTGGCACAACATGCTCAGGAAGGATTTACCGCATAAATGGACGTTTGCAGTTGGTGTCGGTGTTTGAAGGCAGAACTTTGTATCGCAGCCCTGGTGTAGGATTGAGAGGTCCCCTTCTGGTCCTCTGAAAGGGGTCTGAAGACAAGATTTCCCCTTCTGCTGATGAGAAGAGGGCAGAGCCGTCTAGGAAGTGGAAGGGAAAATTACCTGAGGGCTGGAAAGGGGAAATTTGGGGCTATGTTTAGGCTGAGAAATGAAGAGGGGAACCATGTGTCCCAGCAAGTATGTGGCCTGACTTTGGTAACATTAGAAAAGTTTTTGATATAACATACACTTCTATAATCAGGGCTTCCCAGGTAGCGCAGTGGTAAAGAATCTGCCTGCCAGTGTAGAGATGTGGGTTCGATCCCCAGCTCAGGAAGATCTCCAGGAGTGGGAAATGGCACCCTGGAAAATTCCATGGACAGAGGAGCCTGGTGGACTGCAGTCCATGGGATCGCAAAGACTCGGGCATGACTGAGCACACGGGCACACTTCTATAGCTTCTCATGGTCTCAACATGGCACAGGTGAGAGAATTTATGTGCAAGTGGTTGTTTGCTTTTGTTTTAATTAAAATAAGGGTAACTAACCTTGTAATGAGTTTTACCATTCACAAAACCCTAACATGTACAGTTGTCTCATCTGACCCTCCAAAACCTCCACAGAATTTAGGTGTAGTCTCACCTTCCTTTTACAGATGAGAAAAGTGAGACCTGCAGAGAAAGGGAATGAAGACTCCAACCAGGGCCTATTCAACTCAGAGCTCTACACTTTTTCTACTGTATGTGTTTTACTTTGTATTCTTTGTATTACAACACTACAACAGGGAATTAAAGAAAAATTCATTTAAAAAACTCCTTGTAAAACATAAAGCTTTATATATACATAAAAGTTTTTTTAGTTATGATAATACAGCATATGGCCAGGGCTACTGCTGGTCCATATGAAGTCTTTCTAGCAGATCATGAACTGTTTATACAGTGAACAACCCGCCCAACTGGTATATAGTTCAGGGTACAGGGGAGGGTAGCAACAGATGTGAATTCGCAAAATCTGGGGGTTTAGTTCCAGTTCTGCCCCTATTAGCCTTGCCACAGTAAGCATATCATTTTGCCTCTCTGAAATTCAGTTTCTACATCTGTAAAATTTAGATATTAATTATGCTTTTACCTTTATCACAGTATTATGAGATTTGAGTTAAGATATTATATGAACGTTGTTTTACAGATAAGGAAAGACTTGCCCCGGTATGTATGTGTATGCATATATCTATATATCTATAGATATTGTTGTTGTTTTGTCGATAAGTTGTGTCTGACTCTTTTGTGGCCCCGTGAACTGTAGTCCGCCAGGCTTCCCTGTCCTTGGGATTTCCCAGGCAAGAATACTGGAGTAGGAATGCCATTCCCTTCTCCAGGGGAGTTTTCCTGATCCAAGGATCGAACCTGTGTCTCCTGCAGTGGCAGGCAGTTTCTTTACCACTGAGCCACCAGGGAAGCCCCATATCTAAAGATAAAGATAGATATAAAAACTAGAACTGACTTTTTGCCCTTTGTTCTTATTTTGTTTCCTTGGGGAATAGTGGACTAGTCGTCATCCACCCATTTCCCCTTCTTCCTTCCCAAAAGGTCTCAGCTTTTCTTGGATCTGGGGCTTGGCTTGTGTGTCTACCCCAGCATTGAAAGGTCAGAGCTCTACAGCCTCAAGTCTATGGAGGGTATGTACTTACCCTGTGGGCAGAGCTGTATGCGCAGCCCTGATTGGCTTCAGGGATGAGATTTTACAAGGTGGATATCTGAGAATCTTTATGGTCTTTGCTTACCCTTCATTCAACAAAGATGACAATCAGGATTTGGGTCTGAGCTCACAGAGGGGAGAAGACTGATAAAGGAGCATATCTGGGGGAGAGTCAGGGTTTTGTTGTTCTTGTTGTCACACCCCATGGCATGTGGGATCTGAATTCCCCAACCAGGAATCGAACCCATGCCCCCAGCAGTGAAAGACTGGAACTCTAATCGCTGGACTGTCAGGGAATTCCCAACAGTTCTCATCTGATGGTAGATAACTTTGAGATGCTCATTAGAAATCCATAACAAGACAGTATGAGAGCACTGAGGACCATGGAGTTCACTATTCTACATGTTTGCATTATTCCATAATAATAAAAAAAGAAAAAAATTCATCACAGGAATCTGGAACTCCAGGAAGAGCTGGAAACCTTTTACAAGAGGTTGTAAACTTGGAGGTCATCACAGTACACTTGGTATTTAATCATGGGCCTGGAGGAAGACACCTAGAAGAATCATGGAATTGAGCCCTGGGAACTCTGAGAGATAAGAGGGGAAGAGACACAGACTTGAAGAGAGTGTGTCCTGAAAGACAGGTGATGGGGGAGTTTTAAGGGGGAATGATCAACAATGTTGAGTGCTCCTGACCATTTGAATAAGATGAGGACTGAGAATTGGCCATGGCTTTGGCAAGCTGGAGGTTGTGGTTTCAGCGGAGTGATGGGGGCAAAATCCTGATTAGAAGGGAGGAGAAAGAACACTGGGGGAGATGAGAAATGGAGGCAGTGATAGGTAGCACCATAATGAGGCTTCCCAGGTGGCGCTAGTGGTAAAGAACCCACCTACCAATGCAGGAGATGTAAAAGATGCCGGTTCAATCCCTGGGTCGGGAAGATCCCCTGGAGGAGGGCATGGCAACCTACTTCAGTATCCTTGCTTGGAGAATCCCATGGACAGAGGAGCCTGGTGGGGTTGCAGTCCATAGGGTTGCAAAGAGTTGGATACGACAGTGACTTAGCACACACGCATGCGTGCAACACCATGATGGGGTTTTGCTATAAAGAGTTTTGGAGTGGTAGCCAGACAGGAACTCTGCTTGTGTTTTGTTACAAGATAAAGACATTATCAAAAGTCTTTTTGCTGATAGAAATAATCCAGTAGGGGTGGAAACACTGACAATGAAAAGGGTGCTACAAAAGGGGGAGAGTTAAGTACTGTTGCAAGGTGTTTGAGTAGAAAGGAGGGAATAGTGTGCAAATGAAAGAGAGCCATAGTGAGGAACCAGCTCTTTGCTTCCTTCAGACAGCTGGTTAGCCAGAGCTGCTGTGACCATTTGTGGCCACCTGAGGATAAAGTCTGTGCTGAAGGCTGCAGGATAGAGGAACAGTTCAGTTCAGTCGCTCAGTTGTGTCCGACTCTTTGAGACCCCATGAACCACAGCACGCCAGGCCTCCCTGTCCATCACCAACTCCTGGAGTCCACCAAAACCCATGTCCATTGAGAGCCAATAGTGAGGAACCAGCGCTTTCCTTCCTTCAGACAGCTGGTCAACCCTAGAGCTGCTGCGACCATTTGTGGCCATCCGAGGACAAAGTCTGTGCTGAAGGCTGCAGGATGGAGAGACAAGAAGCACCAAAATGCTCTGATGGGTGGGGTCCCTGGACCACTAACCTGCAGCCTGCCCTACCACAGGACCTGCCGTTACATGAGACGGTAAACTACCTTCTTGTTTAAGTTGGCTCAAGTCAGGCATGGTTGTTGTTTTAACTTTATTTTGAGATATTATTACCTCCAGGAAAGTTGCAATATTAGTAAAGAAAACACCTATATACTTTCAGTCACTAATTTTTAAATGTTTGTGTGTGTGTGCATGCATACACTTGTTTTCTGGATTATACTAGAATGGACTACGTATTCATGTCCCTTTATACTTTAGACCTCTACTTCATCAGTGTATTTCCTAAGAACATGCATATTCTTGTTCATGGTCCAGTTATCAAAGTCAGGGACATTTACATTGATATAATACTTTTATTTATGCCACAGTCCATATCCTAATTCTGTCAATAGTCTCAATGATGTCCTTTAAAGTGTGTTTTCTTTTCTTTCTAGCACAAGATCTAATTCAGGATGAATAACTGTCATATGTTTAATCTCTTTTAATTTTGACTTCTCAACCTTTTAAAATTTTTCATGATGTCATTGCTCTTTTTAACAGACTAGTTATTTTATAGAATGTCCCTCAATTTGGTTTGTCTAATGTTTCCTCATAATTCTGAACTGAACTGAATGTTTTCTCATGATTAGATTCAGACTGGTTTTTCCAGTAGTCATGTGTGGATGTGAGATTTGGACCATAAAGAAGGCTGAGCACCAAAGCATTGACACTTTCGAATTGTGGTGCTGGAGAAGATCTTGAAAGCCCCTTGGACTGCAAGGAGATCACACCAGTCCATCCTAAAGGAAATCAACCCTGAATATTCATTGGAAGGACAGATGCTGAAGCTCCAATCCTTTGGCCACTTGATGTGAAGAGCAGACTCATCATAAAAGACCCCGATGCTGGGAAAGATTGAAGGCAGGAGGAGAAGGGGGCAACAGAGGATGAGATGGCTGGATGGCATCACCAACACAATGGACATGAGTTTACGCAAACTCCAGGAAGATAGTGAAGGACAAGGTGTGCTTGTGTTCATAGGGTGCGCTGCAGTTCATAGGGTCACAGAGCCAGACACAACAACTGAACAACAGCAATATATTTATGACTGGAATTATATGTGACATTAAATATTTATATATGATGAGGTATCCTTCTAGGGTACCACAAGGGAAGCCATGATACCTTTTTGCCCCTAGTTTTGATCACTTGGTTAAGGTGTTATCTGGTTTCTCTACCCAATGTTTATTACTTTTGTAATAACCTTTTGTAATTAATATGTAATTAGTGGAGAGGGAAATGGCAACCCACTGTAGTACTCTTGCCTAGGAAACCCCACGGACAGAGAAGCCTGGCAGGCTATAGTCCATGGGGTTGCTAAAGAGTCAGACAGAACTTAGCGACTAAACAACTAAATAGAGCTTAGCGACTAAACAATAGTGGGAACATAGTTTGAGACACATAAGTATTCGTATGTGTCTTATTAAAGCCCCTCCCGTATTTAGCATCCATGACCATTCTTGCCTGAACCAATTTTTACTATGACAAGGGTTGGCTTTTTTGTTTGTTTTTTTTTGATAGATGTGGCCCCAAACCTTCTAACCCAGGGGTCCCCAATCTCTGGGCTACAAACCGGTATCTCCTGTCCATTCAGCAGCAGCATTAGATTAGAAATAAAGTGCGCAGCAAATGTAATGCGCTTGAATCATCTCAAAACCATCCCTCCAACCCGCCCCCCATTCGTGGGAAAATTGTTTTTCATGAAATTGGTCCCTGGTGCCAAAAAGGTTAGGGACCGCTGTATAACCAACATCTTAAAAAGTGCTTGGTATGAAAAATTGAACCTTGTCCTTTTGAACTAAAGAGAAAAGGAAATTTTTTGCAACCTGTCAGGTCAGGGAGGGCTCAACCCCGCAACTGGCTGGCAGCATGCGAGTATCTGGCAAACAGGGGCCAGAGAGCTTTGGAGCTGCGAGTGGGGGCCCCAGAGTTCCTCTCCTGGCAAGCTCCTCTTTGTTTGCTTTATAGGAAGATTTTTTTCCCAATTTTTCTTTCTCTAGCACAGACATTTTGCTCTGCTCCTTGCCTTCATTTCCAACAGCCTCCAGGATGTTTCCATTTGGATGTCCTGTCGTCACCTTAAACTCCACGTGAACAAGGTCATTTCCGGTGTTCCTCCAGTGTCGTCATAATTATCCCAGTCACTCAGGCTGGAAACCCGAGTCACCTTTGATGTTTGGTATCTCCTTCTCTCTCATCACTGTCCATCAGTCCCCAAACCCTGTTGTCTCATTCTTCCTGCATCTCTCACAGCCCCCCAGCTTTCCTTCCCACGCGTACTGCCCTCCCCTGGCCCGGGCCCTCTTGGCATCCTGTCTAGATTGCTGTTCAGAACAGCTCTGCCTCCAGACTTTACCAGGCCTAACCCGTCTTGCACACATTCTTGCCAGATGAATCACTCCAAATTGCTTTTACCAAGCCACTGTCATTCTCAATATTCTTCAACAACTCACCATTAGGTAATGCGACTAGGGTTTTCTCAGTCCGGTGTCAACAACCCTTGTAAATTCATTCAGCTCACATACCTCACCGGCTCTGAACTCCTATGGTATTCTCTGCCTGCAATGTGTTTATTTATTTCTTGCTCACTTATCATCTTGCAACATCTTTGCTCTGCCAAAGTAATTAAGAATGTGAACTATGGAGAAAAAAAAAAAGAATGTGGGCTCTAGAGCACAATACCCTGAGTTGAAATCCTGACTGCCATTTCTTGACTGAGTTACCCAACTTCTCTGTACCTCCATCCATCAGATGAAGATATTAATATGATTCACTTTATAGGATTTGATGTAATGAATAAATGACTTTTTATGTAAAAAGTGGGCTTCCCTGATAGCTCAGTTGGTCAAGAATCCACCTGCAATGCAGGAGACCCTGGTTTAATTCCTGGGTCGGGAAGATCCGCTGGAGAAGGGAAAGGCTACCCACTCCAGTATTCTTGGGCTTCCCTGGTGGCTCTACTGGTAAAGAATCTGCCTGCAATGCGGGAGACCTGGGTTTGATCCCTGGGTTGGGAAGATCCCCTGGAGAAGGGAAAGGCTACCCACTCCAGTATTCTGGCCTGGAGAATTCCATGGACTCTATAGTCCATGGGGTCACAAAGACTCGAACATGACTGAGTGACTTTCACTTAACTTCACTATGTAAAAAGTAGGACTTCCCTGATGGTCCAGTGGTAAAGACTTGGCACTTCCACTCCTGGGGTCATGGCTTTGATCCTTGGTCAGGAAACTAAAATCCTGCGTGCCTTGCAGCACAGCCAGTAAATAAATAAGTACTTGTAAACATAGCATGGCTATATGATCCAGCAAATCTATTTCTAGATGTGTACCCAAAAGAATTAAAGGCAGGGACTTGAACAGATACCTGCACATCAAAGTCTGTAGCAGCATTTTCACGATGATCGAAAGGTTGGAACAACCCAAATATCCTTCGGTTAATGAACGGATAGACAAAATATGATATCACATACAGTGGAATACTATTCAGCCTTAAAAAGGACTGAAATTCTTATAGATAATGTGTATCAATTCAGTTCAGTCGCTCAGTCATGTCCAACTCTTCACAACCCCATGAATCGCAGCACGCCATGCCTTCCTGTCCATCACCAACTCCCGGAGTTCACTCAGAGTCACATCCATTAAGTCAGTGATGCCATCCAGCCATCTCATCCTCTGTCGTCCCCTTCTCCTCCTGCCCCCAATCCCTCCCAGCATCAGAGTCTTTTCCAATGAGTCAACTCTTCGCATGAAATGGCCAAAGTACTGGAGTTTCAGCTTTAGCATCATTCCCTCCAAAGAAATCCCAAGGCTGATCTCCTTCAGAATGGACTGGTTGGATCTCCTTGCAGTCCAAGGGACTCTCAAGAGTCTTCTCCAACACCACAGTTCAAAAGCATCAATTCTTCGGCGCTCAGCCTTCTTCACAGTCCAACTCTCACATCCATACATGACCACAGGAAAAACCATAGCCTTGACTAGATGGACCTTTGTTGGCAAACTAATGTCTCTGCTTTTGAATATGCTATCTAGGTTGGTCATAATTTTCCTTCCAAGGAGTAAGCGTCTTTTCATTTCATGGCTGAAGTCACCATCTGCAGTGATTTTGGAGCCCCCCAAAATAAAGTCTGACACTGTTTCCACTGTTTCCCCATCTATTTCCCATGAAGTGATGGGACTGGATGCCATGATCTTTGTTTTCTGAATGTTGAGCTTTAAGCCAACTTTTTCACTCTCCACTTTCACTTTCATCAAGAGGCTTTTGAGTTCCTCTTCACTTTCTGCCATAAGGGTGGTGTCATCTGCATATCTGAGGTTATTGATATTTCTCCTGGCAGTCTTGATTCCAGCTTGTGTTTCTTCCAGTCCAGCGTTTCTCATGATGTACTCTGCATATAAGTTAAATAAACAGGGTGATAATATACAGCCTTGATGTACTCCTTTTCCTATTTGGAACCAGTCTGTTGTTCCATGTCCTGTTCTAACTGTTGCTTCCTGACCTGCATACAGATTTCTCAAGAGGCAGGTCAGGTGGTCTGGTATGCCCATCTCTTGAAGAATTTTCCACAGTTTATTGTGATCCACACAGTCAAAGGCTTTGGCATAGTCAATAAAGCAGAAATAGATGTTTTTCTGGAACTCTCTTGCTTTTTCCATGATCCAGCGGATATTGGCAATTTGATCTCTGGTTCCTCTGCCTTTTCTAAAACCAGCTTAAACATCAGAAAGTTCACGGTTCACATACTGCTGAAGCCTGGCTTGGAGAATTTTGAGCATTACTTTACTAGCATGTGAGATATATAAATCTCAAAAAATTATGCTAAGTGAAAGACATAGATGCAAAAGGAAAAATATTGTATGATTCCTCTTATGTGAGGTACCTGGACTAGGCAAATTCACGGAGACAGAAAAGTAGAATAGAGGTTCCAGGAAGGAGAAATGGGGAGTTACTATTTAATGGACGTAGAATTTCTGTTTGGAAAGATGAAAAACTTTTGAAAATGAATAGTGCACAACACTGAAAGTAATTAATGCCGCATGCGTGCTAAGTGGCTTCAGTCATGTCCAACTCTTTGGGATCCCATGGACTGTGTAGCTCGCCAGGCTCCTTGGTCCATGAAATTCTTTAGGCAAGAATACTGGAGTGGGTTGCCATGACCTCTTCCAGAGGATCTTCCCAACCCAGGGATTGAACCCATGTCTCTTACATCTCCTGCATTGGCAGGTGGGGTCTTTACCACTAGCACCACCTGAGAAGCACTAAATTGTAAACTTAAAAATGGTTAAAATGGAAATTTTTATTTTATGTGTATTTTACCACAATTTAGCCCCTCCCAAATGCTTAGAACAATACTTGGCATATATAAATGTTTAACATTTTTTAGCTGTTAACATTTATAATAATAAATAAACATTAATAAATAAATATTATCTCTCATATTTTTGGCTTTGTTAAAACTGAATAGATGTCAAAGCGAGAAGGTGGCAGCGGTTTGGAGATCACCGTGGCTGGACCACACGGATCCAACAGTATGACATTATCAGTGCCTCTGGAGTTGATCATGCTTAGGAAAATCGACTCGTTAAGTCAATTCCCTAGAAACGCAACTAGACCGTCAGATGTACATGCTCAGAAAGCCTCCTTGAAAAACAATCTCCCTGGGATCCTTTACTAGAGATCACACCAACTAGTTTTTTGCCCTTCAGCTGCCTTTTTTTCCAAATTGCAGGTGGATTTCCCCACCCGCACTCTGTTGAACATCCTGTCTTTAGCCAAGTTGTCATTGTTCTTTAGTTGCTAAGTCATGTCTGACTCTTTTGTGACTCCATGGACTGTAGTGCACAAGGCTCCTCCGTCCATGAGATTTCCCAGGCAAGAATACTGGAGTGGGTTTCTGTTTTCTTCTCCAGGGGATCTTTCCGACCCAGGGATCAAACCCACATTTCCTGCATTGCAGGGCATGTCTTTACCACTGAGCCACCTGGGAAGCCCTTAACCAAATTACAAAACCATTAATTCACTTATAAGCCCTTTTAGTTCTAAATCTGATAGTACACCCTTGAATGGCCCTCAGGGCTTCCTGAGTCTTCATTAGCAACACGCTGAACCCCTGAAGCCACTTTGAGGGGAAATACTTTTGCATCTGGCAAGTGTGTTCTTTTTCATTTCTCTGGGGAGGTAACCGTCTCCAAATTCTGATGATACCCGACAGACATACGCTGCCTACAATCTTGCTTTGCTGGTTAAAGCTCCTAATATTACTTGGGGCATCAATTCATTCATTCATCTAACAAGCGTTTATTGAGCATCTACTGTATATCAGGCATTGTGCTAGGTGCTGGAACAACAATAGTGGGCAAAATGGACACGTGCCTCCAGAGCAGACAACCTAGTCCGCTAGGAGTGGACGAAGGATGACCATAAGGCAGTGAGATTGATTTTCTAACCAGCAAGGGTAATTGAGGCATCCAGCTCTCCTCCAACGGTCCCAACAGGAGACGATACCTTCCTGCCCACCTCTAACCAAGCTGCCACTGCTCAGAGGGTTTGATTTTGTTTAACTTTTCCCATGAAATAGCTTTTGGAGCCTCTGGTGTATTCTTTTGAGTAACCTCAGTGGTGGCAAAACCCTGAACAGTTTACAGCAGATCTGACTTTCAGAAATAGTTAAAAGGTATTCAGAGTTAAGTCTGGGAAATAATTTGTACGATAAAGTAGGGAATAACACTGTTTGGAAAAAAAAAGTTTTTTGTTTTGTTTTGTTTTTTTTTAATGTAACTCTCTGGAGACTTCTTGTCGTGCTCAAAAACTGCATCTGGAAGCAACTCCAAAACTGGAAAGCCAAGAATTTTGGAGCCATGACAGCATCACTTCCAAAGGTGAAAGGGTGACTCTTATTTGGATACGAAGTTCCAGAGAATGGCTGGGTTGTTCATGCCACAACATTTGAGTTCCCTTTAAACTTGAGAGCCTATGGCTCTATTTTTATACCAAAAACAATCTCATGACTTCATGAACTCCCAGGAGGAGGAAGGGGCCTCAGGCAGCATCTTCCTAGCCCCCAGGCTGTGGCAACCACCTTGAGAACAGTTTAGTGCCAGGGTGATGGCCCAGCTCCAGGTGCCAATTCACATCCCAGCTCAATCCCTTGCACGTTGTGAGCCAGGGCAAATAGCTTAGTCTCTCTCTGCCCCAGTGTCATCTTTAGAATAGGAATAATAATAATTGAGACTACCTTGCAACCACTGCAGAAGATAGCTGTGAAAAAGAAATGAGTTAGGACATTGTAAGACACTGAGAATAGTGCCTGGCACACAGTCAGGCTCAGGAAGTGAACGAGTGATTTCTATTGTCAGTTCTTCAGGAGCAGGGACCAGGCATGCTCTTTTGGGATTCAAATGGTTCCTAGCATGGAACTATCAACATAGTGCATGCGTGCATGCTCAGTCATGTCCAACTCTTTGAAACCCCATGGACCGTAGAGCCCATCAGGCTCCACAGTCCATGGGATTTTCCAGGCAAGAATACTGGAGTGGATTGCCATTTCCTCCTCCTCAACGTGGTACATGCTCAATAAAAACTTATTCCAGGATAAAGTGCATGTATGCATGCATACACACACACACATAGCCACGCCTCCAAGAGCTCTGTTTTCTGACATACACATCTATTTAAGCTCCTTTCGTCTTGGGTACTTTCACTGCAATAATGTCTCCCCTTCTGCCCAGGTGCAGTGACAGCAGGTGGGGCTGAAAGCAGGGTGAGCCAGGGGCAGGGTGGGATCAGGAAACAGGGCCCTCTGTTTTAAGCACTTGCTTCAGCTATTCCATGGGGCCCATCCTATTAGGACTGAAAACAAAGCCCTCCTGGTGTGCCAGGGTACCATCCCAAGGACCACTGGGGCCCAACTCATGGCAGTGAGACTGAACCCTGCCAGCCTGACTGGCTGCTCTAGAGAAGAGTGGCTTTTTCTTGGGGTCAAGTCATGTAGCTGCCTGATGCGTTGGGCACTGCCAGAGGCAGTGTGGAAAGGAAGCTGTGACTTACAGAGGACTCCTCGCCTCCGAGGCCTCTCTGTTGTCTCTGCAATGCCTCAGAGGCCTCTCCATCACCTGCAAGGGCCTCTGGGTCCCTAACCAGGTGGCTTCTCGCTGGCTTGGCTCTATTTTTAGACACTTGCAGTAGGCCAGACTATCTCCTGTTCTGAACATCCTCCCCAGCCACAGCAGAACTTACAGCAACTCAGGCCACGTCCATATTTTCTCCCAGAAATGACCATAAAGGTCACAGTGCAGGGTGAAAGGTCAAATGCTCGGGGGCCTCTCTGAGGGTGCGGGTCCTAAACTGTGGTGATGGTTTGCTCTTTTTTCTTTTAATAATTGTATTTACTTTTGTCTGTGCTGGGTCTTCGTTGCTGCAAATGCTTTACTCTAGTTGCAGGAGAGCAGGGGCTACTCTTGGTTGCAGTTCAGGGGCTTCTCATTGCAGTGGTTTCTCTTGTTGGCAGAGCGTGGGCTCTAGGGGACGAGGGTTTCAGGAGTCACAGCACATGGGCTCAGTAGTTGCAGATCCTGGGCTCTAGAGCACTGATTCAGTAGTTGTGGCACTGGGGCTTAGTTGCTTCGAGGCCTGTGGGATCTTTCCAGATCAGGGATGGAACCCATGTCTCCTGCAGCGGGAGGTGGATTCTTTACCACTGAGCCACCAGTGAAGCCCGACTGCTTACTCTTCATGCTTGATCTGGTGCAACTGTACCCAAACAGAGACTGGCACCATCTCCTAGGCCTCTGTCCCTCCAGGCCCCAGGGCAGCTGAATCCAGCCGTCTTCCTCAATTCATACTCCTCCCGCAGGCCCTAGGCAGGTCGTTCTCAAAACACAGGTGGCTTGTTAAAATCACCTGGGTGGCTTGTTAACAATTCAGAGGCCTGGGCCCCATGGTTAACCCATTAAATCAGAGTCTCGGCGGTGGAGCCAGGCGTCTGAATTATTGAAACAAGTTTCCACGTGATTCTGATTCACGCCAGAGTCAGTGCCTGCATCCATCAGGTTCTCTTTGATCCTCACTTCCTTGTTTGACTGAAACTGGAAACCCCTGAGGCTCTGACTGGACCCACATATGATTTCCGCCTCTCTAAAAAGTAAGGTTTTCTGTTGAAATTGTGCAGACAGCAGGTCTCCAACATGAAGAACTTCCTGATTGCCTAGGATTGGCATTTCCTGCATATCAGACTCTACTTTTTAAATATAAAACATGAGGGTGATTAGCAGGAGTGACAGAGTCAGGAGAGATGGCCTTGTCTGATTCACGTAAACCAGAAGTGTAGCTTGAGCGGCTATTCTAAGCCAGATATGATTCTACGCACCAGGGATCCAGCACTGAACAGGCCAGGCTGGGTCCCTACCTTCATGAAGCTGACATCCTAGTGAGAGAGACAGTCAATAAATGAGCAAATAAGTAAGCAAGATAATGTCAGGCAGTCATTGAATCAGGTTGTTCTCCAGCACAAGTAACGGCAGATCCCAAAGGACCGGGCTTAAATGATAAGGGTGATTTCTGGAACGTCCCTGGAGATCCAGTAGTTAAGACTTCATCTTCCAATGCAGAGGGTGGGGCTCGATCCCTGTTGAAGGGCTAAGATCCCACATGCCTTGTGGCCAAAAAACCAAAAACATAAAATAGAAACACTATTGTAACCAATTTGATAAAGACTTTAAAAATGATCCACATTAAAAAATCTTAAAAAAAAAAAAAAGAGTGCTTTCTTCCCCTACTGTTAGGGACTGAATTGGCCCCTGCCCCAAATCCTAACCCCCAGCACCTCAGAATGTGACTGTATTCAGAGGTAGGGCCTTTAAAGAGATGACTGACTGAGCTAAAATGAGGTCTTTGGGGCAGGTCCTGATCCTGTGTGACTGGTGTCTTTATCAGCAGAGGAGATTGGGACAGACAAGTGCAGGGGAAGCCCACGTGAGGACACAGAGACAAGGCGCTGTCTGCAAGTCAAGGAGAGAGGCCTCAGAAGGACCAACCCTGCTGACACTTTGATCTCAGGCTTCAAGCCTCCAGAGCTGTGAGAAAATAAATTCCCATTTGTTTAAGCCACCCAGTCTGTGTTACTTTATTATGGCAGCCCTGACAGACTAATACACCCACCCAATGAGAGCTGCTGAGGTCAGACAGCTTCGGGCTTGAAAAATGCAGGGGCTCAGAGCCTTCATCCCTTTCATCCTTTGGCTCTGTCTCTGCCTGGCCCTCAGCTCCTCACAGGGTTGTAAGCTGGTTGGTAAATTTCCAGGCGTCACACTCAGGACAACACTCCCCGGAAGGAAGGAGGAACTCTTCCAAGCCATGTGTCTCTCCTGCAGAAAAATAAAGCGTTTTCCAGGAGCCCCCTGTAGACTACCCTCACATTTCCTTGGCCAGAATGTCATTCTGTGCTCAGTCCCAAACCAAGCACTGGCAATGGGATGGGCAGCAGTGTAATTGGCTTAGATGAATTAGGATTTACTCCTGAGATGAGAGGGCTTCCTAAGAGGATCAGTGGTAAAGAATCTGCTTGCCAATGCAGGAGATGCAGAAGACTCAGGTTCTATCCCTGGGTTGGGAAGATCCCCTAGAGAAGGAAATGGCAACCCACTCCAATACCCTTGCCTGGAAAATCTCATGGACAGAGGATCCTGGTGGGCTATAGTCCATGGGGTCTCAAAGAATCAGACATGACTGAACACACATGAACACAAGCCTGAGATGAGGGTGAGGGCAGGAATTATCACCTGAACAAGTCAGAGTTCTGTGGGCAAGGTGGAAGGAGAAATAAGCCTTGGGGAGGCAGTTAACAGTGCCTGCTATGAAGTGCTCTGCAGAAAAGGAAAGCAGACTTTTCTAACATTTTTGTTCCTTTATTACTTACTTGACTTCATCGAGCCTCAGTTGTGGCACTCAGGATCTTCCTTGTGTAGTGTGGGATTTTTGTGTTGGCACTCAGAGTCTCTAGTTTTGGTGCATGGGCTTAGTTACTGCTCTACAGCATCTGAGATCCTAGTTCCTCCGTCAGGGATCAAACCCACGTCCCCTGAATTGCAAGGTGGATTCTCAACCACTGGACCATCAGGAAAGTCCCAAAAGCAGCCTGATGTGATAAAGAGCGATGGAGGTAAGGGTTGAAGGTGACAGGGTTAGACCAGGAGGCCGGGCAAGGCCTCTCTGAGAAGATGCTTCAGCTGATTTCCAGTTGAAAGGAAGGAGCCAGCAGCAAAAACCAGGGCTCAGAGCATCCAGGCAGTGGGGCTGCAGAGGCCCGGGAGTGTAAATAAGCTGGCTGTGTTCCATCAGTGGTAAGAAGTAGGACTGCATTACCTCCAGCAAGACCTTCCATTCCCTCCTCTCCTCCCTTTCTGCCTCAGTCTATCTACCTGAAGAGGGGGTTGAATGAAGATTGTCACCATGTGCTTGAGTCATCACTGGGGTGGACTCCATTCTGGCTATTGTCTCTTATGTCACAAAAGCAGAAAGCCCAGTAAAAACCACACAGGTGTTTTCTTCCAAGGAGGATGGGAAAACTCCACAAATGGAAGCCAGTCCAAGGATCCTTGTGGGTGAGGACCTGGACTTTTGAGCTTTCCTACTGGAGGAGAATTTGCAGAGTTTGATGAAGAAAAAGGTATATGCTTGGGTCCTTTGAGAAATGTGTGTGCAGGTCCTCCAGGAAGGTAAATTTCATGTGCCAGCTGTTCACATCCCCCTCTGTCTCATTCACATCACTTCTGCCTAGGCAGGGAGCAGGGGCGAGTGTGGGGAGCAGACCCCAGTCTCTCAGAACTCAGGGCTGTGCATCCAGCATCAGGGAAAAGGCATGGCCTCACCAGATGTCAGGCTGGAAGGGATGTCTGGTGTCATCCCTCTGCCTGCTTCATCTGCTGTTTTTCTTTTCTTTAACTACTAGTATGTCTTTATATTCTCATTCTTAAACAGTGAGCATAAAGCAGTCATACACAGAATAAATAAGGTAAAGTCCCATTGGCACATTGCTACGGCCACTTTGGAAGTTACCTTACTTCATCAAGTTGGGTATGTCCACATCCTGTGGCCCAGCAATCCCTCTCCTAGGTGTGCACCCAGAGAAACTCATGTGCTTGCAGAAGATGTGTGCAAGGATGTCTGTGGCAGTATTGTTGGTAGGAGCGCAAAACTGGCCACCGTACAATGTACGTGCTAAATCACTTCAGTCGTGTCTGACTCTTTGTGACCCTGTGGACTGTAGCCTGCCAGGCTCCTCTGTCCATGGGAATTGTCCAGGCAAGAATACTGGAGTGGGTTGCCATGCCCTCCTCCAGGGAATCTTCCTGACCCAGGGATCGAACCCAGGTCTCCTGCATATATGGAAAACTAAAGAAAGTAGAGGAAAGAGGTTCTCACTGGGTGGAGGAAAAGGGGCACAAAGCCATGTGTGGTGTGCCCTGTGGTAGGTGGGGTGGAAGGTGCATTGGTAGTCATTTTGTAAAATTGTTCTTCTTTTTTTTTCCTTTTGGCCACACCATGCAACATGTCAAATCTTAGTTCTCAGACCAGGGATTGAACCCATGACCCTTGTGGTGGAAACTCAGAGTCTTAGCTTTGGATCACCAGCTGCTGCTGCTAAATCATGTCAGTTGTGTCCAACTCTGTGAGACCCCATAGACAGCAGCCCACAGGCTCCCATCCCTGGGATTCTCCAGGCAAGAATACTGGAGTGGGTTGCCATTTCCTTCTCCAGTGCATGAAAGTGAAAAGTGAAAGTGAAGTCATTCAGTCCTGTCCAACTCTTCGGGACCCCATGGACTGCAGCCTACCAGGCTCCTCTGTCCATGGGATTTCCCAGGCAAGAGTACTGGAGTGGGTTGCCATTGCCTTCTCCATTGGATCACCAGGGGAAGTCCCTAAAATTGTTCTTTAAGGAATTTCTGCTTCTGGCAAGATGGAGTAGACAAAATTTTACCCATTCCTTCCACCACTATAATTAAAAAGTCTGGACATTAAATAAAAAGAAATATAAAAAGACTTTGAAAGGTAGAGAGAAGAAGGCCAGCTTCATGGGAACATCAGGCCCCAAGGAAGGACACACTGTGTGCTCTCTGAATCTTTCATTACTTCCTGTATCCCAGACCAAGCTGCAGGAGCCAGCAATGAGAATGGGCCCCGAGAAAGAAAATCCAGCAGATCCTGCTCTCCCTTGCTGCCCTTGGTTCAGTATCTAGCTCCAGTCCAATTAACTGTGGACATGGGTAGCAGTCTTGTCTAAATGATGGCTCCTACAAAAACTATAATTCAAAAAGATACATGCACCCTAATGTTCATAGCAGCACTATTTACAATAGCCAAGACAAGGAAGCAATCTAAATGACCATTGACAGAAGAATGGATAAAGAAAATATGGTGTGTATATATTTATATACACACAGTAGAATATTCAGTTCAGTTCAGTTCAGTCGCTCAGTCGTGTCCGACTCTTTTCGACCCTGTGAATCACAGCATGCCAGGCCTCCCTGTCCATCACCAACTCCCGGAGTTCACTCAAACTCACGTCCATCGAGTCAGTGATGCCATCCAGCCATCTCATCCTCTGTCGTCCCCTTCTCCTCTTGCCCCCAATCCCTCCCAGCATCAGAGTCTTCCAATGAGTCAACTCTTCGCATGAGGTGGCCAAAGTACTGGAGTTTCAGCTTCAGCATCATTCCTTCCAGAGAACACCCAGGACTTACTCAGCCATAAAAAAGAATGAAATAATGCCATGTGCAACACCTTGGATGGACCTAGAGATTATCATACTAAGTGGAGTAAGTCAGCAAGAGAAAAACAAATATCATATGATATGTGGATCCAAAATATGATACAAATGAACTTATCTACAAATCAGAAACAGGCTCACAGACATAGAAAACAAGCTTACAGTTACCAAAGGGGAAAGAGGGAGGGGGAGGGATAAGATAGGAGTTTGGGATTAACATATATAAAATGGATAAGCAACAAGGTCCTACCACACAGCACAGGGAACTATATTCACTGTAGTCGGTATCCTGTAATAAACCATAATGGAAAAGAATATTAAAAAGTATATATACATACATGTAGATGTGTGTGTGTGCTAAGTCACTTTAGTGTCTAACTCTGTGCGACCCTATGGACTGTAGCCCACTAGACACCTCTCTCTGTCCATGGAATTCTTCAGTCATGAATACTGGAGTGGGTTTCCATGCCCTCTTCCAGGGGATCTTCCCCACCTAGGGATCGAACCCACATCTCTTATGTTTCCTGCATTGGCGGGCAGGTTTTTTACCACTAACACAACCTGGGAAGCCCATGTATATATATATACACACATATGTATACACACACACACACATATATATATCTGAATCACTTTGCCATATACCAGAAACTAATACAACATTGTAAATCAGCCATATTTCAATTTAAAAAAAAGAACAAAGTATGGCTCCTTCTCAGAGTTGGTGATGGACAGGGAGGCCTGGCATGCTGCAGTCCATGGGGTCGCAGAGAGTCAGACACGACTGAGTGACTGAACTGAACTGAACTGATGGCTCCTTCAGCGCCTGTGAGAGCAGGCATGTTCCCAGAAGGGGACATGGGAGGGTGGGTCCTTAAAATATGCCAAGTGTAGAGGGAAACAAGTAAGCATGTAAATTGTAGTTGACTACAGTTGGTACCAATGAGCCAAGGTCTAGGTGAACCCAGGCCTGGGAGTTAGGGAAAGTTTCCCAGAGGAAAAGGTCATCTGCAGGAGGAGCAGGTGTTTGCCAGGGAAATACGGGAAGCGGGCATTCCAGGAGAGGACTGTGTGGGCAAGTGGAAACTGTTGTCAGAGGTCATGGCCTGCTCAGAGCAGGGAGACAAGTGCAGGAAGACTAAAGTAAGACTGGGGTGGCAGAGATGGGAGGGAGGCTAGGCGGGATCAGACGGCGAATGACTTTGTGGAGCCGGGCTTTATCCCACAGGCAACGGGAGCCAGACTACATTTATTACGCAGGGAGGTAACATGAACTATTGTTTTCTGGACTCAGGCTGCATGTTGCTCATAGGATCACCACTTCCTGCCATTGTTGGGCTCTGATACAACATCAAGGCTACTGCATGGGGTTCTTTTTCCTATGGGGGAACAGTCTTTCTTTTGGGGTGGGGGCCTTCTGTCCCCCTAATTCCAAACTCACCAGAAATATGTCTCCAATTGTGAGGGGGAGTTCAAGTAGATAGCCGGGAGTTTCATGGGAACGGGCACCCCATCTTTAGGACAATGGTACCTAGCTAGGGCTTTCAGGTGGCACCAGTGGTAAAGTAACTACCTGCTAATGTAGGACATGTAGGAAACCCATGTTCAATCCTGGGTCAGGAAGATCCCCTGGAGGAGGAAATGGTAAGTTACTCCAGTATTCTTGCCTGGAAAAGTCCATGGACAAAGGAGCCTGGCAGGCTGCAGTCCATGGGGTGGCAAAGAGTTGGACAAAACTGAACACAGCACAGCTATAGCTAAGCTGAAGGTTAGATTAGAGGAGAGCTTAGAAGAGGGGTCTATTAGGCAACTGTCCTAATCGCCAAGGGCGAGATCTAATCAGAGGTTAGGAAGACCTGATCCAGGCTAGCAGGAGATGGGGTGGGGGCATTGTGAGAGACATTCTCTGGTGGGATCATCCATGGCACTTGATAATCTCTGGGATGAGGATGAGGCAGAGAGAGGAGGCACCTAACGTGAGTGAGGGGGAAGAGAAGGGGCTTAGAACACACCAGCAGGCTGCGAGGTAGACACTGGATAAGGTTTTGAGCCTGCTATTTGGAGATTTCAAGCAGACAGTTGGAAATGTGGACCTGGAGCTCAAGAGAAAAGTTTTTACCTTCGCACGTCCTCCACACTTCAATCTATTCTACGTGTTTAGCAAAGATGTTGTAAGTCATCTGTTCCATCAATGTAACCACTGGCTGGTTTTGACGTCACTTCAGATCCTTCACTCAAGCTGTCTGGACCTGAAACTGTGGTCTCTGCCCAGGCAGGCTTTGGTTCTATAACTTATCTTTCAAAATCTGCCCCCATCTTTGAGTCTTTTCTGTTCAGTCAGCTCAGAGAACATCCTCTCAAATTGCCTCAGTGCATCTCCTTCCTGTGACCCTCTTCTTCAGTAACAGTCTAAGGAGCCCAGAGAATCAGTCTCACTCAGCCCTGGAAGAAAAGAAAGGAAGGAGCTGATGGAGAGGGTGGCAAGTAGGAGTGGCTGAAGCTCTGGTTTTCTCTCCCTCCAGATAGTCTTGCAACCTGTGTGTGGATTCCCTTTCCTTCCTTAGGCCCATGGTGGGGCTGTCTCTGATGCTTGAGCAGAAGTTCTACCTTGAAAGGCTTTACTCTACCACCTCTCCTGCCCCCCAAGGAATTCAAACACACACACACACACACACACACACACACACACACAACCTGGAAGGAGATGTTGCACCTCTTCTATCAGGTTCTCCAGTCAAGTTTGGGAGATAGAAATGAGCATTGCTCTCACCCTGCCCCCAGCTACCTATTAAATCTCTTGCTTCTATGGCTTCTACCTTTGGAGCCTCCCTGTGGCAGAGACACTCTCCATCTTCCTGTCCTCTCCTCTTTCCTTGCCTTCTCTAAGTGTCTTCCAATCCTAGAGCACCACGCCACACAACTGAAAAGGCTGGAGGTCTTAGCTCAGGCTGCTGTAATAGGAAAATAGATGGGTGGCTTAAACAACATTCATTTCTCACAGCTGTGGAGGCTGAGAAGTCCAAGATCAAGGTACTGGCAGATTAAGGTGTCTAATGAGGGCTGTCTTCCTGGTCACCTTCGTGCTGTGTCCTCACATAATTGGGAGAGAATGTTCTGGTCTCTCTCTCTGCTTACAAGGGCACTAATCCCAACATGGAATTAGTAGGCTCTATCCTCATGACCTCATCTGAACCTAGTTACCACCCAAAGGTCCTGCCTCCAGATACTATCACTTTAGGGGTGAGGTCTTCAACATGGACTTGGGGTGGACACAAGCTTCCAGCTCCTGGTACCCAGGCTCTCAGGTTGAGCATGGGAGAAGAGTAGGGTTGCAAGTACTTGCGCTCTAATATTTTTGACCCTGTCACATTCTGCTTCTGAATTTTATCTCTGTATATGTTTCTAAAACCATCCCATGACCTGCCTTCCTTTGTCACCACTAGATTGCAAACTGCTTGAACACAGGTAATACCTCTAAATTAAATGCATCTGAAGAGCCTGGTATACAATCATCTCTCTTCGGGAATCCTGACACCTAAGTGGATGGAAATCTGGGTCATGGCCTTGCTTGCCTCACTGAGTCAGAGGTGGTCTGCAGTGAGCAAACAGAGGTTCAAATCAGCTTTCCCACTCACTGCATGTGGTGAGCAATCCACTTCTCTCTTCTAAAAAATTAGAATAAATAACACCCGGCATGCCTTTTTTTTTTTACAGGATTCCTGTGAAAATGAAATCAAATATGGAAACACTTGTAAAAGCCCTATGTGAAGTGTGGAAAAATCCTAAACAGTGTGAGATATTGTGATTATGTGGGGCACTGGAAAGGCAAGAGCTCTATAGATAGATACGGGGTTCTATATAGATAGGATTGTATAGTTATCCTGTGTGACTTAATCCTGACTCTGTCCGGAGTGTCTGTTTGCCTATTTTCCCAGCTTACTAGTGATCCAAAGCTGTACTAGCTTGACTAGTGTTTGGCTGGGAGGCTAAGAGAGACAAGATACAGGGAGAATGAATGATGCTGGAAGCAGAGGTAAATGGGCAGACCTCACCTGGCTTCAGGACTGGCTGGGATTTTCCAGGGTGTATATCTTACCCTTCTTCATTCAACAATGAATGGCTGTCAGGGTTTGGGTCTGAGTTCACACAGAGAGAGTGCATAGCGAACTGACATGCCTGCAGACTCTGTGGAATACGGACTGTGGAACCTCTCTCGCTCCTCCTTCCACGTTAAACCATCAGCAACTCCTTTAACAGAACTTCCCTGGCAGTCAAGGGTTAAGACTCTACCCTTCCAATGCAGGAAGTATGAGTTCAACCCCTGGTTGGGGAACTAAGATCCCATATGTCCTTTGACCAAAAAAAAAAAAAAACAAACGGAATTCATCTAACATCCTGGGCTCTTTAGGTTTTGACACTACTATCTCCTTCCTGCTCCCGCTTTTTAAATATACACATTTTTAATTTTAAAAATTATTTTTATTGGAGTATAATTTATAGTGTTGTGTTAGTTTCTGTTGTACAGCAAAGTAAGTCAGTAAATCTACTCTTTTTTAGATTTTTTTGCCCATTATAGGTCATTACAGTTGAGTAGAATTCCCTGTGCCATACAGTAGGTCCTTATTAGTTATCTATTATACATAGAGAGAGGAGAAGGCAATGGCACCCCACTCCAGTACTCTTGCCTGGAAAATCCTATGCCGGAGGAGCCTGGTGGGCTGCAGTCCATGGGGTCGCTGAGGGTCAGACACGACTGAGTGACTTCACTTTTTTCACTTTCATGCACTGGAGAAGGAAATGGCAACCCACTCCAGTGTTCTTGCCTGGAGAATCCCAGGGACGGGGGAGCCTGGTGGGCTGCCGTCTATGGGGTCCCACAGAGTCAGACATGACTGAAGTGACTTAGCAGTAGCATATACATAGTGAAGCTTCTCAGGTGGCTCAGTGATAAAGAATCCGCCTGTCAATGTAAGAAACACAAAATACTTGGTTTCATTCCCTGGGTAGGGAAGATCCCCTGGAGAAGGAAATGGCAACCTACTCTAGTATTCTTGCCTAGAATAACCCATGGACAAAGGAGCCTGGAGGACAGTCTGCAAAAGAGTCAGACACAACTGTGCACAGCAAGCAGCATATATATATACATATAGTAGTGTGTATATGTCAATCCCAGTCTCCCAATTTATCCCTCTCCCCTCTCCTGCTCTTTAATTATGTTTCTTCTCCTTCTTCCCTAAATACCTCTTCCCATGCCCCAAATCCTGCCTTAACCTTGCTCACTTACCTGTTCTTAGGCTTTGGCCAAAGGGTCACCTCCTCCAGGAAGCCGCCCTGAATTCCTCACTTTGGGTTAGGGGTCCAGACTGAGCATCCCACACAGGTAGCAGATATGAACTATTCAACAATTAGGTACCAATTATGGTACTTTAAAAATGTTCTTGACATTAACTAGAACTACCTCAAGCCCACCCACCTAAATTGAAGAGAAATTCGATACCAGTTGTTCCAGAGATGGGTTCCACTCCCTTGGCTCATTGGTCAACTCTGGAGTGCTTAGAAGGGGTCCCCCGGACTCCCCATGCTCCAGCCGGAAGAGGCCTGGTTGGTTCTGCTGCTTCAAGCCCTGTTCCCCACTGACTCTCTGTCACTGCTGTCCCATGGATCCTACAGCCTCCTTCTCCAGCTCCCTGCTCATACCTTAAGGATGTCCCCCATGGAGGCTGGCTCCACAGCATCTCCACCCTTCTCTAAACTCTGAGAGCTCTCCCACCCAGTTCTTCCTAGTGCCTGAAGCTCTCCTCAGAGATGGGCACAATAAAGGACAGAAATTGTGTGCAGTTAACAAAAGCAGCGGAGAAGGCAATGGCACCCCACTCCAGTACTCTTGCTTGGAAAATCCCATGGACAGAGGAGCCTGGTAGGCGGCAGTCCATGGGGTCGTGAAGAGTCTGATACGATTGAGCAACTTCACTTTCACTTTTCACTTTCATGCATTGGAGAAGGAAATGGCAACCCACTCCAGTGTTCTTGCCTGGAGAATCCCAGGGACGGGGGAGCCTGGTGGGCTGCCATCTATGGGGTCGCACAGAGTTGGACACAACTGAAGCGACTTAGCAGCAGTAGCAGTAACAAAAGCAGAAGATATTAAGAAGAGATGGCAAGAATACATAGAAGAACTATACAAAAAAGATTTTCATGACCCAGATAACCATGATGTGATCACTCACCTAAAGCTAGACATCCTAGAATGAGAAGTCAAGTGGGCCTAAGGAAGCATTGCTACGAATAAAGCTAGTGGAGGTGATAGGATTCCAGTTGAGCTATTCAAATCCTAAAAGATGATGCTGTGAAAGTGATGTACTCAATATCCCAGCAAATTTGGAAAAAGCAGTGGCCACAGGACTGGAAAAGGTCAGTTTTCATTCCAATCCCAAAGGACGGCAATGCCAAAGAATGTTCAAACTACCTCACAATTGCATTCATCTCACATGATAGCAAAGTAATGCTCAAAATTCTCCAAGCCAGGCTTTAACAGTATGTGAACCGTAAAATTCCAGATGTTCGAGCTGGATGTATAAAAGGCAGAGGAACCAGAGATCGAATTGCCAACATCCGTTGGATCATTGAAAAAGCATGAGAGTTCCAGAGAAACATCCAGAGAGAATACAGTCAACATTCTGCTTTGTTGACTACACCAAAGCCTTTGACTGTGTGGATGACAACAAACTGTGGAAAATTCTTAAAGAGATGGGAATACCAGACTACTTTACCTGCCTCCCGAGAAATGGATCCTACAGGTCAGGAAGCAACATTAGAACTGGACATGGAGCAACAGACTGGTTCCAAATAGGGATAGGAGTACATCAAGGCTGTATATTGTCACCCTGCTTATTTAACTTTTATGCAGAGTACAGCATGTGAAATGCCGAGCTGGATGAAACACAAGCTGGAATGAAGATTGCCATTAGAAATATCAATAACCTCAGATACACAGATGACATCACCCTAATGGCAGAAAGCGAAGAAGAACTAAAGAGCCTCTTGATGAAAGTGAAAGAGGAGAGTGAAAAATTTGGCTTAAAACTCAACATTCAGAAAACGAAGATCATGGCATCCAGTCCCATCACTTCATGGCAAATAGATGGGGAAAAAATGGAAACAAATCTTGGATTCCAAAATCACTGCAGATGGTGACTGCAGCCATGAAACTAAAAGACACTTGCTCCTTGGAAGAAAAGCTATGACAAATCTAGACAGCATATTAAAAAGTACAGACACTAGTTTGCCAACAAAGGTCTGTCTAGTTAAAGCTATGGTTTTTCCAGTAGTCATGTATGGATGTGAGTTTAGTACTATAAAGAAAGCTGAGTGTCAAAGAATTGATGCTTTTGAACTGTGGTGTTGGAGAAGACTCTTGAGAGCCCCTTGGATTGCAAGATCCAACCAGTCCATCCTAAAGGAAATCAGTCCTGAATATTCATTGGAAGGACTGATGCTGAAGCTGAAACTCCAATACTTTGGCCACCTGATGTGAAGAGCTGACTCATTAGAAAAGGCCCTGATGCTGGGAAAGACTGAAGGTGGGAGGAGAAGGGGACAACAGAGGATGAGATGGTTGGATGGCATCACTGACTCAATGGACATGAGTTTGAGCAAGCTCCAGGAGATAGTCAAGGACAGGGAAGCCTGGTGTGCTGCAGACCATGGGGTCACAAAGAGTCAGACATGACTGAGGGATTGAACAACAAATATAACTGAATCACTTTTCTATACACCAGAAGCTAATATAGCATTGTAAATCCACCATACCTCAATTGAAAAAAAAAGAATCAAACCTTCACAGCTACCACAACTCTGGCAAAAAAACTGGGCACTGTGGCCCAGCCAACTTGACACATGAAATTAACCATTGAGGAACTTTCCTGGAGAAGGGGAAGGGGAAGGGGACGACAGAGGATGAGATTGGTGGATGGCATCTCCAACTCTATGGACATGAGTTTGAGTAAGCTCCAGGGGTTGGTGATGGACAGGGAAGCTTGGCGTGCTGCAGTCCATGGAGTCGAAAAGAGTCAGACACGACTGAGAGACTGAACTGAACTGAACTGAGGCTCTCCTGGGTCTGGCTGATGCCGCTTTCCTACCCCCTGAACCTCCACCCTTTTCTTAGACAAAGAAATCTAATCTCACTCATACGAGATTACACAAATGACCCTCACCACTTCCTGTGGTCACCTCCTACAGGTGAAGATTTCTCAGGAATCTCTTTGTGACCCCACAGGCTGTGGTTCGTGGGCTCCTCTGTCCATGGGATTTCCCAGGCAAGAATACTGGAGTGGTTGCCATCTCTTCCTCCAGGGGATCTTCCCAATCCAGGGATCGAACCTGCGTCCCCAGCGTCTTCTGCATTGCAGGCAGATTCTTTACCACTGAGCCACCAAGGAATCTGAATAGAGGCCTGCTTACCATCCTGAAAGGGGGAAACGTCTTCCATTCTCTTCTAGGGCATCCACAGAGGCAAAATCCAATTCTTAAGAGATTACTCTGTTTCAATGTCGCATGTTTACATCTCATCCAAACCAAAAAGAAAAGAAAACAAGAAAAAGAAGGTTCATTTGTACTGTAATTACTCATTTCACTCTCTTTAAAAATAGCTTTATAACTATCTTGAGGACAGATCTTTCTATTCCCAAGATGAGTGCTTAATAAATAAATGTTGGGTGAACAAATGAATTGCCTGTGGAATTCAGAACTCAGTGCAATCTTGTACTCACCAGCCATGTTACAAGCCTTAAACATCAAGGTCTATTTGGCATTCTTTTTTACTGACAGAGAACTCCTGCTTTTCAGAGCTTGAGAGCAGCTTGTCTCCTAGACTGGGGAACAAGTTTGTCTGAGACAGAATGCTTGTATAGGAATTTTATATCATGTGTGGCCAAGTCTTTGTCAGCTTGTGAACATCAGTTTCATGGTCGGTCAATAGACTTGACCTTCGTGATTCCAGGCAGTTAATAGCCAGTGTCAATAATTTAACAAATCATTTAGTAAAACTTGAGAACAGTTTCATCTGAGGAAAGCACTGGAAGGCCATTCACGTGCTTGGGCAAGTTTTTCATTTGTTCATGTGTTTATGTAAGTGTGTTGGGGTGGGGGGGGCGGTTGTTTTGTTTTTGTTGTGCTTTGTTTTGGACTTGCTCCATCAAAACCTTGGCTTCAGGGTGTTAATAAAACAGACCAAATATTAATAATAAACAGTTGAATCAGCAGTGCCCCAGAAACCAAGGTGCCATGGGATGAAATGTTTCCACCTGTGCTGAAAAAGAACATAAGAAGCCCAAATGACCACAGCAAGCAGAGTTTTCATTCCAGAAGGTAGGCAGCCTAAGGAGGGCTGCTTGGCACACTGTTCTTGGCACCTGTGACTCCAGACCTCCACCCTCCCCCTGGAAACACAGAAAGGCTCCGGAAGGCACTTAGTTATCTCAATAACAGGCAAAGTGTAATCCCTCGGTGAGACAAATTTAATTCCAGTGATTTGTGTGTGAGAGCTCAAGGGATACCAATCAAAACCCAGCTGGTTTGAGAGAGTAAGGTATCTAGTAACCAACAAACAAGTTGGTTATTTCTCCAAAACAGGTCACACCAAACACATTTATACACTCTTTTCTTTTTTCCTTGACTTAATTACTGATCTGGTAGATAGCTGGAATGCAGTGGGAAGCAAACCCTCCAACTATAATCAGAAACACTCCCTCCTCGATGCTAAAGCAGCCGCTCTCAGGTTAGACGTGAGCTTGTTGTACCTGGGTGACAGCAGGTGGGTGGTTGGGGGGAGAGCACCAGAGCACCAGCTGGGGGAAGTGGAAGGCTCCTCGCGGAAAGGGGCCTGTGGGAAACCCGTGCCCGGTGGGGACACTGTGTATCTGCCACACACAGAATCCAACGAAGAGGGGATTTCTCTGTTGGTCCAGTGGTTGAAGCTTTGCTTTCCAATGGGTGCAAGTTTGATCCTTGGTCAGGGAGGGAGCTAGACATGCCTTTTGGCCAAAAATCCAAAACATAAAACAGATGCAATATTGTAACAAATTCAACAAAGGCTTTAAAAATGGTCCCTATCAAAAAAAAAAAAATCTTTAAAAAAAAAATGCAACAAGGAGAAATGAAGAGGATGGGGAGTCATTGGTGGATTGAATGCCTGTCTGCTACAGGAATCCCCAAGGGCTTCCTTAGATGGTAAGGAAGTTGAGGAGAAAAATTCTCCGCGTGAACCTGGGCAGTGGCCTCCTGACAGAACTGAGGAAAAGGGCCTGGTGAAATAACAAAGAAGGTGAAGAACTCCATCTAAGCATCAGTTAACAACTAATTATTGAGCACATGATTACAAAGGCCAGTGACTCTGCTGGGTGCCAAGAATAGATTGTAAGAGAGATCTGATTACACCCTCATGGAGCTTCCTGTACTGTGAGAGAGCTGGACATCGGTTAATTAATTCTACAGAGACAGTCATGGACTTTGACATTCCACAAATAATTCTAGTCTCCTGGTACTGGCCACTTGCCACCAGCTGCTTTCTCCAACTATGACCAAAGACAGATTCAGCTCAAACGCAACATTCTGAAGATCTCACAGGATTATCTCCTTTCTTCTCTCAACGCCCAGAGAGGCGAACTGTTCGTGAACAAAATTAAGCTCATTTGGGATGGAGGTGGATGTCAATTATTGGTATAAATGTTATTGCTGGTGGCTGTAAAGCAGCCACTTGATTTCTGAAAATCAAGACTCTCCCTGGTGGCTCAGATGGTAAAGAATCTGCCTGTGATGCAGGAGATCCGGGTTTGATTCCTGGGTAGAGAAGATACCCTGGAGAAGGGAATGGCAACCCACTCCAGTGTTTTTGCCTGGGAAATCCCATGGACAGAGGAGCCTATCGGGCTGCAGTCCATGGGATCACAAAAAGTTGGATACTACTGAGCAACTAAAACACATATACACATGGAGTTTTGCCCAGGGGCTCCACTTTATTTGAAATGTAACTTAAGAAATTCTTAAAACTTAGTTGTATGCGTAAGCATGCAGTGCTAATTACAGTTTGTTGTTGTTATTCAGTCGCTAAGTCACGTCCAGCTCTTTGCAACCCCATGAACTACAGCACGCCAGGCTTCCCTGTCTATCACCATCTCCCAGAGTTTGCTCAAACTCTCATCCACTGAGTCGGTGATGCCATCCAACCATCTCATCCTCTGTTGACCCCTCTTCCTCCTGCCCTCCATCTTTCCCAGCATCAGGGTCTTTCCCAATGAGTTGGCTCTTCCCATCAGGTGGCCAAAGTATTGGAGCTTCAGCATTAGTGCTTCCAATGAATACTCAGGGTTGACTTCCCTTAGGATTGACTGGTTTGATCTCCTTGATCTCCTTGTTTTAATAATAATAACAACAATAATAAAGCATACAAGTGCTCAGGAACCTCTCAACAGTTAAATGCATCTACATGATGGAATAGTTTGCAACAGCTAAAAACAATTGGAGCAGGTGGTCATGATCTAGTAAGTGAAAAAAATTGATACAAACTCATATATACAATATACTTCAACTATGTAAAAATATATGAACATAAAAATGAGAATATGCCAAATATTAAGGAAGTTTGCTCTGAGAAGTGAGATTACACATGACTGCAATTTTTTTTTTTTCCCACATGTTTTAAGCTTTCCCCCCTGGGAGGAAATCACTTTTAAAATCAGAAAAGGGTTATTACCAATGAAAAAGAATAATTTCAGGCCTATAAACAGCTGTAGTTGAATTTGGAATTCTAAGTTTTTCCTCTGTTTTCCTGCTGCCTCCCTCTTCGCTTTGTTTCCATTTGAGGAACTAAGGGCCTGCAAGGTGAGGGTGAGTATTTGGTTTAGTAAGTTTTGAAGGGCCTCCTGGCACCCCTGGAAAACAGCCACTCCCCAGGGCTTGGCCACCCTCTGAGGGAGGAGAGCAGGTGTCTCCACACCCCACTGGTGGGGGAGGAGGAGAGGGAAGGGGAAGGGGAGGAGGAGGAGGAAATGGAGGGGAAGGGGAGAGGGAAGGGAGAGGAGGGAGAGGAGGAGAGGGAGGGAGGAGGAGGAGGAGATGGAGGGGGAGGGGAAGGGAAGGGAGGGGGAGGGGAGGAGAAGGGGAGGGGAGGAGAAGGGGATGGAGGGAGGAGGAGGGGAAGGGAGAGGAGGGAGAAGGGAGAGGGGGAGGGGAAGGAAGGGGATGGGAGAAGGAGGGGAAGGGGGAGGGAGGGGAGGGGGAGGGGAGGGGGCAGGGCAGCTGGGGCTGGGCAGTAAAGTGTCTGGGGTGGGAAAGGCAGAGACTTTGCCTAGCACCTTTGTGGCTCAGCTGCTTGCAATACAGGAGACCTGGGTTTGATCCCTGGGTTGGGAAGATCCCCTGGAGAAGGGAAAGGCTACCCACTCCAGTATTCTCACCTGGAGAATTCCATGGACTATACAGTCTATGGGGTCGCAAAGAGTTGGACACGACTGAGCGACTTTCACTTCACTTCACTTCCTTACACTAAAGACAAGCATTCCCAGCAGCTACTGACTGTGTTCATTTTCTTCCTTTTCAAGGTGAGAAAGGAACATTTGCGAATTTGAGGTAAAACCTAGAAATCAGGAATGAAACAAGGGAAGTATCAAGTATGATAGATAAATCCTAGCTGAGTCTGGGCTGGGTGAACTGTTGTACCCAACTGGAGAAAATGTTAGTCGCTCTGTCGTGTCCAACTCATTGTGACCCCACAGAGCCCGCTAGGCTCCTCTTGTCCATGGAATTCTCCAGGTAAGGATACTGGAGTGGGTAGCCATTCCTTTCTCCAGAGGATCTGCCTGCAATGCTGGAGACCTCGCTTTGATCCCTGGATCAGGAAGATCCCCTGGAGAAAGGAATGGCTACCCACTTCAGTATCCTTACCTGGAGAATTCCATGGGCAGAGGAGCCTGGCAGGCTGCAATCCATGGGGTCACAAAGTGTCGGACACGACTGAGCGACTAACAATTTCACCTAAATGGTAAGCATTGGTAAACCAGTAACCAGCCTTCTCAGTGGAAGAGGCCAGGCCAGTGATTCTGAGACCTTCAGTGTGTTTCAGAAGCTCCTGGGTACTGGATGAGGGAGCTTTATCCCCTGTTTATGCGCTGGTGGAAAATCCTGGGCGAGGAGACAGTTAGACAATGCAGCACATACTGGGATCCTTCCACAGCGCAGGAGTGTTTCCAGTCTTTAATCAGTGCCAGTGAATACCAGAAGGTTTTCTTTTCAGGAGTTCAATATTCAAGCAGCCCAGGGATGAACAGGGCTGCAAACAAAGGCACAGCCAACCACTGAGGGGAGGAGGAGAAGAAAGGTGAGCACTAGGGCCTCCTGGGGAAACCGGGATTATCTATTTAGAGGTAGGAGGGAGAAGACGCTGGCCTCAGGGGACCAGAAAGTTTACCATTAACTTCAAGGGAGGTGGAGCCAGAGCCTCTATTTGTGTCCAGAGACGCAAATAAGGAAGGAATGGAAGAGAGATCTCTTAGGGCTGGAGTGGAAAGGCTTGAGGGGAAAACTCCAGACAGCCTTCCCTCCTTCCTCCTGCAGGTCCTCCAGTTCTACCCACCCCACTCCATCACCCTTTTCCAAATCACCTCTCTGTGCAGGTTAATTGGGTTTGTTTCCCCAGAGGGGACCATAAGAAGACACAGGTTGTCTTCGTTTTGTGTCACTGCCTCTCTGATTCATTCAGCAACTATTCCTCTGACCTGCTTCTTCTATCACTAATACCCAAACATTTTCAATTAGCAGGCCACTTCAGGAAAGGCAAAATAGCCCCTATGGAAGTGTGATTTATCTCAGTGCTGGCCAGATTTTTCTGTGTCACAGCACATGTCATGGAAACTTTAATATTTATATGACAGGAAGGATAAATTGATTGTGTAAGGCTGGAAGCTGTCACCAGGAGCCAGCTACTCCAGGGTTGCATGGGTTCATCTCCTCCACATGCCTGTAAACCACATCTTGGCACACTATTGGGAACCCCCAGTCTAACGCTTGGAGCCTGGCCACTAAAAAATAAAATCCCTAGAATTAATAAATGGAAGACATGTCTGTCAGAGACACAATGACCTAAACTATATGTCTTAAGTATTGGGTATGTGTGTGCTCAGTTGTGTCCGACTCTGCAACTCCATGAACTGTAGCCCACCAGGCTCTTCTGCCCATGACATTCTCTGAGAAGGATACTGGAATGGATTGCCATTTCCTACTCCAGGGGAATCTTCCCAGTCTTGGGATCAAACCCAAGTCTCCTGAGTCTCTTGCACTGGTAGGCAAATTCTTCAGTGCTGTGCCACCTGGGCACACATTTTCATTTTATGCCCGGAAGAAAACAAGGACATTTTAATAGGATGCTGAAGTCCCCACCTGTAGGCTATGCCTGGACTATGTTGGGAGAGCCCTGGTGGTCTAGATGTCTGTTCTAACCTGGGGGGAGAACTAAGGGCTTATCATCATTATTGTAATATCCATAGCAATATCCTTTTAACCACTACTGGTTCTGAACCAAAAGAGAACAAATCTTAGGAATGTGAAAAATTGAAATGAAAATATAACTTTCTTTCTGATAAAGCTAGATTGGAAAAATGTGGCTGATCCCTCCATCCAAACGGGCTTCCTACTTTTTCCACTCAGATTTAAACTTACCCACACAAGTCTTCAGCCAAGCAGCTGGATCACCACAGGGCAAACAACCCCCCATCCTTCCTGCCAGGATTGGCTGCTTACCCCATGGGGTGCGGGAGGTCTTGAGAATTCAAGTTATTTTTCCAATACCATTCCCTCCCAGAGAAACCAGCAGAAGTTTCTATTTAATGGGGCAGGAGAGGAATGCAGGGTGATGAAAACAGCCCAAAGAGCCCTTTGAGGGTTTATAAACCCTTTACCCTCAAGTACATGCTGAGTGTGGCTTGGCTTCCTGGAAAACAAAGCTTGGGCAGAGCCGAAGGGTTAATGTTTCAGTGCAGAGGTTGTCAGCCCTGAGCAGCAAAGTGAGGAAGAGAGGTGAGGCCAGGAAGGAGGGGAAGCAAACACAAGGTCATGCGTTATCAAACTGGCAGCAGCCTCACAAGAAAATACACTGAGCGGCTCCCTCCCTCCCTTGGGACGGCTCAGGGATTGGAAGAGTCAGTTGGGGAGAAAGAAGCAGGGCGAGCAACGGCCAGCCCCTCCTAGTCTCCTCTCCTTTTCTGGTCCAAGTTTACCCCCTGGCTGTTAACTCCCCTCATCTGGGTGGTATAAGCCCTCCGAACAGCAGCTGGGCAGGCAGAGGTCCTGGTGGCCAGCTGGGCTGGACTTGGATGCTGTCCCCTGGCTCCTTCGGGGCGGCTGAGGTCACACCTGACCAGGACAGCAGCTGTGGCTGCAGGGCCACAGAAAGAAGCCAGCACTTCTCTGGCTGGGAGGCAGGGCAAGATGAGACTGAAGGGAAAAAAAAGGTGGGGCTTAGTCAGTCTGGGAAGGTATATAAACTGGGTTCAGACAGTCCCTTAGGAAAATTCGTTTTGGGCCCCTGATGCTCTGGGCAGTCAGATGTCTTTTGACGGCAACTTTGGTAAGCACGGGCCGAAACAAAGAGCTGTGCTCTCTCCTGATGAAATGCTGCTGCAACTGTCTGCAAGGACCCAGAGCCTTGCCCGTTGGAGCCCACAACAACACAGGAGCCTGGGCCGTGGGTCCAACTGCTTACCAGGTAGCCAAACACATGGCATTGGTATGGCATGATTTTTTTTTAAGTGGAAGGAGAATCTGCTTTATTGTGTCATCAGAATATGATGATTTTTTTTAGAGGATCATTGCTTTACGGATGCTGTGTTGGTTTCTGCCATAGAGTAGTGTGAATCTGCCAGAACTATACATATGTCCCCCTCTCTCTTGAACCTTCCTCTTCCCCTCCACCATCCCACCCCTCTAGGTTGTTACAGACCACTGGGTGGAGCTCCCCGTGTTATACAGCAACTTCTCACTGAGTTTAGTCATCCAGTCGTTCCAACTCTTTGCGACCCCATGGACTATAGCCCACCAGGCTCCTCTGTCCATGGGATTCTCCAGGCAAGAATACTGGAGTGGGGTGCCATTTCCTTCTCCAGAGGATCTTCCTGACCCAGGGATCAAACTTGCATCTCCTGAATTGGCAGGCAGATTCTTTACCATCTGAGCCACCTGGGCTTCCCAACTACCCATTCGCTATCTATTTTACATATGGGTACGGCATCATTTTAAGTTACTTATTTATTTCAAGCTGTGTATGGTTTATTGTTTTTTTAGATAGAATTCTCATAGTTTAAAATTAATTCTTTTAAAATATACAGTTCAGTTGTTTTAGATCATTCACAAGATTGTGCAACCAGCAACATAATTAATTTTAGAACATTATCATTAACCCAAAAAGAAATCCCATACCCATCAGCCATCTCTTTCCATTTTCCATTCCCCCCAGGAAATCACTAATTGACTTTCCTTCTCTGTGAATTTGCCTATTTTGGACATTTCATGTCAGTAGAATTATGCAGTACGTGGCCTGTTGTGACTGGCTTCTTTACTGAGTCTGTTTTCAATGTTCATGCATGTTGTGGCATGTATCAGAACTTCAGTACTTTTAATGCCTGATTAGTAGTCCATCTTGGGCTTCCCAGGTGGTGCAGTGGTAAAGAACCACCTGCCAATGCAGGAGACATAAGAGACACAGTTTTGATCCTTGGGTCAGGAAGATACCCTGGAGGAGGGCATGACAACCCACTCCAGTATACTTGTCTGGAGAGTTCCATGGACAGAGGAACCTGGCAGGCTCCAGGGAATCATCTCGACCCAGGGGTCAAAACTTCGTCTCTTATGTCTCCTGCAAGCTTTTTGGGTTTTAATTTCTCTTGGGTACACACCTAAAAATGAAACTGCTGGGTCATACATTAACTACATGCTTAACTTTTTGAGGAACTGCCAGACTGTTTTCCAAGTGGTTGCACCATTTTACTTTCCTACTGGCAATCTATGAGGCTTCTACATATCCTCACCAGCACTTACTGTCTGTCTCCTTTATTATAGCCATCCAAGTGGGCGAGAAGTGTTTGCTGTTGTTGTTCAGTTGCTAAGTCATGTCCGATTCTTTGCAACCCCGTGGACTGCACCACACTAGGCTCTTCTGTCCTCTCCTATCTCCTGGAGTATGCTCAAAGTCACGTCCATTTAGTCAGTGTTGCTGCCTAACCATCTCATCCTCTGCTGCCCTTTTTTCCTTTTGTCTTCAATATTTTCCGGCATCAGGTCTTTTCCAGTGAGTTGGCTCTTCGTATCAGGAGTACGTCAAGGCTGTATATTGTCACCCTGTTTATTTAACTTATATGCAGTGTACATCATGAGAAACACTGGACTGGAAGAAACACAAGCTGGAATCAAGACTGCCAGGAGAAATATCAATAACCTCAGATATGCAGATGACACCACCCTTATGGCAGAAAGTGAAGAGGAACTAAAAAGCCTCTTGATGAAGGTGAAAGTGGAGAGTGAAAAAGTTGGCTTAAAGCTCAACATTCAGAAAACGAAGATCATGGCATCCGGTCCCATCACTTCATGGGAAATAGATGGGGAAACAGTGGAAAACAGTGTCAGACTTTATTTTTCTGGGCTCCAAAATCACTGCAGATGGTGACTTCAGCCATGAAATTAAAAGATGCTTACTCCTTGGAAGGAAAGTTATGACCAACCTAGACAGCATATTGAAAAGCAGAGACATTACTTTGCCAACAAAGGTCCGTCTAGTCAAGGCTATGGTTTTTCCTGTGGTCATGTATGGATGTGAGAGTTGGACTGTGAAGAAGGCTGAGCGCCGAAGAATTGATGCTTTTGAACTGTGGTGTTGGAGAAGACTCTTGAGAGTCCCTTGGACTGCAAGGAGATCCAACCAGTCCATTCTGAAGGAGATCAGCCCTGGGATTTCTTTGGAAGGACTGATGCTAAAGCTGAAACTCCAGTACTTTGGCCACCTCCTGCAAAGAGTTGACTTATTGGAAAAGACTCTGATGCTGGGAGGGATTGGGGGCAGGAGGAGAAGGGGATGACAGAGGATGAGATGGCTGGATGGCATCACTGACTCGATGGACGTGAGTCTGAGTGAACTGGTGATGGACAGGAAGGCGTGGCGTGCTGCGATTCATGGGGTTGCAAAGAGTTGGACACGACTGAGCGACTGATCTGATCTGATCTGATCAGGTGGCCAAAGTATTGGAACTTCAGCTTCAGCATCAGTCCTTTCAGTGAATATTCAGAGTTAATTTCCTTTAGGATTGACTGGTTTGATCTCCTTGCAGTCTAAGAGACTCTCAAGAGTCTCTTCCAGCACTACAATTCAAAATCATCAATTCTTTGGTGCTCAGCCTTCTTTATGGTCCAACTCTCACATGTGTACACAACTACTGGAAAAACCATAGCTTTGACTATACGAAACTTTGTAGGCAAAGTGGTTTCTCTGCTTTTTAATATGCTGTCTAGGTTTGTCATAGCTTTCCTTCCGAGGAGCAAGTGTCTTTTAATTTCAAGGCTGCAATCACCATCTGCAGTGATTTTGGAGCCCAAGAAAATAAAATCTGTCACTGCTTCCACTTTCCCCCCTTCTATTTGCTATGAAATGATGGGACCAGATGCCATGATCTTCGGTTTTTGAATGTTGAGTTTTAAGCCAGCTTTCTTCACTCTCCTCTTTCACCCTCATCAAGAGGGTCTTTAGTTCCTTTTCAATTTCTGCCATCAGAATGGTATCATCTGCATATCTGAGGTTGTTGATATTTCTCCTGGAAATCTTGATTCCAGCTTGTGATTCATCCAGGATGGCATTTCACATGATGTAATCTGCATATATATTAAATAAGCAGGGTGGCAATATACAGCCTTGATATACTCCTTTCCCAATTTTGAACCAGTCTTTTTTTCCATGTCTGGTTCTAAGTGTTGCTTCTTGACCCACATACAGGTTTCTTCAGTTCAGTTCAGTTCAGTCACTCAGTCATCTCTGACTCTTTGTGGCCCCATGGACTGCAGCACGCAAGGCCTCCCTGTCCATCATCAACTCCTAGAGTTTACTCAAACTCATGTCCATTGAGTCAGTGATGCCCTCTAACCATCTTATCCTCTGTCATCCCCTCTCCTCCCACCTTCAATCTTTCCCAGCATCAGGGTCTTTAAAATGAGTCAGTTCTTCGCATCAGGTGGCCAAAGTATTGAGTTTCAGCTTCAGCATCAGTCCTTCCAAGGAATATTCAGGAATGATTTCCTTAAGGATGGACTGGTTGGATCTCCCTGCAGTCCAAGGGACTCTCAAGAGTCTTCTCCAACACCACAGTTCAAAACCATCAATTCTTTGGTGCTCAGCTTTCTTTATGGTCCAACTCTCACATCCATACATGACTTCTGGAAAAACCATAGCCTTGACTAGACGGACCTTTGTTGGCAAAGTAATGTCTCTGCTTTTCAATATGCTGTTTAGCAACAACTTTACTTCCTAGGAGCAAGTGTCTTTTAATTTCATGGATGCAGTCACCCTCTTGCAGTGATTTTGGAGCCCCCCAAAATAAAGTCTGACACCGTTTCCACTGTTTCCCCATCTATTTGCCATGAAGTGATGGGACCAGACGCCGTGATCTTACTTTTCTGAATGTTGAGTTTTAAGCCAACTTTTTCACTCTTCTCTTTCACCCTCATCAAGAGGCTCCTTAGTTCTTCTTCACTTTCTGCCATAAGGGTGGTGTCATCTGCATATCTGAGGTTATTGATATTTCTCCTGTCAATCTTCATCCCAGCTTGCGCTTCTTCCAGCCCAGTGTTTCTCATGATGTACTCTGCATATAAGTTAAATAAACAGGGTGACAACATACAGCCTTGACGTACTCCTTTTCCTATGTGGAACCAGTCTGTTGTTCCGTGTCCCAGTCCTAACTGTTGCTTCCTGACCTGCATACAGATTTCTCAAGAGGCAGGTCAGGTGGTCTGGTATTCCCATCTCTTTCAGAATTTTCCACAGTTTGTTGTGATCCACACAGTCAAAGACTTTGGCATAGTCAATAAAGCAGAAGTAGATGGTTTTTTGGAATTCTCTTACTTTTTCAATGATCCAACAGATATTGACAATTTGGTCTCTGGTTCTTTTCTAAAAGAACTGCTCGTTTTAGCAGCCTTTTGTAAAACCAGCTCAAACACCTAGAAGTTCATGGTTCACATGCTGTTGAAACCTGACTTGGAGATTTTGAGCATTACTTTACTAGCGTGTGAGATGAGTGCAATTGTGTGGTAATTTGAGCATTCTTTGGCATTGCCTTTCTTTGGGATTGGATGAAAACTGACCTTTTCCCATCCTGTGGCCACTGCTGAGTTTTCCAAATTTGCTGACATATTGATATATTCCAGGTTTCTTAGGAGACAGGTGAAGTGGACTGGTATTCCCACGTTTTTAAGAGTTTTCTAGTTTGTTGTGATCCACACAGTCAAAGGCTTTAATGTAGTCAATGAAACAGAGGTAGATGCTTTTCTGGAATTCCCTTGCTTTCTCTATGATCCAATGAGTGCTGGCAATTTGATCTCTGGTTCTTCTTCCTTTTCTAAGCCCAGCTAGTACATCTGGAAATTCTTGATTCACATATTGGTGAAGCCTAGTTTGAAGGATTTTGAGCATTACCTTATTAGCATGTGAAGTAAGCGCAATCGTGCAGTAGTTTAAACATTCTTTGGCATTGCCCTTCTTTGGGATTGGGATGAAAACTGACCTTTTCTAGTCCTGTGGCCATGGCTGAGTTTTCCAAATTTGCTGACATATTGAACGCAGCACTTTAACAGCATTATCTTTTAGGATTTTAGATAGCTCAGCTGGAATTCCATGGTAGCTCAAGTCAGTAAAGAATCTGCCTGCAATGCAGGAGACATGAGACCCAGTTTCAATCTCTGGGTTGGGAAGATTCCCTTGAGAAGGAAACACCAAACCACTCCAGTATTCTTGCCTGGGAAATCCCATGGACAGAGGAGCCTGGTGGTTTACAGTCCATGGGGTCACAAAGAGTCAGTTATGACCTATGGATTAAACCACAGCCACCACCAATTCCACCTTTATGCAAAATTCAAGAAAGGCATTTACATAGATTTTGTCAGATACGTGTTTGCAAATTCTTTCTCCACTCTCTGGATTCTCCTTCTCCTGTCTTGATATGTCCTTTGAAGTACAAAACTTTCAAATTAAAAAATATTTTGAGGCACATCTTTTTATTGCTTTATGTATGCATATATCAATGTGTACTGTATAAAAAAACTCAGTAATATTTGACATAAGATTATATTCACTTCAGATGTACAACATAGTGATTTGATATATGTACATATTTCAATATGATCATTTTTAACCAAGAAGAATGTTGATTGAATTAAAGCTATTATCATAAAGTTTGGTAACATTCCCCTCACCTCTACCCCCGCACCTACCCCCACACACCACCATCTGCCTTTGTGGGCCAGTCAGCTGAGGGCACCCCTTTGCCACGTGACCACCGGAATAAGACCCAAGCAACCAGAGTGCCTGGGAAAAACCAAACTGCCTCTTGAGATATTGGGAGAAAGTCAGAGGAGGAAAATTTAGGAAGGAGAAGGAACCAGGAGTCCTATTTTCTCACTTTTTGCTTTTTCTCTGTTCAACTCAGCAGATTCTCACATCTCACTTTACCCTAAGACAATTCCATTTCTCCTCTTGTATAGCAAAAGAGGCTTGGCTGGCATTGAGAGGAATAAGAAAAATTTGGTTAAGTCCTTTCAGACTTAAAATTTCAAAGGTCCTGACTCAAAGTATGTGTAACCTTCCTGGTATTAGGCCAATTTCCCCTAGTCTATCAGGGTCCAGCAGATGAATTCCCAAGGTGCCCTGAGACAGCTGGGACTGAAATTCAGAACCTCAGATTTTGAAACCATCTGCCTCAGGGCGGGGCTTTCCAGGTGGCGCAGTGGTAAAGAATCCACCTGCCAATGCGGGAGACACAGGAGATGTGGGTTTGATCCCTGGGTTGGGAAGATCCCCTGGAGAAAAAAGTGGCAACCCACTCTGGTATTCTTGCCTGGAAAATTCCATGTACAGCGGAGCCTGGCAGGCTACAATCCATGAGGCTGCCAAGAGTCAGACATGACTGAGTGACTGAGCACACACACATTCACAGAGACACACACACATGCCTCAGAACCAGAGCCTCTTCCTCCCTTCCCAGAGAGCCAGGTCAGGGCACTGGTTGTGGAAGCCTTGTCTCCATACGTTCTGCCTTTTAAGTGCAAATGTCTGTTTTAGGCACAGAAAATATAAAGAGGAATGAGACAACTCCTGCTCACAGTGCAGTAGGGAAGCTGCACCAGAAACAAGTAGCTATGCCAACCATGTGACACCCACAAGCTAGAAGTGCTGGGCACACACGGAACCTGGCAAGCTGCCTGTGATTCCAGTCGATGGTCTCAGATGGGCAGCTGTGTGTGCCCTTGCAAGGGACCTGTGCCTCCCGCAGCCCCACACACTGGAGGAAAGGGTAAGCCCCACATTTGGTGGGACAAGAATGGGGAGTTCTGCCCCAGAGAGGGCAAAGTAGGACATTCAGTGAAAAGAAAAGCTGTGGCTCTTTAAGTTGAGCAGAGAACAGAGGACAGGAGAAGTTGGAGAGGAGGGAAGAGGATGCTCGGTCAGCAGTTGTTTTTGCTGTGACCCAGAGCAACAAGGAAGAGTAGGGTTTTGCTTTGTTTTTTTTAAAGTAGTATCTTTGTTGAGCTGTAAGCCGCATACCATACCATCCACTCAAAGTGTGAAATTCAATGTTGTTTAGTACATTTACAGAGTTTTACAATCATCACCACATTTTTGGAACATTTTCATCACCTTGAAAAGACACCTCTTCCCGCCAGTGGTCATTCCCCCCATACTTCCTATTTCCCCAGCGCTAGGCAACTATCAATCTACTTTCTGTCTCTGTACCTAGTTCCATTGTGACATCTGATATAAAAGAAATTTTACAATGTTTTTGTGACTGGCTTATTTCCCTTTGCATCATATCTTCAAGGCTCAACCAGGGTGAGTTAGTATTTCATTTCTCTTCACTGCTGAACAATATCCCATTATTTACAGATGGTTATACCATTTACAAATGGTTATACCATTTTACTTATCCATTCATTAGTTGATTGACATTTGGGTTGTTTCTACCATTAAGAATAACGGTGCTTATAAACATTCATGGACAAGATTTATATGCAAGAGTAGGACTTTTCAATTAGTCCTTATCAATTATTTATTGACTGCCTCTGTGTATATAGCATAGTGATAGCTGTAGGGGTGAGAGAACAGATGTAGGAGGGTTGAAACCCAAAGAACTATGTTTTATTTTTTTATTAAAAAAATTTTTTTTTCTATTCTTTGGCCATGTTACGCTGCATGTTGGATCTTATTTCCCTAACTAGAGATCATACCTGCACCCCCTGCAGTGGACCACCATGGAAGTCCCCTAAGAACTATAAATATAAATATAATTCCCCAAATGTCCTCTGACTAAAGAGATATAAAATCAAAATACATCATGTGACTCTTCAATGGATTCTGGCTCAAAAAAAAAAAGCCATAGAGGGAACAGTTAGGAACATTTGATTATGAACTGGAAATTAGATGATATTAGAGGCAGTGAATAAAAGCATCCCAAAGAAAAGGAAAAGCAAGAAGGCAAAGTGGTTATCTGAGGAGGCTTTATAAACAGCGGAAGAAAGAAGAGAAGCAAAAAGCAAGGGAGAGAGAGAAAGGTACATCACATTAAATGCAGAGTTCCAAAGAATAGCTAGGAGAGACAAAAAGGCCTTCTTCAGTGAACAGTGCTTAATAATAGAAGAAAACAGCAAAAGAGGAAAGACTAGAGATCTGTTTAGGAAAATCGGAAACATCAAGGGAGGATTCCACCCCAAAATGGGCACAATAAAGGATAAAAATGGTAGAGACCTAGTAGACGCTGAAAAGATCAAGAAAAGATGGAAAGGATACACAGAAGAACTGTATAAAAAAGATCTTAATGAACCAGATTACTATGATACTGTGGTTAGTCACCCAGAGCCAGATACTCTGGAGTGCGAAGTCAAGTGGGCCTTAAGAAGGACTGCTGTTAATAAAGCTAGTGGATGCGATGAAATTTCAGCAGAACTATTCAAATCCCTAAAGGATGATGCCATCAAGGTTTTGCATTCATTATGTCAGCAAATCTGGAAGGCCCAGCAGTGGTCACAGGACTGGAAAAGGTCAATCCTCATCCCATTCCCAAGAAGGGTAGTACCAAAGAATGTGCTAACCATTGAAGTTGCACTCATCTCCACATGCTAGTAAGGTCATGTTTAAAATCTTGCATGTTAGGCTTCAGCATTATGTGAACCAACAACTTCTAGATGTCCAAGCTGGGCTTAGAAAAGGAAGAGGAACTAAAGTTCAAATTGCCAACATTCTCTGGATTAGACAGAAAGCAAGGGAATTTCAGAAAAACATCTATCTCTGTTTCATTGACTACAATAAAACCTTTGACTGTGTGGATCATGACAAACCGTGGAAAGCTCTTAGAGAGATGGGAACACCAGACCATCTTACCTGGCTCCTGAGAAACCTGTATGCGGGTCAAGAAGCAACAGTTAGAACTCTGAATGGAACACATGATTGGTTTAAGATTGAGAAACCAGTACAACAGGGCTGTCTGCTATAACCTTGTTTGTTTAACCTATACCCTTAGCACATCATGAGAAATGCCAGGCTCAAAGAGTTACAAGCTGGAATCAAGAAAGGCGGGAGAAACATCAACAATCTCAGATACTCAGATATGCAGATGATACCACTCTAATGGCAGAAAGTGAGGAGGAACTAAAGAGCCTCTTGATGAGGGTGAAGGAGTAAAGTGAAAGAGCCGGCTTAAGAGTATTAAAAAAAACTGAGATCAAGGCATCCGGCCCCACTACTGCATGGCAAATAGAAGGGGAAAAGGTGGATACAATGACAGATTTCCTCTTCTTGGGCTCTAAAATCACTGCACAAGCTGGAATGAAGATTGCCAGGGGAAACATCAATAACCTCAGATATGCAGATGACACCACCCTTATGGCAGAAAGCGAAGAAGAACTAAAGAGCCTCTTGATGAAAGTGAAAGAGGAGAGTGAAAAAGTTGGCTTAAAACTCAACATTCAGAAAAGTAAGATCATGGCATCACTTCATGGCAAATAGAAGGGGAAACAGTGGAAACAGTGACAGACATTATTTTGGGGGGCTCCAAAATCACTGCAAGAGGGTGACTGCATCCATGAAATTAAAAGACACTTGCTCCTTGGAAGAAAAGTTGTTGCTAGATAGCATATTAAAAAGCAGAGACGTTACTTTGCCAACAAAGGTCTGTCTAGTCAAGGCTATGGTTTTTCCAGAAGTCATGTATGGATGTGAGAGTTGGACTGTAAAGAAAGCTGTCTGCCAAAGAATTGATGGTCTTAAACTGTGGTGTTGAAGAAGACTCTTGAGAGTCCCTTGGGCTGCAAGGAGGTCCAACCAGTCCATCCTAAAGGAAATAATTCCTGAATATTCATTGGAAGGACTGATGTTGAAGCTGAAACTCTAATACTTTGGCCACCTCATGCGAAGAACTGATTCATTTGAAAAGACCCTGATGCTGGGAAAGATTGAAGGTAGGAGGAGAAGGGGCCGACAGAGGATGAGGTGGTTGGATGGCATCACCGATTCAATGGACATGAGTTTGAGTGAACTTCAGGAGCTGGTGATGGACAGGGAGGCCTGGTGTGCTGCAGTCCATGGGGTCACAAAGAGTCGGACACGACTGAGTGACTGAACTGAAAATCACTGTGGGCCGTGACTGCAGCCATGAAATCAGAAGACGGTTGCTTCTTAGCAGGAAAGCGATGACAAACCTAGACAGTGTGTTGAAAAGTGGCGACATCATTCTGCTGACAAAGGTCCATATAGTGATCACGTATGGTTGTGAGAGCTGGACTCTAAGGAAGGCAGAACACCAAAGAATTGATGCATTTGAACCATGGTGCTGGAGAAGACTCCTGAAAGTCCCTTGGACAGCAAGGAGATCAAACCAGTCAATCTTAAGGGAGATCAATCCTGAATATTCACTGGAAGGACTGATGCTGAAGCTGAAGATCCAGTATTTTGTGGTCATCTGATGTTAACAGATGACTCATTAGACGTCTCTGATACTGGGAAAAATCGAGGGCAGGGGAGAAGGAGATGTCAGAGGATGAGACGGTTGGATGGCATCACCAATGCAATGGACATGAACTTGGGCAAACTCCAGGAGATGGTGAGGGACAGGGAGGCCTGGAGTGCTGCAGTCCATGGGTTGCAAAGAATCATATATGACTAGGTGACTGAACAACAACAACAGAGACTCATTGCTTATTTTCTTATGTGTGATAATGATATGGTTATAAAGGAAAATGTCCTTGTTTGCAAGGTATGCATGCTGATGTATGCAGGGCTGAAGTGTCATGGTGTCTGAAGATTATTTTCAAAAAGTTTAGCCAAAAAATGTACATATACATACATGCCTGCTGCTGCTAAGTCGCTTCAGTCGTGTCCGACTCTGTGTGACCCCGTAGACGGCAGCCCACTAGGCTCCCCTGTCCCTGAGATTCTCCAGGCAAGAACACTGGAGTGGGTTGCCATTTCCTTCTCTGATGCATGAAAGTGAAAAGTGAAAGTGAAGTCGCTCAGTCGTGTCCAACTCCTAGTGACCTCATGGACTGCAGCCTACCAGGCTCCTCTGTCCATGGGATTTTCCAGGCAAGAGTACTGGAGTGGGTTGCCATTGCCTTCTATATGCAAGTAAAACAAATATGGCAAAATGTTAAAGTTGTTAAATTTGGATGGTGGGTATTTGGGTGGTTATTGTTGTGTTTTCTCATATTTTGAGCATATTTGAACATTTCCAAAATAAAAATCTAAAATAATTACAAAGCAAAAAATCTAATGCAAGGTAAGGAGATAAAGGTTAGGGGTGTGTATCTTTTTTAAATTTATTTTTTATGTATTTGGCTATGCCATGTCTTAATTGCACTGGACCTTCATTGGGGCATGCAGACCACGTGGGATCTATTATAGTTCCCTGACTAGGGATAGAACCTGCACACCCAGAACCCAGGCCTCCTGCACTGGGAGCATGGAGTCTTAATCCCTGGACCAGCAGGGAAATCCCAAGGGTAAATCTTTTTACAAAAGGGGGTCAGAGAAGGCCTCTCTGAAGGCAGACATTGACTAAATGCATTAAGGAGGGAGTTGGCCACAAGGATTCAGGAAAGGGCATTCCAGCAAGAAGGAACAGCCAGCTCAGAGGCCCTGACGTGGAAACAGGCTTGGTGTGTCCCTGGACACAAGCACTGACAGAGCCTGAGGGCGTGTCATCGAGGCAGGAAATGAGGTTGAAAAGGTAGCTTAAATCCAGATTATATAGCATCACAGAATTGAGATTTTAGTCTACATTTAAGGATGACCTACTAATGAATCATGAGTGAGGAGTTCCTTGGGTCAAATTATATTTTAAAATATCTCTCTGGCTCCTGGGTGGTGAGTGTGGTGGTCAGAAGGAACAAGAGAGGAAGCAAAGAGGCTGATAAGTAGGATTTATTGCAGAGCTTCCCTGGTGGCTCAGATGGTGAAGCATCTACCTACAATGTGGGAGACCTGAGTTCAATCTGTGGGTCAGGAAGATCTCCTGGAGAAGGAAATGGCAACCCACTCTAGTATTCTTGCCTGGAAAATCCCATGGATGGAGGAACCTGGTAGGCTACAGTCCATGGGGTCGCAAAGAGTCAGACATGACTGAGTGACTTCACTTCACCTTATTTCATGGCGTCTCAGATTAGGTGATGGCACAGGGCAAAGGACTTAGTTTTGCCAAGTGTGTCCCAGAAGGGGAGTTCTTATGGAGTTTGCTGATGGGCGTGGGAATGAAGGGAAAAAACAGTTAAGGGAGACTCCAAGGACAGCCTGAGCCTCTGGCCAAATGGTGGTGCCATCTGCTGAGATGGGGAACTCTGGACCGGAGGCACAGACTCTTCCTTTACAGAGGAACATTAGTTGGGTTTAGAATGGCCTGGAAGTCTTCATGGTCATGCATGGAGGTCAGGCATGGAGGAAGTGGAATTGGGGTTGGCCTTCAGAATAAGGAGTTCATCAATGTCAGCAAATGAAGATTTTCATGTGAGTTAACAAACAGGGTTGCCCAGCTGATCTGAATCCTGGTGCTGACATTTACTGGCTATGTGACTGGGGGCCAATTACTTACCTTCTTTGAACTTGAGGTTCTTCATCCATAAAATAGGCAAAATCACATCTGTCCTTTCAGGTGTTAGGTTGTAACACACCTTGGCACAGTGCCTGGCACAGAGAAGGTGCTCAACATACAGGGTTTCCTGCTACTCTGTAGAGGGCATTAGGAAGGAGTAACTTTGTGAGCATCCAAAGGACTGCTTTAAGCTGCTTATTTTTGGTTGCCTTTTTAGCTAGAGTCGTCCTTTCTTCCTTTTATTTATATGATATTTGAACACTGTGTGCCACATGCAGTTCTAGCCATTGCATGAATTGCAGTGAGTGAAACAGACAAAATCCCTGCCTTCTTGCAGCTTACATTTTGGTGGAGGGAGAAGACAAACATAACTAATTAATAGACAGTATGTAATGTATATATGCTGCTGCGGCTGCTGAGTCACTTCAGTCGTGTCCAACTCTGTGCGACCCCATAGACGGCAGCCCACCAGGCTCCCCCGTCCCTGGGATTCTCCAGGCAAGAACACTGGAGTGGGTTGCCATTTCCTTCTCCAATGCATGAAAGTGAAAAGTGAAAGTGAAGTCGCTCAGTCGTGTCTGACTCTAGCGACCCCATGGACTGCAGCCTACCAGGGTCCTCTGTCCATGGGATTTTCCAGGCAAGAGTACTGGAGTGGGGTGCCATTGCCTTCTCCGAATGTATATATGAGATGGTGCTAAGTCCTAGGGAGAAAACAAAATAGGGAAGGGGAAGAGGAGACACTGGGGTAGAGCTAGGACTGCAATTTTAAATAGGATGCCCAGAGAAGACTCTACTGAGAAGGTGACATCTCTGTAAAGCCCTAAAGGAGAGAAGGGAGGAAGCCAAGTTTTTAAGCTAAATGTAGAATGTTTTAGACCAAAAGTGGCAAGTTCAAAGACCCTGAGGCAGGTGCATACTTGGTATGTCTAAGGAACAGCTAGAAGGCCAGTATGGCTAGAAAAGTGTGAGTGAGGGAAGAAGGTAGGAGCAGCTCCTATATGGCATGGGAAGCCTGCAATGGTTTTGGCTTTAGTATGGAGTTAAATGGGAGTCCTCAAAGGATTTTGAACAGTGGGTATCTGGTTTATGGTTTAAAAGGATCACTGGTTTCTATCTGTGTGAATTCAGTGGTTAAAGAGAGGAGGCCTGTTGGGAAGCAATTCTAGTAAGGATGCCGATTTCAGTATTAGAAGGAGGGGTCAAGGATTGTAAAGTCCATGGCCTTTGACCTCAGCAGCTAGAAGGATGTATTTAGTTGAACCAAATGATGTTGCTGATATTTGATTGTTCTTGGCCTTAAAAAGTAACCATTTCATGTATCCAACTTAATACTGGCCATTTACTGAGAAGGGAAAAACTATGTGAGGAGGTGGTGGGGAGGCTATCGGCAGTTTATTTTTGGACAGGAAAAGATGTTGAACAGGCAGCCATATATTCATGTCTGGAGTTCAGGAGCGAGGTCCCAATCAGAAATGTACATTAGGGAGTCAGAGCACAGAGGGCAGTTATAGCTCTGAGACTGGATGAGGTCACATAGGGATTAAACATAGACAAAGGAGAACAGAGGCCTCTGCTCCCCAGAGGCCTGGGGAGCAGGCCAGGGGCCTCTAGCATTTCCAGATCGGAGAGATGAGGAAGCAGCAAAGGAAACACAGGAAGCCACGACTGGCAAAACAAGGGTTCCAAACAGGGAACTGGCCTCAATGAATAATGTAGGTGTGGATAATTTCCAACCTCCCTCTCTCCTTGAGCCTTGGCATTATGGAGTGTGTGTGTGTGTATGTGTGTGTGTGTGTGTGTGTAAGAAGGACATGGTAATATCTTATCCAAGGCTAGATCTTTAGAGATTATAGCATCTCTTCTTCTATTTGATCCAGGCAAGGGTAATGCAGGTGCTATCATCCCATTTTACAGATGAGTAAACTGGGACATAAAGATTAGGTTTCTTGCCCAAGTTACATCAAGGTATCTGTCTCCAAGTTCCACATGAATCATGCTTGTTTGGTGCAGGTGGGGGGGTGTTGGTGTTTCCCCAGGGGGCCTGCTGTTAGAGGGAGTATGCAGAGAATCCCAAGAGAATGACAGCAGTTAGGAGATGCAATCTTGCCATCCTGGCCACTGCTGGCTATTCGAGCCCTACTGACTGCTTCTGTGGGGACAAGTTGTAACAGGGTTACACGGAGGAGACTTGAAATGAGTTTTAAGCTTTCATTTCCTGGCAGCAAGAAAACTGCTGAATTTATTGCCCTCTTGAGGGCTCTGGATCTGTGATCTCTGATACAAAGAGCTCCAGACTAAAAATGAGACTATTTCTCGACAGAAATGGTCAAACAGAATCAGAAGGCCTTATCTGGGGGACTTTCACATCTGGTGGGGACCGTGATAAATTCACTTTAGTTTTAGGGCCATTGTGTTAGTAGGGACCTCCGGAGATAGAGAAGCTTCTGGGCTAGGCTCTTTTACATACTCTGCGGAATGATGGGTTCATCTTACTCCGTTTGAATGTCTTGCTCAAAGCAGTATATTCTCTGCAAACTTGTTTTCTTGCCTTTGAGAAGCTGCTCCTTAGATCAGAGACTCCTTTGGTCAAGCTTGGCCCTGCCCTGGGGAGAGATAAACAGGCCTGAATACATTTCCCAGATTGCAAAAGTGGCGAGTCAGTCAGGGCTGAACAGCTGTGCCCTCGTAGCGCCACTGGTTGTCCCTGATAAGGAAGAACATGGCTCATTCTAGCGCACTGCCATGAGTGCACACATATAAACAGACACTCCCAGGCCCTGGTGTTGTTTTAGAGTAAATTATTGACATTCTGAATAGCTGAAACCTTGGGGGGAAAGGTGAGCACAAACTTACTCTGCTCAAGAGGAGCTCCAGGTCCAGAAGCCAAAAGATGTCAAACCAGGGCTGTCACTTGGCACCATTTTGGAGCCACCTTTTGAACCTATGTGGTCAAGGGCGGGTTCAGAAGCCCTCTGAAGCTCCAGAAAGAGGAGGGAATGGAGAAGAAGTCAGAAAGGGGGCAGTGGATTTATGAAGGAGCAGATGGCAAAATGCCCAGAGAGAAACTCAGTAAAAATGTGAACATACCTTCACGCAAAGATGGACCCTATGACATCCTTAAAACAATACCAGAAAAGGGAATTCCCTGGCGATCCAGTGGTTAGAACTCCATGCTTCCACTGCAGGGGCCACAGTTTCGATCACTGGTTGGGGAACTAAGATCCTGCATGCCATGCATGACCAAATAAATAAATAAATATTAATAAAATTAAAAATACCCCCTGAAAGTGAATGCTTTTCTTCTTATATGACTTACAGCATATAAGGAGTGGGCAATGGGAGACTGATATTAATAATACCACCAGTAATATCGTCACACTTATAATTATGAAAAGCAATTTATAGTTTACAAGGGGCTTTCACATTAATCTTTTCCATTGATTCCACCAACCCACTCAAGTGGGTAGGGCATTATGAGCCACAGTTTACAGATGAGAAAACTGAGGCTCAGGGAGGATATAAGCAATTAACTGAGGCATAATTATGGTCTGGGGAGGGGCAGGTTTGTCCTAAGTAACCCAGAGCTAAGATGCTTACTAGGAAGGGTGATTCCTTTTCAAGGATTGCTCAGAGGCTAAATGCATTCTTAGGTAGAGCAGCCCCACCTTCCCTAGAGTGATCCAGAGCAAGCCTCTCTAATCACTCCCCTGATGATTTTTGCTTAGTACTTAGATCACAGCAGCATAACATCTGTAAAGATTAAAGCATCAGGGAAAATGTCTAGATCCACCCTATGCCCTTCTTTCTCATATGTTCCACCTTTGACCAGCTCAAAATACCTTCGGGTCCTCTATAAGCTTGCTAACTTGATATCAGGTGGGGAAGAAAACATCCTTATTTACATAGGACATTATGGAAGCACAGGACCCACCTAGAGGGTCAGGCAGGTGTTTTGATAGTGCTGATGCCTATTGGAATCTTCCAGCAGTGGTTCTCAAACTTTGGCCTGCATCAGCATCATCTGGGGAGATTGTTAAAGACTTGGATGTCCAAGCCCCATCCCAGACCTTTGGAATCAGAATCCCCATGGGTGGGCTCTGGACATTTGTGAGCTTAACAAGCTCCCCAGGTGATTATGAAGCACACCAAAGCTTGGGAATCACTCAGGTGAAGGGGAACAGGGAACCAGGTGGGGAGGGGAGGGAGCAGCAACGGGAGCCTGGAGAGCCTAAAGGAGACACAGTCATGAACAATTCCCTGCTCTGGCCTTATCTCCCTTTAACAAAGTGGTCAAATAAAGGGGGTTAGAAATCTCGTCATTCAAACATGTGTTCCTTCTGACAGAACTGCAATGTGCAATAGGAAAGAGCAATACAGCCCTTTTAGAAGCAGTTAAAATAGCCTGTATTTGTCAGACAGAATAGAGGTGACCAGGCACTGCGGAGAGTGAGAAATAAGTAAGAAATGATTGTTTGAAGGATACAGAGTTTCTGTTTAGAGTGATAGTTCTGGAGATAGGTAGTGATGATGATTGTAGTACACTGTGAATATACTTAATATCACTGAATTTTACATTTTAAAATGGTTAAAATGGCAAATTTTGTGTTATGTATAATTAACACACACACTCAACAATAATGGGTCTTTTGGGGGATGAAATGACAGGCACAAACAACATTCAATTTTAAGTGATTGCTGCTGCTCCAGGTTCATGTGTGTGTGTGTATGTTTATGTGTGTGTGCATGCGAGCATGCATAGGAGGTTACATAAGGGGACCCAACTCACAGCACGTGGTTTGACAGACTACAAGCGTGTTCATGGGGACAAGGGAATAGATAAAAATTTTGAAAATAGATGGTAGCGAAAATGTGATATAAATGCAGGAGCTGCCTGGAACACTCCTTCCTGGCCCCTTTGCCTGGTTGACTCCAGGATTCCACATCAGTTCTTTTGGAGTGCCTTGTAGAGCTGCTGCTGTTGCTGCTGCTGCTAAGTCGCTTCAGTCGTGTCCGACTCTGTGGGACCCCATAGATGGCAGCCCACCAGGCTCCCCTGTCCCTGGGATTCTCCAGGCAAGAACACTGGAGTGGGTTGCCATTTCCTTCTCCAATGCATGAAAGTGAAAAGTGAAAGTGAAGTCGCTTAGTCGTGTCCGACTCCTAGTGACCCCATGGACTGCAGCCCACCAGGCCCTCCGTCCATGGGATTTTCCAGGCAATAGTACTGGAGTGGGGTGCCATTGCCTTCTCCGCCTTGTAGAGCTGTGTCTCTCAAACTTTACTGCACAAAGGAATCACCGGGGGACCTTGTTAAATTGCAAATTCTAATTCAGTAGGTCTGAGGTGAAGTTCTAGCCTGCGTTTCTAACAAGTTCCCAGGTGATGCTGACAGTCTAGATCTAGACCACATTGGGAGGGCTGTGTAAATTTAAAGTTCACCATGATATCCTCATGTCCACCAGAGTGATTACCACACAATGGGTAATCAATAAATGCTTACTGAATGAACGATGAAGTTATAGGTTTGCTCTAGGAGTTTGGAAGGCAGAACAAACTGTCCTAAACAACAGTATATTTGGGGTACTTCTGCTTCTTTCAGTCATTCACTTTGTGAAATCACCTCATACTGTGTAGATTAAAGATGTTACAACCAACTTGCCATCATGCTGTCTCAACTCTAATCCTTGAAAAAATGACCCTATACACATGAAGGATAGCAAACCCTGATTTGCAAGCTTGAAGAAGCCTGGCTATTCTCTCCTTTCAAGGTGGGAGCAGAGGGCAGGGAACCTGCTGGTTTAGGAATTTCTAGATTTTGGTGCCTGTTTGGGTTAATTGCCACCTTGGCTTCCTTAAATCAAATAAACAGACTTTTTAACAGTGTATGTGGGAAGGAGGTTCATTACCCTGAAACACATGAATATGATGATCCTGCCATTATTTAACCATTATCGTTTTTGATGATGACAACGACGCTGACAGTTGAGCGATTAAGTGTGTGAGGGAGTTGGGGGAGGGGGTAGAAAGCTGGGCGGGCAGGAAAAAGAGGAACTACAACTCCCAGAATCCCCTGCTAAAGCCCACGCCGCCGCCGCGGCACCCCACCCCTTTCGCCAGCTGGGCCCGCCCCGCCGATGACGTCACAGAGGTGACGTCACGGCGCCCAGAGCGAGGCTGGGGTAGAGAGGCCGATTGAGCAGGAGTCGTCCGCTTGTCGTGGAGGCGGCTTGGGAGCCGGCGAGAGGGTGAGCGGGCGAGCAGGCGAGAGAGCTAGAGCAGGCAGGAGGGAGCGACGCGCGGCGCAGAGGAGCGCCAGGTCCGGGCCGCGGCGGAACCCACAGCCGGAGAGGGGCAGCCCGAGCCGTGCGCCGCGGGGTCCCCACCCCCACTCGGCCGGACAGTGCCCGGTGTTCCCCCCCGTGCGGGGGGCGGCGGCGGCGGCGGCGGCTGACGGGACCAAACAGGACCGCGGGGGTGTTGCCACCTCCATCGAGGAGCCGGCGCGGCCGCGGGCTCCTCAGAGCCGGGGCCCGGGGCCCGTGACAGGCGGGCTGAGGAAGGGCGAGAGGCGGCGGCGGCGCAGGCGACGGGGAGGCAGCGGCGACACCATGTCATCCCCTAGTCCGGGCAAGAGGCGGATGGACACGGACGTGGTCAAGCTGTATCCTTCGTGGAGGGGGCGGAATTCGGGTTCTACGTGGGGGACGATATGGGGATGCCCGGGGCACCCCCTGAAACCTAAGCAGGGGCCCAGTGGCACTCCAGCCCACTGTCCAAGGCTTCCTCCCACCCCTCCCTCTTCCCAGTGCCTACGGAGGCTCCTTGGCACCTCCCAGGAGCCGAGATCCTTCTCAGCTCCCCCTTTATCTGCAGCACCCCGAAATGTGCGTTGTTCCACGCTTTTTCCGTACCCCTAGTCCCCGTGACTTTTCTCCACGACGTTTGGACTCCCAAATGGGCCTTTTTTTTTTTTTTTTTTTTTTTTGCAGCACTAGCCCTCTCTCTTCACCACCAAGCCCACCTTCTTTTTCCTGTTTGCTCGCTCTGAATTTGGGGACTCGAGATAGAAATTCCGTAGGGCGAAGCCTTTCTCCTTTTCTTGAGATGCCTTCATTCCCTCCTCTCACAGTGCTTCTTGAACTGGGGTAACTCAAGTGACCTCCTTTATCCCTAATTCCTTTCTATATTAGGAAGAGAGTAGTCTGCTCAGTGCCCCCCTCTTGTATTAAAGAGCTCTGAATATTTTAGATCAGCTACCCCTATTAAGCTTTCTGGTCCTTAGAAGAACCCCACTCTTTTCTTCCTACCGACAAAGCCTATCCCACCCATAGTATGTGGTGAGGACCCCCAGGCCCTCCAGCAAGCCACCCTCCATATTGTGGCTATGACAGCTGAGGGGGAAGGAGAAAAAGAGGATCTCCTTGACCAAATAGCCCCTGCACTAGCCAGTTAAGCAAACTCCCTGTATGAGAATAAGGTGCTCATAATAACTGCCCTGTTCTTGCTAAGTGACACCCTTTATTTTCCTACTCCCCCCACCCCCAACTTTATGTACTTTGGAGGTAGCAGTGGGAAAGCTCTAACTGATAAGAGTCCTTCAGGCAGTGGTTTTGGTTGGAGTCCAGACCCATTATTTCATGACCAGCTAGAGAAATTCGCGAAGGTTCCTGTGACAAATCGAGACATTTTTTGAGGGGTAATTTAGAGAGTGATGAGAGAGAGGAGCCCAGGGTTCCGAAAGACTAAATCCCTCGGAAGAGGGGGAACCTGGGGCTGGAGAGTGGTAGTGTGTGAAACGCAGTTTAAAAAGTCCTGTCTCCTGCTTCTGTTTCTCCTTTACCCCCATCCCCCCACCATTTCCCCCTGTTGCTGGGTTTTGTTTATATAACTCAAGTTGTTTGGCTAGATTCTTCAGGTGAATTCCTTCTTTCTTCCTTTTATTTTTACTGTTTTTGATTGGATGTTTTACCAGTTTGTAGAGATCGATGATTATTGTTGAACACTCACTTAAAGAATTCGCTGAAGTTTTAAAAAAGTAGTTTTTTTCATTTGGTTTAGAAGTGGGGGATGGAAGGGAAGTTGCCTGGGCAAGTGATTCTCCCCCCCCACCCCCCCCCCCAACTCCATAATCTTTTCAGGAATAAGATGTTTTTCTCTTCACTCAGGAAAACTTGATTAGAAATTAGAAACAGTACATGAACGTCTCAGTTTAGGGTTAGAAGTTTAGAATTTGGGGGAGGTGGGAGTGGGAATTAGAGGAGCAAGTAATAAAGTATATATTATGTACCAAATATATGTTTAGGCACAAGTGAAACTGACTCTTTATGAGCTGTTCGTGGCTATGATTGAGTTTTGTAAATGTGTGAATGATAGCCGTAATGTTGGCTTTTCATAAGGTGGCAGGAAAACTTGTAACTATGGCTGTGTGTACATTTTACACAAAGCAGTTTCGGGTTTTATTTTTGTTTAGAAACTAGGAAATGACATGGTGGCAGAATCTTGAGTTATTTTTATCTTGAGTTGAGACTTACTGTCACACCTAATGCAAATTTCTACCTAATGTTTAATTGGGATGGGGGTGAGAGAGAATTCCAGCTGTCTTTGATCAATGTCAGATTCTCAAATTATATACTTACATATATTTTTTTAGAAGGCTGAGGATAAAGAGGGTGAGGCCTTACTTGACCTGATGCCTTTTCCATACAGTGCCTTTTGTTCATTTAGTAGTTGTGGCATCTAGAATGATTACCGTATTTAGGAGTCGGGGTGTGGGGGGTGGAGAGGGGGAAGAAAACAGACAAAGAACAGCAGGGTGTCTTTCTTTTTTTTCTTCCCCTAAGTGGCTTATTTCATAGCTTATTTTTAGTAGAAGATGAAGAAAGGCAAAGATGCATTGGCCTTCTGTTCTTTCCCCACCTTCCTCCTTTCTGACAAAAGAAAGCAGAGGCGCTTTAAAATTGTACATGTCTGAGATAGGAGGACAACAGTCTCGGGATTTAAAAGCCAGAGGTTATCTTTGTTTCATGTTTGTTATTTTCTGGTCTGAGTTAAATTTTTTGTATTTCCTTTTGTTGTGCATGTGTGTTGGGGTGGGTGTGTGAGAGATTTTGTGGCCTCGTTTCTCTGTTGAATTCACATTAGTAGGCCCAAATGGAGACAACAGTTTTTTGAGCAAGGTATATTTACCATGAAATTTAAGCAAGGTGTATTTACCAGGATACTGCTAAAATGAATACAATTGTGTGAAACAGTCGAGGGTTGAAAATGAAAGATGGTGTGGAGGAAGTAGGAAAGGTCTGGAGGAATGTACTTGCTTTTTGCCCCTCAGTGCCCCCTTGATTTCTTTGGTGTGTAGGCTGATAGCTGGTTTTGTTGAAATCTCCTGTTTCAGCCCATTTTTGGATGTCTCCTGAGCATAATTATGCCACCAGGATTTACAGCCTGGCAGGGAATCTATATAGTAGGAAAGTAGCGCGTGGGGGTAGGGAAAGAAGAGGATGTGTAACTAATTGGCCACTGCCTTCCAGCACCTCGTTAGGTCCTTTCAGAGACACCCTCTCTGGTTGTTGTTTGGTGATATTTCTTTTGTGACGGGTTGGTAGGAGGAGAGCTGACTTCCAAGTTATGGAGGGAGTGAGTGTTTTGCACCAATGCACTTAATAGTCTGCTGGGCGATTATGTTCTGAAACTCTGACTCATTCATTGTTTCTCTTCTGATCCTTTGCTGAGGGTTGTGCAAACCTCTCCAGGAGCCTAGAAACTGATGTACATGACTTGGGCCCTGTAGGAATGTGTCCCAATCAAAAAACTTGCAAAAAGCCCAAATCCTGTGGAATGGTGGTTGAATAATAGTGTTGCCATTTGTTTTGCAAAGTGAGGTGGGTGGGTGATACTGTGCTGTTCTCAGCCTGGCAAGCTTTGAGGTTTCTATCTCGAACCGGCTGATTATTTAGATTGTCTGAGAACTGGGACTCTGGTGACCTTAAAGCGTGATTTGCCCTAAAGGAATATCGGTTTAAGTTCTCCTGGGTAGAGGAACAAACAAGCTCAGATTACACGGGTTTCCTTGTTGGTGGGGGTTACTCGTCTCACCCTGTTGCACAGCCTGGTGATCCTTTTATCTGTGAACCAGTGGCCCCTGCTGAAGGCTGGAACTGCTTGTTTTGGAAAAGCCTATGCAGGCAAAAGGCCGTAGGCACAGCTCCTCACAGCTTATTGGCTGCTCTGTTACTACCCGGAAAAGGAGGAGGGGCGGAGCTACCAAACAGCTGATGGGAATGTGTGACCAGTGTGTTTATATACAAAAGAAGTTGGGGCTGGGGAGGCCTTGTGAGTGGTGTCACAGGATCAAGTGTATTTTCAAGGGGTAAAAAGAGGAGAGGAAAACCTGACCTGTTAAGAGTACAAGAAATATTCAGGGTTAAATCAGAAAAGTGGATCTGATGCTAACGAGAACTTGGCAAGCACTGTGTTTGTTATTGGTGTGAAATTTTGGAACTTAATTTTATAATACCAAGAGTTTCAAAGAGTCCCTTTTTCAGAGGGAGTGTGGTAGCTAAAAACGGATAGTCACCACTTTAAATGTATTTAACCGACTCCTGCAGGGATTCATAAGTATGGTAGAAAGGTAAGCTTCCTTTGTAAAAGCTTTAAGAGCAGTGATCAGAAAGGGCCAGTGTCTTATACTAAATTCATTATCAGCATTAGTGAATCTTATAGAATCCTAGTTGTCTGCCTTAGGGTTTCAGAAGCTTTCAGTAACAGGTTCATCCCCTCAGTCATTTCTGCACTCTTCTCGTGCCAGCCTTGGGGCTAGATGCTGGGGGTTTCGTAGTGAAAAATTTGGTGTGTGCTTATGTAACTAAAACAAAAAAAATCAAAGTATGTGTTGTGTTATAGCAAGTGAGGACTGTATGTATCACCTTTTTTTTTTTTTTAATAACTCATATTTACTTTCAGAATTGATTTTTCAAGGAATAGAAAGTTTAAAGTGAAAAAAAAAGTTTAAAGTGAATTTTATGTGATGGGATATATGGGGATCTCTCTTCCTGTTATTTAAAAGATTGATGTTAAAAACTGAAAAACAAATATTAAAATGTGTAGCCATTTGTCTTCAACTTGGGTGTTTTGCTGTTGATCCATAGTTATTCTGTCCCTAAGTTAGTAGTGTTTGTTGCTCTTTTATTTGTGCTAAAAGTGTAGACGGTTCTATTATCTTTTAACTAACTCCAGTGTCATTGGAAAAGTGTGGTTTGCCTTTTATTTCCTGTGATCTCTGTTTTAGTGAGATGAAAAGATGGAAGGTGAAACAGTTTTATGGTCTTCAAGCTAAAAGTTAAAGCTTTGGCAACTCTCAGTGTTCTGAATTTGTCTTCTCTGCCTAGATTTTGGTGACAAATATAACGTACTGGCACTTTGGTTAAGCAGGAACCTGCATGAGTAAGCATTCACAGCTTCAGAACATCTGATTCCTGCACTGCAGTTCTAGTAAATTACACACAAGCCTAAAAATTCAGCTTTTAGGGGAAAACAATCTTTGCAGATGTGACCCATAAAAATCCCTTACCTGTTTTCGTGTGTGTGTATGAGTGTGTTAAAGGAACCTGGATTTGTTGGTTTTCTAGTATTGTGCAGTTTCCCCAGCACCTTGACCTGTACATATCTACATATATTATAGATACATAATTATATGTAATTTAGTATCTTGTTTCAGTCTTACCAGATTTTAATGGTTCCAAGAATCACTGGATTTTTTGGCATATGATTCAGACCTGTGAAAGTGCTTACAGTGGAGTAGCTTTTTAACTGTAGACCTGCAGCGTACATTTTAGTAAAATACTTAAATGAAAAAACTTTAATTGGATTATACGAGTAGTAAGATAATTGAGGAAAATATAGGTTACAAAAAGGGAAAGAAAACCATCTCCCATAAGCCTATCCTTTAAATAAATACTGGTTCTCAAACTTCAGTGTGATCTTAACAACTTGGTAGTGGTGGTGGTTTAGTCGCTAGGTCGCGTCTGACTCTTGGGATCCCATGGATTGTAGCCCGCCAGGCTCCTCTGTCCATGGCATTCTCCAGGCAAGAAAACTGGAGTGTGTTGCCATTTCCTTCTCCAGGAGATCTTCCTGACCCAGGAATCAAACCCAGGTCTCCTGCATTGCAGGCAGATTCTTTACTGACTGAGCCATGGGGGAAGCCTACTTGGAGGGTTTGTTAAAATGGGTCCCACCCCTGAAATAGTGTGATTCACTCAGTCTAGAGTGGGGCCTGTGAATGTACATTTCTGAGAAGATCCCAGATGATGGTGATGCTGTTCTGTCCAGCAACCACCATTTGAGAACCATTGTCCTGAAATGTTAACATTATATAGTTTTTTCTTATCAGTGCTTCCCCCCCCACCCAGGATATATTATTTTCAATCTGTTGATCATATTGTATGTGCCATGTTTTTGCTTAATATTTTTGCAGCTGTTTTTCCCATTTATAAATATAATAGCTCATGTAATAGGCTATTACAAGAGCTAAACCATGACCTAAAGCATGCCTGTGCCATTGATTTAATTCTTTGCCTTTTTCCTGTGATAAATAAGATTGAAATTAACATGCATAAGGCTTTTCTTACATTTTTGGATTATTTCTCTTTTCTAGAAATGATATTCTAGATCAGAGAAGGTAAGCTTTTGAATTAAAATATTTAATTAAAAATCTTGAGGTCCACACCCAGTGAATTCTCACTTTGTTATATTGTGTTTTAGCTGGTGTCCTTTCAGCACTGAAGCAGTCAGCCTGGCATAGTAATGAAAAATGAGTTCTGATCTCTTTGTTTAAACTTTGATATTGTTTTGTGTGTGTTTGAAAATAGTGATTCTTACATTAGGGATACTTTTGTACTTCTCAAAGTGCCTTCTCTGAGTTGGTAGGTTGCACATAATATATTCATGAGCTGTCTGATTGGTAAGAGCTGTAGAGTTTTAGTGACTTGATTATTTTTCCTTTTGTTTTTTATTGAGGTATAATTGACATAAAATAACTATACATGTTTAAAGTGATAGATTTGGTAGGTTTTCACGTAAGTATCACTCACGAAGCCCATTGCCACAGTCAAGATAGTGAACATACTCATTTTCCCACAGTTTCTCTTGTCACTGTAGATTATTTTGCATTTTCTAGAATTTTATATGAATGGAATCATATACTGTATTGTGTGAATTCTTTCCGCATATTTTTTAGATCCCCCCTTGTTATCATGTAGTTGTTTTTTTTTAAACCACTGAGTAGTATTTCACTGTATGGCTGTACCATAATTTGTTTATGCGTTCACCCCTTTGTGGACATTTGGGTTGTTTTCCGCTTGGGGTTATTACAAGTAAAGCTGCTCTGGACATATGCTTCCTTTTCTTTTGGTAAATATATTAGAGTGGAATAGCTGGATCATGTGGTAGATACAGATGTAACTTTATAATAGGTTGCTTGAATTAAAAAAGTTAAATGAGGATGGTTGTGGCATTGAACTGTTGCTTCAGTTGTGTGTTTTAAAGGAGTCCCATTAAATAACATAAGTTTAAACACTGATTTCTAACGTAACTGTCAAAGCTAGTTCTGTGGCTGCCCTTCCCTTTCCCTCGTTCAAAGTTAGTTAAATTTTCATTGTGAAATATTTTTGTTTTGTGGCCCTTTGAAATGGTACTTCAAGAAATATGGTCACAAATAACTTTTATTTTTGCATTTGCTAATAAGACTGTATTTTTGTGAGATGGTAAGCACCCTCTTTGTTGATGGTACCTTTTTCTTGCTTTTTGTAAAGTATTGATAATAATTTTTTTAACATTAGTTTTACTTATCACCTCCAGTTTACAAATAATTACATAGGACCCTGTTAAGGTCTAAATTGTCATATGGACTGTGTATGCGTTTAGTTGCTCAGTGGCGTCCGACTCTTTGTGGCTGCATGGACTGTAGCTCATCAGGCTCCTCTGTCCATGAACTTTTCCAGGCAAGAATACCGGAGTGGGTTACCATTTCCTACTCCAGGAGACCTCAACCCAGGGATTGAACCTGCATCTCCTGCATTGGCAGGTGGATTCTTTACCACTAGCGCCACCTGGGAAGCCCCTTCCTATGGACTAAAAACTCAGATAAAAAGAACCAAGAGGAACCCAGTGGCAGAACTGGAAACAGATTCTAAGAGGGTATCCCTTAATACGTTTTCCTGGAATCTTTTTTTAAAAAGTTAATATTTAGCAAAATAGTGGGGTTTTTTGTTTTGTTTTTTAACTTTTGGCATCCTATATAAGTGATTTGATAATTAATAAACATTGCTATAATAATAAATTAGATGTTGCTTTACTATCACATTTTTATACATTACCAATATTTGAATGTATACTAGTTTATATGCATGTTGCTCAAATAACATCTTAGCTACTGACAACTGGAATTTTTAGCTTGGCTAACAAGAATAAAGATAACCTGTTTTATGTTGGAGTCAGTGACAGTTTATTCACTGGGTGGACTTTGGTTCAGTCCTCAAACATGAGGATGGTGCTCTGAGCATATATGTTAGTATTATTTCCAGATTGCCAAAGTGTAATTTAAGTGCAATGTAGAAATCTTTGGAAACACAGGCAAGTCAGTGTGTACTTTTGATAGGCTATTGTTACCTTGGTAATTCTCAGGTGGGGTATGAGAAGAATTGTTATATTTTTATGGGGGTGCTATGGTTATTATAATTTCTTCTCTGTGCCTCATCGGATACTTGGGAAGCTGGCAGATTGTTTGCAGGCTGGTGCTTGTGGTCGGGCAGAACCCAAATCCTTAAGACCCAGGTGGTGGAAAGTCCCACGGGGCAGTTACATGCTCATGAGGGGTGAAGGATCCTTTCCGCCTTACCCTGCCTTTTAGGTATCTGGGGCATCAAGCGGGTGGTTTGAATAGGTGCTTACTGATCTTTTGACCTGTCCCGCAGAGCAGCCAGGAGGCATAGGAAAGCCATGTAATGTGGAGAGGCTTGGCTGCACTTTGTCAGGACAGGCATGACTGGTGGGTCTGTCTTTGGGCTCTCAAAAGATACCTGGGCTGTTGCACTTGGAGGAACCGTATTTAGGGATTCAGAATATTATTTAAGTGATAGGAAATTGAATTGATAGGAAATGGAATGGCTTTTGTTCGTTCAGCTTCCTGGTTTCCAACTTGTAAAACATTTTTAAGAAAGCATTATGTATCAGTAAGAGATACTCCCTATAAGAAATTGTTATTAATATTGTAAATTTTGCATTTTGGCTTTAGTATTAGGCAAAATGTTTCTTTTTCTGTGTATTATGTTTTTATCATGCATGCTTTTCAAGGCTTCTTGGATGATAAAATCTTAGTTGATTAGTAATATAAACAGAAAATTAGATACAGTGTGTGCCTGGTTCATGTTACTTCAGAAGCAATTGGGTTACTACTCAGCTTAGTGAATATGGATTTAGTTGTTTATTCAGATGGTTCAGTATAACTTTGGTTATCTGAATTTTGCTTTTTAATCAGTTGACTTTCTGTTGTGTAGATTAATTTGAAGGATTAATTAATTCAGAGATTTGAGTAGACCTTTCTGTTGTAGTGTCTGTCTATAGAAAGTTGACTTGGTTAGAACTGTGTTCATAAGAGATCACTAGGTATAATATAGTTAGATACATTGTTTTACGGTTTTACAGACTACTGAATATTTAGTACCCTTTTGCTAATCTATTAATCTAAATCTGTAAATAAATTAATAAGTCTCCTTGGCAACAAAGCTTGAAACTAGGTCATACTTTTTATTTCATTCCAAAGGAAAGAGACTGAATTTCCTTTTTTCTCTAACAAATGGTCACCTTGAGAGTCCTACAAGTGGAATTTGGAACTTGGTCACATTGTTAATGTAGATTAAGGCTCCTACAATGAAATCATCCCATGAATTTCTTGTACATTTTGGGTCTTTATTACAAACTTACATGAAGTAGATAAACACAGAAGGGAAATGCATTTTAAATGCTTGTAGTGTTTTCTTATGAGAGGAGTTTTAACTGTTTATCTTAATTTGGTGACCCATCTCAATGTTGCTTTTGAGTATATTTAAGGAAGTATATTAAAATGTAGAACATAATGTGTATTTGATAACAGAATCACTGATCTTGACAACTTGATTTTGGCATTATTAGCATCTGTTGATTTTACCAATTAATTCATTCAGTTCACCAGAGCCACCATCTTGATAATAAGAAAAAACCAAACCCTGTATTTTGCTTTTCTGTTCATTTGTATCCTCAGAAATTAAAAAACAAAGTACTTTTCTTTTAAGTCAGGTTTATTTTATGAATGGGAGGAGGAGAGGAAGTAGACCTTTAAGTGTGTTCTTTAGTCTAATTACCTGGATTGCTGCCCATTTCTTCTGGTACTGAAGAAAGGCTACCCTTGAATGCTGCCTTTGATTATCAAAAGATGTATATTTGAGTATACCTGTATTGAGTCATTCACCTTCTTGTGAACATTTACTTGCTTTTTTCTTTCTATAGGCTCTTAAAGTAGAATAGACAGATTCTATCAATCTTTGAGTAATTAACGTGGCTTTTCCTTTGTTTGAGTTTTAGCCAAGAGTTTTATAATATGTTAACAATGACATATCAGGAAGACTATTGGTGACTCAAAAAGACTAAATTCTTTTCATATATTTCATTCTGTATGTCTGTTTTCTATTAGTGTGCCTCTCTTATACTGTGACTAATTTCTAGAAATCAGACAAAAGAGTTGAATTTACTGGCAGGAAAGTACACAAATAAACCTTTGGAGAGAAGGTATTTCCTTAATTAAAAGTAGAAGTAAAGTCAGATTATTTTTTCTAGAAGTTGGAAAATCAGAATATGCTTGGCCTATTTCACTTTGTGCAATTTGGCATTTATTTATCAAACTTGAACTTACTTATGCTAAAAACATAGTAGTAGTTTACAACTTTGATACCCATTCTCCAAAGGTAAAAATAGGCTGTGCCTTAGATTTGCCCTAACTCTGTTCAGTGAAGTTGAGACATGGTGGAACTTGGCACCTGAATCTTGAGTTCTTACACTTTAAAGATCTTCATCTCTCATCGCTATAGAGAATTTGGTTTTTCTAACTGGTTTTATGCAACCTGGCCAGTGTTGGAGATTGAGGAGCTGCTATTTTCTTTAAGTCCTCAAGGTAGGGAGTCTAGAGGTCCCTCTCAGCATCCTCCTGTGCTCTTCAGGCAAGGTAAATGGGAGTCTCCTGCCCCTTGGGAGCTTACTCCCAGGATTAAATTTTAGCCCTTTTACATTTTTTCTTTTGGCCACGCCACACAGACATGCGGGACCTTAGTTCCCCAACCAGGGATCAAACCCATGCCCCATGCAGTGAAAGCATGAAATCCTAACCACTGAACCTCCAGGGGGTTCCCCCCTTTGCATCTTGTAACTCAAAGAATGACTAACAAAATACCGTATCTACTTGTGCTTATTCTCCATTTTGGGGGTTGATCTGATCTGTAAGCCTTTGAACTGGTTTATCTTAATTGACAAGAGATACATGTCTTATCTTTCTGCTTAATGGGAAATAAAAATCTTTTTTATAGAATCAAAATTAGTGTATGATTTATGCTTTTAAATTTGGCTTATTATTTGAAAGAATTGGGTAAAATGTAACAATTTTAGTCTGTCAGTTCTGGCTGTTTTAGTTCTCAAATGTCATTCTTAGAGTGTTTTGTCAGCTCTGATGAAGTTCTGATGGCATTTTATTATTTGAAGTTAAATTTTAGTAGATGTTACACTTTCATAGATATTTTAACCTATTGTTCTACTTGGAGTAAACTTGGAATGCAGATAATAGTATTACAAAGCCCTTTTTAAATATGAGGGCTCCTTGTAATTGAAAGTTGAAAGTAACAATTGTATTCTTTTTAGGGAATATCATTTGTGGCCTTAGCTAACACTTTGAGAAATACTAATGCTTGTCTGTACTACTTCAGATTTGGAGAGTAAACTCTGGTAACTTTGTTTTTGTTATTGATGGAAAAAATAGAACCCAAAGTTGATAGAGGAATCTGCTTTTCATCTGTGACTTATAAAATCAGTTTTGCTACTTATAGTCACATTTATTACGTGAAAAATAGATTTAAAGCAGTATATAGCCCAATGCGTCAGTTAATCCTATTTATGAATGTATCATAAAGAAAAAAATTGACTTAAATAGCTTTTAATATAAATGTTCTGATATCTCTTTACAACAGTAGATTAGATGGCATTGTATTTGGTATTCTTGAGATGTCTGAATTGTATGTGCCCTGTCAATAATTTTAGAAGAAAGTAAGCCTTGTAAAAGTACCTGATTTATGGAAGCTTTTATCAAGATAGAATGGCAGCATGCTGTTCCTTTCAAAATTTTATGTATTTAATTACCTGAATTATATTTCAGGTTTTAAAAGGTAAACTTAGGGAATGTGGGTATAATTGAGTAAAAGAATATGCCCAGCCACAACAGGATCCCATAAGAGTTTGAGACAGTTCAGTATTTAAGCATCTAAATATTTTTTTACCTTTGTCCTTTTTTTTTTCAGATTGTAGTTTAAATTTTGACATAGAGGTACTTCTGTTATAATGCCACAAATGCATTACCGAAATACCTTGCATTCTGCAAAATCATGAAGTGGAAATAATAGTGCTTAGACACCTTTATGTCTTAATACTCTCCAGATATTGAAGATACATCTGTTGAAGAAAATTTAGTTGCCAGCATTTTTATTGATATTTAAACTGAGTGTCTGTAGTGATTCAGTTTTGCTTTGTGTTATGGTAATTTTAATTATTAGTCTCAAGATGGTCAAGGATGTACAAACACTTTAGATGCCTAATTTTTTAAAAGTTGGAGTGATTTTAACAGAAGGCTTAGGATGTAAGCTGCCCTTCTTATTTTCTACTGATTTGCCTTAATGTTTTGATAGCTTTTATTTTTAAAGATAAACTTATAATTTTAGATTTACAGAGAAGTTGCAAAGATCAGAGAGTTCTTATGCCCCACCTAATTCTCATTACCCCTGTGTTACTTATATTACTGAGGCACGTGTTTCAAAACTAAGAAATCAATGTTGGTATGTCACTACAAACTAAACTACAGGCTTTATTCAGATTTCACCAGTTTTTCCATGAACATGTTTTTTTTCTGTTGCAGGTTTTCCGTATTAGTGGTCACGTCTCCTTGGCCTTCCCTAGTCTGTGACAGTTTCTCTTTGTTTTGCATGACCTCGACTGTTTTGGAGCACTGGTCAGGCAGTTTTTGGAGTGCTCAATTCCAGTCTGTCTCATTTTTTCCCCCTCATGATTAGACCTCATAATAGTGAGGTATTAAAATTTAGCCAAACTTCTTGTGGGTTTTGGAAAGAATACTGCAGAGATGAAGTGCCCTTTTTATCACAAGTGGGGTGTGTATGGGGGAGAGTACCTATGTCCTCATGACTTCACTGGTGGTGTTAACTTTGATCCACTTGGCTTAGGTTGCCCTTGCCAAGTTTCTCCACTGTAAAGTTAGTTTTTCCCTTCTGTGTTCTGTTCTTCAAAAGCTAGTCATCAAGTGTGAAAGTGAAAGATGCTCAGCCGTGTCCGACTTTTTGCAACCCCATGGAGTATGCAATCCATGGAATTCTCCAGGCCAGAATACTGGAGTGGGCAGCCTTTCCCTTCTCCAGGGGATCTTCCCAACCCAGGGATCGAACCCAGGTCTCCCGCATTGCAGGTTGATTCTTCACCAGCTGAGCCACAAGGGAAGCCCAAGAATACTGGAGTGGATAGCCTATCCCTTCTCCAGCTGGTCTTCTTGACCCAGGAATTGAACCAGGGTCTCCTGCATTGCAGGCAGATTCTTTATCAAGTGTTAGCTGACTTGCATGGAGAAGGCAATGGCATCCCACTCCAGTACTCTTGCCTGGAAAATCCCATGGACGGAGGAGCCTGGTAGGCTGCAGTCCATGGGGTCGCAAAGAGTTGGACACGGCTGAGCGACTTCACTTTCACTTTTCACTTTCATGCATTGGAGAAGGAAATGGCAACCCACTCCATTGTTCTTGCCTGGAGAATCCCAGGGACGGGGGAGCCTGGTGGGCTGCTGTCTATGGGGTCGCACAGAGTCGGACACTACTGAAGCGACCTAGCAGCAGCAGCAGCTGACTGTCAAGGAGGCCAGAGGAGGTAGGCTTCACCTCCTGGAGGGAGTAATTGTTTTTGACTTCTGATTGTAACACAGTAATGCATTAATCTTAGTTATTAGTGGATTTTGTACAGAACTTACTCTTGAGTGGAGTGTAAATGGTACTGCCTTTTTTAAAAAATGGGATGTAGATATATGAGAATGTGGTCTTGGAGCACACAGATTTAGTGTGTTTGGTTATTTAGCAATTTGCATGGCAAATTTACCTTTCAGCATTTGGCTGTTTTTAGATCTAGAATAACATGTGGAAATGAAGATAAACTTAGGATGAGTTGCAAAAACCTTAGTGTTAGTTAAAACCTTATAGTTCAAGAAATTCTATCATCTTGAGTTTTAGATCAGAAAGAGAACTTGGGTGTGAGATAGTGATAAAATGTTATTACATTCTGTGTATCTGTTATTAACTAGTTATGTAGTTAACTTATAACAGAAAAAAAAATATTATTAGCTGTGAATTCTAGCAAAGGGTCCTTATTTTGACCCATTGACACATTTTATTCTATCTTAAAGGGGTGTATTTTTCACCATTTCGATATCTTTTTCTCTTGTTTTTGGCAGTTCTATTTGTAGTTTCAATGAAAACTTGGATATAGTTGACAGTTTTAACCCAGAAATTCAATTATTATGGAAAGATAAACTGCATAGAACTTCCTGAGAATTTTCAAAGCAATTCTTCTTTAAGAGAACTTGTTTACTCTGACAGTTTTTGGTGTATTTTATTTTGACTGTTTTCTTTTTTTGCTGTTTTCTCCTTTCTCCCTAGGAATAACACTGATTTTCATATGATAAAAGTATTAAAATATTTACAATACATTGTTTTCTTCAGCAGAGTATATTTATAGTTGAGGTTATTGGGTAGGTGACTTCTGAAAAAGTAATAATGAGATATTAAAATTTGACCAAACCCATTTGATTTCTAGGCTCAAAAGTTAAGCTAAAATATTTAGCTCTCAGGGGCTTCCTTGAAGACAGTGAGGAAGAACGGTAGAAACTGAATGTTAATGGTAAATATCTTGCTAGTTCTAAATATTATAATATTTGTAGTGGTAATAAATTGTTTAAGACTGTAGAGAATAGTTCAGAATTTATGTTTTCAACTCATGAGGACACCTGGGTTTTTGGTATGTAAGTCAGAAGTGTTTGTAACCAGCTGTTTGTTGTTTTAGTAACTCTGGTGGTGCATTTTTAGACCTTTGACCTAACAGCACCTGCTTGTCATGTCAGTGCTAAGAGTCAGTGGTGTAGCACTCAGTGACATCTTCCTGGTTTGACGACTCTGGGCAGATGTTCAGCTGGTTCTTTCTTTTGTACTCCTTTTTTCTTTGCTCACTTTCTCAAGTTTGAGTACCCTGGAAGGCTTTTTTTTTTTTTAAGTTTGTTTGTTTATTCATTCATTTTGGTCATGCTGAGTGGCTTGTGGGATCTTAGTTTCCTGACCAGGAATTGAACCCTCACCCTTGGCAGTGAAGGTGCAGAGTCCTAACCACTGGACCAGCAGGGAATTCCCAAGAATACTTTTTTAGAGCAGTTTTAGGTTCACAGCAAAATTGAAGGGAAGGTACAAAGATTTCCTGTATCCCCTTGCCCCACTCATAAACAGCCTCCCCTCTTATCAGTATCCCCTTCCAGAGTGCGGCATTTGTTTCAGTTGATGAGCCTACACTGACACATCATTATCACCCAGAGTCCGAAGTTTATACTAGGGTGCCCTCAGTGTTGTGCATCTGTGGGTTTGGACATGTGTATAACAACATGGATCTGTCACTGTGGTATCATACAGAGTATTTGCACTGTCTAAAAATTCTCTTACTTTGGCCACCTCATGCGAAGAGTTGACTCATTGGAAAAGACTCTGATGCTGGGAGGGATTGGGGGCAGGAGGAGAAGGGGACGACAGAGGATGAGATGGCTGGATGGCATCACTGACTCGGTGGACATGAGTTTGGGTAAACTCTGGGAGTTGGTGATGGACAGGGAGGCCTGGCGTGCTGCGATTCATGGGGTTGCAAAGAGTCGGACACGACTGAGCAACTGAACTGAACTGAAAAATTCTCTGTGCTCTTCCTGTTCACTCTTCCCTTCCCTATCACAGCCCCTGGCAAGTCCTTATCTTTTTTACAGTCTTAGTTTTATCTTTTCCAGAATCATACAGTAGGTAGGCTTTTCAGATTGGCTTATTTCACCTAACAATTTGCATTTAAGTTTCCTTCATGTCTTTTTTTGGCCCAATAACCATTTCTTTTTAGAGGTGAATAATAATTCGTTGTCTAAATGTGCCACAGTTTATCCATTCACCTTGGTGAGCCATTTTTTTGTGACCAGAGCTAATAATAACTTTTAATTGTTTTTCCAGATACGCTTTTGTGCTTAAAAACAACAACAAAAAACTCTTAGTAGCAAGTAGCTGAGTTTTATACAGCTGCCCTGTTCTATCCTCAGTTCTACCTTTCTTATCCCCTGATACTTGTTTTATAATGTGCTACTTCTCATTCTGGTATATTTCACATTTAGTCTGTTAGAAGCCTTGCGTTTTGAGATGTTATGACCCACTTTTTATGAGCTGCACAGATTGGTTGAAAGTGCTGAGATGATAGCATTAAGTCCTTTTAGTGACAGGTCTGGAGCCTATGAGAGTTTCTCATGCTTCCGTCCCTTCTAGCATATATTCAGCTTTGCATATGAAGTAGGTGCTCAGGAAACACCTGTTCAATGAATTCTGATAAATAATATACCACAGGTTTCCACCAAGTCCTCGCTTAGATCAGTTTTAGATTAAACATTGTTTCTCTATAGAAGCAATATGGAAATCTCGCAGGAGAGAGGCGGATCCCCCTCACATGAAGAGGACTGAAGTTCCTTTACGTGCAGGAGCCATCTGCTGTTTCTGGAAATTGTTCATTTGTCCACATGTAATATGTATTTGTGTTCTGAAATTGTCCCAAATGATAATACTTTTGTTTATTAAATGGCATTTTCAGGGGAGTTCTTTTTAAAGATTCTTTGATTGCTGGTTTTATTTAAGATCAAAGGAAATTTTTAAGATTGGGAAAAGAAACAGCTGAAACTTTGGTTATTCCATTTGTAAAATTGAATACCTTAAACTCATCATATCATTTAGCTTATTAGTACTCTTATTTTGTACTTTATAAACTGTTTCAAGTTCTCCCTTACAAATTAGTAGTTCTAGAGATGACTTTTACTGTCTTAATATTTGATACCGTGAACTTGTTGGTCTGTTCAGGATTTCGCTGAGGACCTTCATTTTGTATTTATTTTTACCTTTTACCCATACTCTGTGAGGAAAGAGAAGATTTTAAGAAGTGCTTTAACAGCTCACGCAAGCTATAAAAGTCATACGTGGCCTATTTTTAGTTAGGCAGAATCATGGAAGGAATACTTGGTAATAGTTGGATTTTAAAAGAATACTTTTTATTGAAGTATAGTTGATTTAAAATGTTGTGTTAGTTTCTGTTATACAGCAGAGTGATTCAGTTACATATATGTGTGTATGTGCTTTTTCATATTCTTTTCCATTATGGTTTATCCCAAGGTACTGAATATAGTTTTCCATGCTCTACATAGAACCTCGTTGTTTATCCATACTAAATATTGATATGGTAGTTTGTATCTGCTAATCCCAAACTCCTAATCTGTCCCTTTCTCACACCCTTTCCCCTTTGGTAACCTTGTTTTCTCTGTCTGTGAGTCTGTTTCTGTTTTGGAAATAAATTTGTTTGTGTCACACTTTAGATTCCACCTGTTAAGTGATATCATGTATGAGTACATGTATTAGTGTCATTCTTCTTCTGTATGATGATCCCTAGGTCCATCCATGTTGTTGCAAATGTCATTCCATTCTTTTTTGTGGCTGAGTAGTATTGTATTATGTATGCCACATCTTTATCCATTCATCTGTCACTGGGCGTTTGCTTCCATGTCTTTGTTATAGTGAGATATTTAAAATCTCATTTTGCAAATGCAGAACTTTAATGATATGTTTAAACTGTATATGCACATAAGTATACTTTTTTCTTTCTGTGTGCATGTACAGGCTCTTAGGGAAGAACAAATTTTTGTTCCTTAGGTTTTTGGTAAGTTCTTCAGTCGTTTGAATTCTCTAATGCAGAGGTTCCAGAGTTGCCTGCAGGCCCCTGGGGACCCCAGGATACTTTCAGGGAGATGGTAAAACGAAAACTTGTTTCATAGTTACATTAATTTTTTTCCCCTTTTCTGTTTTTTTCAGTAGTGATGTTTTGTACTGATGATGCAGGGCCAAAACCAATAATGGATTAAACTATGAAAGCCTTGGGACTTCTCTAGCGATCCAGTGGGGCGCAGATTCAGTCCCTGGTGGAGAAACTAAGACCTTGCAGGCCACACACCACCGGCCCCCCACCCCCCACCCCGCCACAAAGTACACCATCGAACCCGTAGCACACCAGAACCATATTAGTGGTTGTCATAGTTTTTGCCACCATACATCTACAATTTTTTAAAAAGGCAGTTTCACTTGAACATGCTCTTGATAAGGAGTAACTTATCAAGACAGGTACTCGAAATTTTGACAGTTACTCAGAATTTTAACTCTCAAGTACCTGTCTCCTTACTATATTCTCTGTGTTAAAATGGGGAGCACTATTCCTGCATACTGAAAGTATGGTGGTGGTTTCCAGAAAAAGCACATAGGTGACTTGCCAGCCAAACTAGCTGCTTTTTTTTTTTTTTTTTAATTAATGGAACACCATTTGAACTTGAAAGTGTGACTGGATGACAAACTGGTTATTCAGACTTGGATGTGTGGCAGATGTTTTCTCAGAAAGGAACAAAGTGAGCCCATCACTTTAAGCAAAACTGATAATGTATGTTGCCAGTGATAATAATATAAGCTTTAAAGTGAATATCAGAATTTGGAAAAACTTTTATCTGCACCACGAGCTTGACAGTTGTCTAATACTTAGACATTTCTGATGAGATCAGTGAAGATAGTAGTGTGATTTTTTTGATGTTGTGTAATGAAATGTGTTAGTGTTGGGAAGATTTATAGAAGTCAGTAAACTAGTATTTTCTAAGTGGCATGATAGAAAGTCATGTGTTGGGTAAAAGATTTGTTTAAAATACAAGGTAGAGCAGTGGATTTTAATGTAACTATGAAAATTTCATTTGTACTATTTCAGATTCCACATTGCAGGTAGCCTTTAGGAATCTACCACTTGTTAAGTCTTGGTGTGATACCAGAATGTTCAGAATTTTCTGAAAAATCTGTTGAACTACTCTTCTGTCTCCTAACTACATTTGAAACATATTGTACCAAGTTGAATGCAGAAGCAAATTTGAGAATCCAGCTCACTTCTATTAAGCCAGACATAAAAGAGATTTGCTAAATTGTTTTTTTTTTTGAAATGTTTTTTCATAAACATGTTAACATGCATAAGATTTATTAGTACTTTTAAATGGGTTAATGTTTAAACATTTTTCAATGATAAATATCAATAGATATATATACCAAAAAAGCTCTTTGGGGTCATCAATTTTTTTTAATTAAAAAAAATTTTTCAATTTCTTGCCTGCGCTGAGTCTTGGTTGCTGTACACAGGCTTTTTCAAGTTGTGTTGCATGGGCTTCTCCTGTGGTAGCTTCTCCTGTTGCAGAGCATGGGCTCTGGGGTGCACAAACGTTCGTATTTGCATCAGGCAGGCTCAGTAGTTGTGGCACACAGGCTTAGTTGCTCTGTGGCATGTGAAATTTTCTGGGACCAGGGATCAAGCCTGTATCCCCTGCTCTGGCAGGCAGATTCTTGACACTGAACCACCAGGGAAGTCCAGGGTCATCAATTTTATAAGTGAAAAGGGTGCTAAGACCAAAAAGTTTGAGAACTGCCGCTCTAACAAACGTGTGTCAATAGAGAAGTTGTCATGTTATTATAAAGCCTAGGATGCGCTTTATTTGTACCTAGCATAGCGTTGGCAAAATAGTAGGTTCTTTAATAACATATTTGAATCAGATTGAATTGAATTATACAGTAAACCATGTAAATACACATTTACCCAAGAAGGAAAATAGGTGTGTGAAGATGGCAAGTGTTTTTATATTAGTAAAGAATGCCAGGTTTACACCATGTTACATAGATTCTAAGGCATTTTTTCCCCTTAACATCTTTGAGATGTCTTAGAATTGGTTGTGAATCAGTTTGTCAGCTCTTTTCTTTCTTGGCGTGTCATAGATGTCATGAAATAAGATAGTACTTGTGTGGAGATGAGGAAACACACTGGATAGCAGTTTACTTCTTGGGCTTCAGGGTATGATGCATTAAATGTTTTTTTCAGGCACCGAGTTGACTATGGGCAGTTGACAATGGGTCCATTGTCAGAATATTCCATTCGTAAAGCACGTATCTTTATTCCAGGCTGGAAGACTATAATCCTTGAATTCAGGCTTTTAAAATAAAATGTAAGGCATGATGTTAATTTTGTTTTTTATATATAAAGCTTTTTGTTTTTCTATTTAATCATAATGTTGGACCACAGTGGTGAGTATTGAGTTATTTCCATTTCTGTGGTAAAGCAAGCTTTGGAAGGTTTTACTGTGTAGCTCTTAGAAAATGAATGAAGGAGAGTAGCAGAATTGAGTTTTTTTTTTTTAATTTTTTTCTTTTAATTAAAAAATTTTAATCTATTTACTGAAGCTTGAGGAAATTTACAAGTTTACTTTTGGCATCTTTTTTTTTTTTAATTGACATATTTATTTATTTATTGGCTCTGCTGGGTCTTTGTTGCTGCTTGGGCTTTCTCTAGTTGCTGTGAGCAAGGGCTACTCTCTAGTTGCCATGCACAGACTTCTCATTTCTGTGGCTTCTCATGTTGCAGAGCACAGGCTCTAGAGCGTGGGCTTCAGTAGTTGTGGCTCATGGACTTAGTTGCTCCTCGGCATGTGGAATTTTCCTGGACCAGGGATTGAACCAGTGTCCCTCACGTTGCAAGGCAGATGCTTAGCCACCACTGGACCACAAGGGAAGCCCTGGCATCTGTTACTCTAAGTCTGAAGACTCTTAATATGTATTCTGCATGATTTCATGAGAACCTGCGAGGTACAGATGCTTGTTTCTTCATCTTAGAGCATTTTCTGTTCTGTTAAATAATTCTAGTAAAAGATAAATTACTAGGTTCTATTATTAACCTTGTGCCTCTGTTTGTGGTGGTTTCGTTGCTAAGTTGTGTCTGACTCTGAGACCCCATGGACTGCAGCCTGCCAGACTCTTCTGTCCAAGGGCTTTCTCAGGCAAGAATACTGGAGTAGGTTGCCATTTCCTTCTCCAGTGCCTCTGTTTAATTCGGTGTCTATAAATAATGAATAGGACCATGATATGAAGATATAAAGATATTGTAGAAATAGGTATCCTTAAAAATAAGTTTAAAAAGAGAGAGCCTAGAAAAGTGAGGAGTTAAGTCTGTTAGAGAAGGAGAAAGCTGAATGTCATAGAGACTGGAGGTAAAGAAGCAAAAAGGCGCCTGTGGGGATGGCAGGTGGTTGGTGGCTTAGATTGATGAAAGGATCAGAGGCTGTACATTTGTCACTGTAAATATGTATATATTAGAGTGCAGTGTGTGTGATCAGGATTATATGGTTGCTATAAGGTGAATAGGCTGAGCTTTTTTTTTTTTTACCTTTTATCATCTAATGGACACTATGGAACCAGTAGTGTACACCTGATATTTGCTAGAGGTATGATCTCGCATCTTTAGTCAACCGAAGAAGGACTCTTGGTAAAAAGAATTTACACACATAGGTTGTTGAAATCTGATCATGAATTGGCAGGATTTTAATGGTGTTAGTAGAAGGGAATGCATGGATTTTATGGCATGTTACATGAGAATGATTAAGGTAATGTTTTGAAATGCATATACTTTTCTAGATATGTACTACTTTTGAAAAATTACAGTGGGATGACTGTAGGTTTCAGTGACATACTTGGATTTGCATCTGCATTTGGTTTCCTTATCCAAAAAATGAATAAAATACCACATTATAGAATTGTGTGAAGGATTATTTGAAATAATGTTTATAAATGCGTTTACTATGTATTTGCTTAGTTAACTCAGAAATTGTAGTTGGCTAAGGTGGCGCTCTCCAGTACTCTCGCCTGGAAAATCCCATGGATGGAGGAGCCTGGTGGGCTACAGTCCATGGGGTTGCTAAGAGTCGGACACGACTGAGCGACTTCACTTTCACTTTTCACTTTCATGCATTGGAGAAGGAAATGGCAACCCACTCCAGTATTCTTGCCTGGAGAATCCCAGGGACGGGGGAGCCTGGTGGGCTGCCATCTATGGGGTCGCACAGAGTTGGACACGACTGAAGCGACTTAGCAGCAGTAGCAGCAAGGTGGTTCTAGTGGTAAAGAACCCGCCTTCCAGTGCAGGAGACATAAGAGATGCAGGTTTGATCCCTGGGTCTGGAAGATTCCCTGGAGAAGCACATGGTAACCCACTCCAGTATTCTTGCCTGGAGAATCCCATGGACAGAGGAGCCTGACAGGCTACATTCCCTAGGGTTGCACAGAGTCAGACACGATTAAAGCGATGTCGCACGCTAGTAAAAGATCTAAAATAATATATCTGTAACATAGAGTTAGCAGGTTGGCAGATAAGGACAGGATTGATGTTGGCAAGGACCCAGCTTTCTGTTTTTTTCCCCCAACCGTCTTTGTGTGTGTCTCACTTCCTTAAGGGGTCTTTCCTATCATCACATTAATGTTTCATGCAAGAGGAGGAAGAAAGGAGTGAGTAAGGTGAAAGGGATATGCACTAGCTAAGACAGCCCTTCCCCTTCCCTCGACTTCTAAGGAGATTTTCTGAGCATCCTTTCCTACAAATTGCACTTCTTATATCCCAGGCACGAAATGTCAACTGACCAACCTTAGCTGCATGGGAGGCTGGGAAACACTGCTTTTTGACTACCCTTAATAAAGTCAGGATTTTATTAGTAAGAAAGAAGGGGAGAATAGGTATTGGGTTGGGAAACCAGCAGTGCTTTGCCACAGTGAGTGCTAAGTTGCTGTTTTTTTTCTCTTTCATACATATTTCAGAGCATTATCATTTTAGGCTTGGTTTTCCATGCCTTGCGTTTTGGCTCACAAAAATTGATCTTTTAACCCTTATTCCATGTCTTCTAGGTTCTGCTTTGTTGCGGGACTGGGATGGTGTGATAAATTATTTACTTGGGCATTAAAGAAGAAGGAAGACGTTCACTTGGCACTTTTCATTTATAATTTAGCTGGTATCTTCAAACTTTAACTCAGAGGACCTAATTTGGGAGTTTGGTCACGGGAGGTTGGTGGAGAGGCAGCGCGTTAGTGTGAAGGAGGACTCCCTGAAAGGCTTGCCCTTGGCTCGGCTGCTGCTTGCTGTGTAGTGTACCTTTCGTGTTCTTCTGGGGATATCTGTTTCCTCACCTATCAAAGAAGGAGTTGGCTTAGACATTTTGAGTGTTTGCAACTTGAATATTTTGATTTTATCTGAAGGCATTTTGTATATAACTCTTAATTGTATATATGTATGTATATATATATGTAAAGGAAGTGAAAGACCTTCACAGCCATATGTATACGTGGCATTGCCTTCTAGGGACTAGAGAGTTGAAAATAGCTTTATAGCATAAATTTAAAATCTTATTTTGAATCTTACTATTTTTGCAGATAGGGGTAGCAAAAATAAGTAAGTTTTTGCAGTTTAGTACTTTCTTGGTATGAATTTTTACTAGGGCTTTTAGTAAAGTAGGAAACCCTGACATCTTCATTTCTGACTCTGAAATATGGTAGTAAAATGTTGCTTCATATTTATAAACCTGTATTAATGTTAAGTTTGTGTAGGAAAAGCCTGTTAAATGCTCTTTCATTTCTAAAAATGGATCCTTGGAATTAGTTGAAGTATTATGAAAGTGTAATTATTCAGACTCTCTTCAGTGTTAACTCATCACCTATTTACCTGAGAATACAAGTGCTTTGTTTACCATGTTTAGGTCAAATTTTGACCAACTCTGTGAATGAAGCAGCTATTATCATTATTGTAGATGATGAAATTGAGGCAAGATGTTATGGTCCTTCATTGATAATGGGGAGCAGCCAAGTTAAGAATACACTCTGATTTTGTCCAGGGGGTGAGTGTGTCTGTTCATTGTATGTTTTAGGAGAGAGAAGCTTGTGGTTACCTCATGTCTTGTTTCAGTTGTGTTTTTTGTGTAGAGTATGTTTTGAGAAGCGGTATGGTATAGTAGATGGGAGAAGGCCTGTGTTAGAATTTCTTGAAATAATGTAATTTCAATCAGTAAATTTCTTTCATCTTTGGTCTCTGATCCTTGGCATTATGAACAATATTTGAGAATGCAGCTGTGTTTTAGAACCAGTCCTATCTAATATAAATCAACTCAGATATCTGTAATTGCTTTTACGGATATTTTCACTGATAGATGAAACCAAGGTATTAAATTATAGATCCTTTTACCAAATTTTGGCTTATTGGAAATGTTGTGATTGAGAAAATTGGTTGTCAGTTTTATGATTTTTCTAAATTGCTACATAACTTCTAATCACATAAAAAGAGTCTAAGCTTGTCCACGCTGCCTTAAATTATGACTAATAATACTAAGGAATCAGTTCTAGGTTCTCAATAATACTTACTGGTTAAAATACACTGGTATGCCTTGAATTTGGCTACATTGTAAATATTTTTTCTTTCAGCTATACATTTTTATGAATAAAACTACAAAAGCAGGTAAAATTTCATTATATTCTGGTTGTTAATTGATAAGGGTAATTCAGATAGAATTGCATGATGTTGGCAGTATTATATTTGCACAGCAGGTATTGACCAGAAATTTTTCATTCTAGTTTACTATGAAAAATCTCAGATAAACAAGGGTGGGAAGAATATAAATAAATTCTGTATATCTTCCCACTAGACTCAATAATAAGTGTTTTGCCATATTTGCTTAATTATATATTTATAACTAATAAATAATTATATATTTAATATAGATATATAACATTTTATAAAAATATATTTATATATAAATATGTAATTATTGGAGAGGGAAACCCACTCCATTGTTCTTGCCTGGAGAATCCCAAGGACGGGGGAGCTTGGTGGGCTGTCGTCTATGGGGTCCGAACAGAGTCGGACACGACTGAAGCGACTTAGCAGCAGCGGGAGCAGCATGTAATTATATATATTTGGTTGAATCATTTCTAAGTTGCAAAAATAATGGCATTTTAGCTTAACTACTTTTAACATACATCCTCAGAGAGTCAGGACTTTTCCTATGTAACCATAGAACCATTATCACATCAAATACTTTTAACAATAATTGCACTTAAATCATGTAACTTCCACGGAGAAAATATTCAAGTGATGAGACTGTTTATTCATTTTCAGAGTAAGAAAGCATATTTTCTTTTTGCTTTAAATAATTTAACAGTATTAAAAAGACAAAGTGCCAAAAGATTACTTTAAAATCAATGCTATCCTAGTAAGGAAAATACTTTTCACACATTCTAATAATTTGTAAATTCAGCATTTAAATTAGAATTTAAATTAGCTGTTACAGCTGCTTATCTTCTAAACATTTAGCAATTTACATAGAATGAACTTCATGTGTACCTATATTCATTGAATTGATTTTTTAAAGCAAAGCAACCAAATGGAGCCTAGATTAGCATTCATTCATTGTACATATATTTATTTTTTACAAAAAGCTGCAAAGGTAGGATACATTTTAGTAAATTTTCAGTTGTGTATGATTTTGGAGTAGATTCTTTGAATTAATTGAAAGTTGAGCAGAAGGAACCCTTTTGATTTGAATATATATTAAAATCTTTAAAAAATAGATTAATCCATTTTTCTGCCCTCAGAAAATGTGGAATGGTAAGTACAGTTGGACCCTCAAGATTAAAGACCAGAGGCAGCTATGCAGTCATCCTAATAAAAAATAATAGTGACTGGCACAGAGGCCATTGAATCAGTTAAGTGAGACTGTGTACTTAAGGCTTACCGCAGTGTCTGATCTGTAAGCATTCAAATTTAAGGAAAAATGTGGAATGTGTATTGATTTGAAGCTGTAAACACCAGGACATTTACAAGATTGCCTTTTTTTTCCTTTTGATGTATTCTATTTATTTACTCATTTAAGAATGTTTTTGAAATGATGAAATTTTTTGAGCACCACAACAAATATGAGGAATAAGAGAATGATAGTAAAAGAGAATCCATTACCCAATTTTGTCTGATCTTAACATTTTGCCTTACTGCTTCAGAAGGTTGATTGATTGATAATTTGTGGGTTCTTAGTTTCCTTGACCAGGGATTGAACTTGTGCCCTTGCATTGGAAGCACAGAGTCCTAACCATTGGACTGCCAGGTAATTCCCCAGAAAATTTATTTTTAAAAAAGAAATAAGATCTGATTACTTTCACTCCCCCTTGGAATCCTCCTGGATTTCACTTCCCTCTCTCTCTTCATGAAGTAGAGGTAGCAACTTTCTTGAATTATCTTTCCAATCATTTTAAAAGGCTTTCTAGTATATGTATATGTCCATAAATATGTAGCATTATCTTGCATGTTTAAATGATATCAGTACTTACTACTTTTGAGATTTGATGTTGACAGGAGTAGATCTACTTCATTTGTAACTCATTTTTTTTTCCATTATAATATTTATTACAAATCATCATTCTCATTGTTGGTACTTTTACTGCTGTTGCAGTGGTCAGGGAGAGGCATGCATCTTTGGTGCTCTCCGGTAGATCATTTGTAAAAGTTGCATGCATTTACCATATTTTACTTATCCATTTTGTTAATGTACATTTAGGTTATTTCCAGTTTTTCACCACTATATATAGCGCTGTAAAGAACATTCGTGAAAATCTTTTTGACCACATATGTTTCTCTAGGGCACTGTTTATCAGGCTTTTTTGCTTATCGAACACAATAAGGAATGTACTTTACAATGAGATGCAGCATGTATATAAATAAAATGTATATATGTATACATATATATAAAACAGAAACTTTCCTTTTGTAATAATAATATTTACCCTGAAAAAGTGATTACTCATAAACCCTTGAGATACCTCTCTCAAAAAATGCTAATCAGGCTCTACATTTGACAGATAATGGCTCAGTGTATATAACTTGGAGCAGAATTGCTGCTCTTAACGGTGCACATCTTCAGCTTTGATAGACATGAAAAAATTGCTCTTGGAAGTGGTTGTACCAAACTTTACATTTCAGCAGCCTGTGAGACTTCCTGTTTATTCATACCCACACCAGCACTTGTCTAGCTTTCTAACATTTGCCAGTCTACTGGATGTGAAACGGTATCCCAGGGTTTTTTTCTCAGCCTGTTTTCTAATCAAATATTTTGAGTGCCTTTTCTGTCAGACCCTTTGTAAAGCAGTAGAGATGCTACCAAAAGAAGAGACATGGCTTCTCTGTTTTAGGAGAGCGGGGTGAACTTTGCCAGCCTATGACTGGCAGAGGTGCAGAGGAAGGAGCAGTATGCAGCCCACGGGGTACTGTTGTTGCAGTACAACGGTTGGAATGATCTTGAAGAAGTCTGACCTTGGTCTTGAAAGATGAGCAGGCATTTTCAGACAGCACATAAAAGTTGAAGGACATTCCAGGTGGAGAGGAGGGAACTAGGCAAAGACATAGAGGTGTAAAACCAATCATTCTAAGAATTGACTGAGTGTTCATGACTGTGGAGAGTCCCAGGATTGGGCGGCCGAGGGAGAGGAGAAGCTGTGGACGTGTGGGCAGGCTGAAGGAGCTGAGCACTGCCTGCATTCGCAGGCGTCAGTGAAAGTTTTAAGCAGGGTATTAAACAGGAATTTTTTTTTGGTTTTTTTAAGTCTAAAAATGAATTTTTTGTATTTTAAAAGTTAATCTAGTTTTTGTTTTTAATTTGGGTTTCAGGCTCATTAGCTTGGCTCTTTATTTATTACTGCCTTTTGAAACAGATGATAGAAAGCGATATTTTTCCTCCGAACTGGAATTGGTCATTTGCTTTCCAAAACAGAAATATCTGTAGCTTTGCATGCGATGCATTTGCTCTCATCCATGCTGCTTGGTTTTACGTGGGACAGCAAACAGCCTTCATGGTATTTTCTTTCTATCGTCAAATGGGTATAGGTTTGCATAGAATTGGTAACTTTAGGAATTTGTGGTTCTGGACAATCTTTCATGGTGATATTTTCAGTCTTCATCTCTTTCACTGCTTCATAGCAAATACGAGTGTAGTTGAAAGAATTTCCTTAAGAAAGCTTGAGTGTTTTCTGTCAATCAACTCTTGTGTGTGTATAGATGATATGACAGGTCTTTCTGAGGTCCTATCTGCTTTTGGCATCCCTCAGCTGCCAGTTCTTTTTCATAGTAGCATTTCATAGGAGCATTCATCTTGCTTTAAGGCGTGAAAGTTGAGGCCTGCCAGCACCTAATTTAAATAGGACAATTTTAGAGACCAGGTTGGAGATACCAAATGTGTTTTGAAATTCTCCATGCCTTAAAAGAATAAATGTTAAACATCTAGCACAGAACAGTTAGCACTCATAATAAATGTCACACTTGGCATTTGTTTTAAGGAGAGGTATGTTCTTTGAGATGCTGGGTCAACACTGACTATTGCATAGATGTTATTTTTAATTTAGGAAAATCATATGCAAGTAGATACCTAAAATAACTTTTCTAAACTTTACAGTGCAAAGTCTTTGTTGTTTTTCCTAGCTACTTGATACCCTAAAAATACCTATTTCCCTCCATGAGATCTCTAAAAAAGGCTTTTTATTAGTTTAGGACTTAATCCAGGGAGAGCGCTCATTGAGGGAATCATAGCTGGGATTAAAAGAACTAGACAGAAGTTTGTGGTGCCGTTATTCTACCTGTGTCTTTCATCTCAAAACCCCCCATAGTGTTGATTCTCTCAGCCTTATCCTCCTATCACCCACCCAGCCTGTAACACACGCGCGAACACACACACATGCGCACACAAATACACACAGTTCACTGGGTGAGGGAAGAGAGGGGTGTGAGGGTCTGTCCTCAGGATGGGAGCTGGGCCTGTCCTATTTACTTTTGCCTTTAGCAAGTATAATACATGTTAACACCTTGGCAGCAGAAGTAGGCTGGATCAGTTGGATACAAGGTAACTGTTCTAAAATAAACAAAATGAAACAGTGTAATCTTGAATTTGTGGGCAACATGTGAGACTGAGCAAAAGAGACTTGCAGATGGTTTGGCCATTAACTCTAAGCATGCTAGGAGTATGTTAGGCAAGTGGACAGGATGTTCTCTGTGTGTACTGTATAACCTTGAAATCTTGCATCTATTTCCATTTCCCCAGGAATGAAATCTAAAACAGAAAAGCTACTTCCCTTTAGCTTTCAAAACAAAAGTCAGGTTAATAATCTGAACTAGACTATTTGCTTAGTGCTGGAGATGATGGCTCTGGTCCTGGGTTTGATTTTTGGGGAGGATTTCTCTTTTTAAAAAATTCTGTTAGAACTTGAACACAGATAAATGGTTTTGGAAGAGTGAGAGGAAAGCCCAGGACTTAATCACTGTGCATATTCTGTAGAAAATGGCTGAGAAATATAAACCAAATCTGTTGAGAGCTGTAAAGGCTGAGCTTGTTGATTTCTGTGTTAGATAAAACTAGTGCTGTATCTGAAGACTGTTTTCCCAATTTTCTTAGATCCATTTGGAATTGGTTATATTTAATGGCAGAGGATTTCTGTGTTAAGCCAGTTATACTGCCCATTGAAACTTTATGTTTAGAGTATGAGAGTCCTTAAAAAAAAGAAAAAGCAGAAGTCATTTGAAGGAAAATGAACAGGTGCAGTGCTATAAGCCGTTTGAAAATGTAAAGTGCATTTGAGAAAGCCTTCTGAGAGTCAAAATGTTTTATGGATTTCTTCTGTCTTGTCATTAATAATTAAACTTGGTGTGAAAGATATATTTTAGCTGGATGGATTTACAAGACTGGTAAAGGACAAGGAATTTTTTTAAAATTATAGATTATTTTTGCAGTTCCTTTGATCTGTTTCTGTATCTTGAGCTAATGATTGAAAGAAAAATCTGTGGAACTCAGTATTTTTATGGCTTTTGAGAGGGGGTGGGGCTTAAAGGGTACTACTGCATGTTAGGGCGGGGGTAGTTCTGGGCAGGGGTCGTGGCCCACTCAGCCTGTGCTTCTGCTCTGGCCACAGGTGCACGCAGACTGTTTTACAAAGAGTTAAAGTTCTGCTTCTAACAGATGCCTTTCCAGTGTTTCTTCCTGGTGCTCTGAAAACCATATGTGGGGGAAGAGAGTCTTGTTCTGTTTTAAGGTTAAGGGCGTTGCCCTCCTGAAAGCACCAGTAGTATTATTTAATATTTATTTTAAGGTTTGAGGCAAGAGATGAAGAAAACTTCTCACATTTAACAAAATGGAGCCAAGCCATGGTTGTTTTTTTTGGGGGGGGGGTGGTGGTGGTGGCAGTGTTTTTTCTATGACTCCTTTAAAGCTATAAAAGTTAATGTCATATCCTCAGGGAAAGATGTTGCCTCCCTTAGAGATCTGTTCTAGGAGGGTTGGAAGCTGACTTGTCATTAGGTAACTTAAAGTGATAAAAAGTGGGGTTTTTGTTTTTTTTTGAGTGTTTACTATATGCCGGACGTTTGCCTGTGGCGCTTTTGATATCTTAGTCCTCAAAATAACCCCAGAAGGAAATCCTACTGTCATTTTTCCTGTCACAGCTGAGGGACCTGAGGTTTAGGCTGCAGGCTTCCCTGGTGGCTCAGTGGTCAAGAATCTACGTGCAATGCAGTAGATGCAGGTTTGATCCTCTGGAGAAGGAAATGGCAGCCCACTCCAGTGTTCTTGCCTGGAGAATCCCACGGACAGAGGAGCCTGGTGGACTGTAGTCCACGAGGTCTCAAAAGAGTCGGCATGACTTAGCGACTAAACAGCTTATGCCAAGTTAAGTTGCAGAGCTGGCTGATAAACCCAGTCTCTTTGACTCTGGGCCACTCAATTCTGTAGTACCGGTATTACCCCAGACCACGTGGAGAGATGGATGGTCTTATTTCCGGGAGGTTGTCTACTCAGAAAAGATAAGTAGTTTACTGTCATGAGGCTGGTGTTGAAACAAGAATTCAAACCTGGGTCAGTTTAAAGGGAACACCCATGTTCTTTCCATTAAGTGTATTGTATTACTTCTTAGAGTACATTATAATATCTGATTATTATTATTTTATTATTATAATATCTGATTTACTGAGATCTTTTTATTTCTTGTGTTGGCTGCCCTCAGTTTACACAAAGAGTTGCTTAAAAAGTTCATTTGTGAGATGGTAGTTTGGAACTCAGAGTACGTTGTCTTCTGGCAACAAGTGTTGTACCTGATTGTCCTTCCAAGGCCATAGCCCCTTAGGGCAATTGATACATTTCACCTTCTTATGCCTGTGATACCAACCTGGGTTCTAAGATCTTTGAGTTTCAAGAGAGTAAGAGAAGCAGATAGGTATGTGTTCCTGGTTGTTTCCAGGTTCCGTTTGTCCCTTTACAGATTTTATCTCCCTTGGTGTGGGTAACAAACTAAAAAGAATGGGTTTTAGGATAAGTCCAGAGCCTCTGAGGTCAGACCTGGTTCTGACTGTGGCTGCGCTAGTGACCGGTTCCACCCACTCTCCACTAGGAGAGTGAGAGGAGGCTTTTACCCTTCCTCAGGCTGAGTTTCCTCATCTGTGAGATGGATGGGTACCATCGCTGTAGTGCTGGAATGAGAGACAAACAGGCACTGAGTGCTAAGCGTAATGTCTGAACATGAAAGGTGTTCTGGAAATGATGGCAGTGGTGATGGAGATGGTGCTGTTTTATTCTGCTTCTGTTACCATCTCTTCTGTTACCAAAGGTTTTTGTAGCGGTGAATACTTTCTAGAGTAGACTGTGCTGTAACCGGAATTGGATTTAAGGTACAGTTTGGGATTCCATTTATTTTATAGTCATGGGAATCAGTAAATTGCTTTGTAATTTAAATACTGCGTTCTTAAATTATGTGTTGTAAATTTTTATATACTTTAAAACCTTGATTTTAACTGGAAATACATTGGTTGATGAAAGGCTTTGATATTAACAACTTTCATGAGCCTTGTAAGTTTTTGCTGCATTTAAAAACATGTACTTTTTTCAAATGGAGAAACTGAGGTACGAAGTAGGGATGGACTCTTGCCGAAGGGCTGTTAACTAAAACAGGGATGGGCCAAATAGTAAATATTTTAGGTTTTGTCAACCATACAGTCTTTTTTTGCAACTCTGCTCGACTCTGCTTTTGCAGCACAGAAGCCGCCATCAGCTATTTATAAGTGGGTAGGCTTGGCATGGTAGAGTCAAATTATATTTGTAGTAACAGATGATGGTTCATGGTTTGTGGACACCTGGACTAAACAAAATTGCTTGGTTCAGTCTCATTTTAAAGCCCTGTCTTGGGCCTACATCTCTCTTTGTAGGTTGATGTAGATTTTTTAAAGGTTGGTTTTCCCATGGGCTTGATCCTCATTCTTCTTTTCACATAACTTTCCTTACCATAAAATGATTCATATATACAATGAATTGGGCTTCTCTGGTGGCTCAGCAGTAAAGAATATACCAGTGCAGGAGACACGGGTTCAGTCCCTGGGTTGGGAAGATACCCTAAAGAAGAAAATGGCAACCCACTCCAGTATTCTTCCCTGGGAAATCCATGCGCATGCACACACACACCTTCAGCTGAATTGTTTCCCAAACTCTAGATTAGTATAGCTGCCTGCCTTCCAACTTCTCTCCAAGAATAAATATCCCAACAAGCCCCTTAACATTTCTGATACTGATTTTAGTACTGTATTCTTCAAAGTCAGACTGTAGTCTTTTTATGTGTGGTCAGTCATCTGTTTCCAAGTGGGAAACCGGAATGTTCCCTTAACTCCTCCCTCGTCCTGTTTATTCTGCCCCCCTTGAAATCTTTACTCCCCCGCTTCTCCCCATCCGTACCACCACTGCTTTATTCAGCCTCCCGTCATCTCCCTGGACTATTGCAAATCACCTCACTTCAGGGCTCCCTGTGTCTAGCCTCTGATCTCCTTCCAGTCTGCCTTTCATTTTGCTGCTAGAGTGATCCTGTTTTTAGTATTACGTCTGATCATACCACTTCCTGCTTAAAAACCTTCGGTTGTTCTTCAGTCCCTGTGGTTTAAAGCCTACCCTTGGTGTAAAGGTCATTTCAGTAGAGAGGTATTGCCTTCCTACTGTGAGAGTCTGAGATGCAGTGCTGCACCCGCTTTGCAGTACACCAGCCTTTGGAGAGGACAGTTCCTAACTTATCTATGCAGTTCCTTTCTCTTCTTTTGGCTAACTTTGGTTTATTCTTTTTTTTTTCTTTGAATTTTTATTGTAATGACTAATCTTCCCCCTCCCCCCCCAGGATTTTTTTCCTCAATATTCTCTCAAAAATGATCCAGTCTATGAATTCTTATATCTTTACTAATAAGTCCTTTGCTGTCAATTTCCACTCCTCCAGTCTTGGTTCTTCCTCAAACGCCCCATCTCCGTATTTGCCTTAGATGCTTTCCTGCCTTCTGCATTATTTTAATAGCACCCTTTGTGTTCCCCTCAGTTTATAATCAGTTTGTGCTTGTATATCCAACTCCCACCTCTTTAAGCTGCTCCTTGGAGAATAGATCCTGAATCTTTTATACCTTTGTCCCCCGTTGCTAGAACCATAGCTGGTACACCTGGGCTTGGACATTTTGAAGAATGGTAAATGTTCATTAATAAAGAGGTAGGGACACATGTACGTTTTTCTTTCCTTTTTGGGGAGTTCTTATTTCTACTCTTCCAAGGGAATTAAAAGCCTAAGGAAAGTGTCAAAAGGAAAGTTTCGGCTAGGGTCTGTGGTACAAAGAATGCTCAGTGAACAGGCCTGGGGCTTAGAACCATTCCCTTGTGTGCTCTTCATGGCCTGGCAGGTCACTCCCTAGAGCAGTGGAGCTTCAAGGAGTGTGTGCACACGTCTGATGAATCCCTACCCCACACTGTCCCCACCCAGTTATCAGTAGGGGCAGGGGATGTTAATATCCTGGTAATTGTTATTTCTCCCACCTGATGTTTTCTCCCTGCTCCTTCCATTTCAGAGTTCTTCATGATGATGATTCTATATCGTACTTCCCTTCTTCTGACAGAGGGGCTCTAGATACAGTGAGGTTCAAATCATGATGTTAGCATCTTAGTATGGATGTGTGTGTCCTTTCCAATAGAAATGTTGGTATAGATGAGGATTAACAATTCGAAGTAAAATAGTATACTTCAGAGATGAGTTTCAGTTCAGTTCAGTCGCTCAGTTTTGTCTGACTCTTTGTGACCCCATGGACTGCTGCATGCCAGGCTTCCCTGTCCATCATCGTCTCCTGGAGCTTACTCACTCATGTCCATCAAATCGGTGATGCCATCCATCCATCTCATCCTCTGTTGTCTACTTCTCCTCCCACCTTCAATCTTTCCCAGCATCAGGGTCTTTTCCAGTGAGTCAGTTCTTTGCATCAGGTGGCCAGAGTATTAGAGTTTCAGCTTCAGCATCAGTCCTTTCAATGAATATTCAGGACTGGTTTCCTTTAAGATGGACTGGTTGGATCTCCTTGCAGTCCATGAGACTCTCAAGAGTCTTCTCCAACACCACAGTTCAAAAGCATCAATTCTTGTGTGGAGAAAAGGGAACCCTCTTACACTGTCGGTGGGAATGCAAACTAGTACAGCCACTATGGAGAACAGTGTGGAGATTCCTTAAAAAACTGGAAATAGAACTGCCATATGACCCAGCAATCCCATTGCTGGGCATACACACTGAGGAAACCAGAATTGAAAGAGACACGTGTACCCCAATGTTCATCACAGCACTGTTTATAATAGCCAGGACATGGAAGCAACCTAGATGTCCATCATCAGATGAATGGATAAGAAAGCTGTGGTACATATACACAATGGAATATTACTCAGCCATTAAAAAGAATACATTTGAATCAGTTCTACTGAGGTGGATGAAACTGGAGCCTATTATACAGAGTGAAATAAGCCAGAAAGAAAAACACCAATACAGTATACTAATGCATATATATGGAATTTAGAAAGAAGGTAACGATAACCTTGTGTGCGAGACAGCAAAAGAGACACAGATGTAGTGAACAATCTTTTGGACTCTGTGGGAGAGGGCGAGGGTGGGATGATATGGGAGAATGGCATTGAAACATGTAAAATATCATATGTGAAAAGAATTGCCAGTCCAGGTTTGATGCATGATATAGGTGCTCGGGGCTGGTGCACTGGGATGACCCAGAGGGATGGGATGGGGAGGGAGGTGGGAGTGGGGTTCAGGATGGGAAACACATGTACATCCATGGCGGATTCAGGTCAATGTATGGCAAAACCAATACAATATTGTAAAGTAAAATTAATTAATTAATTAAAAAATAAAAAAATAAAGATAAAAACAAAAAACAAACAAAAAAAGCATCAATTCTTCAGTGCTCAGCTTTCTTTATAGTCCAGCTCTCACATCTGTATATGACTGCTAGAAAAACCATAGCTTTGACTAAACGGACCTTTGTTGGCAAAGTAATGTCTCTGCTTTTTAATATGCTGTCTAGATGGGTCATAGCTTTTCTTCCAAGGAGCAAGCATCTTTTCAATTTCATGGCTGCAGTCACCATCTGCAATGATTTTGGAGCCCAAGAAAATAAAGATGAGTTTAATTGGCTTTTATTTGTGAGAAATTAACATTCTGAGTTTTAAGTAATGAACTAAAGAACTTTTGAAACAAAACTTGTCTGTTCACCAAGGGCTTGCCTGCTTGGTGAACATCAACCTTTGCCCTTTGTTGTACCCCACCTCTTTGTGGACCCTGATTGCTTAGCTTTGCAGGTGACCTAGGGGCTCTATGGGGCTTCCCTCATAGCTCGGTTGGTAAAGAATCTGCCTGCAATGCAGGAGACCCCAGTTCGATTCCTGGATCAGGAAGATCCCCTGGAGAAGGGATAGGCTACCCACTCCAGTATTCTTGGGCTTCCCTTGTGGCTCAGCTGGTAAAGAATCCGCCTGCAATGCGGGAGACCTGGGTGTGATTCCTGGGTTGGGAAGATCCCCTGGAGAAGGCAAAGGCTACCCACTCCAGTATTCCGGCCTGGAGAATTCCATGAACTGTATAGTCCATGGGGTCGCAAAGAGTCGGACATGACTGAGCGACTTTCACTTTCACATTCACTAGGGGCTCTATAGAAAGGCAGCCTTTCTTGGGAGGAACTCCAGGTTGGCCCCTGGAAAGTTGGTTGGAAAATAGGAAGGAGGTGCATGTTTGTACTTTCTGCAGTTAAATCAGAAAGGTTCAAACAATTATTTGCTGTCATATTTAGAGTACACTTTGCTCGTTTTGAATGTAAGCCTATGCAGATAGTTAGCTGGAGCCTCTAAAGAAAAAAATCTCTTTATTCCTAAGTGACTGCTTAGTAATCTACATAACAAATGAGCCATTTTGCTTCAGAGATGTGAAATAGGCATCTATAAGTGAATAGTTTTTGAAACTAAAGTTGTTAAGACAAAGTTCATCTTTTCACAATAGGGTTTCCCCAGAAAACCCTCTGAACTCTATTGAAATGCAACTAGTTTGAACTTGGAAAGCATATTCCAATAATAGGCCCATGCAATTAGCCTCTACTATATTGGAGTGAATGCTGGAATTTTTTGTGTATTATCATCATCAATTGGTGTTAGTCCCAGGGCAACCACATAATAGCTATAAAACCTTGATTGAGAGATGCAGACAAAGGTTTCTGTCTTACTCATAGGCATGCTTTAGTTCTTGAAACTAAATAAATGTTAGGCTTTTAAAATCTTAATACTTTTTTGGTAACCATCTGTCGATGGTAAGATTAAGAAATGGTGCTTCAGAACAATGTCATTATTTTGAATTAGACAAAAGTGTCGAGGGACTCTTCATTTAGTGCCATATTCATAGGAGACCTTGTGTAGAATTGACATAGTGGTGTGCTGGTGAATGCTGAACAACCACCCATGGGGGGATAAAGCCCTTATTTGTAGCAGTTACTGATTTTTGAGGTACAAATACTCCATCATGCCTGATTTTAGACTACAGATGGGAGGTCATTGAACTTGAGAAGAGATGCATGTGATCAGCAGGCTTCAGCACACTGTTGAATTCACCGCAGTCACTAAACGTTTGGAGTTTTACAGCCTGTACCTTTAATGCTTGTCTCATTCCTGACTTGGCGATTGTCCTTTGCTTTCCAAAAATTAGCATTGGGGATGTATAATGTATTAATACATACAATAAAATCTGGCAATTTCAAGTGTAGATTTGGTGAGTTTTGACAAATGAATAGCTAGTGAGCTAGTGAATTCGCTCAGTCACGTCTGACTCTTTGCGACGCTGTGGACTGTAGCCTACCAGGTTCCTTAGTCCATGGAATTTTTCAGGCAAGAGTACTGGAGTGGGTTGCCATAATGTATAACACACCGCAGTCTTGTTACCTCTTCTCCATGCAGTTGCCAGATTGATTTTTCCAAAAATCTTGCTTTGCATCCACCACCCATCTGTGCATAAAACCACCACTGGCCATATACTGTCCATAGGATAAAGGACAAAACTCCATGGCCTTGTGCTCAGCTGTCTTGCCACTTGTTGGCTTCTCTGGCCTTGTTTATTACGGCTCAACTACATGAATCTCTTATTCAAAAAAAAAACAGAACCAAACAAAACCTGTTCAGCTGATTCCTGGCACAGTTCCTGCATCCGTCCCATTGCTTGTATCTGTACTCTGCTTGTAGCACTGCTGTACCTTCACTTTGCTTCTTTTCTCGACTGTCTGGCCTTTCCGTAAATCTGGCTTAGACCCCATTTTCTTCTTGTACAATCAGGTCTTGAGTAATTACACCCTCATCTGACTGAGTGTACTGCTGTTCGGCCTTTTAACTTTGCAATCTATATTGAAATCTCAGGTTTTTTGTGGAGTAATTTGGTCTTGTCTAGCAAACTTGTTAACTGCAATAGGGTAGAAAATGTTGTACAGCTCAATTTTCAGCACATGGCTTTGCTTTAAAAAAAAAAAAAAAGACAATAAATTGTTCTTGTTGACAGTAAACTTTTCAGTGGTTCTTCAAAATCAGTCACCAGCTCAGTGACACTGTTGGGGTGAATAGTACTGTGCTGTATTATAGATCTCTTCGGGGATGCAAGTTTGATTTGTCACAGAGTGAAAAAAAACGTATAAATGGACAGTCAAGTTTCTCAAAACCAGTGTTAGTCATTAAGATGCACATTGGCGCTTTTATCTCTGCCTCACACATTCATCCAAAGGTGGTTAGCATCATGGACTTTGAACTCTTGGCAAGACTTAAACATTTAAAGTAGGTCCCAAAAGAAAAGCCTTTGTTCCTTTCAACCAGCCTTATTTCACGTTTTCAAGTCCTAGTAAGAAGTCTGTAGGGTGTATCTCATTGATTTCCTTCCTGTTCCAGGAAGCCATATTATGGTATTCTGAAAGAACTTTTGTGTCTTTTTTAGTGACTTTACTATAAGCAATTTGTTTTACTTTATCTGTTTAAAAAAAAAAAAAATTGCAGATGTGCTTGTTGAAATCTGACATTGAAGATAACCTAACAAATATTTAGGACAATTATAGGTGCCTTTCTCTGTTTCACAGCCTACCTTGCAGATTTCTTTTCTTCCGTCCTTTAAATAATGGATGTATTCAGGTTCCTCATCTTTTGGTAGTTGGCATGCCTTTCTTGGGTGCTTTCATCTATGATTGCTCAAATACAAATGTCTCCAAATTTTAAAAATTCCATGTCTCTGGCGTTCCAGTCTCGGATAGCCAAATGCCTACTGAACATCTCCAGTTACCTACCCTTCAGAGACTACAGATTCAACATGTCCTAAATGGTACATCGTCTATAAGTCTTATGCCCACTCTCATGTTGTTGCTTTCTTGCTGAATGGTATCAACCATCCCCAGATAACTGAAGCTAAAACCTTGGACTCATCCTTAGCATGTCCCTTTTCCCTCACCTTCCCAATCAGTCAGATCCACCTCAAACATTTTCCTTAAATCCTTTTCCTTAACTCTGTTTGAAGATAGGCTAACCTCATGCTTTGTTGGGAGAGTCTTTAATTGGGGGGTGGACTAAGAGCAGATCCATTTCCCTGGCCTCAGACTAACCAAACTCGTGAGTCTGAAATTGGAAAGCTAGTATATAATTTTCAGTGTATTCTCTCCTAGACATAGCTAGAAGCCTATACCATAATTAGAATGTTATCCGAGAAGGAGTCAGAACAAAAGTGATGTGATGAATCAAGTATTTAATGGCTTGTCATGATCAAATGATGCTACCGTCCGTCTCGTAACAAACAGGGAGATCCTTTGTGACCAGAAAACTCATCCGTGAGCAAAAGGTCCTCTTCTCCTGCCCACTTACTTCAGTGGCCCCTACCAGCCTTTCTCTTTTCCATTGTTCTTCAGTGCTTGCAGGGCAGACCCTTGTTGTTGAATACCTTGTTTCTTTCTTTTTTAAAAAAATATTTACTTATTTATTTTGGCCTTGCTGGGTCTTAGTTGTAGCATGTGAGATCTAGTTCCTAGACCAGTGGTTGAACTGGACCCCCTGCATTGGGAGCGGGGAGTTGTAGCCACCGGACCCCCAGTGAAGTCACTGAATACCTCGTTTCTTTACATATATAAGTACATTCTTTCTGGCTCTGCTTGAATCTTGTTATGCAGCAAACCAGGCTTTCTGTTTTAGATGGCTTGTGCCTCTCTCTTATTAGCCATTATCTGTTGATCTTCAGTTGAACTTTGAGGGCCTTCTTATTTCTTATGTTTAGAGAAAACTTCATTGTAGCTGCCAAGAGCAAAAGGCTCATTTCCCCTTGGGTTTAGCTAGCATCATTACCTCCTGAAAACACCCTCTCCGTACCCCACCCTCCTGAATTTAGAGCATCCTCTGTGCTCCTCTGTAGCACCTCTGGGTAACCCTTACCGTAACACTCACTTATTTCACCACTTGGTAGTTGGTTGCCTATTTCCCCACAAGAACTTGAGCTCTCTGAGAGCAGATCCCACTTTGTAGCCATGGTGCCTGGCGCTCACTTTATTTACTTTAACCAAGTGTTTGTTGAGCACCCACCATACTCCAGACAAAGAATAAGTCAGATATTAGGTTCCCTGCCATCTTGGAACTTACATTTTCTGGAGGTTAGGGAGAATGAGATTAGACAAAATAGTACTATAGTAAGACCTAGAAGGAAACAGACCTTAGGCTGAAGTAAAGAATAGTTGGGGGTCTGTTGGGGTATACACTCCAAGTGATGAGAAAGATCAGTGAGTGAGTGGCATTTAAGACACAACATAAAGGATAAGAAGAAGCAAAGTATCTGTAGAAACAGGGAGGTTAAGGCTAGCCAGAAGTAGCCATTGCAGAGGCTCTGAGAAGGGCAAGAGCTTGTATTGCAGGGAAATGAAAGACCAGCATAGCTTGAAAGGGAGGCAGAGTAGGGCATGAATGTGTTGGTTATATTATGGGTTTGGATGAGTAAAATAAGACAACTGTTGATATGGTGATTCATACAGGTTAAGATTTGTTTGCAACTGGATTCAGCATTATTTGTTAGAACTTGTGATTCTAGATGTTCTTTTTGTGTATTCTTTTCTGGAAAGATAGTTTTCACAAATAATGATTGGAAGAGAACTGAGAATTTCAGTCTTAACGTGTGAAACAGCTTACAGTTGGCCAGACACTCATAGGAAGTGCCTTTTTATGCCTAAATTTATCTCCCTAGGAACCTATAATACAGCCAGTTTAGCCTTCTGTATCATTGAGAATTTTTCTCTTAGTCTTACTGACCATCATTATTTTCTGCTGGTCCACCTACTATTTCAGCACCAAGTCCTCTCTCCCCTCACGTATAATTTGTCATAAAGTTCATTCAGCTCTTAGAAATCTCTTTGAAACATGGCTTCCTTTCTGTCCTCCTGCTCCCAGTCGGTTCCTCCCTGTTCTTACTGATCAGATCCCAGCTGGCCTTCCCATCACTGGCTCCCAGACAGCTCTGCAGCCTCACTGGAGTTAATCTTCCTAAATCAAGACAAGACTGAGCATACTCCACCCTTCTCCAAAAGCTCTGGTCTATATGCTGAGTGGCTAAGAGCACTGACTTGAACTAGGCTGCCTGGGTTTCAGCCCCAGCTCTACAACTTGCTGGTTGCAGGAGCCTGAGAGGGTTACTTAGCCTGTCTTTGTAATAACAACTCGTCTCCCTGGGCTGTTGTGAGGGTTGTAAGTTAGTACAAAAGGCTTAGAATGGTGCTCAGGGCATTGTAAGTGTTGAAAGGGCTAGCTGTTAATATTTGTGACTAAAGGGGAAGTAGCAATTTCTTAAATTGGGGAGGGGCTGCACCGGCATAGAAATTGGGCTGAATGCTATCTTTGGAACAAATTATAGGTTAATTATCCCCTCATTAGCAGTTGCTAACATCAATATTATTAAGGACCTAGGCATATTAAAGGTAAAAAGTCATTATGTGCTTAACTCTTCTCAAGATTGAAGAGCTGTAATTTCAGCTTTGTAGGTTAGTAACTAAGGTAGATTAGATGAATAGATGTACCTTGTTAAATCTGAGGTTACTGTCTTGGAAGTATTCATGATAATAGCAAATACTGAGCCTTAACCTTAATCCTATGATATATTTACTGTTGCCTCCTTTGTGCATTGAGGGAAACGAAGGCACAGAGAGGTTAAGTGGCCTGCCCAAGACCCGTGTGGCATCTTGAGATTCACGCTAATGAACCCCCTCTCTAACCACTAGAACTCCAGACAGTATTATTGTGAGATCTCTATTCCTGGAAAAGAGCCCTATACCTTTGGGGAACCGGAACTCTGCAACCCAGTGATGTGAAACTGAGTGGCAGGGATTGGTACGAATTCTCTGCCACCCTGTCAGTCTCCAGCCCGTGCCTATGCAGCCCTGGATTTTATTGTCTGAATAATGCCAATGCTGGATATTGTCTCTTGCTGTTAAAGTGATCGTAGTGGTTTTAATAGAAAAATTCTTCATTACACTCGGCAGAGTAGTCAGGTATTGATTGATCCCTGGGCGGCTTCCTTTCTGTCAGCTGGGATATTCGTGAGTCACCTTCCTTGGCTGTCTAGCCAGCGTATACTTGGGGAACACACGCCACCTGATCAAGCCTGAAGAGTAGGGAAGGTAAGTTTTTGAGGGAAAACATTCAAATGCAGATACTCAGATACTCATCTTGATGGGTTTAAGCATCAGGAGACAGTCTGTCGCAGTTGAAGGACAAATAATGATAGATACATTTATTTCTTTGTTTGCTTAGTTTTTTTAGGGTGGTGATTATTTCTTTGGGAAAAAAAAATCCTGAAAAGAAAAAAATCTTATAGTACTTTGTGACTTCAGTTCAGTTCAGTCTCTCAGTCATGTCCGACTCTTTGTGGCCCCATGAACCTCAGCACACCATGCATCCCCGTCATTAACCAACTCCTGGAGTTCACCCAAACCCATGTCCGTCGAGTTGGTGATGCCATCCAACCATCTAATCCTCTGTCGCCCCCTTCTCCTCCTGCCCTCAATCTTTCCCAGCATCAGGGTCTTTTCAAATGAGTCAGCTCTTCGCATCAGGTGGCCAAAGTATTGGAGTTTCAGCTTCAACATCAGTCCTTCCAATGAACCCAGGACTGAATTCCTTTAGGATGGACTGGTTGGATCTCCTTGCAGTCCAAGGGACTCTCAAGAGTCTTCTCCAACACCACAGTTCAAAAGCATCAATTCTTTGGTGCTCAGCATTCTTTATAGTCCAACTCTCACATCCATACATGACCACTGGAAAAACCATAGCCTTGACTAGATGGACCTTTGTTGGCAAAGTAATGTCTCTGCTTTTTAATATGCTATCTAGGTTGGTCATAACTTTCCTTCCAAAGAGTAAGCTGCTTTTAATTTCATGGCTGCAGTCACCATCTGCAGTGATTTTGGAGCCCCAAAAAATAAAGTCAGCCACTGTTTCCACTGTTCCCCATCTGTGTGCCATGAAGTGATGGGATCAGATGCCATATCTTAGTTTTCTGAATGTTGAGCTTTAAGCCAACTTTTTCACTCTCCTCTTTCACTTTTATCAAGAGGCTCTTTAGTTCTTCTTCACTTTCTGCCATAAGGGTGGTGTCACCTGCATATCTGAGGTTATTGATATTTGGCTTAGCAGTAATATTTATATGCCCATTATTACAAGATCTTTCTTTTGTTTTCTGTAGTCAGGTAAACTGTGTCGTTTAGTAAGTTGGAGACTAACATAGTTCTTTGAATGTTGACTATCTGTTGTTGAGGGATTCAGTTCTGTAATTCTTTTGTGAGAATTCATTATTTTGTATGCTGTAACAGCAAAAGTAGTTCAGTCTAAGGGGAGCTATTTAAAATATCAGAAGCACCCAAGAAATAAGAAGTTAACATTCTACTTGAGGGGATAAGTAAAAGTATAAATGATCTAAGTATTTAGAGAAATAAGTAAGATACTACTCCGGTCATTTAACTGAGTGATGCCATGTTAGACTAAACTTGCCTTGTTTTCAGTTTTTTTTGCCCAACATGGTGGATCCTTTTCTTCTGGGTGACCCAGCCAGGGCCTCACTTGAGTTGGTGAGAAAGAGCACTGGCCAATTTGAAGCTCAGATGGCAATTGGGGTAGTTTTTAAAGATTAACTTTGTTTCACTTTAAAAGCTTGAGTGCCAATTCTGGTGAGAGTATCAGGAAAACAGGTTGGCTCATATGACAGTGTTATAAAGTGATTGTACGCAACCTTTTTTGAAGGACATTTAGGCACTGTCAAAAGTACAGCAAGATTCATGTACTGAGATGTTCATTGTAACATTGCAATAGCAAAATACCAGCAACAACCTACTGTTCAGTAATGGATTCTTATTTATTTAATTTATAGTACAGAGATATTTCACAGGCATTTTTTTAAGGGAGCTTAGGTCTGTATGTACTAATAAAGATGTTTTCTGTGTATAACCCAAAGAAAGGTGTTTACAGAAGAGTTTACACCTGTGTGTCTGGGTGTACATGATGATGTTAATGTATGTATATATAAGCCTTAATATAAACAGTAGTAATATCTGGGCAAGTGGGATTAGAGAGAGGAATGGGGACGCTGCTTTATGCCCCAGTCACATTTTAAAAGACAATTTTTTAAAAGCCTAACACTCAGTGCTTCACTGCCAGAGATCATTTGGTCGTACTCTAAGGTGTTCTCAGAACTGCGCTCTGCCCTGTGATTGTGGTCCCGGAACACTGTCTCACTTAGTGGCACCTGAGCCTGTCAATCCTTCCTGTCCCCATGGTGTAAACACAGGAGAGGGAAACCTAATAGATTTGTCACCTTTTCAGTGCCAGGTTTTCTTACTATATATACACCCACTGTTGTGTATGTCTGGGTTTATTTTTTCTTGTTTTGCTAAATAACTTGATTTTTTTCCACATTGTTTAATTATTCAGGAAGTAATCCTTGTGAGAACCTTGATTTTTTAAAATTTCCTAGCAATGATTCATAGCAATACAGCCTTTCTTCTATTTACTGTTTGTATATATTTAAACGTCAAACCTCTGTTTAAATTATTATTAATCTAGCTTCCATATCACTTACTTACCATTCCCATGTCTCTTCATTGTACCCAACAACCCATTTCTTCCTAAGCACTAACCATTTCTGTTGGTCTCAAGCTAGCAAGCTCACTAGCATGGCAAGAAGGCTTCCTGTCTCAGCTCCGTCACCTGTTCCTTGGACGGTGCTTTAAATAGCTGCAGCCTCCCTGTGGTTGTATCGCATTGCAAACCTAGCGTACAGTTCACTTTCACCTCACGTCTCTTGACTTTCCAGGGTTTTCTACTGTTCAGTCATATTGGGGTTATTTTCTTATGGTAGGATGTTTCTCTAAAAGCAGCTCCCCCCCAACCCACCCCCACCACCATTTTAAAGTTTCTTTTGCTTCTTTTCAGTATGGACTTTTTTTTAAAGCAACAGTCCAGTTTCTGTTGAAATTTTTTATCTGAGTTTTTTCATTCTAATTGTGTATAAAGGTAATAAATGAAGGCAGCTAGTTACTTGATCCTATCAAATAGGACATTTGCCTACTCAGTACCCTTTTATATACTATAGTTCTTAAGCAGAATTTCAGTCGAGAAGACAATGCTATTTTCTATATCACTTTAGATTACTTTTTAATCCTTTTCTTCCCCGTACTTTATCCAGGCCTTTATTAAATTTCCAACAGAGCTATTACCGCTCATAAGTCTTCCAAATGGGTAATGGAGACTGGACTCAACTGAACGAAGGCACATTCATTTGTTTTGGAATGCAGAGTTCTCTACGTGGTGGATTGCACTTTAATTTAGCATCCTATCCAGTGTATTTATCTGTAGTTCTGCCTTTTTCAGTGTAAAATCTTGACAATGATCTTGAACCTGTTACTTATTCCTTTGTACATATATTGCTTTAAAAAGCCTGAGTCTGTGCTGCTCACTTCCAACTTACAGTTTTCATGAAATCAAGGTTGTTAATGCTTGACACCCGCTTTGCCCAGTGACCGTGCTGGAGAAGTAAAGGGAATGGAGGCGTTGGTCATTCATGTTCTGGGAAAGAAGCATGGGGTGAGGAGGCTCAGACCAGGGCCATGGAGCAGTGATTTGTAAGAACAAGCCAGTTGTTATCTTCCGTTCTTTCATCTGGGTTTACAGGCATTTGTTTTAATTTTAAAGAGCTTGCTTTAAGAAATTTTCCTTGAGATTATTGAAGTCATAAAATTATGATGGGGAAAAACTGGTCTCCAGAGACACAAGCTCGTAATTAGCCAGTGCCGAGAGGGAAGGAGGAAGAGCCATGGCCTGGGTTGCACATCTAGGTCTTTCCATCTGTAGCTCCATGACCTTAAGATGTGTTGACTGTTCTTTTTTTCTTTTTAAGAGGTGACTGACTGTACATTGATACCTAAGATCTTCTCCTTCTCATTTCTGTGATCCATTTGTTTTTCACTTGTCCATAATCTTCATCTCCTGAATGGGTGCCACTGCTCAGTATTTATTAATTTTTGCACATCACTTTGCAGTTGTAATATACTATATGTCACTTTTAGAGTACAGAGAAAATATTTCCTTTAAAATGTCACTGCTTACTGCGAATGAATATGCCTTGATTAGAATATCTGTTATGTGTTATGAAACACATAACTTAATTTTATTTTCATTGATTGGCATTGTAGCTATATGTCAGGTGTTAGGGTAAAAACTGCTCTGCTACATTTAAAACCAACAAAGGAAGTAGGTTGTCAAGGATTTTCTGAGAAGAGAAGAATGCTGGAAATATGAATATAAATATACTGCATAGATATTCCATAAATCCGTATTAGCTTCTTACTGAGAAGTTGCTTCATGATGTGCATTGCCCTGCACTGTGGATGGCTTGGTGAAGTCGCATGCATCACAGAAGAGAAGGTAGAATGTGTTTTAAATAGATGTTTCCGTTAAGATTTTGCAGATGACCACTCACGTTTCTTTATCATCTCTGGGGAAATTATACATTGCCTGTGACTCTGAAGTTTTCAGGTACTATTGTCATCTGTAGGGTTGTGATTTATGTGTTTTTTTCCAGCCTGCTGTGATTAGGTAGTATGCCTTTGGAATGACGGGGTTCTTTTTTCTGTTTCCTTCTGTGGCATGTGAAGCATGGTTTCATGTACCTCCATACTGAGGACAGGAGAACTGGAGATTGTAATTAAGTACTGGTATCTTTCAGTACCTGCCAAGCAGAAAATGTGGGTTCAATCCTTGGGTCAGGAAGATACCCTGGAGAAGGAAATGGCAACCCACTCCAGTATTCTTGGCTGGGAAATCCCATGGACAGAGGAGCCTGCCGGGCTACAGTCCATGGGGTCAAAGATTCAGGTACAACTTAGTGACTAAACTACAACAATAGCAATCTTTCAATGTGTCCTATCTCTAAAATTTTCCCCAGATTTTTTTTTTTTTTAACAATTTATCTAGATCATTGGTTTTGATTTTCATTGTGGACTTGATGTCTCAGGAATGTTCTGTGACTTGAGAATCTTGCCAGTCTTTTATTTTTTTCTCTGCAGTTCAAAGGTGTATTCCAAGTTTGCAGATTTAAATTGGACATTTGACCAGCTGATTTAGTTGACAGTGAGTGTCCCCTTTCCACAGAAGTAGAGTGTAGTTAAATATATATATAGGCTTCTGATTTTAAAAAATGATAAGTATTGGATATTAAATAAAAAGAAATAATTTCATTAAGATGTTCAAGTGTACACAAAACTAAAGGTTTAATGAATGCGCATTACCCAAATTGAAATTTTGTTAATATCAGTATTTTCTCCCACATCTGTTTCTCTTCTTTCTGAAATATTTTAGGGCAAATCCCAGACATTGTTACCTGCATCTATCAGTAGGCCCCTCTTAAAAATACTAATATTTTCTTAAGTAACCATAATAACATTATCATACTAGGACAGTGATTTATTTTTAACATGCTGTGAATCAAGCTGTAACAAACCAAACTACGAAAAATTTTATGAGTTATTGAGAATCCCATGGATGGAGGAGCCTGGTAGGCTATAGTATAGTCCATGGAGTCGCTAAGAGTCAGACACAACTGAGCAACTTCACTTTCACTTTTCACTTTCATGCGTTGGAGAAGGAATTGGCAACCCACTCCAGTGTTCTTGCCTGGAGAACCCCAGGGACAGGGGAGCCTGGTGGGCTGCCGTCTATGGGGTCGCACAGAGTCGGACACGACTGATGCGACTTAGCAACAACAACAAGCAAGAGTAATATACTATTAGGTAATACATTATTAATTTGTGTACATGGATTTATACATTTTTAGTTAATAATGAACAATGTGTTGTTGCCATAAAATAGCAAAGCATCAAAATTTGTAAAGTAAAGTGCTGTTGCAATTTTATCAGTAGCCTTCTAAATATTTTTAGGTGGTTAACTTGAATTTTCACTTTTTAGAAAAGTTTCTAGTTTTTAAAGCTTTTTAGAAAATGTAAATCTTATTTCTGTTTTGACTATATTTTCTTGGTCTCAAGATGGTATCATAGTTTTTCCATATTTCCCTTTGTTTTCTCTCACTTCTGCATCTGGGTCATCTCTGACTATTTGACTTTGTAAACCTGCTGTATAAAAATTTTTGTGGAGTAGGAGTGGGTCTTAGATTTCTTATGTGTGTTTCTGATACACTTCCTTTTTCTAAAACCCACCTCAAAAAAATTATTTTCCATAACATATGACTCTTAATTTTTCTTTTGAGTTTTTTTCTTTATTATTTGGGAACCTAGTAGCAGAATAATGCTTCTAGGGAAGAGCTAAGTTATAATGATTTTCCCATTTAAAAAAACAATGTTTACTTAGGTCTTGCCAGTGTTTGCTTTGGTGTCTGACATGGAAGCTTTAAGTAAAAGCATAAACTTGAGAAGAAAAAAATACCCACACACAGAAAAACTCCAAAGGATAGTGTAATTTATAGAGTGCTGGGTGGTAATGAACATGCTTGGTTTTTAACTTAATTTTTGGACTATCTTTGTTAAATTTAAAAAATCATGCATGCTACTTTTTACCACTTAGATAATGAGGCTTTCAGTGTTCAGTATATCATAATAAGTTGTCAAATTTTTTGCTCTACTTACTTCCGGACAATACATATTTACTTTGAAGAAGGTGTTTTTTTATTTTTTTAATTTTGGCTGTACCATGTGCCTTGTAGGATCTTAGTTCCCCAACCAGGGGATCAAACTTGTGCCCCCTGCACAGGAAACACAGAGACCTAACCACTGGGCTGCCAGGGAATTCCCTGAAGAGACTATTTTAAAATAAGTCACATCCCCTCTGATAACCACACATTGGGCTTCCCACGTGGCACTAATGGTAAAGAGCCCGCCTGTCAATGCGGGAGACACGAGAGATGTGGGTTGGATCACTGAATTGAGAAGATCTCCTGGAGAAAGGAATGGCAGGCAGCCCACGCCAGTGTTGTTGCCTGTAAAATCCCGTGGGCTGAGGAGCCTGGTGGGCTCCAGTCCGTGGGGTTGTAGAGTCAGACACAACTGAGCACACGTTTCCCTCCAGAGTTGTTTGGCTTGCTTTAAACCTGAAAACATAACAGCTAAAAATTATGTATTGGAGAATGTCTTACTTAGAATTACTTACCCTTTTTTAAAAAACAAAATTTCATGAACTTTGGTTATCTGATTTTTGTAAGCTACCATAGATCCATTTTAAGGAATGGTAGCCCAGTGACAGCTCTCAAACGTGGCTAGAGAAGGAAGAGAAACTAGGAAAAGAACCTGCCAATCTCTTCAGCCTAAGAGTGTGGGAAATTTCTATTTCAGGAAAGAAGTATATTTCTTAAAGGGCATCATTGTATTTTGTAGTACTGTATAGCAGCAATCCTGCGTTTCCATAGCAAACCATCTCTCCGTCTACCTAGCTGTACTCTTTCTACTCTAAACTCTAATACACTTTATGCAAACTTTTTTTTGCGTTTACTTGTACAGATCTTAGAATCTTTTGCTAAAATTTAAGCTTCTTGAAGGCAGGTTCAGTTTCAGAGTGGTTTTTATTTGCCTTGTAATATGTGTGTGGGAAATGTGGAGCATAACTTTCAGTAGAAATTAAAGCCTGTGATCTTTGTGAATTTAATAGATGCTAACATTATACTCTGCATAGCCCAGCTTATGGATTTCTGTTAAGTCATGTAGAAAGCATAAGTATTTCATGGGGGGTGGGAAATACAAGGAATAAAACTGCTGAACTTAAGAGATAAGGCACAAGTATATTGTTTTGGTGATTCCTCTTGACATTGTATTACACATTGTATTGTACATGGTGTGTGTATGTTTCCCTCTTACTACCTTTCATCTTTTTTGCCCTATGCTTATTTTCTCAGTAGCTTTTATTTCTGCTATTTTTATTATTTCTCCTTTGAATAGAAGTCTCCCTTCCTCTTAACACAAAGAACACAAACATTTAAAAACTTTTTTAAAAAATTTAAACTTTCATCTCAACAAGGAGCCTTTGATATTACACATGACCCGTTTTTTTCTTATAATTTAAGCAAAGCCATGTCTGTAATTATTATTTTGCCCAGAAGCTATTTGTCATGAATATGCAGAAGCCATGCTCATCTTCCTTCATTGTGGTTAGATTTTTCTTAGACATCATTTTGAATCCACTTAAATTTGATTCTTCTAGAATTTGACTATCTTGACACAGTATTCTTCTCTTTCAGTGTGAAGTCTTTGTTTCCTTAAGTACTAGATCACTTGCTAAATTTTTTGTTTTTGGGCCACACCACACGGCACTCAGGATCTTAGTTCCTTGACCAGGGATCCAGCCTGTGCTCCTTGCAGTGGAAGCATGGAAACCTAACCACTGGACTACCAGGGAAGACCTGATCGTTTGCTAATTTTTTTCTTCCTCAAACTAAATATTGGACCTCAGGAAAATGTTGGATTGTTTTGTAAGCCCTTAAAAGAGTTACAGTAGCTAAGTTCTTCTAAATTGTCATGCTTGTTAAATACTAAAGTTCTGATAACTGACTACATTAGCTTTTCAGAACTTATAACAAAATTTCAAACGAGAGAGAACGTATAATGAACCCCCATGTACTGATCATCAGATACAGTAATTGTTGACTCGAGGTCAGTGTCCTTTCTTCTGTATCTCTCTCTCCTAAATGAGTTATTTTGAAGTAAATCATACACATATGTTTTAATAAATATTTCAGTTTATATCTCTAAAGGAAAAGAATTCTTTGTAAACATAACGCCCAAAGTATTATCTTTGTTATTTTTGAACATTACTGGATTAATAGACATACCATATTTTTATCAAGAAAGCTAGGTAGAAAAAAAAAAAAAAGAAAGCTAGGTAGAGAAAGTTGCCTAGTTTCTTGAACTTTCGTAATGTAGTTAATCTCAAGGAGAGTTGGAAGCAGACTGATCTGAACATGTAGATAGAAAGCCATGCAAATAGCCTTTACCTTCTTCACAAAAGAAGCCCATTCTTTATCCTGGTCACTTACTGTCATGGACACAGCTCAGGGAGGTCACCATCTTTTATCTTAATAACTCATTATCAGCAAATTTAGGAAATCATGCCGTCTGAATCCTTGACCTGTTTAACAGACTTAGCCCTTGACTCGCTTTCTGGAAAATCCCAGAACTACATAAAAATCATTTCTAAAATCCCAATAGACACGTTTTGCCAAGAATGTCAATTATCTCTTGACAGTTTGGCATTAACCTTTAAATATTAGATTGTGTAATCATAGTGCCATTCAGGGAAAATAAAGTGGTGGGTGGCTGGCATTTTAAAAGTGAAATGAACTTGGGTTCCTGGGAATGTTGATCATTATTCTACTGAAAATGCTGATATTCCTTAATAGTGAAACATTAAGTAAGTAAAAAGCAGTATTTTACAAATAACTTAGAGGTGAGTAAAATGCGGGTTTTATGGATTTAACATATTTTTACCAGACCAGTATCTGAAGGGTGTCTTATATTTTCAGACTTTGAAAGTGAGGCAGTAATGAAGGAACCTTCTAGTGAGTTCCCACCAGGCTACTAGTCTGACCAGCACATATCCAAAATAGATCATTATTTTTGTCATTGTAACCTGCCTTCTCATTTGCCTTCCTCGCCCTTGACTTTACAGCAGAGAGCAGAAAGAAACTCATGGCCTGTACCGTAAATACACATGGTAACAGTAGTCAAGTAATTTTATAGTTTTTCTGGGCAAGTCATTCATTCATGGTGATGGAATGACTTATTTTTAATGCAGTGTTTTTCTTTCAACTAAACTTAAAAAAAATTTTTTTTCCCATCTGATTTAGTGTCTGTACCATTGCAAGGTAGCATAAATTTAGCACAGCTTCTTCGTTTTACCAACTTTGTAGAAGTGTTTAAAGGTTTCTTTCAGTTTACTTTTAGCTTTTCATATGAAATGGACCATAAGAACTCTTTAATTTACAGTATAAGTGTAATTAAAGACAGACCCAGTGTATCTGGAATGTGGGTTATACCTGGGATCCTGGGAAAGAGGAGATCTGGAGCATTAATTTCTAATCTCGTTTTAACATGACCTTTTCGAAAGGAGAATCTTCTTTGGAAAATAGATAAAAGCATGAACTAATCCCAGACAGATCACAAAATGAAAGAAACTCACATTTACTGCATCCACCTAAAGGATAGAAAAGATATCTTCAATTTTCCAGAGGGGACATTCATGTAGATAACTTATAGTTTTAAATAATTAATTAACTGATTGCTATAGATCAATGTCATTCATAGCAAATTAGGTCTGATAGGGAATGCTGCTTCTACAGATTTTTATATTGTAAAATTAGTTTGACTTCTTTTATTAAACTCATTTATTCCTCTGCTACTGCTGCTAAGTCACTTCAGTCGTGTCCGACTCTGTGTGACCCCATAGACGGCAGCCCACCAGGCTCCCCCGTCCCTGGGATTCTCCAGGCAAGAACACTGGAGTGGGTTGCCATTTCCCTCTCCAATGCAGGAAAGTGAAAAGCGAAAGTGAAGTTGCTCAGTCGCGTCCTACTCTTCGCGACCCCATGAACTGCAGCCCACCAGGCTCCCCCATCCATGGGATTCCCCAGGCAAGAGTATTGGAGTGGGGTGCCAGTGCCTTCTCCAATTTAATCCTCTACCTTACTCCATTATTATCCTTGCAGTTTTTTTAGTTGAAGATCTGAGATATCTTATGTGGCACTACAGTATATTCATTTTGACTACTTCTGGATACCTCCCAATTAAACAGGAGCATATATTAGAGGAGCTCTAGATGGTGAGAAGGCATTAGTATACACTAATAGACACTAATAACAGCCTGTTGTATAAATGGCTTATAATTCTTCAACCAGTTTCCTAGTCATAAATACTTAAATTATGGACTTCCCTTTCAGTCCAGTGGTTAGAACTCTGCTTTCACTGCTGAAGGCCTGGGTTCGATCCCTGGTTGGGGAACTGAGATCCCACAAGCCATGTGGCATGGCCAAAAGAAAAATTCAAGACAAAAAAATACTCAAAATACTCAAATTATTTTCATTTTAAAGATTTATGGTAAAAAAAAATTATACATACATCAGATAGTCTTACTTTTAGTAAACTTTTTAATTAAATAGATATACAGAAAGGGCACAAATCATTTTTGTAGCTCACTGATAAATGGAAGTGTAAACGTGTAATCCACACTCTGGAAATCCCCTTCAAACCCCTTTACAATGACCATAGTCCCCACTAGCCGGTAACTGTCCTAATTTCTAGCATCTTGATTCATTTAGCCTGTTTGAACTGTGTGTAAATGGAATCACACTGTATGTGCTCTTTAGTATCTGGCTTCTTTTACTCAACTGTAATGTCTGTGAGAGTTCATCCATTTACTTGTAGTGGTGGTTTTTATTTTTGTTTTTGTTTTTTTCTGACAATACTGTAGGGCATGTGGGATCTTAGTTCCCCCAGCAGGGATCGGACCCTCACCCCTTACGTTGGAACTATAGAGGCTTAGCCACCGGACCACCAGGGAAGTTCCGGGTTCATTTTTTATTGCTGTGTAATACTCTGTTGGGTGACTGTACCACTGTTGTTTAGTCGCTAAGTTGTGTCTGATTCCTTTGTGACCCCACGGATTGTAGGCCACCAGGCTCTTCTGTCCCTGGGGATTTCCCAGGCAAGAATACTGGAGTGGGTTGCCGTTTCCTTCTCCAGGGGATATTCCTGACCCAGAGATTGAACCCAGGTCTCCTTCATTCGCAGGCAGATTCTCTCCCACTGAGCCACCAGAGAAGCCCAGCTGTACCATAATTTATTCTTTTTATTGTTGAACTTTTGGGTTGTGACCTAACTTTTGGATATTACACATAGTGCTATATGAACATTCTTTTTTAAATTTTTTAAATTTATTGACTGGGCTGGGTACTTACTGTCTCACAGGCTTTTCTCTAGTTGTGGCAAGTGGGGGCTCCTGTCTAGTTGCAGTGCAGGGGCTTCTCACTGTTGCTGAGCACAGTCTCCAGGACAGCTGGGCTTCAGTAGCTTTTTGGTTCCTAGGGTCTAGAGCACAGGCTCCATGATCTTGGTGCATGGGCTTAGTTGCCCTGAGGCATGTGGGATCTTCCTGGACCAGAGATCGAACCTCTGTCTCCTGCACTGACAGGCAGATTCTCTACCTTTGACTAAGCCACCAGGGAGGCCTTTTATGAACATTCTTAAACATGTATTTTGGTGAACATAGCTCTTCCTGTCTACTAGCAATAGTGCTGATGGATATAGGGCATATCTGTGTGCAGCTCACCGCGCCAGCAGTTTTCACATGGTTGAAACTGGATCACTCCTGCCAGCAGTGTTGTGTTTTGTTTTTTTTAAAATAACTTCAAAGAAGTGAAATTTAAGTGAAAGAGTAAATTCATTTTAAGTTTTAGAGTATAGTGTTTAAATTTGTTCTCAGGAATGCTAATTTATATTCCACTGAACACTGGGTTTTATCCAGCTCCTTCATCTCTATCAATTAATAATGGAAAATATCTCATTTTTAAACTACTTTGATGAGTTGGGCTTTTTATAGCTTAATTTCAGTTTTCTTAACTTGGCTGTTCTGGCCTTTTCTTCCTAGTTTGTGCTTTGTCCTTGGTTTTTTATAATAAAGAAGTTTAAATGTGCATGTGTGCTTGCATCTGCTAGTTTTTCCCCCTGTGGTTTCTGCCTTTGGTGTCATTCTTAAACCTTTTTATCTCCAAAATTTTTTTGTTTCTTTTCTTTGAGAACTTAATTTTAATTTTGTTTATTGTAACTAGATTTGACTTTTTCTTTCACTAATGCAAGGGAGCTTTTTTGGTTGTTTTGTTTTTTAAAGCAAGCACTTACTTTAACTTACTACATTAGCATTAGCTTTGAAATATTTGTAGAGGGGTGTCAGAGTGTGACTGGCCAGGAAGAAGTTAGTACACCAAAACTTACATTCATGTGTCATCTGACCATGAGAAATGAAGCCAATTTTCCAGTGTAGTTGCCATTTGAATCCTTTCAATGTGCATGTTATTAAAAGTAGATTTTGTTTAGAAAAGAATGAGATCAAATAGACTACATTATCTTACTTAATATCTCTAGTTGCTCTTAAGCAAGGACTTTGCCAAAAATACACCTGACCTCTGTTCTGTGACCTACAGGACAGAGGATTTGGAGAGTCAAATTTCAAGCCTTAAAAAATAACATTTTTCTCTATTTAAGAGATCACTTAAATTTTATTTGGCATTTTTCTTTTTGTATAATAGTACACATAATTAAAATGTAATTTGTACTTCTGATTGAGAAAGATGAGGCCAGTCTGTCGTATCTTCTTGTGGTGGGTTGTTTTTTGTTTTTTTTTTTAATGTTCCAGTGGGATTTGAGAGTTCCCCAAAGCCCCCACCACCTAAAATTTTTATCACCAAAGTCATTATTGGGTTAGACCACAAAGCAGAGACAAAACAGAAATTAGACCAGAAGCCCTATCATCTGGAAATGGGTTGTTTTGGTTTCTGTAATTGAATCTTAGTACCTTAAAAGAATGAGTCTCAGGACACATAAAATTGATGAGGAAGAGAACACAGAAGTGCCGGTGCTCTGTGTTTTCGAGCCCCCAAACACACAGAACTAGAGGCAAGCCTAAGGAGGATAGAGGTTTGTGAGTGAGGAAAAGAATAGCTGAAAATAAATACTACAGACAAAGTTTAAAAAAATATATATATATTTTTTTGTTTGTTTGTTTGTTTTGCATTTGGCAGTGCTACTTATAGCACAGTTACATCACTAGTCATTTCAGTTGTTCTCTAAGCCAGGAGAAAATTATCAGGACTTCCTTAGAAAATCTGTAATTTTAGGCATGCATTTCCAGTTCAAGAAAATCAGTGTTTTGCTGAATGCTTGAATTTGACTAAAGGGAACACTGGGTTTATATTAAAGGATCATTGGGAAGAGGTTGGGGTGGGGAGAGAACAGAGGGGAGAAAAGCTAAAATTAAGTTCCTGTTTTTCATTTACTTACATACACAATGTAGTCTTACACATATTACATACTTAACCCATTTATTCTTTACAGAGGTCTGTAAAATGGTGTTTTCCTGATTTGCCAAAAACAAAAGGCTCAGGGAGTGAGTTTACATTATTTTGTCTAGCCTCAAACCCACCAAATGGCAGTCCTGGGATTTGAGCACCAATCTCTCTGAATCTAAAGCTCATTCATATTCTTTTCACAGGATTATATATTGCCTTTTAAACTACCAGAATTATTATCATATTTTATATTTTATTGGTTTCTGGTAGACTGTTGGTAACACTTTCATTGGCATATCTTAGGGGTACCATCTTTAGTTCTGGGTAACATAAAGCCTGTGTAATTTCCTTTACCTTCCACCTTAGTATTGAGAGTAAGCATGAGGTTACTATCCTAGGAGGACTCAATGAATTTGTAGTGAAGTTTTATGGACCACAAGGAAGTAAGTATATGTGTTGGTATGTTTTTCTATTTTACTTATATTCCTTAATAGACAATGTGAATATCAAGATAGATGGTGATATGTATAGTTCTTGAAAAGTAAATTTAATTGAATTCTAGAACCAGTAAGGAAATCTTGCTATTAGGATAAATATTCTATATGCTTTCTCTTATCTCTGTGTTAGTCTGACTTAGTCACTTAGTCATGTCCAACTCTTTGCGACTCTATGGACTGTAATCTGCCAGGCTCGTCTGTCCTTGGAATTCTCTAGGCAAGAATGCTGGAGTGGGTAGCCATTCCCTTCTACAGGGGTCTTTCCAACCCAGGGATCAAACCTGGGTCTCCTGCATTGCAGGTGGATGCTTTACCATCTGAGCCACTAGGGAAGCCCTGTGAGACAGTATTAAACATAAATTGTGAATTCTGGGTTTTGTGGAAATGTTTTTGTTGTTTGGGGGGAGAGGTGGGTTAGGCACAGGATAGACTGAGATAGTAAGCTATTACTTACCAAATAATTGAACAATGTTTGAAGAATCAGGTAAATTTGAGAGAGAAAATGAATCTATGCTAATTCTAGATTTTTTTTAAAGGAAAGCATTACATTTGAACATAGAGTACCTACTAGTTATAAGAGTTCCCTGACTTTTGAAGGAATTAATTTGCAAGATTCTCAAAAGAGATTAGAATTTAATGTTTAACTTACAGTCGGATTCTGTTTTCTAATTTGGAGACAATTCTAATGTTTTAACATTTTTGCTTTTATTTCAGCACCATATGAAGGCGGAGTATGGAAAGTTAGAGTGGATCTTCCTGATAAATACCCTTTCAAATCTCCTTCTATAGGTATGTAACTACCCATTTTCTTTCCTTAGAGAATTTTGAAATGGAGGGGAAAAAAAAAAAACAACAAGCCTACATTTTATGGGAGTTAATTAATTCCAGAAGTATTTACTCAACTGAATTTTCCCCCTTTTTTTGGCTTAGGTTATTTAGTAATTTTAAGGAGGGACTTCCATAGTGTGATAAAAAGGTGTTTAAATATATCCTTTGCATGCTTATAATGACTGTAACTCTAGATTTTTCTGTCTTTTAGGGTCAAATAATTTTAAGACCCACTGTCCATTCAGGCTATTAGCAGTAAAATAATAAACATCTTAAATCTCATTTTAAATGCCAGATTGTTGAAATGAATATTATATAGTGCCTGTTCTAGTTCTGTCATTTAAAAATCCTCCTTATTCCCTACTTTTGCTTTTGTTCACTCCAACTCTGTGTACCGTTTTCCATTCTTTCCACTCCAAATCTTTTTAACCCTCTAAACAGCTAAAGAAAGTAGAATAGAAACAAACCTCAGTAGGGTTACATAAAATACCCTCAGTGGGGTATTTTTTCCTCACCTTCATCTTGTGCCATAATTGGTGATATTAACTTACCACCCCCATTAAGGCATTGACAGTTTAGGTATTAGCATCAGATACTGCGGGGGTATATTTTGGTTGAGCTTGATACCTTTAAATTTGAGACTGTAGAATGGTAGTAACTTAGCTAACTTAAGCCAGCTTTTAAAATTTTCATTCTGTAGATGATTTTTATATGTTACAAAGAACTGGCCAATTTTAAGAAGGAAGAAGAAAATAAAATTGGAGTATGTTTAGAGCGTTCTCCTTCACAGTGAATCACTTATTCAGAATTGTCAGAGCTAATGCCAAAACTCTTGGAATTTACACTTCTCCCTTGCCCCTGAAAAAGGGTTTTTTAAAAGAGATGAACCAAAGACATTCTGAGCTTTGTGTTTTAATTCTAAGCCCCCATATTTCTGTCTGGGATAAATAATGTGAAAATGTTAGTAATTCCCAATCAAATGCAGTGACCTGTCCCCCTTACATCTAGCTACTTTATATGTTTTACAATTTAAGGCTATAAAAATACTATAGAGCATCTATAATTCCTTTTTAGTCTGGGAACTCTTAATGTTCATTTTAAGAATAAACTGGTAATTTCCTCTGAAGGGCTCTTAGCTGAGTTTTAAACTTGGTAATTAACAAGATGGGCTTGCCTCCCTGGTGGCTCAGTGGTAAAGAATCTACCTGCCAATGCAGGAGACACAGGTTCAGTCCCTGGGTCGGGAAGATTCCCTGGAGAAGGAAATGGCAATGCACAGCAGTATTCACACCCGGAAAATCCCATGGACAGAGAAGCCTGGCGAGCTGCAGTCCATGGGGTCGCAAAAGAATCAAACATGACTTAGCAACTAAACAACAGTTGAGGAGTTTATGGATAACTGAATTGGAAATCTTCCATTGCTATCAGAACCTGCAACTGTAGAGTTATCAGATGGTGATATAGGAAGGGTACTCTGAGGTGTTGAATCTTTGAGACAATTCCTGAGTGTATCTGACTTAATACCTTAGCACAGGTGGGACAGCAGCTGTTTCTCAGTTCTAGTGTGGTGGGATATAGGTAGAATCTTTAAACCTTTATAAACAGAATATCCAAACCATATAAATTCATTCAGGTATATTTCATAAGTAACTATTTACCTATAGAACTGAAATTTTGCTTGCTAAATCTAGCAGTAAATTTAGTTTTGTTACCCTAGATTCCTAGTCAGAAAGGAAACAGTATAGCTTGATGAAACTGACAATGAACCAAGAAGTGCAATTACATATCCTACAGAAATGTAAGATTCTCAAATCTTAGCCTGTTGCCAGGTAACAATTATTTCATCATAACTTTCAAAGCAAAACTATCTGAACTTCAGACATAGTTTGTTAACAAGTGATGCAACAGAAGCCTCTGTACTTTCTTAAGTTAATGATGTAACATGAAATTGGTTAGGACAAATGACTAGGCTAACTTAACTTCTTGATAATTTTTCCTTTCCCTTTCTGTGTGCTTTTAGACCTTGATGATACCTACAAATGTGTATGTACCATCTTTTCTTAGGGAAGTAGATCTAGTTGAAATATTTTACAAGCTGTCCTTGTTTCCTCCAGAGGAAGATTGCATAAGAGTTTTAATCAGTCATGTGGGGTGACCCATTTTCAGGTCATCAACAATGTAATTACTGTTGCAATGTGCTTTAAACATTTTGAGAGGTAGTGGGTCCTGCCGAGTAGGCAAGGGTTTGTTTTTGAATTGTATAGATAGCTGCAGAACTATACAGAAGAGGAGATAAGATAAATCCAACCTCACTGTTCTTTTTAAACCCTGCCTCCATAGATTAAGTGTTTTGATGATTAGGTCTTGCTTCGGGTTTTAAAATATATATCTGTGTATACTTTTTTGTTTCATGTTGCTGTGTATATTTTTTAATTGTATAAATGCTCCTTATCTATAAGAATGTAGGAAGGTCCAGGTGAGCAAAACTAAAGAAAAATTAGAATGTCTTCTAATCCTGTCCCTCAGTGGATATTATTATTTACATAAAGTACATAAAAATGTATTTTAAAACATTTTTCTCTAAGTGTATATGCAATGTACTTTTACAGGTAAACTGTAAACTCCAAACACAATTTAAGGGAGTTTTCAATAGTTACCTGACTGCTTGACGTGTAACTGAAAAAGTCCTTTTAAAAACAATTTTCATCTTTAAGTAAGTAAATTAACTCCTTAATTTACTTACATCTTAACTCCTCTTTGGAAAGAGAAGGAATATTAACAGCCTCCTGGGGAAGTTACCAGCTTACTCTTAAAAGCCATCATTGTTCCAAACATCTTAATAAGCTCATCTTTTGGAATTTTACATTCTCTTTGAATATCATGAGTGATGGCAAGTCTTGATGCTTTGAAGCTGGATATAAATTTTTGAAATGGCTAAAGGTCATTTAATTCCAGAGAATAAGATGAATTGAAAAACTGAGTAACATCAGTTGAAGTCTATAATGATATATGATTATGAAACTGACTGAAGTTTAAGAGTTATGATTTACTTTTTAAACTGGCCCTTTGGGCTCTTTCAGAAAAAAATTCTAAAACTCCTTTAATCAGTTGTAACATCATTGAAATATTGGCATCGTTTTCCAGAGAGACTGCTTTGATATAAATCATATTTGAATCTCTGAGTTCTGATTTATTTGAAGGTCCAGACTTTTCTCTCCTCATTCAGAAACTAGAGAGAGAGCAGCGCTGCTGGGCGTGTCACCGTGTAGTTAGGAGGGTCTGATTGGTCAGTGGCTGGGTTATCAGGAAAGAATGGTTCTGGCCCCAGTTCTCCTTGACTCGGATGATACTTAGCTTTTTGTTTCCTCTTCTAGAAAATGAGATACTGTGATTAAATGGACTGTGCATGTTTGATACTGACCAGTGTATTAAATATTCAGGATATATGATATATGGCATTCCACCAGATACTTAGGAAGGCTGTATATAAGGCTTTCACTAGATGGGAGGGAAAAAATATCAATGTATTTAAAATATTGCATTTGCTCTAATGATAGCATTTCATTGCTTTTTAGAAGTGTGACTCAGCACCTCAATTGAGGAAGAGAATATATGGAGGAGATAGATGTTTACACGAATTGTATCTCATGTATTGAGAATAGAGTCTTTACAAAGCTTCAGAGAGGTGAAGGTGAACATAAGGACTTTATAAATACTCTTTCAAAACTGCAAGTAATGCCCAGTCCATGAAGATTTTGTTCTATCCAAAGAAATGGCTGCGGAGACGGTCATTTTCCGTACTTCTCTAGATTCACACTTTTCAGTCATTACACATGTGCTCAACTAAGAAAAAGCTTTTACCCATCTAAGGAAACAGACTTGCAGTTGCTGCCTGGGGGGAAATAAAGATGAGTGATTCCATGTATAAAGACGTCACGTAGAGCAGTGTTTTCCTAAAAATGAAAAATAACCAATTAGCATAGGATACAAAATAGTTTTGTATCCAATCCAAAGAATGCAAAGATTGAAAAATGAGAAAATATATGACTTTCTAAATTGGCAAGTTAAACATTGTTGGCAAAGGTATTATGATACAGCCAACCTAGCAGTATATATTGATAGAATTTTATATCCTTTGAATGATTTTACTTAAAATAAGGAAATATTCAGACCTGTACACTAAGATTAATGCACAGGAGTATGTAAATTGCAGTGTTATTTTTAAAACTTAAAAGTTGGAAGCAACCTAACGACTCAGTTGATAAATAAAGTAGTTAAATTATGGTTCCTTTTATCCCCCCTCTTTCTTAGGCCGCATAGCATGTAGGACCTTTAGTTCCCCAACAAGGGAGAGAACCCATGCTCCCTGCAGTGGAAGCATGGAATCTTAACCGCTGGATTCTGCCAGGAATGTCCAAATTACAGTACATTTTAATGGACAAAATGTTTTACAGCCATTACTCATATTTTAATATTTTAATACTATGTTTATTTTTTATTTATTTTTTAATTGAAGGATAATTGCTTTACAGAATTTTGTCATCTTCTGTCAAATCTCAACATGAATCAGTCATAGGTATAAATATATCCCCTCCCTTTTGAACCTCCCCCACCATCTCCCTCCCCATCCCACCCCTCTAGGTTGATAAAGAGCCCCTGTTTGAGTTTCCTGAGCCATACAGCAAATTCCCATTGGCTATCTATTTTACATATGGTAATGTAAGTTTCCATGTTACTCTTTCCATACATCTCACCCTCTCCTCCCCTCTCCCCATGTCCATAAGTCTATTCTCTGTCTGTTTCTCCATTGCTGCCCTATAAGTAAATTCTTCAGTACCATTTTTCTAGATTCTGTATATGTATTAGAATACAATAGTTATCTTTCTCTTTCTGACTGACTTCACTCTGTATAATAGGTTCTAGGTTCACCCACTTTATTAGGACTCAGATGCGTTCCTTTTTATGGCTGAGAAATATTCCATTGTATATATGTACCACTACTTCTTTATCCATTCATCTGTCAATGGACATCTGGTTGCTTCCATGTTCTAGCTATTGTAAATAGTTAACACCATCTTTAATGAAAGAACACACAAAAGGGAATCCTCTGGTGGTCCAGTGGTTAGGACTTGGTACTCTCACTGCCAGGGGCCCAGGTCAGGGAACTAAGATCCTGCAAGTTGCACACAGTACAATGAAAAAAAAAAAAAAGATAAAATAGTGTAACTATAATTTTTTTCTATGCAAATACCAAGTTTGAATGCCAAATTTTGGCTATAGTTATCCATTGCTGTTAAAGGAATTAAAGCCATTTTCCTGTAATTCCCAAATAGTCTATATGAAGTTCCCTTTTATTAAAAAAGTAAGTATTTAAGAAACTTATGGCAAGTGTGTGTCTTTCGGATGTCCTGTCTGCATCTTTGTCTGAGTCTGTGCTTTTCCTGTCTGTTGTTCCAGAAAGCCATCAAGCAGTCCTTGGTCAGAATTCTCAGTTTGCTAAGGGCCTACTGGCCCCCATGTTTCCCACCACTCCCCTTAATTTTTTTCCTTCAGTTTTAATTACTTGTGCATGTAAGTGTGACACAACTGAAGCAACTTAGCAGCAGCGTGTAAGTGTACATACTGTGTCCTTTGTCTCTCTTGCTTACAGTTTGGTTTACTCCCTCTTGGAGCATCTTTGCACCTTTCCATGTAACCATTCTCCACTCCTTTCTTCTCCTTTTGGCCTTCCCCTTTTGCCTTCTCCTGTCCTGTTACTTTGAGCAGTTCTTACCTGTTTTTTCAGTCTGACTCTTCCACTTGTTCTCCTTTGTTCCATGTTTCTCTTCATGTGAACCAGAAAGACCCCTTTGTAGCTATTAATAACAGTAATCCTTTTGATAAACCTAACCCAAGGGGTAAAAATTATGCCTTTAATAAAATATGACATATTGGATTTAAGGCTTTTAGCCTCTAAAGGTCTTGAAAAGGTCAGTCCAAGATCTGCATTAGTATCCATCAGATCTACCTATGTTACTTGAACAATAGCATTCGAGAGAATATTTTAAAGTTGTGATTGAACCTTATTTTTAAATGACTACTGGCTAATATATTAAGAGACATACATTCTACTGATTTCAGATAGAACTATAGAGTATTACAGAATCTTTTGTAAGTAACCTTAAGACAAGCTCAAGAACTCTGTCACCATTGATACTTTCTTAAAATGGAAAACTGTGTTGTAAGAGCCAGCTGACGAGTCTCGAAACTGACTACGAAGTACTACATGTGTGTATCTCCATGTGAACAGTGAGGAGGACCTTCTCCCAGGAGCAGGCTACATGCACTGTGTGTCGGGACTGTAATTTGATGATACCAAAGCTGACTGTGTAAAAGGAGTGGTTGGTTGAGAGCAAGATTCTGGAGAGACCACATCATGGTTTGCCAAGTGTTGATAGAATGGCTAGGGGAAAACCAAGCTCATTCCACAGTATGATTGATGTCAATAGCATATGGCAGGAGGTAGTCAAATCCATTTAAGTAAATAGAAACAAAATGAAAGTCATGGGCAATAACAAAAATTAGAATGCTATTTTGAGCCATACCAGTGGCCTTTACTAGTTCAGACTATCATCTAAATAGAATGGTTTTAGGTCATTCTGTTCCAAAAGGAAACTAGACTAGATAACCTCTCAGACTTCCTTCTGAATTTCCCAGCCTGCTGCCAGTTCTTAATTAAAAAGGTATTCTGATGATCAGTGTACCGTGTTCTTTTTACTTGTGCCAGTGGTTAAGGGAAATGGTTTCACCTTTTTCATTGACAGATTTAGCAGACTCTTCTGGCATAATACACTTTTTATTTCACCATGGCCAGAAATTACCTCACAGTATTTTTGGAATGGAGTTCTCTAATATGGTGTATGACTAACTCTAGAGCTTAGAATACTTAGCATTTTCCTTTGCCTCTTCCTGGTTGGAAACATTGTATAGTTACTCCCTCAGGAACTAGTGTGAGTGACTTTAAGTGAGTGATGTTTAGTCAGGAGTGGACCAGGATTTGAAATAGAGAGGAGTGTCATTCATGAGAGGTTTGGGGTCAGTCATTTAACAAAGACTGATTTGAACCACAGTATTTCCACAAATAGAATGAATTCTTAGACTGAAGAAGCTAAAGTCCATTAAGATCACCAGTATACTTCTCTACTTTTATAACTTTGGGTTTGAATGTAGTTCCTGTTTAAAAATAGTTACTTAAGTGCTACTGTGTAGTGATCTATATTTTTTGAATTCCAATAGAAACAAGGTTCTAGTAGAAGAATTTCCTTAAAAAAAATGTTAAGATAATGCTATGAGACCATAAGCCATTGTTAAAAGCTCTCTTTTTACTGGTGTTGTGAAAATGAAATTTTTGGGGATATGATTTTGAAAAGATTATGTTTGGCATCTGAGATAGAACCTACTTTCTCATAAAATGGATACAGCTTATATTATTTCTTCACATCAGCTCCACAAATTTATCAGCACCAGCTATGTGCAGGGCATTATTCTAGGTGCTAGGGACACAGAAGTGAACAGATTGGTCTCTTGACCCTTAAATCCTTTTAGGGTAAATGAGGATGGGGGGCTGATAAAGCAAAATTTTTAATGTCTTGATAGGTTTATTTAGAGAATTGATGTAATAGAATTGACAGTCATGATAGCTGTCTTAGATTAGGTGTTCAGGAAAGGGATCTTTGACAAAATAAATTTAAGCCGGGGTTTAAATGAAAAGGGGGAAAAAGCCAGCCCTGATCTTCCAAGGTCAGAGATAGAGCATTTTAGGCAGAAAAACTGTGAAGACAAAGACACTAAGGCAGGAACTTAGCTGGCTTGCTCAGGGAAGAGAGATGAGGCTGGAAGGCTGGGTAGAGAGTGAGATATGAGAAAGGGTCCAAACTGTAGGCAGGGCGAGGCCCTATTAGGGCTTCGTAGGCCAGATTAAAGGGTTGAGTTATATTTTTAATGTAATGGAAAAGATCATTACAGTGTTTTAAACAGGTTCAGTGACCACTCTGCTGTTGTGGGGAAATAGTAGAGATACTAGTGGGTTGGGTCAAGGTGCCAAGGTTGAAAATCTGTGATGTAGATCCACGTTACTTTGAAGAAATCCGTCTGTATTAAGTAAAGCATACAAAGGAGGCTAGTACCTAGAGGAAGATAAAAGGAAGGCTTTGCTTTCTATTTCTAGGAGATTTCAAAGGATGTTTATATGCTCGTTGTAGCGAGTTGTCTAGAAGAGAGGGAAAGCTTGGTGATGTCTAGAAAGAGAGGATGAAGGAGTGGTGCCTTTGACACTGTAGGAAGGGACAAGATAGGACTGGTACTTGAGAAGACCATGGACATATGAGCAAGCTGTTCAGGCAGGAGAAATTAGCATGGGGGGTTGTTGGGGACAATGAGGGGTCCTGCTGATTAGCACCCACTTTCGCGTGAAAAATACACAGGGCTATTAAGTCCTATTAAGTGAGAAATGGAGGACCAAAGGGAAGGAGAGATTTGAAGCATACTGGTAAAATGTACAAGTCATTGGAGAATGGGGGAGCAAGCTACTACAAAAAGGAGAGAGGAAAATTATAGGGAATGTTGAATCCACAAAAGATTATAGAGTGTATTTTTAAAAACTGGTATATTTGTTTACTTAACATCTCTTCTCCCTGCCAACCCAGTAGATACATGAAGACAGTCCCTGGGTATGGTTCACTAAAAATCTATCTCCCCAACTCAGGACTTGGTGCATTGCCTGTTCTGCAGAAGAATATTGTTTGAGTCAGTGAGTGAATGCCTATTTAGTGGCATCCTCAAGTCCAAGTATAGACATTGTGAATGATTGGTATCCTTCCATTGTAGACGGGCATTTTGGAGGGGAGAGGGCAGGGAATTAGTAGAGTTCTAGAGAATGATGATGGTGATAGCTCTTAGACTTAGTATGGAGAAGGAGTGAAAATAGGGTGGTAGGTAGGAAGAAGGCTACAATCCATAGGGTTGCAAAGAGTCAGAGACGACTGAGCACGTGTGCATGCGTGCACATACACAGGTAGAAAAAGGGGAGGGCCAGTGGATTAGAGTTCACAGACCAAAGAATTGTGCATGGGGGTGGGAAGCGCTTTGACAAGGATAGGAGACTGTCATTGGAGAGGGGATGTCTGAATTTGTGATTTTGAAAGTGAAGCCGTCTGTAGGGATGACAGACTTCAAAAGCATGTCCTGAGAGTGTGAATGAGATAGAACTGAGGAAAGATCATTGAGGAGAAGCTGAGATAACTGAAAGGCTAGGGTATGAAGAGGATGGTCTGTATAGGCAGTTAATGTCACTAAAAATGACCGGAGTTGATGGGGGAGAAACTTGGGGGCCAAGTGCTGAAGTTCTCAGTGATGGAAGAAGTCAGTTGCCAAATTGGCCCTTTCATTGAAAAACCTGTTGTGCACAGTTTGCAATATCTAAGTCCACTTAGCTTCATCTTGCTGTATAGCCAGAGTAAAAATAGTAGTCGGTTTCATTTCCCTTCCCCATGTCACCTCTGAGGGGTAGCTTTGCTTTTATTCTTGCTTGCTTCTGTGAGAAGATTCACCCATTTCCTTCCTGAAGCTGGCTGATGTCAGTTTTGATTCTACCTTTGGCAATTTATGATTATATAGTCTTTCCATTTGCTGTATAGAAATCCTACCTCACTCACTGTTTAGGTTAGGTCCTACTTTAACTATAGTAGATAACCTCTAGCTTTAGAGCTGATTAGTTATTCTGTCGTTTTCTGGGCATAAAATTCACTTTCCCTTTAGGACTGGTAGTCTAATGAAAACATATATTCTTAGCTTCATTTTTCTTTAGTTAAATGAAATTCATTTAAAACTTTAAAAACTAAATAATATCTTGGTTCCTTTGGGAAAGCTTGTTCATGCAGTTGAAGATTTTGTTCATATTCTTGTGAATACCATGGTTGGTGAAAACCATATTGCTAGAAGGAACTTTGGTGTTTTATACCATCCAGTTCCCTTATTTGAAAGATGATAAAAATGAGACCTAGGAAGGCAGAGATGCAGAATTGCTGACTAGTTGCAGAGTCTGCCTTCTAGCTTCCATTCCAGTGTTCTTTCCATATGCCAATGCAATCAGAACAGTCTTTTTAATAATAAATGTTAGAGTAGCTGTATTTTCCGTTTCCAGTGTGATAGGGTTATTTAAAAAAAACAAACAAACTAATATCCCATAATCAAAATACCTTATAATGCGCTTGACAATTCCTGAAGGATTAAGAGAAGGTTATATTGGGGCAGATATTTTCATTTTTAAGATGAGGAAAGTGATATGAAATTATGTGCCTGAACTCTATCAGCTAATAGTAACATTACTGAGTACTTACTGTGTGCCAGTTACTGGTCACATGCTCTGCATATATTCATTAAATCTTGGTGACACTCCTGTGATGTGTGGATACCATTACTTAACCCAGCTTTATGAACAAGGAGACAGGCTAAGAGATTCAGTAGGTCTAAGTGGAACTTAGGCAGCCTGACTGGAGCCTGATATTTTAACCCCAACTTTGTATAGTAAGTGGCAGAGACTTGAAATTAAGTCTTGAAGTTTCACGTCCAGGATGTTCTGCTCATACTCCCCTGCCTCTGACCATGAAAATAAATCCTGCCTGATTGAGTCAGTGTGGTTATGAGTGACCAGGAGAGTGAAAGATAAACTGTGGAGACAGGAAAAAGAAGGTGATCTTCCAAAAAATGGAACTGCCAGAGAGCAGGTTTTGGTAATCTACTAGGCTGGTAGAAGAGTTGTACTGTTGAAGGATAACACTTCACCTTTTCTTAGTTATAAATAAACTTTTCTTATCCATCCAGCCCATTCCTCAGATTCCATATTATCAGAGAGAAAGGAAGAAACAGAAAAGAGGACCCCTTGTTGAGTTTAGATCTCCTGAACACACACAAGATCAGTTCAGAAGTTCCCATGACACAGGGCAATGAGAGTGAACTCCTTGCTTGGTTCCTCACTCAAGAAGAGACCGGCCCAGGTCCAGCTGTCCTGAGTAGGAAAGGCTCAGCTCTCGGAAGAGACTTCTGCCTGGGTGCGGGCTGCCACAGGCCGGGCCTGGCTGGCTGAGGTAAGATGAAAAATCTGTCTGAGGAGCACTGACGCACAAAGCTGGCAGCAGAGCGGTCACCACGAAGCTGGCAGCATCCACGCCCCTTTTCAGCTGGAGCATCCTAAGTCCAGTCACCTCCTGCACGCTAGGAATGAAGACCCGAGTTACTGCCCTTAAAAATTTATAGTCTGAGACACTGCTAGGGAAGATAGGATTTAATCTTTAATAAATATATTTTAAATAATTCTATCTACTTTAAAAATAGAGAATTGATCATTTTTATTCTGAATGGTCTACTTTATGTGGGTATTTGTCCTGAAGATGAAACACCAGAGTAACTTAATACTTTCTTACAGAGATTCATAAGCTTATAATTAAATTGTATCAGCCACAGCTGCCCCAACCATCTGAAGTCCAGGTTCATTTCTTCTCTAGGATAAAATTCTCATTTCTGCCTTTCATGCTTTTCACCCATTTACCTTAGGGTGGATTTACCTTGTTTCATGAGTCACCTTGTTTGACCTCTCATTTCTCCAAGATTATTCTGGATGCAATTTCTGAATAGGTGATTGGCCCTTGGTATTTCATTCTACCCACAAATTTGATCACTAAAAATATCCCCACGAATAAAAGGAACAAAGATGGAAAGTATGGTTAATTTCTGCCTCCTTTATTTATATATTGATCCAGTATCAGTTATTTGAAAGTGTGTACAACTTTGTACAGATCCCCTCCTGGGATTGGATACAGAAACAGTCTGAAATTTAAAAAAAAAAAAAAGTTTTCAGCATGACTCGGCATGGTATTATTTACTTTCTCTGCTTATTAGCCTGTGGGTCAACTCTAGAGCAGTTGAGTTGTTGGAGTGAGTGAAACAAGCAAAAGCATGGCATATTTTTCTATTTTAATAATCTGTGCTTTTATTTTCTAAGATGTGTAGTTTTGCGTCAGCTTAGCATGGTTTGGATTCCTCCTCCAGAATTACAAATCTGATTTCCTTCTGATAAAAGATAGAGGACAGAGGGGGTAAGCTGTTCAGCTAAACGTTTGTACCTGTTGTCCCCCTTTTTATAAGTGCTTGAGCCATACCAGAGAATAACTGTCCAAAAAATTGGAACGAGTTCTGAATTTTATCTGAACAAATCACTGAAATGTACCATTAGAAGATGTCTGGTAGTGAATAAAATCTTATGTGGATTAAAAATGACTTGCTGCTTCCACTTGTCATGTTTCCATAAAAGCAGTTTTCAAAACATGTTCTCTTAAAATATCTTCAAAATAGTTCCTGGTCGAATGGAAACAAGTGTTGGGAAAATTCTGTTGTTGCAGACAAATTCATTAGGGTGGTGATAGCTTTGCCAAAAGGAAGGAAAACGTGCCAGGGCAAACACGCTCAGTCCTGAGAACGTTCCTTCCCTGAATTCCTAGCTTATTCTTTATCCGTCTCCTCCCCTCCTTGTGCAAAAGTTCCACTGTTGCCATCATTATCCAGAATGTAAATAGCTTTGCCAGAAATGCTTCCCACAGCTTGTCCAAGAACAAATGTAAAGGACGTGTGTGTATATATGTATGTGTGTGTGTATACAGACACACACACATACCCCTTTCCATTTATTTGCATCGGGTAATTTTTCTAACAATAGAAAAAAACTGGTGTAGGAAGAGATGACTGTACTGTGGAAATTGTTTTTTTTGGTAGAGTTGGTCTGGCTGTGCTTGTTTCTCAGTGGCAAGGTTATAAACTCCATTTCTGCCTACTTTGGAATAGTCAGCAGATTTTTGTATCTCTTTGTGGTATTTTAGCATGTTAGAAGCTTTGTATTACATTCTCCAGAATACTTCTGTACCTAGAATGTGCCCTCACAGAATTAATTTCCTTAATGGACTTAACCATTGGCCATTTCTCCTTAAGTTCTCTGTTCTCAGAGCTCTGGCCATTGTTATTAAATCCTAGATTTTAGAACTGATCGTCCTTTTACAAACAGAAATAAGAGTAGGGGGTTTGGAGATCATGTCCAGCTTTCTCTCTTTGCAGGTAAATAAACAGGCCCACAGAAGTGTAGTGACCTGATCAAGGCCTGCAGTTAAAAGGCAGAGTTGGGACTAGAAGTCAAGCCCCTATTAGCACTTTGACCCTTCCAGTCAGGTTCTGCTTTCCACATCACACCTAGATGGGGTTCAGCAGGGACAATGGGGACTGGGCTCCAACCCATTTGTTACTAAAGAATATGTTTACTGAGCCCTTTTTGGTTCTCTTTTTTATGTAGTTTTGAACTCAACCAAGCCAAAATCTAGATTTAATTGAAAACGGTGTGGAAACTGTATTGGTGCCAAATGTAATCTCCAGACCTTGTACAAGGAGTCAGGCACCTTATTCTTTTAGAGACAGTTTTGATAAACATTTCAGGCTTGTTTCACCATGGCTGTTTCCTTGGCTTATACTTTTGAGGTCCCCGGTGACATCACATTATTGAAGCTTCATTCTTTTATTTTTATTATGGAAATATAGTTAATTTACAATGTGATGTTAATTTCTACTGTACCAAGTGATTCAGTTATACATATATTTTCTTTTTTTAATACTCTTTTCCATTGTGGCTTATAGGATATTGAATATAGTTTCCTATCCTATACAATAGGACCTTGTTGCTCTCCATCCTGTGTATAAAAGCTTACATCTGCTAACCCCAGCCTTCCTTTGGCAACCACCTATCTGTTCTCTACATCCATGATTCTGTTTCTGCTTCATAGATGGACTCATTTGTTCATATTTTAGATTTCACATATAAGGGATATCATGTGGTATCTATTTGTCTTTCTCTTTCTGACTTACCTCACTTAATATGATGATCTCGAGTTGCATCCATGCTGCTTCAAATGGCATTGTTTTGTTCTTTTTTATGGCTGAGCAGTATTCCGTTGTATATATGCCACATCTTCTTTATTGCTTCATCTGTCAGTGGACATTTAGGTTGTCTGCATGTCTTGACTGTTGTGAATAGTGCTGCTATGAACATGGGGGGTGCCTGTGTCTTTTTGAATTAAAAGTTTTGTCTGGATATAAGCCAGGAGTGGGGTTCCTAGATTAAACAGTGATGCTTTATTTAGTTTTCTGACAGTTCATTGCTTCTAGCCCATTTCCATTGCTGTAGTCCTACTTCTGGTACAGAGGTGGAGGTGCTTTTTTTTTTCTTTTTTTTTAGTTGGTGGATAATTGCTTTACGGTGTTGTGTTGGTTTCTGCCATACAACAGCAGGAGTTAGCCATAAGTATACATACGTCCCCTCCCTCTAGAGTCTCCCTCCCACTCCCCATCCCATCCCACACCCTCTGGTTTGTCATTAGCTAGCTGTTTTACTCTCAGAATTTGTCCCACCCTCTTCTGTCCTCTGCTGTGTCCACAAGTCTGTTGTCTATGTCTGCGTGTCTTTTCCTGCCCCACTAATAGGTTTATCAGTACCACTTTTCTAGATTTCATACATGTGTGTTAATATATGATATTTGTTTTCCTCTTTCTGACTTACTCACTCTGTGTAACAGGCTCTGGGTGTGTCCACCTCACTAGAACTTGTGGAGAAAATATCCTCACCCCTGAGAATGAAGCACTGTTAATATTTGTACATTTTTGTTTCCAGTTTTTTTATCTGTGTGCACACTTTAAAAAAAAAGAGCAAATAATATGTAAGCACATTATCTCTTTTTAGTATATGTGCTGCCAAAGCAAGCACCATCTCTTTTTTAAAGGAGTATAGTTCTATAAATTAAATTCATCCTTGATCACTGTTCCCCATTTTGTTCCCCATTTCCACCATGACCTTGACCCTGCACCCTCACTAAAATAATCGCTCTTGTAAATGTGGTATATGCTGGTCCAGTAGAGTTTTCTGTTGTTGTTACCATAGAGAATATGCAGTCTTGCTTTGTTTTCATTTATCTGAACGGTGTCATGATGCATATATATATCATCCTGCAGTTTTTTTGTTTCCCCTCAGCCTTGGCTCTATCCTAATTGATACATACCGACCTAGTTCACTACCTCAGCCGTATAGGACTCCCAGTACAAGGATGTGCAACATCTCTCCAGTCCCTTGGTGATGGGGTTGAACTTAGTTCTTGGTTTTTATAAACACTACAGCAAAAGGTATCCTTACGGGTCTTGTTGTATACATGTGTTAGTGTTTTTCTAAGGTTAGGTAGAACTTCTATCCTGCCTTTTCTTTTAACATTTAAGGCATGAATGTTTCCATTGGCTTACTGTAATCTCCTTATAAACACATACTTTGGGAATCTAGACTTTGAGACATCTTTAATGAAAAATTAATATGACATAGTAATTGGACACAAATCCTTTTGCATCAGAGTAATTTAAAGATTGCATGGACTTTCTTAATAGTAGGTAGATAAAGCATTAAGCTATTTTAACACCAAAGATTAAAGAACAAAAATCGGAACCATGATTAGTACTTGGAGTGGCTTGAGCAAGTAAGGGTTGGAATGCCTGGAACTTCATCTAGTCTAATCCCCATTTTCTAAGTCTAGAGAAATTTCTTAGATTTTTGGAGCTGACCTCTGTCACTCCTCATCCTTGAGAATCCTCCTTTGATTCCGCTTGTCTGCCTCTTTCCTGTAATCTTCCTCTCCTCATGCATGCTTCCCTGTCACCTCTTTGTGCATCTTGCAATTATTCTTCATGTCTCCTGTCCCATTGCTCCTGTCTCGTGACCTCCTCAAGAATAGTGTACTGTCTTTATTTGGTTTTGCACCTTAAATAAGCACAGTGCCTGATACACAGATGTTGAACAAATATATTTTGAATGAATGAAAGAGGTGAATGTGAGCTATGGGGTGAGGGAGGGTGGGATTGGGACGTGGTGATGCTCACCTTAGTAAGGAACTTCAATTTATTGAAACTAGGGAGCTGAATAAGGAAGTCTTAAAAGGGAGTTAGGCGGTGAAGATGACAAAACGCCAGCTTTGACGGTGGGCTCTGCTTGAGAGGGCGTCATTTGCTCGTATGCAAATGGATTAAATCACTGGTTTTATGTTAGAAAATAATTTCTTTTCAGAAGTTAAATACCAATACATTTGTTTAAAAGTCTATACCTACTTGTTTTTCTAGGAATAAATCAAAAAGCTTGAATCCCCGACAAATATAGCCATCTTACAGAATTTTTTTAAACACCTTGCCCAATTTCTTGGTTGCCCCAATTTTAATCAAAACTGGGTTTCCTGGAATGAGTAGACTAAAGTTAAAGGAAATATTTTGGTCACTCTTCTTATGAAATCCTTTGTGGTTTGGAAGCAGTACTCCTTCAGTGTTTCAACAGCTTCATTCATGTTCCGCACACAGTGTAGCACAATGATGCCAGTAACTGAGCTTCAGAAGGAGAAGTTCAAATGCAGAACCTCCACATTTAGAAATTGAACAATAAAACTTTGGGGGAGGAAAGTCAGAGTAGCTTTCTTAACTTTTATCATGGCACTAGTTATAAACCATTTAATACTATACATTTTCTTGGCAAGTATCATCATAACTCAGAAAATAATTCTTTTAGTGTTTATTAGAAGCTTCATTAGATTATTCTAATAATCTAATGATTATTAGAAGCTTCATTGCTCTCAAAGTTTGCCCATTTGATTAATAGAATGCTGATATATTTTAAGTAATTGACACTGTCAGGAGAATATAGTCTAATCAGTAACCAAAGATCTAAGATTGAAAGTAGTGAGTTATCCTAATACTGAAATTATTTCCAGTACTGAAATACTTTAATTGTTCTCTGGATACTTTTTGCTGCTAATTAACATTTCTTTTTACAGGATTCATGAATAAAATTTTCCATCCCAACATTGATGAAGCGTAAGTAACTATTTTAAAATGTTTAAATCTTAGCAGCAACTGCCCTTGATTAGAGTTTATGTATTGTAAAAAAGTCTCAATTATCTTTTTGGATTTTATCAACAGATAGGACTGTCAGAAAGGTCACTGACACTATAGAATCCAAGAATATGATATTCTAAACCACTTAGTTCAAAGTCTGCTATTGGACTCCTTGGTTTTTTCCATTGTCACGAACGAGTCCTTCATTTCCCTTGATATCCAGCTAACATTTGTACTATTCCGCATCTCCATCTCTTTGCATAGACACAGTCCAGAGATTGGTCTTCAGTGTACAGAGTGTATTATTTTCAGCCCCTGAAGTATTTCTCAGTTCTTGAGAGTAAAGCAAACAATTAATCAATCACAATTACCCCTTTCTTTCCAATATTTTCTTAGTGGTATTTTAAAATGTGCTAAAAGTGCCTCCTATTTTCTACTTCCAAGGCAATTTAGAATACTATTTGTCCCACAGTTTTTCATTGTCATAGCATTAAAATTTGATATTACATATATACACACGTGTATACATGTGAAGTATTCTGAACTCTGAGAGGTTGTATGTATATATATGTGTGTGTGTGTGTGTATCATGCCCCATTGTCTTTTAAAACTGTCAATCATCCTAATAAAGATGGTCTCTTCTGTAACTGTAATATAGTCATAAGATTCAGGAATATGAATATTAATGCAGTACTTTTTCATCTACTGCCGTATTCTGGTAATGTGCTTTTTCATTCATTAAAGGATCCAGTCTAGTATCATCTACTGCATTTAGTTTTCATGTTTCTTTAAAGTAGTTGCATCTGAAACCATTCCTCAGATTTGTACAGAATTGACATTTTGGAAGAATAAAGACCAGTTATGTCATAGACTATCCCTCAATTTGGGATTGTCTGATTTTCCCTTATTAGGTTCAGAGTATGCTCTTAAGACTGGAAAACCGAAAGATAAGATTGTGTCCTCCCCAGGGTATTCCATTTGGAGGCACACAAGTCTGTCTACCCTGATTACAGTGTTAATTCTCATCACCTGGCTGTGGTGTTGTCTGGTTTCTTCACTGTATAGTTACTGGTTTTCCCTTTCAGTTTGCAAAGAGACCCTTAAGACTTTGTATATTCTGCTCCTCATCTTGTTTTTACCAATTGGGATTCTTTGGAGTTGTTTTTTTGTTTTTTTTTTTCCCCCAATGATCTACTAAAAATATTTCTGATGATAAAATTAGTTGTCTGATACATGCAACTAACTTTCTGATTTTTTTTTTTTTAATGCCATTCTTTCCATCTGTTTCAGGTCAGGAACTGTGTGTCTAGATGTAATTAATCAAACTTGGACAGCTCTCTATGGTGAGTTTGGCTATGGAATATTTTTTAGAGATGTTGAGACAATGCCTAAAAAAAAGTTGTTTGGATTTTCTTCTCTGGTTTAAGATGTTTTGTTGGGAATGTGAAGGGATTTTGAAGGCCTGGTGGGAAAGTTTAATCAGTGAAAAAACATATTTTCTCATGAGTACAGACTTGGTTTAGCAGTGAAAGTTTGAAATAATCTTTAAGATTCTGAAATGAAGGTATACTGATACTCACATGCAGACACACAAATACAAACAGAAACATATATGTGTTATTCTGAAGCACATTGTATACATGTTTATCTGTAATGCCTTTTAGTTTTGGGAAAACCCTTAGGAATATCCCTTTGAAATGAAATGATGTAATTAGGAGGTTTGGGAGATCATCTGTTTCAAAAATCAAAACTTTGTTATGAAGCAAAGAATCATTTAGCCTTACCTTCATTGCTGAAACTGACATCTCTTACAGTGAATCTGCACGTAAATTGAGGTCACAGAGAGAGAGTATCAGGTCTTATTTCCCTGAGCTTATAACTTGGTTGGGGAGCTAAAAATATTTTAAAATATATTTAAAGCTAATTAGGGATACAACAGATCAGTCTGTGTGTTCTCCCCACATGACCAAGTTCTCAGGCTTCCCAGAGTCTCCCTGTTCTCATGCCCCCACTTCATCAGCATCCCCTGATGCTCCAGCTGGAAGTAATCTTTGGACTTGGCTCAATTTTACAGCTCTTTTTTTTGGGGCGAGGGGGCGGTGGTGGCTTCTGCTTTCTACTTAGTGTTTGTTGTTTGCCCCGACATTGTCTGTGCTACTGGATTATTTGCTGCCCTAAGGGCTGGCAAGGCACCCTTCTGATTGGTCTTTTAAGTCCTGGCATGCCTAGCACAGTGCCTCGCACCAGTGTGTTTGTAAGAATGAATGGTCCAGACAGCAGACACTTACTGAGAGGTGCAGAGAGGGAAAGATCACATCAGGCAGGGGTTAAGCAAAGACGGCCGCCTCTTGTTATGAGACCTTCTGGTGGTCTGAAGGTACACAAGACCCCTTATTCCAGGGGTCTTGGTGACTCCATCTGCGAGTCACCTTGCACTGACCTGGTGATAAGAACCACAGAGGTTGGTCATCAGCAGCACAGTTAATCCTTCTTTTTCCCTCCTCCCGATTCTTTCAGAAATAATTTCCTCTGCCCGGAGTTGTCCTCCCCGATCTCTGTGTGATTGGCACCTTCTTTTCTCATCTCAAACATGCTTTCTTAGAGACGCCTCCTTTCCTGGCCGCTTCACCTAAAATAATGTCCCTCCATAGTGCAGCACCCTCTATTTTAAAAACCTTAAAATTTGTTTATTGTTCATCTTGTCCTATCAGACTGTAAGCTCCACCAGACCAGGGACTTTGTCTCGTGTGTGTATGCACATAGGTACAAGTGCCTAAAGCAGTACCTCGTGTACAGTAAGGGTTCAAATATTTGTTGAATTAATAAGTGACTTAACCATGCCCAGTACTGTTTAACATGAGAGTTTAGGGAAACGGCAGCTTATAAGGAGATGAGGGAACAGGAAAGAACATCTACTCTGAGGTTTATTAAATGAATTCCCTTCAAGATGGTTTTTTTGGTAAAAATGTCTCGTGGCAGGCTGCCTGGAATATCTGATGTAATGATGTGTTGTCTTAAACTGCATTCACATTTTAGAAATGTACATAACTAAATACTGCAAGCTGGTTCCAATTACAATAAAGTAAATTGGACTTCAGTTTGACTAATTTTTTTACTATTGACCAGAGGAGCTTTGGGGACGAGGTTTGCTGATTCTCAAGCATCTCACATCTCAGAATAGATTTTTTAAATAACTGTTTTATTGAACTTTAACTCACATACGTAAAATATACACATGTAAAGTGTATACTTTGATAGTTTTTAGTATATTCACAATTATTCACTACACCACTGCCACGTTTTTATCACTGAATATTTCCATCACTTCAAAAGGCAATCCTGTACCCTTTAGCTATCACCCCCTCATTTCCCAGCCCCTCCCCCAGCCCTAGGCAACAACTAACCTACTTGTTGTTTGTATAGATTTGCCTATTCTGGACATTTCTTATAAATGGAATTATATTAATATAATATATGGTGTTTTGTGACTGGCTTTTTCACTTCTTGCAGTGTTTTCAGGATTCATCTATATTGTAGCATGTATCAGTATTTCATTCCTTTTTATGGCCAAGTAATATTCTACAGCACGGATACCATTTTTATTTGTCAGATGATAGACATTTTAGTTGTTTATGCCCTTTAGCTATTATGAATAATGCCTCTATAAATATTTGTCCACACATAGTCTATGTGGATATGTTTTCCTTTCTCTTGGGTATGTACCTAGGGTGATACAATAACTTTGTTTAACCATTTGAGGAACTATTTGCCGAAATAGTACCATGTTAGATTCCCACCAACAGTCATAATATATAAGGTTAATAATAGACTTTCAAGCATAAGGCCAATATGACTAAGGTTTCATCACATCTACAAAATTTTAGAATATGTTCTTGTATTACCTTGCAAAGCACTTAGTAACAAGAATTAAACCACATTGATCAGAGCAAATTTTGATTTCCCAATTACATGTGTATGAGTTACCTTTAAGTGTTCCATAATACAAGAACATGAACACATAGGTAAGTGTAGGAAACTAGGAAGGAAATATTTTTAGAGTACAGTTAAAATTATACTCATCACGGGAGAATTGTTTTGACATTTTGCTCAAATCCAAACTATTCCTCAAGAAAATCCAGCATTTCTTCTATGAAAAGTCTTATTAGGAGCAGGTAACTACAATTTATGTATTTAATAAAAGTACTGGTAGAAAGGATTGGTTCAGGTGACCTTGAAGTTTCTTTTAGACTTATCTGACCTTGAGATCTGAACTGAATTTTTATTACAAACTGCTAAATCCTCTGGCTGAAGGTTAGTTCATAATTGGTAAATTCTGAATCACTCAGTCTCCTGCTGTGATTCTTATTCTAGTTCAAAGGACAAAAAAAATCTAACCTAATATGAAACAACTAATAGGAGAAAGTTGGCAAGTTAACATGGGTGTTCAACTGAAAAGCAAAAGGCTTAGCTTGGTAACCAAAACTTGTTTCAGCACCTCTACTGTATAATATGGTAAGGAGCAGGGAGGTACTTGTGAAATTTCCTGCAATTAACTTTGCCCTGGGTATGTACTGTGCAATATGTATACATATTTTTATTGTAATGGCAATTCCTAGTTGAAATTTCAGATTTATACTCATCATTACCTGATAATAAACAGTGTTTATGTTTGTAGCAAATTTAGTCCTTTATTCCTCTACCACCGTGACTACCACCTGCAACCCTGCAAAAGAAAATTGATTTCTGGCAGCCCATTTGACTTACTGCCTCTCTTCTCCTCCTGCTTTTCCTTTACCGAGTGTACATGCAGTTTGTTCATTCAGAAGCTCAAAATTGGTATAATTGTAGTTGAATCACCCAGTAATTTTTAAATTTTATGTACCTTACCAGAGAACGAATTATAGTAGGTAATATGGTTAATTTTCTGAAGATGCTGCTTGTCATCAATATGAAGCTGTCTGTTGAGTTTGGAGTTACTGTTGTCACTCTTTGCAACATCAAAAGGAAAGTAGCATATGCCATCAGAAGATTGATTTCATTTTGGCTTCCTGTATGATAGCATCCTTTTTTATATCCCTTTCTGCTCTTGCAGGCAGCAGTGATAAAAGCTTGGAAAACTTACAGTTCAGCCAAGGGAATCTGGATTTCAGTTTCAAAAACAACTGTAATTTTAAAGACTGGTGAAAGGAAAGTTCATTAAGCCGTAGGTAGCTTTCTTAGCTCCTCTTCTGTTTTCCAGTCTTCCTTATTACTCCAAAATATATTTTATCCATCATTGTATTTTCAACCCACACTCCTGGAAGGTCAGGTACCTTTACTGCATTATACAACTTGAGTTTCTCTCTCACTCTTCTGGCCCATGCATACCTGATCCTCACAAATTATGTTTCAGTCTCTAGCCTTCCTTTTACTCATTTTTCGACTGACTTGATAAATTACTTATTTGTGGATTAAGTGTGAACAAGTAATGTGGAAGACAATTTTCTTATAAAATTGGGCAGTTTATAATTTTATTCTCACCCTTAGGGTTGCTAGCCAATGGACTGGATACTCCTCTTATTTTGCTGGTGAGAATAATCAACATTTGGGAAATTACTTACCCTGGAGTCATTTGGAGAGTCAATAACAGACAAATGAAGTTGACTACAATGAAAGGAGTACTTCGGGGACTTTGAGATTGGAATTAGGCAGAAGAAACAATGCTTCTTTTACTAGGCATTTAGAAAAATTTTAAGTCATAAATTTACTTAATAGTACTGTGCTATAACTTAATGACTTTAAGCTGCTAAGTGAATTTAAGCCTTTCCATATTGGACATACATTGTTGTTACACCCCTGTTTTCAATCAGGTAGTCTGTGAATCTTTCCAGACTACTCAGATTGTACCTGAGGGTAACTGTATCTTACAATAATGCTTTAGGCTGTTTCAGAGTTTTGCTTGGTATGTTTCTAGACATTTTAGTGTAGTTGTAGAGATAAGAGATACATTTATCTGTCTGCATGGATGATTGACTCGCCAACAACTACTGTTTGAACAGGCTTGAGAGCTCAGTATTGATCCGTGTTGGAATCACAAATGTCATCCTGCTTTTGGAGCAGCTGGATTTCATTATGAGTCTAGACTGAGGCCAGGTAGAACAGTTTGTTTCTCGGACTAAGGGAGAGATGTCACCTGCAACAGATAAAAAAGAAATATGCTGGAGTTTGGGATTTGATGGTTTCTACAGTGCTAGCTTCATGATCCGCCTCCTTTGTGTGTTTGTAGATATTTAGATTTGGTGTTGGCCTGTGGCCCAAGAATTTAACTAGCTATGCACAGAAAACTGGGGCCTCCTTGGGTTGAACAACTTAGCAGAAATTCATTAAAAACACCACATTCACATTTGCTGACGGTCAGCATTAGAACCATGGAGTAGTCCAGGCTTTGTGGATCGTGGGACATGAACCAGGCTATGGTCCTGAAAGACAGCCACAGCCATGTTCTTCTTTCTTTGGGGCTATAGCTGCAAAGAAAGTGACTGTGACTTTATAGATTTGTTTTTTCTTTCTTTGCTTGTGATCAGTGTGTCTAGGTAAAATTTTTCCCCATTCTTGGCCACTTATCTTATAATTCCATGAAGTTATCTTGTTCTTTTCTGACATTAAAGACAAACTAAATTGTTGCCTAGTAATTTAAAACTTTAAAAATGAGTTTTAGTATGACTGTAAGAATATCCAACTAGCTGCTGCTGCTGCTAAGTCAGTTCAGTCGTGTCCGACTCTGTGCGACTGCATAGACGGCAGCCCACTAGGCTCCTCTGTCCCTGAGATCTCCAGGCAAGAATACTGGAGTGGGTTGCCATTTCCTTCTCCAATGCATGAAAGTGAAAAGTGAAAGTGAAGTCACTCAGTCGTGCCCCACTCTTAGCGAGCCCATGGACTGCAGCCTGCTAGGCTCCTCCATCCATGGGATTTTCCAGGCAAGAGTACTGGAGTGGGTTGCCATTGCCTTTTCCAATCCAACTAGCTAATTATACATTAACTGCCCTCATTTCTAGAAGGCTAATAACAAATCCTATTACCATGTTTTAGCTTGCAATCTTTTAAGGTAAGCAGGGTCATGCCAGGTTTAAACTAGGATGAATGACCTCTAAAGAACACCTAGGTAAGGTGGAAAGTGTTTCGAGATTGATATGACAACAAGGGGAATGTTTTTGTTGAACGAGGGTCTCTTTTATTCCTTCCGATCTGTGTAGTAGCATTCATTTCATTCTGCAGATCTCTGCAGTTTAAAGACATTATTGGGAGGGGATGTAATTAGGCAGTGGGTGAAAGATGATTTTCTAAGATAGCAGAATGCTTTAAAACATTCCATGTTATAAAACTACACCTCTAATCGGTGACCTGGTGATCCGACACTTGGCAGAATGTATCTGGTATTCCTCCAGGTTTTAATTAACACCCTATGTCTTTGACATTGCTCTTTCCCACGTATGACAGGAATACTTGTTTTTAGCTTGGAATACTTAAAAGTGTAATGCTTTCAATAGTGAGATTAAGTATATCATGAATATTGCAAAAATTCTTCAAGTGTTTACTAATTCTTACTAATTCCTACTAATTCTGTGTAGAAGGTATGAGGAGGGAAGTTGCTTTTTTGCATGCATGAGACCTTATTCTGTCTTTAAAATATCCCCATGGACTAACATGGGTTTCCCTGGTAGCTTAGCTGGTAAAGAATCTGCCTGCAGTGCAGGAGACCCCGGTTTGGGAAAATTCCCAAGAGAAGGGAACAGCTACCCTCTCCAGTATTGTGGCCTAGAGAATTCCATGGACAGAGGAGCCTGACAGGCTGCAGTCCATGGGGTTGCAAAGAGTCGAACATGACTGAGTGACTTTCATTTTCATGGTCTAACACGAGAACACGCATAAATCTAATGAGTTCAGACCTTTCCTATGTTTTATCCACACAGAAGACCCTCTCAGTAAAGTGATTGGATACATTCTTGAGTATGTCATCTAGCATTTTGGTGTGCTGGATATAGTATTCCATTAAAGCATGTTAGCATTTGGTATACTAAATACAAACCTTGTGGCCAGCTGGTTCTGTATCACGGTACCACAGCAGGTCTTCGTAGTAATCTGCTTCATTTTGCCACATATGTGCCCTCAAACAGCTATAGAAATAGGCTTTCCATATTAAGTTAGGTTCGTGTTAGTTAGAGAATATTTCATCTCAAAGCCACTTCTTTTTTCAAGTCCTCCTACCTATCTGAGGGCATTCCTCCTGATTGGCTTTCATATTCACAGACTGTAAGCAGAAGAAAATTAAAGTTTAAAAAAACTCAAATCCATCATTAGTAGTACAGCTTCTTAGGAGCTGACAAGAGTAGAAAAGTAAAGATCTATTAATTAACCCCAAATTCTTAAATAACCTGAGGAAACCTGGAAATTGTATTTGCCCTGATTCAATCTTACAAACATTGACTACATGTATGTTAGTGTGTTTTTATACATACAGATCCTACCCCCCCCCCAAAAAAAAAAACTTGAGTAAGCAAGATGGAATTTTATGGTTGGCTTTATTTTGAACATATAACTGTAAATCCATAGCTTACTTAGCAATATGTTGAATTAATTCTTCATAAGATAAGCAGAGTCAGTCAGTGGGGTTTTAAAAGGTCAGCTGCTGATTTTCTCTGGCAAATCAAGGATAACATAGCTTTAATTCCCTGGTGATCTCAACTTATTTAGCCATCAGCTTCAACTATAATGGCCTAAAGCCATGGAAAGAGGAGGTCACAGAGTCAAGAGTCCTAAGCCACCAGAATCTACACCCTGTTGCTTTTGCCCATCTTTTTACCTCTCTGATTGTAAGGGGTACTTTTCCTTTTTTACTCTTCTTTTAGCCCTGCTTCCTATTGAATTACAAAACAGTTAAACACCTTAAGGAGTTGTGGCTAACTTAGTGACTCTCAGCTTGGGAAGCCAGGAGTCCTTCTCTTGGAGGGAGAGGGTCAGTAAAATATAAGTTTGTTTGGATAACATGCTTCTGGAATACAAAGTACTGTAGGAAAAATGAGAGGAACTTGCTCTTGATGGGAAATAACCTGAGTGATTGTTTTAAGGACATGTTCTCTGGTTCCAAAGGCTAGCGTTTAGAGACTGGAAGGTTGAAGCCAGAGATGGTTGTCCTGATGCAGATCTAAAAAGATAGACTGGAAGACTTCCCTGGGGGTCTAGTGGTTAGGACTCAGCGCTTTCACTACCATGGCCCGGGTTCAATCCCTGATAAGGGAACTAAGATCCCGAAACTGCGTGGTGTGGCCAGAAAGATGTATTGGACTTGATATAGTTACATGCCAGGGGAAATAGAAGAGGAACTAGAGGCATTTCATTAAGGTAAATAGTGAGTCTGGAAAATTGATTGAGTACATGGAATAAAGGAGGAAAACCTAACCAAGGTCCTTCCAGAGGTTTAGAGCAGTCAACGTAGGTGTTAGGAGAAAGGCATATTCAGGGAAATAATTGTAGGCCATGTCGAGTTTAAGACCAAAAATGTAAAAGACTGGTTTGGTAGTTATCAGCATAGACTTAATTTCTTTAAAATTGTGAGATGATGAACTTCCTGGAATAAGAGTGTAAAATACACTCTTTGTATTAATACAAAGACCACAGAATTCACATTGCTGTGCAGGTGGCCGATGTCTTTCCAAACAAGTTTTTCTGTGTGTTGTTTGTTTAGCTTTAATGAGAAGGAACCCAGGGCCTTGGGCATCTGAAGGGTGTTGAGAAAAGTGGGCGTGAGAGGTGGCATTGGAGAATGGAGGAGGGCTCTCACGGTTGGTGGGACCTGTCCACGACTGCGCTGTACAGTGGTGGTATTTTCTGAGTCACAGCATTTTGGATGTTAAATATGAAAAACAAACGAAGATTATGACGTTTAGGTCTCTAAGAGGACTGCCTGCTTGGTAATTGTGGTTCCTGGTGGGGCTGACCACGTCAAGCTTTGGCATTCACAGGGTTTTAACCTGAAGATAGCAGCATGCTTTACAAAAGTTTCCATTTTAATGTTCAAAGGAAATAGAGGCAGAAGAAATAACTTACGGTCACTGGTTCATAAACAGCCAAGAATAAAATGTGAGATATGTGATTCATCCTCTCCTGTGTGTCTTCTGCCTTAAGCCACGTACCCATCTTTTTGTGAGTCACCTGGAGTAGGGTGGCTTTACTTTAAGAATTGGTACATTTTTGTGCATGTGATTCATTTTAATTTTTAATACGTATCACTTGAGGGATACAGGTAACTGAAATTTCTTCTGGGAAGATGGCATATTAGTATTAATATTTTAGTCTAAATTAATATTTTGGTGCAATTCAAAGACTATTTTACAGTCATTTTTAGAGATGTATATTTCTTGTAAGGAATTGTGGTATTATACTTCTCTTTTTGCAGATGAAGAAATTGAGATGCAGAGAGGAAGAGACCTGCCTTTCCTACTTATAGTTTGGAATGCTTCCACTTGGAGGAAGTGATGGTGATAGCAGTGTGCAGGGAAAAAAAAATGATGAGAGGGTCGGGGAGGGCCGCTAAATTAGAGCCTCTGCAGCAGCTTAGCTGCCAAGACCTAAACATTTTCTTGAGCTGAAGAACCCACCAGCACATAACTGTTTTCATTTGGTCATTGGGGGTAGGGTAGGTGGTGCATTTCTGTACACATATCACACACATGCTGATGCCAACCAATCCTAAATCAGAATCCCTAGGGTACATAGGAAAAACTCCACGGGTAATTCTAATGGATGAACATCCAGGACTTAGACTTGCTGAAGAATCATTGCTCTAGACCAAGTTGGGTAACTGCTGCTTTGGTGAGAGATCAGTATGATTTGAGTGTTTTTAATAATTCAGTTCAGTCACTCAGTCATGTCTGACTCTTTGTGACCCCATGGACTGCAGCACGCCAGGCTTCCCTGTTCATCACCAACTCCCAGAGCTTGCTCAAATTCAAGTCTGTCTTTCAAGTTGGTGATACCATCCAACCATCTCATCCTCTGTCGTCCCCTTTTCCTCCTGCCTTCAATCTTTCCCAGCATCAGGGTCTTTTCCAATGAGTCAGTTCTCAGGTGGCTAAAGTATTGGAGTTTCAGCTTCAGCATCAGTTGTTCCAATGAATATTCAGGACTGGTTTCCTTTAGGATGGACTGGTTTGATCTTCATGCAGTCCAGCGGACTCTCAAGAGTCTTCTCCAGCACCACAGTTCAAAAACATCCATTCTTCGGCGGATGGCTTTCTTTATGGTCCAACTCTCACATCCATACATGACTACTGGAAAAACCATAGCTTTGACTAGATGGACCTTTGTTGGCAAAGTAATGTCTCTGCTTTTGAATATACTGTCTAGGTTGGTCATAGCTTTTCTTCCAAGGAGCAAGCATCTTTTAAATTCATGGCTGCAGTCACCATCTACAGTGATTTTGGAGCCCAAGAAAATAAAGTCTGTCACTGTTTCCATTGTTTCCCCATCTATTTGCCATGAAGTGATGGGACCAGATGCCATGATCTTAGTTTTCTAAATGTTGAGTTTTAAGCCAGCTGTTTTGCTCTCTTTCACTTTCATCAAGAGGCTCTTTAGTTCTTTTTCACTTTCTGCCATAAGGGTGATGTCATCTGCATATCTGAGGTCATTGATATTTCTCCCTGCAGTCTTGATTCCAGCTTGTGCTTCATCCAGCCTGGCATTTCTCATGATATACTCTGCATATAAGTTAAATAAGCAGGGTGACAATATATAACCTTGATGTACTCCTTTCCCAATTTGGAACCAGTCTTTGTTCCATGTCAAGTTCTAACTGTTGCTTCTTGGCCTGCATACAGATTTCTCAGGAGGCAAATCAGGTGGTCTGGTATTCCCATCTCTTGAAGAGTTTTCCACAGTTTGTTGTGATCCACACAGTCAAAGGCTTTGGTGTGGTCAATAAAGCAGAAATAGATGTTTTTCTGGAACTGTCTTGCTTATAATTAAATACGGCTATAAACCATTAGTTTATATGCCTAAACTGAGCTATATGGCTTCCCTGGTGGCTCAGATGGTAAAGAATCTGCCTGCAGTACTGGAGACCCGGGTTCAGTCCCTAGCTCGGGAAGATCCCCTGGAGAAGGGAATGGCTACCCACTCCAGTATTCTTGCATCAACTCAATGGACATGAGTCTGAGCAAACTCCTGGAAATAGTGAAGGACAGGGAAGCCTGGTGTGGTGCAGTCCATGGGGTCACAAAGAGTTGGACATGACTAAGTGACTGAACAACAGAACTGAGCCTATGACGGTAGTAATATTGTTAACATTAATACTGTAAGATCAGGCTGAAGACTCAGTCCTAATGGACAGCATTTTGTTAAGTGCTGATTTAGTTCAAGGGAAAAGAAAAGCTGTTTGCTCATCATAAACCACACTTCTCAGGGATCTTGGGACTTGCTTTAAAAATTAAGGTATCCAGTAATGGAGCCAGCTGACTGTAATCTCTAGATTGGGTGATCCATGTCTGGCTCTCTCCCTTTCAAAAAGTGAAAGGTCAGTGTTTTTTGAAAGACTTCGGAACTGATCAAAGTTTTTTATTATTAACAGTTCTAGGGGAAAAAAATTTTATTATGATGGATTTTTCCAAAGATGAGTATCTTTATTTGATACTTGGTTTATGGTTTATGTCTCTCCTGCCAAAATATTTATCTTGAAGATATTGTGCACATCGGCATGTTTGAGAGCTGTTTCTTTGGGGAGGGCCCTCTCAGTGGTCAGCCGCTCTGTCAGCCACTCTCAGGAGTGCTTCGCTGCTTTGCAGTGGCCGTGGCCGCAGCATCTTGGCCTCCAGAAGCTGCCATCGTCCCCAAAACTGGGCTGCATACTTTCCTTTTTCTTTTCTTCTGTCTTTAGAGGTGTGACTAAGCACCTCTGTAAAATGGACCAAACGTATATTAATATAGGAAGACAACAGACACAAGAAGGAAAAAGCAGTAATTGTTTTTTTATTTGTTCTTTTATTTGTTTGGAACAAATACATAGGCAAAGCCATCTATTGATAGCTTGAAAAACTTTAAAAGTAGTGGGGAAGGGTATAAAGTCTTTTCCTGGAACACATGGAACACCTAGTTATATGAGACATGTCTGCAATATTTCTCAAGTCCTGAAACACTTTTGAACTTACAAAGAGTAAAATCTTCAAGGTTTTTTTTTTTCCATTTGATAGGAACATTCAGCTGTTAATCTTCTGAGGGTGGCGCCTAGAATGCTCATGTGGCAGGAGAGGCTCCCAGTTTACTATGCGTGTGTATCTGTGAGTGGCCATGGCTCCTTCCTGGGGCTGGGCTACTCGAAGAAACACCTGACAGTTCAACCAAGAAGCTCCTGAACATTCTCTGCTTAGAGACCATCCTGTTGGCCTTGAACATACAAGAAAGAAAACCTTCGGAGAGGGGGATGGCCAGGGATGTAGGGAGATTGTGCCATCATGGTTGAGAACAACGTTCCTTTAATCCACTAACAGAAGCAGCATAGTGCAAAAGCCCAGGTTTGAAACCCAGTCCCATGGACACCTAACCCCTCTCTGCCTCATTTCCCCTGTATGTAAAATGGAGATGGTAATGGTGCCTACCTCATTGGCTGTAGTGAAACGAAGAGTATGTATGTAAAGTGTTTGCAGGGCCTGGCTTGTAGTAAGGGCTGTGTAAGTGTGAACTCTTACTGCCAGTACTATTACGTTACTGTCATTAGTGTTATTGTAACTCTTCTCTGTGCTAGGATCTTGTTTAAGCTGTAAAACTCGGGGTTCACACCCCTTGTTTTTTTTCTCAATTTAGTGCTAAGTCACTTCAGTTGTGTCTGACTCTGTACGACCCTATAGGCTGCAGCCTACCTGACTCCTCTGTCAGTGGGATTCTCCAGGCAAGAATACTGGAGTGGGTGCCCTCCCTCCAGGGGATCTTGCTGACCCAGGGATCAAACTCACATCTCTTATGTCTACCTGCATTGGCAGATGGGTTCTTTAGAGCGCCTCCTGGAAAGCCCAGTCCAGGGGATCTTCCCAACCCAGGGATCGAACCCAGGTCTCCTGAATTGCAGGCAGATTCTTTACCATCTGAGCCATCAGGGAAGCCCATGAATACTGGAGTGGGTAGCCTATCCATTCTCCAGGGGATCTTCCCATTCCAGGAATCTAACCAGGGTCTCCTGCATTGCAGGCAGATTCTTTACCAGCTGAGCTACCCACAAAGCTACCCTTAATTTGCCTACCTTTTAACATTTTCTACCATTGCCTTGATAACCCACCTACTAAAGGTTAAAGAGAGGAAAAATTTTTTCAGACTTGTCATGTTTTATTAAATGTTTTAAACATATGTAAAAGTAGAAAGTACATATTTATAGGCAAATGGCTATTTTTAAAGGTTAAAAAAAGGTAAAGTGTTATTTGAAGTGTGAAAAGTAGAAATTACAAGCCTGTTGTAATTTGACATAACTTTAAAAATATTCTTATGCATCATACTGAGTACATCATTATAACTCTAGAGAACATAATATTCTACAGACTTTCTCTATTCAGTATTATAACATAAGCATTTTTCTCTGTCCCTGAGCTTTACAAATAGTTTTCAATGATTTCGTACCATCAGTTGGTTTATTAAATATGTTGCTTCCTTAAAAAAAAAAAAAAATAAAACAACAGTGAAAAATCCTGCTGAACGTTTGGGGCTATCTTGGAGGATCATTTTGGTTTTCTTTTTTGATTAAGGATATCCACATTTGTTTTCTGGTATGTGAGAATTGTACTGTAATGTGGTTCTTTGGAAAGTTAGCCTCATCAGTAATACCGAGTCCCTAACTTGGGGTTGAAGGTAAACCTGCTCTGCGTCAGTGTCTGTACATGAGAATAGGACTGTGCTTGGGGTTTCCCTGGTGGCTCAGATGGTAGAATCCACCTGCAGCGCAAGAGACCCCAGGGCCAACCCCTGGGTTGGGAAGATGCCCTGGAGAAGGGGATGAACGGCTACCCACTCCAAAATTCTTGCCTGGAGAATTCCATGGACAGAGGAGCCTGGTGGGCAGGGTCCATAGGGTCGCAAAGAGTTGGACACGACTATGTGACTAATACACTTGGCCATCATGGGACTCTCCATAGATCACTCTCCAGACCTGAGTTGTCCAATATGGGCTCTACTGGCTACATGTTATTTAAATTAAGGAGAATTAAATAAAATGAAAAACTAAGTCCTCACAGTCAAACCAGCTATATTTCACGTGCTTAGTAGCCACGTTTCTAGTGGCTACCATATTAGTAGCAGATCCAGAACATTGTCATCATCGCAGAAAGTTCTGCTGAATAGTGCAATTATAGGCTTTGTTTTGTTTTTCTGTTTCTTGTTTTATTGCAGTATAATTGACATATGACATTATTTCAGATGTACAACATGATTTAATGTTTTTATACATTTGAGAAATGATCACTGCATTAAGCCTAGTTAATGTCAGCCACCATACATACTAAATGAAAGCATTTTTTTCCTTGTGATGAGAACTTCTAAGATCCCCTCTCTTAGCAACTTTCAAATCTGCAATCCAGTACTGTTAACTGTAGTCCCCGTGCTGTGCATTACATTCCCAGGACTTGTTTATTCCATAGCTGAAAGCGCATGCCTTTGACACCCTTCACCGTTTCGCCCGCCTCACCTCCACTGTCTCCGGCAGCCACCAGTCTGTTCGCTATTTGTTTCTTCCTCTTTCTTTTTTTTTTAAGATTCCACATGTGAAACCATACAGTATTTCTTTGTCTGAATTATTTCACTTAACATAATGCCATTCCGGTCCATCCATGATGTCATAGAGTTTTTTGAGTGCTCAGCTTTTTAACCTTATAACAACAAGGACAATCTGCTTCTTGTAGGATTTTTCTAGAGCAGAGGTCAGCAAACGTTGGCTGCCTGATTTTGTATGTAAAGGTTTATTGGCACACAGCCACACCCATTTGTTTATCAGTTATCTATGGCTTCTTTTGTGCTGCATGGCAGAGCTGAGTGTTGAGTAGCTATGACCGACCAAGTGTGGCCCACCAAGCCTAAACTAGTATTTGCTCTGGCCCTTTATGAAAGTTTGCTGACCCCTTTTATCTAGACCAGGGTGTTTCACTGTTGACATTTTGGTCCCAGATAATCATCGTGGAGGGCTGCCCTGTGCACTGCGTGGTAAGACGTTTCAGCAGCGTCCCCGGCCTCTGGCCACTAGATGCTAGTGGAACCCCAGCCTCCCCTACTTCTTCCCCCACACAGTTATGACAACCAAAGATTTCTCTAGACATTGCTAAAGTGGCCGCTGGGAAGCAAAATCACCCCTGGCTGGGAATCACTAAAGTGACGTGGCTTGACAAAACATTCACTTATAATACTGCATGATAATACTAACCATAAAAAAAAAAAAAAAAAATACTGCATGAGAGCGCCCACTCGAAAACAAAATCCATGAAAAGAGCAGAATAAATTGAAAAGTAGTTCGTATGCTACTATTCTTCAGCATTCCCTCCAGAAACAGAAATGTTTTTTTATAAAACATGGTGACTAACTTAGAGTGGGCAAAGAGATGGAAGCGCTAAGGTTCCGCAGTCCACTGTCTGCTAACTGAGCAGTGAACAGGATGGAAGTCAGAGCATCTCTAAAGTTACGTGGCTGTGCTAAGAAGTTTTCAAGGCCTACTTCCTTCATAAAATGCTAGGTAACCACAGGGTTTTGTTGTTTTTGCTGTATATGTAGATGTCATCCGTGTACACCCAGCACCTTATGCTGAATCTGGTAAGGAGGGGGTTAATAATGTTTATTTAAATGAGTATTAATAAAAGGAGTAAGTTGGTACTTATCTGTCTTACAATGGTTTATGATTTTAAATGGTCCATATAGGTTCCTACCCTCATTGCCCAGAATAATTGAAAAACTGATTATATTTACCTCCATTAGAAGTTAGGAGAATTGAAGTAAGTGTCAAGGCCCATAAAATTGTATTCAGTTTTCATAAGACCTGGTGCTTGAATACTTTTCAGAATGGGGATTTACAAAATCATAGAAAATGTTGATGCTAAGAAATTAACTGCTCACTTTGTAAGAATGTAGAGTGCTTATACGGTGTTGGGGTACAAGTTTTAATAAACCTTGTAGTATTTCTGAATTCACAGTTTACAGAGTGGAGTGAATTAGAATTGGGACAATTGCCTTTCATAGAGAATATCAAGTGTACCTTGATCTGTTTCTTCAAATTAAATTTTAAAATTGGTGTTGAAACGAATATGTAATATAAGTCACATGTAATAGACCACGGTTTTATGGAAAATTTCCATGTAGTTAAATATGTTGGAAGGTAAGAAGCTTTGACTACTGAAGTCAAATGAATTTTAGGTGAACTTGACATACTTGATGCACATGACATACTTCTGTTTGTTTTTCAGATCTTACCAATATATTTGAGTCCTTCCTGCCCCAGTTGTTGGCCTATCCCAACCCCATAGATCCTCTCAATGGTGACGCTGCAGCTATGTACCTCCATCGACCAGAAGAATACAAGCAGAAAATTAAAGGTAAGGCAAATAGCTTAGCCTGGAGACAAAAGAACTTAAGTCTGTTAGGTGTTCATCATTAAAAACCCTTCTTAGTTACTCATAATTTTTCTCAGGCCTAAAAAGAGACAGCTCTGGGCTGAAGCAGAGCTCACTAGCCTCTGTAGCTTCAAGGGCCAGAGACACCTTTAAAAAGCTGAAGGTTTCAAAGAAGAGGAGAAAGCAGAGTAACAAAGGATGAGGAAGTGGAGACTTACCAGTTGGGTAGAAGCAGACATAACCCTGCTAGAAATCCCTGTGACCCCCTATCGGAAAGAACTTTTGCCTTCACTTGCTTCCTCTTGTCTTGTAATTTAGAAAATTTACTTGAGGGTAAAGTATTAATTGAAAGGCATAATCTCACATTTTTGAAATACATGAAATCATCTTGGCCTTTCAGGACAGCAGTTAACTTTGAGAGTTGGGGAATAATTATTGAATTCATCATTACACTTTTTTTTTATTATATCATTTTACCCGTTGATTAAAAATTACCCAACTACCCAAGAACTCACTTCTTGTTCCCATACTGGCTTGCCTGCATTTGGGGAAGTTTGCATCTAAGGTACTTTTCTCTCTGCTGCAGGGATTTGTCTCAGTGCTTTGGTGCTGTGGATTTTTCTATCAAAACTTGAGAATGTGCTGTTGAAGCTGAGATCTGTGCCAATGGTAGTGGCTCATCCTTTACGACTTAGAATCCTGTTTTCCCGTTCTTAAGCGTACGTGCGAACGGGACACGAGTCTCATTAGAATGAAAGGGGGGTTGTGAGCGAGCCGCTAAAGCGACACACTGGGTTACTGGCATTCATCACATTCTTTTGTCTCTGTAGATGTTTGAGACCTGTCGTAGTGGAAGGTCTAGATACATAAAGTTCTACAAGAAAGGAGAGGCCTTCAAAGTCCATGAAAACAGGCTCTTAACAAATGGCAGGCATTGGTTTTTACCCAGTTTTTAGCTTGACTTGTTCATCTGCAGAGCTGCTCAGAATAGGAGCTTCTGCAAAGTGGCCAGCCCCTCTGAGTACATTTGCAAGCGATGGCAGTAGAAATAATTTGAAAGCCCAGAATGCATAGGTCTTCAGTCTCAAATGTGAAAGTATGAGACACATGGGGTCATCTGGGGCTATTTGTTGAACAGTGTTTTTCCTTTGTTTTCTCATTCTTCCCTAGTCTCTTAGGGTATTTGGTACTTTGTGTTGAAATGAAATACAAATAAATCTACTCTGTTAACTTACCTAAGTCTCAAGTGCTTTGCCAATTAATATCTAATTTATGTAGCCAGAAATTGACATAGCCAAAGAAACATATATTTCAAGAAAACATGTTTTTCCTTTTAAACCAGATAAAATTCTGTTACGAGACTGTATTATTTTGACATAAGAATCACTTCGTGTCTGCAACCCACAGATATCTCTATGCAGAGCATATTTCTATAGTTCTTACAGTCATTATGCCTCTCTGTTTAGCACTTTTCCTGTTTTAGTACATATCTGCTATAGGAACCTAACTTCCTTTTTTATCTTCGAGCAGCAAGCTCCAGCTTAGGGGGCTCTAGATCCAAAACATTAGTCTCACTTTGTGTTCCTTAGAAATGTGAGAAGATCATGACTACCAGACCTGAGCACACCCCAGCTTCCTACTGTACCTTTGTACATATATATATTTAAAGGTGTATATATATATATATTTATAGGTATATAAATTTACCTTTATATATATATCCCCATCTTTTCTGGTTCCTCCTATAGGAAATAGGAGATCCTGTCTTATTTCTCAGACCCAGTCCCCCCACCAACATGATCTTGTTCTTCATTTATCCCCTTCCTCTTAGCACTGTTAGTCTTCCTCCTCCTCCTGGTTCCCCACCATCCCCAGACTGTCAGAGGTCTCCCCGTGTCAAAAGCCTTCATCTGCTCCTGTGGACTCCTTTCGAGTCCCGCTGTTTATTTCCCTTAATTTTCAAACTTCTCGGTTCCTTCCCTGAAACTCATGGAGTCTAGCTTTAGCTTCTCTTCCCCTCTTCTGCTGAATCCGTGACCTCCTCTCTTCTTAATCATTTGGGTTTTTCTCAAGACACATTTTCCTCCCTGCAGCTGTGGTATTTTTACCCCTTGCCTTTCTGAGAACTTTTCCCGTCCCAGACTTCCATTCAGTCTCTCTATTCACCGCTCCACTCCACCTACCCATTAGGAAGCTAATTCACCCCTTACTGTTTCAGTGTCAGCGTAGGTAAGTGTAACCTTTCTTACCGTGTGCATGATTCATAGTTAGTTGGTGCTGTTTTATCTTGTAGATACTGAACTGTCTGTAGGACGGAGCACCACTGGAGCTTTCTAAAGAGTTTCAGATACCCAACTGTATCTGCTTCTGTAGTTGGTCAGGGAGAGTTGTCAACCATGCAGAAAAGCAGAATAACTTAACTGTGTACCCACTATCCAACTGTAGCAAAGCCTGTACCTTTTGCCTTGTTTGCTTCAGATTTTTTAAAAGAAAAAACAAATGTAAAGTTCTGTCTGAATGTGTCTCAACATCCCAGCCACTTCCTCCTCCCTGTGCTTGGGGCGGGGCTGTCTACGCCTTTCCCCTGGGGTGGCATCTCCTGTGCTGCTTCAAGGAGCTGCTTGAAGGTTCAGGGCAGATTCTGCCTTCCTGGCTCTCCAGGACCACAGTCCCTTCCTCCTGCATCCCTTTGCCTGGCACTGAACCCCCTACCTAACTGCTTTTTTGTGTGTCTCCTGCTCATCAGTGACCTTGCTCTGCATTTCTCTGTCTCCTGAAAAGCCTCCTCCCAGTAAGCCCTTAATATAGGATGGTCTCCTTGAATGCACTGATAGTGTGGAATTACAGTGTCCGAGAGCAATGTCACTATGCAGCAACTTCTTTCTACAAAGAAACAAAATAGCCAGCCCATCAGAGAATAAAAATAAAATTTCTAAGACTTCAGTAAACGTTTCTTTCACACTAAGAAGAATTAAGGCAGATTCCTACCTAGCCAGGGGCTTTTGAAATCCTGTTTTCAGCATGAAATTTCATTGTAATGAATCTGCAGGGGTGTAAGTCAGAACCCTGCAAACTTTTTCTCTTAAGGCCCAGATTTGGTCACATATGGACTCTGTCACATACTCTTCTTTTCTTTTTTTTTTTTTTTTTTAAACAATCCTTTGAAAATATAAAAAATACTTTTCACTGGCCCTGCACCGAATCATTCAGACTTGGCCCATTTACCTTCTCTTCTCACCGCCACCACCCCAGAGGGGGAACAACCAGCATAGGAACGTGAGGATGTGTTCTTCTGGGTGGGAGTCTGCCCTGCCTTTCACATTACGCATAGGCTGTTTACTTGAAAACTGTCTGCACCTGGAGCTTTTAGGAAAAGTTTGTTTATTCAGCAGTTCTTAACATTTTTTGAACCAGCAGATTCAGCCTAGGCTACAACAACTTAAATCTTCAGGTAAATAAATGAATAGGAGGTGAAGTCACACTCAGGCTCTCTGTGTCCCCAGATAGCAGCTCATTCCTGAGCAGATCAAGAGACTGTTTTCACCCACTGCTTCAAAACCTGACAGGCAGGATCTGTTTAGACTAAAACCTACTTCTAAAATAATAGATTTGGGCTGACTGTAATTACATAACTGCAACCCTAAAAAATGATGGGGGATTTCCTTATACATGACTATGAAATCATAATTAGCCCTGTTCTGTCTGGGGAAGGGGGGAGTGGTGAATAGTTTTCTGAATATGGGAAGTAAAAAGAAAGAGTGGGGTTTGCATTTCCCTGGTCCACCAAGTTTGGAGGAGTGCAGCCATATCAGTAGACAGCAAGGAGAGAGGGAGAGCACCGTGGCTGGAGGACAGGGGCCCGGACGTGTGCCAGCTGTCCTGAGCCTTGCTGCCGATGCCAGGGGTGGTCAGCTATCTCATAGATGCCCACGGGGGAGGTGATGGCCCACAGGAGACTTGAGGGTGGTGGTGCAGTGTCTCTTCCCCTGCAAATCAGGTGTTCAGCTCTGCCTCTCTTACCAAGCGGGCAAAATGCATAACATCCAAAGACATCCCCTGTGCCGTTTCCCCCTTTGCTTATGGTCTAGTGACTGTAACTGTCATCTTTGTCAGCCTGTCCCCCACCCCTGCAGCACAGGGAGAGCCGGAGGCTCCCTTGGACTTGGCAGCTTTGGGGGTCACTGAAGCACATGCCCGCCTGCTTACTGTGTTTTCTCTTCCCCACCCCCCGTGCAGAGTACATCCAGAAATATGCAACGGAGGAGGCACTGAAAGAGCAGGAAGAGGGCACTGGAGACAGCTCATCGGAGAGTTCTATGTCTGACTTTTCGGAAGACGAGGCCCAGGATATGGAGTTGTAGTAGAAAAAGCACCTGCTTTTCAGAAAGACTATTATTTCCTAACCATGAGAAGCAGACTATAATATTCATATTTAAACAAAGCAATTTTTTTTATTACTAAACAAGGTTTTTATGAATAATAGCATTGATATATATATATTATATATCACCCTTTAGATCTTGATTTCTTGGTCATTTCTCAACCTGAGGTGCATAGCATATTCCCACATTCCATTTTGGTAGCAATATGCGGTCCGAATGCATGCATTGATAAGTCCATTTGGCCAAGTCAGCCTGTGTGCTACTGAACTGTCAAAAGGAATAGCCGCTCTGATAGATAGGCCTGAGTCAAAATAACAGGAAAAAGTCGCTTCTTTTATTGATGGTCCCAAAGAAACAAACCAAAACCAACCAGCTCTCGGATGTGAAGATAGAATAGTGCTTTTTCAAAACGGAAAGGAAAAAATTGGGGAGGAAAAGGCCTGCTGTGGGAGCATTTAGAGCCAGCCACGTTAGGATCAGAGCTGCTCCCTCCTGTGCATCCCAGGTGGCCCCACTTCTGTGGAGTAACAATATAAAACAGGGAGCTCATTGGAGTATTGAAACTTAAAACGATTTTTTTCGACTTGGATTTTAAGTACATTTTTATATGTAGATCTCTGCCCTTCTTGCTACCAGGCCCTGCAGCCACAAGTGTTTTGTTTCTTTTTTTGCTTTGGAGAACCTTTTGGAAATGGTTTTGCTGAATTGGATTCTTTTTTCTTTGGGGTAGAACTTATTTTTCAGACCATTTTTTGAGAGGACAGGACAGGAGGAGAAAAGTGACTGGGAAGAAGTTTCCTCTCCTGCGGCAGAGTCCGCCCTCATTGTGCTGTTGGCCACTGTGAGACCGCTGCCCTGGACTAAGAGCTTTAACTTTGAGGGTGCTCGTGGGGGGGTTTTGTTTCAAGGTTTCGGGTTGGTGATGGTTTTTTTTTTTTTAATTTTGGCGTGTGTGCGTGTGTGTGCATCGTGCTTAGGTTGCACATTTACTCTTCACCTTCCAAGAGATGGCCTCCCCCTTGGACAGCCGCTCAGTGGACCATTAGACTCGGGAAGAAGACCCTGCTGGCGGCTGTGCCTCCTGGGTCCTCTCGCTCACATTTTGAGTGTGTGTTCCCTTCTGCTGGCGCTCTTGACAGCAGCCTGGTCATCATCTGCCTGTGGAAATGGGAAACGGGTATTGTAGACCCAACACACATTCTAAATTTATAATGAGTAATAATTGGAACAAATAAAGGTTCTTGTACCTAAAGTGACTCTCCATGGGAAAAACAGCTTTTTTTTTTTTTTTTCCTGAGTGAGACTGAATAGGAGGAAAGGATTCAGAAATACGATGTAGAACAGGTTTTGAAGGAAGAGAATTTTCTCTCCTGTGTATGTTAAAAGGAAATCAGACAGTTTCAATGCCTGCTAATCAAATGTTTATTCAGCTAACCATGTGTCCAGGTTGCTGGCAGAGTTTCTTTCAGATCCAAGTGTTGCCTGCTGAATTTGGAGAACTTCAGACAGTAGCTCTGTGGACTTTTGTTTTTGATTTTTTGCCACAACCAATAGGACAATAGCAGAATCAGCCAATCCTAAAATCTTCTAAAGATGATTTTTGAATGTCCTACTGGGAGAATTTAATCTTTCTTTTTGATGTGTGTTTTTAGTTTAGAAGTGCTATATTCCACAAGATATGAGTCATTGAGGTTGGAAGATACCCTATCTTTTTTATTCAGAAAGCACAATCAGTCTTTTCTTTGAAAATCTATATGAAATACAACCTGCTTTTAGCATGATTATTTTCCTAAATAAAAAGCAAATAATTTACTTATGTTAATTACGGGCATGAAGCAAAAGGTTTTCTTAAAAAAAAAAAAAAAAAAGAAAAGTGCAGTCAAGTAGGGCTGTGGTTAGTTCACGTACTGAGTTCTCTCTAGCATTTGTGGCTTGTTGGAAGGGTAGTATTAACTATTTAACATGTAATGGTGTACTTTAACTCTTATCTAGCACGTTGTCTTCTCATTACTTTGGGGGAGGGAGGGTCTCTGCTGGCACTAACTTGCTTACCTGCTGAATTAGCAGTTTGCTTGTGCTATAACCATAATCTGTAGGTGCGACTTAGGGTAGGCTTAAAGTGCTGGGTGGTGATCTGAGTTCAAACAATAAAAAATTGTATTTTTTCAATATTGTATAAACAATAGTGTTCTAATTACCTTTCGGGAAAAAAAAATAATGTCCAGATAAAAATTGCTTTTAATCTTGTCAGAAAACAAAGCAACAAAACTAGCAGAAGCAAGTTGAGGGAAGGCTCGCGAGCGTGCCACAGCTCTCCTCCCCAGCTTAAATCCGTGTTGGTCTAACAAAAAGACTCCAGCTCGCTGCACTCGAGAGCACTGGCACTAGGAGTCTGGTGGTGCAGGATTTCCCAGTTGGAGATTTGTTGGGGGCGGTTGCAGGGGTTCAGAAGCTGGTACGAGTATGGCTGCAGTGTGTGTGTGTGCACGTGTGTGTGCGCGCCCACCCGAGTCTGTGTGGTGATGGTGCCTGTAGGCTTCTCTGTGAGCACTGGAAGCTCCTGGAATAGCTGCCCGCGTCACACTGAACTCCCCCGCCTTCTGTTCAAGCCTGTGCTTTCTGGGCACTAACCTTGGTCCCGTGCATGTGTTGGGCTCTGTGTGAAGCTTTTCCTCTCCACGGGGAAACTGCCTTTTGATAAGCTGAACAGACTCCCTTTTTACACTAACGTTTGTCCCTTCCCTGTGCCTGAGAGAGGTAGGAGAGGAAGCTGGAAGAGGGTCTGGCTGTGATTCTGAGGACTCTAGGCCCCCAATAACAGATGGTCGAGTGAGTCTGGAGCAAGGGGTGGTATGACACCAAAAGCTTTTTTCCACGTTGTCCCATCGCCACACTCTCGAGAAGCATCCAGAGCCCCTCAGGAAGGCTGCACATTTTTAAAGGTGGTAGTGGTAGATCAGAGCTGCTTCCGGCAGTTTCCCTCCCCTTCTTTAGTACCCCTCACTTTTGAAATCCTACCTGGTGGCTTATCAGCACAAAGCATTCTTTGCCCCTGTTCAAATGACCGAGCTCCATCTCTCACCAAACACAACAGACGAGATGGCCTCACCATGGCCCACTGCCCTCCAGCCTCCCCAGCACCGGGGCCTCACGGGCTGCATTTTATGGTAGCCAACCTAGACACTGGCATTTATGCATTTTCATCAATTGTATCACCCTCCTTGAGGTTACTGTGCAGGTTACCAGCGTTTCATATTAGTGAGATAATTATCAGAAGTTGCCATATATCTCTCCAGTACCTAACATTTTTCTTCCACTCCAAAAGCGGTTCTAATTGCCAACAGGCTGATCTAAGCTCCAAAAGAGTGTCTCCCTCTGAAGCAATCTTTCTTTCCCCCTCACAAGGCTCCCAGAAGCCCTAGTTGGCCTTGACCTGACACTTGCTTTTTATTAGGCGTCCTGTTGGGGTGGCTGAGAATCATGAAAAACAGATCCTCTGCTAGCCTCCATGGTGAAGTTGTTAGACACCAACTTTCTGGGAACTCGTGTTTGATTTTTAAATGGCATGTGACCCTTCTGTGTTCTGGGGACTCAATCAGAAAGGTAAAAGCCATTAACAAAAGTTAGTAAGAGTTTTATTCATCTCATTATCTTCCTGCCTGGGTTCACGGCCTTACTGACTGAAATCAAATCATTTCTGATTGGACGCAGACCTGCGTTTCTTTGGACTTCTGAATCCATGTTCATATTTTCTCTGGCCACTGAACACCTTGGAGATTCCATTAGGGACTGGATGGAGTGGAGGCCCATTGGGGAAGGGGTGCAGGTTCTCCACTCACCTGAGGAAGGGCCAGGACTCTCTTAAGTCAGCAAATAATCGTCTTGGCTGTGGGTTTGGGAAGAAATGGCCGTTATTTACTGATTGTATTTGGTACATATTGTGTGATACTTGAAGAGATAAAAGGGATTTACCAGCCCTTAATTGAAATCTAAGCTTTTTATCACTTATTTTTTCCTTGCCCCCTGTCCTCCCTCCCACCTTTCTCCTTGCATTGTGATGATCTAGTGGGCACTTCTGTCAACAGGACAAATGCCTCTTCTGACTATAACCTCTTAATAGTTGTGTATAATGAAAAACTGTAAACTTTTTTTAAATAAAATGTGTATATACCTTGGCAAATGGCTGGACCTTGATCAATAAGATAATAGCCCCTGTGATTACTGATCCCAATTTTTTCAAAAACACCCGCCCTGTTCATCTGGCTCCTTTGAGCAGCAGACATTGACTTTTTTTTTTTAACTGAGAATTTCTTACAAGGCAGATGACTGGGTTAGTTTGGGAAGGGAGGGTCGTGTGTAGACAGTAGAAACTGCCTACAGAGCCCTGTCCCTACACATGGAGTGGCAGGTGACTGCCAGCTATAAACGGGGCTGTCTTTGAGGCTTCCCTACTAACGTCTTGAAAAGCCATCTGTTCTGTAGGCTGGAGGACCTGGCCTAACCCCATGTGATTCAGCAGGCGTGGCTCCTGTGTTGCTCTTCAGCCCAGACCTCTAGACCCTGATAACTCATGCTGAGCAAAAGGCACCCCCTTGGCCTGGAGTTCACAGGCGGTACAGCTTCCTGCCAGGGCTCATCTGCCTCAACAAGGAAGGGAGGAAGTAGTGGGTATTGGGTCGGAAGCTAATCAGTGGATTAGCCTGACATTTCAACTCTTTTTCTACAGCACTTGTCCATATCGGCCAGCAGGTGGCGATGTTTCCTCATTTGTCCTACGCTGGATTAAGTTTGAAGACCCTTCAGACAAAGGGAAGAGTTTTCCTTTGGTGACATGCCCTCATCCCCCCAACTCTCTTGCACTGTTTTCTCCTTACTCATCTCCCCCACACTTCTTTTTTTCCTCACTGCATCCCAGTGCATTCAACTGGAGGCACAGCCTTTTATCTACCAGAGAGGAGGGCAGGACCACCTAGGAACCCTGCTCTGGTGCCAGCAAGCATGTCCAGCTCCCCTGGCTGCCCGCAGTGCTCAGAAACAAAACAGTTGACAGCCGGCTCTGACAGCTCACTAAGTTCTCCGCCAGGGGAGCAGGGGACGGAAGAACTGGACCAGCGCTGTGAGTCCTGGTCCCATCTCGCCTGTTGAAACCAGCTGTGTGGCCTTGAGCTCCGTGGGCCTCAGGTTCATCTGTAACATCAAGTCCCTAAACTAATAGGCTTTGACTGACATTTTAGGACTCACAACTCCATCTGGGCTCTGAAATGATATCATATCTTAGTATCCTGAGAGAAGAAGATGTCTCGACCTGAGAAAACACCGAGGTTTCAAGACCAGAGGTTAGAGGTTTTGGACCTAAAGATCAGGAGTTTAGAGCACCCATTTTCGAGCTGAAAGAATTAAGGGTCATGTGAACCAGCATCCTATTGATAACCACACAGGCAGCTGCTGTAAAAAACGCCACAAGGAGTCTCAGAGCGTCCAGTGCTGGCTCCCCCACCCGCCATAGTCTCACCCAGCATCACTTACCTCTCAGCCTCAGTCCAGTTGCTTCCTGAGTGGCAGGGGGCTCTTGCTGCCTGCCTGAGGCGCTGCCCCTTTCCTGAGAAGGGAATGCCGGGTTTCTGAAGTATATTGTCCTGGAACAGAAAGTTAGGGGCTCAGAGCCCCTTATGCTTACTTTAAACTCTTATCTCCAAAGGCTGCTCTCTGCCTCAGGGAATAGATTTCTGTGACACTGGACCCTGGTGTTTTCTGCTCTCCACCTAGTACCACAGCAAAGGGCATTTGTCTGGCTCCCATTGTCCTTGGATCTGCAAGGTCCTGCAGTCCTGGGAGCCACTTGACAGACCAAGCAGCCTTGTTTAGGGGGAGCTCACAGGCTTCTCAGGGATTCAGACACCCCAGTGAGCCTGGGACAATCTACCTGGAGCCAAGCCTGCCTCCCAGTGCCTCACGTTACAGGGTTTGTGCACTCAGAACTGCTTAGAACTGCAGTTACACATACTAGGGATTTGTTAGAAGGTAAAAGGAGCCAGAGCATGTCCCCTCTCACTTTGTGTGTGGGGTGTGTGTGTGCAAGTGTGGGTGTAGACCCATATAATGAAGGATGTTTATTTTTCAAAAGGGTCGGGGCACTTCTGTGAACCTGGACTCCTCAGAGCACTTTGGGGCTCAAACTTGGCTTCTAGTGTCAAATGACTCGGGGTGGCAAGAACAGACTTGACCTCCCTAAAAGAAAAAATTGGCCCTTCTGGCCACCCCATCATTGATGATTAACTTGGGAAGGGGCGGTTGGACTGCTGGTGGGTTCTGGCCTTCCGATCTCACTCAGCTCCCCTTCCCTCGGTTCCTATCACCCAGGTCAGCCAGCGCTGAGCAAGCAGCTCGCTTTGAGAAGCTTCAGGCCAAATTCAGTTCTCTCCAGCTCTGTAAACAGTGGGTTAGGTACCTGCGAATGCGCAAGTAAAAGTGTACATTAAAGTAAAGCTAAGCTTTTAAAAGATGTACTTCTACAGATTTCCTCCAAAGAATTCTGTGCTGCTAACAAAAGGACATTCCAGAGACCCATGAAGGTCTTCCACAGCGCTCTCTTGCAGAGATAACCACCATGAGCCGTGACCCCTGGGGGCTTCCCCATGCCATCCTCACACTGGCCCTAGAAGCCCCTCAGAAAGTAAACCAGGCCTTGGCCCCACTTTGCACTAACTCCTTGTGAGGTGCCAAGAGACCTGGGCACACAGTGTGTGGCATGACCCATGCTGGACCTATATCTTCAGGTCATAGACAACTGTTCTTTCTGTGCTCAACTGGGTCTGTGGGCACCTGGGTCTCTGTGAGCCTCATCCTGCCACCTGGGGCTCCTTCAGGATGCCGCCTGGTTGACCCGGTGAGGCTAGCTGACCTGTCCAGAGACCCTGTGGGCTTGATCCGTGAGGGTCAGCGCCTTTCCCCACATGCATCCCCGTTTCCACTGTTAGCAGTGTCCCCAACCTCTGGGCCCTGCAGTGGAGTTAGGAAACTCAGACTGAAACCTAGAGCAGAAATATAAAAATAGAATACCATCGACATCAATAATTTAAAATTTTCTAGTAGCCACATTTCTTTTATAAAAAAAAGTAAAAGTAATGTTTTATTTAACTTGATATATCCAAAATATTATTTCAGTGTGTAATGACTATTTAAAAATGCATGAGATATTCTGCATTCTTATTACGGTGCTAACTCTTTAGAAATACAGTGGGTGTTTTACACGGCACATCTCAATCTGGACCCTGCTGGTTTTGAAATAGTTAATTACAATCAACTAAGACGAAAAATTCCGTTTCTCAGTCACCACCTGGCACGGGCTCAAGAGCCACCACAAGTGGCTGGTTGGCCACCTACTGGACCGCGCAGCCCTGGACGGCTCGGGGTGGAGAAAGGATTTTTAGGACAAAAGAACAAATCACAAAAGAGACTTCACGGGGCGCAGAACCCAGACCCGCACACCCAGACCCGCGGAGTGTTCTGGGATCGTGCGGACCCCGCAGCGGGATCGTGCGGACCCCGCAGCGGGATCGTGCGGACCCCGCAGCGGGATCGTGGGCCAATCATAGCAGCGGCCGGGGTCGAGGTCGGGGTCGGGCCCGCGGCCACGGGGGTTCGTAGTTCCCAGGACGCGAGGGCACCCCCGGCCGTGCGCCCCGCCGCGCGCTGCTGGCTGGAGCCCGCGACCCCAAACTACAGTCACTCCGGAGGCTCGCAGGTGTCCCCTGCGGGGATGGAAGTGGCTCCTCCCTCCTCCTCGAGTCTGGGGACTCTGCCGCGGGCCGGTTGGGGCGGGGGTCCGAGGCCGGCGCGGAGGGGCGCGGCCCATCCCGGGCCATTTTAGCGGGTCCCGCCTCCGGCACTAGAGGGCGCGCGAGCCTTGCGCTGCGGCCTCGGCTCCGGACGGACCCGTCCTTCAGGCCCTGTACCCGCCCAGCCGGCAGGGGTGGGACCGGGAGACCCGCGGTGCCCTGCGGTTGCCAGGAAGACAAGCAGTGAGGTCACCAAATATGAGCCTTGGATATGGCCCTCCCCACCCCCTGGTGTTCCCTGTTGGTGCCACAGAGGCCGCCCCTGGATCCCCTTCCCTGGCCTGGACCGTCCCTGCCCATCTCAGTAGGAGCCAGAGCCTCGAAGTCTGACTGTTGCCTTAGCCGTGGCTCCTGGTGGCCAGCGACAGATGAGAGTGCTTAAGTAAGCAGCGGCTTGTTGGAATGTCAAGGCGGGACCCCAGAATTCCTGGGGGGCTGTATGACCAGGCTTGGGGTATGAGAGGAGCTGAGGGACTTTGGACACCCGTCCTCAAGAGCAACCTGGCCAGAACAAGTCCTCCCTAACAAAAGGCCCGGCTACGCGACCTGGATCTAACCATCCCTCCTCTCTGCATCACCTGCTGAAGACAGAGAAGCCCCAGGGGAAGCCAGGACCCTGTGCTAGTGGGTGGGGGCCCAGAAGTAGGGATATAAACCTCTTCAAACGTGATCCCTGTAGGGAAAGAGCCCCCAGAGCAGCCAGGGAATTCAGCACAGAGGCACCAAAGGCGAGGTAGCTATACTACCACTGTGCCAGCCACTCTCCAAACCCTCTGCTACTCTCCGCCTCCCCAGCTGACCTTTGGGGCAGGGAGGAATAAAGTTCTCCAAAGAACCACAAAGAGGGGACTTCCTGGAAGAGAGGATTTGATCCAGCCTGGCTGGATGGGGAGGGATTGTATAAAGAGAGAAAGGCCCAGGGCGGCCCAGGTAAGGAGTGACCAGGGGTGTCTAAGGAGATGGGAATAGATATGGGGGGAAGATAGAGGAGGTGTCTCAGAGCTCTGGCTGGCCTTGAGGTATGGAGCGAAAGGAGATTGAATGGTGGCTTGGGGCCAAGTCAGCCATCAGAGCCACAAAACAAAAATACAGAGGAGACAGAGAACAGTGGACAGGGGCCTGAAGAATTCCCCAGCAGCAAGAGGACTGGGCAAGGAGGGACAGAGACACAGGCTGCAGGGGCAGGTGGGGCTAGGAGCGCTGGGGGCTGGAGGATAAGAGAGGCTTGAGGATGTTACTAAGTAGACCACAGCCTCCGCCTTGAGTGCCCTGTCTTGCTCCGTCTTTCCATCTTGGCCCTCTTGCTCTGGAGGAGTGGGGAATCAGCTCATGTGTTTTGAGCTGCGCTATGGAAAGACTCAGGTGGCTGGGAATTGAAGCCCTAAACCAGAGGCTCCTCCAGACCCAGTCAAGCTAGGAATGACTGCAGCCCAGGTCTCATGAATCCCAGATTCCTGACCCTCAAAAACTGAAAGACAGAAGCAGTGTTTGTAGTTTTAAACTTCTAAGTTTGGGGTGTAAGTAGTTACACAGCCATCCATATCTAATACTCTGTGACCTCGTGGAACCACTGTGTTAGCACTGGACTGCTTGTCTCAAGACTTACGTTACATGAGAGAGAAAAGTAATTTTTATCATATTTAACCCATTGCTTTAAACTTTTTGTTTTGTTTTCTATGTTTTACAACTGGACCTAATGTTAAATTATGCTATAATAAAGATTAGGAATAACAGTGAAGTGGGTTCCTTGTCTCTTCTCTGTCATCCTCACTTTGGCTTCCACTTTTCATATGTCACCTCATAGTCCAAGATAGCTGCTGGAGCTTCAGAAATCACATCCCAAGTTTTAGGCAGTAGGAAGAAGGAAGGAGAGAAGGAAAAAAGGTCTTTATCTCCCACCTGACAACTCTTTGAACAATCTTAGGGACTTCCTTGGTGGTCCAGTGGTTAAGAATCCACCTTTGCAATGCAAGGGACACTGGCTTGATCCTTAGTCCAAGAAGATCCCACATGCCTGAAGGCAACTAAGCCCAAGTGCCATAACTACTGAGCCATGGGCTGCAACTCCCGAAACCTGAAAGCCCTAGAGCGTGTGCTCTGCAACTAGAGAAGCCCCTGCAGTGAGAAGCACGTGTACCAGAACGAGCAGCCCCCGCCTGCTGCAACTAAGAAAGCCTGTGCGCAGCAACAAAGACCCACCACGGCCAAAAATAAATAAGTCTTTCAAAGAAAAAAAATTATGAGACAGTCGGGGAAATTGGAACAACAAGTGATCATGTTCAGTTCAGCTGCTCAGTTGTGTCCGACACTCCGTGACCCCATGGACTGCAGCACGCCAGGCTTCCCTGTCCATGACCAACTCCCAGAGCTTGCTCAAATTCATGCCCATCACATCAGTGATGCCATCCAACCGTCTCATCCTCTGTCGTCCCCTTCTCCTCCTGCCTTCATCCCAGCATCAGGGTCTTTTCAGATGAGTCAGTTCTTCGCATCAGGTGGCCAAAGTATTGGAATTTCAGCTTCACCATCAGTCCTTCCAATGAATATTCAGGACTAATTTCCTTTAGGATGGACTGATTGGGTCTCCTTGCAGTCCAAGGGACTCTCAAGAGTCTTCTCCAACACCACAGTTCAAAAGCATCAATTCTTTGGCACTCAGCTTTCTTTATGGTTCAACTCTCATATCCATACATGACTTCTGGAAAAACCATAGCTTTGACTAAACGGACCTTTGTTGGCAAAATAATGTCTCTGCTTTTTAATATGCGTCTAGGTTGGTCATAGCTTTTCTTCCAAGGAGCAAGTGTCTTTTAATTTCATGGCTGCAGTCACCCTCTGCAGTGATTTTGGAGCCCCCAAAAATAGAGTCTGTCACTGTTCCCACTGTTTCCCCATCTATTTTCTATGAAATGATGGGACCAGATGCCATGATCTTAGTTTTCTGAATGTTGAGTTTTAACACAGCTTTTTCACTCTCTTCTTTCACTTTCATCAAGAGACTCTTCAGTTCTTCTTCTCTTTCTGCCATAAGGGTGGTGTCATCTGCATATCTGAGGTTATTGATATTTCTCCCGGCAATCTTGATTCTAGCTTGTGCTTCAGCCCAGCGTTTCGCATGATGTACTCTGCATATAAGTTAAATAAGCAGGGTGACAATATACAGCCTTGATGCACTCCTTTCCCAATTTGGAAGCAGTCCGTTGTTCCATGTCTGGTTCTGTTGCTTCTTGACCTGCATACAGATTTCTCAGGAGGCAGATAAGGTGGTCTGGTATTCCTATCTCTTTAAGAATTTTCCACAGTTTGTTGTGATCCACACAAGTCAAAGGCTTTGGCATAGTCAATAAAGCAGAAGTAGATGTTTTTCTGGAACTCTCTTGCTTTTTCTATGATCCAGTGGATGTTGGCAATTTGATCTCTGGTTCCTCTGCCTTTTCTAAATCCATCTTGAACCTCTGGAAGTTCTCAGTTCATGTACTGTTGGAGCCTTGCTTGGAGAATATTGAGCATTACTTTGCTAGCATGTGAGATGAATGCAATTGTGTGGTAGTTTGAGCATTCTTTGGCATTGCCTTTCTTTGGGATTGGAATGAAAACTGACCTTTTCCAGTCCTGTGGCCACTGCTGAGTTTTCCAAATTTGCTGGCATATTGAGTGCAGCACTTTCACAGCATCATCTTTTAGGATTTGAAATAACTCAGCTGGAATCCCATCACCTCCACTAGCTTTGTGTTCATAGTGATGCTTCCTAAGGCCCATTTGACTTCACACTCCAGGATGTCTGACTCTAGGTGAGTGATCAGACCATCATCATTATCTGGGTCATGAAGATCTTTTTTGTATAGTTCTTCTGTGTATTCTTGCCACCTCTTCTAATATCTTCTGCTTCTCTTAGGTCCCTACCATTTCTGTCCTTTACTGAGCCCATCTTTGCATGAAATGTTCCCTTGGTATCTCTAATTTTCTTGAAGAGTTCTCTAGTCTTTCCCATTCTATTGTTTTCCTCTCTTTCTTTGCATTGATCACTGAGGAAGACTTTCTTATCTCTCCTTGCTATTCTTTGGAACTCTGCATTCAGATGGGCATATCTTTCCTTTTTTCCTTTGCCTTTAGCTTCTTTCTTTTCTCAGCTATTTTTAAGGCCTACTCAGACAACCATTTTCCCTTTTTACATTTCTTTTTCTTGGGGCTGGTCTTGATCACCGCCTCCTGTACAATGTTACAAACCTCCACCCATAGTTCTTCAGGCACTCCGTCTATCAGATGTAATCCTTTGAATCCATTTCTCACTTCCACTGTATAATCATAAGGGATTTGATTTAGGTCATACCTGAATGGTCTAGTGGTTTTCCCTACTTTCTTCAATTTAAGTCTGAATTTGGCAATAAGGAGTTCATGATCTGAGCCACAGTCAGCTCCCAGTCTTGTTTTTGCTGACTGTATAGAGCTTCTCTGTCTTTGACTGCAAAGAATATAATTAATCTGATTTCAGTATTGATCACCTGGTGATGTCATATTGGGAAATTATTATTATTTTTTATAGGTGAGAAATGTATTGTTTAATATTGTGTGTATATATTTGTTCAAAGACTACCTACCTTTTAAAAATACATATTGAATTTATGGATGAAATAATATGATTTTTTAAATTTGTTTTAGAATAACCCAATCATGGGAGGGCATGTAGTAGATGAAACATAATTAGCCCTTTATTAACAACTTCTGAAGCTAAGCTGAGTGATTGGTACATGGGAATTCATTAGACCATCCTCTCTACTTTTAGAAAGTCACTCAGTCATGCCCAACTCCTTGTGAACCCATAGATACACAGTCCATGGAATTCTCCAGGCCAGAATACTGGAGTAGGTAGTCTTTCCCTTCTCCAAGGGATCTTCCCAACCCAAGGATTGAACCCAGGTCTCCCGCATTGCAGGCAGATTCTTTACCAGCTGAGCTACCAGTGAAGCCCAAGAATACTGGAGTGCGTAGCCTATCCCTTCTCCAGGGGATCTTCCCGACCCAGGAATCAAACTGGGTCTCCTCTCCTGCACTGCAGGTGGGTTCTTTACCAGCTGAGTAGAGGGAAACCCTCTCTACTTTTAAGTACTTAGAAGTCCCTTTAAAGTTCTGGGGCTTCCCTGCAGGTCCAGTAGCTAAGACACCGAGCTCTCAATACAAGGCTTTGATCACGAGTTTGACCCCTGGTCAGGGATTTAGATACCACATGCCACAACTGAAGATGCTGTGTGCCGTAACTAAGACCCGGCACAGCCCAATAAATAAATAAATACATTTTTTAAAAAGAAATTTCTTTAAAGTTTTGCTATTAGGTAAAAGCATTGATATTAATATTTTAAAATTTTGGGTTCTAAACCCTTGGAGCTCTATTAGTAAGGAATAGGTCTGGGGACACACAGCTTAGCTCAGTTCCCAGCGTGTCTTATGCTCTAATGTCCCTCCAGGCGTGACACCTGCTAGACACTCCCATTGCCTGGTACTTACTGGATCTTTCTGTGTGCCTAGATTTGTATTATGGGTCGGGGAGGATAGGGGTGTCACTGAAGGCATATGAGACCTAGGGCCCGGTCTCAACAGTTTGTGATTTATGTGAGCAGACACTGCCGATTGCAGCAGCAGCACCCTGCGCACAGTCACGCCAATACAGGAGAAGGATACGTGGCAAACTGTTCCGTGTGTGTTCCTTTGGCAAGAAGCGTGAGGCCAAGGTGTGCGGGGGGGCTGCATGGATGAGGAGAAGGGGATGAACTGGCCCTTGATTTGACTTGATAAGGAGAGGAGGCCCATCTGACAAGAGGAGCATGAGGTCTGGAAATGGACCATGACAATGATTGCAGAGGATGAGATGGCTGGATGGCATCACCAACTTGATGGATGTAAGTCTGCGCAAACTCCGGGAGTTGGTGAAGGACAAGGAAGCCTGGCGTCAGACAAGACTGAGCGACTGAACTGAACTGAACTGATGGTTTCACAACTTTGTGAATGTACTTAATACTACTGCATAGAGCATTTCAAAATTGTTTAAATAGTATATTTTATATGTATCTTAACCAGAAAAATGAATAAAATATGTAAAAAGAAAGAAAAGGTAGATACCTGATAAACACACAAGGAAAAGCATATATACAGGTGGCTCAGATGGCAAAGAATCCGCTGCAGTGCAGGAGACACAAGTTTGAACCATGGTCAGGAAGATCCCCTGGAGAAGGGAATGGCAACCCACTCCAGTATTCTTGCCTGGAGAATTCCATGGACAGAGGAGCCTGGTGAGCTACAGTCTGTGGGTTTGCAAAGAGTCAGACACAACTGAGCAGCTGACACTTTCACTTTTAACACTCTCATATACTCCATACCCTGGTGGAAAAGACAGACCCAGGACTGGACAGTTATAAACTCTGCAGAAGGGGCTGTGATAGAGACATAGCTAGGGTGGCCTGGGCCATGGTAATCAGGGAGGACTCCTTGCAGGAGGAAGACTTGAGCTGCATCTTTTGAGCTGAGTGACAGCTGAGGAGGCTGAGGGTGGGGGTGATGTTCCAGGCTGAGGAAGAGGCATTTATTTAGGCCTGAGGGTAACACACTGCATATTGATCCTGCTGTGTGTGGCGAGGTTGGGGTGGGCAGGAGGGTGTTGGAGGGGAGGTGAAATGCCTGGACTGGAGGTACAGGTGGGACCACCGGGGATGGGGTGAACGCCGGTAGGAAGCAGGATTTGATCCTAAGATGTGGGAATGTGGAATTCGCCTGAAGCAGGGGAGGATGTGAGCAATCAAGCGCAGAGCAAACAGTACCGTTCTGCAGGCCGGAGCCCAGCCAGGGGCTGTCAGAGGTTTCAGGATGGTGTTGACTTGGACCAGAGTGGAGTCCAGGCAGATGGATCTCATAAAAAGCGGTTTCGGTGATGGAATTGGAAAGATTTGATGATGTGAGACAGAGGAGAGGGAGTGAGTGACTGAAAATCGCTCAGTCATGTCCGACTCTTTGCAACCCCATGGACTGTAGCCCGCCAGGCTCCTCTGTCCACGGAATTCTCCAGGCAAGAATACTGCAGTGGGTTGCCATTCCCTTCTCCAGGGGATCTTCCCATCCCAGGGATCAAGCCCGGGCTTCCCGCATTGCAGACAGGTTCTTTGCCTGTCTGAGCCCCCAGGCACAGAGGAGAGGAAGATAACAGAGGCAGGTGTGGCAGGGTCACAGCTGTGGGGAAAGCAGGGCTGGAGAAGCAGGTTTCCACCTAGTGAGGGGGCTGACGGGACCTCGGCGGTGTGGAGGAGCTCGGGGAAGCCCAGGTGGAGGGCTGAGGGGCTGGCAGTTGGCCTCCCACGAGGAATCAAGATACCCAGCATTGCTGAATTATTCAGCAGCTGCCTCTCAGCCATGACTATGCCCCCTCCAGGGCCGTGGCTGGTGCTGGAAACCCAGGTTACTCTGGGCTGCCTGGGAAGTTGGGGACAAGAGTGCCCTGAGTCTCCAGGGAGAGCACACCTCCCCTGCTGCCGGGCCTCTGGGCCTGGCCAGGCTGGGGCATCGTCTCTCTGACACCCTCCATCCTGCCCAGGGGCCTGGTGTCCTGGGTGGGCCAACGAGAACCAAGCTCCGAGGGTGGGTTGTGTCCTCACCTTGGCCCAGGGCCTCAGGCCCCACCATCCGTCTGCTGATCACTCTAGTTCTGCCACCAGGACCCCCAGGCCCAGGGTGGTAGCACTTAGGTAAGCTCTAGGTAAAGTGGGCACAGGGGCAAAGCCAGGCAGGTGCCACAGCCTCTGACCCCCAGAGCCTGGTGTTGGGCAGTCGGTTGAAGCTCTGGGCTCTTGTAAAAGCTCCAACCAGAAAAGACAGCTCTGGTCATCCTGCCCTGACACCCCTGTCTCTGCCCCCAGCCTCTGCCCTAGTGGACCCAGACATCAGCCTCCGCACGTAGAGGCAGCTCTGTTTGGAGCAGTCTTGAGATACACCCTGGGCCACGGGTGGGTGAGCAGAGGTGGACCGACGAGGGTCATGGTGGCATTAAGGTCGCACAGCTGGTCCCCTACGGAGCCTGGGCTGGCCCCGCCCTCCCGCTTCCCTCTTGTTTGCACTTTCTCAGTCTTTGGGCTACCCGAGCCCCCACTTGCCCACCCCCTCCCCCAAAGTTTCCCCTTCCTACGCAGGCCTATCCATCCCTCACTGATGGCCTCCTTCCTGGAGGTGTTCTTTCCCCAGTGTAATGTGTTCAGGTAAGGTCAGACACAACTTAGCAACTGAACAGCAACAATAAGAACAGCAATGCCTGGTCTCCCACAGGGGAACTACAGGACTCCTAGAAGAGGCATTTTAGAGTGGCCAGAACCTCCCCCCACCCAAGGACAGCTGTCAGAGCCAGGCCACGGGCCCAAGGACAGAGCTGGAGATCCTTGGGGACACCCCCGAGCTGCTGTGGGGGTAAAGGGTGGTGCAGGGGAGAGGCAGGGCAGAACTTCGGCCCTGGGAATGGAGGAGGCCTTTTCTGCAGGCCCAGGGTGAGAGGAGCGCCCCCAAAGCTTCCTCGCTCCCTCCTGGGCCAGAGGACAGTTGGGGTGTGAGCAGTGCCTCCTGGACCCCGCCACTCTCCTTGAATCTTACCACCCTCCAGACCTGCTTGGTCTAGGACGCCCTCTCAGGAACCCCCACAGCTAGGCCGCTGCTGCCCTTTGGCACACATACTTAGCCTGCTGTGGTCTGACGGTGGCCCTGCTATGTCCCCACCACCCACTGCGACCCCCATTAGGGCAGGAACCAAATCCCAGGGTCCCTGGAAGCCCAGCCTCAGAACAGAGATAAACACTGAACAGTCCACATGAGGAAACTGAGGTCCAGCCTGGGAAGGACTTGCACCCAAGCCGAGGTGCCCCTAAGAGGCCTCCCAAGTCACCTCCTAACGCTTCCATCTTGGAGAAGCCTCTGAAAGAAGCAACAATGTGAATTCAGAATGTTCAGGATGTCAGAGGAAAAATAACATCTTTGCTTTCCACTCTGATGCGGAGATCAAGGACCAGGAAAAGAAGAGGTGTCCGATACCCCACCACAGGGAGGAGTCTGGAAAGCAGGGGGCACCTGGGCTCCAGTTACTGTCCCCTTCTGGAAACAGGGCGTGGGGCCAGCAGGATCAGTGGCCATTACTAATGCATGTGCTGGCGGCCAAGTGGCCGTCTCAGCCTCTCCAGCTGGGCCCGGGGAGCCTGCGGGCTGGGGGTTCAGGAGCCTGTGTTCACCTGGCTCTGGCCCCAGAGACAGCCTTGGGGAAATGCCAGACTGGTCTGTGAAAACAGCCAGCCCCCATGCTCTGAGAGCTCAGACCGGCAAAAAAGAGGGTAGAGTCCCTGAGCAGTGCCTTCATGCAACAGCACCGTCCACACCTGTCCCCACAGCCTCCCTGGACACATCTGTGCCCAGCTGTCTTCCCTAGACTGATACAACCTGAGATTTGAATTTCGTTTTGCAAGGGAAATAACCTGCGATTCTGCCAGGGCCTCCACCCTGGACAGTCCTAGCTTTTCCTGGGGTGCCTGGCACCCCACAGGCCACTCTGTCCCACAGAGCACCCCCACACACTCCAGGCAGCTCTCTCCCCCTAGAGCCAGGGTCAAGATGTTCCCAGGGCGACTTCCCTGGTGGTCTAGCAGTTAAGATGCCACACTTCCACTGCAGGAGGCATGGGTTTGATCCCTAGTCCGGGAACTAAGATCTCACATGGAATCCATGTGACCAAAATAAATAAACAAATAACAATTAAAAAAACAACAACAATGCTGCTCCTGGGATCCTTGGGCTGGGCCTCACTGTCCACCCTGCACCAGATGCCTTGGGTTTTATTGGTCTGTCTGTCTGTTTATACCCTGCCTTGTTGGAGAAAGGATTTCAGGCACAGACACTTTGTACCTAGTAACAAAGTTACTGCGTCCTGAGAGACGCAGAGGGTGGATTCCTGCCCTGTGGGACATGAGCAGCCACTGATGCTTCAGCTCAGAGTTTAAATGACTTGCTTAAGGCCAAGCAGAACCCATCCAGTGTCACACACCAGCCTCCTTATAGATAGCCCGGTGTTCTTTCCACTGGGCTCTATGCCTTCCCATAAATAATTCGTGCCCGGCTGGCAGGACAGTCACCAGCCACATCCCTCTTCTCACTTTTCTGGGACATCAACACTGGCCTCTCTGATCTCCCTCTGGCAGCTCCCCATCCACACCTGGGAGCTGGAGGACCCGTGTGTTCAAAATTCTTAACCAATTCCTTCTCCTCCAAATACCGTCTCCTTCCTTGTCAGGCGAGCATCTCATCTCCTGAAGCTGCCTTGTGTCATCCTGATAAGAATTTCATTCATAAAATCATTCATTTGGTTCTGGCCCATGCAAATACGAGACATTCACACACACACATACACACACACTCTCTCCATCAAGCACTTTGCAGGAGCGCCTACCATAAAACATTTCTAATTCATAATTTGACACTTGCGAAAACAAGAATTAAGAGGAAATGTACCTTTGTACCCTACATGCAAAAAAGTATTGCGTAAATAAGTAGCATAATTGAAGGCGGAGGTGAGGGGCAAAGCCTTATTTAATATCCTACGAGAATTATACACACAAGGTTCTTCAAGGTTGCCCTTAGAGTTCAGGGCAGGGAAACTGGCTGACTGGAGGTTGTCTCCTCAGCTGATCCCTGGGTCCTGAGACTCCTCTGAAGGAACAAATCCCAGGGCCATTTGGGTACAGCTGGAGCACTTGTGACCTTCCTCCGTGTATGCTAAAGGAATTCCTTCCTGAAACAGAGGCTCCGATTGGATCCTTGATCACCTTCAACGTGGAGAGCCCCAATTGGGCCACCAGGGAAGCCCAATGTGTCTCCAGAACTCCTCAACTGTTCTTGGCTTCCCTGAGGTCCAGTCTGTGGTCCAATGGGTGGTTCAAGCCTCTATCCTTGGCCCTGGACAGGCTAGTGAGGGGGACTTCTCTGAAATCTGGGACATGCTCTGGAAAGAGCGCCTGGTGGCTTCTACAGAACAGGGCCAAGGGTACAGAACCTCTAAAATACCAGACTCGACTCTTCCCAGGTGCCTCAGAAACAGACCTGACAACTATTTGTAATGGCAAAACATTGGCCACCACAAAGGAGCAATGGAATAAACCATGATATATTTACATATTGCAATGGTTAAAAAATTAAAGGCATGAAAAATGTCTCTACTTCCATAAATGGATATAGAGTGACCTCCCAGATATATTAAATAAAATTTAAGAAAATTTTAAGGTAGATCTCTTCTTCTTACTCTTACTTCTTTTTCTTCCCTTTCTGAACGATTCATTCCCAAAGCCATGAAGTGGGCTGAATGAGGTAAGCACGTGGTGGAGTAGGTGGGCCCCTGAGTCAGGTAAGCCCAAACAGGGTGAGAGAGACATTCCCATGGGAGGCCCACCCGTCGTGGAGTGTCAGAGATCAAGGGGAATAGGAGGGTGGACTAGAGTGCTGTATCCAACTAGAGGATACCCCACTCTAGGGATAGAGCTTCCGTTCCACTAAGAGGACCTGTAGGGGAGAAGTGACTGCAGTTTGAGATTGGTTGCACAGAGGAACTGATCAAATAAGTCAAGATTTTAAGAGATTAACAGGAACCAGATTTCCCACTTTTGGAGGAGAAGCTACAAATATGAAAAGAGGGAAAGCTGGGAGAAGCTATGGAGTTGGAAAACTTGTGGTATTTTGTCATGTGTACATCAGTGTAGAAATATGGTTCTAGGTAAATATATATTTTCATTGATAGATCCAAGAATAAATATAAATGTAAACATATTTCCTAGCACTCCCCACCAAAAGGGCATGGGATCAGTGATAACAGTGATAGCAAAGGTTACTTTGCACCTTGATGTGCCTACGATACTCCTAGGATGAGCAGTCGCCATCCTCAGTGCCCAAACTGGTTCTAAGTAACATTTTCCACTAAAAGGAACTGGGACTCCTTGGAGCAATGGTTGATTTTAGTCCAAGGGCAAGTTACAAATGGGACTTCCCTGGTTGTAGTCAAGACTCCATGCTTCCCGTTCAGGGGGCACAGGTTTGATCCCTGGTCAGGAAACTAAGATCCCACAAGCTGCGTGGTACAGCCAAAAAAATTTTTTGTTAAAGAAATGTACAAATGGGTGTGAGACATCTTGCACCAAAAACCAAGGAAGTGCTCAAAGAAAATAGGGATGTGTCAAAAGGACCCAGAAGTCCTCTTGAAAGGGCTCCCACTGGCCAAATCTAAGACAATGAGCGTCAAAATAATGATAGTAAAGTAAAAGATTATAATCCACTGAATAAAATATCAATCTGTGACTCTTCTGATATAAACACACAAATTGAAAGTTTGATGAGGGACAGGGTACTTACATGGTTTCCCAGTGGCTCAGCAGTAAAGAATCTGCTTGCAATGCAGGAGACCCAGGTTCGATTCCTGGGTTAGGAAGCTCCCCCGGAGAACGGCATGGCAATCCACTCCAGTATTCTTGCCTGGAAAATTCAATGGCCAGAGGAGCCTGGCGGGCTACAGTCCATAGGGTTGCAAAGAGCGGCCACAACTCAACAACTTAGCATGTGCACACACCTACACACACAAGGGTACTCACATAGGCTCAAAGCATCTCCTACAAAATACTTACTAATAACAAAGGGGATGAGAGTACGTTCATGGGGTGGGAGGGGGAGCCCTGCAGACAAGATCTAAGTGAACAGCATCAGTATCGGAGCAAAGAATATTGCACCTCCTGATGCAACGAAAAGGACACGGAGCTACTTTTGAGATATTTATGCAGAAGACGCATCACCTGAGGGATCCAATCATGAGGAACCGTCAGCAGACAAACCCCAACTAAGAGCCATTCTGCAAAATCGTGGGCATGAAATTTTCAAAATTGTCAAGGTCATGAAAGTTAAGGAAGGACCGAAGAACTCTTTTGGATTAAGGGAGACCAAAGAGATTTGACAAGTAAATATGATGCAAGAGTGTGAGCTGGAGCCTTTTGTAGTTAATACAAAGGACTCCATTGAGACAATTGATAAAACTGAGTGGGGTTTGAGGATTTAGTGACTATCAGCCATACTTTCTCGATTTTAGTGTTTGTATTCTGGCTATGTAGAAGAATGGTCTTTCTATAGAAAATATAAAAAAGTATTCAGAGGTTATACAGTATTCACCATTAGAATATCCATTATTCTCAAATGGGAACAAATGTTCTTTTTACTGTACTGAAAACTTTTCTGTAAGTTTGTAATTATTTCACATTTAAAAAAAATTAAATCAAGGTAGAGAAAAGTATGTGTGGTATGCTTCATTTATCTAAGAAAGGGAAATATGAGTGCATATATGCACATGCTTCCATTAAAAAAAATGAAAGAAAAACCCAAACAAAAATTTTAAATGGTTATTTACAGGGGCAGATTGGTTATATAGGGTGGAGAGAATGGACACCAGATTTATTATTTTTTTTTTGTAGATTTGGCTATGGAACTGTGTAAATATTTTACAAAATTATAAAACAAAATTAAATGTAAACCTTTTGTAATAACTCAAAACAACTAAAATGTCAATCAGTGGTGAACTGGTTAAAACAGTTTTGCTACATTCATAAAATGAATTCTATGCAGCTGTAAAAATGAATGAAGGTGACTTTTAGTTACTTTATGGCATGACACTGTGCTGGACGATGTATAGGTAAATCACAGTTATATAATAATGAATGTAATCTATATTCATATTTGCCTACATTTCAACAAACTCTCAAAGGATACTCAAGATACCAATAAAAATGGTTGGAAAGGGGAAAATGAAAAAGAGGTTGGAAGATTTTTTGTTATCTTTTTTTGTTGTCTTGGGTTTGACTATATGAATGTATTATCTCTTTAATCTTTATTTTAAAAATTTTTAATCATATATTTATTTACTTATTTTGGCCGTGCTGCAGAGCATGCATGTGGGATCTTAGTTCCCCAACCAGGGATTGAAACTGAGACCCCTGCTGTGCTAAGTCTTAACCACTGAACCACCAGAAAGTTCTTTTTTTTAAATGTGTGTGTCCTCTTTAAAAAAAAAAAAATTAGTTAAAATGCCATTTAAAAATGAAATGTTAAAAAAAAAAGAAATTCCAAAAAATAAAAAATGGACTCAAACAAAGGAATCCGTATATCTAGTTAAAGGGTATACCCACAATGAACGACTTTAAATCACAATACATAATTTGACTTTATAGTCCTTGTAGAAAATACTCAACAGACTAAAGAACTGAAAACACTTAAATTTAGCAATCATGCTGTTGGTGGTGGGGTTGGCTTTGTCACTCTGAGCTGTGTTATGTGTGGACTGTAGAATAAAACAAGTGAGCAATTATTTTGGTGTCACTGAGGACCGATATGGTATTGGCACGGAAGAAAGCAGACAGATGATCGATAGGGTTAATTAAAATATGGTTGGGTCTCATATTTGAACAGACAATTTTAAAGAATTTATTTTTTAAAAAATTGTTCTTCAAAACGTGGGACTTTCCTGATGGTCCAGTGTCTAAGACTCCATGCTCCCAAATCAGGGGGTCTGGGTTCAATCCCTGGCTGGGGAACTAGATCCCACATGCCGCAACTAAAGATTCTGCATGCTGCAATGATGATCAAAGATCCTGAGTGTGGCAACTAAGACCCAGCACAGCCAAATAAATACATTAAAAAAAAAAATTGTTCTTTAAGACAAATAATATTTCCAAGTTCAGCGACTGGAAAGGACCGGAAATAATGACCAATCTAGTCGCAATGAGATCCCTGACACCCAGATTCTAGGCTCTGAATATTACCTCCCACTGAAAAGAAACAGGTATCTGTGGAGGAAATTGATTGATTCCAGGTCTGGGGGTGAGGGTGGGGGGGAGAGCAGAAAATGTCCAAGGTGAATCCAGAACACATCATACCAGTAAGTAAAGATGCTCTCAAGGACAACAGGTCACTGAGTCAAAACAACTCAGGAGCTAGCCTGAATAAGCTGTTTGGCATCATTAGTTACCAAGGAAATGCAAATTGAAACCACAGGTGAGACGATGTGAATGTCATTAAGGATGATAGATACCTGAAGCCCACATGCCCCAGAGCCCTGCTCCATAATAAGAGAAGTTCCAGGCAATGAGAAGCCCGCATCCACAGCTAGAGAGTAGCCCCCTCTCACTGCAACTAGAGAAAGCCCAAACAACAGTGAAGACCCAGCACAGCCAACAAAATCAGCCAATAACATTCTTTTTTTTTTTTGCATATTTCATGGGACGCATGTAACATAATTTATTCAACCATAGCTCCTGTGATGGACATCTGTGCTCTTTCCAGTCTTGTTAGCACCACAAATAATGCTTCAATTTCATGAACAGAGTATAGACTGATGCTTTTATTTCTGTAGGCCACAATCGTCCAAGTAGAATCCCATGTAGAGGGTTTTGTGTACTGCACATTTTCAAGAATACCAAATTTAGAAGGCCAAGTTGTCTTCTGAAAGGGCATAACAGTCTTGATTATTCATTTGCCTATGTCCTTCCAGCAGGCTTCCCACGTGGTGCCAGTGGGAAAGAACCAGCCTGCCAGTACAGAAGACCTAAGAGATGTTGGTTCAATCCCTGGGTCAGGAAGAGCCCCTGGAGAAGGAAATGGCAACCCATTAATGCACTCCAGTATTCTTGTCTGGAGAATCCCATGGACAGAGGAGCCTGGTGGGCTACAGTCCATGGGGTTGCAAAGAGTTGAACATGACTGAAGTGACTTATCCTTACAGCACTTGATGTTACCAATATTTAAAATTTTTTGCCAGTCTATTGGATAGAAAATGGTATCTTGTTGGAACTTATATTTCCTAGGCAAGGCTGCTTAGTATAGTGTCTAAACATTATTTTTTAAAAAAGAAAATGAAGGAGAATCTGTCTTGGGATCGATTAGAAGAGATAAGAGACATACCAACCAAGAACTAGGTATGGACCACATGTGGATCCCAGTTCAAACAAACAGAGGGAGTGTTATGGACAGAATGTATGTGTCCCCACCCCCCTCCCAAATTCAAATACTGAAGCCTGCATCCTTAATGTGATGTATTTGGAGGTGGGGCATTTGGGAGGTAATTAGGTTTAGATGAATCTTAGGTAAAGAATCTCCCTGCGATGTAGGAGACTGGGTTTCTATTCCTGGATTGGGAAGATTCCCCTGGAGAAGGAAGTAGCAACCCCTCCAATATTCTTGCCTGGAGAATTCCATGAACAGAGAAGCCTGGTGGGCTACAGTCCATGGGGTCGCAAAGAGTAGGAGACGACTGAGCGACTAACATACTTTCTAGGTTTAGATGAGAGCATGAAGTTGCAACTAGTGTCCTTAAAAGAAGAGGGAGGGACCAGAGCTCTCTCTCTTCCTGCCACGTGAGGACACAGAGAAGGTGATGGTCTACAAACCAGGCAGAGAGCCCTCACTAGACCCCATATCTGCCAGCACCTTGATCCTGGACTTTCCAGCCTCTAGAACTGTGAGAAATAAGTGTCCATTGTTTAAGCTACCTGGTCTATAGTATTTTGTAAAAGCAGCCCAAGCTAAGGCAAGGGGTCTTGAGACAGAGCAAATCAGGAAAAGCCTGCTAACAGAGACAATGCTTGCTCTGAGTTTGGAAAGATCAGCAGGAATTGTCCTGGCAAAGAGTTGGGACCAAGTGTTCCGGAAAAGGTACATCCTCATTCAGGGAACTGCAGTAGTTCAGTGAAGCAGGTGGATGGGGAGCACTGGGGAGGGGAGAGATGAGCAGGTAGGGTAGGGAGGGCCAGTTCATGCAGACTGAGTGTCCCAGCGAGGAGTGAGATGAGGTCAGCTCTGTTCCAGGAAGCTCGCTCTGGCTGCAGAGGGGAAGTGATTAAGAGGGTTGGATGTTCCCTCCCACTGATACCTGGCCTTGCAGGGGACAGCCAGATCCAAAGCTGGCCACAGTCACTGGTCACAGTGGACTGTGCCCATGTGACATCTGGCCAGTGTTATAGAACCATCAGACATGGCATGAGGCCTTGGTAAAGTGAAAAAAAGCGAGTGTTAGTCACTCTGCTGCTGCTGCTGCTAAGAAGCTTCAGTCGTGTCCGACTCTGTGCGACCCCATAGATGGCAGCCCACCAGGCTCCCACATCCCTGGGATTCTCCAGGCAAGAACACTGGAGTGGGTTGCCCTTTCCTTCTCCAATGCATGAAAATGAAAAGTGAAAGTGAAGTCGCTCAGTCATGTCCGACTCTTCGCTATCCCATAGACTGCAGCCTACCAGGCTCCTCTATCCATGGGATTTTCCAGGCAAGAGTACTGGAATGGGGTGCCATTGCCTTCTCCGGTTAGTCGCTCAGTCATGTCCAAATCTTTGTAGCCTACCAGCCTCCTCTGAACATGGAATTCTCCAGGCAAGAATACTGGAGTAGATACTAGCCATTCCCTTCTCCAAGGGATCTTCCCAACCCAGGGACCAAACCTGGGTTTCCTGCATTGCAGACAGATTCTTCACTATCTGAGCCACCAGAGAAGCCCAACACCCTGGTGACATGCTAACAATTGTGTCAAGAATCATAACCTTCAAGACAGGTAACAGTATGCTGATGGTAGTTTGGGGATCAATATAAAATAATTATGCTGGAGTTTCAAGGTGACATACCAGGGGGATAGAGGCTTGGTAAGCCCCCACTTGGGGCTTCCTCTAGGACCTCATTTGGGACAGGCTGACAGGTAGCCACCAAGTGGAACATGTCTGCCAAGGGCAAAGAAAGGAGCCTGGAGGAGTAGCATCCCACCAGCAGGTATCTTGGGAATCGAACCTGGATCCTTCACATGGGACATAGTAAGCTACATGAGAAAGAGGTGTCTGAGGGTCACCTTCCCCAGACCTCAGTACTGCAGGGCTAATTTAAAGTTGTGGAGTTGGGACTTCCCTAGTGGTCCTAAGCCTATGCACTCCCAATGCAGGGGGCCTGGTTTCCATCCCTTGTCAGGGTACTAGATTCCAGATGGTACAACTAAGAGTTTGCATACCAAGACTAAAGAACCTACATGCCGAAACTAAGAGCCAATGCAGCCAGATAAATAGATATTTATTTTTAAATGAAGTGGTAGAGTGTAAATGAAGAGGTCAGTGAGGAGGTTACTCCCAGGGGAAACTGCTGGTGCCCTGCACGAGGGTGCCATCCTTGAGGTGGAAAGACCTGGAAGGCCTAGGAGCTCCTTGGCTGAATGTGGAGCAAGGCAGCTCTCCCATTCCTGGGAGGGGAAGTCTGGGAGAAGAAGCAGGTTATAGGGTTTGTTTTTTTTTTAACATGTTGGCTTTGAGGTTCCTGTGAGACAGGCAGGGGATGGTGTCCACAAGGCCACTGGAGTAGAGATCTGGTAAAGTGAAAAAAAAGTGAGTGTTAGTCGCTGAGTTGTGTCCAAATCTTTGTAGCCCACCTGCCTCCTCTGTCCATGGAATTCTCCAGGCAAGAATACCGGAATGGGATGGAGACCCACAGAGAGAGACAGATTCAGCCGTCAGCAGCCTCCAGAGGGTGGTGGGGGTCTCTGGGTAAAATGTACTAGGACACCCGCTGTGTTTATTTTGTGAGGCTGCTATAAAAAATGACCACAACTGGAGGGTGGAGATCAACAGAAATTGGACTTGCCTGATGGTTCACTGGCTAAGACTCCACTTCCAATGCAGGGGGCCTGGGTTCGATTCCTATTCAGAGAACTAAGATCCCACATGCTGTGCAAAGCAGCCAATATATAAACAACAATAGAAACACATTCTCTCTCTCAGTTCTGGGGCCAGAAATGAAAATCAAGTTGGTAGGGTCCCTGCCTCCAGGAGGAAACCTGCTCTGCGCCTCTCTCCCAGCTTGTGGGTTGGCTGGCAGCCCTTGGCCTGCCGTGGCCCGTATCTACGTCACTCCCATCTCTGCCTCTGTTATCTCTCTGCCGCCTCCTCTGTCATTTCTGTCTCCTCTGTGTCTCCTGTAAGGACACTCATCGTTAGATTTAAGGCCCACGAGGATAATCCATGATGATCCCCTTGTCTTAAAAGTCCTTAACTTGCTTCCATCAGCAAAGACCCTTTTTCCAAATAAGGTAACATTCACAGGTTCTAGGGATTAGGCCATGGATGGGCACATCTCTTTTTTTTGAGGGGTCAAGGGGAGGCAGCATTCAACCCACCACACCATCCTTTAAGGAGAAGAAATATGCAAGAACCCTGCAAGCGGGAGCTTCCCTGTGGGGCTGGACCTCGGATGCAGCGGGACTGCAGAGGGACCCCCTCGGGGACGAGAGAAGGTGGGAGTAGATGGTTCTACTTTGTTTGCTGTGATGCTTCTACTCCTTGGCTGCATTTCCTTTGGAGTTTAACAAAGTCCCTTTTGAAGGTTCTAGTCCATCTTGGCTGTGTTGCAAAGAACCTGGTTCCTGGACCAGAGTAACAGATGGGACTCAGCTTACCTGTGCCAAGGTGGTGTCAGCAGACATCGAAGTGAGGCCCTGGCATGGAGGAAGTGAGGGCATCGTTGGCTCCTTGAGGCACATGGGCTGCCCTCCTGGAAGCCTCCTCTCAGGGTTGAGCCTTGGAGAGTCAGGGTTCTGTTCCATTAAGGAAGGTGGTGTCGTTTACACAGGCTTCCAGCCTGAGAAGCCTCTGAATACTGGTGATGCTGATACAGAAATAAAGAAGGCGGAGAAGGGGCAAGGGTGGGGGTGGGATGGGGGAGGGAGGGACATGGTGTCCAGACCCTGCAAGTTCCGGGTGCCCCTCCTCTTGCCCAGGGAAAAGTCCGTCCAGACCAAGCCCCTCCAGAGCCCCAAGAAGGCTGGGAGAGCCCCCTTACCCACCCCCAACATCAGCCACACAGGCCGCTGCACCTTGGCCCTGAGCGAGATGTGCAGGGTGGTGCGGAGGGAGGCAGGGTGCCCAGGGCCAGCCCAGCCCAGCTTCTCTCTGAGCTGGAGGCTGGAGGCAGGTGAGGAAGGAGCTGGCAGTTGAGAAACACAAAGAACCAGGCAGCCCACCATCCAGATACCCGCCCGAGTCTCAGATCTCCAACAAGAGGTACAGCAACAGTGCGTGTCCTGAGGGCGATGTTGGGGGAGTAAAAAGGGCTGTTGCTATGAAGTTTTTAACACACACGTACAAAGTGGTCACTAGTGAGGCACTGGGGCGATAATACACTTCTCTGAGGTAACCTCCCCCAACCTAGAAAAGTGGCAGTTCATGTCCTGAAAGCAGAGAAGCCCCTTTAAGGAGGAATATCTGCATGACTCTCACAACTCAGGTTACCCGGTGGGGTGGGGCATCATGAACATTCATGGGTACCCTAGGGGAAGACCCCTTTGTTTGATTCTGATTCCCCAGGCCCAAGAGCCTTTCCAGAAGAACTTAGGGAGGAGATGCCACCCCCTTCTTTACATTCCAGATGTCTGGCACCAGGAAGTTCTGCTTGGTATCTCTCCTAAGGCCCTCATGCTGCACCCTGGCAGATACCCTTTGTTGGGCTGGGATACACAGACAGAGGGTCTTTGGAGAGGGAAAAAATACAACAGAACTTGAGGACTTTGCCCAGCTCCACAGTGATCACTATACCCCCCTTGACTTTGGCGGACAGGCAGGCAGGTGGGGAGGGATCCAGTTGCCACCTGGAGGAGACAGCCATTCTTAGAGTTCCATTCTCGTCTCTGCTGCTGCTGCTAAGTCGCTTCAGTCGTGTCCAACTCTGTGCGACCCCACAGACTGCAGCCCACCAGGCTCCCCCGTCCCTAGGATTCTCCAGGCAAGAACACTGGAGTAGGTTGCCATTTCCTTCTCCAATGCATGAAAGTGAAAAGTGAAAGTGCAGTCGCTCAGTGGTGTCCGACTCTTAGCGACCCCATGGACTGCAGCCCACCAGGCTCCTCCGTCCATGGGATTTTCCAGGCAAGAGTACTGGAGTGGGTTGCCATTGCCTTCTTTGTCTCGGTCTCTATCAACTTCAAAAGCAATTTCCCTTATTACTGGCACCATTGGCTGGAAGCCTGGAAGAGCAAATTAATGTTGGAAGCAGGTGGGCACAGTTAATACCTGCGTATGGCTTTATGATTCTCTCAGTGGTAAACAAAGATAACCTGAACGCTAAACAGCCACGTTCGGGCTGCCCACCCAGTCCTTCCCACCCATGGCAACTTTGCTCAGCAGGTGATGGGCTTGTTTGTTTAAAAGACCCCAGGGCCCATCCTTCACTCTGTCCAGGTTCAGGGCAATGGAATTGCAGGATTCCATGAGGAGGGGCCACCCTCACCCTGCCAGGGCCACAGCTCTGCGAGGAGTTTCCCTCCTGCCACTTCCCAGCCCTCGCCTACCCCAGCCTCTCACTGCCCCGTAAAACAGAAGTCCTGCTGTACTGCAATTACTGCCGCGATCCTGTGACACCCGGAGCCTCCAGGGCAGGCTGGTAGAGGCATCTGGGCACCCCAGCCCTGGCAGCACCTCCACCATCTACTGAGCGTGGGCTGTTCCTCCTTCCTGTTGGGCTCCTGCAGCCTGTGTTCAGGAATATATCTCAGTGAATCTCATGGCCCAGGTCATGGGGAGCATCATGCAGATTAGTGGGTACCCTAGAAGAAGGCCCTCTTGTCTGACTCTGATACAAGGATCCTTTCCAGAAGAATTTAGGGAGGGGATGCCATGTCCTTTTCTGCTTTCAGGACCTGGACTCCCACCTTCCTAGGTTGGAGGAAGGCAGGTATCTCAGGCTGCTCACCACCCCAACTTCCCTCTCCCAGATTCCATGGGTCTGAGGGCAGGATGTTGTTACAACTCCGCAGGTCCCTCCAGGGGCTGACAGCGCAGAGCCCCACTGTCAAGGGTGCCCTGTGGCACTTGAGGCTGACCACATGGGGGTCCCAGAGCAGAGCCCCCCACCACTGATGCCTGGAAGTAAGAATACTCATCTTATCATGTATGTGCTGAATGCCCCACATACCGGGGCTCACACAGCTTCTAAGGTGGGTCCTGAGGGAGAGGTGGGCTCAGGAAGCACTGAGACAGGAGACTGACACGGGCACAGCTGAGGTAAGAATGCTGGGTTTGGAGGCCTCTGGCCAGGAAGCAGCCCCTCAGAACACACGGGTGGGCACTGCCCTCCCTAAAATCCTCAGGAGGGTCTTGGAAGCCCTGGAATGGCAAGTGGGAAGTGGGGTGTATTAAGGAGCCGTAGTACTGACAACCTTCCCTCTGGTGGAGGTTTCCAAACCCCTGAAGGGTGACTAGGGCTGGAGACTGGTTCCAGCTCTGCTACTAACCTGCTGTTAGCTTGGTGACGTCATACCTGCCACTTAGTCTCCGTGTTCTCAAAGGTAATATGGGGGACTGGTTTGGAGCAAATGAAACCACTAGTCATTTTTCCAAAATTTTTTTTTTAGCATTAGAGCCTGGAAGCTTTTCCTTAAAGGAGATTTTCCTTGGGAACCTTTAGAACAATGGATAAAAATGGAGCTGTGCTAACTGACGGCGGCGCGAGGGAGAAACCCGGGTCCTGATCAGCGTACAGTCTTGTGTCCGCCCTGGGAGGCTGTTTGACAGTCTCTGGGTTTGGTATCTGTCATGACAGCAACTCTGTGGTCCTGACCCCGCCCCACGATGGTCCCTCGACCCCCACGGCGCATCCCCAGCTCAAGCAGGTGACCCCGCCTTCGCGCTGGCCCCTCCCGGGCTGTATCGCAGGTTTTGGATGAGGACAAACGCCCTAAGTCCCAGCCCTGGAAAAGGAGTCGCTCGGCTCCAAGTCCCCGGGGAATCGGAGCTGAACTGTCCAGTTTTTTTCGTGCGTCCAGAACCCCTGCAGCTCGGAGCGGGGCGGGGAGGGGAGGAGACGGCCGGGAGCAGGGAGAGAGGATCGACAGGATCCGCCCAGTGTCCGGAGCCGCCCTCAGCCCCGCCCTCCGCGGAGCCTGCCCAGGGAACGCTGTTCCATCGCCCACGGCTATGCCCGAGCACCTGCTGCTGGGCTGCTAAGTCGCTTCAGTCGTGTCCGACTCTGTGCGACCCAATAGACGGCAGCCCACCAGGCTCCCCGGGATTCTTCAGGCAAGAACACTGGAGTGGGTTGCCATTTCCTTCTCCAATCCATGAAAGTGAAAAGCGAAAGTGAAGTCACTCAATCGTGTCCGACTCCTAGCGACCCCATGGACTGCAGCCTACCAGGCTCCTCCGTCCGTGGGGTACCCCTTAGCATTTATGACAGTGTGTGTGGCCTCTGTAATATGAACCAGTAATGTTTTAAATTTGCACTTTCTCTATTTATCAAATGTAACTTTTTTAAAAAAATACGGATTTTTTTTTTTTTTAAATAGCAGGATGTTGGAAACTGCCTATATGTCCTTAAGATGAGCTGGGTAAATAAAGGAACAAGCAAAGGATGAAATATTACAGTAACAAATTGTCATAGAATGTAATCTTCCCAAGAAGGAAAGGTTACTCTGTGAGAAAAGTGAGATACAAAATACGATATACAATATGGTCTCTCTCTCTCTCTCTTTAATTAAAATGCATGTTGGAAGCCTGCATTGGGTGGTGGCCCGTGGGTGGTGATATGTTGTTCTCTGTCTGCAGTTTAGGGGTTACTTCTGTGATGGAAAGATAGCGCACATTAGTTTTAAAAACGAATTAGCGAAAAGGGAAAAATATAAAAACCCAAAGAACCAAACAAATCCTGCCAAGTGGCACACCCCTGGGCCTGGCACTTCCATGGCTCTCCCTCCCTTTTTCCTAGGCTTCTCTGTCACTCAGGTAATTCGATCCTCCTGGTGAGGAGGGTCTCCATCTCATGGGCTCCTCTCTCTGAGACCAGCTGCATTTCCTGGACCCAGGGCTCAGGGCTTAAGAGGGAGATGCCGGCTCAGTCTGTACAGCAAGCCCAGGTTGAGAGGAAAGTCCTCTGCTCCAACACGCACTGTGTCCAGAAGTTGAAGTGGGTCTGCAAGACCTGAGTTTGGGTGGTCCTGTCTGCCAAGGGCTTCCTCCCCTTTGGCTAGTTGTTCTGTAGGAAGACACTGGAGGTGGCTCCTGGTCTTCAGAGACAAAGAGGAGAAACTGGTATCAAGGGCCTCCCATTTCTGTGTCCTGAACTCAAAGCTCTACATAGATCATTGAACTTAAGTCTAACATTCCTATGAGGTAGATGAGTTTTATTCCCATTTTGTAGATGAGGAAACTGAGGCTCACAAAGGTGAGGGAGCTTGTTTCAGGCAGCAGCAGCAGCCAAGAAAGCCAGAAGATGCTCCTAGCTGCTGGCAGGGCTCAGTCCTGGTCTCCCAGGCTTGTTCCAGTGGGGCCAGGTCTTAGCCCCTTTCCTGGGTCAGGAAGGCAGCAGGAGATCTCTTCTGCTCCTCCTTAGCTGGGCCCCTGGATGGGACAGATCTGACAAGGCCCCCTGGATGGGACAGATCTGATAAGGCCCTCTGCTCCCAGGCTCAGCCAGCCCTGCTGTAGGTGGGTGGGACCAGTGAGCCTGACCATGGACTGGCTGTTCCTGCTACCTGCCCCTCATTGGGTACAGAATGGACTGTGTTCACCCCTTCAGGGCATATGCCCAACTGCCCTTGGGGTTTTGTTTTGTTTTGTTTTTGTATTTTGGCTGCACTGCACATCATGCAGGATCTTAGTTCCTGGACCAAGGATCAAACCTGTGTCCCTTGTAGTGGAAGCATGGAGTCTTAACTACTGTACCACCAGGGAAGTCCCCCAGCTGCCCTTTGGATAGGCTCCAGCCTGTAGCTGGGTGAAGAAGGGTGTCTGGAGAGACTGGGCTGGGTGGCGGTGTGGCCTGAAGGCCCAGGTTTATACTCTCACATTGCAGGGAGCTAGGCCTGATCCCCACGTGCCCTTCACCCCTCTGAGGTCTCACCTTCCCAGCTGTGTGGGCTGCCCTTTGGGATGTGTCTGTGCCCCAGGCTCTTAGTTGTGCTAACCAGAGTCACCTTGGAGGACAGAAGGGTATATGGGAGGGGGCTGAGGGGAGAATGTCTGAGACAGACAGCAGAGGACAGGAGAGCAAGAGTTGATCATGAGACAGCAGTGAGAGATAGAAACAGAGCCAGCAAGAGCAGACATCAGAAAGATTCAGAGAGGGACGTCCCTGGTGGTCCATAGACTAAGATATCATGCCTGAGATGCAGGGGGCTCGGGATTCGATCCCTAGTCAGGGAACTAGATACCACATGCCACAACTGAGAGTTCCCATGTTGAAACTAAAAAGATCCTGCTTGCCACAACTTAAGGCAATGAAGACCTGGTGCAGCCAAATAAATAAATGAATATTTTTTTAAAAAGAAGAAGAAGAAAAGACTCAGAGAGACTGGTGGAAAATGCAGGAGGACCCCCACTGGGCCAGCAGCTTCGGGGACTGTGGCTACGGTGGAGAATGAGCCCAGGCACAGTTGACAGATTTAGCAAATAGAAATATAAGATTCCCAGTCCAATTTCAATTTCTACGACCCAGATAATCACGATGGTGTGATCACTGACCTAGAGCCAGACATCCTAGAATGTGAAGTCAAGTGGGCCTTAAAAAGCATAACTACGAACAAAGCTAGTGGAGGTGATGGAATTCCAGTTGAGCTCTTTCAAATCCTAAAAGATGATGCTGTGAAAGTGCTGCACTCAATATGCCAGCAAATTTGGAAAACTCAGCAGTGGCCACAGGACTGGAAAAAGCCAGCTTTCATTCCAATCCCAAAGAAAGGCAATGCCAAAGAATGCTCAAACTACCACACAATTGCACTCATCTCACACGCTAGTAAAGTAATGCTCAAAATTCTCCAAGCCAGGCTTCAGCAATATGTGAACCGTGAACTTCCAGATGTTCAAGCTGGTTTTAGAAAAGGCAGAGGAACCAGAGATCAAATTGCCAACATCTGCTGGATCATGGAAAAAGCAAGAGAGTTCCAGAAAAACATCTATTTCTGCTTTATTGACTATGCCAAAGCCTTTGACTGTGTGGATCACAATAAACTGTGGACAATTCTGAAAGAGATGGGAATACCAGAACACCTGACCTGCCTCTTGAGAAATCTGTATGAAGGTCAGGAAGCAGTAGTTAGAACTGGACATGGAACAACAGACTGGTTCCAAATAGGAAAAGGAGTGCGTCAAGGCTGTATATTGTCACCCTGCTTATTCAACTTATATGCAGAGTACATCATGAGAAACGCTGGACTGGAAGAAGCACAAGCTGGAATCAAGATTGCCGGGAAAAATATCAATAACCTCAGATACGCAGGTGACACTACCCTTATGGCAGAAAGTGAAGAGGAACTAAAAAGCCTCTTGATGAAAGTGAAAGAGGAGAGTGAAAAAGTTGGCTTAAAGCTCAACATTCAGAAAATGAAGATCATGGCATATGGTCCCATCACTTCATGGGAAATAGATGGGGAAACAGTGGAAACAGTGTCAGACTTTATTTTTCTGGGCTCCAAAATCACTGCAGATGGTGATTGCAGCCATGAAATTAAAAGACGCTTACTCCTTGGAAGGAAAGTTATGATCAACCTAGATAGCATATTCAAAAGCAAAGACATTACTTTGCCAACAAAGGTCCGTCTAGTCAAGGCTATGGTTTTTCCAGTGGTCATGTATGGATGTGAGAGTTGGACTGTGAAGAAGGCTGAGCGCCGAAGAATTGATGCTTTTGAACTGTGGTGTTGGAGAAGACTCTTGAGAGTCCCTTGGACTGCAAGATCCAACCAGTCCATTCTGAAGGAGATTAGCCCTGGGATTTCTTAGGAAGAAATGATGCTAAAGCTGAAACTCCAGTACTTTGGCCACCTCATGCGAAGAGTTGACTCATTGGAAAAGACTCTGATGCTGGGAGGGATTGGAGGCAGGAGGAGAAGGGGACGACAGAGGATGAGATAGCTGGATGGCATCACTGACTTGATGGACGTGAGTATGGGTGAACTCTGGGAGTTGGTGATGGACAGGGAGGCCTGGCATGCTGCGATTCATGGGGTCGCAAAGAGTCGGACAGGACTGAGCGACTGAACTGAACTAAACTGAACTATGTGCTCAGTCGTGTCTGACTCTTTGCAATCACATGGACAGGCTCCTCTGTCCATTGGATTTTTCAGGCAAGAATACTGGAGTGGGTTGCCATTTCCTTTTCTAGGGGATCTTCCTGACCCAGGGGTCAAACCTGCGTCTCCTGTGTCTCCTGCATTGCAAGCAGATTCTTAACCTGTTGAGCCATCAGAGAAGCCCAGTTTCAAACAACAATGAATACTTTTTTTCTTTTAAATGTAAGTGTGTCCTGTGCGATCCAGTTGACCCTTGAACAACACAGGTTTGAACTGCACAAGTCTACCTACATGCAGATTTTTTTCAGTAGTAAATATGACAGTACTACATCATCTGAAGTAGGTTGAATAGCCTCAGAGAACCTCGGATGTAGAGGGCCAACTGTAAGTTTCAATTGGGTGAAGCATCCGCTCCCCTAATCCTCACCTTGTTTAAAAGTCACTGATTTGGGGACATATTTATACCAAAAAAATGATTAATTGTTATCAGAAATTCCAATGTGACTGGCCTTGTGGGTTTTAAATGGCAACTCTAAACCCAGGGTCTACATTTCCCTCATCTGCCCAGGTCAGTCAGAAGGCATTTATTTGCCCCCTCTGGCCATCCTCACAGTCAGGAAGGGGCCCTCCCCGTCCTGTGACAAGCTCAATTTTGTGGAGGAGCTCAGATGGGCTGAGGTGGGTTCCTCAAGGGATGAATGGCAGCAGATGGTCTGGTCCAAGCACCCAGAGGATGCACAGCTTCTGCTCAGGGGCCCAGGCAGAGGGGGTGAGACCAGGGAGATCACCCAGCCCATGCCAGGCAGTCTCTTGGAACCAGCATAAAACACCTTAGCTGAAAGGGAGTTCCCACCCTGCTCAAGGGAGGAGCGTCTAGAGAGGCAGGCCTGGGTGCAGAGCCCAGCCCCTTCGGTCCCCAGGGTGGTGCTTTCCACTGGCATGTGGAATGTCACTGCACCATTGTGGCCTGTGGCCATGACATATTACTGTCCCTCGAGGGGACCTGTGGGTGCTCAGTCGCTTCAGTTGTGTCCAACTCTATGCAGCCCTAAGGACTATAGCCCACCAGGCTCCTCTGTCCATGGGATTCTCCGGGCAAGAATAATGGAGTATTGCCATTTCCTCCTCCAGGGGATCTTCCTGATCCATGTTTCTTTACATCTCCTGCATTGGAGATGGATTCTTTACCACTGAGCCACCAGGAGAGCCCTCGAGGGGACTTAACATTTTCTATTTAACAAAACAAACTTCTCTCCCCACCTTTGTCTCATTTGAGGTGCACGGCCACCCTAGGTGCAGATGCACACTGGACCTGTTGTTACAGATGCAGACACTGAAGTACATACAAGAAATTGCCCACAGTCTTTATTTTTCTTTTTTCCCTTAAAGATTTATTTACTTATGGTCACACTGGGTCTTTGTTACTGTGTGAGGGCCTTCTCCAGTTGCAACGAGCAGGGCCTGCTCTCCAGTTTTGGTGTGCAGGCTTCTCATTATGGTGGTTTCCTCTTGTTTCAGAGCATGGGCTCTCAGCACACAGGCTTCATGAGTTGCAGTGCGTAAGCTCACTTGTCTCAGCACATGGGCTTGGCAGTCCTGAAGCATGTGGGATCTCCTGGGACCAGGGATCGAACCTATGTCCCCTGTATTAGCAGGTGGATTCTTTACCCCTGAGCCACCAGGGAAGCCCCAGAAACTAGCCCAAAATTCATCCAGAGAGGTGGTGCTGGAGGTACAACCAGAACCAGAGCTGTCTTAGCTGGAGGCAAAGTGAGGAGCCCCAGAGCAACTTGTTACTAATTCTTCAGCCAGTCTGGGTAGGCACCCAGGGAAGTCACCTAGCTTCCACCAACAGAAACTCAAGTTCATAGGCATGCCTAAATGATGAAATACTTAGTGTTATTTGCAAACAATCCCCCACCCCAGAGAGTCTTGGAAGATTCCAATTCATCCAAGAAGGGACTCTGCAAACTTGAGTAAGATAACAGAGGTGCCTCCAGCAGCAACCCACCCCCACAGCCCCTTGCTGGCACGTGGAGCCCCCACCCCACCTTCTGCAAAGGTGGGGCTGGCCTTGGAGCCCAGGACTCTGAACTCCCCGCTGCCTGCTCCGCTTGAATGGATGCCTTCTGGTCCTCCCCTGCACCTCAGCTTCCCCACCAGTGAAGTGGGTGGAGATACTCTGTCATCTCAGGCTCGCAGCGCCCAGAGAGATAGATGCCCCATTTGATTACAAAGTGGATTAAGTCCTGGGTACTTGATACGGGTAATTCTAGCCTGTACATGGATAGTCTTGTTGAAAAGCAGCCTCAGGTGGCCTTTCACCAGCCTCCCTGCCCCTCCCTTCAAGCCCCCATGGAATGGGCTCTGAAGGAAAGCGAGATGGCCGATAGGCTCCTCCTGGCACTATGAGGTATCACTGTGGCTGTTCTTTCTCGTCTACTCCTAGGACGACCCTGGGGGCTGGGCGCGCCTAGGCCAGGCAGGCCCCTGTTCCTGCACCATTCCTCCCAAGCTGACAGCTGGTCTTTCCCAAACAGGGCCATCATGGCCAGACAATGGGCTCAGACCAGAGGACCAGTGTTACTGCAGAACACGGGGAGGAGCTCAGGTGCCCAAGCGCATAACCCAAGCTCAGATCCAGCCTTTGGCCAAGACCCTCCTAATCCCCTGGGCATTCGGGTAAGAGGGAGAGTGTGAGCTGCCCTGGGGGAAGCTGCCACCCTGTTGCAAGACCACACTTGGCCAGTTCCTCACAACGCGCATGGGAAGGACTGACTGGGAGCCCTGGGGGCAGTGCAGAGCTAAGCGTTCAGTCACCCCCATGGTAGCTGGTGGTTAGGTGTGCTTTCGTCTCCCTCCTTGTGTGAGGGTTCCACTGTTCTTTTCCTGTGCAGAGCACTTCTGCAGACTGTCATTCATCATCTGCCCCTTTTAGAACAGGCCTCGAATAAACAAGTGCACACGTGACACGTGCCCAGCGGTTTTCAGGCAGCTGGACATTAGTGGAGCAGCATTCCCGTCCCCACAATGGCCACCATCTCCCTTCCCATTGGCTGCTGCCCTGGCCTCTGGTGGCCGTGACCAGGCAAAGCCACAGACTGCAAATAGCTGCTGCATGCAGACCAATGCCTGCACGGGCTGGAACAGTGGGGCTGGCCTCTCCGATTTCAAATGGATGGAAAGTCTCCTGGACTTTATACTTTGACACAGAGTGACATTCTCCTTGGTTATGGCCAACGCCCAAATTCGGAGACACAGCTCCAGAAGAAAGTTGGAAACCCGTAATTTTTTTCAGATTGATTTTTATTGCATATAGTTGCTTTACAGTGTTGTGTTAGTTTCTACTGAACAGCAAGAGAGTGAATCAGCCACACATATACATGTGTGCACGCTAAGTTTCTTCAGTCGCGTCCAACTCTTTGCAAACCTGTGGGCTGTAGCCCGCCAGGCTCCTCTGTCCATGGAATTCTCCAGGCAAGAATACTGGAGTGGTTTGCCATGCCCTCCTCCAGGGGAGCTTCTCGATCCAGAGATTGAACCTGAGTCTCTTATGTCTCCTGCATTAGCAAATGGGTTCTTCACCACTAGCACCACCTGGGAAGCCCATACATATACATATGTCCCCTCTTTTGGGGATTTCCGTCCCATTTATGTCAGCACAGTGCAATAAGTAGTCTCTGTGCTATACAGTAAGTTCTCATTAGTTGTCTAGTTTACACATAATATCAGTGGTGTGTATGTGTCAATCCCAATCTCCCAGTTCCTCCCACCACCCGCCCTTTCCCCCTTGGTATCCATACATCTGTTCTCTACCTTTGTGAAACTTCTAGTTTTGTGACCAGCATCTACCCTCACTGGCCAGATGGGGCCAAGGCCTGTAGGTCTGGAGCTCAGGATGTGGGGCTGCCTCCCTGCCTGCTGGAAGCCAGAGGTCTCTCTAGGAATATCCACACTCAGTCTCCCTACATGCACGGACAGAGGGTCAGCATGGCACTCAGACAGACTTGGTTGGAGTCCTGGCTGCACCCCATCCTGGCTGAGTGGCCGGAGTACTGAACCTCTCAAGCCACAGTTTTCTCACTCATAAAGTGGGCGTAATACCACTAACCTAACATAGCTACAGGGAGGAGGGTAAAGCACACACCCAATAAATGTAATTTCCCACCTCCTAGGTTTTTTTAAATAAATTACAGACCAGAAAAAGAAACCATGTTCGTTAACAAATGCCATTTATGTATTCAACAAACACTTAACAAGTGCCTACTATGTGCCAGACAGGTACCATTAACACCTGAGCTCTGAGACAATTGGCAGGGAACTGGGGGCGGGGGTGGTCCTGAGCTTACAGGTAGGAAGTACACACAGGGACACATAGCCTGTGTGGTCACGAGGCATTTTGTGTTTGGAATTTCATGTGGAAAATAGAAGTTTCACCAAATGTGACAAGAGTCTTCAGGAGGAATTTCTTGGTTTTCTAACCTCTAGATTGAAGGCAACCTGAAGCAAGGTGTCCAGGGGTCTTTGAGGCAAGGTCAAAACTACCATGTTAAGAGAATAGTTCTATGAACGTGACTCAGCCAGAGCTAGCTTGGGGCTGGCTGAAACCTAGGCAGATGACCTGAGACAACAAGGGAGCCCGGGGACCCAGCTAGGAAGCAGCAGAGCCAGGCTGAGGACCCAAGAGTTCTCAGACACAGACGCAGATGCCAGCTCCTATTGCAGCCTCCAGTAGACCTGAGTGGGGTGGAGTGAGTAGACCTGACTCCTGGGATCCCAACAGCCAGACATCTAGGGTTCAAGTCTCAGCCCTGCCGCTCACTACCTGTGGGATGTCAGCAAACCACTCAGTCTCCCGGAGCCTCAGTGTTCTCACCGGTGGAACAAGACTGTCCTGAGAATCCGATGAGATGAAGTGTGTGACAGCTGTTTGTAAACAGCCAAGTGCCACTGTTGGGGCTGGGAGTGAGAAAACCCAGGGCTGAGACTTCATCTGCCCTCTTAGTGAGCTTGGAAAATGCACACTCTCAGCAAACCTCAGATCTTCCCACGCCACTGAGATCTGAGGGGAGAATTTTATAAGCCATGATCTATCCGATCTCAGTCAATCACTGGCCCAGGTGCCCCAGGATTCCCTGGGGGCTCCAAAGTGTTGGAGTCCTTCACTGTGGTACTTTACTCAGAACATTTCCTCAGCATAGACAACAGACGTGTGGTTGCCAATGGAGATGGGGCGGGGGGTGGGGGGCGGTGGAAGGGAGGGATGGATTGGGAGTTTGGGGTTGGCTGGTGTGAACTAGTATACAGAGAATGGATAAGCAACAGGTCCTGCTATATAGCACTGGGAACTATATCCCATATCCTATGCTTAAACCAAAATGGAAAAGACTATGAAAAGGAGTGAGTGAGTGAGTGAAGTCGCTCAGTCGTGTCCGACTCTTTGCGACCCTGTGGACTGTAGCCCCCCAGGCTCCTCTGTCCATGGGATTCTCCAGGTAAGAATACTGGAGTAGGTTGCCATTTGCTTAAACCATAATGGAAAAGAATATGAAAAGGAACGTATATATATATTTATGTATTACTGAATCATATGGCTATATAGCAGGAATTAACACAACAGGGACTTCCCTGGCAGTCCAATGGTTAAGGTTCCACATTTCTAATGCCAGGGGCAGGGTTCAATCCTTGGTCAAGGAAGAAAACCACAGAGCCAGACCCTTGTTCCTAGCCACCTCAAAACTTACTCATCCAGGCAAACAAGGGCATGAAAAAGATGCTTGACATCATTAGTTATCAAGGAAATGCAATTGGAAACCAAAAGGAGATGTAGCTTCACACCCTCTGGAAGGCTAAAATTAAAAAGACTGGCCAATCAAGGGTCGGCAAGGGTATGGAGCAACAGGAACTCCAAATCGGTGATAGCATGTTGATGGTTTCAAATTGCTATGATGGAAGTATTTATACTCCAGAAACCAGCAAAGGCTACAAATCAGGGCTTCCCCCCCATTTCAAAGAGCTGGCTGTTCAAACATTTTTTAATTTTTATATATTTATTTGGTTGCATCAGGTCTTAGTTACAGCATGTGGGGCTTCTCTCTAGCCGTGGCAGGCAGGCTTAGTCTCCCCGTGCATGTGGAATCTTAGTTTCCTGACCAGTGATCAAACTTGCATTGGAAGGCAGATTCTCAACCACGGGACCACTAGGGAAGTGCCTGGTTGTTAAACACTTACCAGCACACTCTCTGATGGAAACATGCCCATAAAGAGACTTGTGCATGAATATTCACAGTAACATAGTATTCTCGATAGCCTCAATTTGGAAATAACCCAAATATCGACCAGCAGGTGAATGGATGAACACACTGTGGTACATCCAGACAATGGAATATGACTCAGCAATAAAGAGGAGTGAACTAGTAATACAAATAACAACGTGGATGAAACTCAGAGGCATTGCTGCTGCATCGCTTCAGTCGTGTCCGACTCTGTGCGACCCCATAGATGGCAGCCCAACAGGCTCCGCCATCCCTGGGATTCTCCAGGCAAGAATACTGGAGTGGGTTGCCATTTCCTGCTCCAATGCATGAAAGTGAAAAGTCAAAGTGAAGTCGCTCAGTCGTGCCCGACTCTTAGCGACCCCATGGACTGCAGCCCACCAGGCTCCTCCGTCCATGGGATTTTCCAGGCAAGAGTACTGGAGTGGGGTGCCATTGCCTTCTCAGAGGCATTATGCTAAGTGAAACCGGCTGGATTCGAAAGATTACATATCATATAATTGCATTTAGGTGAAATTCTAGAATAGACAAAACTATAGTGATAGGCAGCAGATTAGTAGTTGTCAGGGGTTGGAGACAGGGTAGGTGGCGGGAGGTAGGGGAAGGAGGTTAACCTGAAAGAGGCCTGTGTGAAATTTTAGGAGTGATGGGTGTCCTAGATCCTGATTGTGGTGGTGGTTATGTGGGCACATATACTTGTCAAAGTTCATTGGACTGTTTGCTTCAACTGATTAATTTTATTGTATGAAAACTGTATCTCAAAAAAGTTGTCCAAAAAAACCCCAAACCAAAACCCCCAAGCTTATCCATTCTGAGTCCCACTGCTTTAGGTCCTTGTCCCTGCAGACACATAGGTGATACTGGTGGGTTCACAGGCTGCCTACCCCAGGATCAATCTTATCAGTTAGTGCTCCTCACCTGATGACTGTTTATTGGATAGGCTGATGGGGAAGTGATTTTTAAAAATACATATTTTTACTTATATATTTGGCTGCACATGATCTTCCCTCTTCATTGCACCATGTGGGATCTAGTTCCCTGACCAGGGATGGAACCTGGACCCCCTGCATCAGGGAAGTCCCGGGCAAGTGATTTTAAAGCAGGAAGATGTACCGCATGTTACATCTCCTCCAGGATAAGCCAGGGCCTGCTGGAGTCAAGGATGAAAAGAGTGGGCAGGGGTCTCTGTCCCATTCAGTGGCCGTCCTCGACACCTACCCTCTGCCTGAAGAAGTCGCTAACCTGTGGAGCTGACTGACAACACTTATGTCCTTTCCCCCAAAGCCTGGTGGAATGGAGAGAAATGGGGTCATTGATGCTTAGACGGAAAATGATAGGGGGTGGGGTGAGGACAGGGAGGGACCAGGACCATGTCATCATTCACCATGTGTGCTTAAAGGGTTAGCATATGGCAGATAATGACCAGATGTTCTCTGTCGGTTCCAGATGGAGTAGGAGAAAAATGGCCTTCGTTGGTAGCATGAAAGATTTAGGTGAGATATGGTGATGAACTTCCTGAGAGAGTTCTTGAGAAAGTGGACACATGTGTCCACTCATGCAGGTGTGTGTGTATATGCAGGTATGTGTGTGTGTCTTGTAAAACCAGAGTGGGAAGAGGGCACTGGGTCTACATAATTCCTTTCTCTGAAACACTTCAGGAATTCAAAAGACAAACCTCATTCTTAAATGAGCCTGGGTCCCTCTGGGCTGGGGACAGAGCGATGGACTCAGACCCTTTCTCTAGGTACCTTGGAGGGCAATTAGCTGGCTGGCCCATCAGTAAGACCCCCTAAACCAGAAGTCTGTGGAGCCAGATGGGTACTTACTTCCACAGCCCGGCCCCCTCCCAGACGGCTCTGTGCACTCTCTTCCCCATTAGTGCAGAAAAGTCCATCCATCACCAGCGGGATGGGGATGTCACAGCTGCAGGCCTCCGAGCGCACAGGAAGATCGCTCCGGCCTCCTCGGAGGTGCTAAATCATTCATGGGGTAGAGAGCCCGGGTGACAGGAGATTTACTGCCTAGGAAACACTTCAGGGACGGGTGGAAATCAATTCTTTAAGAGACCCCATCAGCTAGCAGGTGGCCTAAGGCTGAGGCTTGGCCACGTGATGGGGACCCAATGAAGTGAGTCCAGGCAGCCGGTGGGGGCAGCTTCCCAATTCCAAAGCAGAGGATGGAAGAGAGCCCAAGGCTTGGGGTCCAGGGTGGGTCTAAAGGGAAAGCATATCCCCAACACTCTGGGGGTGTGTAATAGGAGGCAGGCTCCCAGCTTTCCAGCTATGGCTCACACACGCCTCTTGTCATGCCTCTTGTCACTGCTATGGGCTTCGGTGCTCATACCCACAGGGCTCTGCAGGTCAGTAAGACAGAACGAGGAACGTTGTTGGAAAGTGTTTGCTAAGCCTCTTGGCTCTTTGATCTTGGGCTACCTCACTCCGCCCAGTCTCTGCCAGAAGGAAAGTTCTAGGCTAACTTCAGTTTCTCTGAAGTGAAAGTTGGAGTATTACCGAGCATTCATCCTCTCGTCTCAAACAGACTGTGAGCTCCTTGAATGCCCAGTCTGTTTTATGATCTAGAATTCCAGGGCTTGATTCAGCTCCTGGGGTACCATGTGCTAATTTTTTAAATAACGTTTTTTTAACCTAATGTATTTATGTTGGGCTCTGCTGGGTCTTCACTGCTGCACGGGCTTTTTCTCTAGTTGCGGTGAGTGAGAGAGAGTTTCGAGTTGTGGTGTATGAGCTTCTTGCTGCAGTGGCTTCTCTTGTTAGGAAACACAGGCTCTTGAGCCTGCAGGCTGCAGCAGTTCTGGCAAGCGGGCTCAGTAGGTGTGGCACATGGGCTTAGTTGCCCCTCAGCATGTGGGATGTTCCCAGATCAGGGATTGAATCCGTGTCTCCTGCATTGGCCGGCGGATTCTCTACCACTGAGCCACCAAGGAAGCCCACTGTGTGTTAATCTATGTGACATCCAGAACAGCCTGGGACTCCTGCTGCCCCACACCATGTAGCACACAGTGGGAGGTTCATGGCCAGCACAGTAGAGCTCTTCTGGTCTCAGCCCAGCTCATCTGCCTCTGTTTCTATGGCTACAGCATGCTTACTCCATGTGTCTTGTACAAGAAAAACTCAGGGTTAAAGGAGTGAAGGAACAGCATGTATAGATACATCACCTTTAGAAAAGCAGATATAGCTCCAAGGTTTCCTTTACAGATGAGGAAACTGCAACCTAAAGGGGGAATGCTGCTAAGTCGCTTCAGTCGTGTCCGACACTGTGTGACCCCATAGACGGCAGCCCAACAGGCTCCCCTGTCCCTGGGATTCTCCAGGCAAGAATACTGGAGTGGGCTGCCATTTCCTTCTCCAATGCTTGAAAGTGAAAAGTGAAAGTGAAGTCGCTCAGTCGTGTCTGACTCCTAGCGACCCCATGGACTGCAGCCTACCAGGCTCCTCCATCCATGGGATTTTCCAGGCAAGAGTACTGGAATGGGGTGCTATTGCACTTGTCCAAAGGCCATGATATGGGAAAACAGGAAGAGAAAAAGTCCCCAGAGGTCACACTGAGCAGTTTCCACCTCTCTGGAGATGACCCGGGTCATTGCTGCTAAAGGGGTGAAGGAGAGCAGGCGGCTGTGGTGGGAAGGAAGCCTGGGACAGGTTGTGGTCCTTGTTCTGCTGCCTTGACTCCGGTCAAAGCCGCTTCCTACGGCAGGGACCACACAGATTTCAGGACAGGGCTCCCAGTTACCATATAAGCTGCATCCCCACTGCTTTGGTTCATCCCTCCTGCAGCGGCCCTCAGTCTCAGGAGCATCCGTTTGAACTGGTTCCCACAAGGCAGGAGCCAATACTGGACTTTCGTTCTTGGAAGAGCTCTGTGAAAGCCAGAATCCAGGAGAATCAAAGAGATTCAGGAATTCCTGATCTGCCAAGCCACAACCGCTCTCGTCCTGCCCGCCCCCACCCGCCCATCACACTTCGCAGGAGGGGATCTTGGCTGGTAGCCAAACACACGGAGATTACCCTCCTTGTAGGCATCCCAGCACTTGCTTCTCACTCACCCCTCAGGTTTGTCCTCAGGAAAATCTCAGCATATTCGAGGGTCTCCTCAAGTCCCCTCAGCTCCCCACTCTTGGCTAGATGCCCAAGCCCACCTAGGGAACCTGGGTGTTTCTGAGGCTGGGAGCTCCTGTGGCGGGGGTGGGGGTGGGGGCACCATAGAGGGTTCCTCGGTAATTTTTCTTAACCAAGCACTCATCTCTAGGAGTTCTCTCTGGATGCACCCAACTCAGAAGAGGAAAAAGCCCCAGGCTGGCATCCGAGAACCGTGCTCTAGTCGCCGCTCTGGTCCGAACTGGGGGCCTAGCTGCGTCTCCCATCCCTCCTGTGAAAAAAGCTGAGGGATTGGATCAGACAATCTCTGTAGCCCTGGGGAGATTGGAGGAGACGCTCGGCAAGCCAGATGGACCCTAGCGCCACCAGCGAATGTCTGCGAAGATGCGGGGCCGGGTGGGCTGCAGGGCATCCAGGAAGCTTCTGCAGGGAAGCGCGCACCTCAGGCACAGGGCACGGGGGACCGGGCGTGGGGCGGTGGGCGGTGCGCGACGGAGAAGCTTCCCGCTAGGACGGGAGGAAGGGACACCACGCCCGGAACGGAACGCCTCGCGCCCGCCACAGTTGCCTGCGCACCGGGACAAGACCATTTGGAGGTGCGGGTTCTCAACCAAGAAAGGCGGACAACTTAACCCCCTCGAATCTGGGAAGACTGAGAAGAAGTGTTCCCGAAGAAATACTTTGCAGCTTCTAAAGCGCTTGCAGAAACATTTCGTTATTCGATTTCTCCAATGGGGCGACAGAGGATGAGATGGTTGGATGGTATCACCGACTCAATGGACATGAGTTTCAGCAAACTCAAGGAGAGAGTGAAGCACATGGAAGCTTGGCGAGCTGCAGTCCATGAGGTCGCAAAGAGTCCCACACGACTTAGAGACTAAACGACAACAGTTCTCTGACTTGGGCAAGCTCCCAATTGACCGATGAAGAAACTGAGACTCAGAAAGGTCAGGCAGGAGCCTAACAAATACATACTTGTTAAATGGTTAAAAATAGAGATTATTCTAATTTGAGACTATTAAACCCTCACTTTCTGAAGCATCCTAAAACAGAAATAAAAGTCTTTGCCTGATTTGGGGGCCAAATTATTCAGCTAAATTCTGCCTTGGACATAGGAAGTGAAACATAACCCTTGACCAAAACCATATCTGGGTCACCGACCTTTGGATAATCTGAAGGCTTTGGGACCCCTCCGCCACCAACTGCAGATACAATCTCTGCTTAGAACCTCAGAGTTCCCAAGCCCTGGATCCCTGCAGCCATCCCCCGGCTTCAGGTTGGGGTGGGGAGCTAGGTTTCTAGACCTGGAGGAACGCTGGCCTAGCTCTGGCCCACGGGCTCCTCTCCAGGGCCATGAACCAATTTTCTCCTTGGATCTTCCAAAAGAACATGTGGTGGGTGTTCTCAGTTTATTTCAGGTAAGAGGAAATGGAAGCTGTTCTCAGCCCCAAGGGCTGAGCTCCCACCCAGAGATCAGTCCCCTATGCCCGCCAGCAGCTGCCTCCGCTGACTGCAGTCAAGGACAGCTCTGGGGTGGGCACTCAAGCCTCCGCGCTGTAGGGGCCCAAGTCAGCCTGGGTGCCAGCTGATGGGAAGGTTGGAGACGGAAAGGTGCAAAACTGCACAGGCTGTGCCCTCTAGCTGCCCTCCGCCCTTACTCTGAGCAGGAGTTCTGGACCTGTGTCTCCCCGGAGCAGAGAATCCCAAGGCGCCCCCTCCACCCCACCCCTGCGCTCTCCTAACCCAGCTCACCATCTCTGGGGCTCAGCTCTCTCACTCTGTGATTGACTACTCCTGGCTTCAACATCTCAAATAAGATTTTTATAAAACCAATTCCTGAAGTTGCTTTTTTAATTGAAAAATGTAATACAAGCATGTGATAAACACATGGGCTTCAAATAATCCAGAAGGACATACAGCTGAAAGCCCCCTGCCCTCTGGCCTCCAGTTCTCCTACATGGAAACCACCCCTATTTGCTGGGTCTTGAATCTCCCGGCAGAGACTTTCTGCGCATAAAATAAATGACACCTAGATACCCCCTCATTTATATTTTTCCACGAACAGAAACCCATGTGTCCTTTGCGTTTTTCACTTAACATCCAGAATATTTTCCAGGCTATATAACCACTGTATATTCCCCCCCCCCCCACATTTAAAAAAAAAGCTAAACAGATTCCTAAGACAAGATCGCCTTTCATTTTGTTTTTCTCATTCTTTCTCCATCCTCTCATTCACTCTCTGCTTCCGGCCCCACACCCCAGCCGGAGCTGAATTTCCGGGGTTCCCTGCCTTTTAAGAACCTTACAGAGATGGCTGCACTGCCCGAAGAAAATACGCAGACACACAAACACACTACTTTTCGAAAAATGTCGGGGGATTAACTGGGTTTCGAACATCCCTGCGCGAGTCGACGAAGCACATCACATCTAAGATTCTAGAACAAAGCCCCGAGGGCTGGGCCTGGGCCAAGATCGAAAGACACCGCTGCGCCCCCGCCCCAGAGGACTGGAGCCCCCAGCACGAGGTCCTGACAAGGAGTGGGTGGTGGTGGTGAGATCTCCCAGGGCGGCACCGGGAGCTTGGGGTGCGGCTGCGGGGTGAGGCACCCGGAAGGCATCTCGCAGGCGGGGATGCAGAGTCCGCTACAGAGATAACACTGGGGGTCTGTAATTTGTAGAGATATACGGGTCACGAAATACCGGCGAGCCTACGCGAGCATTCTTTTTATCCTACGGAGAGGTGAGAGTCACTCGACCCATTTTGCAAACGGGGAAACTGAGGCTCTAGGCAGTGAAGTGAATCACCGAAAAACGCCCACCTGGTAACTAGAGCGCAGAAGGACTTGAAGCCGGGGCTGGGTCTCACTGATGCTAGTTACCCACGTCTTGGGGCGGAGACCCAGGGCCCGTGCCGGACCGCGGCCAGTCAGAGCCAGGCCAGCGACTGTGACAGAACTGCCCCTGTCCGGGAGGGTCTAGGTGGGGTTCGGACGCCTGCCTCCCCCACCCCTGCCAGCCCTGCCTTGTAGAGTGGGAAGAGAGCGCGAGGCCAAAGCGGATGGATGACCTCTTCGCCCAGCATCTTCATCACAACGGGGAACTGCCATGGAGAGGACGAGGTTGGGGGTTATTAGGGAAGGAGAGTGGGGCGAGGGCCAGGAAAGAACTGAGATGGCCGGAGACGAAAGTCGAGACTCCGAGAGAAAGGGGCCGTGTCCCGGGTCTGAGCTAAGGGAGCCGAGTCCTCCAGGGTGAAGTAAGTAAACCAGTCCTTCCTAAAGATTTTGGGGTCCTTCCTGAGCCTGACCCGAGGGTCAAGAAACTCAAAACTACACGTCGCGGATGCCCGGCTTCGGGCTGAGTCGGGTGATGTCTGCGGCAAAGACGAAAGGGTCTCTGTAGCTGGAGGATGTTGCCGCGGGCCGAACAAGATGGGGGAACCCGCTGAGGGGAAGGCAAGAAGCAGGAATGGGGTGTGCGGGACAGGGCAACAAAGTGAGGACCTGAGGTGGCCCAGAGCCGAAAGGGATCCGGGGTATCGGGTCCCCAGGGGCCGCCCCCTCACCGTCGGGGTCCAGCTCGGGTTACCGGCCGGGCTTTACTCCCTAAAATATGTATGAGTCCTTGCGGGTGCAGTTTCGGTGCCCCTCCCGGAGTGGGGCTGGGGGCGTCGGGGTGCTCGAAGAGCCACGGGGGGAGAAAGCAACGCTGGCTACCAAGGCCAGGGCCGTCTCGACTTTCAGCCGCGCATTTAAGAAAAGGGAAACTGGATCTGTCTCGGCTGCGCCCCCGCCCCGGCAGCCCCGACGGCCGGACCGCGCGGCCGGGTGGCTCGCTTTGCGCCGCGCGGTGTCCGGTTCTCAACAGCAGGTGAATGGGCCCGGGCGGGGCGCACCGCGCAAGGGGGGCGGGGCGCGCTCTATAAAGGGGGGCGCCGCAGGCCGCGGGGGCCACTCGAAGCCGGCGGGGTCTGCGCTACCTCTTTGCGGTCCCGGGCACACCATGCGCTTACCACCAGCATCCTACAGTCCTTGGGGACCAGGTAGGGCGCAGATGGGGACTGAGCTAGGGAAGCTCAAGACGACCTGGCTGGGTGAGGGAATGCGTGCGGGCTGGGGAGGGCTTAATGTGGAGCCAATCCCCTCCCCCGCTTTGGCCTGTTGGTCCCTGTGCCTTGCTCCCGATCTCCCCAGTCCCGGCCCTGACTCACTGAAGCTCCATCTCTGGCTGTATCGAAGCCCCGCGACTCGCCAAGCCAGCCTGCCTGGGGTTGAGGGTCTTGCCTCCTCCTCTGGCGGCGATTCCCGGGGCCTGAGTAGGCCCCGCCCAGAAGTCGGACCTATTGATGGGTTGGTAACCTCACCCGCCTTCTCAGCCCCTCCCGGCTCCGCAGGGGCGAGGGTGCGGAGGACCGTAGACCTCCACCCCATCCCCGACCCCCACCACTCCTTACGCCCTTCTCGCCAGCCTAGGGCCTGGTGCTATCTTCAATTTTAATACAAGAGACGTTTAGAATTGGTAGGGATTCGGCTAGGCACATCCTTTTGCGCGGGGGCGGGGGGGGGGTCGCTTCTCAACCGCCAGACAGACGGGGTTCGATCAGGAGAACTAGGGGCTAAAACGGAGGAGGACGGATTAGCGTTTTATTTTAATCTGGTTTTGTCCTGCGGTTGCCGTCTGCGGCAGCCAGGAGGGGCTGAGGCAGGGAAGGGAGCCCAGAACAGCAAGGGTTGGGGGCGTTCGGGTGTTAGGATGCTGGGGAAGGAGGAAGAGGTCACCTCAAACACTGACAGCCTGGGAGTCTCTTAGCCCCTGCCCCGCCCCTCAGAATGCTCCGGGTGCTACCTGAGCGAAGGACCGCTGAAAAGGATCTAATCCGCGTCCGCGCCCCAGCCTTGGCTTGCCCCGCCCCCTCCTGGGGGAGCCATTGCCGCAAAGGGGGCGGGGGGGAAGAAGAGGGGTGGGAACGAGTCTGGGGGCGGCTCCCCTCCCCCTCCCCCTTCTGGGACAGGCAGCCTTTGTTCGCGGCGGCGGCAGTGGCCAGACACCTGTGGGGCCGCGGAGCTGCCCGACTGTAGGTGGGTGAGGACGTGGTGTAAGCCCTTCGTACCCACTCCAGCCCTGCGCTCCGGCGGGTCCGCTGAGACAACTCAGGCTTGCGCACCTTTCTGCGGGGGAGACTGCGGAGATCCGTCCAGTGGCCCCACAGTGCGTCTCAGCTCCAAACGCACTTCCCTTCCCCCAGTCCAGGATCGGATTTCCAAGCTTGCTACCCTACGCACACCTCGGCCATCTCCCGGCTCCGAGGGCGATGGGGTAGCCGAGCGTTGGGGGCGCATCTCGGCCAGCTGCACCTTGGCCTGAAGGCAGGATGCAAGGAGCGAGGGCAGGCGGCGAGACCCCTTGGGTCCAGAGCCGGCCGAGCTGGACGAGCTGGCGGGGCTCCCAGCGTCTCCGCAGTCCCGGTCGGGCGTGCCCTGCGCTGTGCACCAACCGGAGCCACATTCAAGGTGAATCATCCCCGGCCCGCCCCCTGCCCCTCCCCCGCCTCTCGGCACCTGAGCCAATGGCGTGGCGCAGGGGGCGGGCGGGGCTCAGGGGGCCGTGAACCTCCCAGAGTCATTATCCCTGCACTCGGTGTAGCCCCTGCACCTCTGCGCTGGAGCCCGTGAGCCTCTCTCAGGCCGCGCCGTCCAGGGCACCCTGCGCACTGTTTTCCCGGGCTCCGGGGTCCCCTTGCCTCTCCTACCCTACCCCGCCAGGCCCGCGGAGGCTGCTCCTCCTCAGGTGGCCCAGCCGGGGCCTTCCCCCCGCAGACCTGTCACCCGACACCCAGGAAGCGCGCGGCCCCATCCCGGCTCCTCTTTGTTCCCCCGCCGGGCTCCGCGCTCGGGCGCCGCCTCCTCCAGCGTCGCGCTCTGGAGGTTCTGGGCGCCGCCTTCGGGGCGGCCCGGGAGCTCCTTGGGTTCCGTCCATCGGCCCGCTCAGAACCAGGGTGTCCTTTTTGCCTTGTTTCTCCGGTGTGGACTCCTCTCGGAGCTAGGAGGCGGCGGCAAGCCCAGCCCGGAGCCGGCGCAGGTGAGTGTCCGGGGCGGGGCCAGGTGGGGCCAGCGGCGGGCCAGGAAGGGAAGGTGGACTCGGGCGCCCCGGGGCGAGCGGTGCTAGATCCGAGTTGCGGGCAGGTGGCCGCGCAGGTCGGCCTTCGGGAATGACGCGGCAGTGCGGCCTCCTGGCTCTTAAGCGCCTTCCAGCGGAGTCGCCCACGAGGCTCCGTGATCCCGGGGTCCCCCAGCGGACCCTGCCGTGTGCCCAGGGCTGTGCCCCGCAGTTGGGGCGGCAGCGCGGCTTGATTGCGGCTGGGGTTTAGCGAGATGCTTATCCGCGGTGGCCCACGCACCTCCGTGGGGAATCGAGCTGGGGTCGCGTCGGCGTTTCGCCGCCCTGGTGGGCTCGGATGGAAGCGCAAGGCTGGGAGGAGGGCTGCAAACCGGCGCAGGGAGGGAGTTCCTGCCCCGAGAGCTGGTTTCTTCAGCCTCTTCTCTGGGCATCACTGCAAGTCGTTACCGCTTTTGTGGCCCCGGGGCGGCCCCGCCCAGTCTTAGGGGGCAATCCGTTCTTGGACCTCTGGCTCCCTTCTGTATCGTTGCCACCCATCCTGGGAGCCTCGGAGCACGCGCCTGAGACACTCTTCCCCCTCGCCCCTTCTCCCATCCCTGTTTGCGCTAGCCAGCCACCGAGGCCCCTGAGCTCTGCCCTGGGTGGGCGGCTGGACGGCGCGTCTCCTGGCCTCACCGGCAGCGCATCCTAGGAATTGGGCTGGGAGGGTGCCGCCCCGGAGTCAGGGATCGTCCCCATTCCGCGGCCCCCTCCAGGCCGAGCCATTCACTTTCCCATCCCCCAGTCCTGGCATCCCTACACTGTGTATAGACGTACCCGCCAGGGGCTGGGAGTGCTAATACTGGCTCAGGGCGATTAGGAAACTGGAAGCCGGCGGTGCCCTAATCAACCTCCCCACCCCCACCATCACCCCCATCAGTTAGGTGAGGACCGAGCCTGTCTGTATTCTGCCCGGCTTCGCAAAGCTCTTGAGGATTAAAAGCCTAATTTCCTCCTGGGGGCCAGGTGGCGCATGTCTGCGTTATGCCCCTGGTTCTCTGGCTGGGTCACTGGGCTCACTCAACAGGGTGTGCATCACCCTCTGCCCCGCCCGCAGCGGGCCCAACGGGCACAGAGTGGGCAGTTCTTCCAGCGGAGAAAGAAATCTATCCTGACTGGGGGCTGAGCGCACCCAAAGGAAAGCGGAGGCCCCACGCCCAGCTCTCTGCCACAACTGGCCAGCGAATTCCCCTTGAGGTTGGTTCTTGGTTCAAATCCTGGCTGCTGAGACGCAGCCTCTGCTGCTGGTCTCTTTATTGCTCAGGACCTCCCTTCCAACACTGGAAATCCTGGTGCTGGCTACGGGGAGTGAATGGGGAACCCCTGGAGTCGGTCTTAAGTAAAAAGAGAAAAAATTCTTGGGTACCAGTCTCACTTGTCAGAATTTCGTTTATGCCTTTTTCCTCTGCCAACCGGGTTAATGGAGCTAGAGAGCTCCTACCTCTGTGTTAATGGTGGGTGCTCTGGCATCCAGGGCAGCGAGGGAAGCAGCTTTGGCCCCTCCCCTAGGACCTCTGGGGAGAAACAACGGCAGGTACCGTGCCCTGGGCATATCTGAGAGCCCCAACCACCCCTTAGACCTTGGGGACATTTGTCCCATCCCTGCCGGAAGCGGTGGGCAGAGCTGGGATCCAGGACTCCAGAATCGTTGTGTAGAAGTGGAGAGCCTCCGGGCTTTCGGATGGTCAAAGACTGGGATCTGGAAGGGTTCAACCTCTTGACCTCTCTGAAGCCCATAGCACTGGAGGAGAACAGGAGACCTGCTCTATGTTTCAAGGCATCTGCACTGAGGAAGGGAAACAGACCAAAGTGTCAAGGCTGTCCCAGCACAGTGCAGGATGGAGCTGCGACCACCGAGGAAGGATTTGTCAGTAGAGACCTTGTAGGGTGTGTAGGATACATGAGACCCTCAAGTATTTGGAGCACTTTGGTGGCACTGTGGGCAGGACAGGCCCACCCACTTGGCCTGCAGGTCGGACCTGCACCAGTTCTGGGGGCTTCTTTCTTTGCCAGGAGCTCACTCACGGCCAAGGTGGGAGACAGGGACCAGCCTCCTTGGGGACCTTTTCTTCATCTTCCCACACCCCAGGTGGATTTCTGTGCCTTTGGATTTCAAAAGTCGGGGCTGGGTCCCCTCCCCCAACCCTGTCCGCCCAGGGAGGGTAGGGGGAGGTTGCTTGAGGACTCCTCTTAAACCACAGGCCTCGGTTTTCCCTCTTGAACCTTTCAAATGAGGTTTTTGTTGATTACTACCCTCCCAGCTCCCCTTGTTCCCCATTTCCGCAGAGCAGGCAGACCCTGATTTCCCAGGGCCCCTGCCCGAGCTCCCCAGAGTTGAAACTGGAGATGTGCCGCAGGGCCCTGGGGCTTGACCCTAGCTGGGGTGGCAGTCGCGGCCCCACCCCGGCACTGCGGCACCAGGGCCTGCCGCATTCCCGTTAGCCAGGCGGGCGCAGGGGTGGGGCCGCGCCCAGCTCTGCACCGAGCAAGGGAGACTGGAAGGGGATTTGGCCTTGTTAGCCATTCTCGGCATTCTCTCCCTAAGCAGTGGCAAAGGTGAGAACAGAGACTGAGTGTCTGCGCAGAGATGCCACATTAGTCAGGAGAGCACCTAAGAACCTGGTGACCCTGCGCTCTTACCTATGGTTACTTGTATTTCCAGGGCAGGGCAGAGGGGAATCCATAGCTACAGTCCTCTCCTCAGACCCCAGCCTGCTCCTTGGTTGCCCGGGGCCGGGCTAGTGCCCAGTGTTGCTCCCCAGAGACAAGAAGGAAAAGGGAATTCAGGGTTCTGTTTAAGGACGCCAAGTAAGGCTTCCCCTCACTTGGAGGAGAGGCTTTGGGAAAGAGCTCCCAGAAACTTCTCCGGGAGGATCTTCGTCCCCTGCCGTGGAGGGGCCCGGGTTCCTATTAGCATGCAGATTTGTGGGTGTGCCCATCCATCTACATCTCAACAGCCCCTTGGGTGAGCCTGCTGGTTACACCTGGAGAACCTTGAAAACTACCTCCCCTAGAGCCACTGTCTTGGCTAACAAGGCTCCCAACAACTCCCTTCCCACACCTCCACCTTCGTCTCTTCTTTCCTTCTGCAAGGTTTGGAGTTTTATGGAGGAAACTGAGGCAGACTGCCAGAGAGTGACTTCCAGAAACCCCCTTCCAACCAGGCTGGCTTGGTTCTGGAAGACCAGAGCCCAGCAGGGGCCTGTGTTCTGGCAGGGTGGGGAGTCCCTGGGGGGTGGGGAGAGTGGAGCATAGAGCGTAGAGTGGTGATTTGGGCTCCCCTAGGTACAAGTGACATGGAGAAGGCAATGGCACCCCACTCCAGTACTCTTGCCTGGAAAATCCCATGGACGGAGGGGACTGGTGGGCTGCAGTCCATGGGGTCGCTAGGAGTCCGACACGACTGAGCAACTTCACTTTCACTTTTCACTTTCAAGCATTGGAAAAGGAAATGGCAACCCACTCCAGTGTTCTTGCCTGGAGAATCCCAGGGACAGGGGAGCCTGGTGGGCTGCCGTCTATGGGGTCGCACAGAGTCGGACACGACTGAAGCGACTTAGCAGCAGCAGTAGCAGGTACAAGTGACAAGGGCAGAATTGGTTGAGGATTTGGCGTAGGTGCCAGCAGCCCTGAGGTCCCTGGGAGAAGCATCATCAGGAGTTTTCATAATTTCTGGACCAGACGACTCTTTCTGACCCTTCCAGGGGGCCGCGCTGCCCTCCGCTCCAGGCTGGCCCAGAGTAGGCCAGAATTACCATTCTGCAGAGCTCCCAGCCCTCTGCCCGAGCACCGGCTCCTCTGGGACTGACCCTCGCTCCCTTCCTCCCCTTCCTTCCCCAGGGAGCCTGGCACCAGAGGCAGGAGCCTCCACAGCAACTTCTCTCTAGGCAGCCGCTCTGGCAACCACTGATGCAACCTTTTCAGCCCCTCCCTTGCCTCCCTGCCTCCTGCTTTCCTCTGCGGTTCCCTCGGAGCCAGCCAGAAGCCGCTCCCCTTGCTAGAGAGCAGCCATGCCTCCAGCTCCATGCATGCTGCCCCCTGGCCCTGGCCCCCCGCCCCTCCTGTCCTGGCTTTTTCCAGCTGCGGGCCAGCAGCAGAGATGGCTAGCTTGCACAGTTCACAGTCTGGTCAGGTTTGGGATGAGAGCGCGGGTTTGGTTGGGCCCCTGGGGCTCCTCTGGCCACCGCGGGGCAGGCTGGGAATGGGGGATGGAGGAGACTGAGGCATCTTGGGACAGGACTGCTGGTGTCCGCTCAGAGGCCAGGAGAGGCGCCCTGGGTGTCCTGCTGGTCACTGTTCATTTGGGGCCTGGCATGATGAGCAGAGAGGAGGCTCCGGCAGCTGAGCTGATGTGGGCTGGGGGACAGGAGAGGGACTGCGGACGGCTTTCAGGCTGAGACAGGAAACACCTTGATCTGGATACCGCCCCCCTCTCCCCGCACCCTCTTCAAAGCCAGGAGCTGGGCGCCTCTCCTCAGCTCAGAGGTCATCTTGGGTTGAGACATGGCTTGTGGAACTTGTGAAGGTGCTGGGTGGGACGAGGGGGCGGCCGACCAGAGGGTGGGAGGCTGGGCCTTGGAGCGGGAGTCTCTCTGCAGGTCGGAGGCCAGAGAGCGTGACTCCTGTTCTGTGTATGGCACTGGTAGAATTCACTGTGAACAGTCTCGGTCAGTGAATTACCGAAGGGCCATAAACAGAGCAGAGACAGATCCGCGAGTGTCTCAGGAGCACCTCACCGTCCCTCGCCACCCCCCCTCCAGTGGGCCTGGATGTCGGAAGCGGGCTGCTTCCAGGGGCTGCAGCGATGCTTGAGGTACCACGTCCCTCCAACAGGTACCTCCCCGGGTCCGCACCACTACCGTCTGCTTGGCCGACTTTGGCACTAGCACATTTTTGCTTGTGTCTCTCCGCTCTGAGCAATCATGTGCAGTGCCAATATGGGAAAAGCAGGATGCCTCAGCCGTCCACCCCCGCCCACCCCACCCCTGCGTCTTGTGTCCAGGTCCCCATTCTCCTCAGCGGCTCCCTGGCCCATCTGGCTCAGCTGCCGCGAGGGCCGCGGCGGCCCGTGGGCAGCCGGATCGCCTTACACTGCCTGGGGCCACAGCAGAGCTGGACGCCTGGCAATCTGAGCTGGGCCAGCAGATGGGGCTGCCCATGGCCATGGGGGGTGGGGGGTGGTCACCATCTGTGGGCCAGCCTGGGCGGTACCATGGGTCGCAAAGGCGGTGCCATGGGTGCTGGCTTGGCTCCCAGCACCCCCTTGGAGTGGGACCTTGCTTGGCAGCCCAGGGCCTAGCCTGCTGCTGCAGGAACTGAGGCGGGCAGCCCCTGGAAGGGGGTGTCCTTGAGGTTAGGCGGAGTGCGGAGGTGGTGGGGAGAGCTGTCGTCCCTGGGGGGAGAGCCTGTCATGGAGTGGGTTGTCTGGATGGCACCATGAGCTGGGTACTTGGTGAGCTTAGAGTCCCGGGGTATGGTTCAGGCCTTGTGTCTGGGGTGGAGGTGAATGGCCCCCTTTACACTCCACATGCTGGAATGTGGCTCCCTGGATTGGGGCTGTCGTTTTTGAACCTTTGCTGTCATTGGTGTATCAGGCGACATTACGTAAGTCCCCTCATTGATCTCCATCACAGCCCTGTAGGGAAGTCATGTTGTACACAGAATAGCAGGCTCGGGGAGAAAAGACCCAGCTGAAGAGCCCAGTCTGTGAGTTACAGCTGGGCCTGATTGGCACTTCAGCCGCAATGTGTGTGGGGTCAGCCTTGTTGATGGGTTTTGTGCTGTGGGCGCCCCCCTGTCCCCCAGGGCTTGGAGGCACTTCAGCTCTGAATCTGTAGGCCCGGCTTCCCAAGGGTGCCCCAGACAGCGGAGAATGAGGCTGAGAGGCCTGGACACAGCCGGGGACAGTGGTCAGCAAGAACTCCGTCAGCTGACCTGGGATACTGACCAGCCGGGAGCTGTCAGACCCGAAGTCACTGGCCCTGTCTGTGATGGAGCGGTTTGTCCCTGATGGAGCTGCTTGTCTCTGAGGGGGCGAGCCTCAGGCAAGGACTTAGTCTGTACCAGTAAGAGCCCTTTTTAGTTTCTGAGCCAAGAAGTGAAATGGTGGTGATGGGGGGGTGGGAGTTGTGTGGTTGAGGCCGTCAGTCAGTGGAGGATGGCTGGATCCCATGGGCTGCTCACAAACCCTCCTGCCCAGGAACTAGGGACCACCTTGAATGGGTCAGGCCATTTCTCTGCTGGTTCCCTACCTGGGAGGAGCCCCCTCCTAGTCCCTCCTGGGTGTGGCGATAGTGTCCCTAGGCAGAAGGTCTTCCAAGCCCCTGAAGAGAAACGTGGCATTTTTGTTGGTTTCAGGACAGGAGGGGAAGGACTTCTGCCCGGGCCAGCTGCCGCCCTGCAGCTGGCTGTCCCCTCTGACGGCCCAGCCCCCACAGGGCTGGCCACCCTGTGCCCTCCTCCTCCTGTGTCTGCTCTAGGCCTAAGATGGCCGACCTGCTGCAGCCCTTCCCCTCCAGAACTCAAGGGCTCCAGGACTGAGGGGCGGCGACAAGGGGCTGACCCCTGGCCAGTAGGGGTGGGGGTGCCTGAAGGCGGCTGGTGTGAAGGCGCGTCCCTGGGACTTCCGGAGGGCAGCCCTTTGCGGTGGGCCCTCAGACCCGGGGTGGCTGCCAGCTGGGCTGCACGTCTTCCTGTGGCTCTGCTTCTGCTCCCCCCACCCGCACACCTGCCCAGGTGGGCGCCTCTGCTGAGCCTGTAGGTTGGGAGTGTGGAGGGGCCGGTTCTGTGCCTCCAGCCAGCCTCCATGCTCCACCCCCGCCCCCGCCTCTGGGGGCCCAGCAGGGATCCCCCGGGGGAAGCCTTCAGGCCCCAGTTAGTTTCAGTCCCAGGTGAGGCCCCAGCTCCTCCTGGCTTGGAGAGATGAGTTCACCCACAAGAGTGGGGACCCCAGGATAGGACCCCTGCAGCCGGCGCTCCTCCCTAAGTTTGGGGTGGGGGGCCCGCCCCCATTTTGCCTCTCCAGCTGCTCTCACTTTTGTTCCTCACCACCCGTTACAACGGGGCCTGAATCCTCTGTGTGTTTCCCGGAGGAAGAAGGGCTCCACCCATTCAGCAGACACCTCTCAGTTTGGGAGATGTTTAGCCCATCCTAATGCCCTGTGTCCCCTAGGAACTCCTGCAGCCTGACTTAAGTCCCTGCCGCTGCAGCTGAAAGCATTTTCTTGTCGGAGTGGGAAGGTCTCTGGGAAGGACTTTGCTCTCCATTTTGGTGTTTTTTTCAAGAGCAGCCACTCCCCGGGTGTCAGCCTCCCAGTGCAGGGCCCCTCGTCCGGGTAGCCGGGGGTGGCAAGACAGGGAGCGGGGGCCTGGGGCCGCTGGAGATGGCAGCTCCCGGGAGGGGCGGTGTGAAGTGGATTTTCCAGACTCCCCGCCCCTCCCCCACACTCCATTTGCTTATTCAATCCCCGCCATTATCCCAGTCCCAGCCCGGCTCTGCGAAATGTGATCTGGCTCCATTGATTGCTGGTGGGGGCTGCGGTGCTGGTGCTGCTAGAGAAGCCGGGCTGGTGCGCCGGAGGCAGAGAAGACACCCCCTCCCCAGGCGCCCACCAGCCTGCAGGCGTGGCCGATGAAGGTGGAAAGGGCCCGACCTTGCCCAACACACACACACACACACACACACACACACATACACACACACACACACGCGATGGTGGGGGCCTCGAGGGCTTCCTGGCCAAGTTGCTGGTCCCTGGGAATACTCCTGGACCCAGAGCCCACTTTGTGCTGGTGCCCCCACAGGCCTCAGTGCCGTCACCGTCACCACCAAGCAGACTTCCCTCCATGGGGGTTCCTCTCCCAGTAACCAGGCCCAGGCCCACTGGCCCTCCCCCGGCCTGCAGCCACCCCACCCCAGTGGGGTATCCGTGGAAGGCCTGGCTGTGTTTGCACCTCTCTTCTTCCCCGTGGCAGTGGCTGCTGTCTCCCTGCCCCTGCTCAGGCCCCCAGCCCTGTGGAATGGGACCAGTCTCCCAAACAGCTGCTTCTCCAGCCTGGGCTTCTGGTTTGGAAATGGGCCCACTTACTGCCCAGGGGGCCTGTAGGGCAAATAGATCTTTCCAGCCATGGAAGGTTGGGCCACCCTGCTGATTGAAGACTTGAGGACCCAAGAGGCTTCCATGCTCCGTAGGAAAGGGCCTGCCCACATCTGGGGGATGTGGTACTCAGGTGCTTGCTGTCCTTGGGGTAAGTTACCTGGAGGCCTGAGGAGGTGCTACCTTAGGGAACCAGGTTGCACTAACGCTCCAGGAGTATAGGGAGTGGTGGGGCAGGTGTGGGTGTATGTGGATTCCTTGGTTGAGGAATTCTGTGTGGACGGGATAAGCTGGTTCTGGTTTGGCCATTCCTGCCACTGACCGGCCAATATGAGTGATATCAAGGGCCCAGCAGCTACCTGAGCCCAGTCGTGGGGGGAAGGCCCTGCCCAGGTGTTCACTGACCATCCTTAGGGAAGAGACCCCACACATGGACTGATTTGTATCTTTGGGGCTTGATGATAGGGAAGAGTATTTTGCTTCCTTGGTGGCTCAGTCAGTAAAGAATCTGCCTGCAATGCAGGAGACCAGGGTTCAATCCCTGTGTTGGCAAGACCCCCTGGAGAAGGGAATGGCTATCCATTCCAGTATTCTTGCCTGGAGAATTCCATGGACAGAGGAACCTGGCGGGCTACAGTCCACAGGGTCGCAAAGAGTCAGACGTGACTGAGCGGAGCCACTAACACAGACACATACAGGGAAGAGTATTATGTACAGAAATACACCTTCCTACCTGTGGAATGGAGTGCCCAGCTGGTGACTTTTAAGCTCTAGGGACTGTCATGGGAGGGGTCTTCCTGGATCAAATGGGACCGTGACATGGAGTGCCTGGTAAATAGCAAAGCACTGCCACTTCAGCTGTCTCTTCTTTCGAGCCCAGGCAGAAGTTTAGAGAGGCGCCCCAGTCCCCAGACTCCTCTGTCCTCCTTAGCACACCTATCTCCTGCTGAACCACCAGCTGGTGGCCTGGAGTGGGGGTGCCCTGTCTGTGGGATCTCCTCGAGAGTGGGTGGGCATAGCCTCGGGGCCTGGGCTAGTCCTGATCGCTGCACCCCCCTCCCCCGCTGTCTCCCTTCTGCCGTACACAGGGGTCTTGAGGAGAGGGAGGGCCTGAGGAGGGGCTGGCTCCCCTCCCAGGGCCACCACCAGGAAGGACACCATAGTGACCTCGTCCTAGTCGTGGGGAGGGTGCCTCCCGCCAGCCCTCCGTGAACCACGCTAACTGTCCTTGTCTCCTCCCCCAGCTCGTGGGGTCCCAGGTCTGCCGCCGCTGCCTGCCTCCCACCATTTTTGGCAATGGTAGAACTCACACTGGTGAGGTAATGGGATCCGGTGGTTCTAGACTTGCCAACTATGGTGCGAGGGCTTAGCCAGCAACTCTGCCGGCCGCCGAGGGAGGGTCCATGCTCCACCTAGACCTGCTGCCCCGCTGCGGAGGAGGAGGGGACTCTGGTCCCCGGACCACTGGGCAGTGGCAGAGGGCGGCGCAGCTGGAAGTGAACTCAGCGTCTCCCTGCGCCCCCCTAGGTCACAGGTCTCTGAATCAGCCGGCAAGATGTTCTCCGGGGCCCTCAGTGCCACTGAGAGGGCTGGGGTCCAGGCTGAGGTGAGGGAGTGGGCGGGCTGCAGGGCTTAGGAAGGAGGGAACACTGGGGGTCCACTGCCCTCACCCACCTCTTCTAGGTGAGGAGCCTCCTTACCCTTTACCTGGAGGCCCTCTGTTCAGGGTGGGCTTTGAGGCCCCAGGGGAGGGCCCCCTTCCCTGTCTCGCTAAGAGCAGGTCTCTCCCTTGGGCTGTTGTCTGGGGGAATGAGGGCAGAGAGAGGACTGGCCGTCTGTCCCCAGGCATCCTTCCTGACACAGTGGTGGACAGGAGGGTGGGACAAAGGCCCTAGAGATGTGATGTTTAATCCATTTGCATAAATAGGGGAACGGGTCCCTTGGAAGTTGGTGGCCCCTGGGCTGAAGCCCTGCTTCTAGCTGCAGCTCTCCGCTGGGTGGACGGCAGGTGTGCCTCAGGGTCTGCTGACAGATGGCACCCAACTTCCCAGGGCCCAGGCTGCAGCAGGAGCTCCTTCAGACAGACCCTGGGGTCAAGAACCTGGCTTGGGTCAGGAGAGGTGGGAGAGTAGTGGGGGGCAGGCCTGTTGGGAACTTTCTGCACCTGCAGAAGGCTCAGGGGCAGTGGGACTAGAGCTCCAAGTGTGTGTGTGTGTGTACACATGTGCGCACACACATGTATTCTGACTCAGTGAACTGTACAAATACAGATGCAAAATCCTTCCCCCTGCTCCCAAGCCCCCAGACCTGCTCAGCCCCCGATTTCTGGGAAGACCCCGTCCCCTGTAGCTCTAGCTGTCCTTCCCCGCCTCCTGCCCTCAGGGTGGCCAGTGGTTCCAGGCACCGGGGCTGATGGCGGGCAGGGACGGGCAGCCCACTCCAGGCTTGCCCTGGTCCATGTAGCTGCAGCCTTTCAGGATGAGATGGGCCGAGTGAGGAGTTCTGGGCAGGGTGGGGGAGGTGTAGGCTGTTGAGGATGTGTACCCCAGAGGAGAGCGTCTGAGCCCAAGCTCTTAAGAAAGAGAAGGGGACCGTTCACTCACAGGAGTTTACAAAACCTGATAAATTACAGCCAGGCACAGGGAGAGTGTGGGTTTCTGCCTCATGCCAGACATTTATTAAGCACTCACGGCATGCCACACTGTGTAGCTGGAGTAGGCAGCAAGCAGGGTACGAGGGGCACTTGCTGGGACGTGGGAGCCCTGGGGGCTGAGTGACATGGGACTTGGATGAGGACGAGGAGGAGGAACAGAGCCTGTTGGAGAAAGCCCAGATTTCCTTGGGACCACACCAGGCTGGAAGGCAAGAGGCCATTGTTGAGGGCCTTAGGGGCTATATTTTTGCCCTTGAACCTGAGGGCAGTGGGAGCCATGGAAGGCAGAGAAGTGATACGATCAGGTGAGTGATTTGGCAAGACCACCTGCAGTAGGTGGAGGAGGAATAGAGGGAGGAGACACGGGCACAGGTCCCTGGTAGGGAAGAGATGGTGGTCTGGATGGATGGAGGCTGTGGGGCTGGACTGGAGTGAGAGCCAGAAACACTGCCTGGGAAGATGAGTGAGGGAACATGGGTCTCCTGCCTTAGAGGGCTTAGTTCCTAAGACTGTGAGTGGCGAGGGGCGGTGTGCTGTCGTGACAACGGCAGGCCCCCTCCAGGGACAGCCTGGGATGCGCTTGGCGGGGGCCCTGTGTGGTGCTCCAGGGTGAGCACTGGGGAAACGGCCCGATGAGAATAAATTATCATCAAAGCCGAGGAGCTGGGTGGAGCAGGACGTCAGGCCATCTGCAACAAGACCCCAGGCCTCTTCCCTGCTCCAGGCTGGCTCTTTGAGGCCTGGAGGGGCAGACAGGAATGAGATGATCTGGGGTCTTGGGGAGAGTTGAGGAAATCAGGAGTGGGGATGGGGAACTTTGGACAGTTATAGTCAAGGAAAGAGCTACCGATCTCTGAGCAACTTACAATGTGTATTTTTGTGATTTCAATTAATCCTCACAGCCGCGGGCCAGCCAGGATCAGGACGGATGACGAAGCACCTTGACCTCATCCAGGGAAGCAGAGCCCTGGCCATCTGCCTCCCGAGGCTGTGAACGCCGCTCTGCATGCAGGAAAGGAGCTGCCCGGGCTATGGCCCCTTCAACTACTGCGAAGGCCCTGCCCTCTAGAGGGGCCATGGTTGCTGGGGTGATGAGACCAGAGCCAGGTCTGATGGGGAGCACCTGGGCACTGTCTCCACGGCCACCTCTCAGCCCGGCCCCCGGATTGTCCTCGGTGCTAATCTAACCCATGGCACCCCCTCCCCCACCCCAGGATAAAGCCAAGCGCCTTACATGGTTTATGAGGCCTCGTGTGACCTGGCCTGCAGGCTGGCCCCTTGTCACTGCTCTTGACTTCCCTTTGTGTTCTGCTAGGAGAACCCACATGGGGGGGTCTTGCCCCTCCACCTTTATCCGTGCTCATGAATCTATGGTCTGGCAGCTATCTGAATGCCCGGGACACACCTCTCCCCCAGTCCTGGCTGCCTCATTGAAAGCACCTTCTGGGAGGTCTGCTTCTCCATCCGTTGAAAGCTATTTGGGGACCCGGCAGGATCTCACTCATACCTTCATGCCCAGGACCGGCAAGGTGTGTAACAGAGAGTGTAATGGGGAGGCCCTGGAATGCAACAGGGTATCAAGTTCCAGCTTCCACACTCTGCATGGCTCTGCTCGCACCTCCAGGATCCTGTTCACCCCCAGATTCCAAGTTCCCCAGGACTGGAAGGAACACTCATGGTTCATGTAGCCCCTCAGCCCCTTAGGTCAAAGGGAGGTGCTCCCTTGAGCCAACTGATACCCCTGTTGGACCCTAATGCAAAGGGCTGGGCTCACTGATGGAGGCCTGGCGGCCAGTGTAGGCGGGGCCTGTTTCAGCACATACAGCTCAGCTGGGGTGGCAGGATAGGTATGAATAGCTATGTGGATGGAGGGCAGGTGTGTGCTGTGGAGATGGTAGGAGGCACTGGGCCCAGAGAGGAAGGCATGGTCCCCACAGCAGGGCTGATCCTGTGGGTTCTGAGTAAAGGTAGCACCTAGATTGAGCCTTCGGAGAAGGCGATGGCACCCCACTCCAATACTCTTGCCTGGAAAATCCCATGGACGGAGGAGCCCGGTAGGCTGTAGTCCATGGACTCCCTCAGAGTTGGACACGACTGAGCGACTTCACTTTCGTTTTTCACCTTCATGCATTGGAGAAGGAAATGGCAACCCACTCCAGTATTCTTGCCTGGAGAATCCCAGGGACGGGGGAGCCTGGTGGGCTGCTGCCTATGGGGTTGCACAGAGTCGGACACGACTGAAGCAACTTAGCAGCAGTAGCAGCAGATTGAGCCTTAGAGGAGAGGATCATGTGGAGAGGGATGGGGGCAACAGCCAGCTCCAGGAGGACCAAGCTGTAGCCATAAGATGCCAGAAGAGTCGGGAAGGGAGTAGCGGGAGGTGAGGCTGAGGAACCCTGGACTTGCCCCTCTGCTCAGGGTAGAGGACACGATCCTGCTCCCACCACAGTCATTTGCCATAGGATACAGTCGGAGCATGTGGTTGATACATCCACAACAGCCAGAACAGTGGGGGCATTCTTGCCCCTTTGGGCAACATTGGGCAATATGGAAATACTTGATTTCAACTGGAGTGGGAGTTGCTACCAGCGTCTAGTGTGTGGAGACCAGGGACGTTGCTCAACACCCTACAATGCACAGGATCGCTCCCCATGACAGAATGATTGACCGAAATGTCAAGAGAGCTGAGGTTGAGAGATCCCAGGACAGAGTGATAGGTGAGAAGCACCAGGTTGACATCTGAGAAGGAAAAGTGTAAAACCCTACGTTTAGAAGAAAAATCAGTTGGACAAGGGCAAAAATGGAGGAAACCAGACTCGAATGAAATGTGGGTGAAAGGAAGAGCTGATGACTCCGGTTAACTACATATTCACCTGGGATGACACTGAAGGAGGGACAGCATCAGGTCATGGGGGTGGGATGGGGGATGGGGATGGGTGGGTGTGAATAGACTGTATCTGTGCCTCAGTCAGGGTCTGGTGCCATCTTCAGAGCACCTGCAGTGAGCTGGACCAGACCAATGACAGTCTGGGGAGCAAGGTTCCCATTTGTGGATTGATTATTGCTAGCTCGGTAATACATTTAAAGATGTGTTTTTAAAAATATTTTTTAAATGCAGCTCTTTTGGTTTTCCCTGGGAGGGTCATTCAGGACATCTAGTCCACTTTGTAATTAGAAACAGCTCACCACTCTCGAGGAAATGTTGGAACTGGAGATTTTAGCCATGAAAAAGGGTGGGAATGTGAAAGCTGTTTTCAAGTATTTGAAGGCATGGAGACCTTCACAGTTCTTTGTGGCCCCAGACACAATGGAAAGACTTTACAGAGAAGCAGATTCTGTTTGTCTCACAGAACTTCTAGGTCAGGTCAGGCTGTGACTTAAGATGGGTTAACTCTCCGTCTCTGGAGATGTTACACCCAGGTGTTGGGGTGCTGTGGCAGCCTTAGATGGGGACTAGACCAGATATCTCTGTGACATGTCAGGTTTAGACTTGGGCTGGTTCCTCAGCCAAGGTGGGAAGGGGGTGTCTTGCATCTCCTTAAGCTTTCTGACCACAATCTAGGTGTTAGCTCACAGTTTCGTTTTTAATATTTATTTGGCTGCATCGGGGCTTGGTTGCGGCCCGCTGGACCTTCCTTCCATCATATGGGATTGTTGTGGTGCACGGAGTCTTTAGTTAAGGCATTCCGGCTTAGTTGCCCTGTAGCTTGTGGTATCTTAGTTCCCTGACCAGGGATCGAACACAAGGCCCTGCATTTCAAGCCAGATTATTAAGCACTGGACCTCCAGGGAGGCCCGTCACACACAGCTTTTTAAATGTTTGCAAGTGCTGTTGCGGTGAACAAACTGCAAATTAATGCACGAGTTTTGCATGCATGGCAGATGTGTCTCTCTCTTCTCAAACACCAGACACTGGAAAGCCAGTTGCTGCAGTGGAAGGGCTGGTGGGCTGTGGGTTTTTGATGGTGGATTAGTCTCATGTAAGGGTTCTCAAAGCTCTGCCCTAAGTGTTCCGACGGCTGACCTGAACCTTCCAGGACTGGCAGTCATCCCCTGCACTGGTTCCACTGGGGCTTCTAGGGGTAAGAGGCCCACTGGAAAAGGAGACAGCTGGCTTGGGGAGGGTGATGGAGGTAGCAATGAAGCTTCCCTCTTCTCATCCTGGGCCCCCAGCTGAGCTCCATTAACAGAGACACTTCTGGAGGGTTTAATGTGTGTGCTCCCCACCCCCTGATGTTATCTGCCCTGCCCTGGAGGTCTCTCTCTTCTGGGAGCCAGACTTCTGCCTTCTCAGCTCTCCTGGGAAGGTGGCATGGGGGAAGGGCGGGGGCTGGAAGCCTTTTGGACCAGGAGAACAAGGACAACCTCCTGTGAAGATTATCGGGGGAGGTGAGATGCCCGAAGAGGCACCCCCTTGTGTGGAAACAGAACCCTTCATTGCCACTGATGAACCCCCAAGTCTGAGGTGTCTTTTATGAAACCAAAGGTATCTTGGTGGGTTTAAACACAAGGTGTGTTTACTTTCCGCAGTCACTGCCTTTGCCATGTTCTGTTGACTCTCCCTTCTAATTCCTTAATGAGGTTTTGAGTGAATTCCATAGCTTTGTAAATATGGTGCATCATTAGGCCCAGACCACGTGAAGCTTTAGTCTCAATACTGACTTCAACTTCACCCTCTTCCGTGCTCAGAGGGAAGGCAGGACCTGCAGTATTTGGGGATGAGGGTGTGGTCCAGAGCCTCTAGAATGGGGGGTGGAGCCTGGTTTTGCAGAAATCCTGTTAGTTATAAGCACTTTTCTCAATTCGAAGGACCCCAATAGCGCCTCTCCAGTTCCCTGCAGGTCTTATACAAATTGGGGAGGGATCAGCTGGAGTGGTACCTGGAGGCAGCTGGGCTTGTTTTGCCTCTTAGTAAGCCCTGGTGGCTCAGTGGTAAAGAATCCACCTGGATTCTGGGTTGGGAAGATCCCCTGGAGAAGGAAACGGCAACCCACTCCAGTATTCTTACCTGGGAAATCCCATGAACAGAGGAGCCTGGTGGGCTATACAGTCCATGGGGTTGCAAAAGAGTCGGACACAACCCAGTGACTAAACAACAAGAAGCCCTGGTGGAGGAGTGGCTCCTATGATTGGTGGTTTTCTAGAGAACGTAGGGGTTTGAATGTCCTCAGCTGTGTTTCCCAATGACCAGGGAATGGGTGAGCCCCGAACAGCCTCCAGCCGCACCATTTCACATGACTCAGTGGTCAGCTGCTCATCATGCTGGTCTCTCCTCCTCCCTTTCCTTAGCGACCTGCAAATAACTACCTACAGCCTCTCCCAGAATAATGTCAAAATTGAAAGCACACACATAAGACCCTCCTGAAGTGCCTCTGTTGATGGAGCTGGGCTGAGTGCCCAGGCTGGGAAGACGGAGCCTTCCTTGTGGCCTCCACTGCCCTCCCCAAGCCTGCGGCCTCATTTTCTAGCCAACCTCTCACCCTGAGAAGCCCCAGTGGAGCCAGTGCAGGGGGAGACTTCCATTCCAGGAAGGTTCAGATCAAGCTTCAGCCAACACTTATGGCAGAGCATTACTTTAAAGTAATGCTCAATGCTTTAAAAAACGTGGAAGATGCTGAATGTAATTACCATTAAACTTAAAAAAGAATTTTTTTTTGTGGTGCTTTCTTTTGAATAACTGATGACTTGTTCCTTTCTTCTAGTTACAGGAACCCCTTTACTGGGAGCGAAACGGGAACCTTCATCATATCACTATGTTGACCCCACAGTTGGCAAATGTGTGACCTCCTTTTATTTGGTCTTGAGTTCCTTTTTTTAAAATCTCATTGCACACATCCTTTATATAACCTGCTTCAAATTATTTTTCGAGAAAAATGTTTAAAAAACCAAAAAACCTTTTCTTTTGGGGATGATGAAAATGTGAAATTCGAAAATGTTTGTGTATGGTTACACATTGTAAATACACTAAAGCCCCTTGACTTATGCACTTTAAAGTGAATGCACCTAATAGAATGTAAATTATGTATCATTAAAACTTTTAAAAAACCTTGAGGTTATTGGGGGTGGTGGGAGCAGGGAGAAGGGACACGCTATTGATTATCCAATGACTCCTAATTTTCTGACTTAAGACATTCACAGACTCAGGAGGATCTTCGTAGAGGCAATGAAGGGCAGTGGGGAAGCTGTTAGGGATCCCAGCTTCACTGTTCCCTGGTTGACGCAGCTTCGGTGGAAACGATGGCAACTGCCATGCGGTGGATCCATATCCCAGCCCCTGCAAGGGCTGCTCCACCTGTGCGACGGCCAGCCCCGCAGCTGGGCTTGGCTACCCCGCCCCAAGGCTGATTAGTCCGGAGACACACGTGACTTCAGCGGGCCAATCAGCTGTGTCCTCCCCGATACCACCCCCTCCCTGTTGGGGAGTGCAAACTTGGGTTCCGAGGACACCGGTCCGTCTTTGTCAGGCACCTCCGGATTTCTGCTGTTCACATCCAGAGCGGTTTTGATCACCAGTGGACCCCAGGAGCTTTCGGTGTCTCATTCAGTCTGTGCAGGTGGGCCGGGCAATGCTGGGGCATGTCAGGACTCACAGTCAGGATGCTCGGCCTAGACCAAGCCAGCTCCCCTGGCTCATTTGCGGAACAGGAGTGACACCCGACTCAGCCACTTCATTGGGAGAGGCAAGCGACTCCACACTATTGGTGATATAGATCTCCAGAAACGTCTGTTGTCCATGGAGTTTAACCAGTGTTTTGTACCGATGAGAACTGTGGGTTAGGATAAAGAATCCTATTCTGTCTTTCATCTCTCTTAATTTTACTCTTGTGAATTAAAAAAAGAAAAAGCTCTCTATAAAAATAGTTCTGGTAAGGGAACTAGAAAATATTTCGGGTTTTGAGAGTCTTAATGGAAAAGCCACAGGAGGCACTCAGGGAGCAGAGGGCCGTGGGGGTACGGATGACTTCCACTGTCAGAAGTCTGGGAACAATGCCACCAGTCACGGGGCCCTGGGCTTCTCTGTGCCTGTAAGCTTAAACTTCATGGCCTAATGATGGGTGGTGGCTAATGTCCCTCCCAGCTTTAGAAGTCTCTTGCACACAAGGGCCAGGGGAGCCCAAAGACTGGTTGAGGTTTAGGCTTAACTGAAGACACCACAACCCAGCTTTGCCAAGATTTGGCCTGCTTCCTTGCCCAAAGCTTCCTGGGTTTTAACATCAACTGATCTCTCTCTGACTTTGGGCCCTGGGGCTTTTGGTTTTATTTTTTATTAACTTAGTTTTTTAATTTTCTGGCCACACTTCCTGGCATGTGGAGTCTTAGTTCCTTGATCAAAGGTTAAACCTGTGCCCCCTGCAGTAGAAGCTTGGAGCCTTAACCACTCAGATGCCAGGGAAGTGCCCCCTGGGGTTTTTAAAGAAAGCATAATGTGGGACATCCCTGGTGGTCTAGTGGTTAGGACTCTGAGCTTCTGCTGCAGGGTGCACAGGTTTGATCTCTGGTCTGGGAACTAAGATCTGCATGCCATGCAGTGCAGACAAAAAAAAAAAAAAAAAAAGGCGTAACATGACTGTTCATACTCAAGAATGTGTTCGAGCACCAGCAACTTCACTACCCTTCACCCTTGGCACAATCTCATAGGGCTGATTTTTCTTAGCAATAAAATCAACATTTTTACATCAAACATTATTTTTACATTTAACAAAGTTAACATTGGATTTTTGCAGAGCTATTTGGAAGTAATGAGAATGTGGGAATGGATGTTTTTGGGGTTCTGTGGATTTTGATTGAATAAGGAACCCCCGGGAAATTAAGGTCTCTCATTCAGTAGGATGTAGTGGTTGCTTGCCTGTATACAAGTTCCTGTGTGTGTTCGGGTGCGTGTGCATGCATGCATGGGTGTGTGCATGTGATGAAAAAGCCCAGCCACTGTGAGGATGCTCCTGGTATGGCACGCTCAGGTTAAGGACCATTAGCTCCTGCTCAGAACACACTGACCACTGGGAGAGCTGGGAGACCATGTGGGCTGAGCTCAGGACTCAGCTGGAGGTTCCTTTAAAAATGAGAATCTAGGGGCTTCCCTGGTGGCTCAGTAGTGAACAATCTGCCTGCCAATGTAGGAGACATGGGTTCAATCACGGATCCGGGAAGATCCTGTGTGCCGTGGAGCAACTAGGCCAGTGCGCCACAACTATGGAGCCTGTGCTCTAGAGCCTGGGAGCCGCGAGACCATGCGCCACAACTGTTGAAGGCCCGCGTGTCAGAGCCCCTGCTCATCAACAAGAGACACCACTGCAATGAAAAGCCTGTACACTGCAACTGGAGTTTGCCAACCGTACACTGCCCCCTCTTGCTGCAACTAGAGGAAAGCCTGCATGGCAATGAAGACCCAGCACAGCCATAAGTTCTGTATATAAAACATGGGGATCCAGATGTGCAGCTTATTTTATGTCACCTGTCCCCTGAGAGCTTGGCACAAAGAGCTGAGCTTCTGGAGGGAGGCTTATTAGTCTGACCCCAGCTCTCCTTTACTAGTTCTCGGAATTGGCCGAGTCTTAGCTCCCACACCTATAAAATGGAATCTAACCTCCATCTGAGGTTGTGGGAAGGATTAGAAATAAAGGTGTAAAGTATTTTGCATAGTGTCTTGTGCAGAGTAGCCATTTAATAACTGACAATTATGAGTTTCTTAAAGGGTAAATAAATTCAGAAGAAATTTGAGTTGAGACCCAGTTAAGTTACACCAACAATTTTATTGACAAGCGCATTAAGTTTGGGGAATATTTCTAGCTCCCGTCCCCAAGTATTAAATAAGCTACCTCTTAACCTCTTTGTGGTTCAGTTTGCTCATCTGTAAAGTAGGGATAGTAAGAGAATTTTTGCAAAGACTAATAAATAACAACGTATATGTAAATCTCTTAGAACAAGGCACATTGTAAGAGCTGTACAAGTGCTCACTATTTTAACTGCTACCATATAAACACTCTTAATTGCAGATAGGCCATGGTTCTCATAAACTAGAGCTAGGAAGGCCTTTGTACAGGGCTAGGGCGCAGGCCTGTCCTTGCCGTACAAGGTGGCTCTGGAAGACCTGGGTTTTGGGGGTGCTGGCCCTGCTCTGCAGATGAGTATTATCCTGGTACCTTTGCCTCCCCGTCTCCAACTCTTCGCAGAAATACACTTCAGTATTCAACAAACATCCACTAACAGCCCACTGGTTTTTCAGGAGGGAGAAACTCAAATTCAGAGTGGGTTGGGGACTCATTCAGGGACCCAGCAGCAGCGGGAGCAGAATTCTCCAGCTATTTCCGAGTCCAGTCCTAACGCCGTTATCTCCCCGCTCTGTGCGCCTCCTTCCTCTGGGCTGTCTCCACTGTCCCGGGTGGATCTTCTCCAAGAGCTGCCAATCTGGAGCAAACAGCAGAGGCCAGATGGGATGCACTGATGGGCGTCCTTGATGCTGGCATCTGAGCACGAGCTGTGCAGAGGCCACAGGCTGGCCTGGCCTGAGGACCTGGGCGGCCCACAGCCCACTGAGATGGAGGTGCAAGGGGAAATGTAGGCTTGTCTTCCTCAGCCCACGAAGCTTCTGCTCCAGATAAGCTTGGACGTTCCTCCCGATACCAAAAGGGCCTACCACAGGCCCAGAGCTACTCCATCCACAGCTGATGCTTTGCAGGGGGCTGGGAGGGTGCTGACAGAGGAGAGAAGAGGAACAGCAGCGGATAGGAAGGAAGGCGAATGCAGAAGCAGGCCCTCTTCAACGTGAGAAGTGGCTGGAAATGAGCCTTGTCTGGGTCTGAGTGAGGCCCAGGGCACACTGGCAGCTGGGGCTCTTCTTACAGGGTGAGTAGTCCCTTCTCTTCCCTGCCCTTTTGGTTCTCCTCGGCTCACTCATCTCAGTTCAGATGGCTCCAATGGTCACCAGCATCGCCAATGGATCTTCTCAGATGTAGGACTTAAAGGCAAGAATTCCAAGCCCGGGGTCTAAGTTTCGCTGAGCACCAGATCCTTGTCTGGAGCCTAGATGATAAACTACTTATTGCAGAGGACCCTTGAGCAGATAAAATGAGATAACAGAACCCCTTCTGCCACATCACTCTGTCCAGATGGCACCTTATCATGCTGGGCTGCCACGGTTTGTTCACACAAAAACATCTCCTCGTCTCATCCTGTTTCTTGGGCAACTGCTATGCTTCATTCACCTGGCACATGGTAGGCATTCACTAAAGCAAAACTGACGCCTGGGGCCAGAGCTGGTCTACAGGTGGGTTTTCTTTTGTTGGCAGAGTATGTAAAAGACTTTTGATTTGTTGTTGAAATCAGGAGATTCATGCACAAATCTGGACTCCTCAGTTTCTCTGGAAAATTTAAAAGTCAGGACTGCAGCGCCCATGTTCCTCCTGCTTGGAGACAGTCCATTAGCACTCAGGAGAGGCCACTCTCTTTAGAGATGCTCTCCACTCTGCCCATCTCCATCACTCCTTCCCCTCTCACAATGGAACGGCTTCCGCTTTACTCACTGATTGCACCTGCCGGGGCCCTGCAGGCAGCTGAGTCAGCAGCTCCTGCTGGTGATTTGGGCAGTAACAGAAGTGAAGTTCTCCATCAGCCTCACCAAAGAGAGTTTCAACACACGCTTGTTTAACAGGCAGCATCTGGGTCTTGCCAGGCAAACAGAATTACTGTGCCTATGAAGAGACACCATCCCCACAGAGGGACTCCAGACAGCCAGCTGTTGCAGGGGTGCCCAATGGCAATGATGTCTGCTTGATCTGGCTGCCACCAGTCCTTTCTCTGGCTCACCCTCTCTGGTGACAATAGATGATGTGCCATTTGGGCAAGAAGGGAGAAGGGTGGCACTGGCTTTATCAAGCCACTGTCAGTCAGCAAGGAAAACATCTCTGGCCTCCCGCATTCAACTACTGTAATCATTATTACCAGGAAACAGACCCAAACACCTAACAAAAGGAAAGAAGGGTGATGGAGGTGGCAAGGAGAGCATCGTTTTGAGCCGAGGAAAGCAGCGGGCACAAGCATGGGAGTGCAAAGCCACTGGAGCTTTAGGAAGGGCCCGAAGCTGGGGGCGTGGCAGGAGGTAGGGGCACAATGACAGCTGCCACATTCAAGTAGTGAGCTGTGAGGGAAGCCACGAGGGCGGCCTTGAGGGAACAAAGGCATGGGGCCCCCCCTTCAAGAAGGAAAACCCACTGCAATACTGAACACCACTCATGTGGGGAGGACACAGATGGACAAGTACCACCACCCTGATTTTAATGTGGAATGCAATTAACCCCTAAAAAAGGAACTCCAGAGAAGAGGTTTTCTAACCATCTTTAGGAATTTTTAAACTAGATGCCCCCCCGCCATAACCCCCCTGGACAGCATTTTGTAAAACTGATTCAACAGAGCAGTTCTGGTGAGGGAAGATAGGCAGGAACCACCCCCTTCCCCTCCCACACTCCCCTTACAGGGCTCCACAACGCCAAGGAACATGGTTCAAAGATCACTGAGCTTGAATAGAAGCATCTATTCCTTTTACAAAGCAGAATAAGCCACCCCAAAAGAGCTCCTAAGAGGCTAAGTGCTCCTACACAGACGAACAGTTCCACTTCCTGTTGCCACATTGTTAACTATTTATTGAATGAGGCAGTAATAGACAGAATGGAAAACGACACAGAATCCATGCTCTGCTACTGGGGTTCTGCTTTTCTTCTTCTTCTTGGCAATTTCTCAAACTATCAGGAGGGTATTTTACCACAAAGGAACATGGACTTTAAAGCCCCTGGACAGTTTCACAACGATGATAAAAAATAATAATTAAAAAAATAACAAATTGTAGAACTAGGACTGTTTTATGTAAATTTCCCTTCCCTCCCCCCATTACGTACAGGAAAAAAAAAATACAAAGAACACTGGATAGTTTTATATAAAACAAGCAAATACAAGAATCTGAAACTTTTCTCAAAGGCTGAGCAAGACGTGAAGAATCTTTTTAATGTCGCATTAAAAAAACAAAAAACAAACATTAAATACACAGTCACACACGGGAGTTGGGGGGGCCCAGGAGGAGGGAGAAAGAGTCGTCCCTGTACTCAAGGAGCAGAGATTTGGCCTGTCAAAAAGTCAGGTGAATTTAACCCCTGGAGACTCAGGGCTTGTGGCTGAGAAATCACAGAATTTTGTTACAAAGAACACCCAGACCAATTAACAGCCGTGAGAAGGAAGCGGTGGGGCCTGGGCCTAGCATGATGCACCTTGGGACAGCTGCAGGGTCCCTTCTGAGATCTGGCCTGATCCAGGGGCGCAGGACGCACTCTCAGCCCTCTTCTCCCCAGTGCCCCTTAGTCTGGTGGCCAGCCTTCCTCACGCCAGGAGCCCCTGTCAGTTCTTGTCTCCTCTGTTAAGCTAAAGGAAGTCACAGGAAGGGAAAAAGGTTGCTCCCATGGGTGCACCCTGGTCTTTAAAAGATTTTTCTCTCCCTCCTTCCTTTCCCCTTCCAACTCCTCCCACCCCCTCATTCTCTCTCCACAATGCACACACCCACAAGCACACGCAGCGCGCACGCACTCCTCAAACCCTTAATACTTCTGTCACCTTCAGTTCATATACATGACCAATTCAGGACTGACCTTAAAACCAAAGCGACGGGTTAATAGTTGTGAGATCGAGAAGGTTTCCTGGGGAGGGGAGGAGATGGGAGGCTGAAGAAAACCCTCTCGGTCCTGCCTGGGAGCTTTAAAGACATTTCATTTGCCTGTGGCAAGGTCAGCATCTGGGCCAGCCCGAGGAGCGTCTCAGCTGCCAGACCACGTGGCCCCTGGATCTTGCAAGCACAGTTTCTGGACCTCACCCCAATCCGGAACCTCCGTTCTCAGGTGAGCCCAGCAGGGAGAGTTCTGGGTGGCCACCGGGAGGCAGCTTTGGTGAAGGGCATGGTCACCTCTGCCTGAGTTTGTCAGTAGCTCAACGCATGACCCTGGTATGAACAAAACCAGGCGGCTGTCTGGCCACGTACCCTACACCCACTAAACTGGGTGAATTATTTTTCCACAGCTCACCCTGATTTCATACAGAAAATTCCATGCGGGTTTCTTTTATATATATATATACATATACATATATATATTTATATATATATATACATACACATATATATATACTTTATATATATATGTAAATGTGTATATTCATATGTACACATATACATATATTCACACTCACACATACACACACCGAAGTATACACACGTTTCCGCAGAAAGAAGTCCTGCCACAATTTGGCTTTTTCGGGACTGTGAAATTGACAACACAGTATCTTATTCCACCAATCCCAGAAAATCAAGAGTGGTGCTTTTTAAAAAATGCAATTCCAAAATCCACTGCCTTTCTTCCTTTTTAAAAAAAAGGTTAACAAAACTTTTCTTCCAAAGTCGAGAGACTTAATTCCATTTGATTGCACCTCTGCAAACGTGTAAAAAATTTTGAAGTAGACTAGAAAATGATGCCATGGTATGGCTGCATGTCACTGTTCCAACGTCACCACCTCCACAGCCTGGCCGTCCATAGTGACTGCGCTGTCCGATATCCTGGTGGTCACAGGGGCCATGGCCACCTGCACCGGCCCGTTACCCTGGGCGAGGCTGGTTACCACAGTCTGGTACATGCTCACAGGGATCTGGACCAGTCCTGGGGAGACAAGGGGAGACCGTTAGTGCCGGGCATAGGTTCCCAGATGATGGCTGGACAGGGCAATCAGCTCCAGCCCTTGGGGTACCACTGTCTGCAGCCGCAGGTAACTGCATACCCACTGTCCAGGCACAAATACATCCCTTTCCCCACCCCATTTTAATTCTTTAAAACAGACTATCAGGAAAGAGAATGTGGAGAAGTTGTAAAAACATGCCTCAGAACAGGGCCGCCCCAATGTGCCAAGAGATGACCCCACCTGCCTGCCTCTCTCCAACTTTAGGAGGCTCGCACAGACCCCTCAGGGACGAATTCTCCTCCCAACAAGCCTGTCTCTTCTGACTGCCCTCCTCTCTAGGAGGAGCCACCACTCATGTTCTTGGATATTCTGCTACACTGACTTCTTCAACCCTCTTTCTGCCTATGCTCAAGTTTCTCTCAGCTTGAAAAAACTTCACCCTTAAACTTAGCCTGGCTTCTGGCCATTGTCCCTCTCCTCTGGGTCAGCTTTTTTTTTTTTCTAAAGCCTAGGTCATTAGTTTTCTGATTTTAGATTTCATAGACCAGTAGAAATTTAAATACATTCTGGGGTCAACTTAAAAAAAAAAATCCCAACTACCTCCTAATATCACTATTATTTCACAGTAAAAAGAAGTGTTTAGTAGAAAGAGAGAAGGAAGTGAATAATTTCAGAAAAGGGCAGTCCTTCCAAAGAAAGGAAAACTGACAATTTTATATGACATATTAAAAAAAAAAAAGAATTTCCAATTAAATAAGACAGAATAAATGCACATATAAAATTCTTCTTCCTCATAAAACAAAAATTATAGTGAAGGAGAAAAAAAGAGATATGAATGAGAGATGGCAATATATTGGGTTGGCCAAAAAGTTGACTTGGGTTTTTAAATAGCATCTTAGGGAAAACACAAACTTTTGGGCCAACCCAGTATATTTCTGGGAGATGCAAAGCATACATAAAGTGGTTCTGACATTAAAGAAGGGGAAGCTGCACGTCCTGTGTCCTGGAGTTCTCAGGGCATGGAGGCTCAGCTACTGCAGATTGAGAGGAAGAAGTGAAAGACAGGAGTTAGCTGACAGTTTGTATTCAACTGACTGGACCAGTAGGTCCTACCAATCCCAACACCCAGGCCTTTGTTGGCCAGACACCTGAAGTTCATCCACTGTATTGAGAAGCTGACCTGGAGAAGTCCCAGGGAAGATCTATGAGGTATCTGGTGGGTGGGCAGGGGAGGGGTCGGGGGTGTGCAGACAATGAAAGATCTGCCCTGCAGTCCTCATACTCACCACCCCGAGCCCTGCAGGCCACCCCGCTCTGCCCTGCACAGCCCAGCAGCTGTGTTTCAGTGCCTCACTCTTAAGGAACAGAGGCGACACACAACGTGGGAAGCAGAAACAAAAACAAATGGCCCTAAACTCTAATATCTTCAGAGACAGAAAAGATTTGTATCATACAAACGGATACTTTTATTAAAATTAGAGAAAATTTGTTAAAGAAATCAAATAGATGAAATACATTCCACAGAAAGATGAGACGGTAAAGTCAAGGAAATCTTCCAGAGAGCAGAAGAGATTAAAAGATGGAAAGTAGGAGACCTTAAGAGGTCCAATCTCTGATAAAAAAGATTTCTAGAGACTAGAAAAAACACAAGGTAGGAAATTATCAGACACATTGCAAGTAAATCCCTAGAACTGAAAAACATGAGTTTCAGATTGAAAAGGCCCCTTAGATACCCAGCAGAACAGAAGAAAAAAGATCTGGATGCTAAGACACAGCTTTGTAAAATTTCAGAACACTAAGGATAAAGCAGAGGTCCCAAAGGATTTGAGAAAGGGTAAAAAAAAAAGTCACATACAAAGAACTGGAAATCGTTATTGGATTTCTCAAAAGCAAGCCTGGAGGCTAGATGATGATGGAGCAGTGGCTTCAAACCTCTGAGAGAAAATGCTTTCAGCCTAGAATTCTCTCTCCAGCCCATGAAATGACACCCACGCCAATTAAGTGTGGGGACAGAATAAACACCTCCTTAGACTTGTAAGGGCTGCAAAAGCCGGCTACCTGTGCACACTTTCTTTGGAAGCTCTGAAGGTTGTTCCCCAAAGAAATGAGACAGGAAAACTTAAGAAATAAGTGGCTGTGGGGTCCAGGAGACAGAGAACCCACTGTAGGGAGCTTGGGGACAGGAGGAAGGCCCAGGACGGGGGCTGTGCAGTACGTCTGGAGGACACAGGGGATGTGGCATGAGCTTGTGGGATAGAGTACCTCGAGGGGTCTTCCAGAATTGGGTAGAACCGGTGATTACTCCTTAAAAAGTAGAAGAAAAAAAAAGCAAGGATTAACCATACCCACTCGTCGTGGCAGTGAACAAGTTTTACCTTTATAAAAATTTTATGTTTATAACAATATAAACATAGAAACTGAGTTATTGAAAATTGTGATAATGTCTCAACTCAAGAAATAATATGACTATTATTTAGAATAATACACATAAATACCAGAAAAAAAAACATGGAGTGTTGCCTCTGAGGTACATATATATATATATATATATATATTTTTTTTTTTTTTTTAAAGGCCTTTTAGTTCTTTTTGTCATTTAAAACTGTGTATCACTTTGATGAAAATAAAAATTAATTATAAAAAGGGATGTTTTACCTGCATATTTCCTAATGCAAAAAAAAAATATCAAACATAAAATAACATGTCAATTTTACAACGTTAAATTGTATCTAATTGTTTTCCAGGGATAACTGTTGACAGTTTGGAAATAAGTATTTGTTTATGCTTCCCTGGTGGCTCAGACCAATGCAGAAGACCTGGGTTTGATCTTTGGGTTGAGAAGATCCCCTGGAGAAGGGAATGGCTACCCACTCCAGTATTCTGGCCTGGAGAATCCCATGGACAGAGGAGCCTGGAGGGCTACAGTCCGTGGGGTCACAAAGAGTTGGACACGACTGAGCGACAAACACAATACAACACCATAACATTTAATGATGCAACCTGAAATGAGGCTAAATGTTCTGTTTTGTAACGTTTTTAGGATTCCAGGCTTACCCTGCTATGTGTTAATGAGAATGGAAGGCATGGCCCACAGTCCTCACACTGAGATGCTGGGGCCTGAAAGGGGAAGGAGGGGGCCAGCTTCAGAAGGCTGTTGGGTTCAATGTTTTTCACCTAGACCTTTGCAAACGGCTTTCACATCTCTCTAGTCAGTTCCTTTTTCCATTCACTCCTTTCTGCCGCCCAAGTTATCTTTCTGTAACATGTCATTTCCCAAGCTCAAACTTTTCAAATTCCCTGATGCTAGTTAAAAGGTTCCCAAAGCCTATAGTAAAGTTCAAATGTTGGGCCTGGCATTCAGGACTCTTATGATTTGTCCAGCCTTACTTCCCTTACAGCCTCGATTCCCTGTGCTCTGGGCATCACCCTGGACTATTCTCAATTCTCCAACACATTGGTAACCTTCCTTTCTCTGGGCCTTTGCTCAAGCTGTTTGCTACCTGGAATTCCCTTACTGCCCACACCTTCCCCTTTAAAACCCTCCTCTTGGAAGCCTATCCCAGCTCTAGTCAATACTGAGAGCAGCCTCCTTGGGATTCTCAGTAAGCACTGGACAGGAGGATATAATCTGGTAGGTCTGGCTAATGCATGTAGATAGGTCTTCCCCATCTACCTAGATTGAGGGCTCCTTCAAGGTCAGGCCTGGCTCTGGTTCATGTTTAGTATGAGGTACAAGGTATACCAAATATTGGCATCAGCATAGCCTCAAGGGCAGCAGGTCAAGGGATTTTATTGCAGGACCTAACCAACGTGTGGCTGGGCTCTAGTCCCTGGCATCTAGACTGCAGTAATGGGCCTGAGTATATGTGAATATGTGAAGACCAAGACCCCCTTCCATCATCCTGATCTCCATTATCACTTTCATCCTGTCTTCTGGTCAAAACAGACAAAGTTAATGAAGTAACGTTTTTTGCCAAATGCCCTGTGGCAAAACCAGGACACTTCCAAAGAACCCTCATGCTGCTGCTGCTGCTAAGTCGCTTCAGTCATGTCCAACTGTGTGTGACCCCATAGATGGCAGCCCACCAGGCTCCCCCATCCCTGGGATTCTCCAGGCAAGAACACTGGAGTGGGTTGCCATTTTCTTCTCCAATGTATGAAAGTGAAAAGTGAAAGTGAAGTCGCTCAGTCATGTCTGACTCTGAGCAACCCCATGGACTGCAGCCCACCAGGCTCCTCCGTCTATGGGATTCTCCAGGCAAGAACACCTGAGTGGGTTGCCATTTCCTTCTCCAATGTATGAAAGTGAAAAGTGAAAGTGAAGTCGCTCAGTCATGTCTGACTCTGAGCAACCCCATGGACTGCAGCCTACCAGGCTCCTCTGTCCATGGGATTCTCCAGGCAAGAGTACTGTTAGCAAACAGCAACCAAAACCAGAAGCAAAGATCAGTCTTATTTCACTGTTCTTGCTTCTGAGACTGATTCATTCAAAAGCTCTAAGCTGGGATAACAAGTTACAAACTTTACAAATACACGGAATACTGTGAGTGGGACCTTCTTACTGACTACGAGCAATGGTCCTGGGTCAGTGCTGGGATGGAGAGAAGCTGGAAGAATTGTTAGAATTAAATCTCTTTCTTACTGGTTTATGATGTGTTTGGGTTACCTATGATATGGGTCCATGTCCCACACTGTTGTTGAAACACTTTTTAGTATCATGGAAGATTTGCCCTAAAATAAAATGGAAAAGGGTTCAAATGCAGAAATTCAAACTAGCTGACACTGCTATAACCGGAATAATCTTTTGAACACAAACTGGTTTTGTTCTCCTCTTTTACAACTCTTCACTGGTTTCCAATGGCCCATGGAATATAAAGTCCAAATCCCTTTGCAGGTATTTCAGCCTTTCACATCAGCCCGTCGCTCAGTTAGTTCAGCCTGGTGATACGTGAATCTCCACCCACTGTACATTCCAGGAAGGTGAACGACTTGATTGAGGCTCTTTCCACACCTGCCACAATGGTGTGCACACTTTCTGACTCCTGCCTGGAATGACTGTTGGCTTGTTCCTTGAATGGGCTTCTATTCTTCCTTCAGCTGCAGTCTCTCCTCCTCCTGTCTGAGCTCCTCTTCTCCCAAGGGTCCACAGCACTTTGCACTGGTCTCCATGGAGGAGGTGATGGTCATATACTTTATCACTGGTTACTTGTCTTATGTCCAGGGAAACTGTAAATTCCTTAAGGGAGAGATGGAATCTCCGTATTTGAGCCCCTAGCAATGAGCAGGTGTTTTCTACACAGTTGAATGAAACCTGCCTTCCGAGATTGCACAGGTATCTACCTTCCCCCCAACCCCGGGACAGAATGATTGACGTGGGTGAGCCTTCAGGTGATTAGGAAGTTTCCAGAAAAAGCAATACAGAAACAACTCCATTCAAAGCTCATCCAAATAAAACCATTTTAAAAGACCTCATATTCTGTACTTCACAGCTTGGGAAGGAGTCAATTTGGCCTTTAACAACTGGGTGATGACTCCCACACAAAGCCGTCTCGAGAGTGAATGACTAGTGACAGCGACTTCATATCTAAAAAGCTTCTTGGAGAAATCCCATATACAGGGCATTTCATAACCTCGGATACCTTGAAACCCAAGGCGTTACTCTCTACACACAGTTTCAGTCTGCCTCCACCTTAAATAAGTGCATTACCATCCCACTGTGAGGGTTTTAGAATCTCACACATGCAGCCATTTTGACATGAGATTAGATTAAATCATCTCAGTGTCTCTGACCTAGCAGCCTTTATGTCCATGGCAAGGAAAGGGGGAGGGGGCTAGAGGCTTGGAAACCCAGCGCGCACTAAATCGGCTGGCTGCCCTTGCAAGAGAGATGATTAAATGCTGAGGTTCAGTAATCAGGCCAGGATTGTCCCTGCATCTGCTCAGCCTGCCCCTGATTAGCCCTAATCTAGAAGGCGTATGTTAATCTCAGCTTGTATTCTGGGTCATTTTGATTGATTAAGCAACAGGAAGCCTTTCCCATTCTACATTAGGGACTTGAAGTTCTCCTTTTTGTTTTTCACAGAGACCCTGCACAACCCTAGTAAGAAAGCTCTCCTGGCATTTGTACAGTGCTTTTCAAAGTCTTCTCACCCCCACTGCACAGCACTCGCTTCCTGCTGAGACTCTGGAGCAGCAGGCAGGGCAGGTATTCTTCCCTTTCACAAATGATAGGCAAGTACTGTTGGGAGAACCATGGACTTACCATAAAAGCACACACTTATAAAAACCTGGAACTTTTAGTACCCCAATCTCGGGTACCTCATCTTTCAAAGCTGTAAGAAACCATAGAGTTCTTCAGTTTAGAAAATCTAATCCCCCCTTTTCTTTAAATTCCAAAGCATATGGGTAAAAAGTTTATTTAAACAAAACAAAACATGGACTGAGGGAGACTGAGTGACCGAGCCGGTGGTAAGGCAAGGCAGCTGGGAGGCACCGGCAAGCCTTTACCATTGACCACTACAGCCAGCAGGGACCTGGAAGAGAGAGGACAGTCCCTTTTGGGCTCACTGCTGCCTCTCCTCTCAGGCTTCTTGGTAAGGTTTACAGAATAGGCAAAAATGGAAAAAGAGGCCAAAAGAGACTTGGGAACTTCAGGTCCCAGTGCAAGGATTTCCTTGGCCAATAGCAGTCAGCCCCCAAATCCTGGAGGAACTGCTGGCCCCAGAACAGAAAGAGGAGTCCTGACCCTGCTCTATTTTTCTACCAGTTGGGTATCATTCTTGAGCCCAAATGGTCAAACACGCTCCTCCCATCTTAACAAATGGCAATTACATTCTTTTAGTTGCTCAGGCCCAAAACTTGGAAGTCAGGCCATCTCTGACTTCTCACGCAATTCATCAGCAAATTCTCTCGTTTCAAAGATAAACCCAGAACACAGCCACCATCGGCCGCTGATCCCCTGGGTGAACTCCTATCCTCTCTTGCTTGGACTACGTGTTAGCTTCCGCCACATTGCCCTGTGTCAGCCCTGGCTCCAATGCACTCTCTGCTCCCCAGACAGAAGCCAGAGGGATCTTCTAAAACTTCCACACGATGGACATGGGGACACACATTCTGAAAATTCAGATATTTGCTTTTCCTTGGTTTCTGCAAAACGGGTTCTGCAGTGCTCTTTCTCTGAACGTGTCACCAGGGGAGGCTTTGTGGTAGACCATGGGCGCCAGCGAGAGTAACTTGAAGGTTAGGGTCACTGCCCTGCACACTCTGGATTCATCATTCATGAGCTGATCTACTCTATTCCTGGCCTCTTCTGAGGTAATGAGTTCCATCACTAACCTACCACGTGATGCATCTCTCTCTCTCACACACACACATGCATATAACTGGAATTTATTTACTGACGGGAATTCATTTATGGCACCCCACTCCAGTACTCTTGCCTGGAAAATCCCATGGGCGGAGGAGCCTGGTAGGCTGCAGTCCATGGGGTCGGTAAGAGTTGGACACGACTGAGCGACTTCACTCTCACTTTTCACTTTTGTGCATTGGAAAAGGAAATGGCAACCCACTCCAGTATTCTTGCCTGGAGAATCCCAAGGACAGGGGAGCCTGGTGGGCTGCCGTCTATGGGGCAGCACAGAATCGGACATGACTGAAGCGACTTAGGAGCAGCAGCAGCGTTTTGAGATCTGATGAATAAGTCTATACATCACAGTTAGCTAAATCTTGAGATATTGTTTGACAACAGCTACTCCAACTCCCCCCGCCTTTTTAGTGGCTCCCTACTAAGGGAGAATCAAGTCCAAATAGCTAATAGATGAGGGATTATATCAGCCTTTCCCACAAATACTCTACCTTATGCCTTTATCACAACTGTTCCTGTCTCCTCAGTATACCCTAGCCACCACATATATTTACTCAGGCAGGTCTCTCTGCCTAGAATTACCCCTGCCAACCTACGTCCTGTTCTTTCCCTGTCTTTCAGGGGTTCCTCCAGACAGAACAGCCTACCAGGTTCTCTCCTTCCAGGGATTTTATTGCTTCACCACTCATTTGGCACCAGATCTGTGCTAACCTGTTCCCAAATAGCTACTGTTTTTCTCTATACAAACACTACTTACTTAGATCTTGGCAGGATGATGTTCTTGAACAGTGAGCAACTTGAACACAGTAGACGTTAATACCTGAATATGACAATTGATCACATTCTTCATGATTTTCAGAAACTTGATTACATTCCCCTTAGCTTTGGTCTCTGTGGCCCGAAGCCTTTTACTTCGTTTTGGAATGAGTACCGTTGTCCCCACAACACTCTTAAGGCAGCAGCCAAGTGCTGTATGGCAGTTCAGGTGCATTTGATGTGAAGGTGGAACAGGCGCTTGTATTTCCATTAGCTTCCCAGTCAGAAAGAATCCTGCCTCTGCCACTTACAGGCTTAGGAAGTCTCACTTTCCTCCTACATAAAATGGTAATTCCTAATATTCTCAGGGTTGTTGAGAACTAGATGTGCTGACGTGGGTAGAGTCTGGCACAGTGCCTGGCACACAGTAGGTGAACACTGTCAGCTGCTTTCCCAGATGACTTGGAATGAGAGGTCTGATGAAGCCTGGCTGGGGTCACAGATGTTAGACTACAGCTCTCAGGAAGCAGAAAGGAAAGCAGAGACAGTGCAGATCTCCTTTCAGCTGCGATTTGCTCCTGCCAGGAAGCACATCATTTGCCAAAGGCCTTCAAAGATGTAAAGATTAGAGATAAAAGCCATGAAATCAGGGCAGATGGACTGGTGGGCTGCTTCCTTTCTGAATGCAGCGATGGTCAGCACAGGCACTGGAACCACATGATGACATATATGAAATAGCTGTCGATTTGGTATAGCAGTAAAGACACAACCTAGGCTAAACCACTAATCAATATTAAGAATGTTAACTATATGATCAGGGACAGTATGATATGATGTCACCATGCCGATAAACTTCTAAACCCCAAAACTAATGGCACACGCTGGAGCCCAGCAGAGCTCAGAGTTGCAAGCCTAGTCAGGGTCACCCAGAACCACAGGCTGCCCTCCCCCCACCCCACGCCACGACAAGACAGAACGGGACAGACAGCCTGAGGAAGAATGGGCCTTTCATGTGCTCTCACAATCTGGGAAACCTTTGGGAATTGTTGTTTGCTGTAACTGAACCTTTCAGCCCAAAGGCCTTCCTAGTTGGTCATGGAAATATCTTTTAGTTTGGGAAAAAATATTGATGGTTGTGAGAGAAAAGTAGCTAAACAAATAAATTATCAAGTAAATGTAACAGTTGGTGAAAGAGCAATAATTCTTAAAGCTGAAAGGAAAAATTCGCAATGTAATGCTTTCTGTGGTTTATGCATAAGAAAGTGAACTGTATGTATTAGGAAAATGCTGGCTTAAATGGGGAACCTGTGACTGTGACTGGAAAGGAGAGGAATAAATAAGAAAGTGAAATCATCTATTGTTATTACCTAAGTTACTTCTGCAGTTTTTAAAGAGCCATCAAAAATATCTATAAGTGTCCTTAGGGAGGACAGGAAGGAGGGAAGTCCTTTAAAAAATCTTATCTCCAGGCCTGGAAAGAAGTTACATCAGTGCCTGACATCTAAGAAAAGCCACTATTATATGAAGAAAAATAGGCATGGTGTGTCCTGGCATAGAGATGGGAGAACATGACGGAAAACCAGGTAAAGAAGCTAGTAGGCAGGCAGCAGGCAGATAAACAGGCCAAGAAACACAAACAAGGACCACATGGAAAGAGGACAGATGAGGGCAAGAAAATGAAGGTCATGAAAAGAACAATGATATCAAATGAAAAGGAGAGCCAGGTAATCCTCATAATAGTAAGACAAGGGAGAAATAGAAAAAGCATTTCTCTCTCAGTGGTTCTGTTTCTGTTATATTAGCTGCTCTTGGGACATTTAATCTTCCTTTTCCGTGTTTTTAAAGTCCATGGCTTTTGAGGGCATTTGAGGGATTTATGGATTAAAATATGTATTACATCTGGCAAGTACTGAATATTCTCATGAAGCCATAGCAGACTCAGAGGTACCCTGGTGTAACAGGCACTCCTCAGCACCCAAGATTTCTCTCCTCTGACCAGACCATCTCAACCTGCTCTTGGAAAAACCACTTTCTGGAATAACTTCCATAGCAGTGGCCTTTTCTGGGTAGGGCAGTTTCACTGTGTCCTTAATCTTGATTTTGAAGACCACAAGAAAATTGTCTTGCCTGCATCCCACAAGCCAAACGTTAAGAGTGAATTCACTTTTACTTTATTAGTGAATGTATTTCAAAACATAATTTGGAGATATAATTTTACCTTTCCCTCTTGAAATTACTAGAGTCCCCAGGAACACGAACGAAATCAGGGTTTTGTCCTTTAGTGTTCAGAATCACCATGGGCTACATCCTGGAGACTGAAATCCCAATGGAAGACTGAACAAGCTGACTCTGATCCATGCTGTTCTGACCAAGAGGGCTTTAAACCAAAAATGGCAGGAGAGAAAAGTGTTGAAAGCTTGCAGGACATGTAGGTACTCAGGAGGATGTCTGATCAGAGATGCACGGAGAAGGGCAGGAGCACTCTAGTAAAGTTCCAGAGACCACTGGAAGGGGATGGGGAAACACTCCACATCTCCAGTCTGTGTAGTAGAGAAGGTGTGAACAGTACGTAAAGAGTTGGTATTTTCAAACATTAAATACAGCCCATCTGACAGAAACCTTAGGAGAAAGTTACCAAGCTGTTTACCAAGAGTTTGCAATAGTCGGGTGTAGAAATGGACCAATCAGGAGACCAATCGGTCTTCTTACCTAGAGTTAAGAATGGAGATTTATTTTTCTGTTATTATGTTCAAAATTTTTATTACAGAAAATTTCAAATAGGCACAAAAGGAGAGAGACTAGTGTAAGGACTCCCACCCCCTGTGCCTACCACCCAGCCCTTGCCTCCTCCATCTGAACAAGGACAGACTGAGGCAAAAATCTGCCAAAGGTGCTCTCCAGATTTTTCAATGCCTCACTTAGCCCAATCTTAGAGCATCATTTAGGGGTTTCCCTGATGGCTCAGATGGTAAAGAATCCACTTGCAGGAGACCCAGGCTTGATCCCTCGGTCAGGAAGATCCCCTGGAGAAGGGAATGGCTACCTACTTCAGTATTCCTGCCTGGAGAATTTCATAAACAAAGGAGCCTGGTGGGCTATAGTCTATGGGGTCGCAGAGTCAGACATGACTGAGTGCCTCAGCAAAATTTGCTTTAGACAATATCAGACACCTAAAGACAGCAGATTAGAGGTGGAAAGAAACAGTTAAGGGGTCAGACGATCACAAAGAAAGAAATCTATCTTATAAACTTCATTTAAATTGAGTATTATTCCATCTTTCCTCTGGACTGTAGTTAGCATAACCAAACTGTTAATGGGGACAAGTTCTTTATAAAAGAATTCCAGCTAATAAAGGCAGAGGAATGATAACACTAGAGAAATCACTAGTTTGAAACTTTTAGTGAAATAATGGATCTACATAATATCATTAATGGTTACTAAAGCCACTGGGGCTTCCCTGATAACTCACCTAGTGAAGAATCCGCCTGCAATGCAGGAGACCCCGGTTCAATTTCTGGGTTAGGAAGATCCCCTGAAGAAGAGATAAGCTACCCACTCCAGTGTTTTTGGGCTTCCCTGGTGGCTCAAGACCATTAGGTGACCAGGTGATGAGGACTGTAGAATAAAGGAATGCCACCACCCCATGCAGGCTGCAGTGCCTGGAAGGGTAGCCTTTTAAGTCTACCCTCCAGCCACTTCCTTCTTTCCACAAAGATGAAGCCCCTGTGGCCTGTTCAGCATCCACTCGCAACAGGCAATTTGCCATACAGAGGCCTGACAATGACACAGAACTTTTCAAAAGCACTGGGCAAAAAGGGCCACCAGAAAGGGCAGCAGCAGGAAGTCTGCTTCCCATGCACACCTGTGCCTGGGGTACAGAGGTGTCTCTGACATCTACCCATGGGGTTTACAGATTCCTTTGGGAAATGTGCCAGCACACTGAGTGCTAATGATGCCCATGATATAAAGGTAGATCTTTCGAGTCCCCTCTTAGTTGAACCAAAGGAAGCATGGGTCATTTCCTCCACAGTGCCCCCGCTAAACTCTGATTTCATGATGTGCTTTTCTTGTCACAGACTTATTTTCTAATCATGTCTTCTTTAAGCTAACATGAAAACTAATTTGTATTTCTTAAGTATGCAGCAGCTGGGCAGGGGGTGGAAGAGATGGTTCAGGCTTTACCCTGGCTTGCTTAGAGACACTGTCCAAGGATTTAAAATGTGCCATGAGTGATTTGCATGACAAATATTGTGTGTATGGCAACTAAGAATTGACTATATTTACATTTATAAAACCAAAAGGGCCATTTCTGTTTCATAGGGCTGCTATGAGGATAAGTAACATTATATTTAAATAATTTAAGTTCTTGAGAAAAGAGATATTGTCTAAATTTGAGGTAGTATGGGTGGCTCACACGGTGAAGAATCTACCCACAATACAGGAGACCTGGGTTCGATCCCTGGGTTGGGAAGATCCCCTGGAGAAGGGAATAGCAATCCACTCCAGTACTCTTGCCTGGAGAATTCCATGGACAGAGGAGCCTGGTGGGCTACAGTCCATGGGATCGCAAAGAGTCAGACACGACTGAGCGACTAACATACATACACATCGTTATTTCATAAAGGTTTTCTCCCAGGAGTCAAAGCCACCATGTAGTAGCTAACAGAGACGGACATATGGAAGAAACAAGCTTAAAGGTCTGCCCTTACTCCCCAGACTTGCTGAAAATGGAAGATGCCACCAGCTCAGTGCTCAACCCCCAGGAATATTGTCCACACCCCACATTGTACACAAAATGAACAATCCATATACACACTCTCGGCCTCCAAGTGTTCACATGCCTTCTTGTCAATGAGAAGCTCTGTTTAATGAGAAAAGAACTCTTCAGGCAAACAGTGGGGCTGTGAAAGCTGAAGGAAGGGAAGGCCAGGGAGCAGGTCAGCTATAAGTAGACATTCTGAACATTAAAGTCTTTTCTCATAGTTTCAATACATTTTTAATATCACTATTATTACTGTTTTGTGAGAAGTTGGAGGGGCTGAAGAAAGGACACAAGATTCTTGGAGGAAAAATAATTTTAAGGTGAAAAGACAAAGATCATAGTCAAGAAACACCATTGGAAGCTGATCCAAAAATAATCAGGCAAGTTTCCTTTTCTCCTTCCAGCAAGGCTGAAATATTGGGGTGGCCAAAAAGTTTGTTCAGGTTTTTTCCCTAAGTCCAAGGCTCACTTGAGCAGTCAAGGCATTTCAGGAGGTTCAGACCAATCTCTAAACAGTCCTGTCCCTGAGAACTCACTGTGAAGCAGGGCACAGTGTACCTGTGAGCACCTGAAACGTAGCTAGTGTAATTGAGGAGCTGAGTCTTTAATTTTATTTGATTTTAATTAATTTCAGTTTATAAAGGGCTAGAGCAAGGCTCTAAAACCTTCCCAGAGCTTTCAGTGAGCCAACTCCACACCTTAAGCGTGCTTCAACTGCATACACACTGCAGAACATGCTAAGAGTTACTTTTGTTTAGATGGAAACTCAATCTGAAATTAGACACTCTGCATTCACCTAAAATATATTTTCCTGGCATTTCCCTTATTTACATCATAGCTTTTTTTTTTACTGCCCGACTCCATCAACTTATTTTAACATATCCTACCTCCTGGGTGCCCAGGTGAGAAACTCTGCCAGCACTGGAGAGTACTGCAGTAGAGCTATACATTAGGGCACTACAAGCAGCAGGGGAGGCTGGGTTGGGCACAGTCAGAGAACTGCTGGCCGCCTCGGTGAGCCAATCTGATAGCAGGTCTTTGTAGTCTCACTCAGAGCAGTGTCTCAGCTTCCATATTGAGACCCCTTCAATGATTCTCAGATCCATTTGCTAGCTTTACAACAGAAAAGATGTTTCTATCAATTTTACTTTTGAAAACCCCATTTAGACTCTGAAAATCTCTAAATTGGGGCCTTTCTAATAATGAAGATTTGGTATAATTATAATGTCACAGGCAATCGTGCTGACAAAGCAAAACCAGTATGTCTCCTTGCTGGGCCTTTGCTCTCAAGTCTGACCAACGGGAGGAGAAAAGAGGCTTTGTCAGGAGCAGATGTACAGTGGGAGGCCCCGGGAAAGCAGATCTGGTGAATGAAGCAGGTGCCACTTAGACATTCACTTTACTGACTCCAACCACAACCTTCCTTTCATTTGATATCCTGCTCTTGGCAGGAGGATGGGGAAAGAGCATCACACAAAGAGGAAGCATGTTTATCCTGTTTAGATTACTGCTCTGCTAGGCTGCTGCTGCTGCTAGGTTCTGCACATTCGCTCTTTATTAAGCAAATGGTAGAGCTGAGAAGTGAATCCCTGTATTTACACAGGTAATCTGAGAGCCAGAAGGGCCCCAAAACCATAGTGGCTGTGATGTGCAGGCTATCAGAGTTAGAAACAGTGTGCTGACATTCCTTCAAAATCATAATGCAAGCACAAATAAAAAGAGGCAAGTACCCTTAACTAAGAACCTTAAAAACTTTATAAGAATTTCTCCTGTTATGATAATCTAGTTCTTGTGTGAACAGTGATTAATCCCCCTCTTACATGCTTAATTAAAACTGCTTTTTCATCCACATACTGAATAGTAATGATTCCAATTAAACTTGTCCAATTATGGCTCTAGATTTGGTATGCAAAAAAAAAAAAATCCCTTTACAGAATATTACCTGCAATGACAGGCACCAAGATTCTGTCTTGGTTACAAGGAGCTGGAATCATCTAAGACCAGAATCTGTCTTTCGAATACAAAGACTCAGAAAGATCTGGGGACCTAAAGGGAAGGAGAATGAGATAACGAAACATGTAACTTGGCCTTGAGGACGCTGGAGGTGGAGAGGATGCCGTGGTCAGTGGTGTCTGTCTGCCAGATGGTGGGTACCTTCTCGGCAATCTCTGCCCTGAAGCCCTGACCTGAGAGTCCTCTGCCCAGAACGCCCCTAACTTGTCAAGTTTCCCCAAGCTGAGAATACCAGACACAGACCAACCTGGCTTCACACGTGTGCTAATTCCCTCTGGGGTCCCAAGGAGCCAACTCAGCTTTCAATGTGAAAAACACCTCAAAGCATCTGAAGGACCTGGCCATGGCTCAGATGAGTACTAAGAATCGACACCAATGTATAGGGGTCATTTCATTGTAAAGGCCCTACCTTTCTCTGAAGGGCCTCAATTAGTAGCAATTCCTTATGTAAAATGATGAATGCCTGAGGCCACTCCAGTTTATGATGGTGTAGAGGAGATGACACATCCCCTTTGAACTTGCAGACTCTGCAAGGAGAAAGAGGACTCTAAACATCACAATACTTTCTTTTTCTTTGGTTGTGCCATGTAGCTTGTGGGATTTTAGTTCCCTGATCAGGGATTGAACCCAGGCCCTCGGCAGTGAGAGCACTGAGTGCTAACCACTGGACCAGCAGGGAATTCCCCACAGTGATACTTTCAAGAGGCAGTTCTGCTCCTTCTGAATGTATCCACAGGTCAGCATCTTTGCAGGAGACAAAGGTACCAAAGAACACCAAAACTAAAAACTCCTTGAGCTGTATAGGCAATGTCTGATGAGTGACAGAAAAGACTTGGTACTTTTGGAGAACTGGGTCTCAGTTTTGTCTGCCCCAGCATCCTCAGGGATACAATCTTTGTCTATTAATGCCAGAGGCTTTCTGAAGCAAGGATTCTCAGTGTGAGATTCACTTCCTTCTTCCAGCTCACTGTACCAGATCCTAAGACTGCATCCCAGAGGTGTTAAGAGTGAACCCTCTGAAGACTAAATCCCTTCCCATTCAATGTGAGTGTTTAATAACAGTAATAGTAGTAGTAGTAAACACTTACTGTATGCTCACAATGCCCCCCAAATTAGTGCCATCAATGTATATCTTGGGGGAATGGAGGGGGTGGAGATCAGGGTGTCAAAAAAACTGCTACTTCCCTCTGAGAGCTATTCTGGAAGGCATTTTGGACCTCAGATCATAATGAAGCGGGTGGGGAAGGAGGACAAACCTCTATGGTACGAAAGGGCTGGATGAGTAACGTACATGAGACATAGAACTGTAATCCTCTTTGGATTCTAGAATCAAGAGCGCCATCACACATCTCCACGTTCCCATTTCTCAGAAGCAGCCATGTTTCACTGTGAAATCTGGAATTCATCCAATGCTAATGGCTTCTTTCAGATTGTAACCCACAAGGCTCTGGATATTTCATCCTTTTGGGGGCCATGATATGTCCATTAGCATACCTGTGTTGAAGACGGCTGCAGCTGAGAAGAGGAATTTGCACTTGTGGATCATCCAAGTGGAAATGGGCAAGTGGCCTTGGTGTGAATAAAGGGACCAGAAAGTAAGTCTAGGTGTCGCCACTGCTTCCTGTCTCAGATTTTCCTGCTCAGGACTCTGCAGTGCACAAAAATAGGCCAGCTCTTCTTGCAACCCTCTGCCCAGCTGTTTACTGGCCGCGGATTACTGGAGTCACGTGGCAGGTTTTTTTTTTAGCAAAGCTTTGCTGTCTCTGAGCTGAGAAGGTCACTGGGAAGGAAGGCTTGTGATGCACTTCTGTCGCCCTCCCCTGTGCAGGGTGGCACAACCTGCCAGAAGGCCACAGTGCTTTCGCCGCGGTCTTCAGAGCAGCACTGTCCAGCAGTGGTGGGGATGCTGCGTATCTGTGTCCATTAGTAGTCACTAGCTGCATGTGGCTATCTAAACTTGAACGTGAATAAATTAAAAATAAATAAAAAAGTACCTCAGGTCACATATGGCTAACTGAGCACTTTGTGGCTAGTGTGACTGAATAACTGAATTTTAATTTTATTCAACTTCCATTTAAATTCAAACAGCTACATATAGCTAGTAGCTACTGTACGGGGGACTTTATTTTATTTTAACAGATTTTTGGCTGCACCATGCAGCTTGCAGGATCTTAGTTCCCTGACCAGGGATTCAGTCTGGGCACTGGCAATGACAGGGAGTCCTAACCACTGGATCACCAGGGAATTCCCAGGATATAACTTTAGATCTTGGGTTTTGACTCCATTTACTTGTTTGCTTCTCTTAAGACTCATCATGACACTGACTTCTAAAGTGAGCAACACATGGCTATGACCATTCCTCAAAACAAGCCTGAAAAACGTGAGCCACACCAAGTAACAGTTTGATCAGATACAGTAAAGATGATGATTTTCATCTGTTTTATACCGTCTTTACTTTCTTGGTTGACTGGATTGGCAAAATGGAGTGAAGTGGGGTGAAAGGAGCCTACAGAGGCAGTACAGAGTCCTGGAGATCTGGGTTTGGTTTCACCGTTCAGCAGCTGAGTGACCCTGGGCAAGTCCTAGGGTAGCTGCCTCTACAAAACAAGCCATAAGCTCTGTTCTACCCACCTTCCTGGGTGAAGGGAGGTCAGTGCAGAGTACTTACTTAGTCAACTGCAAGGTGGCAGTGGTAGGGCTAGTGGTAGGGGTGTTGATTAAAAAAAAAAAAGGAAAAGGAAAGAAGGTAGGAAGAAAAGAAAAAGATGAAGGCCCTAAATAATAATGTTTAATGCACACTGTCAAAAGGCAAATAAGGAGTGAAACTGAAATAGTTATTCTCCCAGTATGACATCTACCAACATGTTTCCCAGAATGAAAATGAATCATCTTAGGAGAAACGTTCAGTTCAGTCGCTCAGTTGTGTCCGACTCTTTGCGACCCCATGAATCGCAGCACGCCAGGCCTCCCTGTCCATCACCAACCCCTGGAGTTCACTCAGACTCACATCCATCGAGTCGGTGATGCCATCCAACCATCTCATCCTCTGTCGTCCCCTTCTCCTCCTGCCCCCAATCCCTCCCAGCATCAGAGTCTTTTCCAATGAGTCAACTCTTCGCACGAGGTGGCCAAAGTATTAGAGTTTCAGCTTTAGCATCAGTCCTTCCAAAGGACACCCAGGACTGGTCTCCTTTAGGATGGACTGGTTGGACCTCCTTGCAGTCCAAGGGACTCAAGAGTCTTCTCCAACACCACAGTTCAAAAGCATCAATTCTTCAGTGCTCAGCTTTCTTCGCAGTCCAACTCTCACATCCATACATGACCACTGGAAAAACCATAGCCTTGACTAGACGGAGAAATGTTAGCTGACTTAAATGGGGAAGCCCCTCTCTGCAGACAGTGTTTCTCAGGGTGGCCCTTGGAGGACACTGCGCAGGGTCCCACTCTGAGCTCTGCCCTGGCTGCTGCAGTTCCCCGGTGTGGAAGCAGCTTCCCAGGCAGCCCTAGTTCATGGGCTCAGCCTCACCGTTCTTTCTGAGCCACAGCTCAGAGCTCTCCTTATCTGTCCTAAGAAGTGATCGTCCCGGGTCTCTGAGTATGTCCCACACCCCTTCCATTTAAAGAAAGACTTGCGATTCTGAAGGGGAAAACAGCTGTATGACAGATGAATCTTCCTGTACTTTTTCTCACAGAACAGGCAATGCCTTGGCTTGGTCTGACTGACACCATCCTAACATCTTAGCTTCCCCTCAGGTCTCCTTGTCAGTGGAAAAGAGGGCCATTTACTTTACAGGATGGTGGCCTGAAAACCCACAGCTCCTGCTCTCAGGAGGCTTGAGGCTGAGGCTCTCACCTCACACACACAACCCTGGGGCTCAGGGGCTTACTGCTTCCAATCTAGGAGGCACTGAACTCCCCACTTTTTCATTCAAGGTACAGACAGTCTCACAGTGTCAAAGTAACAACAGTTATTTTAAAGCTATTATCATGCTTTATGGTGACTGAATATGCATATTTACAGTAAAACTTTACTTAATACAGTTTACTTATTTAAACTTTAAAATATTGAGGCAAAGAGTGATTTAGTGCACACAAGAATAGCATATCCGCATCTTTTGGAGGCTGCAACACTGACATATTTCCTAAGTTAATTAATACTTGCATCTTCACTGACTCTTCTGGGAACAAGTCCATATATTAATGGGTCCAGAAAACGAGGACCATAGGAAAAGGGAGAAGGTGAGATGTATTCTATAGTTGATCAAGATGAGCACTGGCACTTTATCTCTTACTCTTAAAGATGAGCTGGAACAAAAGGACATGCTGCAAATAATAATGGATGATGGTGGTGGTGATAATACAGAAAAAGTGAGGAAAAAAGTCACCCTTTGTGATGGAAGCTGAAATGCTGCTGGAAGAGAACAGCAGCCCTGGACCAAGGAAGGTGATATAACCGATTGCAGGAGCCATTAAACAACGTCACCTTCAATTTCCTTCACTCAAGGTTATAGAAAATACTCCCATATATTCCCATTTTTACAGTATTCAACTCTGGACCATAAATCCTTCAACTGTGTAAGGTAAGCACTGGGACCTGTCCTATAGACAGGAAAGCTGGGTCTGCTGAACAGTACTGTGCGCTCTGTACCACTTAATGTATTTGGGGGGATGCTTGCGAAGAAACTGATGCTGGCAGCTAATAATAATTTCACATTTATGAATGATGGATCTATGTGCCAAGCACTATGCTAAGTACTTCACAGGAATCTCTTTGTTTAATGCTCCAGACTACCTCATGGTAGTATTATCCTCCTAACTATATAGCTAAGGCTTAAGGAACTTGCCTGAGAGCACAGAGCTCGGCAGTGGTACAGCTTTCAGAGGACCCATCTAGGCCTGAAGGTCCTCCCACCTTCCCCGCCCTTCCTTTTATTCTCCATGCCACATCAGATACCCTCTGTGACCCTAGCCACAGTTTCTATGGTAGAGGTTCTTCATCTTGGTGGGGGGTGGGGAAATGGGAGCTCTCTCTGATCTACTTGCACATCTGATCAAAGCTGCAGATCCCAGATAAATATAAAACTTTTGTGCAGAATTTTTCACGATCCACAGATCCAAGTTAAGAATACCCTAAAGGTTTCTATAATACACATAAAGCAGGTTTCTACAGAAAGTTAACACACACATGTTGCCTGCTGCAGGTCCAGCTGGGCTGATCTCTTTATATAAGTACAGGATGGACCTTTCAGCCATCCTGTCTCACGTGGGAGGCCTTGCTGGATAGGAATGTGTGTTCTAATCTCTCATGCAAGGACCCCACTCAAAAGTCCTGCTGCCTTATCTGAACTCTATGTTACTGTCCTCATCCATCTACTCTTTTATCCCCTTTGCTAAAAATGCCAATTAAAAAAAAAAAAAGCATTCCAGTGATCATGGTTGAGATTAAATTCAACTGGGAAAACACATGCATATTTTTAAAAGTTTTTAAAAAGGCTAAAGAAAAACAAGGAGGTGAAAAAGGGATGACATGGTCAATGTGAAAGGAAGATCAAGGTTTTTTCCTCAAAGAATTTGAAAACTGATTTAGTGTCATCTGGCAGTTGGAATGGATAGTAGAATGTACATTTGTTTATAGTGCAGCAAGACTGAGCAGGGTCTTCAGGTTGTAAGAAACTATGTTGATGAATCTGGGGCAAGAGTCAACAGTAGCAAGGCTGTTGCCAGGGCCAGGCCAGAACAAAGAGGGGCATGTGGTACTGAAGAGAAATGAGAAGGGCTGCTCCTCTGTGCATAATGTAAATGCCTTGTAACAACCAGCTTCAGTGTTCAGAAGACCAGCCCTCCAGCCCACTTCTCCATGCCCCACTTCAGGGCATGGGGAAGGCAGCTGTCTCACGCAGGACAGCACGAGCAGGGGAAAGTCTCTGGGTGCTGGATAGTAGAGATGTACTTTACGAACACTTTGGGGAATGAAATCAAGGGCTGGAGGCAGAGCCAAAGGGAAGGCTGCAGTGAGCAGGAGGGGAAGCAGTGGGTCAGTCAACTTGCTCCAGGCAGAAATGTACACCCCCCCAAGCTCTTTCCCACATTCCCCAACCATACCACCTTGGTCTCTGTTTCCCTGGAGACAGGTGGGGAGACTGAAAGAGCCCGGGCACATACTGAAGGGCAGCAGGAGGGCTTGGGCAGAGGATTCTGAGGAAACAACTCTTCAACTGAGTTTACTTCCTTCTGACCATGATCTATGTCTCCCTAAACAAGCTCCCCTCATTCTAAACAGCACCCACCCAGGAATTCCTTGGTGGTCCAGTGGTTAGGACTCTGAGCGTTCACTGCTGGGCCCAGGTTTGCTCCCTGGTCAGGGAGCTAAGATTCACATTCTTACATAATGCCATATACCAAAATAAATTCAAGATTATTTTATAGTATTTAAATAAAAATTGAATCCATAGAACTGGAATGTAATTAGATATTGATCTGATTTGGGTGAAAGAGAAACAAGGAAACAAAAGTAAAAGTAACAGAAGTAAAATAAAAATGAACTGGGAAAAGCTTGCAACACACACAATAAAGGGATTATTTCTTTATATCTTTCTCCTACTGATTTGGAGAAACTCTTTATATATTAAAGACCTCAGTAGAAAAATGGGTGAAGAACACAAATAGACAAATACTAAAATATATATGTGTAGATAAAAACATGGAGAAAAAAGTAAAAATATCTTTCACTAATATTAAAAAATGCAAATTAAATAAAATTCAACTTATTGCCTACCAAATAGGTATACACATACAAAGTAAATTATGCTAATATCTAATGTTGGTGAGGAGTAACTAAGCAGGTTCTAAACAGTTCTGTTGGAAGTATTAGGAAGGATAAGCTATGTAGAGAGCAAAGATTCATAGGTGTGGGCAAGATTTTGTACTAAGATGAACACTATTATTTATGTTGTAAAAAATTACCAATAACCTAAATTATCGACAATAGGGGATTGATTATTATGATGGATAATATGATGATATATTAGCAAGTATTAAAGTGATCTTTTCAAAAAACATTTAGCCAGATGAAAGTGGTTAAGATATTTCAAAACAAGTTATAAAATAGTACAACATGATCCTAATTAGATTTAAAAAGTTATGAATGGGGTGGGGGAGGCTGTATTTTAAAAAACTCAACAAAAACAAAACCAAAACAAACCCTCAAAAAACATTCTGTAGTGGGATCATAGATGAGCTTTATAATCAGGACCAAAACAACCCCCCACCCCCTGCAAGAAAATGCTATGCTCCCCTTTTTTCCTGTGATATTATTAGAAAAGTGCCAACCATTTTAGGAAACACTGATCCTTTCTAAGCAACTCTGGTAAGAAGCTTGATGGACAACAGTTGAAGCAGATGATTCTCATTACCATTATTGATTAACCATGAACTTCAGTTATTTGTTTCGTTTTTTTCCCCCATCTAGATTTTTGTCATTTTGTTGTTGTTGTTGTTGTTGAAACAGGGAGGAAGATAAAAGATCTGAAGTGGTCCTGAAGTCCATTATTATTAGCAAAGGGGGTTCTAGGGTACAGAGGATGGTAGAGAGAAAGGAAACCAATGGGCAATTTAAAATTGTACAACCTCTTAAGGTGTGCTGTGGGGGTAAAGCAAGGGATAACTGTGTTAAAAAGAAAGAAAAGAAAAAGGCAAGGAAAGAACTCAACCAGAGCCCTTTCCCAGCCTTACACATTTTGAAGAGAAAGGCACCTGTGAAAACCTTTTAACTGAACCAAATCATGAAACACCATCATAAAAGACAAAAGACTCATTTATAACTATTTAAAATGAGAGAACACAAATGAAATAGAGTAATGCTAGTGCTTGAGTAGTCCTTTTAGTGTTGGGGTGGGACAGGATCCAGAAAAAAGGAGAAGGCTTCAGGTACAAGGTCTTTGTCAGGTCTGCCTTGATGCCACTGGCCTACACTGCCCTGGCCGTCTCGTGCTGGTTACTGTACTCTAGCAAGTTTCATACGCAGTGGTCCTCCATCCCTGGTAGTTCCATCCTAGAAGATGCTGAAATTCTTGCTTCAGGCCTGAACAGGCCAATATCCACACTGTTCTTATAAGAGTCATCTGCTAGTAGGATTTTTATTTAAGTCATGCTCTGGAATCTGGGATGTATTTTTTTCTCCCCAGTTATGTCTGTTACCAAATAGCAACTTGTTCTGCTATCATCTGGTTCTTCCTGATAACAATTCTTGATAATAAATTGGGTCTACTGGCAGATACCATAAGCTTGTCACCACAGAAGTGACAAACAATGCCAACATGACACAATCTGAAATAATGATGAAAAAAGAACCCTTAAAAGTCCAGACAGACAAATTAGTTGGTTAAATGAGAATAACTTGGTTCCAAGTCCCAGAGTAAATCCTACAGCACTCTGGGTAAAAATGTTAGAAGACAGAAGAAGGTGTATCAGAATTACTTGGGTCATATCCAATATTTGATTCATCTTCTGAATTGTCAAGGTATAGATGGCATGATGTGAGCCTTTGCCTAACATTAGTAGGATGTGGCACAACTCAATGGTCTGATTTGATGGCTGAATAGACATATCTACTTGGCGGGAGACCCAGAGAGTTCTTACACTTACCTATTAACTCCTCTATCTGAAAAGGTGAGCCTAGGGAGGACTACAAAGCAGTAGTAGGTAGAACTACAAAGCAGTCTCTTCTTGCTCAGACAGGTCAAGACCATTAGAAAGGATAACAATGTCTCCCATCAAATCCACACTGGGAAGTATTTTTAGCAGTTTCATAGTGAACAGGGGTAGTTCCCAGGTGGTACTAGTGGTAAAGAGCTCGCCTGACAATGCAGGAGATGTAAGTGATGTGGGTTTGATCCCTGGGTTAGGAAGATCCCCTACAGGAAATGGCAACCCACTCCAGTATTCTTGTCTGGAGAATCCCATGGACAGAGGAGCCTGGTGGGATATGGTCCATAGGGTCACAAAGAGTTGGACGCGACTGAGCATGCATGCACGCATAGTGAATAACAGTAATTGCAATTCAGAATGTGACATAATCAGATATCCCATCCTTCTCCATTTAAGGTAGATGAGGACTCAGATATGGAACAGAAAAAGAAAAGAAAACAAGAGCAGGATTCTAGCTAAAGAGGGAGGATTTCCTTAATTCAAACTATGGTTCATTTCATCCTGAATATACATGGCTGTAAGATGCCCTTTACTTTGCAGTGCTCTGGTCAAGATCAACTCTATCTCTATTTGGGTTAGTTCATGAAAGCCCCTAGCCCTACAGAAAAAGCAGGCTGTCATTGTAATATGTTTGTTTGTTTGTCTGTATGAAGAAAATGATGCTCAGAAGCCACACGGTTCTTTACATTTCCTATTGTTCTCTGGAAGACCGAAGTGCTTTCTTCTCCCCACTTTTGAAGAATGATGCAGCATTTTGTCTTTCTTCAAAGACTTTTCCACTAACATATTATTCTGTTCTTAGGAATCTATCCTTCAAAAAGTGCCAAGGGCTTTTCTTTTAGCCACTCATGCCACTAAGGAATTGTCTGCCTAAATAAAAGTATGTTATTATTATCCTCTTTCTAGGACTTTAAACTACAGATCTCCAAAAACCATAGAGTAGTTAATTTGTCCTACTTAAACATTATATGTACATTTTAAATGCTCAATAAACAGTTGCACAGAGTCTCACAGAGCAGGGCTGGTCCTCCTGTTGACCAGACTTCTGAGGCACTTTCCCAGGCAGCCCAATTTTGATAACTGACTCCCAGAGCCTGCTGAAATGGATTCAGAGAGCTGCACTGGAGCTGGAAATCCCTGTCAATGTATTTCTATGAACTTTTATCTCTTTTGTTTATTCAGGATAGCACCAATATCCAGAAAATCAAAGAGCTGGGAAAGAAGGGCAGAGTAGTGGCATGTTATTGGCTCAGTCCAGAGGTCTTTGGTGAGGCCGCACTGAACAAGAAGCAGAACGCATAGCATCAACCAGAAAAGCGCCTTTATCACAGCCTGCTGGCTGACCTTGATATGAGATGGTGCTACCTTTCTCAAGATGGTCAGAACATTCTTTGTTACCCCAATGCACTCGCCCACAAGAGAGTCTCTGCTCTACTAAAGGACACTCCTCTACACCATGGGAGAAAAAGGATAAAATGCACCTCACAGAAAAATTTTAAATCCTTCGCAGCAAGTCCTGTCACAGCAAACAGTTACTTCTCAAATAAGCCACTCAGTTAGGTAGCCACTATTTTGACTCCTTCCTCCCCACAGGAAACCCAAATTCTCCTACTAGGGAAAGAAATCAGAGGCTCCTAGAATTTTTCTAGGTATCAACTGCCTACCAATAAAAACTCAAAGTTCATCTTCATTCTGAAGGGCTTGTTGTCAGTCATGTCATGAAGGTTTCTGTGGAAACAGGGAAGAAGTTCGATAAAATATTCATGCTGTCTTACCATTAGCATCTTGGACTCCAGTAAGTGCTCCGACAGCTGCTGCGGTTTCCCCAGACAGGACGATCTGTCCCCCCCCTTGCAAGGTGGCCTCGGCCAGGGTGGCGACAGCATGGGCGGCAGCTTCGCTGTGGGTACAGGAACAGGAGGGGGATGCGTGAGGCGAAGGAAGAACAGTGCTGCAGCAAGACAAACCAACTTTCAATCCTTCCTAGGATGGCTCCCTGACTCCATGTTTGAGAGCCTCCCAGCAAACAAGGGATTCCAGTGTTACTGAGAGAACCAGAGCAATTTTTAAATGATTATAGGAAATAGCTAGAGAAATGCCAAGTCTTTCATACTTATACAGCTAGAGTGAGGCTTTTCTTTAAACCTAGGAAATGGGTGTTTGAGGACAGACGGCACTCCTTCCCAGTCTCTTTTTTATCAGTATCAACAGAGTGCTTGCAAGTCATAGTGGGAGCTCTGGTACAAAGTCACAATGCAAAAGCCATTTTGGTTGTGGGTCACAAGGTTTTGTTTTCATCTTTTCTCTTACACAAGGAGGACCACCTGAAACTGCCCTTTTATGGCCAAGCATGGATGATAATATGAGGAGTCAGAAACCTGGTATTTTTTAGTCAATTAATATTAAATAACAACTATTCACTACTCTATAATAACATATATGAGAAAAGAATCTAAAAAAGAATAGGTATATGTGTAACTAAATCATTTTGCTGTACACCTGAAATTAACACAACATTGTAAATCAATTATACTCCAATATAAAACAAAAAAATTAAAATATTCATAAAAATATATTAAATAATAACAACTTGATTTACATCCATGATAACAAATACAGAGTAATGGTTGACTGGTATCTTGCAAAGTTCACCCCTTCCTTTTGCCTCATGTATATGTAGGCAACACTAAATTAACACTTAAAAGTTTAAATTATCATTATAAGCCCAAACTCCTTGATTCAAAACTTAATAAATACATCTTCCTTCACTGCAAAGCAAACACTTTGTAGAACAGAAAGATATTAGCCATCTCTTTACACACTATTCTAACAGTTTGTATCCCATTTTTCTTTTCTTTACTATATACATAAATATTCATTTTTACTGATTCTGTGATGATACAAACTATAAAATGTATTATTACTGTTTTATGTGCCAATAAAAAAGAAAAGTTCCTGTGAATTCCCTGGTGGTTCCCCTGGTCAGAGAACTAAGATCCCCAAGCCACATGGTGTGGCCAAAAAAAAAGTTCCTGACAACTGTAATCATAAGATTATAGTTTACCATCCAAACTTCAGAGATGTTAAAATATCGGGTACTGGGGGAGAGCAAGCGACAAAATACTAGATAAATTCAGCACCTCTCCTGGGAAAGCATCAGGTACCACTTCGCAAAGGTACTGAGGGAATATCAAAAGTGGGCCTGGAGGAGAGAAGGTGGCGTCACTTAGCTTATCAGAGGTGGACGAAGTTCTGGGTCAGACACTGCCTAAGCCAGTGGATTCAGCTTCACTATAGCTGCAGACTCTGCCGTAACTATGGCAGTCATCTTGAAGGGCAAAGGGCTGTGGACTGCTGAGGGCAAACGTGTCATGACTGCGGGCAGAGCAACATGTACCAAACTCAACAGTGTCATGTCCACCTGAGAAAGTCAACAAACAAGAAAAGCAACTGACGTAATCGTTCTTCTGGGGAAGACTTCTTTAACACTATAAGGATTCTGGAAGAAGTCTGAGAAGTCCAATGGACAAAAAAGTCTCATTAAATAGAAAACTCTCCCCTCTTGCTAACTTGCTTTGCTTTTTAAATTATGTGTGTTTAAAAAGTTATTTTTCTCTGATAATAAAATACATGTAGAAACTCATAAAAATTTCATTAAGTATAAAAGAAAATTTTAAAACATCGAGTTACTTTCCTAATAATCTTAAACACTTTAACCAGATAGTCAAGATCATACTGTATTACAGTTTTATCACCTGCTTTTCTTACCTAACTTTGTATTTCCCCATGTAAATATTATTTGACATTTGTTCAAAATAATAAGAGCAAAATTGCTGATTTCCCCCACTTTCCTAGTTGCTCAGCTGTGGATGTTTTTAATTTCCAGCCTTCTTTGTCTGACTTAGTCCAAGATATTATACATTTCAATTTTTTTACTTCCTTTATAAAAAAATTTGGGGATGGAATTAAGGTTGAGCAAAAAAGTTGGACAGAATCAGAGCTTCCATACAGCCCCTTTAAAAGTCAAGATCAATCACTATGCTAAAATGTACTTCAGATCTGATATCAACAGTCAGTCATTCCACAGTACCTATAACATGAATTCAGAGGCAAAGTAGACCCTTGACCTGGAATTACTACTAAGGCTACTCTTTACATTTTACAAGGTAGATTTTAATTTTAGGGTCCATCATAACTATTTATTAGAGATGGTAAAACAAATGATTATTTAATGCCTAAGACCCATAACTTTGCATATTTTTCTGAGAAACTTGTATCAGATAATACTACCAGACAATTCAACAGTGTTCAGCTATCACTTATTAATGATAAAAATATTTAACACTCTGACCTGAGACTTCACGGAAAGCCAAAAAGTAGAGTCTTTGGAAAAGGCTTCAACTGTGTGGTACTCTGAAGAAGAAAGCTGGTTTTTGAGAATTGTTTATATGGAAATAGGAGCTCTGTTTACAGGTCGCCTCAGCGACTGCTCATTCCCCACAGTTTTTTTTAATCACAATCTACAATAATCTTATTTCTACAACCATCAGAGGTGCTGCCCTGCCGCTCTTGGATGCATGCTTCCAGTATGGGGTTTCCCAGGCTCCAAGGGGGGAACAGCTACCCAAGCCCTGACCTGGAAGAGTCCCTGTATCCAGTCACACCCATTTTATGATGTCTGAAAATCTAAACATTTGAAGTCATTTTCTTTGATACCTTTCTAAAGTATGTTATGCGAGAAGAAAAGCTGTGAACCAGCAACGACTAAGGCAACCTGGGGAGCCAGGGATGAGCGGTCTGATGGGCATTACAGGTCTGCACGTTAGTGAGGTTACTTACTGCATGCCCCGTCAGGAGGCAGGGGCAAAGCAGTGACGGATGAATCTTTCACCTGGAGCATGAAGACAATGGTGCCGCCAGTGGTCAGCAGACAACTACTTCCAAATCTACTCTAACCACTTACATTAGACTTCATGGGAAATGATCAAATGATATGCTGCTAGAAAAAGATTACCTTTACTTAAAAGGTGAATCAGGATCAAAATGTCACTAAGCCACTACTTCACAATTTTTTAACAAGTCATTTCCAAACCAGAATTACAATGAGAAATTTCCATCAACTCCCCCCTCTCCCTTTTTTCCATCAACTTTTTATCTGCAAGTGTCTAACCTTCATCTATAGGAAAAAGAGGCAGCTGCACATTCTCTGCCCTCCATTTCCAGATAAGATTTCTGAACTAGGTTGTCCATCCCATGTTTGTGGACAAATAAATACAAATCTATATATTAAAGCCATGCTTTGTTTTAATAATATCTCTAATTTTAAGCCAATATTTTCCTTTAAAAAATGGTAAGAGTAAATTTTTCTTTAAAAATAGGATTCACTTCCTTTTTTAAAGCCAAGCCTCTTCACTGCAAAAGAACAGCAATTCTAACTTCCTGGGGCATTTCTCTCCCCACAGCACTGAGTCACAGCACCATACACAGTAGAGACGCAGTAAAAACCATCTCCCTGTCAACAACACAGCACACATTTATAGGAGGGCAAACATCGATTCAGTCTACCCATATTTATCATGCATCCTTATGCACAAAGACTGTACTGACTCTGCAGGACCTAGAATGTAAGTCTAGGACGACTTAAACCAACAGACTGAAACTTGAATCACTGTACTGCAACAAGCAAATGGTGATTTCACTTGCTTTCACGTTGGCCCGTTCAGGGGGAACAGTTTTTTTTTTTTTGAGTTGTGATGCTCTGCTTTTCATTTGTTCATTTTGACTCTCTATCTCCTTCCTAGAAGTACTGATTGATTCTGTATTTTGAAAATAATTAAAATTAACAAGTTTCCAGGGTATTCAATGATGATTTCTCCATACCCCTTTTCGGTTATTGTAAAGCCAGGGTGGGCGACAGGTTGTGACCCCAGGGCCCTCAGTCTAACTTGCTATACAAAACTGCTACCAGCATGGCTGGAAAAAAGAAGGCCTGTTTTGCACCTGTCCCGACTGCCTTTCCCATTAGCAGCTGAGGGCGCCCCTCTGTCTTGTGCCCCACCTGCCATTCCACGTGGCCAGCCTCTCTCTCTTTAGTCTGTGCCCACACCTGCTTACAGTGCAGCCAAGGTGCAGGTGATTGTTAACAGAACCAGGCCTGTTCCACCTGCACCTGAAAGAGATGGCTGGAAGAGAGCAGCTCTATGAAATCGTGTTACCACAGGAACAAAGCCCAGATTCACAGTATTTTTCACCAAGATGACTTCCAGCAACAAATTCTGTGGACAGGCTGGGAATGGGTCTCATCCCACAGAGAAGCAAACACCAAGGGCTTGTGTTTCAAGCCCAACCCTCCTGACATTAGACAGTGATAATAGCTCCTGGAATTAGGAGCCCATGATGTTCCCCTAACAGCCTGCAATGTCTAGTCATCACTGCCAGGCTTGGTTTCTTCACCTCCAGCAGAGGCTGCCACACACCATCCCCCAACATTCACTGGGGCCATGATTGCAAACAGATTTCAACATCTCTTTACTCCTCCTTCATGCCACGGTGAACCATATTCTCCTTCCTTTGGAGTAAACACTGTAGCCGCCTCAGCTGCCTCTGAGTTTGTTAACAAGCCCCCAGGGGAAACCATTACCCTCCTTGCCTTTGGAAAAAAGCCCTGGTCCTCACACTAAAGGGAGCCAGAAATGTGCCTCATATTTTCCAGCATACAGGGTTCTCAGGACACACACTTCACTGGACTGTCCAAGGTGCTGGCTCAATGACATGAAATTTTTCTGGCCTTCAATGGTGGCCTGTTAAGGCCCCGTCCATCAGTGAGGGGTTACCAAACCAAAAGGAAGGAGTGTCTCACTCTGGTCTTGGTTTTCAGGAAGTTTATCTGTGTCTTCTCTCAAGGGTACGAGTGGGCTTGAGTCACAGTGCAGGAGACCAAATAAGACTTTCATGTCAGTGAAAAATGATACGGTTCAATGGGCTAAGAAAAAAGTTTCTGTTCCAGGTCACTCAGGGACTCACTGGTAACTCTGGAAGGATAAGCATGTATATGTTTCAGTTCAATCACCAAGTCCTGGCCATACTTCCTTCAAAATCCAGTCACTTAATCTCCACTCTTACTAGTAGTTTCCAAGCCTTTGACAAGTCACAAGTGGACCACCTCTTCTCAAGTGGACTTCCATTTCTAATCTCTTTTTACTATAAGCAATTCTGAATAGATGAATCTTAAAATCTAAGTTAAATGATAATAAATATAAATCCTGAAATGCTAACTACAGGCCAGCCAGTTTGATGAGACTTTTATATCCATCATTTCAATGAATCCTTACGGTTCTACATGATGAAAATTATCCTTATTTGATGAGACCAATGCTCAGGGGTGAAATTTCTCAAGACAGTATGGCAACTAAATGGCAGAGGAAGGATTCAAACCTGAACCAATATGACCTCAGAAATGGTCTCAGCAACTGTACTATACAGCCTCATGGAAACCTGTACCTAACTAAGCCTATCAAGGCTTTCTACTGTCCATCACAGCCAATCTAAACTTTATCTGATGTTTATATTTTGAAGGAGGTGATCCCCTTCTGAATTCCCCCTATGCTCATAGTCCACACTATACAATTGTACAGTGAATTACACTCTGACTAATATGTTTGCTAAGTGTTTTACTGAAATCAATCTCCCAATCACATTATTCTTTCTTTAATGGCAGACAATATATCTTAGAGCACTCGTTATATACAATCTTACCTAGTAGAGTGCTGGCATGTCACAAGAATCCAGCGACTATTTGAGACTAATGTCTCATCACATAATGATAATCACATTATGTTATGCTAATGTTATCACATAATGATAACAGCAGCCTTACCATACGATGGACACTAATCTGAGGCTCTCATATGCACTGGCTTTTCCAACTCTCACTCCAATTCTCACAGTAGGTACTGTCTACCCCCGTTTTACACAGAGGAAAGCCTGGGCATTGAGGTCAAGTAAACTGCCCAAGTCAAACAGCTAGTAAGGGACAGAGGTGGGATTCAAACCCAGGTAACCTGGCCTCAAAGCACACCCTCTTAACCATTATTTAAAGTATCTGGGTCCATTGAAAATAAAATTGTGTTAGCAATGAACAAGAAGAAGAATAATATGGGGATGATTTTTTTCTGTCAACAATCAATAGAAGTAACAGCATGGAAAACAATACAATTTCATTTTGGGAACTACTTCTTTCTAGAGTATTCCATTCACAGTATCCTTCCTAAGTATATCTGAAGAAAAAAGGTTCAGTTTTTCCCCAATAATCCAAAACTTATTTTATTTCAAAGGCACTGATAAGCAAAGAACAAATTTCTTGAAAAGTCAGTAAAGTTAGCTCCTGATCAGCTTAAACACGGATTAATATCCATAACAAAAAGCAGTTTCTTTGTAGGGTAAAAGGAAAATCAATCCCAAAGCTTCTTGATTTTTTTTTTTTATTATTACATCCTTTGGTCCCTTTAAAAACACAAGGCACACCTTGCTGTTGCTTTTGGTCTGTTAATGATCACAGAACAGGATACAGCAAAAGGGACCCATATCCCTGACCAGCAGGTTTTAGCAGGAAGTCAGAAAGGCTGAACTGGTTGCTGGGGGTGGAGTGGAATGGGAATAGGGTGGGTGAGGGCTGATTACAAGACAACTTTACAATATCTTATGGGTTAAGAGTATTAAGTTTCAAATGCCAGTTGTGACAAAGTGAGGTACGACGTTTCTCTTTACATCTGTATACAGGGACAGAGTCACCCTCCTCTTTTATTGCCCACCCCTGCCTCCACCTGTTGAGTGCCATGGTGACCGTAGCTCCCTGTTGCATCTCCTGAGAAGCTGCCACTGCGGCCTCTGCCAATGATGCTACCGCCTGGGTGGCCTCTGACGCTTGCGTTGTCTGGATGGTCATCTCACCCCCCTGTAACGTGGCCCAATTTTGTTCCACCTGAGGCAGAAAAGGACAGGCTAGTTAAAAAAATCAGTCACAAGAGGATGGGGATTATGATTTCAAAAGTCATATTTCTAAAAAATTGCCATGTGCTCAGCCAAATACATACATGCTATAAATTAACATGACTTACAATGTATAGGACAGGGTTTTTAGCATGATATTTTTTGGGTTAAAAAGGGGGTATTAGAATATATATTTGAATTTGCTTACGTTTGCACAAAGAAATTCTGGAAGGACACAAAAGAAACCAATGAAAATATTTTCCTCAGTGTGTGTGGAGATGTGGGAATAGGTTGGATAGAAAACAGAAAGCAAGATTTTCCACTGTATCCTTTCAAATAATTTTCAAATTATCTGAGTTTTTGAACAAACCATAAGTATACTTCTAAAAAAACATTCAACCTGTACCAAAGGGGATACAGTGCCAGTATTCCAGACTCTTTGCCAAAGGCCACTACCATCACCTGTTTCTCCATTTCTCCTGCATTTCTCTGCAGGGATATTCTCTGATATATGAGCATATTTAGACACACACACACACTCTGAAGAAAAACTGCAGCATATACTACATATATTCTTGTACCCTGCTTTTTTCACAAACAATACAGCTCTGAAATGATTCTAACTTGGAATGTATCAAACTACTTCATTCGTTCATGATTCATAATAATGGCTGCATAGGATTACATAGATACACATGATTTATTTTAACCAGCCATTTTTTTAATGGGCATTTAAGTAGCTTCCAATGTTTTGCTATTACAAACAGTACTGGATGATATATAGTACTTTGTATAGTTTATGTGAGTCTACTTATTCAGTAAATTCCTAGAGGTAGAATTATATATCAAAATTACTTCATATTTTTATTTTTGATGGAAACTGCCAAATTTAATAAATAATTTTTTTAATGTAGCAAAAACTGTTTTTCTTTTACTGGTGAGGAATTATGAAGAAACAAAACAACCAACAAAACAAAACAAAAAACCATACTATCTGGTTATTCGAGTAGATCAAAATTCAGCTTTTTTAGATCTAGCACAGGGTTTCTCAGCCTTGGCACTACTGACATTTTAGGTTAAACAATTCTTTGAGTTCTGTCCTGTGCATTGTAGGATGTTTAACAGCATCCTCCCCAGTCATGAGAATCAAAAATATCTCCAGACACCGCCAAATGTCCTCTCTGATGGGCATAGGGGTGTACCTGGCTGACAATGACTGATTTCAGTATAATGCTTTGCATTAAGAGATTCCATCCCCCCACCCCCCAGTTCTGGATACCTGAATCTAGCTACTTCAGTCCATTTTGTTCAATAAATACTGTTAAGTATCTCTCCCATCCACCACCACCAAAACCCAAAAGGCAGCAGGGGCAACGAAAGCCATTTCAGTTCTAAAACATGGCAAGTGATAAGCCAAGCAGCTCAGGTATAGTATTTCTACAGATTCAGGTCTTAGGATGCTAGCTGTTCTTACTGGAACTCCCACTGGGGCCCAGTGCTAGTTCACTTGTGCTGGTACATTACTGTGTCCCAAAGAAAGTACCACAAGCTCTAAGAGAACAGATCCTTAAAATGCCTCCCTCTTTGGTTCTATTGCTATACTTTGATTATCACAGTGCTTCTCCAAGTGTTTGTCAAAGGCCCCCCAGAGAATGAGACACCCCTCTGAGCTACCTTAGTATGTGCCCTGAGTTCTTATGGGCAATGGGTTGTGGCTGCAAGCCTTCCATGCTCTGAGAGCCAGAGACATCCTACTTCTTTCCTTTAAAGCTGCAAAGGTGCCCACTCAGGAATTCACAAAACTCTTGCTTCTTAAGATATTATTGCTTTGATCTTATTACTCCAATGAGCATCACAGAAAACAACATCATTTGAGATGATTAATTACATTCCCAATTTCTAGATGGCCAATGCTTCTATTCTGAAAATCAGCTGAAGCTGGCCAGCCCTGTAGCATTTCCTCTTTCCAGATCTGTCCCACTATACTTCTGCCCACCCTGCTGCAGAGTGTGGCCCTGTGCAGCTCTCCCAAGTACTCAGGCTCAACTCGCAGCAGCAACTTCATACACATGCATTTAGTTACAGCTATTATTTGTAGTGGAAATGGTATTAGAATGTTGCCATATACAGTATATGTTAAGGAAGTTGAATTTATGGCACAGAAGATTAATGGATTGTGGTAAAGGGTGGAGAAGAAGTGGGAAGAAGAAGTAGGTGAAGAGATTTTTATTCAGAGTATTGATAGGCAATACATCAACCAGCTTAGGTGTTAACATTTCTCTGGAATTTCCTATTCTTGAGTCTCAGTGCTTTGGTTGTACTTGCTTGGGCTCTTGCTGACTCCCTTGCCATCTTTTGGGAACCACTCTATGGTTATCTATGCCTGGGCGTCACCATGTCCCAGAGAAAGGGCCACACACTCTAGAAGGGAAAGATATTCAGAGGACGTATGGTCAGCTTCTGTGCTTTTCTGAGACAGAGCCACTACAGTGAGGCCTTTCAAACTGTGGCGACCTTGTCGCTCTGGCCACCGTGAACCACCTGTGGCTCTCCCCCACTGTCACACTGTGATGTGCTGCGTGTACTGCTCCCTTTGACAGGAACACAGCTCCCGTCCTTCCTGCCGTTGCTTCCTATTCACCCCTCCAATCTGAGATCAGGTGAGATGAGAGCTGGGACAGCTCCGCTTGAAGACAACTCCCTACAGCCAGCCCAAGGCTCAGGACCTCTCATCTTGTGTCCCACCACACCCTGGGCTGGCTTCTACTAGATCCTTATCTCATTGCCATTTCCTCTGATGTGTTTTTCTCTACCAGCTACCTGTGGGTTCTTTAAGAGCAAGGAAGGTCTTTATTTTCCTCTGCTGCTGCTAAGTCGCTTCAGTCGTGTCTGACTCTGTGCGACCCCACAGACGGCAGCCCACCAGGCTCCCCCGTTTCTGGGGTTCTCCAGGCAAGAACACTGGAGAGGGTTGCCATTTCCTTCTCCAATGCATGAAAGTGAAAAGTGAGAGTGAAGTCGCTCACCTCTAGTATATATAGTGCCTGGCACAGAACTCAGAAAGCATTTACTTAACGGCCAGATGAAGAACATGTTCCATTATTCATATTTCCCTGCTTGTTCTTCAGTGTGCCCATACTTCAAATAAATTGATATTCATAAAAAGCCCACCTAAAATAAGCTATGCTACTTCAAAACTGTTAACATGTGTTGATGGTTCAGTTTAAAGTTCACGTCTCTAATGTGTCCATAGTTCAGCTCTTCTGCTGCTTCTTTAACGGAATCATGTGTACCACTATTATCAGATATCATAGTGATGCAACTAAATGGATGTTGAATGCAGTATGATTTAATCTAAGAGCTCTCACTGGCAAGGCTAAGATAACAAAATGACCGTACAACTTCTAAAAGTATAAGTACTGTCTATTTCTGTAAAGTACTTTCTGTTCCTGGGAAGAAACTATGCTAAATACAGGCAGAAGGATGTTTCTCCTGAGTCATCTGATGCAATGCTTTGTTGGCTTGATGTGGTCTTACCTTTCCAAGCCTGTGAGATAGTCTGACTAATCACAGCACTCATGGCTCAAAACTAAGATGCTTAACAATCATGTCAACATCTAAGAGAAATTAGAAGGCAAACAGAAGCGAACCATAAAATCGAAAACATTTTGCCACTTTTTGAGACAATGTATGCTTCTTTTCTTCATATGCTTTTTGTTTTATTGGAAATATGGGAAGGGTGAGAATTTTTAAAATCTGACTGAATTTGGATATTTACCAACAGGTTATTTGTGTATGTCATTCACACACTTCCATATAAATGACTTAAAATGATGTTAGTCTGGTAGAAAAGCCACAGATACATGACTAAGATGTTTTTTCCCTTCATATTTTCCATGAACTTTTGAAAATGTTGATTACGTGAAGTTATTTTGTAAAACAGGTTTCAAAAAACCCATCTCTAGAGAAGTGTTTAGGAAACTCAAAGTTACTTTCTTTAAATAGAAACTCAAAGTTACTTTCTTTAAACCCAGGAAACGTTCAGTAGGGAGATATGGTTGCTGCTGCTGCTGCTAAGTCGCTTCAGTCATGTCCAACTCTGTGCGACCCCATAGACGGCAGCCCACCAGGCCCCACCGTCCCTGGGATTCTCCAGGCAAGAACACTGGAGTGGGTTGCCATTTCCTCCTGCAATGCATTCAAGTGAAAGTGAAGTTGCCCAGTCATGTCTGACTCTTAGCGACCCCATGGACTGTAGCCTACCAGGCTCCTCCATCCATGGAATTTTCCAGGCAAGAGTACTGGAGTGGGTTGCCATTGCCTTCTCCGGGAGATACGGTAAATAACTTCAAAAAGTAACCAATCCCACAGACGTACCAACCTGTGTCTTCACTACCTCCTTCACACTTCAAGGAGTGTCTGTCCTTTAGTCTTAGTGTTTGGGGACTGACAACTTTCCCCCTCAGCTAGTCCATTCTTCCATATCATATGGAAATTGATAAGTCAATTTCCTGTTGACTTTTACCTTTCTATACTGGGAAACCAAAGGCCATCTCCTGCCCCAAATCCTCCCAGTCTCGGTTACTAGAAACATTCTATCCTGAAGGTACCACTTTGCAGCATCTCTTACAGCGAGGACTACAGTTCATTCACACAGACCCCTCTCTGAGAGCAGGGTTCCTGTGTAATTCAGCTCCATACATCTAACACCTGAACTGCAGCATGGCAGGGGCTCACCACACGCTGGCTGGCGGGAGCCTGCTGTAATTCTCTTCACCTCACTAGCCATGAAATGCAGCAGTTCTTTACCTTTCCTGAGATGCACAAATTATAGTGATTTTGTGATGTTCTCAGTCTATGGTTTTGAGCAAAGAGGAGATAATATTTTTAGTTTCATTTCTGAAACGGCTCTTTGACATCTGTTGGCTAGTTTTCAAACTTCAGGAGTACAACCTTTAGGGGAAAAGCCTATAGTCACTTAACAAACCCTTTCCTGAACTTCACTGATGGCTCAGAGCTTAGACAACATTTTTCTAAATGTGTTACCCAGCTTGCACACTTAGGTTACTCTGTACCTTTGGACAAGTCACCTAACCTTTCCCCTTTTTATTGTGTAAAAAGCGAAGATGATAACAGAACCTATACTTCTAGAGCTGAGAAGTGCTTAGTTTACTGAGTGTTCAATAAAGGTTAACTACCTTTAAGTTTATATCTCATAATTAGATCAGTTTTGATATGGAAGAATTTTCTTGCTTTTTTTGTTTTTGCTTCTTTGAGGGTTTTCTTGACTGTGTCACACAGCTTGTGGGATATTACTTCTTCAACCAGGGACTGAACTTGGAGTTCTGTGCCGAGTCCTGACCACTGGACTGCCTGGGAATTCCCAAGGAAGGATTTTCTTGTGAAGTATTTTCAAAGGCTCATTTACAATGCAATAAATCATGTCTACTGATTTACAAATATATATACATATATATATCCCTTCAAAGAATGTTTTAGTCAGCTTGTTTTAATGATCTAATTTTTAAAAATAAAGTCTAAAGATTAAATTCTTTGGGATTCACAGCATAAAATTATTTAATGGATATAAAATGCTATGTTGCAAATGTAAAATTTTAAGTTCCTGACAGTTACGTCTGAATCATAAAGATCCATTAATTTCAAATGTCATACACTGAGTATGCTATTTGCAAAATTGGCATGGAATGATATTTTTAGAAGGTTTATATAAGACAATGCTATAGATGTCTAGGCTACTTACAGTCTCTTCATATTCTGGCCCCTCCCTTCTCTTCCACCTATACATTCAAGCAAGTGAAAACAGACCAAATCCTCTTTCTTACCTCTCCATCAGCCACCGCCGAATAATTCACTTGGGCAACAGTGACTGTGGTTGGCAATTCTGAAGCATCAGCCAATGTGGCTACTGTTGCCCCTGTACCAACCTAAACAAAAAGATTGAAGTAGTAAGTGTCGATGAATGGCTTCTTCAACCTCTCCTTTGCTCAGAAGTAAAGACTCATTCAATCCCAAATTCAGCAGAGGTAATGATTAATATGCATTGAAATATGAAATCAACAACTAAAATAATACATCAGACACTAACATGAGCTTCAGAGTTTTACTTCAACCAAATAAGTCAATATTAGAAGCCATCATGTTTCATCACTGGTGCCTTATGTCAGCTAACCAACTTTCTCTTCTCACCCCAATCTGAATTTTAGAGGTTCCCTATCTGTTTCTGCTTTATTGACTATGCCAAAGCCTTTGACTGTGTGGATCACAATAAACTGTGGAAAATTCTGAAAGAGCTGGGAATACCAGATCACCTGACCTGCCTCTTGAGAAACCTATATGCAGGTCAAGAAGCAACAGTTAGAACTGGACATGGAACAACAGACTGGTTCCAAATAGAAAAAGGAGTACGTCAAGGCTGTATGTTGTCACCCTGCTTATTTAACTTACATGCAGAGTATATCATGAGAAACGCTGGGCTGGAGGAAGCACAGGAGGGAATCAAGATTGCCAGGAGGAATATCAATAACCTCAGATATGCAGATGATACTACCCTCATGGCAGAAAGTGAAGAAGAACTAAAGAGCCTCTTGATGAAGGTAAAAGAGGAGAGTGAAAAAGTTGGCTTAATGCTCAACATTCAGAAAACGAAGATCATGGTATCCAGTCCCATCACTTCATGGCAAATAGATGGGGAAACAGTGGAAACAGTGGCTAACTTTATTTCTGGGGGCTCCAAAATCACTGCAGATGGTGATTGCAGCCATGAAATTAAAAGACGCTTACTCCTTGGAAGGAAAGTTATGACCAACCTAGAAAGCCTACTGAAAAACAGAGACATTACTTTGCCAACAAAGGTCCGTCTAGTCAAGGCTATGGTTTTTCCAGTGGTCATGTATGGATGTGAGGGTTGGACTATAAAGAAAGCTGAGTGCCTATAAAGAAAGAATTGATGCTTTTGAACTGCAGTGTTGGAGAAGTCTCTTGAAGAGCCCCTTGGACAGCAAGGAGATCCAACCAGTCCATCCTAAAGGAAATCAGTCCTGAATATTCATTGGAAGGACTGATGTTGAAGCTTAAAGTCCAACTTTGGCCACCTGATGTGAAGAGCTGACTGATTTGAAAAGACCCTGATGCTGGGAAAGATTGAGGGCAGGAGAAGAAGGGGATGACAGAGGATGAGATGGTTGAATGGCATCACCAACTCAATGGACATGGGTTTAGGTGGACGCCGGGAGTTGGTGATGGACAGGGAGGCCTGGAGTGCTGCGGTTCATGGGGTTGCAGAGTCAGACATGACAGAGCGACTGAACTGAACTGAACTGATCTACCAACAAATTGTGTTTTACCACAGAAGAGGTAATTCAGAAGGACTATTTCCTGGCCACTAACAGAGTAAAATAACAAAAAGTGAAAACCTTCTTCTTTTTTTTTTTTTTTTAACAGAGCTTTGATTTGGAAATACACAGAAAAGCTATCTATAGCTCTGTATTTAGCAAAATACAAGCAATTTAAAATATTATTTAAAAAATCAAGTTCAGGTAGTAAAATCTTAGGGAGCTGTATAAAGTTCATATAAGAATTTATGTAAATAAAACTCTCTAGTCTGACCTGCTTCAGAAATCACAATCTGATTTACTCACTGTAAGGTTTACTCACCTGGATAAGCGAGACAGTGCCATCAGGGTTACTAAAAGTCTGGACTACGGTCTGTGATGGTACCAGGTGGGCTATACTGTGTGTGGTTGTGGCCTGTGTTTGTGTTTGTTGATCTTCAAAAGCATACAAAAGGTCCTCCCGCCCATGCTGTTTATAACAGTTTTTAACTATGGTCCGTAGTGCTTGGGTCCATGAAACCTGTCATCAAAAGACCAGAAAAGCACATAAAGTCACAAAGAATGCTGGTTATTTAGTTCCAATGGGGAATAAGCAGCTGGTTAGTTATCAAACAAATCAAATCAAACTGGGATGGGGTAACTCTCTTCAGGATTACTTCTCACAGACCCATTTGAACACAGGGAAATTCAGCACCAAGTACCAGAGATTTCACACTGGTTTCTTTCCTGATCAAGGTCTGGATTAGCTTTTGGGTTTTATACCCTACTCTAACCTGAGGTCAACTCGTAAACCTCTCATAAAAGAAGGTTACTCTTTTGTCAAGGATTTTATATGAGATTCTTAGTAAAATTTAAAAGCTAACCAAAAAACAAATATGCAGAACAAGTAAGGGAGGATACCTGGTTTAGTCTTTCTTCTTTTTAAAAATGTTTCATTATCATCAGACTTGACTAGTTTCACATCTCTCTATACGTATTTTCAACAGTGATTCTTGCTAACCAGAAATAAGGACATTTCTGAGTCTTCAAAGTGATTAATGGGGCTTTCCAGGTAGCACTAGTGGCAAAGAAGCTGCCTGTCAATGCAGGAGACTTAAGAGACATGGGTTCGATTCCTGGGTTGGGAAGATCCCCTGGAGGAGGGCATGGCCACCCACTCCAGTATTCTTGCCTGGAGAAACCCATGAACAGAAGAGCTTGGAGGGCTCCATCCATAAGGTCGCAAAGAGTTGCACACAACTGAAGTGACTTAATATGCAGAGTGGTTAATACTTTTACTTCGAGTTTCTTTAGTTTTCCAAGCACCTTATAAAATTACAATAGTCCAAAAGGCAACTGCAGAGAGGAATATAAATTCATAGACCTATCCCAAGTCTTTATGGTGATGGACTGATAAACGGGAATCAGTGGATATCAAACTTCTTTTCGAGGATAGGTTTGACTACTACACATGTTTTTAGACTTTTTATAGCCTAAGAAGTAGAACAACAAAAATGAGCTGGTTGATTCAGAATAAAAAAGCAACAGGAAACTCAGGCTAGAGAAACCTCACCCTTTGCTTCTGCTCTTCCGTGCGCACATCACTCCGAACGTTTGCCCATGGGATATCCTCAGGCCACCAGATGGGCTTGCAGCTTTCTTTGCCCCAGCCTGGTTTCCCCCGACCTGTAGAGTACTTCAGCATCTCTGGGATAAATGCCCGAAGCTGGGCCTGGAAAAAAGAGCACAGTCATCAGCCGTCATGAAATTCATCTGGGATATGTTTGTGTCTCCCAACAAATTCTAAGATTATAAAATAAAGACCCTTCCTAGAGGGTCCTAGAGTTCCAAAATGTGATGTTAGAACTGACTGCTTCCCACAGGTTACTAGAGCTCCATGAGTGATGGAGAATTATACATACATTGATAAAGTGCACCTTAAGCTGCATGTCATACACTTGTTCCTATAAGATCAAGAATATCTAGTCCTGTGTTTGATTTCTACCCCCTAAGGTTCTATTGATGCTATAGCTCATCTCCCTTCTAGAACGTCTATGCATATAAGGTGTCAAACAAAGTCAACATGTTTTCAGAAAAAAAAATGTGCTGTTCTGGAGATAGTAATCAGAACAATAAGATGAGAGAACTAAGAGGTGAGGAACAGATGAAAATCACTGTTATTTGTAAATAGTATGATTGTGTATCTGGAAATCCTTAGAGAATAAAATGAAAAACCACTATAAACAATAAGAGAATTCAGTAACATGACTGACTATATGAAAATATATGAAAATAAATGGGATTTACTTAATAAAAAGGGAAAATAACTCTAAAACTCTTCTACAAAGTTTTTAGTAAGGTAGTCCAATGTCTATGAGTCTGACATATAGATAAACATAATGATACATGCGTTGACCTTAAACATATTATGGATTTCACCCAAATTATTTTACAAATCAAATCCAGACCAAACAGTTAACCACAGAGACAACTACCATTCTTTGTTTTCTGGCATGGTTAACACGATGGGCGTGTATGCTGGGGGAGAAGGGGAGGCTACTTTGTGAATATTCTTAATTGCTAACAATGATTTTTGGCAAGAGTAATCAGTTTATCAAGTTATAGTCTTCCCCCTCAGATCTCCTGCTTTCCTCTGAACCTGAGGGTCTACAGTACTCCAGACATAAGCAACATCTTCCATCTAAGGACACACTTACATTGCCTCTTATGACCAAAATGAGAACAATTTTAGCATGAGTCAGACCCAAGGACATGGACTTGTAGCTTGTAGAGAAAGAAAAAAAATAGAAATGGGAATACTTAAGTATTATTGAGAGAATGAGTACAGCAACCCTTGTATTGAAGAACCTACTTAAATATCAAGCTTTCTCATTTAAATATTATTTAATTCAAAGATGATAGAAATTAGCAGATAATATGGAATCACAAACCCAAATCGGTAATGTTCAACTAATAAAAAGTTTTGGTTGACAGTATTTACATTGCTAATTCGTGTCCCAAGCCTGCTATTTCACCTCTCTTTCTAAGCCCCCCTTGTCTCCCAGACAGTCTCCAGCCTGCAGGATATGATATAATACACTCTGTTATATATTTGGCTCTGTGGCATCAAGCAGCAGGCTAATAGAAATGTATCCATTTGCAAACCCAGGCTATCAGCTGGCTCATGAGGTCACTTCTTCAGTTATTTTAAGAAAGTGCATCTCAAAGGCATTTTTCCCTTTATCCTGGCTTCCTAGGAGTGTGTCTTTTTCTAGCCTCAGTTATATAGAGAAGGAAAAGGTTCAATCCTCACAGTATTTACATTTCTTCATATAGAAAAACGATAGCTTTCTCAGATGCGTCTCCCCTTTAATTCCATTAACAGTCTTCAAAAGGAGAGTTCTTTATATCCATAGAATGAGGAGATAATGAAACAAGAAGGCCAAATATCTCTAAATTAACAAAAAAAAACAAAAGTTTTCATAAAAGTCTGAAAAGATGTTTTATTTGCTAGAACTTCTAGATGGGAAATATTTCAAAGCCCTAAGAAGAAGATAGTAGAGGCTAATGAGAGGCAGCAGAAACAGAAGCAGCACAAAGGAAAGGTGACTTCCACAGACAAAAAAAAAAGAAAATCCCATTAAGTTAAAAAATGGACCCAGAGTGAAATTGACAAATTTCAATACAGAGTCAGATCTTACTTTTTGAAGTACCATCAACTGTACAAAATTTGCCTCTATATCAAAATAAAAGGCAAAAAGCACTTTCTACCAGAAAAGTCAACTTTTCAAGTATGTACAGTTTAGGGATGAAGGACAATTTTTGCATTTAAGTGCACAGAGATAACGTGATAAAGGCAATTTTCCACCACACTATTTTTATACTGTTCCAAATAACGAGTGTTCACAAAGGAATATTAATAAAGGGAAACAAGCTATCTAGTATAGAAAGAGTTAAATGATTTCTTTCCAGAATTCAACACTGTGCTCTCATTACCAGTTGGATTAATTACTGGTCCTGGAGAGTTTTGGAAACCCAAGCTACTCAATGTGCTTGTTAAGGAAGGTTTGTCTTTAATCCGCAGGGGAGACAATCAACAGGATGAGCAAAGGTAAAGCCTATCCTCTCCGGCTGTCCTTTAATTGGGCTGCAACAAGCTTTCCTGGCCTCTCATTCTGATTTAGGGCTCAAGACGGGCTTCAAGTGTCCAGCTTGGTTAGTAAAGCCCACCTCAAATCAGCAGAGAATAGAAAACACCACTCCTTCCAGGGCACATTCAGCAAAGAAAAAATATGTTAAATTTGTGCCAGTGGCAATCAAAAATAAAGATTATATAGAAACCACAGATAGTTTTAAAGAAGATTTTTCTAACTCTTAAAGTTTAATCTGGCCAAAATGAAACAATACTTCTTATTATGCTATAAATTTTCCACTTGTAAATTCAGCCACTTCTTTGTGGTCCAACAATACATTACCCTTATATATTCCCAACTACTCTTCTCATTCCATCTCTTTGCTCTGCATGTACCCAAGATGAAGAATTTTGAGGCTTCAGGTGTCCACTTAGGTTCAGTTACCAAGAAAAGGCCTTTCAAAATAAAATGTTTGCCAACCCCATATCTATTGAAGAGTTTGGAGAATATGCAACATATTTAAAGAGATAACAGCTAAAACCAAGCCACATTAAAAGATAATGTTTTCTACATCAAACAGGAAAACAGCAACAGAGCAGAGAAGGAAAACCGAAGAACTTTCAGACTGTGGCTTCATTATTTTAATTTAAAATTGTGAACTTCCAGTTGACAGTCCCTATCATACTCAGATGGATATTTAAAGAGCATTAGAAAATAAAAGCAAAATGATTTTTTTGCTCATTATTGGGAATTATTTGTACCCCTGACCTCTGTTCACAGAGGTAATGAAAGTGGCTTTCCTTACTAGAAACACCAATCCTATGTCCCCACATTCCCCAGGAGGGCCAGCAGAAACACTGGTTTCTCTTAATCTCATTTTCCCATAAAACACACTTTCATGGAAACACAGGAAGAACAAGTTTGGAAGGAAAGATAAAATCAAAGAATTCAAGGGACAGCCAATGAAGACATTCCTCTCTCAAGCCAACACTTCTGCCTCTGTCTCCATACAACATCAATCCATTACACTGTCTCTCTCCCATTAATCAAAACATTCTTAAAATTCTACCTTCTCTTTGAAGGAGTCTCAGACTGGTCAGTTTCTGCTACCTTATCCTAACTGTGCTCTTCTGTATAAAAATCTAAATAACACAGATAAGATAAGGTCAAAACCTTCTTCTTGATCCACCCTTCCCTAATCTAGTTACCTGTCCAGAGACATTAATTTGATGAACATCCTTTCTTACAGGTCAAATTCTATGCATTTGCACAGATATATGCTGGAAAGGCACAGTCTTATATGATGAAAAAAACATATTTTAGTATAATTCACTTTTTCTACTCAACATTTTGCCATAGAGATCTGCTTGTGGCAGTACAACTAGAATAATATCATTTTCAAAAAAAAGTAGTTGCCTAGTATCCACAGGACATATTTTTTCCAATTTACTTAACCATTCTCCTATTGATAAACATTTAGGTTGTAACTCAGTCAGTAAAGAATCTGCCTGCAGTGCAGGAGACCCTGGTTCAATCCCTGGGTTGGGAAGATCCCCTGGAGAAGGAAATGGCAACCCACTCCAGTATCCTTGCCTGGAAAATCTCATGGACAGAGGAGCCTGGTGGGCTGCAGTCCATGGAGTTGCAAAGAGTCGGGCACGACTGAGCGACTAACACTAACACAACACAAAGTTGCCTGGACATGCTTCTTTGAGCACACCTGTGAGTATTTCTCTAGCAGAAAAGAATTGCTGGTTAAAGGGTATATGCATTTAACATTTTCACAGATACTGTGTGACTATAGTCCTAAAAGATTTTGTCAATCTTATTCCCACCAAAGGTGCAAAACAAAACCCAGTTATTTCAAAACCTCCCTTCACTTTTCACATTTTTCCTTTGTTTTGCTTCCAAAAGGGAAGAAGCGCATAGCTCCAGCACCTGTGCACTGTCCAAAGCCGCTGGGCCGAGACAGGTCCTGGCTCCTGCCTGCCAGCTGCCTCGAGAGCGTGAGGGGAACGGGGGTTCACATGTAAACTCCTGAGCTGCCTTCACATTTTCTAATTATTCTTTTTTATTTTGGCTCATTGGATATGGGAGAAATGATTTATTTTAATTATCATTACTAGTGAGGCTGAGACTTATATGTGTACTGATTATTTTTCTTTACAATTTATAAGACTTGATTTTTCTAGTTATCTTTTCACTAATTTGAAAGAAATAGTCATCTGCTCTAGATATTCTTTGCCATACAGTACACAATTATTTTTCTCTAATCTAGTTCTGTCCTGAATATGGAATATAAATGCATGTTCCCTTCCCTTAGTATTCCTGAATATACCCTGAATTATTTTACTCTACTCAAAACAGGCTGTGCTCTATGTAAGAACACAGCCAATGTTTTTGTTATTTTTCTTTCCTCTTGATCGCATCCTTCCTACCTAACATCTACAAGATATGGAATGGCATCAGATACATCAATACTTTTTGATCATTTTAGACAGTAAGAAAAGCCTACTCTGCACAGAGATTCTGACATGACAGTGGGAGAAGCAGTCAGGATCTGTGAGCCATAACAGTGGTTCTCAAAGTTGACTGCACAATGGAACTGCCTGGGGAGTTTAAACACTGCAGAAGCCTAAATCTCAGCCCCAAATATTCTGGTCTAATTGGTCTAGAGCATGACCTGGGCACTAGGATTTTAAGTTCCCATTGTGGTTCTACTGTGCAGCCAAGTTTGAGGACCACTGAACTAATTACTTCTTATCCAACCCTTCTTATTTAAATTTTTTTTAAATTGTAGTAAAATATACATGAGATTTATCCTTTTAAAATATACAGTTCAGTGGCACTAAGTACATTTGCAATGTTGTGCAATCATCACCGCTATTTCCAGAGCCCATTCACCATCAAACAGAAACTCTCTATCCATTAAACAATACTTCCCCATTTCTATTCCCCCAACCCCTGGTAACCTCTATTCTACTTTCCGTCTTTATGTATTTGCCCATTCTAGATACCTCATGTAAGCAGAATCACACAATATTTGTCCTTCGTGTTTGGCATATTTCACTTAGCATAATTTCCTAGCCTTTGAGGAGAAAAGGGAAAATATATGCTTTTTAAAAACAAAGCAAAGCAATACTCAAAAAAACCTAACTTGATAACTGATGAACGTTTTCTGAGTAAAACCTATTAATCCCTGTGAATAATTTCTTTCAAAGAAGTAATCACACTTTGCTGAATGTTTCTGAAGATTCCCCTGAAAACTGGTGAAGAATTACTATCCTGTTGCATCATTACTCCAAGGGGATATTAAAGCAACGAAGACTGCCCCAGTGAGAGTAAGAGGAGGGCAAAAAGTTCAAGGAAGGAGAAGAAAGGGAGAGGTGAAAAGGAGTGGATTTTAACCAATAATACCAGGCTGTTCTTTCCAGAAGTATTTATTCTATAATTCTTTGCCTGGATATTTTCTAACACAAATTCCAAAAAGATTAACAACCTCCCAAGAACAAGAAGACTCCTATAGAACTCAAATGTGGTAAAGAACATAACTGATTTTCCACCAGCAAAATCGTATTAAAGACTCTAGAAGAAATGATTTAAGTCCTTAAACTCAAAGTACAGTCTGAGAGCCAACAGCACTGGCATCACCTAGAAGGTAGAAAGCAGAATCTCAGGTCCCACTCCAGCCCTGATCTATAATCTACATTTAAACAAACAAGACTCTCAGGTGATTTCTTTGTACACTGAAGTTTGAAAAGCACAATTAGGCCATCCTCTGGTCTCTGGTCTGAAATATCCTAGAAAATTTTGCTAAACTGGCTTTCAAAACCTCTGAAAAAGATGATTTAATTATTTCATTGTAAACAAGGTTGCAGAATCTATATTAAATTAATGGTTTCTTCTCCTAAGCCTTTTCTCAACCTCCTTCAATTCTTATGCAAAGAGGCAGACAGAAATGGGATAAAGTCTAGCAACTGTTCTTAAAGGAGCCTAGAAATTCACGTTTTCATTTTTTCACTAAAAATACTACAGAGCTGTGTGGTTTTTGCCGGACAAACATAAAAATATCAGAATCAAGATATATTTATAACAGTAAAAACAGAAGCTTTTCAGGTAAACAATCTATTTATTCATATAGAATTATACTTTTACCAAAAATAAGCAAAACATAACAAAAACCGAAACTAATAAGCTGATTCCTAAAAGAATCAGGGCATTCAGTTCACACAGAATTTAAGATACTATGTTATTAGTATCTTAATTTCAATCTGTTGTAGAAGGCAATTTTGATGATTGTTAGAGAAAATCAAGAAATTGTTTTATAACAGTAACTGTTCAGTGTAGATGACCTGAAACGCTCAATCTGAGTGATGATCACAATATAGTTTTACACAAAAAAGAGAGAGTAACAGGAGTTGGGGGAGAGACAGAGAGGGAGAAGCAAGCACTGGCAGTATGGACTCCAGTCTAAGTTCTATTCGTTTGTCACTAGCTTGCTTCAGTCCCTAGGTTGTTTTCTCTCTTTATGCCTCAATTCTTTAATACCCTGTGAACTGTACTGTTGTACTTCACTGCTGAGCAAAATCAAAATTCTAAGTTCATTAAGTTTCTCTAAGTGAAAAATGAGTGAGAAATGTTATATTCAGGTTATTCAATATAAGTAACATATATATCTAGCATTTCTAATTAGTAGTAATACTTTGTGTGATTCCTTAGTTTTCAAAGTACTTTTCAATATAACATCTCATTTTTTCTACCTCCAGCTCCATAAGGTAGGAAGGCATGTTTTCTCACTTTCATTAGATGAAACTAGGAACCAGGGCTACTGTGCAGTAGAGCTGGGACTTAAAGACTAGATCTTCTGACTTTAACTAACTATGCTAACTTTCTAATTTTTAAAGAATCAAAATAAAGAAACACAAGAGAGTTCCAGAAAAACATCTATTTCTGCTTTATTGACTATGCCAAAGCCTTTGACTGTGTGGATCACAATAAACTGTGGACAATTCGGAAAGAGATGGGAATACCAGACCACCTGACCTGCCTCTTGAGAAATTTGTATGCAGGTCAAGAAGCAACAGTTAGAACTGGACATGGAACAACAGACTGGTTCCAAATAGGAAAAGGAGTATGTTAAGGCTGTATATTGTCACCCTGTTTATTTAACTTATATGCAGAGTACATCATGAGAAACCCTGGGCTGGAAGAAACACAAGCTGGAATCAAGATTGCTGGGAGAAATATCAATAACCTCAAATATGCAGATGACACCACCCTTATGGCAGAAAGTGAAGAGGAACTAAAAAGCCTCTTGATAAAAGTGAAAGTGGAGAGTGAAAAAGTGGGTTAAAGCTCAACATTCAGAAAACTAAGATCATGGCATGTGGTCCCATCACTTCATGGGAAATAGATGGGGAAACAGTGGAAACAGTGTCAGACTTTATTTTTTTGGGCTCCAAAATCACTGCAGATGGTGACTGCAGCCATGAAATTAAAAGACACTTACTCCCAGAAGGAAAGTTATGACCAACCTAGTAGCATATTCAAAAGCAGAAACATTACTTTGCCAACAAAGGTTCGTCTAGTCAAGGTTATGGTTTTTCCAGTGGTCAGGTATGGATGTGAGAGTTGGACTGTGAAGAAGGCTGAGTGCTGAAGAATTGATGCTTTTGAACTGTGGTGTTGGAGAAGACTCCTGAGGGTCCCTTGGACTGCAAGGAGATCCAACCAGTCCATTCTGAAGGAGCTCAGCCCTGGGATTTATTTGGAAGGAATGATGCTCAAGCTGAAACTCCAGTACTTTGGCCACTTCATGTGAAGAGCTGACTCATTGGAAAAGACTCTGATGCTGGGAGGGATTGGGGACAGGAGAAGGGGACAACAGAGAATGAGATGGCTGGATGGCATCACCGACTCGATGGACGTGAGTCTGAGTGACCTCCGGGAGTTGGTGATGGACAGGAAGGCCTGGCGTGCTGCAATTCATGGGGTCACAAAGAGTCGGACACGACTGAGTGACTGAACCGAACTGAACATTGAAACAATACTGAATGCAATTTACTCTCTTCAGATGATTCAGAACTCATTTTCGGTCGTATATCGAATTATATTTCTAAAGTAGTCATCTCCATAGCATTCAGTGCAGATAAGATGATTAGTTGAGCTGTCTGGTTAACCCAAGTCCATCTCTATTCTAGTGCACTTTTATAAATCTGGAATTTTATCACTTCAAGGAAATCATGGTCTCTAGAATTGGTATACACTTAAACTTAATTTGGTATCCAAAATTGGTATCCACTTTGTCCTTTATGGTTACAGATCATATCTGAGCTCTTCTTCCTTGATTATAAAATAGAAATTATATACATACGTAAACACTCTCACACTGGACAGCAAGGTTTAAATGAGATACTCCTGTAAAGAATTAGTATTGTGCCTTCCAACACACAGTAGCTACAGAAGAGAATTTAAAAAACAAAAACAAAAACAGTTGACATCTTCACCAGAACACTAAAAAAAAAAATCGTTGGACAAAACAAAGCAGAAACATCATAAAACTTGCACTTTAAAAAATTCAATTTTGGGTTTCTATGGTTATAAAAGTAATTCATGCTTATTAGACAGAGACAATGAAAATCACCCATAATGCCACCACACAGTGATAATCACTGTTAATATTGGTGTATACACCTTTAAAATTTCACACACACAAGCTCAAGTTTTGTGTGCATGTTTTAAACAAATGAGATCATTAATTCTGTATTCCCTGAATGGAAAAATCTAGCCCCCCTAGTAGAAACAAACAAACAGAAATAAAGCCCTGAACTCCTCAAATTATACGGTACATAAGAAATGCTATTTTATAATCAGTTTTTAATTTAATATACCACAGTATTATTCTACTGTGATAGAGAGATAATCATCATTTCTAGCATCCAATATTTCACTGCATATTCACTTCTAGTCTCTTCTGGGCTAAGCTGCTCTTCTTTCCAGGTAAACACCACTACTATAATTTATTCAGTCACATTATTCTCAGATTTTCCTTTTATAAACAATGCCATGAGCATATATCTTTGCTTACTTGGAGGGCATGACATGCACATTGAAAATTTTGCCAACCTGCCCTCTGGAAAAATTTTACCAATGTACATTCGATTGCTGATGCTTTATATTCCCATCACCTTGCCTATCTAGGTTTGGTTTGAAATTAAACTCTGCTTTTACTACCCTTAATAGTTTTAGGATCAATAGGTTAAAAAAATTTTTTTAAAGGGAGGTATTTGTCTCACATTAAGAAATTATTTGAGGAAAACAAAATAAAATACAACTAAAAAAAAACAACTGTGGGGGGGGGGGCACCCCCAGGATTGGAATACTCAGAAATTTCCATTCAGCTGGGAGCTGGGTTTTTCATCATTCTGCTCACTCCTCCTCACCATTTGTTTTGTTTGCTACGTGTTATTTTTCACTTGTCATCTGTGGTGAGAAGGGTACAGAGGGAATGTACAACCATAAAGAAGATGTAGCTTCCAACAAAGCACTTCTGAGACTGACTCATGACTTGGTACCAGCTTCCCTTGGATGCACCACTGCACCAAGCTCTACTGAGTGCATATTTCACAAAAATGAAAAAATAATTTCAAATGTTTTACCCCCAACATGATAAGTAAACTGTTTGCTCTGACTTCTATGATCATCAGCAAACTTTCCTAATTATCAGTAGTCATGCTTTAATATAATAAAAATCTCAGATTATTTCAACTAAACACACCAAATGTGACAAAGAAGCAAAACACTCCCATGGCAGGAGAAGAGTTTCTTAAACATGGTACATTCCTTCTTCTTAATGATTAAGTAAGCCTCTTAATCAGAAGCTTAGTCAGCTTTAGATGTACTTTATATCTGAGATAGAGTAGATTCTTTACATTAGTCAGGTAAAATTCACCTTATGTTTTCTTTAACCAGTCAGAATAGCCCAACGTATTAATAATAGCAGGTATGAAGTGACAGGAAAAAAGTTTAGGTAATGTTTTCCTCTTTGAACCATTATCTAGAGATGCTTTTCAAGTATCCACAGAAAGATCTATGAATCCAACAATCAAAAGATTACAATTTAGCTTTATATTTATAAAATATTGCATTACTTCAGACCAAGTTGCTAGTTTAGACCGGTTCAGACTTAGGGGAAAAAAACTAGGCGCCACCCCATGAGCTGCAGCATCAATGTCTGGACTGCATGAATGCCTGCTCAGGAGCCTCGCGATCCAGTTACCCATGATACTGGACTCCTTTCTGTTCTGACCTTCAGGTCATCTAATGAACAGATACTATTACTATAGCAGTCCCTTGGTATCTTCGGGGCATTGGTTGCAGAAGCCCACCATAGGTAGCCAAAATTAGGGGATGCTCCAGTCCCTTACGTAAACTGGCACAGGATCTGCACATAACCTACACACATCCTGCTGTAGACTCTGAACTGTCTCTATATTACCTGTAATACCTAATACAACGTACACGCTATGTCAACAGGGGCCAGTGCTGCAAATTCAAATTTTGCTTTTTGGACCTTTCTGCAATTTTTTCCCAGTTGAATCCACAGATGCAGAAATCACAGATACACAGGGTCAACCATATTTAGAATTCAGATATTATCTGATGCCAGGCAGCTATACTGGACCATGGTGAAGAATGGAAAGAAACTAAGCCCTTGCTCTCAATTCTAGCTGAAGAAACAGATCATACACAAGTAGAAATTTAACAAATAAGATAGTTTCAGGTAGTGGTAAGTCTTGCAAAGACAGTAAAATGGGGCTGTATTAGTCTGTGACTTGGTGGTGAAGAGAAAGCTTCATTAGATGGGACAATCAAGAAAGGCTTGTCTCAGGAGGTGATATCTAAGCTAGACTTTGAATAAGGTAAGGTCAATCATGCAACAGTCTGGGAGAACAATGTTTCAGGTAGGGGAAATAGCAAAAGTGAAAGAAAGAGTTTGGGGTGTTTGACAGAAAGGAGGACGAGCATGGCCAGAACACAGTGACTAAGGGGGAGAAGGAGAAATGAGGTAGAGGCCTGGTTATATAGGGCCTCAGAGGCCGTGGCAGTGTCTGAATTTGATTCTAGGAAGAGTGGAAAGCCATTAAAGGGCTGACACAAGAGTGATATTACCTGATTTAAGTTTTTTAAACAATCTCTGGTGTCTCTGTAGAGCATGGACTTCCAACAGAAAGGAGATCAACAGAACTGATCAATGGAAAGAGTCCATGCATGAAGCTAAAGGTTTGGGCAAGGGTGGCGAAGGGGACCGAGATGAATGGTCAGACTCAGAGTATGTTCAGAGGTGAAATGACATGACTTGCTGAAAAACTAAATGTGGTGGTGGGTAGTGAGGGCAAAACAGGAAACCAAGGATTACTCCTGTGAGGGGACTTGAGCAACCAGATGGACTGTGCAGCCATTAGTTGATGTGAGGGTACTAGAGGGAGAAACAGATTTGGAGCGGGGAGTGGGGGCAATCAAAGTTCTGTTTTGGACCTGTCTGGTACCGAAAATCTACTAGTAATATAAGCTGGGGTACAGACCACACACAGATGGGATATAAAGGCCATCTGACAGATGAGACTACTTGAAGAAAAACTACAGACAGAGCCCTGGGACACACCAATACTGGTCAAGTGAGAGGAAGCGGAGTGAGCAGAAGAGCTGAGAGGGAGCACGCAGAATGGCAGGAGGATATTCAGGAGAGTGTGGGGTACAGAAACTGAAGAAGAAAGTCCCGAGAAGGAAGGAGTATGATAAATGCTGCTGAAGTCGAACAAGATAAAGAAAGAAGGGACTTTGCTGGTGGTCCAGTGATTAAGAGTCTGTGCTTCCACTGCAGGGGATGCAGGTTCAATACCTGGTCAGGGAACTAAGATCCCGCATGCCATGTGCCACGGCCAGAAAAAAACAAAAAACAACAACAAAGATAAGAAAAGAAAACTCACAACTGGATTTAAAGCTAGAAGTATTAATAAAGAAAAAAGGTAGGAAGATATGTTATTAAAAAAGCCATTTGATCTTGATCAAGCTATCACTTTTAGAGCTAAAAAAACAAAAGGAACAGTCTCAGCAAAACCCCTGAGGTTATGTTGATTTACCAGGATTAGCACATTTTGACTTTCCTTCTCTAAGAGAGAGCAGGGAAGCAATGACCCAGGAGGGTGGTCTTCTTATTCCCTGGAGAGGGGAGGCCCCTGTGGCATCAGTGTGGTAGAATTCAGAATTTATATGGAAAGAGGACCAGCTCAGCCCAAAAGAGACTGCAGGTCTCTTGCCCCATTTGATTGTGATTCATCAAAGTTCTAACAGTCTCCTGTCCAAACCAATTCCAGCTAAAAGTAACCCAAGGGCCTAACTGAAAGGAAAAAACTGCCTACAGGAGGAGAAGACCGCATCCATGCCCTCAGCTGGGGGGCATTCTTCTGGCCTACATTTTCTTTCCCAAGGTCGCTACTGTTTCACTATCAGACTCCAGCCTGCATCTTCCTCTGATGGTGGATCACTGAGGACAAAACTAAAAAAAGCAATGTGAGGCCCGCCCACACCTGTGCCACTTGTTTCTCCTCCTCACTCCCCGCCCTGTACCTGGGTCATTTTGTCTACAGAGACTGGAATTCCATCGATCGTGAGAGGCGGCAGCTCTGAGTTAACCTCCTGTGGTGCAGGGGCGTGCTCTGCCAGGGCGGACTCCAGGTCTTCCAGGATCATGCTCTTGTACTTACGCACCTGCAGGGAATTAAGGGCAGAAGTAAACAAGATGCCCAACAACCAGGGAGGGTTGGTGCCAAGCAACCAGAGAGTGGGTGGGGCTGGACTCCCTTAGCCACTGCAGAGCCCTAAGAACAAACATGTCTACAACTAGCAGGTAAAAATACCCGCTGGCCCAAAGACATCACATCGTACAGAATTAAATATAAAGATGATGAAATTACAGGTAACAATGGGATAAAGAAGCGAGAGGAAAGAGTTTTCTAGAAATACAGCTCATCAGTTAAAAATCACATTTTCTCAGTAAATGCTGGCCCCATTACCTGGTCCAGATCTAACAGGAATGGTATTCATATTTTGCATTTCCCAGGCCATCTGATAAAACCCACCTGTGGCAGTTAATTACCAAAGTCATTTCCAAGATCACTGAGGATTTATGTCTCTAAAACTTTAAGCACCCTCTTTGAAACTTTGCTATGCCCACTGTTTTCCTACAAAGCTAGACTATCAAACAGGAGATCAGCTATACAAGAGGCTGAACTAAAAGGCATCAGAGAAAAAAAACAAGACGTGTATACTGGGCGTCACAGTGTAGCCGGGTGCCACAGGCGCCACTCTCAGTAGGCCTGGGGCCAGAGACAGCACCACAGGTCAAGTCCTCTTCCTTTCTGTCAGGGACTCCCTGGTGACAGAGGTGGACTTTAAAAACATGAGGCCTCTGGAACTCTGACAAGGCCATGTCTGAACCAGACACTGTTGCTCTGACTCCATTCCTTCCACTATTAGTGAAAGTCTCACAAAAAACAGAACAGCAGCAAGTTGCACATGTACACATTCTTCTACAGAATGTAGAGAGTTCACTGGATTCTACCACCACCAATAATGGGTTCACTTACTTATAAGAAATAGATCAGGGGGGATGAGGATACTTTAGGGATAGTAAAGGAAGCCATGGAGTTATAAAAATGTAACAAGATGGGATAGAAAATTAACTTGCTTTCAGGGCTCAGGCCATCATCATAGAAAAAAAGGTAAGAGAATATGAGGTTTACTTAGAAGTTATAACAATGTTATAGTCCTGGACTGAACTCTCAGTCACCATATATTTCCCTATAAATATCTCATTATAAAGATTAGAAGAGAAAAATCCCCATACTCCACCTCAAACATATGGAAAAGTAAAAATTATTGGCTACGATGTAAAACTTTTATAGAAATTTCCAACAGATCAACAATAAAGGTGATGAAAGAAAAATAGTGCAAACTTATAGAATCATTATTACTCTAGAGATTCAGTTTTATCCTGGTTTCTAAAGAGAGAGTTTCAAAAATTATTGCCAATGTATTTACTGTAAATAGCTGTGTTGCCATGACATCTTTAAGGATATATATTTTCTGATTTCTAGGTTTCTACATCATAAGTAGAGTTTTTACACTACCAACCCACAGAAAAACTGAGTAAGCATAGGTTATAGTCTTTGAACTTTAATGTATCAGGTTAAACCATTACATCAGTATATATGCCCATAGTAAGAGTAAATGAAAATAGTAAAAAAAACTTTCATTGTGCAGAAACATCTTGCATTCAAAGATAAAAAATCATTAGCTTATTACTATTATTACATTAATAGCTAGTTTCAAACAATTTCAGCCATTTTATGGGTCAGCAGAATTCCAGAAATTCAGATCCAGGCATTTTGCTAAATTTATCCATTATATCTTGATTTAAAAAAAAAATGCTGGGAGAACATCCTTCAGAGTAATTTACAACTTCAGGTTGTGAGCACAGTATTTCTAAGTTTGCTTAGTAAAGTTAACTAACTTTCCCAGAGTTATAAAGCTAGCATTTAATTCTACCTAATTTATCAATCCTGAGATAATCCCCCCCCACCCCCCACCATTTATCATTCCTCTGGAAACTCGGATACCTCTTAAAATTGCTATAGACAAAGTGGTATGGGGCACAGCAGTCATGGCCTGCACATACGTGAACATGGTTGCTATGGAGGCACAACTGCAACCCCCAGGCCTTTTCAATCAGCAAACCATTTAGCACCATTTCAGAACGGAATGTGAACCTTGGTTGTTGTCTGATAACTTTCTCAGTGATCTTTCCGTAAGACCAAAAAGCACCAGCATCAAACTTGTCACAGCTGAGAAAAAGTCTCAGAGACAATAGCAGAGCTCTTTTTACAGAAATGCAGCATCACCCATGCTCCTGATGGTAAGGAAGACAATATATTACATGCAACCATGCAGACAATGATGACTCTGAAACAAGAAGTAATTCAGAATTGGACTCTGAATTTTAAAAACAATTTCAGAAATTGGAAATTTATTTCACTTAAATTTTCCTTTTTACATATTTACAAAAGCAGTATGATCAAAAGCTGTCTCTAAGTAAGCCTGAAAAAGCTCTTTCAATAAGTATAAAATAAAAATTCTAAGTGATAGTAAGTGCTATATCAAAGTTTATCAGTGTTTTTTCTTTCTTTGTGGCACATAAATAATGGTGCATCCTATAACTCATGGTATCACAGATATGATGAAATACAGGTTTGTTTTAGAAACTTCTACTTTCTATTCCAAAATCCACAGCTAAAGCCTTTGTCATTTCATACCAATATGTCACTGCCAACTAACTGGTTTCACAATTCAAGTTAAAAACCACTTAAAAACAAATTCAGTTGGTCTGCCTACCAAGCTCTCCTCCTTCAATTCATTCTCTATACTGCTGCCATTTAAAATTTCTGAAAGATTGATATAATAAAATACTATTTATTGAATACCTGCTATGTGTCAAGCACTGCATACATTCAGTTAATTCTCACACAGTTTTATAAAGAAACTACCATTATATCCATTTTGCAGATAAGAAAATTCAGGTTAAGTAACATTCCCAAATCATATAGGAATATAGCAGAAAGTCAAATTAATTTTTAAGTAGTTCCAAAGCCTGTATGTTCAGCCACTTCTGATCATTTATCTTTTTCTCTCAAAAATAGTCCTACAGTGCCCCACTTCTTACAGGATTGCATTTCAACCATTCTGATCATTCCTTGCTTTCCCAATGCTCTCTGCCAAGGCCACCAATTACAGCTGTGCACGCTCAGCTCTGTAGATTATGTGAATAAGCACCCTCTTGAGTTCCCCATGTATAAGCCAGAGTCCTACTAGGCAACTTTGCTCACCATCCTTCCTCTTTAGCCAGCCAGCCTCCTCACTAACTTTTGCATATAGCAAGTTCTTTTCTATCTCTATGGAGAAGGAAATGGCAATCCACACCAGTATTCTTGCCTGGAGAATTCCCATGGACAGAGGAGCCTGGCATGTTTCAGTACATGGGGTCGCAAAGAGTTGGACATGACTGAGCAACTAACACACTTTCTATCTCTGGGTCTTTAATTCTGTTTCTAATTCAAATACTATCCATTATTCAAGACCAACTCAATTCCCACTTTCTCTGAGAAAACTTCCCAAGTGTTCTTGCCCTAATTCTTTTACTCTTTTAAATGCCAACAGACTCAAACAATCGTGTGTCACTTACGCTGGTCTATGTTGCACACAACCAGTGTTATGACATCACTAAGCACAGGAACCAGACCTTTTATTTTAACATACATTATGAAACATTTCACATATTCAGACATGTACAGATAAAACATTCTCATAACTACAGCGACGCTGAGTTTAGGGTATTTATAGGAGACTTAAGAGTTCTGGGCACAGAATGAGCTTGTTGAGGATTTAGGAACTGGTTGCTACAACCATAAGGTCAATGGGCCTTTAGTGACGTTGCAAAAATAATCTCAGACAAGATATCAAAATCCTTCTGTACATTTGCTTTTCTGGATAAAAGAAGAATCTTCAGGAAGGTCTCAAAAAAGATTTTTAAGATTATTTTTTGCCTATGAGCTCCTCTGTGATTAAAAATACACTGTCATCTGATGAATGTAACAAAGAGATGCCCAAGCACAGGGCTGCCTTCAGATCAGGGATCCTGAAGCACACTTGGCACAGAGCCAGGCCACAAGCTGTGGCCCACAGAATCTGCTGGCTTCATCCTCTTCTCTCTCCAGTCCCAATGTCAGCCTCTTTCCTCTCCTGCCTCAGTCCAGATCTCTTTTTCCCCAACCCCTTGGATCCCTTGTTCTGAACCTTGAAATCTCAAAAGACCTGGATGGAATTCTTACCTCATACTTTATATCTAACAGTCTTAGCCATTTATTGCATAACTTAATAAACAAGCAACAGGGCTTTTACTTTATTACTTTTTTATATTATTATTATTATTGCCTGTGTCATGTGGCATATGGGATCTTAGTTTCCCAACCAAGGATCTAACCCATGCCTTCTGCATTGGGAGCTCGGATTCTTAACCACTGGACCATCAGGGAAGTCCCTTACTTTATTACTTTTTAAATATGCTTCCACGTTTCAAGCAACCTGAAGCCACCTTTTAAAAACTTATCTAAATAAGTGAATGACTTAGAACAAGAAATCATGACCAACTCCAGAGTCCACTTATCCACTGGGAAGGTGGAATTAAACGAAGGCAGAAGGATGATTTCAAGGAAGCTGTGATAACCCCTGAGCTGCGTCTTGCTTCTGTGACTGTGGTTCCTAGGCCTATTCCTACAAAGCTCATTAAAGTATGTGATATAGCAGTAAGTCATAAAGAGAGTGTTCTTACGACTCAACAACTTTAAAATCTACCATCTACCAATTCCCATTAGATACAAAGTATGAGACAAGAATTCCATCCAAGTCTTTTGAGATTTCAAGGTTCAATTCCTTTCATGCCAGTTCTTCATAAAGACTACATATAGGAGAAAGATAATAAACTTTAATTTCTATTTCTCCCCAGTGAGGTTGCTATTATCTTTATTTCACACATGAGGGCACTGAGTCACATAAAGGAAAAATCAGTGTGGGAAATCACTCACAAAATCAAAACTTAAACACAGTTTTCACCAAAGTGAAGTTTTTAGCTATATACATTAACACCAACCTATGTGCATGATTCAATTAACCTGTCTAAAACTTACATTCCAATTGTGGGCAAGGATGTAATATGGGCAGAACACAGTAGAGAGAAATAAATGAAAACCTGGAAACCATAAGAAAAGCTTCAATACCATCTATTAGGGGGCCCAGTAAAATTTTCAATTCTCCTTTGACAAATTTGTAAAAAACTGATAATTTTGAGTCTGAAATCCATATCCCAAAGATGAACAGCCCTATGGAATTTTAAACGTCCAGAGTTCCCAGCAGCCTCCAGAAAAAAGAGCAAGAAGAAAGGTTAATGACAGCTTCAGGCAGGAGGACAAAATGCAAATACCAGAGTTTTAATATTATTTAATGACATAATACATGAAAACTGCTTATAACTTATAACCTAGAACATAGCATTCAGTAAATGTTAGGCATTATTATAAAATCCAAATAATTTCTTTTACTGTTACTAATATGAGATTATGCAGAGTATACTGTACAACTGATTACAGTAAATATGAGCTCTGATTCTTTAATACCACCCTGTATATCAATATATATATAAGATTAAGGAATATTCTATACTTTGAAGGTTTAACGGAAGTCACTCGAAATAATCAGGAGTGTAGTATCCCTTTGAGAGATGTGGTTTAATTACTTTTTAGATTTTGTATGTGTTTATTGTCTTACTGGTTTGGATATATTTGGTTATTTTTTTATTAAATTATCCACTTGGTTGAGGTTTTTAAAAGAAGAGAATTAATGCATAGCATTTCCTTACAATGTTCAATCTATTTTTTATCTGCAACTATAACTCATCTCACTTCTAAGACTGTGTATTTGTTTTCTTCATCCTTTTTCTCAATTAGTATGCTCGTTTATCTATTTCATTAGATTTTCATAGTTCAGTTCAGTCGCTTAGTCGTGTCTGACTCTTTGCAACCCCATGAACCGCAGCACGCCAGGCCTCCATGTCCATCAGCAACTCCCGGAGCCCACCCAAAGCCATGTCCATTGAGTCGGTGATGCCATCCAACCATCTCATTCTCTGTTGTCCCCTTCTCCTCCTGCCCTCAATCTTTCCCAGCATCAGGGTCTTTTCCAATGAGTCAGCTCTTCGCATCAGGTGGCCAAAGTATTGGAGTTTCAGCTTTAGCATCATTCCCTCCAAAGAAATCCCAGGGCTGATCTTCAGAATGGACTGGTTGGATCTCCTTGCAGTCCAAGGGACTCTCAAGAGTCTTCTCCAACACCACAGTTCAAAAGCATCAATTCTTCGGTGCTCAGCTTTCTTCACAGTCCGATTCTCACATCCATACATGACCACTGGAAAAACCATAGCCTTGACTAGACAGACCTTTGTTGGCAAAGTAATGTCTCTGCTTTTCAATATGCTATCTAGGTTGGTCATAACTTTTCTCCAAGGAGTAAGTGTCTTTTAATTTCATGGCTGCAATCACCATCTGCAGTGATTTTGGAGCTCCAAAAAAATAAAGTCTGACACTGTTTCCACTGTTTCCCCATCTATTTCCCATGAAGTGATGAGACCACATGCCATGATCTTTGTTTTCTGAACGTTGAGCTTTAAGCCAACTTTTTCCCTCTCCTCTTTCACCTTCATCAAGATGCTCTTTAGTTCTTCTTCTCTTTCTGCCATAAAGGTGGTGTCATCTGCAAATCTGAGGTTATTGATATTTCTCCCAGCAATCTTGATTCCAGCCTGTGCTTCCTCTAGTCCAGCGTTTCTCATGATATACTCTGCATGTAAGTTAAATAAGTAGGGTGACAACATATAGCCTTCATGTACTCCTTTTCTGTTGTTCCATGTCCAGTTCTAACTGTTGCTTCCTGACCTGCATACAGATTTCTCAAGAGGCAGGTCAGGTGGTCTGGTATTCCCATCTCTTTCCGAATTGTCCACAGTTTATTGTGATCCACACAGTCAAAGGCTTTGGCATAGTCAAGAAAGCAGAAATAGATGTTTTTCTGGAACTCTCTTGCTTTTTCCATGATCCAGTGGATATTGGCAATTTGATCTCTGCTTCCTCTGCCTTTTCTAAAACCAGCTTGACCACCTGGAAGTTGATGGTTCACGTATTGCTGAAGCCTGGCTTGAAGAATTTTAAGGATCACTTTACTAGCATGTGAGATGAGTGCAATTGTGCGGTAGTTTGAGCATTCTTTGGCATTGCCTTTCTTTGGGATTGGAATGAAAACCGACCTTTTCAGTCCTGTGGCCACTGCTGAGTTTTCCAAATGTGCTGGCATACTGAGTGCAGCACTTTCACAGCATCATCTTTCACGATTTGAAATAGCTCAACTGGAATTCCATCACCTCCACTAGCTTTGTTCATAGTAATGCTTCCTAAGGCCCACTTGACTTGGCATTCCAGGATGTCTGGCTCTAGGTGAGTGGTCACACCATCGTGATTATCTGACTTGTGAAGATCTCTTTGGTACAGTTCTTCTGTGTATTCTTGCCACCTCTTCTTAGTATCTTCTGCTTCTGTTAGATCCATACCATTTCTGCCCTTTATTGAGCCCATCTTTCCATGAAATGTTCCCTTGGTATCTCTAATCTTCTTGAAGACATCTCTAGTCTTTCCCATTCTGTTGTTTTCCTCTATTTCTTTGCACTGATCGCTCAGGAAGGCTTTCTTATCTCTCCTTGCTATTCTTTGGAACTCTGCATTCAAATGGGTATATCTTTCCTTTTCTCCTTTGCTTTTTGCTTCTCTTCTTTTCACAGCTATTTGTAAGGCCTCCTCAGACAGCCATTTTGCTTTTTTGCATTTCTTTTTCTTGGGGATGGTCTTGATCTCTGTCTCCTGTACAATGTCACGAACCTCCATCCATAGTTCATCAGGCACTCTATCAGATCTAGTCCCTTAAATCTATTTCTCACTTCCACTGTATAGTCATAAGGGATTTGATTTAGGTCATACCTGAATGGTCTAGTGGTTTTCTCCACTGTCTTTTATTTCAGTCTGAATTTGGCAATAAGGAGTTCATGGTCTGAGCCACAGTCAGCTCCTGGTCTTGTTTTTGCTGACTGTATAGAGCTTCTCCATCTTTGGCTGCAAAGAATATAATCAGTCTGATTTTGGTGTCAACGATCTAGTGATGTCCATGTGTAGAGTCTTCTCTTGTGTTGTTGGAAGAGGGTGTTTGCTATGACCAGTGTGTTCTCTTGGCAGAACTCTTTTAGCCTTTGCCCTGATTCATTCTGTACTCCAAGGCCAAATTTGCCTGTTACTCCAGGTGTTTCTTGACTTCCTACTTTTGCATTCCAGTCCCTTATAATGGAAAGGACATCTTTTTTGGGTGTTAGTTCTAGAAGGTCTTGCAGGTCTTCATAGAACTGTTCATCATACCGTTTCTTCATAGAACTTTTTCATAGTACCATTTCTTGAATAACAATTCTGTTTACAAAATCATTAATTCCTTCTACATGTTTACTTACTGTATATCTTTCTCAGATGAAGTTTCTTTTCTTTCTTTCTTGTATATATAGAAAAAAAAATAAAGGCAATAAACATGCTTTGGAGCATCTGTTTAGATCATAATTTTTCAGGCTATTTAAAATTTGTTTTTAAATAGTTCACAGATTAAGTTTTTCTCTTAAGTGTTTTTGTATACATATAAGTGATTGGCTTTGCTGTATAACAGAAACTAACACTGGAGAAGGCAATGGCACCCCACTCCAGTACTCTTGCCTGGAAAATCCCATGGATGGAGGAGCCTGGTGGGCTGCAGTCTGTGGGGTCACTGAGTCAGACACGACTGAGCAACTTCACTTTCACTTTTCACTTTCACGCACTGGAGAAGGAAATGGCAACCCACTCCAGTGTTCTTGCCTGGAGAATCCCAGGGACGGGGGAGCCTGGTGGGCTGCTGTCTATGGGGTCGCACAGAGTTGGACACGACTGAAGCGACTTAGCAGCAGCAGCAGCAGCAGCAGAAACTAACACAACATTGTAAAACTACTACAGTAAAAGGTATTTATAAATTTCCATGTGGCTGAAAATTTCTGTCAATCTTTCTTATATTAACTTCTAAATTTTCTATTCTTTAATAAAAAATATGACCTGTGTAATTTTCTATCTTTTACAATTTATTAAGATTTACTTTGGGACCTAATAATAACACAGAGTCAATTCTTATAATCCATTCATGTAATTTTTCAAATATGGTATATTCTCCCTTCGTATGGTATCAATGTTAAATATGTTAACCTTTTATATTAACCTTATTAATTCTATTCTTCAGATATCTATATTCTTATTTATACTTTTCTTCCTTGAGTGACAAAGATATTAAAGACTCCTACTACCACTGTGGTTTCTATTTTTTTTCCTCCCATTACTAATTTTTGATCTATATTCTTTGCTTTAATGTTGAGACATAAAAGGTTCATTATAAATTTATACTGCTTATCAATACTAAAGGACCTATGGTCCTCAGTTAAGACTCATTTGTCTTGAGAATTTGGCTTTGTCTGATATTAATGCTGTGATCCATGATTTATTTTTGTAGGGATTTGTCTGACATTTGCTTTGCTTATTGTTTTGCTTTTAAAATTTTAACATCCCAGTTCACCAGCCCCAAACATCCTGTATCATGCATCGATATTAAAAAAAAAAAAAGATGAAAGTAATATAAAAAAATAAATAAAAAAAATTTAACAGCTTTATCGAAATATAATTAATATGCCGTACATATTAGCTTCCTATGGTTGCCACAAAGTATTACAAACTTGGTGGCTTCTATCAACAGAAATTCATTCTGTTAGTTTCATAGGCCCAAGTTGTTGGCAGGGCTGGTTGTTCTGGAAGCTCTAGGGGAGGTACCATTTTCTCATCCTGCCTAGCTGCTGTTGAGCACATACTGCTTTGCTTCTGACCTGTTCCTTGCACCCAACCTCTTGCTTCCGCTGACACATCTCCTTCTGTATCAATCTCCTTTTGGCTCCCTCTTACATAAAGACACTGTGATTAGATTTAGGGCCTACCTGGATAATCCAGGGTGATCTGGATTATCTCAAAAATCTTTAACTTAACCACACCTGCAAAATCTTTTATGTCATATAAAGACTTGGATCTGTGTATCTTTGGGGGCCATTCATTATTCAACCTACCATACAATACCATACAATTCACGCATTTGAAGTGTATAATTTACTCTTTTAAATATTTGCAGGGTCACGTAAACATCATTATAATCTATCCCCCATGAAAGAAACTCCAAACTCACTAGCTGTCACTTTCCATTCCTCCATTCCCTCCCCCCACCTTTCAAATCTGGCAACCACTAACCTACTTTCTGTCTCTTGAGATTTGACTACTCCAGACACTGCCCATAAGTGAAATCATACACTATGTGGCCTTTTATGAATGGATTCTTCCACTTAGCACAATGTTTTCAAGGTTCGTCCATATTGTAACATTTATCAGTACTTCATTCCTTTTCATTGCTAAGTAATACTATACTGGATGGATAATACAACTTTTTTTATCCATTCATCAACAGATGAACATCTGGGTTATTTCCACTTTGTGGCTATTATGAATAATGCTTCTACAAATATAGTGCACTGGTTTTTATATATAAGTTTTGTTGCTATGAACACTGTATGTATAAGCTTTATTCTCAGCTCTTTTGGGTAAATGTAGGAGTAGAATTGTTGGGTTATATAGTAACTGTTCTTTTGATATTTTGAGAAATTGCCAAATTGTTTTCCAAATCAGCTGCATCATTTTACATCCCTAACTGCAATGTATGGGGGTTCCAATTTCTTCACATCCTCATCAACATTTATTATTGTCCATCTTTTAAATTATATTCATCATAGTGGGCATGAAGTATCTCTCTGTAGTTCTGCTTTTCATTTCCCTAATGATTAAGTTATTTATCAAGTGCTCATGTGCTTGCTGGTCATTTCTATATTTTCTTTGGAAAAATATTTATGCAGATTCTTTGCCATTTTAAATTCTGTTAATCGTCTTTTTTCTTTTTTTGGCCATGCTGCGCGGCTTGCCGGGTCATCATTCCCTGACCAGAGACTGAACCTACGCCTGCTGCAGTAGAAGCATGAAGTCCTCTCCACTGACACCAGGGTATTCCTGGATTAACTGTCTTGTCACTGCTGAGTTATAAGGGTTCCTTATATATTCTGGATACAAATTTGTATCAGATATATTTTGCCAATATTTTTTTCTTTCCCCTTCTGTAGACTGTCTTCACTTTCTTGATGGTATCATTTGCAGCCACTTTAAACACTTGTGAGTCACTGTAAGTATGTCACATAAATTGAATAGAATTGGGTTTTGATTTGGATTGTTTCTGCTCCAATCTAAAATAAAATCTTTAACAATAATATAATTATAATATTTATATTATGGTTTATAACAGAATTAACTGGTCTCACTTCCATTATTTTGTTAGTCAGGTAGAAACTAGAAAAGCCATCTACCACACTCCACTCAGGAAAGGTCTTAATATGCATCCTATTCTAGGGACTCAGGAATCTGAGGAAAAACTCAAACTCAAAAATGTTTAGAAAGAATCACAACATCTGTATATGGGGAAAAAAATACAATAAACAAAATCTCAACTGATTACTAATTCTGAACTCTTGAAATATCTATGTTCAATATGGGAGAAAATCTAATAAATTCATTTTAAGCTCAGAAATTTTATCCTAGTAAAAATAAAATGCAATTTAATTCTGGACAGATCATTATTCTATTAATGATTTAAAGTTACTTTATCCAAAGAAAGAACAATTCACATAGTAAAAGTATCCAAGAGTAAAATACTATTTTCATAAAGTTAGCTATAGATAGGGATATAATAAAAATATTCAACTATATTTCAACACTGAAGGATTAAACCAATTATTTGAAGAAATAAAAAGGATTTAAAATATGCAATTCAGATATCAGTGATTAGTAAAATGCTCCCAGGTTTGCCTCAGGAAGTTCACATCTTGAGAAAATACCATTTTGTTTCAGCAATTTTCCTACAAAATCTTGCATTGGTTTCTTAAGGAATACAACATCATTTTTTCCCATTGCATCTGATGAGGTAAAATAGCTTGCTATGAAAAGGAGAAACAGAAATGATCCATTTTACTTTGATCTGCATAAAGGAGTTTGAAAACCAGTCTCAATTCCCACCCCTGGATGAAGGGAAGATAAAATAACTATTGTGCTAGACAAAGGATCAAAAGAATGCAAACAACAACTCAAAGAAAGCAAAGGGTATCTGAGAACACACACAGTTTTCTTACCACATTCTCCAAAGGAGCTGCACCGAACACTTTAAAGACAGGGTTGGGTTTGGAGGGAGAGATACAAAGGACAATGGCTTGCTGTCCCACTCGAGTAGTATATTCATCTAATGTGGCTCGAAGTTTCCTGAATTAGAGAACGAAAAGACAGAAATTATGTGACACAGACACAAGATTTCCTTTGACTTGAGACAATTTATTCTAATTAGGTATGTCTTCTGTTACCTGAATTGTGAAAAGGGTGTGTGTGAGGTTTAATATCCTGTTCAGCAGAAATATGTACATCCCTTTGTCCTAAAGACCCGTGACTAGCTCACTGACATGAGAGTCTGCCCCAGGACACAGCCGTGACACAACATTGAATACAGACAGTATCATACTTCCTGATCTCAGCACCAAAAGTGTGCTGCTTATAATAATAAAGATTAATACTGAGATGTCCTCCTATAGACTTTACTATATCATCTCCATGCTTACTGAAGGGGCCTAAAATGAACTGCTTCTGATTTCTTTGACTGATATCATCATTGTTTATGTCTTGCTCCGATGCTCAGTTACGTCCGACTTTTTGCGACCCTATGGACTATAGCCTGCCAGGCTCCTCAGTCCATGGGATTCTCTCAGCAAGAAAACTGGAGTGGGGTGCCACTTCCTCCTTCAGGCAATCTCCCTGACCCAGGGATTGAACCTGTATCTCTTGCGTCTCCTGCATTAGGAGGCTGATTCTTTACCACTGAGCACCTGGGAAGCCTATTTATATCTTACTACTTCAAAATGTTGTCATTTCCAGATTTTCACTGTGATATAAACAATAATTCTTAGTCCTGAAGTATTTTACAAATGAGGATGGAGTAAAAGAGCTTTTTCAAATACATCAGCACTGTATTAAACAGAAACACTGTCCTCTCCTGGAAATTATGGGAGATTATTTTAAAGTTCTACATTCCATAATTCTTCTGTGAACACAGTCTACCCTGTCAAGGGACTGGTGAGTCATGTCATTTCAAATGAAGCAAAGCCAACAAATCACAAGAAAGTTTTCCATCTTTCTCCAAAAGCACTGTCTATGCCCCTTTTAGAAAAGATGCTCTATAAAAAATATATTCAATTCCTCCTGCCTGTACTATCATTAAAGGTAGTAAGATTTATCATTAAAGGAAAGGAAATTTTTTTGCCCATCTAGTGGTATATAACCTCTGTGTTGAAAACTACCATTAAGTATTTTCTGGATTTTCCCTTCAGTTTCTTATAATCTTATGTTCTTAATATAGAATATATTTTCTAACTTTTGTCCCCATATCATTTACAAGTGCTGGTACTCCATTTGGATTCAACATTCCAATAAACATCTTAACAATTTGGATATACAAAATACTAAAAGAAGAAACTTCTGAAACATTTTATAGACTAAATTTTTTATTATACACGAATGCATGTTGAGCAGCCTGTCAAAATATGAAGTCCTCCATGTACCACAGATGTGTAATAATCTTTCTTTGCAACCTACAAACTCTTCAGAAGAAATAAAAACAAGTGGAAGAAGTGGAAGTGAAGTCGCTCAGTCATGTCCAACTCTTTGTGACCACACGGACTGTAGCTTACCAGGCTTCTCCATCCATGGGATTTTCCAGGCAAGAGTATTGGAGTGGATTGCCATTTCCTCCTCCAAGAGATCTTCCCAACCCAGGGACTGAACCTAAGTCTCCCGGTTTGCAGGCAGATGCTTTACCATCTGAGCCACCAGGGAAGCCAAGTAAAGGACCACATAGCAAAAAAGAAATCCAGTGGCATTCCTTGAAAGAATGATAAGAAAATACATTCACTGTCTCCAATTCCTCTCTTCCCATTCTCTCTTGAAGACCCTTTAATCCTTTCATCCTTACTGCTCCTCTGAAAACACATTATCAAGTTCAATCATGTTCTCCATGTTGCTAAATTTAATGGTCAATTTGCATCTTAGTCAACCTGTCAGCACCATCTGATAGTGCTGATCACAAGTCCTCCTTCTTGAAACAATGTTTGCACTTGGTTTCCAAGACACCATTCTCCTGGTTTCCTCCTGACTCACTGGTCACTTCTTAGACTCTTTGATAGTTCCTTTCCTTTCTTTAACCCCTTCAGTACACACTTATTCCCTCAGTTCAGTTCAGTTGCTCAGTCGTGTCCGACTCTTTGCAACTCCATTAATCTCAGCACACCAGGCCTCCCTGTCCATCACCAACCCCTGGAGTTCATTCAAACTCATGTCCATCAAGTCGGTGATGCCATCCAACCGTCTCATCCTCTGTCGTCCCCTTTTCCTCCTGCCCCCAATCCCTCCCCGCATCAGAGTCTTTTCCAATGAGTCAACTCTTCACATGAGATGGCCAAAGTATTGGAGTTTCAGCTTTAGCATCAGTCCTTCCAATGAACACACAGGACTGATCTCCTTTAGGATGGACTGGTTGGATCTCCTTGCAGTCCAAGGGACTCTCAAGAGTCTTCTCCAACACCACAGTTCAAAAGCATCAATTCTTCGGCGCTCAGCTTTCTTTACAGTCCAACTCTCACATCCATACATGACCACTGGAAAAACCATAGCCTTGACTAGATGGACCTTTGTTGGCAAAGTAATGTCTCTGCTTTTCAATATGCTATCTAGGTTGGTCATAACTTTTCTTCCAAGGAGTAAGCATCTTTTAATTTCATGGCTGCAATCACCATCTGCAGTGATTTTGGAGCCCAAAAAAATAAAGTCTGACACTGTTTCCACTGTTTCCCCATCTATTTCCCATGAAGTGATGGGACCAGATGCCATGATCTTAGTTTTCTGAATGTTGAGCTTTAAGCCAACTTTTTCACTCTCCTCTTTCACTTTCATCAAGAGGCTTTTTAGTTCCTCTTCACTTTCTGCCATAAGGTGGTGGCACCTGCTATCTGAGGTTATTGATATTTCTCCCGGCAATCTTGATTCCAGCTTGTGCTTCTTCCAGTCCAGCGTTTCTCATGATGTACTGTGCATATAAGTTAAATAAGCAGGGTGACAATATACAGCCTTGACGTACTCCTTTTCCTATTTGGAACCAGTCTGTTGTTCCATGTCCAGTTCTAACTGTTGCTTCCTGACCTGCATATAGGCTTCTCAAGAGGCTCCCTTAAAAGAAATGGAGTAGCCATTATGGTCAACAAAAGAGTCAGAAATGCAGTACTTGGATGCAATCTCAAAAATGACAGAATGATCTCTGTTCATTTCCAAGGCAAACCATTCAATATCAAGTAATCCAAGCCTATGGTCCAACCAGTAACGCTGAAGAAGCTGAAGCTGAATGGTTCTATGAAGACCTATAAGACCTATAACTAACACCCAAAAAGATGTCCTTTTCATTATAGGGGACTGGAATGCAAAAGTAGGAAGTCAAGAAACACCTGGAGTAACAGGCAAATTTGGCTTTGGAGTACGGAATGAAGCAGGGCAAAGGCTAATAGAGTTTTGCCAAGAGAATGCACTGGTCATAGCAAACACCCTCTTCCAACAACACAAGAGAAGACTCTACACATGGACATCACCAGATGGTCAACACCGAAATCAGACTGATTATATTCTTTGCAGCCAAAGATGGAGAAGCTCTATACAGTCAGCAAAAACAAGACCAGGAGCTGACTGTGGCTCAGACCATGAACTCCTTATTGCCAAATTCAGACTGAAATTGAAGGAGGTAGGGAAAACCACTAGACCATTCAGGTATGACCTGAATCAAATCCCTTATGACTCTACAGTGGAAGTGAGAAATAGATTTAAGGGACTAGATCTGATAGACAGAGTGCCTGATGAACTATGGATGGAGGTTCGTGACATTGTACAGGAGACAGAGATCAAGACCATCCCCATGGAAAAGAAATGCAAAAAGAAACATGGCTGTCTGAGGAGGCCTTACAAATAGCTGTGAAAAGAAGAGAAGCAAAAAGCAAAGGAGAAAAGGAAAGATATACCCATTTGAATGCAGAGTTCCAAAGAATAGCAAGGAGAGGTAAGAAAGCCTTCCTCAGTGATCAGTGCAAAGAAATAGAGGAAAACAACAGAATGGGAAAGACTAGAGATGTCTTCAAGAAGATTAGAGATACCAAGGGAACATTTCATGGAAAGATGGGCTCAATAAAGGACAGAAATGGTATGGACCTAACAGAAGCAGAAGATATTAAGAAGAGGTGGCAACAATACTCAGAAGAACTGTACAAAAAAGAGCTTCATGACCCAGACAATCATGATGGTGTGATCACTCACCTAGAGCCAGACATCCTGGAATGCGAAGTCAAGTGGGCCTTAGAAAGCAACACTATGAACAAAGTTAGTGGAGGTGATGGAATTCCAGTTGAGCTATTTCAAATAGCGAAAGATGATGCTATGAAAGTGCTGCACTCAGTATGCCAGCAAATTTGGAAAACTCAGCAGTGGCCACAGGACTGGAAAAGGTCAGTTTTCATTCCAAGCCCAAAGAAAGGCAATCCCAAAGAATGCTCCAACTACCGCACAATTGCATTCATGTCACACACTAGCAAAGCAATTCTCAAAGATTCTCCAAGCCAAGCTTCAGCAATACATGAACCATGAACTTCCAGATGTTCAAGCTGGTATTAGAAAAGGCAGAGGAACCAGAGATCAAATTGCCAACATTCGCTGGATCATTGACAAAGCAAGAGAATTCCAGTAAAACATCTATTTCTGCTTTCTTGACTATGCCAAAGCCTTTGACTGTGTGGATCACTCATTCCTAGTCTGCTTCAAATGCTACGTATGTGCTTCTATCTTCAGCCTTGCTTTCATTCTTGTACCCTCAGTCTATTCTCAACACAGTAGCCTGAGTGATACTTTTAAAATATAAGTTAGATTATATCATTGTTTTAATCAAAAGTCTTCATTGACTTCCTATGTCACTTAGAGTAAGAGTCAAAGCCCTTAGACTGGACCAGAAGACGCCATGGTGTGACTTTCCACTACTATTATGACCACACCTCTTCTCATTCTTTCTCTAGCTGCTCCTCAAACATACCTAAGACATGCCTTCCCACTTCAGAACCTTTGCTTTTACTACCCGTCAGCCCCAAAAGTTCTTCCTGTAGATATCAACATGGTTTCCCTTAAAATTACTTCAGGTCTCTGTTCAAAGGTTGCCTTAACAAAGATCATTTCTATAGAAAAATAAAAACTACCATATCCCTCCCAATCCTCTAACCTTTCTATTTTATCTTGCTTTTTTTTTTTTTTTTACTTTTCATCATCTGATGTATCATATATCTCTTATTCCCTCCACTAGAATATAAGCTCTTTAATTTATCTTGTTAGCTGTTAGGTTCCCAAGGCCCAGAACAATACCTGGCACATGGCAGGCATATATTAATAAATTTTCTCTGAATGAAATAATATAATTCTATACATCTATACAGGGAAGTTAGGGCTTCCCTGGTGGGTCAGTGGTAAAGCATCTTCCAATGCAGGAGACATGGGTTCAATTCCTGGGTCAGGAAGACACACTAGAGAAGGAAATGGCAACTTACTCCAGTATTCACGCCTAAGGAAATCCCATGGACAGAAGAGCCTGGTGGGCTGCAGTTCACGGAGTTGCAAAAGAGGCTAATAAGACCCAGCAACTAAACAACAACATACATCTGTTAATCATAGTTATAGTTTCATTTATTTTTGTTTAGAGTACTTTAAAGTCTAATTCTGTCATGAAAGAATTTAATTTGGTATCCCTTGATGAAGGGCTTCCCTGGTAGCTCAGCTTGTGAAGAACCTGCCTGCAATGCAGGAAACCAGGTTCAATTCCTGGGTTGGGAGGATCCCCTGGAGAAGGGGTAGGCTATCCTTTCCAGTATTCTTAGGCTTCCCCGGTGGCTGAGAGAGTAAAGAATCCGCCTGCAATGTGAGAGACCTGGGTTTGATCCCGGGTTGGAAAAAGCCCCTGGAGGAGGGCATGGCAACCCACTCCAGTGTTCTTGCCTGGACAATCCCCATGGACAGAGGAGCCTGGTGGGCTACGGTCCATGGAGTCACAGAGTTGGACATGACTGAGTGACTAAGCACAGCACACCACATCCCCTGATGAACCTAATAAGGTATATTCTGTCATCCATACCATAAAGTATTTGAGGAACAGCAACAATATGGATAAGGAAGCCCTCACCTAAGCAAACGTGTTTGCTGTCTCTTCCGGATAGATGGATTAGATTCAAACACATGAGGACGTTTCCGTTTCTTTCCTGTTGCCACAGCAGCAGCAGCAGCCATTCCCACAGGACCTGAAACAATAACGTATGTGCTGAGACCAGGCAGAGTCTGTTAACTGCACCAAGCAGAAAACAATTAGATGTACAAAAAAGTAGCATTTATTTCCTAGTGTATTATCAATAAGTATAGAATATTACTGATACCATCAATATACTTCACCCCTGTTCAACATGGATCATATTTTAATTTACCATTAAAACTTACAATGAAGATTTTTAAAAAGTTAATGACTTACACCTCCCCACCACATACTAGCTTGAATTTTATATAATGTTTTTTATCAGGATACCCATACTGTTAAGGCAATATTCTCAAAGGTGCTAGATGAAATAGCACCATTGAGAGGAAGAGCTTGCCAAGACAAAAAAAGTTACAGATTTCAAATTTCATTTCCATTCCTGTGCCCCTCTTTCCGTTACAAGGCACTGTCAAGTCAGAAAGTCAGAGATAATCACTCATATTTGGAACCCCAACCCTACCACCACCACCACATATTAAAAGGACTATCTAGAAGAATACTGTCTTAAGTGGAAAATTTTTTCTTATATATCTGAGAATCATGCCCTAAATGGAACTGTTAACCACAAGGTCATGTTGATGAAAGCATCCCGAAAGGAAAGTAATAAAAACTGTCCCACTCTAAGGGGAAAATGTTAATAAAATTTGGTCTGGTTTGCCCTGAAACTAATGACTAAAACAAAGGGTAGGCTTTAAGGAATTATTAGTCTCTGATTCACCCAATCTCAACATATCAGTGGCATTCCTTTTATTTTTTAAAACAGACAATCCATCTTTATCTTTATTTGTGAACCCCCTAAAAGGTTTAAATGAAAATCAGGTTTAAGTGCTCACATTTATCCTGGCATATATGTTCTATAAATGGCTCAATTACAATAGGCCTCCCTGAAAATCTAGATGAGCCTCTCTACATGTTATTTAGTAGTATACTCAGTCTGACTTAAATAAAACCTCTCTAAAGAAGACTCTTGAGAGTCCCTTGGACTGCAAGGAGATCCAACCAGTCCATTCTAAAAGAAATCAGTCCTGGGTGTTCATTGGAAGGACTGATGCTAAAGCTGAAACTCCAGTACTTTGGCCATCTCATGTGAAGAGTTGACTCATTGGAAAAGACTCTGATGCTGGGAGGGATTGGGGGCAGGAGGTAAAGGGGACGACAGAGGATGAGATGGCTGGATGGCATCACCGACTCGATGGACATGAGTTTGGGTGAACTCCGGGAGCTGGTGATGGACAGGGAGGCCTGGCATGCTGCAATTCATGGGGTCGCAAAGAGTCAGACACGACTGACTGACTGAACTGAACTCAAAGAGCCCCAAAATAAGCAAGAAATAAGGTAATGCCTTTTACCTTCCTTTCCATTATAAACAAACAGCTGGTAGAAGAAAAAATATTACTGATGCATTTTTTCCTAACATTTAATTTTTTAAACTGTGGTAATGACACAACATATGAGATCCACCGTCTCAACAAACTTTAAGTGTACAATATAGTACTGTTAACTATAGACACAATGTTGTAGAGCAGATCTCTAGAACTATTCATCTTGACTGAAGATGACTGAAACTTTATGTTCTTTAATGGCAACTCCCCATTTCCACACCCCAGCCCCGGCCAACCCCATTCTACTATATGCAGAGGAGAATAAGAGTTTGAATATGATACTTCATGTAAGTAAATCATGCAGGACCTGTCCTTTTAACCTGGTATATGTTACTTAACATAATGCCCTCAAGGTTCATCCATGTCGTCATATATGGTAGGATTTCCTCCCTTTTTAAAAAAAAAAAAAAGCTAAATAATATTCCATACATACATACCACATTTTCTTTATCTATTCATCTGGAGAAGGGAATGGCAACCCACTCCAGTGTTCTTGCCTGGAGAATTCTATGGACAGGGGAGCCTGTTGGGCTACAGTCCATGGGGTCACAAAGAGTCAGACACGACTGAGTGACTAACACACATTCATCTGTCAATGGAAATTTAGATTGTTTCCACATCTTGACTACTGTGAATAATGCTTCAGTGAACACAGCATTGCCAATACCTCCATGAGATCCTGATGTCAATTCTTTTGAATAAACATCCATAGGAAGAACTGGATCATATGGTAATTGTATCTTTAATTTTGGGGGAGGACTTTCATACTGTTTTCCATAGGGGCTGTATCATTTTACATTTCTACCAACAACATATAAGGATTCCCATTTCTCCATATCCATGCCAATACTTATTTTTTTATTTTCTGGTAACAGCCATGTTAACAGGCGTGAGGCAGTATCGCATCATAGTTTTGATTTGCATTTCCCTGATGATTAGTGATGCTGAGCATCTTTTCATACACTTATTGACCATTTGTATGCCTTCTTTAGGAAGATGTCTACTCAAGTCTTTTGTCCATTTTTTAATCAGGTTGCCATTATGTTACTGAGTTGTGTGAGTCCAACATTTTTATTATTATTGTATTAGAAGTTTCAAATATATTTTTTAAAAACTTTAAAATATATAGCAAAGTTGAAAGAATTTTATAGTGAACATTCACCTATCTACCAACTAGATTCTACTAATATTTTACTATATGTATCTATCCACCTTCCTACCCATTCATCAACCCATATTGGGTTTTTTTAAATACATTTCAAATTAAACTACAGTATGATCCCACTATATACTTCAGTAGAAGTATCATTAGCTAGAGTTCAATATTTGTAAGTTTTTTCTTTTGAGATAAAATCTACATATAACAAAATGTACAAGTCATTCAATAAATTTTTTAAAAAGCATACAACTATGAAACCCAAACCCCTACTAAGATATGTAATATCATCACTACAAATAGTTCTCTCCTGTACCTTCCCATCAGTTCTTCTCTGTACTTCCCATCATAAGGACACAATTCTTGTTTGTTTCACCCTACATTAATTTTGCCTATTCTGCTGCTGCTGCTGCTAAGTCACTTCAGTCGTGTCTGACTCTGTGCGACCCCATAGATGGCAGCCCACCAGGCTCCCCTGTCCCTGGGATTCTCCAGGCAAAAACACTGGAGTGGGTTGCCATTTCCTTCTCCAATGAATGAAAGTGAAAAGTGAAAGTGAAGTCGCTCAGTCGTGTCTGACTCTTTGTGACCCCATGGACTGCAGCACGTCAGACCTCCCTGTCGATCACCAACTCCCGGAGTTTGCTCAAATTCATGTCCATATTCATATAAAAATAAATAATATTTATTCATTCTAAATTTTATTTATTTTTAAATACCTTTTTATATGAATGTTTATTTTGAAATGTTTAACTTAATAAATCCTATCAAGAACAACCTATTCCCTCTTTCCTAGGAAATAAACCCTATTTATTTATTTATCTGGCTGCACCAGGTCTTGGTTGCAGCACATTCGATCTCTGTTGTGGTGGCATGCAAACTCTTAGTTGTAGCATGTGGGATCTAGTTCCCTGACCAGAGATCAAATCTGGGTCCCCAGGATTGGGAGGGCAGAGCTTTAGCCTCTGGACCAACAGGGAAGACCTGATTCTAAATTTAAATGGAAATGCAAAGGGCTAAAAACAGCCAAAGGAATTTCTGAAGATTTTAAAAAGGAAGCAGGGGCACTCATCCTACCAAGTACCAATAGTTACTATAAGGCTACAATCCCTTATGACAGTGTAGAACTGACTGAAAAGATAGACAAATAAATCAACATAACTTACTCGAGAGTTCACAAACACCCTGCTGTGTCAAAAGACAGAGATGGGAAAAGGATGGATGATTAAAGATCTGGTGTCGGAGCAACTGACTGTCTGCATGCAAAAATAATGAAAGTAGATCGATACATCATACTATACAAGAAAATAAATTCCAGGTAGCTTAAAGGCTTAAATGTTAAACAAAAACATCAATAAAATAACAACAAACTATGTAACTTCTACAATAAACTACTGGAAAGTATTTAGAAACACAGGGTTAAGAAGAACTGCTTAAACAAAACTCCAGAAGGATAAAACACCAGTAACTGCACAATGATATAAATCCAAACCTCTATGAACAAAAAGAAATAACAAAAAATTGGGCAGGGAGTGGACAACTAAGAGAAGAAGATAATTACAATAAATATTCACCAAGAAGAGATTAGTGCTAAGAAAAAATCAGTAACTCAAAAAAAAAAAAACTGGGAAAATGGACAAAGGAAAATATGCAAAATAAGAATAGTCAATAAAGTTCTGAGATAATACTCTATCTTATTTTCCTGCACTGGCTGGAACCTCTTGCTCAAACAAGCATATTAAACCAACACTGAGATACTATTTCATACCCATCAGACTGGCAAAAATAAAAACAATTGACAATACCAAATGTGGCAAGGATGAGAAGCAATAGGCACTTGAGTACACTGCTGGTGGGAATGCAAACAAATGAAAGTATTTGGAAAGACATTTGGGATACCCAGTAAAGTTGAAAATGTGACTATCTTTGCCCTCCTGAGTATACCCTGAAGCAGCGTTTTTAAAACTATGAGTAGTTTTTTGTTTGTTTTAATAACATGGAATAAAGTGAAAGATATCATATCATAGAGTGTGTTACTTGCAGTAGAAGTTAAGTATCACTTCATGAGAAATTGTTATTTCAGTTATATGTGCATTTATTCTAGATCACAATTATTATTGTGGCACACTGTCAAAAGAAGTTTGAAAACCAAAGCCAAGAGCTCTCTCACAATATGTACAAGAAAACACAAAATAATTTTTATTTGTAGCAACTGTAAATAGTAAAAGATTATAGACAACCTAAGTGTTCTCCCAATATATGACACATTCAGATAATGAATCGATACTAAATAACAGTTAAAATGAAAATTATCTAGTCATATTATCAACATAAATAAACCTCAGAAAAATAATACTGCACGAAATAAACACTTTTAGACAAACAATACCAGAGTGATACCATTTATATATAATTTAAAACATGCAAGTGAAAGTGAAGGTCACTCAGTCTGACTCTTTGTGACCCCATGGACCGTACAGTCCATGGAATTCTCCAGGCCAGAATACTGGAGTGGGTATCCCTTCTCCAGGGGACTCTTCCTGACCCAGGGATCGAACCCAGGTCTCCCGCATTGCAGGCGGATTCTTTACCAGCAGAGCCACAAGGGAAGACAAAAACATGCAAAAACAATGCTAAATATTGTTTACTGATACACACAAAAAAATATGAAAGAAATTCAAGAGAATGATGACGATCAAATTCAGAATAGTGGTTACTTCAGCAGAGGGAGAGAAGGAAACAGGAATAGAAAAAGAGAGTAACCAGCTACCCTTCCCTCTCCATTTAAAGTTCATTATATTCCTCAGAGAACTCAGTGGTTTTGAAATTATTTAACTTGGTTATATGTACCCTTCTTCCTATCACTGGTCTGTAAGGTCCTTTAGGAGCAAGTTCTTGCCTGTCTTGTTTATAGTGTCTACATATACTAATATAAAGTATGTAATAATTTCTCAATAACTGTTGAATGATTAAATCATTTCTATGAGTTGGGCCTCAGTTTCCACATCTGCCACATAAGAGGGTTAAAGTTCTTTGCTAATCTTAACACTATGACAATGCAGTACTGTATTATAGCAAAACTATGTCTCAAAAACACCTTCCTTCCAAGAAGTTGACTTGGATTCATTATGTTAGGATGCCCTCTTCTGGGAAGTATAAAAATTTCAAAATATATCTCACAAACATGTTTTATGTATTTTGCCACTAAATCTTATTTTTAAATTCACTATTTCAGAAAAATACAGTGGATAACAACAGACAGCAAAAGTTTATTTTCACTGTAGCTGTCTTCTTTCACTTAAATACAGCATATACATTTTAAAAAAATGTAGTACTTTGGCTATTTCTAATCATTGATTTCCTGTCCATCTTTTCCTAAGTATCTTCAAAATCAGTGTTCCTTATACAATATTAGATCCATCCAGACATGGTCTACATGGAGCTTTCCACATAGTGCTAAATGTACAGTGTAAACAGTAAAGAGAATGATACAAAATATCACCCAGCTTTAAGTCATTTAGAGGCCCAGAAAATCTCAAAACCTTAAACTGGATTAAGATCATCCAGGATTGCTAGTGCCCAGGTACTGGCAGAAGCAAACAAAAATCCTTGCTAGAAGACAATAGTATTATTCTAGATCCCAAATTATTCTAAAAATAGTTTTCTAAACACACACACATCCAGCATTCATCCAAATAGAACCAGAACATGAGGAGAAAAACCAACATAAAGCAAGCTGGATATAAGACGGAAAATTAATATTAAGTATGTATGAAACAAAAATAATAGCACAAGTACATATAACTTCTAAACTAACAAGAAAAAAATGAAAAAATAAAAAAAAACACCTTTTAATCACTCCAAAAAAAAAAATCGAAAGGAAAGTAAACAGGACAACGAGAAAGCATATAGTAAACATAATAAATTTAAACCCAAATATATCAGTGATTACATTTAATGTAAATCGACTAAATGAATTAAAAGTAGGGCTTCCTTGGTGGCTAAGATGGTAAAGAATCTGCCTCCAATGCAAGAGACCCGGGTTGGATCCCTAGATGGGGAAGATCCCCTGGAGAAGGAAATGAAAACCCACTCCAGTATTCTCGCCTGGGAAATCCCACAGACAGAGTAGCCTGGTGGGCTACAGTCCAAGGGGTCGCAAAGAGTCGAATATGACTGAGCTGTTGAGTTAAAAGTAAAGAGTACTGGAATGGATGAAAAAGCAAAACCAAAGTTCATGTCACTATGTATGACATGTTCATGTTCATGTCACAGTATATGAGTCTAGAACCTAAGTATATGGACCTAAGTATATATGTCACACGTGTATGAGTCTAGAACCTAAGTCTCAGTGTAATACAGGTACAAGTTGAAAATGCAAGGCTTTTCACACAAGAACCTAAAATGCAAGGCTTTTCACACAAGAACCTAAGCATATGCACCTAAGTATATATGTCACACGTATATGAGTCTAGAACCTAAGTCTCAGTGTAATACAGGTACAAGTTGAAAATACAAGGCTTTAAAAAAATCATGAAGATACGATATGAAGATATCTGAATGCCTGTATCCTTGGCTCTTTCAGATAAGCACAGTACCAGAGTTAAGCCAAAAATGAAGAGATTCCAATCTAAACATTACCTGCAGCAGCCAGATGGGCTGTTACCTCATCAGCCGCTGTGGAGTTAAGTATGTCTGAATCGTCATACGAGGTGTCCTCAGGAGAAGAGGGTGAGTCTTCATCAGCACTCAACATACTGTGTTCGGTGTAGGTGGCCACATGGACCTGCTGAACTTGTTGGGCCACTGCGTGAGCTTCTATGGTAGCCATGTGTTCAGTTTGGGTCACTCCGTGTTCCTCCATGAAGATCCACTATTGGAAAAAAAGGTAAAGAACAGGATTCAGTGTGTAATACAGGTTAATACTTAAACTAAGAAATACTTTCCTCAAGGGAAGAGGAACTTCGACAAGCCTTTTGTTTTACTATATACCTCACCACACCAAATCATAGGAAATGGGCAGCATCATTACCGTATGACATAAAAATGGTAGAACATTTTCCTTGCATGAAACTATTCTGATGGAAATTCACTGCGTTAATTTTATATTTAAAGTCACAAAACAATAAATATCTTTGGTATTATCCATAATGATAAAAAAGATATTTAAAAGGTCCTGGTGACTTGCATTTGACACTGTGCACATAAAAACAGTAAGTAAAATACTTAACAGTTCCTTTGTAATTTAAACACATATAGGAGCTAAACATTTTTTTCCCAAACTGTGATCATTCAAATTGGTTTTTCTGCTTGTAACACTGTGTTTCTTATACACCCTGAAATGACACAGTAACAGGACTAAGGTATACTCTCCTACAGACAGCACTTAATGCTCTGTTCTCTCTTCCCCCTGCCCTAACATACAGAGAGGTACATTATCCTTAACAATCTTTTGAAGCATACATACATATGTATGATTTAAAATAAAAATAGGTTCACAATACATATATTATTCTGTGACAAGATATCTGGACATTTTGACATGTCAAAACAGACATACACCTTTCTATATAGCTGAAGAATACTTCACTTGATTGATTATCGATGTGCCATAATTATGCAATCAATCACCTACTGATATATAGGAAAGTGAAAGCATTAGTCACCCAGTTGTATCTGGCTCTTTGCGACCCCATGGACTGTAGCCCGCCAGGTCCTCTGTCCATGGGATTCTCCAGGCAAGAACACTGGAGTGGGTTGCCATTCCCTTCTCCAGAGGATTTTCCTGACCCAGGAAAAGAATCCAGGTCTCCCAGGGAGATTTACTGTCCGAGCCACCTGGGAAGCCATGATATATAGGTAGGAAGGCAGCTTCCATATTTTTGCTACTATAAACATCAGTGAAGTGAACATCCTTTTATATCAAACTATGCATATCAGTTTCTCAAAAAACTTTTAGAAGAATTACCATATGATCCAGCAATTCCACACTTCTGGGTACTATATATGCTGGGAGAACTGAAAGGAGGGTCTGAAAAGGCTTTTTGTACACTGAAGTTCACAGCAGCATTATTCACAATGGCCAAAAGGTGGAAGCAGCTAACTATCCACCAATAGATGAATGGGTAACAAAATGTGAACAAACCTCCAATTAAAAATAAATTTACAAAACTAATTGAAAAATAAAATGAATTTGAACCTTAAAAAAAAGTGGACACACAAACAATGGAATGTTAGTCTTAAAAAGGAAGAAATGCAAACTATGAATAGAGGGCATCTTTTTCAACTTGATAAAAAAAAATAATTTACAGCTAACATCATACTTAATGGTGAGAAACTAGATAGAATTTTGAAGATTCGAGATACCCCCAGATTCGTACATATCTAAAAATGCAATTTAATGCATCATTTAAGTCATGCAATTAAACACAATATATGAAAGGAAGATACCATTAAAATACTATTTTTCCATCCATTTCACTGTTCTAGTCTGAGACAAACTGCCTAGGGCATTTTAGAATTCTGGGTACTCCAAAATTGTTTTTAAATGATTTGGGATTAGATGGCATCTAAATCCTTTTCAAAAGGATTTGTACGCTATGCACTTGGCATAATGGATTTCAGTTCTTTTCTCCAGAACAGCAGTTCACAGAATAAATCAATAGGGACGTCTGTTTCACAGGCTTGTCACTCCTACCCAGAGCCTCATCTCTTTCTAGGTCTTTCCCCAGGCCATCCTTCAGCCTCACTAACCTGTCTGCTGACACTCTGTAAAAAGCAAAGGCAAGATCATTTCAGACTTCTCTGAACCAGAGTGGGATACTTGTAAAGGATGCTTTAAATGGTTTCATAATTTAGTAAGCAAAACAGGTTGTCTAAAGCCACATATGACTGGCATACACATACTGCAGGCAATTGTCATACCCCATCCCACTTAAGTCATTTTTAGTGATGCATTCCAGCTTTCATCCTCAAAAAGTCAGATTCTCTGGACAGCAAAAATGATAGGAACTTCTGATAGATAAAAACATTAGATAATATGAAAATTTAAAAATAGCACAGGCTATTACCAGACATTCAGAACTCCTGGACAAGTTACTTAACCTGTAAGCCTCAATTTCAACCTTTTTTTTTTTAACGATAAAGAAAAAAAAAAGTAGTACCTTTCCTGAAAAGGAAGGGGGTTAAAGGAAACTTTCCAGATACGGTGAAGAACACATAAAAGCTCAACACTAATTATTATGATGCCAGAATTCCTATGTCTTCATGATTCTATCCTTCTTGACACATTACCTGACTAGTCTCTCAAGGACTGGGCCTCAATTACCTCATCTTTAAGCTACGCATCCATCTCTGAGGATATGGCTTTCTTGCTGCTGCTGCTGCTTTGTCGCTTCAGTCATTTCTGACTCTGTGTGACCCTATGGACTGCAGCCTGCCTGGCTCCTCTGTCCATGGTATTCTCTAGGCAAGAGTGGGTTGCCACGCCCTCCTCCACTGGATCTTCCCAATCCAGGGATGAAGCTGAGTCTCCTGCACTGCATGCAGATTCTTTACTACTGAGCCACCAGGGAAGCCCCATGGCTTTCTTAACTGCATGCACAAAATTTTGAGTCAAGCATCTAAAAAGACTTTATTATATTAACTTCAGCGACTCAAATACTAGACTCCAAAACATTAACATAAGGAAATTATAGGGAACACCTCTAACATAATTTCATGAGAATGCACAAAACAGAGAATGGACCCAACAGTGATTCCTCTGAATAGATATGAAAAGCAAGATGAAAGGACAGACAACAGGTAAGTGTGATTCTAAACATCACATTCAAATAAAAAGGCATGTCTATTACCTGGAACCAGTGATGTTCAGCAGATTACTTACACTCCATTTTTAAAAAAGCATTCCCCCCTAAAATAACACAACTTGGTAGCAATTTTATTAAAGCCTGTTTCTTAGCCTAGATCATCACCTGCGGTGCAACATATACTTCATCTGAAGGTTCTTCTTTAACATATAATCTAGAAGGGAATGGGGAACTTCCCTGTGCAGAACACATGGGTTCAATCCCTGGGTCAGGAAGATCCCCTGGAGAAGGAAATGGCAACCCACTCCAGTATCTTGCCTGGGAAATCCCATGGACAGAGGGGCCTGGCAGGCTACAGTCCAGGGGATTGTAAAGAGTCAGACAGACTTACTGACTAAGCACACATGCATCAGGGATTGGAGAAGGGGAATTTTAGACAGAGGAGTTCCTATTTTTGCCACTGTGGACCAGTAGGCATGGGACTAAAGATAATGGAAGAGAACTCAGAAAAACAGATTTTCTGTTCAGAAGCATCCTGTTAGTTGTAGTCAACAGTATGTAAGGAGCTACTGGAATGTGGATGAAATGTCTAAGGGCAGTTAAATTTAGTCTAATCCACACATAATGAGATTAAGTGTAGAGTATTAAAAAAAAAACAAAGTGGAAGAGCAGGCTGAGAAATCCAATCAAGGTATAAATAAAAGTAAGAGAAAGCCTTAGACTCACCAATAGAATTATCACATCAAAGGAAAAGCTACAAGAACAGCCTGGGGGAAATTCTCAGAGCAAGACAATGTCCACAGACAAAACCTGGGACAGAAAAGCAGAGAGGTTCAATTTAATTCATAGACATGTCCAGAATCTAAATTTCATGACTGGGATAGAAATTTTACTCAACAAAACAGCCTTTCCCAAAAAAGCCTAAAGCCAAAGACAACAATTTGATTCTTGAGGGACATAGGGTAATGGATCAAAATTTTACCACACCAGGAAAAACTTTAAAACAACTGCAACAAGAGAGTCAAAGTGAAAATAGAAACAAGGTAAAATGTGGTTTAATTCTGAGTAATAAATGGAGCTTAAGAAAAAAGGAATCCATTTGACCTTCCTAAGAATATTCTCTTTCAAACAGCCCAAGGGTGTTATAGGACTTGCAGAGGAAGAAGAAAACACACACACACACACACACACACACACACACACACACACACACACACTCCTCACATTACTGAGGTCTACAGGAAAAGAAGAACAAGCCATAGTCATGATGCAGCTTCTTGCTTTCCGTTTTCAGACTCCAACTATACTTAAAAAATCCAGCAGGTTAAATATAACACAAAGTAGAATGTAAAAGTTATGAACCCTGGCAATGTGAAGGCAAAAATCAGGCTGAGAGAGGTAAGGAGGCAGGAGGCGGCAGAGAGGCTGGAGAATGGCTGGGAGCATAACATCCTATCTTCACACAGTGAGGGACTCAGACCAAGAGCAGAGAGATCTCAGTATCACAATGCAACTCAGAAACAGAGCGGAAAGGAAGTACAGCGAGGTAAAATGCCCCAAGCTTGATAAATTAAGAAAAAGTAGTACAGGTATGTTTTCTAAAGTTATGGAGGTAATACTGTTTGATAATACTATTAACAAAATAGTTAAAACTATAAACAGAAACAGTTAGAGTAACTTGTCTCTGAACAGTGGGACTAGGTGCAGGTGAAGAGTGTGGCAAAAGGCCACTGATTTTTTATTATAAATCCTTCTATTTGAACTTTTCTCATAGGAATGTATTACTTTGAAAAATGAACCTTAAAACCAAATAACCCCAATATAGCCTTCCAAACTGATCATTTTGAAACTTTAAAAATTCAACATGCTAGAGCAAACCATCACTAGAAAAATCAAGTCCCTTTCTCATGCTCAGATCAAGAGAACAGCACAGTTCACGTTTAGAAATTGTCTTACCTTGAGTAAGGCTAACTGCCTAATTTATGACTGGAATCACATAATATTTTTCATTCCAATGTGGATAAAATTTGTAAATATTCATTAGTAACAACCAAAGAGTCCACATACTGCTTTTATACATATGTGAAAAAACAAGCTTTAACACACAACTTCATAATGACTTCAGGGTGAGTGGATGGTTTTGTGAAACCAATATTATAAGTTCATGGCAGGCAGGGCCTGGGTACTAAAGTCTCTATGAATAGCAGCCATCATAATTTGTTCCCTAATAAATGCTTGTGGGTAATTGGTTGCACATTATAATCAGTAAAGCTAGAGCCAGGCAATTACAGTTTCCATTAGTTCTCCTATAATACTGTGCTAGCCATTCATCTCTTCTCTCAACTTCCAAGCCCTCTATTCTATACCTGTACTGAAATGCTCTCTAGCCAATTCTGGGCTGGGTTGGCAAACTTTATTCACCAGCTTCATATTAGGTTTTACCAAGGAGAGACAACAGGGTAAGATGGGAAGAAGTGGAGAGAAGGGATTGCCTTGCAGTTTTCATTTCTAATCGAGTTGCTCCAATGACCAAGGATAGCCTCATCTCCCAACTCCAGCTGTGCCCCTCTCTCCATTGGCTGAGCACCAGCTGTGTGACATCCCACTCGGAAGTGAGATTCCCAGCTGTGTGGGGGCCCCTCTGAACTCTTAGGTTCCTCTATTCTGTTCCCCCAGCCCAAGGGGAGCGGGGGTAGCTGCTTCCCGTGTTACCCAGATTAACTCAGTGTCTGCTTTTGCTTTTCTAGTCTTCCAACACCTGTGTAACCAATTCCAGAATTAAATTCACTGAAATACCTCACATGGTTTACAGGTCCTGACTGATACAAAGGGAAGAAAATATGTACCTTTGTGGAAATTACTCAAAGGTGTCAATAAGTAGCATAATTTTATATTGATTTGTCAATACAATAAAATGTATTGACATTTTTATACTATCAATGAAGTGATTGAAGGACATTTTTATAAGGACACCACTATGGTTTGCTTCCATATGCCGATGGAAGTTGAATACAAAATCTTGAGTTTGATTAATCATTAAAAAGAGGCTATGATTTTGTATTCAACTTCCATCGGCAAATGGAATCTTGAGTTTGATTAATCATTAAAAAGAGGCTATGATTTTGTATTCAGCTTCCATCGGCATATGGAAGCAAACCATAGTGGTGTCCTTATAAAAATGTCTTTCGATCACTTCATTGATAGTATAAAAATGTCAAAACATTTTATTGTATTGACTTAAATCAATATAAAATTTTGCTACTTATTGACACTTGTGAGTAATATCCACAAAGGTACATATTTTCTTCCCTTTGTATCAGTCGTCTAGTTAAGGCTATGGTTTTTCCAGTGGTCATGTATGGATGTGAGAGTTGGACTGTGAAGAAAGCTGAGCACCAAAGAATTGATGCTTTTGAACTGTGGTGTTGGAAAAGACTCTTGAGAATCCCTTGGACTGCAAGGAGATCCAACCAGTCCATTCTAAAGAAGATCAGCCCTGGGTGTTCTTTGGAAGGAATGATGCTAAAGCTGAAACTCCAGTACTTTGGCCACCTCATGCGAAGAGTTGACTCATTGGAAAAGACTCTGATGCTGGGAGGGATTGGGGGCAGGAGGAGAAGGGGACAACAGAGGATGAGATGGCTGGATGGCATCACCGCCTCGATGGACGTGAGTCTAAGTGAACTCCGGGAGTTGGTGATGGACAGGGAGGCCTGGCGTGCTGCAATTCATGGGGTTGCAAAGAGTCGGACACGATTGAGCGACTGAACTGAACTGAACTGAACTGAAGTTAAGAGTATAAAATGCCTCAGGAAGAGAAAAATGGGACATAGAAGTGAGAAGGGGGTACAGACAGGAAGAGAAAAATGGGACATAGACGTGAGAAGGGGGTACAGACAGGAAGAGAAGTAAGAGTTATACAAACTTTTATCTGTTTATGAGTCTATCTTACCTGCTCTTTTAATAAAGTACTTAATAAGTCTAACATTCCAGTAAACCTCAAAATCAACATCACAATAATAAATGCCTTTTTATGGCATATATGGAAATAATAGTGACAATCACAAAAAGATCTGTTATATTATTCAATAAATACACTGGGTCCAGTGTCTGGACAAGAAGAAGAAAATGTGGTAGTGGTGGCAGCTGTGACCGTTATCTACCACTCTTGACTTCTTGGGCAGACTGACTGTACAGTAGATCTATGTATATCTGCTGAAAATCAATAAGAGGGACTAACTATAATTTCCAGTGTGGCTTGCAGAGATTGCGAGTTTCGTTTTCTTATTATACAACTAGCCTCAAGGAATTTAGTACAAGAGCATGCCAAGAGTATGCAAGGTGTTGTCCTCTCCATTCCACTCCATTCCTGCTTGAAAGCTCATCCTCACTTCCACAGCAGAGTGGTTGAGATCACAAACTCTGGAGCCAGAGTACTGAGTTCAAGTCCCTGCTCTGCCACTCTCTACCACCTTAGACAAGTTCCACTTGACTTCTACACCTTAGTTTTACAGTCTTTCAGTTGGGGAGATTAATAGAAACTACTTCATAGAATTATTGTAAGGACCAAACGAGTTTTTGGACCAACTTTTATAAAAGGGCTTAAAATGGAACGTGGTATATAATAAGTGCTAGTTAAGTGTAAACTATTATTACTAGTATTACTATTCCACATAAAGACAGATAAAGCATAGAAATGTCAAAGGGCAAGTTACAGGATTTATTTTTACATTGGGAGAAAAGGTGCTTATAAATCGCAAATTGGGAGTTTGTGATCTAAACAAAGCTGAAACACTAGAGGGTGCCACAACCAAGGAAAAATGTAAGGAAAGCACAGGGAATTTCAAGCACAGCTTGAAATTCTTCAACTGGAATAAACATCCTTCTGTATTAAATAGGTGCATCTACTCCACCAAAAGCTTCAAAATACATCAATTCTATAAGTTCTAGACAGTACTGCTTTAGAACCTATAGAAGAGCTGATGTATTGTCCAATAGGAATTTCTGCAATGATGGAAATGTTCTCAATTTACACTGTCCAAAATAATAAGTCACTAACCACATGTGGTTAACTAACCAGATGCGCCTACTGACCACATGAAACTTGACAATTAGTTTTAAATAATTTTAATATAAATAGCTACAAGTAGCTGTGACTGCCACGATGAACAGTACAGTTCTTCTACATTCTATTTTTAAGTTTTGAAATGACTTGCTTCTAATCATTGTTAAAGAAATTTCTAATAAAATAGGTTCATAGAATATTTCAAGCAAATCCATCCCTTGTGATAATTCAACGCTGCAAAGATAGGAAAAGTGACTGTCTGTGTCACTCCCTCACCCTAAAGGTGTTCAAAATCAAAAGCAAAGCTTTCTTTTACTCATTATAGAAATTTTGCCTACCCAATTCCTTGACTGTATTTCTTGGACCCTTGGTTAAAAGAGCTTAAAAATAAGTACAAATTGATAAAATTAACTTAGAAGGCTTTTTGCCTTTAAAAAAGCCTTTTTCCAGGATTTTCCTAGAGGTCTGGTGGTTAAGACTCTGTGCTTCCAATGCAGGGAACACAGATTCGAACCCTGGTCAGGGAACTAAGATCCCACAGGCTGCTCCCCAAAAGATATTTTTTTAATAAATAAAAACTTTTTCCTTAAAAAAGAAAAAATCATATTCTAGTGATAATCATCACCAAAGGCTACGGGAGCACTGAGAAGAGAGGACCACAAGGGCACTGAGTAGGAATCGTGAAGGGGGGACAGTCTTCAGCCAGGAGTCTGTCGGGTGCCAGAATGAAGGAAGGGGGCTGGCTGCAGGCTGAGGCAACGGCTTGTGAAGGACGTGGCAAAGAAGAGGACGGGAGTGAATACCCAGACGTCATACTCAGGAGTCTGGGGACCAAAGGTACGGAGCTTTCAGCTGCCTTCACACCAGACTCTTTCTTTACATTGTAATTTAACCTGCTGAAAACAAAATGATTCTAAGGATAATGGTGACCCACCTGTCAAAGAGGAAAGTCGTCTCCACATTACAGCTTACAACCCTGTGTCTGTCACAGTGCCCTGAGTGAGAAGGTACCTAATGAATGTTGATGACAATGATAAAAAGGATTAGAAAATGCATTCTCAAATATTCAGATGCTTATCAACAGCTACAAATATCAATTAAAAGGAAGTGAGTTGCTGAAGCTATCACTGGATCAGAAACATGGTGGATAGGAAGCTTAGTATACTCAGGCATTTTCAAACGGGTAAGAATGCAGCTGGCTCCTTTCTGCAGAAAAATCATGTGTCCACAGCTGCTCCCCAAATTGCCAAAAAATCAAATAAGTAGCTGTCATGTGACAGCAGGATTAGAGGCTGCCTCAATTTCCATTAAGGAGAAATAACATAAATTGCCCCAAGTCCCACCCCTCAGTCTCACAAGCACAAAGGACACTTTTATTCAGATCCTGCTTGCTGTGAAATATAGCATTGTTGCCTGGCCGCTTCTGTAGTGGGCCTCGAGTCTGCTGGATTTGCCATTACACAACCAACATTCAGTTAAAGCCATTTCTTAGATTTTTCAATGCATGATTTTTCTTTTGAGATAACTAGGACTTGCTTCTGGATAAAACTGTGACTGTATAAGTGTCAATACTATGGATCCAGAAACCTCTAGGATCAACCATTCTCTCATCCACTTCACAAATATTTACTGAACCTTATCGGGTACTCCTAGATTATTTTAATACACTATTTCAAGAAAAACTGGCAACTCTAATTTTTTAATCTTTAGCTTAAAAAATTATCATAAAAGTGGCACATGTTCTTTTTGGGTAACTGAAAAAACACAAGTCAGAAAAAAAAGAAAGAAACAGAAATCAACACCACCTGAGATGCCACATTACCAAATTAACAATTTGGCGTGCCTGCCTCTGGGCTTCCCCGGTGGTTTAGGGGTTAAGAATCCGCTGGCCAGGGCAGGATGTGCAGGTTCAGTCCCTGGATGGGGAAGATCCCCTAGAGAAGGAAACGGCTACCCACGCCAGTATTCTTGTCTGAGAAATCCCACAGACAGAGGAGCCAGCCGGGCTACAGTCCATGGGTCCCAATTGTCAGATATCACCAAACGAATAAACAACAATTCATGCTTCTAGCATTTTCCCCTGAATTTCTTACATGGTTGCTTTGTGTGTGTGTGTGTGTGTTTTTTGAGACAAAAGTGAGGCTATAGTGTATATATTGTTTTAGAAATATTTTAAAACTTACTATAGAACAGAATTTTTTATGTTATTAACATTTAACATCATTTTTTTTAATGTTTAAAGAGCATTCCCTATAAAAATGCATAGCAGGAATTTTACTAACTCCCTGAAGTTGTTTAGGTTGTTTCCAATTTTTCACTATTTTAAATTCAATTGTGATGACAAGTCTGATATTCAATAAATATCTGTTGAATAAATGTGTAAATGAATGGTTTACTAAGTTAAGTCTTTAAGTACATACCCAATTACTTCCTTAGCTCTTAAGAGACATAAAACTTTTGAATATTCATACAGTTATGATTCTGGACATGGCCATTAAAGAAGGCAAAGAAATGTAATGTGGTAAAAACAGTAATCTAAACATAAAGATAAGCACATAATACTTGGGGGATGGAAGACAAACTAAAAATATTAACCATAATGATGTAACAGTCAAGTATGGCTCCCAGAACCTGGCATACTAGAAAGAGGGTTAGTGCATGGGGCACTTATAATGCCATTGTACAAAATGGCAAGTTGGTGGACTGAAAGCTGATGGATCAAAAAATAAGTCTATCAATTTGAAACTATAAAGATAATTAATAAAATACTTTCAAAAATATAACTATCAAAAAATGGGGGATGGAGAAAGGAGGAAATAGAAAAAGTGACTTAAATTCTTATTTTCATACTAAAAAAGTCCACAGATATGGTCTAAAGTTGGTAATTCAAGAAACAGAAGTTTACACATATTATTAAGCCTCATGTAAGTAATTCTAAGAGAAGCTAAAAACAAACAGTGAAATCATTTTTAAAGGTTGTCTCTGGACCATAGGGCTATGGGGTGGGAAGGAGAGAAAAGGCAGGAGACTCATGTTTTTTTTTTCCAATCATAAATTTTCCTCTGCTATTTAATTTCTTAGGAAGTACAAAGAATACCCTAATATAATTGGCTGAAAACCTGTAATTATTCACTTTGGATCCCCTAACTATATATGTCTTCTTTATCTTGATAATCAGTCAGACCTAGATGCTCACAAAGAGTTATCTTTAACCAGATGCCTAAGACCTTGGAGGCCAACTACTCTGATTTTCTCATTTTACAGACTGAGATGCAGAAAGGCTAAGACCCAAAGTCACAACTCCACTTCGCAGCAAAATCAAAACTTGAGCCCACATCTCCAGCCTTCTAATCAAGTGCTCCATCAAAGCTCCCCACTTTGTCCCAGAGCACAGTCTCTGACCATAACATGCTTCCGCATGTTAACTCTATCCCACACTATCCTGTGTATATCTTCAACCCAAGATTTGGATCTTACCGATTGGTCAGAAAACTAACCAATCTGATCATATGGACCACAGCGCTGTCTAACTCAATGAAACTATGAGCCACGCCGTGTAGGGCCACTCAAGACAGACAGGTCATGGTGGAGAGGTCTGACAAAACGTGGTCCACTGGAGAAGGGAATGACAAATCACTTCAGTATTCTTGCCTGGAGAACCCCATGAACAGTATGAAAAGGCAAAAAGATAAGACACTGGAAGATGAACTCCTCAGGTTGGTAAGTGCCCAATATGCTACTGGAGATCAGTGGAGAAATAACTCCAGAAAGAATGAAGAGATGGAGCGAAAGCAAAAACAACACCCAGTTGTGGATGTGACTGGTGATGGAAGTAAAGTTCAATCCTGTAAAGAGTAGTACTGCATAGGAACCTGGAATGTTAGGTCTATGAATCAAGGCAAATCGGAAGTGGTCAAATAGGAGATTGCAAGAGTGAACATAGACCTTTTAGGAATCAGTGAACTAAAATGGACTGGAATGGGTGAATTTAATTCAGATGACCATTATATCTACAACTGTGGGCAAGAATCCCTTAGAAGAAATGGAGTAGCCATCATGGTCAACAAGAGTCCGAAACCCAGTACTTGGATGCAATCTCAAAAACGACAGAATGCTCTGCATTCATTTCCAAGGCAAACCATTCAATATCACAGTAATCCAAGTCTATGCCCCGACCAGTAATGCTGAAGAAGCTGAAGTTGAACGGTTCTATGAAGACCTATAAGACTTTCTAGAACTAACACCCGAAAAAGATGTCCTTTGCATTATAGGGGACTGGAATGCAAAAGTAGAAAGTCAAGAAATACCTGGAGTAACAGGCAAATTTGGCCTTGGAGTACAGAAGGAAGCAGGGCAAAGGCTAACAGAGTTTTGCCAAGAGAACGCACCGACCATAGCAAACACCCTGTTCTAACAACACAAGAGAAGACTCCACACATGGACATTAGCAGATGGTCAATACTGATAACAGATTTATATTCTTTGTAGCCAAAGATGAAGAAGCTCTATACAGTCAGCAAGAACAAGACTGGGAGCTGACTGGCTCAGATCATGAACTCCTTATTGCCAAATTCAGATTGAAATTGAAGAAAGTAGGGAAAACCACTAGACCATTCAGGTATGAGCTAAATCAAATCCCTTACAATTATACAGTGGAAATGAGAAATAGATTCAAGGGTTTAGATCTGATAGAGTGCCTGAAGAACTATGGATGGAGGTTCGTGACATTGTACAGGAGTCAGAGATCAAGACCATCCCCAAGAAAAAGAAATGCAAAAAGGCAAAATGGTTGCCTGAGGAGCCCTTATAAATAGCTGTGAAAAGATGAGAAGTGAAAGGCAAAGGAGAAAAGGAAAGATATATCCATTTGAATGCAGAGTTCCAAAGAAGAGCAAGGAGAGATAAGAAAGCCTTCCTCAGTGATCAATGCAAAATAATAGAGGAAAACAAGACTAGAGATCTCTTCAAGAAAATCAGAGATACCAAGGGAACATTTCCTGCAAAGATGGGCTCAATAAAGGACAGAAATGGTATGGACCTAACAGAAGCAGAAGATAGTAACAAGAGGTGGTAAGAATACACAGAAGAACTGTACAAAAAAGATCTTCATGACCCAGATAATCACGATGGTGTGATCACTCACCTAGGGCCAGACATCCTGGAATGCCAAGTCAAGTGGGCCTTAGGAAGCATCACTATGAACAAAGCTAGTGGAGGTGATGGAATTCCAGTGGAGCTATTTCAAATCCTAAAAGATGATGCTGTGAAAGTACTGCACTCAAGATGCCAGCAAATTTGGAAAACTCAGCAGTGGCCACAGGACTGGAAAAGGTCAGTTTTCATTCTAAGCTCAAAGAAAGGCAATGCCAAAGAATGCTCAAACTACTGCACAATTGCACTCATCTCACATGCTAGCAAAGTAATGCTCAAAATTCTCCAAGCCAGGCTTCAACAGTACGCAAACCGTGAACTTTCAGATGTTCAAGCTGGATTTAGAAAAGGCTAAGGAATCAGAGATCAAATTGCCAACATCCGTTGGATCATGGAAAAAGCAAGAGAGTTCCAGAAAAACATCTACTTCTGCTTTATTGACTACGCCAAAGCCTTTGACTGTGTGGATCACAATAAACTGTGGAAAATTCTGAAAGAGATGGGAATACCAGACCACCTGACCTGGCTCCTAAGAAATCTGTATGTAGGTCACGAAGCAACAGTTAGAACCGGACATAGAACAACAGACTGTTCCCAAATTCGGAAAGGAGTACGTCAAGGCTGTATATTGTCACCCTGCTTATCTAACTTATATACAGAGTACATCATGAGAAACGCTGGACTGGATGAAGCATAAGCTGGAATCAAGATTGCTGGGAGAAATATCAATAACCTCAGATATGCAGATGACACCACCCTTATGGCAGAAAGTGAAGAAGAACTAAAGAACCTCTTGATGAAAAGTCAAAGAGGAGAGGGAAAAAGTTGGCTTAAAACTCAACATTCAGAAAACTAAAATCATGGCATCTGGTCCCATCACTTCATGGCAAACAGATGGGGAAACAATGGAAACAGTGACAGACTTTATTTTGGGGGGCTTCAAAATCACTGCAGCGGGTGACTGCAGCCATGAAATTAAAAGACACTTGCCCCTGGAAGAAAAGCTATGATCAACCTAGACAGCACATTAAAAAGCAGGGACATTACTTTGCCAACAAAGGTCCATCTAGTCAAAACTATGATTTTTACTATAAAGAAAGCTGAGTGCCAAAGAATTGATGCTTTTGAACCGTGGTGTTGGAGAAGACTCTTGAGAGTCCCTTGAACTGCAAGGAGACCCAACCAGTTCATCCTAAAGGAAAGCAGTCCTGAATATTCACTGGATGGACTGATGCTGAAGCTGAAACTCCAATACCTTGGCCACCTGATGAGAACTGACTCACTAGAAAAGACCCTGATGCTGGGAAAGATTGAAGGCAGGAGGAGAAGGGGACGACAGAGGATGAGATGGTTGGATGGCATCACCGACTCAATGGACACGAGTTTGAATAAACTCTGGAAGTTGGTCACGGACAGGGAGGCCTGGCATGCTGCAGTCAACAGGGTCGCAAAAGTTGGACAGGACTGAGCAACTAAACTGAACTGAGAGGCCAGTGAATTTGCATTATAAAATATGCACATCGAATTGATTTTCAAACTGCATCTGCAGTCACTCATCCCAGTCCCTCTAACATGCCTTCCAGTCCCCTCACCCTTCAATGCCCACCATCACTGCCTTAGCATGCGTGCTCAGCTGCTTCAGTCATGTCCCAAACTTTGCAACCCTATGGACTGTAGCAAGCCAGAATCCTCTGTCCACAAAATTCTCCAGGCAAGAATACTGGAGTGGGCTGCTGTGCCCCACTTCCCGATCTGGGATCTTCTCGACCCAGGAATCGAACCCACATCTCTATGTCTCCTGCACTGGCAGACAGGTTCTTCACCACTAGTGAAAGACTAGTTTCTACAAACTGAAAGACCTGACAGCATTCTTCCCTGCCACAAGAATGAATGTAACTCATAAGCTGCCAAAGCAATGTCTTTCAAAGCCACTGTCTTCCGTGAACACCAGGGTGGTCAATTGGTTTCATGTTTTTCTTCATTTGTATTAAATGACTTATTTAGCTAACTACCCACTCCCACTTCCAAAAGGTGGGAAGAGAACAAAATTGTTACTGTTTTGTTTTAAAAAAGAGGACAAGGGACTGACTTTTGGGGGGAAAAAATGAAGAACTGAGCTCACATTTTAATGCTTGTAATCATTATATCATTTTATAAAAAATATTTTAAATTGAATTTTAAATGGTATGAAAGTCCCTACTGTTTATATAAATTATTATTTGCATAGATTATTATTTATGTAAATTTAGAAATTAAGAAAAAACACACATGTAAAAATGGGAACCAGATTAGTCACTAGAAATTAAGTATATGCAGAAGGGTCAAAATCTAAAAACCGAAACCCCAGTACTGAATGCATTTTCCATAAATTGTGCATAATTTATGGATACTGTATTGTCTCATTAATTTAAAATAAATAACACTTAAAGCATGCTTTCTCACACATGGAGTTGCACATAATGAAATCAGTGGGGCAACAGCAATACTGATTAATACTGAAAAGCAGGCTAAGCAGTGAGCCTAACACTCATCACTTCCTGGTTTACTTCCTGCATTTTACTTCCTCTGATCCACTGTGAAACTGAAGGCTAAGGGACACATACATACAGTTTGATGGTGGCAGCATCAGTTGAAATTTAAAAAGTCAAACAATGTATATGAAAACACTTTATAACTGCAATATGCTACAGAAACATAAGGCATTATTTTGCTTTATTTTACTGTGGAGCAAGAAAATAAAGCAGAATCGGAAATGACTGTTGCCATCTTCCCTACAACCATCCATCCAGCACTGGAGTACCAGGATCGTAAGGGTAGGATCATAAGCAGTTCCAGGTCTATTCAGAGAGAAACCACATAAACCAAAGCAGCCCCTCATATGTGTTTTGTTTGGTTTGCACTGTTTTTTGTTTGTTTGTTTTTTTTTTTAGTGTGAACGAATTGCCAACATTTTAAAATAGAGAAACAGAATAAAAGTTCCAGATTTCTGACTTTTCCTAAAAAATCAGGACAATCTGGGTAAGCCAGTAAGCAGTACTGTGTTACAGGTTGGGCTGGAGAGTCAGTTCTGTCATTTGCTAGAGCGGTTACACTTAATCTCTCCATGTACAGCAGTTACCCTATTTATAAACTGGTAATCATGTATTAATACCTTCCTCATAGTGTTAATGTCAGGATTAAATGAAACGAAGTAATTAAGGACTTGGAAGAGTGCCCTCCACCTCCATTAAATGCTAATTTTTATTATCATTTCAAACTGGCAACAACTGACTAAGTGGAGGGAGAAGAAGATGCTCTTAACAACAAGATTTCTTCAAGATGTCCATTCCTGGACTGCCTTGACCATTTACAATGCCCGCTCGTTCCAGCACTGGAGATTGCAAATTCAACAATGCAATGTATAAAGAGGAGAGGGTAGATAATCCAATCAATCAACAAATATTTAAGAAGACATATAGATGGCTAACACATGAAAATGTGCTCAACATCCCTAAGCATCAGAGAAGTGCAAATCAAAACTACAGTGAGGTATCACTTCACACTGATCAGAATGGCAATCATTAAAAAAAATCTACAAACAATAAATGCTGGAGAGGGTATGGGAAAAAGAGAACTCTCCTACACTGTTGATGGAAATGTAGAATGGAGACCAGTATAGAGGTTCCTCAAAAAATTAAAAATAGAGCTACTATATGATCCATTAATCCCACTCCTGGGCATACATCTAGAGGAAACCATAATTTAAAAGATAAATGCACCCCAATGTTCATTGCAGCACTATTTACAATACCCAGGACATGGAAGCAACCTAAATGCCCATCGACAGACAAATGGATAAAGAAGATGTGGTACTTCTATACAACGGAATATTACTCAGCCATAAAAAAGAATAAAATAATGACACGTGCGGCAACATGGATGGACCTAGAGAATTTCATACTGAGAGAATCAAGTCAGACAGAGAAAGACAAATATCATACTATATTGCTGGTATGTGGAAACTAAAAAGGAGATGCTGGAGAAGACTCTTGAGAGTCCCTTGGACAGCAAGGAGACCAAAGCAGTAAATCATTGCAAGGACTGAGGCTGAGGCTGAAGCTGAAGCTCCATACTGTGGCCACCTGATGCAAAGAGACGATTCACTGAAATAGACCCTGATGCTGGGGAAGATTGAGGGCAGGAGGAGAAGGGGCGACAGAGGATGAGACGGTTGGATGGCATAACTGACTCAATGGACATGAATTTGAGCAACTCCAGGAGACCGTGGAGGGCAGGGAAGCCTGGCATGCTGCAGTCCATGCAGTCTGAGCTCACTGAAATCATTCCTTTCATATGCATCTCAGCTATCTGGGCCAGTATCCTGTCGCAAAGAGTTGGACACAACTTAGCCACTGAACAACAAAAAGGGGGTACAAATGAACTTATCTACAAAACAGAAATAGTTATAGATGTAGGCAACAAACTTAAGATTACCAAGGGATAAGGGGGGAGAATAAATTGGGAGACTGGGATTGACATATACACACTGCTACTGCTGCTGCTAAGTCGCTTCAGTCGTGTCCGACTCTGTGCGACCCCAGAGACGGCAGCCCACCAGACTCCCCCATCCCTGGGATTCTCCAGGCAAGAACACTGGAGTGGGTTGCCATTGCCTTCTCCAATGCATGAAAGTGAAAAGTGAAAGTGAAGTCGCTCAGTCGTGTCTGCTCTTAGCGACCCCATGGACTGCAGCCTACCAGGCTCCTCTGTCCATGGGATTTTCTAGGCAAGAGTACTGGAGTGGGGTGCCATACTATAAATAAAATAATAAATAAGGATCTACTGTACAGCACAGGGAACTCTACTCAATAATGAGCCTGTTGACTTAAAAAACAGTCACAATCTTAAAGTTGAGAGTTCTGTTTTATTCAGCGGTAATTTTTAGGACTTCAAGCCAAGGAGACAGCATCTCAAATAACCCTGAGAGAACTGCTCCAAGGAGGTGGGGGGAGGTGGGGGCACAGAGAGTCAGGTTACATAGAAGTCTGAAACAAAGGGCAGGTAGTCTGAACATCAAAAAGTATTTTTGTGAATTAAAGAAAACCAGGTATTTGGCACTTTTCTCTTTTCTATGTATGGGAAGGTGCAAGAGTCTGGGCTCATTGAAATCATTCCTTTCATATGCATCTCAGCTATTTGGGCCAGTATCCTGTGTTTTTCCTCAGTGCTTACTGTAGGGAGTGGCTGCAGCCTCAAGGCTGCTAGATCATAGGTATTGTTTTGCTTCCTGGTGCCCCTTAGGGCTCAGAAATTCGCATTTGGAGGGTCGAAATTGCTGTGACTGTGACATCCTTGTTTACTGATATGGCAGGAATACTCCATTTCTCAACCTATATGGGAAAAGACAAAGAGTGGATATACGTATATATATACAACTGGTTTACTTTGCTGTACATCTGAAACTAACACAACACTGTAAATTAACTATACTCTAACAAAAAAATTTTTTTAATTTACTGGGAACCAGGTTCTAGGAAAGAGACACAGTGATAAGCAAGAAGGCAGAGTCTCATCTCAAAGAACTTACATTCCAGAGGAAGGAGCCATGACAATAAAGACATAAAGGAAAAAATAAGAATTTCTGCTATGCAGAGGATAAAATAAGGCAATATGATAAGACAATGGCAGCGGAGGGGGGTGGTCTCTGATAAGGCACATTTGATTTGTGACCTGAATGGGTAAGGAGGCAGTCAGAGGAAGAGTTTGGTGAAAAGGGAAACAGTAGAGGGAGATAAGATTGGAAAAAATCAAGTAAGGCCTTTGTAAGCCTTGGAAAGGAGTTTGGATTTTATTCCGATCAGGAAAGATGTTACAGAAGTAGCTATTTGAGAGGTGTCACTGGGAGCAGGAAGGAGGCTGGGGTGGAAGTATTCAGAGCAGAGGAAACAGTGTAACATATGGAGCATGACCAAGCTGCAGTATACCAGAGGTTCAGCTGGGGGGAAGCCAGATGGTGGGGGCCTTATCTACTGTGCAAAATAATTTGTAGTTCATCTTATAGCTCAGAGGTACTCAATATTATGGAAGATCCATTTATAACAACCAAAGGAAGGAAGGGAGGGATGGTCTGAGAGGGAAGCGGGGGGTGGGGTGGGGGGAACAAATTATGAAGAGTATACTATAAATCACTTGAAAGTGAAAGTTGCCCAGTTGGGTCCGACTCTTTGTGATCCCATGGACTATACAGTTCATGGAATTCTCCAGGCCAGAATACTGGAGTGGGTAGCCTTTCCCTTCTCCAGAGGATCTTCCCCTCCCCAGGGATCAAACCCAGGTCTACTGCATTGCAGGCAGCTTCTTTACCAGCTGAGCCACCAGGGAAACCCATGAATCAGGTAGTTTATTTGAAAACACAAATGTAAGCAATACTTTTGAGAGAGAGAGTATTTATCAGTTCAGTCTAGGAATAACCACAAGTCATGAAAGCCCACTGCAGTAACTCCCAGTCACCCTTAGGGTTCTAGACTACAGAATGAAGCATTACTAAAGGTGGTAAGGAGCAAACAGTCCTCCCAGGCGTGTGAAGAATCACTTGGAGAGGACTGAGGCTAGAGGCAGTCAAACTGGACAGGTAACTAATTCAATGGTCAATGAGGGAGAGTTAATGGGGCCCTGAATTAAGAAAATGGAGATGGAGAACATGTGTGAAATATTTAGGGGGTGAAAATGTAAAGGATTTAGTGAACAACTTGATGAGAACAGTGAAGAAAAGCTAAATCCAGGATGACGCCAGTATTCTGGCCTGGGTTAAAGAGTGGCTTATTAACCAAGATAGAAGAGTAGAAGAGCAGATTTGCAGAGGAGGACAGTGCATGACAATATTTACAGGAACTGTCCAAGGAGATACCCAGATCTGAAGCTGTGATGCACAGATGCCTCTGATGCAGGTGTAATTTGAGACTCATCAAAAATGAGATGGTAATGAAAGCACAGAGCATGAATAAAACTGACCAGGAATAATTAATGTAAAGTAGGTAATAAAAGAAGCAAAGGAGACTATTCAAAGGAACATACTGAAGAAGGAAAAAAACAACAGGTGAAGACAAATAAGCTGGAAGGAAAAAAATAGAATCAGGAGATAGAAAGTGTCATGGAGGGCAAATGAGAGAAGTCAATAATATCAAATGCAGTGGAAGAAGAACTGAGATGACTTGTCAAGAAATTCAAGTCATTCAAAAAACATAAGCATAAAAATCACCTACTGTGTGTCAAGCATTGATGAAGACACAGAGGAAAGAGCCATGAATTTTTTAAAAAGTCCTCCCCTTCTTGGATTTTACATCCTACCAGAAGGAGATAAACTAAACAAGTATATACACAATATTTTAGGGAGGGGAGAGGTGGGGACAAGAGAGGCTGCAGGCTAAGAATGCCTTTCTGACCATATCTGAGCTCAAATCTGTAGGAAGTAAAGGAGACAGCATGAAACATGTGGGGGGAAAGTATACAAGGCAGCAAGGACAGCAAATGCAAAGACACTGAGACAGGAGCATGTTTGATGTGATCAAGGAACAGCAAAATGGCCCATAAACCTGAAATATCCTAAGCTAGGGGAGAAGCAGCAGTGAGATTAGCCAGGGTCAGGCTTGTGGGACCTTGAAGGCTACATAAGATCTTTGGATTTTACTCTGAATGAGATGGAAAATGTCTGAAGGTTTTGAGCAAGGGTGAAGATGTAAACTGATTTTCTGGGCTGGTATTTGAGAGTAGACCGAAGGGAGGAAAGGGTGGAACCAGGAAGACCAATTATAAGGTTTCTGCAAGATGAGCATGGCTTGGACCAGGATAGCAGCATCAGAGGTGATAAGAAGTAGTTACATTCTGCATGTTTTGAGGATACAGCTGCCAGGATTTCCTGACCATTGGGATGCAGGGTAGAGTAAAAGAGAGTAGTCGAAAAAAAATGATTTCAAGGTTTTTGGTTTGAGCAACCGGAAGAACTTAATAGCTATTTACTGAGATGGGAATGAATGTCAGAGGAACAACTGAGATGTTCATTATATACCCACAGGAAACTGTGGAGTGGCATGTTGTGAACTGGATGCTTAAGTGTGCTATTTTTTAAACTGCTTTTAGGTGCTTTTAAATGTTCTTTAACATTTATTTTTGCTCCTTTTTGGAAGAATATAATTAAGAACTGCACTTGCAATCTTAAAAATACTGAGGTAAACATTTATTATTTGGGTTCATTCATTTCTGGACAAATCGGCTATAAAAGTGCCACTATTACCCTTTCTAAGGTAACAATATAACACTAGGTCACAATTACTTATCGTATCAGATTTCTATCAAATAGTTTTCTTTATGGATGTCAAAACAGTCTATGAAAACAGAATAAGTAACAATGTTGGAGAGATTCAAGGATATACTCTACAAATTACTATATGAATAGTCTTTCTTTCTTCTTTTTTTTTTCTTTCTTTCCCTGATAGCTGTAGTGTAAACAAAGAGAAGCCAGAACTTGGAATCAGTAATGCCTGGTTTTGATTTCTAGTTGCATAACCTTGGAATCAAATCATAAAATCTCTATGAGCTTCTGTTTGATCATCTGCAAAACTGACAAGGATGATGCCTACCTCATAGGGTAGTAATGGTAATAATAATAGCTAACACTTACTGAGCCTTAACTATATGCTAGGTGCTTTTCTAAGGACTTTTACATATATAATGACATTATAATGTATTATGTAATCCTCATGACTCTAGGATCACTGTCATGATGAAGTGAGGCACAATGAGGTTAAGTAATTGTTCTAAAGCAAATAGTAAATGATAGAAACAAAATTCAAGGTTTGTCAGTTTGCATAATAGTGCTTTACGATTAATAAAACATGTTCATATCTTGTTTTTAAAGGTAGGTATAACACAGTATTGGGCTTTGCCAGTGGCTCAGCAATGAAGAATCCACCTGCAATGCAGGAGAGGCAGGAGACGCTGGTTCGATCTTGGGTCAGGAAGATTCCCCTGGAGAAGGGAATGGCAACCCACTCCAGTGTTCTGCCTGGAAAATTCCATGGACAGAGGAGCATGGCTGCCAGGCTACAGTCCATGGGGCCACAAAGTCAGACACGACTAAGCACACACACAACACAGTATGAGACTGAACAATGTGAAACTGCTTTTTAGAGATCCAAAACATCAGCAATTTCATAAGGTTCAACCAAAATTATTATGCTATAGCCACTTTAAAAAATGAAATGTGAAAATATTTTTAACTGTAAAGCACTAGGGAAGGTATCATTTTTAAGCAGCAATAAATAGATCCTCACTAAGAATTAACACAGTTAAAAACAACAACAACAACAACAAAAAAGAATTAACACAGTTGTGAAAATGAAAGTGGTATGAAAGGGAACAGACAGTAAATATGACCCTAGTGGTTGAGTCACTAAATTGTGTCCAACTCTTGCAACTGGATGCCTGTACTTACATTCAAGTTGCAATCCATGATTATAGTCAGTCAGAAGTCTGTTATATATCCAGCCCAGGTTTCCCCTGCAGCCTTGGTGTGTTTGAGGATTAACTGTCTGAAAGATATGGGGACAATCTCAAGCTGACATAATTTTCCCCTTGGAATATTTATCTTTTTATTCAACCCATTAGAAAGTAAACTCATGGGGGCAAAGATTTTTCTGTTTTATTCATTCAGTGTTATCTCCAGCACCTAGAACTATTCAAGGCTCCCAATAATTACTCAAATTTGTTTACTGAATGAATCAGAAATCAGAACCTCCTAAATTGGACAATAACATATGAAATACATTTTAAGACAAAGATAAAGAATACTCAAGAGATTTTGTATAAATAAATAACAATAAAGAAACCTTTCTAAATAGCAAAATAATGGTCCCTACCATAAACACTTCAGTGTCAGACATCTAAATCTATATAGTACCTATTCAAAAATAAAAATCTCCGTATTTACATAATCCATTAAAACAAATTATATATTGAATTCCTTCCAAAATTAAAACTATAATAGCATATAATCAAAGTTTTAAAATCTTAGAATCCTAGATAAGGAAAGAAAGTTAGAGAAAAGTAAAAAAGCACATATGTTTCAAGAATAAAATTTGCAAAGTGGTTGAATATAAAATTAAAATGACTTCACTTCAAACTGGGAATAACATTTCCATTTTAGAATTTGTTTAACCTGTACAAGATATGCCTAAAGTTAAAAGACGAGGGAGAAATGCTATCCTAAGTTTCTAAAGAAATACAAGCTACTTAAAAAACATTTACACTATATTTCCTGCTCAAAAAAAAAAAAATCACCAAATTTTTCCATGACTACAGAAATGTTGCATCTGTTTAGAAGAAGTTATTTGAAAAATCACAGAACACTGTACAAAAAAAGTAATAACCATCCTATAAGAATAAAAAAATAAATATTTTTCTCACTACCAATTTCGCAACATGATCTTTGATAAAATTCTAAGAAACGAAAGGGGGAAAGGGACCATCACATGTAATTTACCAGATACATTTATTAGCAGCCGCTTAGTCCTGGCCACAATAAACACCCTGCAGCTGCCTGTCAAACCACCAAAAGCTGCTTGTCACCCACCTTCCTAGGCGCTTAGAACTAAGCTCACTTGGGTCAAAACAATTCAACTAACTGCTTTTCTCATCCGTAGTAATATACTGGAATAAAAGTATAATTCTGTCTGCCAATATTTTGTTCTTAAGAAGTCTTGTAACTATTAAAGGGGACACTAAATTAGAGCTATTGCCTAAAACAAAGGGTTATCTGTATCTATAGCTTCACTGGGATAATACTTCTGAGGTCATGATGTATAATCTAACCAGAGGAAAGAGAAGCAACTGGAAAAAAATAAATATCACAACCCCCAAAAAGAGTTAATAAAGAGTTAACTGCTGAAAAAAATGAGTATACCAGTAATAAGATGTAAATAAAAGTAGGTTCATACTTTAGAACAGATTCCATGTGTTGTGCAACAAGGAATATTCCTCTGACTTAGTTTAGTTACAGATCACTGGTCAGAGAAATATTACAGAAGTATTAAAGGATGAAGTAGACTGATAGGCACTGACACAGAAAAATGTCCACAATATACTGCTGTAAACTGGAAAAACAAATAAACAAACAAAACAAACGGACAACAAAAAACCAGGGTAAAAAATCTGCAAAATGAATGTGGTCTCATTTGAAAAACAAAAGAATCTAGAAAGGTACATTGAAGCTGTCAAGAATGCTTTTCCGCTGTGCACAATGGAATCATGAAGACTTTTTACAGATTTTTTTCTCCTTTTATGTAGTTACTTTTACAATGGGGGGATGGTGAGTGGGGAGTTAATCCCAGATCTGGGACAGAAAAGACAAACAGCATGATAAGCCCCTCTCCCCCTTCAGTGAATGAAAAATCTGAAGGTGACCTCTAAGCTCATGGAATCAGACAGACTCATATATAGACCATCAAAACTGCCCAATGTCCTCTGAGAACTTTCTTTAAACAGAATCCAATGTAGAACTTCAAAATGTAAGACAAAAGTAGAACACTTCCTATTGAGAAGGAGCTGGGGAATGCTGACAGCATAGGTATTCATCCCCCTCACCTCCTGCAGTACCCTCCGAGGCTCCTTAGGACGCCACAGAGCGCTCCCTGATTATTCAAATCTCCCATCATGCAGTTGGAAACTAAGACCCAAAAATCAGCCTCCTGTTAAGACCTCTGCCTTAGAGATTGGCCCCAGGGTCATGTTATATACTAGGCACGATAGCCACAGTCCTTGGGACTTGCAAGCTTTTCAAACGCACACAGAAAAGTGTAGAGAAAGCTGAAAACACAGGAGAATTGGCTTCAAAATACCAAAAGAATGAATAATCAAAATTAATAAATGTCAAAGAAAAATAGCTATAAAGCTTCTTAATGTTCAACATGATTCAGGCACACTACAGTTTCCTAGGGGCTCTGCAAATGTGTATGTCTTTCTGTTGTTTGAGGTTCATGTTTAGCTATACATATTCATCAAAGAAACACAAGATGGCATCTGAAACTGAGAAAGACAAGTGGGGGAAAAAAGGCAACAATTGTTTTGGAAACTGAAAAGAAACAGAAAAATATGTTAATCAAATAAGTGGATAACTAGAGATGCAAGAAATAGGAAAGTCTGCACTTGAAGGGTAAAATCAAATTCCAAAAAACTCAAACAGCCTAAATGAATGAGTAAAACCTCACAGGATAAATTTTAATAAGCATAAACATAATATTCTGAACTTTGGCTTAAAAAACCCCATTGCAGAAGAACACAGGATGATGAATACTTGTGTCCTCATCACAGAAAAAACAAAACAAAAAAACTCAAGGGAGTGCTGATTCACACTAAATTTAGTGTGGAAATAAGAATCATGACAAGCATCATATGCAGACTATGGATAATGAAAGGTGCTTTCTGCATCAGCTTGATCACACTTGTATTTAGTGCTGGGCACTTTTTTTTTTAGGAAAACATTTTTATTCTTATACTTTGATTAGAAGAAAATGAACAGTAATTTTAAGGTAGGTGTGAAAGGATATTCTACCTGCACGTCACCCTCCCTTCCCTTACCACTCAATATTCACAACTGTCTCTAAAGTCAGGAATCATATTTTGGGGGGGGGGGATTATGTTTTTAAATTGTCATTTTGGGAGCATTTTTATCACCTCAAGACCAAATTTCAGAACTGGACATTTCCCGTTGTCATTGTACTGTGAGCACTTTACTTTTTAAAGATGTTAAAAATTAAACATCTTGGGATGTTTACATTGGAACTGTGAAAAAGTCAATTATTATAAGGAATAGTTGAAAAAAATGGAGAGGTCTAAATCTAGAAAAGAAAGGGCTTTACCGAAAATGACCTCTCATTTAATATTAAAGAATTATTAAGAGGAATTATAAATATTACGTGACCTCAATAAGAACAAATTGGCAAGAAGTTAAGGTAGGTAAGGCAGAATTCCTGCAAACAGATCATTCTTCTAATAGGGGTGTGAAGACAGAGCTGGTTGTTGCTAGGAAGCAATGAGTTCTCCCATCAACAGGCATCCTCCTGCAAAGCAAAGACAACCACTGGGGGGCACTGGAGAGGTGGCTTGCACCTATCCTAACAAACTAGCATGCAGAAAGTAAGGAGCAAACCAAAACAACTCCAAGATTCTGCACCAGGAGATTTTCAACCATGAGGTCCAAAATATGTATTAGGAAGACTGTCTCAGGTGAACTGGATACATACCCAGATAAGATCTGATATAGTCCTATTGATACACAATTCTGCTGCAGTTTGGGGCATGTACAAATGTACACACAAACAGAATTATATCGATATAGATCTTAAACTAGAGAGGTCTGGTCCTCTTTAAGAACTCTAACAGTGGGGCTTCCCTGGTGGTTCAGCAGGTAAAGAATCTGCCTGCAACGCAAGAGACTAGGGTCTGGTCCCTAGGTACGAAGATCCTCTGTAGGAGGGCATGGCAACCCATTCCAGTATTTTTGCCTAGAAAATCCCATGGACAGAAGAGGAACCTGGCAGGCTACAGTCCATAGGGTCACAAAGAGTCGGACATGACTGAAGTGACTTAGCACACACGCATGTCTTTCTTGGCTTTGACTCATTCCTTTTTAGTGCTAAATAATATCCAACTGCGTGGAGGTACCGTTATCAATTCTTTCTTTCATGGGTTGTGCCTTTGGTGTATCTAAAAGTCATCACCATACTCAAGGTCATCTAAATTTCTCTGATGTTATCTTCCAGGAGTTTCATAGTTTTGTGTTTCACACTTAGGTCTATGATGCATTTTGAGTTAATTTGTATAAAGAGTATGAAGTCTGTGTCTACATTCATTTTTTGGCTGGTAGATATCCAGGTGTTCCAGCACCATTTGTTGAAGAGACAACCTTTGCTCCATTTTATTGCCTTTGCTCCTTTGTCAAAGATCAGTTGACTATATTTATAGGCATCTATTTTGGGGCCCTCTGTTCTGTTTCACCAATACTGCATTGCCTTGATTACTATAGTTTACAGTGGGTCTTCAGAGAAGGCAATGGCACCCCACTCCAGTACTCTTGCCTGGAAAATCCCATGGACAGAGGAGCCTGGTGGGCTGCAGTCCATGGGGTCGCTAGGAGTCGGACACAACTGAGTGACTTCACTTTCACTTTTCACTTTCATGCATTGGAGGAAATGGCAACCCACTCCAGTGTTCTTGCCTGGAGAATCCCAGGGACGGGGGAGCCTGGTGGGCTGCCGTCTATGGGGCTGCACGGAGTCGGACACGACTGAAGTGACTTAGCAGCAGCAGCAACATAGTGGGTCTTGAAGTCAGGCAGTGTTGGTCCTCTAACTTGGTTCTTATTTAACAATGTATTAGCTGTTCTGGGTCTTTTGCCTCTCCATATAAACTTTAGAATCAGTTTGTTGATATCCATAAAATAACTTGCTGGGATCTTAATTGGGACTGCACTGAATCTACAGATTAAGGGGGTAAGAACTGACATCTTAACACTATTGAGTCTTCCTATCCATTAATATCTATTTTAGCTCTTCTTTCATTAGAGCTTTGTAGTTTTCCTCATATAGATCTTGAACATATATTAGATGCATACCTAAATATTTCATTTTTTTCATTTTAATCAATAAGTTAAAACCAGAAAAGTACTTAATATTTAAAGAGGTATCATTTATCTTCTAAGTTTACTACAAAAATTTCAGAGTTTTAAATTTTGAAAAGATGTTAATACTATCTAACTCTTCCCAGATGCAACTTATACAGTGTTTCCACACTAAGAAATACACCATCAATAATTGATATAGATAGCAAATTTACTAGGTGTATGTGGAATACCTGGTCTATGTGGAATATCTAATATGGAAAGCTCATTTTCTTTTTCAACTAAAAAAGGATTACAGCCCTTATGTGGCTATTTTGCAGTTTTATGTAATCCATAAAACTGTATCCCATTCATATTAAAATGTACCCAGAAAATGCATAAATGTAAGTGGGAAGCAGGGTAATCAAAGGGAACCGTGGTATCTCTGGATAACAGGGATACAAAATTTTCATCTGTATATTTTATTTTCAAAATTCTCTTCAAAGATTATATACTACTTTTATATGTCACTGGATCAAATATTATACAGCATGTAAAATGAGTAAACTATAACTACATGCATCAATCTCATGTAAGGTTAAAAACATACAAAACAATATTATCTTTCCTATGGATAAAACACATAAAGGTAAAGTTGTTGTTTTTTAATGAAGGGAAATGATAAACATCAAATTCAGAATAATAGTCACAGATGGAAAGGGAAAGAATGGCCAGGAGGCTTCAATATTATCGGAGATATTTTATTTTTTAAGCTGGATAGAAGATATATGGTATCCATTATATTGTTCTACATCCTTATTTATGCCTTTAGTATTTTAAAAAATTTAAAGGTGGTAGCTACAGAAGTCATATCAAAGTAGTAAGCAGTACTTAACCTTCATTGCAAACTACTGAACTGGGATATGGTACTACAGGAATAACAGTTACAAATGTATCTTTTATAAGTGAGAAAATTCTCTGGAAAATTTAAAGTAGGAGTCCTAAAAGTAGGTTTTCATGTGTATATTTACAAGCAAATAACAATCTGAAACCTGTATTCCATAAAAGATCTATAGCAACCATTCCCATTGGTGCCTTGCATACAGAGCTCAAAATTAAATCTGTTCAGGAAATATAATACATAAATTATCTTTAATTTGTAATACATGGATTATTTTTAATTTGACTTTATTTTACATTTCCACTTACAACTCTGAAAACAGACTTTTTACTTTGGTTAGTTTTAAAACAGAATTTGGTCTTTTAAGGACGTCATAAAAATAAAGTTAATCTTATTTTTATGACAGCCTTAAAAGGTGACTGGTAGTTTCCAGTTTGGTGATTTTAAATGGTTTCTAACCAGGACATGGCACCTACGACAAGAAGCACACATAAATGACTCTCAAATAGTAACTCACCCCTGTACTAGCTGAATCCTCTCTTACTGTTAAATAGGCATGATGATGACCAAAGTTTAGCTAGTGCCTACCTTATCCAACTTTTTGGTAGTATTCACTCTAAACAGAAGCAATGACTTTCCAAAGATGAAAGGACAAAAACTTACAATATGTTTAAAGGAGACTCAGGAACTTTTAACATGAAACAAAAAAGTATGTGGTTTTGATGGTTAGAAATGCCCTACCTCTTATAATCTTTATTTGAACTAGGAGTGAGAAGTTTTTTAAAAGTAGGGATTGGGGGTGGGAGCAGAGAAAGACCTGGGATGGTTTAGAACTAACACTGTTCCTTCCCATTTCAAATCCCAATTTACTGCCCATTCCTATCTAGAAAACCTGTAACAAACTAATCACTTCAAAACAAGAGAAGTACTATTTAACAAATTTTGAGATTATCAAAACTTAGCTAGATGAACTGAAGCTTCTACACTTAAAAGAGGGTATAAAAGAGGCTATATCACACCGTCTTATCACCCAATTTCTTGCCCCAAAATACACAGTAGGGTATTCATTGGACATATTTCCTTAAAGAGGAAAATGACTACCGGGGTCTGCAGTTAATTTAGACCAAGGATTTTTAGTCACTATTCTTCATAAAAAGTGATTTGTTTTTAACATTCAACTTCAATAACTCTTTTTGACGACTTTACTAGATCAAGCACAAACTGTGACCTATTGAAATTTAAATGAGATGCTTGCTTGTCAGATCAGATCCATCTTGAGGATCCTTTCTTAGACCACGACAAATTTAACGACTCAAAAAGTAGACGACTTTAATAGAAACCTAACAAGGCTCAAAGTGTCGGCTTTGTAGGAACTTGTACATGTATATCCTTTTCCTGTGCATTCCTGAAATCAGTTAATTCTAATTTCAACATCACCTTATATTCAGGTATTTCATCATTTGCATTTACCAGGTATATTATCATCCACATTCCATTTGTTCACCCTGTTCTCACCAATGTCTATGGGAAAGCTGCCTGATCAAGCCTGCTTGGATGGATGGAGGGCAGCTACATAAATTTACTCAAGTTTTGTCCTGTTTAAATGTCATCAAATCACATTCATTAAACAAATATCTTTTGAGCACCTTTTCTGTGTAAAATCCTGGACCAGAAACTGAAGGGGGACGTGTGGGATGATTGGTTCAACCTTGAAATAGCTTACAGCAGCAGTTCTCAAAGTGAACCTTAGAAACCTGGGGATCCCTGGGTCAAACTATTTTCATAATAACTAAGACATTCTTTGTCTTTTCTCACTGTGCTTATATTTGCACTTAGAATGCAAAAGCAATGGTAGGGTAAAACTACTGGCAATCTCAGCACAATTTAAGGCAGTGGCACTGAACGGTACTGGTTGTCATTATATTCTTCACCCGCATGTACTCATGATAAAAGAATCAACTTCACTATTTAAGAATGTCTTCATGAAGGAGTAAAAATTATTTTATTAAATCTTCACCCTTGAATTCATGTCTTTTTACTATTCTGTATAGCCAAAATTATACATGAAATCAAAAGGGCTTCCCTGATAGCTCAATTGGTAAAGAATCCGCCTGCAATACAGGAGACTCCGGTTCAATCTCTGGGTTGGGAAGATCCCCTGGAGAAGGGAAAGGCTACTCACTCCAGTATTCTGGCCTGGAGAATTCCACGGACTGTACAGTCCATGGGGTCACAAAGAGTCAGATACAACTAAGCGACTTTCACTTTCATACATGAAATTAAGATGCTTGCTCCTTGGAAGAGAAGCTACGACAAACCTAGACAGAATATTAAAAAGCAGAGACATTACTTTACCAACAAAGGTCCATCTAGTCAAAGCTATGCTTTTTTCAATAGTCATGTATGGATGTGAGAGTTGGACTATAAATAAAGCTGAGCACTTAAGAACTGATGTTTTTGAACTACGGTGTTGGAGACTTTTGAGAGTCCCTTGGACTGCAAGGAGATTCAACCAGTCCATCCTAAAGGAAATCAGTCTTGAATATTCATTGGAAGATGCTGAAGCTGAAGCTCCAATACTCTGGCCACCTGATATGAAGAACTGACTCACTGGAAAAGACCCTGATGCTGGGAAAGACTGAGGGCAGGAAGAGAATGGGATGACACAGGATGAGATGGTTGGATGGCATCACCAACTTGATGGATATGAGTTTGAGCAAGCTCCAGGAGTTGGTGATGGACAGGGAAGCCAAGCGTGCTGCAGTCCATGGGGTCGGACATGACTGAGCAACTGAATGGAACTGATAATCAAAAAGTATACAGAGTACTTCTGTATTCAGAAGTATGATGGTTATTTCAAAAAATTTTAGGCTTTTTTCCCCAAGGAATACCATTTTTACTTGAAAGAGTGGCTAACAAACTATGTGGCTATTCAGACCTGGGTAACTGACAGACATTTTTCCAAAAATGAACAAAGTGAGCCCATCACTTCAAGCAACTGAGAGCATTTGTTGTCAATGATAAAATTGGGTATTTCAAGTGAAAATTAGAACTTTGGAAAACTTGTATCCACCACAGTGAACTTGATGATTTTCCATTACTTAAAAGCCTTTTCTGATGACATCAGTGGTAGGGTTCATGAATGTGACTTTTATGCCAACATTTGGAAGATCTGCGTAAAAACCATGCATGGGTTAAAAGATCCAAAGTGCACGACAACCAATATATTTTAATGTAACAAAGCATAGATAGATGTGCTTTCAGATTCTGCATTGCAATTAACCTTGAAGAAATTAACATTGCTGAATTTTAGTATAATATCAAAGAGTATCATCTACAATAATCTGAAAATGCTCTTAAAATACTTTCCCCTTTTCCAACTACATATTTAGTATGAGGCTAGATCTTCTTATACTTTAACAGAAGTTGTAACATACTGCAGCAGACTGAGTGTGAAAGCAGATAGGAGTATCCACCAGAGGTCTTCTATCCAGCCAGACAGTAAAGAGATTTGCAAAAACTGTAAAATATTCTTCTCACTAAATTGCTGTTTTGGAAAATATGTTTTTTTTAATTACAATGTTTCACTTATTTTAACATGTATTGGGTATGTTATTATTTTTAAATTAATAAACGTTTTAATTTCTAATATAGTAAGTATCATAAGTTACAACCCATATAAACAAAAGCTCTTGAGTTCTCAATGACTAAGAACCACTGGCTTACACTGTAACAAAAAAGGGAGGGAAAAAACCCCAAGTACAATAAACCAAGGTAGAATGTCCAATAGATGAATGGATAAAGGTGTGGTGTTATTTAATGGAGTATTGCTCAGCCATAAAAAAGAATGAAATAATGCCATCTGCAGCAATATGGATGGACCTATAGATTATTGTACCAAGTGAAGTAAGTTAGACAAATATTATATGATATTGATTGTATGTGGAATCTGAAAAATGACACAACTGAACTATTCACAAAACAGACTCATAGGCTTAGAAAACAAAATTATGGTTACCAAACGGGAAAGGTGGGGGAAAGGATCAATTAGAAGGTTGGGATTAACATACACACACTGAATATAAAATAGTACTCAATACTCTGTAATAACCTATATGGGAAAAGAATCTTAAAAAGAAGAGATATATGTATAAATAAACCATTTTGCTATACATGAGATGAATACAGCATTGTAAATCAACTATATTCCAACATAAAAAAAAAAAAAAAGGCTCACAGTGACTTACACTGTAACAAGAGTAAAAAACCCACAGGTAATAACTCAAGGTAGACTACTACAGCTACCACAACCCTTCTATTTTGGAATTTTCCAGCTCTCAACTAGACCTATACTACCTACCAGGCTCCTGAAATAATTTCACCCTGCTGTCAATATAATAAAAATGAGTAATTCATTCAGCAAGCATGAAAAGGCCTCAAGCAATACCAAGATAATATGTTAAACCAATTTGAATTGATGAGCTTTTCTTCAGTCATTTTCTAAGTAAGTGGCCTGAATTAAAACTGGTTTTACTTCCCTGGTATAAACTTAGCCTATAGAGAGAATTCTTTCACAAAGAACTATATAATATACAACACTCTTGGAAATGCATCCCACACAATCAAATCAGTAATGGGAAGCTGTAGAATCTAGTCTTCTGCTTCTCAACAATAGGGTATAGAAAAGAAAGAGAAAAAAAAAAAAAAAATCTAGAAATCCTACACTTGGGCTGCTGAGGATGAACACACAAAACATGGCATTCAAAAACATATTAGTTGTGTCAGGCACTGTGCTTGGTGGTGAACACCAACATGATGTCTACTTTCATAAAGCTTACAATCTGGTGGGAGGGACAGACATATACCAAGTAATAAACCAACAAATGTAAAATGACATATACAGACATACATGGTGAAGAAAAAGTACAAAATAAGGGAAATGTGGTAAAACTTCCCTGAGGAAATGAATAAAATTTTTAAGATTTTACCAGAGAGAAGAAAGGAAAAAGGTTTCCAGGCAGAAGGAAGAGCAATGGGAAGGCCTAATGGTGAGGGCAGCATGTCTGACATGACATGAGCTCAAAAGGCGGCACAGCCCCAGCAAGGAGCTCCGTCTTCATCCTAAACGGGGACATGACCAAACTTGTGTATTTGGAAAAGTTCGATTAACTCGATCTGCAATGAGGAGAATGGACTAGTGTTCAGCCAGTGTGGATGCACTGTTAAGTTACAGGTTATAGGTTAAGTTATAGGTTAACTTATAGCTAAGTTATAGGTTATCGCAACAGTCCAGAAAAGAAACTACTCAAATGGAAGTGGTAATGGTAGAAATGAAGAGGACAATTTGAGTTTATTTAGAAAATTAAACACGATTTGACAATATGAAAAGACCAGGTTTCTGTTCTGAGAAAATAGATGAAATAGTGATACCCTTCACTGAGGTAAGAAAGAATGGAACAGGGCCAAGTTTGAAAAGGGCATCTCATTTTGGGATGAAGTGCATCTGAGGTACCCAAGAGATGTCAATTAGGCCACTGGATATAGAGTTCTTACACTCTGCGGGTAGGCCAAATCTGAGCATGCATATTTATATGGAACAGTTGCACATTATTTTATCTTTTAGGGAAAACAATTATTGTTATAAAATAATCACTATTCTTTAAGAAATAGAATTTCAAAACTGTGCTAGCCTAAAAGGTAAGAACCACTACCTTACCAAAGGCCCTAAATTAATACTAGCCAAAGATTACCTTGGAGAAGGCAATGGCAACCCACTCCAGTTCTCTTGCCTGGAAAATCCCATGGACGGAGGAGCCTTGTAGGCTGCAGTCCATGGGGTCTCAAAGAGTTGGACACAACTGAGAGACTTCACTTTCACTTTTCACTTTCATGCATTGGAGAAGGAAATGGCAACCCACTCCAGCGTTCTTGACTGGAGAATCCCAGGGACGGGGGAGCCTGGTGGGCTGCCGTCTGTGGATTGCACAGGGTCGGACACGACTGAAGCGACTTAGCAGCAGCAGTAGCAGCAGCAAAGATTACCTATTTAAAGTACACTGGATATATACTACTCATCTAGCTACAAAATGGATCTCTTTGGCATGAAAACAATACATCTCGGTGGATTCCCAAGCTAGAACTAGCTGCTGCTCTCACATCTTTCGGACACAAACACCGGAAAAAAAAAAAAGTTTGAGGCAAAAAGTCTGTACTTATTCCCAGATTGTCCACCTACTCCTATGTCTGAAAGATACTGATTTAACCATCTTAATTGTCAAGTATAAATGATAAAGTCTTTCTCCTAGAAGTTTCTAATTTTCAAAGTAGAAGGGAAAAGAATCAACAAATCAGACTTTTTTCCTTCCAGCATATACTTCCATAGGCTTTACACTATACTTCGATGAAAAATGACTAGACAACTTTAGATATTAATTGTGATAACTAAGGAATAAACAAAAAGGACAAACAAACCAGCTTCCAGAAAGACTAAAGCAGAACTAACAGGAGTAGGCAAGAAAATTGGGTTATATTACTAACTTTTCTAAAGAGAATCCACTGCACAAAATCTTTAAGAAAGGTGAGAAAAAGCCAGTATTATTTACATGAAAATAGAATTATATACATCACATACTTATTTGAGACAGAGCATGGATTCGACTACACAGCATTTTATAAACACGGATATTTATATTTTACGTACATAAAATCTTTTGAACCTTCCACAGATAATGCTTTTTTAAAAAAATAAGCATTTTTAACACTTCTGTATTAAATGATTGCTGCTACTAATATCAACTTATTCTCAATGGGAATATAACAACTTAGAAGGTCTCAGGACAAAACAAAAGACTAGCAACATTGACACAAACCAGAAACTATCCTATAAATAGGAATCCTGGCTCAGGAACTGTGAGGACAGAGTGGAGAAAAAGCAAGTTAATATGTGAATGAAATTGAAGTTAACCCAGGATTTAGCTTTCATTCTTCATTAAGTAAGCTTTCACAGGCAAGCCCTTCCATGCTTACTCCAAGTTACCCTTAATTCAGCAAAACCATACAGAGCATGAAACAGGCAGTAAGCATTCCTGGACAAATTTGTATTTCGACAGAAACTTTCAATGTCTTTCATATTTCATTGAAATGGATTTAATAACTGTTCCATTAAGAATGTTCCAAGGCAAAAACCAACAAATCAAACATCCTTAGACATTTCTGGTTCAAGACAGTATACAGAGTACTATTTCATATTATCATACAGTACATACAAGCACAGTGTGAGTGCACGTGCCAACATACATGTATACTTGGAAAATATCTAAAACTGTATAATTAAAAACACTGTTAAATATCTATGTAAACAATTGTAAACTGTTTATTTACAATTATTTTAAAATTTTTTCTCTTCGCTACAATGAACATATTTACACACTTTTTACAAGAAAAAAATATATTTATTAACACATCGTAACACAACTCAGAAATAATTTTAGAAGGAACTTTTTATTTAGTAAGAGACTTTACCATTTCTGTACTCTTCATTTTTCAAATGGGGAAATAGGCCTAGTGAGAATAATTGACTTGTGCGCTCAAAATCTGTTAGCGACTCCCTACGGCCATAATTATATTATGGCCATAATCATACTTTTAATTTTTTCTAATTATAAAAATGAATGCATTTTCATTGTGAGCATATATGCTCATAAACCAAAGATAACCACTGATTTGGCTGCTTCATTTCTTTTCTAAAAGTTTTCATTACAAAAATTATACATTTTCAATGTAGAGAAACTTTCAAAATAGATTAAAAATTAAGGAAGACAAAAATGTTAACAATCAATCACATAATTGGTGACACTGGAATTATTTCTTCAAATTTAGTTTCTAAATTCAGTTTAGGGTCAAAAGACCTTAAGGTAGCTCAGATGGTAAAGCACCTGCCTGCAATGCAGGAGACCCAGGTTTAATCCCTGGGTCGGGAAGATCCCATGGAGAAGGAAATGGCAACCCCGCTCCAGTATTCTTGCCCGGAGAATTTCATGGACAGAGGAACATGTCAGGCTACAGTCCACGGGGTCGCAGAGAGCTGGACATGACTGAGGGAGTAACACACACATGATGGTGTTTGTATGGAGCAAACTGACGCTTTCATTTGTGATTATCATGTGAAAGATCTACTACTGAAAATTTTATTTAACAGTTGTTTAATGAGACAAAGGGCTTCCCTGATAGTTCAGTTGGTAAAGAATCCACCTGCAATGCAGGAGACCCCAGCTCAATTCCTGGGTCGGGAAGATCTGCTAGAGAAGGGATAGGGTACCCACTCCAGTATTCTTGGGCTTCCCTGGTGCCTCAGCTGGTAAAGAATCCACCTGCAATGTGGGAGACCTGGGTCTGATCCCTGGGTTGGGAAGATCCCCTGAAGAAGGGAAAGGCTACTCATTCCAGTATTCTGACCTGGAGAATTCCATGGACTACGGGACAAAGAGTCGGACACAACTTGAGCGACTTTCACTTTCAAACATAATCCACAAACACAAGCCCAACTGCAAGCTGCATAACACAAATTTTCTTAAGATTATCCAACATGTTTATTCATGTAATTCTTACATTTACCAATATTTTTACAGGGTATCCTATACAACTGCCAACTGGCATTAATTACAGAAAAAAACATGAATTATAAGCAAATATATTTACAAAAACAAGCAAATCAAGCTCACAAATTACTGAACCATCATTAGCAAGACAATTTTTACCTGATTCTTTTAAAATGTTTACCTTCTACATATTTTATAATGCACATAAATATATTAGTACAATAACAGGAATACCATCTATAAATAAATGTTTTTCAGAATGTGCGCTCAAAACTTACTTGTAAGGGTGACAACAAAAGTTAGAGATCACTGACTAGAATCCAGGGCCTAGCTGACAAAATTGCCTCCTAATCTCATTAGGATCCAAAGATTAGAAGAAGAAAGTAAAAATGATCAATTATCTAAAATTCAGAATGAAATATTTTGGGAGTCAAGTAAAGTTCTAGTATGAAACATTATTAAATAATCTGCTTAAATTTCTGCATTTTATCAATGATTTAAGAAACATGGACACTAGCAATTTGTTACCATTGTATCTTAGATCTTAAAACATTCCTAAATTGTCATATTTTATACAGACTCTATAAAGCAAGCCAATGGTATTTTCATTTCACAGTCAGAAGAATTAAGCAAGGAGAGAATACATGATTTGTCCCAGATCACCAGATTGATACGTGTACATTGTAGAAGTTTTCTATGGACTTCCTGGTGGCTCAGATAGTAAAGAATATATCTATATGTGTACTGTAGAAGTTTTCTAAAGTGCACATAAGCAACCTTACAAATGAATTTGACTCTGCTGTACGCCTGAGACTAACACAACGTTACAGATCAACTACCCTAGTGTGAAATAGAAATTAAAATTAAAAAGTGAGTTTGATTGTAACCTAATGAACTATTCAGCTTTCTTTCAAAACTCACTTTCTCTTTAAAACAATAGTAATCTGATCCTCCCACAAAACCTATTGTATAGAGTGCATGAATAGTCATATACAGTACAAGTATAAATTCTGGAATATAAAAAAAGCAAGGAATTCGGATGACTTGGCAAAATTCTAAAGCTGGTTAAGCTTTGCTTTGGCATTCCTCCCACCTTCCTTCTGGCGCTCCTACTCTTCTCTCCGAAAGGTACCTTCCATCTTCCCAAGTTCTTCACCCCAAACACCTACTCAAAATTTCTTTCCCTTGCTTGATCTAGCCCAGTCAGGATAACTGATTTCAGCCAACTAACATAGCCAACATTTACATTACCAAGGGCCAAAACGGCCCTTAACTTTTCTGTGTCAAGAACCCCTTGAGAATCTTATAAAAGGACCCTCTTCGCAGAAAAATCACACAGGCCCACACAGTATTTTTCAAACAATTTCAAGACCCAGAATCTCATAGCCAAAATATATCCATGAACCCCAGAATTATAAAACCCAAGTTAAAAACCCCTGTCTGTATCATATAAATATAAAACCTCGAAACCCTTCAAAAGGAATTTGTGTTTTAAGAGATGATAAGCTCAAATATGCTACACTATATATACTCAAATACATAAACTCTAATTGTTAAAATTTAAGTCATCTCCCAAAGTTTTTAATGCTGTAATTCTCCTGAATAGCAGGACCTATTTCTAAACACTTGTCATCCATTAATATTAACTTGTGTTTTAAGGCTCTACCTCTATATTCAATAAGACTCTGTAAATCTGTTTAATTATCATGATTCATGACAAAATAATACATACATACATACACATAAACATATCCTGATAAAATCCAGTTTTTGCCTCAAGGAGCTCTGCAGGATTCCCCACATTGCTATACCCTGTTAAAATTCCCTTAATCCCTATCCTCAGTTTCTTCAACACTATACCGTTTACCTTCTCTCTTCAGGCATTGGTTTTCAACTTCCCTTACAGGCCTCTGTTCTTCCACTTGACCTTTATATAGATGCTACCCAGGGCTGCCCTCAGTTCCTTCCTCACTCTTGATATTATACTCTTTGGCAGTTTTTACATCACATTATGCCCACAAATACAAAGATCCTAACAGACCCCTTCCTCCCCATTTTCCCTTGATCTAAAGTCCAAATCGTTAGGTACCTAACTTTACCTATTCAGCATTATATACCCCCTAGCATCATACATCATACCCTATTTACCTTCCTCCTCAAGCTCTGTTCTCCCTATACATTCCTTACTTTATTAAAGGCATCATCATTATCCATTAACCAACTATAATCTTTAACTCCGTGTTCTTCCTAATCAGGCCACAATCTCACCAGCTTCATTTCCCAGTACTTCCCCAAGTACAGCAAAATCTACTTGGTGTTTCTCAAATCGGACTATCAATGCCCTTCCTCTAGACTCTTCTTTCTCATCAGTAAAGCAGCTACTCATCCTTCAAAGTCCTAATGGGTTGGCCAGGAAGTTCATTCAGGTCTTTAAGATGGTATAGAGAAGCCCAAACCAACTTTTTGGCTAACCCAATACTTAAAACACCCACTACATGAAAAGTCTTCCCTAACCTCGCTTAATCTCCCTGCGTCACTCATCCCTTCCCCCAGAATTCCATCCCTTCTTCTATAATCCCACACCACTCTTTCTTCATTTTAGTGCTCAACAAGTTGTATTATAGTTAGTTGAACCCTTATCTTTCTTCCCTATAGACAAAGCCCATGATTTATTTGTTCCTCTTGCATCTAGAACATGTCCGGAATATAGTATATAGTTAAATGCTACCTAGTGAATGAATGGCAAAACTCCAGAGTGAGGACACACTTAAGGTTATTTCCCAGTGGAAAGAATGCCTCATTCTCTTTTGAACATAAATCAAATTAAGTCCCCTAGTCCCTAGCCACCAGTCAATCCTAAAGAAAATCAGTCCTGAATATTCATTGGAAGGACTGATGCTAAAGCTGAAACTCCAATACTTTGGCCACCTGATGTGAAGAGCTGACTCATTAGAAGACCCTGATGCTGGGAAAGATTGAAAGTGGAAGGAGGAGGGGAAGACAGAGGATGAGATGGTTGGATGGCAAACCAATGCGATGGACATGAGTTTGAGTAGGCTCCAGGAGTTGGTGATGGACACAGAAGCCTGGCATGCCGCAGTCCATGGGGTCACAAAGAGTCGGACATGACTGAGCGACTGAACTGAGTCCTTAGCTCTCCACTTCAAGTCCACCGCTTAGTTTTTAAGCAATATTTCATGGGGATATGTCTTCATTTCCTCTTGTCTTTTGTAGATTTAGCTGTCAGCCTAACCACATTAACATTCAGTGGCAGCAATGAAACAGACTCTCCAAGTTCTAAAAGGCTAAGACTTTACAATTACCAACAGTAAATATAATCTCTTTTAAAAAATGGTCTTAACATTTAAGCACACAAAGTTCATTCTTCATGATTCTGAAAAAGGCTTGGCATAGTTTATCCAACAGGCACCATTGAAAAGTTCTGATGAAAATTTCCACTTAAACTGTCAGCCAAACTTTTCACATTTGTAACCACAGAGATCAGCATACATGAACAAATGTGAATACTATACTGATATACTTTACTATCCGAACTACCAGGGAAGCCTGATATACTAAATAATACACTGCAAACAGCAGACACCAAATCATGTATATCATCAAAATGACCCAAACAGAAGTAGCTCTTTTAGCTTCTTTTAAAAATATATCTCCAAAATTTCAGTGATCATCCAATGAATAAAACCAGATTACCAGTTTCATCTACCTTTTCCCCCCTCCGCCCTACCCTCTCTCCCCAACACACACACACACTCCTCCCTTACTACGCATGGCTTCCTCAGAAATTATCTAATGGCTCAGAAACAGTTTGATAAGGAAGGTTATCAAGTTGGAATTCTGGAGAAGATTCCTTATGGTCGGTTTATTTTCTAAGTGACTGCTGTTGATGATAAAGTACAGACTGACCTCAAAGGATCACAATGTAGTAGCCTGCCTTCAATGCCCCCTGGTTTTGTTTTACCTTTTTTATGGGGGAGGGGCAGTCTTTTAAAAATATACTAGAATATCTTTATGAAGCTGTATTTCTGACTTTTCTTCAGTTCATATAAATGTTCACATTTTAGGACTAAAGAGCACGTGATGAAACATTTTTGAAGGGTCAGTAATTAAACCGCTCTGAGCAGGATTGAAACATTTTAGCTTAATTATGAACCACACTGCAGGGGGCGGAAAAAAAAAAAAAATATATATATATATATATACACACACACACACACACACACACTCTCCAAGTGAAGTTGCTCAGTTGTGTCTGACTCTTTGCGACCGCATGGACTGTAGCCCAACAGGCTCCTCTGTCCATGGGATTCTCCAGGCAAGAATACTGGAGTGGGTTGCCATTTCCTTCTCCAGGGGATCCTCCCGACCCAGGGATTGAACCCAGGTCTCCCACATTGCAGGCAGACGCTTTAACCTCTGAGCTACCAGGGAAGCCCGTATATATACTCCAAGGTATATATAATCCACTTAGCAATCATAAATTCTGTTCATTGTTTAAGTTTTCTCCATATTACATCAAAATAACTTCAGACAAAGCATTCTTGTTGCTCCAGGATTAAAAGTTTCCAATAGCTCAATGTGGTTATAATCGTCTGGAAACACCTGAAATTGATTTGTTTCACCTCCTTTACTCTTTCTCTTCCAGCCTGACCTCCTTAGTAAAATAGATAAGATAAAAGTACTACCTGAAAAGCCAAGAAAGTAGATAATCCACCAGGGAGTTAATAAGGAAGAAACTATATGATACATAATGCTCAAAAGTTAACATGTATCCAGAGCCTAAAAAAATACTGATTGGACTTGGTCTAAATAAAATGTTTCTAAAATAAACTTAACAAGTGGGTTTCTTTTCCATTGCTGTTTACTAAGTATTCATGAAAAATTATATCTGGGTTAGCTCAGGCTGAAAACACTGGCTTCAGCTCTCAAGGAAAACAAGAAAGAGCACAGAGAAAATGTACTTCAGTATAAAGCATTTTCTGAAATGTTTTTTATAAAACCAAAGATTGCTATTCTTCAGTAAGAATGATTTTCCAAATACTATATATATATACACACACACACAAACATATTAATAAACATCACACTTAGTCACATATAAACATCTAAATTCAAATATCGAATTTCCTGAATTACAGTCCTACAGAGAGTACGCGGAAACTCTTGAGATTAGACACTTCTGTGACTCAACAACCCAAAGAGCTCCCCCTCTACCTTCCACCTTTACAGAGGGGCACTGAGTGGATGAAAGAGCCCACTGCAACATGAAGGACTGCGCTTGCCTAAAGATATCAGACAGAAGCTGAATGTATGCAATAACTTCCGGTTCTCCAGAGACTGGGGGTGTGCTTCTAAAGGCTGACAGTTTAGTCCTTCCAGAAACCAACATGCCTGTTCAAATACTTGTGGAAAAAAATTTAATTTCAATCATTATGTTCCTCATATTATTATCATTCCCCAACTAACACTGATTGAATGCCTTATTACATATAAGGAAAGAGGTATAAAAAATTTAACCCCAGACTACAAGGAGCTTAATTTCCCTTAAAAGTCACCCACTTCCTATCATTTCACATAAAATACTTCTTGAAGAAAGTCTGCCTGAACCTATGATGCAATGCAAACTCATATCCTAGGAAGTTGGTCTTCAGCTACCTAACAAAATTAGAGATGGATACATTAACTGCGATTTAATGTAAAAAAAAAAAACAACCTACAATTTTGGGTTCCATTGGAATACACAAGAATTGGGAAGGAAACCTGAAATTCCTTTTCCTTTAATTCCCTCTACAACTAGACAAGGGCCCTCATTATCTCCTACACTTAAGAGATATTTCCCTAAATCCAGGAGCTGAATTTGCTTAAAACATGGTTAAGAAAACTCCTGGCTTGGGAATTAGAAATCTTTTCCCCTAAATGAGAATATGATTACAACTTCCAAGCAAAAAATCATTTTCTTCATGTATGCTGAGTCTGATGGGGGGAGGAGGAAAGCGTTCACTGAAATCAAAGGATTTCAAATAACGATGAACCAAAAGAGAGTAAACAGTAATTCTTATCCTGATGGACCCCGTTGAAAGGCACATCTAACTCCTAGCCGAATGTGGGAAAAAGGTCCTGCAAAAAAATTCTGCATGCAGTTTTGGACCCAAGTTAAGGTTAAGTATACTACATTACATTTGATAACTGCATGTTTGCTTCAGCGCTCATAAAATATGGAAATCTCACTTGGATGCACAGATAAGGGTTAGTCATATTTTCACTATGAAATAACACATCAAGAACTTTCAAACACAATTCTAGGGAGTCAGGCTACTACTGACTTATGGGAAGAAAAAAATCCTAGCATCTCCCAGCCCTCGTCCCCACCTCCCTTGAGTGAGGAACAATCCAGTAACTTACTGTTCAAGGCCAAAGGAAAAGGAATTTTTTTTAAAACTGGGGGAAGGTGAAATGGGGAAAGGATCACTGTGACAGCAGATGATATCCTGCAACAAAAGGTGTGAGATGTGCATACCCATTCTCTTGCAGAGCACTGTCCGAGCTGAGAGTCTCACTCACACTACCTTTCACGGTAACAGTTTCCAATGCCCTGTTTCTACACACTTAAGAAAATGTGAATTTTACTCTGACCACAGAAAGAGTTAAGCACAACTGACATCAGCTCTAAAACAAGCAATTAATATATTCTAATCTAATGCTTAAAAAGGGATGGAGACCAGGCAACCGCTGACAACTGGCTGGACCAGTTATCATTTGAAGCCTTAAAAATATTAAAATTTTTTAACAACTTCAAGTTTTGATGGGCACAGTCAGATGGACCGTCGAAAGTTTAGAACCAACAGCAACGGCACAACAGGTGAGAGAGGAGGTGGACATCATGGCCCAGTTAAGTGGCTAACATGCAAGGGCAAACCCTTGAGTTCCCCGAAAGGCTGGGGTTGCGGGATAATACCCACGCACAAGGCCATCCAGAGCTCCTGTCTTCCCAGTGTCAAAGGTTTGGTCCCTTCCTGGGTCGCGCCACTCCCCCTATCCCTCCCCCTGGGGACCAACACCCCAAGCACAGAAAGAACCCAGGCCCCTCCACCCGCAGCATCTTAGCTAGGGAAGAAAACACAATGTCGCTCCTTATTTCTGCGTACAAAAGGACTCCGCGCCCTCCTCCTTGAACTGCCGCCGCTGCCGCCTCCTAACTTGCAAGAAGGTGGGCAAAGCGCCATATTCCAGCGTCCCCCAGTCTACCTGGGTAACAAGCCCACGCCACCCCGGCGGGAGGGAAGCTTCGGAGGTTGCCCGAAGAGCCAGCCTCCTCTCCCGCAGGAGACAGCGGCTCCCGCGCCCCGGCCCAGCCCGCCGCGCCGCCCGCGGACCAGAGCCGGGAAGGGCCGAGGAGGCAAGCTGGGAGCCGCCGCTCCGGTCCCGCGCAGCCCGCCCACCTCCCGCTCCCAGGCCAGCGCGCTCTCCCGGGCCACCAGCTCCCGAACCCACGGGAAGGCAGGGCCGGGGCCCCGGGTTCCACGACGGAGACGAGGCCGCGGCCCCGAGAGCCTTAAGCGGCAGGGCAGGCCGGAACCCTGGGGCTCTCGGGAGGGCAGCGCCTCCCTCCCGAGCCCGCCAGGACGCCTGGGGCCTAGTGCGGCCTGCGCATCCTCGGGGTGGCGGTTTGACTGGGCCGGGCCGGGGCCCCCCGCCCGAGGCGGGCCGAATCCGGCGGGGGCCCAGGCCTGGAGCCGGGGGCGGCAGGGTGCTGGCTGCGGGGCGGGCCGGCCGGCCGGCGGGCGGGCGGCGTGTTGCGGCTGCGCCGGGGCTGAAATAGCTGGAGATTGCGCGGTAGGGCACTCACCTCAGAGCGGCTGCGCTACCGTGGGCCTGCGCCGTGGAGACTGCGACCGCGCCGGCTCCTCGCAGCCTCCTGCCACCAGCGGCAATGGCGAGCGCTGCCGCCTAAGCCGCCGCCGCCGCCGCCGAGGAGGGGGAGGGGAGGGAGAGGAGGCACGCACGCGACGCACGGGCTCGGCTTCCCCGCCCGGCCGCCGCCATGATGGGGAGGTCGGCGCTACTTCGGCGGGGCATCCCGAAGGGGGCTTGGGCTCGGGCCTCCGCAGCCCCCGAGTCTCCCTGCGTTCACATTTCCCTTCAGAGTTTTGGATCGGGCCGGAATCGCAGAGGCAACAGTAGTAAAGTCAAATGTGGACGCCCCGGGAAAGTAAGGCAGGCAACCCAAGATGGTTGCTAATCCGTAAATAGTCACATTTTTCGCCCCCCGAGTCCCGGGAATTAGGACCTCCCGAGTGTGCCTCGATCACCGGCATGGGGCTTCCCCCGCCTTTTCCTCCCCGCTGCCTTGCCCGTCGCATCCTCACCCTGCCTTTGGAATGACCTTTGCTTCTCTATTCAAACCCTGCCGAACTATTTAAAAGCTAAAGTTTTTGTACCAAGCAATCTATAAATGTTTTCGCCCATTCATACGTTTGGCAAACATTTCTAGAGGGCCTGTTCGTTGCCAAATATTTTTCTGGGCGCCCTGAAGATGTATGTACTTGTTAGGATAAAGGAAGTCCTCACTGTTAGGAACATAATCGATGAGTGGAGGCAGTCAGAAGCAATAGGGACCCCTCCCCAAGCAAGTAGAGAGAGAGAGAAGAGTAGAAAAACTAATGTTAGGGACACCGGAGAGTGCTCTTTGTTTTTTAAATTGTGGTCTGGAGACTACCTGCATCGGGGTCATTCAGGCTAATTATTTAAATTCTGGGGTCCAAATGGTTTCTCCAGAATCTTAGCTTCTTAGCCCAGGAACCCACATTTCTAACACCCCTCTCCATTCCTCCCCCACCCGTAAATACACATGGTTGTCAAGCACCATAGTTTAAGAACCAGTTGTTTTAGGGACTTAATAAACATCCCAAAGGGTATCAGGAAACAGTTTCACAAAATCCGGATACTTTTAATTTTCAGCAAGATGCCATTAATCTCAAAATGCAACGGTAACTAAAAACGAAATGTCTTTTTTATCCAACATTTCTAATAGAGTGTCGCCACCTACCACCTAGGTGTTCAAGCCAGAAACCTAGGAAAGATCCATTACTCCTTTCTCCCTCAAATGCCATTATCCAGTTAGATCTTTTGAAACAGTTGTTCCATGTCATTTTTTCCTTGGTCCAGGTGACTCGCATCTCTCATCAAGATACTGCAATAGATCCTTCATGGTCTCCCTGTTGCAGGAATTGCCATTCTCCACCCTCCAGTTTGAATGGTCTTTCAAAAAAGTAAATCATGTCATTTCTCGACTTAACAGACTTAATAAGATCCCATTACACATAAGTTAGTTTAAAACTCTTTGAGGTGCCCTCAGGGCCCTTAGTTTCTGCTTTAGCCTAGCCGCTCCATTCTTTCTGGAGCTATTAGTAATTGCCCTTCTCAGTAGCATACTGGACATCTTGGGACCTGGGGGGTTATCTTCCGGTGTCATACCTTTTTGCCTTTTCATACTGTTCATGGGTTCTCAGCAAGAATACTGGAGTGGTTTGCCTCTTCGCCATGACAAGAATGTGACCCCGAGCTGCCATCTCTAACCTCATCTGCCACAGACTTCTCCCTCAGACTACAACCAAACTGGGAAGCTCTCTGGTCATAGGACAGAGGAAGTTCTCCCGTCTCTCAACATTGCAAGGACTGCTATCTGCATAGAGCTGCTCTCTCTTCTATGTATCTGCTTAAACCTGCCCCTGAATAATTCCTAGTACCTCTTTAAGGTCTCCTCCAGGAAACATTCCCTCCTTTCCTCCTTCCATCATCACACCTGGTATTTAACACCTATGTTTACTGAGCCTTATTTTACATTCCTTATACACATTACCTCCTTTCTTACTTCTCAAGTGGAGTCTATGAGGTAGATACCAGTATTATTATTATCTCATTTTGGTGATGGAGAAGCAAAATTAGCAAGAGATGGCTTGCTCAAACCCAGAGAGTAAAAGATGGAGCCAGGTCTGAAAGCCATCAGCCTGACCTCAGTCTTGTGCTCTTAACCATTACCAGCTTTTTTCAGACTGTAGATTGAGAGCCACTAAAATTAACTTAGTGAGTCATGACCAACATTCCATAAAAGAAATAGAAAATATCAGAGGGCATCAAACCCAGTCAGACTCTTATTCTATGAAACTCATTTCAGGTGTATAAATGTATGTACATATGTGTGTATGTTTGTGCTAGACCATGCTATAAAATACATTTCTTCTTGGCTTACAGTTGCAAAAAAGTTTGAAAGCACTGGATTATACTTTCTATACAGTACTTCTCCAACCATGTATCTTCCACAATTCAGAAGTTGCATGAGGGTAGGGGTTTTGTTTATAGGGCATGTAGGATCTTAGTTCCCCAACTAAGGATCAAACCCGTGCTCCCTGCATTGACAGCATGGAGTCTTAACCACTTGACAACCAAGGAAGTCCCAATAGATCTTCAATAAACATGATGAAAGATCTGTATCTACCCAACTCAGAAAAATAGAAAAGTAATACAAATTACAGTTGGCCTGTGGCTCTCAGTATCGGAGGAGCTGTAGTTTTAGGACTCTAACAGATAACAAAATCCCAAGATATTCAAGTCCCTTTTATAAAATGGCATACATGCTAGTATTTGCAAAGAACCCACTCACATCTTCCTATCCTCTCATATACTTTAAATCATCTCTAAATTACTTATAATACCTAATAAAATGTAAATGCTATGTAAATAATTGTAAATACAATGTAAATGTGATGTAAATAGTTGCCAGTGCATAGCAAATTCAAGTTTTGCTTTTTGGAATTTTCTGCAATTTTTCTCCAAGTATTTTTTTTTTTCCGAGTATTTTTGATCTAACATTGGTTGAATCCACACATGAGGAACCTGTGGGTATAGAAGGCCATTGAACTTTCCAAAACAGGTGAGCCTGGAAACTCCAATTGCTCTGACCAAAAGGCTCAACAGAACCTGAGATTCTAGAATCAGTCTCAGAAAAAATATGGAAAAATCTACTGTAAGAGATTAAAGAAGATTTTCTTTATTGACTACAACAAAACCTTTGACTGTGTGGATCACAACAAACTGTGGAAAATTCTTTAAGAGATGGGAATACCAGACCACCTGACCTGCCTTCTGAAAAATCGGTAGGCAGGACAAGAAGCAACAGTTAGAACTGGACATGGAACAACAGAATAGTTCAAGATTAGGAAAGGAGTACGTCAAGGCTCTATATTGTCACCCTGCTTATTTAAATTATATGCAGAGTACATCATGCAAAATGCCAGGCTGGATGAAGCACAAGCTGGAATCAAGATTGCTGGGAGAAATATAAAAAACCTCAGATATGCAGATGACACCACACTTACAGCAGAAATTGAAGAAGAGCTAAAGAGCCTCTTGATGAAAGTGAAAGAGGAGAGTAAAAAAGTTGACTTAAAGCTCAACATTCAGAAAACTAAGACATGGCTTCCGGTCCCATCACTTCATGGCAAATGGACGGGGAGACAATGAAAACAGTGGGATACTTTATTTTGGGGGGCTCCAAAATCACTGCAGATGGTGACTGCAGCCATGAAATTAGAAGACACTTGCTCCTTGGAAGAAAAGCTGTGACCAACCTAGACAGCATATTAAAAAGCAGAGACATTACTTTACCAACAAAGGTCCATCTATTCAAAGCTATGGTTTTTCCAGTAGTCATGTATGGATGTGAGAGTTGGACTATAAAGAAAGCTGAACGCCGAAGAACTGATGCTTTTGGACCGTGGTGTTGGAGAAGACTCTTGAGAGTCCCTTGGACTGCATGGACATCAAACCAGTCCATTCTAAAGGAAATCAGTCCTGAATTTTCATTGGAAGGACTGATGCTGAAGCTGAAAGTCTAATACTTTGGCCACCTAATGTGAAGCACTGATTCATTTGAAAAGACCCTGATGCTGGAAAAAATTGAAGGCAGGAGAAGGGGATGACGGAGGATGAGATGGTTGGATGGCATCACTGACACAATGGACATGAGTTTGAGTAGGCTCTGAGAGTTGGTGATGGACAGGGAGGCCTGGCATGCTGCATTCCATGGGGTCGCAAAGAGATGGACACAACTAAGTGAACTGAACTGAGATACCAACAAAGTTGGTTCTTAAAGAAGAACTAGATACCAACAAAGTTGGAATGCTCATTTGATTGACTCATTACCTATAAAAAATTGTACTGTGTGCTAAGTACCAAGTGAGTAGGGATACAGATGGTAATCAAAATGAAGCTATGTGAGAACTAGGGGGAGGTAGAAACAAAGAGAGATGAGCCAGGGCAACTGTTTTCACAGGGGACTCTTCAAGACCCACTGATAAACTGCGTGTAGCTCCAAGAGCAGTAGCAGCTGCCCCATCTCTAGTTAGGAATGTGCACAACTCCAGCCCTACAAGGATGGATGTGACCTTGGCACTATGGAAGCAACTTCAAGGAGTTTTGCCTCTTTGGGAACTTCAAGGGCTGGCCCAAGAAGGGTCTGCATTACTAGAGAGTGCTGGCTGCAGTCAGCAGGAGTGCTGGGGTCAAATTCCCAGTTCAAAGCCTGGACATACCACTTCCTACCTGTAAGACTTTGGCAAGTGGCTTAACATTTTAAACTTCCTTTTCTTCACCCATGACATGGAGGTGAGGAGATAATACTCACAAAGGACTCAGGACAGTGCCTGGCACCCAGGAAGCACATAGTAAGTGCTGGGTATTATTACCTCTTTCCAATTACCACTAATTATGTCAGTTGCTTGGTACAAAATATTGTTTAGTCACTAAATCGTGTTCGATTCTTTTGTGACCCCCATGGACTGTAACCCACCAGGCTCCTCTGTCCCTGGGATTTCCCATGCAAGAATACTGGAGTGGATTGCCATTTCCTTCTCCAGGGGATCTTCCTGACACAGGGATCAGACCCGAGTCTCCTGCATTGCAGGCAGATTCTTTACTGCTGAATCACCTGGGAAGTCCCAGTACAAAATACAGATATGATAGGTGGTGGCTACTGTGATGATAATGATGAATGAGTGTTCGTGAGCACATGTCACTATTCCTGGGTACACCCCAAAAAAATTAGGGAGGATATTCAAGGAGTGCCAAGACGAGGGATTTGTGTAAGGGAACAGTGTAACAAGCTTAGAAATGTCAAGATGAGTTCTTTTATACTCATAAGGTGATTTTTGAGAGAGGGGATGGAAAAGACTATTTATTGTTACTTATTTTTTGACCATTTTGACCATGCTGCACAGCATGTGGGATCAGCATGTTCCCTGACCAGGGCTCAAACCCACATCCCCTGCAGTGGAAGCACAGAGTCCCAACCATTGGACCCCCAGGGAAGTCCCATTATTTTTTTTTATTAATATTTGCTATATTAAGGTAACAACTTTTAAAACCAGTCTTTCTTTACACCTTTAAGTTTAATTCACTAATCTCATCTGTTTATATATCTAGGGAATTTTAACAATCATTTTCAAGGGCCCTCCTCTCACTGAACCCAAGCTCTGCTGATGATCCCCTGAAATATGTATCTCCCGTTCCAAACTCTTTCCCTGGGCGTCTGCCCTGTGTGAGACTTCAAACTGAGCTCATGTCTTACAGACGCCATACGTTTAGGCGTCTTGGGAATGAACAAATTCATACAAGCGCTTGCGATACTGTTTGACTTTTAATGAATGCTTAGTTATTATTATTAAGTATATGAGGAGGGGTTTTTTTTGTTGTTAGATCATGCATTTAATTATAGTATTTAAAAAGCAAGGTGAGGGACTTCTTTGGTTAAAGGGAAAAAGCTTGCCCTCTTTATCCTCCCTCAAAGCTCTTCCTCCTCTTGTGGTCCTTGTCTCAATTCACAGTGTCTATGGGTTGTAACGGGCTTCCCTGGTGGCTCAGTGGTAAAGAATCCACTTGCCAGTGCAGGAGACATGGGTTTGATCCCTGGGTTAGGAAGATCCCCTAGTGTAGGAAATGGCAACCCACTCCAGAATTCTTGCTTGGAGAATCCCATGGGTGGAGGAGCCTCACAAAAGAGTCAGACGCAAACTTTGAGACTAAACAACAACAAATGGGTTATAACGTCTTAAAATCTTTTTTACACAACTTCTCAGTTCAGTTTAACACATATTTATTGGGCACCTGTTAGGTACCGATTGCCTTAGTGCTAGAGTTATAGTGGGAAACATGGACCTTGTCCTTGAGAGGAGGCTGATTAATGCTCCTTCAACTCAACTAAATACACTAAGCTCCCTTTGATAACTCCTTCACTTACACCAGGGCTTCCCTGGTGGCTCAGAGGTTAAAGCATCTGCCTGCAGTGCAGGAGACCTGGGTTCGATCCCTGGGTCAGGAAAATCCCCTAGAGAAGAAAATGGCAACCCACTCCAGTATTCTTGCCTGGAGAATCCCATGGACAGAGGAGCCTAGTGGGGTACAGTCCATGGGGTCGCAAAGAGTTGGACACAACTGAGCGACTTCGCTCACTCACTTACAACATTGTTAATAAAATCCCCTAAACATTTTAAACAGCATTTACATACATAATATAATGACTTGCTTTTTTTTTCTGCCATACCCATGGCACTCAGGCTCTTAATTCCCCAACCAGGGATCAAACCCATGCATGCCCCCTGCATTGGGAGCATGGAGTCTTAACCACTGGACCACCAGGGAAGTTCCTCACTTTGCCTTTTAAATACTACATTAAATACTATTTAAATAATTAAATGCATGATTTAACCAAAAAAAGAACCCTTCTCATATACTTAATTGGGCTTCCGTGATGGTTCAGACAGTAAAGAACATGCCTGCCAATGCAGGACACCCAGGTTTGATCCCTGGGTCAAGAAGATCCTCTGGAGAAGGGGATGGCAACCCATACAGTATTGCCTGGAGAATTCCATGGACAGAGGAGCTTGGCAGGCTACAGTCCATGGGGTCGCAAAGAGTTGGACACGACTGAATGATTAACACTTTCACTTTTCATATACTTAATAACAAGAATAACTAACTTCTCTGAGGATTCATTAAAAGTCAAACAGTATCACAAGCTCTTGTATGAATTCATTCATTCTCATGCAACAAACTGGTATTATTATTATACTCATAGGTGAGAAAACCAAGGCAAAAAGTTCAAGTTGCTTGTTCGATAATCAGATATCTAGCAAATAGTTATTAATTGAATACTCTTATAAATCTAATAAACTTATAAATATAAAGAATGTCAGATTATCTTTCAGTATTATTTGCACACTATTAAAATCTCTAGTATGAGTCTAAAATCAGTTATTCAGTTATGTATCTTATACTGGAATCACAAGTCTCACTTGTCATATTCTCAAGTTAATACATTATCTAAATCTTACAAACATTCAAAATGCCAAATTACATAGAATACTACTAACGTTAACATGAAAATATGAATACTGTGGATTTGGTGTATTTCATCATTCTCATATTTAATTCTGAACTGTCTTAGGATTAAACATTTACCATCCGGAGCACATTCAGGTTACTTCCTCAAGCCTCCTGGACTTACCTTTGCTGGAGAATGGGAAGTCCTGTTTCAGCAGCCTGAGGTTGCTTTTTAACCAAGACGTGTCAAAAAGATGAGATTCTTCTGCCACCACTGTGAACACACCAAGTCCCTTCTATGTGATGCTAGGTCAACAGGGTATACTAATTAGATTCCCAAGATGCTTTACTTAGTTTTTCTGGACCTATTGATTAGGTTATGATTCCTAAAAACATCTAGTAACCACCCAGGTTCTCTCCCTTCTTGATTAGATCCAACTAACCTCTTCATTGGATGATTATGTTTGTATTATTTTCTATTCTTGCCCTGTATGCCATAATCCTGTGCTCAGGTGCTCAGTCGCTTTAGCAGTGTCCAACTCTTCGGGACCCTGGGGACTGTAGCCTGCCAGACTCTGCTGTCCCTGGGATTCTCCAGGCAAGAACATTCGAATGGATTGCTATGCCTTCCTCCAGGGGATCTTCCTGCCCCAGGATTGAACCCATGTCTCTTATGTCTCCTGCAATGGTAGGTAAATTCTTTACCACTAGTGCCTCTTGGGAAGGCCCCTGCATCGGCAGGCAGATTCTTTACCACTGAGCCACCATCATTCTAACGACAAAAAAAAAAAAAAAAAAAAAAAAAGGTAGGTTGAGACCATAGAGGGTCCTAATAGCTGCCTTAAGAACTGATTCTTAACTCAGAAGACAACAGATAGCTTTAGACAGTTTTGAGCAAAGCACTAACAAGATCACAATAGTGTAGACTTGTGCATGCATGCTCAGTCGTGCCTAACTCTGCAATCCCATAGACTGCAGCCCACCAGGCTCCCCTGTCCATGGGAGTTCCCAGGCAAGAATACTGGAGTGGGTTTCCATTTCCTTCTCCATGGGGTTCTTCCTGATCCAGGGATCAAACCTACATCTCTTACACCAGTAGATGGATTCTTTACCACTGTGCCACCTGGAAAGACAGTGTAGGTTCTCTAGAATTCAAATATGAGTTGAGCCACCAGTCCCTAGAGGGCACTCAAGACTCTCCCCTTCTTCACCCTCTTTAGCGTGATATCAGGGAGTTGAGCAAGAAATTTCATCCCACCCTACCCCACCCCCATAAAAGAAGAAAACCTTGCTAAAATTGGAGAATATGGACCAAGTTATGTTTTTCCAAGCGTAAAGTCTTTAAAAGGTTAAAGGTTCAGCATGAGTGGATGCAGTCTCCCATCGTCAACACATCCTCAGTGGTAACAAGGGCTACCCTTGCCCTACTAGCTCAGCTGGTAAAGAATCTGCTTGCAATGCAGGAGACCCCAGTTCAATTCCTGGGTCAGGAAGATCCCCTGAAGAAGGGATACGCTACCCATTCCAGTATTCATGGACTTCCCTGGTGGCTCAGATGGTAAACAATCCTCCTGCAATGTGGGAAACCTAGGTTCGATCCCTGGGTTGGGAAGATCCCCTGGAGGAGGGCATGGCAACTCACTTCAGTATTCTTGTCTGGAGAATCCCCATGGACAGAGGAGCCTGGCAGGCTACAGTCCATGGGGTTGCAAAGAGTCAGACATGACTTCTGTATTCGGAAGCACCCCAGCCAGCATCCTTTCTTTTCCTCTTCTACAAGCCTAGCAGGCCCAGTTATGAAGGCTTGGGACAGCCCAAGCCTTTGAGCCAAGAGACTTCGGATTTGTCTTTCTCCTCATTTTCTCTGTTGAGAGTGGCTTTTTGTCCCACTAGGCAGTAAGATTCTAAGACTCAAATTTGAGTATTGACAGAGGAGAATAGACAGAGATGACCAGGGTCCAGCCTGTGTTTCTTGACTTCCGTATTGTGATTTAAGGCCAAATACCCAGCCAATGGGATTCCCTTGTGGCTCAGCTGGTAAAGAATGCAGGAGACCTGGGTTTGATCCCTGGGTTGGTAAGATCCCCTGGAGAAGGGAACAGCTACCAACTCTGGATACCCAATTCTGGCCTGGAGAATTCCAAGGACTATACTGTCCATGGGTTCACAAAGAGTTGGACACAATTGAGGGACTTTCACACTCACTTACTCACGCAGCTAATAATAAAGTAAGTTCTCTTTTGCCTGGTTGTGTTATTGTTCCCTGTACATATATGTCCTCCCCAGGACCTCACAAAGAGGAGGTGCCTGGCCAAGGCAGGATTCAGGCATTCCCAGATCCCCAACCAAATATCTTCTCCTTATTCTCTTAATATCAGTCCTTGAAAGATAAGCTGAACAGGCCAGAATTACATTGGAGATGGCTAAAAAAAAAAAGAAAATAAAAAGATCAGTGAGGGAAATTAAGGAAAATTCAACACTGCTTGATAACTGATAAGATATTGAAGGACTCGGAGGGCAAAGGTCAGAACTTATCCCAAAGTTTTAAGAATTAAATGATGGAGGGCTTCCATAGTGGCTCTAGGGAAAAGAATCTCCCTGCCAATGAAGAGCATAAGGTTCAATCCCTGGTCCAGAAAGATCCATGTGCCTGTGTGTCACAACTGTTGAGCCTGTACTCTAGAGCCCAGGAGCCACAAGAAAAGCCACCACAGTGAGAAGCCCTCACACGGCAACTCAAGAGTCACCCCTGCTCTCCACAACTAGAGAAAATGAAGACCCAGCAGAGCCAAAATTAAAAAAAAATTTTTAATGTACATGAAAATAATAATTAAAACCATTTGAAGCTTAAGAAAAATAGATATATGGAACAAAAAAGTTTAAAATGAATGTGTTTATACACAAATTTAGGTAGCACTTTAGATGAGTGAGATAAAGATGCATTAGTCAGGGATATGTGACTATTGAGATAATTAAACAGCTCAAGCTGGGATACTACCACACTTCATATGCCAAAAAAAAAAAAAATTAAATGATGGAAATGGGGTGGTGTTATTGACAGTCCTCTAAACACACACACACAGAAGTCGCTCAGTCGTGTCCGACTCTTTGTGACCCCATGGATTGTAGCCCACCAGGCTCCTCGGTCCATGGGATTTTCCAGGCATGAATACTGGAGTGGGTTGCCATTTCCTTCTCCACAGTCCTCTAAAGGGACAGCCAATTTAGATGGAAAGAGGCTGTGTTTGGTTTCAGGCAGACTGAGTGGCAACAGGGAATTCATGTGTAGTGGGAAGTTACTGTGGGCACAGTCAGCAGCATGGAATGAAGGCAAGGAGGCTGAGGTGGAGCAGTCAGGCTTTGAGCGAAAATTTGTGCGTGGAGGTACAGCAAAATAGGAGGGAGGGGAGGATTTGAGAGACAGGGAAGAAGAAAGCTTAATCAGGTCTTGGAGACTGATTAGATTTTGAGAGTGACAAGTGAGTGAGTTATCCAATAACTCCCTAAGACTTACCTAGTAGCTGTGGACAGTTCCTCTTTTTCAAGGGATTCTTTACTCATTTATTTATTCCACAAATATCTTGTAACAGTCACCTTTGAGTGCGACTTTGGCTGGGACGAGCTCAACAGATTTCCCCCTTCTCTGGAAACTGCTGCTATTTACAGAGTGGTCCCCAGAAGTCAGAACTTCACTTCAGAAACACCTGCCCCACCCCACATTAGTGAGCAAGGCAGGCATAAAATCATCTGACCCATGCTGTGCCAACCTTAGAAATTTAGCCTGTTTGCCTAAGAGACACAGAGACTGGAAGCACGCTGGTCACAGGGGACGGAATTACGGATGAAAAGCCCATGAACATCACTGAAGCCCTCGAGGCGGCAGGCTTCCTATCGTGCCTTCTGGCCACAGGTGATTAGCCCAGAAGCAGGTACCGGACTAAAGCTGGACTAATCACATCCCTTCGTGAAGCTATTGACACTGATGTTGTGATCTCTCTCTCTCCTGCTCTTTTTCCCCTATCCCTTCTCTCTTTCTCTCTCTTCTTGATATTTAAGGTTGGGAACTGGAGACAGGGGCCCCTTGTGCATGCTAAGTTGCTTCAGTTGTATCCGACTCTTTGTGATCCATGGATTGTAGCCCACCAGGCTCCTCTGTCCATGGGATTCTCCAGGCAAGAATACTGGAGTGGGTTGCCACGCACTCTCACAGGGGATCCTCCAGATGAACTGGCATCTCCTGCCTTGGCAGGCAGGTTCTTTACCACTAGCGCCACCTGGGAAGCCCCGGAGACAGAGGGCATTTTCCACCGAATGAACTGGAAACAAACAGTAGTGAGAGAAAAGTGGGGCAGACACATGCAGAGAAGCCAGTATGAGATAGTACTTCCTGGGGTCACCAGCATGCTCTTATCTCTGGTTCTCTTCCTAGAACCCACAGGGTCCCTGTCCTGGAGTTCTGTAAGTTCTTGAGTATCCATCCTTCTAATCAATTCCCTTTTTTTCTTTTTTCTTTTTTTTGGCCTAAAGCACTTTGAGTAGATTTTTTAATGGGCAGACACTCCAACCTCGAGTTCTAATGAATATACATCTGTGTATGAGGCTCTGGGCAAGGCACCAGGGGTCAACATGGATCAGGCTTGGTTCTATACTCAAGGAACTTTGAACACTGGGGAGAATATAAACTCTGTTATCAATAACTACTTTACAGGTAGGAAGAGAAAGCCCACTAGACATGTATGAAGCAAGCTCTTTGGGGATTTAGAGTGGTTTAAGACTTGCCCCACCCTGAGAGTGAGTATGTCCTTAAATTTGGCACCCCAGGCTTATAGTGAGGGTCAAGAGAACTTCATAGAAGAATTAGTATCTGAGCTAACCTAGGGGCAGGGAGGATTTTGTTTTGGTGTCAAAGTCATATACCTCAAAGTAAAGTAACAGAATAGAAAATACTTCCATGAGAAATCACAAGAGCTGCTCTAGGGTTATCAGACTCTTCAGGATGACTTAAGTGTTCAAAGCATGAAGGAAGCGGGGAGAGTAAGAGAAAAAGGAGGGATCATAGAGTCACATTCTTCAGGCACCAAAAAAATTGTGATGACTATTAAGCTGAGAAATGACTTAATCAGAGTTTGTTCTTGTTGTTCAATTGCTAAGTTGTGTCCAATTCTCTGTTACCTCATGGACTGTGGAATACCAGACTGCTCTGTCCTCCAGTATCTCCCAGAGTTTGCTCAAATTCATGTTCATTGAGTCAGTAATGCTATCTAACCACCTCATTCTCTGCCACCCCCTTCTTCTTTTGCCTTCAATCTTCAATGATAGCATCAGGGTCTTTTGTAATGAATTGGCTGTTTGCATCAGGTGGCCAAAATATTGGAGCTTCAGCGTCAGTCCTTCCAATAAGGGTTGACTTCTTTTAGGATTGACTGGTTTGATCTCATTGCTGTCCAAGGGACTCTCAAGAGTCTTCTCTAGCACCACAATTCAAAAGCATCAATGCTTTGGCACTCAGCCTTCCTTATAGTCCAACTCTCACATTCATATATGACTACTGGAAAAACCATAGCTTTGACTTATGACTGACCTTGTTGGCAAAGTGATGTCTGTGCTTTCTAATATGCTGTCTAGGTTTGTCACAGTGTTCTCTCCATGGCTGAGGTCACCATCTGCAGTGATTTTCCAAGAAAATAAAATCTCTGACTGCTTCTACTTTCCCCCCTTCTATTTGCCAAGAAGTGATGGAACTGGACGTCTTGATCTTAGTACTTTTTAATACTAAGGTATTTCAAGCCAGCGTTTTCACTTTCCTCTTTCACCCTCATTAAGAAGCTCATCAAGCAGGATGCTACAGATATTCTAGATTTTTCTCAGAGCAATAACTGTTTGAGTCCACGCAAACTACTAGCTTAAGGTAGTGTCCTTTCCATGTTAGATTGCACCACATTCCTTTGGATGACATATTTTTACAGTTATGTGATTTTTGTTCTTTTAACACTGTTCCTTGTGAAAATCAATGTGAAGTGGGAAATAAGGGTTATGGTATTGTTTCCAACCTGATTCCAATGCCTGAAAGGTTGTGCAGAGCCTTGTAATTATTTAAAAATGAAATACAAATATTATTTTTTTCTTTCTGTCCTTTGAGTATTAAAAAAAAGAATATTAGTTGAACAGAATAGCATGAACCAAAGGAAGGGCTAAAGTCTGGGCAAATAGTGGAGGCTATTGTGTTAATCCAGGCAGAAAGGTGAAAGTCTAAACAAATTGGCACTGGGAATGGACAGACTGTAGGAAAAACAATATACAATCAATATAACTTGGCAGTTGATTGGGTGTTGGAGACAAGAGAAGAGAGAAATCAAAAATACCATTAACAAAGCATGAAAAAGCATTTGATGAAAACAGTGTCCAAGATATGTATATGAAAAATGCAAGGGGTAGAACTGTGTATATGATAGTTTACCAGTGGTATTTTTAAAAGAGAAAAATAGCTAAATGAGCCTATTTGCTTACATATGCAAAATATATGTAGATATCCTTAAAGGAATTCACACAAACCTTATAGCATTAGTGGCCTCTGAGAGTGGAAATGGGTGGCTAGGGTCAGTAGTAGAGTGTTGATCATTGAACCTTTTGAATCTTAAACCATTCAGATATATTGCCTAATGAAAACAATTGAATAAATTGCTAAACAAGGGCTTCCCTGGTGATTCAGTGGTAAAGAATTCACCTGCCAATGCAGGAGCCACAGTCTCGATCTCTGATCCAGGCAGATCCCGCAAGCCACAGGGCAACAACTAAGCGGTGCTCCACAACTACTCTAGAGCCTGCGTTCCATAACAAAAGAAGTCACTACTTTGAGAAACCTGCGCACCGCAACTAGAGAGTAGCCCCCGCTGACCACAACTAGAGAAAGCCCGTGCAACAGCGAAGACCCAGCACAGCCAAAATGTAACTAAAATAAAACAAAAACCCAGACTGCAATAGAAACTGCCAACCACTTAATTTTTGTTTTCAGTTCTATAGACCGGGAGTCCCCACCTCAGGGATGTAATGCCTGATGCTCTGAGGTGGTGCTGATGTCATAATAATAGAAATAAAGTACACAGTATCCTGAAACCACCCCACCGCCCACCCTGGTTCATGGAAAAATTGTCTTCCAGGAAACTGATCCCTGGTGCCAAAAAAGTTGGGGACCACTTTTATAGATAATTACAGATGTAGAGGCGATGAGATCAAACAGAGCAAACCTCAGAATGATTCTCCACTGGAGCACTGTGTCAACTGCTTAAGGCACTGAACTTTGAGTATGATCTTTCAAAATTATTTCAACAAAGATTACATGTTTTATTAGACTTGTTTATCTAAAAAGCATTTTATATGCAAATAATTTTTAAACTTCAACAACAGTAGGAGCATACATTTCATAGTTTAAACATACTTGGATGTAAAATGAATTCAACTTGGGTTTGTGTGTTTGCAGAAAAGTATCAGCCACTTAATTTTTAAATTTTATTTAAGTTTTTGAATATATTACTTGTGGTTCAAACATTAAAATGTATATAAATGCATACAATTAAAAGTCTCTTTCCACCTCAATCTATTTTCCATGCACCCCAAGAGATAAGTACTGCTAGTGGTTTCTTCTTTTTCTTCCGGATATTTTTAATACATATATAAGCTACCAGGAAAATACATTTTCCACAATAATAGTATGCTCTATACACTCTTCTGTACCTTGTTTTTTTAAAAAACAACGACAACATATAAAGATTTTTCCATAATAATACAAAAAGTGTCTTCATTCGTCTACGTAGCTGCATAGTGTTCTGTTATACATGTATTATACATGTATCATAATTTAATTACCCTGGTGATGGACATTTAGTTTTTGTCTTTTGCTGTTATAAGTAATGCTACGATGAATAACTTTGTCTGAATGGCACTTTACCTGGGAGGGAGTATAACTATAAGATACATCCCTGCTGCTGCTGCTGCTAAGTCGCTTCAGTCGTGTCCGATTCTGTGCGACCCCATAGACGGCAGCCCACCAGGCTTCCCCGTCCCTGGGATTCTCCAGGCAAGAACACTGGAGTGGGTTGACATTTCCTTCTCCAACGCATGAAAGTGAAAAGTGAAAGTGAAGTCGTTCAGTCGTGTCCGACTCTTAGCGACCCCATGGACTGCAGCCTACCAGACTCCTCCGTCCATGGGATTTTCCAGGCAAAATTACTGGAGTGGGGTGCCATTGCCTTCTCCAAGATGCATCCCTAGAGGTGGAATTATTAAGTTAAAGAGTTTTCTTGACCAGGTACTAACAGATACTCTTAGAGATTGTTCCAACCTACTCTTTCATGGTTGCTTATTTGCCTGGAATAATGCAGAATAGTAAAACAATCAAATATATGTAATCACATTACACATTACCATTTTTAAAGAAGATTTTATGGCCACTTATTGCAAAAAATGAAAACTTTATCCATAAGTGGAATACACTGCCTACCCCAAATCTTAAGCTCTTTGTGCTCCATTTTTCCTTTCTTTTCAAATGGATGATTCTTTACTTCCCCATGGCCCAAAATAATTCTGACAAGTGTTTTATCTATTTTAGAAATAATATTTATCACTTTAATAGCATAATAAGCCTTAACAAATTTTTATTATATAAAAATTATTCTCCCATTACCCAGCTTCAACTCAATTCATAGCAGATCTTATCCACATCTTCCCTACTCAGGATTATTTCAAAGCAAATCTCATACTTCATATCATTTCTCTAAAAATATTTCCAGGTGGATCTATAAAATATATGGGTAGAACCACACTAGGATTATCCTACCCTAAAAAAATGACAATAATTTCTTAATATCATTGAATATCCTATCAGTGTTCATTTTCCCCTGATGTCTGTTTAAATTTTTTTTTCTCATTGTGTATTTCAATCTTGTGATTTGAACAAAGAATATATATTATGATGGGCTGAAGTGAAAGTCGCTCAGTCATCTCTGACTCTTTGCAACCCCACAGACTATGCAGTCCATGAAATTCTCCAGGCCAGAATACTGCGGTGGGTAGCCTTTCCTTTCTCCAGGGGATCTTTTCAACCCAGAGATCAAACCCAGGTCCCCAGCATTGCAGGCAGATTCTTTACCAGCTGAGCCACAAGGGAAGCCCAAGAATACCGGAGTGGGTAGCCTAGCCCTTTTCCAGCGGATCTTCCCGACCCAGGAGTCAAACTGGGCTTTCCTGCACTGCAGGCGGATTCTTTACCAACTGAGCTATCAGGGACTATCTATGATGTTCTAACATTCAAAACTGCCTAAGAATTCTCCACTCCCTCCCTCTTCCCCAGGGAAGAAGGTGACACTCATCAATTGGTAATCCTAGAACAGAACCTTTTAGAGAGGTTATCCTCTGGGTGCTAGGATGCTGGCCTCCACGTGGTCAGCTCCAGAGCATGCTCTGTCCCTGCAGAGGGCAGTTCTGTTCTACATGGTGACTCTAATATGAGGGAGAGACCCAGCAGGAAGTATGTGACTACAGATTTAAGTCCTGTTCTCCAATCCCTTTTATCTGATAATGTTGATATTTTATCTCTATTTCTGCATTGCTTCTACACTCAGAGGGTGCTATAGGCTGAATGTATCTGTGTCTCCCCCTGCCCCCCAAATTCATATGTTAAAAACTAACCCCCAATGTGATGGTATTAAAAAGCAGGGCCTTTGGGCGGTGATAAGGCCATAAGAATAATAATGGGGGGGCCTCCTGAATAGGATTAGTGCCCTTATAAAGAGACTCCAGAGAGTCCCCTCACCGCTTCTGCCATGTGAGGGCACAGCATCTATGAATGAGGAAGTAAGCTCTCACCAGACACCAAATCTGCTGGCACCTTGATCTCAAACTTCTCAGCCTTCAGAATTGTAATAAACAAATTTCTGAGGCTTATAAACCACTCAGTCTATGGTATTCTGTTATAGCAGCCTGAATTTCCCTAAGAGGGAAATTGTAAACACTGCAGATTATCTGATATGTTTGTATGAGAAATTCAACCAAAAGACTATTAGAGGGTGTGCTTCCTAGAAAACAAATTAAATGAAAAATCAAGGTAAATATTAACTTAGAGGGTGTGTGTGGAGAGGGGAGATTGTACAAACAATGAAACCGAAGCACAGAAAATCAGCAGGCTCAGTATTCATTCACTCCAGGTATTTACAGATAGCCTTCTACATGCCAGGCATATTCCTAGGCCTGGGGGACACAGTGGTAAACAGAATCCCTTCCTTCAACAAATATATAGTCAATATTTAAATCAGTATGTATGTAAAATAATGTCAGGGTGTATGTGTGATTAAGCTTGTAAAGAAAAGTAAAGCTGGAAAAAAAGATGGAGGAGGGGAGTGTCATTTTAGTTAACATAGTCTGCAAAGACTTCTCTAGTGTCTTAGGTGATATTTGAGAAGATTCATGACTGAAATAAGAAAGCAGGTCAGACAAACATCAGGGACAGGTGTATTCTGATAGAGGGAAGAGCAAGTGCAAAGACCCTGAGACTCAAGGGCACTCAGTGTGGTCACAGCTCAGTGTGGTCACAGGTTTGAGGAATCACAGAGGCCACTGGTGCTGGGGAGAAGTCATGGAGAGAGAAACAGCAGGAAGAAGAGGGAGCCAGGGCCAGATCCTATAGTGCTTTGCAGGATGTGACACAGACTTGAATGATTCATTAGCAGGATAAAGTATGCACTGAATACTGATGTAACTACAACTCATGAGAAGAGTTGGAGATTGTCCAAAATGTCAAATCCTCATCTACTACAACAGAAAGCCAATAGATAACATCTAGAAATCCCGAAATATGAAGAATTAGCATATTATTTGGAAATATGGGGATAAATACTAGAAGAAACAGCTAAAAGAGTTGATAGTGATTGCCACCAGAGAGGAACTAGGCTGGATGGCAAGGGAGTGGGAAAGGAGGCCATTGTTTATTATTGTAAGGCTTTTAGTATGGTGTAATTTTTAAAAGCGTAAACCATATCACTCTGACAAGATTAAAAAACAAAACAAGAAAAAAAACCGCCGAAAAACCGACGTGACCTCTCATGTCCTAGTGGCACAGGCAACGAGGGGGTGATCTTCTTGTCTTGAGGGGAAGTCTGGCCCCCGTAACTGCCACCCACTGGCCTAGTGCAGCTGTTTGGAAAGATCTGAGAAGACTGCCCCCTCTTCCCCATGAAGCAGGTCTCTCAGAAGATCCTCTAGGATGGTCCAGCCGTTTCATCTCTTCCTCCCAAGACAAGGTTTCCTCACAGAACCAACTCAGCTCGGTGATAAGCAGCAGCCCAGATGGGCAGTCTGGGGGCTAAGATAAGGGACAGGACAGAGTTTGAACTTAAAACCCAACCCACTGAGGTATTCCTACCCAGTTTCACCAGGCTGGGCCGTGTTCAGAGGGAGGTTATGAGGGAAGAGGACTTACATTCACTGAGCATTCACTACGCTTTAGTTTTAAAAGCCAGAGGCTTTACATATGTTATTTTATTTAAGCCTCAGAAACAACCCTATGTGTTCAATACCACTGAATTGTAGGTTTAAAAATGGTTCAGATGGATGTATTGTATAACACAGGGGATATGGCCAATGTTTTTGTAATAACTGTAAATGGGAATGTAACCTTTCAAAACTGTATGAAGTTTTTTAAAATAAAAACAAAAAATGGTTAAGAAGGTAATTTTGTTATGTGCATCTTACCAAAATTAAAAAAAAAAAAACAAACCTTGTGTGGAAAGTATTGTCCCCATTTTTCAAAAGAGGGAACAGAGACCCAAGAAATTGAGCACTTGTAAATCAACTATACTTCAATAAAAACTATTTTAAAAGAATGAAATTAAGCAACTTGTTCAAACTACCCAGCCAGTAGCTGTTTGAGCCAGGTGTATGTGTGTGTGTAAAGTCGCTTCAGTCGTGTCTGACTCTTTGTGAACCTATGGACTATAGCCCGCCAGGCTCCTCTATCCATGGGATTCTCCAGGCAAGAATACGGAGTGAGTTGCCATGCCCTCCTCCAGAGGATCTTCTCTACCCAAGGATCGAACCCTCATCTTTTACATCTCCTGCACTGGCAGGCAGGTTCTTTACCACTGGTGCTACCTGGGAGGCAAAGGAGCCGCCTGTGTCAGGCTTCAAAGCCAGTGACTTTCTGCCCTCTGGGAGATCTCAGGAGATAAAGTAAATGCCAAAGGAAACAGGAGTCAGCCCCAAGAGGGGTTCATGGTCTTTCTCCAGTGTCTCTCAGTTTTGCCCGCTGCCCGCCTGGCACTCCTCCCTGTAGATGTGAGCAAATGCGAAGTAAGGCTCATTAATTCCCATTCCCCCACACTCAGCAGCTCTGGGAGGGGGGGTTCTATCAGTCTGTCTCTCACGCATGAAGGCCACGTCCACGAGAGACGGCCCAGGCTGCGGCAGGGGAATGCGCAGCTCTGAGACTTCTTAGCTACTCCGCGGGAGGCTCCTTTCGCTTGATTTCAGGTTCCAAATTAGCTGAATTTTTAGATGATGCAAATCTAATTCTTTCCCCGCAGGAGCTGGAGGAAATGACAAGCACTTGACAGAGGGCAAAGAGAGCATCAGCATATCATTAAAATCCAGTTGGGAGAGTGGGGGTTGGGGGAGGGAAGGCTTAAGGAGGACAGGTGAAGGTGGGAAGAATAATTACAATAATAATGCCATCAAACACTTTTATAAAGCAAGCCATTTGCAGACACTCTTCTAAGCACTTTATATGTATTAATTCATTTAATTCTCATGACCATGCTATGGGGTTATTATCAGTTAGCTAAAGAGTACACAGTTTATAGGCCTCCCCAGGTGAAAAAGAACCCGTCTGCCAATGAAGGAGACATAAGAGATGTGGGTTCAATCCCTGGGTCAGGAAGATCCCCTGGAGGAGGGCATGGCAACCTTCTCCAGTATTCTTGCCTGGAGAATTCCATGGACAGAGGAGCCTGGCAGGCTACAGTCCATAGCGTTGCACAGAGTTGGACAGGACTGAAGTGACTTAGGGAGAAGGCAATGGCACCCCACTCCAGTACTCTTGCCTGGAAAATCCATGGACGGAGGAGTCTGGTAGGCTACAGTCCATGGGGTCGCTAGGAGTCGGACACGACTGAGCGACTTCACTTTCACTTTTCACTTTCATGCATTGGAGAAGGAAATGGCAACCCACTCCAGTGTTCTTGCCTGGAGAATCCCAGGGATGGGGGAGCCTGGTGGGCTTCTGTCTATGGGGTCACACAGAGTTGGACACGACTGAAGTGACTTAGCAGCAGCAGCAGCAGAAGTGACTTAGTATGCATGCATAACAGTTTACAAAACATTGAATTATCCTATATGCAAATTTCCAGCTAAGAAAGTGGGAGAAATAAGTATTGATAGGGGGCTTTCCTAGTGGCTGAGATGGTAAAGAGTTCGTCTGCAAAGCAGGAGACCTGGGTTTAATCCCTGGATCGGGAAGATCCCCTGGAGAAGGAAATGGCTACCCACTCCAGTATTCCTGCCTGGAGAATTTCATGGACAGAGGAGGCTGGTGGCTACAGTCCATGGAGTTGAAAAGAGTCGGACATGACTGAGAGACTAACACGCACATATACAACTATTGATAGAAACTGCCTAAAGGTCTGATAACAGGGAGTATTAAAGCCATGGAATTTATGCAGACAAAAAGGATTAATAATAACATTATTTCCTAAGTGCTTGTGATACATACATTACCTCCTTTCATCTTTAAACAACCCTTTAAGGGAGGTCCCTGTAGGAGTCCATTTTACAGGTATGCAGACAGGCTCAGAAGCCTTAGAAGGTTCACTGGAGTAGATCTGAAACTCAGCCTCACCTAACTTCAGGACTCAAGCTCTTACATACGACATTGTCCTGCCTCTGAAGACTGGAAGGTCAAAAGTGTTGCACAAAACTGCTATTCACCAGGATTACAATCACATAGAAACTGAGGCTGTGGGAAAATGCCAGCAGTGACCACAGTATGTGAATTCAGTAAGGTGGTCATTTGAGTGAAATGAGTAGAAGTTGTTCTCTCTAAATACAGTTGTTAAAAGAATCCCTGAACAGGGTATTCTCTTCTCTGCTCTCATGGTTAACAGTTCCCCTTATGTAGTCACCATGCTCTGTGCCACTTTGAGCATCTGGGCCTTCATGTCTGAGGCACCACAGCGAGAGAGATGGCAGGATATAGGACTTTTCCTTTCCTGATTACCCTGGGACCTGCAGACCTGCGCTGACAGCTCTGGGCTGAAGTTACCCCTGCTTGGAGCAGATGACAGTGGCCCAGGTGTCTCTGGGCCACACTTCAGTTGAGTCCCAAGCCTTCTGGGAGCCCAGGACTCCATTTACAAGCCCCCTGTCTGCCATGGGCACCCACGTCCTCATACATACCACCAGTGGCCCAGGGTGTCTCAGGGCTGAAAGCTGGCTCTTCCTTGACTTCCACAGACCACTCCCCCAGAGCTTCTGTTGGTGTAGCTGAATTTCCTGACGATTTCAGAGAGCAAACCAGAGAGGTTCATGTCGCAACCACACGCTGTCGTTACCTTTCTCCACAGTCTTTGGTCTTTCTCACCTGTGCCGGCTTCTGGCCACCTCTCTGGCTCCTCTACCTGTCTTCTGCCTGCCCCCTCCCTCATCTCTCCTTTCACCACACGGAGTCGGACCCGACTGAAGTGACTTAGCAGCAGCAGCAGCTCCCTGTTCAGGCAGCTTCTCTGATAGCTCAGTTGGTAAAGAATCCACCTGCAATGCAGGAGACTCTGGTTCGATTCCTGGGTTGGGAAGATCTCCTAGAGAAGGCATAATCTACCCACTCCAGTATTCTTGGGCTTCCCTTGTGACTCAGCTGGTAAAGAATCTGCTGCAATGTGGGAGACCTGGGTTTGATCCCTGGGTTGGGAAGATGCCCTGGAGAAGGGAAAGGCTACCCACTAGAGTATTCTGGCCTGGAGAATTAGCAAAGAGTTGGACACGACTGAGCGACTTTCACTTTCACTTTCTCCCTGTTCAGGAGCAAAGCCAGTAATTTCCCCCGGCCTCTTGCAAACCACCTCCCCTCCTCTCCCTGCTAACTCCATTCCCACAAGTCACACCAGATCCCTGGGAGACTCAGCAAGGGTCTTTTTCTCAGAAGACACCTCCTTCCTGAAGAGGAGTTTTAATAACAACTATGACGGAAAAATGACAGGTTAAAAACCAAAATAACAACAATAACAACAACGAAAACTGTTGAGATCATCAGAATGCAGGAGATTTATTGGGATGTGCTCCTGGGAACAACCCCATGAGAAAAGCAAGACTGGACACTGGGGGAAGTTGAGCTTCGATGCAGTTGCAGTAAGAGTCCTCTGCCAATCTTGAAGTTCTGGAACTGGAATATCCCTTTGGAGTTACAGCGCTGAGACTAGGGGGCCAGGCCTTTGTGCTCCCATCTCCACATGCATATTGGCAGCCAGTCACTGTGTCAGACAGTTCCCTCAGCAGAGGACTGGTCTAGATGGGGACACAGCAGACAAATTCCCAGTACCCCGGGGAAAGGAGCTCCCAGCTCCTGAAAGGACCATATGAATGGTGGACATTGCAGTAATAAAAATTGTTTTTAAGTAGAAAACAATCTAAATGCCTATCTATTGGGGATTTGATAAATCAGTAATGGTACAGTCATACCAAAGAATACTATGCAGTTGTTAAAAACTCAGCCCATTTACTGACATGGAGTGGTATTCTAGATATGTTCTTAGGTGAAAAAGCAAGCTGCAAAATTATCTCATTACTCCGTTTTTGTATTTAATTTTGTATTTAATATATTAAAATATAGACATACAGTCTAAAAATGTCCAGTCCAAACTTTTAACACAGACTGTCTCTGGAGAGGCAATTATACTAAAAAATTAATGTTTGGGGGGGAAAAAGTCCTAGTCAAATGAAACCAGGTAGCCATTGATCAAATTTAAGCCAAGGAAGTGACTTTTCTTGCTGCCGACTTGAATTTCTCTCTCCATCAGTTTTCTGTAAGAAACGGCATTTCTCTCCACTTCCTGCCTTAAATTGCGCTGCAGCCTGAGCAGCTGTTGACCAGCTGTCACGTTCTGTTCCAACACAGAGGTGGCTGTGAGCACCTAATGGGAAGGCTGTTGGCTTGGTGTCCAGTGTGGGAGGCACCGGAAGAGCTGGGGTTGCCCAAATTCCACAGATTTGTTGCCATGCAACAAGCTCCCAGGCGGTGGCTCCCTCTCAGTGTCCCTCGGAGGCAGGAATCGTGGCAACTCTCGTCATCCGTCATCCTTGTCATCATCGTCATCAAAAGAACAATGACCACTTAAGGAGAGTTCACCATGTGCCAAGCGATATACCAAACACTTCCTATTCACCGTCTCATTGCTTTCTCGCAACAGTCTGATGAAGTTATATACAATTATTCTGTTTTACAGACAAGAATCAGAAGTCTTCACATTTTTTGTGACTATCCCAAAAGCCATTGAACTGTACTTTTTTGGCATGTGGTTGCTTCTTCAATGCTTTGCTTATTATTTATTTATTTAAATGAAAAATACAGAGCTTTTATTAGATACTTTGTCCAGTCTAGGTATATGAGATCTAGTAAAGACCAAATGGTGCAGAAGTTTATCAAAGTTTATTTTTTTAAAAAAAATATATTTCTTTGGCTGAGCCAGGTCTTAGTTGCCATGTGAGATCTAGTTCCCTGACCAGGGAAGGAACCAGGGCCCCATGCATTGGGAGTGCTGAGTCTTAGCCACTGAACCATCGTGAAGTCCCTCAAAACTTTTTTTAAAAAGAGAGAACTACAGTCCATATAGGTTAGATAACGCCCAGGATCACAGAGTTACAAAGTGGCTGGATACGGTCAGTAAGAAAAAAATAGGCGGTGGAGGCTTGCAGTGCCTGCTACGCTAGAACCTCCTGCCAGTGGGCGGCACATGCCGCGGTGCTCAGTGTCCCTGACAGTCTGAGTGGGGGCTCTGGGTTGGGCAAGCTTTCTGGGCAGTCCTAGCTGTGAGCAGCAGCCTCTGGACTCCTCAGAGAGGGGCCCTAGCGGTGTGGGGGTGAGGAGGGAGCTGTAAGAATGGGAGTGAGAAAAATGAGTGACATTTATCACAGGAAGCCCCCTGCCAAAGTGCTTCACTGGGTGAAGGGCTTCATCAGTAGCTGCTCGGATCGGGCCACACATGAGGCGGAGAAGGGGCCGGAGGAGGTGAAGCAGCAGGGGGTTTCTGTTGCAGGCGCCCTGGGAGCCTGGCATCCCACAGAGTCGATAGAGAGAGGGGCTTCTGCAGCCCTAGGCTGGCTTGCAAATCTCTGTTTTCATCCTTGCTGGAACCTATCCTTCTGCGCCAATGTGCACTCCCAGCTGTGGATCCATGCCGGCTATGTGGGTTTTACTCTAAGGACACATGCATGTGCTGCTAAGCAGACTGGCAGCATTATCTTGAAACAGTTAGTGGGGAAAGTTTGATGGGTTTGAAATCCATTGCCTTATCACAAGAAATTTCCATAAGAGCTGTTAAACTCTGTAAAGATAATTTTAAATTCTGTAGAACTTTGAAGGATGGTAAAAAGCCTTTCCATTTTTTTATCGCCTGCCTGGGCAAAATTTCTCACTGATGGTGATTGCTAAGGACTTGAATAAATCACCATTCAAAAATCTTCATTGGCAATTATTTATTGCTATTGCAAGCATATAAAAAAGGATAATGGAGGACTTCTCTGGAGGTCCAGTGGGCACAGGTTCAATCCTTGGTCAGAGGGATAAGATCCTGCATGCCACAGGGTGTAGCCAGAAAATAGGGAAAAAAGAAAAGAATGTTTGAAAGAGTTATGTTCATGCTATATTTACCATCCTCACTGCAGAGCAGTGCGGTCCAATCAGGAAGCCACACGGGGCCACTGAGCACTTAATTGTGGCTGGCCCAAATGGAGATGTTCTGTAAGTGAAAAATACGCACTGGATTCAAAGACCTAGTACGAAAACAAGAATGTAAAATGCCTCATTCATAATTTTTATATTGAGGACATGCTGAAATCGTAACATTGTGGCCATAAGTTAAACTATGTCATAAATTTTTTAACGTTATGTTCATAGAAGCAAGCTCAAGTTTCTCAGTAAAATTTGAAAATATTTTATTTGGAAAATTTTATATGAATTCAGTATGTAATATGTTCTCTAGTTACTTTATATTTATTTTTATAATTCTTTAATATAAAGAAAACATAATTATTTTTTCCATCAAGCCTCGTACAGATGTCCTCAAATCCCCTCCGGTTTACTCGAACAACCCATAAAAACGTGAATGCTTCCTGTGAGGGCGATGACATGAAATTATTTAAAAGAAGGTATTTTTGAGCATCTCATAACTCCTGGAGCCATGCTGGATTCTGTGGATACACAGAGTTGTACAAATGGTAAATTGTATTGTATTGGGTTGGCCAAAAATTTCCTTTGAGTGTTTCAACATCTTATGGAAAAACCTGAATGAACGTTTTGGCCAATCCAATATACAGAGTGACAAATATTCAGCGGTACTTATGGTGCATTGTATGCTGTGTGCGTGGTAAGTCGTTACAGTCCTGTCTGACTCTTTGCGACCCCATGGACTGTAGCCCTCCAGGCTCTGCTGTCCGTGGGATTCTCCAGGAAAGATTCAAGGGAAATTTTTGTTGTTCCACTAAGGAAAGAACATCTGATAAGAAGCTCCCAGCAACTTGCTCTGTTGGCCACAGAATCCGTGGGCATCTTAGCGAGGCTTGTACCAGCCACAGCGCAGTGGGTCAGGAGGCCTCAGTCTGAATGGAGTGACAAGGAGAACTGAGGCCCTTTGCGTTTTTTGAGTCTTATGTTTAAGTGGAGCCTCTGGCCCAGCTCCATATTACATGCTTTCAGGACATGAGGGCTTCTCTCTTTCCTCCTGTAAACTCCAGAAGCCCTGGCTCAGCTGCCGAGCATCTGTGCGGGTTTCCTATAATTCACATGCCTGAGGCAAGGTGTGTTCAGAAGTCAGAGGCCAGGCTACCCAGGTGATTGTAAACTTGTTTAATTTTTGCATGTGTGGCTTTGGCAAACCATTTAGTCCTCATTATGGGCCAGCTGAATGCCAGGGCTGACTCTGTTTCCAGCTTTGCCCCCCTGGGTGGAATCCTGACTCCATAAAGGGGCTCCAAGGTGCAGGACACCCCTTGTGTACCCCGACTTGTGTAAGTGGAGATGTTAGCATTTTCTCAGCTCCTCTGAGGTGAAGCCCAGAAGACAGTCCATTTAGAAAATCATCAGGGAGCTCTGAACGTGATGGAAATCAGTGTTAGATCCTAGACTTTAGATTCACTTCCTGGAAATGCAGAGAAGCAATACAGCGTGAGGTCAGATGAATATTTCTTTCTTGAATTCTGCGTGGCCTTGGGACTGTTCTGTGATATAACTGTCATACTTTCTCCATCTTTGCCCCCATATACCTGTTACTTGTGCCTAAAGCAACTGATATACAAGTGTAGGTGGTACATATTACCATAAAAACTGTGTATATGTGTGGATGTACATTGAGGGGGAGGATTTAGTGATAAGTGTTGTATTGAGATGACAAGCGTCCTGGATGTTGTTTATTAAGTCATTTAATATTAAACAAACAGTTAAACTTTAAAAAACTGTCCAGTTAAAGGCAAAAACTAATAAAACCCTTCAAAGAAAACTAAAAGAATTTCAGCCAGTTAAATGTCCAACAATAGGGGAGCAATTAAGTAAACATAGCAATTAAGTAAACATAATGAGTAACGGCTTACTGTACCCTTTACTCTGTGTTAGGAGCTAGTCTAAGTGTTTTATATGCTTTATTTAGGGCTTCCCTGGTGGCTCGGATGGTAAAAGAATCCACCTGAAATGCAGGAGATCTGTGTTTGGTCCCTGGGTTGGGAAGATCCCCTGGAAAAGGGAATGGCAGACCACTCCAGTATTCTTGCCAGGAGAATCCCATGGACAGAGGGGCCTGGCGGGCTACAGTCCATCTGGTCACAAGAGGTGGTCATGACGAAGAGACTCACATACACACATGTATTAGTCACTTTTGCTTAAGTGCTCAAAATATCCCAACAGAAGAGGACTATAATTATCACCATTTTCATTTTCTAGACAAGAAAACTGGGGCATAGAGACATTTAGCCACTCACCAAAGATCACATATCTAGTTAATAGCAGAGGTGGGATCTGAACCCAAGACTGCTGGGTTCTATGACCAACTGTCAACCACTAGGTTACCAGACAACCCACTATCACACAACTGTGGGAAGTTTCATAGTCAGGCACACTGTAGGTGGGACTACTAATGATTCATTTCAGTTCAGTTCAGTCGCTCAGTCATGTCCGACTCTTTGGGACCCCATGAATCACAGCACGCCAGGCCTCTGTGTCCATCACCAACTCCCGGAAGCTTCTAAAAAGAAGGCGCTTTTGTGGCATCTATCCAAATGTTAAGCTGCACATACCATTTGTCACACAATTCCACTACCACCGAAGAGAAATTGCATAAAGACAGTTGTACAAGTGGTTGGAAACATTGTCAATGTCATTAACAGGGAAGTAGCAAAATAAATTTTGCCACATTTATAGATGAACCATGTGACAGCTTTCTTAAAATGAGGTGGATTTTCCTATGTTCTGATAAGGAAATGTCTTGAAGACATGAAAAAGCCAGTTGTAGGAACATTTTTAAAAAGCTGTTTTGCATGAATATATAGAAAGGTCTGTAAGGATAAAAACTACACTGTTAGAAATGGTTTACCTCTGAGGCACGCCAGGGAAAGGAGAAGTGAGGGAACAGTCTCCTTTTTCCTTTTTATATTTCCAAATTGTTTTAATTCTTTACAGTGAGTGTGCATTACTTTTATAATTAAAAAAATAATATGGAAAATTTTCAATGTTCTCAACCAGTTTTTAATGATATGGGAAAACATTGTAACAAGTGAAAAAAATTAGAGCATGAAATTATATATACTGTATGATCTCAGCTACAGAAAAATGCATTTAAAATCCAGGAAGGAAATATATCAAAATGTTAATAGGGACTGCCTCTGGGTGGCAGGATTAGAGGTGGTATATAATATATATATTTCTTTACCTTTCTATACTTTCTAAATATGCTCTAATATTTTTATAGAAAAAAAATTAAGCAGGTCTGCCAAAGGTGCATGGCAGGTTGTAAAACACAAGCAGCTGCTACCCACGCTGGGTGGCGTGGTGATCTAAGATTGCCAGCCACCTAAGGAAAACTTCCTAATTGCAAGGGGATGGATAAGCAGAAAAAGATGGGTTTTCTCCATTCTGCTTTTCCAATGAAATTTCAAGAGGGAGAAGGAGATACCCAAAGAAGGTAGAGTCTCCCAGCAGAGGGTGAGACTCAGAAATGGGGCCAGAATGAGCTTGTGAAGATGAGAGCACCAGATGCCTGAGGGAAGGTTTCTGATCCTGGAAGTCAGTGACGGTCTCTCCTAGGAATTGGGGGACCACTGTGGCTTTCATAGTGTCTGCATTCAACAGCTGAGTGGAGGGAAGGCAGGCGCCACACCAGCTGAGGGAGCGTGTGTGGTTCCCAGAGACTGGCCAGGATGCTGCAGCGACACGACTCGGAGGTGGGTGGCGGTGGCTGCAGGGGAAAGCAGCTCTGTCATTTGACCCCTATGACCCAGTGGATCCCATGCTTCTGGAAGCACGGCTCCGAGACTGTCTGGGATTCCTCCTGAAACCCAGCGATCTAAGATTCTAGAGGAAAGGACCTCTCTTTCTACAAGTAATCTCTCTCCTTTTGGTAAAGAGCTCTTGGTTTACATCCCCGTTCTAGGCCTGTTAGCACCGGATGCCTTTGCTGCTCTTCTTCTGCTCCACACCACAAGTAAATCAGGGCTGCCCCATGAAGCTGGTTTCAGGCTTCCTTTTATCAGCTGGATTCTGACTGCTTTTAGCCAGTGGAAGGCGGCCGTGTCAGGAGATGGGAAGACAGGAAGCAGGGAGAAGCCGGGGTGTTTCTCCTCCACCCTCTGCTGGTGATGTCTCTGCCAGCAAATGAGTTTCCTCCATGACAACGGCCAGGTACGCTTGGTCTCCAGTGACCCCACTTCCTCTCTGTCCCCCTCAGCATAGGAGCAGAGGTGACTTCCTGTTGTTGCCTCTGGCTTGTTTGAATTCGCACTCCTTGTTTGGCTTCTCAATCCTTCTATTATACATGTAATCAATTCCCTACTGTTAAATTCTCTCTATTGAAAGTACTTTAAAAGTGGTTTCTGTGGTCCTGCTTAGATCCTGAGCTAATACCTTCTTGGTCTAGGTTTGTCCCTGTAAAGAGAATCCCGAGATGAGAAAATCGAAGAAGAGATATTATGTGCCACTGGCTTACGCGCTCCCTTACCGTGTCCCTCAGGGGTGCCCAAGGCGTCTCAGCTTTCACTTAACGTACATATAACCTGAGGAGCTTGTTAAATGTAGATTTGAAATCAGTAGGAGTGAGGTAGGGTCTTTACAGGTTAGAATCTATTTCTAACAAGCTCCCAAGTGATGCTAATGCTGTTGCTGCAGCCCTGCCTGAGTAGCAAGACACTGTATCAGTGTCTTGAACTATATCAGAGAGGGAAACACCAGCATCCTTTCTTAGCTCAGTGGCTCTCGTCCTCTGTGGCACTTTCACTTGCTGAATCTGTGTCTCTTAGAGGCAACACAATTCCACATTTGAATGTATTGTTCTGACATATTCGTTGAGTGAGGGATAGAAGGTGGAAGCCAGCTATCTGGTGGCAGGTTGACTACATTCATGTAGCTGCTAGCGTCTGACATCTTTATTATGACATCTAGAGTTGTTGTGATGACTATTTAGCCATGCCACGTGGCACAACCTTAGTTTCCCAACTAGGGATCAAACTTGTACCCCTTGCAGTGGAAGCACACAGTCCTAATCACTGGACCACCAGGGAATTCCCAGCATTTGTTTATTTAAATATATTTTATTTTTTGTGTAGTCAAAGTTCATACAGTCAAAGCTATGGCTTTTCCAGTAGTCATGTAGGATATAAGGGTTGGACCATAATAAAGGCTGATCACCAGAGAATCGATGCTTTCAAGTTGTGGTGCTGGAGAAGACCCTTGAGAGCCCCTTGGACTGCACGGAGATTCAACCAGTCAATCCTAAATTAAACCAACTGAATATTCATTGGAAGGACTGATGCTGAAGCTCCAGTACTTTGGCCACCTGATGCTAAGAGCTGACTCATTGGAAAAGACCCTGATGCTGGGGAAGATTGAAGGCAGGAGGAGATGGGGATGACAGAGGATGAGATGGTTGGATGGCATCATCAACTAACAGACATGAGCTTGAGCAAACTCCGAGAGATAGTGAAGGACAGGGAAGCCTGGCATGCTGCAGTCCATGGGGTCCTGAAGAGTCTGACATGACTTAGTGACTGAACAACAACAACAACTTTCTTTTTAATAAAATATAGCTTTATTTTCCCTTTACTACACAGTTAGGAATACATGTATATGTATATTCTTAAAAATTCTGGTTATAGTTAGGATACTTCTGAATTTCATTTTCAGGGTAGTAAAAGGGATGCTACAAAGTATTTGCTTTACAAAGAGGCCTTGGGGTGGAAGAAGGTTGAGACCACTGGGTTAGAGGATCTATCGCAGGATGTAGTGGACGGTGGCACCACCCAAAAATCCTGGTCCAGAGGCAGAAGTGGGCACTGACAAGACTCTGGGTTGCTTCCCTTTCTGGGGGATGGGAGGAATGCACACACTCTTAATTAAACAAGGGGTAGTGTCACTGTGTCCGTGCAAAGCATTTTCACTTTCGAAGTGTAAGAATTGGGAGAATGAATTACTTTGCTGCCAAGCAGTCAGGGACGTGGGTTCTGCTGGGCACCTGTCACTCCTCTTGGGCTCCTGAAAACCTTTCCTATGGGCTGTGCCGGCCGTTCCTCATCCTTGGGGTTTCAGAGCCTGCCTGCCAACGCAGAAGCTGCAAGCCCAGATACTCGCTCTCCCGGGCCCCCTTGTAGCCGGGTGTGGCCACACAGAAGAGATGCACCTGCCCAGAAAAGAGAAGAAACTCACATTTCCCACGTTCTGGGGCAGGCTCATCCGGCACCTCCCTGAGCATCTGGTCTGGCCACGTCCACCGCTCTGTGGGTGGCCCTGACTTTTCAGTCACTCCTTATGGCAAATGCCTTGTGTTATTTGCTTTCTCTAGTTGGTCGATGTCTTCAGTCACATTTTTAATTCTTAATTTTTATCCTAGAAAGTAATGCTAGTTTCATTTTGGGGGAGTTTTGCCTATCCTGCCATGTTCTTCTTGCAGAGTGTGATGTGTAGGAGTAAACGCCCATCAGTCTTGCACTGAAGAAAGGCAGAGAGGCTACTGTGTCCAAGGCTTCTTCTCAACACTGTCATGTAAATATCACATGGATGGTCCTCAAGAGCCCCTAAGGTCACTGGGGCCTGAGTGTCCTGGAGTTAGAAAGCTGCCTGCCCATTCTGCCAGGGCCTGGAGAGCTTAGAAGGCAGTGGGTAATGAGAGATGATTGGATGGCATCACTGATGCAATGGAGATGAATACGGGCAAACTCCAGGAGATGGTGGGGGACAGGGAGGCCTGGCGCGCTGCCATCTATGGGGTTGCGAAGAGTCGGACATGGCTTGGTGACCCAACAACAACAATCAGAGCAAAACAGCCTCCCATATTCCTGGCCTTGTCCCTGCCCAGGCAACCCCTTCTCCTGCTGCCTCACACCGAGCCTGCCAAACACACAATGTCAAGAGAACCAACCTCACACGGAGGAGTTTTCACACCCTGTGGCCAGAAAACATTCTGGAGCAAATATGTGTCCCCCCACCTCCCCTAGAGCCTGGGGTAGATTCAGCAGGAGCTGGTGTGAGAAAAAAGGAAAACAGGGAAAATAAAGTCAAGGTTGGTCCTGATCGGGGCCCAGCCTGGCTTTTCTCTAAACCCAGACCTGGCCTGTGGGCTTCAGGGGGCGGGAGAGGCAGGAACCAGAGGAAGACCAGAGAGGAGAGGCTGAGGCTGGTTGTAGGAGGATGAATTTTCTCCCCTGAGTGGGAGAGAGGGAGCTGCCATGAAGTGTCCCTCCTCTTCCCTCCATTTAAAAATGAACCCAAGATTTTGCTTTTACTCAGTTGTGGTGAGGCTGACAGATCAGGAGACGACTGCCATTGATGAAAGTTTGCTGCCCACAGTTCCCAAGAGGAGAGGCACGCCACACTCAGAGGCAAGCTGTTCACTATTTCTAGAATGTTGTTAACCTTGGGAAGGGCAGTCCCCAACCCACCCCAGGTCTACAAGGCCCCAAGATGTCACAGCATTATAAAATACAGAACAGAAACAGCAGAATATCAGGGACTTCCCTGGTGGTCCAGTGTCTAAGACTCTGACATATGGGGGACACATATTTGCTCTGAGTTTCCAAAGCAGAGAGCCCGCGTTCGAATCCTGATAAGAGACCTAGATCCCACAAGTCACAATTAAGACCTGACAAAGCCAAATAAATAAATATTAAAAAAAAAAAAAAAAAAGGCAACGGCTTCCCTGGTGACTCTGTGCCAATGCAGGAGATATGTGTTCGATCCCGGGTCTGGGAAGGTCTCATGTGCCTTGGAGCAACTAAGTCCACGCACCACAACTATCAAGTCTGTGCTCTAGAGCCTGTGAACCGAGGGCAACTACTGAACCCACGCACCGGATCTACTGAAGACCCTGCACCCTGGAGCCCGTGTTCCATAACAAGAGGAACCACCACAGTGAGAAGCCCACCCACCACAGCTAGAGAGTAGCCCAAGCAGCAATGAAGACCCAGCACAGCCAAAACAAAATTATTTTTTTTTAAAAAAGCAGAACGTCGGAACATGCCAGAGCATCTGTGTGTCTTTGCAGGGACTGTACCCTTTCCAAGTTCCCCACCCAATGGGGTAGAGCACACGAGCCAAGATGGGGATGTGAAAGTAGGGTATGCCCAGCCAGGTCCCCACATTTAGCCTGAACTGGGGGAGACCTGCCTTTCCCCCTGTTCTACAGGATGGAGTAGGGGATGGACTAGAGCTTTGGCATCAGACAGATCTGACTTGAGTTAGACCTGGTCCTCAGGTACTGCTGAGTGACCACGGGTAAATTACTTCCCTGCTCTGTGCCCAAGAGCATCCTGTTATAGAAGCTTCTCTACTTTAGCTTCTGGCTCTGTGTGTTCCACCACCCAGAGACCGCTCCAGCAACAAAACACAGCTTTCCTGGCTCCACTCAGACGTTCTTATGGCTGGTGCCTGGGCGACACTCAACACGTGGTACAGGGATGACCAGACCAGAAGGGACTGTGCGAAGGAGACATTTCAGGGAACAGCAGGGAGACACTGAGGCAAAGCCAGGTCACTCTAGCTGAGCGGAGACCTGGCCAGACTGAGTGAGCCTCATGGCTTAGGCTGCAAGTGGACTCTGAGGCCCCAGGACACAGACTGTGAGATGCTCTGCCACATGCAGGAGGCCGGCGCGCTTCGGCTGGGTCCAGAGACTGAAGCCACACGTGTTCACTGAACACAGGACCAGGACCCATGTACAGCTCTGTTAGGCCCAGGATGAGAAATAAAGCCACATTCTGAGAGGAAAAGGGAAATATCCCATCCTTTTCAAGTTCCTGGTAGCACCTGTACATTCCAAACTGTGGAGAATGGACCGTTTACTTATTTATTTCTTTAAGAATGGACATTTAAAAAAGTAAGCTGATTTTTCCCTGGTCATCTTTTCTCAACAAATTCCAAGAAGGCTGAAACTCTAGAGCTCACCTCTAACAGTCCTTAATCCTGCCTGTTCCCCAACACAAGGATATCTTTGTGGGATTTCTGATGAGACAGCTGCGTTTCTCTGATGTGGTTTCACAGAATCCTGGAGTCGACCCTCTCATCTCCCATCTCCCAGCTATGATGGAGCAAACTCAGACTTGGGACCCCAGGGAACCCCTGCTTTCTGAAATGCCTGACTCATCCTACCCAGGCTTTCTTGAAGAAAGTGAAGTGAAATTATACCCTCCCACACTCCTTTAAAAATGTATACTCTACATTCCAGTTGTCGTAGTAACATCTTCACGCTGCCCCGCGGCCTTTTATATATTTCAGCGCTGATGGACCATTAGTTACCATGAGAACAGGAATGATTTCAAACACAGCCAGTCTTGTGGTGCTTCTATTTGTGCCTTGTAAAAAGCAAAACCCACGTCCACAGGGACAGCTTCAGCAGAGCTCAGATAGTTGACCAATGGAAGGATACGGTCCTCAGTCAGTGGATCCTAGAGACCACTAGAGGGTCACTTTATTTGTCCTCTGAATTGTATTTTAAAGAAAAGGTGTATTTTTTTTTTTTTTAAGATGCAGTTGCTCTATTCATTGTCACTTTTTGGTAAGTCGATTAGTTTCAAATGCATGTTCCAACCCTCAGCCTTGAAGACAAATTTGTCACTCCTGCCCCACAATTGTACTCGTGCCCCGAGCCATGCTTCCCTCTACTCCTCCAGCCTGACCCGGAGACCCATGGGTGACCAGGCAGTGCTATTTCAGGGGCTAGTTCAGACCCAAGGTCTGTGCATTTATCCTTTCTTTCCTAGTTGAATGTTTGGAAAATGTAAGCCCTCTGAGTTCAAGGACATAACTCTTGAATCTTCAGAACTCTCTGCACAGTCCTATCTGTTAATTGACTTGACTTATAAGCTTTCCATTCTGATGGAATTAAGTTTCAGCTGAGAATTTTAAGTCATTTCAGAGGATCTGTGTGTGGGAACAAACCTGAAGGCAGACACCAACCCCACAGTCTGAACAGCAGGCTGTGACACATTCTTTAATTAGTCCTATTCCCATAACGAACACGTATTGCGTGCTTACCACGTGCTGGGCACATGGCGAAACACGTGACATATATTATCTCATTTAATCTTCATAATACCCTATGACGTACATTGTTTTTAAGGTTTTTAAAATAATGTTTATTCCTTAGAAGTTAACATGTGCATAATAGGAAACCAAAAAACACAAGAAGCAAACACCAAAGTCGTTCATAATCACAGGCAGTTCTCCGTTTGTTCTTCTGGGTCTCTTTTGTATATTGTCACAACTAAGCACCCATTTTTATGTAAGTTGTTTTTAATCTTTCGTTTTATGAAAGAGAAAACAGAGCCACAGATATTAGACAACTTGACCCAAGTCACACTCTAACTACCCAGTGGAGCTGGAATTTGATTTCAAGTGTCTTGCTCCACAACTCATGCACTTGCTCACCAGGCCAAGTAAACCTGTGCTACAAAGACATCCTCAGACCAAGGCCCGTTGTTCATCTGTGCAAACTCAGCAGCAGATGGCAGCATGGAGACCCTGTAGAAACTGGTCATTCCCTGCGTTCTGGCTTTCCTGCCTTACCACTTTGCCACTCCTGCCCTGGCAGAATTCATTGCCCCTTGAATCAATTCCTGGTCCTCTGGGAAACAAGCTGGTCCCTAAAACACCAAGGGGCTCCATAAAAGGACTTCAATTTTTGACCCAATACGCTCATTCATTGGAACTTAGTCTAAGAAAATTATTCAAAATGAACCTAGACATAAAAAGGCATTCATTCAGCATTATATATCATAGCAAACGTTGGAAGCAACATCAGTGTCCCACTGTACTGGATCCTCAGGTAAATTATAGTACACCAATGAAACATAATATCACACAGCCATTAACAGACAGCTATGGAGATGAAACCACCAGTTAAAATTTTGTAATTCAACACATATACTCAGTTCAGCTGCTGAAAATTAACCTTCACCTAAGACTATGGCAATGTTTTATCTTTTTAAAATGTTTATGGTTAGTGAAAAGCAGAATATAAAATGTTTTCAATATATTTAAAAATTAAAATATTTTAATATATTTAATAAAATATATTCTGTAATTAAAATTGTGTAAACAATGAATTGACTCTGCAAAGGGCCTGGAAAGACAGGGAAAAATATGCAAAAAGAATAGGAGTCAAGCCTGATTCATCTTGGTATCCCAATACCTAGCTGGTGCCTAACATACATGAGCTAATCAATATTTTTGGTTGAATCTAAACTGCTATATCAGTATGGGAGAATCAGGTTACTAATTTTTCTTCCCTTATAATTAATGTAATGCTGTTACAATAATGTTAATACAATTTTTAAAAGGCAGTGTGCTTGGAGTCTTCTGGATTGGAGGTTGAGCAGTGTATTAGCCTGCCTGGGGGGGCCATAAGAAAATGGTGGTTTGGGGATTTCCCTGGTGGTCCAGTGGTTAAGACTCCTCCTTCTAATGCAGGGGACACAAATTTGATCCCTGGTCAGGGAGCTAAGATCCCACATGCTGTGTGATGCAGCCAATAAATAAATAAATGGGTGGTTTAAACAACAGAAATTTATTTCTCCCAGTCCTGGAGGCTGGGAAGTCCAAGATAAAGGTGCCAGCAAGGAAGTGGGCTTGCTGGATCCTAGGATAGTTCTATTATTAATTTTTTGAGGACTCTCCATACTGTTTTCTGGTGTCTCTGGTTTTTTTTTGTTTTTGTTTTTTTTTTTATTTTGGCCACCCTATGCAGCTTGTAGGATCTTAGTTCCCTGACCAAGGATTGAGCCCTGGCCCTGGTACAGTCCTAACCACTGGACTGCCAGGGAATTCCCTGGTGTCTGTTCTTATAAGGATACCAATCTTACTGTACCAAGACCTCACCCTCATGACCTCACTTAACCCTAATTACTTTGCAAAGTTCCCATATCCAAATACACCACATTGGGGGTTAGGGCTTCAACATATGAACTCGAGGGCAGGGGACACAGTCAGTCCATAACAAGCAGTTAATGCCCAAAAGAGTTTTCTGTATCTGATAGCAGCTGGAGACCATTCTGGGCGAGGCTGACCCCAGCGGTGATGGTAGCAAGTCCCATGGAGAGACTGGACAGGCATTTTGACATCCCTTGTTCATCCATGGAGCCTGCAAGGGACTGAGGTCAACTTAGGGGCTCTTGGGAGACAGCAGCACCCTCCAGTAGGACCAGTGAATAGAGGGATCTGGGGAAGAGGCAAAGACCCGGGGCAGTGGGGAGGACGGCCAGACTTCTACCACACCTGGTGGCTCTGACGGGGCACGGTGGTAAGCCAGACTCGTTATCCAAGGAAAGGGCTGGTCAGTAAGCCACTTCATTTGGACCGAAGGCCGAAACCAGCAGGGGAACTTAAGCTGATCCATCAAACAAAGCAAAGCTGGGCAAAGAGGTTCTTCAACCCACTACTGCCCCCATGATAACTCTTTTCCCTCCTTTCATTGTCTCTCAATTGATTCTCAAGGTCAATAAGCAGCCACACCTTCACACTCCATATCGGTCCTGAATAGACAGTGATTTCCATCTATGCCCATGTGGTGGTGGTACACAACACACGCACACAGCCTGCTGTACTGCAGCAACAGGCTGCCTTTGTCGCCTTGGTGGGTTCTGGGAGGTTGACTGCAGCCGTGCTGTTGAGCTCAACAATCTTACAGAACAGAAGCCCACAGGCTGCTGAAGAGGTCAAGGTGGAGGGCACAGGGAGCCTGAGAAGAGATCAAGTGATTCTTGCCCGTTCAGTTCCCACAGTCAAAGGGCAGACTCAGAAGGGTGGACGGTGCTGTTTCTAGCTCTCCTGCTGAACTTTCGTGGCAAGTACGATGGTGACTGGTGCTCCAGAAGCCAGAGACCAGGCGGCCCAAGAAGATGCGGTCTGAGGGACCCCCCTCTCCCGTAGGGGCAGTGGCCCTCAGTCTGCACCCTCCTTGCGCTGACACTGCAGCAAGCCTGGCCTCTCATTCACAGCATCTCTGCCTCGCTTATCATTAACTCACTTCACATGCTAAGCAGGGAGAGAAAACGCAGGGCTGAAATAACTGGAGGAGGCCATCACAGAGCAAGGGGAGGGAGGGCCGGCGGCAGGTGGTGTGGTTCGGGGCCTGGAGGGTGAGCCCTGCGGGAGGACAGAGAGGCACTGTTCTCTCTACGGCACAGAGGAGACATGTGCACTCTGGCTGCCGTGTGCCGGGGGAGGGAGCCGGGGGAGGGGGCGGTCCTGGAGGGGATCACACCTGCCCCTGTCACCTGGAGAGAGAAAGCCTTCTGTGGGAGGTCTGCCCTGCATATGCCTTCCCCTCCCACCTCTACCAGAGATCTATAACAAAAAAGGAAAATCCTTCATTTTTAAAAAAATTGTGGTAAAATACATGTACCATTTTAACTGCTGCTAAGTCTACACTTTAGTGGCATAAAATACATTCACGGGAATTCCCTGCCAGTCCAATGGTGAGAACTCCATGCTTCCATCAGGGTCTTTTCCCATGAGTCAACTCTTTGCATGAGGTGGCCAAAGTACTGGAGTTTCAGCTCCAGCATCAGTCCTTCCAATGAATATTCAGGATTGATTTCCTTCAGAATGGACTGGTTGGATCTCCTTGCAGTCCAAGGGACTCTCAAGAGTCTTCTCCAGCACCACAATTCAAAACTATTAATTTTTGGCACTCAGCTTTCTTTATGGTCTGACTCTCACATCCATACATGACTACTGGAAAAACCATAGCTTTGACTATATGGACCTATGTCAGCAAAGTAATGTCTCTGCTTTTTAATACACTGTCTAGTTTGTCATAACTTTTCTTCCAAGGAGCAAGTGTCTTTTAATTTCATGGTTGCAGTCTGCAGTGATTTTGGAGCCCAAGAAAATAAAGTCTGTCACTGTCTATAAATTTACCTATTCTAGATAACTCATGTAAGTGGATCTACAATATTTGTCCTTGTGTCTCTGGCTTATTTCACTTTGTGTAATGTCTTCAACGTTCATCCACACTGTAGCATGTGTCAGAATTTCATTCCTTTTCCAGGCTACTATTCCATTGTATGTATAGACCACTTTTTTTGATCCACTCATCTGTTGATGGACATTTAGATTCTTGCCATCTTTTGGTTATTGTGAATAATGCTATGAACACGGGTGTGCAGGTGTCTGTCTGGCCCCCTGCTTTCAATTCTTTTGGGTATGTACCTAGAAGTGGAACTGCTGGATCATATGGTAATTCTATGTTTAACTTTTTGAGGAACCACCAAATTTTCCCACAGTGACTAAACCACGCCTTGAGCTATTTAAATGAAGGATGAATCTATCCCAAAAGCCTCATGTCTAATGTCCTGTCCTGGAAGGATGATCCAATGTCCAGAAAGGCACGGTTTCACTGTGCTGGGAAATGTGGGTGCCCCATCTTAAAGATAGGGGCAATGGAGAAATGGTAACAACTAGGAGAGGGTGACCAAGAGGGGTCATGTCAAGTAAAAGTGGTTGACTTCCAAGTGGTTCAGACACCCAAGTTTTCACCACCAAGGGCACGGGTTCAATCCCTGGTCAGGGAACTAGGATCTACATGTCACAACTAAAAAAAAAAAAAGTTCTGCATGCCACAACTAAAGATCCTGTATGCTGCAACGAAGACCTGGTGCATCCTAATAAATAAATATATTAAAAAAAAAACCCCACCTGGGTGTATAGATGCAACATCTTGAGAACACATTTCTTTAACTAGATACCCAGTACCACTTGTCCCTTAGCTTTATTTCCATTTTAATTGTTTTCTGAGTCCTTTCTATTTCTTAGAAAAGTAGTGCACTAATACAACAGTTACTAGTGCTAATAGTTACTAATAGTGCTGTCCAGCAAATATTTCTGGTTGTCCTCTGGGGCATGTTGGGTATTGTGATGTCAGACTTTATTTATTTGGGCTCCAAAATCACTGCAGATGGTGATTGCAGCCATGAAATTAAAAGATGCTTACTCCTTGGAAGGAAAGTTATGACCAACCTAGATAGCATATTAAAAAGCAGAGACATTACTTTGCCGACAAAGGTCCATCTAGTCAAGGCTATGGTTTCTCCAGTGGTCATGTATAGATGTGAGAGTTGGACTGTGAAGAAGGCTGAGCACCAAAGAATGGATGTTTTGAACTGTGGTGTTGGAGAAGACTCTTGAGAGTCCCTTGGACTGCAAGGAGATCCAACCAGTCCATTCTAAAGGAGATGAGTCCTGGGTGTTCATTGGAAGGACTGATGCTGAAGTTGAAACTCCAATACTTTGGCCACCTCATGTGAAGAGCTGACTCATTGGAAAAGACCCTGATGCTGGGAGGGATTGGGGGCAGGAGGAGAAGGGGGTGACAGAGGATGAGATGGCTGGATGCCATCACTGACTTGATGGACACGAGTTTGAGTGAACTCCAGGATTTGGTGATGGACAGGGAGGCCTGGCGTGCTGCGATTCATGTGGTCGCAAAGAGCCAGACACCACTGAGTGACTGAACTGAACTGAACTGAACTCCTTTAAAGGTAGCTGTGGCCACTGTGACTTACCTTAACCAATAAAATGAGAGATGCAACCTGGGTCATTCAAGGTGGGAACTTTAAGGGCTGGTGTGCAATTTCCACTTCTTTCTTTCCTTCCTGGTACCTGGGGCAGCCTGTGACACCCCTCGTGGTGGCTGCTGAGTAAACCTGAGTCCTTGAGTGAGGAGGATGGGAACAGGCCCCCAGCTCACCCTCAGTGGACACACAGCCTGAAGGAGAAAGAAAACTTCCAGACAGTCCTCCATGAACTGCAGCCTTAATAAGCAATAAACCATTGGTTGTTTAAAGCCACTGAGATCTGGAGTTTATTATCATGGCATAGGTGGCTTGTTAGCAAAATCCTGCAACCAATATTTATGTGCCAAGGTGCTGTCAGTGCAGCTGGGACCACGAAAGCCATTAATAAGCCACCAAGCCCCTCTTAACAGAAAGCCAGCTCCTAGCAGGAACGATAACTACTGAATAGTGAATCATACAATTAACTATTTCACTGTAAAATGTGTGGAGAAGCACAGGGCCCTGAAAAGTGTGAACAGCAAATGACCTAGTTTGGTGCGGGTTCAGGGAGCCTTCTTTTGCGAGGATAGAAGGAGGGGCTCTCGCGGCTAACTGAAGTCACCTGGGTGGAAGAAAGGACAGTGTTCCAGGCAGAGGGAACAGCGGGAGCAAAATCCCTGAGGCAGAGGGGAGCTTGAGCATCAGGGATGCTCAGAACAGGGCAGCAAATTGCTGGGAGGCCAGAGGTAGGGACCTGACCACTCAGGAGCTTTGGGCCATGGTGGGAAGCCGGGTCTTATCCCAAGAGCGATGGGGTAGCCACGAGAATATTCAAAGCAGAAGAATCATGTGATTAAGTGTATTTTTTTTTTTTGGTAAATATTTCTTTAAAAAAATTTTTTTTAACTGAAGGATAATTGCTTTACAGAATTTTGTTTTCTGCTGTATTTTTAAAGAGCAGCGGCTAACACAGTATTTGTGTGGGGTTAAGAAACGTCACGGAGAAGGCAATGGCACCCCACTCCGGTACTCTTGCCTGGAAAATCCCATGGGTGGAGGAGCCTGGTAGGCTGCAATCCATGGGGTCGCGAAGAGTCGGACACGACTGAGCGACATCACTTTCATTTTTCACTTTCATGCATTGGAGAAGGAAATGGCAAGCCACTCCAGTGTTCTTGCCTGGAGAATCCCAGGGACGGGGGAGCCTGGTAGTCTATGGGGTCACACAGAGTCGGACACGACTGAAGCGACTTAGCAGCAGCAGCAAGAAACGTCAGGTGGGGAGAAAATCGATCCCTGGTTGGCCCGGACCCTCAAGACCAAACACAGACGCAGCCTCTAAACACAGCACGCGGGCTCAGCCTCCGGGAGCCTCAGGCTACACTGAGCGATCCTGTTGCAAGCTGGCGGTCGCGGCTCAGGGACACATGCTCCATCCTCCCACCACCAGGGGGCGACGAGGAGACGCGGGCTACGGCCTGCGGGGCTGGCGCAGACTGGGATTCTGACACCTGCAGATTTTGGTTTGTGCGCCCACGGAAGCCCCGGTCCCTCCCTTCTACATTTACCTTCATCTCCTGTTTTATAGAGGAGCCTGAGAACAAGAGGACCCCTTGTCTAGCAGATCACGGTCCCTGTTCCCGTTCCCCACCCTCCCTGACATCTCTGCCGCGTGCAGCCCCGAAGACTCCCTTTTTTCCAGGTTTCCTCTTCTTCTCCGACTCCGTCTGTGACAGTTGCTCTTCTTCTGCTCCTAAATCTAAGGCGGTTGTCCGCCAGATTTCTAACTTGCTGCCCCTTTCTCATCTCAGCACTATGCTGATAGGCGGTCGGTCCCAAACCGTGTGCGCTTGCGCTGAAGTGAAGTCTGTCTAAACCTACACACCTGGCCAACAACTCTCTCCTGAGCCCTGGTCCCCAAATCCTGAGTGCCTGCAGGGCGTCTCCCTGAGTTTCCCGTGCCACCTCAGGGCCCTTAGGGAGAAGGTCTGATTCACCTAGTTCAGGTTTTACAGTTAGGTGGGAGGCAGAAGGTGTGAAGGAGGCGGAAGCCATAGACAGCACAGCCAGTGTGGGACGGCAAGGGAAGAATTAGCATAGAAATAGAGTCCACAGAAGTAAAACAGATGTAGAAGTACAGGTAGAGCTAGGGGAGCCAGGAGGGACTGTGTCAAAGAAGTCCAGACGGAAGAGTCTTGAGAAGAAGGGAGTGGACAGAAACAGGGCACTCAGTTCAGTACAGTTCAGTCGCTCAGTGGTGTCTGACTCTTTGTGACCCCATGGACTGCAGCTCGCCAGGCCTCCCTGTCCATCACCAACTCAACCCTGGAGTTTACTCATGTTTAGTCATGTAAGCTTATGTCCATTGAGTCCGTGATGCCCCCCAACCATCTCATCCTCTGTTGCCCCTTCTTCTCCCACCTTCAATCTTTCCCAGCATCAGGGTCTTTTCAAATGAGTCAGTTCTTCCCATCAGGTAGCCAAAGTATTGGAGTTTCAGCTTCAGCATCAGTCCTTCCAATAAACATCCAGGACTGATCTCCTTTAGGATGGACTGGTTGGATCCCCTTGCAGTCCAAGGGACTCTCGAGAGTCTTCTCCAACACCACAGTTCAAAAGCATCAATTCTTCAGCGCTCAGCTTTCTTTATAGTCCAACTCTCACATCCATATATGACTACTGGAAAAACCATAGCCTTGACTAGATGGACCTTTGTCAGCAAAGTAATGTCTCTGCTTTTTAATATGCTATCTAGGTTGGTCATAACTTTCCTTCCAAGGAGCAAGTGTCTTTTAATTTCATGGCTGCAGTCACCCTCTGCAGTGATTTTGGAGCCCCCCAAAATAAAGTCAGCCACTGTTTCCCCATCTATTTGCCATGAAGTGATGGGACCAGATGCCATGATCTTAGTCTTCTGAATGTTGAGTTTTAAGCCAACTTTTTCGCTTTCCTCTTTCACTTTCATCAAGAGGCTCTTTAGCTCTTCTTCACTTTCTGCTATAAGGGTGGTATCATCTGCGTATCTGAGGTTACTGATGTTTCTCCCAGCGATCTTGATTTCAACTTGTGCTTCATCCAGTCCAGCATGTCTCATGATGTACTCTGCATATCTTAGTGGTACAGAAAATGATGGTATGGTTTGCAGTCCTTGGAATTTTAGAATTAATGGAACAATGACGTTTATCAAGCAATTTCGCTGGAGCAGCAGAGGCAGGAATCTGACTGTAACAGGTTGAGAAGAGGACATTTCATGAAACAACTGGGTCTAGATGCTTGCTCCTTGGAAGAAAAGCTATGAACAACCTAGACGCATATTAAAGAGACGTCGCAAAGAGTCAGACACAACTGAATGACTTCACTTTTTCACTTTACCGACGAAGGTCCATATAATCAAAGCTATGATTTTTCCATAGTTAAAGGAGATCAAACCAGTCAATCCTAAAGGAAATCAGTCCTGAATATTCATTGGAAGGACTGATGCCGAAACTGAAACTCCAATACTTTGGCCACCTGATGCAAAGAACTGACTCATTAGAAGACCCTGATGCTGGGAAAGATTAAAGGTGGGAGGAGAAGGGGACGACAGAGGATCACATGGTTGGATGGCATTACGGACTCAATGGACATGAGTTTGAACAAGCTTCGGGAGTTGGTGATGGACAAGGAAGCCTGGAGTGCTGCACTCCACGGGGTTGCAAAAAGTCTGACAGGACTGAGTGACTGAATTGAACTGACTGAAACCAAAAATGTCAACATCAAAGAGTTCCTTGGGTGGCCCTGTGATTAGGATTCTGGGCTTTCGCTGCCACCGCCTGGGGTTCAGCTCAGGTTGGGGAATCAGACCCTGAAAGCCAGCGGCACAGTCACCCACCTCCCCAAAAAAATAAGTATCATAAATGATTCCCTGCCAAAAAAGGAGGAAACTGTTTCAGATTAACAGAGACCACAGAGACATGATAGCTAAGCACCATGTGTGATCCTTGCTAAGTCCTGTTTAGATCTCTGATCAAAAGAATCCAACTAACTGCGATAATTTGGCAAAATTGATGACAATAAAAAATCCCTGATGGTTCAGTGGTAAAGAAGCTGCCTGCCAGTGCAAGAGATGTTGGTTTGATCCCTGGGTCAGGAAGATCCCTGGAGAAGGAAATGGCAACCCACTCCAGTATTCTTGCCTGGGAAATTCCATGGACAGAGGAGCCTGGCAGACTATAGTCCATGGGGTCACAAAAGAGTCAGACAGGACTTAGCAAGTAAGCAACAACTGGGATAGTTTAAAAAAGCAATACAGATTAATATTGTTTTGATGTCAATTTCTTGACCATAAAAATCCTACTGTTGTTATAAATGAGAAAGTCCTGTTATCAGGAGCTAAGTATTCAGGAATGAAGATTAATGATGAACACAACTTACTTTAAAATAGTACAGGAAAGAAAAATGTGTGTGTGTATATATATATATATGTGTGTGTGTGTGTGTGTGTGTATACCCTTTTACATATTTTAACATTTTGCTACATTTGCTCTCCATGTATGTAAGACCTACATAGATGTATATATGCTACATATACATTATATGTATAATATGCATATTAAAAAATAAATTTATTTATTTATGGTTGCACTGGGTCTTCAATGCTGCATGCTGGTTTTCTCTAGCTGCGGTGAGTGGGGGGCTACTCTTTGTTGTGGTGCACAGGCTTCTCATTGTGATGACTTCTCTTGTTTCAGAGCAGCGCTCAAAGGTACATGACTTAGTTGCCCCGCTGCATGTGGGGTCTTCCTGGACCAGGGATCAAACCCATATTCCCTGCATTGGTGGGCAGATTCTTCACCTCTGGACCACCAGGGAAGCCCTGCATATGTTTTATACAAAGATTCACAATTTAATAGCTGCCCCTTACTCTGATTATCAGTATATAAGAAATATATATATATAGATATACATGTATGTTTGTATGTATTTATATTATATATGTATATAATATATACACATGTGTATGTATACATACTCTGATTATGTGTATATAAGAAATATATGTAGTATACAAATGTTTACCTATATATTTGTATTATACGTGTGTAGGTGTGCAAATGTGACAAAATGCTAGGGCAATGGTTTCAACTTGGAATGACTTTGCCTCCCAGATATGATGATGTCTGGAGGTATCCGTGTCCTCAGTTGAACTGGTGCTACCAGCATCTGGTAGGTGGAGACCAGGGGTGATGCTGAATATCCCACAGTGCACAGGACATGCTCTCAGGACAACCAGTGATTCAGCCCCAAATGTGAATAGAGCCAAGCTGAGAGCTGTGATTTAGGTAAAAGGCCTAGGTGTCATTGCACTTCCTCTTACTCTTTTGGTAAGCTTGAAATTAAAAACAAAAACAAAAAAAAAAACAACTCTTATTGTCCTTTCTGTACTATGTGCAGTCCTTAGTTGCCCAGTTGTGTCTGACTCTTTCTGACCCCACGGACTGTAGCCCACCAGGCTCCTCTGTCCATGGGGATTCTCCAGGCAAGAATACTGGGGTGGGTTGCTATGCCCTCCTCCAGGGGATCTTCCCAACCCAAGGATCGAACCCAGGTCTCCTGCTTTGCACGATTCTTTACGGTCTGAGCCACCAGGGATTTTTTAATTGTTATCAATTTTACAAGGGGTACTTCCTTTCTAAAAAATGTCCTCTCTCAGGAATTCCCTAGCAATCCAGCGTTTAGGACTTTCACTGTTGAGGGCCCTCAACAGCGGCCAAAATAAATATACATATCCTCTCTCCACATGCATTGCCACATCTTCCTTCCCTTCCATGGACATTTTGCATGTTCTTGGAGTTTCTGGCCATCGGCCCTGCCTCCTCCCTCGCACTGGAACAGCGCTTCCTTCACAAACGGCTAGAGTAGCCTCACAGCAAGGAGGCTTGCCTCCCAACAGCCCACGTGTGGCCTGTGTCTGGACTTTCCCGTCATGGCTCCTTTCACAGGCTCCCTTTGAATTCTCATCCATAGGAAGGATCAGGATCCTGGTTGAGTTGGGTTTAGGAGAAATAAAAACCGCAGGGTTCGAGGATCTATTTTATCATCAGAGGCCCCCCAGGTGTCCTATAAAGGCTAGTCTCACCCTCTTCTTAATCACCTGCATAAACCAGACAACTAATGCGCTTTGTCCAAGTGGAAATAGAAACGCAGCTGCCGCCACAGTGGAACCTGGGCATCAGCCCCGTTCACCAGGCTGGGAGCACCTGAAGGGAGGGACCCTGTCTTACCTTCCTAGTATCAAGTATAGAAGATACTCAAATTGTCAAAATGGGATAATTTTATTGAATTTTAGAGTGTTTCACCAAAAAAATTTTGTTTGAAGTAAAAATGTGCCACAACTTTTATATGGCTTGTGTGTGATAGTTCATGTCATACACCCACTATACCACCGCCACAGCTATTCAATTCAAAACTCCTAAGGGCTTCTCAGAACCCCAGCACTGCAATGAGTACAAGACTAAATAGCCACTCTGCTAAAACCTGGGTGGAGACTCCGGTACACAGTGCCCCATCCAAGCCCCTGTTCAAATGCTTCCAGTCCTTTCTGCATGCTCATCATTTAACCATCTCAAAAGAGGAAGACATCGCCACCTCCATGATCCACTCAGCCCACAGAAGTCTGTGACGGGCACGTCTGCCCTCCCTTCAGCCACGTTCTCCTGCTGTGGAGATCAGAAAGCAGCAACATAGCTGCCACCTCCCTCATGTTCAGATAAACACAACGGCTCAGACATGAGCTCCTGAAGCCCAAGAGGCAGAGTAGGGCCTCAGACATCCTACAAGGTCAGAGATCCGTCAGGTTTTTCAGCATCTGGTGAGGCAGCAAGAACTAGTGTGGGGCTTCTCCAAGGGTCCTGCAGCAGCGCAACCTGAGAGTTTAGTGGAAACACAAATTCTTGAACCCCACCCTTCCTGCTGGGTAGGGCCCAGGAACCTGAGCTTTCGGGAGTCTTCTGGTGACCATGGTGCACACCCAGGTTTGAGAAGGACTGGACTAGGGCTGGTGTGTCCACAGAAACTGCTCGGATACAGCGCTGCAGTGTCAGCAGAGTGGGAAGTTCGCCCCGTTTCTCAGGAACAGACAGGGTCCTTTCAGGTTAAGAGGAGCACCATCTTTCACCTGACCTGAGTCAGGTTTCCCCTGACAGCCAGCCAAGGGCTCATACTAAGTCCACACAGACGACACAGCCAGACAAGTGTCACCCCCAGCTCGCGGGTTCTGAGCAAAATCCCCCTTCTCTGGTACAAAGATTCACGTACTTGCTTTTTTTCTCTGATATTTACAAAATCTCTGATAGCTATGGGATTCAAAGATGGTGCTTATACTTAAAGGTGCCTTTCCTTCCATGTTACATATTTGGGGCTTTTAGGTCCTTGGGGGCCAAGCAGAACCAATTGCGGTTTTCTCTCTTAAGTGTCTTCACACAGGCTGGGGAGATCCCAGAATATCAGTGGAAAGGCAAAAGGCACATTTCCAGTAGTGACTCCAAGAGTCAGGGTCAGCTAAGCTTAAAAGAAAGGGCTGCAGAAGGTGGGAAGATGTAAGTGTGGAGAAAAAGAGGATGAAGAGTTTGGTGAAAGAGAAAGGAGAGAGGGACGAGGGCTAATTTATCTCTTTCTCCCTGTAAATGCCATGGACAGAGGAGCTGGTGGGCTACAGTCCGTGGGGTCAAATAGTCGGAAATGACTTAAGGACTAAGCATGAGCACCCTGCACCTGGACCACTGACCCTGTCGTTCCTTTGAGCTACTGTTCACGAGGCCTAGCAAGGTCAGAGCAGGGCTGACCACCCTGGTCTCCATCGGTGTCTGCGGGTAATTCAGGTCAGACAAGAGTCAGGCTGCTGAGAAGAAAATGGTAGTAACAAAAAAATATTTATTATTTTTCTAGAAAAAGATGAGGAAAGGAAACTGTGGTCGAAAGAGGGACCCATGAGCAAATGCAATGCTTTTTGTCATGTCTACTTTAAAAAACAAAACCCCTTTGGGCAAAAGAAAACTCGTGAAAGCTAGAACTGCCCTTGGACAGCGAGGTTCAATTCTAACCCAGATTTATAATAACTTTTAAAAGTTCTATCAATTCCACCACATTGTGTGGGAATTACCGCACTTTCTCCCCCCCAACCCCTTAACTTCTGAAAAACCAAACTGGCTCACTCACTCGTATCTGGGTTTAGCTGAGGAAGTAAAATGCGTTTATCATTATCTACCACAGAAAAAGCACACTCAGTTTGCATCTCAAGATTGTCTTCAGTAAAGTCTATTTTGCTTGCAACGGTGGCACAATCCTGCTTTTTCTTCCCTGGGTTCTGTTCTCTGCAGGATAGAGGGGCTGGGAAATGCTCTTGCTTAAGTCTTGCCTTTCCCCTTCTTTGTCTTGGCAGCGCCTGGCCAGCGGAAGCCGCGCAGCTGCAGACAGTCGGCCACGTTGTGCGCGATGTAGTAGAGGTTCAGCATGGCGGCGGGGCTGAGGATGTCCACTTCCGGCTTCTTCTGCTTCTTCCCACGCGACTTGCCCCGGCCTTTCTTCTTCCCTTTAGCAGGCTTTCAAAGACAAGTATATACAACGGGGCAAAAGTTAGTTCTTATAACCTTGAAAATATGTTGAAATATGTTGAAAAAATATAATTTTCAACATTTCCCACCGAACTTAAGGGGAAAAAAAGTTCCTAAAGGGAAAAAAACTGACAACAAAAAACGTTTGTATGAAGCGGTAAGAGAAGTCATATGCAGTCCGATGCAGCGACTGCCTATCAAGCACCGTCCAGAGACCCAACGTGATTTAAGCGCCCAGAGACTGGGAGAGCAAGGCGGAGAAACTGAGGCACAAGACCTATACATTGCGGGCTGTGTCATTCCACGAGAGGGTGAAGTACAGGGAGATAAACCGGGGCGGGGGAGAGAAGGCCAAGGGCCAGAGGGGAATGCGTGTAGGGGGAGGGGAAGGCTGGCACAAAGGAGAATTCTGTGTTCCAGGCTTCCCCAGCGCCTCCCCAAAGATGCCCTCCCAAGAAGAGAAGCGGCCTTCTCCTCTTTACTTTTGTTAAAAACAAAACAAAAAAACTCCCAAAAAACACAAAAAACTAAACTAAAATAAAAGCCCCAACCTATGGCAATTAGTATGTGGGTCTTGTTTGCAGTTTGCTTAGAACAAACCATAAAAAGGCATTAAAAAAAAAAGCAATTGAGAAAATTTGACAATATCAAGTAATTATTAATTCAGTTAGGTCTGAGAGTGGCTTTGGGTCATGGAAGAAAATGTTCACACGTTTCAGACATGCATACTAAAATCTGTAGGCATGAAATGAAGCCTGAGATTTTCTTTTAAAATACTGCACCTTGCCCACCCCCACCCGACCAATAAAACATAGATGAAGCCAAGGTGGCAAAATGCTTACAATTTCTGAATCTGAGATATGACTAGTGATTCATTTTACTATTCTCTTTTTGTGCATGTTTCAGAATTTTCCTAATACTGATTAAATTAAAATGTATTGGCTAATTAGGATCAAATACATATTTTGGCATTTGTTATGTGATACTCTCAACCTCATTAAGCAGTCATGAGGATCAAGGGAGACACGAATCTCAGGCACATAGCAAGTGTCTGACACTAAGCACTTAATAAAGGACGTTGCCATCACTTTTATCATGGCTAATCCTCATGAGTTTCAAGGGAGGGAAGTATATTCGCATCTTAAAAATGGAAAAGCAGAGGCTCGGCAAGGTCACAGTGCAAACCAGCATTCACCAGGCTCGGGAGCAGCGCTCTTGCCATAATCATACTGCCTGGTTAAGGCCCTGTGGGCAAAGAAATGGATACCATCCTAACCTGGGAACAAATGATTCCCTAAGTTTTGCTATAGCCACACGAGGCTGCGAGGAATTCTCTATTCCTATGACCCACCCATACAGAAAATAACAGATGGGAGTATACTACAGAAAAGGTGTCTCTTCTAGGCAAGGGAAAGGAGGAGTGTGTAAGTTATCAAGGATGCCTGCAAGGTCTAAATGTTTGTATAAAATAGACGTCCTGTTCATAGCACCTCACTTTAAAAATGTCCTCACTTAAACAAAGAGAAACATAGTCAATGTGTTTAAAATACATTTTTGTTAAGTGAAATGGAGGATGTTCCTAGATATGAAACGCAGGAATGAAGATGAGACATTATGTTACAACACAGTGGCCTGGCTTCTGTGAGGAAATCCAAATGAAGAGAGACAATATGGAGCCCATATGATAACTGCATCTCCCGATAAAGCATCCTTGTGGGGGATCGGGTGTCCACTGCCGTAAGCTCTTAAGGATTCTGAGTCCTGGCTTTCTTTATGATTTTATACTCTTTTGCATGTCAAACACACTTGACTTACCTGGAATAAGTGCCAAAAAAAAAAAAGTGTGTGTTTTAATCTCTAAAATGGTTTGAGAACTAAGATTCACACAAAAGTTTGACATTTTTATTCAAGGTTCTCATCTTTTTGTAGAAATTGGCAAACTGATTCTAAAATTCATATGGAAATGCAAAGGATATAAGACAGAGGTTTGACATTTTTATTCAAAGTTCTCATCTCTTTGTGGAAGATTCTAAAGTTCATAGGGAAATGCTAAGAGTTTTAAAAAAGAAGAACAAAGTTGAAGGACTAATACTACCTTATTTCTAGAATTATAAAGCTATAGTAGTCAGATGGTATTGGTGTTAAGATAGACAAATAGATTAATAAAGTGCAAACTAGACCCACATGTATATTTAGATAACTGATTCAAATAACTGATTCAACTGATTTTCAACAGAAGTACCAAAGCAGTTCAGTGGAACAAGGATAGAATAATCATTTCTATAAATGCTGCTGGAACAATGAATATCCATGTGCAAAAGAATGAACTTCAATCCATATATGTTCCATATGCAAAAATTAACTCAGAATGGTTCACAGACCTAAAGGCTCAAAATTATAAAACTTACAAAAGAAAATACAGAGAAAAGCCTTTGTGACCTCGGATTAGGCAAAAATTTCCTAGATATGATATCCAATTTGATGTCTGTAAAAGAACAAATGGGTAAATTCACCATCAGAATGAAAACTTATGCCCTTCAAAAGATACTGAAAGGAGAATGAAAAGCAAAGCCACAGACTGGGAGGAAATATTTGCAAATCATATATCTTGAATGTGGTGATGGCCTAATGTCTGTACACCTATGTCAAACTTATCAAACTGTACATTTTGTATATGTACAATCTATTGTGTATCAACTCTAGCTCAATAAATCTGTTAGAAAATTACTATAAAGGAATGAAAATTTTCAGTTCTGAGCTGGTTGGGTTGGTTGACTACAACCCCATGGCTCTTGGCTATTCTGGTCTCAGAACACAGAGCTCTTGACTTAAAACTCTCTGAAATCCTTAATGAAGACCATTTTAGCTTCAAGCCCCACTTGCCTTCCTTCTAGTACCCAAATGCGCCAAGATCTCCCTGCTCCCTCCTCTTCCTGCAGATCTCCAAAGAGGGCCTAATTTGTTTCTTATCTTTGTGCTAGCCTCTGCTCAAATATTACCTCTTCAGAAAAACCTCCCAGACACCATGCCTGTATTCTTTCTACTACTAAGGTGACCATATAATTCATTGCCCAAACCAACACACTTCAACAAGCATTAACTGGGACTGTCCCAGGCAAAGAGGGAGGAAGTACAAATGGCCTCCCAATAACCCTCCCAGCACTGTCACTTCCTATCTCCTTGCCCCAAGCACTCTTTACTATTTAATAATACTTTTTATTTATGTATTTACTTTATGTTTCCCTACCCAGAGGTTTTATCTATGAGTTCGCTTAATTCCCCAGGACCTAGAACAATGTCTGGAACACTGCAGGGATGAATAAAATATGCTGAGTGAATAAAATGCAACTCAGATGCAAGGCAAACAGCTGAGAAAAGAAGAGAAGGAAAGGCAAAGGAGAAAGGGACCAATACAGCCAACTGAATGTAGAATTCCAAAGAACAGCAAGGAGAGATAAGAAAGTTGTCTTAAATGAACAATGCAAAGGCACAGAGGAAAACAACAGAATGGGAAAGACTAGAGAGCTCTTCGAGCAAACTGAAGATACCAAGGGAGCATTTCATGCAAGGATGGCACAATAAAGGACAGAAATGGCAAGGACCTAACAGAAGCAGAAGAGATTAAGAAGAGGTGGCAAGAATCCAGAAGACTGATACAAAAAAGTCTTAATGACCTGGATATACATAATGGTGTGGTCACTCACCTAGAGCCAGACATCCTGGAGTGTGAAGTCAAGTAGGCCTTCGGGAGCATGAGTACGAATAAAGCTAGTGGAGGTGATGGGATTCCAGCTGAGTTATCTCAAATCCTAAAAGAGGATGCTGTTGAAGTGCTGCAACTCAATATGCCAACAAATTTAGAAGACTCATCAATGGCCACAGGACTGGAAAAAGTCAATTTTCATTCCAATCCTAAAGAAGGGCAATGCCAAAAAATGTTCAAACTACCGTACAATTGCACTCATTTTACATGCCAGCAAGGTAATGCTCAAAATCTTTCAAGCTAGGCTTCAACAGTAAATGAATCAAGAACTTCCAGATGTACAAGCTGGATTTAGAAAAGGCAGAGGTACCAGAGATCAAATAGCCAACATCTGCTGGATCATAGAAAAACCAGGGGAATTCCAGAAAAACATCTGCTTCACTGACTATGCTAAAGCCTTTGGCTGTGTGGATCACAAGAAACTGTGGAAAGTTCTTAAAGAGATGGGAATACCAGATCACCTTACCTGCCTCCTAAGAAATCTGTATGCAGGTCAAGAAGCAACAGTTAGAACCTTACATGGAACAAAAGACTGGTTCCAAATAGGGAAAGGAGTACATCAAGGCTGTATATTGTCATCTGGCTTACCTTATATGCAGAGAACATAATGTGAAATGCCAGGCTGGATGAATCACAAGCTGGAATCCAGACTGCCAGGAGAAATATCAACAACCTCAGATATGCAGATATTACCACCGTCATGGCAGAAAGTGAAGAGGAACTAAAGAGCCTCTTAATGAGGATGAAAGAGAAGAGTGAAAAATCTGGCTTAAAATTCAACATTCAAAAAACTAAGATCATGACATCCAGTCCCATCACTTCATAGCAAATAGATGGGAGAAAAGTGGAAACTGTGACAGATTTTATTTTCTCCAAAATCACTGTGGATGGTGACTACAGCCACGAAATTAGAAGACTCCTGCTCCTAGGAAGAAAAGCTATCCTAAACCTAGACAGCATATTAAAAAGCAGTCACTTTTTAACTTGGTCAACAAAGGTCTGTATAGTCAAAGCTATGATTTTTCCAGTATTCATGTAGGGATAAAGAAGGCTAAGGGCTGAAGAAGTGACGCTTTTGAACTGTGGTGCTGGAGAAGACTTTTGAGAGTCCCTTGGACAGCAAGAAGATCTAGGCAGTAAATCCTAAAGGAAATCAACCCTCAATATTCATTGGAAGGTATTGATGCTAAAGTGAAGCTCCAATACTTCGGCCATCTGATGTGATGTGCCCACAAACCGGAAAAGACCTTGATGCTGGGAAAGACTGAGGGCAGGAGAAGGGGGAGAATGGGGCGACAGAGGATGAGATGGTTGGATGGCATCATAGACTCAATGGACATGAGTTTGAGCTAACTCCAGGAGATAGCGAAGGAGAGGGAAGTCTGGTGTGCTGCAGTTCATGAGGGTGGCAAAGTTAGAAACGGCTAAGGGACTGAACAATAACAACAGTCCACAGAAAGAATCCCACTTGGGACCCTAGACGGGGCAGCAGAAGCCAGGTGCCTGACTAGTCGCTCTTGGTATGTACAGGCGCCCTGGGCATCCTCTGGGTGTGAAAGTTGCTCCGCAGAATCAAAGGACTTCAACCAACCAACTCACAAAAAGAGGGCCTGATTCTGCGGTTACAGTCCCCTTCGGCAGGCGCAGACCACCAAGAAAACCCCTCTCCCCCCTCATCTTTACCCAGAGCGCTCAGATCACTGGGCTGGACACCGCCATCCCACGACCCTTGGAGATGAAGGCGCCAATCTCTTGGCGCGGGCAACAAAGCTTAGTAAAGCGTGCCTCTACAAGACAAACGGTACTTAAACCAATTTAAAAAGTGCCTCGGAACCTCGTAGACGTAAGTAGAGTGTATTACCATGGTAATGCGTTCTCAGTTGAGCAGGTGAGTGTGGCAAGGGTTCCCAATCCTGAAAGAAAGACAGAGACCCGAGTTCTCCGCATCTCCTGGGGGCGGCGCCCCCGCGCCCATTCCTGCCGCTCACCGGGCTGCCGCCTCTGCACTCGCCAGCGAACCGCTGCCGGTCCCGGGACCTCGCCGCGTTTGTCTGGGACCGGCTCCCGCGGCGCGGCGCAAGGAGGCCGAGGCGCTCAGGGGAGCCCGGCGGGGCAAGGGGGCCGTCAGCCACCGAGCGGCCGCCACGCCGGACTGCGCACCCGCCGCACGGATGTTCCTGGATGCTCGTCTGCGACAAGTGCGCCTCTCGGGCGCTGGAGAGCCGCGCGCACAAACGTCGGGAAGCGCGCGCCGCGGGGGCGGGGCCGCGCAGTGTTTACCTGTTGCCTGGACACTCGGGCCTGGCGCCCGGCCGTTGGCAGAGTCCGACCCGCCCACCCCGTCCGCGGAGCCCTCGCCCGCCTTCCTGACAGACCCCGCCAGCCCTCCTGGATACGCCGCGTTGGCCGGGCCACTGTCCCTCGAGCGACTCTGGCTAAGGTTGCGCGCGCGTGGAACTCAGGCTCGGCGCAGCGGCGGCTGGCTCCGGGCCACACCCGGCCGGACGGGGCGGGGGTACCGTCTTGGCCTTGGAGTGGGCGTTTTCAGCTGTGAGTGTGAGCTCTGCCACTCACTGACTGACCTTGGAGAAGTTAGCCAAGACTCCAGTACCTTTTTTGGGAAATGAGATAAAAGCCTTTGAGGGCTGAAGTGAAAACAACATGCGGAAATGTCTTAAAAGAGCCTGTAATAATAGAAACATTACAAAATTAAAAAATTTTTCATGATTTATTTTGGCTGTGCTGTGCGCAGGCTTTCTCTAGTTATGGCAAGTGAGGGCTACTCTCTAGTTGCAGTGCTCTGGCTTCCCATTGTGGTGGCTTCTCTCGTTGCAAAGCACAGGCTCTCGGCACTTAGGCTTCAGTAGTCGTGGCACACGGGCGTAATTGCCCCACTGAGATGTAGAATCTTTCCGGACCAGAGATGGAATCCGTGTCCCCTGCATTGGCAGGCGGATTCTTAACCGCTGGAAGAACAGGGAAGTCCTACAAAATAGTTTTTAAAAGAGCCTGAAGAAAGTTCTTATACTGGTTGTGGGATAAAGCAAGAAAGGACCCAGTAGAGGGAGTTCTGCTTCCAACCGTCAGCTCATCCTGACGAGGGAGAATACAGTTTAGGACCAGGAACCTCATTCATTTTAATGACTCATCTCCTTTATTTTTATTCAAGTTATCAGGCATCTATCATGTGCCTGACACGCAGTTTTGGGCCCAGGAATTCAGCCGTAAATGCAACAAAGTTCCTTTTTTCTTGGGTGGGGGGCAGGGAATCATGTGGGGGGGCGTGGCAGACATAAAAATGATAGGTGCAACAGGATGCATTACATTGAGTTTATTAAATTGATGTGATGATGGCTGAGAATTCTTAGACTGGTGGATGGGGAAGGTCTGTCTGAGGTTTAGCTGAGATTTGGACGATGAGTCAGCAGGGGACAGGACATTGCAAGCCCAGGGCAGGAGGAGGAGACTGGACCCAGATGCAGGGGCGGGGTCCTGAAAGGCTCTGCAACCAAGGTCAGGTGTGTTTTTGTTTTCCTTCATATGTTTGATGAACTGGCTTCCAAAGGGCGGGTATTTGTGCACCAAGTTCTCATATATTTCTTTCTCTAATCCTTCATCAGCAAAGCAAACCCAAGTTCCAGCTACTTTTAGGAGACCTGTGCTCTCTCGTCTGCTGGCCCGTCTCTTAATCCCTGGGTTGGGGCAGCTCATACTCTGCTTACAGTCAATGGGTCATCACAACTTTCTCAGGTTAATGTCTACCTGGCTTAGTTTTAGATCTGTTCTAGTCCTGCTTTTCCTGAGTTCCAGACTGGAGGTCTGAAAAAAACAAAACATATAAAGCACAAGAAAGCATGAAAGTGGACAGATGGAACATAAAACGGATGGTCTAGTGACAACTGGTACAACCTCAATGGCAGCACCATTTCCCACTGACCGAAAGAGTCATCAGTCTTTGCAGTGGAGAAAGCGTTAGCACCGACCTGCAGGAGGTGAGGAGGACTGCTGAGGTGTGGGGCTGAAAGGCAGACTTCCTTACAACAAAGAGCACAGGTTGCTGTCAGAGTCAAAGGAAACTGTCATCGACAACATCAGCATTTTTCTTAAATACCAGTCCACTTAAGAATCACTTAATGTTCAGGACTTAAGGTCCATTTGTTCTACAAGAACTGAACAAATCTTCCTGTGTAAACTGGAAGATGATGTTAAATTTAGATAACTATTTAAACTCACATTAGAAAAGCACTAGTTAATTTTATCTGTTTATGAGTACACATCCTTATGTCTTCTTTATAAATAGTAACATTAACTGTGCTGTTCTTAAAAAAAATTGCCAGAAATAAAGTGTGCATTCTTAGAATATTCAAACTTAGAATATTCTGTCACTATCTTTCTTAGAAGTTACATTTAAAAATTCCTATTTCTTCCTTTCTACTCTGGTGGTTTCTTCCTTCCTCCCTCCCTCCTCCCCTTCCTTCCTTCTTTCCCTCTTTTTTTTTTTAATCTCATTAAGTTCAACAGTATAGCACTGCATTCACTTCATCCATTGTAGCCTGAATTTTGAAGAAGAAGTTGTAGAAAAAATAAAATTCTTTGTAGATAATCTCAAGCACTAGGGGCCCAACAGTGAGAACCTTGGACTGCAGTAAGACCAGGTGGGGCAGACTCAGGAAATTATCTAGGGCTGGGGTTGGCAAACTCAGAAAGTAAATGTTTTAGGCTTTTCAGGCCTTGTATCCTCTTTTTCCAACTACTCAACTCTGCTGATATAGAATGAAAGCATTTATAGACAACACATGAACAAATGAGCGTGACTGTGTTCCAATACAATTATTATGGAAACTAAAATTTAATGTCCCAGAATTTTCATGTGACATATTTTTCTTCTATGGATCCCCGCCCCCCCCCCCAAGCATTTAAGAATGTAAAACCCATTCTTAGCTCACAGGTTGTATAAAACTGCCAGTGGGCCAAATTTGGGCTATAGTTCGCTAACCCCTGAGCTAGAGAATTTAAATTTAAATGTTATTCCTGCTGGAGGATTCTTTAATAGGGTGGGAATAACCAGTAATTATTGAATACTCATGTTTAACAAGCATTATTCTAAGCACTACTATATTGATACATTTAATCCTTATAAAGGAAAGTTATGACCAACCTAGACAGCATATTAAAAAGCAAAGACTTTACTTTGCTGACAAAGGTCCATCTAGTCAAGGCTATGGTTTTTCCAGTAGTCATGTATGGATGTAGGAGTTGGACTATAAAGCAAGCTGAGCGCTGAAGAATTGATGCTTTTAAACTGTGGTGTTGGAGAAGACTCTTGAGAGTCCCTTGGACTGCAAGGAGATCCAACCAGTCCATCCTAAAGGAGATCAGTCCTGGGTGTTCACTGGAAGGGCTGATGTTGAAGCTGAAACTCCAATCCTTTGGCCACCTGATGCAAAGAGCTGACTCATTTGAAAAGACTCTGATGCTGGGAAAGATTGAGGGCAGGAGGAGAAGGGGACGACAGAGGATGAGATGGTTGGATGGCATCACTGACTCAATGGACAGGAGTTTGGGTAGGCTCCGGGAGGTGTTGGACAGGGAGGTCTGGCGTGCTGCAGCTCATGGGGTCGCAAAGAGGCGAACACGACTGAGTGACTGAACTGAACTGAATCCTTATAATTCTGGTGAAAGTGGGTAGTATTATTACCCCCCATTTACAGATGGGGAATCTGAGGCATTGGAGAAGGAAATGGCAATCCACTTCAGTATTCTTGCTTGGAGAACTCCGTGGATAAGAGGGGCCTGGCACGCTACAGTCCATGGGGTCACAAAGAGTTGGACCTGACTGAGCGACTAACACTACTACTAATCTGAGGCATAGAGAGATGAAATAACTTTTCACTTACCACACAGCTCATGGAGGCAGAGCCTGGATATTGCAACTCACCAAGTTGGGTGCTGTACCGTCAATCTGAGCCCTTGTGCTGTATGGCCTTTCTGGGTAAATTATCTCACATCTTGCAGCAAAGACATATTTTCACAGGCATCCACATGGAGGATCTTTGTCCTGCTAGCTCCATTAAGCATTTGAACAAAAAGTTACAGAATATTCAAAGTAATGTTTCCATTTGGAGGCAAGGGGACAGATGGTGCTGTCTTATTTAGTAAAAAAGTCACTGTCACCAAAGGTGTTTGGGCAGAGGTGGGATGACTTTTGTACTCTTGCGGTTCCTTTGAAAGGCTTTGGTTATTTTCTTTTCCATTAAATAAAAGTAAAAATTTTAAATCTTGCTTTTTGAAATTTAAGTCTGACTAATTACTAAAGGAGCAAACAGGCTACGCATCCCCCACAGCCCACTCAGACACAATCTCATTCAGCTTACAGGAGCTGAGAGTCTGAATGGCCAGAAGAACTGCTGGTAGCAAATTGTATTTCAGCGGCTGCTGAGTCACTTCAGACGTGTCCGACTCTGTGCGACCCCATAGACGGCAGCCCACCAGGCTCCCCCGTCCCTGGGATTCTCCAGGCAAGAACACTGGAGTGGGTTGCCCTTTCCTTCTCCAATGCATGAAAGTGAAAAGTGAAAGTGAAGTCGCTCAGTCGTGTCTGACCCTCAGCGACCCCATGGACTGCAGCCTTCCAGGCTCCTCCATCCATGGGATTTTCCAGTCAAGAGTACTGGAGTGGGGTGCCATTGCCTTCTCTCTAGCTTTGGCCTATTGCTGTGAGAACTGAGTGAATCTCTTAACCTCATCCCCACCACAACATACACACATGCACACACCCTGTCCTTCCCGTCTATACCTTTTCTTCTAACATTTCTTTTTAAAGTTAACCTCTTTTCTTTTTGGCTGTACCACATATGGGATCTTAGTGACCAGAGGTTGAACCTGTGTTCCCTGTAATGCAAGCTTGGAGTCTTAAGCATTGGCCCTAACATTTCTTAGCTGGAAAATGCTGGAAAGCAGAGTTAAGGAAGAATTATTTAATTATTTGATATATTAAATTTAATCATACAAGAGAATACTGATATAGAAAAATAGATCTCCAGGATAAATAAAAGAAAGAACAGTACATTGTGCTCCTATCTGTGAAAAAAAAAAAAATGTCGATGACAAAGAGATGGATATGGGAATTTTCTGAAAGAATAAAAAATAGAAAAAGATACTGATAGTGATTAATTCTGGGGAACAAGATGAGATCTGGGTTGAGAGATTACATTTTCCACTGTGTACTCTGAAAATTATTTGAATTTTTTACACGTACCTTAATAAAAATACCAACACATAAATGTATTCTTCAGTTTTACACATGTTCCCTCATGTCATATCCTCTACCCAAGGCTAAAATTTTCTTTACTTGAATCTCTTTTGGCTACATCAATAGCTGCAAGTATTTTCTAAATAAAAGTAACTTCCCTGGGTCTTGCATTATACCTCTAATACTGATAGAGTAAATGAACCAATATTGCTATTTGTTAGTGTCTGATGAGTTTCAGTGGGTTGAATGGTGACCCTCTAAAAGGTATGTCCATGTCTTCATTCCTGGAAACTGTGAATATGGCAAAGATGTAAGTAAGGATATTTAGGTGGCTACAGAGCTCATCAACTATAGCATCCAATGAGAGCAAAGTCATGAGTTTGATTGTATAAACCAGTGTCATTTTTGTCCCAAAATCACAGGTGCATTCTTTTTTTTTCTTTTTGGCTGTGCCATGCAGCTTGTGGGATCTTAGTTCCCTGACCAGGGATTGAACCCAGGCTCTGGCAGTGAAAGCATCGAGTCTTAACCAGTGGACTGCCAGGGAATTTGTCACAAGGACATTCTTAATCTCAGCTATTTTTATTGTAAATATGGGTCATCTCAAGAAGGACTAGAGAAAAAAGAATTCTACTTGGAGGGAAAACAGAAAGCACAGAACACTGGTCTTTATATAACAACGATTAATACTTTTCAGGTGGAAGAGCTGGGGATCTATGGACAAGGAAGGTCAAGAAAGCTACACTGAACATATCAGCAAAAAACACTGAAATGGGTGGTTTGAAATATTCATTGGAAAGCTGTTGATATCCTCAAGAAGAATCTCTAGGGAGTTCCCTAGTTGCCTAGTGGTTACAACTCCTGGCTTTCACTTCCATGGCCTGGGTTCAATCCCTGGTTGGGGAACTGAGATCCTGCAAGACAAACAGCACAGTCATTAAAAAAAAAAAAAGCATCTCAGAAAGTCCCACCACCAATCTCAAGGGCAACCTGGGAAGCTGCTGTGACTGGCTACCCATATGTCTGGTTGCAACTGCCTCCCTATAGGTAGTATGCTTCTCTGGTCCAGCGTTAGGCTCATCCACGTCAACTGCTTTCTGTCAGTAGAATATGAGCAATTTGGGCTTTTCTGGTGGCTCAGATGTTAAAGAATCTGCCTGCCATGCAGGAGACCCAGGTTTGATCCCTGGGTTGGGAAGATCCCATGGAGGAGGGACTGGCAATCCACTCCAGTATTCTTGCTTGGAGAATTCCATGGACAGAGGAGACTGGTGGGCTACAGTCCATGGGGTTGCAGAGAGTCAGACATGACTGAACGACTAACACTTCCACTATGAGCAATTTGACCTGTGCCACACCCAAGCAGGAGCTTTAAATGTGCTTGCATGGTATGGTTCGGTCTTTTGCTCCTGTCCTTAACTATGAGAACAGCATGTTCCAGGTAGGGACTATTCCATCAGCCTAGTGCCAGAATAAGACAGCATCTGGAGTAGAGCTAATCCAGAAATTTAACCTGAGTTGAGCAGAGTAGCAGCTACCTGCCAGGACCAATAACGAGAGAAAAAGGTTTGTCAGAAGTCACTGAGATTTTGCAGTTGTTTATATTAGTCTACCTCCAGGCATCCCTTTAATTTTAACTTTCCTTTCTAGATCTAATGTCTTTAAGATTCTCTTGTGTTGAAGAAGTCAAAGACCAATTTCTAACTCCAGTTCAATTCTCTTTTTATTAAAGTGCTTCAGTAGATATATAGTGTTATGAACAATCAACACAAACTTTACTGAAACATTCACAAATAAAAATCTTCTACTTTATAAATCACTGAAATAATGTTCTTCCATGTTGTAACAGTAATCATCATTGATTGATTACTCTGAATTTATTCCTAACCACACACATGTATTCTCAAATTGGGAGATTCAAATCAATTACTGTAACATATGGAACTGGCTTTCAGTACCTGAATGCTAATCCCAGCAAGTCAGTAAACAATGATGTGATTTGAAACTAATCACATATCCTTGGTGCCTCAGTTTTCCCATCTGCACTGAGAATTAATCTTCCCTTAGAGACGATTTATTTAAAGACAGTATGAAATGTTAAAGTTTATTATACATCTATGCCTTAGAAAGCATTCATGTGCATATTTTTAAGAGTAACCTCTGTTCTTGATTAAATACTATATACTGTGTATTCAAAATAAATAGATTGATAATTGCTCTTTCCTTAAAAGTTGTCTTTTCACTTAAATCACATTAAAATCATAAAATAGAGTTCAATAATGATATACTCAGTAAATTTTAATTGCAATGAGGACTGCTGTGCTACTCAGGCAAAATTTACAGACTATTTTAAGTTTCATCCATTACATACTTAACATTCTTCATGATCTCACCAGAAAAAAACAAACAAAAAGAAATCCTGCTACTCTACAGCACAAGGAGGTAAAATCCAAGCTATGATCAGAGTTTTGGTTTAGTTTCTTTGGAAATTATTAGCAACTCTAACATGATTTCCAAGAGAGACTGTGGTTGACAAAGGGTGGAGTAAATAAGCTGATTTTGACGAGACCTCCTGGCACCATAAGAGAGGCCTGGTGCTATCACAAAAAAGATTCAGTAGTGTCCTTATTGCAGGGAGGGGGCATTTAAAGTAAAAAAGCTTGAAACTACAGATGCCATAACTTTGAGGACAGAAGAGAAATAAGATGATCCTGACTGAATCAGAAACTTTCCTAAAAACTGTTTCAGTTGGGAAGCATGTGATTCTGCTGTAAGAGAGAGAAGTTTAAAGAGGTTGGTACATGAACCCTTACATTTTCAAAGAAATGTGTAATACTTTTAGGTAGAAACAGAATTGCTAAATATCCACAGGACACTTTGAAACTGCTAGCAGTAAAAAGCGGGGCCGGGGGACAAAATCACCAATCAAAATAGGAGAAAAAGAAAAATGGTAAGCTGTGATGCTCTTGGTGTTATTTCATTAAAAAATAAATTGATCATGAGCACTAATGGATGTGTCATCTCAATAAATAAAGCCTCCTATAGTTAACTTGTCATTTAAAAATGAACTGGGTGAAAAGGATAATTTTCTGCAATGTACTCAGTCATTTTAAGACTGAAGTGGTTTCAGAAACACATGAAACATCCTTGGAGGAGGCCTGACTGTTTCATATTGGTTTGTGGCAGATCACTCCATGCCGTACATAGACTACACAAAGAAATTTCACATTGAATATAGATCTCTTAAGGAATAAAGAAAAAACACTTTAAATGATATACTTTTCTCTAACATGCAGTATTTATGTAACAGTAAACCATCATCCTTCCCAGAGAAGATGCAGGTGCTCTAAAAATCATCTTAGGGCGAATTTTAGAAAGAGGTGTCAAAATGTTATTTTTTAAAATACGGACTTAATTTTAATGTTAGGTTTGCAAACCCTCTGGTAATCCAGGGTGAGCAAGAAGAAAATGTCCTATTTTATGACCTGCAGTTCCTATTACCTATGATGAATGCTATAAGTCAAATGCCATAACAAACTTATTCCTACTCTTGGGGCCAGTAGAGGCTAGCCTGGTTCTAGGCAAGACTAAAGGAGGGAGAGGTCCCACATAAGAGCCTGGCCAGGACTGATCCAGTAGGAGATTTCAAGGGCAGCTGGGCACCCAAGTGACCCCAGGGCAAGGAAATCAATTTTTTTTTTAATCACCCAGGATCCTAGCCTTCTACTATCTCCAGGCCTAACTGCCCCCAGAACAGTCCTGAACCACGCTGAGTGTCCTAAGGCTAAGCCAGCTCTACCCTGAACAAGCACTCCCAGGGCTGGAAACAAAGGCTGAGTGGGCAGGGTTGGCAGAGCACCGTTTATTGGAGCCAACCCCCACCTATCAGATGCTTGTTGACAAGAGCTCAGTCAGTGATTCTGGAGCAGCTCCTCCCAACAGATGGGCTGTGAAAACACCTCTCTCTCCAGCCAGAGCTCATAGGAATAGTGGAAATCCTCAGGCAGATCCAACCTCTGCCCCAGCACACTCTGCAAGCAGTTATCCACAGGTGAAAACTCAGAGTCCTGGGGTCTGTCATATCGGCGGCTGTTAAAAGCTTCAATGTTGGCCCTCAAGGTGCATTCTTCCGCTTGGAAGTCCCATGGCCTGGCATCGATGTCTGTGTTGGGAAGATTAGAAAGAAAAAGATGTATACAACTCAGGACACTCCTCATCTTAGCACAGAGCATGGTCTATGGGACACCAATAATGGAACAGCTCAGAGTTCCCTTTTTTGCAAAGAGCAATGTACAGTCAGTACATAACATGCTGCTGGTCAGGTTTAAAAAATACATGCCCATGTACATATGTTTATACATGTAGAGACTATTTTTGGAAGCATCTAGAAACTGGCTAACAGTGATAATCACTGAGAGGGAAATGAGGGCCCTGAGGGAAATAAACTTCTTTTTATTGTATTTCCTTTTCATTATTTCATTCTGTTACTAATTATATATATTCTCCCAAAATAGCAACTCAATTCCCTCTATTGAACTTTCCTTGGGAATGGAAGTTACCCATTTGAAAGAAATCACAGTTTTCAAGGAATGGTAAGAGGCAGGAAGGGGTACAAGGAGAATCAGCATGGACTAACTACTAAAGACTTTCCTGACTCCCTGGATCCACCTCCCCCCAACCCTGTGCATGATAAATCCATATGCAGCTTATGTTAATATTATGAGGTGAAGTCTTCCAAGAAAGTTAAAGCAGAAAACAATCTGCTTTGCTTCTGTTTACCCCATTTAGACGTTTATTTCAGGGCCAGAGGTATGTTTTTCCCAGATTTTTTAACGTCTCGCACTCAACAGGTGCAGCTTGGGTTTGGGCTCATGATGGCAGCAGTGACAGATTGCCATCTGCAAGATAAAACATGCCCATGTTTTAAAACCTAGAAGAACTTAGGGTTAGGCTTCCCTGGGTAAAGAGTCTGCCTGCAATGCAAGAGACCCGGGTTCAATCCCTGGGTTGGGAAGATCCCTTGGAGAAGGAAATGGCAACCCACTGCAGTATTCCTGCCTGCAGGATCCCCATGGACAGCGGAACCTGGCAGGCTACAGTCCATGGGGTCTCAAAGAGTCAGACATGACTGAGCGACTTCACTTTTACTTTCTTTCACCTCACAAGAACTTAAACAGTTAATTGTGCTTTAGGTCTTAGAGAAGTTGCATACTGGCTTATTATCTGCTAATCATATGGTTCCCTTAGTTCTCTGCACTCTATTTACAGCAGCATCCTCTATATTCAAAAGAAAGTGAAGTTGCTCAGTCGTGTCCGACTCTTTGCGACCCCATGGACTGTAGTCTACCAGGGTCCTCCATCCATGGAATTTTCCAGGCAAGAGTACTGGAGTGGGTTGCCATTTCCTTCTCCAGGGTATCTTCCCAACTCAGGGATCAAACCTGGGTCTCCCACAATGCAGGCAGACACTTTACCATCTAAGCCACCAGGGAAGCCCCATCCTCTATCTTCAGGCAGGTGACAAATCCCAGCAAAGACAAATCATTAGTCATCTAACCAATAACTCTTCAACACAATTATGCAAATGATGGCCAAATCCCACTACAGCTCTTCAAAATAAATTCTTCCAACTCTGGTAAGCCTATAATATCTTGGTAGGTCAATCAGAAATATAATGTCTCCTGATACAATATGTGATATGTGATACAATATGCAGTTCACTATAGTATAACACATTACCTAGACTGTACTATAGCTAAAAAGATTTAAGTTGAATTAATCAAACCTTTAGATCTACCTTTTAGCCTACAGATAATGCCAGAGATAGAGAAACAAGGTAAATGAAACCACAAAGAAGCAAGCAGACAAGTCCAGAAGGTGGATATTCTGTAGAAGAGCTGGTCTAGTTCTTCAGTTTTGTCAGTGTTATGGAAAAAAAAAAACAACCCTGCTAGATTCAAAACAAATAAATGGACATAACAATCAGATAAAACTTGTGGTCCTGGGCTAGATTATGACTTGGAAAAAAAAGGCTTTAAAGAACATTTTGGGACAACTGGGAAATTCTGAACATGGACTTGATTATTAGATAAAATGAACATATATTGATATGGAAAGAGATAATGTTAACTAAAAAGAGAAGATTATAAAATAGCATATACAATTTGCTTTCATTTAAATAAAACCTATACATATATGTAGAAGAAAAAGTCTGTAAGAATATATGATAAGATTTCTGTTTCAATCTTTGAGTGGTACAAATGTGGCATAAATATGATAATACAGTAAAGTGTTTGCTTCCTTGTTTTTTCTAACTGCTTTGTAATAATTAAAGGTTATTTTAATTTTATGGCTTCCCTGGTGGGTCAGACATGTAACGTAGGAGACCCACGTTCAATCCGTGGGTCAGGAAGATCCTCTGGAGAAGGAAATGGCAACTCACTCCAGTATTCTTGCCTGGAGAATTCCATGGATAGAGGAGCCTGGTGGGCTACAGTCCATGGGGTCACAAAGAATTTTTTAATCTTAAAAACCTCTCAGAGAAACCTGTCACTTAAAGGAACATTTTGAAAAGGGGTAATTATCCCTCAAGTGACTTGTTTTATAATAATGAATTACCATAGCTTACATGGAATAGGGTACATGGCAGTGCCTTATTACTGTTTGTTATAGCAGCACCTGACTACAGTCACATATTTTCTCATCTAAAATATGTTAACAGTTCATACCAAAAGAGTAGAGAGGTCTAATTAGCTTTGTTTAAACCCCGGGCCACTCCCAGAGGCCAAAAGCTCTGAGAATACTCACCATTCCCGTAAGCCCAGTCATCATTCATGCGGTGACGTACTTTCTGATAAATGGCTGACATGGTTTTCATGTTGCTTTTCCTCCACTGGCGCCCCAGGTACTTGGTCTGTATTTTCAGCAGCTTCAGCACATAAAGTTGCAGCATGGCCTGTTTGACCTTGAGGGCCCGCTTTAAGATTGGAGCAGATTTAAATACTACCAGCATCTGTCCATTTAAAGAGGGGTAAGGATGAAGAAGATAGATAAGGATCTAATGTTTCCTGGAATTTCCAACTCACAGATAAATTAAGCCAAACCTGGCTAACCTCAGACTACCGTGGGGAGCTTTGGGAAACCTATAGTCCAGGCTCCATTTAGACTTAGTCTTTAAGAAAAGAAAGGAAGCACTCCATTTACATTTCACAATTCAAAATATCTAATATGCAAAGTGTCAAAAAATTTTGTCAGCCACACATGCCATTTCTACAGTTACCAGTGTATGTTCTGGAGGTAATTGTATATATGTGTGCATTACTTTTATTAACAAAAATGATAGCAAATACATACCCTTTCACACTGTTCCATACCTTGATTTTTACTTAACAATATAACTTGAAAATTATTCCAAAGCAGTATAGAACTGTCTCATTCTTTTTAATGGTTGTATTTACATTCTACTGTAATGATGTACCATAAATTATTTAACCAGTTGGTATTAATGAACATTTATGTTGCTTCCAATCTTTGATGATTACAAATAATGCTGCAGGGAGTAATCTTAGACTTGTATCATGACTATAATGCGTGATTATAATCCAAAAAACAATACTAACTTCCTTACCAGAGCTGCCCTGAGGGAGGGTCCATATTCTGTTCCCCGAAAGAAATGGATTGGGAAATAATTATAAAATAAGTGCCTAGAATTAGGAGGCTCCAAGTCTTATGGAGCATTCAGTGTCTGTCTATAGAGCTCACAAAGCAGGAAGTCCATATTTATTAAAAATTTAAAAAATCCAGTTAGTGGACACCATGATCTGAAGTCCTACTCACCATGGTTCTCGAATGCTTCCATTTGGTCAGTTTATTGAGCAGCCTCAGGAGATTGATGCAGGAAAAGAGGTTTCTCCAGCAGAACTGGTTGTTGTCTCCAGCTTCCTGTAATAAGGCATGTCCATCATTATCTCATGGGGCTTTCCTGGTGGCTCAGATGGTAAAGAATCTGCCTGCAATGCAGGAGATCCAGGTTCACTCCCTGGGTCGGGAAGATCCCCTAGAGAAGGGAATGACAACCCACTCCAGTATTCTTGCCTGGAGAATTCATGGACAGAGGAGCCTGGCAGGCTACAGTTCATGGGGTTGTAAAGTCAAACACAACTGAGCAACTAAGACTGAGAGAGCATTATCTCAACCCTTCACAGATCATAGCCTTGTTGTGGCGAAGGGGCTTGCATAACTCAATGAAGCTATGAGCCATGCCCACGCAGGGCCACCCAAAACAAACGGGTCACAGTGGAGAGTTCTGACAAAACGTGGTCCAATGGAGAAGGGAATGGCAAGCCACTCCAGTATTCTTGTGGTGAGAATCCCATGAACAGTATGAAAAGGCAAAAAGATATGAGACCTAGGAAGATGAGCCTCCCCAGGTTGGAAGGTGTCCAACATGTTAAGGGGAAGAGCAGAGGGCAATTACTAATAGCTCCAGAAAGAATGAAGCATCTGGGCCAACATAGAAACGACCCTTAGTTGTGGATGTGTCTGGTGGCGAAAGTAAAGTCTGATGCTGTAAAGAACAATATTGCATTAGGAACCTGGAATGTTAGGTCCATGAATCAAGGTAAATTGCATATGGTCAAGCAGGAGACGGTGAGAGTGAACATCAACATTATAGGAATCAGTGAACTAAAATGGACAGGAATGGATGAATTTAATTTGGATGACCATTACATCTACTACTGTGGGCAAGAATCCCTTAAAAGAAATAGAGTAGTCCTCATAGTCAACAAAAGAGTCCAAAATGCAGTACTTGGGTGCAATCTCAAAAATGACAGAATGATCTTGGTTCGTTTCCAAGGTAAACCATTCAACATCACAGTAATCTAAGTCTATGCCACAACTACTAATGCTGAAGAAGCTGAAGTTGAATGGTTCTGTGAAGACCTACAAGACCTTCTAGAACTAATACCAAAAAAAAGATGTCCTTTTCATCATAGGGGATTGCAATGCAAAAGTAGGAAGTCAAGCAGTATCTGGAGTAATAGGCAAGCTTTTGGCCTTGGAGTACAAAATGAAGCAGAGCAAAGGCTAAAACAGTTTTGTCAAGAGACACACTGGCCATAGCAAATATCCTCTTCCAACAACACAAGAGACGACTCTACACATGGACATCACCAGATGGTCAACACAGAAATCAGATTGATTATATTCTTCAAAGCTGAAGATGGAGAAGCTCTATACAGTAAGCAAAAACAAGACCTTGAGCTGACTGTGGCTCAGATCATCAGCTCCTTACTGCAAAATTCAGGCTTAAATTGAAGAAAGTAGGGAAAAACCAATGGGCCATTCAGGTATGATCTAAATCAAATCCCTTGTGATTATACAGTAGAGGTGATGAATAGATTTAGGGGTTGGATCTGGTAGAAAAAGTGCCTGAAGAACTATGGAGAGAGGTTCTTAACATTGTACAGGAGGCAGTGACCAAAACTATCCCAAAGAAAAAGAAATTCAAGAAGGCAAAGTGGTTGTCTGAGGGGGCTTTACAAATAGCTGAAGAAAGAAGAGAAGTGAAAAGCAAAGGAGAAAGGGAAAGATATACCTATCTGAATGCAGAGTTCCAGAGATTAGCAAGGAGAGATAAGAAGACCTTCTTAAATGAATAATGCAAAGACCTAGAGGAAAACAACAGAATGGGAAAGACTAGCGAGCTCTTCAGGAAAACTTGAGCTATCGAGGGAACATTTCATGCAAGGATGAGCACGATAAAAGGAAATAAATGGTAAGGACCTAAGAGAAGCAAAAGGAATTAAGAAGAGGTGGTCAAAAAACACAGAGGAACTACACAAAAAAGGTCTTAATTACCTGGATAACCACAATGGTGTGCCTAGAGCCAGACATCCTGGAGCCTAAAGTCAAGTGGGCCTTAGGAAGCATTAATACGAACAAAGTAAGTGGAGGTGATAGAATTCCACCTGAGTTATTTCAAATCCTAAAGATGATGCCTTGTCATGTTCGTGACATTGTACAGGAGACAGGGATCAAGACCATCCCCAGTCTGGGGAGGCCTTACAAATAGCTGTGAAAAGAAGAGAAGTGAAAAGCAAAGGAGAAAAGGAAAGATATAAGCATCTGAATGCAGAGTTCCAAAGAATAGCAAGAAGAGATAAGAAAGCCTTCCTCAGCGATCAATGCAAAGAAATAGAGGAAAACAACAGAATGGGAAAGACTAGAGATCTCTTCAAAAAAATTAGAGATACCAAAGGAACATTTCATGCAAAGATGGGCTCGATAAAGGACAGAAATGGTATGGACCTAACAGAAGCAGAAGATATTAAGAAGAGGTGGCAAGAATATACAGAAGAACTGTACAAAAAAGATCTTCACGACCCAGATAATCATGATGGTGTGATCACTCATCTAGAGCCAGATATCCTGGAATGTGAAGTCAAGTGGGCCTTAGAAAGCATCACTACGAACAAAGCTAGTGGAGGTGATGGAATTCCAGTGGAGCTATTTCACATCCTGAAAGATGATGCTGTGAAAGTGCTGCACTCAATATGCCAGCAAATTTGGAAAACTCAGCAGTGGCCACAGGACTGGAAAAGGTCAGTTTTCATTCTAAGCTCAAAGAAAGGCAATGCCAAAGAATGCTCCAACTACCGCACAATTGCACTCATCTCACACACTAGTAAAGTAATGCTCAAAATTCTCCAAGCCAGGCTTCAGCAATACGTGAACCATGAACTTCCAGATGTTCAAGCTGGTTTTAGCAAAGGCAGAGGAACCAGAGACCAAATTGCCAACATCCGCTGGATCATGGAAAAAGCAAGAGAGTTCCAGAAAAACATCTATTTCTGCTTTATTGACTATGCCAAAACCTTTGACTGTGTGGATCACTACAAACTGTGGAAAATTATGAAAGAGATGGGAATACCAGACCACCTGACCTGCTGCTTGAGAAATTTGTATGCAGGTCAGGAAGCAACAGTTAGAACTGGACATGGAACAACAGACTGGTTCCAAATAGGAAAAGGAGTATGTCAAGGCTGTATATTGTCACCCTGCTTACTTAACTTATATGCACAGTACATCATGAGAAACTCTGGGCTGGAAGAAACACAAGCTGGAATCAAGACTGCCAGGAGAAATATCAATAACCTCAGATATGCAGATGACACCACCCTTATGGCAGAAAGTGAAGAGGAACTAAAAAGCCTCTTGATGAAGGTGAAAGAGGAGAGTGAAAATGTTGGCTTAAAACTCAACATTCAGAAAACAAAGATCATGGCATCTGGTCCCATTACTTCATGGGAAATAGATGGGGAAACAGTGGAAACAGTGGTTGACTTTATTTTTTTTGGTTCCAAAATCACTGCAGAGGGTGACTGCAGCCATGAAATTAAAAGACTCTTACTCCTTGGAAGAAAAGTTATGACCAACCTAGATAGCATATTGAAAAGCAGAGACATTAATTTGCCAACAAAGGTCCGTCTAGTCAAGGCTATGGTTTTTCCAGTGGTCATGTATGGATGTGAGAGTTGGACTGTGAAGAAAGCTGAGCACCGAAGAATTGATACTTTTGAACTGTGGTGTTGGAGAAGACTCTTGAGAGTCCCTTGGACTGCAAGGAGATCCAACCAGTCCACTCTGAAGGAGATCAGCCCTGGGATTTCTTTGGAAGGAATGACGCTAAAGCTGAAACTCCAGTACTTTGGCCACCTCATGTGAAGAGTTGACTCATTGGAAAAGACTCTGATGCTGGGAGGGATTGGAGGCAGGAGGAGAAGGGGACGACAGAGGATGAGATGGCTGGATGGCATCACTGACTCGATGGATGTGAGTCTGAGTGAACTCCGGGAGTTGGTGATGGACAGGGAGGCCTGGCGTGCTGTGATTCATGGGGTCGCAAAGAGTCGGACACGACTGAGCGACTGAACTGAACTGAAAGATGATTCTGTTAAAGTGCTGCACTCAATATATCAGCAAATTTGGAAAATTCATCAATGGTCACAAGACTGGAAAAGGTCAGTTTTCATTCCAATCCTAAAGAAGGGCAATGCCAAAAAATGTTCAAACTATCATACAATTGCTTTCATTTTGAATGCCAGGAAGGTTATGCTAAAAATCTTTCAAGCTAGGCTTCAGCAGTATGTGAACTAGAACGTCTAGATGTACAAACTGGGTTTAGAAAAGGCAGAGATACCAAAGCTCAAATTGCCAACATCCACTACAACACAGAAAAAGCAAAGGAATTCCAGAAAAACATCTACTTCTGCTTCATTGACTATGCTAAATCCTTTGACTGTGTGGATCACAACAAATTGTGGAAAGTTCTTAAAAAGATGGGAATACAAACCACCTTACCTGTCTCCTGAGAAACCTGTATGAAGATCATGAAGGAACAGTTAGAACCATATATGGAACAACTGACTAGTTGAAAACCAGGAAAAGAGTATGACAAGGCTGCATATTGTCATCTCGTTTATTTAATTTATATGAACAGTACATCATGTGAAATGCTGGGCTGGATGAATCATAGGCTGGAATCAAGATTGCCAGGATGAATCACAGGCTGATATCATCAGATATGCAGATGATACCACTCTAACGGCAGAAAGTGAAGAGAAACTAAACAGCCTACAGCCTCTTGATGAGGGTGAAAGAGGAGGATGAAAAGCTGGCTTGAAACTCAACATTCAAAAAACTAAGATCATGGCATCCAGTCCCATCACTTCTTGTCAAATAGAAGAGGGAAAAGTGGAAACAGTGACAGACTTTATTTTCTTGGGCTCCAAAATCACTGCTGACAGTGACTGAGGCCATGAATTTGAAAGATGCTTGCTCCTTGGAAGAAAAGCTATGACAAACTTAGCATATTAAAGAAGCAGAGACATCACTTTGCCAACAAAGATCCATATAGTTAAAGCTAAGGTTTTTCCCATAGTCATGTACAGATGTGAGAACTGGACCATAAAGAAGGCTGAGTGCCAAAAAACTGATGCTATTGAATTGTAGTGCTAGAGAAGACTCTTGAGAGTTCATTGGATGGCAAGGAGATCAAACCAGTCAATCCTAAAGGAAATCAACCGTGAATATTCATTGGAAAGACTGATGTTGAAGCTGAAGCTCCAATACTTACTTTGGCCACCTGATATGAAGAATCAACTCACTGGAAAAGACTCTGATGCTGGGAAAGACTGAAGGAAAAAGAAGAGGGTGCAGAAGATGAGATGGTTGGATAGCATAACTGACTCAATGGACATGAATTTGAGCAAACTCTGGGAGACAGTGAAGAACAGGGAAGCCTGGTATCCATGGGGTTGCAAAGAGCTGAATAGGACTTAGTGACTGAACAACAACAATCATTATCTCAACACCTACAAGGCTTTCCTTCCCAGAGTCTGGAAGTCATGGTTGGTCAGTTCAAGTGAAGCCTTCCATATGAAATGCTACCTCCTTTCCGTCCCACTCCTCACATCCTCCCTTCTCCTCAAGGCATGCAGTATCCTTCCTCTGAAAACACACAGCTGGAAGACACAATCCTGGAAGACTGTACTGAGAGCAAGTACTGGTTAGAAAGATGATATATGAACATAGGAATATCACTTGAGCAAGATTTCTCATGTAGCTTTCTGCTTTAGGGTCAGAAAAGAGATGACAGAATTTTACCCCCATATACTTTGCATTTATGTAAGCTATATTGGTAATTGCCAAGAATTATTCTGGCAGATTTCAAACAGTATTGGATGGATCTGATATTCATTACAGTTAATTAAAAAAAAATCAACCTCTGCCCTCCTTTATCAAACCATATTGCAGTAAATTACTTAATTCTCTAGCATGGTTGGAAAAATGGCAGATGGTTAATTTGAACCAGGTGTTTCTCTTGACTGTTTCTTGATAGCTTGTGAGCACCAACCAGATGGATGTCAGATCAGAAACAGGTAATTACTCACAGCAACATCTTTCAGGGACAAAAATAAGAGTCTTTATGGATTCTGGGGCTCGTAAATATATATTGGTATGAGAAGCTACATGAATCAGTTAACACATATGGTGGTCAAACTAACACCTTGGAAGTTCCTCAAGTCTTCAGTGTGAGAGGAGAATGTAGAAGTGAGGAATGAGCAGAAGTCAACTGCTTTCTGGTGAGTGGGAGATTACCCCCCAACACACACAAATGAATTTGAAGCAAGCAAGGTAGACATATATCAACTCTGAGATGAACAGCCAACACCTGTAAGGATATTAGGCTCTCCTAAAAATAAATAATACTGAGGATCAAGAAGTTGCGGGGAAACTTTTCAGAAATATTGTTTAGAAATAATGTTCTCCCAGGATGTTCCCTGGTGGTCCAGTGGTTAGGACTTGACATGTTTACTACAGGGGCCCAGGTTCGATCTTGGGTCAGGGAGATCATGCAAGGGAGACCAAGATCATGCAAGCCACATGCGGCGGTCAAAATAACAATAACAGTTTCTTTCCTCTAGCAAATGTTTGATATTGTGTTTAGAACCGGTCCCATGAAAACCACCTGTTTTGTTCTAAAAGAAACTTCCGTGGGAGTTTCCACTCAGGTGCATTAGCTAATCTGGCTTGCCCAAAAAGCAGATCAGGTTTTATAGATGTTACATCTTGTGTGGCTAACAGAGGAGACAGACTTTTATATGTTTATTTTTTAAAATAAACAGTGAAACAAAAAAACATATGGGGGAAGTAAGTATATTTCCATTGTGAGCTTCCTTTATCCTGACTTCTAATATGCATAAAAGCCTTGCGTTCCTTAGGCCTGGTCTTGTAGAAGCAGCCCTGGAATAGACACCAGAACACCTGGGTCCTGGCTTTGACCCTGGCTGTATCATCTCAGGCAAGTAATTTCCCTGTTTCCTATAAGAGGTTGAACTAAGATAACCTTTAAGATCATTTTAGCTCTGACCATTCAGTAATTCTGTGGCTTACCTTCTCCAGTTGGCTTAAAAGTTAAAAAGCTTTGAGTGACAGAATGTTGACTGTGGCTGCCTTTTCCTGAGAGCTGAGTCTCAGGAGTCCTGCGAGCTGCGCTAGCTCCCTCTGAAGGCAGTCTCACCTGCCCAGGGCCTTGCTCTGCTTTCCTTCTAATGACGCTTCCCTGATGTCTGTAAGTAGGCCCACTTCTGGCATCATGGAGCGGGCATCGAAAGCACACATACTGGTCAGCGGCTCGCTCAGGCTTATCTGCTTTGTCAGAGCCTTGCCCAAGCCTTCTCCCTTCTTCCAACCCAACAAATTATCTTTTTTTCCAGAAAGCCTTTAGCTCTGTGAGTACCTATTTGGATTTGCCAGTCTGTCTGTCCTTTTTTTTTTTTTTTTTTAAAGCCCTGTTATTCTATTTATTTTCTGGCTGCACAGCGTGGCATGTGGGGTCTTATTTTCCTGACCAAGGATCGAACCCACACCCCCTGCAGTGTAAGGGCAGAGTCTTAACCACTGGACCACCAGGGAAATCTCTAGATTTGCTGGTCTTGAAGATTTTTTAATGTTCATTTAAGGCAGGTCACCTTTCTTTCTTTTTTTAAGAACTCAGCATATTAAGTAAGATGCAAACTTCTGTTGGGGGGGATATATTTTGTGAACAGCAGCACTTGGCTGGCTATATTCTCCTGTTCCTGGTACTTAACAGTATTCAAAGCAAGAGCTTAACTCACTTCCAGCCAGCTAAAATTAAAAAAAAGTATTTGCCCATGTTCCACTCTCACAAATAAATATTTGCATACACCTTTGGTCTGAAGATTCAGTTCAGCAATCACATCCTACCCTTTCAGAGCATTTCTAAGGCACAAGGGTTCTGTTCTCAAAGATCCATCCACAGCTGAGTGAGCCAAGCCAAACAAAAACCCAGGCTTACGCCAATTAAGTGGATAATTAACTCATGAGGAAAGGAAGAACAGAGTGTTTCTTCCTTTCGTACTGAGATCAGATTGGTAAGAATCTGAGCACTGAAAGAGACTGTTCTAGTCCAATTCTGTTATCCATAGAAGCAAAACCTGAGACCCAGAAAGAGGAAGGCGGTTTGGCTAAGGTCACATGGTAAGCGCCCAAACCAGGGCTTAAACCTAGATTTCCAGTACTCACCGAATTCTAACATTCTGTCTTTAGTTACTATTCATCTTCTGATCGCACTTAAGGAATTCCAGACATAATTACTAAAAGAAAATATGGTTTGACCTCATACTTTCTCAGAGTCTTTCAGACCTAATGGTAGAGAAGCTCTTTCTTATGTCCTACTGTAATTCTTACTTCAAACAAGCAAAACCAACAACAACAAAACAGTGAGGTTTCCTGCCTTAAAGGGGAGTGACTGAGCCTTTAAAGTAATGCTGCAAAGTGTTAAATATAATCTAACTCAAACCTTCTCAACAGGTTTTTTTTTTTTTCTCTTTTAAAAATATTTATGTATTTGGCTCTGCTGGGTCTAGTTACAGCACTCAGGATCTTTAGTTGCAGCATGTGGGATCTAGTTCCCTGACCAGGGATCAAACCCAGGCCCCCTGCATTGGGAGTCTTAGCCACTGGACCACCAGGGAAGATCCTTAACAGCTTATTAAAGTCCCGAAGTGATGACACTACTTTCAAATTGAAAACCAGCTCTTCATTGAGAAACTGAAATTGTTTATTTTTTTAAAGAGTAAAAAGTTTACTGAAAGGAAAAATACATGTGGAAAGGCTCATGGGTGAGCTTGGAGAAAGAGAGTTGCACCTTTGGGAAATTTAAATCCTTTATAAAGGGGCAGTTCTCTGTGTCTTTGTCTTCCCTCAGGCAAGAAATTGAAATTATTAATAGTAACTTATCTGTTTTATAATGAATCTAGAAGTCTATAGCCTAAGGAAAGCTGATGCTCATCTAATTCTAACCTCTCTTTCTTTTATAGATGAAACTCCTACAGCCTACAGGAAACTTGCTCAAGATCACTTAAAGCTGTAGTGGCAAAGCCCAGTCTGTCTGCCTTTTCTGTATTACAAACTCGGGTTTTTCATGCCATATCAATCCTGCAGTTATTTGGACCTATTTGCAAAAATATTTGCGAAGTTATAATACTTAGTGATTGAAAATTCATAATAATAGTCATTTCTTGGTAAATGATTCTTTTAATTTATTATGGTTCACATAACTGAAAATGAAATCCTATTATTAGCTTACATCTTCTTTTCCCACATTGTTTTAGAATAACTTTATCATATGAATTTCTGACAATTAAGTTCCTGCTAGATTAAGGACCTAGATCTAGGTATAATAAGAGTTATTATTCTTCAAAGTGATGTGAGGAGGTATGGAGCAAAAGAAAAGAAAATTTCAAAGTCATCTGGGAAGCTTTAGCAAACTATTTGTGCTTTGAGGAGGGATCTGGGAATGTGAGTTAAAAAAAAAACAAAAAAACACCTAGCACTCATTACAGAAAGGGTGACAACCAGGAAAATTGAAAAAAAAAAAAAAAAGCAAAAACAAAACAAACAAAAAAACAACCCACCATTTATCCATGGTCCTTCTTTTGTATAAATACCTCATGGAAAATGGATGTATACCTTATGATATGTTCACATTTGATCTAGAATAGAGAAACAATAATGCTAATTGCATTGTTGGTTTTAAATAGTGACAGTGAAGGTAAAAACAAAGACTTTTTTAAAGAGGTCATAAATCACTGGCTAAATAATGTCTAAAAGGAATGCTAGAGACCTTAATGCTGCTAAGTCACTTCAGTCGTGTCCAACTCTGTGCGACCCCATAGATGGCAGCCCACCAGGCTCCCCCGTCCCTGGGATTCTCCAGGCAAGAACACTGGAGTGGGTTGCCCTTTCCTTCTCCAATGCATGAAAGTGAAAAGTGAAAGTGAAGTCATTCAGTCGTGTCTGACCCTCAGCGACCCCATGGACTGCAGCCTTCCAGGCTCCTCTGTCCATGGGATTTTCCAGGCAAGAGTACTGGAGTGGGGTGCCATTGCCTTCTCCAGAGACCTTAATACCTGAACATAAATAAAAATGAAAACAATAACACAAAAATCTTCTGGAATATCTGTAAATATCTGGGTTAGAAACTAATACAGAAAAAGAGAAAATAATAGAGATAGATGAAAGGATCAAGCATATAAATTTAAGTGATATGAAGATATTTGTATAGATATTTCTGAATATAAATCAAACCCAAATTTGAGGAATTTCGTGATGAAGTACCTTTTAAGAATTAACTTAGGCCTTCCTTGGTGGTCCAGTGGTTAAGAAATTGCCTGCCAATGCAGGGGACACAGGTTTAATCCCTGGTCTGGAAAGATCCCACACGCCATGGGACAATTAAGCCCGTGCACCACAATTACTGAGCCTGTGCTCTAGAGCTTAGGAGTTGCAACTCCTGAGCCCAAGGTCTGGAGCCTGTGCTCTGCAACTAGACAAGCCACTGCAATGAGAAGCCTGCACACCACAACCAGAGAGTAGTTCCAACTCGCCGAAACTAAAGAAAGCCCCAACGCAGCCTAAAATAAATAATTTTTTTTTTCAAAAGAACTTAATTTCACTTGCTTGATCTAAAACGAAATGTCAAATATTTCTTTGCAAATGGCCAGGTCATGTACATTCTGACCCTCTGCTTTGGATAACACTTCACCACTCCACCTGTTTCTTTATGAGCAGAGGGTAAGACTGGGCAAAATACTAAGAAACTTCTAGCTCTGATACTCATTGACTTCAAAATATAATGTATGTTTATTTAGAAATTATAAATGTATTATTGTAATAACATGTTATAAAGTATACATAAAATTAAAAGGATATTAATAAATATAAAAGATCTAATATATTTCACTCCTAAAGCATCATGTTACATACCTATTTTTCATACCATTGCTCAAAACCACCACCCAGACGCTGAACATCCTACAATACTTGTTGAGGGAGGCCATACCCCCTGCCTTCGCTAGCAACCTCTTTCCAAAGATCACACCTAACTTCCATACAGTCATATGTACATCATCCTTCTCTTATATTTTGGATTTAATTTTAATTTTTTCCTAGTTTAGTGCATTGAATTTGAACATAGACTTTTGGAAATTTAGAAACTATAAGCCTTCCTGTGCCAGGGAGTGAGGAAACTGTTCATTACATAGGTAAAGATGGCCTATTGCAGAGCTAGATATTTTTACAAAATGAGAATTTAGAAATTAATGTGCCACTAACTTTGCCTTTATTTCATGCCCATTATATATGTAGTTTGGAGAAGGAAATGGCAACCCACTCCAGTGTTCTTGCCTGGAGAACCCCAGGGACGGCGGAGCTTGGTGGGCTGCCGTCTATGGGGTCACACAGTCGGACACAACTAAAGCGACTTAGCAGCAGCATATATGTAGTTAGAGTTCCAAAAGAGGTTGAACTCAGTTCAAACTCAGAAAACTGAAAAAATATGAATCAAGACTACCTTAGCCAAGTAACTCCACTTCTAGAAATCTATCTTAAGGAAGTAATCAGAGATAAGGTCAAAGATTCATGTGCAAGGATGTTCATTTTGGATTTATAGGAAGAACACTGTAATAAATGCCGAATAATAGTATGAAACAATCATTTTTAAAAAAAATTAAGTAGTGGAATATTATGTGCAGCTATGTGAATGGAAACATGTAAAGTCCTTATTTTCTTAAATATGTGTGTGTATGAGTGAATATATATATATATATATATATGAAAGTGAAAGTGAAGTCGCTCAGTCGTGTCCGACTCTTTGCAACCCTATGGACTGTAGCCTACCAGGCTTCTCAGTCCATGGGATTTTCCAGGCAAGAGTACTGGAGTGGGTTGCCATGTCCTTTTCCAGGGGATCTTCCCAACCCAGGGATTGAACCCGGGTCTCCCGCATTGTAGGCAGACGCTTTACCCTCTGATACATGGTTGCTGCTGCTGCTGCTAAGTCACTTCAGTCGTGTCGGACTCTGTGAGACCCCAGAGACGGCAGCCCACCAGGCTCCCCCGTCCCTGGGATTCTCCAGGCAAGAACACTGGAGTGGGTTGCCATTGCCTTCTCCAATGCATGAAAGTGAAAAGTGCAAGTGAAGTCGCTCAGTCGTGTCTGACCCTCAGCGACCCCATGGACTGCAGCCTTCCAGGCTCCTCTGTCCATGGGATTTTCCAGGCAAGAGTACTGGAATGGGGTGCCATTGCCTTCTCCAGATATTTGGTTAATTGCAACCAAATATTAACGTTGGTTATATACAAGTAGTTTGGGCTTCCCAGGCGGTGCTAGTGGTAAAGAACCCACCTGCCAATGCAGGAGATGTAAGCGACATGGGTTGGATCCCTGGGTCGGGAAAATTCCCTAGAGGAGGGCATGGCAATCCACTCCAGTATTCTTGCCTGGGGAATCCCATGGACAGAGGAGCCTGACCAGCTACAGTCCATAGGGTCGCAAAGAGTCGGACACGACTGGGCAAATGAGCATGCGCACAAGCATGCACAGATGCAAATAGTTTACTAAGGGTATTTTTATTTTCTTTCCCGTATTTTTCTGTATTTCCTCAATTTTCTTCAATATATATCGATTTTAAAGTCATGGGGAGGGGGGACTTGAAATGTTATTTAAAGAAAATACTATGTACTTAAAACGCCAGTATGCTGTGCTTACAATTAATTCACTGAGCCTGAAAAAAAGAGATAAATCTTACTCAATTAAACACTAGTCCTAAGGACAGAAGCCATTAGTGTAGACAAACAAACCACTGTATTGAGGATCTATGTGAAGTAAACTATCTAGTTAAGTCCATGACTGGGCTCAGGGAAGTACTTCTAAAAAATAAAAAAATAAAAAAATCTGTGGTTACCAAATGAAACCACCAGGTGCCACTGTAGCTTCACAGAAAGAATAAGAACACCTAGCATGAAATCTGTTTTTCATTATGAAAAGGTACATGCTTTCACGCCCTTTTAGATAACCACAGTCTTCTCAGAGGCATAACAATTATTTTAATAATTTTATGTTCATATCCCAAAAGGTTAATCGGAAGATATATAAAAGTATGCTGCTGCTCAAGTCGCTTCAGTCGTGCAGTCGTGCAACCCCACTGACGCAGCCTTCCCCGTCCCTGGGATTCTCCAGGCAAGAACACTGGAGTGGGTTGCCATTTCCTTCTCCAATGCATGAAAGTGAAAAGGGAAAGTAAAGTCGCTCAGTCGTGTCCAACTCTTAGCCACCCCATGGACTGCAGCCTACCAGGCTCCTCCATCCACGGGATTTTCCAGGCAAGAGTACTGGAGTGGGGTGCTATCGCCTTCTCCGATACAAAAGTATAGTTTCCATCAATCCCTAGTTATGGGATTGAGAAGACGACTGTGTTTTGAAATACCCTATTCACAGTAGAGCTTTAATGCTATCTGTGCACCACTGTTTCTGTTCGAAAGGGCTGTCCTCATTTCAGTCTGATTGGTGGGGCTGCATGTCTCCACCCTGGCTCCTTACTTTCAACTACTTTTAACTTCTCCACCTATAAAGCACCGATGACAACCTCATACAGTTGTTTTAAAGATTGAATAACATCATAAACAGGATTAGACAACTCATTACCTCTCTCTGCAGAGGTAAGAAGCTCCCAGCTTGCTTCTCTGCTGAGGCCATATCTAAAAAAGACAGGGAATCTCTGCTCTGGTGCTTAAAAAGGTGCTAGACTTGGTGTCTTAGGACATGGCTCTTTCTCTCATTCAAGGTCTGTCGGCTATGAGGAGTGGACCTGACAAGTCACTTCAACCCTCAGGTTTCTCATCTTTGAAATATGGGGTTGGGCCAAATGCTTCTCAGGTCCCCTCCAGTCACAAACCTTACAGTTCTGTAAAACCTGTCCACACAAGGTACAGGTACTTTTTGCACAATGAAGTTTTCTGATGTGACATTATGCAGGTATTAAAAGTTGGGGACAAGGGGTTGGGGCACACACAGGTGCCATCATTTGATCATTTATTAAGCTCCTTTCATGTACTGAACATGGTGCTAGACTCGGGACATAAAAGAAAGATGATACTATCTCTTCCTTCAAGGAGTTTTCAGTCAAATGGAAAAACATACAGATGAACAATTCCAGTGCAACAGGGTACGGGGATGGGCTTAGGCACACCGAAGGAGCTGCAGCAATAATACATGAGGAGGTAGATACTTGATTTCAACGTGCTGCCTATCAGTCAGTTTCAGGGGATTCAGAAGGACTGAGGGACTTTTCTGATTTGCCTGGAACTGCTTCTGGCATGAGAAACTTTCTGGGTCATCCTTCTGTGGCCATATTGAATTTTGCCTCAGAAAGACCCAGGCAAGTATTTTCTGAAGTACACACCCAGGGTTTATATAACCTTATGAAAATGAGACAAGCCTGTGACACAGAAGAAAGAAGACAATTAGGCTAGAGCAGCAGAGATGCACCTGCCATTCAGAACAGCTGTTTACACTCAGTTTCAGCCCCATTATCTTTCTAAATTCCCTCTCCTCCTCAGTGTTTTTCACTGACCCTTTTCTCTACAAAATGCTATGCTCAGCTTTTCCAAATCTTTCTCAACTGGGTCAGCAAATCTAAGCCCCTACTACCTCTGTGCTCTTGCCAATATGCTTTTATTCATCTAAGACTCCCAAAACAGGGCATGAGGGGGCTAGAAAAGAAAAGGAAGAGCAAATGCCAACCTCTGCCACATGGCAATTTCAAAGGCTACCAAATCCCCACTTGCTTACCAGGCTCTCTGTAGTAAGCTCCGGCAAATCCTGGATGGTACAGCATGGGTAATCCAGGACTGAGATGCTGCAAGATGCAGAGATAAGAACAGGCTTTAAGTAAATGGCAAAGGCAGCAAATGGCTACATCCGAAAGGGCAGGAGGTTATTTCTCTTCAGCTAGCCCCATCTATTTCCAGAATTGCTTAGTGACTTCAGCTGAAACTGAGGGTTCTGGTGCCAGGCACCTACAGATCCAGTCTCCTCTCCTCATAGCCATGAGAAGGACTGACAGAGTTCTTTCAGAGGCAAGAGAAAGCAGAGAAAGCGCCTCGGTATAGCCACATTTCTCTTCTGTTCTTTAAAGAAATACATAAGCTTGTATGCATTTGTGTTTCTGTGTTTAAGTGTATATTTGTGTGTATATAATTGTGCGCCCAAAGATGTTGCCCAAACTCATCCCACTTTACACATAATTGACTGAAGGATTTTTGCAGAAACTAAGGCCTGTGGCTGGCGATTTGTTATGAAAGTGAAGTGAAACATCTCCAGTCAGTAACGTTAAGGTAACAAAAAGATGTATTAATATGTCTCTGGTCAGTAAGTTAATAACAACCTGTGAGAATGAAGACCTCTCCTGTGTCTTACCAGATGTTTCTGAAAGCCAGGACCTCTGGGGAAAAACCACAGAAGCCACTCCAAGAGGAAGCCTGAGACAGAGCAGCTTCCTGCAGCTGGGCCCATCTAGTAGCTCAAGGATGGTAACCGCATCTGCTCCCAAAAGAGACCCTGGCCGACCGCAAGGGAGCTGGAGGCTCTGCGGTGAGCCCAGGGAGACAGGCATGAGTCAGCAGGGGAAGGAACCACCGCATGATGACGGGGCACCAGCCACTCCAGCTAACAGCTCTTTCTTTCCTCCTCCCTTTTTCATGGGTACAATGCAGCATTTAGACTAGCTAATCTAATCTCTAATGCTCTTTCTGCTTCTGACATTCCATGAGGTTTGTCTTTAAAAAAAAAACAAACAAACTTTTTTGGCCAGGCTGAGGGGCATGTGGGATCTTAGTTCCCTGACCCAGGGATCAAACCTGTGCCCCCTGCAGTGGAAGTGTGGAGTCCTAACCACTGAACCACCAGGGAAGTTCCTTTTTTTTTTCTCCCATGAGGTTTTTTTTTTTTAATTTATTTATTTTAATTGAAGGCTAATTAGTTTACTCCCATGAGATTTTAAACACCAAACCACTCCAGTTAGAATAACTGGACATGGATAAACGATGTTGGCAAAGCATAGGATATAGACAGGAATATGGGGCTCCTTGGACCTCTTCTATATTTCAAAGTCAAAACTTCTATCCAAGCAAAAGGCAACAATTTATTTGACTAGAAATGTTGACCTTTGTCCAAGAAACCCCCAAAGATAACCTAAGGGAATCAGGGTAGGAGAGGAGAGGGCCGTGGATGTACCTACTAGGTTCTCCCAGGGTTGCCAGTTTCACACTGCTCTGTTAGGCTAAAGATTCCTGGCTGGCTCATCTACTTATCTACCCACTTTCTACTGACAAAGCCCCATGGCAAAGTAGGTACTGGCAACTGGGAAATAAGGGTGGGGAATCCAAGATGGATTTGTTTCAATCTCATTGTACTAAATTCTACCAAAGCCCAAATTCTACCTTAAGGGGGCATAAAGTTCCAAGTTCCTAGTATATCTAGATTGTAAGAGCTATGAGGAAACTGCAGTAGCAAGCTGAAGGCGCTCAAGTTCTTGAGATTATGCAACAGTAAAGCTCATAAGTAACACATAAGAGGAACCCTGTACCCAGGCTGACCTCAGCAAACAGTGCAGTTTGGTACTACCACTCTTCCAGCTCCAAATGGAACCCGAAGGACACCTATTGAATTGTCTGCCCCCTACTTCTAGGCCCACAGTGCGGGGGTACCAAGTTCCTGAACCCCACTCCTCAGCCACAGTTATTGATCCAAGGGTAGACCTCTAGTCCTGAGCATGTGGAACAGGGATCAAGAGCCAATTCAGTCTCTGAAGTGGTACAGGAGCATGTTTAGCTCAGGTAGGCATATTTTCACTAAGTGGCTTAGACATATTTCACTTAGTCGCTCAGTTGTGTCCAACTCTCTTGTGACCCCATGGACTATAGGTGGCTTGCCAGGCTCCTCTGTCCATGGGATTTTCCAGGCAAGAATACTAGAGTGGGTGGCCATTCCCTTCTCCAAGGCATCATCCCGACCCAGGCAGGGATTGAACCTGGGTCTCCTGCATTGCAGGCAAATTCTGATTTAGGAAGCAGACAAAGCTATTTGTCAGTGAGAGAGGAAAAGCTGGAGCGGAGGTGCAGAGGCCGAGTGGCCACAGATTGGAGGCACATGGCCCCCTGGGTTCCGTGTGCTACAGACTGACCTTGAGGCCCAGAGTTGCACCTCTGTCCGAGGTTTGATAAACCACCCATTTGCTCCTAACAAATCCCCGTTCTGTGTGAGCTGACACACACAGGTGCCTTCATGAAGCTGTGGCCCTTCCCCAGCCTCACAGACACTTTCAGTTTTCCCTGGTGAGCAACTAGCATGTCTTAAGTGCCATTTTTAAGGGGCAGAAGTCTCTTTGTAGTGAGGATAAACCCATTCTCTAGTGCTTCCTCCAAACAGGAAAAGTAAAGCACTCTCATGTATGTTTATCCTAACTAATGCTTATAAAAGTCTATGATAGAGTCAGAGTAGGTATTATTCTCACTTTAAAGATGAAGATACTGTGGCTCAGAGAAACACAGTGTCTTACACTTGAAATGACACAGCTAGAAAGTGGCAGATCCAGGTCAGGAATCCAGATCCTGTGACTTTGGGTTCTGTGTGTGTTTTAAGCTACACAGAAGTAGGCTGTCTCTCCAGGGTGGAGTTTCTGGCAGTGCTGACTGTGGGGCCAACATCTCCTAGCCCCTCTCTAGCCACCTCAAGTGTCACGTCAACCTTCTTCTATTTTAGGAACCTTGCCTCTGGTAAAGCACTTCTGGTCAACTTTACTGATTAACATGCTTCCGGTTTTTGTGTAAGCAGCAAACTGAGGAACAAGGACCTACTCTGTTAACCCTCCAAGTCCCCACTTGGCTGGAGCAAGCCATAGCAACTGTGTTTTAACCCTGCCTCTTCTGCTTACTTAAAGGGTCTCTCTGGTGTGCTATCCTTATAAGTCAATTAACCTTTCTGAATTTGTTTCCTAACTGAAGAAATGGGAATAAAACTTGTTGTGATATGTCTTAGCACTGATGAGGAGATTAAATGAAATAATGGATGTGAAAATACTGCAGTTTTTAAACTACAAATTGATCTATCGAAGTAAGGGTCTATTGTTTACCTTAAATTACAAATTCTGTATAACCCTTTACAAATTTAATTCAATTTATGATTTATACTAAAATCAGGGCTGGCCAGACAAGCCAGCTGCTTCACAAAATAACATTTTTGGATCCTTCTGAAAGGATCCACAGGGCTGAAATTTATCGGTGCAGCTTCTTTTGAGTTATGGCATTAGTTTTCAAAACTATTAAGTTACAAATATCTTTGTGAAGAGGCCAAAGCATACACCCCACCAGTAATACCTCAAGAAAACTAAATTTGACAGTGACAGCTCTAAGACAGAAAGGACCAGGGAGGATGGAAAGGCGGCTCAGAGACAAAATAATTTCTCAATCCCCAAACAGCCTTTTGAAATAAACCTGTCCAGAGTCCTTACCCGTTTTTGGCAGTGATGTAGGACAAGATATTTTGATTGAAGAACTTCAGGATCAAGGGGATGCAGTTGGCAAACACCAAATGTTGTGATACATATTCAAACTGAATTAAAAAATCATAGCAGAAAGGAAGCTTATTTTGGGGAGAACAGAAGGTCTATATGAAAAATAAAGAGGCAAGTACAATTCTGACACCCATTCCTAAGAATATCCACTGTCCACTTGTGTTAACAGTCTTCCTGTCTGGGACGTGGGGAGAGCCATCTTCAGCCAGCCTAGCCTACATAGAAGGGGACAGTCTGCAGTGTGTGTATGTTGCAAGCGCCTGACCAAAAGCACAAAATGTACACAAGCCAGAAAGAAAATCCCACTCCAGATAAACAGAAAGAATTGCTGTGAGATTTGTTCCTAAGCTCTACAGGAAAAGGAAGGCTCCCCAAGGGAGTTGCCTCCCATACCAAAGTTCTGGCTCACAGGGTTTCAACTGTGATGGATATGCCAGGAACAGGTGCAGCCCAGCAACTGTTGGCATCACTCAGTCAGGATGGATACGGTGCGTGGTAACCAAATGAACCACTGGAGTGTGGGCTCCAGGGTGGGTCTGGTTCACTGGACTAGCCCCTATACTTAGAATATCAGTATTTTAATGAATCAACAAGAGTCCTTCAGTCAACAGATAATGCACTAAGAATAAGTCCAAGATCTTTTTGGTGGGTTAAACAATAGAACATAGCGCTCCACTTTGCTCTCTTGAATTTGGATGGGGTTTGCTTCCAGGAAGACCTACTGGGGCAGTGTCATCTGGCTTTTGCCCATGATACACTGAAGAGCATCACACACAGTTTGTCTCCAGAATCTAAACTACTCTAAGTGTAGAAACTGGTTGAAAAAGCACAGAACTGCAGTGTTTTAAATCCCTTAGCTCTTAGTGATTCCTGATCACCAAAAAATAGCCATGGCAGCACACTCAGCTGCCCTCTCCCCAGGTGTGTGGTTAGAAGTGAGGAGTCAGCTTGTGTTGCCCAGTTCTCTCTTCTGCTCAAATATCTTCTCCCTGGCAGCTGAATCAGGGTATTTGGCAAAGCCTCAGGTGCAGGAGCCAATACAAACCTACTGTCAAGTGATGGGAAACATCTTTTAGTTTGAGACATGTCTGCAGCCTTGTCAGGACACACTGACATGTACTGGCAAGGCCCATCAGGCCACCCACCCATCTGGCTGTGGATCCACACACTGCCCACCAAGAGAAGCAGACAGAAGCACACACACGCAGATCTCTTTCTACTAGGACCACTATTTCTCACTCATCCCTCCCTATTCCTCCCAGCCCTGCTGCTGCTCTGCAAACATTGGTAGAAGAAGTGTGTGTCCTCGGGGTACCCTAACACACTACAAGATGTCTCTGAATGCACTAAAGTGGATACATATCCAGGTTGTACAGTTGAACCTGCCATGGACACAGACTCTGCAGGGCCTCCCTGCACTGAGCTCCTGCTGTTTTAGCAGCAAGCTCGGTTCTGACTTCTCAGGAGGAATGGGGCAGAGCCTCTGTGCAAGAATGAGAAGCTCCGCCTCCTCTCCATGTCTCAACACAGAGAACACTCACTCACTGCCCCCATCTTCTCCTATGTCTTGGCAACACCCACAGCACCAAGTCCAAACTCCGTGGCATGGCAAACATTGCTCTTATGTGGAAGCAGGTTCTTAACCTCTTTTAGCCTCAGTGGAATAAAATAAGACCCACCTCGCAGGGTTGAGAGAATTTAATGAGATCCCAGATGAACCGATCAGAGTGCCGGCCACAGTGTAAGTACTCACAAACCATGTGCTGGCACAGGTATTGCTGTCTGCTCCCCGCCGTCCTCTCCAGCTTCACGTTACCACCAGACCTCCCCGTCTCCCTCTACCCCATGCAGAACTCCAGAAACATTTGATTAGTTTCCAAAGGTACTTTGCCCTCTGCCCTCAGGAGTTTCACAAATCAGCTTTTCTGCTTTAAATGCTTCCTGCCATCATTCCCTGACAACTCCTGCACCCTGGCTAACAAGTTTTCTGTAGGACTCAGGTTAGGAGTCACAGCTTCTCCACCTCAGGCTGGATTAGGTGTTTTCATAGCAGCCAATGCTTACCTGTAACACAGCACTTATCACTCCATAATTGCCTGCTTTACATCTGTATCCTTTATAAAACTTCAAAGCCCTTACGAGCTAGAGGATGCCTTATATAGAATTCTATCTCAAATGTTAGAAGAGTGCTTCACATATAGAAAAGTATGCTTGACACTGCCCCCCTCCCCTTTTGGTGGCGTGCTTGAGTCCTGTGTTCCATTGCTTCAAAGCTGGCTGGGCATATTCCCAAGAAGCTAGGGATTCCTACCTACGACCCCTGGATAATGTTCAAAGGACACAGACGTTTGCAACTTTCTAGGACAATTCCCCACCTCATGCCCCAAGCTTGTGCAACATGTATCTGGATTCCGTAAGACACAGAACGATGCTCTGCTGGACTCCAAGGCCCTTGTGTTCTTCCTCTGGGCGGCAGGACCTGGAGGACACCTGAGGGGTGTGGAGAAGTGCTCTGAGCTGCTCACCTGGTAGATGTGGTTCAGTTTGAAGTGTTTGAGGAGCAGCAGGAGCAGGGCAGAGATGCTCTTTACAATGATCTCCTTGTGCCTGTTCACATCGATGCCCAGCTTCATGCTTTGGAGAACAGTGATGCTACAACGGGGAAAGGAAGAGTCAGTGCAGAAGGTGGCCTTAGAGAGAGGCCTACAAGGACCCAGGTGTTTGGGACACATACAGTACACACCAGTAAGCCAGAACCTGAGAAACCTGAGCTGTGCTAGGGAAACCTCCAGAGTTCCCACTTATGAGTCTGTCTGGAGGTTTGTCTCTCTCTCGCCTTTGGCAAGCTTGTCCCTTAGCAATGTCCACCCACATACACATGCAGCCAGTCACAGGCAATGATGTGGCCCTCCAGACCCTCAGTTCTGGGCTCGAGAGAGCACTTCAGTGGAAAGGGGCTACTGGTGGCAGAGAGGAGATCTCCTTGGAGACAATCCCTGTAAGTGTTAATGAGGTGAGGCAGGGATGAGAGAGACTGCAGACAAGAGAGTGAGTGTTCAGCAGCTGCCCCCACTGAAGCACTTACGGCATCTCCTCAGGCAGGACGTCTGCCAGGATATTGATAGAGTCTGTCTTAGCCTTGGAGGTGGGGGCTGCAGCCAGTAGAATCTTAAGCAGAGCAATCTGGGAAGCAGAAAACGAGGAAATCTACCCCATTCAACAAGGCTATCCTTTCACAACTCAACAGCTCCAAGAGAAGTGTTTGAAATCCTTGCTCCAAGTTCTTCACTCAATAACTAAAGCTCCCTACCTCCGGAAGGGCAAATTGGTGCCCAGTCCTGACGGGCCTGGGAGGCTAAGGAGCCTGAAGAGATGTGCTTACAGACTGTTCTGCGTCAAGACTGCTCTTTCCAAAGAGGATGAGAGAAGGAGCAGAGAGAGTGGGGGCAATGCCTAGAATTTAGGTGGGAGGGAAAGGCAAGATCTACCCCCCTCACCCTCTTCCTTCCTCTCCCTCAGACCATCAGCATTCTCCCCTGGCAGACTGAGGCCAATTAGGACACCAGAGGCCACCTTGGACCTCGGAGGGACTAAGGTGCTTACTCAGGAGAGGCCCCTGGTACATCCTGCATGGAGCCTTCCCCATTCCCCACCTCTCCCAACAAGGACTTGGAGGTAGAGACAAGTCTTCCTTCCTCTGGAGGCGCCCCAAGGGGAGATCAGAGTTCTGAAGTGTCAGAGAACACCGCCCGGTGGGTGAAGGCTCAGGAAGCAAACTCAAGTGACAGAGGGCTCAGCTTAAAAGGGCTCTCCGCCATCTCTTCCTCGCAGCTGAGAAGCTCTCACAGCCCGGACCCGGCCGTCTCCTTACCATGTACTGGGGGAGGCTATACAGCATGCCCTGGTAGAGGATTTCACATGGCGTCTCTGGTACCACCTCTTCCCCCTACAGCAAGAAAACACACAGTTTGCCCAGACCATTTTCCAATTGACCAAAATCTATCTTTCCTTGGCTGTAGAGGATAGCAGGACAAGAGCTGGGAGTCAGCTTCGTACCTGAGCTGCGTTGATGAGTCACTGCAGGACCTTGGGTCAGTTCCTTTCCCTCTCTGAGACCTAATCTCCTCTTTCAAGGATCAGAGAGCTGGTCTGGATGATCTCAGAGCGCTCTTCCAGCCCTGAGAACCTATGATTTTAGTTGTCCCGTTATCTGGAATCTATCCAGAGTTCTTTGTATATCGCTTTCCAGGTCAGAGTCAGAACTCCCACCAAGGATTTGGCTCATACTACTGCTTTGCTGTACATAATGGGCTTAACTCAGGCCACAGGTATGCCTGGGACACTGGAACTGACACCCCACACAGAGGCACTTCCTCTGGTGTCAATCTGAGGCCATCTGAAAGCTTGGGGAGGCTCTGAAGCCAGGGAGGCGAGGTGGATGACTGCACAGAAAGGGTTAATAAAGGCCTGCAGAAGCAGTGAGTGGGGAAGAGTTTAGGTGGACGCTACTTTCTTTCCTTCTCCATTACCCTCTACGACAGCCCTGCTTTCGGACCAGCCCCTTACGCACAACTCTGTCCTTGTGATGACCCGATTTAAGTCCTTTATCAGAGTGGGGAGACAGGGGCCTCTAGTGCTCAAGAGGCTACTCAGGCCACTGTCACCTTTGGCCAGTGCAGTCCGTCTTCCCCCCCGTCACCCTGTGACGTGACAAGGGTCACCACCATGAGACCCTGAGGTAGGGAGGGATAGCCAGACCCCTTCTATACCACACAACGCTGCTGCTGCTTAAATGTACACACTTAACATCCTGGTGACCCTGCATGTTTATATTCTGCTTTCTAAAAGGCCTATTTCATACATTCTCCCCTCTCTTCCAACCAACACCCTCAACCCACAGCCCCTCAACAGTTGCTGACCCTACTTCTCAGTTAACGGACAAAACAGAAGCAATCAGACAGGCACAGCCTCATCTTTTCAACACCAAATCTACCAGAGTCTCTACCTTCCCATGTGCCATGAAGGATGAACCGGGTACTCCTATCAAAGGCCATCTTCCACTGGTGCTCACGCACTTTTGTTTTGTTGAGTGCTTCGGTTCTGAAATTATCTTTCTCCTGGATCATCCCTCTTAGGACATAATCCTGCAGCTACCACCCCATTTCTACCTTCCTTTTCACAACAAAATTTCTGTGTGGTTTGTCTATGTTGACTAAGCCTACCTCCTTTCTTTACATTCCTTTTTCAATACACTCCAACTTGGCTTCCAGTCCCACCACTTCCCTTGAGATTGATCTTATCAAGGTCACCAGTCATTTCTATGTTGCCAAAGCCAATGGGTACCTCAAGTCTTATCAAGCTCCATTTGTCAGCAGCATTTGACACAGCTGATCACCTCCTTCTTCTTGAAAGGCTTTCTTTTCTTAGCTTCTGTGGCATCATACTCTCCTGGATTTCCTACCCTCTCACTGGGTGTTTTTCTTACTCCTCTTTCCTGGCTCCTTTCCTGGCTCATCCCATCCTCAACACACTGGTGTGCCCCAGTGCTTGGTGCTGGGTCCCATCCTCTTCTCTCTCTCCTTCCTCCTCAGGTTACCTCAGCAAGTTCCAAGCTTTTAACACTGTCCATGAGCAAACAGTTTCCAAATTTATTTCTCTTAGTCAGTCCTCTCTCCCAGAACTCTAGGTCTATATATCTAATTGCTTGGCTGCTGTACATGGGTAGACATCTAAAACTCAGTACAACCCAAATAGAACCGTTGATAAAACAGAACTCCTGGGAATTCCCTGGCAATCCAGCGGTTAGTACTCTTGTACTTTCACTGCTATGGGCCTGGGTTCAATCCCTGGATGGGGAACCAAGATCCCGAAACCTGTGCAGTGTTGAAAAAAAAAAGAAAAATAGGGGGAAACACATTTAAAAAAAAGAAAACAGAACTCCTCATCTTGACAAACTGTCGTTACTCTTTATTTTTTTGGCTGCACTGAGGCAACATGCAGAACTTCCCCAACTGGGATTGAACCTGTGCCCTCTGCAGTGGAAGCATAGAGTCTTAACCACTGGACCACCAGAGAAGTCCAAATTGTACTTATTCTTGATTGCCCCTTATGTCTCTGTATCCACATCCAACGGAACTGCAACTCTTGTCAACTATACCTCCAAAATATAACCCCAATTCATCCCCTTCTCCCTATCTCCACAATTTCTTGTTGTTCAGCCCTTAAGTCGCATCAGACTCTTGGCGACCCCAGGGATGCAGCATGCACCACAATTACTACCTTGGTCTACAACACCATCATCTCTCATCTTGATCATTTTTAGTTTCCAAAACTCCCTGCTTCAACTCTTTCCTTGTCAAGCCTTTACAAAGTAGCCAAAGATTTTTTAAAAAGATAAATCAGATCATGTCACTCCTGTTTAAAATTTCCGAAGGCTTCCCTTTGTCATGTCAATCAACTTCAAGCTCCCTATCTTTGCTTAAATGTCCTGTGTAAAGTGGCCCCAGACCACCTCTCTGACTCCGTCTCATACAACCCTCATTCCCGTGCTCCAGCCATAACAGTCTTCATTCACTACTTCTAACACTCAGCTTGCTCTCACCTTGTTAATAAGGCTGTTCTCTCTGCTTGGAATGCTTTTTGCCTTGATGTTCTTATGGCCAGCTCCTTCTTGCACCTCAGATCTTGGATAACTGTCACTTCTCAGAAGTCTACACACCCTGACTGCCCAAGCTAAAATAGTCTACTACATGGTATGTGATTCTATGTCAATTTTCTTAACTGTATCTGCTGCTGCTGCTGCTAAGTCACTTCAGTCGTGTCTGACTCTGTGCGACCCCATAGACGGCAGCCCACTAGGCTCACTGTCCCAGGGATTCTCCAGGCAAGAACACTGGAGTGGGTTGCCATTGCCTTCTCTGAAAATCTTTGTTTCTTAATTACTATTTGTTTTTCTCCAACTTTATTGTGCAAGTAGAGACCGTGCTTGCCTAGCATGCAGTAAGAGTCCCACAGCAAGCACACAAGCTCTCTGACAGCACTGCAGAGACTCCCCCCCGTGCAGGCTTTCCCTGGACTTACCAAAGACATGGGGCACTTCTCCAGCTCCTCCTCATTCTTGATTTGAACATCTGCGATGGAGACGTACTTGTGCTGGGAACACAAGATGTCAACAAGGGGCTGAGGGCCTTGATCACATGTGTACCAGCCTCTTGCTTAACCTCCCCAATGACGAAGAAGTGCCCTATTTATGGGTCTGTCACCTCAAATAAACCATGCACTCTTTGAAGGCAGGAGTCTTACTCACCTTTGCATCATGAACATCAGCAAAGTTCTTTAATACAGTATTTTTATTTATTTCATATTTCCACATTGGATGGGCAGCAAATACCTTAGCATCTACCTTCAACCAAAGTGCAAGGGGAAGAAAAGAACAAGCCCAGGCCTAGGACCACTGCTCTGAGAGCTCTGCTGCAGATGCCTGTATGTGTGTGCATGTGTGAACGGAGTGATGACGGCAAGGTGAGGCTGGGCTCAAGGTCTGTGCAGGGAATAGACTACTCTTACTCGTCCTCACACACTCTCTGGATACAAAGCAGACTGCTACTTGATCCTGGGCCTGCAGAAGCTACTGAGCCTCTAAGGAGCGAGAAGTGAGAGGAAAGGAAGTGATAAGTGGGAAGAGGGAGAGTAGGGTGGGAGGAGGGAAAAGCAATGAGAGAAGAAAGGATAACTTTTTATCCATCTAAATGTAGGACACTGAATAGGTAGGGAGAGACCTGATTTTTTTTATCTGTTTGGCCAAAACCCTTGCAGAGGAAATACAGAATAACAAGTTCAGAACATGTCTAGTGGAAGAGCCCTACCCAGGACCCAGGACCCTACTGGGGGTCATCCAACTTGTATTGATGGGTCCCTATATCTGAAGACTGACAGCCCAACCTGCTCACCTGCTTGAGGGTCTTCACACTCTCGTGGATGGGCCTGGGTAATCCAACCAAAGTATCTGTATCCCTGTGAACACAAGATACATAAAGATCAGAAGTACAGAGAACTACCGATACTCCTGGAGTCGCGTGGACCAGGCCACTTTCACCATCTGGTTGCCTGGATCTTTCTCTGCAAGTTATCAGGTCCCTCATTATTGCTTCAGGACACAAAAAGAACAATGGTACAGAGAAGAGTCTCTGTAACTTAGGATTTCTGTACAGTCTAGCGGGGACTCACTTTGTCTGGGAGTAGGTTCCTATTTAAAAGGGCATGTTGCCCAATAACACTTTTGACAGCAAAACAGCAGTAAGAATGGGTTCTGAGGTTTTGTAGTGACTAGTGGGGATTCACAAGGGTAGGGAGATGGGGAAAGACTGGATCTGTTCCCACCGTGTTGCTTCTTCACAGAATTCTCTAGGAAAGAGCCTGTAGGGACCATCTCATAACACTCTGATGATGAAATTGATTCCCATAGGGAAATGACTTGATCAACATCCTATACCTGGCTGAGAACATAAAAGTTCTAGGAAACTGGAAGGAAAAAACTAGATGGCAAGAACCCAAAGCAGTCACTGGGAGCTGCCCAAGGCTCTGGGTTGTATCACCATGATTAGGCAACATTTCTCATTCTAAGCCACCCACTCCTCTGACCCCTAAGAACCCCTCTATATAGCCAGTTCTGACCATCCAGTCACTTACTGCCCCAGAGTGAATCCGATGAACTTGTTCCTACTCATCTCCAAGAAGTGCTCAATGTCCTTCTGTCTGAGAGGATGGTGGACAGACAAATCCCAGAGAAGGGAAGAATAGCAAACCTTGAGAGAGAGAACCTTACTGGGCTCCCACCCCTCCAGATGGAAAACTAGAACAGGAAGGGAAGCCAATAAAGGGAACTCCCCACCCAGGAGTTCTAACTCACAGCCCAGCTTACTGAGCCTTGAGTACACAGACCACTCCACCCTCAGCCTCCAGTGACTGGAACCCCGAAGCCCGGGGTCCCTGGTGTTATCAAGCCTACCTGACCTTTGGGGCCCAGGGTAGGCCCTTGGGAAAGGCCACCCGTTCAGCAGAGAGGGGTGCCTGTGAGGGTGGAGGGGGTACTAGAGGGTCCTGCTCTAGCAGGTCTAACTCTCCATCCAAAGTGCGTTCTCCATCGCTGGCAGATTCCTCTTCCTCCTCTGTGGCTGGTTCCTCAGTCTTAAAGAGATCTCTTTCGTTGTAGATGTCCAAGCTGTCCTGCTTAGTAAGGAGTTGCTGGGGGGGAGGGGGGGGGCGAGGAGGGTGGGTAGAAGGAGAGAGGGAAGGTGTCCAGAAATCTCAGTCTGGTCATCCTTGTCTGAGACTACCCACTACCCCCAGGCCGCTGACTTCAGGGAACATGGAGTAAGAACCCACCCCTAGTGAGAACTTTCTCTTCCCATCTCAACCCTACTGTCCCACCAGGCCCAATTCCAGGACAGGCAGCTCTCTCAAGCAACCACACAAATGGCTGGGAGGCAGAGCAGAGATAATCCCAAAGTCACACTTAGGTTTCAGAAAGCACTGATGCTTTTTTTTTTTGCCTGCACTTTCCTTCCTAATTATGCTCCACTTAGGTGAACATTCAATTAATTTGCCTTCTGTGAGCATACACCAGCTGGCTGACTGAGGAAGAGGAGAATGGGAGCTTGCTGCTAGGCAGAGGGAATCGAGTTTGGAATTTTAAATCTTGTCACAGAAAGACAAAAAAGACTGGACAGAAATAGGCCAAAAAGTTAACAGTGACTGCTTCTGGTTGTTAAGATTGTGGGTGACTTTTTTTTCTCCCTTTTCACATTTTTATATTTGTTCTAAATTTTCTATAATGAGTAAGCATTACTTTGTAAAACAAAAAATAAGGTTAAAAAAATATCACACTGCAGATAATGTAGACTAGATTACTGAGTGTGACTGTCTGGACCCGTCAGCTGTAGTTGGTGAAGTCAAGTAGATCAGGCAGGCGGGTTCTTGGAAGCATGGTCAGGTCTCATTGCAAGTTGTACCCGTGACCTTTCTAGGGATGCAGACTATCTAGAACCCTACCTAACCAGTCATCTTTAAATGTAAGTCTCTGGCTGGCTCAGAGTAAAACTTCTTACTGAGAAGAAAATGATAAAGTGCCTCTACCAGGTACCTATGGCCAGGATTATACCCCAACTGTTGTTTGGCACACTAGGGAACTCCAGGCTGCTGCTGCTGCTAAGTCACTTCAGTCGTGTCCGACTCTGTGTGACCCCATAGACGGCAGCCCACCAGGCTCCCCTGTCCCTGGATTCACCAGGCAAGAACACTGGAGTGGGTTGCCATTTCCTTCTCCAGTGCGTGAAAGTGAAATGTGAACGTGAAGTCGCTCAGTCGTGTCCGACTCTTAGCGACCTCATGGACTGCAGCCCACCAGGCTCCTCTGTCCATGGGATTTTCCAGGCAAGAGTACTGGAGTGGGGTGCCATTGCCTTCTCCAGGCACTGAGGTCTAGGTCAATGATCCTTAGTAAGACGTGAATCTATGAAGTGATACCACAGTGTGACATACTGACAGCCAGGACCCCATCAGGGCTTGGGGACGGAAGCCAAAGTATAGTCTCCAAGATTTCAGGTTGGTCACAGGGCTGGTCAGGGGTAGGACAGCAGAGGCATTTGCTGCTCTTTCCTAATATATCCAGAGCTGCTTAGAATCTCGACTTTTGGCCAGCCAGTATCACAACACCACTGTCTGCTTTAGTCCATACCCTTCGAGAACCACGGCGGCCTCGCAGTTTGGAGGGTGGAGGTGCCAGCTGAGACTCCCCCAGGTCGAGGGTGTAGGAGGGCGGGGAGGCAGCCCGCATGCTCTTCACCACCTGGATACTGTCCTCTGCCAGTGGAGGCAGGCCCAGTTCTGCCCGCTTCTGTACTTTGAGAGCCTGCAGATGCTCAAATCCACCGAGGGTAAACTGAGATTTGAACAGGAAAGGGGCAGAGAAGAGAGGAAGGAAGTCAGAAAGCAAGGTCAGGGAAGTGTGGACGGAGAGAAGAGTCACAACCTCCAGTTCCCGAGACCCCCTCAATTAGGAATTAATACAATAGGAGAAGGCAAAAAGAATGTGGTGACTGGGCCCAGTCTCAGAGGTGGCTACTATCCCTTAGAGCTCAGGGGTCAGGATCAAGTATTATTTACTGACCCAGGGCTGGAAACATCCCCAGAAATTAGGAAAGGGACTACTGAAGGCCTCCACTGGGGGATAAAAAAAGGAAAATGTATCCCCTTTTAAGGAATACACCTAGATACTATACACCCCTAGAATTACTCAAGGCCTGCCCTGGAGGGTAGGTTGTTCAGCCAGTTCTGTGGGGTGGGAGCCAAAGAGGAGGAACTGGGTTGAATAATTAGTAACAAAACTGCAACCATATACTTTCAAGGACTTCGTTTTATGAAAGCAAATCCTCTGTCTGGACGGAGAGCAGGCACTAAACCCTATATTTTATAGCTAGAGAAACTGAGACACAGAGCATTGCCCAAGGTTCCTCAATATCAACAGAAGTCAGATCTCCCACCTCTCAGCCAGTGTTCTTTCCACAAAACATTAGCTCTATCAGGGAGAGGTGCAATAACACCCTACCTCGAAAAGTGGCATCTCCCATCAGTCCAATAGAAAAAGGTAACCTGCCCCGAAACAGAACCTCTGATTTCTCCAGGACAGCCCTATTGCCCCTCCACTGGCTAACAGCTGCCCTGTTATTCTGCCTAGCTCCAGCCTCCTGGAATCAGACCAGAAAAAACTGTGGTGTCAGAAGGCCCTGCCTGTCTGATGAGACGGGAGAGGGAGAGAATCAGCCACTCACCATGACTACTTTCCAGAGCAGAAGCAGGACCTTCTTTATGGGGAAGTGGGGAGCCAGGCCACTGCAGAACTTGGTGACCATAGAGAAAAGCAGAAGGGCAAAAGGCTCCTGATTATGCGTGGAGAAGCCTGGGAAGTATGGAGAGAGGCAAGTGAGAAAATGAAGATGAAGCTGCTGAAATCCAGTTCCTGTAACTCTGCTTCTGGACACATTGAGGAAAGCACTCACCTCCTTGCAAAGAATTTGGGGACTTGGTTCTTAGAAGGAGACTTAGAGAGCCCCTTTGGGGAATCCCTGCCCTCCCCCGCCAAGGGCAGGATAAGAGAGGTCGTGGAGGTAAAATGCTTGGGGGTGGATGTCAAACTAGAAGTTAACAGTAATAAAGATGCTTTCTGGCTGAGGAACTCAAACATTTTGTAGATCACAATTCACCTTCCCACATCAACAAATGTATTTTTAAAAATCTCAAAGGCCTTCATATCTCATCCCTGACTGAGGGCAACACCAACTTATATTTTCAAGGTAAAGCACCTCATTTTTTCATGTGGGATTTGTGATGGAAGGGGAGAGGGATGAATTCCCACTTATAGGAATAAAGAAAACCAAAATACAGAGAAGATATATGAGTGGGCCTAGCTCACAGACAGAGGGGCATTCAAGCCAGGCCGTCACACCTGCCACATAGAATCTCTGTCCTAAAAGAAGGGATGTTAATTCTTAAAAAGAAGAAGACAACAAAAGAAAACTTGTCTGTCCGTCTTGAGCAGATGCTATGCTTCCCGTCCGCCCTAGGCTCCTTGCGTGACACTTCTTACTCAATTCAGTGCGGAAGGTCTCCCGGGCTGTCCTCCACCCACAGGAGTCTGTCTCTCGCTCCAGGCGGATATTTTCCACCATTAGGTACAGGACACTCAGCAGCACCCTGAGGTTACAGAAGGGTCAGAAGAGGTTCCCATGGCAGTTTCCAATCTGTGGTCTGAGACCTCAGGCATGGTTTCTGTGGGGGTCCAGTCCAGCGGAATTAGGAACTTCTAGCGGTCTGGGAGCATCTGAAATCTGGGCAAAGGTTACCCATTGCTAATGATCCCCTGTTCCAATCCCGTGGGCAGCCCTACTCACCTGAGTTCTGTGCTGTCAGCAATGGAGATGGCTGGCTTCCGAAGAGCACTGCTACAGGCCTGGCTGTTACTGCCACAGGGACGAGGGAGAAAACAGGGACCCATTAGGCCTCTTTACTCCCTGTATTCCACTCTTACCACATGCACAAACATAAGTACCTGCCATTCCCTGTCCATGTAGCTAAAGAAATTGGTTTAAGGTAGAGAAGCCCATAGAATTCTTCCTGCTACCTCAGCAAATCCTTATCTACAGTGAAGACAAGAAAGGGTAGGGTCTATGATATTCACTTGTCTTAAAATCCTCACCGTGTCTAGCACTGTGCTAGACACAAAACGACGCTTGGTGAATAATAAACAGAATTAACCCCATCTAAAACATCTCAGTGATAGGGTGAGACAAATATGAAGTCTTAGTTGCTCAGTCATGTCTGACTCTTTGCGACCCAATGGACTGTAGCCCACCAGACTCCTCTGTCCATGAGATTTCCCAGGCAAGAATACTGGAGCGGGCCTATTTCCTTCTCCGGGGTCTTCCTGACCCAGGGATCTAACCTGGGTCTCCTGCATTGTAGGTGGATTTTTTTTTTTACTGTCTGAGCCACCAGGGAGTCAACATGAGGGGGTCACTAGAGTGGGAGCAGTAGATAAGGCCACCTTTGAAGCTATAACCATGGGGGAAAGAACTGGGCACAGCCATGGGAACTGGTCCCGTCCCTCTCTGTCATGTTCTCAGGGAGAACAGTTTTCTTCATGAATTCCGGAGGGAGGCTGAGCTGAGAAGGTGTCTGAATGAAAAAGCAACACAGGACAGGCCCCTGAAGCCCAGTACTGAAGCTGTACACGGGGCAGAAGCTGCTGATGAGCCCAAACTCAGGTAGGAGGACAGACTACCAGAGGGCAGGGCTGGTGGAGGGGAACTGTCAGTGGGCTCTGGACTGAAATGTGAAAAAAGAAGGCTCTTCTACAGTGACGGAACCCGCTGAGGACATGAGGCAACCTTCCAGGAAGTGGGTGGCCAGCCCTCCCCGAAGGCTTCTCACTCGATTTCCATGTGGAGTAGCTCCAGGAAGGCCGAGAAGGTCCCCATCTGATAGAGCAGGAAGCAGTTGTACCTGGACCAGTGGAGCACATCGACCTCTGAGTCACATTCCCCAAAAGTGCCTAAAGGACCAGACAGGGCCACAGAGGTTGAGGGGGAGGGCGTTCTCCCGGTTCTTTCCACCTTGCCCCATGATCTTGAGACTGTCTTCTAACACTCTACCCAACAATTAGGTGGACAAAGGTAGGGCAGGAGCCGCCCAGAACTTCCCAGAATGAGGCAGGGGAGAGGAGCAGCAGCCTGCAGGGTGAGGTCCAATGTGCTCACAGCTGGGCTGTCTTAAGTGAGTTCCCTGAGAAGGAAGTCCAGAGACAAGGATTCAGGTGCAAGTAGTTTATTTGGGAGTTGATCCCAGGAGTTATCAGTAGAGAAGTGGGGAAGTGACATAGGGAAGAGAAGGCAGCCAAGAACTCAATCCCAAGTGAGGAGAAGCTCTGGAGAACAGTATAAAACAAACAACTTGGAATCATCCCACCCAAGAGGGCTGAGGCAGTCGGGCTGTTCCCCCACTAACTCCTGGCATGTGCTGAGGAATGCACTGGATAAGGGGAGCACATGAGTCCCCCAGTACTTCTGTGGGCTGCATGGAAAGCCCTCGGGCAAACAGATGAAGGGCCTGGCAGCTGGAACGTGGCCAAGGCACCAGACCCAAGAGATAGGGCTGGGCACTGCCTTGTTTGCTACAGTTTTTCCTTCGTCAGATACCTTTCTTTCCTCTCCAGTTACGATTTTTTTTTACAGTTTTTTTTTTTTAAGCTTCTAAATAGTTGGTTCTGCCAACAGCCCTGTTATTTATGATCTCAGGGCTTTCTTTTACTACTTCAGCTAAGCCATCTCATTTCTCTTTCCAGCACCTGGCTCACAGGGGCCTTCTGGGAAGCTTTCATCAATTAATCTCACCAAGCTCTGATCATCTCAGTGACAAATCACTCACAGCATCCTCTCCTGCTGTTGTGTTGGCTTGGACCATGTAAACGCCAGTGAGAAACAATGTGTAAATTGGCGGCATCCCCCCTTGCATCCCGTCTCAGAGCCAGGCCACACCTGGAGAAAGCAAGCTCAGCTGGTGGTGGTGCACTGTCAGCTCTGACCACAATGACCTCTGCCCTCTCTATAAACGATGATAGCCCGGGTTAAGGAAAAAAAGAACGCTGTAAGAAATCCTGGCATGCCTGGAAAGATGAAGGTTGATTCCAAGGGATCCAGAGCAGGATCTACCACTATCTCCTCTTCACGTAAGTACAAGTCTACTCCTAGCACACGACACGATTGTCCTCGAGAGGCAGGGACCTGGCTTTCCCAGCATGACTTGCATCCTCCTAGCCCTGATAACACCATCTCTCTCCCCAGTCTCCACCCCTCTCAAGTTGGCAAAGGTGGCTGCTCACCTTGGGCCAGGTAGAGAACAGCTCGGGCCACCTTCAGTCTCCGTTCCCTACTGACCACCTCCAGCCGGTCTAGGAGTCCCATCACATAGGCCTTCTGGGCATCCTCCTCCAACTCCAGCCACTCCTCACCCTGCACTGGGGACAGAAGGCCATACAGATGCAGTGTCAGCTGTTGCCTCCCCTTCTTGGAAAGGCTTCTGAGAGTGTATGCCCCTCTGATGCTAGCCCCCTTCAACAAATTCTTCTCTTCAAAAGCTTTACTGAGCTGACAAAGAATAAGGAATGGAAAAAGATACCAAATGTTCTTGCCTGAACCCACTCTATAGCCTCGTCTTCCTCCACACCCCCTCTATCTTTCTGTCTTTCCTCAAGGACTTCCCTCTGTCTCCCTACATATCCAATTCCTATACATCGTTACAAGTTCAGTACAAAATCACCTCTTTTCCACTAATGCTCCAGCCAGAAGCTTTGCCCACGATACTTTTTACTTCTCTAATGACACTACTCATTTTCTTCTTGGCCTCAGCTAGTTTTATGACGTACACGTTTCCCCTCTGCTATCTAACTATAATTTCGTTGAAGATACTGTAAATTTACCTCTACCCCTGCCTCCTGCATCTCTGGCACAAATTGGATACTCACCATACATGTGCTGAGCTGAACACTGAACTGACACTGACCAAGTAAGGAAATGGAGGTCTGAGTGGGCCACAGTGTGGGCACATGAAATTATTACTCCTGATGGTGTCAGGAGTGAGGCAGAGTGGAGATGGGTTGAATGCTAAGGTCAAAGGCCAGGCTGGGCACAGGGTTACCAGGTAACAGGACAGCAGTCCAGCCCCACCTCCTCACCCCTTTGACATCAGGAAAGGCCCCAGCTCAGGCTTCTCTTGCTTCCACTCTGTGACTTCTCTACTTGATACAGAAAACCCATATGCAAGAAGGAATAGAGAAATTATATGGCTGTGGAGAGGAGGAAGAAGGATCACACTTTATTTTAGGCTTTTTCTAGATCAGCCTGGGATTTCACAGACAGAAAAAGCAGATCTCAATGAATAAGGATCTGGGATCACCTTGGGTCTTGAAATCCTCTTCAAAGCACCTCCTGTTAGTGGTAAATTCTGGGTTTTCGGTGTAGCTGTACAATTCTGTGGCAGGAAAGATAGGACAGAATTATAAACATTTAGCAGATCTTTACAGAAGGGGCCTGGGATGGAGACAGTGGCATGAAAGAGCTAAAGCTTCCAACACGTTCCTGTGTCCAATTCAATCCAGAGCCAACTTCCTCCTTTTCGGAGGTTAAAAATAGCCACTTGTGTCCCTGGGTGATTAAAGCATCAAACCTGTCCTCCTCCTGCCAGCTGGCTGCTACGGCAGAGAAGGCAGCCTTCGACATTTGCTGAGGGCCAGGAGGAGGGCTGGGACAGAGAAGGTTTAAAGTCATCATTCCTGTTTCTTAGGGCTGCATCCTTTTCTGCTTGTCAAGCTAGACTGGAACTATCTTGTCTCTAGGGAAAAAGTGGACAATACAACTCCTGAAATTTAGATGCCAGATCCTTGTGCTATTTGAGGAGCCAGGGTGAGGGCTGGAGAGGATGGAAATATTAGAGGGCTCTTTGGGGTTGGAGCCAGTTCATTCTCTCCCTGTGGAGTTTCCTTGAAAGGTATAGAAGTTTACATTCCTGCCCACGGCCACCTGGGCAGAAACAGCATCAAACCTCGTACAAGCAGCTTTGATTGTCAAAGGGCTGCCTGTGCCCAGGAAAATCTAGTGAAAATCTTTGCTGACAATAGCCTCTTAATACAAAATGCAGAGAGCTTTTGAGAAAAAAAGAAAAACACCCTTTCCCACCTCTACACGCTCACATCAGAATATTTCATCAGTACTCTTGTCTTACAGAGGATGAAGTAGTAGTCATTAAGTCAAGAGGTGCTTCCTCAAAACTCTGTTCCCTAAGATCCTGGCTGGAAATTTAACTAGGTCATAGATAATTCACAAAGCAAGATACATTCACTTATGTTCCAGCCAGCTGTCTTACTGGTCAAGAAATACCTTGTCTGGGAGCCAGGGCTTTTGCATTCTGAGTTCCAGAGTCCTAGAGTGACCAGAAGCAAATCTCAGCTCTGATTGTGAAATTCTTCAGTCATTAGTGAGTAGTGTAGATTTATATTTTTAAGTAGGGCACAAACCCACTCAAAAAAAGGGAGAAAGGCTCTTAGGTACTGACCTTTGCTTTTGTCTTATTTTTAAATTTTAGATCATGAACTTTCGTACACTACAGGTAAATATAGAATGCATAAGAGACACTGTGATTATCTTTTCAGATTAAACAAGTGTTAAAACTTGTCATATCTGTTTCAGACATCTAAAGCCCCTTCTTCCTCCCTGGTCTTATTTCCCTCTCTAGAGATAACCACTATGACGAAACTGGTGTGTATGCTTCACATGCCTATTTTTATACTTTTAGTATATGTGTACATGCCTGTCAACAACACATGACATTGTGCTGTTTTTAAAGCTTTTATCCAAGTGGTATCATATAGTATGAATTATTTTTACTTAGGAGTGTTTTTATTTTTCCTTAGGAGCATTTTTTATTAAGTTTTTCAAGATTTTACATGAAAAGCAGTGTGATGAACAGATCCCTTCATTTAACGGACATGGTTCTCAATCAAGTGTGCAAGCAGACGTCTAGAAACATCTTTAGACTTGTGTGTTTAAGCAGTTTTTTCCTCCTTGTTTCTAGTTGTTTACTCTCATAACAATGCTTTCTTTTTAAGTTAGAGGATAATTACTTTACAATATTGTGATGGTTTTTGCTATATATCAACAGGAATCAGCATTAGGTATTTAAGCAGTTTTTTGGATGCATGTATAAATTATTTTGTCACTGTTTCTTCTACCCCTCAACATATTTCTAATATTTATTGACACTGAAGCATACTAATACAGATCAATTATTTTAATGACTATACAGTAGTTAATATATTGATACACTACAGTTTACCCATTCCCCTAAGTTGTTTTCAGTTGTTCCCAATGATGACAATAAACATCCCTTTAAGTGTTTTCTTGGGCTCAAGAGTTTCTTTTAAAGTGTACCAGAGTTGTTGGGTCATAATATGTGTGAATTCAACTTTGCTAGATATGACCAAAACTGCTTTCCAATTTTATACTCTGTTCCTGCAAGCCAAGCAATGTATAAAATGTATAAAAAGTACTCACTTCTCTGCACCCTCACCATCCCCAGACTTTTAAATTTTGCATCTGATTATTATTATTTTTTTTTTTTTGCTGTGCCAAGTCTTAATTGCGGCATGTGGGATCCAGTTCCCTGACCAGGGAGCAAACCTGGGTCCCCTGCATTGGGAACTCGGAGTCTTAGTCACTGGACCACCAGGGAAGTCCCTGATGATTGCTGAATAATACCTCATCATTTTGCTTTTCCCTATTTCCTAACATAACTGAATATCTTTTCATGTATTTATTTGACCATATGGTTTTCTATTCTGTGAATTCCTATTCATATTCTTTGACCATTTATCTATTGTCTCTATTGGATTTCTCTCTCTCTCTGTGCATTCATATTCTGGATTCTAATCCTTTGATGCTGTTGGTTATTAAACTTAGCTCTCTATTTCTGTCACTCATCACAAAATTTGTTCCCTATTCTTATTCATAATAACTTTTTGAAAGTGTCTCTTTTTTCTGAAAAAGCATGTCTTAAAGTGTCACTTCCATGTGACAGAATATTTAACATTCACACCATTTCTACACAAAGCTTGTTTATTAATAACTGGCATTTATAGCATGTGTAACATGGAGGCCCTGAATGCAAGGAGATCACGTTTAGCTTAAGCTAAAAATCCAGGCAGAGAGAAGCAGCCCAGCATTGAAAGAAGAATGTGATCACTTCACTCCAGCTCAGAAACATCGAACCAGAACTCCACTATGATGGATACAGGTGACATGTCCAGCCTTGCTCAGCTGGCCAGTTGTCTATAGAGATTTTCTTTAGACATTGCTGAGACTTTAGTAAGAGGCAGGTATTAGACGAAGGGGACGACATAGAGGTAGAAAAGGACAAAGAGATGGAATGGGAAAGAAATGGAGAGGGTGGCAGAAAGAAGGGGGCACACAAAGACGGGGTGAACACAGGAAGACAAAGAAAGGAGAAATGTGGAGACAGTGGAGAGAAAACAGATTTGAAAGTGTACCAAAAGAAAATAAGGAAGGGTGAGCAGAGAAGAGTGACAGAATGAAGAATGGAGAATACCATACACAGCCAAGAAGCACTCACAGAAAGAAATGTGAAAGCAAACAAAGAGAGATTTACCACTGGAGGCTGGAGAGAAATGGGAATGTGGAGAACAGACTTTGTTCTACAGCCACTTGCTGAGAACAGACAAGCTGCCAGGGGACGTCACAGGCATCTTTGCTCTCCTCCTGGCCACCCCTCCACTCTACAGAGACCCATCTACCTCCTACCTGACAACTCTGCTGCGTGTCCATCTGCATCTCCATACTCAAATTCCAGGGTGGGGCAGTCCACAGAGCCCTGTAATGGAGAAATCTTTGTGGTAACTTGGGAACAGGGTTGACCAAAAGGAGCTTATACCCTCATTTCATCTTCTTCCTCTCTTGGAGGCCAAGGTTAGATCAAGAAGACAACTAGAAGAGCCCCATCTGGGCCTTTCAGCCAGGAAATACCCCCCACCCCCACCCCAAGCCAAAGCAAAAGCTCAGTGCAGGGTTGGGCTGAAGATTCCTATACAGAATCAGAAACTCTGGGCAAAGGCCCAGGATCATGAACAGATATGAAAGCTACAATCTGTGCCCATATCTGATCTACATAAACACAGAACTGAAGAACATCTAGCTGATCTCTAGAAAGACAAGACAGATGAAAACCATAGAGGTAAACTGGATTCTGACTTCAGCTCTCTGTCATTAACCCATTGTATGATTTTGAGATCATTCTCTGGATCACAGTTCCTCATCTATAAAAAGAGGTCCTTCGGCTCCAATATTCTGCAATTTTAGGATTGTCAAATAAGGTAGCATTTCTACTTCAAACTGTATTAAAGGCTAGATTGCCTATGACGTATGTATAAATCTATAATCCCATTTAAAAAGTATTTTTAATATAATCCTCCCTCCTAATCTCTTTAAACATTTCGGGGTATTGCCTACCAATATATTAACAGACATGAATTTTTAAAATGTTGAATCTCACGTCTTGTCACATACACTGTTATATATTATGTGATCTTGAACAAGTTACTTAAGCTCTTTGTACCTCAGTGTGGTATAAAAGATATCCTTGATCTTTGCCCCTTCACCCTACTCCCTGGTACAGAGCTCCTAAAACCTTTGGAATTTTTTGAGTGATGGGAGTGTCTATTATTCATCCCTGTCAACCACACTTGAGTTTATACTAATGAGGTGACTCACAGTGAGAGTTTCAAAAAAGGGGCTCCAAAGAGGGGAAAAGACTGGAGACTGAGTTTAATTAAGTGGCCAATGGCTTAACTAACCAGGCCTAGGTAACCAAACTTCATATAAAAACCCTGAAACAATGTGGTTTGGGCACACCACTGTGCTAGGAGGGTAATGCACCAGAGAGGGCATGAAAATTCCATACCAGTCCACCTCCACACCTTATCCTACGCCTCTCTTCATTACGTTCTTCCTGAGTTGTACCCTTTATAATAAAATTGTAGGCATAAACATAGCACTTTTCTGAGTTCTGTGAGTTTCTTTAGCAACCTGAGAGGGACAGTCATGGTGACCCCTGAAGTACTCTTGCCTGGAAAATCCCATAGACGGAGGAGCCTGGTAGGCTGCAGTCCATGGGGTCGTACAGAGTCAGACATGACTGAGCGACTGAACTGAACTGAACTGAAGGAGAAGTGCAGGTAGTTTGGGGATCCCACTGTGGGATCCCCATCTGACCCCTTAACTTGTGGGCTCTGTGCTAACTACAGTTACTGTCAAAACCGAATTGGTATCAGGCAATTGTTGGAAAATGACATTTAATTTTCTCATCTGTAAAACAAGGATAATTCATAGGGTCATTGTAAGAACTAAAATGAATTAATACAGGAAAAGCATTTAGCACACCAGCCAGCACTTGGTAGCACTATGTAGATGGCTACTCTACTTAGAATTTTACTTATTCTGCTTACAATTTTAATATTATAAAGGCATTTTTCTCATATTATTATAACTTTCCCTTTAAACAGCAAACTGAGGAGTTTCCTGATAGCCTAGTGGTTAGGATTCAGCACTTTCATTGTCCCCATCCAGGTTCAATTCCTGGTCAGGGAACTGAGATCCTGCAAGCCACGTGGCACGGCTAAAAATCAAAAAGAATTAATTAAAAATAAATAAATAAGCAGTTAAGTGGACAGATTTCTACTGGCTTACTTAATCAATCCTTTATTGTTGAACATTTGTTTTTATTTTTCTTTACATGTAACTGTAATACATGCATACATTTTTTCATATTTATGATCTTCTCTAAGGATAGATTCTTATAAAGGGAATTAATGCATTAAACCTTCTTAATATTTGTATGGTTCTTTGTACATGTCAAATTGTTTTCCAAAATCACTTTGTCAACTTACACTTCTGACAAGGCGATTTGTGTTTAAATCTGCTATAGCAAAAAGTTCCAAACTTCTGTATTACAGAGACCAATAAGAAAAAAAAAAAAGGTAGATGGTGGGGAATGACATAAATTTTTTGATGTTTTATTTTGCTAAGCAGAAACTTTAAAAAAATCTCTTAAAATACATATATGTATTTTTAAAAAAAGTTTAATACCCCAAAAATGGAAAGGTCAAAATATCAGCACGAGTCATTAAAAGCAGTGTTCTCAAGCTTTTTTGACTATAAGTCAAAGCAGAAGTAAATTTTACATCATGTCTCAACACACACAAAACTGGAACAAAAGTTTAACAAAATATTTACCACTACTATATGTGATACACTAGTATTTCCTATTTATCTATTTCTTAAAAAAAAAAAATTGGTCTCAACTCACAGGTTACTCCCTACAGTTTGAAAAAAACATTGTTTTAAATTACATGCATCTTTAAATTTAATGTATTGAATTACATTTTATGGAAAACTTACTTCAGTGTCTTGAATTTTCCTCATTTTTCTACAAACCAGTTAAACTTTGTCAAGGTCTTTGGGACCCAATTAAACCAAGGAATCTGGTTGTAAAAGGCCTGAAGTGAATCCTTTGGTTGGGTTAAGAATCTTTTTATGAAGCAAACAATCATTCTCTAGCTTCCTTTTAAGGTTAGGATATCTATACACTAAGCCACTGGGAAAGGGTAGGTCAACGGTGCCCCTATAAACACAGTGATGTACGAGGCTCTCTTGTGCCAACAGTAATTCTCTTCAGGTAATTCTTAAAGCTCTAGAGAGTAAAGAAAATCATCTCCCCCAGGACTGTCTTCCACAAGTATGCAAAAGGAGGGAAGGAAGGAGAAGCAGATGGTCATCTTTCTGAGAGTCAAGCAGAACGTGGTCTCCCGGTTTTGCGGCGACAGGGGATACACTGACAGGTAAGCGCGGCTCTCCTGCTGCAGCGGGAGGTGAAGGAAAGCTCATATTTCCGGCCAGCCTTTGGGGAGGCAATGAGCTAGGATGGAGAGGATCACTAGTTATTGACCACCACATGAAAAGTGCACCTGCAGACAATCAGGAGGCAAACAGCCGTACAGGTGGAAAGCTGAGGCTCTGGAAACTGAACACCCCGGCAAGAGTAAAGTACTATCAGAGCCTTTTCCAGAAGGAAGACTTGATAAGTAGGGAAGGGCCTCCTGGTTCAAGAGGAGTTTTAATTCACCATAGAACATATCATTCTGAAATTGTTTTACTCACTCCCACATTGTCTGTCTCTCTGCCTCCACAAGAAATGTTAGCTCCACAGGGCAAAGACCTTGTCTTGTATACTGCTGTACCCCTAGCACCTAAAATGGTGCTGGGCATATAGAGAGGACTCAATAATTGTTGAATTAATAAAAGACTCACCTCCCCATGCCTTGCCTCACCTCACCTCCAAAAAGCCATTTGAACAAGAACAAGGTCTCTGTAGGGGAAGGAGGCACAGGGTGCCCTAAAGACCAGATTCATACTGAGGCAGGAAGGGAGACCACACGATGCATAAAACCTTGATCTAGTATGGCAGGATGGCTGAGCTCTGCCTCTGAAAGGTGGTGTGACTTCGGGCCAGTCTTTCTACCAATTCCACTTCTCTCTTCTAAAAAATGGATGCTTGTCAGTATCGAAATAGAAAGCATTTGTGAAATCCCGTTGGAACTGAAATATAATTCAAATGGTAAACCGTGGACTGGGATGCCTAAAACCAGGCTTCTAGTACCAGTTCTGTCCCTTGATGATGAAAACATAGTACTAAGGGCTACTATGTGCTAACCAACTACATGCACTGTGCCTGCACTAAAACATTTCACATCCATTTATCTCATTTTGACTTTATCACAACCTTCTGAGGTAAGTAGTAGTAACCTCATTTTACAGAAGAGGAAACTGGAGCTCAGAGGTTGGCAATTTGACAGAAGTCAAATGGAGAGTAGATGGCAGGGCTGGGATTCAAAACCTCAAAAACCTGGTCTGACTGACCCCAAAGCCTGGTACTCCTGGCCACTGTGCCGTATGTATGATCTTGGGCAGGCTACTACTGTCTCCCACTTCTGTAAAAGCCAGGGCTGAAACCAGGCCTGGGTCTGGTTTCTACAGACCCTTTCACGTCTGACATCTTGTAGTCTGTTTCGATTCCCGGCTCAGATCCAGTTCTACTCTTGGCTACTTGATGAAGGGGGTTGGAGAGGTGATGTTAATTCACTCCTTTCATCCTCCTAGTTAGGATTTAAGAACAGAGAACATTTACACCCCTATCTGTGGGTCTGTATCCTGGGGTAGGTCCACTCACTCGCTCTGGAACTGGCCCGCCTGACTCCTGTCTCATTATAACCCTTACGAGGGAGGGGTACTGATCCCATGGAAAGCGCTCCCTCCAGGGCCAGCCAGCACACGGGGGTAACTGGAAGGGCCGAAGTCCCGCGGCTCCTCTGATCCGCGTGGAGAGTCTCGGAGTGGGAGGGTGGCGGCCCCCCCCCACCACACCAGCCCCTCTTCACTGCGGCGGGGATCGGGCCTCCCACCCCTCAGGCCAATCCCTTCACCACCCCGCGCCTGTTCCCTCTGCTGTAAACCAGCTTGACGAATTCCCACTTAACGGGGCTACAGCGATGAAGCGAGATAAATAATTGAAAGTATCTGGGACACTAGATATCACGCTCTATCTTCGCGCCCCCAAAGGGGAGGCTAGAGGGCCGGGAAGCCCCCGACCCTCACCAGGAGACGGGCGGAGAGGGTCAGGGGCTGCAAAGCCGGGAATTCAGGCTGCGGTTGGCCCCGCAGGTGCCCGCTTTGCGGAGCGGCTCAGGGCGCGCCGGGGGACGCGGCCGAAGCACCTCAGCCACCGCTTCCCGCCCCGGGTGTCTCCCGGCCCTAACTGAAAGCCCTCCGGGCTCCTCACCTCCGACTCCCGCCGTTGGCTTCTGAATGCTTCCCGGCCCTTAGGTGCCGCCGGCTTCCCTTTCCCGCCGCCGTTGCCGTTGCCATTGGTTGGCGGGCTTCCAGCCCCCGGCGCCGCGGGGTCCTCCATGCCGCTCCGGTCTACAGCCCCCCTTTGCCTCTCTGCGCTCCCTGCCCCGGGCGACCCCGCCGCCGCCACCGCCGCCGCGCGCTGGGAGCCCGGCCCCGCCCCCTCCACAACGATTGGCTGCGACCGTCATCCGCAGCCCCGCCCCACAGCGCGATTGGCTGTTACACCTAGCCCAGCGGGACTTGGAGGTGGTGGGGGGCTCATTCAAGGGATTTTTCTCCCTCTCACCTTTTTTCCTCAGTCCTGCGGCGTTACTGGTAAGCCTGACACTCCTGGGTCTGTTCCCAGCTCCACCTCCCAAATTCTCGGCCTTGAGCTTTAGCAGGTTAGCTCTACTTCTCACTTGGTGTTCCTCAGCCCCCACCCCCTCCCAAATAGAGATTTTTTCGGGGAGCCCTAGTCTCCGCTTCCTGCTCCACTGCAGTGTCAGTTTCCCCAGTATAACAGACATCTGTCCCCCAAATCCTGGTTCCTAAATACGTCCCAAATCCCGCTTCAGTCTAAGGGGAGGGATGGCACCAATGGTTAGTCAAGGATACTGCAGGAAACCAGGGACTCTCTTTCAGGCAAACTCATTCCACTTGGAGTGAGGACTTGACTGGGAGACTGGAGGTTGAGGGATGGGGTGGGGCGTTTTCACTTTACAGAAATTTCTGGTGCCTTACCGAGTTGTTCCTGGCCATCTGCCTTTCTCAGCTGAAGAGGGGTATCTTTCTCCTGGTGTGAGCTAGGGAGTAAATGTTGATTGGAGAGCAAGCCCCTACCCCAACCTGTTCCCCAGTCCTTTCCTTCATTCTAGGATCCTTCCTAAGGGCTGTTACCTGGGGCAGATGAGGCTGTGTGGTTTGCCCACTCTAGAATTTACCTAAAAAGCATCTTATTGTAAATATGTATACAATCTGGGATGGTGATAGAAGCTCCAAATGAGCAGTCAGAGGGGAATGGGTGGAATTGGGGGAGGGGGGTTGTTGAACTGCCACTATGTTCCAGACATCGCACTTGACTCTTCACAGATCTACCATATCTCTCTGACAGGTTTTCATTAATCCAATACTACTGATAAAGAAACAAGGACTCTCAGAGACTAATTACTCCTCGCTTGCAACTCGCAAGCTCAGCTGTGAACTGAGCTTGTAAAGAATCCACCTGAAATGCAGGAGACCCTGGTTCAATCCCTGGGTCAGGAAGATCCCATGGAAAAGGGATAGGCTGCCCACTCCAGTATTCTCAGGCTTCCTTAGTGGCTCAGATGGTAAAGAATCCACCTGTAATGCAGGAGACCTGGGTTTGATCCTTGGGTTGGGAAGATGCCCTGGAGGAGGGCATGGCAACCCACTCCAGTATTCTTGCCTGGAGAATCCCATGGACAGAGGAGCCTGGTGGGCTACAGTCCATGGGGTCACAAGGAGTTGGACACAAATGAGAGATTAAGCACAATGCAGTTCCAAAGGTATCATATTCTATCTTGTTTCAGTGTCTCTCACTGGAGGAAACTCTGCTCTTCTCTTGGCTAACTTCTTGCTTAAAAATTCTATTTAGTCATCACCTCCTCTTCCAGAGAGTCTATCTTTTGACCCTCAACCCACTCAGGCTGTGCTAGTGTCAGTCAAGTCTGGCTGGATCCACAATCTTCATATTTTCTACTATATCCCCAAAGTAAGGGGCCAAAAGGAATTATCCCCCTTCTTGGATCATTTCTCTCCTTCACACTTTCTTCTGCTAATTAGTAAGTGACAGATCCAGGCAGAGTTGAGAGAGAGCACTCCTTGGAGCTTTCTGAGTTCCTTTCTCTCCCTGGTCTCCAATATCTCCTTACTCTTCCCACTCATAATTTTCCTTTCCTCTCCCCACCTCCCACCCACCTCAACCTGGATATAAGCTCTTTGAGAGTAGCTTTTGTTCATCTGTGTTTGCTTGTTTCTGTTTAACACAGGCTTTCCTCTGTACTGCCGACTGAACAATGTCTTGTTGTGGGGGGCTGTCCTGTGCATTGTAGAACGCTTAGCACAATCCCTGGCCTCTCTTCACAAGATGCCAGCAGGACCCTCCCCCTACTTGTGACAACCAAAAATGTCTCCAGATACTGCAAGATGTCCCCTGAGGGGCAAAATCTGTGCTTGAGACCCACTGGTTTAAACAGAATTGAATTGATATGAATTTCCAAGAAAGTCTCTGGCTCAAGGCCTAAACTACTTGATTTTGGAAATTTTTTTTTTTCAGGGTAAAATTTTGTTAAGCTCTTAAAGATTCATACTCTGCTTTAAAATTTACAACCCACGCCTATCTCATCACTGCTTCAATGTGGTAGGCCTGCCACAGCACAGCCTATTGGGGCTTCTTAATGAAAGAAATAATTTTTCTACCTTCCCTCTTCCCTGTATCTCTCCTCCTAAGCAGTCAGAGCTCTAGGATTGACAAGCCCAGAACTTCATATTCTTTTGACTCTAGTCAATCAGCAGGATCCCCAACAGTGATGGCAGACAGGAGTGGCCCCTTTGGAGTCTTTGTTCCTTTTCCAACCTATCTTGAGGGTGAAGGGAGCAGAGTCATCTTCAACTGGGAATAGAATTGAGGACAGCAGTCAGGTCCCCTCTGGCCTCTCTGTAAAGCCATTTGCTGAGCCTAGAGCTCCATCTGGCTTCACTTTGGGAGATGGGGTTTTAAAAAGTGGTGCTATGGAGATTACAAAGAATCAACATGGGGAGAGACCTCACTCCAGTATCTTTTCCACACTAGTCGAATGGGAGACAGTGAAGATCAGACATCTATCTGATCATTAGAGGCCCAGACTTTGAGAGCTTATCATAAAGAGGAAGATAACTGGAAACAACTACTGGAAGAAGTAACAAGGAACCACAGATTAACTTAAAACTGAAACTGTAGTCCATGGAATTGGCACACTATTTCTTTTAGCTTATTTGTCAACAAAGGAGTGGTAGCCATCAACATCATTGTTCACAGAGGTGCCCATAAATATACCTTGGAGCTAATTAGGGGCTGGTGTACATCTTGCAGAGATGGCTCCTGTGCTAGTTATTTTTAAAACTACATTACCACTTTCCCTGTCCCAAAACTTAGGTATTGTGAGCTGCTGGCAGAGGGCTAGAGAAAGGTATAAATAGGTATAGTTACAAAGACCAAACATGCCCATTTCCCCCATAAGCACTCCACTTTAATCCAGAGGTCAGATTTATGATTAAATAGATAACACCCAGTACTGAAAAAGCTTAAAAATAAGATTGCAGGAAATCTTAAAATACCTAGCTTTGAAGATATTGGGCAGTCAGGATAAAATAGTAGGAAAAGCATAGAATACCCTCCTCACTCCATCAAGAACACATGTGGCTGTAATAAGGCAATTGAGGCTGTAGGGCCCTAGACTGAGATAAGGAATTGGTATTTATACCAATTAGGTGTCTGAGTGTCTGCTGGGTCTTTAAGCAGTATTTAAAAAATGAAATCAGGTCATTAAATCTTTAGGAGATAAACATTATCCATTTGACAGACAAGAAAACTGAGGCTCTGAGTGGTCAAATAATTTGGCTGAGCCACACAACTTGTAAATGGTAGAGTTGGTCAAGTCAGCCTGACCCCAAGCTCTTTCCACAATACCACAAGACAGAGAAACTGCATTGCAGTGGGTGCCCTGGAAGGACCCTGTGAACCTGAAACTAAGACCGAGGCACTCAAGTTTCCATCTTTCACAAAAGAGTCAAACCTTGCTGCAGCGGAGCAAACCCTATAGCTGGCTCACAGGCTCCATTGCTGGCTGCTGCATCTGCTTTGAGAAAGGGCCAGCTTTGAGCCATTACCAATTACCTTACTACTATATCTGGCCAAGGAGAAGAAAGGAATGTGGCAGAGAATTGTCTCTAAGGCAGGTTTTACCTGACTAAATCATAACAAGCGGATGAATCCAACTGCTTGTTCTTTCTCAACTCCCAGTAGAGTACCAAGATGGTTTATCCAGCCCCATGGCCCTTAGTTTAGATACAGAGGTCACAGAGGTGTGAGATTCTGACAGGGAAGAAACCATCTTGCATACAGGATGTAGAACTAGTTTAGGTTGTCAAGTAAAAAAAGTGGCTATCTTTAGTGGCGATTTCTCAAAATGAGAAAGAACAAGTAGCTCGACTGATCCTCTGGTTATGATTTAGTCAGGCAAAACCTGACTTAGAGACAACCTTCTGCTAGATTCCTTTCTTCTCTGGTTAGAGGTAGTAGTCAGACCCTCTAGTCAGGGTCTTTTGGGCCCAAACCATAGGATGCTGCCTTTCTATGCTCTCCAGCTAAGGGCAGCACAGAGAGGGCTTGGGGAACCAAGAACCAGGCTTTATTTAGTTTCTCTGCCTTAAGCCTACATGTCTCAATTCCCCAGAGGGGTGGCTCCAAGAAAGCAAGTTCTTTATACACATAACAGGGTGGGAAGTGGGGGGAGGGTGACATTTATGACTGGAGTGATCCACCACGGGATAAGGGACTCAAGGCTAAGGCTGCCTATTGGTAAGTGCTTCAGCTTTTCATATCCTTGCGATACAGAGGACTCTCTAGCCCATTGCCCAGAAACCTCTCTCATCTCTGAATTCCTAGTTTACTGAAGCAAGGAATACTCTCAGTACCAGAATCCATTTTAAGAATATTTTATTTATCTTTTGAGATTACATATTCATTATTGCTGATCTAATACAATCACTTAGACATAAAGATTTCCAAGAGCCTCTCAGAAATGGCAATCATTAGAGGTTTTATTTCCTTTCAGTAAGATGACAATGAGAACTAGATGATTATTTATATATATATGTATGTATATATAGTTTAGAACTTGTCCACATATAATTTGCTGGTGTTGCCTATTTTTTTCTGTAATTTTCCTTTATTAAAAAAGCTTAATGCAACAATGCATTTTGATTTCTTTTTTTTTAAAACCATGACAAAGTTAATTTGGCGAAAACCACAGGAGCAGCAGTTTCAGATCTGTTCAGAGAAAAGCCAAGCAGCAGAAAAGCTTCGTAGGAGCATGTGGCCATGGAGAGCCGTGGCCATGGGGAGCCGTGCTCATACAGGAGGGGAGGATTAGGAGCCAGGAGGGCAGAGGGAAAGTAGACCAGATACCAATTTTTTTTTTTAATGAGAAAGAGAAAATATTTCTATTAAGAAGGCAAAAAAAAAAATCCTTGAAAACGAGCACAATTCATTGCAGAGAAAATGGTAAGACCTTACAGGCCAGGGCCACATAAAAAGAGATCACTGGTCTTCTTTCCCAGGCTTCCAGATACCTAGAAATGCATTTAAGGTGAGAGCTTAAGATGCATCCAGATACCCAGGATGCATCTAAGTGAGGGAAGAAGACACTTTGGTTCTGATTACTTGGGCAGAAAGAATAATGACCGAATTCCAACACCAAAGTAGAACCCAAATACTTAGGAGGCCTGGACCTCCTTCTCATTAATGGTCATGACACAGAGTCCCCAGAAAGAAAGGATGAGTGGTCACCTGAAACCCAGAGGCAAACACCTCACCATGGGCAGCAACATGGGCAACCTAACCTAGCAGCCCAGTGTGGCTCCTTCTTCATGGGGAATGGTCTCTTCACTATGGCAAGGCGGAGTATGCGCTGACAGGATCAGCATATGCTTGTGGGTTCCACAGGCAGCTGCCAGGCTTTGCTGAGAAACAACAGGTTATGACTTTTGGCTTAGGAACATAATAGGTTAGGGTCCAGATATCTGCCTAATAGAATCATCTCTGGATATAAGATGAGATACAAATCTCATCTTTTGAATCTTCTGCAATTAATCCAGTTAATGAATACAAAAGCCAGAACTGGGTAGGCAAAAGGAAGAACTGAATGGCCCAGTGGAATTTTCAACATTTATGATCTTCTCCATGAAAAAATATAGCCACGTATGTGGCATTTTTCCAGTACTTGCTAAGATATATGGCCTCTGAGGAACTAGATTCTATGGGTTGAGACTGTACTATTTAATGAGGCAAATAGCCATTTACCTAAGATCCACCTTCCTACCTCCTAAAGGAAGGTCATTTCCAGACTAGCTCTGTGGGTATATGTGAAGAGCAGGAGAAGTCAGAGAAGGTAGAAATCGGAGGGCAGAATTAGGTTGGGAAGGTTATGGTGATCCTGGGTGCTCTGTTGTTTCCTTGAGTAACCCTAGTCTTGAGACTTTGAGGCAGACCAGGATAAGAGAAAAAACAGAAACAAACAGTGTTAAACAGGGTTGGCAGAGGGGAAAAGGACTGATTTCATTCCAGATACCTAGGGCCACTACAGACTTTACCTCTTGGAACCAATCTGGTCCCATTGGAACCCTTGAGACTAACAGGTCAGTCTCCAAAAGGAATTCAGTTCTTAGGTGGGACACAACATTTCAGGCTGCTCATATTACATTTTTTTTTTTTTTTGGTAATTTCGGAGTTTACTTAAGAAACTACCTCCAAAACACAGAATCCCAAGATAGAAAAGGGCAGAACATAAAGCGATATCCCAGCAGAGAAGAAAGACCACAGACCAAACTGCAGAGACATTAGATCTCAGTTTCATCAATGGCAATGGCCAAAGGGATGAATATTTGATGAGGTTCAAATTAGTCAACCTAGCTGTGATCACATAGATTCAGTTTACAGTGTCTTCCCTGTATAGCTTAGCCAGTTAAGCTTCAAAGCCCTTCCAGGAGACAAATAAATATATTCTGCTTCTTTAGGGTGCTGAGCTGTGGGCTCCATTTCTGAAGCCCTGATCTCCCAGGTCCCTTGGAAAGTAAGCCACTTCCTGCTCAGCTTTAGAAGGAGTTTTAGGCAATTGAAGGAAGTTTCGGGAAGCAGTGTTTCACAACAAGCCTCCTTTTTTCTGAGATAGTGCCAATTTGGAGGGGGCCTCCTGGGAAACTATCCAGTTAAATGACAAGGAAGTAAAATTATGGGCCCCAGTGGGGCTGGCCCTCATTTCCTGAGCAGAGGCCAGGTGGGTTAGAAAGACAGCAAAACAAATGTCTGACAAACATCAGAGCTGCTGAGGAAATAGTAGAGGCACACTCCTCTTGGAACCTGAAAGTGTTAAAATGGACATAAATATTCAAGGGGAAAAAAAGGAGTCCTGGGTAAGGAAGGAGACTCCCAGGAAGCACAGGCACAGCTGAGATCTCAGTGCAGTTTGCCAAAGACACAACACTCCTTCCTTCCCAGCCATTTCATAAAGAAGGCAGTGATAGCGAGGGTCAAGGCTGGGAACCCAGGCCGTGTTAACTCAATGGCTTCCAAAAGGCCTCACCTGGGGAAGGGCCAAAGCTGAGAAAGGCAGCTGCTAAAAATTTATTCCAGAAAACCCCAGAAAACAAGGAGTCTGGAATCCACAGATGAACTCCTGAGCCTGGACTAGAGAACGATGACCAGTGCTGAGGATTCTGAGTCAGTGGGGAATGATGCAAAAGATGCACCGGGAACCCCATTTCTTTCCTTCCTCAGCCTGTCCCCTGTGGCTCTCACAGCCCTTGGGACAGCAACCACACTCTGGGCTGAGGAGACAGGCACAGGATTCTAGATTTTAATAAATAAATAACCTAACATAGAGGGTGAGCACGGCGGGCAGCTTATTGGAGAAGCAGTTTGCTGGGTTCTTTCCTGTATAGGAGTGGAGAAAAGACTTGGAGTTCTATTCCTTAAAACTTCTGGCTTGAGTTACAGGAACTTAATACCTATAGGGAAAAAGAAAGATGAGACTGTGATGTTATCAGCTTGTGGGGATGCTGGGACATGAAGAGACTGCCTAAAGGTGTAACGAGGAGGCAGGCACTTTTCTGGAGTGCGTGGTAAGGGTAGATAAATGCAGTGCTTTTTCATATCAATGAAAAAGGCCCGATTTTCTCTAGACAGGGATAAACATCATATCAAGAAGATGAAATGACAAATCAAGAAAGGGAACACTATTTAATGTTTGGACATGGCTTCAAAGAATCCTTTGGGGGTGGCAATAGGGAGAGTGGGTTTATTTTTCTGAGTTCATGGAAATATGGTGATGGATGCCAAGACCAACTCCAGTGCAGGAAGCTCATGATTACCCAGGCTTTCCCATTTTTAGGGAGTTCAAGGTACCTGTAGTAATTGGGCTTGAAGGGCCCATTCTTGTTGAGCCCTAGATACTTGGCCTGTTCATCTGTCAGCTCAGTCAGGTGGGCATCAAAGGTGGGCAGGTGTAGGCTGGCCACATACTCATCTGAAACAGATCACACAAGACCCGGTATAAGCATTCATGCCTCTTGTCTGGCTGTTCTCTCCAGCCTTAAAAAGTGGAAAGTGTCAGTCACTCAGTCGTGTCTGGCTCTTTGAGACCCCTTGGACTATAGCCCGTCAGGCCCCTCTGTCCAGGGGATTCTCTGGAGTGGATTGTCATTCCCTTCTCCAGGAGATATTCCCAACCCAGGGATTGAATCTGGGCCTCCTGCATTGCAGGAAGATTCTTTACCATCTGAGCCAGAGAATGTCCCAAGACATCTTCTAATTCTTGGAGCTCAACTTTTGCTCACTGGACCCCAATTCTAAGGAATGGTTGCTTGAGCTTAAGCCCAGTGCTTTTCAAAGGCATAACATTTCTTCCTTACAAGCTATTTCAGCCTGGAACCTTTCCTTCTCCACAGAAAAGTGAGAGAGAAATGAAAGCAGCAAATCAGCCTGAGAATGCAAAAGAAAGGATGGGAGAGTGGAGGGACTAAAAAACAGGAAGCTCCTGCGTTAGTTCTGCCCTAAACTTGATACTCTGGGTCACTCAGGAAAACTAACACCTGTGGAGCTCTGAAAAGAGTGACCGAGGACCACCCTACACTATTGGCTTTGTTTTCAGTCCCCCTAGTTCTTAGGGGTTTCTAGTTATATTCAGAATTTTGTGTCACTTCCTATGTATTGGTTTGGTCTCCCTAACTTCATCATACATTCAGTTATGGACTATTAGACTTTTTTATATTCATCCAAAGTGTCTATTAAAGGGAGAATATATCGACTGCTCACAGTTGCTGTGCATCTAATGCTGAAACAAAACAAAACCAGAAGCTCATTTACTCCCCCAATTTTTGGTTTGGGAGTTTATAAACAGACTCTCAGTTTGGCCTGAAATAACAGGGTCAGAGTTAGGAAGCGGGAACAGAAAAGTTTGGTAGGGGCCATTCAGCAGCCCAGGACTGGAGCAAGTCAGATGCCACAGGGTTTTCCTCTCTTTTGGGGGGAAGATTTTTTTTTTTCCTTTGAGATTCTCTTCTTGTATAATAGATACTTTGAGAAAGTCCTGAAAATTCATAGACAGGTAAACTAAATCACAGCAAAATGTCCTGACTTCATCAGGACAACCTATTTGGAAAATGTGATAAATCAACTGGGGATGGAGTCTAGGAAGTCTAGCTCCTACTTTACAAGATGAAAATATCCTTTTTTTATTCCTAAGAAATATAATGTCCCCCAACTTCACTTAGTCTCTGACTCTGAGCTACTTGGTAAGGAAGAGGATAAAAAAGCTCATGCTTACCCATTTTCTTGGGCAACAGGTAGACATCTTGCTTATAGCGACCCTCGGGAGCATTGTAGAGCTCTATCAAGGCTAGAGCCTAGAAAAGCAGAGATGGATGCTGACAGGCCACTCACAGCAACCTACCCTATATCAGGTAAAACCCTCATAGGCTAGTGCCCCTCTCCAGCCCACTGCTTCCCCACTCTGGAGGCCTCACCTGAGTTGTAGCAGTGATTGAGAGCACAAATGTAGGCACTGTGGAGCAGCTTAGGTTCAGCAGACGGCCCTAGAGTGCAAGGGTTAATACACATAGGGGTTGGTTAGACAGAGTCTCTGACTTGGCACAATGTGAGAAGAACATGATTGCCATTTTCCAAACACTTCTCAACTAACATGCTGGACAAAAAGCAGTTGTTCAATCAGTGGAAATGAACTGGTTGACCTTTGAGTGAAATGTTAAAAAGTTCTGGAAAATCTGATGAAGGTAACAAGATAAAAGATCTCTAGGTTTATGTAAAAAAGAATAGAAAAAAAAAATAGAGGTGGTCACTTGACACAGAGGCTTATGCCAAGGAAGGCTATATTTCCCTTGAATTTTTACTTTCTATTACAGAATATCTTCCTTCTGGGGCATTGCTATTCCTTTGAAAAAATGTCCTAAACAATAATCTGGTCAAATTCAAGGGCAATCTCTCCAGGTTGTGATGGGAGATATTTTTTGCTTTAGGAGGCTGCGATAGTTTCTGTGCTTCTTCTTCAGCCTGCTTCTCCTGAATTCAAGGGCAGTCATGTATTTCCAGTGAGTGATTCAGAGAGTTAGAAGGACTAGATCCTTACCCCAATGCCATCCTTTACTACTTTATTTCCTAGGAAGCTTGACCACAGTTTTTGCTCAACCATAGTAGCCAAAAACAACTGTGGTGCTAGCTTTTGTCACCAAAGTTACTAGATGGAACCTCTCAGGGCAACTAGAAATAAGTCACCAGACAGTGGGCTGACTTTAAAGCAGTCAGTGAATATTTAACAATCTGCCCATCCTCCCCCTGTACGTACTCTTATACATACGTTATAGATGCCCTAAAGTATTTGAGAAGGTGAGAAAAGGTGAAGAGAATAGGCAGAATACTCCAAAATTTAAAGGTCCTTAGGTGAATACAGCATATGTTTTACATTTTTATATTGTTTCTTTAATTAAGAAATAAGACTGAAGATCAAAACTAAGGAAAGTATTAGTATTCTCCTTGTAACCTTGGTATCTTTCCCTGAAGAAGGGAAAAGTGTCAAGGTAAAAAAAACATTGTTACCGCTATCAGAAATCTAGGATAGGGAAGAGAAGCTGTCAAGAAAGGGGACGTGGCCAAACACTGACATGGAAGTCTAAGTGGAATGAAAAGGCAGACTTCCCTTGTGGCCCAACGGTTAAGACTACACTTCCAATGCAAGGGTTGCAGGTTTGATCCCTGGTTGGGGAACTAAGATCCCACACGCCATGAGATGTGGCCAGAAAAAAAAATGGAATCGAAGTCAAAAGGAAAGCTGAACTAGAAGTCATGAACGTGAAAGTGAAAGTCATTCAGTCATGTCAGAATACTGGAGTGGGTAGCCTTTCCCTTCTCCAGGGGATCTTCCCAACCCAGGGATCGAACCCAGGTCTTCCCGCATTGCAGGCGGATTCTTTACCAGCTGAACCACAAGGGAAGCCCAGAAGAAGTCATAGGGAATTATCAGTCACACAACCAATACATAACTGGCTGGCTCAACTTAGGGGAATGGACACTCAGAAACAAGGAATCTATTAGCGAAGATGACCTTCCCAGAATTTGCCTAAGACTGTCTTAGTTACAGTCAGGAATATCTACTTTGTGCCTACTGATTAAACCATCCCACAAATGACATTATCTCTTTGTAAGCATCACTCAAAGTGTCAATGGTTCTACCCATTAATTCCTTTTACAGTAATGTCATTGTCTGACTCAACCTGCAGAGTGACATGGAGACAGGATAATTGGTGAAAAGTGGGGAACCAAAATAGTTTTCTTAATTGCTGAATGAAAAGACTTTTCACAATTAGATATAAAATCCATTTGGTAAAGTAGTTAAGCCTCTTCTTAAGAGGAGTTGAAAGCGTGAGAGAACGTGAGAGAGAGGAGACCTGGGTACTGCAGTTTCTCCTGCCAGGGGTGAATCTCTCTAGCAGCCACAGATCTTACCTCTGCCAACAATACTATCCTCTTGCCGTCAGGCCATATTACATGGTCAACTTGGGATCTCACTCGCTCCCACGTCAGTTCTGGTGTCCGCAGACTCGCCTGGAACACATACAGCAAGCACATCATCAGCTGTGCCAAGTCCCACTTTTTGGATGGAAAGATGTTGAAGGGAGCCATTTCAAATAGCAAGTTGAAAGAAGCAACCAACATGCCAGATGGAGAATACCTGTCCTGGGTTGGTTAGGACTGTTCCATTTCAGGGGATTTAATCTTAGGCCCAGCCAGGGGAGGGATCACTCAGGATGTCATTCCACAACATATATTGTACGCCCACTCTCTCCTGAGCACAGTAAAAGGTGCTATGGGAAATACAAAAGAAACCAAAGACATGGTTTCTGCCTTCAACAAGCTTGTACTTTGTTTTGGGACACAAAACAATACATTTGTGAGGGGATAAAAGCCTTTAATACTTATGAAGCAGCATGCAAACAGTGCAAATTAATACAGTGCAAACTGAACACGTAAGTGCTGAAGAGACACAGGAAAAGGAGGGTCAGAGCTGAGTAAGATTAGTTAGAGAAGGCTGAATGCCCTACAAAGAGCATGCGGGGGCCCAGGGTTCTGCCCTCATGTTCCAACGTCCCAGGTTCCACCTTATCAATGAGGGTGGTTCACCCTAAGGTTACAGAAGCTTTGTGACCTAGGTGCAAATGTGAGGTAGCCTTTAGAGCAATGCTTCATGGTAGAGTAAAGCTCCCAATGGCTCACCCTCCTTCCATTTCTGTATAGTGTATATTCCGAGAACAAGAGAAGAAATGTTAAGTTTATTAACGGCAGCAATCAAATAACATGTTTCTACCTCATGGTCTTTACTCATCATCCTCTCTGAATAGTCATTCATGCTATGCTATGCTAAGTCGCTTCAGTCGTGTCTGACTCTATGCGACCCCATAGACGGCAGCCCACCAGGCTCCCCCAACCCTGGGATTCTCCAGGCAAGAACACTGGAGTGGGTTGCCATTTCCTTCCCCAATGCATGAAAGTGAAGAGTGAAAGTGAGGTCGCTCAGTCGTGTCCGACTCTTAGCAACCCCATGGACTACAGCCTACCAGGCTCCTCCATCCATGGAATTTTCCAGGCAAGAGTACTAGAGTGGGGTGCCATTGCCTTCTCCGAATAGTCATTCAAGCTTTGGGCAAATGTTATCTCCTCAAAGAGCCTTCTTTGACTGCCCTAACTAAACAGCATCCTCAATGCACTCATCTTTCTGTTTTACTTCAGTATTAGGCACTAACTGACATAACTGTCTGTTTAGTCACTGTTTCCCACACTAGAATACAAGCTCTAAGAAAGCAGGCATATTGTCCACTGCTACTTCTTCAGCCAGTTAGTACTAAGCACAGAGCAGAGCAAGAACTCAACACAAATTTGCTAAGGAGTGAACGAACATTCTGGAATCCGTGATTACTTGAGTTTGCTATTTCCTTAAATTTCATTTATGTGCCCTGTGACACTACCATTGAAGACAGAGTAAACTTCTCCAAAGTGATTCAACCATAGGCTGGACAGTTTAGAAATATTAATATCTTTGACCACTTAATAAAGGGGCAGTATCACACAAAAGTAAAACTTAACCAAAAACAAAAAACAAAACAAAACCAAAAAAACCCCCACAAACCTCAAAAATAAAAACTAGACAAATTACTCATTATAAGCAAAATATCATGGTAAGACAAAGTAATGGAGTCATGCCACTCAAAAACCTCAAGGGTAGAAAGAGGCTCTGGTAGGTTGTTTTTTTCCCAGCTATTTTTAATAACAGAAGAATAGAACACAGAGTTAAAAAGAGAAACCATTTAAAATAGATATCCAACAAGCTCCCAGTATATCCACTGATCCTTACCTGGCAAGGCTGAAGCTCAATCAGAGCAGCCCTCAGTGGAGATGAAAGCATGCTTTGCTTGAGCCATTTACCCAGAGAGAAATATAGCTGTTCCAGAAAAGTGCCAGAAAAATTTAAAACCAGAGGCAAAGTCACACTGAGAGATACTTTGGTAAGTCTAATAAACAGCACTTCTATTAACTATTACTTGGGCAACTTGGTAGGATCAAGTGTTCTGTTGGATCGGAAAATTTTTGATGACTATAATAAAACTAGAGAATCAAGGTGATAGATTTTCCAGGTTTGAGGAACACATGCTACTGAACTGATTGTGACACCTGGAGATTCAATACTATAGTTTGGAAAATACATTAAGGGAAGAGTTAGCACCATGAAAGAGGGAGATAAAGAAAAGAAATCACAATATTTGATAGACACAGTCAATCTTAAGCAGTGTTCTCATCTCAGCCTATAGATTTCTCTGCCTTGACTTGTTTCTTTAGACCAACCCACTTGTCTCACTTTTATAGCAAATTCAAATATCCCCCAAATACTGACTAGCATACTGATTCACATTTATTATGTCCTTTTTTGCTCTTAATCCTAAACACAAAGATGAAATGGCTTACAGTACAAGTAGGCATCAAGCTTAGGTGGAAAAACAATCATCTGAAATGATTAAGTTGAGATGAAGAAGCCTTGTAGAATCCATACACAAAGGCCAAAAGGCTAGTGAGTGAACAGACTGGGAACCGCTCTGTTAGTACAGCCATGTTTAGGATGGCTGGTGACCCTGCTTCTTCTTCTAGTTTATGTTTCTTGGGAAAGAGAGAAAAAATAAAAGCCCCCAGTGATGAGTCACTTGATCTTACCACATCAATCTCCGTGTTGGAATGTCCCATGTTACAAACGATGCAGCTATTCTTCATACGATCTAAATGCTCTCTGGTTACCACATTCTTATTACCTTAAAAACAGAAGAGATATCTACATGAAAAGGAATGAAGTTCGACTCTTTCTCATACTATATGTAAACTGAACTTAAAATGGGTCAGAGACCGAAATGTAAGAATTAAAACTATAAAACTCCAAGCAAAGCATGGGAACAAATCTTTGTGACCTGGGTTAGACAATGGTTTCTTAGATAATAATACCTAAAGCACAAGCAACCAAAGGAAAAAATAAACTGACTACATTGAAATTAAATCATGTGCTGCAAATGATACCAATAAGAAAACGAATTGACAACCTATACAAAGGGACAAAATACTTGCAAATCATATATATGATAAAAATTCTTACAGATCAATAATAAAATTTCTACAGAACTCTTACAACTCAAAAATAAAATGACAACTCATTTTTTAAAGAAAGTTTTTGGCCGCACCATGTGGCATGCAGGATCTTAGTTCCCCAACCAAGGCTCAAACCCTGCCTGTGCTCGGAGCTCCCCTGTATTGGGAGCACAGAATCTTCAACACTGGACCATTGGGGAAGTCCCAAAGACAACTCATTTTAAAAATGAGTAAAGGATCTGAATAAACATTTTCAAAAGAAGATGTACAAAAATGTGTTGACATGCACATGCAAAGATGCAAATCAATACCACAATGACAGTACTTCACACATACTAGGATGGCTATAATCGAAAAATCAGAAAGTAACAAGTGTTGACAAGGATGTAGAGAAACTGTAACTCATGCATTGTTGGCCGGATGTAAAATAATGTAGTTACTTTGGAAGGTTTGGCATTTCCTCCAAATGTTAAAAGTAGAGTTATCGTATGATCCACTTGTAGGTATACATCCAAAAGAACTACAGACACGTTCACAAAAAACTTGCATACAGTGTTCATAGCAGCATTGCTCATAAAGGCCAAAAAGTAAAAGCAACCCAAGTGTCCATCAACTGAAGAATGGACATCACTGAAATGTGATATAATCTTAAAATGGAATGTTACTCAGCAATCAAAAGGAAAGAAATACTGATACATGCCACAACATGCATGAAAGATGAAAATATTAAGCTAGGTATAAAATGCCAGTCACAAAAGAAAAACATAATGTATGGTTGTTTATATTAAATACCCAGAATAGGCAAATCTATAGAGACAGAAAATTTAATGGTGGCCTAGGGCTGGGGAAAAGTGGAGGGTAGAAGGAGGAGTGACTGCTAATGATGTAAGATTTCTTTTGGGGATGATAAAAAATGTTGTGGAATTAGATAATGGGATGTTGTACAACGTTAGTAAAAATCACTGAACTATATACTTTAAAAGGTGATTTTTACGGTATGTAAATTACATCTCAATAAAAAAATTAGATTCTGATGGTTGTATGACCCCATGAATTTGCTAGAAAACAGAAATGTATGGTAAATGAATTACACGTCAATAAAGTTACTTACAAAGAAAAGAGATTGAGGGGTTGATGTGAAACAAGAACAGTTTCTTATGGTCCCTCTTTGCCCCCAGCCCCCCCTTTAGGCTATAAATAATAGTTTTATTCTTAAATATTCTGATTTTCCTCCTTTAAAATAGAGTTATAAAAGAAATGCAATATTCCAATGGAAAGATAATAGTATGTATCTCAGATAAGGAAAGTAGCCGTATCTCATATTACTCTCTAAAACTCAAAACCTACCTCTTTGGGAATTAACACAGCTACCTTGCCCACTTTCTCCAACCATGAGAAATTTTGCTCTAGCCTTGCTTTAGTTATAGGGACTAGAAAGAAATACACATCACTTTTAGAAGTAAAAATTTTTTTTAAATGTACAAATTTAAGATCTGGCTTCCCAAATAAAACTCATTGGTAGCCATCTGCTAGGTAGCTGAGGATGGATAGAGATATAAAGCAGTTAAAAGGGCTAGAGAGAAACTTTCCTCTAGGGATGACCTAATGGTACACTTTTGGTCAGATCTCTAAAGAGATGGGAAGAACAGGAAAGATTGGTTTTGTGGAGTACTATCTCTGGCTTTCAGAGTTTGGTTTTGTTTAGAGCATTTCCAGTCATTTTTCATTTGTTCCATGCACGTGTTCCCAAATGCCGTCCCACTGTCTGTGTCACAATCATACCTGTACAGGTAATAACAATATCCACTTGTCGGATGACCTCATTTAATTTCACCAGTCGAAATCCATCCATACTGTAGAAATAAAGTATGATCAGTTAACCTAAATAGGCAGCTGGAAAGCCTTCTGCCACATAACCTCAAAAGCTAGTACCCAAGTTGCTTTGGTACCTACATCACTTTTTGATATGGCTGGACTATTCTTAGCAGTGAAAAATTCAAACTGCTTCCTTAGTTCACATAGGACAGAAATAAAAGGTTCTTTCTACCACTGGGACCTAATTCTTCCTGATAATAGAGAGACAGGGTTAACTGAAACCCCAATCAACTTCCTAGAAAGTGTCATTTTACCTGAACCTAGTGCCCCACTGAAACTGCTCTCCCCAAGATCATCAATGATCTCCTGGATGCCAAAGCAAATTTTTCTTAAGACTCTAATATTACTTGATTTCCTCTGTTACATTAAACATTATTTGCCTTCTTAAAACTCTTGTCCTGGAGTCCATGATGCTGTTTTCTCTTGGTTTTCCTAATTTTCTGATTGCTCCTTCTGGATCTCAGTCAATCCTTAAATGTTGGTTCCCTGTGGGGTGTTCTTTTCCTCTCTTTTTTCAGCATTTATCCATTCTTGCCCCTTGGATACAAATGATACCTCACAGGTGGCTTATTTTCACATGGATATCTTTAGCTTAGATCTCTCCAAAGCGTCAGAGCCACGGATCAAATTATCCACTGGATAGCCCCTCCTCATGTCCCACAAGGACCTCAAACTTATTATCTTCCCCACTCCACCATGCCTATCTATCTATGTTTTCTACCAACCCTATCTCTTCTTCTATATTTTGTGTCTTAACCAACAGCATTGCTGTTCACCCAACTCTAAAAGTCAAACTATAAGGTCCTAGCCTACTGCCTCTCTCTAGTTAAAACTGTCACCAAATTCAGTTGATTCTTTTTCCTTAATTCCTTAAAACCTCTTTAATCTATACCGACTCAATAGAGTTTGAACAAACTCCAGGAGATAGTGAAGGACAGGGAAGCCTAGTGTACTGCAGTCCATGAGGTCACAAAGAGTCAGAAATGACTTAGTGACTAAACAACAATCTATTCCCTCTTCTTTATACATGTAGGCCTGACATTCAGATTGTATTATTCCTTGCTGTGGTAGACTCTGGCCCAATCTCATTGCCTCTAAGTTTATGTCTAATTCATTTTGCAGAGTGATTTCCTGAAATGCAGTCTGGATCAGGTCACTTGCCTGCTTAAAATATTAATACTTCAGTGAGATTGCTTGGTATCAAGATAAGACAGGAAGACTTAAGTTGATATATGTGGGCAGCTCCATTAAGATACTTCCAGCTTCTTAAATATAAACATGTTATGCTCTCTCCTTCCTAGGAGACCCTTGAAAATGTTCCCTGAACCTGGAACTTACTTTCAAACTAAGAAGTCACTTAAACAAGTTTGAAGACTCAGCTCTATTGACACCTCTTTGTATCCTACCCCGCCTTGCTCTATCTTTTATTTATGTTTAATGGTCATTTTTTTTTTAATTGGAAGTTTTTAAATCTCCCGCTCTTTAGTTAGATATTCCTCCTTTGTGCCCCCACAGAAGCATGTGCTATTTATCTCTATCATTGCCCTTATTACACTGCACGGCGGTTCTTTGTCTGTGTGCTTCTAAAAGCAGGAATTTGTTTCATTCTTCCACTCATCCTATTCATTCTCACCACAGGGCAGAGTACCTAACATAGAATAAGTGCTCAATTCATATTTATAAGGCAGTTTGAATCAGTATCTCAATCAGTATTAAAGCATGTTTAGGTTTCTCTAATAAACCCTGAAAGTGCTAGAATGGTGACAGTTCCCCTTGTGTGCTAGAGCCTTGACTTAGACAAAGTCAACAACTCTGTTGGGGAAAACTGTGGGTTGATGGCTAGCATGTGTGAGGAGTGGTAGACCAGGGGAAATGTCATGCCTCATCTATCGTGGGTGCCTTCCTTGGGCGGGTTAATGGTAAAGACTGGGTGGGTTATTCAGGCTACAGACAAGGGGACCGTGTGGTTGTTTTCAGGGACAGTGGTACTAAGTTGGCCAAAAAGTTCATTTCATTTTCCTGTAAGATTTTACCCAATATTTCTATCCTGTTGAGGGTGGCAAGAGACAATTTTAGTAAGTTACCACTTAGTGGGCATGTATTATGTGACAGCCCCTCTACACTTTGCATAGTTATATATTTATTATAATGTATGTGTTAGTCCTTCAGTCATGTTCAACTCTTTGCAACACCATGGACTGTAGCCCACCAGGCTCCTCTGTCCATGGGATTCTCCAGGTAAGAATACTGGAGTGGGTAGCCATTTCCTTCTCCAGGGGATCTTCTCGACCCAGGGATTGAATCTGGGTCTCCTGCACTGCAGGCAGATTCTTTACCGTCTGAGCCACCAGGGGAGCATTATCATAATAATTATATAATTATTTTCTGAAAGTTCATAATTGAGGTAGATAAGATTACACACAATTTACAGATGAGAGAGGAACTATTTTTTAAATTTTAACTTTGGAATCATTTCAAGCTTAAGAATTATAAGCACAGTACAAACAACTCCTATGTATCCTTCAATCAGAGTTAGTAGATTTCACCCTTCACTTGGTTTGTCTGACATTTCTTCCTGATCACACTGAGGTGATGCATCTGGGGGAGGCATGTGACAGAAGTGCTCTTTTAGGTGCATCACTTTGGAAAGGATCTGACGCCAGCCTATTTCTTTTTGATCATTGTTTTCAAAGGGAGAGGGATGGCATGTGGAGCTGGGAAGGGGTACCTGTTTTCTGACTCAAGGTGTCCCCTGTTACTGCTTCCACAGGAGTAGCAAATTCTAGCTTCCCTGATAATCTTTGTTCTCCCAGAGCAGAGCTCCTAGGTCTTTGAAAGACGGGTGCTTACAGTTAATACCAGCCTCTCAGGATCCAGGCCCCTCCAAGAGAAAATGTTATGTTAACTAGGCCATTCTTTGGAGGCAGTTACAAGATCACATTAGACAGTGCTGCAAAGGAAAAAGCAGATCTCCTTGTGCATGCTTACCAGGCTTGAAGAGCACAGATGGGGTCGATCTCAGTCACATACACAATGGAGCCCATAGCTTTCAAGGCAGCACAGCACCCCTTCCCGACCTGGAGAGAGGAGAAAGAACGCATGATAAGGAAAGTCACGAAGAAAACAGCTCCTCAAAGCTTCTGGCGAAGTGTACCCCCCTTTCCGCCCCCAAAGGGAATTTCACTGAATAGATTCATGCTTGGGGGAAAATAGGAAAAAAAATAAATGAATGCATTTCATAAACAAACTTCTCAGCCCTGCTTAGCACATGCATGTGCACAAGTACACCCACACTCACGATTTATAATCAAAACACAAGCTAAAAGAACATCGCAAACAGCACACTGGAACAGTCAGAAAATCAACTTAAGGAAAAAATAGCAAAAATGCAAAGGGAAAAAGAAAGATTGTACTTTAACCAGAGGGCCTCTGAAGTTACTTTTTCCCCATTTAAAATGGTAAATGAATGTAGTTTGATGTCCACAGAAGTGAAAAATTCTAGTATATTTCTGCAAAATACATTTTAAATTTCTAATAACTGAAAGATTAAACCTTACCTCTCCATAGCCACAGACTACCACCTGCTTCCCACCAAACATCATGTCTGTTGTTCTTTTAAGTCTACAGGGGAAGAAAAATTGAATCAGAAAAATCTCTAGTTTCTTCCTTAAGATTAGATTGAGTCTCTTTGTTTTCATGGTGGGTTTTTTTTTTTTTTTTTTTTTTGGTTTTGGGTCTTTGTTTTGAATGTTGAAAGTAAGCCTGGTTTCTATTCTAAAGAAACTATTTAATGACTAGAAAGAAAATTTCAATAAAATATGCATTTTCTGACTCCATGCTATCCAATCAATTCCATCCATATGTAAGGGTTTTTTCTCTTTTTTCCCTTATCCTGGGAGTAGTGCAAAAGGGAAGAAGCTATAGACCACAAAGTAACTTTTAAACATAAAAGCAATATATATTTATTATATAAGATTTAGAATATATAATATTTGGAAATAAAGATAAAAAGTAAATAAAAATAATGTAATTTTATTTAGGAGGTGACAAAGCTCTGGCTTAATATAAACTTTCTAGCTTATTGAATGAGATACATAAAATATAACATTGATAAATGAGTCCTATATTTAGTAATATCGCAATGGCCAGTAGGTCCCACATTAATTCAGGTAGGGTAACAGGCAACAGGGTGGAGAAGAACCATGAAACATGCCAACAGTGACTGCATAAGCAGTGAGTTTTCTGGGCTGAGTCCTTTGCAGACGTGTTCTACTTCTTTGTCTCTGAGTCTCTATGAGGCTAGAATAAAGGTCCTTACTGTTTTCAGGCTCTCTTGGAAGAAGTCGTAGGAGCAGTTTCTGGTTTCTCTTTAGGTCTGGTTGATCTCCCTTCTCTAGGAAGCCCTGGCTACGCAGAAGAAACTTTTCAACTAAAATCTGCCATTCTGAGACAGTTCTGACAAATATCTGTGGGTCTTTCTACTGATCTATCTGGTTAACCTCTCCTGTTGAAAAGAGTCTAAAAATGCCCCAAGGGAAAGCAGAAATCTATCTTTTTAATGACTTGACAACTCCACTCACTAGGAACTAGTGTAACTCCATGAACCCCAATAAGACTCAGTAACTATCAATTAAGTGCAGAGGCAATTTCTGTTGAGTGATGAGGATAAGTCTGGCTTGGCAACAACCATATTCAAAAGTCATGGCTTAGAATGGTCCTGGACTGGCTCAGCACCAACAAGGAAATCACTAGTGCCTGTGGTGTTCCAAACTACCTGATGTTCAGTCTGGTAATGTGGCCCACAGGCCCTTTCTTCACTTTTCCATTAACCTATATATGATGGAAACCATTTGGTTTGGCAGTATTCTAAACCAACTTAATGCTTTCATACAGGGAATTATTGAGTCATCTTAGCAAGAAAGAAGAAATGTCAGGACACAAGTGTAGACAACTGGGTTCTGGAAGAACACAGTTTTTGGTATATTATATCTAAGTAGATTTTTTTTTCAGACTTGTAGTCCTCACAGATTTGAAAAACTACAAATGCCTCTGGGAAATGACCCTTTGCTCACTATGATTTTCCAGATGGCCATAGAACTGTTATGATGGTTGAAACTTAAGTCATGACAACATGACCTGGAAGAGAAATACCAGGAACCTTTTCCTAAATCACCAAAGATACTTACTTATACTGACTTTAGTTACTGACTTCCAGGCTTGATAGGATGACAAAGTAAAAACTGTCACCAAAAGACAGGAGTTGGTCTGATTTTTTAAGTAAAATAGATTCACTTGCAATAGCGATAGCAATAGTAACTCTATGTCATAAAATACTGAGTATTGAGTATGATGTAATAGTGATAGCAAAGGTATCTTTGGGTTATAAAATATTGAGTATGATATGTGTTATAAAATATTATGTCTGAGATACAACTAGTTTCGTCCTATAAGGTATATATATAGAAACAAAGAATACATTTTCAGAGTCTGTATACAGCTTAGAGGTGCTACACAAATCATTTCCAGAAACAACCAAAACCAAAAAATTTAGAACCTCAATTCAACAACTGAAGTTCACTCCAAAGATAATCCATTACCCATCAAGAATTGATTCACGGCAACAGTAGAGGTTGTCAAATTTCTGTTTCGTGACTGAGTCATTGACATTCATAGCTGGAACACACAGCTTCCCAGCTTTGGATAGCTGGTAGAGCCTAAGGAAAAAGGAAATAAAAAAGAACATAAAATAATGAGATATTACAATCCATCAGTTTCATATCAAATTTTACAAATAAGTTAATTGAGTAGGCATGAGAGCCTAAGACACAACTAGTTTCATCCTATAAAGTATATATAGAGAAAGAGAATACTTTTTCCAGAGTCTATATACAGCTTAGAAATAAAGATCTTAATCAAAAGGCACATGGGGAAAATCTTTGACCCACCTCTAAATTTTAAGGATTAAAATGTAAAACTTTAAATTGCTTATTAATTTTATTTCTCTTTTTAATTATAAGAGAAACTTTTAAGTACTGTTTTAATCCCACTACTCTAAAGCAGCAATTTTAACTTTCAAATAGTCTTAATTTCATAATTTCAGTATCAGATCAGATCAGATCAGTCACTCAGTCATGTCTGACTCTTTGCGACCCCATGAATCGCAGCATGCCAGGCCTCCCTGTCCATCGCCAACTCCCGGAGTTCAGTGAGACTCACGTCCATCGAGTCAGTGATGCCATCCAGCCATCTCATCCTCTGTTGTCCCCTTCTCCTCTTGCCCCCAATCCCTCCCAGCATCAGAGTCTTTTCCAATGAGTCAACTCTTCACATGAGGTGGCCAAAGTACTGGAGTTTCAGCTTCAGCATCATTTCTTCCAAAGAAATCCCAGGGCTGATCTACTTCAGAATGGACTGGTTGGATCTCCTTGCAGTCCAAGGGACTCTCAAGAGTCTTCTCCAACACCACAGTTCAAAAGCATCAATTCTTCGGTGCTCAGCTTTCTTCACAGTCCAACTCTCACATCCATACATGACCACAGGAAAAACCATAGCCTTGACTAGACGGACCTTTGTTGGAAAAGTAATGTCTCTGCTTTTCAATATGCTATCTAGGTTGGTCATAACTTTCCTTCCAAGGAGTAAGCGTCTTTTAATTTCATGGCTGCAGTCACCATCTGTAGTGATTTTGGAGCCCAGAAAAATAAAGTCTGACACTGTTTCCCCATCTATTTCCCATGAAGTGATGGGACCGGATGCCATGATCTTCGTTTTCTGAATGTTGAGCTTTAAGTCAACTTTTTTACTCTCCACTTTCACTTTCATCAAGAGGCTTTTGAGTTCCTCTTCACTTTCTGCCATAAGGGTGGTGTCATCTGCATATCTGAGGTTATTGATATTTCTCCCGGCAATCTTGATTCCAGCTTGTGTTCCTTCCAGTCCAGCGTTTCTCATGATGTACTCTGCATATAAGTTAAATAAACAGGGTGACAATATACGGCCTTGACGAACTCCTTTTCCTATTTGGAACCAGTCTGTTGTTCCATGTCCAGTTCTAACTGTTGCTTCCTCACCTGCATATAGGTTTCTCAAGAGGCAGGTCAGGTGGCCTGGTATTCCCATCTCTTTCAGACTTTTCCACAGTTTATTGTGATCCACACAGTCAAAGGCTTTGGCATAGTCAATAAAGCAGAAATAGATGCTTTTCTGGAACTCTCTTGCTTTTTTGATGATCCAGCAGATGTTGGCAATTTGATCTCTGGTTCCTCTGCCTTTTCTAAAACCAGCTTGAACATCAGGAAGTTCACAGTTCACATATTGCTGAAGCCTGGCTTGAAGAATTTTGAGCATTATTTTACTAGCGTGTGAGATGAGTGCAATTGTGCGGTAGTGTGAGCATTCTTTGGCATTGCCTTTCTTTGGAATTGGAATGAAAACTGACCTTTTCCAGTCCTGTGGCCACTGCTGAGCTTTCCAAACTTGCTAAATATGTATATCTACATGCATACTAAGTCGCTTCAGTCATGTCTGACTCTGTGCAACCCTATGGACTGTAGCCCACCAGGCTCTTCTGTCCATGGATTCTCCAGGCAAGAATACTGGAGTGGATTGCCATTCCCTTCTCCAGAGGATCTTCCTGACCCAGGGATCAAATCCACGCCTCCTGCATTGGTGGGTGGGTTCTTTACCACTAGCAACACCTGGGAAGTCCATATATCCATATATAAAGGTTATTTTTTTTTTAATTCAGTCAACTAAAAATTCGAACCAGATGTTTTATTCAAAACTCACCTCCTTCTAAAAGTTTGAAAATTTGGGACAATTCATAGTTTTATACATTCAAAAAGATCACAATATAATGAAGCAGTGATAGTGGCTTATTCAGAATTTATTTCCCTAAAACTTTCTTACTTTAGCTCTTTCTGGGTAAATAATAGGAAACAGAAATGGTTACAATTGTATTCAGGGAATACAATTTGAGAAACAGACTCATTTGAGAAACAGAATCCTAATACTTGCTCTCTCTGTATGAATGTAAGCTCTCTGAGGAACCAGGATTTTTTTTCCCCACTGCGAGATCCCTAGCATGGTTTTTAGAGCAGTTATCGGTTCAATGCAGAAGTTCAATAAGTGAATTTGTCCAAAAAAGACAAGCAGTCATTGTATTACAATGCTAGAAAACATGAGGCCCACACTGTTCCCCTATCCACTCCTCACTATTTAAGTTTGTTATTTGTGTTGTTAATTTAAAACACAAGTATGTGGATTCGGATCTCATCATTTCAGAGCATCATTTTAATTTTTAACATAATGTAGTCTGTAAGTGGGCTTCCCTGGTGGCTCAGTGGTAAAGAATCCATCTGCCAATGCAGGAGACTTGGGTTTGATCTCTGGGTCGGGAAGATCCCCTAGAGAAGGAAACGGCAACCCACTCCACTATTCTTCCTGGGAAAACCCCATGGGCAGAGAAGCCTGGTGGGCTACCATCCATGGACTTGCAAAGAGTTGAACATGACTTAGCAAATAAACAGCAACAACAATTCTGTAAGTATGTGATTACATGAACATAGGTCCAGGCTGCATAAAGCCAGCATGCCTATGTTAAATCTTACCTATGAACTCCGGTAACACTCTCCTCCACTATGCCCTTGATTTTCTTAAACATGTTGGGATACTTCTTATAAATCCAGTGAGTAAGATCCCCTCCATCATCCAAGATCTGGAATAATAAGCATCAATAATGTCATATTTAAAATTTTGTAAATGGTTAAACAAAGTAATTTACAGTGGTCATTATACAGAAGAAAACGACAGTGAGATGAAAGGTCAACTGTAATTCTCACAGCCAAGTGAACTTCCCAAATGACATACCTACTAGGATCAAACTATACAGCAATGCCATGAGGATTTTCTTATGGACTAATAGCTTAAGTGATCACCTAGACCACTAGCTCCTGACTGTACTATAGTCAGAAAGCTTAAACCTAATAGCATATTTATAGTAGTTAAATTCAGGACTTTGAATATAATCAGTGAAAGCTTAGTAAAACCAGATAATTAGTCTCTCTCCCAGAACAATGGCTTATAAAACTGTATTTGTTAGCCCTTTACTTCTCCCAAAGTACAGGCATTCTCCTACCCAAAAAGCTCAGGCAGCACTGTAGGGTTTTGCCTAGCACAACCTCACACTCTCTATAAACCAAATTAAAAATAACTAGGGAACTGTGCAGCATGTAGGTGTGCAAGCATGCCTCTGAACAGCTCATCACTATTTCAGGTTGGGATTAAAGACAAACACAAAGCTGTGCCCACTGGAGCTTTCATCAGCAGAGGAAAGTTTCTGAATTATAAATAAGCTAAAGAAAGATCAGCTTAGAATACGATTAGGCAGTAGGCTGTGGCATTTCAGCCCTTTACCTAGCTGTCAGAAATGCTTGGCAGGACTTTCCAAATTGTCACATCCACTCTCCCAGAAAGACCCACAGGACTGAGCTGCCCTCTGCTGGCACATGCCCATTTTGCAGCTCCATCAGTTAACTCCACTACAAGTGTCAAAGGCGCCATCCTGGATCCCTGCCTACACACAATCTCCAACCTTGTGTCTAATACCTGACCTCTTTTTTGCTTCTGCCCTTGTTTTTTTGTTTTGTTTTGGGCCGCACCACTTAGCTTGTGGAATCCTAGTTCCCTGATCAGGGACTGAACCCAGACCCTTGGCAGTGAGAATATGGAGTCCTAACCACTGGACCGCCAGGGAATTCCCAATTCTGCTCCTGCTGTTAATCTATTTTCTCTGATTCCACCAAACCTTATTTGGGAGTAGAGATCCAAGGCTGGACTCACTCTTACACTTGCTCCATACTGTAAGTCAGTGCTCCATTTCTCTTGTGGTAGAAACCCTCAGAACAGAGTCCCTAAGGAACAGAAAGTGTCCTCTGCATTTCTCTCTCCCTTTTTACATGTATGAAATCTCTCATGGCATTTTTCCTTGCAGCCTCTGATCCCTAGCATACAAAACATGCTATACAGGAAAGACAGTATCTTAGAATAACTATTCTCATCCACTTTTTCCTCTTAACAAAGATTTTGAATACAGGCAGGTGGTTGCTATCCCTAATATTTATTTAATGAATAAAGCCTATAATTATCAGCCTGTCATTCTACTGCAGAAAATTCTTGTCACCCAGGAATCTTCCTGAGGTTAGTGAGCAAGTAAAAGTACTAGATCTTTACAGGATCCAAAAAGATTATGGGTACTGTTTTCTGGGGCACAGTTCTTATTCTTATCTTACTCACTTTGTCAACCTTTCCAGCAGTTTGTGCTGATCTACAATCTGTAAATGCTTGCTATGTACAATGCCCTGTCCTCCCTATGTTCGTGACTATACAATTAATATTTTATTCCCAGCAGAACCTCTGTCAGTCACACTCTGTTGTGCTGGAATGAGCTGACTCATTGTGCAGCCAACTCCTCCCTCCCTTTGAGGATACAAAGGTTTTAACCCAGCTTTCCTCAAATCAACTCTTGGTGCATTATGACCTGCATCACAGAATCTAGAAAGACAGGCTGCTTCTCCTTCTGTCTCCCAGGTAAAGCCTGCTCTGCAGTCTTTAGCAGCAAGTAATAGTTGGACTAGAGCTTCAAGGATTCTTGTTTTTAGTTGATTTCCTTAATTTCTCCTCTCACTCCTATCCAGAAAGGTTTGCAAAGTAGGAGTATATCGTACTTGTGCAGCTTTGTGCTTCCCCTATGAATCTAATATGCTATCAGACTTCAAGCATTTTTAAAAAAAGTGAAACAAAAATAAAAACTAAGCAAAAATTAAAAGCCCCAACTTCCTAAGATGAGAAATGAATAAAGAAGAAATTTGAACTTGGATCCCTTCAGGTTTACTATAAATTTAGCAAGTGATTCTAGAGAGAAATACCACAGGAGCTGTGTGTGTTGGGGGAGGTGCTGGTGAGCAGTGTTAGGGGATAGTAACTCATTCATCTTACTTTTTAACCAGTCATGTGTGAACCCGGAGTAGTATTTTAACGCTGCTGATGAATATGAGCATTTCTAAGATCAGCACTGACAATTATAAGCACTTTGAGGCTATAAAGAGGTTTAATATTCTTGGGATGTCCTAAGCATAAGCATCTAGTTCTGCTGGAAGTCCAGGTGCATCAGATGAAAAAGGAAACATCTTCCTTCCTGTTGGGAAACCCTCTCCCAGGCCACATCCTCCCTCCCCTTACCCCCAGGTCCCAATGAACTGTGCTAACAGAAACCTAACACACCATGTTTGGCTGCCAGCCCTCCACATTCACACATCTGTCAATGCACCACCAGAAGTCATCTTCTGACTCTCCTTTCCAGGCAAACACAGGAAACCCTGAGAAACAAGAACAAAGAGAAACCATTAAAGCCTGAAAAAAGGGCTGACCCTCAGTTTTGGCAAGAAGATGAGATGCTAGTTTTCCCCAGTTCCAAACTTGTTTTGCTGTACTTCTTAGGCTGACGTTCTTCACTGATTAAATATTGTCTTCAGCCCCCTTTATCCATTCCTTCGTCTTTGATGGTCGTTTTATTCTTGTTAGACCAAAGAGGACAAACAAAAGGGCCAAGAGTATGAGGGATGCTAAAAATATGACTAAAGGCAAAAAAGAGGAAACTAGAAATATGTACTTTTTCATCTAGTCCAACTAGAATTCCCACCATTTCCCAACTACATTTTGATCTTTCTTTGCTTCTCTACCTTAGTCATTCCACCTTCTTCATCAGGAAAACTCTTACACTCTTCTTCCTCTGTTCAAATGTTGCTACACTTCACTAGCCAATTAAGTGGCATGTTCCTAATGAAGCCTTATTAACTCAGCTGTAAGTGATCTCTCATGGAATCTGATCTTTTATTAGTCCCTTGCTGGTACACTGAATGTGGACGTATGATCTGTTGTGGCATTATCATATATGTCCTTGTATTATCATTGTTTGTACATGTGTCTTTTCTCCTCAACTACAATATAAGGTTCTGAGTGCAAAGACTCTCTTATTTGCCCTTAGAGTCAGTCAATAAGCATTTGTTGGAAAAAAAATGAATGTATATGTACAATTAATTGAACTACATATTTATATATGTGCACTTTCTATACATAATTTACACATTAATAAAAATCTTACAAATGAATGAATGTAAATGAAAGAACAAATAAAATGTTGACAGTGTTTGCAAAAGGAGAGATATACATGCACTATAGAACTTTCCCAGAATTTCTCAAGAGCTCTGAAGCAAATTTTTGTACCCTGATCTGTGTTGTGCTGTCAGAGAGGGAGTGCAAGAAACCGGCAAAGTCCAAATTTCTCTATTTCTTTTTTTCTGACACAGTCATTTATTTTTCTTGCCATTGGCAAACACTCCCCAAATCTTACTCACCAGAAATTAACAGAGCGTCTCCATTTTCCTCCCTGACAATCCTTATGAATGGAAAGGGCTTTAAGGGAGCAACTGCCAATGACAATGTCGAGTGGATAGACCATGTCCTTCCTTTGTTTCAAAACTACCCATTCTGGCAGTATCCCAACCAGGTTTCAACGCTCCTGTGTTTCAAAGTGGTCTTCACAAAAGCCCACATTTTAAGGCTATATGGAGGAGCACAGAGAACACTTAATAGTGGTAATAGCCTTGTAGATTTTGAAAAGGCAGTATTAGTCCACATCAGGATTAAGGGTCTCTGGCTTTTAATGTGGTGTAAGCCACAAAAATTGGCAATAATATAGAAGACCAATATTTATGGAAAAGGGGAAGAGAATTCAGAAATACAACAACAGAGCTGCTCTAATCAATGCTCCAGGAAAAGCCATCCTGAAGGAGAAACAGCCTAACAGATACTATAGGCTAGGCAAGAGGTTCAGAAAAAGAACTCTTCTTTCCAACTCCAGATAAATATCTACAGCTGGTGTCAAAGTGTCAGGTTATAAAGAAGACAAAACACAATGTCTAAAAAAGAGGGTAGAGGACAACATTCTCAGAAAATGCAGAGAGACAGACCTTGGCTAAAAGGAGATACGAGAACTTAAGAGTGCAGACTAACGATCAGGTCAAGTCCAGGGGAGAAGGAATGTACACTTGGCTACCAATCTTCATGGCACTACCAGCAATATTAGGGTTCTCTGTCAAATATCAGAGGCAAAAGGGTATTACTTCTCAATCCTCAAAACCGTAGGAACAAGATAAACTGCAGGAAAGTTGATCTGAGGTGGTATTTATTTGTGCTGCTTTCTTCTTTCCAGTCATTTTATGTGAGACATATTTCTCCTAAGGCTGTACATCATGCCTGTGGGTCTGGTTACCAACTGCCACCTGGGACAAAGTATTTCCCAGGAAAACTTGTGTCCAGCGGGTCTAGCTTTATTATTCTAAGTATTTTCTCACTTTCAATCCTAAAACCATAATGAGACAACAGCCTCCATAAATTCTGTCACCCAGGCAGACAGGGGAACCTTATTAAAGGAGTGACAACAATTCTAGGTTCTAGGCTTGTTATATCACAAATACAAAATCATCAGTTGGTATGGTTTTGAAAAGTTAGTTTGTGGAGAAGGGAATGGCAATCCACTCCAGTATTCTTGCCTGGAGAATCCCATGGACAGAGGAGCCTGGCAGACTACAGTCTATGGGGTTGCAAAGAGCTGGACAGGACTGAGTGACTAACACTACTAAAAGCCTCGTTGACACCACACTCAAAGCTGAGCAGTTGCTTAGGTTCTTTGGTCTGTGGGCTGAGGGATGGAGCTGTTCACATGTGGAGATGTACTGGATTTAAAATCAGCTTTGTAAAACCGTTCTGGAATAAAGCTCAACTGGAAAAGTGAAAAAAAAAAGTTAGTTTGGAATCATTTTATAAGATAGATGATGGAGTAACTACGGAATCACTTCCAAGAACATTCTATAGCCCAGTATGGAAAGGCTAATCGAACAAGTTTCTTAGTCTTGTACAGGGCAAGAGGGCCTACAGTGGACCTTAAGGGGGAGCTCTTTGGGCAAGAGAAGAGAAAATAGGGGGACTCCAGTGAGAATATCAGGAAAATCTACCAAAAAGAAGATGGGGGTGGGGGTGGTGGAGGGTTCACAAGAATCAGTAGAAGAAACAGTGAAATTTACACAGGAGGAAGGAGCTGAGAGTGTCACAGCCTTACACAAACAGCTGAAATAGTAAACTTCTCTTTACTCGGCTCCCGTGACTCAGGCCTCTCCACACAGGTCCCTGTGACGACAGCCTTCCATCTACTCTCCCAGGAGTGCTTTCACACTGACTGCCTATTTCTTTCCTCATTTATGACTCGTCTTTGGGGTCTTGATTTTCTGGCACTGTGTTGGCACTGGCTTCTGCTCTGGTTGTCTACAGTATGTACATCTCTACAGGGTGTCGCCACTAGCAGTACCTCATGATTCCTCCTCTGATCCTTCCCTACTCTAAGACTCGGCTCTGTCTCAGGAAGCTCAATGCCGGGCTGCTGCCGCCACCTTAGAAACCATCGGCTCCTGGGCTACCACATCTGCTTCTCTTTTTCTTGCTGTTGCTGTTTTATCTTCACCAGCTTCTCAAAGCTTTCGGTTGTTGTCGGGTTGACAACAAACCAATCCTCAGAGTGGACAGAGTTGACGTGATACCTGACACCACTCTCTGACACAAATTCTTTCTGACAGAGAAGTGAAGTGAAGTGAAGTGAAGTCGCTCAGTCGTGTCTGACTCTTTGCGATCCCATGGACTGTAGTCTACCAGGCTTCTCTGTCCATGGGATTTTTCAGGCAAGAGTACTGCAGTGGGTTGCCATTTCCATTTTCTGACAGAGAAGACACTTGTATTTTCCAGCCACAAACGTTCCCAAAGTACAAGAGCCCAGGAGAGCTTTAAGACCAGATGCACTACTGTAGACAGCCTCACAACCCTGGTTAGGACACTGAATGCGATGGTACTTTTTGATATCTGACTTCTATTTGTGTAGTGCTTCTTGGCTGAAGGTCAGTAGCCCAGGACAAGTATATTTTAACTTCCAATCATCAGGTACCAGATCCTGAAGCACCTTTCTCTCAGGCCATTCCTTGGCCACTTCATCAGAAGCCAGTTCCTGCAGGTGGTATACAGCTATCTGCCTCTGAACTCGGTCTCCACTCTTTGACTCCAAGCTCATGTCCTTCAAGCACTCTGGCTGTCCTGACTTTGGAAAGAAGAATATAGGACTATGCTCTTATATACAAGTGATATACGAGTCCAGTCTTCAATCTATACAGCTTTCCACAGTGGTGACATTTCAGGGTCATCTTCTCCAGCTCAGCAGCCCCTTTGCCACATTTTCTCACATGGTACAGATATCCCACGATGCTGGTGAAGCTACTAGAGCAACTCTCATGCATGCATCTCAGCTTTCCCAGTTTCTTGAGAACTGTTCAGAGACGTTCCCTCTCACTTGGCTCATCTATTTCATCTCCAGCCTTAAAATGGGGAAGCTATTATGATTTGCCATGACATGATACTTCATCTCTGCTAGTGAAAGAAGCTGTTTCCCACAATGATGACAGGTAAACATTTCCTGTTTGCAGTTTCCCTGTGTTTCTTTAAGCCCTCTATGGTCTTTCTCCCTACTGCCTGGCAGGTAGGACAGGAGACACTGCCTTCATCCACAATTTCTAAGTACCACTGCTCCTCTAAACTGCCTGCTGCATAAGCTGGTGGTTCCTTCCAAATACGGTGAGTCTGGGCTTTGGGATTAGGCTGAGCTTTAGGCTGCTGCTTCCTCCCATAAAGCTTATGCTTCTTCTGTGGAAATTCTCTGATAGTCTTCATCTTCTTCCTGCCTGGGTTTCCTTTTTCCTTTGGTTGATATTCCATCTGACCCTTCTACATGGGAAGCAGCAGCTGACTTGATCCTTCTCATCTTCACCCAGTAGGTAGATTTTCGGAAGGATGCTAGAAAATCACTCCCTGGTTCACGAAGCAGATGATGAACTGCTTAAGGAGTCATCATGAGGGATAGTGTACTGGAAACTATTATCCTTTATGGAGCATTGGGTTCTGCTATTCTTAGCTTCCGTGATCCTCGTGCTTCTCTGCTGCTTAAAGGGTGTGGGTCCCGGGGTAGCGAGCACTGCACGGAGTCTGGAAGACATCACTCCCTCTCCTCGCCTAACAAACTGACCCAAGGGCTCCAGCCAGACAATGCCACTTCCGCTTTTCTCTCCACTCCCAGATGTGGAGTCGGGGCCTCGAGCCCTTTCTGTTTCTTTTGTCCTTCAAGTGTCAGTGGCTGTTGTGTTCAAATATTAGTCTGCCAGGTCAAGTCTTGTTTAGTGCTAAAGCAGAAGCACCAAACATTAAATCACAGCACACTGCTGAAAAACCAGTAGGACCACAAAATTATATCTGAAGCATTTTCTTTTCTAATCCATATGACCTGGAAAGTGAAAGTCGCTCAGTCGTGTCCGAGTCTTTGCAACCCCATGGACTATACAGTCCATGGAATTCTCTAGGCCAGAATACTGGAATGGGTAGCTGTTCCTTTCTCCAGGGGATCTTCCCAACCCAGGGATCAAACCCAGGTCTCCTGCATTGCAGGCAGATACTTTACCAGCTGAGCCACAAGGGAAACACCATATGACCTTAGACAGTGAATGTGTTCACTGGTGCTCTAATATTAGCAAGGCAAGGCAAAGCATTAACTAATAATGGAATATCAGACATAAGAAGATATTTGTGACTGTAAAGCAATACAGTTACCTTGATCATATTTAACAAAAAGAAGTTCAGAAAGAGAGAAATCTCATCAAGAATAGGGACCCACCAAAACATGGAAACAGTCTAAGTGTTCATCAACAGATGAAGGGATAAAGAAGATGTGGTGTGTGTGTGTATGTATGTGTGTGTGTGTGTGTGTGTGTGTGTGTGTGTATATATATATAATAGAATATTTCTGAGCCTTGAAAAAGAATGAAATAATGCCATTTGCAGCAACATGGATGGACCTTGAGATTATCATACTAAGTAAATTAAAATATTAAATAATATCACTTATATGTGGAATCTAAAAAACAGTATACATGAACTTATTTACCAAATGGAAAGACTCACAGACATAGAACACAACTTATGGCTACCAAAGGGGAAGGTGCAAGACAGACAAATTAGGAGTATGGGATTAACAGATACACACTATCATATATATATATTAGATAAACAACAAGGATTTACTATATAGCATAAGAAAATACATTCAGCGTCTCATAATAACCTATAGTGAAAAAGAACTGAAAAAAGAATACATATGTGTGCATATGTGTGTACACACACTTTACTGTGTACCTGAAACTAATACAATATTGTAAATCAACTATACTTCATTTTAAAAAAATGAATATTTCTTCCAAGACAACTTTAAATGTCAACTTTCCTTCCAGATTTACATCAAAACAATGGAACTTTTTGAAACCTTTAGCCAGAGACAAAGAATGTGCAAAAGGTCTTACCACTTTCTGCTAGAGCAGCAGCCACTTCATTGAGGGTGGAATAGATGTTGCAGGCAGCCCATCGGCACTGTGCTCCCAGAGCTCCCAGAGTTTCCATAAGCACCTGTATTAAAGAGAAAGCAGGAGATGAGCAAGCACGGGCCAAACAGCTGGTCAAGGAATTAAGTTTATATATTTGACAATGAGAAAGTACATTAGGAATAACTAACACCAATGATTTTCAATGTGTGCTTTGCAGAAACTTCAGCACTTTGAGAATGGGGCAGGGGTTGAGGGTAGGCATGAGGAAGGCTCCCACTGAGCTGTATGCTTTTACTCATTTAACCTACTGGTCCTCCCAATAAGATTCAATTAAACCAAGGATTTCAGAGCCACACATCTTTTCAAAAACCACCAATTTATAATTCTGCTTCTCTTTACGATGTAGAAAGCCGAAAGAGAAGCTTCCGCTCTAAAAACAAGAAAAAGCTGCATAATCTACAAAACCATAACGTTTCTTGAGCCTATCAAAGAGCCAAGGTCATAATGCAACCAATGAACTCCAGAGAGCACCAAATCCCTTTAGGGAGAGAGGGAACACAGTTTCATCCTTGTCAGAGTGCAGGAGGAAGAGGTGGCTGTCATACAACAGAGTAAGAAAAAATTAACTAAAATTTTAATGAATTAGTAAAGACTGAGTGTGGGAAAGTATCAATATGTCAGTTTGGAACTTCTGGTGGCCTGAGCCACAATGAGATTTCATACTCACGTGAAAGGGCTTTTCTAGGGGCTTCCAACCAGAGCTCACAAAGGAGACTGGGGGCAGGGAGCTGATTGCCTGTGCTCGACAATAAGCATGAAATCTGGGCACTTTCCCAGTCTTCTCTCAGAGGAAACCAAAGTCCTAAACTGTAGCAAGAAGAGCGGGATTATGCCTGCCATGAGGGACAAGACAAAGACCCATTGCTTCTGGGGGAGGGTAGAAGCAAAAACTCTATGCTCCTTGGGGAGTAGCTGAAAACCCTCTTGGGCCCAGGACCCTATGCTGATACAAAGTAAAAATCACTGCCTCTCCAGGAGGGACAGGAAAATATCTCTGCTCAAGACCTACCACAGGAGAACATTGGAACCCACCAAAAAAAGATACCCCATGTGCAAGGACAAAGGAGAAGCCACAACGAGACAGTAGGAAGGACACAATCACATTAAAATCAAATCCCATGACCCAGAGGGATGGTTTGGGGAGGGAGGTGGGAGGGGGGTTCAGGATGGGGAACACGTGTACACCCATGGCGGATTCATGTTGATGTATGGCAAAACCAATACAATACTGTAAAGTAATTAGCCTCCAATTAAAATAAATAAATTTATATTAAAAAATAATAATAAAAATCCCATACCCATCAGGTGGGCGACCCACAAACTGGAGAACAATAATACCAATAAGTTCTCACACTGTTGTAAAGGTTTTAGGTGCCACACCAGATTTCCCAATGTGGGGATCCGGCAAAGGGACTGGTAATCTCCAGGGAATCTGACTTTGAAGGACAGTGGTATTTGATTATAGACCTACCACAGATACAAGAAAAAATTTGACAGGAGTGGCAGGAACACTGAAAAAGTCCCATTTTCACAGAGGCTGGCCTAAGATTGAGATTGGACCAGAAAAATTTAAGAAGCCCAATTGCTCTCACTATGAGCCTAGGTCCAGAAAACAGTCTTCTGCTGTGGGGGGACATGCACTTGAAGAGAGAGCCCCCCTGTGGCAAGCATGTGCAGAAGTAGTTGACAGCCTGAGGGTGGAGCAGAAACACTGAGAGCCCTCTGGCTTGGAGGAATCTGTAGCCTTCGGTACAGAACAGAATTGGAATTTAGAAAGATGGTAACAATAACCCTGTGTACGAGACAGCAAAAGAGACACTGATGTATAGAACAGTCTTATGGACTCTGTGAGAGAGGGAGAGGGTGAGAAGATTTGGGAGAATGGCATTGAAACATGTAAAATATCATGTATGAAACGAGTTGCCAGTCCAGGTTCGATGCACGATACTGGATGCTTGGGGCTGGTGCACTGGGACGACCCAGAGGGATGGAATGGGGAAGGAGGAGGGAGGAGGGTTCAGGATGGGGAACACATGTATACCTGTGGCGGATTCATTTTGATATTTGGCAAAACTAATACAATTATGTAAAGTTTAAAAATAAAAAAAAAAAAAAAAAAAAAAGAATTGAAATCCAGACGAGTTCATGACAATAATGGGAACTAACATACTACCATTCAATATAAAAGTTCAAGATACACCAAAAAAGTGAAAAAACCCAACCCAAAGTCAGGAAAGAAAGTATTCAAGAGAACCAGACTCTGAGATAAGCTAATGTTTGATCAGACAGGAACTTTAAATATGATTATTATATTTATGTTGAAGCAGTCGAGAGAAACAGATGGACAGCCATGAACAGATAGAGAATTTCAGCAAAGAAATGGAAACTATAAAAAACAAGTGAAATAGAAACATTAGAATTTTTTTTTAAGGTATCAGATTTAAGAATTCTTTCATTAGACTTATCATACCAAACTGGGCATATCTAAGGATAGAATCAGTGAGCTTGAAGATAGATTGATAGAAATCCCCAAACTGAAATAGAGAAAGAAAAAAACAGTCGGAGAAAAATCTTTGAAGAGAGTATCTAAGATCTATGGGATACCATCAATGGTCTAATTTACATGTAACTGGAGTTCTGGAAGGAGGAGAGAATAGGGCAAAAGATATATATATGAAGAGTTAGAGATCAAATTGCCAATATCCGCTGGATCACTGAAAAAGCAAGAGAGTTCCAGAAAAACAGCTATTTCTGCTTTATTGACTATGCCAAAGCCTTTGACAGTGTGGATCACAATAAACGGTGGAAAATTCTGAAAGAGATGGGAATACCAGACCACCTGACCTGCCTCTTGAGAAACCTATATGCAGGTGAGGAAGCACCAGTTATAACTGGACATGAGACAACAGACTGGTTCCAAATAAGAAAAGGAGTACGTCAAGGCTGTATATTGTCACCCTGCTTATTTAACTTATATGCAGAGTACATCATGAGAAACCCTGGGCTGGAAGAAGCACAAGCTGGAATCAAGATTGCCGGGAGAAATATCAATAACCTCAGATATGCAGATGACACCACCCTTATGGCAGAAAGTGAAGAAGAACTAAAGAGCCTCTTGATGAAAGTGAAAGAGGAGAGAGAAAAAGTTGGCTTGAAGCTCAACATTCAGAAAACAAAGATCACGGCATCTGGTCCCATTACTTCATGGGAAATAGATGGGGAAACAGTGGAAACAGTGTCAGACTTTTTTTGGGGGGGCTCCAAAATCACTGCAGATAGTGACTGCAGTCATGAAATTAAAAGACGCTTACTCCTTGGAAGGAAAGTTATGACCAACCTAGATAGCATATTGAAAAGCAGAGACATTACTTTGCCAACAAAGGTCTGTCTAGTCAAGGCTATGGTTTTTCCATTCGTCATGTATGGATGTGAGAGTTGGACTGGGAAGAAAGCTGAGCACTGAAGAATTGATGCTTTTGAACTGTGGTTCTGGAGAAGACTCTTGCAAGTCCCTTGGACTGCAAGGAGATCCAACCAGTCCATCCTAAAGGAGATGAGTCCTGGGTGTACATTGGAAGGACTGATGCTGAGGCTGAAACTCCAATAGTTTGGCCACCTCATGCGAAGAGTTGACTCACTGGAAAAGACCCTGATGCTGGGAGGGATTGGGGGCAGGAGCAAAAGGGGATGACAGAGGATGAGATGGCTGGATGGCATCACCAACTCGATGCACATGAGTTTGGGTGAACTCCGGGAGTTGGTGATGGACAGGGAGGCATGAAGCACTGCGATTCATGGGGTCACAAAGAGTCGGACACAACTGAGCGACTGAACTAAATTAAACTGAATGGGTAATTATTTTTGAAAATTAATGAAAGAGGATCCAGGAACAATACTATTAACACTCCAGTAGCAAAGAGCACACTAGTGTACAGATGCACTAAAGGAAAAGGAACCAGCGCGCCATGGAGAAAAGGCTTATTCCAGGGATAGGACAGGGAACGTACAAGATGAGCTTAGAGCCTCATGTACCAGAAGCAAGGAAGTGTTCAAAGAATGAAAGGGATATGTCAAAAGGCAAGGCACAGAAGCAAGATTTAAGGGGTTCCTTCTGGCCAAAATTTCAATAATTTTTATCATAATAAATAATGATAGTAATGGATTATAATCCATTAAATAAAACAGGAAACAATGACTCCATACCAAAAAAAAAAACCAAACTGAATAAATAAATGGAAAGCTTGATGAAGAATGGGATATTCACACAGTTTCTTATATCTACTTCACAAAATACTTATTAATTACAAAGGGGGAAAAATAACTTTTACAATAGAAAAGTCTGACAGACACCACCTCCATTAAGGGATCAAAATGAACATCAGTTATGGGACAAATTGAGATCAAGTGCCAACTGATAGGATTAAGTGGAAAAAAAAAAAAAAAAAAGGCAGCACCATTTCCTACCAAAGGTACATAACCTGAATCTAATAATGAAGAAGCATCATAAAAGTCTGAATTAAGGACATACTGCAGAATAACTTGTCTATAATCTTCAAAGTGTCAAGGTCATGAAAGTCAAACAAAGACTGATCAACTGTCAGCACTGAAGAAGACTAAAGAGAGATGACAATTAAATGAGACATATAACTAGGGATGAGATCCTTTGGTTATAAAAAGTATTTGGACAATTAGTGAAGCTCAAATGGGACCTGAGGATTAGACAGCAATTATGAATCAGTGTTAATTTCCAAATTTTGAATGGTTGTATTCGTTGTATAGGAGAATGTCCTTGTTTACAGAAAATACACACTAAAGTCTTTGTGGAAGCACCATCAGGTTGGCAACTTACTCTCAAATGGTTCAGAAAATAAAAAGTTATCTGGTACTGTATTTGCAACTTTTCTATAAGTATGTTTATTTCCAATTTAAAAAATTATTATAATAAATTTAATCCACTGATTTAATCCTGACTTACCTTCACTTCAATCTGTAAGATGGAGATAGGCAGACAGGCTTCTTTTTAAGAAGGCAGTGTACCATCTCACTACTTTGATTAAGAGTTATTTCAACAAGGACAAAGGTTTGGTGAAAAAGTTTTAAATTTCCTGATGGTAGTTAACTTTGGGTATTGATAATTTTCATTTTAAAAAATTTGTATTTTCTAATATTTATATACTAAATTAAAACTCTAATTAGAAATATGCTCTACTTAAAAAAGAACACTTGCAAACAGCTCCACTAATGTAGGCAAACATCCTCACATAATTTATCTAAGGTCATATAGTAAGTTAATAGCAGAACTACTCTACTGTCTTAATTTCCTTACCTTTCAATATCTGATCCCATTTTTTTCTCTCCTGTTTTGTTTTTCACCTTAAAGAATTTCTGAATTCCTATAACTAGGATTTCTGAGTGTGTCAAACAAAAGAATCATACTGAAACATACCTACAAAGCAATATAAATTAACTAGAAAAGTGACTGGGGCCAAGAATATAAGAACTATTTAAAGAACTATGAGTCAAGACTGCTTGCTGGCTATCAGGGCTCAAGCAGAAGTGCAAGCAGGTGGAAGTGAGGGGGGGACAGAGGTTAGAAGCTGGTTCAACTTGATTTTAAATCATTACTGTTTATAAAGAGTAGCTAAGAAATCTGATTGGAAAGAACTATGGAAACACACCTAAAAAATATAAGTAGATCCAAGTCTTAATGAAACATGAACAGGAAACTGTTAACTATGATAGTTATTTCTGGAGCACAGGATTATAAGAGACTGTCTTTCTACATTATAGACTGTGGTAATGCTTGAATGGGCTTCCCCAGTGGCTCAGCGGTAAAGAATCCACCTGCAATTCAGGGTGGGGAAGATCCCCTGGAGAAAGGCATGGCAACCCACTCCAGTATTCTCGCCTGGAGAATCCCCACGGACGAGGAGCCTGGTGGGCAACAGTCCATAGGGTCACGAACAGTTGGATGTGACAGAAGCGACTTAACACACATACAATGCTTGAATATTGTAAAATGAACAAGAACTACCTTAGTAATCAGAAAAAATTAAGAGATTAGAAATAAAACAAAGCAAAATTCCTTTGTAATTGTTTTTTAAAGGATAAATAAAAATGTGGTGAGGGAACAAGAAAATAATAAAATTGGTAAACTAATTTTCATTACTCCTTTCAGGAAAAAAAAAATAACCTTGAAGAGTGGTAATATTCAGTGAGCCAGGGGGTAAAAAAGAAACTAGTTGTAATTTAGCAACATGAGACAGGACAGAAGCACTTACTATTTTAAGTCACTACACTGAAGTCTCATATCCCTGACCAGGGAAGCCCAAAAAAGTTCCAAGATGGTTTCTGCCTTCATTTATCAGTCTACAGTTCCATAAAGAGTAGCTTTTCAATTTATGATACTAATTTTGGGTCGCCAAGGTACTCTTCCTCAGAGAACATGTAACCCAGAAAAGTCTCATAGGGAAGATGCTAACAGCAGCTGTCTGTGTCTTGAGGAATCTCTGCTGTTCTTAATAAGCAATGTGAATATGTAAGTGTTGCACTTAGAAGACAATCTTTTGGAAGTTAATCTAGCCATACAAGTGATCTGGATCTTATAAATCCTATAAAAGATTCCAGACAACTTCTCAATACACTAATTTCCTGTAGTGGTCTCATTAGGGTAGGCAACTTAATACGTATTATTACAGCTTTGATGATGACTCTAAGTCAGTGGTTCTCAACAAAGCAACTTTGGTAGACTATGGGGGCATTTTTAGTTGCCACAATAATTGGTAGGGGAGTGTTACTGGCATTTAGTGGGTATGGCCAAGGATCTTGACATTTTGAAAGTGTAGAACAGGGACTTCCCTGGTGGTCCAGTGTCTAAGACTCCATGCTCCTGATGCAGGCGGCCAGGGTTTGATCCCTGGTCAAGGAACTAGATTCCACATGCTACAACTAAAGATCCCATGTGCCATAACTAAGACCCCTTGCAATCAAACAAATAAATAAATATTTTTTAAAAAAGAAAAGAAAGTATAGGACAGTCTCCTAGAGCAAAAAAAAAAAAAAAAAAAAAAAACCATGCCATATCTGGTACGACTTTCAAATGTGCCAATGAAAAGTTCACATGAGTGAGAAACCTATTTATAATGATCTGAATTTAGAACTTTATTCCACTTTACATATCAACAAAAGTATGGCTGTAATTTTAATATAAGAATGCAAGAGTTTTCCCAAGAATGCAACAAATGTATAAATCAAGAGAAAACACATACTTTTTATTGTTGTTGTTATTCAGAAATTTTACAAAAAGTTGTTTATAATTTCATAAAATTATATAATCTGGCAATATTGCTCTGATACTCTGGAACCAGAAACACATTTCTATTATATACATTTATATCACTCATTCAAACAATGCTATACGTACAATTATCTGACTATACTTGTACCCAAGCACTTACATATTGAAATATGTTATTTTATTATAAGTTACTTTCTTTTTACTCTTCTTTCATATTTCAGTAAGGTTTTACATTTATCTTTTACTATTACATGTACTTAGCTATGTTATGTCTGAATTTCATTTCAAGAAATATGGGGGCACTGCAAGCTATTTTTTAATGAAAAGGGGTTCATTTAATCTGATAAAGGTAAAGATTATGGATCTAAACCCATCATGGTAACCCCAGTTCCCTTCCAGGACTGGTGGGGCATGAGCATGTGATCCAGTTCTGCTCAGTGACATGACAGAGTGTTCTGGAGGACCTCTGGGAGCGGTTTCCTTGCTCTTGGGAGAGAGAAAGAAATGGTCCTTCCTCTTCATGTCCGTCTGGGATGGCTTATAGAGCTGTCACCATCTTGTTAGCAGCCTGAGGATAAAGTGAGCACAGAGAGAAGGCAGCTCCAGAAGAATCACAGACAGGTGAAACTGGAGCCCTGAGAGCCTTCCCCTGAAGCCCACCTTGCCTCTGGACTTCTAGCTATGTAATGTAATGAGTTCCTTTATGCATAATCCAGGTTGAATCAGGTTTTCTCTTATTTGCAGCTGAAAGGAGCCTACACAGAGATGCCGTCTAGAAATGACACTGAAAGGGAAGGCGGGGGCAAGCAGTAGAGAACAGTGGAGAAAGAAAAAGTATGGGAATCAGATATGTTGAAGTTTAAATCTTGATTCTGTGGTTTACTAGCTGTATAACATTGGACAAATTACTTCAACTCCCTGAGCCTCAGCTTCCTCATTTATAAAATGGAAACAGGAATATGTGTTTTTAGAAGGCCATTATGAGGGTTAATGAACTAACACTCGTTAAGCTTTTAACTTAATGCTTGGCACAAGCCCTCAATAGCTGGTGGCTATTATTAACTATTGTTACTTGGAGAAAGGAAAAGGACTCACAGCAGTCTGAGCAGTGATGTGTGTGCAACCCACAATCTTGGCGCCGGCCAAAGGTTTCTCTCCTTGAGCTCTCTTCCGCAAAGCCATCAGTGCTGGCATTTCTGAAAAGACCCAATACATTCACAGCAATATTAGAGAAGGGAGATGAGAGGCAAAGAGTAATTCTAAGATAAGACCCTTCCTGATCAGGTTCTCTGTTATACTAGTTTTGGGTCTCTCAAAGGATCAAGACGCTGATTTTTCTGTTATAAGGGATTTTCAGAGGTAAATACTCCAGTGTTTGATTCATGTATCTCAGTCCCCTCATCTAGTGTCTCTCCCCTCTTCTTTGTACGGGGGTTCCTTCTAGACCCACTAGACTTTACTCCCTCTCTATGGTGTTTTCTGAACTCGTATCTCTTTTGTTATAAGTTTCCTTCAAAATCACACTGACATTTCACAAACTACTAGACCCCAGGATGTAAAAGGGAATTAACATAGACAAAAAGACATAGGCAACTCAAGAAGAAAAAGGTGGTTGCTTTCATTACCTTGCTCAGCAATTTCAATTTCTCTTCGTCCAAACTCTGCCTGTTTGATGTTCTTGACACAGAAGTCACTGTTCCCCTTAGAGTTCTTTTGCTGTTTGTCTCTAGGAGAGGTCTCATCATCAGAGCTATCTGTATATGAAGCCGCTGGAAAGACAGAATAAAATACCTTCAGGGGAAAAAATGGCTTCCTCCCTAACCCCAAACCATGGAGTGAACTGAGGCTCTTTTGCAATCAGCACCTTGTAAATGTACACGTTTAGGAAGCACTTAAGTGGCACTGAGGAACTGTCTCAGTCATCACCTATCCACAGTCATCACCTGTGGAAAGTGCTATCCACAGGTCAGAAAAGGAAGCTGAGAGAGGTTGCCAAAGATACTCCCCCTGGGTAGCATGAACTTAAACTGCGGCTAACTTTATCTTCAGAACATGCACAGGTTCTTGAAAATGAAGAAAGAGGCTATTCCATGGTAGCAATAGCTTCAAAGCCTTAATTCAGGATGATGGTGATTAACCTATGGGTTTATGGGATCCTGACTACCCTTCTCTGTTTGCTGCTTAAACACTGATGTAATTTGTGTTTTAGTACAGTAGCTGAACAGATAAGACCTAGAAAACAAGGAACCCATGAGAAAATAATTAAGAACCACACAAAAAGTGCTTGTCTGACAAAACAGAGCCTTCTTTTTCAAGACTGGCTCTGATGAGGCTGAACTGTGCCTGTAGACCCAATTAGACATTGACAATGAAATATTCCGCATGCTCTCCCTTCTTGCTGGCCTTAGTGGGTCCAGCATTAGGCATCTGAGATTCCCAAAGAAGCAGATAAATCCTCCTTCAGTGTAATTAAATGCTCTAATGACTAAGCCATTTAGCAATATACACTAGAGGGTGGAAGGTCTAAGACTTCTGACTATGGCTAACAGGCAGCTGCTGCTCTTCCCATGTTTGAGGTCTTTTTAGTCTTTATAGAATTCTGTAGTTACTAATCATTGGCTGGATGATTTGAAGTAATTTCTTTCTTTGATTTACATTTAAGTTCCCGAGGATTGTTTCTTTCTAAGTAGTCCTCAAGGTTTTGGGGTGGGGGGACATAAAGCACTGTCTATATAATATAAAGCATTATACATTTCTCAATGAGATAAGAAGTACTTTCACTTTTATGGGAAGAAAGCTGCAAAAGTTCAGAGCTCCTAGGGTTGCCTGATCTGCTTATATCCAGAGATTATGGCATTTCTAGGATTTCTTAGCAAAGGGTCTATCTCTGGGAGGGCTGGAAAAGGCAAGTCTGACCTTGCCCAGTTAATCAAGCATGGTGCTACATAATGTTTGGGCAGCAGGGACCCAAGTGTCTCTCTTGGAGCTGGAAAACTGCCCTAGAGCAAAGTCCTAACACAAAGCAACAAGAATGAACATGGGCACCAGGGGAGGTAAGAGAATTAGTAAATCCCCAAAGGGATTTTTGTTCTTGAAAGGAGCTAATCTGTACAAAAAGTTTATTGTTCTCCCTCCTAGGGAGTAAGAGCTCAAAGTACCTTTGGCAACAGAGCCCAGAGACAGTTCCCTGGGCAGTCATCTGTTTCACCAATCAATACTCAGAAATGGCTTATGAGTTAGAAGCTTAAGGGAACCAAGCTTCTGCCCCCTGAGAGAAGAAAGATAAATATAGCCATCCTAATCCTGATCCAAGTGTATAGAAAAGTTGCTTTTGAAAGAAAGTGTTCACATTCATAATACCCTGAAATGTCAAATCCTTTTCCAGAGCCATGATGATTTTTATGCTCTTTATTTGTTCTGGAGTCAGAGAAACTTTGCTCTGGTTCTGGGTATATAAAGCGGAGGTGAAAAATCTGGTGGCTAATTCATTCATGTATTCAGTCACGCACTCAATCAATTTTTATTGTGCATCTACTGTGTCTCCACAGTCTAAGTGCTGGAGATACAAGATGGATATGGATTGTCTTTGCTTTCACAGGGTTTTCAGTCTAGTAGGTGAGTCAGACATGAAATAACTAATTACAGAATTAATTATTTAGAATTCTTCTTTCCATGTGGTTGCAATATGTGCTATAAAAAAGACTATATAATAGGCAGACATGATTTGTCAGAGTCAAGTTGTTGAGAAGATTAAATAAAATAATGTAAGTAAAGTGCCTACTGCAATACTTGGCATAAAGTAATTCAGCATGCAGTCAATGATACTTGATATTATCACTAGGTTTTGTACATATTTTTAAAGCACTAGTTTTCTAGTGTGTGCATGATCAGTTGTGTCTGACTCTTTGAAATCCCATGGACTGTTGCCTGCCAGGCTCCTCTGTCCATGGAATTTTCCAGGCAAGAATACTGAGTGGGTTGCCATTTCCTACTCCAGGGATCTTCCTGACCCAGAGATCAAACTTGCATATCTTTTGTCTCCTGCACTGGCAGGTGGCTTCTTTATGCTTTTATTCACTGCTGTTGCTGCTGCTGCTAAGTCGCTTCAGTTGTGTCCGACTCTGTGCGACCCCATAGACGGCAGCCCACCAGGCTTCCCGTCCCTGGGATTCTCCAGGCAAGAACACTGGAGTGGGTTGCCATTTCCTTCTCCAATGCATGAAAGTGAAAAGTGAAAGTGAAGTCACTCAGTCGTGTCCGACTCTAGCGACCCCATGGACTGCAGCCTACCAGGCTCCTCCGTCCATGGGATTTTCTAGGCAAAAGTACTGGAGTGGGGTGCCATTGCCTACAAATATAAAATCTTTCAGGGTTCTTACTTAGCTTTAGGATTTTGAATGGGAAAGGAATGACATACATACAATATTATTCAGCAGTTTCTTTTTTTCTACCTCCATCATCTATCAATTTACCCAAGCAGCAGGTGGTTGGCTGGCAGGGATAATAAAGGTTGAGAGTGCAGTCCTACTCTATCTAGGATAGCTCTCCTCTCCTATGCTTCTTTGGCTTTGAAGGATGAGCCAGGTGGGAAAAGTCAACCAAACAGCAACAAAACCTCCAAAATTCTTCTTTCAGAGAAGTACTCAAAATTTTTCCAACTCAAAGAAAAAAATTATTATACCATTTCCTTTTCTAAAAGAAAAAAAAATGGTATTTTCTTAACAGTTGTCAACCGGTTATAGTTCAACCACTGTTTTTTCTTTGAACCAAAATGGATTTGTTTTCAAAGAGCCCTTCATACAGATCTTTGTTGTCTAGACTGTACTAATATGTGAATGCAAGCAAAATGGCCGACAAACCTGGACTTAGAGAGGGTTATTTTTGCAAACACAGTGGAAAGATTATTCCTGAACTAGCATAACATTTATTTTTTGAATTTATAACTAATTTCTGTCAGTATATTTAATAGCATATTCATGAAAATAGTTGAGATAGCATTCAAAATTCTTCCTAGGAAAATCTAGAGCAATTCAACACACATGTACACATATCCTTAAACAGCTTCTAAAGCATTTGTAATTGTCAGCACACTCTGAAGCCCAGGGTCATAATTTAATTAAAAATGAACAACTGATAAGATAATAACCTAGTGAAGTATAGGTCTGAGACCTAAGCTTTTACTTCACTTCTAATTGGTTAAGTGACCCATTTTCAATTTACCCAACCACAAAATAGGAGGTATAACACATCCTCTCTCTCCCATGCTCTCCCTTTCCCCTAATTCCTATCAGAAGAATCTTATGAATAAATGAGATAATCACAAAAGAAGGGTTCAGTTTCTAGATGGAAAAGTAATACAAAGTACAAAATAACTTTATCATGAGATGTTCTGTTTCATGATATCTTAGGACCAAAACATAACTTGGTGAATCACTCATCCACAACTGACCCCATGGAACATGCATATATATGTTCCATGGCTCAGGCTGATGAAGCCTTCCCCCCCAGCGGCTGTGATATTGTGGGTTACTGCCAAGAGAAGAAGAGACTCCTGGTCAAATTGGTCCTATTAGACTATTTTAAATCAGGCAGTTCCTCCTGGGCCCAGTCTAGTCACTTGGTAACTGAATAATAGTAATGACCTGTGTGTCAATGTGCTGCAGATTTCACTGATGAATAACTTTGGAAATATTTGAAAAGCCAGGTTAGCAGCCAAAATACAGAGCAACAAAACTTTGTTATTTGGAAAAAATCTGAAAATACTTCAAGCTTTAGAAGAACCAGTTACTATGAACTAAGGGACTTTAGTCCTCTTTCCTTATCCTTAACCAATTAACTCACTGCAAAGACAGCTTTTTCAGAAATATATCACCGAGAATCATTTGACTTCCCAGAAAAGTCGCTTCTATTCATTTTTTTATAAGGGTTTTGCGCTTACAGAAAGTTTTTAGAAGTCGTTTTTTTATAAAAATAATTTCAAGGACTAATACAGCCTTTTTCAACATGGGTTCCACTAGAATTAAGCCCTACTGTCTTGAAGCATCCATTGAATATATGAATAAACTTCTCTCCTATACATCTAGATAGGAACTAGTTATGAACCATCCTTTTCTATGTTCTGCACTTCACAGGAGGAACCCAGTTGAAAAGGCTGGAAGGCGTTCCTAAATAAAACTTAATATTAGGATCATTAGGAAGGGAGAATTGGCCACAACCTTAGTAAGACTTTAAGTATCTTCAGCAAAACAAGCACTTTGGATAGGAAGGTACCTTTTTTTGAAATGTCATAAACCTTCTTCTAACTTTTCACATACATGGAGTTTATCAGAGGTCTATTTCCTTTACAGGGATGTCAAGTAGTATAATAAGAATGTCTCTGGACACCCTTCCCCAGTGTTTATTTGTTGAGCACCTCTCATGTGTCAAACACAGTTCTAAGTGGTGGGAAGAGAACAACACAAAAGAGATAAAAATCTCTGCCCTCATGGATCTCATATTCAAGTAAGGGAAGAAAGACACAATAAATTATATGTTATATGATAATAAGTGCTATGGAGAAAAACAGAGAAGGAAAATTTGATGACAGGGAGTACATGGGTGGGGTGACTATACAATTTTAAAAGAGTATCCAGGATAGGCCTCAATGAGAAGATGATCTTTGATTAAGAACTGAAATGAAGGAGGCAAGATACACAGTGAGGGTATTTTAGAGCATTCCAGGCAGAGAAAATAGTAAGTGCAAAGGACTTAAGGCAGGAGAGTGCCCGGCATAACAAAATAACAGTTTCAAAATAACAGAAGGACAGCACAACTGGAGTGAAAAAACAGCTGAGGGAGGAGGGAAATTTGGAAAATTAGAGATGTGATTAGAAATATAACGTGAGGGTGGATGGTATAAGGTCTTGTAGGCCACTGTAAGAACTTTAGCCCTTTACTTAAGAGTGAGACTGGAAAGCCATTGGAAAGTTTTGAGCTAAGAAGTGACACTACCTGACTTATTTTTAAAAAAATGAATCTGGCTGCAGCATTGAGAACAGACTGAAGAGGGGCAAAGGCTGGAACTCAGCAATTCAGTTTTTAGGACATGGGAGGGTTGAGATACCTGTAAAACATCCAAGTGAAAGGCCTGAACAGGCATTTGAATATCTGGGGCTAGTGTGCAGAGAAGAGATTTGGGCTAGAGATAAAATTTGAGAATCAAACATCAATATGTGGTATTTAAAACTATGAATCTGAATGAGTTCACCTGAGAAGAGATAAACAGAGAAGGGAAGAAGTATAATCAATCAATCTTTGGGGCTTTAACAATGTTAGTTTCTATAGTCAATTAAAGTATAACATATGCTGAGAATGGGTTCCAAGTTCTTATTGACATGCACTTGCATATCTTCTCATATTTAGAAAGCTGTGAGTAATTCAGTTATTCCTGCTTTTCATCTGATGAGTATGAAGCTTTTTCTGTATCACCTCATTTAACTTTCCCACTGCGTCTCCTGCAAGCATTGCAGGCGTCAAGAGTTTTCCCGGATCACACAACAAATCACACATTGATCAAAGCCTAGAAACTAGGTCTGTCCTAACTCCCAGTCCAAGACTCAAGACAATAGGCAGCTCCATCCATAGTTTGTTTAAAAGGGTTTGACAATTGCTCATGTGGAAATCAGACAAGGTAACAGTGTGTGTGTGTGTGACACAGCTACAAAAAAAAGGGAAACATAATCTTAGGTTTCATTCTAAAAGCACTGAGTTTATGGAAATAACACCTATTATAGATTATTTTGGACTATACCTAGAATATTATATTCATAGGCATATATTTTTAAAAGGACACTTAGTCTGGAATATAACCAGATGAGGTTAACCAGGACAGTGGGATGCCCCCCAACTCAGGCAACCAAAAAATGAGGATTTTTATTTCTAAGTAAAACCTTTAAATCTCAGAGGCTGTATAAGAACTTATTGGGAGCAAAACTATTAGATTAAGAAAGGATCACCCTATAATCTAAAATGCTCCCAAAGAGTCCGGATAGCCATTTGTCAGGGACGCCACCAAGGCAATTCCCGCATTCAGTGGGAAGTGAATAACTGATCTTTATTTTCCAAGTTCCAGGATGGTTTGACTCCATGCTCCTGAACTTAGTATCCTTAAAGGAATACATAAGGTTTTACTACAGAAATGGCAATGTCACATAGTTCAATCTAAAAGGTCTGACTTTCCCAGGCTGACATGAGCCAGTACCACTCACCAATGAGCAATACCAGGCAACTATATGTTCATTTAGAAACTAAGGGCATCAAACTCACTCTTCCCTACATACATCAGTTCAGTTCAGTTCAGTAGCTCAGTTGTGTCCAACTCTTTGCGACCCCATGGACTGCAGCACGCCAGGCCTCCCTGTCCTTCACCAAATCCTGGAGTTTACCCAAACTCATGTCCATTGAGTCAGTGGTGCCATCCAACCATCTCATCCTCTGTCATCCCCTTCTCCTCCTGCCTTCAATCTTTCCCAGCATCAGGGTCTTCTCAAATGAGTCAGCTCTTCACATCAGGTGGCCAAAGTATTGGGAGTTTCAGCTTCAACTGAAACTACCTACCTATCCCTACGTACATAGATACTTGGTAATTATCCTCCCTGCATATGGGGGTTCTGTGAGAAGGTTTTCTCTGCAGGAGCATAATTGGAAATACAGATCCAGTGGGTAGGGAAGAGACTGAGCTGGAGTTAAATTGAGTACTGTTACTGTTTAATTTCAATTTTTAGATAACATGAACAAAGTGTTTAAATTGTACATACTCTTTTTTACAATTTACATTTTCACAATTATTACAATTTCCAGAGTTTTATGACCTGGTTCATGAATTTTCAACAGCTATTAAAAATTATTTAATTTATTTAATTATTTATCATTCTGCTGGCTCTTTCAGCAGAACAAGATAGTTACAAAATTCAGTAATCCCTAGGGATTTACATTCTGTGCTTTATATTATTCAGTTATGTGGGGAGAAACATAATAAAAGAAATGCTTATATTAAGAGTATAAATAACAATTTACTCAACCTAAAAGTTACAGTGTCTCAAACAAGCTTTCTTCAACTTTACAAATACTACTTTCCTATTTGTGTGAAAAACAAAATTTTAGGTCACGATGAAAATTTTCTAATGAATATTACTATTTATAATGTAAGAGGTAATTAGAGCAAACATTCAGCTTCCTACCACATTCCTACATAAGAGCAAAATAAAATGGCTCCAGATTAGATCAGACACATACTCGGCACTGCTGCATAAATGGTTACTGCTGACGAGGGATTCACAAATTAATACTCATCTGACATTAAATGGTAACTCAGGCCTAGGATCCATGTATTGGACTTAACTCACTGCCAAGGAAGGAAGGAGTAACAAACAATACAATGTCCCGGCTTAGAAGAGAAAGTGAAGGGCTCTTCATTAGCTGCAGTGATTTCACTGTTTCTCAGGGCATTTAAGATTTCCCAGTTGGAAGGATGAAGAAGCCCTCTTTCATTTTCAAAGAGTAGAAAAAACACAAGTGTTCACACATGCTGCTCAGTGAAGGTCAAGGGTGAGCAACATATCCTCACCCTCTGAATAAATCAGACTCAGTTTCCTTAATTACCTTCTTCTGTCTTAACTGGAAGAGCATGCCTATATTAAGCTCCACTCTGAATCCCCAAGAGAAACCTAAAGATTCCACCTAGAATTTTGGTCTAAATTTCAACTGAGAATGAAAGTGTTTATGCCAGAGCACAGGCTTTGATTGTGCTTAATTAGCCTTAGATAGACAGGAGGGTCCATTGATCATACTTAATTAGCCTCCACCGGTGGGTCCAGAGCAGTTCAGTCCTCACCTGAGCTGTAGCTGTCAGTCGATGACTGGGAAATCGAACGAGACAGAGAGCGACGTCCAATTTTGGTGGGACGTTTATTGAATTCTTGCTTCTGGTCAGCAAATTGGATCTGCTAAGAGAAAGAACTCTAGTTACATAAAAGAAAAGAACATCCATTTTGAGATACCAAATCAATGCTTGCATTATAGGATCTTACCTTCTCTCACAGCTGATCTGTTTGTATTGACCCACATATGGAATCTTAAGAGACTCGTTGGAGAAAATGATTTTTCATTCTTCTCTGTTTCTATCAAGTTTAAATCCTTGAACCACTCTCTATGTATCTTTTGCGATAAAAGGGAGAATGGGATATTCTGATTAAAATAAATGGTTAGAAAGCTGAGTCATACTCAGCAATCCTTTCTATAGTTTCACTGAAAATTAAAGCTGAAAAGAATCATTGAGACTACCTATTCCAATCTTCAGGCTTCCCAGGTGGCTCAGCAGATAGAATCCACCTGCCAAGCAGGAGATGCCATTGACTTGGGTTCAATCCCTGGGTAGGGAAGATCCCCTTGAGTAGGAAATGGCAATCCACTCCAGTATTCTTGCCTGGAGAATTCCACGGACACAGGAGGCTGGTGGACTACAGTCCATGGGCTGCAAAGAGTTGGACACAACTGAAGCTACTGAGCACAGACATACACATTCCAACCTTTTAAGGTATGAAACTATAAGATTAAGAAAGGTAGAGTGACCTGCCTTAAGATTCTCAGGAAACAGTATGGTATAAAGAAAAAAAAAAAGCTTTCTATTCATACAGACCTTTCTGGAACTGCATTCAAACCCTGGTTATGCCACTCATTAGCTGTATGATGTTCATCAGGATGTTTTGTGACCCTCATTCTTCTCATAAATACAACAAAGATGAAAGTATTTCAAAAGTTTTAGAGAGGGTTATACAAAACAATGTATGTAAACTGTGAAACTCAGCAGGAGATTCAATTCATCCCTGGCTCCCCAACTCCCACCCCTACAAATCTTCTGTTCTCGTAACTACTGCAGGTAGTCACTTTAACTTTTCAAAGGCTTTCTAAAATGCATCAATTAGCTTTTCAGTACTAATAAGTAAACATTAATTTTTTATTTTTAATGTTTGGTATTACAATAAACTAAAAGCTACAAAGTTGATAACTTATTAACTATAACAGATGTAGGAGTAGATAACTAGACTGAATATGTATAAACCTCAATACTCTGGAGGTTGCATTTTGGACAATATCTAATAATGACTTTCTTGCAATTTTCTCTCTTTCTCCTACTGTTGGAAGTTCCAGCTGATACTTTATAACACTTTACAAGTCAAAGTTTGTATCATTAAGCAAATATCTTTTCTTTTTCTATTTTCCTAATTGAATGTTTGCATAATTGCTTAGATTATTCTGGATCCAACTGGCATGGAGGTGGGGAAAATCAGAGATCTGCCAACTGATTCTGCCTTTCCTGATAAAAAAGATGGTTGCTTACATGAAAGCAACAACTATTGGCTACATTTCCTGCATTTAGAGGTAACTATTGAGTCATTTGAGTATTCAGACCAAGGCCAAATCAACTAGCATGACTTCTAGGGGAATTCATAGCTCTGTCATAGCTCTTGTTGTTCAGTCATTCAGTCGTGTTTGACTCTTTGGACTGCAGCATGCCAGCCTTCCCTGTCCTTCACTATCTCTGGAAGCTGTTCATAGCTTTAACAACCAATAAAGCCGGCATAGTACTTTAGAGTTTGCAAATTGTTTATAGCAACAGGAAAATTCACTAGGTTAGAAGCATTTCCCAAAATGAAAAATAGCGAAATTAATTATTTTACTAAAATAGCAATTTATTCCAAAAAGAGAAAGTGCTCTTTCTATGCACTCCCATGGAATGTACATGAACTCCCATCTACTTCTATCATTGTACAAACTAGGCTCCATAAAGGCAGGAGCTATGTATATTACTCGTCCTTATATCCTCAGATACAAACCCCTGACATAACAGTCAACCTTGTGTCAAAACAATGAACCTTACCCTATCTTCACAGTCTGTACTTGACTGAATATTAAGTAACCATAAATCAAGTCTAAAGTTAAAAGAATTAAGGGGAAAACAAAAGTCAGGAAGGGGAGGAACGTGAGTAAGAAGATGAGGAGGGGAGTAGCAGTCAAGCTCAAAACCTTGGCTTCCATTTCACCAACCTTGTTTAAGACAATGATGTATCTTTTTCTTTTTTAGAAGCCCATCAAGGAAAATGAGTCGTCATTGACTTTCCAAAGGCTACGATCAGTCATTAATTTCAGCAGAGCCTACTTTTAAAAAAGTAGGACAGACAGACCAGACCCTGCCTTAGATATATACCACCCCCTCCCATTCGCACACCACCAGTGGGGGCCACTCTACTTCTCTAGATTTGTAGGACTGCAGAGGGTGGGCACACATCCATTTGTTATTTAGTCACTAAGCAATGTCCAACTCTTTGTGACCCTGTGGACTGTAGCCTGCCAGGCTCCTCCATCCATGGGATTTCCCAGGCAAGAAAACTGGAGAAGGTTGCCATTTCCTATTCCAGGGGATCTTCCTGACCCAGGGATCGAACCCCAGTCTCTTGTGTCTCGAGCACTGGCAGGCAGAGTCTTTACCTCAGAGCCTTCAGAGAAGCCACATACTCATTTACCCCAACAACATAGCCATCTAGCTGCACCATCATCTTAAACCAGTTTCCTTAAACTGAGTTCTCTCCTCTATTAAGCTCCTCACTACTTATAGTACTTCCTCCCACCTAGGTCACATTTCGGCTTTTTTTTTTTTTTTTGGCCACACCTTGCATGGATCTTAATTCCCTGATCAGTGATGGAAACTGTGCCCCCTGAAATGCAAGTGTGGGGCTCTAACCCCTGGCCCCAACTAGCCCACCAGAGAATTCTTGAGTTCAGGCTATTTTGGGCACTAAACATCAGGCTGTGTAGGCTTTCTCCACTCAGAGACATAGGGGTCTAAATCTTGTTACTTGTCAGACACTGATCAAGTTTCTTTAAGACAGAAGAACATTAGAAAGAGGCTAACCACTTATATAAAATAAGCTATATGATTTCCCCAAGAAATAAATGTTTATCTTTTACTGACAACCCATCATCCCTGGTGCCCACCTCCCATCAATAGTTAGAGTGCCGTTACATTTTTCACTCTTACTTGTAATACAGTAATCTCCCTACCCTAGTTGGGGTACCCTGGTAGATTCTACCCCTAACTCTTCTACCTTAACTGAAATCAAGAAGTCCTTTACGGGACTCCTCCTTATCTGTTTCAGAGAAGACTGACTCATTCCAACAGGCTTCAAGGCAAGGAAGGGAAAGAGGTTGTAGAGGAGCAGCTCACCTTATGCCAGAAGAAGGGACGAAAGCAGGAAAGAAGGGGAAAAGCAACTGGCCTTTTACAACAGTGGCTATAGCGGCAGCAAGACTGTAAATAAGAACTTAGCCTCACCTGGGCTTTAATCCCAGAGTTGCCATTGACAATGTATTTCTTCTTGCTGCTCAGCATAATGACATTACCAGCCCTACAGCCACCTCTCCAGTCCAGGGACCCTTGTGGCTAGGCCTTTAAACTTTCCTCATCAGCAATTCTGTTGGCTCTGGTTCCAGCTAGTTTTGTGTGTGTGTGTGTGCGTGCGTGGTGGTGGTGGTGAGGGGGGGGTTTGCCTTCCCTGGAAACCCTGAAGCAGCTCCAACAACCCCTCCAGCAGTAGAGCCCAATTTAATAAGGCATTTCTGTTAGTGGTTCATCAGCCATTCCTAATTCTGGTGGCTGTTTTGCTTTTATTATTTTTTTTCCCCTAAACACCTAATTACACGGATCCTCTGACCTCTAAACCTTAATAAGTCCCTTGACAAGGCCCAACTTGCATGCGCATAACAATAGCTTATTTATATAACTGGTGCACTTTTTTTTTTTTGCCTGCTATAATTAACTTGCTAATTAGGTTCCTTTTTAACCTTACCTCCTCCTTTTCCAAGTCAGATGACTTTAGTTAACCTAGTCTCATTAGAAAAAAATTAACAGAGGCACTAAAGCAGTGAGGAATTTATAAAAACGGTAAGAAAAAAAAATGGAGCCAAGTACTCAGGCAGGCCCTAACCTACACTCTGTGGCCTTCTGTTGGTCAGAGTGGGGACACTGGTTTCAGGTCTGTTACCAGGAAAATCAGCTTCCACAGACCAGTGCTTTACTCTTAACTGTGCACCTTTTTATGCAGGTTTTGACATCTGGTTTCTAGTCCCATCTGAGAAGCGTTGCTGATTAAGTGTCCGGTGATCTGCTTGCCTTTTTTAAACCGTTTCATGGAAGGTGCAACTACAATAGGGAATTTCCTATTTCCTCAGAGCCCCCAGGGTCATAGTAACCTTGTTATATATCAAATAGTCAGATGAAGGGGTGGCCCTTCTAGGTACACAAAGCAATATACACAGAGGAAAAGGAAACACGGAACCGCCAGGAGCCCAGAATGACAAAGAACCAAGTACACATGTACAGGGAGTTAGAAGCGGTGGGCATGTAGTTGAAAATACAAGAGCTAGTTTGTGGAGACTTTTATGCCACGATAAATCCGATAACTTTACAATTCATAACAATATTCCACAGAAGATATAAAGCAAAATCGCGCACAAAAGTGAGTCCCAATTAGTCATGAAAACATGCTATGGGCTAATGTATATGAGTGACCAGTGTGCAGACAGGAGCTGGAGAGGTATAGTCCCGGGAAGGCAGATGGACCAGATGAGAAGGTTAGGAGCAAACCACTGACTATCTATCTGATAAACAATAATGCACCATGCATTCCTCCAGAGACCATTTCAGTTTGTTATTTTTAGTAATTTAATATCATTGCTCATCTCCAAGATATGGGAGATTGACCCTAGAGAGAACCTGTAATTTATTTTTGAATTAGAATAGACGATTAAGAAAGGGGGTTAGTGATGTTGACATTTGCATGCCACCAGATGTGTCAGCAAATGGAGGGGAGGTTCATCATTGGAACGTGACCCTTGGAAGTGTCATATTGACAGTGCCGCAGAAAATCACCACTGCTCGGACCAGGAGTGAGGCAATCTGATTGGGTTAGTTAGATCCCAGCAGAAGTCAAAGATCCTTCCACATCTAGTTTAATTCATTCTCTGCTTATTTCCTCTGGTTTTCATAATAGATTGTTATCTAATACATACTGATCTCCCCATTAGAAGACAAGTCCTCTGAACCAGGCCTCGGTTGTGAATCATTTCTGTATTCCCCCCAAAGTCTTCCAGATGAAAGTGAAAGTGTTAGTTGCTCAGTCATGACTGACTCTTTACAACCCCGTGGACTGCAGTCCACCAGGCTCCTCTGTCCATGGAATTCTCCAGGTAAAAATACTGCAGTGGGTTGCCATTTCCTTCTCCAGGGGTCTTCCATATAGATGCTGTTAAGATGATAGCTTTGGAAATTATATGGAATTGTTCACATTCTTTGTACTTATACCATTTAAAATTTTCTAACTATACCACTCCAGCATTCTTGTCTGGAGAGCTTCATGGACAGAGTAGCCTGGTGGGCTACAGTCCATGGGGTCACAAAGAGTTGGATGTGACTGAGCTACTAACACTCTCTTTTTCACAAAATTCCAGATGTGATTTAAAAAATATGAGTGCTCTCTGAGCACAAGAAAGATCATAAAATGATAGATTCTTTTTTGGGGGGGGGGATAAACTTTATTTTGAGAGAAAAGGTCCCTGGAAGAACAGAATAAGGGGAGGGGAATTAATATTTATTAAGAGCCTACTATGCACAGGCCTGTGTATCTGTTATTTCTATTAATCAGTATAATAATATTAAAAATTGGCATCATTATCCCCATTGACAAATTAGGAAAACACAAATGTACTGAGAGAACAAATGATTTGCCTGAAGTCTCACAGCAAGCAAGGGGGACTAGAAAGTGAGCCTGTGTTTATGTCAGAGCTCTTTCTACTACACCAAACCCTGTGATACTGATCTGAAGATCAAAAACTTCCCTGGTCCTAATTCAGGGTGTACTCAGCCCCACCTCATTCCTCTTAATTTATCTTGCTGTGTTGTGCTTAGTTGTTCAGCTGTGTCCAACTCTGCAAATCCATGTACTGTAGCCTGCCAGGCTCCTCTGTCCGTGGGGACCCTCCAGGCAACAATAATGGAATGGGTTGCCATGCCCTCCTCCAGGGGATCTTTACAACCCAAGGACTGAACCCACATCTCCCACATTGCAGGCAGATTCTTGACCAGCTGAGCCACCAAGGAAGCCCTAATTTATCTTAAATTTATTTAATATAAAATTACTCCTTAAATTTACTTTCTTATTGGATTAGGTTTCAGAAAGGATATCATCCCAGATTATCTTGAGGCTCTGATCAAACCACAGTTCTGAAATGGCCAAATCATATAAGAATCTGAAATCTAGCAGCCTTTTAATTAGCAACTTTGTCCAATGTCACTACCAAAAATTGAAATGGAAATTAACTGAACTCAAATACAGCTATTCACTGTCATCCACAACAATCTTGGTCTCTTATTCACAATTTCAGGAAATGAGACACACCAGTATTTTTCTGCTTGCTTGATGAGTTTCTAATCTGCTCCTCCTAATCAAGGATATGCACCCTAGTACACTCAGCTGGTTCCTTACTCAGATGAAAAGGAACTCCTGGTCTAATGCCTTAAGTTTCTGGGCCTGAGCAAAGGGAACTGCAGATCTACACCAAACACAACCAGAAGACATTTTAGATTATTATTACTGACAGGAAAAGCCTTACCACTTAACAAGTTTACTTACCAAAGTAATTCTCAAATTTTAGATACATCAAAATCACCTAGAGGGTTTATTAAAACACATTGCTAGGCCCTGCTCCAGAGCTTCTGATTTAGTGAATCTGGGTAGGGCCCAAGATTTTACATTTCTAACAAATTTCCAGGTGATGCTGATGCTACTGGCCTGGGGACCACACTTTAAGAACCACTGCTGGAACACTCCAAGCATGATTAAAGTCACCGTAATTCTTAACTCTCTCCTTAACGAACCATGTTATCCTACCTATGGCTGTAACCACGGAGCATATTCATAGGCAAAAAAAGTTATTTCAAAGATCAGAGAAAGGAATGAGGTGATCCTTTCTTTATATACAACATAGGACATAAAGAGAACTGGATCTAATTCTGATTTCCACAAATTAAGTCTAAGAATAGATGATTAATGCATTAAAAAAAAACCAGGACTCATGGGGAGGATAGAAGATTTACTTACCCTACAGAGGAGCACATCAAGAGCAACAAATTAATTCCTTTTCAAATACATAAAGTAGTACTACAAAGAATGGTGATCAGTGGTTCTCTCTCTGTATCTCCATTTCTTAACATTTCCGGTACTGAACATCAGTAACCCTGATTTGTAAAATAAGAACAATAATACCTACTTTGTCTGTCTCAAGTGTGTGCTGTGAAAATAAAATAACGTATGTGAAAAGGTTTTGGAGGTGACACACTTGTACACAAATATAACATATTAACATTTCTATTTTTTTAGAAATGTTCTAAAATCCATGGACTCTTCACCTAGAGTCCATGGATGTCCAGATGCTCTAAAACAGAATATGAAAAGTTTGTGTGTCTATTTTCCTGGGGAGTGGGTCCACAGTTTCCATCAGTTTCTCAAGTGGGTCTCTGCTTTAAGTGTCAATTCTGATCCAGAATTATCGTGAAACTACCTCTACTATCATTTAGCAGATACCTTAAAGGTTTTCGTCCCACTTCCAAGTAGATATGGTTCAAGCATTCTTAGAGACATTGCTCCCTTCCAAGCCAAATGAGCTGCTGGAACAAATTCTTCAACTATAAAAGGGATTACTTCTAGCCAAAAGAAAATCAGGTAACCAGCTGGCTGGGTACTCAATCAAGAAAGAGAATCAGATTTCCTACGGAAAAGTACTAGGTACTACAAAGAGCTTAAGTGGGAGGAGGAAAAATTAAAATGTAGAAACTTAAAAAAAGGTTACTGCTGATCTTCATGCTCATAAGAGAGGAGGTATTTTCACCTACCACTAGGGACTAAAAATTTCTCAGGGGAAGTGAAAATATATTAATAAGGACAATCTTTAAAAGGATGAGTTTCCCAATCTTTTAGCAGTAAAACTGCCTGAACAAGCTATATGAAAATAGCTGGGGAGCAAAGGCTCTAGCAGAAGTTTTCCAGTGACTGATGGAAGACTCGAAGGTCTACTTGTCAAGTCTCAAGAATGTTCTTCAGATTTCGTCCTGACTTATTCCCTGCTAGGAGTCAGAGATGTGAGTACTATCAGCTGCTGTTTGTGGTCCTGAGTCCTCTCTTCTGAGAGATATGCCAGTCCCTTTTTGCTACAGATCATTTATAAGAAGGGAGGTATTATAATCCACCTTTTCTGCTAAATTTTCCCCCTGAAAGAAAGTTTGAGAGCCTTGTCATATTTCCTTCGGGGGCAAGGATAGTCCTCAGCAGAAAGTTCATTACGTTAATATGTAAACTGGAACATGAGTCATTTGTGAAAAGCTTTCTTTGATCAAAATGTTGACCCAATGTGAGAACTGGTGCCAGGGTTTCCTCTTGGGGATTAAAAGGTACTCCAACATGTCACAGGTAAGGTCTGGAAATCTATAGGCAGTACGCTAGAGAATGCTCAGTGGCTCATTTTGGCGGCTAAGTAGATACTGGTGGCAGCCTAAAGAAGCACTTCCAGACCAGGTCAGAAATGAACAACTGTGATATCTGAAAGCAAGCCTCAAGAGGTTAATCTCTGGCAAGGGAATAATTCAGAGGATAAAACTGAGTTATTGAGGCCAAGCCCCTCCCAACTTTGTCTCATCATTGCTAAAAAAAAAAAAAAAAAAAAAATCTACTGATCAAAGATATTTTCCTGATTTTTGAGAGACAGAGACCAGGAAATTGCTAAATAAAAGAGGTGCCATGTTGAAAACAAAGCAGAGCTGTGCTTTATTAAAGAAAATTTTCTAAAAGCTGAGAATTCTTAGGTCATATCTCTTGAGCAGTAGTCACACTAACTCCTTTAGGATAGTTATCCTGTTCAGGTAAATAAAGAGAAGGTGAGTAGGTGAAAGTCCAGTAGGAGCTCCTCTTGAGAAGATGTGCTTGGCAGGTAAGACAGCGAGGTGTATTATTTATGAGAATAAGAGTTACTGTAAAACTTGTGTTGACTGAGTTGACATACTAGTGTTCTGTGAAATTCTTCTGTAATATTCTCTTATAGAAGTAACAAAGGTTACTATCTTCATGTGGGCTCTCACTTAAGAAAACCAGAATTCTTATTTCCCCTTCTTGGTATCAGTGAATGGCTGGAAATTCAAAAGCAAACTTAAAAATCCAACTAGAGGGACTTCCCTGGTGGTCCAGTGGCTAGGACTCTGTGTTCCCAATGCAGGGGGCCTGGGTTCAATCCCTGCACAGGGAACTAGATCCCACACGGCACAACTAAAGACCCAGAGTAGCCAAATAAATAAAAATATATATTTATAAAGAAATCCAACTAGAATTATTATTTGAATTTTTTCCCGTTATTTGAAAACACTATACTATTTGAAATAAGCTGTGGATGGGTAGGATTTCTTTAGATCAAATGTTTTAAAACTGAGTACAAGGTTCTGGAACAACACTAAGAACAACAACAGGAATAACCCTAACAGAAATAATAATAGTTGGTATGCGAATCGAAATGTGGGCTTATCAGTTGGGCCTTGGTTAGGTCTACTATATACTCAGACTCATTATTGGTGGTCACTTCTCTAAGTCCACAATTCCATAAACACCGAAAAGAACTTGGAATGTGTTGTATATAGTCTATGCAGTTTTCAATAGGGAAATATATATACATTATACATATTTTATGGGGCTTCCCAGGTGGCGCTAGTGGTAAAGAATCCACCTGCCAATGCAGGAGATGCAAGAGACATGGGTTTGATCCCTGGGTTGGGAAGATTCCCTGGAGAGGGCATGGTAACCCACTCCAGTATTCTTGCCTGGAGAATTCCATGGACAGTGGAGGCTGGCGGGCTAAAGTCCATGGGGTCGCAAAGAGTTGGATACGACTGAAGCAACTTAGCATGCACGCATACATAATTTATACATACATACACACACATATATATAAACCACAAATTGGTATATAGACCGTAAGCAATCAGGCTAAACCTGGAAGAAAGCAGTTAGGAACATAAGGGTGGTTGCTATTTTTATATAAAAAACTAAAGTTGGATCAAAGATACTAGGTTTTATGTGCTGGTTCTTATCAACAAATAACTCATTAAAAACATTCATCAAGCAAATAAAGTATTTTAAAGAATAGTACCAAAAGAGCTATATAGGGACTTCCCAGCAGTCCAATTGTTAAGACTCGGTGCATCCACTACAGGGGGCATGGGTTTGATACCTGGTTGAGGAACTAAGATCCCACGTGCCCAGCATAGCCAAAAAACAAATTAATTTAAAGAGAGTTTTATAGTTCCTGCCTTTTAGAAAGACATGTACAAGAATACCTGGGGAAATGTTTTGACCGGCAGGAGAAAACTAGGCAGACGGGGGGTAAACTACTTAAATCTTTTCAGACTTGACAGAGAGAGAGCACATCATTTCCACAAGTTGTTTTTGTTTTTTTCCCCCCTCTCTATTCTTTTTCTTTACCCCCATGAGAAATAAACTAAGCATCTGCTTGTAAACAGAATGCAAAGCAATCACAGTTTAACACAATCCATGCAGTATACCAGGACCAGTGGGGAAGCTCCAGCCCAGTCCAGACAATCAGGCAACAGGCCCTTCCAGCTCACTCATAATTTAAAAATAATTTTTAAAAAAGAAAAAGGAAAGAAAGCAGCAGGAGTGACCCAGGAATTAATCAGAAATTACAGTAATAACTGTTTTCCCAATCACAGCTCTTGGGAGGGACTTCTCACAATGATCCCTATTCTTGTCATTATCAAGAAACAGAGGGAAAAGCAAAGTGACCAAAGAACTCACCATCCACTCAGGCATGTGAAAAGCTGAGGCGCCCTCATTACCGTCCCCATTCTCCATAGTGCAGGCTTGGGTAATCTATGTCCTGAAGCAAAAGGGAAAGCTGGCTTGGAAATGCCCGAGTTTTCTGAGCGTCCAAAAAGCAGAGCCAAATCTAGTGATTCAGGAGTTCACAGTAACTAGCAGAAACTGCATCCCCTTTAAAAGGCTTCCTATTAAAATCAAGATCATTAGTCAACTGCCTGACAAGCCCCTTGACTGGCCAGCTGCAAACCTTCTGCTTCTGATTCAAAATCAGAGCAGATATAAGGTTCTACACCCAGGCACTGAACTTTTCATGGAGCACTCACTATTTAATGCTACCCAAACAGTATCCCCTCCTCCCCCGTGGGGACTTTCTGTAGCAGCAGTCAGGCTTCCTCTTTTTCCCTGTGTATAAGGCACTTGTTAACTTTCTCCCGCCCCTCAGGATGCGTCACTAGAGGTGCTGATACCAAGATCAATAAGGATCGAGGTCAAGAAGGCACACCCATTTCTGGAGAGTTGCTTGATTTGGATCTGCATGGTAAACAGGCGTTTCCTTGAAATCGAGTTCCTTATGGCTTTCAAGTTTAAACAGTTATGCAGAAGCTCCCCATCTGCTCACACCAGGGGTCTGGCACCAAACCCAGGCATATCTCAAGTTAAATTCTTACTGCACAGGAGATTCGGATGGAGCTGGAGAGGATCTCTGGCAAAATCAAAACTTAGAAGCTCTGAAGAAAGTTCTAGGACCATGGCTCCCTCTGCTGGCTTGCTGTGCTATGCACATGGAAGTCTAAGGGCCTTTAGCTACAGAGATAAAGATGCCCACTATAAATTACCTGCTTCCCTGAGGCTAGTCAGGAGCTACCACAGAGTAGGTAGGTTTAGGGGAAACCAGCACTTCCAAGTCAGACTAGTGCTGTCTCTTTATTTTATGTACAGGAGTTTATGCCTCCAAATCCCCTATCCCTCTTTCACTTTCCTCACTGGTAACCAGTCCCATCACTTCATGGCAAATAGATAGGGAAACAGTGGAAACAGTGGCTGACTTTATTTTTTGGGGCTCCAAAATCACTGCAGATGGTGACTGCAGCCATGAAATTAAAAGACTTCCTCCTTGGAAGAAAAGTTATGACCAACCTAGACAGCATATTCAAAAGCAGAGACATTACTTTGCCAACAAAGGTCCGTCTAGTCAAGGCTATGGTTATTCCAGTGGTCATGTATGGATGTGAGAGTTGGACTGTGAAGAAAGCTGAGCGCTGAAGAACTGATGCTTTTGAACTGTGGTTCTGGAGAAGACTCTTGAGAGTCCGTTGGACTGCAAGGAGATCCAACCAGTCCATCCTAAAAGAGATCAGTCCTGGGTGTTCATTGGAAGGTTTGATGTTGAAGCTGAAACTCCAATACTTTGGCCACCTGATGTGAAGAGCTGACTCATTTGAAAAGACCCTGATTCTGGGAAAGATTGAGGGCAAGAGGAGAAGGGGACGACAGAGGATGAGATGGTTGGATGGCACCACTGACTCAATGGACATGAGTTTGGGTGGGCTCCGGGAGTTGGTGTTGGATAGGGAGGCCTAGCGTGCTGCAGTTCATGGGGTTTCAAAGAGTCGAACACGACTGAGTGACTGAACTGAACTGAACCACTACAGGGACTTCCCAGGTGGCGCTAGTGGGAAAGAATCCACCTGCCAATACAGGAGCTGCAGGAGATGTGGGTTTGATCTCTGGGTCAGGAAGACCCCCTGGAGAAGAAAATGGCAACTCACTCCAGTATCCTTGTCTGGGAAATCTCATGGACAGAGGAGTCTGGCAGGCTACAGTCCATGGGGTCTCACAGAGTTGGACATGACTGAGCACACATACATTGCACATATAGGAATATAGCCAATACTGTAAAATAACTTTCAGTGGAGTATAATCTATAAAAATATTAAATCACTATGTTGTACACCTGAAACTAATATAATATTGTAAATCAACTACACTTCTTTTTTTTTTTGCCATACCACGTGACTTGTGGTGACTTAGTTCCCTGACCAGGGCCCTTGGCAGTGAGAGCAGGAGTTCTAGCCATTGAATCACCAGGGAATGCCCTATATTTCAATTTTTAAAAAAGATTAGTGCCGCTTCTAAGCCCCTATTCAATGCTGTTTTTTATTCACAGGTCTGGTTTCTGAAACAGGATTCCAACACAGTAGTCTTTAGGACCTCAGAAGCTGCTTCCTCCTCATGACCCCATACTAGTTCCCTCCTCCCTACACACTTCAGAAATTTGGAAATAAGATAAAACTAGAAAAAACGTTACCTAATCTTTTTTCTGTGTGTGGTCAGTCATATCCAACTCTTTGCAACCCCATGGACTGTAACACACCAGGTTTCTCTGTCCATGGGATTCTCCAGGCAAGAATACTGAAGTGGGTTGCCAGGGGATCTTCCCAACCCAGGGATCAAATCTGCATCTCTTATGTCTCTAGCACTGGCAGGTGGATTCTTTACCACTGTGCCACCTGGTAAGTCCCTTCTATTTTACCTTCTTAATTAATTCCTAAAGTATATTATCCAATGAGAGTACCACAGATTTCATTTGGTCCCCTTTAAGAACCCAGGACTCTTTACAGTGTTAAGTCCCACTGCAGAGATAATTTCTCTGGAGTTGACAGTCATAATATTGTGATTAGGATTATAGGTTCATTGCCCTTTAGGGTCTTTCCTGGTTAGGAGAATGGTCCTTTAGATACAGAATGAAGGAGAGGAAGCAAACTTCTAGGGAAGAGATGCCAGAAAGGGCAGAATTCAAATGACTGACCTGGAGGTCCAGACTAGAGAAAAAGGCAATTGAAAACAGAAGGGGGCCACTGGACCAGGTGAATGCAGAGGTGTCAAAGGATTAGAGATCACAAGGCAGGTGGAGAGCAGGTGCAATAAGAAGAGAAAATAGCAAGGGTGGAAGTAAAGGAAGTTGTGGTCACGGAGGAGCTATGGAGTAAAGCAATGAATGACAGCAAGATAAAGAAAGTCAATGAAATGAAGGCATGATCTGAGGTCAGGGTTTCAGTTTTGATAAGGCCATCTGTGATCAGAGTGTCAGATTTGATAAAGTGGATTAAAAGGAAGACCATTCTTTTAGTGTAAGGTTTTAACTAAAATAGACTTCATTTGAAAACTACAACCTTCTTATACCTTATACTTATTACCTTCTTTCTGTAATGACTCTGAAACAAAAATAAAACAGTACCTATTACAGTTGAGAACTGAAAGTCTATTAACTGAGTAGGACTGTATTAGGCACAGGGTATAGGTTTAAGTACTATGAATAGTTATAAAGTTGTTTTCATTCTAATTTAATTTTACTATAAAGTGCCTTAAAAGATATACCTATAGGTAGAGCAGGAGTGAGACCCCTGCATGTGATTATAATAACCAGCCTTAACATTTAGGAGTTTGCAACTTGAAAAGGATACACAAACTGCACCTGCTCCTGTGGCCTTCAAGTTTTACAGAAATTGACTGTGTCAACAGCTCAAAGGAATCTCATTTTCATTCTAAGAAGAAGATCAACCTGAAGTTCTATGTGCCAGGGGTGTTCCTACCTTGACACTACTATCATCATGAAATTAATCAGACAACTTGCTGGAGAGAGTATATGCTTGAGGCTGGAGAGGAAAGGACAAAAAGTTAATATGTCCAGGGCCCAAAGTCAAAAAGAACCAGAAGTAACTACAATGTGCTGAAGAAGCAACTACAATGGCAGAAGAGTTTTAGACAGGGGGCAATAAATCTGAGGCCCAGAGAGTCGTAAGGCACAGGGCAAAGAATACAGGAATGTGACCCTGCCCTCTATTCTTGGCTTGTCACTAACAGTTTTATTAGGTTTTGGCAAGTCACCTAAAGTATTCTCTTCTTCAGTTTCCTTATTACAAAATAAGAGGGAGGTAGGTAAGAGGGCACTGTGGAAGGTGAGAACTGGTTCCTTCCAGTTCTGACATTCAGTATTTGTAATCCATTTGGTTTCTCAAGGTCATCAGTCAGTTAGTCAGTTCAGTCGCTCAGTCGTGTCCAACTCTGTGCAACCCCATAGACGGCAGCCCACCAGGCTCCCCCGTCCCTGGGATTCTCCAGGCAAGAACACTGGAGTGGGTTGCCATTTCCTTCTCCAATGAATGAAACTGAAAAGTGAAAGTGAAGTCGCTCAGTCATGTCCAACTCTTAGCGACCCCATGGACTGCAGCCCACCAGGCTCCTCCGTCCATGGGATTTGCCAGGCAAGAGTACTGGAGTGGGGTGCCATCGCTTTCTCCGTCTCAAGGTCATAAGAAAAGGCAATAACTACTCCTTAGTCACCTAAGTTACAGCTTATTGTAGACGCTAAGGTTCCTAACCATCAGAGTCCAAAGTTCCATCTGGTCAATTATGAGGCTGGCTGAAATTGCTAGACTTTAAGTCTCCTTTGCACCTTCAAACTTGAAATGCCCATGTAACCTGAGCAACTGGAGTTGTTAAGTTCTCACACCCCCGACTTAAATGTCAGACATTCCATCTCTCGGTTCCTCAGTGATCTTAAGACTCATATCCCACAGGTATTTTTATATTCCAGACGTGGTCTTAAAGACCACGGGCTTTAAGAGTTGGATTGCTGTTGTTCAGTCGCTAAGTCATGTCTGACTTTTACAACTCCATAGACTGCAGTACGCCAGGCTTCCTGGTCCTTCACTATCTCCCAGAGTTTACTCAAACCCATGTCCATTGAGTCAGTGATGCTATCTAACCATCTCATCCTCTGTCAACCCTTGGGTTTAAACACTGGCTCCACTACTTAAAAGCAGTGTATCTATCTTTGGTAACCTGTATAACTTTTTGAGCCTTTGCTTCCTCATCCATAAAACATGTAATAAAACCATCTCCTCACATTGATGTTCAGTTCAGTTCAGTCACTCAGTCGTGTCTGACTCTTTGTGACGCCTATGGACTGAAGCAAGCCAGGACTCCTTGTCCATCACCAACTCCTGGAGTTTACTCAAACTCTTGTCCATTGAGTCCATGATGCCATCCGACCATCTCATCCTCTGTCGTCCCCTTCTCCTCCTCCCTTCAATCTTTCCCAGCATCAGGGTCTTTTCCATTGAGTTAGCTCTTCCTATCAGGTGGCCAAAGTATTGGAGTTTCAGCTTCAGCATCAGTTCTTCCAATGAATATTCAGGACTGATTTTCTTTAGGATGGACTGGCTGGATCTCCTTGCAGTCCAAGGGACTCTCAAGGGTCTTCTCCAATACCACAGTTCAAAAGCATCAATTCTTCGGCGCTCAGCTTTCTTTATAGTCCAACTTTCACATCCATACATGACTACTGGAAAAACCATAGCCTTGACTAGACGGACCTTTGTTGGCAAAGTAATGTCTCTGCTTTTTAATATGCTGTCTAGGTTGGTCATAACTTTTCTTCCAAGGAGCAAGCATCTTTTAATTTCATGGCTGCAATCACCATCTGCAGTGATTTTGGAGCCCCCAAAATAAAGTCAGCCACTGTTTCCACTGTTTCCCCATCTATTTGCCATGAAGTGATGGGACCAGATGCCATGATCTTAGTTTTCTGAATGTTGAGTTTTAAGCCAACTTTTTCACTCTCCTCTTTCACTTTCATCAAAGACTCTTTAGTTCTTCTTCACTTTCTGCCATAAGAGTGGTGTCATCTGCACATTGATGTTATATAGATTAAATAATACATGTAATGGGCTTCCCAGGTGGCATCAGTGGTAAAGAACCCACCTGCTAATGCTGGAAATATGAGACGTAGGTTCAATCCCTGGCTCGGGAAGATTCCCCTGGAGGAGGATGTGGCAGCTTCCCACTCCAGTGTTTGTTCCTGGAGAACCCCATGGACAGAGGAGCCTGGTGGGCCATGGTCCATACGGTCGCAAAGGACATGACTGAAGCAATTTAGCACACACCTATGCAATACATATAATACACAGCACTCAGCATAGTGCCAGGGAACTATTTTGTCCAAAACTAGGCATAGCAGAGTAGTACCAGGTGAATTTGAATCTTGATTCATCAGTTACCAACTGTGTAACCTTAGGCATATTACTTATGCCTTGTGCCTCTGTTTTCTCATCTTTAAAATAGGGACATTAAGAATCTCTTCTTGTAGGATTGCTAATAATATCAAATAAATTAACATATATAAAACACATAGAACAGTGCCTGGAACTCATCAGTGCTATTTAACATTTACTATTATTATTAATACATATAACAATTACATTCCCCCAACACACTCAAATACATATTTTCTTCTTATACACAGTAAAATCTTTCAACGGAACCACAGGTATTTACTGGGTGCCTGTCATGCACCAAGCAGCATAGAAAGACAGTCCCTGCCTTCATGGTGCAGGAGAGAGACAGGCAATTAAATAATTACCAAAAATAAAGTGTGAAAAGGGATAAAGTAAAATTGTTATGGGAGAATATGGCAAGGGTACCAATTATACCTACTGGGAGTGTCACATCAGAGAAGCTCTGTTTAAGCTGAAAGGTAATGGATGAGGAGGGGTACCTGGCGTGCCTTTGGTGGGAGGGTGAGTGCAATTCCACATAGAAGAGCATGTTCTCCACATACTCTCCTGCAGTCTGTCCTATGGTCTTCACACCAGCTGTCTAAAGCCTGACCATCATCCTATCCCTCTAAATCAGTGCTTCTTAAACTTGAACGTGCCTACAAATTGTTTGGAGATCTTGTTAAAAATGCCGATTCTGATTTAGTCAATATGGAATAGGTCCAAGCTTCTACATTTTTAACAGTTCTCAGATGATGCCAACACTGCTGGGACTACACAACAGGGCCTAGGTAACTCCATTCCTGTAACACTCTACTTCAATTCATTAAATTAACTTACTCATCCATGATTATCATCAGCACAATTATTTTACAGTTTGATCACATAATTTCCTCACTTATAATGCCTTAATAGATCCCCACTATCTTCCAAATACAATACAAACTCCTTAGCATGACATACAAGACCCTTCATGACTTCAGTTCAGTTCAGTTCAGTGCTCAGTCGTGTCCGACTCCTTGCGACCCCATGAATCGCAGCACACCAGGCCTTCCTGTCCATCACCAACTCCCGGAGTTCACTCAGACTCACGTCCATCGAGTCAGTGATGCCATCCAGCCATCTCATCCTCTGTTGTCCCCTTCTCCTCCTGCCCCCAATCCCTCCCAGCATCAGAGTCTTTTCCAATGAGTCAACTCTTCGCATGAGGTGGCCAAAGTACTCGAGTCTCAGCTTTAGCATCATTCCTTCCAAAGAAATCCCAGGGCTGATCTCCTTGCAGTCCAAGGGACTCTCAAGAGTCTTCTCCAACACCACAGTTCAAAAGCATCAATTCTTCAGTGCTTAGCCTTCTTCACAGTCCAACTCTCACATCCATACACGACCACTGGAAAAACCATAGCCTTGACTAGCCGGACCTTTGTTGGCAAAGTAATGTCTCTGCTTTTGAATATGCTATCTAGGTTGGTCATAACTTTCCTTCCAAGGAGTAAGCCATGATTTAGCCTCTGCAAATCCCTGAGCCTCAGCCGTCAGCTCTCTGAATTCCCTTGATCCCTACTCTGAACACACACACTCTAACTTCCTTCAGCATGTATTACCAGCTCCAGGTCTAGGTTAAGAATCAATTCTAGGGAATTCCCTGGTGGTCAGTGGTTAGGACTCTGTACTCTCACTGCCCGGCATCTGGGTTCAATTTCTGGTTGGGGAATTAAGATTCCACAAACTGTGTGACATGACCATAAAAAAAAAGAATCAATTCAATGAGTTATTGAGTAATCACCCAAACTGATCTCGATTACAGCACATATCACTGCTGATACTATAACTAAACGTTTATCTATTTCCACACTAGAACTATAATTTGAAGGAAGAGATTATGTGTCTCATTTCTGTATTCTAAGCACATAGCAAATACCAGTGAATATGTGCTGAATTTTTTTTAAAAAATGAACTTACTCAAAGAATGGGTAGCCTAAAGCCCCAGATGAATAAAACATGTGAGTCATCTGAAGGGTAAAAGGAAGGAAAAGGGATGCAGGTGTAAGAATGGACAAAGCCATAAACAACATCATAACAAAATTATGCCTGCTGCTGCTAAGTCGCTTCAGTTGTGTCCGACCCTGTGTGACCCCATAGACGGCAGCCCACCAGGCTCCCCCGTCCCTGGGATTCTCCAGGCAAGAACACTGAAGTGGCTTGCCATTTCCTTCTCCAATGCATGAAAGTGAAAAGTCAAAGTGAAGTTGCTCAGTCGTGTCCGACTCTTAGCGACCCCATGGACTGCAGCCTACCAGGCTCCTCCATCCATGGGATTTTCCAGGCAAGAGTACTGGAGTGGGGTGCCATTGCCTTCTCTGAAAATTATGCCTAAGTACTCCAAAATGTATCTCCTTACTGCTGACTAATCCAGTCACTGTTACAATTAAGCAATTCAGAGACTACAGTACACTAAATGGTGCATGCTGTCTTTCCCACTCCCTGTTAAGTCCCCTAGAATCTGGGAGTGGAGTGTGGACTTAAATCCTCAACCTCTATGACACAGCTCCTAGAGTTCCACTTAGGTGAGTTCAGTTTGCTGCATGGTTAGCACCTTGAGCTAAAATTGTCCTCAAAGAGAAGTCAAGCTTAAACTTGAAAGCTTCTTCTTAAACATGAAAACAAGGAGAATCAGAGCAGACAGGGATGTGAACTCAGGGCTCTGAATTCTCTCAAAGAGTGGAAAGTAGGGGGAGGGTAGGAAGAGTGTAGGATAACATAATGAAGCACAATGCCATTAAATAAATGTGGAATGTAGACCCCTCACTACATTATTTTTTTACAAATTTTTTTTCTTATTACATTATTTTTTAAAGATACTTTAAATTGAGGCATAACACCTACAGAAAAGTACATAGGTCAAAAGTTAGTTTGATAAAATTCCAAAAGTCAACACAGCTCTGTAACCACTATTCAGATAAGGAAACAGAACATTACCAGCACCCTAGAGTCTTCTGCCTGTCCCCTCTCAGTCATCACTCCTCCCTAAAGATAATCTCTGATTCCTATCACCACGTATCAATTTTGCCTATATTTGAACCTGATATAAATACCATAAAAGATGCACTTTTTTTCTTGCTCAGTATATTTCTAAGAGTTATCTAAGTCTGTTGATTTAGCAGGAGTTCATTTATTTGTGAAGTGAAAAAGTGAGTGTTAGTCGCTCAGTCATGTCTGACTCTTTGCCACCCTGTGGACTGTAGCCTGTCAGGCTCCTCTGTCCATGACATTCTCCAGGCAAGAATACTGGAGTGGAAAGTACTTCCTTCTCCAGGGGATCTTTCCAACCCAGAGATCGAACCCTGGTCTCCTGCACTGCAGGTAGATTCTTTACCAATGAGCCACCAGGGAAGCCTAAAATACCCCCACTGCATGAATATTTGTCATTTATTGAATCCATTCTCCTGTTGAAAGTTGGTTTCAGTTTGGGGACCTTAAAAATAATGTTGCTGTGACTGTTCTTGTATATGTCATATGGTACTCACATGAAAATATTTCTGTAGGACACAGGTATGTATGTAGGAGAGGAACTGCTTAGGTTATAGGGTATGCATATGTCCAGCTAGGTAGATAATATCAAGCAACTTTCCAAAATACCAGTACTATTTTGTAGTCCTACCAGCAGGATATCCGTGCTCCATGGCTTCATATCCTTGCCAGTGCTTAGCATGGTCGATCTTCTCCATTTTAGGCATTGTAAGTAACGGTGTCAGCCTGTGATTTTTCGTCTGTATCTTATCACCAGCACTACCACCACAACCACAACTGAGCACATTTTTTATGGCCTTTATTTTGTTGAGTTACATTTCTGCTAAACCCATTTCACTGAGAGTTTTTATCATGAATGGATGTTGAATCTTGCCAAATGCTTTTTCTGCATCTGTTGAGATGATCACCTTTGTTTTGTTAGTGTGGGGTATCACATTGATTGATTTGCAGATACTGAACCATCCTTGCATCTCTGGGATAAATCTCACCTGATCATGGTGTAAGATCCTTTTAATGTCTTGTTAAACTTGACTTGCTAGTATTTTATTGAGGATTTCTGCATCTATACTGATTAGGAATATGGGCCTGAAACACCGTGTGCATGTATCTGTGCATGTGGTAAAACGGCAAATCTTACAAGATTTTAAAGTGGACAGTTCAGTGGCAGTAAGTACAATCACACTGTTGAGCACCCATCACCACCAGCTGTCCTGAGGAATTTTTCATTATCCCAAACTGAACTCTGTACCCATTAAACAAGCACTCCTCATTTCCCTTCTCCCCCAGCCCCCAGTTACCACTATTCTACCTTTTTTCTCTCGGAATCTGAGTAGGTACATCATATAAGGGAAATCATACAGTATCTGTCTGGTTTATGTCACTTAGTATGTTTTTAAAGTCCATCCGTATTACAGCATGTATCAGAATTTCATTCTTTGTAGGGCTCAATAATATTCCATTGTATGTACACAAGACATTTTGTTTATCTCTTATTCATCCATTGATGGACATGTGGGTTGTTTGCACCTTTGGGTTATTGTGAATACTGCTGCTACAAACAAAGGTGGACAAATATCTGTTAAGAGACTCTACTTTCAGTTCTTTAGGGTATATACCCAGGAGTGGAATTGATGAAGCATATGGAAATTTGTTTAATTTTTTTAGAACCTACCATATTGCATTTTATAGAACCTGCATCATTTTACATTCCCATCAGCAATGCACAAGGGTTCCAACTTGGAGAAGCTGGAACTCTTATGTACTGCCAAGCATATCTTTATGCTTATTGGCCATTTGGATATCCTCTTATATGAAGAGGCCTTTCAAGTATTCTGCCTATTTTTTTTAACAGATTGTGGATCTTTCCCTTGTTAATCTGTATAAGTCATTTACAGATTCTGAGTCCTTTGCAAACATCTTCCACTCTGTGGCTTACACTCCTTATGTTGTCTTTTTAAAAATTTGTTTGTTTTGTTTTGAAATAATTATGGACTTAGAAAAACAATTTGTAAAAATAGTGCAAGACTTTTTCTTAATATACACTTCACCACATTCCATATACACTTCCTCTAATGTTAACAGATAAAACCACAGTAATTATCAAAACTAATGAATTAACATTGGTACAATACTATTAACTAAATTACAGGCTTTATTTAGATTTCAAAAGTTTCTCCAAATGTCCTTTTTCAGTTCCAGGATCCACATCACATTCAGTTGTCCTGTCTCCATAGTCTCTTCCAATCTATGATAGTTCCTCAGTCTTTCATGACCCTGACAATAGCAGTTGGCTAAATCCTGAAATAAAGCTATGCATTGATTGGATTTAAAACAAAACAATGGTTCAACATTTTTTATTAAATTTTTAGTCCCCTCCCCAGTTTTACTGAGATAGGGGCTTCCCAGTGGCGCTAGTGGTAAAGAACTTGCCTGCTAATGCAGGAGGCATGAGATGTGGGTTCAATTCCTGGGTTGGGAAGATCCCCTGGAGGGAGGATATGGCAACCCACCCAAATATTCTTGCCTGGAGAATCCCATGGACAGAGGAGCCTGGTGGGCTACGGTCCATAGGGTCACAAAGAGTTGGACTTAGTGACCAAACAACAAAAGCCCAATATAATCAAAAGCTTCCTTATACTTGGAAGAAGGAGACAGAAGAATGAGAGCCAGAGAGAGATTTAAAGATGCTATAATGCTGGCTTTGAGGATGGAGGAAGGGGCCAAGGAATCCTGGCTGCTTCCAGAAGCTGGAAAATGCAAGGAAGTAGATTCTACTCTAGATGGAATACAGCCCTGTTGGCATTTTGATTTTAGTCCACTGAGACCAATGTTGGACTTCTGACTCCAAGAATTATAATTAAATACACTTGTATTATTTTAAGCTATAGAAAATTAACACATAAGGGCTCTGAAATTTTAAGGGGGAGAGGGAGAGATTAGCTGTTCGGTCTTAAATATCTCATTTGCAACTAACTACTCATGAATGCTCAGTTTGGCTGGCAATATTTTCATAAATGTTAAAATTCTGCACATTACAGTGACTAATATTTTTAAAAGTGCTTGGGAACAGGATTCCATTTTTACCAAATCCTTATTTGTATAAGAACACTGTCAATGAGAGGGAGGGTTAAATGTGACTGGAGAGGTAGACAGGGCTTGATTGACCATGTAGGGTTTACAGGTCACAGAACAGTTTTAATTTTACTCAAAGAATAATAGGAAGCCACTAGAGATTTATGTTTTTAAAAGATTACCATGGTTCCATAAAAAGAGAAAAACTAAATAACCATGAATGGAAATGAGAAGAATAGTTAGGAGGTCATTAAAACATATGCTAGATGATGGTAACCTCAACAATGACAGCAGTGAATGGATTTAGGACAAATATGTTGGTGGTTGACTCAGCTGGACCTAGTTAACAGACAACGTGAAGGGTAAGGAAGGTGTCAAGAATGAGCATCAGTGGGGACTTCCCTGGTGGTCTCATGGTTAAGAATCCACCTTGCAATACAGGGGATGAAGTTTTGAACCCTGGCCAAGGAACAAAGATTTCACATGACACAGAGCAACTCAGCCTGCGTGCCACAATAAGAGAGCCCGTATGCCACAGTGAAGGATTCCTGCATGCCACAACCAAGACCCGGCGCAGCCAAATAAGTTATTTTTTTTTTAAAGTAATGACCATCCTTTTCCTCGCTTTAGCAACTGGTTAAATAGGGGTGACACTGGTTAAAATGTGGAAGAACAGGGGAAAAATAGATGTGGGAAGAATACCAAGACTTCAATTTTGACCATGTTAAGTTTGAAACGTCTATAAGATATGCTAATGCATTCAAAATAGCAACTGAATACAGTCTGGAGCTCAGAGGAAAGCCTAGGCTGAAATAAAAGAGTCAAGATTTTATCCATCTCTGTAATTTAAATCCCATGTATACACAGATATAAAAATTTTGGGGAATGGATAAAAATTGCCTAGAGAGCAGAAAAAAAGCAAACAAACAAACAGAATTCAAGTCTGAGCTCTGATCCATGATCTACCACACAGGGTAGAAGAGAAGAAAAACCAGCAACTGAAATATAAGAAGCAGCCACCAGAAAAGTAAGAGGAAAAATCCAAAGAAGTCAAGAAAGGAGATTCCTTTAAGAAGGAAAGAGTGGTCAGCTATTACTGACCACTAAATACTCAGCTATTACTGACTCACTAAATACTCACTAAATACTGACCAGATAAATACTGCTGAGAAGTTTAACAAAATGACAGCTGAACATAGTTTGTAGGACTTGGCAACATGGAAGTTTTGATGACTTGAGGGAGTAATGTGGGTAAAACAGGATTAGGGAAAACTGAGGGATGACTGAGAGGTTAAGAAGCAGAAACAGTTTGAACAGACAAGTCTTTTGAAAAACTGGGCTGAGATATGCAAATAACCAAAGAGAGATTACAAGCCAAAGGGACTTGTGTGTGTGTGTGTGTGTGTGTCTGTGAGAGAGAGAGAGAGAGAGAATGCCTTTGTTCACAAGACGGTTACTAAATCTTGACTGAACTCTGAAAGAAATAGAGGGTGGAAGATAAAAATGTGTGCATCTGTGTGTATGTATGTGAATGTGTGTGCATTTAGAAGTGTAAATAAAGAGAGGGGTACACAGGGTTGCCGGATAAAATTTAGGACACCCAGTTATTTTTGAATTTCAGATACACAACACATAATTTTTCAGCATAAATGTGTCCCAAATATTGTATGGGACATGCTTATACTAAAAACTATTTATAGTTATCCAAATTTCAAATTTAACTGTGTATTGTGTTGCTGTTTTTTGCCAAGTTTAACAACCTTGGGGGCAAATCAAAATTAAGACTTATCTGAGAAAGTCATTTCCTTCTCCAGGTGATCTTTCTGACCTAGGGATCAAACCCACATCTCCTGCATGGCAGGTGGATTCTTACCACTGAACCACCTAGGAAACCCCAAAGACAACTGGTTTATAATAATTTAAAAACAGACAACTAGCAGCCACTGAAAGTTTCTAAGTAGGGCAGTAATATCTCTGCAGAATGACATGATAAAAATACGCTAAAGTAAGATGCATTCAAGGGAGAATGTGGCTGAAGAGAACAACTTTAAGGTCAACCTTGAAGATGGTTAAAGTCTGGATTTCCAGATTACTACTATGTGAATGAAAAATAAAGGACAAATTTGAGAAATTACATAAAACAAGAACTAGCAAGATGTTGACAAAGATCTGGATGCAGAATTGAAGGGGAGAGATGTTCCTATTATGTCATAAAAATGTATCTATAGAAAGCCATTTTCAACACAGTACATTCAAAAACCATGCACTCAGCAACTTACACCATTACTGCTTTTATGTTTATGATAATAACCACTATGACTATTTTTCCTCACCTGCCAATTTTCTGTCAGAAAGTTCTAATTGCCTTCCAAAATTTTTTCTCTTCTCAGCTTTCCTCATGAAAGTCAAATAGGAAATATTTTGATGAGTTTCGAAGCAAATCAATCATGCATAACTTTAAGGAAACAGCTCTTTTTACATCCAATAGCAAGATATATTTAAGAGATTCCTTACAAGAAACAAAAATTGTCCTAGAATCTGAACATTAAAGAAAACCTGATAAGTGGATTGCTCCCCCTCAACATCCTCCATATAACAAATAAATTACTGTCTAGCAGCAATTTTTAAAAGTTGTGTTGATGACTGGGCTAAATGTCTTTAAGATACTCTAAAGTTTTTGAAGAAAAGAATATATAAAATACAGCAGATTCTCTCTATTCATGGTCAACTCTGAATCTTCATTGTAAGGACTGATGTGAAGCTGAAGCTCCTATACTTTGACTACCTGATGTGAAGAGCTGACTCACTGGAAAAGATCCTGATGCTGGGAAAGATTGAAGGCAGGAGAAGGGGGCAGCAAAGGATGAGATAGTTGGAGAGCATCACTGACTCAATGGACACAAGCTTGAGCAAACTCCAGATGATAGTGGAGGACAGGAAAGCCTGGCATGCTGCAGTCCATGGGGTCGCAGAGTCAGACACAACTTAGTAACTGAACAATAATATTGTAATAAAGTCAAAATGAACACTGACTTAGTCAACACTGAAGCTCTGGTCCTATGGAAAATACAGGGATAAACTTCCATGAGTCTCTTCATCACATTTTGGTCAAATGATCAACAGATAACCCTGTTTTATATGTTCTGTTTAGACACATTATTTAACATATATTTTGATTCATGAACACTGAACTCACAGCCAACAAACAGCACTACAACTCATGGCTAAATGAAGCTAATCTAACATACATTTTTCTCTATAAAGCACAACACAGCCATTTTTGTGCTTAGGGACGCTACACAGCACTTTGCTAAGTTGCTTCAGTTGTGTCCAACTCTTTAAAGGCAACCCCATGGACTGGAGCCCACAGGCTCCTCTGTTCATGGGATTCTCCAGGCAAGGATACTGGAGTGGGCTGCCACGCCCTCCTCTAGGGATCTTCCCAACCAGGCACTTTAGCACTACATTTAGGAGACATTTTAAACAGTGAACTCAACAAGAAAAAAAGTACAAAAATGCAAAAATGTGGCACTAAGTAGACCATGTAAAGGACACCTGGATGAGAGCATGAGAGCTTTAATAAGGAGGCAGAACACTGCCTTGTTTGACCTCAACTGGGAACATACATGTTAGGTGACTCAAATTTTTTGCCACTCTGTGTGTATACATGAATGACAACTAAAAGGACCATGAGTATTGATTTGGTGGGGTTACAAATAAATTTTACCAAGTAGGCAAATTTGCAAATACAGAAACCAAAAATAATGGGCATCAACTATGCTGGTGTGTTCGCTTGACTCCAAGGCAGGTTTGCTTGGATGGGATTATTGTCCTTCTAAAAAGAAGAGACACTAGAAAGCACTCTCTCTATATAGCACACAGAGGAACGGATATGAGGACCAGGGAGAAGGCAGCCATCTATAAACCAGAAAGAGAGGCCTCACCAGAAACCAACCCCGACTTTCAGCCTCCAGAATCATGAGAAAATAACTGTATTGTTGAAAGCCACCCAGTCGGTGGTATTTTGTTACAGTAGTCTGAGTTGACTATTACACCACCTAAATATAACCCCTCCAGGGACTGCCCTGGCACTCCAGTGGTCAGGCTGCTGTGGAGCTGGTCAGGGAGCTAAGATCGGCCAAAAATCAATCAATCAATCTAATCCCTCTAACCATCTGGATCAAGTTCTCTGTTCCCTTTTAGGGACTGCTCTCTGTCAATTAGCCCCTCTCACACATGGTTCTTCAGTGTTCACCCTCCACTGACTTCTTCCCACCAGGACAGAGTATGTTCAGGTTTCTCCTATTCCCAAAATAAATAAATCTTTCATCTTCTTCTTTTAGCTACTGCTCTCTGTACTTAATTTCAGAGCAAAACCTCTTGCTTCCTATGTTTGCTAATATCCCCAATTTTTCACTTTTTATTCACTCCTCAATTTACTACAGTCGGACTCCTGCCAGTCCACTGAAACTATTTGTGCCCAACAGCTTTCTGTTGCTAAACCTAATGAGACTTTTCAGCTTACTTTACTTCACATGATTGTGACACTGTTAACACCTTTTCCTTGAAAGACTCTCTTCCCTTGGCTTTTCTAATATTATATCTATCTTTTCTTTGATCTCCAAGATAACTTCCTTCTCAGTTTCCTTTGTAGCTTTTTTTTTTTTTTTTGAACTTCTGGTCCTTTAAATGTAGGAGTTCTTAAAAGATTCTAATCTCTGTTGTGATCTTCACTCAAAACATTCTTTATCCATATTCATGGCTTTATGTACTTTTAATGTATAGGTAACTTCTAAAACTCTAACACCTCTCTGAGCTTTAGTTCTGTGTGGACAATGACCTATTGGGTCTATTTAGTGTGATGCTCCCATAGGCACATCCAACTCAACATATCTAAAATTATTCATTCACTTCTTCCAAGGGATATAAAAAATAAATAGATGAAACAGTTAAATTTATGGTAAGTGAAAGGAAATGAGAAAGAGCCTAAAATATAAAAGGAAGAAACTATCTTCAACAGAATAGTCAAGAAAGGCCTTGTATAGGTGGTAACACTTAAGGTAAGACCAGAATGATGAGAGAAAGCTTGCTCTTGGAACAGAAGCAAATAGTAATTGTAAGAGAGCAAAATTGTAAAACAGAAGCAAATTGTAAAACCTTGGTATGTTTAAGGAATAGAAAGAAAGACAATCTGTACAGCAGGAATTTCATGAATGATAAGAAGAATGAGGTTGCAAAGAAAGGCAAAGGCCCAATCATGAAGGGTTTTATAAACCAAGGTAAAGATTTTAGATTTTATTCTAAGTATACTGGATGTCACTAAAGGATTTTAAGCAATATAATGACATGAACCAATTCATATTTACATTTGCTGCTGTACAGAAAATGGATTACGGACAGGCAAGAAGGGGAGAGTAATTAGAAAGTTGAAGTAGGTCAAATGAAAGACACTGGTAAGCTGGAGTAGGCTGATAGCAATAAAAATGAAGAAAAGCAGACAGGCTTGAAGTAATTTCAAAGGCAGAACTCATATGACTTGCTAATGGAGAGGCAGGAGGTGAGAAAAAAGAAATAAAGAATAACTCCCAATTCTAGTTTGAACAACTGGGTTGAAGGTGATTTAGCAAGATGAGAAAAACCTGGGTGGGGTAAAAGAGATAAAGTTTTATGGAAGAAATCAATGTCCACTGTGGACAGGTTAAGTGGAACATCTGTGAAACATTTACATGGATACATAAAGCAGTAAGTAGATATGAGAATCTGGAGCTCAAGTAAGAGGTCTACACTGGAGGCAGCTTGACTGGAAGTCGTCAAGTTTATGGGAACAGATTTGAATTTTCTGAAATTCTAATTTTCATTTGAAAGCTTCAGTGTTATCACTGAAACAAATAGTCTATTTTCCTTGAAGTGACAGATCCACTTTGTTCATTTTCCAAAAAATATCCGGTGTCTGAATAACTGTGGTTTGTCCGTCAGTTGGTTCTTTCAAGCAAAAGTGGTGTGCCACAAAGAAGAAAAAGCTAGTTCAGCTTGCAACTCAAAAACATGAGTGCTTTACCTCAAGACAACCATCACACTCCAGCATGCAGCAGAAGTGCGTTAGGTGCGCTTCCCATTTCATTAAAGAAAATGAGAAATAAAAATAAGAGAGAACTGTACTCTAAGGTTTATATTTAATAAAATAAAAACTTCAACTGCTTCAAGAACATTCTTAATTGAAGCTAGAAAGAAACCTTTAAACTACGAGTGCATGGCAATGCAGAATACAATGACAACTAATAGTCCGGTGCCACTGTCTTGACTCATGGAAAGGCACTGGCAGTTTTTATCAACCGTTGCTAATGCACCATTAGTACAAATATCCAAAACAATGAAAATGGTAAATAACATGCTAATATTATTATAAAAATGGTTTTGACCTCACGGACTCTGTGAAAGCATAGCAGGGACTCCCAGAAATCCACAGACCACATTTTGAGAACCACTGCATAAGAGGTGCTGGGAGACCAGTGGGAGATGAACAAAGGCTTATTGTAAGATGGCAACATGAATTTTTTTTACCTGCTAAGGGTGCCTCAGAAAAGTCTTTTTCTTACAAACTTCCATAACCTCTACCAGTAACAGTGGGGATTTTCTTCTTTTTACCTCCCGCCTATTTTATTCAAAGGGCCTTCAGAATCAAAAGTATTTTCATAATATTACTAAAATGGTATTTGTCTTTTTCACTTTTGTCTGTATGATGTCTTGTCATCACTGTGCTGTCTAATAAAATGTGTGGTTCCGTATTTTTGTGTTTTCCAAAATTTACCAAGGAGTTTGGTTTAGGGTATACATAAATTGTTTTCAACTCATTGCTTCTACTGTGCTCCTACTGTCTATCTTGTTACACTGGCTATAATCTCTGCAATTTCATTATCATCCAATAAATTTTTAACAATACTCTGAAATAGAAGAAAAGTATTTATAAAATTTTTTATATTCAAGTATGAATTGTTTGCGGCTTCCCTGGTGGCTCAGTGGTAAAGAATCTGCCTGCCAGTGAAAGAGCGGTTCAGTCCCTGGGTTGGGAAGATCTCCTGGAGAAGGATATGGCAACCCACTCCAGTATTCTTGTCTGAGAAATTCCATGGACAGAGGAGCCTAGTGGGCTACAGTCTATCGGGGTGAAAAAGAGTCCTCGCATGACTTAGTGACTAAACAATAACAACAACATGAATTGTTTGCTTTAAAAAAGGAGATTAGAAAACTTCTTGTTTTCAACCTATAGATGTGAAAGTCAAAGTGTTAGCTGCCCAGTCATATCCAACTCTTTGTGACCTCATGGAGTGTAGCCTCGCAGGCTCCTCTCCTGGAATTCTTCAGGCAAAAATACTGGAGTGAGTAGCCATTCCCTTCTCCAGGAGATCTTTCTGACCCAGGGATTGAACCTGGGTCTCCTGCATTGCAGGCAGATTCTAAAATAATTAATATATGTAATACTGAAAAAGATGAAACCTACATATCAGAGTTCTCTGACTCATGAAAGAGAAGAATCCATCCTCAAAGAACCTGAGAAATTTTGGAAATAAAAATACAATTAAATCTGTATTTCCCTTAGATTTGTTGATAATAAGTTACTTTATTTTGCTTTATCCAACAGAATATTTTTGAATAGCATTATGGTGCCAGTTAAAGAGACGAGAATACCAGACCACCTTGCCTGTCTCCTGAGAAATCTGTATGCAAGTCAGGAAGCAACAGTTAGAACCGGACATGGAACAACGGACTGGTACAAAATTGGGAAAGGAGTAGGTCAAGATTGTATATTGTCACCCTGCTTATTTAACTTCTTTGCAGAGTAGATTATGTGAAATGCCAGGCTGGATGAAGCATAAGCTGAAGTCAAGACTGCTGGGAGAAATATCAATAACCTCAGATATGCAGATGATGCCACCCTTATGGCAGAAAGCAAAGAGGAACTAAAGAGCCTTTTGATGAAAGTGAAAGAGGAGAGTGAAAAAGTTGGCTTAAAACTCAACATTCAAAAAACTAAGATCATGGCATTTGGTCCCATCACTTCATGGCAGATAGATGGGAAACAATGGAAATAGTGACAGACTTTATTTTTTTGGGTTCCAAAATCACTGCAGATGGTGACTGCAGCCATGAAATTAAAAGACGCTTGCTCCTTGGAAGAAAAGCTATGACAAACCCAGACAGCATATTAAAAATCAGAAGTATTACTTTGCCAACAAAGGTCTGTATAGTCAAAATTATGTTTTTTCCAGTAGTCATGTATGGATGTGAGAGTTGGACCATAAAAAAGGCTGAATGACAAAGAATTGATGCTTTTGAATTGTGGTGTTGTAGAAAACTCTGGAGGGTCCCTGGACTGCATGGAGATCAAACCAGTCAATCCTAAAGGAAATCAATCCTGAATATTCATTAGAAGGACTGATGCTGAAGCTGAAGCACCAGTACTTTGGCCAGCTGATGCAAAGAACTGACTCATTAGAAAAGACCCTGATGATGGGAAAGATTGAAGGCAGGGGGAGACAGGGATGACAGAGGATGAGATGGTTAGATGGCATCACTGACTCAATGGACATGAGTTTGAGCAAGCTCTGGGAGACGCTGAAGGACAGGGAAGCCTGGAGTCCTGGCATCCACGGGGTCGCAGAGTCAGACACGACTTAGCAACTGAACAATAATAACAATGGTGCCAATTAAGTTATAGTATCATTTTGAGACCAATCATTTCAATTCCTCTTTTGAAAAAAAAGGAATACTTTCAGTGGAAATAAAATGAGCTCTTTGTGTCACACAGCATAAAGACTGACTCAATACAAAGATAAAATGACCCCAAATCACCACTTAAATGACAGTCATCTTGAACTCTTCCAGAAAAACCACAGATGAAAAACCTGAATAAACAGAAAGATAAACCTATAGGATTAGAGGTAGAGTCTACTTAGGAGTTACACGTTTTGTGGAAATAATTAGTAGACAGTAATGGGATATGCTGTTCTTCTAAAAATAAGAATTTCCTTTAATTCTGATTCAGCTAGGTACCTGACAAGAAGAGAAAGAAAAAAAAATTTACGTGACCTTCATGGTGGAAATGCCAGAACCACTGCAGTCTGAAAGCCCAGAGATCCAATGACTGAATCCTGATTCTGAGCCGCTCTGCCTTTTTTTCCCCCTCTTTTTTGGGGGGTCAAGAAAACAATAGAGGCCTGGGCATTCAGAAACAGATCCTTGCTAAAGTATTTATGCAACAAAGTCATATGAGGAGAGAACTGGTTCTTAATTCTGATAGTTAACAATTCTACTTGACTACTTATCTGTAGCCTGCCACGTTCCTCTGTCCATGGAATTCTCCAGGCCAGAATACTGGAGTGGGTAGCCATTCCCTTCTCCAGGGGATCTTCTCAACCCATGATTCGAACCCAGGTCTCCTGTATTGAGGTGGATTCTTTACCACCTGAGCCACTAGGGAGGCCCACAGATCTACTTGTTCTACAGCTCAATGTGGAATCCAGGGAACTTAGTTTGCTTACAGAAAAATGTACTCTGACCCACCCATCTAATGAGACTCTTTAATTAAAGAAACTGAATCCTGCCTCTCTGACTAACCACTACAGCAAGGGCTATTTCTTGAGGTAGTCATTAACATTATCAAGGCTATTCTGACTGTGGGATAATAAGATCATGTTAGCTCTCAGAAGAGTGGTGTGAGGTCATCACTGTGCCACCAAGCAGAGGGCAAACAGCATGACATTTTTCCAGCTGCAACCTAACTTTGGGGGGACTAGATTCTTTATGGTAAAAGTTTCTACTTTTTTCAAAATACTTGGGAAATCTCTGAACGGACTACTGTTTAGAACTCTCAGATAATCTATTATCATGACTAACATATTCTTAGTACTTACAGTGAGGCTTGCTTCAAACATACCACTTCTGAGAGGGTGAAATGAAGAAATGCACAGCACATACACCCAAGAGGAATATCTAGGGATGGTAATATTTTGTTTATAAAATCCTGGGTATCAAATTAAAACATAGACAAAGAATTAAATTCTCCTTAGGTTCAAAAAAGTCAGTTCAAAAGCTCACTCTTAAGGGGAGAGGGAGGGAAAGCAGAAGAACTATTGTTGCAGCTGTAAGTACAGAATGCGAATGTAAACTAAATTCAGCAATTACCAGTCTAAGGTAACCTGAAGAAAACGATCAAGAACACAATCAATACTCTAAGTGAATGGAGTTGTATAAAATATTTTATACATAATCCAAGGTCATCTTTTAGGTCTCAACTCAAATGTCGTCTCTTCAAGGCCTTCCCCGCTCATCCTATCTGGCCCTGCTCCCAGGCCCTGCCTCTGAACCACCACCTTATTACCACTATCTTTCTTTGTTTTCTCTTTCTGGAATTTAATATATGGCCTCCACCTTGGAAGGTCTAAAGTGCAGTAGCAAGAGAGAAGACAATAACAACCAAAGAGCTGCAGGAACACAGTTCAACACCAGTGAGATTTAGTAAGGCCTCACTGGGGAAATAATATTAGATTCGGGACTTGATGAAATAATACCTAACTCTGTAAGTCTCCAAATCGTCACACTGCTTTACATCTTCATGTTTTTTATAGCAACAGCATGAAAAAAGGAGACGGGCTATTAACATAAAGAGAAATGACAGCGGAGTATTTTTTGGTGTTAATATAAAATAGCAAAATGGCTTAGATTAACATGTCTTAATTTTTTTAGGGCCATGAGACCCTCCTTGGAAAATATGATGAAAGTCACAGACCCTCTCTAGAATCTAGAGTTTGGTGTCTGCTTATACAAAATTTGAAACACAATTTCAAGGAGTTCATAGATCTATTCAGACTGATAATCTGAATTCACTTAAGTCTAGGTGAAGCAATAAATCCTACAAAGAGTAATTATGCAATTGGAAGAGAAAAAAACAAGAACAAAGGTGATCATTTATATTTACTATATGACAGGCAGTACTGCAAGAGATTATATACATTATATAAATGATTATATGCATTTAATCCTCAGGACAACCCTAAAAATAGGTTTTTAAAATCTGGATTTTATTTTTTTATTTGTTCTTTTGTTTTAAACTAGGTAACAAAGGTTCATGGCACAAAGTTCAAGAGACATAAAGAATAAAAGGTAAGTCTCTCTTTCTGCCTATTTCCTTCCACACCAGATTATCCTCTCTAAAAGGAAAATTCCAGTTCTTGCACATTCTTCTAGAGATATCTTTTGCATATAAGCAAATAGGTGAAGTAACTGCCTCAAAACTATAATGAGTATTCATCTACATAGGATATTTCATACATGTGTGAGAACACCTATCAGATAAATGTCTGGAAGTAGTAATTATTCTCTTTTATAGAAAAAAAAAAAAAGACTTTTGCCATTCCACCCATTCCCAAACTCTGGATGCAATAAGAAAGGAGGGGAGTGTGTCTACCAGCCAATTACTTCATTAGTATTACAGGCTTCCTTGTATATATGAACTCAGTAATACCCCTTTCCCATCTTTTCAGAAATTGTTTTGGAACTCACAGAGGGAAGCAGGCCCTGGTACTCATAGAAAATTAATGTGTAGTATTTATCTGAAAAGATTTCAAGCAGGAAATAGTACTTAGATGTAAAAATCCAGACACTAATATCTTTACGTTCATTAAGCTAGATCTTTTCAAGGGGTGTAATTTTATTCACTACCACTGTAAAAAAAAACTTGATGGAAGTGGTCAAATTGAGGAAGGGAAGCAAAACCCTCCCCTTAAGCAAACAACTGAAAATAAAGATCAAGGGATCCTACAGTATTTACCAAGTGATTTGAAGTTCAGACCAGTAGTCTTGAGTTAGACAGACTTTATTTTTTAGAGCAATTTCAGGTTCACAGAAAAACTGAATGCACAGACAGTTCTCATGGAACCCCTCCCCTCTAGCACACACAGCCTCCTCTACTATCAGCATCTAGCCCCAGAGTGGTACGTTTGTTACTATGGATGAACCAATGCTGACACATCATTATCACCCAAAGTCCAAACTTTACATTAGGGTTCATTCTTGGGGTTATGTATTCTATGGATTTGACAAATGCATAATGACATGTATTTACCATCATTATATTTCATTTTCTTGAGCTCCAAAATCAATGTGGACAGTGATGGCAGCCATGAAATTAATAAGACACTTGCTCCTTAGAAGAAAAGCTATGACAAACCTAGACAGCTATTAAAAAGCAGGGATATCACTTTACCAACAAGATTAGTATAGTCAAAGCTGTGTCAAAGCTAATTAATTCCAGTAATTATATGTGGATGTGAGAGCTGGACCATAAAGTAGGCTGAGCGCCAAAGAATTGATGCTTTTGAACTATGCTGTTGGAGAAGACTCTTGACAGTCCCTTGGACAGCAAGGAGATCAAACTAGTCAGTCAATCCTAAAGGAAACCAATCCTGAATATTCATTAGAAGGACTGATGCTGAAGCTGAAACTCCAATACTTTGGCCAGCTGATGCAAAGAGCCAACTCACTGGAAAAGACCATGATGCTGGGAAAGGTTGAGGGCAAGAGGAGAAGGGGATGACAGAGGATGAGATAGTTGGATGGCATCATCGATTCAATGGACATGAGTTTGAGCAAACTCAGGGAGATAGCAAAGGACAGAGACGCTTGGCGTGCTATAGTTCATGGGGTCGCAACTGAACAACAACATATACTATCATACAGAATATTTTCACTGGCCTAAAATTCTTCTATGCTCTGCCTATTCATCTCTTCCACCCTCCACTCCTGGCAACCACTGATCTTTTAAGTGCCTCCATAGTTTTGCCTTTTACGGAATATCATATAGTTAGAATCAAAAAGTATGTAGCCTTTTCAGATTGGCTTCTTTCACTTGGTAATATGCACTTAAGGTTCTTCTGTGTCTTTTCATGGCTGGATGACTCATTTCCTCTTAGTGCTGAATAATATTCCACTGTCAAGATGTATATTCCACTGTCTAGATCTAGATTCCACTATAACTTATCCATTCACTTATTGAAGGACATCCTGGTTGCTTCCAAGTTTTTGCAATTATGAATAAAGCTTCTATAAACATCAGTGAGTGGACATAAGTTTTTAACTCATTTGGATAAATACCAAGGAGCACAACTGCTGGATTATATGGTATATTTAGTTTTGTAACAAATTGCCAAACTGTCTTCCAAACTGGCTGTCCCATTTTGCATTCCTGCCAGCAATGAATGAGAGTTCCTATATTTATTCTATATTCTTACCATCTGGTATTGTCAGCGTTCTTGATTTTGGCCATACTAATAGGTGTGTAGTGGCATTTCATTGTTTTAATTTGCATTTCCCTGATACATATGACGTGGGACATCTTTTTATATGCTTATTTGCCATCCATATTATCTTCTTTGGGCTTCACTTGTGGCTCAGCTGGTAAAGAATCTGCCTGCAATGTGGGAGACCTGGGTTCAATCCCTGGATTGGGAAGATCCCCTGGAGAAGGGAAAGGCTACCCACTCCAGTAATCTGGCCTGGAGAATTCCATGGACTGTATAGTGTATGGGGTCACAAAGAGTCAGACACGACTGAGTGACTTTCACTGTATTTTCTTTGGTAAGATTTTGTTAAGGTTATTTTTGTCCATTTTTAAATTGGATTGTTTGTCTTCTCATTGTTGAGTCTTAAGAGTCCTTTGCATATTTTGAGTAACAGTCCTTTATCAGATAGGTCTTTTGCAAACATTCTTTTCCAGTCTGTGGTTTGTCTTCTTATTCTCTTGATACAGTTATTTTCAACAAACCAGAAAACTGAGGCTCAGAAATTTATCTGCTGAAGGCATACAGAAGGCAATGGCAAAGCCAGGCCCTAAATCCTGGTCTTATCACCATTTTATGTTTGCTAGGGCTTACTTGGAAAAGGAGACAGAATACTGAAGGAAAACAAAACAAAACACCAACCACCACCACCACAACCATTCTGGTTGTGAAAAAAGGAAACCGCACACTCCCTCCCCGTCTCTTATCAAACTCCCTCTGATAATCTCTTCTATCACCATGTTTCAGTTATCATCTACATGCTAACAACTCCTAAATCTCTATTTATTTCATTTTGGGATGCACTATATGGCATTCAGGATCTTAGTTCCCTGATCAGGGATTGAACCTGTGCCCCTGCCTTGGGAGCACGGAATCTTAAACACTGAACTGCCAGAGAAGTCCCCTAAATTTTTATTTAAAGCCTAGATCTAAAAAATAAATAAATAAATAAAGCCTAGATCTCTCAGATTTGTATATCCAAATGGCTTTGGACATCTCCACTCATACACTCCGTAGTTCCTCAAACATAGTCTGTTCAAAACTGAGCAAACCGAACCTGTACTTCCTCCCAAATTCATTCAATAAATGGACTTCTATTTCAGAAACCTTAAAGTCACCCTCAGATCACTTCCTTTTAACCAGCCGTTTTATGCAGAAGTAGCCCCAATTCATAAAATTCTGTCCTTTCTCCAATGACATCATTTTCTCACAATCTGTCAACCCCTTTTTTAGTTACTTCCCTCTTTGTCTAGTCTAGATTTCCTGGTCCATCTTGAAAATAACTCATGAATAACTTCATTCCCTCTCTCCTTTCATCAAAACCTCAATCCTGATGACTCCTACTAATCTATCTACTTCATCTTTGGGCCCAAGCTGCTAAATTTTGCAAGAGATAAACCACATGACCAAGCTGACAGGTTTCACTTTGAATTCATCTTCCCAAAACTCAAATGAGTATCAATAGTGCCTCAGTCATTTTACAAAGTTTCTTTAGTGGTACACACTCCCTCTGTCCCTTCCCAGGAAGAATAGTTCATGTTTGTCCCCTCAAACTTACACCCTTACTTTCAAGTGACAGCCTTACCTCACAGAAATAAAAGAGATTAAATAGAAGGGGAAAATATCTGATATAAACTTACATTCCCAGCACCAGGCCTACCTCATTTGCCACACTTCACCTTCTTCCCCCCTTTTACTGAAATAAGGGTCTCACTTTGTGCTTACTATCCATTCCATCTCAATTGAGGACTTAACTCTTTCCACAAGATCTAACCCTTATCTCTCCAACTCCATCTCCCATCATTTACCCTCTGCTTAAAAACACTCCACAGAAAACCAACCTTCTTTTCCAGTTTAAGGCCTTTGTACATGCTTACTATGCCTTCTTTGCTTCATAATTTGCATTTTTTTTGTTAACTCAGTTGCTTATTTTGTCTACTTCCGTGCAGTTGACTCACCACCCCTGATGGCCTGAGGCAACCACTGATCTGCTTCTTGTTACTCTAGAGAGACTCGCCTTTTACAGAATGTCATATAAATGGAATCATAAAAAATACACTCTTTTGTGTCTAGTTTATTTCCCTTAGCATATTTGAGACCTTTATCCATATGAATCATTCGTTTTTATTCCTAAGTAGCACTCTTTTATATAGGTGTACTTTATCCATTTAATTGTTGATGGATTTTGGTGTTTTTCCAGTTTGGAGCCATTATAAATTAAACTGTTATCAACATCAGCATACTAGGTTTTGTGAACACAGGATTTCATTTTCCTGGGTAAAGACAAAAGCAGGGGTAGAACTGCTGAGTCATTTGGTTTAAGTATAAATTAAATTCATAACGACACATGTTGTTACCAGTAATGCATGACCATCCCAACTGATCCATAGCCACATCAATATTAGGTATTGTCAGTCTTTTAGCCATTTTGGTGGGCTTCCAGTATCTCATTGTGGTTTTAATTCACATTTCCCTAATGACTCAACATGTTGAGCAACTTATGTGCTTACTGGATTTGCATAGCATCTATTGAGGCATGTCTGTTCAAATCATTTCTCCATTTAAAAAACTGAACTGTGTATATCATTACTGAGTTGTAAGAGTTCTTGATGTATTCTAGACACCAGTCCTTTGTCTAGTATATGTATTGTGAATATTCTCTCTGATTCTGTGGCTTGCCTTTTTATTTATTTAACTATGTGTTTTGAAATAGGAAATTTTTGCTTGCCCTAAGGTTATGAAGATTTTTTTTCCTTTGATTTCTTCTACAGTCAATGATCTATTTTGAGTTAAATCTTATATATGAAACGAAATAAAGGTAAGTTCACTTCTCTCCAAAATGGAGAGAAGTGATATTCCAGCATCATTTGATTTTTTTAAAAAATGTTCTTTCCCCACTGATTTACTTTGGCTTCTTTGTCAAGACTTAATTCACTGTCTATATGTGTGTCTATTTCTGGACTCCCTCTTCTGTTGCACTGACCTACATGTACGTACCCATCCTTTTCCCTTTAGTGTCAGTACCTTTTGTGGAGTAAGAAAAGGTAATAATTGGAGTCCAAAAAGTTCCAAATTCTTTTCTGTCTCTCCAAGTCCTCCTTTTCTTTTTCTTCTTTAAACATTTCGCACAAAATAGTCATCAAAGTCAAAATTGCTAGCACAAACGGTACTACGTGTGAGTGTGTGCTCAGTTATGTCCAACTCTCTGTGACCCCATGGACTAGCCCACCAGGCTCCTCTGTCCATGGAATTCTCCAGGCAAGCATACTGGAGTGGAGTGCCATTTCCTAATCCAGGGGATCTTCTCGACCCAGGGATCGAACACACATCTCCATTGGCAGTTGGATTCTTTACCACTGAGCCACCTGGGAAGCCCCAAAAGGTATACATCAAACATAGTTTGACCTCAGGATGATGATTTTATGCATATTAAATGTAGAAAAAATAAGAAAAATACATAAATTTAAATTCTAAATTCACTATAAACAGTCCACTAAAAACAAACAATATTCTGGTGCCCTCTAGTGGGGAGAAACTGGAAGGCTAATAACAAAGTAAGAAATGTTTGTTATAGAAATGGAATACAGAATATCGACAAATGTGATTACTATTTCATTTATTTTCCTTACTCCCTCCAAAACAAAAAAAAATTTTACGTAAAAAGGGAAATGTTTTGCTATTTTAATCCAATGTGCATGCAGTGAAATAAAAAACTGGTTCGAATAAACAAAATGGATGTTTGAAATTTGTATTCTCACAGTATACTTTCCTATACAAAGAAAATGTGGACCAGAAGTTAGAGGAAAAGAGAAAGGATTTTACATAACTGAGCAAGGACATAAACTAAACAGTTTCAAGATATGTAGTTTAAATACACTGTCATGATATATGCTAATGTATGCTTGTATACAATGTAACATAATAATGTATGGTATTGTTTTCTGGATGGAGCACAGGAAGTGCGGGAATTGGGGGAGCAAGGAGACAAGGAGGATTTATACATTTATATAAATGGCAACCCACTCCAGTGTTCTTGCCTGGAGAATCCCAGGGACTGCGGTGCCTGGTGGACTGCCGTCTATGGGGTCGCACAGAGTAGGACACGACTGAAGCGACTTAGCAGCAGCAGCAGCAGCATACTTTAAATACACTTTTAAAAATGTAGGTCAATCATTTTGAAACAGTGAAACAGAATTCTACATACTTATACATGAGTCCCTCCAAATAGGTGGCAAGAGATACTTTGTTGAGAATAGTTCTAACAGTTCATTATAATTAACCAACTCTTGTTAGGTCCCACAGGGTACCATAGCTACATTAACCTCCAATATTCTCAAACATGCAAAAGTAGAGAAACAATAAATTAAAAGTACTTTTCAATATCAATTTTGCCCAAGAATTTAATCCTTTAAATATTTCCATTTCCTCACAACATCTCCAGGATCTGAAGGAGGAAATTCAAAATATCTGCTCTTTGCCTAATTCATTCTTGGGCAGATTCTTGCGCTCCTATTAGCTCTAAAGTCATTTTTCCAAATAGTATATCTTAGTTTCCCATTAGGTCTTGAAGAATTTCCAGCTGAGCCTCAAAGTCTTTTGCTAATTCTACATAAACCTCCACCACTGAGGAACCCCAGCCTCACTTAGCCAATGAGCCTTATATTTAATCAAAATTTTTGGTATATTCACCTACTTTTTTCTCCTTCCATCCTGTTTTTAAAGAAAAAGGTCTCTCTCCTCATCTCTCCTTTCAAAATACCTCCTTATTGTCACTTTTACATTTTTAATCTGTTAAAAATTTTTTTAAATCACTATTATTAGTCATGTAGGTCAAAAGTTGAGTCATTACTCTTCCTCTCCTCTTCTTGATATTACTTTTTTTTTTTAATTTAATTTTATTTTTAAACTTTACATAACTGTATTAGTTTTGCCAAATATCAAAATGAATCCGCCAGGGAGAAGATTCTCAGGTTTCTGCCACTCTGCTACCAGCTGAGAGATGGAAACAAGGACCAGAAATACCTATAAGGCCCTCCCTGTACCTTTGTAATTTCCTCAGTCTAAGATGCCTTCTCTGTTTCCTTTATATATACTCTATTTACTTCCTATCCTCCTTCCCTACTTTTCTTTTAATGCCAAAGTGAATGTGCTTTTTATCTGAAGCTCTACCTTTATATCCTTGGAGATGATTTTTTCTTCTAAATTTCTGTTTTAATTATAGCCCATACTACTTAACTGGCTTGTAACACACGGCTCCTTTACACTGACATTCTTCCCTTTAAGTACTTGCCAAAGCATTCCAACTGTTAAATTCTCAAGCTTATAAACAGATTTCATATTTCTTATTTCCACTATCTTGCCCCAAATATATATTTAAATGATACTCATATGTGTGCCATCCCACCCTAGAATTTCATAGAATTCTACACACTCAGTCCTCCACTTCCTCCCCAGGGGGGCCCCACCACCCTCCCCGACAACTGCTCCCTCCCTTCCTTCCTATATCTCTTCTCTCTCTCTCTCTGGTAAATGGTACTAAAGAATTATATGCTATGCTTTCAGTTAATTCTTTCTGAAAGTGAAAGTGAACGTGTCAGTTACTCAGTCGTGTCTGACTCTTTGTGACCCCATGGACTGTAGCCTACCAAGCTCCTCTGTCCATGGAATTTTCCAGGCAAGAATACTGCGGTGGGCTGCCATGCCCTTCTCCAGGAGATCTTCCCAACCCAGGGATTGAATCCAGGTCTCCTGCATTGCAGGCAGATTCTTTACTGTCTGAGCCACCTGGGAAACCCCTCTTTCTGTAAGGGTAACTTGGAAAAGTGACTTGTATTTCCAACAGTATGAAGTACTGGAAAAGGTCTGTTTTTATTTCAATCCCAAAGAAAGGCAATGCCAAAGATTGTTCAAACTACTGCACAATTGCACTCCTATCTCTTGCTAGCAAGGTAAAGCTCAAAATCCACCAAACTGGGCTTCAACAGTACATGAACGGAGAACTTCCAGATGTACAAGCTGGATTTGGAAAAGGCAGATGAACCAGAGATCAAATTGCCAACATCTGCTGGATCATAGAAAAAGCAAGAGAATTCCAGAAAAACATCTACTTCTGCTTCACTGACTACTCTGAAGCCTTTGACTGTGTAGCTCACAACAAACTATGGAAAATTCTTAAAGAGATGGGAATACCAGACCACCTTACCTGCCTTCTGAGAAACCTGTATGCAGGTCAAAAAGCAACAGAACTAGACATGGAAAAATGAAAAAATGAACTGTTTCAAAGTTGGGAAAGGAGTCAGACAAGGCTGTATATTGTCACCCTGCTTCTTTAACTTCTATGCAGAGTACATCATGCAAAAATGCTGGGCTGGATGAAGCACAAGCTGGAATCAAGATTGCTGGGAGAAATATCAACAACCTCAGATATGCAGATGACACTAATCTAATGGCAGAAAGGGAAGAGGAACTAAAGAGCCTCTTGATGAAGGTGAAAGAGGAGAATGAAAAAGCTGGCTTGAAACTCAAAATTCAGAAAACTAAGATCATGGCATTGGGTCCCATCACTTCATGGCAAATATATGGGGAAAAAATGGAAACAGTGACAGATTTTATTTTCTTGGACTCCAAAATCACTGCAAATGGTGACTGCAGCCACGAAATTAAAAGATGCTTGCTCCTTGGAAGAAAAGCTATGACAAACCTAGACAGGGTGTTAAAAAAGCAGAGATATCACTTTGCTGACAAATGTCCATATAGTCAAAGCTATGGTTTTTCTAGTAGTCATGTATAGATGTGAGTAAAAAGTAAAAGTCACTCAGTAGTGTCTGACTCTTTGCAACCCCATGGAATATACAGCCCACGGAATTCTCCAGGCCAGAACACTGGAGTGGATAGCCATGCCCTTCTACAAGGGATCTTCCCAACCCAGGGATCAAACCCACATCTCCCGAACTGCAGGAGGATTCTTCACCAGCTGAGCCACCAGGGAAGCCCACAGATGTGAGAGTTGGACCATAAAGAAGGCTTTGCCCTAAAGAATTGATGTTTTAGAACTGTGGTGCTGGAGAAGACTCTTGAGAGTCCCTTGGACAGCAAGGAGATCAAACAAGTCAATCCTAAAGGAAATCAATCTTGAATACTCATTGGAAGCACTGATGCTCAAACTGAAGCTCCAATACTTTGGCCACCTGATAGGATGAGCTGACTCACTAGAAAAGACCCTGATGCTGGGAAAAAGGGCAGAAGGAGAAAGGGGTGACAGAGGATAAGATGATTGCATGGTGTCATCAACTCAATAGACACAAGTTTCAGCAAACTCCAGGAGATAGTGAAGGACAGGAAAGCCTGGAGTGCTGCAGTCCGCAGGGTCAAAAGAGTTGGACACGACTCAGCGACTGAACACAACATGAAGTACTAAATACACAGAATTATCCTCCCACTGGAAACAACTAAATATAAAGTACAAACACCTACTTAAATAAACTGCTTGGTTGGCAAAAAGTTATGAACTGGCAGTGCTAAGATAGAGACTCCCAAGTGCAAACAGTCCAGCTGAGCCATTTACATAGTCCTGACCCACAAAACTATCAGCAAAGCAAAATGTTTATTTCAAACCTCCAAATTCTGGCAGCAATTTGTTATGCAACAGTACTAACTATGATATTACACAGTACAACAGTAGACAAGCTCTCTATATTATTTGAAGTCAATATAGAATCTTGAAGACATTCTGCTTCACTTCTTCTTTTTTCTTTTCTATTTTTTCTTGCCTTAGAACTTCAGAGATATTTTTGTTAAAATTCCAAACCACTCATAGATAAGGAAACTTAGGCCCAAAGAAGTGAAATCACAGAACAAATTACAGATCAAATTCGTAGTAGAACATAGATCAAATCCATGCTTCTTAATCCTCAATGCAGTGTTTTTTGTTCGTAACCAAAATGTTTTTGTACCTTGTCTTTCTTTTCTTTATTCCACTCTTTTTCCTTGTGGCAGAAGGGCAGCCAAAATAATGTCAATCAACCAGCTTTTTATGCTTCCCTCCAAAAAACCCAGACCTATTTCCAATTCGAAGATTTAAATAGCATTTCCCAACTAACACAACATTTTAAATCAACTATATCCCAATAAAAATTTAAAAAGAAAAGAGCATTTCCCAGTTCTGCCTGTCTCTAATCTTGTTGAACCTCTAGCAATGTATGGTGCCAGCTTCCTGGAGCAGGTGATAAATCTGTATGGATTATCACCAACAGAATGCAAACTTGCTACTTAGTGTGCCTGGGTAACAAGGGAACAATGACAGAAGGGCATTATCTGGGTAATAAGACTTACAAAACTTCCAGCAAAGTGACACAGAGAGAATCTCAACCTCACCTGGACTGAGAACTGCTCTCTTTTGGCAACTGTAAAATGTGAAAGTTACCTGCAAATCTGACAATTTCCTAACAAAGGTCTAAGTAGCAGTTAGAGAAGCTGGCATATTAGATAGATCAGGAAGGAACCAAGAAAAGGAAATTTTAAAACAGAAAATAAACTAATCGGCACCAGAAAAACAGATGATAATAAAGAAAGAAAAACAAAGTAGGGTGAGGTTGCATGAAGGGAATGGAACTATGAAGCTATGCAGACATCTTCACCTAGCCCAGATTAGAACTAGAGCTAGATTTGCAGTTTTTCATTTATAGTCAACTGGTTTCTATGTATTAATTTTTGTAGCCTGGTCTCAAAGTAAGATTACTAATAAGTTGGACTTTTATTAAAATTTACTAAATTTATTTACTAAAAATTTCAGCTTAAAACTATTTGAAACCACTCAAATGTCTATCAGTCGAGTTTTGATTACACAAACTAAGGTATGCTCAAACAATGGAATGTTATGTATCTGTTTAAAAAGAAGCTTTTTTGTACTTATATGGAAGGTTCTTATTATGTGACCCTTGTGTAAGAAAGGGGGAGAAGAATGAATAAATGTATTACTTATATTTGCATAAGGAAACAATAAGAAATGATGACTAGACCATGAAAAAAAGGTTTTGGCTATTTACATGTAAGTTCATTAGCAACCTTGCTGCCTAGATAGAGACTTAATATCAAAATAATGACACTTCTTATTTAACTTTTGCTCTAACTTAAGGATGAACTGGATGAGAATGTTTAACTTTAGGCATAATAGGGCCTGATGCAGATCGATTTCCAGTCTCCTCAGAATACATAAAACAAGACTTTTCCCCCATATCTGGATTAAATGGATAACTGCCACATTCATTTTTTCCCTTTCCACAATAATGTATCACCCTATGTTTACCTCCACTAACCCCTAATCAATATTCAGTTTATTAATAATATCTTACTATCTAAGTTCTTACCTAATTTCTGGCCAAGTGTTTTACACTTCTGCTGTTACTATCCCTCCAATTGTAACTGTAAATGCTTCTAAGTTACTGACCAGCTAGCTCCATGTATCTTTGTATAGTGCCTCCAGTGCATGTTTTATTAGACACCCTGGAACCACGTTTTTATGCCAGTTCCCCAAATATAACTCTATATAGCCCCAAATACTAAACATTATGTCACGCCAAAAACTTTTTCCTAGGTTTTGCATTCCTGAAAGATAGCAATAATGACAGTTTCCAACGTACAAACAGAGAAAAAGTTACTAGCTACATCTCTCAGCCTCTGGAAAACGTGATTAAAGGCCAATACAAATAGCTATAGGGAGCACATTCTAATCTTAGAGACAAAGGGAGAATCAAGAACAAGAATGTAAACACAATAACTCTCTTTCCTCAATTTTTACCCTTCCTTCAAATCCTTCCCAATCACCTTCCCCACGCTTTCCGTTCCTCTAGGGAGGGAGGCTCAGGCAGCAGCTGGTTTATTCACAGCTAGCTCAATGGCAACCCACTCTAGTACTCTTGCCTGGAAAACCCCATGGACGGAGGAGCCTGGTGGGCTGCAGTCCATGGGGTCGCGAAGAGTTGGACACGACTGAGCAACTTCACTTTCCCTTTTCACTTTAATGCACTGGAGAAGGAAATGGCGACTCACTCCAGTGTTCTTGCCTGGAGAATCCCAGGGACGGGGGAGCCTGGTGGGCTATGGGGTTGCACAGAGTCGGACATGACTGAAGCAACTTAGCAGCAGCAGCAGCAGCTCCCTGGTGGCTCAGACAGTAAAAAAATCTGCCTGCAATAGGGGAGACCTGGGTTCGATCCCTGGGTTGTGAAGATTCCTTGAAGGAGGGCATGGCAACCCATTCCAGTATTGTTGCCTGGAGAATCCCCATGGACAAAGGAGCAAAGAGTTGTACACAACTGAGCAACTAAGTCAGTTGAGCGACTGAGCACAACTTTATTTGATTTATTGATACATGGCAATAGAAACACAATAAATCAGGCCCAAAAGAGAGCTATTCATTTTTGATTGGTTCAAATCCTTTTCAACCAGGCAAAAAGACCCATAAACTAACAACAACAAAAATTGTGAGAAAGGAGAAGTGAAGAATTTTTCTGGTAAAAAGCTAAAGACATGGGTCTGGAGAATTACTAATTGTAAACTTCTAGGCACTGTACTTATGGTTTCTGAATCCTGTTTCTAATGGCCATGGTCCCAGATCTAGGGATCAAACTGAGCAATGGTTACAATGTTATTATTTAAAGACCTTTCATCTGTTCACATCTTGTGGATCTCAGAATAACATTGCCCTTGCAACCTTCCAGTTTTTATAAACTAGAGCCAAGAGAAAATTACAGGCAACATCAAATGTGGATACACCCAAACTCAGAAATATATCTCTTCAGAAACAGAAGGGAAGAGGGGACGATTATTTTTTTAACCCACCCCACCGCTAAGCCATGAAATGAATATCCTTTTAAAAGCTTCAATTATAAAAGTTATTTATGTTCATAGTGGAAAACAATAACAAGAGACAAAAATCAATCATAGTTCCAACAGTCAACTATTATCATTGCTGACATGTTAAAATGCATCCTTCTGGTAAATTTTTGTAAGCAAAAAATGAGATGTTAATACCTCTTTTCATGTAATATTTTATTATGTATTTATGTCTATAAAATCATTAAATACTGTAACTGAGAGCATGGATTTTGAAGTCAGACAAATAACTGGGTCCCACCTCTCTTACTTACTGAGTGATTTCATGTAAGTTATTGGAAACTGTTTATACCTCACAGGTTTATCCTATGTAAAATTTTTTATCTATTATTAAATAATAAGAGAAAGAATAAATTCAGTACATAGTAAGCACTCAGCAACGTAACATATGCTGCATACGTTTTGTACTTTTACAACATTCTATTAAATGTATCCTAGCTTATTAAAAATCCCCTATTGTCAAAATAAGTGAAAGTCACTCAGTTGTGTCCGACTCTTTGTGACCCCAGGGACTAAACAGTCCATGGAATTCTCCAGGCCAGAATACAGGCATGAGTAGCCTTTTCCTTCTCCAGGGGATCCTCCCAACCCAGGGATTGAACCCAGGTTTCCCTCATCACAGGCGGATTCTTTACCAGCTGAGCCACAGTGGAAGCCCAAGAATACTGGAGTGGGTAGCCTATCCCTTCTCCAGCAGATCTTCCTGACCCAGGAATCGAACAGGGGTCTCCTGCACTGCAAGTGGATTCTTTACCAACTGAGCTATCAGGGAAGCATTGTCCAAATAAAGTTGTTTCTAAATATATAATATTATAAATAACAATGCAACAAACACTAAATCTAAATCTTTACATGTCTATGATTTTTTTCTTTAAATTCCTAGAAGTAAAATTATAAATCAAAGGGAATAACATGTTCTTTATTACCAAAGTGCCTCCAGAGAAGTTGTACTACTTTATAATTCCATCTGCATATATAAAAGTTTTCACTCCTCCATCCATAGATTTCAAAATATTTTAAAAACACCACGCATATCTTTTTATAATCTGCTCTTACGAATTCTAGGGCTTCCCTGATAGCTCAGTTGGTAAAGAATCCACTTGCAGTGCAGGAGACCCCTGTTCGATTCCTGGGTCAGGAAGATCCGCTGGAGAAGGGATAGGCTACTCATGCCAGTATTCTTGGGCTTCCCTTGTGGCTCAGCTGGTAAAGAATCTGCCTGCAGTGTGGGAGACCTGGGTTTGATCCCTGGGTTGAGAAGATCCCCTGGAGAAAGAAAAGGCTACCCACTCCAGTATTCTGGCCTAGAGAATTCCTTGGAATGTAAAGTCCATAGGGTAGCAAAGAGTTGGACGTGACTAAGCGACTTTCACTTACAAATTCTAGATTTTATGTCATATTTAGAAAATAACCACTGATAGCTTCTTTCAGTATCTTTATAATCTCATTTTTATTTATGTGTGCTTAAAATATAGAAGTAACTCATGAATATGTTCATTAAAAATTCAAATAATACATAAATATGAAGAATGAAAAGTGAAATTCACCCTCACTCTTTCCCAGCAGTGACTGTGATTATTAAAGTTTATCCTTTAACAATCACAGACCTTTACCTGTGAATTTACAGGCAGATAATTCAGTTTATTTTTGTTTAATATAAATATGGTCATATATCATCATACTCCAAAAACTAGTTTGCTGACTTTTTTTTTTTAAGTTACCCGAGTACCCTGGAGGGCTTTCTATGACTGAATATATAGATTAACATCATTCTTTTTAAACACTGGATAATATTCCCTTGAATCAGGGTACTACTCTCACTTAATCATTCCTCTATTACTCTGTTTCCAGTTTTTTCCTATTGCAAACAATGCTGCAGTAAAAAAATTCTTATACCAGTGCCCTTGTGGATTATGTGAGTACTTCTCTAGGAAAAATACTAAAGAACACAATTGGTGAGTCACAGAATCAGTTCAGTTCAGCTCAGTTCAGTCAGTTGTATCTGACTCTTTGTGACCCCATGGACTGCAGCACACCAGGCTTCTCTTTCCTTCACCAACTCCCAGAGCTTGCTCAAATTCATGTCCATTGAGTCAGTGATGCCATCCAACCATCTCATCCTCTGTCATCCCCTTCTCCTCCTCCCTTCAAAGTTACCGGACATCAGGGTCTTTTCAAATGAGTCAGCTCTTTGCATCAGGGGGCCAAAGGATTGAAGCTTCAGCATCAGTCCTTCCAATGAATATTCAGGACTGATTTCCTTTACGATTGACTAAAGGTTTGATCTCCTTGCAGTCCAAGGGATTCTCAAGAGTCTTCTCCAACACCACAGTTCAAAAGCATCAATTCTTCAGCACTCACCTTTCTTTATGGTCCAACTCTCACATCCATACATGACTACTGGAAAAACCATAGCTTGGACTAGATGGACCTAGTCAGTAAAGTAATGTCTCTGCTTTTTAATATGCTGTCTAGGTTTGTCATAGCTTTTCTTTCAAGTAGCAAGTGTCTTTTAATTTCATGGCTGCAGTCACCATCTGCAGTGATTTTGGAGCCCAAGAAAATAAAGCCTATTATTGTTTCCATCATTTCCCCACCTATTTGTCATGAAGTGATGGGACCAGATGCCATGATCTTAGTTTTTGAATGTTGAGTTCTAAGCCAGCTTTTTCACTCTCCTCTTTCACTTTCATCAAGAGGCTCTTTAGTTCCTCTTTGCCTTCTGCCATAAGAGTGGTGTCATCTGAGTATATGAGCTTATTGATATTTCTCCCGGCAATCTTGATTCCAATCTCTTGAGTCAGAGAATGAGCATTTCTAATAGCTACTACCAAAGTGCCTTCCAAAGAGGGTGTAGAAATTCTTCAGGCACCCCTGCACAGGGAGTGTGGAGTCTTCACTGGACCACCAGGGAAGTCCCTCTCTTGTCTTCTTGATGACAGCCATTCTAACAGATGTAAGGTGATATTTCATTGTGCTCTTGATTTCCATTTCCCTGATGATTAGTGTTGTTGAGCATCTTTTCATACATGTTGGCCATTTGGATGTCTTCTTTGGAAAAATGTTGCTTGAGTTCCTCTATGCTGTGTGCTCAGTCACTAAGTCGGGTCTAATTCTTTCTGACCCCATGGACTGTAGTCTGCCTGGCTCCTGTGTCCATGGGATTTCCCAGGCAAGAATACTGCAGTGGGTTGCCATTTCCTTTGCCAGGGGATATTCCTGACCCAAGGATTGAAGTCGAGTTTCCTGCATTGGCAGTGGGTTCTTTATGGCTGAGCCACTAGGATGCCCATTTAGTTCCTCTGCCCATTTTTAAATCAAATTATTTGGTTTTCCTTTTTGTTATTGAGTGTATGACTTTATACTGGCTATTAACCACTTATCCAATATACAATTTGCAAATATTTTCTCCCATTCTGTAAGATGCCTTTTTATTTTGTTGACTGTTTCTTTTTAAAAAATATTTATCTATTTATTTATTTGGCTGCGCTGGGTCTTAGTTGTGGCCCGTGGGATTTTCACTCATGGCATGTGGGATCTAGTTCCCTGACCAGGGATCAAACCCAGGTCCCCTGCACTGGGAACACAGAGTCTTAACCACTAGACCACCAGGGAAGTCCCTGCTTGTTTCTTTTTCTGTCAACAGCTTTTAAGTTTTATATAGTCCCACTTGTCGAGCTTTGCTTTCACTGTCTGTGCTTTTGGTGTCAGAGCTAAAAAATCATCACCAAGATCTATGCTGAGGAGATCCTTCCCTATGTTTTCTTCTTGGATTTTTATGGTATTAGGTCTATGTTTAAGTCTTCAGTCCATTTTGAGTTAACTTCTGTGAATGCTATAAGAATATAATTTCTTTTCTCTCCATGTCTTTATGCAGTTTTCTCAGTACCATTTGCTGAAGAGTACTATTGAAACGTACAATCTTTTCTCCACTGGTGTTCTCGGCTTCCTTGTTGAGTATTCGTTGATGGTATATGAAACAGCTTATTCTGGGCTCTCTATTCTGTCTCACTGGCCTATACATCTATTTTTACGGAAGTATCATTCAGTTTTAATTACTATACCTTTGCTCTGTGGTTTGAAATCAGGAAGTGTGATGCCTCTGGCTCTGTTCTTCTTTCTCATGACTGCTTTGACTATTTAGGGTCTTTTGTAGTTCTATACAGATTTTAGAATTTTTTTTTTTTATCTTGGCTGTGCTAGGTCTTCATGGTTGTGCACGGGCTTTCTCTAGTTGCAGTAAGCAGGAGCTAATCTCTAGTTGCGGTGCATGGGCTTCGCATTGTGGTGGCTTCTTTTGTGGAGCACAGGCTCTAGGGTGGTGGGCTTCAGTAGTTGCAGCACAAGGGCTCTACAGTTGTGGCTACCAGGCTCTAGAACACAGACTCAGTAGTTGTGGCCCACACTTAGTTGCCCCATGGCATGTGGGATCGTCCTGCACCAGGGATCAAACTTGTCTCCTCTGAATTGGGAAGTGGATTCTTTACCACTGAGCCACCAGGGAAGCCCAAGAATTTTTTTATTTCTGTGGAAAATACCATTGAAATTTTGATAGAGATTGTGTTGAATCTATAGATGACTTAGAATAGTATGGACATTTCAACAGCATTCATTCTTTCTGACCCATGAATATGGGATATCTTTCCATCTGTTTGTGTCTTGCTTCAATGAACTCTTGTACACTATTGATGGGAATATAAATTGGTTCAGCCAATATGGAAAACAAGATGGAGGTTCCTCAAAAAATGAAAAATAGAAACTATATATGATCCAGTAATTCCACTTTTGAGTATATACCAAAGGAACTGAAAAAAGGTATCAGTAAGATATATGCAATCCCACATAAATAATCCAGCATTATTCACAATAGCCAAGATAATTGAAAAAACTTAAGTGCCCATCAACAAATGAATGGATAATAAAGATGTGATATATATGTATATACAATAGAACATTATCTAGCCACGAGAAAGAAGGAAATCCTACCATTTGTGATAACATGAATGAAACTTGAGGACATTATGCTAAGTGAGGTAAGTGAGACAAAGAAAAACAAATATTGTATGATGTAACTTATATGCGGAATCTTAACAAGCCAAACTCATTGAATTAGAGAGTAAATGGTGGCTCCTAGGGGCTGGGAGGTAGGGGAATATGAGAGAGGTTGTTCAATGGTATAAGATTATAACTAGTAAAAAAAAAAAAAAAAAAAAAAAAAAGATTATAACTAGTAGAAAAATAAGACCTGGAGACCTAATATACAACACAGTGATTATAAGCAATAACATTGTATTATAAACATCACACTTGCTAAGAGGCTAGATCTTAATTTCTTCGACCACACAGAAAAATGACAACTACGTGACATGATTCAGTTCAGTTCAGTTCAGTTGCTTGTCATGTCTGACTCTTTGCGACCCCACGGACTGCAGCATGCCAGGCCTTCCTGTCCATCACCAACTCCCAGAGTTTACTCAAACTCATCTCTATTGAGTCGGTGAAGCCATCCAACCATCTCATCCTCTGTCGTCCCCTTCTCCTCCTGCCTTCAATCTTTCCCAGCATCAGGGTCTTTTCAAATGAGTCAGCTCTTTGCATTAGGTGGCCAAAGGATTGGAGTTTCAGCTTCAACATCAGTCCTTCCAATGAACACTCAGGACTGATCTCTTTTAGGATGGACCAGTTGGATCTTGCAGTCCAAGGGACTCTCAAGAGTTTTCTCCAACCACAGTTCAAAAAGCATCAATTCTTCAGCACTCAGCTTTCTTTATAGTCCAACTCTCACATCCATACATGACGAATGGAAAAACCATAACTTTGACTAGACGGTCCTTTGTTGGCAAAGTAATGTCTCTGCTTTTTAATATGCTGTCTAGGTTGGTCATAACTTTCCTTCCAAGGAGTAAGCGTCTTTTAATTTCATGGCTGCAGTCACCATCTGCAGTGATTCTGGAGCCCCCCAAAATAAAGTCAGCTACTGTTTCCACTGTTTCCCCATGTATTTGCCATGAAGTGATGGGACCAGATGCCATGATCTTAGTTTTCTGAGTGTTGAGCTTTAAGCCAACTTTTTTACTCTCCTCTTTCACTTTCATCAAGAGGCTCTTTAGTTCTTCACTTTCTGCCATAAGGGTGGTGTCATCTGCATGTCTAAGGTTATTGATATTTCTCCTGGCATTCTTGATTTCAGCTTGTGCTTCATCCAGCCCAGCGTTCCTCATGATGTACTCTGCATATAAGTTAAATAAGCATGGTGACAATACACAGTCTTGATGTACTCCTTTCCCTATTTGGAACCAGTCTGTTGTTCCATGTCCAGTTCTAACTGTTGCTTCCTGACCTGCATATAGGTTTCTCAAAAGGCAGGTCAGGTGGTCTGGTATTCCCATCTGTTTCAGAATTTTCCACAGTTTATTGTGATCCACACAGTCAAAGGCTTTGGCACAGTCAATAAAGCAGAAATAGATGTTTTTCTGGAACTCTCTTGCTTTTTTGATGATCATGATAGAGGATCTAATATTAGAATGGCAATCACATTGCAATACGTAAATGTATCAAATTGACATGTCACATACCTAAAAATTAAATAATGTCATATGTCAAACACATAGCAATTAAAAAATAAATTTAATAAAGATGTTTCTAAGAAAAAAGTTTATAATAAATAGTTAATTAAAAGGTACTGTTGAGCTATACGGAGAAGGCAGTGGCACCCCACTCCAGTACTCTTGCCTGGAAAATCCCATGGATGGAGGAGCCTGGTAGGCTGCAGTCCATAGGGTCGAGAAGAGTCGGACACAACTGAGCGACTTTACTTTCACTTTTCACTTTCATGCATTGGAGAAGGAAATGGCAACCCACTCCAGTGTTCTTGCCTGGAGAATCCCAGGGACGGGGGAGCCTGGTGGGCTGCTGTCGGTGGGCTGCCGTCTATGGGGTCGTACAGAGTAGGACACTACTGAAGCAACTTAGTAGCAGCAGCAGCAGCAGTTGAGTTATATGCAGAAATACAAAGGATGGGTAAGGAGATATAGGAGCACACTATTATAAGATTAAAACTCTATGTCAGGGGTCCCCAACCTCCAGGATCTAATGCCTTATGATCTGAGATGAAGTTGATGTAGTAACAATAGAAATACAGTGTATAATAAATGTAATGCACTTGAATCATCCTGAAACCTTCCTCTCTCCCTCCCCTGGTCTGTGAAAAACTGCCTTCCATGAAACTGGTCCCTGTTGCCAAAAATGTTGGGGACCGCTGCTATATGTGAAAGTCTCATTACATCACACGAATACAATCTCTAATAAGTTAAAAATGTGCCCAAAACAACAACTAAAGAAGAGAAAATAAAGAATTATAGCTAATAAACCAGCTGGGTGATGAAACTAAATTAATTACTTCAAAAGAAATAGGAGAAGGGGAACAAAGGGTAAATGGGAAAAACAGAAAACATATAGCATGATGGCAGATTTACACTCAACCATGTTAACAATTCCCTGATGGCTCAGATGGTAAAGAAACTGCCTGCAATGTGGGAGACCTGGGTTCAATCCCTGGGTAGGGAAGATCCCCTGGAGGAGGTATGAAAATCCACTCCAGTATTCTTGCCTGAAGAATCCCCATGGACAGAGTAGCCTGGCGGGTTATAATTCATGAGGTCATAAAGAGTTGGACACAACTGAGTGACTACCACACACATATATTAACAATCCAGGTGGTGCTAGTGGTATAGAACCTGCCTGCCAATGCAGGAGATGTAAGAGACACGAGTTTGATCCCTGGGTTGGGAAGGTACCCTAGAAGAGGGCATGGCAACCCACTCTAGTAGTTTTGGCTGGAGAATCCCATGGACAGAGGAGCCTGGCGGGCTACAGTCCATAGGGTCTCAAAGAGTCGGACAGAACTTAGCATGCATGCATAGTAACAATCACATCAAAGGTCAATAATCTAGGCCTCTAATTGAAAGGCAGCGATGGACAGACTGGATAAAAACAAGATCGATCTGTGCTGCCTACAAGAAATACAAATAAATATAAAGATATAAGCACACTAAAAGAAAAAGAGTAGAAAAAATATAGGTGCTAATACTAACCAAAAGAAAGCTGAAATGGCTACCTTTTATACTCATTCTTCAGTGATTTCAAACCTGATTGTGTGATGATGAGACACTCAGTATTCACCAGCTTCCATTTTATTAATCATGCCTAATTCATTTCTGAGGATTAAAGGTCTGAGTCATTAAAAATTATATGCCCCATTTAAGCAGATTTCTGTACACTTTACTCAGGGGAAAATGCTGAATGCATTTTCCCCTATATAAATTATATATCTTGTTTATGATTTACCAACATTTAAACCTACCATATAAATGGATGCCTCTCAGCCTCACATGCTAGTGTTGCATAATTCCTGAAAACAGCAAACTTAAGCAAAAAAAAGACATCCATGCACTGTGTCCCCCACTTTCTTCAGGCAATTATTCTTGGGGGTAAATATCTCAGAGTTGTAAATTCTTTTTATAAGCCTAGATATTTTGACCTTCTTTCATGAAATACAGAAACTAGAACTCCCTCAGTAAATTGAACCAAATGATTATTTCAAAATACAATCTTGTGACTTTTAAGTGTGTGCATATTTTTTTAATTAAAATATCATTTTTAAAATTAAAAAAAAAAAAAAAGCTGAAAAGGCTATGTCCCTATCAAGCAAAGTATATTTCAGAGCAAAGACTATTCCCAGGAACAAAGGATATCATTTCTTAATCATAAAGTGGTCAGTTCATCCAGAGGACATAATTCAAAGTGGTTCTGTATCTGATAACTAAGCTTCAAGATACATGAGACAAACACTGATAGAATGCCAAGAGAAACAGACAAATCCACAATTCTAACCAGAGATTTCAATACCCTTTCCTTAATTGATAGAACAGCTGACCAGGAAGGATTATAAAGACTTAACACTCTCTCAGCCAACTTAACCTAACTGACATTTGTCACTCAACACAAGAACAGCAGAAAATACATTCTTTTCAAGTGCACGTAGAACATTTAACAAGATAAAACTCATTGTGGGTTTTAAGACAACTTTAAGACAAGTTTAAATAAATTTAAAAGAATTCAAGCCAACAATGTACATTTTCTGACAACAATAAAATTAAACCAGAAAACAGTAACAGAAAGATATCTGCTAAATCCTCTAAACATTTGAAAATTAAAAGAAAAAAATAAGGAAATTAAAATATATTTTAAGGTGACTGAAAACACAGCAAATCAAAATTTTCAGGATACAGCTAAACAGCACTTAGAAATATATAGCACTAAACACTTTTATTACAAAAAAAACAGAAAAGGTCTCAAGTCAAAAACCTCAGTTTCTGCCTAAAGAAGCTGGAAACAAAAAAGCTAATAAAACCCAAAAATAAACAGAAGAAAGGAATAATAAAGATCAGAATAGAAAGCAATAAAATACAAACTAGAAATACAAAATAGAGAAGATCATTGAAACCAAAAGCGAGTATTTGAGATGAATGAAACAGATAAACCTTTAATCAGTTTGATGAGAAAGAAAAAAAAAAGAGACAGAAGGTCCAAATTAACAATATTAGGAATGAGACAGGTGACATCATTACAAAGACAATATTAAAATATTATGGAAAAAAAAGAAAATATGAGTAAATTTTTTTTCTAACAAAATCAATCAATTTCTTGAAAGACACTAAGCTCACTCAAGAAGAAACAAATAAATCTGAACAGACCTATATCTATTAGAAAAAAATGAATTTGTGGTTAAAAAGCTTCCTCCTCACATACAAAAAAACAGGCTCAGATGGCCTAACTGGTAAATTTCACCAAATATTTAAAGAAAAAGTAATACAAATTCTAAACAAACTCTACAAAGACATAGTAAGGGAAAACAATTCATTTTGATATTTGGCAAAACTAATACAGTTATGTAAAGTTTAAAAATAAAATAAAATTAAAAAAAAAGAAACTAATTTTTCTAACAGATTCAAATATTCTTTTTTTTTTACTTAATTTATTTTTTAATCGAAAGATAATTGCTTTACAGAATGTTGTTTTCTGTCAAACATCAACATAGATTCAAATATTCTTAAGAAGTTTATAGAAAATCAATTCCAACAATATATAAAAATAATAATACATCGTAACCAAGTGGAGTTTATCCCATGATAGAAGGTTGGCTTGGCATATGAAAATCAATTGATGTAATTTATCATATTAATAAACTAAAAAAACCTTCATAAATCAATAGGTACAGGAAAGCATTACATACAAGTCTTTATATGTACATATGCTTCCATTTTTCTTGGGTGAGTTTCTAAAAGTAGAATAATCTGGAGTATAATTCCTCCCCATATAGAATTGCCCTAATAGGCAACTTTTGCTGGGGGATTCCACATCTGCCTGACTGAGATTTTTCTCAATTGTGCTGTGGTCTGAAGTTCTTACCACCCAATCCTTCCTTCCCTGTCTTCCTTCACAAGCTGTTAGACCTGGATCACATTCTGAAAGCTCTCCCGGACTCTCCTGGCTCCATTCCCTCTCTAGTTCACAGGTGTTTCCACCAAGAAATCCTGTACCTCTAAACTTTCCTGACATCTGCCTCATGGAAGAGCCAGACTGATGATATAGGCAATATAAGATAATTTAATGGGTCCTAAATCCACATTCTTCATACCCAATGTTATGTTTAAAATTGCAACATGGATGGCTTCTCTAGATAAGCAGTTAAAAGCCATGGAGCCCAAATATGAGGAAAGAGAAACAAGTTCTTTTGAATCTCAGTATACTGTGGGTTCTTTTAACTATTTCAACTGGACACTCAAATATATCTGCGTCTGGAAACAAGGTATCTCTAAGTGAATCACCACATTTTCCCTTGTCCTATCTTGAACTTAGAAATAACTCAGAGATCTGGCCAGCACAAAACAGAACTGCACCACTCTCTGGCATTTAAGAAGTTATGAACAACAAATATGTTATCATCCCCATCCCTAAGGAAACTCTCAAATCTCACCCCAAGGACACATATTATGCCATATTGTGACAGAGCACTCATTCAAATAGGATTTCATGTTTCTTTTTTTTTTGACATTTACATTTGGCTTACTTCTACCATCCTTCAGTTCTATTTCTTAACAAAATCTGCCAAAGTTTCTAAATTATCGAAACAAATTGAGAATGCATAAAGGCTATAATGACTGGTGGTTTTACTTTAGAACCTCAAGAATCATGTTGCCTTACTGTGTATAGTGCTTGATATATGAGGCATGACTAATAAATGCTAAACCAGTCCTCTGTAATCTGCCTCATAGGACAAAACTCTCTTTAATCATAAGATCAAAATATAGCAATTTCTCAAGGGAAAAAGCTTCTTAAATCTTACATTTTGGCCTTATAGCTTCATACTATAAAAAGTTCTAAGGGATGAAGGTGACACCATTACCCCAAAACTATACCAGGACATTACTTTTAGAAACATAGAAATTCTCCTGCCCTTAGTATCACCTTCTTACAAAGTCTCCTAGTCCAGGCTAAATAATTCCTCTCTTGCTCTAATGTTAATAACCTTCAGATATTTGGGAGTGTATCTCTCCTGGATCTCACAGTTGACAGATTTTAGTAAACTCTGCATGCTTAAATTTTTAAATGATCTTTGTAAGTTCATCTATGCACTACAGTTGCTCTCAGAATTCACCACTTTCTGCTTCTATCATGCTGACATTGTGCTAAATGTAATACTTCCAGTGGGCTCTTGCCAACTCCCTGTGCTGTGGCACAATTCTTCTTTGTCCACTGCCTAGAATAGCATGAGTTTTCCTTTGACTGCCAGATCACATTTCAAGCAGAAACCAAGTTTGTTATCTGCCATTACTGTCAAGACTCTCTTGGTCTCTGGGGTTTCTTTCTCTCTTTTTTTTCCCCTGTCAGATCACTTGTATCTCCTCTTCAGCCTCTGAAACAAGAGTAGAATTGTGCCCTAATGCTAATTTCCCTAATGACTATTATCCATATTTTAGCCTATTGGTACTAGAAACTGCTTACTGATAATGTTCATAACTTAGTTTTCCTCCCTGTTGGATTCCCACTAAAGATCTTCCTTTGTTAAATCTTCATTCAAATCTACACCGATCTTCTAGTAACTATTTTAGGTAAAACAAAACAGACTGTATATTCTCCACAGTTCATTTAATTAAATACACTTTAACTAAGCATCTAGTAGATGCAGGAGTTGTGAATAAGGATGAATATATCACTTTTGCGCTCAAACAGTTCACAGTCTTATTTGAAAGACACATGTATCTATATTTATAAAACAGCATAACACAATAATGGAAGATTATACAAACTAAAGAGCCTCTTGAAAGTGAAAGAAGAGAGTGAAACAGTTGGCTTAAAGCTCAACATTCAGAAAACTAAGATCATGGCATCTGGTCCCATCACTTCATGGCAAACAGATGGGGAAACAGTGGCAGACTTTATTTTTTGGGGCTCCAAAAATCACTGCAGATGGTGACTGCAGCCACTTGCTCCTTGGAAGAAAAGTTATGATCAACCTAGACAGCATATTAAAAAGCAGATAATTACTTTGCCAACAAAGGACCGTCTAGTCAAAGCTATGGTTTTTCCAGTAGTCATGTATGGATATGAGAGTTGGACTATAAAGAAAGCTGAGTGCCAAAGAATTGATGCTTTTGAACTGTGGTATTGGAGAAGACTCTTGAGAGTCCCTTGGACTGCAAGGAGATCTAACCAGTCCATCCTAAAGGAAATCAGTCTTGAATATTCATTGGAAGGACTGATGTTTAAGCTGAAACTCCAATCCTTTGGCCACCTGATGCAAAGAACTGACTCCGTGGAAAAGACCTTGATGCTGGGAAAGACTGAAAGCAGGAGGAGAAGGGGGATGACAGAGGATGGGATGGTTGGATGGCATCATCGACTCAATGGACATGAGTTTGAATAAACTCCAGGAGTTGGCGATGGCCTTCTGGACAGGAAGGCCTGGTGCGCTGCAGTCCATGGGGTCACAAAGAATCAGACATGACTGAGAGACTGAATTTAACTGACTGATACAAAGTACAAAGGTCAGGAAAAGTGCTAACTTTAAAACGAACAGGAATCCATCAGACCCGAAAGGAGAGGACACTCCAGTTAGAAATTCCAAAACAAAGGCAAAGAATGTTGAATAGTGTGGAATGCTTGGGAAACAAGTAATAATGGTGGTACACTGGAGCATGAAGGGTGGGCAAGGGGAAAATGACAGGAGACATAAGAGGGGAATTAGAAGAGGTGCCCTGAAGCACCTTGAAGCTCAAGCTAAGGAGTGTGGACTTAACAACGCAAGCAATGAGCAGAGGTTAAAGAAATATAAAAAAAAGGAGGATACATGACCAATATTTTAGAAGAAACTCAAGTGCAGAGAAGAGAATGGAAGGAGTGGGTACAGAGGCAAGAAAATCTGTCAACTGTTAACTGCAATAGTCCAGGTGAGATGAAAGGGCTTTAAATCTGAAAATTTTCAGAAAGAAAAAAATCAAGATGGTTATTATCAGCTTAACACTTCAGTTCAGTTTAGTTGCTCAGTCGTGTCCGACTCTTTGCAACCCCATGAAATGCAGCATGCCAGGCCTCCCTGTCCATCACCAACTCCCAGAGTTTACCCAAACTCATGTCCATTGAGTCAGTGATGCCATCCAACCATCTCATCCTCTGTCGTCCCCTTCTCCTCCTGCCTTCAATCTTTCCCAGCATCAGGGTCTTTTCAAATGAATCAGCTCTTTGCATCAGCTGGCCAAAGGACTGGAGTTTCAGCTTCAACATCAGTCCTTCCAATGAATATTCAGGACTGATCTCCTTTAGGATGGACTGGTTGGATCTTCTTGACACTTACTGAGCATCAATTATGTGGAAAGTGCTGTATTATAAGATTCTGGTATTTTATCCCATTTAATGGTTACCATAACTCTGTCAGGTAGATACTAGCATCTTTATCCAACATATAAGGTACCTGAGACTCAGAGAAAACAAAGTTCAAAAATGCAACAAATAAACCAACCATCAAAGAGAGTCAAATTTAATAAAATGTCCTCTGTATGATCAACATGGCTTCTAGAACACTATTTCAGAGCATAACTTTAATCTAGTCACAGACAGCCTTATTTTCTCAATTTTAATTCATTTACTAAGCAAATAAAAACTAGTACTTAGAATGTGTTAGCACAACATCATACTACAACGAGTTTACAACCAGACAGAAGAGAGACATATAATCACATAATAACATCGAGAAACTACTAAAGAATCATAAAAAGGTATAGGATATTTTGAGACAGTGTAAGTTGCTGTTGTTTAGACACTAAGTCATGTCTGACTCTTTTTCGACCCCATGGACTGTAGCCCACCAGGCTCCTCTGTCCATGGGATTTCCCAGGCAAGACTACTGCAGTAGGTTGCCATTTTCCTTCTCCAGGGCATCTTCTCCACTGAGGGATCGAATCTGCGTCTCCTGCATTGGCAGGCAGATTCTTTACTGCTGAGTCAGCATGGAAGCCCATGAGACAGTCTAAGAGGGGAACTTAATTTAGACTTGAGAGAAGGAGATACGAAGGAAGGTCGACAACAACTCCTGAGCAAGTGACATTTAAGACCTAAAGGAAGACTGACTAAAAAGGATGACCTGAAGGTGAAGTTGTTATCCTCTACCTCTCTGTGCTGTTACTTCTAGTCACCACATCTCAATGCTGGAAATTCTTACAACTAACTCATGACTCTAGGTCTTCAAAATTCATGGCACAATGTATCTAATCAGAGGCTTGATCTCTGATTCCTTTTTATCTTCTCCAACGGCCAGACTCTGATAAACCTGTCAGTACCTGTAACTTCTGCATGTTTGGTATCTAAAATTTAAATACCACATTTTATCATATCTGCTGCTGCTGCTGCTAAGTCGCTTCAGTCGTGTCCGACTCTGTGTGACCCCATGGACTGCAGCCTACCAGGCTTCTCCATCCATGGGATTCTCCAGGCAAGAACACTGGAGTGGGTTGCCATTTCCTTCTCCAATGCATGAAAGTGGAAAGTAAAGTCACTCAGTCGTGTCTGACTCTTAGCGACCCCATGGACTGCAGCCTACCAGGCTCCTCCGTCCATGGGATTTTCCGGGCAACAGTACTGGGGTGGGATGCCATTGCCTTCTCCTCATCATATCTAAGATGCTATAAATTGGAAGACTCATTATTTTACATACCAGTAAGAAAAAGCACTGCCAATTAAACTAACATCTCAACTTCAGAGATAATAAGATGAAAAAAAAAAAATAATCCTAAAATCAATTAATTATGGTATCTTAACTCTGATGGCACCTGCTAATCTTTCATCAGTCTCTCACTCTTATGTTTTCCATTATATCTCTTTGACCTCAACTATACTTCTGGAAACTTGACCTTTTCTTACTGTCACAATCTGTTAGCTTTTGCCTGTTAGCAAAGACTGAGACTGGAATTTAGAGACATGAATTTAGAGAGGCAACAATTCCATCTATAACTTCACAGCACCAGTTGCATTAGCACAGAAAGGAACAGAGAAAGCAAACTACATATAGGAATTTGTGGACTGGTAGAGGATAAAAGTCAAGCAAGTTGAAGGTATTTACAGGTGACTAATTGAAATGTCTAATTCATGCTCTAAAATACTTATGTCCCAAAATGTAATGTCAGTGGTGTTCCACACTACTAGCCTGCCCAGATTATGTGGTCCATGTGCTCTGGCACCAATACCACATGCCCCTTACCACAGCAAATTATTCCTCATTATAATAATGATTTTTTTAAAAATCACTTTAGAATAATTTCATTATGTGAATGTTTCCAACTTTTAAACTCACATAAAGAATCTTCTATATATACAATTACATGCTAAAACATCCTTCAGGAAAACCTTTCTCGTGTTTTGGATTTAAATTATCTTAACTGTAGAAATACAATAAAACCAGAACAGATCAGATCCCATTCTTGTGGATAAACAATCATCTTCTATGTATACAAAATTGTGAACCTCTATGCTGTATGGTGAACAGGTACAACATTCACCTAGTGAGAGCATGAAAATATGCCTAAAAGTTGGGAAATTCTCATCTAGACAATAACCTCCATGGGATATGAGAACTTACTAGTGGATATTTAAAAAATGTGTTTGAATATAAAGCAGGGGTCAGCAAACTATGGCCCACAGAACAGATTTTGCACACTGCCTATATAGCTCACTAAGAATGGTTTCTACATTCTGAAATAATCTTTTAAAACCTGAAGACAAATCATATACCATGGCACATGGAAATTACATGAAATTCAAACTTCAGTTTTCAGAAAGAAAGTTTTATTGGAACATAGTCACGCTCATGTGTTTACATGTTGTCCACGGCTGCTTTTGTGCTACAACAGAAGAGCTAAGTAGTTGCAGCAACAATGTGTGGCCTGAGAAGCCTAAAATCCCTACTATCTGACACCTTACAAAAAAAGTTTGCTGACATATAACCTGCCTCCCCCCAGAAAAGTCTTATTTTATTATATAATTTGGTGGTGACATGACAATTATTTCCAGATGGGCACAGAGCTTAAACCAACAGCAATCTGGAAAATGATAATCTTAGTCAATTAGAATTAACAAAAATTAAATAGTTTAATAAGTTAATTAGTCCTAATTAAGTTGGTAGAATGACAGGTACCTAACATACTATTGCAAATGTGCCACCTACAAGAATTAATCTCTTCAGTTTAGTTCTCATAAGCTGTTATCCTGTTTCTCTTCAATTATTGCCCTTTATAGGAACTCTCCACATCCCCTCTAGGAGCCCGAGGGAAAGCCACCTGTCGTGTTCTGCCACTGCAACCCTACCTAGGTAGCTTGTGTAGCTGTCACACTTCCATGTGTTTCAGGAAAACAAGACAAAACTGTCATCATTACATGTCAAGTGAATTATGGCCAGTAGATGGAGACAGTTTTTAACCAAACTAGAGTAGCAAAATATGATATCAAGTTGTAGTGGAAATTTAAACTACTATCTGTAGATTGTTACCTTCAAATATTTAGTTAACTAGATAGGACAAAGTGATTTTTTTTCCTAGTTCAGCAGGAAAATCAAGCGACTTCCTATTTCTTAAGTCAGATTTCACTAAGGGATCAGAAGTAGAAAGACTGGATGTTGAACACTCTGATCCCTGAAGAATATGAATCTACTCCAATTGGCTAGAATTCAATTTTTTTTCTCTCACCAATAAAAAAGGAACATTTTCCAATCATTACTCTCAATCAGGTTAGCATCTTTCCTCTCAAATCAAATTTCAGGCCTCCTTTTGTACTACTCTCAAGCTACTTGTTTACATAAACTGAGAATAATTGGCTATGCAATAGGTAACAATTTTGATAAGCACTCCAAATCACCTTATCAAGTACTATTCACCTTCACTAACAAAAAAAAGTCTTCTCAAAGATTTCTCTCAATTTATAAGCAAAAAAAAGTTTCACCTGTATACTAAAAGGAAAGGAACAGAACTGTGATCCTATTGGGACACTAATCCAGAGCCATGTGGCTTCCCTGGTAGCTCAGCTGGTAAAGATATGCCTGCAATGCAGTAGACCTGGGTTTGATTCTTGGATTGGGAAGATCCCCTGGAGGAGGGCATGGCAACCCACACCACTATTCTTGCCTGGAGAATCCCCAAGGACAGAGGAGCCTGGCGGACTGCAGTCCATGGGGTTGCAAAGAGTCAGACATGACTGAGCGACTAATACCACAGCACAGTCCAGAGCCATAAGGCAATATTTCCAGCAGCAGGCAGGAGAAGGAAGCTGTTTCTATCAGGCCCCAGGCAAAAGCATTCTAACCCCAGGCACTCAGTACCTAGTATCAGCTCTAAACCACCTAGTACCAGAAGGTTCTGACATTTTTATTTTACCTTTCAGGTTATGTGAAATATAGGTTGCTGTTGTTGTTCAGTTGCTAAGAAGTGTCCGACTCTTTGTGACCCCATGGACTGCAGGCATGCCAGGCTTCCCTGTCCTTCACTGTCTCCCAGAATTTGCTCAAATTCATGTCTAATGAGTTGGTGATGCTATCTAATCATCTCCTCCTCTGCCACCCTCTTCTCCTTTTGCCTTTAATCTTTCCCAGCTACAGAGAAGGCAATGGCACCCCACTCCAGTACTCTTGCCTGGAAAATCCCATGGACGGAGGAGCCTGGTGGGCTGCAGTCCATGGGGTCATTACGAGTCAGACACGACTGAGTGACTTCACTTTCACTTTTCACTTTCACGCATTGGAGAAGGAAATGGCAACCCATTCCAGTGTTCTTGCCTGGAGAATCCCAGGGACGGCGGAGCCTGGTGGGGTCACACAGAGTTGGACACGACTGAAGTGACTTAGCAGCAGCAGCAGCAGCAGTTTCCCAGCTACAGAGTCTTTTCCAGTGGCTCATCCCATCAGGTGGCCAAAGTATTGGAGCTTCTGTTTCAGCATCAGTCCTTCCAGTGAATATTCAGGGTTGATTTCCTTTAGGAATGACTAAACTGATCTCCCTGTAGTCCACTGCTAAGCTGCTAAGTCACTTCAGTCGTGTCCGACTCTGTGCGACCCCAGAGACGGCAGCCCACCAGGCTTCCCTGTCCCTGGGATTCTCCAGGCAAGAACACTGGAGTGGGTTGCCATTTCCTTCTCCAATGCGTGAAAGTGAAAAGTGAAAGTGAAGTCACTCAGTCGTGTCTGACTCCTAGCAACCCCATGGACTGCAGCCTCCCAGGCTCCTCTGTCCATGGGATTTTCCAGGCAAGTGACTCTTAAATAAGCACCTTAACGTTTCCATTTTAACAAACCCCAGGCATTTGCTCTCCATCAGTTTCATGTACCACCCTAGGAACCCAAAATGTTTAAGTCCAATATGTAAAAGGCAACATGGCACCTGAAAATAATTTTGTCTTTCTTCCGTAGATGTTTCTGATCTTTTGATCAAGTATCTAATTGGAAGGAAAGCTGTGGTTGATGGTATATTAAGGGGTTCAATGGTTCTTCATTGTGTCCTTTATATAGACTCTCCTCTACTCCTCCTATTAGTTCCTTGTTTAAAGCAGATGTCTATTTTGAGTATTTTAAATGATTTCCCCAAAATGAGAATCTTGTAACCACATTTCCAAGTCTCCAATCAGTTCCTTGATGTGTCTGGAAGTAAAGATGGGAGAAACAGAGCCAAGAGGCTGTCATAAGTTACTAAGAACCCGGGGTCTAAAATTAGTTATATTTATCCAAAATGTGTTTAGTAAATAAAAGCAACAGTGTGAGTGTAGAGAACCTTTAAAAAACTGACTAATCTACTTCTATCCTGACTTTATACAGAGTTCCAAAGAATAGCAAGGAGGGATAAGAAAGCCTTCTTCAGTGATCAGTGCAAACAAATAAAGGAAAGCAATAGAATGGGAAAGACTAGAGATCTCTTCAAGAAAATTAGAGATACCAAGGGAACATTTCATGGAAAGATGGGCTCAATAAAGGACAGAAATGGTATGGACCTAACAGAAGCAGAAGATATTAAGAAGAGGTGGCAAGAATACACAGAAGAACTGTACAAAAAAGATCTTCACGACCCAGATCATCACGATGGTGTGATCACTCACGTAGAGCCAGACATCCTGGAATGTGAAATTAAGTGGGCCTTAGGAAGCATCACTAAGAACAAAGCTAGTGGAGGTGATAGAATTGCAGTTGAGCTATTTCAAATCCTAAAAGATGATGCTGTGAAAGTGCTGCACTCAATATGCCAGCAAATTTGGAAAACTCAGCAGTGGCCACAGAACTGGAAAAGGTCAGTTTTCATTCCAATCCCAAAGAAAGGCAATGCCAAAGAATGTTCAAACTACTGCACAATTGCACTCATCTCACATGCTAGTAAAGTAAAGCTCAAAATTCTTCAAGCCAGGCTTCAGCAATAGGTGAACCGTGAACTTCCAGATGTTCAAGCTGGTTTTAGAAAAGGCAGAGGAACCAGAGATCAAATTGACAACACCTGCTGGATCACCAAAAAAGCAAGAGAGTTCCAGAAAAACATCTATTTCTGCTTTATTGACTGTGCCAAAGCCTTTGACTGTGTGGATCACAATAAACTGTGGGAAATTCTGAAAGAGATGGAATACCAGACCACTGACCTGCCTCTTGAGAAATCTGTATGCAGGTCAAGAAGCAACAGTTAGAACTGGACATGGAACAACAGACTGGTTCCAAATAGGGAGAGGACTACATCAAAGTTGCATACTGTCACCGTGCTTATTTAACTTATATGCAGAGTACATCATGAGAAATGCTGGGCTGGATGAAGCACAAGCTGGAATCAAGATTGCCAGGAGACATATCAATAACCTCAGATATGCAGATGACACCACCCTTATGGCAGAAAGTGAAGAGGAACTAAAGAGCCTCTTGATGAAAGTGAAAGAGGAGAGTGAAAAAGTTGGCTTAAAACTCAACATTCAGAAAACAAAGATCATGGCATCCGGTCCCATCACTTCATGGCAAATAGATGGGGAAACAGTGGCTGACTTTATTTTTGGGGGCTCCAAAATCACTGCAGATGGTGATTGAAGCCATGAAATTAAAAGATGCTTACTCCTTGGAAGGAAAGTTATGACCAACCTAGACAGCATATTAAAAAGCAGAGACAGTACTTTGCCAACAAAGGACCATCTAGTCAAAGCTATGGTTTTTCCAGTAGTCATGTATGGATGTGAGAGTTGGACTATAAAGAAAGCTGAATGCTGAGAAATTGATGCTTTTGAACTGTGGTGTTGGAGAAGACTCTTGAGAGTCCCTTGGACTGCAAGGAGATCCAATCAGTCCTTCCTAAAGGAGATCAGTCCTGAGTGTTCACTGGAAGGACTGATACTGAAGCTGGAACTCCAATCCTTTGGCCACCTGATGCGAAGAGCTGACTCATTTGAAAAGACCCTGATTCTGGGAAAGATTGAAGGCAGGAAGAGAAGGGGACGACAGAGGATGAGATGGTTGGATAGCATCACTGACTCAATGGATTTGAGTTTGAGTAAACTCCAGGAGTTGGTGATAGACAGGGAGGCCTGGCGTGCCATGGTCCACGGGGTTGCAAAAGGTTGAGCCCGACTGAGCGACTGAACTGAACTGATCCTGACTTTGACCAAATTACCCAAACCAATGTTCATATATACCCCCAGCAATGCCAGCATCTGCTGAGAGAATAAAAGATTGAGCAACCTTCCAGGGATGCCTGTTGTTTATGGAATGCACAGCCATTCACTGACCTCATCTTAGGATAATAATTAAGCATAATTCTATAATTGTTTTCATGAAAACATTCAAGCATTTACTTATTATGTGCCTACTGTGTGTTGAATGTTGTGTTTTTCTTTTCTTATTTATATAATGGAAAAGTCCATGAATCAGCTCACTAACAAAGGTCTGGAGAAAGTGTTATTTAACACTTAGATGGGTACTCAATTCTACAGTCCCTACAATTGGGCCCCCTACTGTCTATTCTTCTGCTTTCAAAATCTAGGCTTATTTTCAGTATGCTATTGAGGACCGTTCCCTAAGCTTAAACTAGCTTCAGTTTACTGTTCTCAACCTAGGGACACAGACTAATTCATATGTAACATTTTTAAAGCTGCTGCTCTATGGTGGACATCCCTCATAAAACCTTAATCACAATAAATTTGGTTAAATCCTTTAAAACCAGATTGCTCTAGCTTCACAGAAAGTCTGGCTGCCAGATTCAATTCCCTAGAGAGAAGGGACAGGCTCTACTCTATTATGAAACCAGCTTGCCTAATCAAATTCCCTTTCAGAGAAAGAGGTCAAGGAGAATAACTGCTGTGCTATTTTCAATTCTTCCTTCCAAGAAATGACTGTGATTGACAGATGCTATTTCTTTGAGTTCCAATGGCCTACTGCCAAGATCAACTAATTGTTCCTTAGTTAAAAGAATGATACCAATCCACCAAGCTACACAATTCCCCATTATCATAATACGTAATACTTTACATTTGTAAAAGTTTTACAATTTTCAAAACTTATACACACACACACACACACACACACAAACACACACTTTCTCTTTCTCCACACCCTCCTGGAAATGTAGAACAGATATTATCCTCATTTTAAACACTGGGAAAATGCAACAAAGACAATATATCACTTGTCCAGTGTTAGGTGTTGGATCAAGTATGTCATTCTCCTAGAGTCCTATGATTTCGTACACATTACGTATCTTTGCAATCTCTTTAGTATGTCTTATTAATTTTATTATCTGCTCCAACTTATTGAAACATTTACCAACAGAAGACAGCATGTTCAGTCGTGTTAGTACATACAGATTCGTGTCATGCAGTAGAAAAAGTGGCTTTTGGAAACTAAGATAGGTTCAAAGTCTTAGCACTTAAGGTGTAAGATTTAGGGTAAATTGATAGCTAGCCTTAATTTCTTTACCTGTAAAATCAGCATATCATCTACTTCACAAAACTCTAAGAATTAAATGAGTTAACACATGTTAAGTGCCTGATACATAAAAAGCACTTAAATGTTAATTCCTTTCCTTGTAACAGTTCTAAACAGATCACCGGCCCTTGAGAGAGTCTAACTCATCGGATTTCAGCAACCTCTAAAAATTAAGGGATAGGGATTAGGGAAACTGGAATGTTAACACTTTCCTGGCACTTCCCTCAGACATGTGGGGTTTTTTGGCTGTCAATCTAATGAACAGCTTTTAGAGATGTAGTCAAACCAATTAAGAAAATAATAGGAAAAGGCAAATGTGTCAAATAAATAACATTTATCATGGGTACACAAAGTAATTGTTCTACCAACTAAAAATATACTTGAATGGCAGCTAGAATACATCATTCAGCCATCCAATACAGAAGAGCTGAATTAATGTTACTTCAACTACAACTAACTGGTTAGATTCATACAAAAAGATATAATATGAACATTAATCTAAATACTCCTTCTCCGCTATGACCAAATAAGCCAAAGAGGATGAAGCACTTTTCACAACCAATAATTGAATTGACTATGTAATAAGTTCCTAAAAGTGAATTAACAGTCTCTCAAATGAATTTCTTTGTTTAGGATAAATCACATCTGAGTCTTATTCTCAATAACATATATAACTTCATAGTAAGCCATTTCTCTCCCTGGATTACTATATTTGGAAAAACAGTTAAACTATCACAACATTGTTAATCAGCTATATTCTAATAATAAAATAAAAAGTTAAAAACAATAAAAATAAGAAAAATAAAAATAAAGGTTAAAAAAAAAACTCCAATAAATATTTCAGTGACTTCAACATGTTAAGTCCCTCACACATAAAAGCTAATATTTGTTGTTACTATCTTCATTATTTTTGTTTGAAGAAAGTTGGATATGTGTTGGGTTCCCTCAGATGAATTTTATTCTGTGGTCATAATCAATTCATGATTTCAACTAGAACATTTTCAAGGCTATTTTCAGACACTGATAATAGTTGAAGGGCATACATATATTTGTAAATAACTTTTATATGCTGCAGAATATTTTTCATCTCTCAGACATGGGAAATAAGTAACATATTACTTATTAAAATAAATTTAGCATTTTACTTCTTGGTTTCCTTTTCTAAAACTTCCTTTTCCTTAACCATTAAAACTGAGCTTCCCCAAAACAAAAGTTTCAAAAACAGAAAGAAAAGAATGCTACTAGAGGTCTCTGCTATATTAGTTTGAAGAAAAGTGGTTAAGCAATATGCTTCATGGATAATGATTCTCCAACACATTAGATCAGATGGACTTAACAGATATACATAGAACATTCCATCCAAAAATAGCAGAATACATAATCTTTTCAAGTACACATGGAACACTCACCGGGACAGATCACATGCTAAGCCCCAAAGCAAGTCTCAGCAAATCTAAAAGGACTGAAATGTCAAGCATCCTTCTGATGCTCTGAGACTACAAATCAAATACAAAAAAAAAAAAGCTTCAGAAAACACGGATAATGTGGAGACTAAACAATATGCTTCTAAACAAACCAGTTGGTCATTGGAGAAATCAAAGGAAAAATTAAAAAACAAAAACAAATGAGGCAAATGAAAAAAATAAAAAATCTATAAGACTCAGAAAAATAAGTTCTAAGAGGGAAGTTTATAGCAATAAAAACCTACCTCAGGAAACAAGAAAAATCTCAAATAAACAACCTTAACTTTCCACCTAAAAGAACTAGAGAAAGAAAAACAGTGGTGGTCTAGGGGTTAGGATTCACTGATATGGCACTAGGTTCAATCCCTAATTGGGGAAACAGATCCTATAAGCCATATAGAAAAAGAGAAAAAGAAACAAAACCCAAAGTTAGTAGAAGGAAAGAAGTACAAAAGTCAGAGCTGAAATAAATGAAATGAGACTAAGAAAACCAATAGAAAAGATCAGTGAAACTAAGAGTTGGTTCTTGAAAAGATAAACAAACTGATAAACCTTTAGTCAGACTGATCAAGAAAAATAGAAAGTCCAAATAAAGCCTGAAGTGAAAAAGAAGTTACAACCAACACACAGAAATACAAAAGACCATGAGGGATTACTATGAATAATTATACACCAACAAAATGGACAACCTAGAAGAAATGGACAAATTTCTAGAAATATACAATCTCTCAAAACTGAATCAAGGAAGAAACAGAAAATATGAACAAACTAACAACCAGTAATGATACTGAATTGGTAATTAAAAAGAACACAAATTCACAACTAACAAAAATCCAGGACCAAACAACTTCATAGGTAAATTCTACTAAACATTTAGAAATAGTTAACACTATCCTTCTCAAACTATTCCCAATAATTGTAGAGGAAAGAATGCTTCTGAACTCTTTCTACAAGATCAGCATACCTTAATACCAAAACCAAAGATATCACACACAAAAAATAAAATCACAGGCCAATATCATTGATGAGCATAGATATAAAAATCCTCAACAAAATATTAGCAAACCAAATTCAACAACACATTAAAAAGGTCATACACAATGAAAAAACAAGGTAATGTTTCTCAAACTAGAAGTCAAGTTGTAAAGCTGTGTCCCAGACAACCTATTCCTAATAATACTTCACATCTTTTTATAAATAAATTAAATTCAAAGTTTTCTCTATTAATGGCACTTTCATTCTCATATCACATTCAATTTTACTGAGAGGGAGAGAAAGGAGTAACATATAGCCAGTCAATAAGGAATTTTGTACAACCAACAGACTCTATTATATATATTATAGCCTTAGCTATAAAACTGCTGATTATTACAGTCCCTTTGAGTTATCTTCTCTTTCTCATGTATAAATTTATATTAATAGTATGATAGAAGCAAAGAGAGGTGAAGAAACTAAGACAACTGCCTCTTCAGGGCTCAGGTAGAATGGTGCTGCTGCTGCTGCTGCTGCTGCTAAGTCGCTTCATTGTGTCCGACTCTGTGCGACCCCATAGATGGCAGCCCACCAGGCTCCCCCGTCCCTGGGATTCTCCAGGCAAGAACACTGGAGTGGGTTGCCATTTCCTTCTCCAATGCATGAAAGTGAAAAGTGAAAGGGAAGTCGGTCAGTCGTGTCCGACTCTTAGCGACCCCGTGGACTGCAGCCTACCAAGCTCCTCCGTCCATGGGATTTTCCAGGCAAGAGTACTGGAGTCGGGTGCCATAGGTAGAATGCTATGAACTTGTAAGTAATAAAACAAGTTATAATTACCTGAGCAAATGGAAAGTGAGGACAAACAAATGTTATAAGTACTGTTATTCCTAAAAATGTTTAAGATTTTCAAATTCCATAAATATAACTTCTTATAAATAGAGAATAATAAGAACTTGTTCATGCTTATTTGCTTTAATATAAAGTAAATGAAACAACAACTTGGGGAAAAAATTAAGACTGACTTTGCTCAGTTGGTAAAGAATCTGCCTGCAATGCACGAGACCCCGGTTTGATTCCTGGATCAGGAAGATCTGTTGGAGAAGGGATAGGCTACCCACTTCAGTATTCCTGGGCTTCCCTTGTGGCTCAGCTGGTAAAGAATCCGCCTGCAATGCAGGAGACGTGGGTTCTATCCCTGGGTTGGGAAGGTCCTCTGGAGAAGGGAAAGACTACCCATTCCAGTATTCTGGCCTGAAGAATTCCATGGAATGTAAAGTCCATGGGGTCGCAAAGAGTAGGCCATGACTGAATGACTTTCACTTTCACTTTCACAGAATAAAGTTACGTTAAAAAAAAAAAACTGGTTTAGCCATAATTACTTATCATTATAAAATGAGAGATTTGTTACACTAAATAATTTTACCATATAACCATAAAATTCTTTTATGAACATCCTCCCATTCTGCAATAGTCTGCAGTTAAGTCACTAGAGGGAATTGAACAGCCCAAGCTCTGGAGAAAGAATACACAATTTGAATCCTGGCTCTAATATTCACTAGTTGTATAACCCTGGGCAAGTTCCTTAATTTCTATTCTTCTATTACCTCGTCTAAAAATGGAGAGGATGATAATAATCCTATCTACTTAATATGGTTTTGGTAAGAACAGTGAAGGCCAGAGAAGCCTGGTGTGCTGCAGTCCTTGGAGTCGCAAAGAGTCGGACACAACCTAGCGACTGTACAACAAGAAGAATAAATTATACATATTCTACGCAAAAACGCTCAAACAAGTGCCTAGCAAATGGTCGGTACTTAGTTTTGCATTACTGTCCAGAAATACTTTTTTATTGAGTTTTGTAAAATAAAAGGATAAACCCATGGGGAATGTGTGCTTGATGAAGATGTATATCTTTGCCATTTATATTAAGGGAAGAAAGAACGGATGGGGCAGGGGTGGTGAGGGTGCTTTTTAAATGTTATTTATCTTATAGCAAGAGAAGTGAAAAATTATGATTTATTCTTTTGGACAAAAACTCAGTGAAAAGACTCAATGGAAATAATGGAGTAAACAATTCAATGTCCTCTAACCTCTAACAATCAGCAATTAAATAGCATTTACTTTTTAAAAAAATGCCTTTTTCTTTTACATTCACCCAGAATATTTTTCACTGTTATATTAGCTTTTCTCAGATCAAGCAGAGAAACCATATTTGACACTGTCCTCAGTCATGTCTCTAAAATGAACTCCTATTTTAAAATGCTGCTCAGAACATTCATTCATTCATTTAAACATTTATTGAAAGCCATGTGCTAGGTACCAGGGTCACAAGGATAACTAAGAAATGTCCTCATCTTCAAGTTTAGTCTATTAGAGCAAATATGTAAAATTACTAGAAAAGGAATAATGTGTAATTATGACAGCAATGGATTGAAATATATTTTTAAAAAAGTTTAAATCCAGGCATTCATAATGATACCAAAACCAAACTAAACCAAACCAAAACTAACTAGTCACATCTGGCAAATGCTAGTGAACCAATTTCTTATTCTGAAAATAGATGAATAAAAGAAAAGAATCAAGCATTCATCCTGACTTTCTTACATGAGCTATATAGACCACTGGTAATCAAATAGTAGATAAGGGAAAGTTTCTTGCTCTAGAAGTATTCCATCTAAGAAATACAGAATAATAGATTAGAATATCACCATTTTGAAGCTATTAACGATTTAATGGATCTAAGCAAAGATCATTAATAGCTACTGACATCACAAAAAGAGTGATAGTACCTCTGATGGAAGTTCTTAACCACTCATGAACAAGTCTGAGCAAAGTTCTAAATTTAAGTACCAATTTACAGGAAATGCAGAGGGGAAAGGAACATGCTAAAAGTACCACAGAGATGCAATCAGCAAAATTCAGACTCAAGGAAACTCTACAAGACATATGACTCAGAAAACTCTTGTTTTTCAACAAGTAAAAATTATGAAAGAAAAGAGAAAGAAACAGACAGTCTTAAAAAGATCAATCAACTACTGTACTGTACAAATTTATTTGCATCTCAATTCAAACACACAGGGGAAAGAGTATGTATATATGATACAATCATGGAAATGCAAAACACTCACTGGGTTCTGATGCTATTAAAGAAATATTGTTAAATGTTTAAGTGTGATGATGGAATTATGGTTATTTATTCAAAGCCTTTATCTTTTAGAAGTATATGTATGTGGAAATGTTTAGAGATATTATAAAATGTCTAGAATTGCATCCAATAACCTAGGTAGGAGAGTAGAGTGGGTAGAGATAGTACTAAGTGAGTGATACGGTACATAGTTGACATTGTCCACTATAAAAAAATTTTTTTAGAGAAACAGTAAAGATCAAAATAACAAGAGAGAGAAACTGTATGTAAAGCACTTGGTCTGTACATCACAAGTACTACTTGTAATTATTACAATGCTCAAGGATTGGATTCGATGACCTCTTGGGTACTTTTCAATTCTGAAAGTTTAAAATTCTATGACTAGATTATTTTCAAAGCTCATTCTTATCTCTCAAATTCTTCGGTGCATCCCCAGGGATATGGCTCAATTTTCTTCTCCCATTGGTTAACAATAGCACACAAAAACACTGAACAATAACAACTTTTAAAAAGCACATGAACTGGGACTGATTCCCAGTTCAGTGCTTGGGGGTTTTGGCTATACCACCCACTTAAGTTCTAGAGTCTGGATGTTATACTGCTTAATTAGTAGGTTAAACAGCCAGTTCTGACTAAAAACATGGAAATTTTGCTTTATCCAATGGTGATAACTTCTGTGCTTCTTTTTTCCTACAAACAGTCTGATAAGAGTGGTTTGGAACCTGCTGGAGATAGCAAGGCACTTTCAGGAGGTGCCTGAGATCAAAAGTATTGTGGTGATAATACTAAGATGATATTTCCCTTTTTTAGTGGAATTTTCCAGATGATACACAACATGTGGAAACACACCAGATCAAATGCAAAAGCAGATATAATATTCAAGTTATTTTTAATGAAGTCAGATATCAAAGAGATTTGCAAAAATATTAAACAGTGCCTTTCTTCCCACTAAATGTTTGCCTGTTTTGGAAAATATAGTCATTTTGCATGAAAATGTTATTTATGCTAACATGTAATGGACTGATTATTTCTAAAATAAAATATGTAAAAGTGTTTAAATTTCTCAGTTTTAAATACATAGTAACATGATATATTTATTATTATTATATTAAATAAATAAAACAAATTTAAATTCTCAGTTTTAATTCCTAACACAGTACATACTGATAGATATAAAAAGTTGCAAAAAAGCTCTTTGGGATCCTCACGTTTTAAGAGCGTAAAGGGGTCCTGAGACCAAGAAGTTTGAGAACTACTGCACTAGAACACACAGAACTCTGATCATGACTATAACTATACCATCTTACATTACATTTTATGTTCAGTTCAGTTCAGTCACTCAGTCATGTCTGACTCTTTGCAACCCCATGGACTGTAGCACACCAGGCTTCCCTGTCTTTCACCAACTCCCAGAGCTTGCTCAAACTCATGTCCATAGAGTTGGTGATGCCATCCAATCACCTCATCCTCTGTCGTCCCCTTCTCCTCCCACCTTCAATCTTTCCCAGCATCAGAGTCTTTTCAAATGAGTCAGCTCTTTGCATCAGGTGGCCAAAGGATTGGAGTTTCAGCTTCAGCATCAGTCCTTCCAATGAATATTCAGGACTGATTTTCTTTAGGATGGACTGGTTGGATCTCCTTGCAGTCCAAGGGACTCTCAAGAGTCTTCTCCAACACCACAGTTCAAAAGCATCAATTCTTCACCACTCAGCTTTTTTTATAGTCCAACTCTCTCGCATCCATACATGACTACTGGAAAAACCATAGCTTTGATTAGACGGACCTTTGTAGGCAAAGTAATGTCTCTGCTTTTTAATATGCTGTCTAGGTTGGTCTTAACTTTCCTTCCAAGGAGCAAGTGCCTTTTAATTTCATGGCTACAGTCACCATCTGCAGTGATTTTGGAGCCCATGAAAATTAAGTCTGTCACTGCTTCCACTGTTTCCCCTTGTATTTGCCATGAAGTGATGGGACCAGATGCCATGATCTTAGTTTTCTGAATGTTGAGTTTTAAGCTGACTTTTTCACTCTCCTCTTTCACCTACATCAAGAGGTTCTGTAGTTCCTCTTCACTTTCTGCCATAAGGGTGGTATCATCTGTGTATCTGAGGTTATTGATATTTCTCCTGGCAGTCTTGATTCCAGCTTGTGCTTCATCCAGCCCGGCATTTTGCATGATGTACTCTGCATATAAATTAAATAAGCAGGGTGACAATATACAGCCTTAACATACTCCTTTTCCAATTTGGAACCAGTCTGTTGTTCCATGTCCAGCTCTAAATGTTGCTTCTTGACCTGCATACAGATTTCTCAGGAGGCAGGTAAGATGGTCCGGTATTCCCATGTCTTGAAGTATTTTCCAGTTTGTTGTGATCTACACAGTCAAAGGCTTTGGTGTAATCAATAAAGCAGAAGTAGATGTTTTTCTGGAATTCTCTTGCTTTTTCTATGATCCAGTGGATGTTGGCAATTTGATCTTTGGTTCCTCTGCCTTTTTTAAATCCAGCTAGAACATCTGGAAGTTCACAGTTCAACATTTTATGTTGCATAATCTCAATTCTTTCATTTGTATCCTAAAAGAACACTGCTCTAAAATTAGTTGGTTTAATATACCTAAAATTTAAAATTCATGGGAGGGGGTATCCTAGTTTAAAGAGAGAGGATTACTGCTCACAATTATAAAAAGAAATGAAGAATTTTAATCACATGGACTCTACAAGGTCAAGAAGAACATTTCCCTTTGGAGGGAGATTAGCACTTAGTCCAAAGACCTAAATTCTTTCCTTTGTAATTTTTTTTCCTTTTCATTAAGACTTGCCAAAGTTAGAGTCCTCAATCCCAGTTCCCTGACACCATGGGAAGACTTTGGCAAAATAACCCTTCCTGGTCAGGATAGGAAAGCTGGTCATCTCAGGACACAGAGAACTGCTCATTTCTTTACCCAGTGAATTCTCCATTAGGCATCTCTAAGCAGTGAACTCTGCCTAATTCTAACAAAGTTTAATTCAGTTAAACAAACCTGGGTGAGCTCCTGAAGGAATGACTCAAAGAAACCGCAGATGGGAGAGAAAGAAAAGAATGCAACCTTAAACACAGCTGATGCTAGCTGTAAATACATACATATATACTTATAATATATCATAAGAAAGGCTGTGTACATGAATATATCAAGGAGGACACAGACAGGAAAGAAAAGGAAGACTATAGCCCGAAACAGCTAATGCTGGCTATAAACACATATGTACAAACACACATATAAATGCAAACACCTAGAGCTGGCTGTCCCACCCTCTCATTCACCCTTAAGCAGCACTGGACTCCTCGATAACATGTCTTCTAATCTTTGATACTCCTAGGCATTTTAACTGAATTTCACCTTTATAAAAATACTGCGGGGCTTCCCTGGTATCCTTAGTGGTACAGAGTTTGCCTGCCAAAGCAGGAGACATGGTTTCGATCCCTGATCTGGGAAGATCCCACATGCCATGGAGCAACTAAGCTCCTGCAGCACAACTACTGAGCATGTGCACTAGAGCCCGGGAGCCACACTGCTGAGGCCGTGTGCCACAGCCATGGAAGCCTCTGCGCCCTAGAGCCTGTGCTCCACAATGAGAAGCCCACACACCACAACTAGAGAGCAGCCCCCACTTGCCACAACTAGAGAAAAGCCTGTGAAGCAACAAAGACCCAGCGCAGCTAAAAAAAAAAGAAAATTGTGAAAGAAAAAGAAATTTGTCCACCTTCTTAGAGCTATAATTCTATAAATTGATACAATAAAAACTGCACTATTCCTGTTTGAAAAAAAACAAAAAACCTTCAGACACTAACGATGTGAATTTTCTTTTTTTTGTCCATGCCACGCAGCTTCTTGCGGGATCTCAGTCCCCCGACAAGGGACTGAACCCAGGCCCTCAGCAGTAAAAGCGCTGAGTCCTAAACACTGGACTGCTAGGGAATTCCCCGAAATGTCTATTTCTTGATATACTTTACTGCTATGGCAAAAATTTATTTTAAAAAAAATTTCCATTCCTACTCCTTGTCAATTAATCAACAATTGCATATTCAATATGGGGTGTGGGGGGAAGCAAGAGTTAAAGTGGTAACCTAGAAGAGAATTCCTCACCCCTAGAAAGGTGAGACTCACGCTGCTCCAGAACAACCACCCAAAGAGACATTCTAAGCTTTTTCTATCCCAACTAGAAGCTGAATTTTCCTATTCCTCACTTTTGTCAGATGACCCTACTTCCTCTCTGAGAAGACTGGCCAGCTCTCTCATCTCAACTTCAGAATCACTCTCTACTCAAAATCAACTCCAGCCCTTGTTTTTCTTTCTTTTATTAGCTCCACTAGAAAACAGGAAATATTGAAAATAAATTATTCACAGTAAAACAATAATCCAAATTAAATAATTCATTAACCAGGCTGAATTACTCCATTGTAGAAAAGTTTAAACATATTTAAACAGCTTTAATATTTGGATCTCCATTTTGTTTTTTAAAGCCTCAGGATGTCTTTTTCTTCTATTCCTGGGAGGTTTCTTTTCTAAGGTCACAAGATCAAATCAGACCAGATTAGTAAACTGGTTTCAAAGTAAAAAATGACCACCTGGTGCTATTTGGAAGCTAATATGAAACAAGACAGTGATATGAGTTCAGGCCTCAGGGCCTGTAGTACAAGAAGTACTGCTCTATTCATAAAACCATAGAAATAAATGACAAATCGCCAGTCCAGGTTCGATGCAGGATACAGGATGCTCGGGGCTGGTGCACTGGGATAACCCAGAGGGATAGTATGCGGAGGGAGGTAGGAGGGGGGTTCAGGATAGGGAACATGTGTACACCTGTGGCAGATTCATGTTGATGTATGGCAAAACCAATACAGTATTGTAAAGTAATTAGCCTCCAATTAAAATAAATAAATTTACATTTAAAAAAAACAAATAAAAAATAAAAATAACCAGTGAATGCTAGTAGAATCAAAGCAAAAGGAATTACCTGAAGAACACCCAAAATATAAAGCTTTAGTCTCCCGAAATGTTTGATAAATTAAAGTTTAACCCAAGTCTGGTAGTTTCTAATCACTACCTTACCTCTGACAAATATACTTGTTTGGCTTATATATTTATCACAATACATTTTAAGTATATTAAGGTATAAAAAATAGGGAACTTCTATTTCCTGCCAATATGGGGTAACATGTAAAGGACTGACCTATCTGCCTCAAAGAACAAACAAAAGAACAAAAATATGCCACGAAATGTTTTGAAGACACTGCTCATCACACAATGAACAAAGGACAGTGATGCCTGAGAGACAAGCAAGGTGAGTTCTAGGAATGCCTCAACTTACTTCCTTGAGACTATTTTCAGGTCCTAGTCAGGAGCCCAGCAGAATAACTTAGTTGAGGAGATGAAGTTGAGACTTAGCAGGACAGAGTGCTGGAAAAGAGAGGGCTGTAGAGAGAGAATACTCTGGAGACAAGTGTTTAGAATCTCCTTAGGTATTCATATGAGTGGAAAACCCCATAATTTATAGAGTACTGGGTAGAGAATAATTACCCTAGAGGGAAAACTGCTCTGGCTCTACCTAACAAATCTTAAAAGCAAGACCAGAAAGGATCAAACTATCAATAACTGTGATACAAAACAAAGATAAAGACTCAGTACTCAACAAGGTAAAATTCACATGTTTGGAACATAAGAGGGGGCTTCCCAGGTGGCGCTAGTGGTAAAGAAAAGAATCTGGTTGCCAATGGAGGAGACACAAGAGACTAGGGTTTGAAACCTGGGCTGGGAAGATCCCTGGAAGAGAAAATGGCAACCCACTCAATATTCTTGCTGGGAAGATCCCTGGAAGAGAAAATGGCAATCCACTCCAATATTCTTGCTGGGAAAATCCCATGGGCAGAGGACCTTGGTGGGTTACAGTCCATGGGGTCACTAAAAGTCAGACACAACTGAGCACAGCATAGTAGAACCTGAGCAAGTTTGGTGGTGGTGGTTTAGTTGCTAAGTCATATCCAACTCTTGCGACCCCACTCTATAACTCGCCAGACTCCTCTGTCTATGGGATTTCCCAGGCAATACTGGGGTAGGTTGCCATTTCCTTCTCCAGGGCTAAGGAAGCTTACCAGACATATAAAGAATCAGGAAGATATGACCTATAAAATGAGAAAAATTGGGATTTCCTTGGCAGTTCAATGGTTAAGACTCTGCATTTCCACTGAAGGGGGTGTGAGTTCAATCCCTGGTCTAGGAACTAAGATCCCTGCATGCAAAAAAAAAAAAAAAAAAAAAAAGGGAGAAAAATCAATCAGCTGAAACCAGCACAGAAGTGACACAAATGTTAGAATTATTAATAGCAGACAAGGGGATTAAAACAGTTATTATACCTGTATTCTATACTCAAAAAAACTATGTAGAAATATGAGAGAGATTTTTTAAAGGTCTACATCAAACTTCCAGTGATAGAAACTATGAGATGAAAAACTCACAGGATAGAATTAACCAAAGATGTGACAAAACCAAATTAAGAGATGTGTGAACTTGAAGGCACAACAAAAGAAACTATCCAAATGAACCAGAGAGGAAAAAAGGGTGAAAAAGACCATCAGTGAGTGTAACCCTTTAAGCAGCTTACTATACATGTAATTTGAATTCCCTGAAGGAGAAGGAAAAAGGACAGAAAAATATTTATAAAATAATAATGGCCAAAATTTTCAAATTTGATAAAAACAATATATCTATAGGTCCAAGATGCTCAGTGGACCCCAAGAATGAGAACACAAGGACAACTAAATCAGTAACATATTAATCAAACTGTCCAAACCACTGGTAAAAAACCAATCTTAAAAAGCAGTCAGAAAAAAAGAGAAACAAAGACAAGGATGGCAAAAGATTTCTCATCAGAAACAGTGCAAGTCAATAGTGAAGAAACAGTTTTAAAGAAAAAAAGAAAACTGTCAACCTTCAATTCCACAGTCAGCAAAAAATATCTTTCAAAAATGGTGAAATAAAAACATTTTCTGATACACAAAAGAATTACTTAACAGTAGGGCACACTAGAAGAAATGGTAAAATATACCCTTTAAGTAGAAAGACTATACCAGATGAAAATTTCAATCTGCACAATGAAATGAAGGGTATCAGAAAGAATAACACATGGATATTTTATGAAATTTTTTATTATTATTTAGATCTCTTTCTAAGATAGTTTGTTATTGATATAAAAATAATCTTAAGACGGCATGGAGTTCATAAGGAGAAAATCTATGACAAAAACTGCATAAAGGCTGAGAGGGAAGAAAGGGGAATTTATCTTCTGTTGTATAAGAACCATTGTAAACTTTAACTTTTTTAGTTTGTTGTAAACTTTTTATACTGTATGGGAGAACACAAGGAAAACATCATTTAAAGGCAAACTGTGATAAGATGAAGACGTATACCATAAGTCAAATTTTAAATAACTATTAGAACAAAAAAAGAATGATAAAAAATAATTCAGTTCAGTTCAGTTCAGTTCAGTTGCTCAGTTGTGTCCGACTCTTTGCAACCCCATGAATCGCAGCACACCAGGCCTCCCTGTCCATCACCAACTCCAGGAGTTCACTCAGACTCACATCCATCGAATCAGTGATGCCATCCAGCCATCTCATCCTCTGTCGTCCCCTTCTCCTCCTGCCTCCAATCCCTCCCAGCATCAGAGTCTTTTCCAATAAGTCAACTCTTCGCATGAGGTGGCCAAAGTACTGGAGTTTCAGCTTTAGCATCATTCCTTCCCAAGAAATCCCAGGGCTGATCTCCTTCAGAATGGACTGGTTGGATCTCCTTGCAGTCCAAGGGACTCTCAGGAGTCTTCTCCAACACCACAGTTCAAAAGCATCAATTCTTCAGTGCTCAGCTTTCTTCACAGTCCAACTCTCACATCCATACATGACCACAGGAAAAACCATAGCCTTGACTAGACAGACCTTTGTTGGCAAAGTAATGTCTCTGCTTTTGAATATGCTATCTAGGTCGGACATAACCTTCCTTCCAAGGAGTAAGCATCTTTTAATTTCACGGCTGCAGTCACCACCTGCAGTGATTCTGGAGCCCCCCCAAAATAAAGTCTGACACTGTTTCCACTGTTTCCCCATCTATTTCCCATGAAGTGATGGGACCGGATGCCATGATCTTCGTTTTCTGAATGTTGAGCTTTAAGCCAACTTTTTCACTCTCCTCTTTCACCTTCATTAAGAGGCTTTTTAGTTCCTCTTCACTTTCTGCCATAAGGGTGCTGTCATCTGCATATCTGAGGTTATTGATATTTCTCCTGGCAATCTTGAGTCCAGCTTGTGCTTCTTCCAGCCCAGCGTTTCTCATGATGTACTCTGCATATAAGTTAAATAAGCAGGGTGACAATATACAGCCTTGACATACTCCTTTTCCTATTTGGAACCAGTCTGTTGTTCCATGTCCAGTTCTAACTGTTGCTTCCTGAAAATAATTAATTAATGCAAAATATGACAGAAAGAAAAAAATGGAACTAGAACAGATGAGACATATAGAAAACAAACAGCAAGATAGTAGATTTAAATCTAACCATGTCAAAAATGAGTTTAAACATAAGTGGTTCAAAACAGTCAACCGAAAAACAGACTGCCTGGATAAATGTATATGGACAGCTGAGTCCCTTTGTTGTTCACCTGAAACTATCACAACATTGTTAATCAGCTGTACCCCAGTACAAAATAAAAAGCTTTAAAAAAAAAAGCCAAAAAAACAGACTGTCAAATGAATTAAAGCAAATCCAACTGTATGCTATATACACTTACTGTGCTTAGTCACTCAGATGTGTCTGACTCTTTGCGACCCCATAGACTATAGTCTGCCAGGCTACTTTGTCCACGGGGATTCTCCAGGCAAGAATACTGGAGTGGAAAGCCTATCCCTTCTCCAGGGCATTTTCTGACCCAGGAATCGAGCTGGGGTCTCCTGCATTGCAGGTGTATTCTTTACCAGCTGAGCTACCAGGGAAGCCCCACATACACTTAGAATGGCTAAAAATAAAGACTTCTGATACCAAATGTTGACAAGAATGTGGAGGAACTCAAAACACTGCCAGTGAGACTATAAAATGGCAAAGCCACTTTGCAGTTTCTTAAACATACACTAATATGATCCAACTATTACACTCCTAGATATTTAACAAAGAGGAATGAAAGCATATGTCTACAAACACTTCTACACAGATGTTCACAGAAGCATATTTATAATCACCCCAAGCTGGAACTATCCCAAGTGTCTGTCAACAAGTGAAAAACAAAGCTAAAGCTTTTCTAATGATACAATGGAATACTACTAAGCAATAAAAAGGAATGAGCTTCTGACCACTAACAGTATGAATAAATTTCAAAACAATAATGCTAAGAGAATGAAGTATAATATCCCCCACCCTCACAAAAGAGTATATATTGTATGGTTACATTTAATAAAATTCTAGAAAATGCAAACTTATCTATTATAACATAAAGCAGATCACTGATTGCCTAGAGATGAGGTGAGGTAGTATGAAGGAGCAGAAGACTTGAGAAGTGATATATTCTTTAACTTAATATATTCTTTAACTTAATTGTGATAACAGTTTCATGGTTGAATACCAATGTCAAAACTTTCCAAGGTGTATACTTTTTAAGTATGTTCAGTTTATTGTTTGTCAATTATACTTCTATAAAACTATAAAAAAATTTCATATGTGTCTCTTTTCTAGTAGGTAGATATTTATTTATAATTCAATATGTCTAATGAATATAGATTTATTCAGGTTTTTATTTCTTCCAGAGTCAGTTTTGATAAGTTAGTTTTATTTCTAATTTCTATTATTATTTCTTCTTTGATATGAGTTATTCAAGGCATGCATTTAAATTTCCAAATAAAGTTACTTTGATCATCTTTTGGTTTAATTTCAATAGCAACTGGAGTAAGAGAACATAGTCTGCATAATATCATTCACTGGTTTTGTTGAGACTTACTTTACAAATTCAGTATGTGTTCAGTTTTTTTTAAAGTTACTTAAAAAGAAAGTATATTTTCATGTATTAGATGCAGGGCTCTGTAGAGGCCCGCCAAATCTAACTTATTGTTTTTCAACTCTTCTCAAATTTGTCAGTTTGACCAGTAATTGAAAAAGATGTTCTTTATAGATCCATATTTTTCTTATAATTTCTGTAATTTTCTTCCTGTAGTCATTCTTTCTATATATTTAATATTCTATCTCTATTCTACCTATATAAATTTTGAGGCCATACTATTGAATGCATACTAATTTGGAGTTATAATAGCCTCCTTGTAATATTTTATGATGATTTTTAACTATAATAATAATTTTTACCTTCAAGTTAATTTTGCCTACTATTACCCTGCTGTATTAGCTTTCTTTTAGAAAATGTTTTTCTATACCTTTACTTCCAATCTTTTTGATTCCTTATATTTTATTAAGCATGTCTCCTATAAACTGCATAGAGATGGATTATTTTCCACTTAATCTGACAATGTTTAAATCATCTATTACTGCATTAAAAAAAGAAAAACTACTCCCAAACAATGGTAAATGATGATTATTTATTATGATTCTGTAGGCTGTAAATTCTAGTGGGGCACAGCAGAGACAAAGTGTCTCTGATCCACAATGCCTGGAACCTCAGATGGGATGGATGATTTGAATGGATGAAGATGGCTGGGATGTCTCAAGAGGAGCTATTTGGCTGGGACCTCAGTTCTTTTCTTCAGGTGATGTTTGCTAGGGCTGGACTGTCCAATATGATTCCTTCACACACTCACATGACTGACAGTTAGCTGATGCTGGCTGTTTGCTGGTAGCTCACGGGGGCTATCAACCAGCGCCTACACATGTCCTCTCCATTTGACCTGGGCTTCTCATAGCATGGTGGCTGGTTCTGAGAGCAAGTATTCCAAGAGGCATACAAAGGCAGAAGCTGCTCACCTTCTTATGACCTAGTCTTGGAAGTCTAGTTTGTGTGACCATTCAATTGGTCACACAAACCACTAAGGCCATCCCAGATTCAAGAGGAGGAGAGAAATAGACTTCACCTCTGAATGGCAAGAAGGGAAGAGATTGATGACAGCCACTTTGGAGACAAAGTTACCACAAACCACCCTCTGGCCCCAACAAATCCCTCCCACATGCAAAATACACTCACCCTCTCCTAAGACCTCCAAAAGTCTCATCTGATTATGGCATCAGCTTGATGTCCAGAATCTTGATATCTAATTCAGGTCCAGGTGTGATTGAGGTTCCTCAGATGCAGTTCCTCAGGTACAGCTACTGGAGTATTATTCCTCTTGATCTGAATAAAGAGACAAATTATCTGCTCCCACACACCCAACATATAATCGCACAATAGTGAGACTGACTTAGAAAAACCACAACAGACACTCTCATTCAAAATATGAAGAAGGAACAGGAGATATATAGCAGTTATTTTTTTTCCACAGCAATTGTGAAATTTAATCAAATATCACCAGTTTCTTGGTTACAGCCCAGTCTTATTCCCTGAGAGTGATTCTTCAAAATTTGGCTCCACCCTGAGTCATCCTTCCTTTTACATAAGAGATGGTTAATATCTGCAGTGGAGTAGCCTTCTTAGCCTGCTTCCTGCCTGTAGATAGTTGGGAAGTTCAAAGACCTATTTTCATTTTTTATTGTCTCTGCTCCTTTTACTTTATGCTGAAGTTGCTATAATCAGTACACACAGTCTATTAAAAACCCTTGCAGATTTCCTATGACTCTTATAGGGAGTTTACTTCAATAGACAGAGCTACACTCATTTTCTCTATTTTAATTTTTATGTGAGGCTACTGTAAGAAAATACCCTTAAAATTCTTAGAAGCCCTATTGTTTAATAAAGAGAATCTAGGATATATTCCCTTTAGATCTTTAGACTTTTTTTTTTTGGTAACTGAAAAGTTCTATGAGGCACTGCCTTAAATCTTTCAGAAGTCTTATTAACAAAGGGATTTACAGTTGCATCCTTGAGATCTTTACTTTGAGGTGATGTTTTATTGGCACATTGTTTAATTTAATCTTTGCTCTGAAGCCATTTCTTTAGAAATCATTGGCTATCTGGAGCAACTAGGGATAAGAAAAAGTTTTATTTCCTAACATAACAGAGCTTGGGTTAGAAATATTTTCCCTCTAAGTTCTGCTTGAAAACTGAATAGTTCATTTTTTAGCTCATTCATCTCTGTATTTTCACCTTATCATGAGAAGTTAGGTAACACTTTTCAACCTTCTGTCTACAAAACTTCTTAGATAAAATGAATATATTAAATACATTTTCTATCTTTCATGTGCCCACATGTGTCAGTGTTAATAAACCTTGTACCACCACCACCACATAACAAAGTTTCCTTTTTATCCAGCCTCTAGTAATACTTTTTTGTTTTTCAAAACTTCACCAACAGTCTCCTCAAGGTCCCTCCAGCCTCTGCCCACTGCCAAGTCCTAAAGCCAATCCATATTTTAGATTATAACAGCACTTCACTTCTAGGTACCAAATTCTATTTCAATTATCTATTGTTATAAACAAACTACCCCAAAGTCTGCTGGCATAGAACTACAACCATTTTATTATGTTCATAATTCTGAGGGTCAGGAATTCAGACAAGGTATAGTAGGAAGGGCTTATGTCTGCTCTGTGACCTCTGCGACCTCAGGTAGGGTGACTCTAATGGCTGACGATGATGAGTAGACTAGGTCCATATGCCTGGCATCCGGGTTTTTCTCCATAGGATGTCTGCTGGGTCTAGAATATCCAAGATGATTCCTTAACTCACTCACATGGCTAGCAGTTGATGCTGGCAGTTGGCTGGGAACTCAGTTGGGCCTCTCCATCTGGCTTGGGCTTCTCACAGCACGACAGCTAGGTCCCCAGAATGAATATTCCATGGGAGAACACTCAAAAAAACAATGTCCAAAAAGGCTAGATAGAAGCAGCAAAGTTTCTCAGGCCCTAGCCCTGAAAGTCCCAGGATGTCACTTCTGGCATATTCTATTGCTTAAGCAAATTACAAAAGCCAGCCCAGATTCAAGATGAATGGAGGAAAAAACTCGACCTGTAGGTGGGAGGATGGTACACATGTCAACCATCTTGGAAACATTATAGAACAGACAATCTGTCTTTTAACAGGTAAGTGTAATTCATATACTTTAGTATGATTACTGATGCATTTGAACTTATTTCTACCACCTTTAACTGTGCTTTTAATTTATCCTATCTTTTCTGTGATATTTATCACATTTTTGATTCCTGATTTCTTTTAGATTGAACAAGTGTATAAATCATAAGCTCAATAAATTATTACAAGTGAGACAATCATGTAACAACCACCAAGGTCAAGAAATGTTACTGGCACTCCAGAAACCTCCCTCTTGCCCCCTCCCTAATCACTAACCCCTCCCTCTTCCTCAAAGACTAGAGTCATGACTTCTAATATATGTTAGGGTTTTTAGCTGTATATAAATAAAATCATACAGTATGTACTCTTTGTCTGCCTTCCCTCATTCAGCATTATCATTATTCAAACATGGTCTTATACTTGCCAGCAATTTATTCATTTCCATTGCTTTACAGTATTCCATTGCATGAATATACAATCTATCCATTCTACCACTGACATTGTCCATTGAGTTTTAAATTTCAACAACTATTTTTTAAAGTTCCACTTTTCAAAAAAAAAAAAAATCTGTAGGACACCTTTAGCTGTGGGAATCCTGTGTGGCCTACACTGAAGATATTCCTATAGAGAAGTTTTGCATTTGCTTCATCCTGATATATGGAACCATCACTAATTTAGGACTACTTTATACATTAATTTCTCAGCTTTGGGTTCCCCAAACTGTAGAGAAAAAGGGACACTCTAAACCAAGGTTACAACAGAAGTTCATGGTAACAAATTCTCAGAGCTCAAACAATGTAGATGAATTTCCTTGACATCTATATCACTGGAGAAGATGTTTTTTTTCTATATCAACTTTTCAACAATATAGCAAACTTTTGAGGAACTAGCTTTAGGGAGGGAAGTAGCAAAGTCCCTTTTTCCTGTATGGCCGTTAAAACTGAAACCTTTTATTTACCTAGGGCAGCCATAACTTTAGCATATGTACCTACAACTTTGGTTTTAAATGCCCTCTTCACTTTTCCCACTGAGGATTTTCTTTCTTTCTTTCTTTTTTCACAAGCTTAGCTACTGGATTTAAAATAACATTTATTAAATTCAATCTGACACTTGACTAGGAATCTTAACTGTTCTTTTTGTTTTCTGTCAAATGTAAAATATATGACAGGGAAAACAAAAACAAAGGCAACAGGAAGCAAAATTCAAAAAGATAAAAAAGAAAAAAAAATCTGCCTTTTATCACAAACAGGACAGAGCATTCACAGATCCAAGATTATTTGCACTAAGAAGATTCTAACTAAAGGAATATATAAAAAAATAAAAAAATAAAGGAATGTATGTACATACTACCCTATCCGAATCTCTTTGTGCTCTAGTGGTTAATGGAAGAGGATACCATTCAAGCAGGTATACCAAGGCAGTTCTAGAAACAACTGACATTACATTTGGAAGGCAAAATCCTTTAATCAGGGTAATCCAGATTATACACTGAGGAAAGGTCTAAGGGAAATGAAAAATGAACTGTTAAGATATACCTAGCAGTCTCCTAATGAGCTTCATCTTTTTTTCAGTAAACTACTGACTTCTACCAAGTACTGTATAATTTATTCTGCAGGAATAAAGAGGACCTGAGTAAAACACTTTTCATCAGTAGTATAAGTAAAAACACTATTCACCTAGAAAGTGAGTAGTCAGGGGAGAAAATGGAAATAAGCAACAGTAAATGAAATTCAGACACCAGGACAATTATCCACAAAATATATCTTTTAATATCCATTAAAAAATCCATGTAATCTACAAATTATTTATTTGCTATATACAATGTACAAAGCATTGTATTGAATGACAGACTACAAATATAAATTAAGAATCAAGTCAATTTATCACACAAGATAGAGCTATAAATATCATAAACTTAAAGTGACCTCTAATGACCACATAGATAGCATATTAAAAAGCAGAGACATTACTTTGCCAACAAAGGTCTGTCTAGTCAAGGCTATGGTTTTTCCAGTGGTCATGTATGGATGTGAGAGTTGGATTGTGAAGAAAGCTGAGCGCCGAAGGACTGATGCTTTTGAACTGTGGTGTTGGAGAAGATTCTTGAGAGTCCCTTGGACTGCAAGGAGAGTCAACCAGTCCATTCTAAAGGAGATCAGCCCTGGGATTTCTTTGGAAGGAATGATGCTAAAGCTGAAACTCCAGTACTTTGGCCACCTCATGAGAAGAGTTGACTCACTGGAAAAGACTGATGCTGGGAGGGATTGGGGGCAGGAGGAGAAGGGGACGACAGAGGATGAGATGGCTGGGTGGCATCACAGACTCGATGGACGTGAGTTTGAGTGAACTCTGGGAGTTGGTGATGGACAGGGAGGCCTGGTGTGCTGTGATTCATGGGGTCGCAAAGAGTCAGACACGACTGAGCGACTGAACTGAACTGAATATGGGACACAGAAGAAATCATTTAGGAAGGGAAAAACTTTAAAAATAAGAAGTCTACTCATATTGTAAGTATACTACATATTGTAAGTATTTCACTTATATGAAATGTCCAGAACTGGAAAATCTATAGACGTAGAAAATAGATTAATGTTGCCTGGAGATGGCATGGTGGTGTACTGGGAGGAGTAGGGAATAACTACTATGAGGTTTCTTTTGGGGATACAGAAAATGTTCTAAAAGTAGACTATGGTGATTGGTCACACAACTCTGTAAATATACAAAACCACTCAACTGTATACTTTAAGTGAATGAACTTCATAGTATAAAATTTTACTTCAATAAAGTTATTAAAAAGGAGGGGTCTATTTATATCCCAAAAGCTAGAACATCCTACTAAAAGAGAAACTCAGAACATGAAGCAATATTCAAGCTCTTTTTTATGTTTGTTCTATTTAAACAAATGAAAGACTGAAGCCCAGCATTAACGTTGTCTCTAAAGAAGCATAAATTCTACCAAAACTCCCTAATGCCTCCTTCAAAATTATACCATTTTCCCTCCTTTAGCATGAAGAACTTCCCAACCTGAACCCCATGCAGTGGAAGCACAGAATCTTATCCACTGGACTGCCTGGGAAGTCCCTAAAGTTATAGTTTTTTAATATATAGATCTTTCTACCTGGTTATATCATAAATACTCTGGTCAAGCTGAATTTCTTTAGGGTCAAGCTGATGTAAAACAAGATCCTCAAGATAGTATGTTTCTGCTGCTGCTAAGTCGTGTCCGACTGTGCGACCCCATAGACAGCATCCCACCAGGCTCCCCTGTCCCTGGGATTCTCCAGGCAAGAACAGTGGAGTGGGTTGCCATTTCCTTCTTCAATGCATGAAAGTGAAAAGTGAAAGTGAAGTTGCTCAGTCGTGTCTGACTCAGCGACCTCATGGACTGCAGCCCACCAGGCTCCTCCATCCATGGGCTTTTCCAGGCAAGAGTACTGGAATGGGGTGCCATTGCCTTCTCCAATGTATTATCTACTACCATTCAAATCTAATAAGGCTAAAGTGAACCAAACTGGAGGGCGCACACACATACACACACACTCTCTCTCTCCATCCCTCCCTCTAAACTAAATTGATATTTTAAATTAAATTGATATTTTCTGTTCATGTTACTATATAACCCATTTTTTTCCACTTAAAACTTAATGATCATTTCCCTTTCTTATTAAGTAAGCTTGTGCACATAGTTTCTGTTGGCTGAATATTATTACACAGGCTCGGATGGTAAAGAATTTGCCTCCAATGCAGGAAACTTGGGTTTGATACCTGGGTTGGGAAGATCCTCTGGAAAAGGGACTAGCTACCCACTCCAGTATTCTTGTCTGGAGAACCCCATGAACAGAGGAGTGTAGCAGGCTACATTCCATGGGGTCTCAAAGAGTAAGACATGACTGAGCAACTAAGCACATACCATATTTTACCATATCTTCACAACATAAATAATATATTCATGCTGTGCATGTTTGCATGCTCAGTCACTTCAGTCATGTCCAACTCTATGCAACCCATGGATAGTAGCCCACCAGGCTCCTCTGTCCATGGGATTCTCCAGGCAAGAATATTGGAGTGGGTTGTCATGCCCTTCTCCAAGGGATCTGCCTGACCCAGGAATCGAACTGGTGTTTCCTGCGTCTCCTGAATAGTGGGTGGATTCTTTACCCACTGAGACACCTGTGAAGCCACCCAGATAACATAATGGACATATTTTTTATTAGGGTAACTCTATCTACATATATCACTCATTATCACTGAGTAAATGATACATTCTACTTCTGAACAGAAGCTTTCAGAGAAATGCATAGTTCTATCAAGTCTCATTTTCCTCCACCACAAGGGCAACATCTCAGATAAAAGCTGCATCTCTAGCCTTGGTTCTGGAACAGAGCCATATGACAGATATGCAGCGTGAGCAAATAATAATCTCTTGCTATTATAAGCCACTGAGTGGGGAATTATTTGTTGCCACAACCTAACCTAGCCTAAACTGATTTATATAGTATACTATACTAAATATACTCAGAAAAGGCAATGGCAACCCACTCCAGTACTCTTGCCTGGGAAATCCCATGGATGGAGGAGCCTGGTAGGCTACAGTCCATGGGGTCGCGAGGAGTCGGACACGACTGAGCAACTTCACTTTCACTTTTCACTTTCATTCACTGGAAAAGGAAATGGCAACCCACTCCAGTGTTCTTGCCTGGAGAATCCCAGGGACAGGGGAGCCCGGTGGGCTGCTGTTTATGGGGTCGCACAGAGTCGGACATAACTGACATGACTTAGCAGCAGCATAGTATATACTGTATCACAAGAAAGGACTCTGACCTGGTTTTGAAGATATACTGTGCTTAAAAACCCTTTAAGGACACTCATGTGCCTACCAGAGTCAAAATTCCAGCATAGTTATCAAGGCCCTTTCTGATATGGTCCTGCTTGTCTCTCCAGTCTCATTTCCTGAGACCCCCCTTTATATTCCATATTCTAATCATAATGGCCTATTTTAAGATTTCGTGATGCATGATGTTGGCCTTTAACTTATCCCACCCCAATCAACCCAAAACTATACTTCCTTTAAGAATCCACTTAAACAGAATTTCCTCTGTGAAGGCTCACATCAACATGCCTCCATTAAACACAACTGGTTGCTCTTTCCTGAGTACCACCACAGGATTCTGAACATCCTCCAGCAGTCCTTACTTTCCTATGCTGTAAAAATTTATATTTATCCTTCCAACTACACTGTGACTTCCTTGAAAGAAAAGACTTCATTTTATTCATCTTTGGAGTCCAGATCTAATGCAGTGTTTGGCACATAATACAGGATCAATGTAAGTTTATGAAAAGTGCTAACACATAGTCTTTTTCCAGCAAAGTTGGAGATAAAAAGAAGAGACAGTCCCTTTCACCATGCTAAAAGATAAATACCTGACCTAAGAAGGCGATGGCACCCCACTCCAGTACTCTTGCCTGGAAAATCCCATGGACGGAGGGGCCTGGTGGGCTGCAGTCCATGGGGTCATTAGGAGTCAGACACGACTGAGTGACTTCACTTTATTTTTTCACTTTCATGCATTGGAGAAGGAAATGGCAACCCACTCCAGTGTTCTTGCCTGGAGAATCCCAGGGACAGGGGGGGCCTGGTGGGCTGCCGTCTATGGGGTTGCACAGAGTCGGACACGACTGAAGTGACTTAGTGGCAGCAGCAGCATTCTACTCTTATTTTGTTTCCACTTTCTTTATTAAGAATAATCTTCCAGATTGTAAAGAACAGTATACATATGGTTAAGTGAAAATTGAAGCCTGAGACAGAAAAAAAAGATAATAAGAGAGCATCCAGTAGCTCAAGTTTTTGTACAGAGAGGAAACTAGCGATAGAACAAAAAGACCGCCTATTGAATGAGAGAAGATATGTGCAAAAAAATATACCCGATAAGGGATTAATATCCAAAACACATAAAGAACTCATACAAGTAATTAGCAAAAAAAAAAAAAAAAAAAAACAACACCAAATTAAAATTCAGGAAGAGGACGTGAAAGACATTTTTACAAAGATAACATACAGATAGATAACAGGTACATGAAAAGATGCTTCAACATCACCAATCACGAGGGAAATGCAAATCTAAACCACAATGAGATGCCATCTCACACCTGTCAGAAGGACAACATAGAAGACAAATAATATGTGCTGGTGAGGATGCAGAGAAAAGAGAACCCTCTGCACTGTGGAAAAGTAAACTGCTGCAACCACTATGAAAAACAGTATGGAGATACCTCAAAAAATTAAAAACAGAACTACCATATGATCTATCGATTGCATACCTATGCATTTATCCAAAAAAAACAAAACACTATTTCAAAAACATACATGTACCCCCATGTTCACTGCAACATTATTTACAATAGCCAAGATATGGGAGCAACCTAAGTGTCTCAACAGATGAATGGAAAAGAAGATATATATATATATATATATATATATATATATGTGTGTGTATATATATATACACACACACACACACAATCAAATATTTTTTATCCATAAAAAAGAATGAAATCTTGCCATCTGTGACAACATAGATGGATCTAGAAAGAACTACACTAAGTGAAACAAGTCAGAGAAACACAAATACGCATTTCACTTATATGTGAAATATAAAAAACAAAACAAGTAAACACTAATAACTAAATGAAAATAGTCACAGATACAGAGAACAAACAGATGGCTGCCAGAGCACAGGCGATGGGGGAAAGAGAGAAATTAGGTGAGGGAGATTAAGAGAGACAGATTTTCAGTAACAAAATAAATAAGTCAAATGTATTTGTGTGGGGAATATAGTCAATAATCATGTTTTGTCTTTGTATGATGAGGACAGACAGTAACTAGACTTGACATGATGATCACTTTGAAATGTATAAAAATAGCAAATCACTATGCTGTGTACCAAGAAATAACATAGTGTTGTGGGTCTAACAAATTAACTAACTCATAGAAGAAGAGATCAGATTTGTACTTACCACAGGCAAGGACTGAAGAGGGGGAATTTGATGAAGACAGGCAAAAAGCACAAACTAAGATAACTAAATACTAGGGATGTAATGTACAACATGATAAAAATAATTGACATTGCTAAATATTATATATGAAAGTTGTCAAGAGAAAAAATTCTAAGAGTTCTCTTCACAAAAGAGCATTTTTTTTCTATTTCTTTAATTTTGTATCCATATGAGGTGCTGAATATTCACTAACTTACTGTAATAATCATTTCATGAGGTATGTAAGTCAAATCACTATGCTGTACACCTTAAACATATGGTATGTATCAATTATATCCATATAAAACTAGAAAGGGAAAAAAAAGTTTCACAAGGATTTCCAGCAATATTCTGTCAGCCTATGACAGAATAGGGAAGAGGTAAAGAAAGCTCCGTAGAAGGCAATGGCACCCCACTCCAGTACTCTTGCCTGGAAAATCCCATGGACGGAGGAGCCTGGGGGGCTGCAGTCCATGGGGAAATGAGGGTTGGATCCGACTGAGCGACTTCCCTTTCACTTTTCACTTTCCTGCATTGGAGAAGGAAATGGCAACCCACTCCAGTGTTCTTGCCTGGAGAATCCCAGGGATGGAGGAGCCTGGTGGGCTGCCATCTATGGGGTCACACAGAGTCGGACACGACTGAAGCGACTTAGCAGCAGCAGCAGCAGCAAAAAAAGCTCTAGAAACCAGAATGGGTTCAATAAGAAAACACACGTGCTAACCTAATTTAAAAACTACTAGATTGAGAGATCAGAGAAATAACACAGAGTAGGTCAAATACATCTCATTGAGATCAAAGTAAAGTTTCTTATTATCGTTAGGTGATGGATTGAGAATAAGCTGAACCATCTCAGATTATTCATCAGTGGCTTGATATTGAGAAATGGAATAATTTCCTGCCATATCAGAAAACAAGGATGTCACGGTCACAAGCAATTGCAGCCACCAAGGATGGTCAAGCTAGTGAGCCCTGCGGGAACTCAGGAAGGAAAGAATACATGTCATCTAGCAGCCATCAGACTGCAGCCACTCCCCATGACCCCTGAGCAAACTTAGGTTGTGAAAACACAGGACACTGTCCCCAGATAGGAAGATGCATATCAAAGAAATGTTTCCAGTGGGGCCAGACTCCTGCATTTTCCCATACACAGAAAAGCGCTAAATTCCTTACCTTGACATTTCTGGTTTACCAGTAATCTTGTGACTTTCCAGATTACCTGCCCTTTGTAGCAAAACTCCTACATATCCTAGCTCCTTCCCTCATCCCTTGGAGCACTTTCTCAGAGCCATCTGAAAGCTGTCTGCAGTCCTCATTTGACCCAAATAAAACTTAATTCCCCATTTTCATATTGTACAAATTTTTTTCAACAGTATCAGTCTGGATGGAAGGCTCTCAGGTTATCTCAGGGCTCTGTATCTGACCTTACTTTTTTCAGTGTTTATCAACACCTTGAAGATTCAACTGGTAGCTTATAAATTTTCCTAGTGATATAAAACCTGGGAAGGTTAGGTAATACCATGAAAGTCATAATTGAAAATCAAAAATATCTGAACAGATAGATCAAAACAATGGGCTGAAAATGCAAAATGGAATTTATCAAGGATACATGTAAATTCATTTATCTAAACAAAAGTATGCAACTAGTAAGAAATCAATTTTTAAAAATTTATTGCAAGTTATATAAGTAATTTAAAATATTCTAGTATTTTCATTTTTTTGGCTGCACCAAGTGGCTTGTGGAGTCTCAGCTCCATGACCTGGGAATCAAACTCAGGCCCTTAGCAGTGAGCCTGCAGAGCCCTAACCACTGTATCACAAGAGAATTCCCAAGGAATCAATTTTAATATCAGTTGATAATTAGTTGAGAGTTTATTTGACTGTAAGCTAAAGATGAAGCTTTGATGTGTAGTGTCAGCTTAAAAACTTTACACAAATTCAGTTAATAAGATAACAGTCTAGTGACTGATGGGAGAAGGAAATGGCAACCTACTCTAGTATTCTTGCCTGGAGAATCCCATGGACAGAGAAGCCTGGCAGGCTACACATAGTCCATGAGATCACAAGAGTCAGACATGACTTAACGACTAAACCACCACCACTACTGACTGAACAGAGAAGAAAATCACTACAGGTCAGGCAACTTTCTGAGAATTGTAATTAGAATATAACCTCTTAAAAGTGGTAACTCACTAACAATGAAAAATCAGAAAGAGAAGTTAAGGAATCAATCCCATTCACCATTGCAACAAAAATAATTAAATACCTAAGAATAAACTTACCTAAGGAGACAAAAGAACTGTACACAGAAAATTATAAGACACTAATGAAAGAAATCAAAGATGACATAAACAGATGGAGAGATATTCCATGTTCCTGGGTAGGAAGAATCAGTATTGTGAAAATGACTATACTACCAAACACAATCTACAGATTCAGTGTGATCCCTATCAAATTACCAATGACATTTTTCACAGAACTAAAACAAAAAATTTCACAATTCATATGGAAACACAAAAGACCCGGAATAGCCAAAGCAATCTTGAGAAAGAAGGATGGAGCTGGAGGAATAAAGTTTCCTGACTTCAGATTATACTACAAAGCTACAGTCATCAAGACAGTACGGTACTGGCACAAAAACAGAATTATAAACCAATGGAACAAGATAAAAAGCCCAGAAATAAACTCATGCACATATGGGCATCTTATTTTTGACAAAGGAAGCAAGAATATACAATGTGTCAAAGACAGCCTCTTCAATAAATGGTGCTGGGAAAAGTGGACGGCTATATGTAAAAGAATGAAATTAGGACATTTCCTAACACCATACACAAAGATAAACTCAAAATGGATTAAAAACCTAAATGTAAGCCCAGAAACTATAAAACTCTTAGAGGGAAACATAGGCAGACCACTTGATGACATAAATCAAAGCGAGATCTTCTATGACCCATCTTCTAGAACAATGGAAACAAAAACAAAAGTAAACAAGTAGGACCTGATTAAACTTAAAAGCTTTTGCACAGCAAAGGAAACACTAAGTAAGGTGAAAAGACAACCCTCAGAATGGGAGAAAATAATAGCAAATGAAACAACTGACAAAGGATTAATTTCCAAAATACACAAGCAGCTCATACAATTCAATACCAGAAAAACAAACAACCTGATCAAAAAGTGGGAAAAAGACCTAAACAGACATTTCTCCAAAGAAGACATACAGATGGCTAACAAACACATGAAAATATGCTCAACATCACTCATAATTACAGAAATGCAAATCAACACCACAATGAGATATCACCTCACACCAGTCAGAATGGTCATCATCAAAAAGCCTACAAATAATAAATGCTGGAGAGGGTGTGGAGAAAAGGGAATGCTCCTGCACTGTTGGTGGGAACGTAAACTGATACAGCCACTATGGAAGACAGTATGGAGATTCCTTAAAAAACTAAGAATAAAACCAGCATATGACCCAGCAATCCCATCCTAGGCATATACCCTGAGGAAACCAAAATTGAAAAAGACACATGTATCCCACTGTTCATTGCAGCACTATTTACAACAGCTAGAACATGGAAGCAAGCTAGATGTCCATCGATAGATGAAAGGATAAAGAAGTTGTGGTACATAGACACAATGGAATACTACTCAGCCTTAAAAAGGAACACCTTTGAATCAGTTCTAATGAGGTGGACGAACATAGAACCTATTGTATACAGTGAAGTATGTCAGAGAAAGATAAATATCATATTCTAATGCATATATACAAAATCTAGAAAAATGGCACCGAAGAATTTATTTTCAGGGCAGCAAAGGAGAAACAGACATAGAAAATAGACTTGTGGCCATGGAGAGAAGGGAGGAGAGGGTGAGATGTATGGAAAGAGTAACATGGAAACTTACTGTACATAAAATAGATAGCCAATGGGAATTTGCTGTATGGCTCAGGAAACTCAAACAGGGGCTCTGTATCAACCTAGAGGGGTGGGATGGGGAAGGAGACTGGAGGGAAGTTCAAAAGGGAGGGGATACACGTATACCTGTGGCTGATTCACGTTGAGATTTGACAGAAAACAAAATTCTGTAAAGCATTATCCTTCAATAAAAAGAAATTAATTAAAAAATAAAGTGATAACTCACCACTTATAACAGATTCAGAAGAGGATAACCAGGATGGTAGTACTGGGGCTGGAAACTAAACCAAATGAAAGAAAGACCTGAGAGAATCAGGAATGATATCCACAGAGATGAGATCTGAGATAGTAAAAGTAACATCAGAGCTGTTTCCCAATTCTTTGAATGACTGTTATATTGAATGGCACAAATTATGTTTTATACATTTTGTACTTATTTCCCATGTACACAGTCCCAAACGTGTATGTGTGTGTGAGTGCATGCTCAGCCGTGCCCAACTCTTTGCAACCCCATGGACTGCGGCCTGTCCATGCTTCTCTGTCCATGGGATTCTCCAGACAAGAACACTGGAGCGGGTTGCCATTTCCTTCTCCATGGGATCTTCCTGACCCAGGGATGGAACCCACGTCTCCTCCATTGGCAGGCAGATTCTTTACCACTGCACCACCTGGGAAGCCCTAACCTGACATGTAATAAATGCTCAAGAATTTGAGGCTCAAAAATTAACTCAGCTGTTGATGGCTAAGCCAATAAAGAGTTGGCTACAGGAGTACTTATTAGTTACAGGAGTAACTAATATGATCTCAATGACAACTCAACAAAAGGATAAAGCTGGAGGAAAAAACTTAGAAACCAAAGTAGAAAGCCTTAACTGAAGCAAGCACATAGGCTATGTAAGGAATATTACCCTGAAAGTTAGAATTTCTGTTTTCTATCAGATGATGTTCTTGATCATCAGTTCATTAGTCACTCAGTCATGTCCGACTCTTTGCGACCCCATGAATCGTAGCAAGCCAGGCCTCCCTGTCCATCACCAACTCCTGGAGCTTACTCAAACTCATGTCCATCGAGTCAGTGATGCCATCCAGCCATCTCATCCTCTGTTGTCCCCTTCTCCTCCTGCCCCCAATCCCTCCCAACATCAGAGTCTTTTTCAATGAGTCAACTCTTGGCACAAGGTGGCCAAAGTATTGGAGTTTCGGCTTTAGCATCAGTCCTTCAATGAACACCCAGGACTGATCTCCTTTAGGATGGACTGGTTGGATCTCCTTGCAGTCCAAGGGACTCTCAAGAGTCTTCTCCAACACCACAGCTCAAAAGCATCAATTCTTCGGCGCTCAGCTTTCTTCACAGTCTAACTCTCACATCCATACTTGACCACTGGAAAAACCATAGCCTTGACTAGACAGACCTTTGTTGGCAAAATAATGTCTCTGCTCTTTAATATGCTATCTAGGTTGGTCATAACTTTCCTTCCAAGGAGTAAGCATCTTTTAATTTCATGGCTGCAGTCACCATCTGCAGTGATTTTGGAGCCCCCCAAAATAAAGTCTGACACTGTTTCCACTGTTTCCCCATCCATTTGCCATGAAGTGATGGGACCAGATGCCATGATCTTAGTTTTCTGAATGTTGAGCTTTAAGCCAACTTTCACTCTCCTCTTTCACTTTCATCAAGAGGCTTTTTAGCTCCTCTTTACTTTCTGCCATTAGATTAGTGTCATCTGCATATCTGAGGTTATTGCTATTTCTCCCGGCAATCTTGATTCCAGCTTGTGCCTCTTCCAGCCCAGCGTTTCTCATGATGTACTCTGCATATAAGTTAAACAAGCAGGGTGACAATATGCAGCCTTGACGTACTCCTTTTCCTATTTGGAACCAGTCTGTTGTTCCATGTCTAGTTCTAACTGTTGCTTCCTGAGCTGTATACAGGTTTCTCAAGAGGCAGGTCCTACCACTACTTACATTTCAGTTCCTCTTGTATTAATAAATATTTCTACAATACAAAGTCATTTTTTCATTCTTCTTTTACAAACATAAAGCTGAGGTTGAGAGAAGCTATTTACTTGGCACCAAACCACATGACAGTGGTTAAACTTGAATTAGAACTCTAAGCTTTTTACTCACAACCTCTTTGTTAAAACTGCTAGACTCGTTAGAAAGTGAAAGTCGCTCAGTCTCGTCCTTGCGACCCCATGGACTGTATAGTCCATGGAATTCTCCAGGCCAGAATACTGGAGTGGGTAGCCTTTCCCTTTGCCACGGGATCTTCCCAACCCAGGGATCCAACCCAGGTCTCCCACATTGCAGCAAATTCTTTACCAGCTTAGCCACAAGGGAAGCCCACTAGACTCATTAGGGACACAGTCAACAAGTATAGTATTACACTTATCAACCCAACTCCAATTTGGTAATACTCTGGCTTCACTTTTATTACTTCCTCCAGCCATCCAACGGAGAAGGCAATGGCATCCCACTCCAGTACTCTTGTCTGAAGAATCCCAGGGATGCCTGAGCCTGGTGGGCTGCCGTCTATGGGGTCGCACAGAGTCGGACACGACTGAAGCGACTTAGCAGCAGCCAGCCATCCAGTCTCTAAATCCACAAAGTAAGTCTGCATTAAAACTATACAACATTTAGAAATTTTTATTTCTTAAAGCTTAAATGCTAAAACAAAAAAGTAATGAGATTTGAAACCAAAGATTTATCTCTTTCATGTTGCTTAAGGAGTAGCCATGGCACCACCGGTTCTACCATAAGCAAATCTTGGCCAACAGGGTCTGCTAAGCACACACCACGTTGTTTTTGTGGAAACCTAAGTGGCTTCCTTTGGGCACTACAGAGCTGCAGCAAAGTTGGTAACAGAAGACAGTGAGAAAAATTTTAACCTCAGTAGAGGAAAAAGAAGTGTTCGTGTGTACGAAGAAGATAAGCACATGAAAGATTCATTGTGTTTTCTATGCATGGAGCTAACTTGTCAAAAAGCTATTAAAGAAAGCTGGAGAGGCACAGGACTTGATAGTGTTCAAGGAGGAGTTACACTGGGTTTTTAATAGCAAACTGGTGGTCAGCTCTAGTAGTAAAATCTCTAAAGGAATGCCCTAACAAGTGAGGACGCTCTCAATTTACTTCCCAAGGAGACTTATTTACATTATAATGGTTGCTACGGTTACTTTAATTCCATCACAAGCTGCTTTCTCCAGTTGCTAAACTGGAGCTCCAGCCTGGGTGGTACCCGTTCACAATCAAAAACCTCAACTGAAGCAAACTCAAAATTCAGGATACTCAAAAGTTCATGACCTACAAAGGGAGAGTTCTACTAACAAAAACTGCCAAAAGCCAGGGCTCTTTGTTTCCTGTATTTTTTCTACTCAAGATCTTACTGCTACCTCAGGGGAATTTTCTAGGAGTCAATATTTTTACTGGCCCTAACCAGATAATTCTTAAAGGAAAAGCAAAACAAATAACATGAACTTCATAGAGTAATGGATCAAAGCTGTGATTCCTATATTACCAGTATCTCTCCCCCTTGCTTTAATCAAAAAAAGACCATTATTAAAAAGACACTGAAAAGTCTCTCACATGACTCATCATTATTATCTTTCTTAAAAAAATATTTATTTACCTGGCTGCACCAGGTGTTAGTTGCGGCATGTAAGACCTTAGATCTTCACTGTGGCATGTGGGATCTTTAGTTGCAGTGTGTGGGATTTTATTTTTAGTTGCAGCATGTGAAACCTAGTTCCCAGATCAGGGACTGAACCCATGCCCCCGCCACTGGGAGCGTGGCGTCTTAGTCACTGAACCAACCAGCAGGGAAGTCCTACTAACTACTATCTTCTAAGAATAACAACATATAGTACTGGCTCTACAAGCAGTACCTAAACCAGATATAAACAATGAGGTCAGTATATTCTGTATTAAAGCAGTAACCAAACAGAACATACAGTAACAGAAAAAGGAAAGAAAGGGGAAGTGAAGAACAAAAAAAGAGCAAATTTCAGAACCACGAACTCCAAATAACCACTTAAAGTACAGTTAATTTAACAACAACAACAACAAAAAACGTTCCAATGATAATGAGAAACATTACTCTCAAAGATAGCAATAATGACAGACACATAGGTAGTGGTCTGTAGATACCCACCTAGTCAGCCATCAGAGGCTTCAAAGACCACCCACGGGAAAAGTGAAGTTTCACATTTCTATATTTTTATTGTTTATTCTTGTATCCCCATTCTCATCAACCTCTCAACTTAAGCAAACACTGTAATGTACTTAATGTGTTTAGATGTTTTCTAGTAAACTGTGTAATGTGTTTTACTTACATACCTTTTAAAAATTTATATAGATGCTTTTGTTAAATATCTCAATCTGTTTCTAATTACCACCAGGCCAGGCTTCAGCAATACATCAACCATGAACTTCCAGATGTTCAAGCTGGTTTTAGAAAAGGCAGAGGAACTAGAGATCAAATTGACAACATCCGCTGGATCATCAAAAAAGCAAGAGTGTTCCAGAAAAACATCTATTTCTGCTTTATTGACTATGCCAAAGCCTTTGACAGTGTGGATCACAATAAACGGTGGAAAATTCTGAAAGAGATGGGAATACCAGACCACCTGACCTGCCTCTTGAGAAACCTATATGCAGGTCAGGAAGCAACAGTTAGAACTGGACATGGAAGAACAGACTGGTTCCAAATAGGAAAAGGAGTACGTCAAGGCTGTATATTGTCACCCTGCTTATTTAACTTATATGCAGAGTACATCATGAGAAACGCTGGGCTGGAGGAAGCACAAGCTGGAATCAAGATTGCCGGGAGAAATATCAATAACCTCAGATATGCAGATGACACCACCCTTATGGCAGAAAGTGAAGAGGAACTAAAAAGCCTCTTGATGAAAGTGAAAGAGAAGAGGGGAAAAGTTGGCTTAAAGCTCAACATTCAGAAAACTAAGATCATGGCATCTGGTCCCATCACTTCATGGCAAATGGATGGGGAAACAGTGGAAACAGTGTCAGACTTTATTTTGGGGGGCTCCAAAATCACCTCAGATGGTGAGTGCAGCCATGAAATTAAAAGACGCTTACTCCTTGGAAGGAAAGTTATGACCAACCTAGATAGCATATTAAAGAGCAGAGACATTACTTCGCCAACAAAGGTCCGTCTAGTCAAGGCTATGGTTTTTCCAGTGGTCAAGTATGGATGTGAGAGTTAGACTGTGAAGAAAGCTGAGCGCCGAAGAATTAATGCTTTTGAACTGTGGTGTTGGAGAAGACTCCTGAGAGTCCCTTGGACTGCAAGGAGATCCAACCAGTCCATTCTAAAAGAGATCAGTCCTGGGTGTTCTTTTGAAAGACTGATGCTAAAGCTGAAACTCCAATAGTTTGGCCACCTCATGCCAAGAGTTGACTCATTGGAAAAGACTCTGATGCTGGGAGGGATTGGGGGCAGGAGGAGAATGGAACGACAGACGATGAGATGGCTGGATGGCATCACCGACTCGATGGACATGAGTTTGAGTAAACTCCAGGAGTTGGTGATGGACAGGGAGGCCTGGCGTGCTGCGATTCATGGGGTCACAAAGAGTCGGACACGATTGAGCAACTGAACTGAACTGAACTGATGCTTTTAAGAGGGCTTCCCAGATGGCGCTAGTGGTAAAGAACTGGCCTGCCAATGCAGGAGACATAAGAGAAGCAGATTAGATCCGTGGGTTGGGAAGATCCCCTGGCAGACGGCACGGCAACCCACTCCAGTATTCTTGCCCGGAGAATCCTATGGACAGAGGAGCTTGGTGGGCTGCAGTCCTTAGGGCTACACAGAGTCAGACATGACTGAAGTGACTTGGCATGCACACATACTTTTAAGGTCCATCATGTTTCCGTGCATACATCTAGTTCACCGCTTCAAACTGCTAGATAGTACCCTGTGGAATAAATCTATCATAATTTACTCAACATTGGGCAAACAGTATGGACAATAAGATTGTTTTCCATAAGCACAAATAACAAGCAGTGAATGACCAACCACTTATGGACCTCTGTGAGAATTTCTTTCAGGTATACAGCTACGGAAAGAACTGTTGGATCACACTGTATCTGGGTAAGTACAGCCTTTCAAAATAGTTAGACAAGTCTATACTACTATGAAAAGTCTCTTGATGAAAGTGAAAGGGGAGAGTGAAAAAGTTGGCTTAAAATCAACATTCAGAAAACTAAGATCATGGCATCTGGTCCCATCACTTCATGGCAAATATATGCGGAAACAGTGACAAAATTTATTTTTTTGGGGCTCCCAAGTCACTGCAGATGGTGATTGCAGCCATGAAATTAAAAGACGCTTACTCCTTGGAAGGAAAGTTATGACCAACGTAGACAGCATATTACAAAGCAGAGACATTACTTTGCCAACAGAGGTCTATCTAGTCAAAGCTATGGTTTTTCCAGTAGTCATGTATGGATGTGAGAGTTGGACTATAAAGAAAGCTGAGCGCTGAAGAATTGATGCTTTTGAACTGCAAGGAGATCCAACTAGTCTATCCTAAAGGAAATCAGTCCTGAATATTCATTGGAAGGACTGATGCTGAAGCTGGAACTGCAATACCTGAGCCATCTGATGCGAAGAACTGACTCATTGGAAAAGACCTTAATGCTGGGAAAGACTGAAGGCGGGAGAAGAAGGGGACGAACGAGGATGAGATGGCTGGATGGCATCACCGATTCAACAGACATGAGTTTGAGTAAACTCCAGGAGTTGGTGACGGACAGGAAGGCCTAGAGTGCTGTGGTCCATGGGGTCACAAAGAGTCAGATAGGAATGAGCGACTGAACGGACACTTCTACCAACGAGGAACTAGGGTACCTGTGTAGCCACTGCTTACCAAGCACTGGGCGAGACACTCCAGATCCTTTTTCTACTATAAACCTCATCCTCTTGAGCTAGTCTTTGCCCCTTTGCTTTTCACATCAGCAGTCACCACGTCAGAACTATGAATGTAAGGGTTTCCTCCCTTGCTTCTCCCTGACCATCAAGTTCCCTATTCTACTCCAATGTTGCCCTGGGCTGCCAAGGCTTCCACTAACTATGAAACTTACGAAACACAATCAAACAGCCAATGTTATTTTAACAAGTTTAACTCTAAAAAAGTCATTAATTGAAGTCTTCCCATTATACTGAACACCAAGAAATTTCTTTGTCTACATTTTAGACCATTCTATAGTGCATTTTCTTTCCCTTTCTAGGGAGTACTTGGAGAAACAGCACCATTTATTTGGAACTCTTCATACATAAAATAAGGGGAGAGCTTGATTACAATCAGTGTTTTCAATCTAAACTCTGAAACTGAGGACTCAAGATAATCATGTCAAGACAAAACAGGGTTACCTATGCCTCTTCAATTAGAACAGCACAATAAAAAAATTTTTAACCTATAAATTTTGTTTCCTCCTTAGATTCAGTCTGGAAAATGGGTTCAATAAGAAAAAGATTTATCCACACATAACTAGTTGGGAGTATTAACTAGTATAACCTCTACTGTATTTGGCAATATTCACAAAATAAAAAATATACATTCCTTTGAATTAGAAATTTCACTTGTAAGAATTTTTCTATAGACATTCACATATCTGTCCACATACATACAAGTATATTCATTATAGCTTCATTTGTCAAGGCAAAATATATTGAAAACAGCTCCTGAAAGACACTTTAAAAACTCAACATTCGGCTGCCTCTAAAAAGGCCAATTAAGTGGCTAGAGGACAAGTGCTTTATTTTATATCTTTTGAATTTTACACCATTACATGTATGAAAAGTGAAAGTGAAAGTCACTCAGTCATGTCCAGCTCTTTGTGACCCCAGGGACTATACAGTCCATGGAATTCTCCAGGCCAGAGTACTGGAGTGGGTAGCTTTTCCCTTCTCCAGGGCCTCTTCCCAACCCAGGGATCGAACCCAGGTCTCCCACATTGCAGGTGGATTCTTTACCAACTGAGCCACCAGGGAAGCCCGTTACATGTATAATCTATTAAAAATTTTAATTTATCACTCTAACAACCTACATTATCTTCTAAAGATTCTTCAAGCCCTCACATTCTGATTTTAACATCTGACTTACAGTCCAATAGTTATTTCTTGCAAATAATCAGAGAAATAAAGCAACTGAAGGGTATCAAGAAGGCAGCTTTCATTAGACAAGGTGCATGTGTCTATACAGTGTGAGAGTATTAAATTTAGTCTTGGCACTGCCATCTCCTTTAGAAGTTCCTTCTAACTGGATCTCACCTTATTTTTTATTTATATCAACTTTCCTTGAGTTCATAAAGACAAGTCTATCAAATGAATTGCCCTGTCCCTAAGAACTGCTAGAAAGAAATAATATGTCCATATAGATAACAGATAGTGGTGTCTATGAAGCTCAAGATGTATTTCCTTTTTTTGTCATTTGGCCAAGTCACACTGCCTTCAGGATCTTAGTTCCCCAGCCAGGGACTGAACCTAAGCCCTCAGGCAGTAAAAGCACTGACTCTTAACCATTGGACTGCCAGGGAATCCCCCCAAAATGTATTTACTTTCAATTACTTAAGAATTGTGTTGTTCAATAGATAGCGACTAGCCATATGATGCTAATGAACACATGAAATGTGGCCAGTCCAAATTTAAATGTGCTGTCAAAACATAATACATACCAGATATCAGACTTAATATGAAAAAGTAAAATATCTCAATTTTAATATGGATTACATGCTGAAATTGTAACATATGGATTTATAAGATTAAATATAATATATTATTAAAAATCACTTTTGTTTCTTTTTACTTTTATTAATGTGGCTACCAGAAAATTTAATGTGACTATACTTTGAATTTCAGATTAATGTAGTAAATTAATCCTGCTACATTTCAGATGAATTCACTTGCTCATATTCCACAAAAAAAGTATTTCAAAATTTCACCATTTTAGTCAAACTTAGTCCTTCTCCTTCTCCATTCCTCAGCCTATCAATGAGCCTCAGAAAAAAATAAAAGGACAGCTATAGTCTTGCCCCTTCAGATTTATTTATAAAATTTAATCTTCTTTGAAATAAAGTTTCCAGATAGCATTGTTTTGATCAGGTTAAATAAAAAGTGACTCAGGGGCTTAATGAACACTGGTGGTTTTATAGCAGTACAGTACAACAAAGAGGCTGAGGTGGAAAATTGAGACTCCTGGGCTCTAGTTTCAATAAAATGATACTCCTTTGAAAAATAGTAACAATATATCATCAAGTACAAAACAATTCAATGTAAAATATCTAGTTTTTAATCATAGCTTTTAGAAAAAAAAATAACTTCCCTGAAATTAGCATGTTACATTGTTTATTTCAAACTTTTAGTATCAAGTAAAATTATGGATTTAACTGGATTAAAAGGTATAAGAAACTATATAAATTTTGCCAATACTACTATTTCTTGTTTATTTAATAGTGCTTTGTACCCAAGGTTCTCTCATTAGCCACCTTTATCCTCCCTACAATCCTTCTACATATAGCTAACAATATGATAAGGACCTTTATGGTAACTTCCAAAACTATCTTTTTGACTCTCTTCCTTCTATTTCCACTCTGAATCCGTTCTAGCCATCTATAAGACATTTTCATTTGGAGCTTATACTAATATTTCAAACACAAAGTAAAAAGCTGAACTTGAGTTTTTATTCTGTAGTGCTTTAACTAAGTTCTCATAATTTAGTCAAATAAGCATTTGGTTGAAGTATTATAGAATATATTTTTTTATATTGTATTTGACTTGACTAAATCATAATACTTGAGCAGAAAAGATACAACTATAAGTTTGTTTCTTGTTTTTCTGACTTTTTAACCCTCTGAAAATTGATGAAACATAAAAACCTAAACAACTGTGTTCTGAAACATTCTAACTTCTGCTCAAGAATATTTACTATCTTATAACTCTGGAATTATTTATATTTACAGATATATTAATAGAAACTGAGATTCTATCTTGGCAAAATGCAGCATTTGTTTTTTGCATTTATAGCTGTCTGCTCTGGAGCCTTGGACAAGCACTAAGTAGAGTGCTTAATGGCATTAAACATTTATTTGATTTTATTTGGCCTTCCAATTAGTAAACTATAATTGCTTGCCACAGAGCTATTATAAGAACTAATCCATATTTATAAGTGCTCTAAAGAGAGTCTTCTTTGATACTCTGCTACATCTTGGCAAGGACCCAAACCTTCTGGGGTGCTCTTCCTTTTCTTCCCAAGACTGGGTTACAGGGGGCTTCAGGAGTCTAACTGTGAGTCCCCAAATATCCATCACCTTTGCTTTCTTTAAGGTGACAGACCTCCTGCTGAGTCCCTCACTCTTCAAATGGAAATACATATGCGCCATGATCTCTGCTACATATTTAAAAAACAGTTTTGCAGAAAAAGAGTAGATAAAATGTGAGATCTGAAAAGTAGGTTTTAAGCCAAAGGAGTCTTTAACTGGTTTAATATGATGCTCCTGAATAAAACCAGTGTTGCTTTAGAATCATTAAGTATCATCATGTCCATGTATACTACACACTGTTTTTGTTATCTAGCCAGAGAGTCTGAAAAACCTTGGGCTCTTCCTAAAGGGTTAATTATCAGTGCCATCTGACAGAGAATCTAACCAAGAATATTACACAGATGAGCTGAAAAGTCAATACTGAACTTTTCACGTGTATGACAGTGTGTGGGGTTAAATTCACTTAAGGGATACACTACACAAGCAACAAACTGTAAGGGGAGAAATGTTATAAATCAATACTTCATGACTGGGGCTCAGCTCTACAATCACAAACATTTATTAAGTACCTATTATACGTTAGAAGGTGGAACTAGCACTATCCAAGTGGGGCTAGTGGTAAAGAAATGGCAATCCACTCCAGTATTCTTGCCTGGAGAATCCCAGGGACGGGGAAGCCTGGTGGGCTGCTGTCTATGGGGTCGCACAGAGTTGGACACGACTGAAGCGACTTCGCAGCAGCAGCAGCAGTGGTAAAGAACCCACCTGCCAACGCAGGAGACTTAGGAGATGTGGGTTCGATCCCTGGGTTGGGAAGATCCCCTGAAGGAGGGCATCACAACCCTCTGCAGTATTCTGGCCTGGAGAATGCGATGGACAGAAAAGCCTGGAAGGCTACAGTCCATAGGGTTGCACAGAGTCAGACATGACTGAAGCAACAGCATGGCACATATGTTAGCATTAAATTGTGAAAAACTGACCAATAGCAAGACAAATACTAACGAACAAAAAGTAGATCAATTAAAACTAACACAATATTGTAAAGCAACTATACTCCAATAAAAATGGTTTGTTTGTTTTAAAAAAAAAAAAAGCTAAATACAAGAGACCAGGGGATCTTCCCAACCCAGATTGAACCTGCATCTCTTGCATCCTTCACTGGTGGGTGGGTGGCTTCTTTACCACTAGTGCCACCTGGGAAGTCCACAAACATACTACCCCAAGGTAAGGGAAAAAGACTCAGTGATTTCTGAGATATTCTAAAGATCCTAAAGACCATAAAATGTATAAGCTACTAGGCAATGGCAACCCACTCCAGTACTCTTGCCTGGAAAATCTCACATGCAGAGGAGCCTGGTAGGCTGCAGTCCATGGGGTCGCTAAGAGTCGGACATGACTGAGCTACTTCACTTTCACTTTTCACTTACATGCATTGGGGAAGGAAATGGCAACCCACTCCAGTGTTCTTGCCTGGAGAATCCCAGGGACAGGGGAGCTTGGTGGGCTGCTGTCTATGGGGTCGCACAGAGTCCGACACGACTGAAGCGACTTAGCAGCAGCAGCAGCATGACAACTCAAGATTGCCAGGAAAAATATCAATAACCTCAGATACGCAGATGACACCACCCTTATGGCAGATAGTGTAGAGGAACTGAAGAGTCTCTTGATGAAAATGAAAAAGGAAAGTGAAAAAGCTGGCTTAAAACTCAACATTCAGAAAACTAAGATCGTGGCATCCAGTCCCATCACTTCACGACAAATAGATGGGGAAACAATGGAAACAGTGACAGACTTTATTTTCCTGGGCTCCAAAATCACTGCAGATGGTGACTGCAGCCATGAAATTAAAAGACGCTTACTCCTTGGAAGAAAAGCTATGACCAATCTAGACAGCATATTAAAAAGCAGAGACATTACTTTGCTGACAAAGGTCCATCTGGTCAAAGCTGTGGTTTTCCAGTAGTAATGTATGAATTACAGAGAGACCATATGGTCTTTGGACCAGAAAGAAAGCTGAGTGCCAAAGAATTGATGCTTTTGAACTGTAGTGTTGGAGAAGACTCTTGAGAGTCCCTTGGACTGCAAGGAGATCAAACCAGTCCATCCTAAAGGAAATCAGTCCTGAATATTCACTGGAAGGTTGATGCCGATGCTGAAGCTCCAATACTTTGGCCACCTGATGTGAAGAACTGACTCATTGGAAAAGATCCTGATGCTAGGAAAGATTGAAGGCAGGAAGAGAAGGGGACGACAGAGGATGAGGTGGCTGGAAGGCATCACTGACTTGATGGACTTCACTTTGAGCAAGCTCCAGGAGTTGGTGATGGACAGGGAAGCCTGGCGTGCTGAAGTCCATGGGGTTGCAAAGAGTCGGACACGACTCAGCAACTGAACTGAACTGATGATAACTCAAAAGACAGTGGCAGAAAAAGAATTTAGGATTAGCTAGGTTAATTAATGGATATGTTCAAATAATGGAAATAATTATTTTTGGATATCACCATTGTCAAGCTATTCGAGTTATCATTACTGATGGTGTTCAGAACATGTTACCTCAAAATATGGCACCTTGAATATTGAGGGTCTCACTAACTTTCCCTTGGTTTACTACCGTTAGCTCCTATCATGTTCTGCTTTTTTCATCAAAACTAGTATTAAAACATTCAAGTTTAACCACTTCTTGGGCTTTTCATTTTCTAATGAAGGCTCTCGTCTCATGTAAAACATACTAAATAGCTTCATATGCTTTTCTCTTGTTAGCCTGTCTAAGATCATAAAGGGAGGGCCAGGACACCCCACTCACCACAGAGGATACAGCTAAAAACCTGGGACGGCTGACAAAAGGTTAAGAATTCTTAACCAAAATTAGCCTCCCAGATTTCTATCCACAGTGTTGGTCAAAAGAAGGTAAACTTCTCCTTGTCAGATAAGCAGGAAAAAAGCATTTCTAAGAATTAATTCTTTGGATTGTAACTCTTGTGAATTTGGATTTGCATACTCATTGGTTATAGATCCCAGAAACAGTCATTGTTTTCCCATGTCTCTGTCTTTTATGTCCTTTGTCATAGGAGGTTCTTCATCCCACCTGCAACTATAACAAGTCTACTCTCCTAGACTATCTTTGGGAGTAGCTCTGGATCTTGGGGTGTGGGGGAGAAGGGGTATGCATCTTTTGCACCCTCTTTCAGCTTAGTTCAGTTGCTCAGTCATGCCCAACTCTTTGCGACCCCATGGACTGCAGCACACCAGGCCTCCCTGTCCATCACCAACCCCCGGAGTTTACTCAAACTCATCTCCATTGAGTCGGTGATGCCATCCAACCATCTCATCCTCTGTCATCCCCTTCTCCTCCCGCCTTCAATCTTTCCCAGCATCAGCGTCTTTTCAAATGAGTCAGTTCTTCACATAAGGGGGTCAAAGTATTGGAGTTTCAGCTTCAGCATCAGTCTTCCAATGAATATTCAGGACTGATTTTCTTTAGGATGGACTGGTTGGATCTCCTTGCAGTCCAAGGGACTCTCAAGAGTCTTCTCCAACACCACAGTTCAAAAGCATCAATTTTTCAGTGCTCAGCTTTCTTTATAGTCCAACTCTCACACCCATACATGACTACTGGAAAAACCGTAACCTTGACTAGATGGACCTTTGTTGGCAAAGTAATGTCTCTGCTTTTTAATATGCTGTCTAGGTTGGTCATAACTTTCCTTCCAAGGAGTAAGCGTCTTTTAATTTCATGGCTGCACTCACCATCTGCAGTGATTTTGGAGCCCAAGAAAATAAAATTCTGTCACTGTTTCCACTGTTTCCCCATCTATTTCCCATGAAGTGATGGGACCAGATGCCATGATCTTAGTTTTCTGAATGTTGAGCTTTAAGCCAACTTTTTCACGCTCCTCTTTCACTTTCATCAAGAGGCTCTTTAGTTCTTTGCTTTCTGCCATAAGGGTGGTGTCATCTGCATATCTGAGATTATTGATATTTCTCCCGGCAATCTTGATTCCAGCTTGTGCTTCCTCCAGCCCAGCGTTTCTCATGATGTACTCTGCATATAAGTTAAATAAGCAGGGTGACAATATACAGTCTTCACGTACTCCTTTCCCTATTTGGAACCAGTCTGTTGTTCCATGTCCAGTTCTAACTGTTGCTTCCCGAACTGCATACAAATTTGTCAAGAGGCAGGTCAGGTGGTCTGGTATTCCCATCTCTTTAAGAATTTTCCACAGTCTGTAGTGATCCACACAGTCAAAGGTTTTGGCATAGTCAATAAAGCAGAAATAGATGTTTTTCTGGAACTCTCTTGCTTTTTCGATAATCCGACAGATATTGGCAATTTGATGTTGGCATCCTCTTTGGGGATGCCTTTTAAATCCATAGTTAAGCTATAAAAAGGCTTATAGGCTTTGAATCACATTGAAATAGGTATACCATTAACAATTTGGATTTTTCTATCTAAAAGGATTTTTAGAGAGCATTCATCCTAAACAAAAGCCTTAATGGTACCTATGGAAATATCAGATTTCAAAAAAGAAAAAAAAGAAAATAGACCAGGGAATGCCTTGGCTGGTCTGAAGGGGGAAAAAAATTCCCTTGACAAGATCAGACTTAGACAAAGCCTGAGATTTAAGTTAACACTGACAGCCAGGAAATAGTTTGGGCAAAGGCCCAGAGAATGTATAGGCCTTGTCATGCTAAGCCCATTGCAAATATATTTTGGAGTCCTACTGCAAAGAATTCATTGAACATTTTTTTTTTTTAAGAAAAAAAAAAATAATAATTATCCCAGAATTCTGACAATAAGCAAATATGCCCCTGAAATCCTTTTAGAGAAAATTTATATCCTTTCTCTATGCCTTTAAGATGTAAATTTTCTATCTTATCTTCTCTGGGACCTAAGAGCCATCTCTTTGATGACTTTTTCTCTTTTTGTAGTACAGCATAGAGTGGGGGATCTTAGTTCCTGAACCAGGGATCAAACCCCCACCTTCTGCAAGGAAGTATGCAGTCTTAATCCCCAGGCCATCAGGAAAGTCCCAAAAGGTACAATTTGGTGCTGGTTTTTTCCCCCCCTGTAGAGAGCCATCTCCTTGAAATGCAACTTCCAAAGGAATAATTTTTTTTTTTTTCTGCCTTTGGATTGAGAGGTAAAACTTTAGAAGGCTTTATGGAAACAAACTACTACTTATTTGTTTTCACATTCTCCTGTGCCCAAAATTTAGTCAACAGCCTCCATAAGATTATTTATCAAGGAAGATTCTAAAAGTCTTCTTCATAAGTATTGATTTAAAAAATAAGCTCTATCAGTCATTAAGCAGGTAACCTAACTTGTTACATCTTCTAGAAACATACTTGGATTAGAAAAAACTAATAAAAATGAGAACTCAAATAAATTAGTGAATTGTGTATTTATATATCTATATATAAAACTCTTGGCTAAGCTATAGAATGAAAGTTACAAGACCTCTGTTTACATCTGTCTACATGTTTTTATATGTTTATATGTGTGTATGTGTGTTATGCATACATATTTTTCTACCTCCCGATGGCATTACTCATTTATAAAATCCAAAGGAGTTCTATTCAAATTGACCTAGGAATAAATGAGTGCTTCTATAAATTGTTTCAAAACACTCAAAAATTATGTACAATTTTTGAGATTCTACAAAAAAAAAAAAAAATGCTCTTTTCAAATTCATATGATCTGGGATAATCTCTAGTAAATAAGGCTAATTTAAAAATTGGGGTTTAATAAAAATATATCTCCAGAGTTGTCAGTATTAAAATATAGATAGATGACAGTTTTTCCTACCCAGTTCTACTAGTCAAGAAGCTTATATTATCCCTATCAGATATTTAGGGTTATAAAACTATAAACCCAAACTAAGAACAAAATGTACAATAAAAGTGAATTTCTTGGTATATGTCAGTTCAGTTCAGTTGCTCAGTCATGTCCGACTCTTTGCAACCCCATGGACTACAGCACGCCAGGCTACCCTGTCCATCACCAACTCACAGAGCTTGCTCATGTCCATTGAGTTGATGACGCCATCCAACCATCTCATCCTCTGTCATCCCCTTCTTCTCCCGCCTTCAATCTTTCCCAGCATCAGGGTCTTTTCAAATGAGTCAGTTCTTTGCATCAGGAGGCCAAAGTATTGGAGTTTCAGCTTCAGCATCAGTCCTTCCAATGAACACCCAGGACTGATTTCCTTTAGGATGGACTGGTTGGATCTGCTGGCAGTCCAAGGGCCTCTCAAGAGTCTTCTCCAACACCACAGTTCAAAAGCATCAATTCTTCAGCGCTCAGCTTTCTTTATGGTCCAGCTCTCACATCCAAACATGACTACTGGAAAAACCATAACTTTGACTAGATGGACCTTTGTTGGCTAAGTAATGTTTCTGCTTTTTAATACGCTGTCTAGGTTTGTCATAGCTTTTCTTGCAAGGAGCAAGTGTGTTTTAATTCATGGCTGCAGTCACCATCTGCAGTGATTTTGGAGCCCAAGAAAATAAAGTCTGTCACTGTTTCCATTGTTTCCCCTTCACTTCATCTATTTGCCATGAAATGATGGGACCGGATGCCACGATATTAGATTTCTGAATGTTGAGTTTTAAGCCAGCTTTTTCACTTTCCTCTTTCACCTTCATTAAAAGCCTCTTTAGTTCCTCTTCTCTTTCTGCCAAATAACTAATGATTATGTAACCAAATAACTAATGATTACTTAACCATTAGTAAAAGGTTACTAATGAATATGCAGAAATGAGACTACTAGGATGAAGAGTTAAAAAACTCTGTACGTAAAACATGTAAGGAAAGTAAGATGTGTTTTTGATAAGGAAAGGTATGAAAGATGTGTTTTTATTAGGGAAAAAGAGAGTTCTGTCTCAAACTAGAACAACTGGTTGTTCCAGAATAAGAAAGATGAACCAAAAAACTAAACAGACATTTTAAAATGTAAACATGTGCTTTATCACATGCAGAACATTTGTGGAAAAGAAATTTCCGTACTCAAACTGCTAAGATTGAAAGGATTTATTCATCAGTTAAAAAAAAAAAAAAATGAGCCTTGTAATCAAAAGTGTATTAATGCAAAACTAGAATGACAACGTTTTAATGGATTACCGACTGCTCTTATTAAGGAACTGTATGGTTTTTCTTTACTTTTTAAGCAATTTGCTAGAAACAAGTTTTACATCTTATCAAAATAGTATCCTGTATTTCATGTCATCTTTATCATGTTTTTGATCACTTAAAAAAAAAGTCTTCAAAATACTGAACAAGTTAAAGTTTTTTTTCTTTTCTTTTACAGATATATTACTTCTCATATTTGCCTTTAAAATCTTTTATTATCACTTTGGTTAAAAGGACAACTAAGTATTCTTTTATAGTGACCTGACCCTATATAATCAAATGTTCAAACTTTTCAAGATTTGTGACAAACTTCCTAAAATCAAATTCTAAATGAAGTCTTTTCTTTTTTTTGGCCACAACATGCGGCATATGCAACTTCTCTGACCAGGGACTGAACCTGTGTCCCCTGAAGTGGACACATGGAGGGCTACTAGGAAAAAAAAAAAAAGAAAAAAGACTTGTTCTTTTAAAACAAATGTTAAAAAATAATAATTTCCTTTATTTGATACATTAAGTTGCATACAAAATGCTGTCAAATAAAAAGGGATGCTTCAGCTTCCCTAAGTTATAGTTTTATGGGTAACCATGAACAGAGGAGCCTGGCAGGCTATAGTCCATGCTCTCACAAAGAGTTAGCCATGACTGAGTGACTGAGCATGCACGCAGGTTAATAATGTAGGTATTCCAGAAACTGCATGGAGTTCATAGAAATCTGTCAATACCTTCACTGTCTTATTCTTATGCCAAAATGTTGTATGCTATAGAAATATCCAAATTTTCTTATCAAATGAACTCTCATCAAATCTTAACCTCAAAATGTTTTGTTATGCAGACAGTTTTTGTTTTACCCAGATTCTTCTCTGAAAATGTTTGAAACTGCTAATCCAAGATCAAGCAGAACAAGAATAAATCACATGGGACTGAAGGAACTGATGAAGAATTATGACTTTTTATGGCCTTCTTGTTTGAAATTTTGCTGGCTTTTTAATGTTCTGCTCTTCAGACATAAGGAACTCCTTTTCCTTTTCTCTTAAGCTATCTATAAGAGCAGCTTAATAATTATACCTTGGTAAACAAAAATGTAACAGTTGTATTTTCTCCTATGTGATTCCTCTAGAATTTGGAACACTTTTAAGTGTTCTTATTTTCATGGCAATATAGCAATTTATGGGCTTCTCAGGTAGTGCCAGTGATAAAGAACCCACCAATACAGGAGACATAAGAGACACAGGTTCGATCCCTTGGTCAGACACAGATTCCTCCCCTGGAGGAGGGCATGGTAACCCACTCCAGTATTCTTGCCTGGAGAATCCCATGGACAGAGGAGCCTGGGGGCTATGGTCCATAGGTTCTCAAAGTGTTGGATACAACTGAAGTGACTTAGCACATAGTTGTTTTAATACATTAAATAAGAACCTGTTCTCCTTGTAACAGGTCATAAGATGCATAGTATCAGATACAGTTAGACAGTTTTATGGAACTAAGGTTGATTTTTTGGTGCCAATACTCACAAAGCCTTCTTGGAGAAACCAGCCTGTACCTGGCAAACAGAGTTTCCAGGCTCACAGGTAAATAAGGAAGATCACTTCCAGCCAGGCCCTTGTGAATGAAAAATGTTGCCTGCCAAATCAGTAAACAAAGGATGTGGCAGCACCCCACAGTGAGCCCTGAGGGAACTCCAGTGCTCCCCTGGTGGCTCAGCTGGTTAAGAGTCTGCCTGCAATGCAGGACACCCAGGTTCGATCCCTGGGTTAGAAAGATCCCCTGCAGAAGGGAATGGCAACCTACTCCAGTATTCTTGCCTGGAAAATTCCAAGGACAGAGGAGCCTGCTGGACTACAGTTCATGGGGTGGCAAAGAGTCAGACATGACTGAGGGACTCACACTTTCTTTCTTTCCAAGCCTGTAACCACCAAAGCCACCCCCAATGGTGCATCCCGAAGGGGCTCAGGATGAGAAAGAACAAGATACTGGCCCCAGATAGCTAAAGGGCATATCAAAGGAATGATTTCAATGAGCCCAGACTCTTGTATTTATCTACCTATAAGTAGAAAACTGCTAAATTCATTAACTTGAGATAACTGGCTTTCTTTAATTGATGGCAATTTTTTGATGTTTCACTACCTGGTCTTTGTTGCAAAAACTCCTAATATAGCAAGCCCCCTACAACTTTCAAAGGTGCAAACATGCATTCCATCAATGTGAGGCCCGAGTGAAATTGCAGCTTGTCCTCAGACTGCTATAGGTGAGGATCCGTCAGCTCTACCCCCTTCAGTCGGTAACTCCTCTTGCCTGTTCGCTCGATGCCAGCCCTTGTATGCCAGCTGCTATACTCTCCTACTGCACTTTTCAAGGTACTATACTGTAAGATTAAAAATGTCTCCTTCATTTTTTGTGTTTGTTTTTTATGTATTATTTGTGTAAAAAGTATTATAAACCTATTACAGTACAATATATAACCAACTGTGTAACTTAGGTACATAGGCTAACTTTCTTGGACTAACAAACTGGATTTAAAAATGCATTCTGAGAACAGAATTTGTTCCTATGTAGGGGATTTACTGTGTATCCTGCTTCTCCCTTACCTCTTCTTCAGAGCAATCCCTCAGAGCTATCTGAGAGACTGTCTTCTGGGCAAATCATCCTCATAAAATCTTCAACTATTAGGTTGTGCAATTTTTCTTAGTCAACCCAAGAACCTACCAACTACCAGCTAACATCACACTTAATAGTAAAAAGCTAAATGTTGTCATCATGCTGTGCTCAGTCACTCAGTTGTGCCCAGCTCTTTGCAATTCCATGGATTATAGCCCGCCATGCTCCTCTATCCATGGGATTTTCCTGGTAAGAATACTGGAGTGGGTTGCCATTTCCTACTTGAGGAGATCTTCCCAAGCAAGGGAGCAAACCAGTGTCTCCTATGTCTCCTGTATCGGCAGGTGGGTTCTTTACCACTAGGGCCACTTATTGTTGTTCAGTCCCTCAGTCGTGTCTGACTCTTTGCAACCCCATGGACTGCATCACGCCAGGCTTCCCTGTCCTTCACCATCTCCTGGAGCTTGCTCAAACTGATGTCCATTGAGTAAGTGATGCCTTCCAACCATCTCATACTCTGTTTTCCCCTTCTCCTCCTGCCTTCAATCCTTCCCAGCATCAAGGTCTTTTCCAATGAGTCACTTCTTCGCATTCAGGGTTGATTTTCTTTAGGATTGACTGGTTTGATCTCCTTGCTGTCCAATGGCCTCCCAAGAGTCTTCTCCAACATCACAGTTCAAAAGCATCAAATCTTCAGTGCTCAGCTTTCTTTATAGTCCAACTCTCGCATCCATACATGACTACTGGAAAAACCATAGCTTTGACTAGATGGACCTGTGTTGGTTAAGTAATGTTTCTGCTTTTTAATAGACTGTCTAGGTTTGTCATTGCTTTTCTTCTAAGGAGCAGTGTCTTAATTTCATGGCTGCAGCCACTGTTCACAATGATTTTGGAGCCCAAGAAAATAAAGTCTGTCACTGTTTCCATTGTTTCTCTATCCATTTGCCATGAAGTGATGGGACCAGATGACATGATATTAGTTTTCTGAATATTGAGTTTCAAGCCAGCTTTTTCACTCTCCTCTTTCAGCTTCATCAAGAGGCTCTTTAGTTCCTCTTTACTCTCTGCCATACAGGTGATGTCATCTGCATCTGAGGTTATTGATATTTCTCCTGGCAAGCTTGATACCATCATCCAGCCTGGCATTTCACATGATGTACTTTGCATATAAGTTAAATAAGCAGGGTGACAATATTCAGCCTTGACATACTCCTTTCCTAATTCTGAAACAGTCCATTGTTCCATGTCCTGTTCTAACTACCGCTTCTTGACCTGCATACAGGTTTCTCAGGAGGCAGGTAAGGTGATCTGGTATTCCCACCTCTTTAAGAATTTTCCACAGTTTATTGTGATCTACACTGTCAAAGGCTTTAGCATAGTCAATGAAGCAGAAGTAAATGTTTTTCTGGAATTCTCTTGCTTTTTCTGTGGTCTAACAGATGTTGGCATTGATCTCTGGTTCCTCTGCCTTTTTTAAATCCAGCTTGTACATCTGGAAGTTCTCGGTTCACATACTGTTGAAACCTAGCTTGAAGGATTTTGAGCATTACTTTGCTAGCATGTGAAATGAGTGCAATTGTGCAGTAGTTTGAACATTCTTTGGCATTGCCCTTCTTTGGGATTAGAATCAAAACTGACCTATACAAAAAAAATCTTAATGACCTGGATAACCACGATGGTGTGATGACTCACCTACAGCCAGACATCCTGGAGTGTGAAGTCAAGTAGGCTTTAGGAAGCGTCACTACAAAGCTAGTGGAGGTGATGGAATTCCAGCTGAGGACCACTTGGGAAGCCCGAAAGAATGAATACTTTTCCTTTAAGATTGGGAACAAGGCAAATATGTCAGCTGTCACCATTTCTATTTCAATACTGTACAGGAGGCTCTAGGAAGTGCAATTTGGCAAGAACAAGAAATAAAAGGTATTAACATTGGAAAACAAGAAGTAAAGAAGCCATTTGTAGATGACAGAAGTCTGTATGTAGAAAAATTTTAAAAATCTAGTAGAGTAATATGAGTAGTAGTAAAATGAACAGAGTAATAAGTTTAGCAAGGCTGTAGAGTACAAAATTCAATTAAATATATATCAAATTGAAAACAGGGATTCAAATAGATATTTATATACCCATGTTCATAGCAGTATTATAACAGTCAAAAAGGAGAAACAACACAAATGCCCATCAACAGAGTAAAGGCTAAAAAAAAAAGTATACAGATACAATGGAATACTATTTAGCATTAAAAAAGAATGAAGGGAATTCTCTGGTGGTCCAGTGGTTAGGACTCCACGCTTTCACTGCCAAGGGCAGGGGTTCAATCCCTGTTCTGGGAACTAAGATACTACAAGCCACATGGTGCAGCCAAAAATTTTTATTTTTCGAAAAAAAGAACAACAATGTTAAAAAAAAAAAAAAGGAATGAAATCTAGCTATATGCTACAACATGGATGGATCTGAAAATCATTATACTAAGTAAAATAAGTTACATACACAAGGATAAATATTGTGTGATTCTACTTATATGAGGTACCCAAAGGCAAATTCATAGAGACAGGGGCTAGGAAGAGGAGTGAAAGGGGAGTTATTGTTTAATGGGGTACAGAATTTTTGTTGGGAATGCTAAAGTTTGGGGTATAGATAGTGATAATAGTTCTAGAACATTGTGGCTGTACTTAATGTCAATGAACTACATACTTTAAAATTGTTATGGCACTCCAGTGATTAAGTCCTGGTGGTTTCATTGCCATGTCTGGGTTCAACTCTTGGTTGGGGAACTATAATCCCACAAGCCCCTCTGCGTACCCAAAAATAAACAAACGAACAAATAAAAATTAAAAATAAACTGGTTAAAATGATATATTTTACCACAGTAAAAAAAAAAATCAATTATATTTTTATATACTAGTAATAAAAAATCTGAAAATAAAATTAAGAAAACAATTCCACTCATAATAACATCCAAAAAAAATTAAACTTAGAAAAAAATTTAATAAAAGCAGTACCAAGCTTGTACACTGTAAAGTACAAAACACTGCCAAGAGCAATTAGTAAACAGCTGCTAAAAAAATGGAGAGTTGTTTCACTTCATGGGTTGGAAGTCACAATATCATTACAGTGGGAATTCTCCAAAAATGACCTATAGATTCAACACAATCCCTATCGAAATTCTAGCAAGCTTTTTCACAGAAAGTGACAAGCTTATCCTAAATTTATATGAAAATTTAAAGGACCTACAAAAACCAAAATAATGTTGAAAAAGATGAATAAAATAGTACCCAATTCCAGTACTTACTATAAAGCTACAGTAATCAACAAAGTATAGTATTGGCATCAGCATAAATAAGTAAATCATTGGAACAGAATCCAAAATCCAGAAATAAACCCACACATCTACAAACAACTAATTTTCAACAATGGTGTCAAGACAATTCAACAGGGAAAGAATAGTCTTTTCAACAAATGGCACTGAGATAACTGTATATCCATATGAAGGAAAAAAGATCAGGCCCATAACTCACCCCATACAATAAAGTCAACTCAGAATGGGTCACAGTTCAGTTCAGTTTAGTTGCTCAGTCATGTCTGACTCTTTGTGACCCCATGGACTGCAGCACGCCACAGGCTTCCCTGTACATCACCAACTCCCAGAGCTTACTCAAACTCATGTCAATTGAGTCGGTGATGCCATCCAAACATCTCATCCTCTGTCATCCCCTTCTCCTCCCACCTTCAATCTTTCCCAGCATCAGGGTTTTTTCAAATGAGTCAGTTCTTCGCATCAGAATTGGTCACAGAACTAAATAACAAATCTAAAACTACAAAACTACTAGAAGGAAACAATATTTTTGTGATCCTGAGTTACTAATTTCTTAGCTGCAACACCAAAAGCATAATCTCTTTAAAAAGTATTACACTGGACTTCATCAAAATTTAAAATATTAGCTCTTCAAAATACAGCATTAGGAAAATGAAAAGACAACTCACAACCTAGGAGAAAATATTTGCAAACCATGTACCTGATAAAGGATTTACATTCAGAATACTGAAAGAATTCTTACAGCTTATTACAACTTAATAAGAAAACAAACCAATTCAAAAATGGACAGGACTTCCCTGGTGGTCCAGCAGTTAAGACTCCACGTTTCCACTGCAGGGGGCATGGATTTGATCTCTAGTGGGGGAACTAAGATCCCACATGCATGTGGTGTAGCCAGAAAGTTAAAAAAAGAAAAAAAAAAAAGCCAAACAATCTGAATAGACATTTCATCAATGCAGATATATAAATGATTAATACAGACATGAAAAGATGCTCAATGTCACTAGTCATGGGGAAATGCAAACTTAAACCATAACAAAATAGCACTACACAACCACTAAAATGATTACAACGAAAAAAGACTGATAATGCCATGTGTTAGAATGTAGAACAAGGTCGTATTCAGGTCATATTCCCTGTGCTATACATATCCCTGTACAGCACAGGGAACTATATTCAATATAGTGACTTAATCAGCAAACAGGGCTGGGACAACTGGCTATCTATATGGAAAAATAAATGAAAAAAATCACTATCTCACACTATAAACAAAAAATAAATTCCAGATAGACTAAATCATGAAAAATTAAAACTAAACATGTTAGAACACTTATAGAGAAGAGTATGTGAAATATGGAGAAGTTTCTAAAACAAAACTCAAAAAGGACAAACTTCACAGAGGGGAAAAAAAAAAGCTGGTCAACTTTACATTAAAAAATTTAACTTCTGTATAAAAGTCTTAAGTTAAAGAAAAAAAAAAGTAAGACACAGACTGGAAGATATCTGCAACACATATATCTGATAAAATAAAGGATTAGAATGAATACATATAAAAAACTTTTACAAATCAATAAAAAAAAGCCAAAGAGATCGCAAAAAAAAAAAAAATCAGAAAATATACAAATACAGACCATAACTTACAAAAAAGGAAATCCAAATGACCTATAAACATATTAGAAGATGCCAATCTCATTTATATCCAAGAAATGCAAATTAAAACAAAGATTCCATTTCACAACTACCAGACATTGGTAGATCAGCTGAAGAGAAGTTCAGTGTTTGATAATTGTACTTATTAGTAAGGATTCAGAAAACAGGAATTAATAAAACTAATTTAGAAAGCAATTTAAGATATACCTTAAGCAATTTTGCATATATGTATACACCCTAGAGAAATGCTCATAAAGAGGTGTGCCTAACACAGTTACAAATGCTCAAACCTCAGCAAGAAGAAAAAGGGAACACTAAAGAGGAATGGGTAAAAAGTGGTATTTTCATACAGTAAAGTACTATACAGTAGTTAAAATTAATCACCTGGAAAATCTACATGTTCCAGACTGGTTAAAACTCAAAGTTGAGAGAAAAAAAGTAGGTTACAGAAAAATATCTGATCTATAATATCACCACATTAAATTTATAGACACACAAAACAATGCTATATATCCTTTGCTGCTGCTGCTAAGTCAGTTCAGTCGTGTCCTTTATTGATATACAATTTATACTAATAAACAAAATGAAGCAAAAGTATTAAAATGTGAAGGAGAATTACAAACAGCAAAGTTTGAACAGCAGTTACCTCTGAGTTGGGAGAAAAGAAGGAAAGAAAGGAAAGGAACAGAGAAGAGTACAAGGGGGTCTTTCATTTTATCTACAATGTTTTACATCTTTAAAAGAACATCTACAGAAAATTTTGCAAAATGCTAACATTTGTTAAATTGGGCAGTGACTACAATTTTATCAGTACTCTTCCATATGCTTGGGGAAAAAAAAATGAGTTTTTTGGTCAAATGAATATATACACATGTATCAGGCAGAAGGGGAAAAATATCTCCTTTTGGAACCCACATTTGTAAAACTGTTCTACTAATGTCTCTCTGGTGCTTTACTGTCTCACTGTGATAGAAACTTTTAAGTGTTTAGGCATAAACACATTGTACTACTGAATCTCTTTTTACCTAAAAAGATGCTACCCAAGCCAAATCCCTGGTGACGTGGATACCAATGATCTATCAACCAACACAGTGTGCAAACTCCAGCCCACATCTGTACAGTCTTAAAACCTTTTAACTTAAAACTGACGCTGAAGCTGAAGCTCCAATACTTTGGCCACCTGATGTGAAGAGCTGACTCACTGGAAAAGACACTGATGCTGGGAAAGATTGAGGGCAGGAGGAGAAGGGGGCAACAAAGGATGAGATGGTTGGATGGCATCACTAACTCATTGGACATGACTTTGAGCAAACTCCAGGGGAAACGGTGAAGGATAGGGAAACCTGGCATGCTGCAGTCCATGGGGTCACAAAGAGTTGGACACGATTTAGTGACGGAACAACTTACAACTAAATTATTCCCCTGAGTCATTCTTGTCATTAGGCTTAATCACAGATCTTTATGCAAACCTATACCATGAATGATCGAACAGGTTATAAACTCCCAAATGACACCTCTTTCTACCCTTAACATAATCTTCCCTCTCCACCCTATATTCTGCAGTCCCACACACCCACAGAGACTCACAGCCTTCTACATAGGAGCAGTGTTTCTGGATCTTCCCATCCTGGGCAGACTTAGGTGACTCAGATAGCATCCAGGGCACTGAGCATGAAACCCTGCTCAACCAGCTATCTAGCATGCAAGCTCCTGAGGGAAACAGAATGACTTTCCATCCAAGCATGGTAAGTACATCAGGCTGCAAATGATGCCCAGGAACAAGCAGTTCCAAAAACAAGAATCCAAATAAAACTGGCTTTAGCACCCACTGTTCTGTAGACCCAGTGGCAGCCAATCTATTTTTGCTTTATTTTTCGGGCTCAGTTAAAAGTACCTTAGAGCGTATACTCATCCCATCTCTTCAAAATAACTATGGAGAACACTACTTAAGTCCTTCAAAAATCTGAGTTTCACACATTACCTATTGGGAGTGTGTGCATCTCTCTCTGTGCTGGGGCAGGCTTCAGGGTATCTCTGTGGGTCTAAGTTTGGGACTTTATGGAGACCCTTGTGTGTGTGTGTGTGTGTCTGGGCAGGGGTGTCTGAGTGGAGGGGTCTTGAGGGGTTCTATGTATGTAGGGGAATCTCTGTGTGTGTCTGTCTTTGTGTATCAGTGCCCATCTAAGCTTCTGTCTCTGTTTATTAAATATTGCAAGTCTTACAATGTTTCATTATAAATTTCCACCCTACCACAAAACTCAAAAATGATTTTCTTGCCTCTCTACTCTGAGACTGCATAAAAGAGAAAAAGAAATAAGCCAACTGCTAAGCCAACCTTATTCAACAATGAGTAAAAAAACTAAGGTTCTGGTGGGTACACACTAGCATGAACCAAACTGCCTGAGACTGTTCATTTCTAACAACTCCTAAGTGATGTCAATGATTCTGGTCATAGATGGGTTTGAGTAGCAAGGACCTAAAAGATTCCAAACTTAATAAACTGCCTTTAACTATGATTAGACTTCCCATGTAGATGTTCCAAAGTCTCCTATAATTGACATGTATTTCAGATTAGCTTGAATGCTATCTTCTGACCAAAAATTAGAAGTTATTTTGTTTTAAATGAGTCTCTGGTGAGTGTGGTTTGAATGAACCAGTCCTAAGAGGTGAAGTGTACTAAAAATATGAATTTCTAAATTTGTAAAGCTGGAACATGGAAACCTCACAAAGGTTCTGCTACATTGTGAAGCTTCCTGGGTGGACAACCAACTCCTTTTCTAACGTGATAGACCTCAGTTTCAATGCTGACCTCTGCAAACTGCAAACATTCCCGCTTCTAGTAGTGCTCATACTAAACTAGACTGTATTTATTTTCCTATCTACATTCCCTACCCTCTCCTTGAGGCCAAGAATAGTATTTTGACTTAATAACCCTACTACTTAGCAGTGGTTAGAACATAACATATAGGTGGTTTTTGCACAAAAGATGCTCAGAATGTACTGGGGGAGATTATTAGACAAATATCCGAGAGCAGTAACATTGCTTCTCTAATTCTACAATACAGTAGAAGGCCCTAAAAAGGAACTGGCATTAGACCAGTCACTTTTTGTCTTTCACAGAAACAATAGACATGAATGTAGTAAAAATTTCTGTTCTACTTGCCTCTCAAAGCAGAGTGATCCAAGAGTAGAATCAGTCAAGCTTTACCCAACAAAAGCTTTGTTGAAGAAGACATTTTATAACTGTCAGGAAAAGAAGTCTTTCTTTAACCTGAAGCAGGTAATGTCAACTTTGAAAGGCAGATGCACACAAGTATATACCTGAGGCAAAAAAAAAAAAAATGCTCTTCCTACAGTTACATTGCTGCTGCTGCTGCTAAGTCGCTTCAGTCATTTCCGACTCTATGAGACCCCAAAGACAGCAGCCCACCAGGCTCCCCCGTCCCTGGGATTCTCCAGGCAGGAACACTGAAGTGGGTTGCCATTTCCTTCTCCAATGCATGAAAGTGAAGAGTGAAAGTAAAGTTGCTCAGTCGTGTCCGACTCTTAGCGACCCCATGGACTGCAGCCTACCAGGCTCCTCCGTCCATGGGATTTTCCAGGTAAGAGTACTGGAGTGACATACTCAATTCCTGGCAATGCCTTAAAAAAAATCAGTTGTCATTTTGGAAAAGCTGGTACTACCAGGATGGCAATTTTAGTGTCTGTCATTCTTGAGTTAAAAAGAGTTTTCACTTACAAAGTTACTTCTACACTTCCTACTAAATGTTAAGAAAGAAAAACTGTTAGGAAGGACAAGTTAAATGGGGGGTGGGGGGAGGGAGGAGAGAGAACAAACCCGAGTAAGTAAAATATTGAATTTTATTTGGGGACAAATACAGCTATCTTACACTCAGACGGTAAAGCGTCTGCCTACAATGAGGGAAGCCCAGGTTCAACTCCTGGGTCGGGAGGATCCCCTGGAGAAGGAAATGGCAACCCACTCCAGTACTCTTGCCTGGAAAATCCCATGGACGGAGGATCCTGGTAGGCTACAGTCCATGGGGTCGCAAAGAGTCAGACACGACTGATCGATATAACTTTCACTTTCACCTTTTACACTCCAAATAGTCCCTACCTTACATTACAAACAAAAATAAATTCTAGATGGACTGAAGCCAAAAGATAATAATAAACACAACCATGAAAACAGCTTTAGAAAATATAAAATAACTTGTTAATAAATCTGGGGTAGGAAAGGCCATTCTAAGACACAAATATGTAAACCATAGAAGAAAAAATGGGGCTTGGGGGACTGACAGAGAGTGGATGCATGTATATACACATGGCCGGACCCCTGCACTGTCACCTGAAACTGCCATGACATTGTTAATCAGCTCTGCTGCTGCTGCTGCTGCTAAGTTCCCTCAGTCGTGTCCGACTCTGTGCGACCCCATGGACGGCAGCCCACCAGGCTCCCCTGTCCCTGGGATTCTCCAGGCAAGAGTACTGGAGTGGGGTGCCATTGCCTTCTCCGGTTAATCAGCTATACTCCAATACAAAATTAAAAGTTTAAAGTCTGAAAAAAAAAAACTCACCAATCTGACTACATGAAAATATTTAATATAAACAAAGTTACAAGTCAACAAAAAACAGAGTAGGAAAAAACATTTGCAACATATATATAAAGAATTAATATCCAGGGACTTCCCTGGCCACCCAGCCCTTAGGACTTGGTTAAGACTCCATGCTTCCACTGCAGCAGGTGCGGGTTAGATCCCTAGTGGGGGGAACTAAGATCCTACACGCTGTGAGGCCAGAAAAAATATATTCAAAAAATGTAAAGATTCCTATATGCCAACATGAAAAAGACAAGTTCATAGCACAGAAATCTTTATCTATTTTGCTGAATCCCCAGTACTTGGCACACAGTAGTCCTCAATAAATATCTGTTAACAAATGAATATGAATAGACAATTATAAGAAAAAAATATAAATTACTAATATATTCATGAAAATATTTTCAGCCTCACTGTAAACAGAAAAATACTAATAAAAACAACAGTAAAAGACTTTTGTAATAGAAACTTCCTGTTGGGCTTCCCTGATAGCTCAGTTGGTAAAGAATTCGCCTGTAATGCAGGAGACCCCAGCTGGAAGATCCCCTGGAGAAGGGATAGACTACCCACTCCAGTATTCTTGGGCTTCCCTGGTGGCTCAGCTGGTAAAGAATCCGCCTGCAATGAGGGAGACCTGGATTCGATCCCTGAGTTTGGAAGATCCCCTGGAGAACGGAAAAGCTACCCACTCTCCTATTCTGGCCTGGAGAATTCCATGGACTCTATAGTCCATGAGTCACAAAGAGTTGGACACAACTGAGTGACTTTAACTTTTCTCATAGAAGATGTAAAAATATCCAGTATTGGTAAAGGTATAGTAAAAGGGTTTCTATATAATTGATGTGTAAAATGGTACTATGATTTGGAAGGCAACATAATATTATGGATTAACTTTAAAATGTGGATATCTTTTAACTCCAAAATTCTACTTTAAGGCGTCTATCCTAGAGAAACACTAACAGATTTACACAGAGAGAATGCATACAGATAGTTACTACAGCATATAAAAATTATAGTAAATGTGCATCAACAAAAAAAGTTTACTAAACAACAAAGCTATAGACCTTGGAAATCAATTCAGCAGTCAAAAAGTATGAGATTCATATACATGTACTGATATAAAAAGCTCCAAGACATTCTGTTAAGTGGAAAAAGTAACCTGTAATACAACATATATACATAATGTGCTTTTATCTATGTACAACTTATTATAAAACTACCAATTTCTCTATGTACAATATGAATGAAAATCTGATAAATTGACAGCAAAAGTCTCTGGGGAGGGGAAAAGACTGTTTGACAGCCAAGGAAGGAGTCTGCTTCATTAGACTGAATTATTTTACAAGAATATATTCAAGCATTACTTGTGTAATTAAAAACTTTTTTTAAAAAGGTGAAAAATAATGTAAATACCGTTTTACTGATATGAAGAAAACAGGAAGAACACATTATAAGGATCAGACAGGAGATAAAAGTTCCATCTTTGACATTAGTTCTGAAGCTCAACTGAAAGTAGGCATTTGTACACACACACACACACACACAAGACTGGCATTCTGAAGAGGGATCCTGACTTAAAGAAATAATTTGGGGAGTTGTTGGTATATAGATGATACTTAAAGGCACAGGAATACCATGGATGACAGGGAAAAAACACAATGGAAAGAGCAGAGGGCCTGGGACCAAGGAGAAAGTGCCCATCAAGACTGAGAAGGAGCAGCTGGAGAAATAAAAGGAAAACTTGTAAAGAGGAGGGTCATGGAAGACAACAGAAGAGAGTGTTTTAATAAGAAGTTGGTGTCAAATGCTGCCAAGAAGTCTGTTATGATGAGGGATGAAAAAAACAGATGGCCACTCTTCTCAATCTGATGGACATTAGCAACTTTAGCAAGAGGGCATTGTGTGAGTCAGGGTATTCAAGTAGGAGTGAGTGAGAGTCTGTGAATGGACTTCCTGGTGGTCCAGTGGCTAAGAATCTGTGCTTCCAATGCAGAGGGTGCAAGTTCCACCCCTGATCAGGGAACTAGGTCCCATATGCCACAACTAAAGATCTCTCAAGTTCAATGATGATTGACAGTCCATGTACTGCAAATAAGATCTGGCTCAGCCAAATACATACATATATTTTTTTAAAAGCCTTTAGGGGGCTTCTCTGGGGGTCCAGTGGTTAAGAATCTGGGGACATGGATTCAATCCCTGGTCCAGGAAGATTCCACGTGCCTCGGGGAAACTAAGCCTGTGAGCCGCAACAACCGAGCAGGTGCTCTAGAACCTGTGCTCCACAACCCGAGAAGCCACTGCACTGAGAACAAAGAGAACATGCATTGCAACAAGAAGCAGCACCCGCTTGTCGCAACGAGAGAAAGTCTGTGAACAGAAATGAAGACGCGCACAGCCCATCCTCCAAAAAATTAATTTTAAAAAAGTCTTTGGAAAGGAAAAAAGTGTATATAGCATACATTGAAAACTTCTTTAAGAAACTCAGCTGGGTAACAGAACAGAAAGATAGGTCAGTAAAAGAAAGCAGATACAGGGGTCAAAGGACAGGGTTTTCAAAATGGGTGAGATTACAGCAAGGAAATCTGTAGGAAAGGCTCTGGTAGAAAGAGGAAATAACCAAAAGAAGTTCTTTAAGAAGACCTAAGAATGTGATTAGAGCTCTTGTGGAGGGACTGCTCTTTGACAAAATCAAAGACATGTCTTCCGCTATCATAACATGAGAGGAGAAAAAGATGAACCCCAAATGCAGGCAGGTTTGCAGATTTGGGAGGTACAAAGATGAAGGAATTCTCTTTTGGTGGCTTCTGTTTTTATAACAAGTAGAGGGTATATCACTGTTTTTAAAACAGTTGCAATTAGAAGTAAATAGATACCATATTAAATAATTATTTGCAGTGAGGCTTAAAGTGAACTTAACTAGAGAATGTATGATGTTACTAGGCAACACTGATCAAGCATATGAAGCTGATGATTATGAATTTATAGTGACATCGATCTGCCTGGTTCTCTGATTTTCTCTAGCAAACACTCAGCTCCATAGATACAGACAGCTAAAAAGGCAGATGGTTAGGTTCAACCAGTGTACCTCTCAGAGTTCCATAAAGAACAGAACTCAACTCTGGCTGAACTGGACAGAAAAAGAATGTATAGGAAGGACATGAGGTAGCTTTCAGAGCAGAGAACCTGCTCCAGGGCAACACAGCTAAAAACACCACCACAGAATGGGCTTAGGAAACACGTCATGTTTGCTTTAGGCCAAGCAGGAGCTGCTGCAGCCTGGGCTGCACAATTATAGTTCAGGGTGCCAGTTGCCACGTTTGCCCCTGTAACTTGATCCTGTTGCTAAAGGCTGATGCTACAAGAAGATATGCTGATAATAGATGGGCAAGTTGTTCAGAACATAGTGGAAAGGTTTGGGAAGACTGGGCTGACTGAGAGGATTAAGGGAGTGGTAAGGGAATGAGTATTAGGAAGACAATGGCTGACTGGGCATCAGGTAGTGACTGAGGTGGGCACCAGATAGTGACTGAGGTGGGCATCAGGCAGTGGCTAAAATAAACAGGGAATGAGGCTTCCCCTTGGAGAAGACTAGATCCTGGAGTCCAGATGGTTGCAGAGTAATCTCAGCAGCCCAGGTGGAGTAACTTAAGCAGGTTTCACTGGGAGTTTAATCAGAAAAGTAAGGGGCTGGCAGAGTGGCAAAGCCTCCCACTACTGCTGTGGGCAGTGCTTCATCTCACTAATCCCAAAGGCATCAAGGACCGGCAAAGCCCTGGGCAAGTTAATCACTCTCTTTGAGCCTGCATTTTCTAATCTGTAAAATAATAATATTATTTTCTAATAATATTCATCTGATGGTCATTATGAGGATTAAATGAGATAGAGAGATACCTGGAAGAGAGTAAATATTCAGTAAATGGTAGCTGTAAATGAGTTATAACTGAAGCTGATAAAAGTTTCCAAGAAAAGGTAGTCAACAATATCAAATCAAATCTTTTAGAATGAATAGAAGGATACACATTGGAGCACAGTAGGAGATAAATCTATAGGGAAGATGAAGCCAGTTTAAGTGTCAGCATACTTAACTGTCAATGAAAGCTTTGTAGTATTCAGAACGGCTTTAAGGAAAAGCCTGATTTGTACTCAGAGAAACTCAACTAGCCAATTCAAGGACCTTTATACACTTCCTTATTTTAAGTTTATACCCTTCCTTAATTTAAGTTCTAAGCTAAGAAGAACCAGGTGCTTTAAACCAACCCATTTCTATTGATAAGACTCCTGGGGGGAAAAAAAGAAAGAATAGGAAATCATCAGCTATTAACGCAGTATCCAAGAGGGAAAATGGCTAACTCAACTGTGGCAGAATACAGTTCCAGAAGTGTATGACTGAAAATCATACACGTCATTTGGCTTCAGTGATTTAATTTAATCAAAGTAGTTTTACTTACAACTATTATAGAAGTCCACTGCTTTCTCCTCTGCTCAGCTCTCATCAAATCTGGGGCCATAGGTCATTCAGACTGTAAAAAGCTCCTACAAATTCCATAGAAACCTGATCAAGCTAACTAAACCTCTTATTGGGGGAGTGGAATCTCAGCTCCTGTAATTCTGCATACCACCTGAACACAGTGGCAGGGGGTGGACCGGGGCAGACACCAAGATACACTATTCTCCCATCCACGTCAGTTGTCCCTCTCTGAATTATTTAAACAAGGACTACCTAGGACTACCAAGAAAGAACAAAATCTGAATGAAAATCCCAACAAATCTCTTCCTTTCTTTTTTTCTTTTACTGTGGGGAAGGGGAAAACTTCCAAGGAAATGACAAAGACTAACTCTCCCTTTTCAAGGAACTCTCCATTTCTTCTATTAACTGGACGCTAGGACCTAAGTCGTCTCCCTCAAGACATTAAATACACAACTGCAACTTCAGCTCTGAACAACCTCCTGAAACAGCTCTTAATGTTCAATCTTTCCCAGGAAAAGTAGACTTCAGAAATTATACTTATACAAAATATAGGATGCCTTGTTAGAAAATTCATAAATGTTGACATAGATATATGATAGATCATTAAACAAACTCAGTAAATAAAAAGAAATGGCCGTTAGTGAAATAACAGAAAATTCACAAAAATATACAGATTAACTAAGATTTAAAAGTGCAGTCTAAGCTTTAAACAGAGAAATACTTCAACTGAAAAGCAATGGAGTTTGGGCATGAGAGTCAAACAGATTAGAGTTCTGTTGGCTCATATCAGTTACTAAATGTATAACCTTGACACAAAATCTCTTCAACCCTCAGTTTCCTCAATAAAACAAGGATAATACAACTTATTTCAGACAGTTCTTAAAAGGCTTAAATAAAATATTATGTGTAAAGCTCTAATACAATGCCTGGGACACAGCAGGAATACATAACAGTATGCTTCCCCTTTTAATTTTCAAAATGTTTCCTTATAGATCAATTCATAAAGAAGCTGAGTCTTAAAGAACAAGGAAAATGTTAGCTGGACAGGAAAGAGGAGCATAGTCCTCTAGCACTTCTGATTTATTCATAACTTTAAAAATAAGAATACATCTCTAATTATCAATTACTAATGTGAAAATGCATCATTGATCTTGAAACACTTTTTTATACACACATATAAGATCCTCTTCTCCCACTCTCATAATTTTATAATTGTTTGAGATTCTACATTTGTACAATTTTTTCCTATCCTCTTCGTAAAGTCCTGACTCAGATCCTCTTTACTTTGGTTTTACTCTTTACTTAGGATGATCTAAGCCAGGTTTCAGCAATACATGAACTGTGAACTTCCAGATGTTCAAGCTGGTTTTAGAAAAGGCAGAGGAACCAGAGATCAAATTGCCAACATCCGCTGGATCAAGGAAAAAGCAAGAGAGTTCCAGAAAAACATATATTTCTGCTTTATTGACTATGCCAAAGCCTTTGACTGTGTGGGTCACAATAAACTGTGGAAAATTCTGAAAGAGATGGGAATACCAGACCACCTGACCAGCCTCTTAAGAAACCTATATGCAGGTGAGGAAGCAACAGTTAGAACTGGACATGGAACAACAGACTGGTTCCAAATAGGAAAAGGAGTCCGTCAAGGCTGCATGTTGTCACCCTGCTTATTTAACTTATATGCAGAGTACATCATGAGAAATGCTGGGCTGGAAGAAGCACAAGCTGGAATCAAGACTGCCAGGAGAAATACCAATAACCTCAGATATGCAGATGACACCACCCTTATGGCAGAAAGTGAAGAGGAACTAAAAAGCCTCTTGATGAAAGTGAAAGAGGAGAGTGAAAAAGTTGGCTCAAAGCTCAACATTCAGAAAATGAAGATCATGGCATCCGGTCCCATCACTTCATGGGAAACAGATGGGGAAACAGTGTCAGACTTTATTTTGGGGGGCTCCAAAATCACTGCAGATGGTGATTGCAGCCATGAAATTAAAAGACGCTTACTCCTTGGAAGGAAAGTTATGACCAACCTAGATAGCATATTAAAGAGCAGAGACATTATTTTGCCAACAAAGGTCCGTCTCGTCAAGGCTATGGTTTTTCCTGTGGTCATGTATGGATGTGAGAGTTGTACTGTGAAGAAGGCTGAGCGCTGAAGAATTGATGCTTTTGAACTGTGGTGTTGGAGAAGACTCTTGAGAGTTCCTTGGACTGCAAGGAGATCCAACCAGTCCATTCTAAAGGAGATCAGTCCTAGGTGTTCATTGGAAGGACTGATGCTGAAGCTGAAATTCCAATACTTTGGCCACCTCATGTGAAGAGTTGACTCATTGGAAAAGACCCTGATGCTGGGAGGGATTGGGGGCAGGAGGAGAAGGGGACGACAGAGGATGAGATGGCTGGATGGCATCACCAACTCGATGGACATGAGTTTGGGTAAACTCCGGGAGTTGGTGATGGACAGAGAGGCCTGGCGTGCTGTGATTCATGGGGTCGCAAAGAGCTGGACACGATTGAGCGACTGAACCGAACTGAACTGAAAGTCTTAAATCAGAGAGACATACCTTAGAGTTCACTGAGTATTTTGAAAGACTTCTGAGAGAAAGCCAGAACCAAGCAACTAAGAAGTTAGAGTCAGTGTGGCATAATAAAAAGAAATGGGCTTTGGAAACAAAGGCTTAAAACAGGGATTTCAAGTCCTACCTCTGCCCCCCTCTAGATGTATAACCTTGGTCAAGGCACTTTGCCTTCTCTGGACCTCATTTCCTTATCTGTGAAATGGAGATAATGCCACTTATATCTCATTGTGTAGCTGTCAGGATTAGAAAAATGCTGATAACAATTCCTGGCATAGAAAGGGCCAATTGGAAAAAAAAAAAAAAGAAAGGGCCAATTAATGGTAACTGTTATTAGGGTCAATCTGCCAACTGCCTTACTGAACATTCTGCAAGGCTGTATTTTCCTAACTGGCAAAAGGAACAAAACTGCTCTTGCATTCCCATGACTATATCCAAAAGGTTCCATTTTAGTAATCCATAATTAACCAAATAAAGAGCTTAAAGAATTCAGGACAAGAAGGCGCTAGCATGGCTGAACTCATTCTCTGCTGACAGCAACAAAGCCAGCACAAGGTGGATTCCCTTGCCAAAAAAAAAAGAATCTGCTTGAACATGGTCATTACTGATATTGATGTAAGCACAAACTAGCTGTGGTTCTTAAGCTCACAGATTTATCATCAGAAAGTTTTACCTTTTCTGAAATAAATTCTCTCTCACATTGCTTTCTCTACTGTGGTATGACATTCCTATTAGCCCATTTTCAAGAACACGGGAAAGAAATCCTCTCAAATATTTCTATTGCATTCACAGTGGACCGTATCATCCTATTTCACAGATCACTTCTTACAGAGATTTTTGGTTTGTTGAGTTCACTTACAAAGAAAGACATTATATAGAAATATATGACAGCCACAGTGACAAGATCTGTCCCCAGAGCACCACAAGTTACAGGATGGAGGTAGATGCCAAAGATAAGACAGGACTGAATAAGCTGCACACCATATGTTCACTCTTATTAAATGCTGCACTTGGGAATTCTAACTCTTATAAAAAACTTTATTTCCCTCATGTGACTGAACAGAGTAATGGTACTAAGAAAACTAATGACAGATACACAAGTAGAGTAAGGGAAACCATTAGTGGAGGGAACTAAGCTTAAGATAAATAAGCTTGTATGTGACAGTTAAAAAATGAGAGCAACAGTCATCAATTACATGGTCAAAGGCAGCTATTTCAATCCTTAATACCTCCAGTCCCTCCCTACATTAAATAAAAGCAGAAGGGAGTGAAGGTCAGAATGATTATTTAAATACACTAAAAAAACAATCTGGAAAGGTTCAACAAATCAAAATCACACTGCAGTCCCTTGGAGAGGTGACTTTCAACTTTAAGAAAGGTCAGTCTCGCGCACTTGTTTTAGTTGAGCTACTTCAATGTCAAGAAAGTTAAAGGTTCTACCCCCTAAAAGCCGCTCAGAAATGCCTGCAGTTGTGTCGCAGGGCTGCATCCTCGCCCAGAGCTTCACCTGTTTAACTTCCAGTGGAGAAGCTGTTTTTTGGTTGCAATTAACATTGTAAGGCAAGCTCAGCCCTGTCTTTCATAGCCTTGAGGCTGCTGAGTAAATCTAGAATCATGGGACCCACATTTTAATGCTGGAAAAACAGGAAGAAGGTGGTTCAGCAACAAGGAAAATGGTCAAGAAATACATCTAGAATTAGGAAAAACAGGCTGATATGCTGGCCTGTCGTGTTGTTCACTGCTTTACATAGAAGCCATTAAATTGTACACACCTTTTAAAGGAAGCCATGGTGGTTCACTTAAGCCATGAAAAAAATAAAATCAACTCTTAACAATGGCTATAATTTCTTAAGCCCTTATTATAAGTGCCAAGTTCAACACTAAGTCCTCTACAAATATTTCTAATCTTCAATCGTATCAGTAACCTCATTTTGTAAAAGAGACAACTAAGACTCAGAGAATTTAGAAATTACCCAAAAGCTAGCTCGTAGGGGTACTAGGATTCAAACCCAGGTCTGCTGCACTGTAAATCCCATGTTCTAGAGGCCATTTGTTGGGGAACTCCTTGGCAGTCCAGTGGTTAGAACTCTGAGCTTTCACTGGTAGGACCCAGCATTCAATTCCTGGTAAACTAAAGATCCCACAAGCTGCATGGCAAGGTCAAATAAATAAAGGCAATTTGTTGAACACTATTATGCTCGAGATTTAATCTGTACATTTTACACAAAAAGACCCTTAATCACAGAATTTGGCCAAAGTTATAAAGCAACTCAACTAATTACAAATGTTCCAGATTTCCAGACTCATATCTAGGTACTACCAGCTTTGATGCTTATGTGTGTTTGAATGTGTGAAAGTCACTCAATCATGTCCAACTCTTTGAGACCCCATGGACTATACAGTCCATGGAATTCTCCAGGCCAGAATATTGGGGTGGGTAGCCATTTCCCTCTGTGGGGGATCGTCCCAACCCAGGGATCGAACCCAAGTCTCCCGCATCGCAGGTGTATCCTTTACCAGCTGAGCCACAGGGAAACCCAAGAATACTGGAGTGGGAAGCCTATCCCTTCTCCAGCGTATCTTCCCGACCCAGGAATCGTACCCGGGTCTCCCGCATTACAGGCAGGTTCTTTACCAGCTGAACCACAAGGGAAGCCATGGTGCCCATGCTGCCTCTCTTTCCCCCAATAATTCTGCCAGGAGGAGTTTCATAATGCAAATGAGAAAGACACTGTCCTAAAGCATCATTAAACAAATTCCTTTAGTCTTGCTTCTGACATTATCACTATATTTTAGTAATTAGAATGCAAGAGTTCTCTGATTTACACCTTAACAATGAGGCTATTACAATCAAAGTTAGGCTCGATACAAGGTTTCAACTCAGCTGAGTCCTGCACAGTGAAACCAATGCAGATTTCACATCACTTTCTTGCTGTTCTGATAAATCATTCACAAAACGAAAAACCCAGTATATCACCATGTTCGCATAATACCTCAGAAATTACAGCGATAATCCACAACCTGTTTTTGCAATATCTGCCATTTTTCTCTGTACTGATTTGCTTTCTGAGAGGACAGACACTACAGATAATCATTGCAAGGGTAATACTGAGAATATCAAACATTCAGGCACATCTACTCCTTGGTGTTCTGAGACTACTGCCTCTTCATAACTATCTGAAAGAAGTTGGCAGCTGAGACAAAATCTGACAGTGATCGCCTTTCCCAAAAGTAGAAGCATTTCTTCCTAACACTTACGGACCATAATAAAAGAACCAATAAAAACAATCATTCTCTTCATACACAGTCTAACAATCCTGGTGACCAACTACTGAGCTGAGAGGACAAACCTCTGAAGAGAAGAGTGAAGTGAATCTCTCCATTACCCTATTACCCTTCTACTTTCAGAGAAAACCTAAGGATCCTACAGTATGTGGAATGAAGGGCACGGTATCAGTACTGCTAGATGGAAGCGCCTGGCCACAGAAAGGCAGAGAGTCATCTGCTGTACAGAAACCAGACAACTGAGGATCTCAACGCGAGGTAACTACTCCTAATAGAAAAGATGTCCAAACGGAAAAGCTCTTTCAACCCTTATTACTGGGTGAACTCTCAGAAGCAGTAAGGCTTTTCTACACCATCAGGGTCTTCTCCCCGACAGTCTGGAAAATACACAAGGGAGTAGGTTAGGAGTACAGAAAGGTGTAATACGAGGTGCCTCTCCTCTCCCAGCCTATTCCAAGTAGTAAGGGAGGGCGCTACCTCCATGTTATTCCCAGCGAAGTACGGCCGTACCACCTGGAGTCTTCGCCCCCCAGCACTGGGGCCCGGGTGGGGGCATCTCTGAGAGAGCGGATTTAAGGGGAAAGGAGATGTCTCTACTTCCAGCTTCAGAAGGGAGGGCGTGGAGAGTGGTGCCGCCGCGCCGAGAGGATCTGCGGTTCCCCACCACCCTCCCTCTCCGAAAGAGGCAGCCCGGCCCCAATACCTTCTTGACTGTGCGCGGCGCCTCGGTGACGGTGCCGTCGGGGCTGACCAGGGCTTCGCCGCCGTCCCGGTGCCTCTGATGCTGGTGGTGAGGGTCGCTCCGCTTCATGGCCGACGCCTGAGGCACTTTCCCAGCGGCCGGGCTGAGAGCCGCTGCGGGGCCCGATCCCGGACCGGGGGCCGGGGGCCGCTCCGCGGCCGGAGCTGGAGCTTCAGGGTCTCCACCACCCGCTGGGGGGGCCATGGCGCTCACGGCCGCTGTGCTCAGTCCCAGCTGCGGCTCCGCCTCGGAGGGGCTCAGGTCCTTCAGCTCCACCTCAGGCACCTTCGCGGCAGCAGCTGCTGACACGACCTGCACCGACATCACCGCCTCCACTGCAACCGCCGGCTCAGACTCTAGCTCCGGCTCGGCCCCGCCTCCCGCATCCCTTCCCCTTCCCTCCCCCATTCCCCCACTCCTCCCCTCCATCGCCTCCGCTCCCACCCCCTTCCTCTGCCCGCCCGCCAACTCTCCAGCCAGCCCCGGCCTCTCCCTCCCCACCCCGCCCCGCCCCTCCCGACCCGGCAAGCTCGCGCGCGTGGTGCCACGGAACCTGTAGTGCGCTTGCTCAGGGCCGCACGCGGCGAAAACACCGTGGGACCTCAGCCCCCGACCACCACTGCGCGCTGCCGAGGACGGGGCCGTGATGCCCCCTGGGAATTGTAGTCCCTGTCGCCTTCCGGCTAGCGGGATTCTGTAGTAGCAGTGGAGGTCTAGTCCAGGCGACTAACGGAACGGAGTGAGAACGGGTGACACGACAAAGGACATGAGAAAGAGTCTCCAGAGGAACTGGGGCTTCCGGGGAGACAACGCTAGAAACCCTCCGCCTGGGAAGGTGGGGGAAGAAAGGGCTCTCTACCCTGACAGTGTACATTTCCTCCCCGTGTGCTAGTCTAAGATCACGTAAGCAGGCATGTAAAGGAAAAGCGGCATCACGTGGGGAGAGCGCAGGCCTCAGGCTTAAAGTGACTTGATTTTTCTGCCTCAGTGAAAGGGAACCCTAACACCTTTCTGAACTTTAATGGCTTTGTTTTTAGAAAGAATAAGATAAGACCTTACGTGCTGTGATTTCTAGAACATTCTGGGCTTAGAGTTGACTATCAGTCCAAAAAAATAGAAGTTCGAGATTACTAGGTAGGAAAGTTTAAGGCTAAAGAGTCAGACACCACTTAGCGACTAAACAACAACGACAAAAGAATTACACGTTGCCTTAAGCTTAATTCTTTTGCCCTGTTACTTCTCTTTTTCTTTCGTCTCCTTTTTCTCTTTGCCCCTCCATTCAGCTTGTGGGATCTTAGTTCAGGAATTGAACCCGGGCCCTTCAGCAGTGAAAGTAGTGAGTCCTAACCACCCAACCACCAGGGAATTTCCATTCTGTGAATTCACATAGATGTCCAACCTAAGTTTGCATGCCAGTGGCACAAAGAGGTAAACCAAAATGTCAGGGTTTGGAGCACAGAAAGGTTTATTACAGAGTACCAGGCACAAGAGGGAGCTAGTGTTCAAGAAAACCCAAACCCAGATGTCAAACAAAATTTGGGGTGAGGGCTGACAATGTGTGACTATTCTGATTGTTTGGATGATGTCTGGATGTCTGGGGAATCTCAACCTTCTGGTTCCAACGTGTCTAGGGTACGCATACTTGTGGTCACATGCATGTGGTCACCATCATCTGCCTGGTTAGGGGGTTTTAGGTTCTGTAGAGGAGCTCAGAGATAAGTATCAGATTATTATCTGTATTTCTTCAGGAGGAACTGTGAGTCCTGTGACTCTATTGTCCTATTAAATGCTTGAGCCTGCTGTTTGGAATTTGGGGAATACCTAAAAGATTAAAGTCTTTTTTTTTTTTTAATTACAAACAAGAAACAGAGGACACGGAAGAGCTTTTGTCCCAAAGAGGGTCCCACAGAGTCTTGCTCGGTTTCAGGGATATAATGTAAAATTCAGATAAATATATCAGCAAAGAGGAATACTAACTAAAATACGAATAGTGATTTCCTTAAGTGATGGGATTTGGGGTGAGTTTTTTGGGTTTCTTTACTTTATTTTTCTGTATTTTTAAATTTAAAATTTATTTTAAAAGGTGTAAATGTAAAGGCATTTATGGCAGTTTCACTTTTAATAATGACAAGTTATCTGAAACTAATGTCCAGCAATAGGGGAATGGTTGTTATTTAGTCTCTAAGTCATGTCCCAACTCTTTTGCGACCCTATGGATTGTAGGCCATCAGGTTCCTCTGTCCATGGGATTTCCTAGGCAAGAATAGTGGAGTGGGTTGCCATTTCCTACTCCAGGGGATATTCCTAACCCAGGGTTTGCACCTGTATCTCCTATCTTGACAGGCAGATTCTTTACCACTGAGCTACCTGGGAGGGAGCCCAGGAGAATGGTTATAATCTTTAAAAAATTAAGTTGGCCAAAAACTTTTTTTTTTTAATGATAAAGGGAAATAAATGCTTGTGATAAAATAAGTTAAAAAGCAGGAGACAAATTGCATGTTCTATTAGATTTTAACTATGTAAAGAATACTTGAAAAAAATTCAAGTACAGTTGACTCTGACAGATTATAGGGTGGGTCATTTCTTCTCTGTTCTCAGAGAAACTGAAGCACAGGGGATCTTATGGTTTATGGTTGTTCAGAGAGTAACTGATAGCCCTGACAACCCCAGAAGGCCATTGGACATCTAGATTTGGAGTGATTCTTTTTTCCCTGACAAAAAGGAGAGGGAGAAATCACCTGCCCTGATCTCCTTCCCAGTGCTACTACTGTCTAGGAAATCTGTTCATTTGTGGAGTTGTCCTACCCTGAATTGAATCTTTTGTATCCTGGCCTTCAAACTTTGTATGTAACACTGAGTTAGAAGGCATTTGAGCACTGCCATTTCCACAAAGCCCACAAGCCACCAGACACAAGGGCTTCTTAAGCTTTCTCTTCACACTCTGGCTTTCATAATTTCCTTCCTGTTATAAAGAACCAGCTCAGAGCTTCATCCCCCAGCTGTCGGAGAAGAGATTAGCAGCTCTGTAACTGATTTCTTTCTTCCCCCTAATGCACAAGGGAGCTGTGGTACAACCACCTGGCGTGTGTTGAAGGTCTTAGGCAGCAGCTGCCTACCTGGAGGGCCACTAGACTTGGTTACTGAGGGAATGAACTTTTTCAATGGGATGTGGTTACAAAACATAAGAAGTTGGAGCACTGGAAAGAAACTGATATTCATCCTTTCTTTATCCAGGCACCATCCTTTGCTTGAGACCACACATAAGGGTAAATTCTTCACCCATTCTCAATTTCGTCCTACACACCTGCTTCCTCCATCTTATTACTGAGGGACACTAGGCACAGCTGAAGGTGGAAATACCATAATGAAAACAGGATGACTAAGCGCAGGTTTATGAACTATTTAGTTTATGATAAGGAGTACATCAAAGCTGTATATTGTCACCCTGCTTATTTAACTTACATGCAGAGTACATCATGCGAAATGCCAGGTTGGATGAAGCACAAGCTGGAATCAAGATTGCTGGGAGAAATATAAAAAACCTCAGATATGCAAATGACACGTCCCTTATGGCAGAAAGCAAAGAAGAACTAAAGAGCCTCTTGAAACTGAAAGAGGAGAGTAAAAAAGTTGGCTTAAAACTCAACATTCAGAAAACTAAGATCATGGCATCTGGTCCCATAACTTCATGGGAAATAGATGGGGAAACAATGGAAACAGTGACAGACTTTATTTTGGGGGGCTTGAAAATCACTGCAGATGGTAACTGCACCCATGAAATTAAAAGGCACTTGCTCCTTGGAAGAAAAGCTATGACCAACCTAGTCAGCATATTACAAAGCAGAGACATTACTTTGCCAACAGTGGTCCGTCTAGTCAAAGCTATGGTTTTTCCAGTAGTCATGTACAGATGTGAAAGTTGGACTATAAAGAAAGCGGAGCACCGAAGAATTGATGCTTTTGAACTGTGGTGTTGGAGAAGACTCTTGAGAACCCCTTGGACTATAAGGAGATCAAACCAGTCCATCCTAAAAGAAATCAGTCCTGAATATTCACTGGAAGGACTGATGTTGAAGCTGAAACTCCAATACTTTGGCCACCTGATGGGAAGAACCGACTCATTGGAAAAGACCCTGATGCTAGGAAAGATTAGAGGTACGAGGAGAAGGGGATGTCAGAAGATGAGATGGTTGGATGGCATCACCGACTCAATGGACATGAGTTTTAGCAAGCTTCAGGAGTTGGTGATGGACAGGAAAGCCTGGGGAGCTGCAGTCCATGGGGTCGCAAAGAGTTGGACATGACTGAGCAACTGAACTGACTTGAGCTAATTAGACTACAGAACTTCTTCCTTCACCTGGCTCATTCAGCTTCCAGACCCTGACAGGCAGAAATGTATCTTCCTGCAGGAGACTGGAAGAACTTCTCCAAGGTATCTGACCAGTCCAATAGAGAAAACTTGAAGATAAACATCAAGAGTTCCCCCAAGGAAATAGGCCGGCCAGATCACCCTTAGTGAAGACCACACCTACGTTCGAAGAGTTTCCAGAGAACTACTTAGTGCCACACTCTCAGTATGAGCAGATAAAGTCACCAGAAACAAAAAGAAAACCTTTAATATGGAAGACAGAGCCCAACATAAGCAAACAGAAAAAAACAACTGGGAGAAAACAGAGGCTATGCCTCAAGAAGAAATCATGACCCCCTCAAAACTCATTAATATCCTCAGAGACTTAAGATATTGTATTTGTGAAAGAACATGCTGTTTCTAAGAAGTGAACATTCAGAAAACAAACATGAGACCTTTAAAATGAAAGCATACTAACAGAAAATATTTAAAAATAAATAAAAAGAGGGAGAAATTAGGAATTCCTTGGTGGTCTACTGGTTAGGACTCTGTACTTTCACTGCTGAGGACCCTAGTTCAATCCCTGATTGGGGAACTAAGATCCCACAAGCTGCACTGACCCCCCCCCCAAAAAAAAGCAAATATTAAAAATAGGAAAGATGCAGTTTATCTTTCTCAGATTGTTGAATAATGGTGGCTTCTTTCTTTTTTCTGTTTTTGAAGTATAGTTGATTTACAATTTTGTGTTAGTTGTGTCTAATGCACATTTTAACATGATAGGTTCAATGGATTTCGTAGCTGCAGTTTTCTGGAAAAGTCAATCTCTTATGAATTGTTTTTCAGATCTTCAATACATTTTTTTATCTAATTCAAAAAAATAGAAAAGAAAATGAATTAGAGGATCAGTCCAAGAAGACCAAATAACACGAGTGCCTGAAAGGTAACAGAAAACTAGAGGTGGGGAGGGAAGATTCATCAAAGAAATAACTCAAAAATTTTCCCAAAGCTGAAAAATGAGAATTTCCATAATGAAAGGGGCCACTAGGTGCCCAACCCAACGGATGAAAATAGACCTACGTTAATATACATCATTATTTTTTTGTTTGGTTGGTTTTGTTTTTGATTTTTTTTTTTTTTTTGGCTGGGCCATGTGGCATGAAGGATCCCTGACCAGGGAGACCAGGGATTGAACCCACACCCTCTACAGTGGGAGTGTTAACCACTGGACTGTCAAGGAAGTCCCCATATACATCACTGTTAAATTTCAAAATTCTGGGGACAAAGAGACAATCCTTCAAATGTCTGGAGTGGGTCAAGGAGCATTTTTACAAAAACTCAATAGTCAGAAAGATAGTGAACTTCTTAAAATGAACTTCAGGAAGCCAGAAGATACTGCCTTCAAGTGCTACAGACCCTCTATTTGCCTTCTCTAGAGAATGAACTGACAACATCCAGATTTGGGAAGGGCAGTCATCAGAATGTTCAGTTAGACAGGGGATCAGAGACCAATCCTCCTGCTTTCATTTCTACCTTCTGAAGTAGCTGCTGCCTCCAATTCAGAAGCTTTTAGGGGTGCTGCAATGTAAGTTTTCCCTATTGGCGGCTAAAACTTTTAGGTTTTCAAGTCTGTCAAATTAAATATCACTCATTTGCTTTCCAGCTTTCAAAACTGTCACTACTGACTCCTCCCCACTCCACTTCTTCTTTCCTCCTAGTAGGTAGAGTGAAAAAGAGCTAAGTCCTTATCCTCCATATTGGAAAGATGTAGAACCATTTGACTTTTCAAACTATATCATGCATATAACTGAGATGAAAAGTCAAACTTTAAAAGCAGGCAAAACTCTATTGTACAGAACAGAGAATTATAGACTTTATTTTGTAATAACTTTAAATGGAGTGTAATCTATAAAAATACGAATTATTGTGGGGTTTCCCTGGTGGCTCAGTTGGTAAGGAATCCACCTGCAATACAGGACACCTGGGTTTTATCCTGGGTCAGGAAGTTTCCCTGGAGAAGGAAATGCCAACCCACTCCAGTAGTGCTGGACACCGGGAATCAATATAATACTGTAAATCAACTATACTTCAATAAAAAATATAATTTAAAAAATTAAAAAGCTGTCAAAAGCAGTACATAGTTTATGAATGCATAGCTTCATTTGCACATAAGAAAATATAAAAATGGACTGAAAGAAAACACACTAAATGCAGACAGTTGTTTTTTGGTTGAGGAAAGGGAAAGTGGGAGGAAAAATGAAATAGGGGTGTTGGTCAAAGAGGACTTAGCTAAATCTGTTTTACTTTATTTCTTCATAAATGTAGGTTGGAAGAAAATATGTTAACATTTTTTTAAGTTTTTTTTTTTAACATTTTAAAATTTATTTGAGTAGTGGGAATATGGGTGTTTATTAGGTTGTTCCTTGTGCTTTTCTGTATCTTTTTAGTTTTTCAGATTAAAAACAAAGAGAGTCATACACAGGCAGAGGAAGGGTTGGAGCAGTGGACATACTGCTTACAAGAATCTGGGACCAACAGAGGCAGGTCTTACAAACTGGGAAGTTGGATGACTGAGTTTGAGAGGGGTAAGGGGGGCCCAGTTGAGCTGTTGAGGGCAGAGCCAACTTGAGGGGTGAAGACATGTTGACCTCAGGACAACAGGACAGCCACAGGGAGTCCCTCAAACCAAGTTCCTCTTGGACCCTGAGGAGTTTCTTTCAGGAGTCTAACTCAAGAGTTTTGGTAAGAAAGTGGCCACTGTGGCTCTCAGTCACAAGATTTTTCATTCCTATAAAAATACTAAAATATACAACTGGTCTGTGGGAGTGTCCACAAAATTTCAGATTTCCAACAGCTGCCTGGCCAGCGTTCACAAAAGGTAGGCTCACGGTGTCCTCTAGTGGTCACAGAGTCTATCAGCCTCAACAGACAGGTAACAAACATTTCTCAGCTTTTTAAAACCCCAGAATAAGCTCCTCCAACACACCATTATAATACAACTAAAGAAAGAAGAGATGGAGGGGATGTACATGGAGATAGAAAGAAAGTCATTTAATACTTCCCCTTGTTTCAAAAAAGATCATTAGACAACACTGATCATTTTTATTGTTTTGAATACTGCTTTGGGAGAAGGAAATGGCAACCCACTCCTGTATTCTTGCCTGGAAAATCCCGTGGACAGGAGAGCCTGGTGGGCTGCTGTCCATAGGGTCGCACAGAGTCGGACACAACTGATGCGACTTAGCATGCATGCATGCATGGATAAGGTTTAAAAATAGCTCTACTACTGAAGACATACAGATGGCCAAGATGAAAACATAAGATGCTCAACACTGCTAATTATTAGAGAAATGAACATAAAAACTACAATGAAGTATCACCTCACACCAGTCATCACACATACACACACACACACACACACACACAAACCTTACAAATAGGGAATTCCCTGGCAGATCAGTGGTTAGGACTTGGCATTTTCACTGCTGGAGCCCAGGTTGGATCCCTGATAGGGGATCTAAGAGCCTGCAAGCCATGGGTGTGGCCAAAAAAAAAAAAAAGTCTACAAATAATAGATGCTGGAGAATGTGAAGAAAAGGGAACCCTCCTATACAGTTGGTGGGAATGTGAGGTGGTGTAGTCACTGTGGAAAACAGTATGGAGGTTCCTTAAAAAACTAAAAATAACGTATGATCCAGCAATCCCATTCCTGGGCATATATCTGTAAACGATGAAAACCCTAATTTGAAAAGATACGTGCACCCCACTGTTCATAGCAGGTCTATTTACAATAGCCAGACATGGAAGCAACCTAAATGTCCATCAACAGATGAACGGATAAAAAGGGTGGGGTATATATATATATAACTCAGCCCATAAAAAAGAATGAAACAATGCCATTTGCAGCTACTTGGACAGACCTAGAGATTATCATACTAAGTAAGTCAGAAAGACAAATATCATATGATATCACTCGTGGAATAAAAAAAAAATGATACAAATGAACTTACTTACAAAACAGAAATAGACTCACAGACAAACAAATTTATGATTACCAAAGGGGAAACACAGGGAAGGATAAATTAGTTTGGGATTATATATAAAACCCACTATTAAATATAAACAACAAGGACCTACTGTGTAGCACAGAGAACTATATTCAATATCTTATAATAATCTATAATGGAAAAGAATCTGAAAAATATATATGTAACTGAATCATTTTGCTGTACACCTGAAACTAACACAACATTGTAAATCAACTATACTTCAATTAAAAAAAAAATAGAAATTAGCTCTACTACTGTTGAGAAGAGCAGTGATGGCAAGAATGAGCAAGGTGGGCAAGCACAAGGGGATGTGGGGAGGCCAGAGGGAACACAGCATGGGCAATGTGGATAGGAGGAAAAACCAAAAGTCAGACCTAAGAGCAGAAAGAGTCTGGACTGCAGAGTTAGGAAGGCCCTGGGCCCAGTGTGTTACTTACTAGCTATGAGGTCTGTGGGCAAGTCATTTTACTTCTCTGAAGTTTGTTGCTACAGAAAAATAGTTCCTCTGCCTCTTCCGAATTAAAGGAGAGGCAGCAGAGTGCAGGGACTTCCCTGGTGGCTCAGACGGTAAAGAATCCGCTTGCAATATGAGAGATCTGGGTTCAGTCCCTGGGTTGGGAAGATCCCCTGGAGGAAGGCATGGCAACCCACTCCAGTCTTCTTGCCTGGAGAATCCCATGGACAGAGGAGTCTGGCTTGGTAGTCCATGGGGTTGCAAAGAGTCAGACACGATTGCATGAGTAAGCACAAGCACAACACTCAGAGTGCAGAGGCCAAGAACCAGGTGACTCTGGAGCCAGACGGCTCTGATGGAATGCCAGGGTTATCACTTTCTCTCAGGCAAACTTTTGAACTTTTCTTGTACCTAAGTGTCTTGGGGGTGTTAACAGTGCCTCTGAGGTCTGTTGTGAGATTCAACAGGTTAATAGATACAAAGTGCTTAGAGCTAGCAAGTATTTAATAAGAATTAGCTCTTATTGTTATCATCATTATCCTTATACACATGTAAAGTACATAGTAGATAATCAGTGTTAGTTCCCTTTCCTCTTCCTTTGGAATTTGGCTCTGGGCAAATTGCTTGTGTCCCCATCACTTGAGCAACACCCATAAACAGGCACACTTAATACTGCACAATACCCTCTGAGTCGTCCGTGGGTAACACCCCCTTTCCTCCACCCACTCTTCCTTTCCACAGGATCCTGAGTCCAGTTCCCAGTTTTCTACTGACATCTTTCTGGAGGAAGTGGGACTAGCAGGCATCCCTCAGAGAAGCCTGAATTTCTCTGACAGCCCAAGGGGAGGAAGCTGTGGATGCGAATGCACCTGGTCCCACAGACATCCCTTGTAGAGGCAAGAGGTTCCCAGAGGGGGCCTGGGATTGCCATGAGGATCCATGCCCACCTATACTCCCCAGCAGGGGACACTTGCTTTCTGCAAGTGTCATCACTGCAGGGAGAAGCTGCTCGTCCTTGCTCATTCATCTCATGATCAATGCGCAGTGAGGCAGCTGTGGCCAGAGCCTTTGTCCATATATAGAACCAACTGGCCAGGAAGGACAGCCAGCACATTAAGCTGACATCGGCCCGACATCTGTCAGTGGTGACCTCATTAGAACTGAGCTCTTGGCCTTGCAGAATAGTTTGCAGAGGAAGTGAAGGACAAACGAGATTACGACCAGGTAAGTGGGTCAAGACGGGGCCTCTGGAAAGAAGCACATCAATAGATTATACAAAAACCTTTTATTTACTGTTTATATTTTGTTTCCTTATCCCTATCCTCTGATCTGGAACCCAGCCAGCTGCTAAAGCTCCCTGCTGTCTGGTTCTTGACACTGGGGCCTTGGATGGGGGTAATGAGAGGTGGGAACCTCTTCACCCACCAACTGTGGAAGTTGAAGGAAGCGTTCCTGCCTGGCTGAAGTGTCAGCAGCTTCCCAAGGGTAGTTCCTCAGTCAGAGGATCCATCCCCTGAGAGATAGCATGCATCTCTCTGAGGCCCAGAGGCTTCCCATCACTCGCAGCTTCTCCACCATGCCAGGCTCTATGGCTGAACCAACCTCTCACCTGGAGATGGAGCCCAGTGGCAAAGGGGTAGGGCGTGGGGGCAGGATGGAAAATGCTGCAACTCTGGGTCCTAATCAACAAACAGGAAACAGGAAAAGGCTGGCCTGGTTGAACCGAAAGGGGAAAGGGGAAAGAAGGGTGCCACAACACCCAGGGTGGATTACTGGCCTATGGTGGAGCCAGCTGGACACTTTTAAGAGAGGTTACAGCCCCTATGGGAGTAAGTACTCCCAGCCCCACAACCAACCAGAAAGGGGAGAAAGGAGCTCTGTCCTCAGGTGGACAAAGGGATAATGACCCAATGAACACTTTTGGTCTGAGAGTGCCAGGGAAGGGCACCCATTGGCACAAACAAGGGCAGCCAGCCCTCATCTGCCAGACAGGGGCTGGCCACCACAGCCCATGCAAGTATGCATGCAAGCCCACGCAGCCTTGCTCGCACCTTTACCGCCACACTAGGAGCTCTGCTACCCATGACCCCGCTGGAGACTGACGCTGCCAGCCAGGTGGGGCAGAATCAAGGACCCTAACCTCCAGGGCCCTGCCCCGGTGAGGCCTATCCATGGAGATGTCAGGGCTCCTTCCTGCAGTCCTGGTGCCATGAGCCGTCCACACTGAACTCTCCGGGGAAGGAACTGGGCCCTCAGGTGCTCGGGAAGATAAGATCCTGGACAGAAGCACTCTCAGGGAGGAAGAAAAGCCTCGGAACGGTATTTGTTCCTCCTTCTTGTTGCAGGTCCTACTCTCCAGGCTCAGAAGTCGGAGTCTGCATCCATGAGTTCTGCCTCCATCAGGTTGGTGCGGGAGTGAATGGGCCCCAGTCCCTGCCGGCGGCCCTGCGCCCAGGCCACAGGGGCTGGGGCGCTGGGCTCTGGGCAGAAGGGGTTGGAGACCAGAGTCCAGGCTCCAGGTCGGCAGGACTCCCCAGGTCCCCAGGCGCCCGCGGCCACCAGGCACTTCTGTCGGGGCAGCTGTGGCAGCCGAGGGACCGCACTAGGGGCAGAGGCAGGGCCCAGGGCGGGGAGGTGAAGCTCCGGGGGTGGCACCAGCGGGCACACCTCCTTCTTCCTCTTCCTCCGCTTCTTCTTCCGGCCCAGGCGCTTCTCCAGCTCCGGGGAGATTTCTGCCTCAACCAGCCACAGGTTGGCTTTTTCCTCTGGGGGCACTGACGGTGGGAGAGAGAATGGGAGCCTGGGACTCTAAGCTCTGTGCGCATGGCACCTTCTCTCCCCGGGCCCCTTCTCTTGGAGCCGGGGACCCATGCTATAGTTCTCCAAGGCCTTCCCCTCCCTCTCCCCTGCCGGCAGCTCCTGTTACTCCACTCCCAGGACTTTCTTCCAGCCTCAACATCCCCCACCTTCCTACAGGAGTGGAAACCCATACCTGGCGTTGCCACTGGGGTGACAGACACATCCTGGGGCAGTATGGCACCTCTCCGGGCCACCATCTTGGTGACGTGCTGGGCCCAGGCAGAGGACACGTCGGCTGAGGGCTCATTGAGGTCAAAGGCCAAGCCCGCTGTGGAGATGGAAGGAAAGGGCGAGGTGCCATGACTGCCCAGGCCCTCACCGTGACTGCTCCTTCCATATTTGGTACCATTCACCTTCCCCCAGCCCTTGGCTCCCACTTAACTTAGCACAGAAAGCCCACCCTGGTGGGCACAGCCAGATCTCTACCGATCCCCGGTTTGAAGGGCATGGGGGCCTGAGGAGACGCCAGAAACCCAGTGCCAGAAACCTGACTTCCAGTAGCCCAGGGAGAACAGGGGAAGAAGACGGTTGAAGGTGAGGGAGATGAGTCCTTTGGAACCAAATCACCAGTAAGCAGACCCAGGAGCAGAAACAGAGGGGAGAGTAGCCTGGGATGGAGTGGTTGGGGGGATGGGGGTGGCGGGTTGGAGAAGAAGGAGTATGTGAACAGAAGAAGGAGCACCATTCCTCACAGCCTTGCAAACAGACCATGAAGCCACACCAGCCTGGAAGGGAACTGGGAATGGGCTCCAGAGGAGAACAGAGTGGCAGCTCACCCACAGGCCCGTCGTGGGAGACGGTGTGCATGCTGAAGGAGAGCTCCTGGCCTGGGTTCTGCAGCAGCTCCCGCCGCTTGGAGAAGGCCTTGGCGATCATCTTGCTTTTCTTGATCCGTTTGGGTTCATCATCACTCTGCCCCGTCAACCTGAGGGCAGAAAGATGGGGCAGGGGGCATGGAGCAGCCACTTCCCCTCAAATCTTGCAAAAGACCAGCAAATCCATTCCCTCCAGGAAAGGAGCCTCCAGAGCCCTGAAGAGTAGAGAGGCCTTCTCTGCCAAAAAGGGAGGCTAGAATGCAGGGCTCCTGTGCCCAGCTCTCGAATCACTCCTCTCTTAGAAGACATGAAGGCACAGTCCTTGGCCCATCCTCGCAAGGACACAAGGTGTCACCAGGGTGCAGTGGTGAGCCACAGGAAAGGCCGCTTTCGGCTGCTCGGCCCCTTAGAAATCACACCTGCTCAAGGCTGCGCTGGGACTTGTGAGACCTGACCGAGCCTACAGGATGCTGAGACTGAGAGAACGAGGCAGCCAGGTCAGGACGGGCTGCTGCTGACCCCACCTGCACCAGGTGCGCCTCCAGATGAGCAGCGTGGCCTTGGTCCAGACCCAGGTGCTCATGGAAATGCCAGTTCCAAACATGGCAAATAGGTTGATCTTCTCCACCAGGAGGCTGGGGCGATTCTTGATCTCACAGTCAGGGATGGGCTTCTTGGTGGGCAGCCCGATGGTCACATTGGCCTGGCATCTGTGGCAAGGGGTAGTAGACGGGTGAAGCTTTCTGAGTCTCCCTGGTGGTTGCCCAGACAATCAATCCCAACACTAGAAAGAGTGAAGCCCACATCAATGATTTGCAATCCTAGGTGATCATTAGAGTCACCTGGGAGCTTTTAATGACTCTTGATGTTTGGGCCACACCCCATTCAATGAAATCAAATTTCTGGGGGAGGGACCCAGACACACACTGGACGCTGGAGCCTTTAAGGAAGAGTCTGAAGCACTTAGGATTTTTAAAATGTATTTATTTATTTATTTGAAGGAATAAATAAGAAGGGTCTTAGTTGCGCATGTGGGAGTCAGCATGTTGCAGTCAGTTCCCTGACTAAGGATCAAACCCAGGCCCCTTCATTGGGAGCATGGGGTCTTAGCCATTGGACCACCATGGAAGTCCCAATGAGCATTTTAACTCCTATTCCTGGTATCAGTATGGACTGCACTTCTTGAAGTAGCTGAGGTGCCTTACCCTCGCAGATTTATCATCATGTGACACAAAAAAAGCACAGGCAAACCCAGAAAGCATTAATGGGTTGTTAACCTGTTGTAGAGCAATAACTATTGCTGTGCAGGGATCTGCAATACGCTCTGTAAAGAGTCCATGAGAAATAGAAAGCAAGATCTGTGGCCAACACAAGAGGTGGGGAGAAGCCAAAACATACAATGGCTTAACAGTTACAAACGCACCAGCCAGGCAGCCTTGGGGATGAGAGGGAAGGGCGGAGCTGGGCAGGGACCCCAGGGCTGTTGGCCATGTCTGCAAATTACGGAGCAACTAACAGTGTGAGCACCCAAAGCAAGACGGGCAGTTTCTCTCGCCCTCTGAGGTTGGAACCTAACGGACCCCTGCTGGACCACAGAGAGGGGTCTCCAGTGCCCACCACTGCAGGCCCCCAGTCCCCCACTCACAGCACATAGTCCCGGAAGCTGCGCTCCCACTCAGCCTGGTTGAAGAAGTCGTAGAAGTGGCAGCTGAAGGTGATGAGCACAAAGCCAAAGGCCAGGAAGCCAAAAATGCCTGTGGAGGGTCAGGGGTGGGGCAGGGTGTCACCCATCCCAGGTGTGGGAGTGGCGGTAGGGAGGAGGTGTTCGCCCCACATGGGCCTGAAAGACTCTGGGGTGACTTTGTGCTGGGCTCAGTTTAAAAACTGTTTTCTCTACAAACTTATGGTTACCAAGGTGGGGGAAGTGGGGCACGGATAAATCAGGAGTTTGGGATTAGCACAGAGAAACTACTCTATATGAAATAGATACACAAGGTCCTATTGTATAGCATAGGGAACTATATTCAATATCCTGTCATAAACCATAATGAAAAGAATATGAAAAAGTATCTGTAGATATATATATCTGAGTCACTGTTCTATACACTAGAAATTAACATTGTGATTCAAGTACACGTCAATAAAACATACAAAAGAATTGTTTTCTCCAAAATAAGATAAGAAATTAGAGGCACTTGAGGGCTCTAAATAGGCCTCAAGTGTTGACATGAACTTGAATTCTTCCAACTGAGAAGGAAGGTACCTTCCCTTTTGAGCTGCTACCACCAGCATCACCGCCAACACACACACACACACGCACACACACACACGCACAGAGCCTAGTCTTGCCCCCTGGCTGCTAACTTCAGCCTCCAATACCCTTCCCCAGTGGGCGTGGTGATGGACGGACCCACTCACCCAGTCGCAGCATGGTCTCGTTGATCTTGCTGGCTGCCTTTTCGCTCAGCAGCCCAGGGTGGTTGCTCTTGATGGAGAACAGGGTCATGACTCCTGAACATAAGGGAAATGGCAGACATTAGTGGGGGCCAGACCACTCTTCTGGGAGGGATGGGTGTGTGGCATCCCAGGAGGGTCCTATGGTCCTGGAATCCCAGGTCTGATGACTTTTGTGCTGATTTAAAGCTGGAGGAACTGGAGACACTGGAGTGCAGCTGGTGGCAGACATGCTACGGACAGGAAAGACTGGAGCAGGGCAGGGAGACAGTGGAGACCAAAGACGCCTCACTCCTGGTCCAGCCTCCCCAAGAAAGGCAGTGGGTCAAAGTTATTCTGATGAAAAAGGCCAAAGAAGAGACCCCAGGATAGTGCTCTCCAAGAGAAATATAATGTGAGCCACACTCATAATGTCAAATTTTCCAGAGATGGCTGAATGGCATCATCAATTCAATGGACACGAGTCTGGGCAAACTCTGGGAGACAGTGAAAGACAAGGAAGCCTGGCATGCTGCAGTCCATGGGGCCACAAAGAGTCAGACATGACTGCGCAACTGAATAACAACTCATAATCTCAAATTTTTTAGAAGCCACCTTCAAAAAGTAAAGGGACACAAATGAAATTAACTTCAATGCACCTTAAAAACAATAAATCATTGTCTACATTATCATTTCAACGTGTAATCCGTATAACAAGCTGTTAATGAGACTGTTTACTTCTGTGTGTGCTTGAGTCTTTGAAGTGCAGTTTGTATTTTATGCTATGACACGTCTCAACCTGGACTAGTTTCAACACACGTGGCTGGTGGCTACCGCACAGGAACACACAGATACAAAACACATCAGAGGCCCAGCCACTGCCAAGGAGACGGAAACAAGGTGGGCTGAACAGGAGCTGGGGGAGGAAACTGAAGTTTACAGAGAACGCTCAACAAAAATGAGCTCAGACACGGAGGCTCATTGTGGAGGCGGCAGATTGAAACAGGGAAATAGAGAATCTGTGTGTGTTGTGAAAACTCTGCGTGTGTGTGCACCGTGGGCAGAAAGGAGCTGAGAAACCAAGCTCCAGAGACTGAGCGTGTATATAAATTCAGGGCACACACACGATGGAAGGCCCCCAGCTGGCCCACGTGGACGAGGTAGGTCACTCAAGGTGTTTATTACACAAGGGCATCTGGTCAGAGCTGAGCAGGGGTAGCGACCCAGCCCAAGCTCCACTCAGCAAGCCGTTAGCCTTCACATAAGGCTGGATTGAGGGCAGCATTTTTCTGGCCAAACAAAGGTGCTGCCCCACACCAAGTGACGTGGTGCTGTGTCTGTCTGTGGTGCTATGTCTGTCCTTCCCCTTTGCCCCAAGGCCCCAGTGAGCCAGCTGAGGTCCTGCCTCAAAGGCAGCAGAGCTGGCAGCTCCTGACTCCTGCTTACACAGAGCAGGTGCTCAGCCCAGTCCTCACTCACCTCGGATGAGGAAGTAACCTCCCACAATGAGCACCAGGCCAATGGGGGCCAGCACGAAGCCAGCGCGGTATCGGTAGTTCTTATAGCCCACAAAACAGATGCCGCTTACAGAGTCCCCGTCCACCTGCAGGAGGAAGGGGTAGGGGGACAGAGTGGGTCACTTTCTCCCGCACCCACGTCCGCCCCACACGCGTCCCCACCCCGTACCAGTCACTAGACCTGGGCCACGGCGAGGATTGCCACAGTGAGGACAAAGGGGAGTGACCACGTGAGCAGGTGGAAGTAAGAAGTCTTGCCCGAGAGAGGCTGGTAGGTGGTCCCCAGGGCTTTGAAGGAGGTGTGCCAGGCGTAGGTGAGGACCACAAACCAGACGACGCCGGCCATCAGGGCATAGTACACGATGACAAAGATGATGACGCAGGACAGGGTCTCATTGGAGCTGCGCAGACAAGTGGGGTGTCACTTGGGGTGCTCATTCTGTATTCTATCTACTAAGTCTCCCCCCCTCTGGCCCTGTGGTCCCCAGACTCCTGGCTTCTAAGGTCTGAAGTTTCTTCTAGGAGTCAGGGCTTGGAGACCAGGCTTGGGTCAGAAGTGAAGAGGATACAGAAGATGTGAAGAGTCCAGGCTCTAGTGCTGAAGACCCTGGGTGCAACAAGGCAGAGCTGAATCCCATGCTGAAGTCTCCATTTCCAGTCCAACCTGCCCCTTTTGTGGAAAATGGGCATCAGCCTCTTCCCCTCGCCCTCGCCTCTGGGAACCCAGGACACCTACGTGGGCTCCCCAAGCCTCATGGTGCCATCAGCACGGCAGACGATCTCCCGGCGGGCCCCATCCATGAACTGGGCCAGCCAGCCAATGCTGCCCACGAAGAAACATGCATTGACATAGAAGAGGATGACGGCGGGGTAGCGGTTGGAGTTCCGCCAGTCAGCCACAAATGTGGCCTAGAAGAGAGAAGAGGGGCCCATTCCACGGGGTTAGGGCTGTTCTGCCACTCTTATTGGAACTCCCCACCCCTCTAATCACCACCCTTCCCTGAAGACCCCTGTCAAGTTCTCCTCCCCCCGATTCCCAGAGCCCAGCCTCCCACGGACAACTGGCTCCCTCCCTACTTTACAGGCAGCCTGAGGGTCCCGGGCCCCCACCTCTCCCTCTGCCCTCCACCCGGGGCCTGCCCTCTGCTGACCAGGGTGAAGAGTGTGCAGAGGCCCGTGACAGCCCCGAAGGCCGCGATGTAGGTGTGCATGTCCTGGTGCTCGGCCTCGGTGAACAGCGGGTTCTGACACTGGATCCCACAGCCCTCCACATCCTCATACCAGCTCTTGGGGTTGTCAGTCCGAACCAAGGGAGCCTCGCATTGGCCGGAACTGTTGAACTTGATGTTCTGCACCTCATTCTGGCAAGGAGAGAAGGGGAGAAGACAATACAGTGGAAAGCAGTAGGCTCGAGGTGACCTTTGGTTTAATAAGAGGTGCAGGGTTAGCACGGCAGAGAGGCTGAAAGCGCAGGTGCTGTAGACAACCTTCCAGCATCTGAATCCCAGCCTTGCCGCTCAGGGACCACATAGCCTAGGGCAAGTTATGTGACCTCCCTGTTAGCTCCGTTTCCTGATCTATAGGACAGCAGTACTTACTTCATGGTGTGATCTAAGGGTTAAATGAATAAATAAATGTAAGATGTTTAAAATGTATTTGGACAGTAATAAATAATGATTACTATTATTATTAATGTGCTCTCCTTCACTCTAGAACTAGATCCCATCCCTGTCTTGGTGTCGCTTGCGTTTTACATGTGCAAGCCCAAGCCCTGACTCCCTAAACAGACGATAAACTTTCTGAGAATAGGTTTGTCACTCATGACTCCTGTAACTCCCCAGTGAGTAACAGAGTGGGTGCTCAAAAATGTTTTATAGCTAGATAAGATAACCCCTGATGGACTGGCCCAGTTTTGGTTTGGGTCTGTGGCTCGCTGAGCCCATGACTTGGGATCTTTCAGCACAGTAGGCTCTGAGCTTCCCTGCCCCTGCTGGGCCCTGTCCCCATGCCCAGCTCAGCCCCGGCCCTGCAGAGCACTCACCGGGCAGCCCTCGGGGAAGTGGTCAGGGGTGCAGCGCAGGAAGTCGGGCCAGCCCCGCTCCCTCTCCACGATGGCACAGGGGCCGCGGGTGGCCTGGCAGAGGGTGCGGCTGGGCAGCTCCACCCGGTCGTTCTCACACTTAGGCATGTACACAGCACATAGTAGGGGCTGGATCACTGCCCAGCAGCGGGGGGCATTCCGGAGGCCTGCGGGTGTAGCCACAGTGTGGATACATTGCAGTGAAGACCCCTCCTCACTCTGACCCACAGACCCAGCTGCATCCCCGTTCCCTGGGCCTAAGGCATCTCTCTTGGCCATGCTGCAGGCCATGACTGCTCAGGACCCTCAGGCACAGCATTTCTCAGCCGGGCATTTGGGCGGGACCATTCTTTGTACAGAACTGTCCCATGTACTGCAGGACATTTGGCATCCCTAGACCCTGCCCACTAAATGCCAACAGAAACCCTAAGTCCTAGTGACAACCAAAAATATGCTCCCTACCCCTCCCACTCCAGGGTTGGGACTGGAAGAGGCTTGAAGAGGACTTCTGGGACATTGGTAGTATTCTATTTCTTGATCTGGTACCAGTTACATAGGTATATTTACCTTGTGAAAATCAATCTGTGCCCTTTTCTCCATGTATTAATATATTGCAGTTCAATTAAAGTTTTTAAAAAGCCCCCATTTCAAAATGACCCACTAAAGGACTGTTGGCACCTCTGGCTGAGAACCCAAAATCAATTTACCTTTGACTTTTTTAGGGGCATTCTTAAACCTTCTACAGTCCATGCGGAAGGAGGGCTGTGGGACCCACCCCCACAGGGCCCGTGCACCAGATCCAGGAGGTGTTTTCCCTTGCCCAGACCCCCGGACCCTTGTTCCTCTTACCAAGCTGAGGTGGGACAGAGAACAGGTAGGAGTTTAGGAAGAGGTAGTCAGGGGAGCCAGGTACTCCAAAGCCAGAAGAGGAAACAGGAAATCAGATGGAGAGAAACAGAGGAGGCTGTATCCAGTGCAGGGGGAGGAAAGGTCTTGTCAGCAAGACGCACGCAGGTGGAGGTCTCCCAGCAACCCCGCCCCAGCCCAGGCCTCTACCCTGCTCCCCCGTGGCTAAGCTCACTTCAGCATTCCATCCCTCTGCTCCTCCTGAATCATCCCTCCTGCAGGAACACCAATTTCCCAAACAAGATGTTGTATTAGGAGAAGCTTCTGAGGAAGTGAGAGCCAACATGGGGAACTGCCCAGGCTGGAGCTGGTGGGGGCAGGTAACTTCTCTTTTGGGGAGGGAGGGATAAGGAGCATGGACCTCAAAATTTGGCCTGCCTTAGTCCAAATTGTGGCTTTACCATTTCCTGGCTGTGTGATCTTGGACAAATTACTTAATCTTGAGCCTTAATTTCCTCATCTGTGAAATGGGGATAAAAGATTTAGTGGAACTGTGGTGCAGAGTGAGATAATGTGCCAAATGTACATAGCCCAGTACCTGTCATATACTAAGCACTCAAGAGATATTAGCTGTTACTGTTACTTATCTGAGGCCTCTGACCACTCATAGCTCTCACTAGCAAAGCCTATTCTAAGGGTGCAAAGCAAATTCCTATTGCTTAATAGGCAGTGTTCTTGGGGGACTTCCCTGGTGGTTCAGCGGCTAAGACTCTGCCCAGGTTTGATCCCTGATCAGGGGACTAGATCCCACATGCTGCAACTAAAGATCCACATGCAGCAATTAAGACCCAATGCAGCAAAATTATATATATATATAAATTTTTTTTAAGTGACAGACTTTATTTTCTTGGGCTCCAAAATCACTGCAGATGACTGCAGTGATGAAAGTGACTGCAGCCATGAAATTAAGATGCTTGCTCCTTGGAAGCCTGGCGTGCTCCAATCCATGGGGCTATAGCTGCTGCTGCTGCTAAATCGCTTCAGTTGTGTCCGACTCTGTGTGACCCCATAAACGGCAGCCCACTAGGCTCCCCCGTCCCTGGGACTCTCCAGGCAAGAACACTGGAGTGGGGTGCCATAGAGTCAGATACAATTGAGCAACTGAACTGAACTGATATTTTAAAAGAAGACATGTCCCCAACAACAGTTCTCAGACCTGACTCAAATCAAAATCACCTGGGGGACCTTTATCCCTCTAGATGGAGAACCCAGTCTCCAAAATTCTGACTGCCTGGGTATGGGTGGAGGACACAGCAGTGGTTGCTAGGGGATAGAGTAGGAGAGGACTTTGCCTACCAAGGGACAGCACGAGGGAACATTTGGGGGTGATGGGGCTGTTCTCCATCTCGAATGCAGTGGCTGCATCCAGGCTATGCCTTTGTCTAAACTCATAGAACTGTGACAACAAAGAAAGTGAATTTTACTGGATGTTTATTAAACAATACATTTTAAATAGGGAGGAGCTCCCTAGAATAAAATGTATTTTAGAGGAGAAACAGATAGACGTTGAATAAAGATACTGTGGAATATGGGCTGGTCTTAGTGACTTGCTCCACCAATAAAATGTGGTGGCAGTGATGTTCTCAGACTCTCAAGCCTTGATCATAATAAGAAGCCATTCGGTTTTTGCCTGGGTCTCTTGGAACCCTTGTTCTTGGAGCCCAGTTGCCATGTAATCAGATTAACTATCCCAAGGCTGTCCTGCTGAAGAGGCCTGGTGGAGAGACTGTATAGACAGACCCTGGGGCCAAAAGAAGAAAGGGAAAGTTCAGTTCAGTTCAGTTCAGTGGCTCAGCCGTGTCTGACTCTTTGTGACCCCACGGACTGCAGCACACCAGGCTTCCCTGTCCATCACCAACTCCTGGAGCCTACTCAAACTCATGTCTATCACGTCAGTGATGCCATCCAACCACCTCATCCTCTGTTGTCCCCTTCTCCTTGAAAGAGAAAGAGATGCTGCATTTTTTCAAGTTCCTAACTTTTCCAGATATCCCAGTGAAGGCCACAGACATCTGGGAACAGAAGCAACCCATCCCTGCTGAGTGCTGCCCAGATTGTAGACTCATGAGCAAAAGGAATGGTTCTTGTTTTAAGCCATCAGGTTTTGGAATGCTTTGTAATATAACAATGAATAACTATTAATAGAACACATGCACACACACATACATACTATATCCTTTATTTTTCTGGATTTTGTGATATTTGTGGTAATTATCAGCTTTGAATATATGTATGTGTGTATGTGTGTATATATGTATATATATATATATATATATATATATATATATATAATTTGTTTACATATTTGGCTGCACTGGGATCTTAGTTGCAGCATGTGGGATCTAGTTTCCTGACCAGGGGTTGGACTGAGGCCCCCTGCATTGGGAGCTCAAAGTCTTAGCCACTGGATCACCAGGGAGGTCCCAATTATCAGCTTTTTAAAGTGTGCAACTTTTCTTTTTTTTTTCATTTTAAATATTGTTTTGTACTTTAAAAATAAAATCCTCAAGGAAAAGATAGATTATTAAATAAATCTTGAAAGACAATTGAGGGAACTTCCCTGGCAGTCCACTGGTTAAGACCCCAAACTTCAATGCAGCGGACTCGTGTTTGATCCCCTGGTCAGGGAACTAAGATCCCCCATGCAGTGCAGTGCAGCCAGAAAAAAGAGAAAAAGAAAAAACAAACCTACTGCATAGCACAGGGCACTCTATTCAATACACTGTAATGATCTACAGGGAATAGAATCTGAAAAAGAGTGGATATATGTATATGTATAATGATTCACCTTGCTATACAGCAGAAACTAACACAGCATTGTAAATTAATTTGAAATAATAAAATGTAATAAAACTAATTTTAAATATAAAATAAAAATTAATTTTAAAAGTAAAAACTCACTGAAGAAAAGCTAAAAAATCAAATTGCTTAAAAAAAAAGAAAGACAACTGATGAGGCAGCTTGGGGAAAAAATAAGTTGGATCCTTACCCCATTTCTTACATAAAAAATAAATTCCAGATGAATCAAAATAACTACATTATTTTTTAAAAAATTAGACTACTAGAAGAAAAAGTGGAAAATGTTTTTTGAAAATCCTAGAGTGGAAAAAGCCTTTTGAAGTATGATGCAAAACTAGAAATTTTGAAATAAAAGATTTGAAGAAAAGACTTCAGAAAAATAGATAGTGGCTTCCCAGGTGGTGCTGGTGGTAAAGAATGAACCTGCCTGCCATGCAGAAAAACAGATAAATTCAGTAGGGTAAAAAACAAGATCATAAGAAAAGCAACACACTGAGAAAATATATTTCCAATAAACATCACAGGTAAAGAAAGAATTACTTTCCTTATGTGCATAAAGCTCTTCTAAATCAATAAGAAATTCATAATCCTATAGAAAAACGGGCAAAAGATAAACAAGAGATCACACACAGAAAATACAAATGGCCTTTAAAAACATAAAGAGATGTTCAGTCTCACTCAATAAGTGTGGAATAGAACTATAATGACATATTTTTTTAATCTTTAGAAGGATAAAGGTCAAAACATTTGAAAATGCTACATTGGCAACAGCGTAGGGGAAACTGGCAGTTTTGTACATTTTTAGTAGGAATAAAAATTATTAAACACTTATGGAGACTGTCTGATACCAGCTATCAAATATACTCACAATTCCACTTTATATGTTCACAAAAATCATATATAAGATTATTTATTGTAATATTGTTTGTAATAGCAAAAGAGTAGAAACATCCTTAATATATATCCATCAATAGGAGACCTACTAAATAAAATGTCACACATCAATATAATAGAACACTATCGAGGCTTGAACCATTTGTGATGAACTGAAACAACCTTCACTATATCCTGTTAAACGGGTGCAGTTGAGTAGAGGACACTCAACTGAGCCTGCAGAACCACTACTGGTTATGGGAGGGAAAATAAGAACGCACATACATTTGTACACGTTAGATTCTACAAAAAGACACAAAACTAGTGTTGGCAGTTGCCTGTGGGAGGAGAAATGGGGAGCAGGAAGCAGAAATGGAAGGGTTTAACTTTGGTTACTTTTCAATTTTGTACTACCTATTTTATTAAAGTAATTTAGCTTAAAAAATAAAGATGCAAATTACTGGGATGGGGGAAGCTTCCCAGAGAAGAGAAGGAAATGCAACTGGAAACAAGAAGAAAGGGGACATCGATTTTATCTATTTTTTTTCTTTTTTTCTGGCTGTGAGACTTAACCACTGGACTGCCAGGGAATTCCCTTGTTTTATTTCCTTAATAAAATACGAAATAAAAAGAAAAAATATGAACATAGGTGTTATAATAGTTTCTTCACTTTTTCTATATTTATGTACTTTAAAAATAATATTTGATACAATTTTACCTCAGATATGCAGATGACACCACCCTTATGGCAGAAAGTGAAGAGGAACTAAAAAGCCTCTTGATGAAAGTGAAAAGAGGAGAGGGAAAAAGTTGGCTTAAAGCTCAAAATTCAGAAAACTAAGATCATGCCATCCGGTCCCATCACTTCATGGGAAATAGATGGGGAAACAGTGGAAACAGTGTCAGACTTTATTTTTTGGGGCTCCAAAATCACTGCAGATGGTGACTGCAGCCATGAAAGTAAAAGACGCTTACTCCTTGGAAGGAAAGTTATGACCAACCTAGATAGCATATTGAAAAGCAGAGATATTACTTTGCCAACAAAGGTCCATCTAGTCAAGGCTATGGTTTTTCCAGTGGTCATGTACGGATGTGAGAGTTGGACTGTGAAGAAAGCTGAGCACCAAAGAATTGATGCTTTTGAACTGTGGTGGAGAAGACTCGAGAGTCCCTTGGACTACAAGGAGATCCAACCAGTCCATTCTGAAGGAGATCAGCCCTGGGATTTCTTTGGAAGGAATGATGCTCAAGCTGAAACTCCAGTACTTTGGCCACCTCATGCGAAGAGTTGACTCATTGGAAAAGACTCTGATGCTGGGAGGGATTGGGGGCAGGAGAAGGGGATGACAGAGGATGAGATGGCTGGATGGCATCACTGACTCGATGGACATGAGTCTGAGTGAACTCCGGGAGTTGGTGATGGACAGGGAGGCCTGGCGTGCTGCAATTCATGGGGTCACAAAGAGTCAGACACAACTGAGCGCCTGAACTGAACTGAACCAAACTGAAACTTTAAAAAAGAATTTGGGTGATTCTGATGATCAATCGAGTTGAAAACCATTGTGCTAAGGATGGTTCAGCATTAGAAAATTTCATCAATGCAATTTACCATGTTGACAGAAAAAAATCATATGATCATCTCAACAGAGGAAGTGGTTGATAAAGTTCAACATCCATCCATGATAAAAATAATAATTGGCAAATTAGGAATAGAAGAAAATTTCCTTAATCTGATTAAATATAACTACAAGATTCCTATACCAAATATCACATTTAATGGTGAAAGGTATAAAAGCTTTCTCTTTAGAATGAAGAAAAAGTCAAGAATGAAGACTGCTGCTGCTATTATCACTTCTATTTAACCATGTACTGGAGGTCTTAAGTAGTGCAGTAAGGCAATAAAGAATATAGGACATATAGCTTGAAAAAGGAGAAACAAAACTTATTATTCACAAATGAGATAACTTTGTATGTATATAAATTTAGTTAGTTTACTGGATTTAAAATCAATTGTATCTCTATGCAACAAACAAAATGAAATGTAAAAGCACAATTTATAACAGCATTAAAATGTCAAGTACCTAGGAATAAATCTAACAAATGGTATTTAGAACTTTTTGCAGAAAACTGCAAAAAATACTGAGAAAATTAAAGATCTACATAGAATACTTAATGAAATGATTAGAAGACACAATATTGTAAAGATGTCATCAAATTAATCTATATACTCAATGTAATTCCAATCAAAACCACCAACAAATACTTTTACATGAAATACAAAGGGTTAAGAATAGACCACACTGTCTATTAAATAGTGCCATCCTCTAAAGCAGAGGTTCTTAGCCTGGAGGTCACAAAGAGAATTTAGGGGTCCATGAACCTAGATGGGAAAAAATTATATCTAACTGAAATTTAGTCTTTCCCAATTATGAATATGAGCAACAAACCACAGAAATGATAGCAGTACCTGTGGCTCTGTCACAAATAGAAATTAGATACTTTTGTTGGAAACACCTCAAAATATTTTTACTGCTCATCACTACCTTGACATTACAGTGCTTATTAAACCCACACTAAATCTTATCTAGTGTACTAATAAAGAAGCACACATACATTAGATTGTAAACTTGTTTTTTAACACTTGATAACTATATTTCAATATAATTCATTTCTTTTGTAATCCTATATGCTTTTCAATCCTACATGTTCTACTTTATGAATTAAAAATATTATACTGAGAAGGGGCCCATAGGTTTTACCAGACTGCCAAAAAGGTTTATAGCTCAAAGAAGGTAAAGAACCCTGCTATACTGAAACATATACATTACCATATGTAAAACAGATAGCTAGTGGGCAGTTGCTATACAACACAGGGAGCTCAGCACGGTGCTCTGTGACAACGTACAGGGGTGGGATGGGGGCTGGGGTGGAAGGGAGGTTCAAGAAGGAAGGAATATATATATACTTAGGGCTGATTCATGTTGTTGTATAGCAGAAACCAACACAACATTGTAAAGCAATTAACATCCAATTAAAAATAAAATTTTATAAAATGACCATGCTATAAAGATATGATAATTAAAGGGATTTCCTTGGTTGTCCAGTGGTTAAGACTCCAAGTTCCCAAATCAGGGGACACGAGTTTGATCTCTGGTTGGGGAACCGAGATCCTGCATGCCCAAAGGCATGGTTAAAAAAAAAAGATATTATAATTAAGATGGTATGATAAGAGATAGACAAATAGACGTATGGAATGGAATAAAGATCCCAGAAACAAAAATATATTTGAACACTTGATTTATGGCAGACCAGTACAGAAAAGAATTTTTTTTAAATAGATGATGTTGAGACAATATATATGAAACTGGAGTTCTAAAATAATCAATTCCAGGTGAATTATGTACCTAAAATGAAAGGAAAGAAGGTAACAGAATGAATTCTTGACTTTGTGGTATGAAAGGACTTAAAAGTAAGACACAATAAGCACTAATCATAAAAGGTTGATAAATGACTACCTTAAAGTTCAGAACTTCTGTCCAACAGAAGACACTGAGAGAATGAAAAGGCAAGCTGCAGAATAGAAAGTATTTTCAATACTTATAACCAATAAAGGACTTATATATAGAGTATATAAATAACTACAAATCTTACAAATGTGACAGATAGTCTGACAGAAGAATGGGCCGAAGATCTGAACAGAGGTTTCACAAAAGAAGAAATCTAAATGGCCGGTGAAGGAACATCTGAAATGGTGCTTAACCTCACTAGCAATCAGGGAAATACAAATTAAAAGCACAAATACATACAACCACGCAGCCACTAGACTAGACTGGCAAAAAAAAATTTTCTTTCAAACTTTAAATTTTTTATTTTGTCCTGGGGTGTAGCCAATTAACAATGTAGTAGTTTCAGGTGAGCCGAAAGGGACTCAGCCACACATACATATATATCCATTCTCCTCCAAACCTCCCTCCCAGCCAGCTTGGCACATAACACTGAGCAGAGTTCCATGTGCTATACAGTAGGTCCTGGTGGGTCATCCACTTTGAAAACAGCAGTGTGTACATGACCTTCCCAAACTCCCTAACTATCCCTTCTCCTTGGCAACCATAAGTTTGTTTTCTAAATCTGTGTCTCTTTCTGTTTTGTAAGTTCATTTGTAAAATTTCTTTTTAGATTCCACGTATAAGGGATGCCATACGATGTTTCTCCTCTGACTTACTTCACTCAGTGTGACACTCTCTAGGTCCATCCATGTTACTGAAAATGACATTATTTCATTCTTTTTTGTGTGTAATAATTGTTCATTTAAATTAAAAAAAATTTTGCAGCGTTGTGTTGGTTTCTGCCATACAACAATGCAAATCAGCCATAATTATACTACATCCCCTTCCTCTCGAGCCTCCATCTCCTCCCTGATCCCAACCCTCCAGGCCATCACAGAGCGCCAGACTGGGCTCCCTATGCTCCACAGCAGTTTACCACCAGCTTACAGCTGATAGGGTATATATGGTGATGCTATTTCTCCATTCATCCCGCTCTCTCCCTCCCCCATTGTGTCCACAAGTCCATTCTTTACACCTGCATCTCCCTTCCTTCCCTGAAAATAGGTTCCTCAACATCAATTTTCTTTTAATGGCTAAATAATATTTCATTGTATATAAGTACCATATCTTCTTCATCCATTCCTCTGTTGATCAACATTTAGGTTGCTTCCACATCTTGGCAGTAAACAGTGCAGCAATGAACACTGGAGTGCATGTATCCTTTCGGATCATGTTTTTCTCCAGATATATGCCCAGGAGTGGGATTGCAGGGTCACATGGTAGCTCTATTTTTAGTTTTTTAAGGGACTACCATACTGTTCTCCATAGTGGCTATACCAATTTACATTTACACCAACAGTGTAGAAGGGTTCCCTTCTCCTCATCCAGCATTTGTTTGTGGATTTTTTGATGATAGCCATTCAGACCAGTATGAAGTAATATCTCATTGTAGTTTTGATTTGCATTTCTCTAATAACTAACAATGTTGAACATCTTTTCATGAGACATCTATATGCCCTCTTCAGAGAAAGGTCTACTCAGACCTTCTAGATTGGCAAAAATTTAAAACACTGACAGTACCAAGTGTCAGAAATAACATGGAGCCACAGTGACTCTTCTACAGGAATAGTGAGTGTAGAAGTTGGTACAATGATTTTGAAAAACTGACGTTATCTAGCAAAGCTGATATGCGTGCCCTCTTACCTAGCGATTCCATTTCTCTCAGTATGTACCTAGAGAAATTTGACCTAGGGGCACCAGGATATACAGAAAAGAATATTCACAGCAATGTTATTCATAGTAGCCAAAAACAGAGATAACTTAAATGTTAAAGAACAACCAAAAGGGGACTTTCCTGGTGATCCAGTGGTTAAGAATCTACCTGCCAATGAGGGGACATGGACTTGATCCCTGGTCTGAGAGGACCCCACATGGCCAAGGAGCAACTAAGCCTGTGTACCACAACTACTGAGCCCACATGATACAAGTACTGAAGCTCGCACGCCCTAGAGCGCATGTAATGCAACAAGAGAAGCCTGTGCATCGCAATGAAGAGTAGTTCCTGCTCACTGCAACTAGAGAAAGCCCTCGAGCAGTAACAAAGACCCAGCACAGCCAAAAACAAAAACAAACAAAAAAGAACAATAAAATAGATAAATTGTGGTATATTCTACAATGGAGTACTATTCAGCAATGAAAAATAAGCTGCAACAACATGGTTGAATTTTACAAAATAACATAGAGCAAAAGAAGTAAGACAAAAAAGAATACACACAGCTCAGTTCCATCTGTTTAGAGGTAAAAAACATGCAAAACTGAAATACACTGTTCAGGGATTCCAAAACTAGATGGTAAAACTATGGAGGAAAGAGGGAATGATCAAAAACATCCGGGTAGTGGTTACTTCTAGAAGAGGAGGGAAGGAGATGTAATTGGAAAAGACAGAGGGAGCTCCCAGGTGGCCCACCATCACTTGACTCAGGTGTCATTTTATATTTATTTATTATTTAGTACCTCTGTGTCATATGCACCTTCTGTATACAGGCTACATTTCACAACTCAAAAGGTAAAAATCTGAAGCAAAAATGAAAACTTGAGCCCATGGGTGTTTCTCTGTATTTTTATACTTTCCAAAAATATATATTTTAAAAATGATTCTGATCATCAGCCAGGTTTGGGAACAGCTCTAAGGAAATTCTTTCTGGTCTGCCTTTGCAAATAACAGACCTCCTCTCAATCTCTCAGCTAGATGTCTGAGTAGCAAATGAGAAATTCCTCCCAGCTTCTCCAGCTCTTCCCTACCAGCTGCCCCCAGCTGGGGGACAGGGCTGCACACCCCTGTGCACACACAGAGCACAGCAGTGGTCAAAGAGGCTACGTGCTGGTGCTCAGAGACATATTTCCCCTGCCAGCCACAGGTCTCTTTGCTTTCTTACCCCACTTACCAAACCAGCCAGGTCTGGCCAAATGTGGGCCATAGCCTGGATAAGTATGTTTGTCTGGTCAGCTTGGAAAGCCTGCGAGGAGACATTTCATACTATCCTGGGGTAAGATGCTGATTGCCTGAAGAAGCCCAAGTCTAGAGAGTTGAAAGATATAGGCGAGACAGACCTGAGTTCTATATAAACTTACAAATTGGCCCAACCTGAGATATTCCTCACTTCCAAAGGCTCAGCAGTCTAGGCTGAGGAAGCTCATAGTGGCTACCTCTCTTCAACAACTCCTATTCTAGGTTTGGTTGAGCATCAAAGAATTGATGCTTTTGAACTGTGGTGTTGGAGAAGACTCTTCAGAGTCCCTTGGACTTCAAGGAGCTCAAACCAGTCAATCCTAAAGGAAATCAGTCCAGAATATTCATTGGAAGGACTGATGCTGAAGCTGAAGCTCCAATACTTTGGCCACCTGATGCGAAGAGCCGACACATTTGAAAAGATCCTGATGGTGGGAAAGATTGAGGGCAGGAGGAGAAGCGGGTGACAGAGGATGAGATGATTGGATAGCATCACCAACTCAATGGACATGATTCTGAACAAACTCCGGGAGATGGTGAAGGACAGGGAAGCCTGGCATGCTGCAATTCATGGGGTCGCAAGGAGTCAGACACAACTGAGCAACAAAACAATTCTAGGTTTGCTGGGACTCTCCACACAGATGTCTTCCCTAGTGACTCAGCTGGTAAAGAAGCCGTGGCTACCCACTCCAGTATTCTGGCCTGGAGAATTCCATGGACTTTATAGTCCATGGGGTGGCAAAGAGTCAGACACGATTGAGCGACATTCACTTTCCACACAGATGTCCAATGAGCCCCTCTAATTCACATGACCAAAACGAACTCGTACTTTCTTCTTAAACCTCCTCCTCTTCTAGCATTCTCCAGCTTAGTGAGAGGGAATGATACCACCTTCCATCCAAGCCTGAAACCTGGGTCCTCCTGCTCACTCATCAGCAAGTCCCATTGGTTCTACTTGTGAAATCCCAGGATCTGTCCATTTCTTCCAGGCTGTCACTCCAGTACTGACCACCATCATCTCTACTTCAACCATCCCTTCAACAAGCAAACTGGCTTCAGGCTTCCCTTCCTCTCATGGCTTCTTCACACAGTACTCAAGGAGATCGGTCTGAAATGTAAATATGATTCCATCTCTCTTCATTAAAAGACTTCAGTGCCCCCTTCTTATTTTCCAGCAAACATCCAAACTTTCCAATATGGGATATGAATCCCTTTATTTTCTAATTCTCTAGGTCTTATCTCTCAGAATCCTATCCCTCACATGCTTTGATTCATTTCTACTGAAATTCTTATACTTCCTTAAAAGTATCAAGCCCTCTCGCCTCTACACCTTTGTACATCTATATCCTCTTCCTATCCCTTCCCACCCAAATCATCCTTGGCCCCAGAAACTCCTACTTATTTCTCAGGTTGTGGGTTAAATGTCAGTTCCTCCGGGGGTCTCTCACTGTTCCCCAAAGTCCTCTGTGTTCCTTCATCATCCTACCAGGTCACAATACCTTGTAGAGGTATTGCTAAAGCCTGGTTTAATTGTCTGTCTTCCCTTGACGGCAGGGATCCTGTCTGTATTCTCCATCTTTATCTGCCCCAGAAACTGATCCAGGATGACTTGTAGCCAGCATCCAAACACCTAACTGAATGAATGAGTGGAAAGCTATGTACTCAGAACTCTGAGATTAAAAAAAAAAAAAAAAGAAAAGAACAAGTCTCTACTTTCAAGTTTACAGACACCCTAAATCATTTCCACCTACAAAAACACCTCCAAGAGCCAGATGACACTGACTACGTCTTAAGCCAAATCAAGTCTACTAGCTCAGGACAGGACAAATCACTAGCCAGAACTCTTAGCTGAAGGGTTCTCTGTGATTCTCACTTTTGGCTCTGGTTCACTCTACCCACTTACTGATCCAGCCCATACCTATACCTACTTCTGGCTCTACTTCACATGAAACATCTAGCAGAAAGACTAGACATAGAAAAGGAACATCCAGAAAGCATATGGGAACGGGACTGAGCTGAGGGATGAAGGATGAGGGCAGAGAAGAACTCAGAGTTAACTAAGGACCAGGGCTCAGTGCCGGAACCCCTGCAGGACTGTGTCCCACCAGAGTCACAGCTAGTGAGGTTCAAACCTATGCAGCCAGCAGATGGTTCTAACTCCTAAACTTTTCTGCCAAAACCACTTCTGCCCAGCAACTGCTTTCAGGAGCTTGGGCTGGAGAGAGGTTCATATCCTTCCACCTTGATTTGATGATAACTACAGAAGGGCAGCATCACACATGCATTTAAGTTGGGGGAATTCAACCATAAGCCCCTGTTAAATAAATAAGAAGAGAGAGATGGGAGGAACATATCCTTTCATAGTGTGAGCAGCTCAGAACTGGGTGAGATTCTAGTTTGGAGACATTTAGATTTTCCATACAATTGGCTCCTAAACTCAAAGGTGGAGAAGGAAATGGCAACCCACTCCAGTACTCTTGCCTGGAGAATCCCATGGACAGGAGACTGGCAGGCTATAGTCCATGGGGTTGCAAAGAGTCGGACATGACTGAAGCAACTTAGCAAACTCAAAGAAATCTTGTTGATACCTTTCTTTTGCGTGTGTGTTTTTTTAATTTTATCATTTCTGCATTTATGTAATTTTAAAAACTAAAATTATATTTTCTATGTATGCCCCTTCTTACATACTGTGCATTACTATATGTTGCACATGCATACAAACATACTACCATAAAAGAGGATATGAACACAAAGTCACAGAGACCTGACATTGTGGCCATTTGTGATTTTTTTCAAAGTTACTGTTGATTACACATGGTTTCTGCCTACATGTTGACTTTAGAATCCAATACCCACAAAGGATGTGGCTCCACTATGGGTACCATCCTCCAAGTTCTTCCTCTGACATCTGTACCAAGCGAGGAATGACATGGCTTTGTTCAACATCCGGCAAAGACTCAGAACTCCAGCGGTCAATGTGACAATGACAGGCAGCCTACAAACACTTCTCTATCAAGATGCTGGGGCAGAATGGACATGCGGGACATCCAAGACCTATCAAAAGAAGGAGGTTCCCATGTCTGCTCCTGGCTTTTGATTTTAGTTTCTGTTTCTTCAAGGACAATTTTGGAATCACACTAGCTACAAGCAAGGGGTGGTGAGGCAAGTTCCCTTCCCTTATCTTTAGGTCCCCAGCCCGGAAGAGTGACAAGCGGGGAGCTAATCCACTCCACACTGCTAAAGAAGGACCTGCTTGGGTTTAGTCTGCAGTTTTTCAGATCAGGTCATAATCCCAGCTTGAGGTGAGGCTTCTGGGACTTCAGGCCACCATGTAAGTATCCAAGGGCCTGGACACTCCAGACTTAAGTGTCCTTCCTCAACGCAGACCAGTCTGAGAACCCAAACTTCCCAAGAACACACAGATGATGGTTAGAAGAGTCTCATTCCTTCACAATTTCGGACAGGGAACAGAGTCCCCATTTTTCAGATGAGGAAACCGAAATCTCCTGTCAAAAGCAGGACAAGATCACAATCCTCTGGACTTCTGGCTCCCAAAACAAGATTTCTGGAGCTTTCTGATTACCTTTTAATTAGTCATTACCAGGGGTTTCTTACCTTTCACAAATTTCACTCAATTTTTTCTCCCCATCTTCCCTCAATGCCTAAATCTTCTACCCCCATCTTTCCCTCTCCAATTCGATTTCCTGGTCTCTGCTCCAAGGTCTAAACACCTTGCATTCCCGAGGACCCTGCTTCCAGAGTGGCACCTACGTGGAGCATCTCTTCTTAAATTAAAAAAAAAAAAAAAAAAGATGTCCTTTCTTGTGGCTCAGAGCCCCCACCCTCTCGCTCCGGGGGCCTTCATCCCCGCCCCCCCCCCCATCCTTTGCTTCCTACCCTGCTCAGGCCCTTTGTGACCCACTCCCTCAACTTCCTCGCCCTCCCTCTTCATCACCCCAGGGTCTCAAGCCTGCCTCCCAAGTTTCAGACTCTGTTCCTCCAACTGTCCCGGGTGCTGCTCCCACCTCTCACAAGCTCAGGCCCAAGCCTATTCTTTCGGAGAGTCCCCACAACCCACCGCCACGGCCCCCGACCCGGGCTCCGGCTCCCGCGCGCTTACCCGACCAGAGCACGAGCTTGCCGTGCGCCTCCTCCTGGGAGTCCGAATCCCCGGCCAGCAGCGTGGAGGTGGCCCCGTAGGGCAGCGCCGAGCCGAGGCACACGTTGTAGCGCAGCGGCTCGCAGGGGGCGGCCCGGCCGCAGTGGCTCAGCAGCGGCGGAGGGCCGGTCACGGCTGCACTCCTTCTCGCGCTCCCGCCCGCGCTCCAGGGCCCCGGCCGGGTCGCGTTCCCGCTCAAGGCCGCCCCCCGGCCCGGGCCCCCTAGCAGCAGCAGCAGCCCCAGGAGCACGAGCTCCGGCCCCCGTGCGAGGCGGGCAGCGGCCATGGCCAAACCCGCCAACTCAGCAGAAGCCCCGGCGCCCCCGCCCGCTCTCCGGAGCCCACCCCCCCGGCCACACGCGCCACCCTGGGGACCGCAGACGCAGCTCAGGCGTCCTGTGCGCCCCAAGAGTCCGGTGCCGGGTCCCCCCGGACGCCCCGCGCGCCTCGGGCCCTCGGCACCCAACTTCGCCAACTTTGGAACCCGGGGCCCATGTTGGGCGGCGGAGGCCCGGGCCGGGATGCACAACTCTCTACCCCTTCCTAGCAATCCAAGTTATCTTCACCCCCGGGAGCCCCCTGGGCCCCCAATCTCCAGCCCCATTCCTTCTCCCACCATTAAAACCACCTCCTGGCCCCGCGATGGAGGCCAGGCGCGGGCCGGGGGTGCGGGACTGGGTCCCCGACTCCGCCCCCGCGCCAGCCCGCCTCCCAGACGCCCCCTTCGCGTTACCGCGCCTCAGCCCCCCGACTTCTCCCCGCCAACTACCCGGCTCCTTTGTTGCTCTAGCTCGCTTGGCTCTCTGGAATGCACGGGCCTTGCCGAGCCAAGCCCGCCCGTCCCCCCACCACACGGCTGGGGGAGGGACTGGCCGAGGGAGGGAAGAGGAGGGGAGGGATGCGAGAAAGGAGGAGCTGGAGCTTCAATATCCCGGGAGCCTGGAGAGGCCCAGGCCAGGGGGCTCCGGTGACCTCGCCGCTGCCTCGGGGCACAAGTTGGGTGGAAATCGGAAATCGTGGCCAGTAATTGCCACAGACTCAGCGGGCATCTTGACTGGCCTGAGGATCGTTCAACTTGGCCGTCTGCAGAGAGTAGACTCTTCTGGTTTATGTGGGAGAGACAAGGGATGCCTGAAGTCAGCTGAACCTTCTACTGCATCTAGAAGATCCCGCCCTGCTCCCCAGTCTGCTAGTCTTTTCTGCTTTTGGTTAGATCTTTCAGCTTGTTCCAGAGCTCCATGGAGAAGACCACCATTTGTCCAAGTCCTTCCAGCTAGGGACCTGTGCGAGAGATGACCTCGGAGTCACTCCAGGCAGCCTCTGCTGCCTTCAGAGAGCATTCAGAGAGCATGTGTCTGGAAACCAAAAGTGTGGGCATCAAGCTTTTATTGCTACAAATGTGTGAAACTCTGAACTGTGGTTGCCAATGGCTGGCCCTGGTGTGTCTTTGGTTATGGCCGAAGGAGGCCAGTCCCTCTCTGATGGCCCTTTGCTGCTCATAGGCTACTCATAGGCTGGCCCAGGAAGTTTAAGCTGCTCTCCTTCCCTGCTCTGCCATTCTTTACATTTTCTCACTCTTTTTCTTGTCAGTCATGGAATTTGATTTCACCCTGTGGTGGTTTCCACCTCTAAATAACCAGTGGTCCAGCCAGGGGAGTGGACTTGCAGTGAGCAATTCTTCCTGTTGCTCATGGGGCAGCACACCAGGGTGGCTTTTCCTTTCTCACCAGGACCCCTACCCCTTCAGCCTAGCCCAGGTGGACTAGTCTTGTTAGGCTTGGCCATTTTAGAGCAGATTAGCTATTGCACTTCAGCTACCATCCTCAAGTAGTGCATAAGCCCGAGAGGATTTGATTCAATTTAACAAGTCTTTTTCTGAAATCCTAGGGTGTGTGTGGCACCATGATAGGCATGACATACTTGAAGAACTTGAGATCTTGGATTTTTACCATGGAGACAAGGCTTGCCCTCAAGAAACAGTAATATATTATGACAAAGCAGCAACGTCTCCTCCTCTAAGCCAAGGACCTTTCTCTGTACCCACAGAGTATCCAGTGCAGTTAGATATGCATGCTAATCACTGGATAAATAAGGTGCCAAAATGAAGGATACAGTAAATGCTCCATAAGAATTTATAGAGGGAAAGGTCAGCATGGGTAGAAGTGGAGAAGTGGGGATTTGAATTTAGCCCTAAAGTGTGAGTAGGAGGAGTTAGAGAAGTAGAGAGGAGCCCAGCTGGCATTACAAGGGGAGGAAACTATGACGATAACTCAGAGCATGACCAGCCTGGCCATCAGGACATAGTAGTGTGTAAGCAGGGAAGCTGATTGGTAAGAAACTACAAATGGCATACAGAGGAATTCAGGTTTCATTCTGTCTGTGATAGGAAGCAGTGGAAAATTTTGATCAGAGGAGTAATACATGTAAGAACATTAATCTGTCAATGTGAGGATGGTATGAAGGGTGAGAGTCCAGAGACAACGGACCATTTTGAGGGAAGTGCTGGTGATTTATGGAAGAAGTGGAAATAGTCTATGTCATCGGGGCGTAATATTCCTACTGGAAAAATAATTTAAAACCTTATGACCTACCGCAGTTATTTTTTTCTGTGATATAAATGAAGTGGCTGTTATGTCTGAAATTTGAGGCACAGAGCAGGTTGCATAACACCATACCGTTGCTCTGCTTTGGGAACTTTCTCCTCTTATTTTCTATCCTGTTGTTACTGTGACAGCGTTGAATCCCTGAGGGATTTCCTCGGTATTCCACCATTAGGGAGAAACCTGTGCAAGTGCTCACGCAGCCCCTGACCTCTCTGCCTAAAAATGTTAGCAGTTCTTCAAGAATGAAAGCTACACCGTCCCTAGTCTGGAATTTCTGGGAAGGAAGAAGAATCCCATCATCTTTTGAGGAAGAATCACATCAATGTAAGATAAAACCTTTATGCAAGAGATTGAAGAGGATGAATTGAGACAATTCTACAGTGTTGTTTTCCATCCTTTAGAAGGAGGGAGAGGATGTGCTCATTTCTCAACTCCTTGAGGCTCACACCCCAGGAAGTCAAAATTCTAGGTCCTGTCAGACAGCAGTTTCAGGACAGGATGGAGAATGTTCAGTGAGGACTGGGGAAGAGAAGATTTCCTGCTGGTTCTTTAAAAAAAAAAAAAAAATATATATATATATATATATATTTGTTTATTTGGCTATAGGTCTCAGTTGCATCGTGTTGGGGCTCCAGAGCAGGCTCCACAGCACATGGGCTCAGTAGTTATGGCCCACAGGCTTAACTGCACCATGGCATGTGGGATGTTAGTTCCCCAGTCCCTGCACTGCAAGGATTTTTAACCACTGGACCCACAGTAAAGTCCTGTTCCTGGTGGTTCTTGAATGGTATTCAAGGTCTTGGAGAAAGCTCATCCATCCCCCCCTTCAGGCAGGGCAGGATCAACAGTGTCTTCTAGAGACTTCTGAGTGATTTGACACACTCCTGGTAGAGTGAGAACTGCTCCTCCTCTCCTGAACCTGAGCCACCCTCCACCCAGTTGCTCCAGAGTCTTAACCCCGTTTACATGTCATAACACAGTCCTTCTATCAGGTCCAAGAGAAGCTCTCCTGTGTGACAGTGTATTACAGTACTCAATTTGCTACAAGTAGCTTCTTGATTTTTGAGTCATTCTCACCAAATATTTTGGCATTTTGAGGTCACGCATTCAATGTTGACTCTCTATTTGCCTCTGGGCCCTCCACTTGAACAGAATGAACATGAAAGTATGTATGGGCTATCCATGGGTATCCTTGAGGCTTTGGTTGCTTCCTTACAGTTCCGTTGTCACACTGGGTAGAATCTGAAGCATAATTGTTGCAGTGCTCCACTTCTTTCTTTATTCTGTGAAAGTGTTAGTCACTCAGTTGTGTCCAACTCTTTGTGAGTCCATGTGCTGTAGCCTACCAGGCTCCTCTGTCCATGGATTCTCCAGGCAAGAATACTGGAGTGAGTTTGCCATTCCCTTCTCCAGGGGATCTTCCTGACCCAGGAATTGAACCCGGGTCTCCTGCATTACAGGCAGACTCTTTACTGACTGAGCCACCAGGGAAGCCCTTTCTTTATTGTGTTTTTTATTTAACAAGTAAGAGCATCATTTTAGATGGAAAGGATAAAATGGGAAAGGGGCTAGATAAACTACCTTCTCAGAGAAGGAGCACAATCAATTTGGAGTTAAGAGACCTGATTAGCCAAGGACCTTTGAACAACTTAGTCTAAGTTCCATTTTCTTTTCTTATAAAGATGAGATATTATCAGTTGTGTTTCAGTACATCAGAAATGAATGTTCTGAAAAGGAAATTAAGATGGCAATTCCATTTACAAAGCAGCTGCTGCTGCTAAGTCGCCTCAGTTGTATCTGACTCTGTGCAACCCCATAGACAGCAGCCCACCAGGCTCCCCCATCCCTGGGATTCTCCAGGCAAGAACACTGGAGTGGGTTGCCATTTCCTTCTCCAATGCATGAAAGTGAAAAGTGAAAGTGAAGTCGCTCAGTCGTGTCCGATTCTTCACGACCCCATGGACTGCAGCCTACCAGGCTCCTCCGTCCATGGGGTTTTCCAGGCAAGGGTACTGGAGTGGGGTGTCATTGCCTTCTCCTACAAAGCATCTAAAAGAATTAAATACTTAGGAATAAATTTAACCTAGAAGGTGAAAAACTTGTACACTGAAAACTACAAAATGTTGCTGACAGAAATTAAAGAATATCTAAATAAATGGAAAGACATTCTGTGTTCATGGATAGGAAGACTTAACAATGTTAAGATGTTAATACTACGAAAGCAATCTGTAGATTTAACACAATCCCTATCAAAATTCCAACAGCCTTTTTCACAGAAATGGACAAGTAGTTTGATCCTCAAATACTTATAGAATTACAAGGGGCCCTGAATAGACAAAACAATCTTGAGAAAAGATTAATAAAATGAGAGGACATTTCCCAGTTTTAAAACTTACTACAAATCTCCAACAATTAAAACATGATGATACTGGCATGTGCTTTGCTAAGTCGCTTTAGTTGTGTTTAACTCTTTGTGACCCTTGGACTGTAGCCCACCAGGCTCCGCTGTCCATGGGATTCTCCGCGCAAGAATACTGGAGTGGGTTGCCATGCCCTCCTGCAGGGGATCTTCCCAACCAGGAATCAAACCAGCATCTCTTACATCTCCTGCATTGACAGGCAGGTTCTTTACCACTAGTGCCACCAGGGAAGTCCATGATATTGGCATAAGGATAGACATATAGGCCAATAGAATGGAATAGACAGCCTGAAAATTAACTCTTACTTATATGACCAATTAATTTTCTAGAAGGTATCAAGACTACTCAATAGGATAATCATAGTCTTTTCAACAAGAAGTATTGGGGGAAATTGGATATTTATATGCATACCTTTCACAATAAACATAAAGTTGAAATGGACCAAAAACTTACATTTAAAAGCTAAAACTACAAAAATCTTAGAAGAAAATGGGGAAAATCTACATGACGTTGAATCTGGCAATGATTTCAAGGATATGACACCCAAATTATAGGCAATAGAAGAAAATATAGACAAATGGCACTTCATCAAAATTAAGGACTTTTGTGCCATTTCAGTAATTGCTGGAATTCCAACTGGTAGTTAACAGTGTAGAAATGGGCCTGGTTTGGGAAAGAGTAATCTTACTCATTCAGTCTGACTGCACATGGTATTTCAGGTTTTAGGTTTTTCTGTGCAGTGACAGTTCTGTTTTTATACTAAAGAATATAGTTTTTCAGAATCATGGACATAGAGAACAGACTTGTTGCCAAGGGGGAGGAGGTTGGGGGAGACATCGAGTGGGAGGTTAGGATTAACAGATGTAAGCTTTTATATATAGAATAGATAAACAACAAGGTCCTACTGTATAGCACAGATTCAATATTCAATATTCTATGATAAACCATAATGGAAAAGAAGATATAAAAAGAATGTGCATAAAGAAGAATGTATATATATATATATATATATATATACACACACACATATATATGTATATACTGAATCACTTTGCTGTACAGTAGAAATTAATGCAACATTATAAATTATTAATAACTAAACTATACTTTCTTTAAAAAAAAAAAAGGAAGAAAAACAAAGCTAAAAAAAAAATGTAGTTTTCCTCTTCTCAATAAATGGCACCACCATTTACCCAGTTGCACCCAAGGCAAGAACCTTTGACTCATCCTTGACTCTTCTCTTTGAGTTACGTCCCACAGTCAATCCATCAGTGTATCCTGTCAGCTACACATTCGAAATATGTCTAGACTCAAACTACTCCTCCTTACCTCCACAACTGCCAGCCTGGCTGGAGCTCCCGTCAATCTGCCTCCTGGGCCACTCCAGGAGCTTCCTAACAGAGCCCTCTGTTTCCTTATACCCTCCTACAGTCCAGCCTACAGTCCAGTGTATACCCTTATACACTCCAGCCAGGTGCCAGGGTGATCCTTTTAAAATGTAAGTCGGATCATATCATCCCTGTGCTCAGAACTCTCTAATGGCATCTCACCACATTCAAGGTAAATTCTGAGATCTTATCATGCTGTTGACTCTTGGCAACCGCCTGGATCTCATTTGCTGCTACTCTTTTTCTCTGTGTGTGTGTGTTAGTCACTCAGTCATGTCTGACTCTTAGTGACCCCATGGACTGTAGCCCTCTAGGCTCCTCTTCCATGGAATTCTCCAGGCAAGAATACTGGAGTGGATTGCCATGCCCTTCTCCAGGAAATCTTCCCCACCCAGGGATCGAACCCTAGTCTCCCACACTGCAGGCAGATTCTTTGCTGTCTGAGCCAATAGGGAAGCCCCACTCTTTTTCTAGCTCACTCCATTTTAACATGTTCTTTTTGCTGGTCCTTTCACACACCAAGCAAACACCTGCCTCAGAACCTTTGACTCCCGTTCACTTTCATCTTCTCCCTTCTCTCAGGTCTCTTTCAACTATTTCTCCTCAAGAAGGCATTCTTTATAATTGCTCCAAAGAAAATGAAATGTATCTACCAAAAATATGTGTAAGACCTGTATAAAGAAAATTATTCAATGCTCATGAAAGGAATGAGAGACAACTTAAATCCTTGGAGAGACACACTTGTTTATAGATTGGAAGATTCAACGTAGTAAAGATGTCAATTTTCCCTAAATCTCTAACACAATTCCTACTGAAATCTCAGCAAGTTTCTCTGCAGACATAGACAAGCTTATTCTAAAATTTATATAGAAAGTGAAAGACCCTAGTGTAGCCAAAACAGTTTTTGGAAAAGAAGAATAAAGTGGGAGGAATAATTTGATTCTAAAGCTTACTATAAAGCTACAGTGATCAAGACAATGTGGCACTGACAGAAAGATATATCGATCAATGGAATAGAATAGAGAAGTCATAAGTATGCCCCCAAATATGCCCAATTAATTTTTGACAAAGTAGCAAAAGAAATTCAATGGAAGAGGGGTAATCTTTTCAATAAATGGTGCTGGAGAAATTAGACATCATAAGCAAAAATATGAAACAACCTAAACTTTACAGCTTATACAAATATTAACTCAAAATTATCTTGTCGGGCTTCCCTTGTGGTGCAGTGGTTACGTTGTCCTCTTTGCAATGCAGGGGACACTGGTTCAATCCCTGGTCCAGGAAGATCCCAAATGCCACAGGGCAACGGAGCCTGTGCACCCTAGAGCTTGTGCTCTGCAACAAGAGAGTATCCCTTGCTTGCTGCAACTACAGAAAGTCCACACACAGTAACCAAGACCCAGTGCAGCCATTAATTAATTCATTAATCATACAAATATAAAGCAATAAAATTTCTAGGAAAAAAACATAGGCGAAAATTTTAAAGACTTATGATTCAGCAAAGAGTTCTTAGACTTTATCAAAAGAATGACCCATAAGAAAAAAAATAAATTGGACCTTATCAGAATTCTTAAAATGTTAGCTCTGCAAAACATACTGTTAAGAGAATGAAAAGACATTATAGACTGGGAGAAAATATTTGCAAATCACATATCTGAAAAAGATCTAGAATCTGGAATATATATAGAACTCTCAAGACTCAACATTAAAAAAACAATTTCATCAGAAAATGGGCAAAACATAGTCTACAGAAGAGAATATATAGGTGGCAAATAGTCCATCAAAAGATATTCAACATCATTAGTCATTAGAGAAATGCAAATTAAACTACAAGGAGATAATCAGGAATACTTATCAAAATGGCTAAAGTGAAAAACATGATTAACACCAAGTGTTGGCAAGGCTGGGGACAAACTGGATCACTCCCACATTGCTGGGCAATGAAAATCGATACAGTCCCTCTGGAAACCAGCCCCTCTGAAAAAAGCACACATACACTTACCATACAACCCAAACCATCACACTTCTGGGCATTTAGCCAAAAGAAACAAAGGCTTATTTCCACGCAGGAACTTGTACATCAGTGTTCATAGCAGTTTTATCTGTAATATCTCAAAACTGAAAAACTAACCAAATGTCTTTTAATGGATGAATGGTTAAACAAACTGTGGTACATCCATACCACGGAACACTGCCGCTGCTGCCGTTTAGTCACTAAGTCGTGTCTGACAATTTTGCCACCCTATGGACTGTAGCCCGCCAGGCTTTTCTGTCCGTGGGATTTCCCAGGCAAGAGTACTGGAGTGGGCTGCCATTTCCTTCAGCAGGGGAACTTCCTGACCCAGGGATCAAACTCACGTGTCCTGCATTGCAGGCGGATTCTTTACCACTGCACAATCTGGGAAGTCCACCATAGAACAGTAGTCAGCAATAAAAAGGAATGATATATGTAATGACTTGGACAGATCTCAAGGGATTTATGTTGTCATTGTTCAGTCACTAAGTAGTGTCTGACTCTTCGTGACCCCTTGGACTGCATGCAGCACGCCAGACTTTGCTGTCCTTCACCATCTCCTAGGGCTTGCTCAAACTCATGTCCATTGAGTCAGTAATGCCATCCAACCATCTTGTCCTCTGTCGCCCCCTTCTTCTCCTCCCTTCAATCTTTCCCAGGATCAGGATATTTTCCAATGAGTCATTTCTTCATATCAGGTGACTGAAGTATTGGAGCTTCAGCATCAGTCCTTTCAAAGAACACTCAGGGTTGATTTCCTAAGGATTGACTGGTTTGATCTCCTTGCAGTCCAAGGAACTCTCAAGAGTTTTCTCCAACACCACAGTTTGAAAGCATCAATTCTTTGGCGCTCAGCCTTTTTTATAGTTCAACTCTCACATTTGTATATGACTACTGGAAAACCCGTAAGTTTCACTATACGGACCTTTGTTGGCCAAGTGATGTCTCTGCTTTTTAATATGCTGTCTAGGTTTGCCATCGCTTTTCTTTCAAGCAGCAAGTGTCTTTTAATTTCATGCCACAGTCACCATCCACAGTGATTTTGGAACTCAAGAAAATACAGTCTGCCACTGTTTCCATTGTTTCATGAAGTGATAGGACCAGATGTTATGATCTCCATCTTTTGAATGTTGAGTTTTAAGCCAGCTTTATCACTCTCCTCTTGAGAACTTCATCAAGAAGCTCTTTAGTTCCTCTTCACTCTCAGCAATCTTGATTCCAGTTTGTGCTTCATCCAGCCTAGCATTTTGCACTCTGCATAGAAGTTAAATAAGCAGGGTGAAAATATACAGCCTTGACGTACTCCTTTCCCAATTTTGAACCAGTCCATTGGTCCATGTATGGTTTAATTTTTGCTTCTCTATCTGCATACAGGTTTCTCAGGAGGCAGGTAAAATGGTCTGATATTCCCATCTCTTTAAGAATTTTCCACAATTTGTTGTGATCCATACAGTAAAAAATTAGACACCAAAAATTAGAGACACCAAGGGAACATTTCATGCAAAGATGGGCTCAATAAAGGACAGAAATGGTATGGACCTAACAGAAGCAGAAGATATTAAGAAGAGGTGGCAAAAATACACAGAAGAACTGTACAAAAAAGATCTTCACGACCCAGATGATCACAATGGTGTGATCACTGACCTAGAGCCAGACATCCTGGAATGTGAAGTCAAGTGGGCCTTGTAAAGCATCACTATGAACAAAGCTAGTGGAGGTCATGGAATTCCAGTAGAGCTATTTCAAATCCTGGAAGATGATGCTGTGAAAGTGCTGCACTCAATATGCCAGCAAATTTGGAAAACTCAGCAGTGGCCACAGGACTGGAAAAGGTCACTTTTCACTCCAATCTCAAAGAAAGGCAATGCCAAAGAATGCTCAAACTACCGCACAATTGCACTCATCTCACATGCTAGTAAAGTAATGCTCAAAATTCTCCAAGCCAGGCTTCAGCAATATGTGAACCATGAACTTCCAGATGTTCAAGCTGGTATTAGAAAAGGCAGAGGAACCAGAGATAAAATTGCCAACATTCGCTGGATCATTGACAAAGCAAGAGAGTTCCAGAAAAACATCTATTTCTGCTTTATTGACTATGCCAAAGCCTTTGACTGTGTGGATCACAATAAACTGTGGAAAATTCTGAAAGAGATGGGAATACCAGACCACCTGATCTGCCTCTTGAGAAATCTGTATGCAGGTCAAGAAGCAACAGTTAGAACTGGACATGGAACAACAGACTGGTTCCAAATAGGAAAAGGAGTACGTCAAGGCTGTATATTGTCACCTTGCTTATTTAACTTATATGCAGAGTACATCATGAGAAATGCTGGGCTGGAAGAAGCACAAGCTGGACTCAAGATTGCCAGGAGAAATATCAATAACCTCAGATATGCAGATGACACCACCCTTATGGCGGAAAGTGAAGAGGAACTAAAAAGCCTCTTGATGAAAGTGAGAGTGGAAAGTGAAAAAGTTGGCTTAAAGCTCAACATTCAGAAAACGAAGATCATGGCATCTGGTCCCATCTCTTCATGGGAAATAGATGGGGAAACAGTGGAAACAGTGTCAGACTTTATTTTGGGGGGCTCCAAAATCACTGCAGATGGTGACTGCAGCCATGAAATTAAAAGAGGCTTACTCCTTGGAAGAAAAGTTATGACCAACCTAGATAGTATATTCAAAAGCAGAGACATTGCTTTGCCAACAAAGGTTCGTCTAGTTAAGGCTATGGTTTTTCCAGTGGTCATGTACGGATGTGAGAGTTGGACTGTGAAGAAGGCTGAGCACCGAAGAATTGATGCTTTTGAACTGTGGTGTTGGAGAAGACTCCTGAGAGTCCCTTGGACTGCAAGGAGATCCAACCAGTCCATTCTGAAGGAGATCAGCCCTGGGATTTCTTTGGAAGGAATGATGCTAAAGCTGAAACTCCAATACTTTGACCACTTCATGTGAAGAGTTGACTCATTGGAAAAGACTCTGATGCTGGGAGGGATTGGGGGCAAGAGGAGAAGGGGACGACAGAGGATGAGATGGCTGGATGGCATCACTGACTCAATGGACGTGAGTCTGAGTGAACTCCGGGAGTTGGTGATGGACAGGGAGGCCTGGCGTGCTGTGATTCATGGGGTTGCAGAGTCGGACACGACTGAGCGACTGAACTGAACTGAACTGATATAGTAAAAAGCTTTCTCTTGGTCAAAAGAACATGTAGATGTTTTTCTGGATTCCCTTGCTTTTTCTATGACAAAAGATGTTGGTAATTTGATCTCTGGTTCGTCTACCTTTTCTAAATCCAGCTCATAATCTGTAAAATAATCTGTAGTTTCTCGGTTCACGTACTGTTAAAGACTAGCTTGAAAGATTTTTGAGCATTACCTTGCTAGTATGTGCTGCTGCTGCTGCTAAATCGCTTCAGTCATGAGCACAATTGTATGGTAGTTTGAGCATTCTTTGGCATTGCCCTTCTTTGGGATTGGAATGAAAACTGACCTTTTTACTGAAAGAAAAAAACAATCTCAAAGGATATCTACTGCATGATTTCATATGTAACATTCATGAAATAATATAATTATAGAGATGGAGAATGAATTAGTGGTTGCCAGGGGTTAGGGAGAAGCACAAACTGGAATCAAGACTGCCAGGAGAAATATCAATAACCTCAGATATGCAGATGACACCACCCTTATGGCAGAAAGTGAAGAAGAACTAAAGAGCCTCCTGATGAAAGTGAAAGAGGAGAGTGAAAAAGTTGGCCTAAAGCTCAATATTCAGAAAACTAAGATCATGGCATCTGGTCCCATCACTGCATGGGAAATAGATGGGGAAACAGTGGAAACGGTGGTTGACTTTATTTTTGGGGCTCCAAAATCACTGCAGATGGTGATTGCAGCCATGAAATTAAAATATGCTTACTCCTTGGAAGGCAAGTTATGACCAACCTAGATAGTATATCAAAAAGCAGAGACATTATTTTGTCAACAAAGGTCTGTCTAGTCAAGGCTATGGTTTTTCCAGTAGTCATGTATGGGTGTGAGAGTTGGCGTGTGAAGAAAGTTGAGCACCGAAGAATTGATGCTTTTGAACTGTGGTGTTGGAGAAGACTCTTGAGAGTTCCTTGGACTGCAAGGAGATCCAACCAGTCCATTCTAAAGGAGATCAGTCCTGGGTGTTCATTGGAAGGACTGATGCTAAAGCTGAAACTCCAATACTTTGACCACTTCATGTGAAGAGTTGACTCATTGGAAAAGACCCTGATGCTGGAGGGATTGGGGGCAGGAGGAGAAGGGGATGACAGAGGATGAAATGGCTGGATGGCATCATGGACTCGATGGACATGAGTTTGAGTAGATTCTAGGAGTTGGTGATGGACAGGGAGGCCTGGCGTGCTGTGATTCATGGGGTCGCAAAGAGTCGGACACGACTGAGCAACTGAACTGAACTGAACTGAAGGGGTTAGGGAATGGGTGTGGCTATGGCTAGTGCTAGTGGTAAAGAACCCGCCTGCCAATGCAGGAGACATAAGAGACATGGGTTCGATCCCTGGGTCAGGAAGATCCCCTGGAGGAGGAAATAGCAAGCCACTCAAGTATTCTTGCCCGGAGAATGTCAGGGACAGAGGAGCCTGGCAGGCTACTGTTCATAGCATGGCAAAGAGACACCACTGAAGTGACTGAGCACACAGGTGGTTATGCAGATGTAATACCAATGATGTGTCTTGTGATGATGGCACAATTGAGTATTTTTTTTGTAGCAGTTTTATTGAGACATAATTTATATATGCATTTTGGTACCTTGATTGTGTTGATTATTCAAGGCTACACTTAAAATAAAATTACATAGATCTATGGTGCATGTTCTGGAGAACGAAATGGCAATCCACTCTAGCACTCTTGCCTGGAAAATCCCGTGGACGGAGGAGCCTAATAGGCTACAGTCCATGGGGTCGCAAAGAGTCGGACACGACTGAGTGACTTCACTTTTACTTCACTATGGTGCATGTGTGACTGGTGAAATCTGAATTAGCTCTATGGGCTGCACTAATGTCAGTTTCTTGGTTCTGATATCATACTATAATTGCATGAGACATCAAATTTGGTGAGGTTAGGGAAAAGTGCTTGGGGCTTCCCTGTACATTTCCTTGCAAAGTTCTATAAGTCTATAATAGTTTAGAATTAAATCATTTTTAAAAATCGAGGCCATTTTGGGGAGTTCCCTGGTGATCCAGTGGTAGGGCTCTATGCTTTCACTGCTGGAGACCCAGGGTTCAATCCCTGGTCAGGGAACTAAGATCCCGCAAGCCACATGGCTAGGCTGCCGAAAAATGAAGGCATTTTAAACTGCCTCATCCAAAATAGCACTTCGTCCATCAGGCTCTACCCTCAGAGCTTGCTTTTTTTCCCTAGCCTATATTGCTACCTGACATCACAGCATATGTTATATATATGCATGCTGGGCTAAGTCCCTTCAGTCATGTCCAACTCGGTGAGACCCCATGGACTGCAGCCTGCCAGGTTCCTCTATCCATGGGATTCTCTAGGAAAGAGTACTGGAACGGGTTGCCATGCCCTCCTCCAGGGGATCTTCCTGAGCCAGAGATCGGACCTGCATCTCATGTCTTATGCATTGGCCGGTGGGTTCTTTACCACTAAGATATAACATACTTTGTATAAATCTGTCCTCTCCAGTAGACTTAGGAAGACAGGAATTTTTTTATTCTCCATTGTGCACCCATTGCTGAAATGACACCTGGCACGTTATCTTTGTTGAATGAATGGCATGTGTTTACCGACTTTCCTAGAGGTGTATGTTTCATTTCCTGTGTCTATACATAAACTGGCCCTTACAGTCTCCTGCCAGAAAACATGTTTATCCAGGTATTCACCTCAGACTCTACACTTAGAGGAATTTCAATTGCCTTTTTCCCAATAATAACATTTTAATATATGCAATTCTCTAGTGGGAAATAAGCATTTGATCCCATTCTATTCATTCCTTCCCTTCTCCAATTGGGCCCTCTGGGAATATGTCTTCATTTAGTGTCTTTCTGGGATAGTTAAATCTTCAGCTATGGGAAGAACTTCAGCTAAATAAAGGTCTTTGAATCTGAACAGCATTGACCCTGTGTTCCTCATAAAAAGTTTTAGGAGGTCAAGGCTTCAGACCAAGTTGTTCAAATATGTAAAATGAAGAAATTTTATAAGAAAAAAAATGTGCAAATAACGATCATTAAGGTCTCAGCCATCTATCTTGTTACAAATGGTCATATTTTATTGTGCATCTGTGGTAGACAAAATAATGTGTCCTAAAGATGTGTGCTCAGTCATGTCCAACTTTTTGTGGCCCTATGGACTGTAGCCCACCAGTCTTCTCTACCCATGGAATTTCCCAGGCAAGAATAGTGGAGTGAGGTGTAATTTCCTCCTCCTGGAGATCTTCCCTACCCAGGGATCAAATCCCTGTCTCTTATGTCTACCTGCATTGGCAGGTGGTTCTTTACCACTAGGGCCACCTGGAAAGTCCTAAAGACGTCCACAACCCAATCCTCAGAACCTGTGAATATGATGCCTTACGTGGTAAAAAGGGATTTGGCAGAAGGATGTGATTAAGGGTTTTGAGATGGGGAGAGAAGCCTGGATCGTGCAGGTGGATCCAATCTATTCACATAGGTTCTTAAAAGCAGAGAACCTTTCCCAGCTACAGAAAACACGAGAGAGTGGTGAGAATGACTTGATTTGCTGTTACTGGCTTTGACAACGGAAGAAGTGGACTTAGAGAAGCTGGAAAAGGCAAGGAAAGAGATTCTCGCTTGGAACCTCCAGAAGAAATGCAGCCCTTGCCAGCACCTTGATTTTAGCCTGGGGAGACCCATACCAGATTCTGACCTACAGAACTCTATGGTAATAAGCATGTGTTGTTTTATGCACTACATTTGTGGAGAGTTGTTATATAGCACCAACCAAAAACTGATACAGCATCTTACTGTGATTATAGCTTTTCTATTAGCTTTGCTTGTAAGCAACAGAAATCCAGTTGAACTTCCTTAAGCAAATAAAGTGGGCTTTTCTGTAAGTACACAGAGTGTCTCCGGGAGTCCAAGACAGGACAGCCGTGGAGCTGCAGAAACATGGCAGGACCACAGTGAAAGCTGCTTCCAGGAGGATCCTTCCTCGGCCCGCCTTCCTCTGCCCCACCCCCAATCTGTTTCATTCTGCTTTCTGCAAACAGACTTTCTCTGTTACTCAGTCTATACGGTGTTGAGAAGCTGAGTCTCAGATTCCTTTTGTCTCCTCTTTCTCCACCAGACCAGTCAGCCCAGGCTGTGACCAGAATCTCATTTTCAGTTCCAAAGTCCCACGGAGGGAACTCTGGCACAGTTTAGGCTAGAGGCCTGTTATGAGTTAAATTGTGTTCCCCTCAAAAGATATGCTGGATCCTTACCCCTCCAGTAGTGCAGAATGTGGCCTTATTTGGATATAGGGTGGCTGCAGAGGTAATTAAGATGAGGTCATACTGGAGTCGGGTGGGCCCTTATCCCAATATAACTGGTGTCTTTATAAGAAGGAGAAATTGGAACACAGACTCAGAAGGAAGAGCACCATGTAAAAATGAGGCAGGGGTTGCAGTTATGCTACCACAAGCCAAGGAACGCCTAGGGCTATCAGCAGTTGGAAGAGGCAAGTGAGGAAGAATCCTCTCCTAGAGGCCAGAGGGAGCACGATCCTGCCAACAGGGTCTCAGAACTCTGGCTCTCAGAACTATAAGACAATAAGTTCTGCTGTAAGCTATCTAGTTTGTGGTAGAGTTGACTCTTGAACAACACGGGTTTGAACTGCACTGGTTCACTTATACATGGGTTTTGTTCAATAGATACTTCCCACAGTACCATATGATCAGGGTTGATTGAATTCATAGATGTGGAACTGTGGATCCAGAAGGCTGACCATCAAGTTCTCTGGGGATTTTCAACTATAAAGGATGTTGGTGCCCCAACCCCTACATTGTTCAAGGGTCAACTATACTTTGTTACAGCAGTCCTAGGATACTAACACAGTGCCCAAGCTTGATCCAGTCAATTCTGTCCAGGAGACCAAATCTTACAGTACAAACACAGCTTCTCAAGACTCACCCCTATGGCTTGGGGGTTAGGGGGGCCAGTTTCCAAAGAGGGAAGAATCCCTGTGAGCTGGGCAGAGGCACAAAAAGCTGTCCACTCTAGTTCTCGACTGCTAGAACACATAAGGACATTCTGATTTTCATTCTCCTTGTTTGTTTTGCTTTAAAATATTCTTTTACCCTCTGGAATGAATTGCAGTGTATGATGTGAGATATGAATCGTAGTGACTTCTCTTCCATAATGTAATCCATGTGTCCTGACAACTTTTATTAGTGATGACCCCTTCCTCTCATCATTGTGCGGCTTCTTGTTGATTAGTCAGAGAGTACAGAAGATTAAAACCATTTCTGGAATCTCTATGCTATTCCATTCATGTGATTGACCAAGTTCCTGGTATGGTAGTGAGGAGACACTAGAGAGCTTGACTTCCAACCTCGGTTCTACAGTGTGGTTACCCCTCTCTGAGTGTTTTATCTATGGCAATTTGGAAATATCTAATTACCCTTAATGTTTTGGGGGAATGGGTGGGGAGGCATAGGTTTACAAAATGTTCTTGACGTTTTTAGAATAACGAACCAGAACTCTCTCTGAACAGATGTGCTGTTGCCCTTTTTTGAAACTGGCCCTTGGCCCTGTTAAAAAATCTGGTCTTTGGAATGGGAACAAGTTAGAAAACAGTTAAGGATTCACCCATCAAATTTTGTAATAAATATGTACCTGACACATAGCAAGCACACAATGAACGTTAGGTAACTATTAGGTGAAAGCCAGACAACACCTATGTCAAACTCTTGCCAATATTCAACAACAGTTCATTCCTACATTTCCTCCACCTTTAAATCATGCATGTAGTGGGAAGGGGATGTGACAAATTGAATAATGGCCACCCCAAAATGTCCATGCCTAATCCCAAGAATGTCTGTATGCTGCTGCTGCTGAGTCGCTTCAGTCATGTCCGACTCTGTGTGACCCCATAGACGGCAGCCCACCAGGCTCCCCCGTCCCTGGGATTCTCCAGGCAAGAACACTGGAGTGGGGTGCCATTGCCTTCTCTGGAACATCTGTATATGTAATGGTAAAAGGGACGTTACAGATATGGTTCGGAGAAGGCAATGGCACCCCACTCCAGTACTCTTGCCTGGAAAATCCCATGGGCGGAGGAGCCTGGTAGGCTGCAGTCCATGGGGTGGCTAAGAGTCGGACACGACTGAGCGACTTCACTTTCACTTTTCACTTTCATGCATTGGAGAAGGAAATGGCAACCCACTCCAGTGTTCTTGCCTGGAGAATCCCAGGGACGGGGGAGCCTGGTGGGCTGCCGTCTATGGTGTCGCACAGAGTCGGACATGACTGACTCGACTTAGCAGCAGCAGCAGCATAGATATGGTTAAATTAAGAATCTTAAGATGAGAGATGATCTGGATAATTTGGGTGGGTCTTTCTCTTTACTTCTGCCCATCCAGCCAGATTTCCATCGCTCCAACAATCTTCTTCCATTCACTCACCTTTGAAGCCTAGCTTTGCTAGCTATTCAAACTATGACAAAACCAGACAGCATGTTACAAAAGCACAGATATCACTTTGCCAACAAAGGTCCATATAGTGAAACCTATGGTTTTTCTAGCAGTAATGTACAGATGTGAGAGCTGGACCATAAGAAAGGCTGAGAGCTGAAGAATTGATGCTTTTGAATTGTGGTGCTAGAGAAGAATCTTGAGAGTCCCTTGGACTGCAAGAAGATCAAACCAGTCAATTCTAAAGGAAATCAACCCTAAATATTCATTGAAAGGACTGATGCTGAAGCTCCAATACTTCTGCCACCTGATGTGACTCATTGGAAAGGCTCTGATGCTGGGAAAGATTGAAGGCCAAAGGAGGAGGGGGAGGCAGAGGATGAATTAAACAGCATCACTGACTCAATGGACATGAATGTGAGCAAACTCTTGGAGACAGTGGAGGACCGAGGAGCCTGGTGTGCTGCAGTCCCTGGGGGTGGCAAAGAGTTGGACAAGATTTAGCCACTGAACAACAATTAGACAGTCGTGTTAACCCCACATGCTTGAGACTAGGGTTATTAAACTGATAGAAATTCAGGGAGCAAATTAAATTGAAATGTGAAATAATGATGAGAAACCTTTAAAAAACTGAGGCCTTTTCTCTCCCAGCATCAGACCAAAGAGAAAGAAAGCTAAAAAGACACTGAGAAAGGTATCTAGGTAGAAATACTGAATTGCACTATAAGCTCCTGCACATTTAATGCTCAGGGTGTTATAAGCCCTGGTACTCGGTCGGAAATTCCTTACTCCTTTTGTACAAGCCTGAAGGCTAGATAATGAGAGACAGTAAAGACTTAAGTAGTTCGGGTTCAAGAAATCTGGATTTGAATCCTGGTTCTGCAGACCAGCGTTCCTGGTGTTTTCCTTCAAGAGGCTATAAACTGTCTCCTACTAGGTAGCTCCTCAAAGTCTGTAAACCAGGAAGGTGCGTCACCCCAGCTCCTAACGCGGACTTCTGGGTCCGCATCACCAAGTTAAAGAGTAAAAAATGCCTCGCTCTGGCTCTATCACAGCGTGCTTTTACTCTTCTTTCCCAGAATAAAAGGCCCTTACTTTAAAAAAAAAAAAAAAAAGAAAGATTTTATTTTTTTTTTCCGTTCTGTTACTAGCTGGAGCTAAACATTGGCTGGGGCCCCAGGCGGCGGCTGGAAAGGCGCCCTCCAGGAGCAGAAGGCTGGCTTAGGGGAAACTGGGGGCGGGGAGACAGCTCGCGAGGCTGCCCAGCGCGGGACGGCTTCTCCCATCTTTCCCAGCCAGGCCAAGGCCCTAGCGTGAGCCCCCCGACCGCAGAGCGTGGCGAGGAGACTTAGGGGACACTCACCGGGTAGTGGGGTCACGCAGCCCCACCCCCAAGCCCTCCCGCGCAGCCCTACACTCTCCTCCAGGTCGGGGGGCGGAGGCGCCCGCCTAGCCGCCGCGGGGGCGGGGACCACCCACGGCGCCGCGCGGCCCCGCCCCGGCCCCGCCCCGCGACGCTCCAGCCCGGCCTCCCTGCCCGCCTGGCTCGCAAGCTTCTCTCCGCGCGAGGAAACCCCACGCCCGGATGGAAGATTTTTTTTTTTCCTGGGTTTTCCCTAAAGCCGGATGGGCCGCGGTACCCAGCTCCTTCAGATAAAGATGGAAGAGAGGGCTAGAGGGTCTAGACTGGTAGTGAAGAGATGGCCTTCTTGCTCCTCATTCCCCCGCCCCTCCCTTCCCAGCGAGAGGGCTGGACTGGGATTTATCGACCTAACCCATCTGGAAAGTTTTGGGTAGCAAATTAATTTATTTTCGTTCGGAAAAAAAAATTAACGTCGTGTTTGGGGATAAAATTACGCTGTTCCCATATCCGAATTGGGAATCTCTCCATCTAATTTAAACCGGAGAGGACGAAGTTGTGGAAGGGAAGTAACGCATCTGCTGGAGGGAGGCGGGGTGGGTGATGGGACGGGCGAAGTACAGTAGCGTTTAGGAGACTGTCGCGTCCCCTCCTGGAGGGAGGCCTCCCTCTTCTCCCCCCGCACCCCACCCCCGCTACGGCTGGGTCCTTCTACCGCACCCCCCCAACTTCTAGTTGCCAGAATGGAAAATTCACCGAGTCCAGCCTAGTCCAGGTCAACAAACTTTTATTGCCATTTCTGGCTCCCCCAGCCCCAGCAAGATCCCTGCTTACACTGAGCTCTGCTGCAGAGGAATGGCGGTGGTGGGCGGGTGTTAACTTCTCTTTCTCTGCACACTGCCAATGTTTAAAAAGAAAATCCACTTACTGGGCAGGGAGGGCCATACAGGGTGGGATTCAAGGGCGCCTATGGCTCAGTCCCACCTCTGCTGGCTGCAGAATATAGACTATGGTTCCAAACATTTTTTAAGGGAAAGGAGAAGAGATGAATTTGGTTGCTGTTGTACCCCTTGCCCTTGCTGCCACGTTTCCATGGAAATGAGGGAGGGGCAGGATGTAGCTCACTCTGACTACCTGGGAGGGTGGCAGGACAGGCAGTTAGTAAACACATCGCCTTCCACTCCTACCCAATGCAGACTGCTGTCCCCAGTCGACCCCCAGGCTCACTGCCTGCTCCACCCCGGTCCCTTCTGGAGCTGGTATCATGCCAACTGGACTCCAGGCAGGGCTTGCTGGCAACAGTAAGAATCTAAGTATGTTGGTCAAGCTCAGTAGCAGCCCTAGTAGGGCCGTCAGTTGTCATGGCTCGGTGAAAAGCCCAGTGCCCCCACAACTCTGTGTAACTGCTGTTGCTCAAGCATCTGTCTCAGACAAAACAAAAACATAAACCCAAATGATTGAGGTTAGAGAGAATACAAAATAACAGTGCTGAGAGCTGGGATGAGGAGAGGAGGCACATCCTTCTCAGACTACAGCCACCTGTGCACCCTGCCTTCTGCTGCCTGGAGTTTGCTTCCTCCCGCTGGGCTGTGGTTTGCAGGGCTGGAATCCAATCTCCCGCTAGGTGCCGGCAGCTGTAACCACTGCCGTCGGTTGATGAGGCTCGCCTGCTGCCCTACAGAGGAGGTGTAGGACGGATCTTCAGTACCATGGGTCCGCCCGGTGCTGCTGATTGTAGAGCTGTAGTTTGATCTGATCTTTGATCTGACTCACGAGGATCATGGACAGCAGGATTCCCACCAGCTGGAAAAGGTAAGAAGGAATTGGGACCTCAGCCGTGAGGTCTGGCCTTGTTTTCTCTGACAGTCTTCCCAGTGCAGTCAGCACCTGCCCTTCAGCAGTGTTAGTGCCTGAGTCCCAGGTGCCCTCCCCCAAACTAAAGGAGTCTTTACAGAATTGTGGAACCGCAGTTTTACAAGGTAAGTTACCTGGGGGATGGCCAGGCCCAGTGCCACACCACCAAGTACGAAGAGGTTGCTATGTATCCAATTGACCAATCTGTCAATACAGCCGTTGGTGTAGATGACTTTACTAGCTTCCAGGTAGTCAAGGGCCTGCATACCTTGGCCACACATGGTGTTGATCACTGCCTGGGGAGAGAGTTCAAAAGCCAAGTGGGACTCCCATTCCTAAAACTTTTTCTCTGGGGCCCTAGCTGATGGGCCTCCCACCCTTCCTAAACTCCTAAATTGTTAGAGAATATATGTGGAGGATGCTAGGTTGGAAGTTGCTAAATGCAGACTTCCCTTCCTCTGGCGGTCTGAGTTCAGTTCTCCTTGCCTTAGAGAGCTGGGCCTTCTGGGCCGCCAAGTGGGCTATAGAAGTGAAAGATTGACAAAGCCATCAGACTGGAGTGAAGAAAAACATCTGACCGTTCTTCCGCAGGACTGACTGGCTGAGCTGGGGATGGAGATTCCCGATGGCAGCTGCTCTAATCAGAAAGTAACTCAGATCACTGTGGGAGGAAATGAGGCGGGACGTGTGCTCACCTGGTTGGGGGTAGGCAAGCAACAGGAGTAAGGCACAGAACAGCGCTCACGGCTGGGGTTGTCTTCTGAACAGTTGAAATACATGTTCAGGGACCAGTCCTTGTAGGAAATCCCTCCACAGCAGCTGAACTGCAACAGAGCCCATCACAGGGGTTAAATATCCCCCACCCCTTACACTGAGGTGACACAGGGAACTCTCAAAGCAACCAGAAGTCTATGGCAAGCTTCTACTTGTAAGTTCAAGTTGTGTTTAAACACAGCCTTGAAACTTTGAACTCAAGCTTTTCAGTGACCTTCACCTGAAGAAGTTATCTTTTCTTAATTTCTATTACTTTATATGTTTTTTGTAACTTCTTGTGTATATATTTTGTTTTACACACTCAACTATAAGCTCCTTGAGGGCAGTTTCTGGTTTTGCACTCTTGCATAGCATTTGCTGTTTAGTTGCTAAGTTGTGTCCGACTCTTTGTGACCCCATGGACTGCAGCCCACCAGGCTCATCCATCCATGGGATTTTCCAGGCAAGAATACTAGAGTGGGTTGCCATTTCCTTCTTCAGGGGATCTTCCCGACCCAGGGATCGAACCCATGTCTCCTGCATTGGCAGGCGGATTCTTTACTACTGAGTCACCAGGGAAGCATAGAGCCTGGCAAAAGGATATGTTCCCAAAATACTGGCTGAAATAATTAAAGGATCAGTGCTACAAACATTTGTCTTAATGTAGAGAAAGCACAGGAGGGGACTTTTCAATGTTGTGGACCCATAATTACACCATGAAAGCAAATAGGATCCAAGTTAAGGGTGTTACACCAAGTGAAGGGGAACTCAGCACTGGTCTCAAAAGCACTTTTGTTTCAAATATAATTTCTGACTCACAGCAGCATTATTCACAAGAGCCAAAATACAGAAGTGACCCAAAGTGTGCACCAAAAGACAAATGGATTAACAAAATGTGATATATACATATGATGGAATATTATTCAGCCTTATAAAGGAAATTTTGGCACAACCCACAACATAGATGAATGCTGAAGACATGCTAAGCGAAACAAGCCAGTCACAAAAGGACAAACAGTATTCATTGAGACAGAATTTCACAGAGACAGAAAATAGAATGGTGGTTTTTAGGAGGAGTGGGGCATTGGAGAGTTAGTGTTTAATGGGTATGGAGTTTCAGTTTGGGAGGAAAGTTTTGGAGATGGATAGTGATGGTGGCTATACAACAGTGTGAATGTACTTAGTGCTACAGATCTGTACACTTAAAGTGGTAAATTTGATATTATGTATATTTTACCACAATTTTAAAAATGTAACTAATTGGTGATATTAAAAAAAAGCTGCCAGATCCCCCCCATGAGTAACCACTTATAATGGTTTCTTTTATATCCTTCCATATTCCTTTTGTAAATATGAGTGCATATTCTTTCCTCTTTTACACAATTGGTAAATTACTATATATACTGTTCTGTGCCAGTAAAATTACTTTTAAAGCTATATGTGGCTTTTTTGCCAAACCCTTTCCCAGAATCCATTACCTATCAGGTAATGAAAAAGCCCACAGACCTTGAGGGTGAGTTGTCTCTTGGGATAGCATTAACGTTTACCCGTAGCTTCCCAGACCACTAGATGACCACCCCCCTCCTCAACCCGTACCTCCTTCTGGCCAAAATCTATGAGGTTCTGAAGGTCCAAGTCATCTCGGTAGTGCACGATGGCATTATTGATAATCTCACTCACTTTGCCCCGCACCTGCCAGGAACATGAAGAGGGAATCAGAACACAGGACTAGCCCCTAACCTGCTCCCCTGCAGAAACAGCAATAGACGGTGCTCATCTTTCTTTCTTTAAGTCAACCTTGAAGTCAGAACCAAGTCCTAGCAGGGAAGAGGGCCAGTTCCGAAGCCCATGCATCCCTGGGCTCCCTGGTACCTGTGGGCAAGAAAAATGCTGATCTGCTGTTGCCATGTCTCAGAGCCGCATTTCAAGATAAGCCAATATTTATCTATTTCTGAGTACTATTACACAAAATACTTGACTGATGTAAAGCAGTGAAACTAGTTTGTGTGTGTTGAGGGGGTGGATTGTTTTTTAGTAGAAAGGACTTACTGAGCTAAGACACTGACCTCTAGTGGACATAAGAGAATTGCATCTCTTTCAGTTCAGTTCAGTCGCTCAGTCGTGTCCAACTCTTTGCGATCTCATGGACCACAGCACGCCAGGCCTCCCTGTCCATCACCAGCTCCCAGAGTTTACCCAAACTCATGTCCATTAAGTCGGTGATGCCATCCAACCATCTTATCCTTTGTTGTCCCCTTCTCCTCCTGCCCTCAATCTTTCCCAGCATCAGGATCTTTTCAAATGAGTCAGCTCTTCACATCAGGTGGCCAAAGTATTGGAGTTTCAGCTTCAACATCATTCCTTCCAATGAACACCCAGGACTGATCTCCTTTAGGATGGACTGGTTGGATCTCCTTGAAGTCCAAGGGACCCTCAAAAGTCTTCTCCAATGTTTTTGAGTACAGATCTTTACTCTGTTATCATTTTTAGGATTTTACTAGAACACTCTGAATTGACTCAGTGGCTCTCAATTTCATAGTTTAAGCATGCTGTCTTCCTTCCTGCTTCATTACTTTTCTCAAAATTTCTTATCCATAGTCCTATACTTGCCCCTGGCAATCATCTGCCCTTTTGGAAAGAAATTCTGGTTTTTAATTAAAAGGGCTGCCACTGAATGGCAGACCACTTCCAGATATGGTGAGAGCTGTTCAAAGTCTTGTTTACTTCCCCCATTTCTTACGTTTGTTTATCCCAATAAATAATTTTTTAAAGAAATAAAAGGCTCTTCATGTTGTCTGTGACCCACTTGATAACTGAATTTTACTCAATCATTTGCCATTAAAGTTTGCAGACTATTTTAACTTTGGGTTCATAGAATTTATTTCCCTGTTGGCCTCTCAGACTGTCAGAGGAAAACACCTTACAATCTTGAAATCCTCTTTAAATATGGTGACTTTAAAGGGCATCCATTCATCCCTAAGGACAATCTTTCAAAGGCTAATGCTCCTCAGGGGAAGGACCACTGTGGTTAATTAGTCAGGCTGAGCACAGGCAGGAACCTTCCCTTCCTTCCTCTGGTTCACATCTGAGTAGGCCTGTGACTCCGAGTTACCTTGTCTGAGAAGACGAAGCCCAGGACGCCAGCTGCCAGCTGTAGCAGGAACACGATGGTGAGACAGAGAGAGAACTGTGGGAGAGCATGGCAAGAGGAGGCAGTCTGTTACCGTGCTGGGCAGGGGTTTCCCAGGGCCACAGGGACGCCTGGGGGCCACAGGCCACTTCTCCCGGACACCCCCCACCCCACAGGCCACTTCTCCCGGACACCCCCACCCCACACCCCAGCTGCCTCTGGGACGCTGTCCTGGGGGTGCTCGCCCTTGCTGGGTTACCTGGGCTGAACTCCACAGGGAGGAGTGGCCAGCACAGACCAGGGGTCAGCAAGGGACAAAACAAACTGAAGGGTTTCAGGAAGAAGCACAGGGAGGAGGGGCCCAGGCCTTCCCAGGGGGTCGCCCCTGACCACTCACCGTCTGCAGGAGGCAGATGTTCTCGCGGAGAGATCCGATGCAGCCGCAGAAGGTGAGCAGGAACATGAGGATGCCCACCACGATCAGCAGGATGGCCGGGTCCACAGCCAGGCAGGCCAGCGCCGCCTCTGGGGGGGGGGGGGCTCTCAGTCTGAGCTGGTGCCCACTGAGCAGGGTGCCAGGAGTGGGGTGGGGTGCCCCCAGAACTATCCTCCTCCCCTGGTGGGGGACTCTCCAGTGTGGCTAGGTAAAGGTTACAGGGAGCAGTACTGCTCTCCCACAGGGAGAACACCAAGGGCCCAGAACAGTCTGTGGCCTTTAATTTGAGGAACTAACAAAGTAAGAGCCTTTATTCCCAGGCTTGAGAGAGGAGGAACCACTTTTGCCCCAGAAAAGAATTAGAATGGCATTAGGCTTGCTGGCTTTTGCACATTCTGTTTCCTGGAGACTTCGTGTAGAGGAATAGGAATGGAGGTTGAGTTTCTCTGGAACATAGTGAAGGGAGGGCTGAAGCCTCTGGTTAGTCTTTGCACCCAGAAGCCTACCTTCTTCCCTAGATATGCCCTAAGCCTAAATTGCAGGCAGATCTCAGAAGATTCGTGGGAGCTTGGGGAAATCCAGGAGAACTGGCTTGGGTGGCCAGCAGAGTAAGCCACCAGGATTTGGCTAGAGGGTGGCTGCCCCCTATAGCTCCATAGCTTCTGTGAGGAGGAGGGCTGAAGGGCCAGGGCTGAAAGAGGCAGAGGAGAAAGGGGCAGCCGAGAGTCATGGGGAGATGGACAGGAACTGTAGCTCACCTGCATGCTTCATCAGCCGAGCGTAGATGCCCACAGCCACCATCACCATGGAAATCACCTGTGGAGACAGGGAAGAAGCCACACTCTGAGGTTTAGGAAGCCAGGGAGCCCTGAGAGCCATGAGTAACCTTGGAGGACAGGAGGATGACGACTCTTCCTGGACCAGAAATGAGCATCTTTTTCCTCCCCAGTGATACTGTTGATAGAATCCAGCAGGGCATTACCTCCATGAAAAGCCTGTATCAGGATGATCACATATAACTCTCACAACAGAGTTATCTGGTGAGGCAGCTATTCTCCCCATCTTACAGATGAGGAAGTTAAGGCAATGCAAGGTTAATACAGAACAGCAGTTAGGAACATGGGCTTCAGAGTGAGGTGAATCTGAGCCCACTCTGGACAACTCTCTGAACTTCAGTTTCTGTATCTGGGAATTTGTTTTTTGATGTCGTTGTTCTTTTTGGCTGTGTTGGGTCTTTGTTGCTGTGTGGGCTTTTCTCTAGCTGCAGTGAGCGGAGGCTACTCTTTGTTGTGGTGCTCGGGCTTCTCACTGCAGTGGCTTTTCTGTTGCACAGCACAGGCTCTAGGCGCACAGGCTCAGTAGTTGCGGCTCTCAGGCTCTAGAGCGAAGGCTAAGTAGTTGTGGCATATAGGCTTAGTTGCCCCAAAGCATGTGGAATATTCCTGGACCAGGGATCAAACCCATGTCCTCTACATTGGCAGGTGGATTCTTAACCACTGGACCATCAGGGAAGTCCCTGAAGATGGGAATTTAAAACAACTATATCTAATAAGATTACTGTGAAGATGAAATAAAAGAATTTAACTTGCCCAGGGTCACATAGAAACTGTGAAGTTCTGAATTTGAATCCAGCTACTTCAAAGGGAAGGTCTTCAAGCTGAAGCAGGCCTGAGTAGATGCTCCCAGATCTCTAACCCTCTTGGAGGTCAATGTGGTGTCAAATGTAAGAATGAAAGTGCAACCAGAATGAAAGAATGCTTGCACATGAATGCGTTGGTGTAAAATAGCAGAACTACCTTACAAAGGAAACTTTATAAAGTCTGATTCCAGGGTGTGGAAACAGAGAAGTTTAGACCTTTCAAACTTCCTGGCTTCTCTCTGAGAAAACAAACTCATCAAAGACCACCAGGGCTCCCTAAAGGGGCCCTTGCTGCAGGCTTCCAGGAGTGCAGGGTGATCCCGTGTGCACACCCTTCCTTTGTGCCCTGTTCCCAAGCTGGTGCTAAGTAGCAGCTGGCTGTCACCATGGCAATAGCTGGGGCCACGCTCTGGCTGGAGGGAGTTCTCAGCAGGAACTTGACCAGTTCAGTGGGGAATGACAGGGCTGGCTGGACTCCGCTGTCCTACAAGACAGAGACCAGTTGGGAATAAACATCTTGGGGCTTTGGTGGGAGAAGGGAATTGAGCCCCTATTGCAGGACAACAGGTCAGACTAGTCCTCAGGAGAGAGAGATTTTCTTTAGCGAACTCTACCAGCTAGTGCATTCAGCAGGAAATGGGAAAACCTTGTCTAAAACCATGTCTTTTAGGACCCTTCTCCTTGGTCCCCAGTCGTTTGACATCACCTCTGCCTCGGGGCCCCATGCGTTATGTGCTGGCCCTCACACTGTGTGTCCAGGAGCGAGGGAGCTGCTTGCAGAGAGCTGTGGGAGGGGCTGGAGGTGCCAGCTGGCTTCTTGTCCCACAGCACAGCCAGGCTCAGGGAGCAAGGGGCAGTGGGTGGGAGGTGAGGAAAACCCACAACAGAGATCCCAGTCATCCCGCCGGCCCAGAGACATAAGCCCTTTGCCAGAGCGATCAGGCATCTCTGTCTGCCCTTTAAAACTCACCACAGCCAATTCTGGTTCTGAACATCACTTTACTGAGTCATTTAAAAATATGTATCTGCTCTTTATTTAAACAGGCTCCTCGCTGTTTCTTCACATGTTAAATTTTCACATGTATAACTTTTCACAGACAGTCTCTGATTAAATCCCCACACAGCTAAAACAAGAAAGGGAAAGTAAAGAGATGCCATGTGTCCCAGGGTAAGTTCATTCCATGGGTGGGCTTGTAATTATAGCAGCTGTTCTGTCTCTATCTGCGGTAGGTAGAACAGTGTCCCCCCCAGAGATATCCTGTCTTAATTCCCAGAACCCGTGAAAACGTTACCTTACATGGCTGGTGGGGCTGTGTAAATGTGATTTGCGTAAGGACCTTATGATGGGGAGATTATCCCAGTTGGCCCAATATAATCACAAGGGACCTTATAAGAAGGAGGCAAGAGGGTCAGAGTAGAGGAGGAGATGTGTATGAGAACGGAAGCAGGGCCTGAAGTGTGTGCTGTAAGCTGAGGACCATGAACAGCCTCTACAAGCTGGAGAAGGCAAGGAACTAGATTCTTCCTTAAAGCCTCCAGAGGGAATCATGCTTGCTGACGTCTTGATTTCAGCTCAATGAGACCTGTTTTGGACTTCTGACCTCCAGAACTATAAGAAAACTAATTTGTGTTATATTAAACCATTCAGTTTGTGGCAATTTGTTAACAACAGTAATAGGAAACAAATACACTCTCCAAATCCAATTCATCAGCTGTTATGTAGGAGATACTCTGAAGACTGCAAAGATGAGCAAGATGTGGTCCCTGCCCTTAAGGAGACACATCTGTTATGTGGGAGGGGGCAAGAGCGTCTACAGCCTAAGGCAGTGCTTTTTGATGTTGGCTGCCATTAAAATGGGGGGGCCTGTAGAGAACTTCGAAATTCCTGATGCCTAGGCTACACCCCAAACCAAGTATGTCAGAATCTCTGGCATTGGAACCCAGGTCACAGTGTTCCTGAATGCATTCCAAGTGATTCCAACATGCAGCCAAGTTCAAGACCCACCAGCCTCAAGCACACTCACCAGGGATCTAGAGCAGCAGGTGCTGGTTATGTGAAAAATAAAGTTAAGACATTAATATGATCATGAATATTTAATATCATTAATGATCCTGCTTACTTGGAAGCTCACTAGCTACCTCTGAAATTCTGCATTTCTGTCATTGATCTGCTCCTTTATCCTGGAGTCACAGCTTGCTCTTTCACACTTCTATTCCCGACCACATCTCCCACCCTGAATTCCTCAGAGCTGCTGCCATTCCAAAGTGAGTACTGCTGTTATTAGCTTAGCATTTGAGAGCTGAATAGAAACTTAGGAATGAGCCCGACCACTCACTTTTTTTTTTAATAGATGAGGCCAAAAGAGCAAAGTGATATTTGACCAAGTGCACATGGGTGCAGTGACAACATCTGGACTAAACCTCATTTCCAATCTCAGTTGGGGACCGTCTACACCATATCAGTCTTTGCTGCAGAATCCTTGTGACATCCCACAATATCACCAGTGACCTCCTTTCATGATGAGAACGGAGATAAAGACACTTCTCTTCCTAGAATAGCTTTTCATATTCTGGCTAGAATGAAGCCTCACTGGAAACTTTCAAACGCTAGACACAGTTTTTAAAATAGCTGAGTCCAGCCAAAGGCATGTTCCTGAAGAGTTGTCCATCAAATTATATAAAATAATTTGCCCGCACCAGTACCTTTATCCTTATGTAAGGTGAGTCACCACCTTATAATGAAAATAGCCATCCGCTGGGCTCCTTGGAGAAATGGCTGATCCTAGGACTGGGGCAGGAAATAGGTAAGTCTGGAGCATCTTGTGGTGCCAGAAGGTAAGGAAACGCTCAAAAATAAAAAAACAAAACCCCACATTGGTGTGGCCATGCCAAAGAGATATCAAGAGAGTATGGAATTGTTACCCCAAATATAAATATCCATGAGTCTATACTGATATAAATGACTTAATAAATGGGAGAGCAAAGACAAATCTCTCACACAGAATTCCAAATATTTTACGGAGGTACTGCAGTGTCTGGAGAAGGTCATGGCAACCCACTCCAGTATCCTTGCCTGGGAAATCCCATGGACAGAGGAGCCTGGCGGGCTGCAGTCCACGGGGCCACACAGTCAGATATGACTGAGCGACTACCACTCACTGCAGTGTCAGGGAGGTGGGACACAATTCCCCACTTCCAAGTGTGGGCTGCACACAGTAACTTCTTTCCGAAGAGAACAGACTGCAAAAGGGTGGGGAAAAGACTGACTTTACAGTGGAGAAGCCTGGCTCCCTCAGCCAGGTGATCGACGTCAACATCCGCACAGGTCATTGATATGTGAGATTATGTGAAATGGCACTTCCCTTCCGTGGTCTTCCTTCCCCAAACCCATAACCCCAGTATAATTATAAGAAAACATCAGTCAAGTTCCAATAGAGGGACAAGATGATCAGTACTCTTCCAAACTGTCAAAGGCTTCAAAAACAAGGAAATTCTGAGACACTGCCACAGCCAACAAAAACCTAAGGAGACATAACAACTAAATGAAATTTGGTATCCTGGATGGGATCCTAGAACACAAAAAGGGCATTAAGTAAAAACTAAGGGAAGCTGAATAAAGCATGGAACTTAATGTAATAAATGTTTCAGGTTGGCTGAAAAGTTCATTCCAGATTTTTCCTGTGCGTGCTCAATTGTGTCTGACTCTTTGAGACCAACCCCATGGACTGTAGCTGACCAGGTTCCTCTGTCCATGGAATTTTCTAGGCAAGAACACTGGAATGGGTTGTCATTTCCTACTCCAGGAGATCTTCCTGACCCAGGGATCGAACCTGTGTCTCTTGAGTCTCCTGTGTTGGCAGGCAGATCCTTTACCACTGTGCCACCTGGGAAGCAGCATCATACTCATGTAAGATGTTAATAAACAAGAGACACTGGATGTGGGGTATATGGGAACTCTCTGTACCATCTTCTCAAAGTTCCTGTAAAACTAACACTGTTCTAAAAAATGAAATCTATTTTTTAAAAAAAGTCACCCTCAATTTGTTAGTCGTGTAAATCCACAGTTTGTAATATCATATTTTCTTAAACTGGGATTCACTTGCTTACAGTTTTACAACCTTTATCAGGGTGTTTTCTCCTTACACCAAAAAATGGCAGTAGAATTTAAAAATGTTCAGGTGACAGGACACTGAGAAGCTACAGTGCTCTCTTGGTATACCGAATGCAATCTTGACATATTAGATTCTTTTTGAAGCTTTAATATGGTACTACTGCTATCTACTTTATATTCATATTTAACTTTGCCCAATTATCCCAATAATGTCCTTTATAACTGCATTCCCCTCCTTTTTTCCTGATTCAGCTTCCAGTCAACAATCATGTAGTTAGTGATCCATGCATCAAGTCTCCTTTAGCTTGGAACAGTTTCACAGCTTTTTTTCTTTTCTTTGTATTTGGTTTCTCAAAACACTGACTTTAAAAAAATTGTGGTAAAGTACATACACCACGAAATTAACCATTTTAAAGGGTGCAGTTCAGTGGCCATAAGTACATTCATATTGCTGGGCAACCACCACCATTATCAGGCTCCAGGACAGTTTCTTCACCCCAAATACAATTCCTGTACCCATTAAATGGTCACTCCCAACTCCCTCCACTCCTCCAACCCTTGGCAACCACAGACCTGATGTCTCTATGGTTTTGCCTATTCTGCACATTTTCTATAAATGGAATCATATAATATGTGGCTCTTGGTGTCAATCTTCTAACCTTTCCAAGGTTCATCAGTGTTGTAGCATGTATCAGGACTTCATTACCTTTTAAGGCCTAGTAATATCCCACTGGATGGATAGAACCCAATTGGTTTTTCCATTCATCTGCTGATGGACATGTGGATTGTTTCCACCTTTGGGCTACTGTGAATAGTGTTGCCATGAATATCCATGTACAAGTTTTTGTTTGAGTACTTCCTGTTTGCTGTCTCTTGGGTATAGACCCTGGAGTGGAATTGCCAGGTCGTAGGGTAATTCTATATTTAATTTTTTGAGGTGCTACCAAGCTTTTTCCACAGTAGCTGCACCATTTCACATTCCCACCCGCAATGTACGGGATTCCAATTTTTCCACATCATTGCCAATGCATGTTCTGATATTTTTCCTTTTGATACTGACTTTTTTTTTTTTTTTATAAGTCCAGGCCAGTGGTTTGGATTAACATCCCTCAGTTTGGATGTTGGATTGTTTCTTCCCAATCTGATCCAGATGATGTATTTTTGACAGGAGTATTAACATAGATAATGTGTCCTTCTCAATATGTCACGAGAGGAAACGACATACTAATTTCTACCCTAGAAATAAGGAACAATTTTACTAACAGATGATTTGATTGTTAGCCACATGTCTCAGCGTCTCATAAAATAGTATGGCAATACTCTAAATAGTTTCCTAGTTTTCCAGAAGGCTTGCTGCTAACGTGTCCTCTTCCCTGTGCCCTTGACGGCAGATAAGCAGCTGTGGTCTTGGAGAGAAGATGGGAGATAACTGAAAACAGAGAAAAGTCACTCCATTATTTGACCTTTTTTTCCCCCCTGTAAATCAGGAAAAGACAGTCATGAACTGATGTTTGTGAGGAAAACCCTTATTCCAGCCCCTGGCACACTAATTCACAGCCATCAGCACCAAGTGGGAAGGGCCCCCAGGTAAGGTCCTGGACAAGAGAGCTACTGGCTCGAATGTCCATAATTACAGGCAGATTAGCTCTTGAGTCTGTTTCCATTGGATTAAAACCAATGCAATGTGAAAAGCTCTGAGAAGTGGACCTGGGGAAGGTCCTCGGACAACAGTGGAATCTCTGTTCCTATGATATATAGGAAACATCTCTGTAAACTTTAAAATATAACAACACCATTAATCATCATCACCTTCTGGCTAACAGCAGGAATGTGAGCAGGGGCATCTGAGGCTGAAGGAAGTCAGGTTTAAGGTTGGCCCTGGCCTAGGCTGAGTCCCCACACACCTGTCACTTGTCAGGAGGAGCACTCATCCTAGCTCTCCAAGTCCTTCCCCAATAGGTGACCTTGACGAGCCAATCCTAACAACGATGGTAATAGCTACCTTTCTTCGAGGGCTAAAGGGCCAGGCACTGGACTAAGCGCTGTATACACACTATGACCACAAGCCCAAGAGGGTGGTCGGATCTCCAGTTTATAGAATTGATGTTGGGAGAATTTACTCAGTTAGTGAGTGGCTAAAGTGGGACTGGAAGGTATGTCCATATGGCTCCAGAGCCTCATGACCTTGGTCACATGGCTGCCTCCCGCTTTGCCTCACAGCAGCTCCAGGGCGTGTGCGTTCACTTCAGGGCCTCGTGTGAGGTGGGAAGGAGCTGCCTGCAGTTGTCTTGCGTGAGCAGCTGGTAATCTCCGAACGGCGGGGCTCAGGCCGGGGAAGTAAAATAGCATCAGGAGGGCCCTGTAGGACCCAGAGGGAAGTGCTGGAGCCATGCCTGAAAGGGGCCAATGGGGCATCACCACTAGGGCCCACCAGCCCCCGAGAGGAAGCCTGGCCTGTCCACCTTCCACATTCTAAAGTCCAATCTAGGGGCTTCCCTGGTGGTCCAGTGGTTAAGACTTTGCCTTCCAATGCAAGGGGCGTGGGTTCAATCCCTGGTCAGGGAGCTAAGATCCCACATGTCTCATGGCCAAAAAACCAAAACATAAAACAGATATTATAATGTAACAAATTCAGTAAAGACTTTTATTAGTAAAAAATGGCCCACATAAAATCTTGAAAAAATTTTTAAAAATTAAAATAGAAAGCCTAGTCTGCATGAACTGGGTGGATCTGTCTCACCTTTTCTTTGGAATGAATCTTTCCCCCTCTTTTCTTGATGGTGGCAGTGGGAGACAGCTGGGAGTAGAGTGATTCCCTGCATGGGGCTCAAACCACTGTCCCCTCCACCCACTGCCAGAAGGATGTTGGGAGGGAGGGGTCTGCACCTCCCACTTCTCAGTCCTTTCTGTCCTTATTTCTGGATGAAGTAAAAAAAATCATAGCTTGTGAGCCCTAAAGCAGGGCCCCCTCTCTCACTACCTGGGATCTGCACACACCAGTCCTTCAGCAGCCATCCTGGCACCACTGTTCTGGGATTTCTAAGGTGGAAACTCTGCATGTGGGACTGACTGACTGGCTCTCTCCCGCTGGATAGGATGGAATTGTCCAGCTGGAGTGGAGTCCCTAGGGCTCTTTCCTCGGCTGGAGTGGAGTCCACAGAGCTCTTTCCTCTCCAACGTCTGGGCCAACTCTTTAGCTCCTTTTAGGCCACGGCTGGTTTTGGTTTTCCAAGGTTATAAACGAGGAAGGGAAGTTCACAAGGGCTCATAGTGGTATAAACACTCAGACTCACAGCCTGGAGTCGCCAGCCTGACACATAGCTTGCTACCGAAACTCTAAGAGATGCTTCTCTTTTATCCTTTTTAAAAGCTGCTTGAAGTCTATGATTTTCTACTTGGTACAAGGCAAACAGAGCTATTTAGGGAGTTAAGAAGGCATGTGTGTGACCTGACAACAAAGAGTGTGGTTCTGTCTTCATTCTTGGTGGTGGTGGTGTTGTTTTATAAAAAATAATGTGATAATTTGTTTATTGCAGCCTGCCTAGTCTATAGGGAAAGGAGGGAAAATATGGGGGAGGAAATGGGCTCTATCTCCTAACATGTGTAGGTAGTTGTGTATGTGTGTGTGTGTTTGTGTGCCCACGCTTGCATGGTGGTAAAGGTGGGGGTGGCGTGGGCAGGAAGGGACCCGGGCACTCAGGAGGGGCTTTTGCCAGGCTCAATGCCTGATCATTTCCTTGTGGCTTCTGAGCCAGACTACAACAGATAGTGCTGAAGGTGGTTTGGGGGGAGCATTCTGAATCCCCTAGGGATTCCAATACAGTGGAAGTAGGCGGGAAGGTGAATTTCTTGAAGGAGATACCTCATCAGAACCCTGGATCAGCCCAGGGAAGACCTGGATGGGTCCATGTGTGCTATGGGCAGTAATCAGGCATGGCCCTGAGGGAGATGATGGAGGGCATGGCTGCCATTTTTTCTAACCCGGCTTGAGGGAAGGGTGCCAGACCCACTGCAGAAGAGAACACAGGATGCAACCCTAATTAAGAATTAAGGATGCTTGAGGACTTAAGGTTGTGCTGCATCCTGACAGACTAGTGTCCATAAGAAGGGAGGAAGGGCATCCTGATTCCACCCCATAGGCTCTGATCCCTCGTTCACCACTCAATAAACATTCAATAAGTACCCACTCTCTGCCAAACATAGCTTGGGCGCTGAGAATCCAGAAGTAAATAAGCCAGTCTCTACCCTCAGGAGCCTAGAGGGGAAGACATAAAGAAATGCATAATTGGGGCACAGGTTAAAAAAAAAAAGATCTGACGATCAAAACATGCACAAGGTGCCGGGGCAGGGGGAGTCCTGAGGCATCGCCTCTAAGGAAGGCTCAGCTGAGACACAGAGGCAGGAGAGCTGAGCTTCTAGGCTTTGCCTGACTCAGAAGTTACGCCAACTGCTGCCCTGGGTGGGAAAAGGATCAGCAAGGAGGGAGATGGTTGCTGTGGGCAGCAATGAAAATGCTCCTGCCAACGTATGCCCAAGCTGACAAAGCGTGGTGTATCAGCCCACTGTCTTCCCTTTGCACGGACAGACAGAAGGTTGTGTTCAGTCATGTCCAACTCTTTGTGACCCTATGGACTGTAGCTCACCAGGCTCCTCTGTCCATGGGATTCTCCAGGCAAGAATACTGGAGTGGGTTGCCATTTCCTTCTCCAGGGGATCTTCCTGACCCAGAGATCAAACCAGGGTCTCCTATATTGCAAGCAGTCTCCTGCACCGCAGGCGGATTCTTTACCAACTGAGCCACTAGAAAAGCCCTCATTCCCTCTGCACAGAGCTGTCTAATACAAGGAGGTAAGGAAAGTCAGCTACTTCTAAACGGAAAGACTAAACTATAACTTCTGTGATCCTGGGGCAATTCTCCAAGCCATGGAATCCTAACAATCAGTAACCCAGTTGCACAATTCTGGGAAGAAAACTAGAACTCCTAGGCAAAAGAGGAATTGAGATTTGAAGCATGAACAGAAGGAACAGGTCTTGGTCCCATAGGAGCCAGGAGCCTTCTGAGTCAGACTCCAAATGCCCCAAGGGTCAGGGCTCCTAGAGAAGTAGCACGGCTAACCACTGCCACCACGGTCACCACTATCACCACTGCATATGAGGCCAGGCGATGCCTTCCCAATGTGACCCAGGCACAGATGCAAACACCATCCATCCACACCTCCCCGGCGCCTGGCCAGAACATACACTCTCCCTGGAATAGGAGTTGGCTGACAATCCCAACCATGGGTGCCTCCTGAGTAGGAAAGGGGAATTTGATTAAGATGGTTGCTGCTAAGTCACTTCAGTCGTGTCCAACTCTGTGCGACCCCACAGACGGCAGCCCATCAGGCTCCCCCGTCCCTGGGATTCTCCAGGCAAGAACACTGGAGTGGGTTGCCATTTCCTTCTCCAATGCATGAAAGTGAAAAGTGAAAGGGAAGTCGCTCAGTCGTGTCTGACTCTTAGCGACCCCATGAACTGCAGCCCACCAGGCTCCTCTGTCCATGGGATTTGCCAGGCAAGAGTACTGGAGTAGGATGCCATTGCCTTCTCCGATTAAGATGGTGGAGAAACCTAAAGAAAGAAATCACCATAATCAGTCCCTAAAGGGGGATGGGAAGAAAAATGACCCCTGATCTGGGGAAACAGCTCTTCATCTCCTGCTGACCATATGTGGGATTAACTCTATGAGTCCAGACCTGGGGGAGAAGTGGCATTCAGTAATGCAAAAAAAATACTGTCCCCTGCAAAGGTCGATGTCCCAAGGGTCCCAGGACACAAGAAAGGTGCATCCTTAGAGCTAGCCCCAGGTCTTGAAGAAAGAAAACAGTCCCCAGAGTGACATTCCTCTTTAAATAGTTCAGAGGCAGAAAAAAATTTCTCCTTTAGAGGAGAAAGCTTAAGGACAGAGACACACATATATTGGCTTGGGGTCACACAGTAAGTTGGTGCCAAAAAGAAATTGGGCCTCTTGTCCTTCGGTGTGCTATTTCTAGTGCCTCTGACTTTTTATGAGTCTCAAATAGGGCCAAGAAGGGGGGCTTCTCTAATTTGGGATGCTTCCAGCTTGGTTAGCCAGGTCCTCTGACCTTGAATGAAGCATTGGAACCAAGAAAAACGGGTCTATGGAGCCAAACTCTCTCCCTTTCTGTGACCTCCCAAAGTCACTTATCTGGTAAAAGGGATAGAGTGGGGGAAGTCCAGGAAAATGACCGTGAAGGCAAGTGTAACAGATGCACCCAGCTGTTGTTGCTAGGGTGCACAGATAAGAGTGAAGCGCCGAAGGCTGCAACGGAGTTGCATGCAAAGTCATGATTGACAGAGGAAGTTAGAACAAGGACCTGAGTTCCCTGGGATGCTAGTGCTGACTCTAAAGATGGCGTGTCATTGGCCTGGCATACTCAGTGGGCATGTAAGAGGGTTCTCTGGAATTTGCCCTTAGGTGTGGGGCTTCCCCTTAGGACATCCCCCAGCCTGACAGAGTGGTGGTGAGATTTTCTTCCCTAGCCACCAGCTGAAACTGGCGTTGACTAGTTAACTACCAATACTGCTAACACCCCAGCGACAGCAGCAACCAAGGACTTCCCCTGTGGTTCAGTAGAGAAATCACCAGGTCAAGCCCACTAACCCCCTTTTTGACATAGGATAAAAGAACATCTCTATGGTTTGGCTTTCTTATATATAAAATGCAGAGCTCTAGACAAGATGTCTTCTAGTTGTTTTCTTTGCCAGTTGCCGAACTGAGAATTTGTTAGGAGTTCAAACTTCGTTTTTCCCAGTACAATGGCTGAGAGTGAGCTGTCATCGCCACCCTCTGGGATTTCTCTCATTTTTCCCAACAGGCTGGCACTTATGTACTTTGTGTCTGTTCACACCATGGCCCCCGTGAAACCTTTCCAGCAACTGGCTTAGCTGCCTAGTCTGCTCCTTCTCCTAGGAAACGTAGACTCCTCCCTCCTGCAAGTCTGAACTTTAGGTCTCAAGCAGAGGTGGGCAAGTGTAATGGACTCCTAGAGCAGCAGCAGCTCTGGTGTCGTTGGTGCTGGAAGAGAAACTGGGGAATGTGACGGGGGTGGAGATGGATCTCCCCATGTTCTCAAACCCAGAGAGGCTCAGGGACTCTCGAGACATGAAACAGGACTGAGCTAGCATTTCATCATCTGGCCCAGCTGCATTCTCAGCTCCAGCAGAGAATTTCCAGCATCCTTGATCATGCTGGGTTTGATTTTTATGGAGGAGGAGACTGAGGCCCACAGAGGTGAACATATTGCCCAGGTTACTCAAGTCAACAATTGAAGGCAGACTGGGGGTGGGAATCGAGGCAGCCCCAGACCGACATTTTCTACTTTTTCAGCTCCAATCAGAAGATTCTGAAAGGACCCCTGGACTTGCCCCGGTCTTAAAGAAGCGAAATAATATCAAACTCCAGAGGATGGAGCCTGGTCCTGAGAAAGGTGGGCAAAGTTTGGGAGAGTTCTGGGAAAAACACCCACACCTGGAGGCCATTCCTGTCCTTTCTCAGCCTTTGGAGGGAAGAGGAGGAGGGAGGGCGGCAGAGGCCTGCAAAAGGAAGAGACGAAAGCCCCTGAACCCATTCTCTCTGAGGGAAGGGAGAGGAAAGGTCTGGGTTCCCCGCTTCCTCTTTTTTTCTTTGCCAGCAGGGCCTCCCAGCCCCCAGGCCTGAAAAATCCCCCAATCGTGAATGTATTAAGCTTCTGCTTGGGCCAACAGGAAAACCCGCTCCTCCCGCTCAAATCCACCTTTTTAGACTGACACAGACCCTCATACGAAGCCCAGAGAATACCCATAAAGCTTTACCGAATCTCTTGCATTCCCTCCACCCCAACACCCTCTGCAGTCAAGGCGCCACGGGGATGTCCCTGCCTAGGATAAATTACCTCAAAGTGCGATTTTTCCAGAAAACTAGACTGTGCCGCTCACCACGTTCGCCTTGAACCGGGCATCCGGGAACGACCCCTCCTCAGCGCTGGCAGCCCACTCAACCCTCCAGCGAGTGCCCTGCAGCCCAGATGCCCCTATAACCCCAAGACTCACCCAGAAGAGCATGTTGAAGAAGAAGAGCAGGTATTTCACCAGCGGGCTGACGAAGGAGAAGTCCTCCCCATAGGCGGCCGGCGCCCCGGGTCTCCGGGCCATGGTCCAGCCGCCGCTGCCCCCGGGGGCCTATCTCCACACGGCGGCCGGCCCACCTGCGCGCTCCGCGCCGGGAGGCATGAGCTGCACCACCGCCGGAGCCTAAGCGGCGGGGGCACTGCGCCGCGGCGGGAGGTGCCCGCGCCGTGCGTCCGGGAGAAGCGCGGGCAAGGGAAAGGCGCCGCCACTGGAGCCGCCGGGAGTCGCGGGAGCTGCGGCTGGCAGCGTGAGCGGCGGAGACTTCGCTGCGGCCGGAGGACCAGCCTGGCGCGCCGGGCTCCCAGGAAACCGGGCCCGCCCCCGACCGCCCATTGGCTCGTCTGCCGAAGCCTGACTTCTCATTGGTCGATCTCTGATGTCACTAAGTATCCAACCATCCCTCTTTTCCGAGAGGCGGGGGAGACACCTGTTCAGTGAGGGACAACTTGTTAAAGGGTCAGCAGTTCCGCCTCCTCCCCCGAGCTGGAAAGCATCCAGGCTTCAGCTACTCAAGGGAAAAAAGATGAGAAGGAATGCACACTGTCATCACACACCCACGTCCTCTACCCAGTTGCTGTGCATATATGCAAACACACATACATTAAAATCAACAAGTACATACACCATGTTAAGCAATGCGTTGAAAGCCGTAGGAATACAAGAGAGTAGAAGAAATCCACCCCCTACCCCGGGGTAGGGGGCTGATGACAATAAAATCAGAGAGACAAAACTAACCTACACATGACAATTAAGACTGTTTAAAAGGAGCTGCTATCCTGTTTAATAACTATATATTTTAAATGCTTATTTCACAAAACACTATAATCCAATAGTGGAAATTTGGAAACATCACCAACAATCCTGCCATCCTAATTCATTACTCTTTCAATTCCCATCTCACTATTTAAGTCTAGATCCGAGAGCAGACATCGTTTTTAACACACTGATCTGACACATACCAGTACAGTACAGGTGACAGACCCTGGGCTGGCTATCTAATGCACACGTGAATGCTGTCGACTGAACATTTGAATCGATTTTATCTCCAGATTCATATGCTGAAATCCTAACCCCTATGATTATAGCGTTAGGAAATGGAGACTTTGGGAGGTGCTTAGGTCATAAGAATGGAGCCTTTCAGTTCAGTTCAGTTCAGTCGCTCAGTCGTGTCCGACTCTTTGCCACCCCATGAACTGCAGCATGCCAGGCCTCCCTGTCCACCACCAACTCCCAGAGTTCACTCAGACTCACGTCCATCGAGTCGGTGATGCCATCCAGCCATCTCATCCTCTGTCATCCCCTTCTCCTCCTGCCCCCAATCCCTCCCAGCATCAGGGTCTTTTCCAATGAGTCAACTCTTCGCATGAGGTGGCCTAAGTACTGGAGTTTCAGCTTTAGCATCATTCCTTCCAAAGAAATCCCAGGGCTGATCTCCTTCAGAATGGACTGGTTGGATCTCCTTGCAGTCCAAGGGACTCTCAAGAGTCTTCTCCAACACCACAGTTCAAAAGCATCAATTCTTCAGCACTCAGCTTTCTTCACAGTCCACCTCTCACATCCATACATGACCACTGGAAAAACCATAGCCTTGACTAGACGGACCTTTGTTGGCAAAGTAATGTGTCTGCTTTTGAATATGCTATCTAGGTTGGTCATAACTTTCCTTCCAAAGAGTGTCTTTTAATTTCATGGCTGCAATCACCATCTGCAGTGATTTTGGAGCCCCAAAAAATAAAGTTTGATACTGTTTCCACTGTTTCCCCATCTATTTCCCATGAAGTAATGGGACCAGATGCCATGATCTTCGTTTTCTGAATGTTGAGCTTTAGGCCAACATTTTCACTGTCCTCTTTCACCTTCATCAAGAGGCTTTTTAGTTCCTCTTCACTTTCTGCCATAAGGGTGGTGTCATCTGCATATCTGAGGTTATTGATATTTCTCCTGGCAATCTTGATTCCAGCTTGTGCTTCTTCCAGCCCAGCGTTTCTCATGATGTACTCTGCATATAAGTTAAATAAGCAGGATGACAATATACAGCCTAGATCTCTAGTCTTGCCCATTCTGTTGTTTTCCTCTTTCTTTGCATTGATTGCTGAGGAAGGCTGTCTTATCTCTCCTTGCTATTCTTTAAGTGTAAGTAAGTGAAGTCACTCAGTCGTGTCTGTGCGACCCCGTGTACTGTAGCCTACCAGGTTTCTCCATGGGATTCTCCAGGCAAGAATACTGGAGTGGGTTACCATTTCCTTCTCCAGGGGATCTTCCTGACCCAGGGATTGAACCAGGTTCTCCCGCATTGGAGGCAGATGCTTTAACCTCTGAGCCACCAGGGAAGCTCTGCATTCAGATGCTTATATCTTTCCTTTTCTCCTTTGCTTTTCGCTTCTCTTCTTTTCACAGCTATTTGTAAGGCCTCCCCAGACAGCCATTTTGCTGTTTCGCATGAATGGCATAAGTATCCTTGTAAAAAAGACCCCAGAGAGCTCCCTCACCCTGCCTGTCCTGTGAGAACAGTGAAAAAATAGCTGCCTATGAACTAGAAAATGAGAACTTACCAAACACTGAACTGAGGGTGCCTTGGTTTTTGATTTCTCAGCTTTCAGAACTGTGAGAAATACATTTCTGTTGTTAGCTACTCAGTTTATGGCATTTATGTTATAGCAGCCCAAATAGATTAAAACAATGACTTCAACCTTGTTATATGTATGAGTTGGGCAAACTATGCTTAATCTCCTTGAGCCTCATTTTCTTTGGTGTTAAATGGGGAGAGTGCTGGCCTAACAACATTGATGTGAGGATTAGATGAGATAACGCATGCAAGTCACTTAGCACAAGTTGGCACATAGAAGGGTTCACTGAATGCAATATTTTGTTTGAGCAGAGTTTAGAATCCAGTCAGGAAGTATGATAACAACACAAATTTGGTAGAGAGTTAGTAAAGATATCATGGCAAGTGAAATTAGGGGAGGATAAGATTTGGGGCTTTCCTGGTGGCTCAGATGATAAAGAATCCACACGCAATGCAGGAGACCTGGGTTCAGTTCCTGGGTTGGGAAGATTCCCTGGAGGAGGGCATGGCACCCCACTCCAGTATTCTTGACTGGAGAATTCCATGGACAGAGGAGCCTGGCAGGCTGCAGGCCATGGGTAGCAAAGAGTAGGACACAACTGAGTGACTAAGCACACACAACACAAGATTTAGAAGAGCAGAGATGAGGGGGAAAGGATAATCCAGGTGAATAAAAGGTGAACCAGAGCCTGGAGAGCACAAGCACTGTGTGTTTAGTGAAAAATAAGCCGACTGGTTTGGCTGGAGCTGAGAGTATGCTGAGTATAGCAGTGAAAGGTTACACTGACTGATGCTAATTCATGCTGAACTGAGTTAAAATCTTAGAAATACTTGAACATCAGAGTGGGGAGTTAGTGTTTAATTGATTTAGGAATAAGAGTTTGGAAGAAGGAAATAACGTAAGACCTGCTTTTTTTTTCCTTTCAGTTAGAATGTGAAAGAGACTGAAGAGAGGAATGTTTGTTAGAAGATCAGTGTTAATAGTCTAGATAATCAGAAACTTGGGGCTTTCCTGGTGGCTCAGACAGTAAAGAATCCGCCTGCAATGCAGGAGACTCAAGTTTGATCCCTGGGTCGGGATGATCCCCTGGAGAAGGGAATCGCTACCCACTCCAGTATTCTTGCCTGGAGAATTCTATGGGCAGAGAAGCCTGGCAGGCTACAGTTTATGGGGTCACAAAAAGTCAGAGATGACTGAGCAACTAACACACACACACACACACAGTCAGAAATTAGGATCTGATTTAGGGGTAATGTACAGAACTGATAGGAAAGGATAGAAGTGAAGCCACAGGGAAAAGAGAATCTCTTTGGTTGGAGTATGGGGATGATAGGAGAATCAGGGCTAGGAGTCAAAGAAGTGAGCCAAGGCCAGGTTACTGGGAGACTGGCCATTAACAGGTTAAGGTGACCACTTGGAAATCAGTTTCAGTATGAAGAGGGTGGTGTGGTTGGAAGCCATTTTATAAGATGTTAAAGATTAAATGGGTGAGTGAAGGGTAGATACCCATTTTCAGATGTTAGATGGGTGAGGGCTGAGAAAAAGACCAAGCTGCTGAATGTTTTTATTAGATGATCACCCAGAGATCAGTTTTAGTACAGACTGGGCAAGTAGCCTAATTTATTTTAGCCAAAAGAAAATGAATAATGGGGGATAGAATTAATAAAATAAATTTTTAGACAGATCATGGAGTGCCTTGAAGTTGTTTACAGTCTACTTTGTAGAGCACTTGAGAATTCTAGTGAGTCCCGGATGTGAATAACCCATCAGCCCATAATGCCTATAGGACAGTGGCTGTGTTTCCCTAACACGTAGCAGAACGTTCCTTGTGGGATTCTCAGAATGTATTCATTGTTCAAAACATGGCTTTATTGAAGGACTTTTGATTGGATATTAACATGCTAAAATCTCCTTTATGAAGACTTAGAAACTAGGTTGATAATAATGGTGAGAAGAATAAGAATTTAAAGAGGGCTAGATGAGTGAGTTGGAGGAATTGAAGAAAGCTTTATAAAGGTGCTTAGGGCTTGGCTAAGATAGCATAAGCAAAAATGAGAAGTCAGGAATGAGTTGATACCATGATGACTACTAAGGAGATTGTAGTTTGGGGTGCTTTAAGAAGCAAGATTCCAAAAGATAGGGTCAGGAATGGTTTAGGGGGTCTAAAATTGATCAGACATCTGTTGGTACATAGTAAATGACCTCAGGTCATACTTGAACTCAAGATTTGGGGTTTTAAAAATTGTGTCTATCTATGTTTTTTTTTTATTTAAGAAGAACTTTTAGTACAATAAGGACAAAATTGGATAAGATTATTCTGAGCCTAAGAAGAATTAATAACTCAAGAATGCCTAAATGAAGGGAATATTAAATCAGACTTATATTGGATTATGTTCCTTTTAAATTTATTAGACAATTGAAATATGACTGAGTACAGCTGCATATATGAAATGGGAATATGATTGGCAATGTTAGCAATTTTAGTTAAAACAAACTTAAGGGATAAAGTAGAAAAAAAAAAAAAAAAAGAAAGCAGAACGTTTGCTGAAGACCACATAGAAAATTGTATACTCTTATAGAAGCCTGACAATTTATCCCCCCTTCAGGAGGTTGGACCCTCCTTGATTACACATTCAAGTTAAGGTAGAACCCAGATATACCTGTCCCTTTCACAAAGCATTCAGAGGGTCTCTCAGTAACTTCCACTAGTATCTATTGGCCAGAAATGGGTCACATTGCCACCTTAGCTGCAAAGGGTCTGGGAAAATAGTACTATTAACTACTGTACTACTTCCCCCAAGGGGTTGGGGGGAAATGAAGCTCTATTTTTAAGAAAGAAGGGGAGGGAGTTCTCTGGTGGGCCAGTGGTTAGGACTTGGCACTTTCACTGCTATGACTCGGTTTCAAACCCTGGTTGGGGAACTAAGATCCTGCAAGTGATGTGGCATGGCTAAAAAAAGAAAAAGAAAAAAAAAAAAAAAAAGAAAGAAGGGGAGAAAGGATATGGGAAGAAAGCTAGAAAAATATCTGTCACCAGTGTTTATTGTACGTTAGAGTGTCTATTGGAATATGTCTATGTGTATTAATTTGGATGCTTGTGTGAGCCTAATGTGTGAGTTAAGGTCAACAGAACTGGTTATAAATTCATCCAAAAAATATTCGCTTCTTGGCATAAAAAGCACGTGAAGATGAATGAGCCACTATTACTGCCCTTGAGGAGCTCATGATCTAGCTGGAGAATCAGGCACGTATGTAACTCTAAATGGAACCTTTGGACCATCTACCCTGTCCCCACTTACCCTTAAGTGCTCCATCTTATCTCATGGTGGTAGCCATTTTGTACCATGTGATCTTGCCTACCCACCATCCACTCCACCCAGATACTCCTGACATCAAAGCTGGGTCAACTGGTTCCTTCCCCCTCAAAACAGAGAGATGATCACCCTCTCTTTGTGTGGTTAAGCCTCTAACAGATAAATTCAGTAGCTGAGGGAAGCCATGTTTTTACCATAAGGACCAGGGAGCAAAAGAGAATTGATCTTCAGCAGGTGAATGAATCACCTTCGGACAAGAGCAGAGAGATAGATGGAGAGAAGAGTCTTTCCACTTCCCAGATGAGTCCCTTTCTCGGGCCCAGTTGCCTGCTTGCCCTTGGGTCCCAGGGGTTACTTTGTTATCTTTCAAATCTACATTCTATTAGGGCTTTCCAATAGCTCAGTTGGTAAAGAATCTGCTATTAAGCTAGTTTTTAAAATCTGTGATCTTTAAAAATTTTTGGCTGTGCAGTGAGGCTTGTGGGGATCTTAGTTCCACAAATAAGGATTGAACCTGGGCCCCAGCAATGAAAGCACTGAGTCCTAACCACTGAGCCACCAGAGAATTCCCTTTATTAAGCTAGTTTAAGCTACCCTTTGTTTCAACCAAATAATCCTTATTAATACACCAGAAAACTATAGGATGCAATGAATGGACAGCTCAGGACAGATCAGGTGGATCATGACCAAGAATTCAATCTTTACTAAGGCCCGGTAGCAAATCAGAGGAGAGTAGTTATCTACAGAGGATAGCACAGCTTTGTTCCAAAATCCTAAAGGTCTATGCTATGTTTTGCCTATAGAAATCTGCCAAAGGCTCCATGCAGTATTTCTATCTGCCCACAGACACTTCCAACACCATCATAGTTGCTAGGTCTTATGACATGGATCAGAGCAGCTTGCATGGCAGCCTGGACCGACTGCAGAACCTTCTCTAATTCTGAGTCCCACTCAAAACTAGCAGTTTTTTAGGTCACTCAATAAATGGGCCATAGTAACAATCTTAGATGAGGTATATGTTGCCTCCAAAATCTAAGGTGGTCCGCTAGGCACTGTGTCACTCTCAGAGACAGGAGAGACCAGGTGGACAAACTGTTCATTATAGTAAAAGGGTTAATTCAAATGTTCCAAGCCACTGCACCCCCAGACATTTTACTTTGGAGAGCTCCTGAATTTCAGTGGAACTTATTTTCGACCCTTTGGCACACATGTATATTAACAATATGTCTACATAGTTATTACTTCCTGCCCATTGGCTCCAATTAACATGATATCATTAATGTAATGGACCTGCACAATGTTCTGTGGCATGAAAAGGTGATCAAGGTCCCTGAATATAGATCATGACATAGTGCTGGACAGCTGATACAGCCCAGATGCAGAACAGTGAAGGTGTATACTAGTCAGTGCTTGATAGCACATGACTTCTGATGGCCTTTAATAAAGAAAAAGGGATTCAGCAGCCCAGTTGCTACCTACCAGGTGCCAGGGGACAGGTTGATTCGCTCCAGCAAAAAAAAACCCACAGCTGGAACAGCTGCCACAGTTAAAGTCACCATATGATTAAGTTTACATGAAACTGCTTCCATGCTTTTTCACTTGTCTTCATAGGCCAAATAAGCAAATTGAATGGGGATGTATTAGGACAGTAATACATACTTAATGAGGCTTCCCAGGTGGCGCTAGTGGTAAAGAACCTGTCTGCCAATGCAGGAGACATAAGAGATGTGGGTTGAATCCCTGGGTTGGGAAGATCCCCTGGAGAAGGGAAGGGGTACCCACTCCAGTTTCCTTGCCTGGAGAATTCCATGGACAGAGGAGCCTGGCAGACTACCGTTCATGGCATTACAAAGAGTCGGGCACAACTGAGCTACTAACACTTTTACACTTTCAATTTCAGAGATGTGGTGTTGCTTTTTTTTTACTGTATTGGTAAGTAGAAGCCATTCGAAAGGCTTCCACTTGGCCTTTCCTACCATAATTAGCCCTTAGTCCATGAATTAAGAAACCCATGTGGTGATTCCGCCAAGTTGCTGAGGATGCCTGTGCCAATTTCCATTAGAGAACTGGGAAAATAACCAGAAGGTAGTTGTGGGAACCCACCAGGCCCACTGAGAGATAAACCAGAGGCAGAACTCTATTAATCACTTGAAAACCATAAACCTCTATTCTGACCTTTGGACTGCTTGGACACTTTGGGTCTTTAGGAATTACTTCAGAGCCAGTGTCCAGTTTTCCTGAAGCCGTATATTTCCCCTTTACCAATGCCCCAGTGTCTCAGCAGTAAAAGAATCTGTCAGGAATGCAGGAGCTACAGGAGATAGAGGTTTGATCCCTGGGTTGGGAAGAACCTCTGCAGGAGGGCATGGCAACCCACTCTTGTTTTCTTGCCTGGAGAATCCCATGGACAGAGGAGCCTGGCAGGCTATAGTCCATAGAGTTGCAAAGAGTTGGACAAGACTTAAGCAACTGAGCACGCATGCAACAATGCACAGTCATCCAGGAAAATGGCGGCAGTTCCAATTAGAGAAGGCTAGGAAGATTTACATTATAAAAGTTGTGATTGTGTGATGGGTTCCTTCTTCAAAGGGACCTGGACTCCCCTTCATGACAAGGGTTCTGGGTCTATGAATTTGTTTGTCTGGGAATTGGTTGAAGGGCTAAGATTTTCTACTGTGGTAATTTCATGCCAGAATCCTGTTCACCAGATGCTAAGCTTCCCCACTTACACAGCTAAAGTAGACTGGTAGGCTGCCCATCAGTTTCAGTTCTAGGAACACTGTGATCAATTGGCCAGTGCCAACAGTCTCTGTGGGTCAGACTGTTCTGAATATTACTTTGGTTCTGCTGACCATTACAGTAACCACATTATCTTTGATAACTAGGTGCTACCAATTGTTTCTTGCCACCCTAAGGATCCCATTATGCCCACCGAATTTAGGGAACCCAGTTTAGTGATAACCTGGCCTCCAGAGAAGAGCCACCATAGAGTTATTTAAGGAAGCTGGACCTCTCCAAACAAATACATTTCTCATTGTCCTAGGGAACATAGTCACGGGTAGGTGAGCACACCTTGCATAATAAATCTACTTTAGCCTTCCAATTTCCCCTAAGCCTTAGGGAACTTTCCTCTACAGCCATGGTTCTTAACTGAGGGCAATTTTGCCCCCACGAGACATCTGGCAATGTCTGGAGACAATTTTGGTTGTCACAAATATACTGGTATCTAGTGGATAGGGACCAGAAATACTCCTAAACAGGGCCAGGACTAGGAGGGGGTGAATAATGGTCCCAGGGCCCAAAACTAGTTGCTCTCTCATTTCACCCTGGTCTTGGCTTTGCTCTTAGAAATCCTACTATGTACCGGGCAGCCCACAAAACAGAATCACTCAGCCCAAAATGTTAATACCGCCAAGGTGGAGAAGCCCTGCTCTATAGTTCACGAGGGAAAATTCAGTCAGTCCATTCAGGAACTTCAGTCCTGGGCCATCTTCAGTTCCGTATTTCAGTTAAGTAACCAAACAAACTCTAAGAGCCATTTCCAGCAACTTGAGCTAACATATTAAATCAGAATCTCTACTTTGGGAGCTCATATCAAGAAGTTTGGCCTGCTTCAACTTTATATTTCATTCATCCTGATCCCATACTCTTGGGATTTATTCCTATATATATTTCTTGTGTTGATACAAAGTGGTAAATTCACTCAAGAGGCTCAGAGTCTGTGAACTTTTCCCAGTTTTGGAATTAGTTGATGTAAATTGATAAGTTAATGTAATCCTTTAGTACATATCTCACTTCTTCACAGGTTAGTCTCTGTACCTCATCCTCTGGGACATGCTGTAACCTAAATCTTATAGGTCTACAAGCAACGAGAAGTAATGGGAGTGGGTTCTTAGGAGGACCTGCATTCACTTGCAAGGTAAAGGCCATTATGAGTTCTTCAAGCAAGGGGAGTCTGTAGCAAATTCTTAATGTAATGGTATAGAAAAAAATAAATTAAAATATTGAAGTATAATTGAACTTTGCATTTCAAGTATTATCCTTTCTTTCAGATAAGATTTCATTACATTAAAACAGATGGAACTTATTTATTTTTTAAAAGAGAGCTTGAATATAAATTGGATTTCATAGACTATATTCATTCTATTTTGAAATCCACGTATCTGTGACAGCAAGTGCTAGGGTAGAGATCACTACTGGCAGTTCTGACTACTCTTAATCTTAGATTTTCTGTCACCTAGAAAGTAGAGTTTTGACTCACCTTTTCAAGGTGATGTGTGTGTAATATGTATGTATAATAGGGTACAGGACTTCCCATGTGGCTCAGAATCCACATGCCAATGCAGGAGACCCAAGAGACGTGAGTTCGATCCCTGAGTTGGGAAAATCTGCTGGAGTAGGAAATGGCAACTTACTCCAGTATTCTTGCCTGGGAAATTCCATGGAGAGAGGAGCCTGGTGGGCGACAGTCCATGGCGTCACAAAGGTACTCACCATGGATAAAAATCTGTGATATTAGGTTTAAACTATTGAACCTGTGAAAAGAATTTGCATCCTTGCATCCAGAATGAAGTTATGCTTATAGGAGTGTTCAAACACAGTATAGCAAGCATGCTGTGAGCACTCATACACTGAGTATTGTGCTGAATGCTGGGGTACAAATATGAAAAGATACAGCCTTAGGCAAACATTTAGAAGCACACAATCTAGCTGCAAGCTCAGCTAAATTGTTCAGATTTGAAACAGAATTTGTCTCTGTTTTACTAATAAATACAGAAAGGAAATTTGAAAAGAATCAAGATAATTCTGGAAATAACATCCCAGCACTTCCTTCCAAATAAAAAACACTTCAAACTGCTACACAATTAAGAAACATTCATTACAAAAAAATCCAAACAATAAAAAGGAAGAAAATAAAAATCATCTGTAAGCCCACTGTCTTCCAGAATTTTCTCTGGGCATATGAATGCACAAACACAAATAGATATTTTTTCACAAGAATAAGTCTAATATTTAATGTTTTCCACAGACCTAGGCAACATCATGGAGAGTATCTAGAATTTCTAAAGAACAAGAGAAAGAGTTCTATAATTACTTTTTGAACCAGCCCCTGGTAATCCTGCTAATTTTACTTAGGTAGCTATTTTGAGGTTAATTCTTAGTGAGTGCTAAAATTGTTTACGAGTGTTCACCTTGATGTAGATCTTGATGTTTGTCAGAACATTTTGCCTAGTGATTTGAAAGAGAGGTGAAATCTAAAAATCAACAGAAAAGGGAAAAAGTGACCTTAAAGCAATCTTGAATTTATCCTAAGAAGCAGCAAAGGCAAAGAAACACTTGGTTAAAAATTAAAAAGTGGTCAGTTTTGCCTGAGGCCAAGGGGATTCCCAAGGTATGAGATTTAGTGCTAAAATCAGGACTGTGCTGCGCTGTGCTCAGTCATGTCTGACCCTTTTGTGACCCATGGACTGTGGCCCACCAGGCTCCTTTGTTCATGGCATTTTTCAGGCAAGAATACTGGAGTGGGTTGCCATTTCCTTCTCCAAGGGATCTTCCCGACCCAGGAACTGAACCCAAGTCTCTTGCATCTCCTGCATTGGCAGGTGGATTCTTTACCACTGAGTCACCTGGGAAGCCCTGGAATGCAACAGAATCAATGCTGTAAACACCTTATTACAGTCTGAAATCTGAAAAGTTTTTAATTCTGAACCTATTTGTCCCTAAGGATTTGGGATGAAGGTCTGTGGACCTGAGAGTGGATAAACTATCTCCAGAAGTAGACACAAGAGTGAGTCAAAACTACTCCTCCCCTCCCTCCCCCAACCCTGTCCCCATCTCCCCTCCCCCATCCACACACAAGAAAGAAAACAGCTGGAGGGCGGGGGTGGAAGGGAGAGTTTTCACTGCACATTCTTTTGACTATGAATCGTGTGACTGTGTTTCCTATGTATAAAATAAATATAGTAAGTTATTGGGAAAAAAAATGGTCAGCATCTGCTATACTTAAGCTTTCTGGTTATTTATAAAATCAGTGGTTTCTAGTATCACTTGCTCACTTACTCTTTTTGGCTGTGTCTATAATATTCTTTCTATACATATCACTTCACCCTCCAAGAACAGCAAGGAATAGCATAGGCAGGCCAAGATCTCTGGAGGCATGCTACATCAAGAGTTTCCAAAGTGGGGATGTAGGACCAGAATGGTTCAGCATGAGGAGGAAACACTTCCGGCAAAAGTAATGAGACTTAACCAGGAGAAAATGACGTTTTTAACTTAGAATGTGCCAATCACTGTTCTAAGTGCAGCATGTCTGAAAAGTTAGGAAACACAGGATACATTGATTTTTAAATTGTATGTTATTTAGCTTTTCAAATAATATGTTTAGTTTTTAAATTTTTCAAGTCATCTTTTCAGGGAAATGTCTCTAAGTCTGAAGCAATGAATACATTTATTAATGTAAAAAAAATGTTTCTTTCATATATGTATATGTTACCAAGCCCAAGCTTGCTCTGTTTGTCTCATGACAAGCCAATAAATTGGGAGACAAGTTGTTGGAGTAAGGAATGATGACTTTCATCAGAAAGTTAACAGACCAAGAAGATGGCAGACTAATGTTTCAAAAAAAAAAATTTCCCTCAGTCCAAATTCAGTGTCCTTTTATATAGAGGAAGTGGAAGGGGAAGGACCCAGTAGGATGCCAACCAATGGCTGAACAGTATTGCTAACAATTGCTCACCATCAGTTGCTCACTAACAATCACTAACTAAGTGTTGCTTTCTTGGGGGAAGGGCCTACTGTGATGCCAACCAATGGCTGAGAGGGACCACTAATGGTTGCTCAACAACAGTCGTGCCTGTTAAACACACACGAGCGCACACACACACACATGGGCTTCTCTGGTGGCTCAGATGATAAAGAATCTGCCTACAATGCAGGAGACCTGGGTTCAATCCCTGGGTTGGGAAGATCCCCTCGAAGAGGGCATGATAACCCACTCCAGGGTACTTTGTATATAATTTTCCCTATATTTCTAGAATTTTTAGACATGCTTTAGTGTATTGTATTTTTATAGACTAAAATTGAACCTACTGCTTTAAATTGGGGTTGTCCCAGAGTTGAAAAAAGATATTGATGATGTTATATGAAAATTTAATACAATGTTTAAAAACAAATTTTTCCTGTTTCTCGATTTTCCATATACTTTATGTTTTACAAATATTAATTCAGTTAGTCCTTTCAATGATGACATGAAATAGGTGCTATTGTCCTTATTTAACAAATAAAGAAACTGAAGCCAAAAGAAGTTGCCTAACTTGTCCAAGGTTATAGACACAGACACAGCCAGGAAACTGTAGAGTCTGGGTTTAAACCCATCTAGACTCACTCTGGAACTATGCTCATAACCATTGAACCTTACTGCCTCTTACAGAAAAAGTATCTGAAGAAGCAGTGACTTGGAACTGTCTGGGTCCATGTAAGATCCAGAGTCTGATTCTAAGGAAGGGAAAGGAGGTTGATATTAAATAAGTAGTATTGTTTCCAGGATGTACTGAAGTCTTCATATAGCTCACTCATGATTACTAATGTAACGCTAATAAAAAGTGGTAAAGAGATTATATTCTAAGATTTGTATCAACCCCCTCCTCAGTCTCCATTTCCAACAACTGCCATTTCCCATGAGAGTGTGAAACAGTATGTTCTAACTCCACTAGATGAGAAGGAAATGCCCTGCTCAGGAATAGTCCTGCAAAACAGAAGAACTTCCAGGCAAGTCTAAACAGTGGTTTGCACATTAGCTTCTTTGAAAAATAGGTGAGTTTTATTTGTCCCACAGTGTCTTAATTTTTTTTTTTTTAATTTGAATGCCTTTAGCTTGGGCTTACCCTCTCCAATTAGCCACAGTCTCCACCATTCCTAAGTATATATTCAGCCAGCTTCAAAAACTGTACTTCCTCTCTAGCCCTTGGAGAGAGAGACAGAGACAAAGTGAAGGAGAGAATTTGTACTGCTGGAGTAATACAGCCAACGAATAGTCTACAAAGAATGATTCAAAGAGTTAGAGGCATGTCAATAACGGAATAGAGGCAAGGTTCACAGGTCAGGAACATGTTGTAGGGGAATCTAAAAATCTAACATGTTGTGTTAGCCACTCAGTCGTGTCCAACTCTTTGTGACCCCATGTCTGTCCTTGGAATTCTCTAGACAGGAATACTGAAGTGGAAAAAAAAGAATACTGGGGTAGGTTGCCATGCTTGCCTCCAGGGGATCTTCCCAACCCAGGGATCGAACCAGGGTCTCCTGTGTTGCAAGCAGATTCTTTACCATTTGAGCTACCAGGGAAGCAACATGTTGTAGCAATGACAAAAAGATGATCCCAATGAACATGTAAATTGGCAAAAGATCCTGGGAGACTTTGGAGTTCTTTCTGAAGCAGGACTGTAAACCAGCCAATGAAAGGAGAAGTCTCACTTGTGCTCTCTCAAGAAGTCAAAAGCACCGAGGTCTGTTAGAATCCAGTGAAAAATTCCAGGTGTACTCAACTTCCACTGACAGTCATCCTTTCAGATCACAGAGGATGGAGGAGAGACAGCGCAGAACTCAGTGAGGCAGCAGGGTCGAGCCTCCAGTCCAGGGTGAAGAGGTGAGACTGTGTGTGCCTTTGGAGAAAGGAAGACCCAGAGACCTAGGGAGACCTTGAAAACCAGAACAGATTGTATCGAGGAATAGCAAGAAATAAGTTTGGGGCTGAGTATATGAGTGTGTGTGCTAAGTCACTATAGGCATGTTGGACTCTGTGAGATCCCATGGACTGTAGCCCGCCAGGCTCCTCTGTCCATGGGATTCTCCAGGCAAGACTACTGCAGTGGGTTGCCATTCCCTCCTCCAGGGGATCTTCCTGACCCAGGGATCGAACTGGCGTCTCCTGCATCTCCTGCACTGCAGGCGGATTCTTTACCACTGAGCCACTGGGGAAGCCCCAGGGCTGATTATGAGGTTTTCAAAAGATGGGCTGAAGATTGCAGGTTGTGTGAGCAAGAAACAAATAAGGTTTGGAATCTGGAGGCCTGGAGACCTTGGAGATATTGTCTGCAGGGTATCTGAACCTAGAGCTAGAGTAGGTGTGAGAGGTCAGAACAGCAGCTCTGGATTTGGGTCAGGGGGAGGTCAGGAGAACCTAACCAGCACATCAGAGGGAGCTGGCCTTTGCCTGTAGAAGAGGGTCTGGCTATGAGGTAACTGGTAGACCCAGGGGTGACCTTGAGGGGATGTAGTGATTCTGGAGTTGGGACTGAGCTGAGACTGCAAACTGGAGGAAAGGGACGTTTCCTATCAGAAGCAGCCTCACTGCGGTATAAGGATAGAGCACTGTTCATTTTTGTGTCAGTTGACAGATCCTTTCCTCTGTTTCTCACTCTTACCAGCTTGCCTGAAATTCCAACTGCTTTCTAATCTGATCATAATCTAATCCTGCTTTAAATTAAGGTGTTTATTCATTTATTAAAAACAAATATTCCCGGGAGGGACACCCAGCCCAATATCTACACTTCATACCATAGACGTCATACATTTTGGAAAACATTTATTCTGTATACCTTCTATTCAACCATCCAGAAATCAAAGTATGATCAAGCTCAGACAGAATCCCTGGAATTTGAAATTTGATCATAGCTGATTTGAAGGGAGAAAATGTTTCAAACGCTTGTGTGAGTAGAACTAAATCCTTGTCCATTATTTTTCCAAGCCCAGCACCCATTCCCCCTGCTGGAACCAGTATTCTAGATTCCCTCTGGGAAATTACCCTACCTTCTCTCTCAAGCTAACTATCTAAGGGGAACATCTACTCTTGGGGCCTGGAGTTGAGCATATGACTCTGTTCTGGCCAATCAGAACACATGGATGGGAGTGATTCAAGTTCAGAATGAATGTGGTAAAGGAGAGGAATATGAATGAAAAGATTGCCTCTCTTTTTGGCTAGGACCCCTAGCACTACAGGTGAACAACTGCCACTTTGGGCCACGCACAGATTGAAGTTAACATCGAGGAGAGACAGGACTGAGCGATGGGGTGAAACTAAGCCCTGGTAACCCTGTTTGAGTTCCCATATCCAATCGTGCCTGAAATTAGGCCTCTCCTTAGTCTTTTCAGTTAGGTGAGTCAATAAATTAGTTGGTTTTGCTTAAGTCAGGTTCAAATGCATTTCCAATAGCTTGCAATTGAGAAAGAATTGCTTTAGAATGAATATTTGTGCCCCTCCCCCCAATCCCAGTTCATATGTTGAAACCCAGTGCCTACTGCCATGGTATTAGGAGATGGGGTCTTGGTGAGGTGATGAAGTAATGAGGCTGGTACCACCCGGACAGCTAAGCCCTTTGCTTCAGCCATCTGAGAAAACAGAGAGAAGACAGCCTTCTCAGAACCTGGAAGCAGATTCTCGTCTTACGCCAAATCTGTTAGGCTCCCTGACCTTGGTTTCCCCTGTAAGAAAGAAATGTCTGTTGTTTATAAGCTGTCCAGTCTGCAGTAGTTTGTTATAGCAGCCGAACCGACTAAGACAAGGACTGAGTGGCCCGATATTCCACCCTGTTGTGTTTTGCAGATATTATCAATATTTGCCTTTTCTTAGGAATCCATCCCGTATGCAAGATCCCCATGATGTAGCCAGGTCTAGGATGCTTGTCTTTATAGCTTAGACATTGACTTTGCACAATTGCCTGATGACCTCCTTTCAGCAGCTCCAGCAGAGAGAAGCACACAGCAGGGCTGTTTAAAAGGTGGGTCCCGAAGGCTGATTATGCTGACAGCTAATGACTGTTAACTGCAGTAACCAAAGCGGGCCTGGGCAGTCGAGAGGCAAATGACTCACCCCTGTACTGTGGGCAGCTTTTCCTGCAGTTGCTGGACCCCAGGAAAAAACCCACCACCAATTCCTTACTGAGGTGGGAAATAACCCCAAGATGTTTGACTCTCTGAGTTTGGGACAACCAAGAAATGAGTCAGCTTTCTGGAGAAAACAGTCTATGATTCACTGTTTCTACCAGGCCCCCACCACCCCACCCCCACACTAGTGAGGGCTATGCATTTCTTTTAAGAGCATAATAATACCTTATATTGGAAAGGCATTGAAGTGCTGTACCTTTTTCAAAGTACTTGTGCATTCATTATCTCATTAGGAAACCAGATTTGCTATTTTTTTCTTTCAGAGCCATTAAAAAAAAAACTCATATCCAGCAGAGAAATTTTGTATGTGGCTTTCAGTGAGCCTTGAGAGGAGAAAAATCAGAATTCAATCCAAGAGTGAAGCTTTCCTGAGAGCCACAGATATAATCCTTTTCTCTTATGTCAAACATAAGAAGAGGGCAGAGGCTAGATTCTAGAGGAAAGAGCACTGAGTGGGAGTTGAAACCTGGGTTCTAGCTCCATATCTGCACTAAGTAGCTGTGTGACTTAAGCCCCTTAATCTCTCTGGGCTTCCGTTTCTTCCTTGTAAAATGGTGTCATTGAGACTTCCTGGGGAGGTTGGCCTTGATACTTCCTGAAGGCTCTGAGTGTATACGGCTTGGGGAATAGAAGAGCCTAAAGGGACTGATTTATAAGCAAGTTGGCACATTTTAATAAGGCCAGCTGCTATTCTGGGGTGTGCAGAGGGGAGCCCCTATCCAGGGTGCCAGGATTCGTGGCACAGTATGGCATAGAGCTAGTAGGGTTTCTTCAGAGACTCAAGAGCCTCCCTCAGGACAGCCTCTGAGGGTAGTGGTTGGCTGGTGGTGGTATTTGGTTAAATGAAGGATAAGCACCTATCACAAAGTGCTGGCCTCCTGATTGATCAGAAAACTCTGTGGCCTGTGGAGCCACAAATGTCAGTATGGTTCTTAGAACAGAGGGAAGTAGAACCCTGTCATTTTTCTGAAGGCATGGCCTGTGTAGGGCTTGGCAGGCCAGAGTAGTGGGCCCTACTTAGCAAACACAGACCAACCCAAGAATTTTTCTTGTGGAGTCAACATTCTCCCTACAACCCTTTCCTCCAGCAAACACTCTGCCCAGTGGGGAGGTAAAGGGATCCCTCACCTCCACAGACCCCTTCTGTAAGACTGTTGTTCAGTCACTAAGTCATGTCCTACTCTTTGCTAATGGCACCCCACTCCAGCACTCTTGCCTGGAAAATCCCATGGACGGAGGAGCCTGGTGGGCCGCAGTCCACGGGGTTGCTAAGAGTTGGACATGACTGAGTGACTTCACTTTCACTTTTCACTTTCATGCATTGGAGAAGGAAATGGCAACCCACTCCAGTGTTCTTGCCTGGAGAATCCCAGGGACGGGGGAGCCTCGTAGGCTGCTGTCTATGGGGTCGCACAGAGTCAGACACAACTGAAGCAACTTAGTGGCAGCAGCAGCAGCAGCACACCATGCTTCCCTGTTCCTTCACTATCTCCTAGAGTTTGCTCAAACTCATGTCCATTGAGTCAGTGATGCCATCCAACAATCTCATCCTCTGTTGCCCCGTTCTCCTCTCGCCCTCAATCTTTCTCAGCACGAGGATCTTTTCCAACGAGTTGGCTCTTTGTATCCAAGTGGCCAAAGTATTGGAGCTTCAGAATCAGTCCTTCCAATGAATATTCAGGGTTGATTTCCTTTAGGATTGACTGGTTTGATCTTCTTGCTATCCAAGGGACTCTCAAGAGTCTATTCCAGCACCACGATTCAAAAGCATCAATTCTTCAGTGCTCAGCCTTCTTTATGGTCCAACTCTCACATCTGCACAGGACTACCGGAAAGACCATAGCTTTGACTATATGGACCTTTGTTGGCAAAGTGTTGTCTCTGCTTTTTAATATGCTATCTAGTGTGTTTGTCATAGTTTTCCTTCCAAGAAGCAAGTGTCTTTTAATTTCATGTCTGCAGTCACTGTCTGCAGTGATTTTGGAGCCCGAGAAAAGAAAATCTGTCACTGCTTCCACTTTTCCCCCTTCTATCTGCCATGAAGTGACAGGACAGGGATCTGTAGGACTCTACTTTCCAATATATCCTGGCTCATCCTTCCTTTTCCAATGATTACTTTGAGAGAATAGAATATCAGTGGTTTATCTCCCTAGTGCCTGAATGATGTCTCCTTTGAGATCAAGGACTATGATATATCAGAGTGCCTCTTACATTAATCAGCACTGTTTTGGCTCTGAGCCTTCCTTCAAGTCTCCTCCTCCCTATCAATAAAACAAAACAACCAACTAATATCACCACTAACACAGCAAAACCCCCTAACCATCCCGATCCGTAACTTGTCCTCAGGATATTTTCTTTTGTTCCTAAACTAATGTATGCTGAAGTACCAATAGCTGCTAAGGCTTATTACTGACCCACTCCTTGTCACCGCTCCAAATATGTATTTGCGTCTTAACAGGAATATTGGATCCAATTTGGCAGAAACACTCCCATTAAAGGAACAAACTTGTTTTCATGGTCCAAAATCAGTCCTATGATGGGAAATATTTTTGTCCTTAAGGAAGGGCCATTTTGGTCCCTCCAGTTACGGAAAGGAGGCTGGGTCCTGTGAGGTCAGAGCTGTTGGAGGGCAGCCTGGCCAACCAGGACTTGCCCAGAGACAGCAGAGTCATCCTATTCATAATCAGACCTGCAATTTTAATACCCAGAACAAGATCTGCCACATTGCATTTGTCAGCCTCTCTGTATTTCACAAAGTTATTCTGTTGTTTCTGGGATCTTTTGTCTTTCTCCTTAAATCCTGGCCCAGCCTCAGATGCCCCTGGCTCTATATGGGCTGTACGACTTAATACTGGGATGTGGAACATTGGCATCCCCTGGGAACCCCTCAGATTTGTCTGCCTTGTGACCCTCCACACACCAATCCTATGCCTATTACAGATTCTCCCCTTCCCTAATCCCAGGACACCATGGCCTAACCTTAAAACAGGACCAGAGACAGGGGCCATAATTCCATTAAGTAAAACCAAATTTGAATTAATCGCAGGAGACCAGCTGAGTTGCCAGAGCCTCCAGTTCTTCGTTACAAAGGAGCAACCGTCTATCCCAGTTGCTTGTGGACTCTTGAGTTTGGGTTCTAGGCCAGTACCCTCTGCCAATCTCCTTGTCCCACCCACTCCCCACAACAAGGTTGAGAATGTCCTTGTGGACAGGAGATGGCCAGATCCCTCCACTTGGAAGTCAGCTTGATTCTTTGAGGGGAAGGTTTAGAAGGATCAGACCCAACTGGGGAACAACCTTAAGTGATCAGATGCTCTGAGTTTTGTTGGCCTATATTGGTGTTAATACACAAACATAGGCAAACTATGAAGGTGTTTGCACTGACATATAAAATATGGTGGCCAAGAGAAGTAATAAAGCAAATAAACAAATATAAGAAAGGTTAAAAGCTAAAAGTGTCTTGTAAGTTTGGAATTCTAAAATAGCACAGAGATCCAAGGGAAAACCAATACCACTCCATCCACTGTCCTTTCTTACTTCCACAGCCTGGATGGTGAGTCCAGGAGCTAAAGAAATGGGAAAGAGCCAGCACTCTTCCAATTGCTGATTCATCCTGCTTGGAGCTGCGAGGTCCATGCCTAAATGCGCTGATTATAACTGTGGTCACTTCAGGCCTCTCCTGTCCACTCATCTTGTCCTCTGCATTTCCTGCTGACGATTTGATGGACAACACAGTAAAATCCATAGTGAGCCCTCTGGAGAGGAGCAGCACCACAGAAATTTGTTAGGTCACAATGTAGAGATCAGTGATTAGCCTTACTAATGATTAGTGGCAAGGAAACTTATGGGGTCCATACAAAAAGAGATATGACTGGAAAGAAGGAGAAAGAGGGAAGACTAGGGCTGAGGCTGAAGGAAATCTATCAGCCAACTGCAGTCCAAGGTAATCTCTGCAGCCGTGTCTGTGGTTGAGTGGACTCTTGCACCTGGGTGGGTCCACGCAGACCTTGCCCAGCAATAAAACTGGAGCAGCCAAACCCCACTTATTTTATATGAAAGAAGCTTTATCATCATCTCTAGGCTTCTAAAACCTCACCACTTTCCCCTAGTTTATTATCCCAGAACCAGTCTTGAGATAATACAGACTATGGAAAAGACTCTTCTTTCAGTTCTCTGACTCACACACTAGCCAGCAACAGTCATGACCGCCAGCACCGAAAGAGCAGAGTGACTCTGGGTTAGCTTTGCTTCGTGCAAAAATAAAATATAGAAATCCGGATTTTTTTTCCCTGAAATGATTAATTTGGGAGGTGACTATGTATCAATGTTATATTTTATTGACATATGGTTGACTTACAATGTTGTGTTAATTTCTTCTGTACAGCAAAGTGACTCAGTTATACATATATATGTTATTTTTCATATTCTTTTCCATTCTGATTTATCACAAGATATTGAATATAGTTCCCTGTGTGGTTCTATTTTTTTTTAAAGATCATCTTTGGTATAAAATAGTATAATCATTTTATAAAAGACTTGGGAAAAACAACCAAAGAAAGGAAATACTCCTACATGACTCCATCCTCTTAATGCATCTATCACATGCTGGCATTTAGAGATTTTCTTTCCCATCTTTTCTCTTATACATATTTTCCCCTTCTAAGCATTAGAGGATTGTTTTATTTTAAATCTGAAAAAAAAAAAGTAATTGAAGTACATGATAAAAGTGTGAAATAAAAGGTAACAGTCTCTCTCCTCTAGCTTTATCCCCAGTGACCACTGTCAACTCTTATACATCTTTTCAGGAAAGAGCTTTTTATATAGGGTGCACGGCTGGGTTGGCATGTGTTGTGAGAGCTTGGGCAAGTGGTAGATTTGATGCTGTTTGGGGTATGGATGCCTAAAATATGAGCAGCACCTCCTTAGTGTTAGAACAGCAAGTGCAAAATTTGGGAGCTGCCAGGGATGGTGTATCTGGATATGTTATTAAAATAAATGACAAAAGAGCTGTAGAGAGAGCCCTGGTGCTATTAGAAATTCTGGATCTAGCTCATTCTGAGGTTGATCCATGACCCTAGCCATTTTATAATTTAATTGTTTGACCTTTCTTAAAGTTCACGACCAATGAATTTCCTGTCTGCTGAAATGTATTTGAATTGGGTAGATGTCTTATGTCAAAAAAAAATTAGCACATTCATCCTAAGCATGTTTTTCTCTGTACAATATTCCTGTCTGTAATTTTCTTCCATTTTCATTGAGATATAACTGACATACAGCACTGTATAAGGTGCACAACATAATAATTTGCCTTACTGATGATCAAAGCAGGTTTAATAAACACCCATCATCTCATATAAATACAAGATTAAAGAAACAGGAAAAATATGTTTTCCTTGTGATGAGAACTCTTATGATTTACTCTGTTAACAATTTTCATATATAACATTATAATTAACATTAACAGCAGTGTTAATGATATTTAATATCATATTGTACATTATATTCCTAGTTCTTATTTAGTTTATAACTACTACTGTGGGCAAGAATCCCTTAGAAAAAATGGAGTAACCATCGTAGTCAACAAAAGAATCCAAAATGCAGTACTTGGATGCAATCTCAAAAACTACAGAATGATCTCTATTCATTTCCGGGGCAAACCATTCAATATCACAGTAATCCAAGTCTATGCCTCAACCAGTAATGCTGAAGAAGCTGAAGTTGAATGGTTCTATGAAGACCTACAAGACCTTCTAGAACTAACACCCCAAAAAGATGTCCTTTTCATTTTAGAGGACTGGAATGGAAAAGTAGGAAGTCAGGAAATACCTGGAGGAACAGACAAATTTGACCTTGGAGTACGGAATTAAGCAGGGCAAGGCTAACAGAGTTTTGCCAAAAGAACGCACTGGTCATAGCAAACACCCTCTTCCAACAACACAAGAGAAGACTCTACACATGGACATCACCAGATGGTCAATACCGAAATCAGATTGATTATATTCTTTGCAGCCAAAGATGAAGAAGCACTATACAGCCAGCAAAAACAAGACCAGGAGCTGACTGTGGCTCAGATTGTAAACTCCTTATTGCCAAACTCAGACTTAAATTAGAGAAAGTAGGGAAAACCACTAGACCATTTACGTATGACCTAAATCAAATCCCTTATGATTATACAGTGGAAGTGACATATAGATTCAAGGGATTAGATCTGATAGACAGAGTGCCTGATGAACTATGGATGGAGGTTCATGACACTGTACAGGAGACAGGGATCAAGACCATCCCCAAGAAAAAGAAATGCAATAAGGCAAAATGGTTGTCTGAGGAGGCCTTACAAATAGCTGTGAAAAGAAGAGAAGTGAAAGGCAAAGGAGAAAAGGAAAGCTATACCCATTTGAATGCAGAGTTTCAAAGAATAGCAAGGAGGGATAAGAAAGTGCAAAGAAATAGAGGAAAACAATAGAATAGGAAATACTAGAGATCTCTTCAAGAAAATTAGAGATACCAAGGGAACATTTCATGCAAAGATGGGCTCAATAAAGGACAAAAAATGGTATAGACCTAACAGATGCAGAAGATATTAAGAAGAGGTGGCAAGAATACACAGAACTATACAAAAAAGTTCATGACCCAGATAACCACAGTGGTGTGATCACTCACCTAGAGCCAGACATCCTGGAATGTGAAGTCAGGTGGGCCTTAGGAAGCATGACTACGAACAAAGCCAGTGGAGGTGATGGAATTCCAGTTGAGCTATTTAAAATCCTAAAAGATGATGCTGTGAAAGTGCTGCACTCAATATGCCAGCAAATTTGAAAAACTCAGCAGCAGCCATAGGACTGGAAAAGGTGAATTTTCATTCCAATCCCAAAGAAAGGCAATGCCAAAGAATGTTCAAACTACCACACAACTGCACTCATCTCACAATGGCAACCCACTCCAGTGTTCTTGCCTGGAGAATCCCAGGGACAGGGGATCCTGGTGGGCTGCCGTCTGTGGGGTCGCACAGAGTCGGACACGACTGAAGTGACTTAGCAGCAGCAGCAGCACACCCTAGTAAAGTAATGCTGAAAATTCTCCAAGCCAGGCTTCAACAGTACGTGAACCGTGAACTTCCAGATGTTCAAGCTGGATTTAGAAAAGGCAGAGGAACCAAAGATCAAATTGTCAGCATCTGCTGGATCATCGAAAAAGCAAGAGAGTTCCAGAAAAACATCTACTTCTGCTTTATTGACTATGCCAAAGCCTTTGACTGTGTGGCTCACAACAAACTGGAAAATTCTTCAAGAGATGGGAATACCAGTCCAGTGGACATGCCTCTTGAGAAATCTGTATGCAGGTCAGGAAGCAATAGTTAGAACTGGACATGGAACAACAGACTGGTACCAAACTTGAAAAGGAGTATGCCAAGGCTGTATATTGTCACCCTGCTTATTTAACTTATACGCAGACTACATCATGCAAAATGCCGGGCTGGATGAAGCACAAGCTGGTATCAAGATTGCCGGGAGAAAAATCAATAACCTCAGGTATGCAGATGACATCACCCCATGGCAGAAAGCAAAGACGAACTAAAGAGCCTCTTGATGAAAGTGAAAGAGGAGAGTGAAAAAGTTGGCTTAAAACTCAACATTCAGAAAACTAAGATCATGGCATCTGGTCCCATCACTTCATGGCAAATAGATGGGGAAACAGTGACAGACTTTATTTTTGGGGGCTTCAAAACACTGCAGATGGTGACTGTAGCCATGAAATTAAAATACACTTCCTCCTTGGAAGAAAAGTTATAACCAACCTAGACAGCATATTAAAAAGCAGAAACATTACTTTGCCAACAAATTTCCATCTAGTCAAAGTTACGGTTTTTCCAGTAGTCATGTATGGGTGTGAGAGTTGGACTGTGAAGAAAGCTGAGGGCCAAAGAATTGATGCTTTTGAACTGTGGTGTTGGAGAAGACTCTTGAGAGTCCCTTGGACTGCAAGGAGATCCAAGCAGTCCATCCTAAAGGAAATCAGTCCTTAATATTCATTGGAAGGACTGATGCTGAAGCTGAAACTCCAATACTTTGGCCCCCTAAAGTGAAGAACTGACTCATTGGGAAAAACCCTGATGCTGGGAAAGATCAAAGGTGGGAGGAGAAGGGGACGACAGAGGATGAGATGGTTGGATGGCATCACCAACTTGATGGACATGAGTTTGAGTAAACTCCTGGAGTTGGTTATGGTTAGGGAGGCTTGGCGTGCTGCAATCCGTGGGGTCACAAAGAGTTGGACACAACAGTACAGCGAACTGACTGTACCTTTTTTGACCACCTTCATCCAATTCCCCCTCCCCTTCCACTCCCCACCTCTGTTAGCTACAAATCTGATCTCTTTCCTATGAGTTTTTCTTTGAAATAAAATTGACCTGTAACACTATGTTAGTTCCTGTTACATAACATGGGGCTTCCCTGGTGGCTCAGAGGTTAAAGTGTCTGCCTGCAAGGCGGGAGACCCGGTTCAATCTCTGGGTCAGGAAGATCCCCTGGAGAAGGAAATGGCAACCCACTCCAGTGTTCTTGCCTGGAGAATCCCATGGACGGAGGAGCCTGGTAAGTTACAGTCCACGGGGTTGCAAAGAGTTGGACACAACTGAGCGACTTCACTTTCTTTTATTTAACATAGTGATTCCATATTTCTATACATTTCAACAAGATCACTATGATAAGTCTAGTTACAATATGTCACCATACAAAGATATTACATAGTTAATGACTATATTCCACACACAGTATTTTCATACCCAATTATTTTTACAAAATAAATAAATATTTCCTACTCATTTATTTTGCACCTGTAGTTTGTACCTCTTAATCTCTCTCATCTATTTATTTTCTACCACCGCTTCCCTCCCCTCTGCAGCCACTTTTTCTTTTAATTTATTAATTTTATTTTTGGTTGCACTAGGTCTTCATTGCTGTGCGAGCTTTTCCTCTAGTTGCAGTGCGTGGGGTCTACTCTTCATTGCATCGCATGGGCTTCTTATTGCAATGGCTTCTCTTGTTGCACAGCACAGGCTCTAGGATGTGCAGGCTCAGCAGCTGTGGTGCAGGAGCTTAGTTGCTCTGCAACATGTGGGACTCATGTCCCCTGCATTGGCAGGTGGATTCTTAACCACTGGGCCACCAGGGAAGTCCAGCAACCACATTTTGTTCTCTGTATCTATAACCCCGTTTCTGTTTTATTATGTTTGTTTTGTTTATTAGATTCCACACAAGAGTGAACTCATACAGGGTTTGTCTTTCTCTGACTTATTTGAGTTAATTTAAGATCCTCTAAGTCAATCCATGTTTTTGTAAAGGGCATGATTTAATTCATTTTTATGGCTGAATAATATTCCAATGTGTATATGAATATATTAATATATATGTGTATACACACACATGCATACACACACACACAATCTTCTTTATCCTTTCATGGACACTTAAGTTGCTTTCATATTTGATTATTGTAAATAGTGCTTCAACAGACATAGAAGTGCATATATCTTTTCATAACTAGTGTTTTCATTTTCTTTGAATAAATACTCAGAAGTGCAATTGCTGGATTTATTGCACTAAATGGTAATTCTATTTTTGATTTTTTGAGGAATAGCCATAATGTTTTCTGTCATGGTTGCACCAATTTACATTCCCACCAACAGTGCATAAGGGTTCTTTTTTCTCCACATCATCACTGTGTTATTTGTTGTCTTTTGATACCAGTGATTCTGACAGGTATAAAGTGATACCTCATTGTGGTTTTGATTTGCATTAATCATTCTCTGTTTAGTAATGTTAAGCATCTTTTCATGTACCTGTTGGCTATCTGTATGTTTTCTTTGAAAAAATGTCCATTTAGATCTGCTCATTTTTTTAATCAGATGGTCTAATTTTTTGATGTGGAGTTGTATGAGTTCTTTGTCAGTTTGGGATATTAACCCCTTATTAAGTACGTTGTTTGCAAATATCTTCTATTCAGTAGCTGGCCTTTTCATTTGTTGATAGTTTCCTTCACCGTGAAAAAATTTTTTAGTTTGTTGTATTCTGTTTATTTATTTTTGCTTCTGTTTCCCTTGCCTGAGTAGACACATATGAAAAAATATTAAATTGTGTCAACAATTTTTAAGGATAAACAATAACAGCAAGCAACAAAAAGAAAATAGAGGTAAATTAGATACTATTAAAATTAAAAACTTTTGTGTTTCAAAGGACATCATCAAGAAAGTGAAAAGATAATCCACCGAATGAGAGAGACATTTTTTGCAAATCACATATGTGATAAGGGACTTGTATCTAGGATTAACTTAAAACTCTCACAAATAATAATAAAAAAGACAAACCACTCAATTTAAAATGGGCAGAAGATTTGAATAGACATTTTTCCAAAAGAGGCATACAAATGGCCAATAAGCACATGAAAAGATGCTCAACAGGGCAATGCAAATCAAAACCACAAGATACCAGTTCACACTCACTAGGATGGCTGTATCAAAAAGACAATAATGAGAAGCCTGGTATACTGCTGGTGGGAAAAGTGGTATAAGTTGCTTCGGAAAACCATATGGCAGTTCCCCAAAAGTTTGAACATGGAGTTACATATGACCCAGCAATTCCATTCCTCAGTATATACCCAAGAAAAGTGAGAACATGTCCACACACTTGCACATGCACACAAGCAGCACAGTTCATAATAGCTAAAAGACAGAAACAACTCAAATGTCCATCAGCTGATGAACGAATAAACAAAACATGATCTATCAATACAGTGAAGTAGTACAAACTACTGCTTATAGGAATAAAAAGAAACGAAGTACCGAAACACTACAAACTGGATGAACCTTGACTACACTGAGTGAAAGAAGCCAGAAAAGAAGGATCACATACGGTGCTCCTGTTGCATGAAGAGTCTAGACTAGGCGAACCCGTGGAGAGAGTGGATTTGCCCAAGGGTGGGAGACTGAAGGGAAATGGGGAATGCTTGCTAGTGAGAGTAATGAAAATGTTCTAAAACTGCGCTGATGGTTGTGAGACTTTGTGAATATACTAAAAACCATTAACTTGGATACTTTAAATAGTTGAATTATATGATGTAAGAATTATGATAAAACCATTATTTAAAAAAACTAGCCTACTGAGTGGACGTGTCAATGGGATTACTTACATTGTTGTCAGGTACAAACTGTTCCTCTATAATTTATACTACTCTGTGTTTCATATCACTTAACAAATATTTACTGAACATCAGATGTGTCGGGAATATAAAAATGCAGAACATCTCACGCTCCAGCCAAGGAGGCAGCACTCATCCACAGCAGGTAAGTAATTGGGCAAAACAGAACATAATAAATGCTACTGGGTTCAGAGGCTTCCCCAGTGGCTCAGTGGTAAAGAATCTGCCTGCAATGCAGGAGCCACAAGAGACACAAATTCGATCCCTGAGTCAGGAAGATCTCCTGGAGGCGGGCATGGCAACCCACTCCAGTATTCTTGCCTGGAGAATCCCATGGACAGAGAAGCATGGACAGGCTGCAGTCCACAGGGTCACAAAGGGTCAGACACGACTGAAGCCCCTTAGCACACATGTACACACTGGGTTCAGAGGCAGGCTTTCTGTCACAGGCTTTGCACTCAAAGAAAGGCTTCACAAAAGATGGAAAGCACTGAATCTTGAAGGACAAATGGCAAGAAACAAAATATATCAGTTACCATTTGTCAAGCACTTTCTCTGATGCAGTTCAGTTCAGTTCAGTCGCTCAGTCGTGTCCGACTCTTTGCTACCCCATGAATCGCAGCACGCCAGGCCTCCCTGTCCATCACCAACTCCCAGAGTTCACCCAGACTCACGTCCATTGAGTCAAGTGATGCCATCCAGCCATCTCATCCTCTGTCATCCCCTTCTCCTCCTGCCCCCAATCCCTCCCAGCATCAGAGTCTTTTCCAATGAGTCAACTCTTCGCATGAGGTGGCCTAAGTACTGGAGTTTCAGCTTTAGCATCATTCCTTCCAGAGAAATCCCAGGGCTGATCTCCTTCAGAATGGACTGGTTGGATCTCCTTGAAGTCCAAGGGATTCTCAAGAGTCTTCTCCAACACCACAGTTCAAAAGCATCAATTCTTCAGCGCTCAGCCTTCTTCACAGTCCAACTCTCACATCCATACATGACCACAGGAAAAACCATAGCCTTGACTAGACGAACCTTTGTTGGCAAACTGATGTCTCTGCTTTTGAATATGCTATCTAGGTTGGTCATAACTTTCCTTCCAAGGAGTAAGCGTCTTTTAATTTCATGGCTGCAGTCACCATCTACACTGTTCTAAATACAATACATGGAGAGTGGAATTTTTTGATGGCAGAGGAAGGAGTTAGGTGGATCCTCTCCCCAGCAAAACAACAACTTAACTGGTAAAAACTGTAAAACAAAGCATGCACTATCATTAAAAATCACTCAAAATTGCTCCAAGAGCATAGAGCAAGCAGAAAAATATACAATAAATCCCTTCATACGAACCCTTAAGTTGTGAACTTTCAAAGGTGTGAATGTGCATTCAGGCGTTGAGTGAGATTGCAGCTTGCCCTCCCTCTCCTGTTGCTGACGATCCTTCAGCTCTACCATCTCCCACCTCCCCTCCTCCTTCAGTCAGCAGCTCTTCTTGCCTGTTCACTTGATGCCAGCCCCTGTATGCCAGCTGTTGTACTGTATTACTGTACTTTTCAAGGAACTGTATGTTTAATAAAAATGTTTTCTTTATTTTTGTGTTTGTTTTTTTTAATGTATTATTTGTATGAAAAGTATTATAAACCTATGACAGTACAGTACTCTATAGCCAATTGTGTTAGTGGGTACCTAGGCTAACTTTTTTGGACTTATGAACAAACTGGGCTTATGAACACGCTCTTGGAATGGAACTTATTCGTATGTAGGGGACTTACTGTACAAGAAACCCACATTTTAGGAAGAATGATGAGAGTCTACAGCATTTGAGCCATGACCCATTATTCTCTTAGCCTTCCTCTACAAGAAGATTCATCCCAGCTCCCAGTCTGTGGCTAATTTCACCCTATGAGAAGTAGACTGTCAGAATTTCCATCCCCTAGTTCTCTGTTATAGGCATGGCAGGCTGAGAATACTGGGGCCCCAAGTCTTACGCCCCTCTCCCAATCCCATTGTAGAGTGGGGGTTCTACACCAGAAGGAACAGGCAGAGAAGATCAGTAGCTTCCACCCCCCACCCCCACCCACTGGAAAAGCAGGATGTTGCTCCAGGAAAAAGGGGCCCCGCCCCCAGCTCTGATGCTGTGGGTTCTGCCAAGGAGGAAGGCAACCCTTGAGGACAAAGAGCTTCAGAAGTCTGCTTAAGACGGTGTTGGAACAGAGCCTGGAGAATTCTGCCTAATGGTGTTGTGGAAAACAACAGAGTCTTGACGTAGAACAATTAAGAGGAGCTGGTAGCTCCATGATATAAGCAAAATAGCATTGTGGCTAGAAATTTAATAGAGAACCAGGGAAAAAGGAAGAAGCCAAGGCGCGCCCCCGTGGAAGCCTGTTTAACTCTATGGATCAGACAGGCTGAGCACACATGCCTGGCTGTTCCCACTCAGGGGCACTCGGGACAGGGCATGGAGCAGACTTGAAAACTTCCCCAAGACACACACTGGCTGTTAACACAGGGCTCCTTATGACACGAGGGGCTCAAATACAACTTCTGACCAAACACTGACAGAACAATAAGCTACTCTGACCAGGGACAGCGCCTGGGAAAGTAGTCTTAAAAATAAAATCAGGGCTTTCCTGGTGGTCCAGTGGTTAAGAATCTGCCCGCCCATGCAGAGGACACGGGTTCAATCCCTGGTCTGGGAAGATCCCACATGCCTCTGGGACGGCTAAGCCTGTGCGCCACAACCACTGAGGCGCCGAGCCTAAAGCCGGTGCTCCGTAACAAGAGAAGCCACCTCAGTGCGTAGCCTGTGCACCGCAATGAAGGGCAGTCCCAGTTCACCGCAACTAGAGAAGGCCCTCCAGCAGCAACGAAGACCCAGTGCAGCCATAAATGCGTAAATAATTTTTTTAAGAAAAGTCAAATCACACTCACACCTGGCAGTCGGGATGACTGTGGGCATGCCCAAGGCTGCACCATATCAGGAGTGATCAGAGTGATATCTGATCAGAGTGATACATCTAAGCTATATCTGGACAAACATGGGGCAAAAAAGTAAACTCCCTTAATGTGACAGTAGCCTCCAAGCTAAGCACACATCCAATGATAAAGGGTAAACATATAACTGGCTAAGGAGCTTTAAGTGCAACCTGCGGCCAATAAGTAGCTGAGGCCAATCCAGGGCGACCTCAGTTAGCCAGGCTAAAAGATAAAAACAAGGGGAAACTGAGCAGGAACATCAGAGGCTGCACATCAGAGGGGTAGTAAACTTTGCAACATTAAACAATGCATCAGTCAAGCCATTAAACAAGCAAATGATGATGAAGCAAACAACAAGAGCTACAACCCTCTGGGATGGGAAATCAGCATCCATTGTTCCTACAATCTATTATCCAAAATGTCCACTTTTCAATAAAAAATTATGAAACATACAAAGAAACAGAAAAGTGTGACCCATCCACAGGGGAAAAAATCAGAAAGTGGAAACTGCCCTGAAGGACCTGGATGGTGCACTTAGCAGACGAGGACTCCAAAGCATTGATTATTTGTTGTTTCTGTTCAGTCACTTGTCGTGTCTGACTCTTTGTGACCCCATGGACTTTAGCACACCAGGCTTCAATGTCCTTTATCATCTCATGGAGCTTGCTCAAACTAATGTCCATTGAGTACGTGATGCCACCCAACCATCTCACCCTCTGTCGTTCCCTTCTCCTCCTGCCTTCAATCTTTCCCAGCATTGGGGTCTTTTCTAATGAGTGGGCTCTTCACATTAGGTGGCCAAAGTATTGGAGCTTCAGCTTCAGCATCAATCCTTCTAATGAATATGCAGGATTGGTTTCCTTGAAGATTGACTGGTTTGATCTCCTTGCAGTCCAAGGGACTCTCAAGTCTTCTCTAACATCTCACTTCAAAAACATCAGTTTTTTAGCATTCAGCCTTCTTTATGGTCCAGCTCTCACATCCATACATGACTGCTAGAAAAACCATGTGCTGTGCTCTGCTTAGTCACTCAGTCATGTCTGACTCTTTGCGACCCCATGGACTCTAACCTGCCAGGCTCCTCTGTCCATGGGGAACCTCCAGGCAAGAATACTTGAGTGGGTTGCCATATCCTCCTCCAGGGGATCTTCCCAACCCAGGGATCAAACCCAGGTCTCCTGCATTGCAGGCAGATTCTTTACCATCTGAGCCACCAGGGAAACCACAGCTTTGACTATACGGATCTTGGTTGGCAAAGTAATGTCTCTGCCTTTTAATATGCTGTCTAGGTTTGTCACAGCTTTTCTTTCAGGGAGCAAGCCTCTTTTCATTTCATGGCTTCAGTGACCATCTGCAGTGATTTTGGAGCCCAAGAAAATAAAGGCTGTCACTGTTTCCATAGTTTTCCCATCTATATGCCATGAAGTGATGGGACCAGATGCCATGATCTTAGTTTTTTGAATGTTGGAGTTTTAAGCCAACTTTTTCACTCTCTTCATTCACTTTCATCAAGAGGCTCTTTAATTACTCTTTACTTTCTGCCATAAGGATGGGTGTCATCTGCCTATCTGTGGTTATTGATATTTCTCCCAGAAATCTTGGTTTCAGCTGTGTTTATCCAACTCATATTTCACATGATATACTCTGCATTTACGTTAAATAAGCAGGATGGCAATATACAGCCTTGACGTACTCCTTTTCCAAATTGGAACCAGTCCATTGTTCCATGCCCAGTTCTAACTGTTGCTTCCTGACCTGCATACAGATTTCTCAGGAGACAGGTCAGGTGGTCTGGTATTCCCACCTCTTTAAGGATTTCCACAGTTTGTTGTGAGCCACACAAAGGTTTTAGCATAGTCAATGAGGCAGAAGTAGATGAAATTCTCTTGCTTTTTCCATAACCCAACAGATATTGGCAATTTGATCTCTGGTTCTTCTGCCTTTTCTAAATCCAATTTGAACATTTGGAAATTCTTGGTTAACGTAGTGTTGAAGCATGGCTTGGAGAATTTTGAGCATTACTTTGCTAGCATGTGCTGCTGCTGCTAAGTCGCTTTAGTCATGTCCATCTCTGTGTGACCCCGTAGACAGCAGCCCACCAGGCTCCTCTGTCCACAGGATTCTGCAGACAAGAATACTGGAGTGGGTTGCCATTTCCTTCTCCTGCAAGCATGTGAAATGAATGCAATTGTGAGGTAGTTTGAACATTCTTTGGCATTGCCCTTCTTTGGGATTGGAATGAAAACTGATTTTTCTAGTCCTGTGGCCACTGCTGAGTTTTCCAAATTTGCTGACATACTAAGTGTAGCACTTTAATAGCATCATCTTTTAGGATTTGACATAGCTCAGCTGGAATTCCATCACCTCCACTAGTCTAGTTCGTAGTGATGCTTCCTAAGGCCATTATAAATATGTTCAAAGAACTAAAGCAAACCATACCTAAAGATTTAAAGGATTTATGATGACAACGTCTCATTAAACAGAGAATATCAGTAAAAAGATAAAAACTACAAGATTCAAATTGAAATTCTGGAGTCAAAAAGTACAGTAACCAAAATGAAAAATTAACTAGAGGGGCTCAACAGTAGATTTGATCTGTCAGGAGTAAGAATCAGTGAAGTCGAAGATAGATCAATAGGGATTTTGTAATCATAAGAACAAAGAGAAACAAGGATGAATAACAGTAAACAGAGCCTTGGAGAAGTGTGGGACACCATTAAGCATACCAGCATATGCGTAACTGTAGTACCAGGAAGAGGGGAGAAAGAGATAGAAAAGAATATTCAAAGAAATATTGGAAAACTCCAAACTTTACGCAAAGCACTAGTTGACATATCCAAGGCATGACCCGATTTCCCTTTATAGCTCATAACCAAATGCAAGAGGAAAGACATAAACTGAAATAGAAACCATTTCTTACATATGACACCAAAGCACAAGCAATGAAAGAAAAAAAGTAGATAAATTGGAATCATCAAAATTTCAAACTTTTTTTAATAAAAAACTTTTTGTGCTTTAAAGAACACCATGAAGAAAGTGAAAAAATAATCTACAGGATGGGAGAAAATATTTGTAAATCATGTGTTTGATATGAGACTTGTATCTAGAATATTCTACAACTCAATAATAAAAAGAGGAATAACTCAATGGGCAAAGGATCTGAATAGACATTTCACCCCAGAAGATACAGAAATGGCCAACAAGCACTAGTCATTAATAGTCATCAGAGGGTGAATTTTATGGTATTGAGTTATATATTGTTTTAAAAAGCAATGACATAAAATTATACATATAGGATTGTATTGCTGGGGCTAGAACATGTAAAAGTGTAACGTATTTGACAATAAGAGCATGAAGGAAGCAGGTGGGAGCAGAGCTGTATTGGAGTGAGGAAATGACCCTGGATAGAAACTCAAATCCATAGGAAGAAATAAAGAGAAACAAGAAGACCAAAACAGAAAGTTAATAGAACAGCTCTGTAATATATACTTGCTCTCCTTCTCTAAGCCTCTTTAAGTAATAATTATAGCAATGTATTCCTGGGTTTATAATATACATAGATGTAATATATAAGACAATAAAAGCACAAAAAAGAGAGAGAGTGCAGATGCAGTTATTTAGGAATGAAGTCTTTATTTCACTGGAACTATTTAGAATATAAACCTCTAGGTCTGCTGAGCCAGAATTTCAGAGGATGGCCAGGGCTTTCTCGGTCTGTATTGTGCCTTTGCGTGAAGTCAAAGGCTCCCCTTCCTCTCATCAAATGTAACTTCACGCCAGCGCCGCTGGCTTAGGCAGCAGAACATGAACTGGCTCGACCACCCACTCCCGCTGCTACACTGAATGATCTGCACAACCACATGAGAGAGGTCACCCCCGGCCACCCCAGGCCCACATTTGTACTTTTAAAATTGTTCCTCTAATAATTCTAATGTACAACCAGGGCTGAGAACTGCTGGGTTAGGGAAGCATTCGAAAAACTCTGAGGTATCAGGGAACAGATAAAATGTGAGCTGTGATTGTTGGGAAGAATTGGAGGGGGGACTCAGTGTTTTAATCCCAAAGACTGAGAGAATGGTAACAGAAATAGAGTGGTTGGAAGGAAACACCTGATTTGGAGGGGATTTGTTAATTGTGCTGAATTTGAAGTCGTGGCAAAACATGAGGGATGTTCGACCGACAATTAGAAGAAAGATGGTCCCAGAATTGAAAAACTGTCTATTTAGGAATCATTATATAGCGTAGGAGAAGGCAATGGCACCCCACTCCAGTACTCTTGCCTGGAAAATCCCATTGATGGAGGAGTCTGGTAGGCTGCAGTCCATGGGATCGCTAAGAGTTGGACACGACTGAGCGACTTCACTTTCACTTTTCTCTTTTCATGCACTGGAGAAGGAAATGGCAACCCACTCCAGTATTCTTGCCTGGAGAATCCCAGGGACGACGGAGTCTGGTGGGCTGCCGTCTATGGGGTTGCACAGAGTCGGACACAACTGAAGCGACTTAGCATAGCATAGCACAGCATATAGCGTTACAGTAATGAAAATAGTTTGTATAAAGAGCCTGTTATTACGTTGTTAGTCACTCGGTTGCATCCAACTCTTTGCAACCCCATGTACTGTATGTAGCCTGCCAGACTCCTCTGTCCATGGGATTTTTCAGGCAAGAATACTGGAGTGGGTAGCCATTCCCTTTTCCAGGGGATCTTCCCGAACCAGGGATCAAACCTGGGTCTCCTGCATTGCAGGCAGATTCTTTACTTTCTGAGCTACCAGGGAAGCCCATAAAGAGCATACACAGTGCTTTTCCTGTGCTGGTCAGTGTATACAAATATCAGTAGCAGTGGGCATAAAGGTGATGACACAGACAGCCACTGTCCCCATGAGGTGTTATTTACTCCTCAGGTGAGTGGCCAGCAGGCTGGGAGGGGTTAGATGAGAGCAGGAAGCAGGAAGTGAGGGGGGACTGGGAGCCTGGTCTTGTTACTATAAATTAAATGTAAATTACAGACCACAAAGCCTATAAGCAGTGCTGACAAGCAGCAGGTAGTTAAGAAGTGGCTGCCACCTGAGGTCTCAGGGCATGACCCTAGCATCTTAAAACAGGTAAGTCTGGGTGTGAGGGAATTTGGACCCTATGGACTGGCCCTGTTTGATAAGGTGACTCAATTCCTGTGTGTGTGTGTGTGTGTGAGAGAGAGAGAGTCACTCAGTTGTATTCAACTCTTTGTGACCCTGTGCACCCTAGCCTGCCACACTCCTCTGTCCATGGAATTCTCCAGGCAAAAATACTGGAATGGGTAGCCACTCCTTTTTCCAGGGAATCTTTCCCACCCAGGGATTAAACCCGGGTCTCCTGCATCGCAGGCAGATTCTTTAGTGTCTGAACCACCAGGGAAGCCCAACTCAGCACTTAGAAACTTATGTCAATGACACCAGTTTCTATGGTCATAGGCACACAATTACAGTCATCCACCCAGAGCTCTGTGCTCTGGACAGGCCCCAGCCAAATTCCGGGCTTGCCCAGACTGGTGAACAGGTGTAGGTGGTTAGCCAGCTTGCCTTTCTGGGCCTTACCTTCAGGACCACCATTCCTGTAAGGCCACCTCCTTCAGCATCCAAGCTGGTTCATAGCATCATTATGTTCAGCCCCTCCTGGAAATTTGCACACAGGTCAAATTCAGACCAGTGAAAAAGACCCTGATGCTGGGAAAGATTGAGGGCAGGAAGAGAATGGGGCAACAGAGGATGAGATGGTTGGATGGCATCATCGACTCAAGGGACATGAATTTGAGCAAACTCTGGGAGATAGTGAAGGACAGGGAAGCCTGGCATGCTGAAGTCCATTGGGCCGCAAAGAGTCGGACGCAACTGAGCAACTAAGCAACAACAAGAAATCCAGGACTGGGAGGATCCCTGGAGAAGGAAATGGCAACCCACACCAGTATTCTTACCTGGAGAATCCCATGGACAGAAGAGTCTGGTGAGCTACAGTCAATGGGGTCGCAAAGAGTCAGACACGATCTAGTGATTGAGCAAATCCAGAGCCAGGAAACAGGTTCCATGAAACACAGGCTCGCTAATCTTTTCATTGGCTGCAGTGGTCATCAGCCAGTGCCTGCTAGGGTCTTTTTTATTCTAAATGATCCTGTGAAGAATCTGTACAGGGTCTTTCTGGCTGCACAAGGGGCACAGGCCACTTCAGAGCTTCCCAGTAAGGCAGGAAAACAGAAATCACTGGTTATCTTTGGGGCCTGGAGGGTCAAAAATTAGGCAGCTGCAGCAGGATGCCATGAAACCGCGTGGTCTTCGGTGTAGTTGGGAAGGTGAGGGGAAAATACTGTGGACTTGCCCAGCACTGGGGGAGGATGGCAATGGTGCTTATGGGCTCCCAGCTGTGGGCTCCACTGGTTGTGCAAGCTGGAATTCACCTCTGGAAGGAAAAACTTTCTTTGCAATGCTGAGTTAGCCAAGCGGAGCGAATGCCATGTGCCCAGGAGCTCTTTCTTCTTGACTGACTGGTAATCTCAGAGTTTGCAAGTTAGCTACTGAGTAACCAGTAGAGAGCCAGTTGATGTGACCCTAAGGCCTTTCATGGAATCAGCAATTTAAAGAGCTGCAGCCAGACTGTGAATCCAAGGTCAAAATCCTGAGCTAGACTGTAGAGCTACAGGGCAGAGAGAAACATTCAAGGAATGTGATGCAGGAGGCAGGTAAATGGAGCAGGAGAGAAGTGAATTTGTGTGGGATTTAAACCCGGCTTTGGACTGTCTTGGTGCAGTGGGAACAGAGCCATTAAGGACCTGATTAGACTGGATGTGCTTTTTGTGCCTTTAGAGCAACTCTGAGTGAGAAGCAGACTGTGAGCTGCTTACCAGCTGACTGTCAGCTGCCACCCCACTGCTCCTCATCTCCTGCTTGCTACCCAGGAAGTATGTTACTAATCATACAACCTTTGCAAAATCTTCTGAATGGGCTTCCTTCTCCTTCCCCCTCCTGTGGGCAGAGTTTGTGTGTCTCTTGCTCAGCGCTTAAAGTACACCTCTTTTTGCATGTATCTCTTGTCTGAGGGAATTTCCCAGGTGGCTTGGTGGTAAAGAATCTACCTGCCAATGCAGGAGATGCAGATTCGATCCCCGGGTGGGGAAGATCCCCTGGAGAAGGAAATGGCAACCTACTCCAATATTCTTGCCTGGAGAATTCCATGGACAGAGGAGCCTGGCAGATTACAGTCCATGGGGTTGCAAAGAGTTGGACATGACTAAAACAACAAAAACAACATTTTTTTGAGAGTATTTGCATAGGCCTTTCTCCTCCCAAGACTGTGGCTTACTGAAGGTAAAGCCATTAGAAGTGCTTGACTTGGCATTGGGTGCACAGAAAGTAACAGGTAAAATTCTTGAATGAAGGACTCAACCCATGACTGAAGGCATACAAGCATTCACCTGATCCTCCTCCCCTGTTTCTGTCTCATCTCTCATGGCATTTTTCCATTCCTCCCGAGCTTGAGCAAACAGGTTGAACTTCTTTCTACTTGAAGTTCCCAGTCAAGAATGCACCCTCCGTGGCAACATCATTGTATTTACCCTGTGGCCGTCCCCTTAGCCTGGAATCCTTTCCTTTCTTTGCTTTTGGACATGTGACTTCAACTTTACCTCTCCCTCTCCCAGACTGGACATTCCTTGAAGACAGGACTTATTCGTACTCCCAGCAGAGCCTGACCTGGGGCTTTGCACTCAGGAAAGGCTCAGGTGGCTTTTGCTCAGGGAAGGAACGAGTTACTTTGGCTTTGACTGAAGTGACCTTCTGGCCTGCATCAGACAGTTTCTTATTCCCTCTTGGTTGACTGTCATTTATTGAAGAGGATTTTCTTAGGAGAGAGGAGATGAGTAACTAACTGGGCAATGTGAAAATTCAGTGTTAAACAGGAGTTTGAGCAGGAGTAATTTGAGAATTGTTGGATTGATCAAGAATGGCTGGTTACTTCCTATTTCACTGTGACCATTTAATGAATAGCATGAGGCCATCTTGGACTTAATAACAGAAGAATCATTGGCTCTACCTTATTCCATGAGGGCCAAATGGGTGGGAAGAGGAAGGCAGTGAGGAGAGAAAACTCCACTCTCTAACGCACCCACTCCCTGCCCCAGCCTTGGGACAAGGCCTGTTGTCACAAAACCATAAAGTGTTTGAGGTTCGGCTTCATATTAATATATGCCTCTTGCCTCTTTTTGCCACTATCTAACTTTTTCCCAGTTTGTAGACTAAATGTTTCTGCTCTGTTCCTATTCTTCCAGGGTGGAGGAAAGGAAATCTGATCAATAACTAGGATTGGGAAATTCAAGTGCTAGCAGAGGCCAAGGGAAACAAGACAAATCAACTGGGCAAGGAAAGTGACTGTGGCCTGATCGAAGGGGTGGCTGCTTCCCTGCTTAGGGACGTGATCCAGGGCTGCCTGATTTTGTGTTTTGCATAGTCACCTTGATTATGAGCCTTGGCATCATCAGGAAAGATTTTCCACGACTAGAGAAAGGGCAAAGATTATTTGGCATCCTTTCAGTGGACTATAGAGGAAGGGCAAAAGAGATTATTTGGCATCCTTTCAGTGGACTACAGGGTGTGGTCTCTTGTGGACTCTTCAGGGATCATTTGACTGTCCTAGGACTTTGTACCTTTGATGGATCTTGGCATGGGGAGATAATCCTGTAGTATCCAGGTGGGCCTAAGGATAATCCCCAGGGTCTTTAAAAGTGAAAGAGGGAGGGCTTCCCTGGTGGTACAGTGGTTAAGAATCTGCCTTGCAATGCAGAGGACACAAGTTTGATCCCTGGTCCAGGTAGATACCACATGCCATGGAACAATTAACCTCACGTGCCAGTTACTGACACTTGCTTACCCTACAGTCGATGCTCTGCAGCAAGAGAAGCCACTGCAATGAGAAGCCTGAGCGCTGCAACTAGAGAGTAGCCCCTGCTCGCCACAAACAGAAAGCCCATGTGCAGCAACAAAGACCCAGCACAACCAATAAATAAATAAATAGTGAAAGAGGGAGACAGGAGAGTCAGAGAAGATGTGACAGTGTAGTCTGAGAACCCGGAGTGCTGCAGGATGAAAAAGACTCATCCCACCACTACTGCCTTGAAGATAAAGGAAGGGGACCAGGAGCCAAAGGGTGCGGGTGGCCTCTCGAAGGTGAAGAAAGCAAAGAAACGGACTCCCCACTGGAATCTTCCAAAAGAACACAGCTTTGCTGACACCTTTTAACCAAGTGAAAACCATTTTGGACTTCTTCCCTCCAACTGTAAGATACTCCAACTAAACTGTAAGATAATCAATTTGTGTTGTTTTAAGCTACCAAGTTTTTGGTAATTTGTTATAGCAACAGGAGAAAACTAATACCAGGTTTGGCTTTTGTTGTTGTTTGCTTGTTTGTTTTCATAACATATACCGACTATATGAACCATAGAGGTAGAAGTTAAATTGTAGAAAATTGAGAGAAATACAAATACTTCCTGTCCACAGTTATGCAAATGATTCTGTTCATAGAACTGTAAAAAACACAGTGTCTAGAGTGTTAAATTCTCATTTGAATTTTAACATCCTATTGGTTTTTTCATTAATCATAAGTTCAATAAAACCTTTGATGTGTTAATTTTATATTTGCATAAGCTTATGTTAATTTTTAAACAATCTATTGTTGTTGTTGTTTAATTGATAAGCCATACCAGACTCTTTTGTGACCCCAAGGACTACAGGCTGCCAGGTCCCTCTGTCCATGAGATTTCCCAGCAAGAATACTGGAGCGGGTTGCCATTTCCTTCTCCAGGAGTCTTCCCATCCCAGGGACTGAACCCACGTTTCCTGCATTGGTATGTAGGTTGTTTACCACTGAGTCACAAGAAAAGCCCAAACAATCTCTACACCAGTATAATTTATATATTTACATTATGTTTGTATGCTGTACCCAGTGGCTTTGAATTTAAGCTCCAGTAATACTTTTGAATCCACTGTGATATCCCTCAGTAGTTTGATTTCTATTTTTCAAGCAGACCAATTATCACCAATTTCAAAAAGGCATGTGTTAGCAAGGCCTGCAGTTGGGAATCTCAATGGGAAGGTGTTACTTTTACCAAGATTTTGGCCAGGATGAGGTAATTTATTTAGACTTGAGAAAGTGTCAACTAGTGTATTTTTTCATAGCTAAGGCTATGAGGAGTATTTTCTACTGAGGCAAGAGACATGTATTTTGATACTTCTTTTTGAAAGATATGCTAATATTTTCCATACCATCTACTGTTGAATGTATTTATCAACAGGACTGGAAAGATCAAAGGCACTATGTGGGGACTTCCCTGGTGGTCCAGTGGCTAAGACTCCATGCTCCCAGTGCAGGGGGCCCAGGTTTGATCTCTAATCAGGAACTAGAACCCACATGCTGCAAGTAAGAATTCTCATGCCATAGCTTAAAAAAGAGGAAAAAAAAAAAAAAATCCCAAATGCTGCAACAAAAATCGAAGATCTCTGCTGCCACAATTAAGACCCAGTGCAGCCAAATAAATAAATATTAAAACAAATGTTAAAAAGCACTACATGCATGGGAACTCCCTGGTGGTCAGGACTCTGCCCTAAGATCCTAAAAGCCACAGAGCATAGCCAAAAACAAAAAAAGCACTACATGCAGAAAGTGAAAGCATTAAGTCACTCAGTCGTGTCCGACTCTTTGCGACCCCATGTAGCCTGCCAGGCTCCTCTGTCCATGGAATTCTCCAGGCAAGAATACTGGAGGGGGTTACCATTCCCTTCTTCAAGGGATCCTCCTGACCCAGGGTTCAAACCCAGGTCTCTCACATTGCAGGTAGTTTCTTTAACATCTGAGCCACTAGGGAAGCCCCAAGAATATTGGAGTGGGTGTAACTGGTCCACTGCGTGAAGCGAGGTGGTCGGTGGACTGGAGGGCTGAGTGATGGGGTGTGAGGGATGGAGGCCGTCTCCATACCGCCTGCCGCAAGTTCACAGGAGACATAGCAACTATGTCACTGCTGTGGCAGGCAGAGGCCGGCCCCACTGCTGGAGACAAGAGGCTCACAGATGTTATGTGACTGGCTCAGGGTCTTACAGAATGAATGGCTCTCCACTGAACTCAGGTCTTCAGCAGCCTAAAGCCCAGCTTTGGGGTCACATTCCATATTTCAGGCTGGGGTTGTGCGGTACAGAACATGTGGCGTACTGTTCTCAGTAGGAGCAGTACCGCTCCAAGGAGTTTCGTGTTGTCACCAGGATTGAGTGACTCTACTGCCATTTAGTGGAGAAGGAAATGGCAACCCCCTCCAGTGTTCTTGCCTGGAGAATCCCAGGGACGGGGGAGCCTGGTGGGCTGCCATCTATGGGGTCGCACAGAGTCGGACACGACTGAAGCGACTTAGCAGCAGCAGCAGCAACTGCCATTTAGAGGGAATGGCTAGACCTGCTAACGTTATCCTGCAATGAACGTGACAGTCCTGCAGAATGAAGATGTGTCCTGCATCTTGTCCAACTTCTGAATGAATCAATATTCATCCGGCTGTCCATAATTATCTGAGTCTAACACCTAACTCTCTTTTGCACTGAAGCAAAAAATATTTTTTGCATGATTTAAAAACACAGTGAATTTCTCAGGAATATGACAATTATGTGAGTTAAGGGTTGATTGTACTTTGTTTTGTTCAGAATTTTGTCTCAAGTTGTTCACCATATGGAAAAGCATGTCAGGGACAGCAATACATGAAATTAAGTTGTCACTGCAACCACTTGTGTTTATCTCTATTTGTGGCTGTTTGAATTTATAGCTAATCTTCTTTAAGCATCTATTATTTCATTACATGTTCTAATATAGTTTTACTCATGCATTTCATTTGCAATTATACTATGATTAGATTGTTATTTGTAATTATATTAATAGCAATTATTTACTATAAACCATTATTCATTTATTTTTCCTTTATAAGACGGGAGTAGCATACTGATTATCATTTGAAATTATCTGTAGATTTAATTTCATCATGGTAAAGAGGGGCAGTAATAAAAAGTATTTGTTATAACAGGTGGGGAGATTAAACTATTGTAGTAGAATGAGCACTTGACCAGGAAACAGCAAAACCTTGGTCAAGGATCTTTATCCTACCACCTATTTTGAGCAATTCACAATCTCCCAGAAACTGCTTCCTCTTCTGTAAAACAAGCACAACCTTCTACTCTTCAGAGAGCTTGTACTAACTAAATGATATCATGTAAATACCACACAAAGGTAAGGACCATCTCTCAGTGTAGCCCATGGACAGTACATGCTTTGGGGGGATGAAGTACTATTGAATAATGCTCTTATCACTCAGTACAAGGACATTTTAGCTTTAAATTGTTTGCCTAAAAGCATTGAATAGGCCACTTGACCAAAGAAGATAGCCAAATCAAATGGCTGATAAGCTCGTGAAAAGGTGCTCAACTTCATTAGTCATCAGGGAAATGTAAATTAAAATTATAAGGCAATACCATCACCCCCCTACTAGGATGACTAACATGAAAAGCAACATACCAACGTTGCCGAGAACACGAAGCAACAGGAGCTCTCAAACACTGCTGGTGGGAATGTAAATTAGCACCTACAACACTTTGAAAATCTGTTTGGCAGTGTCAATGAAAGCAATCCCACGACCAGGCAATTCCACTTTTAGTTATAAAGCCTCCAGAAATGTGGACTTTTATTTCCCAAAAGCTATGTGGAAGCTATGTAGAAGAATGTTCACAGAAGCATTCTTTTTTTTTTTTAATTACAGTATAGTTGATTTATAATGTGTTAATTTCTGGTAAATGGCAAAGTGATTCAGTTATACATATATACTTAAAAGTTTATATATGTGTGTGTGTGTGTTAAGTCCACTCAGTCATGTCTAACTCTTTGCAACCACATGGACGGTACCCTACCAGGCTCGTCTCTCCATGGGATTTCCCAGGCAAGAATACTAGAGTAGGTTGCCATTTTCCTACTCATATATATATATTTCCCACTCCCTATATATAGGGCTTCCCAGGTGGCTCAGAGGTAAAGAATCCGCCTACCAATGCAGAAGCCACAGGAGACGCAGGTTTGATCCCTGGGTTGGAAAGATCCCCTGGAGGAGGAAATGGCAACCCGCTTCAGTATTTTTGCCTGGCGAATTCTTCAGTATTTTTGCCTGGAGAATTCCATGGACAGAGGAGCCTGAAAGGCTACAGTCTATGGGTCGAAAAGAGTCAGACATAACTGAGCCACTTAGCACACATACACTTATAATTTGTGCATTTTTCTATGTCTATTTTAATTTGATTAATTTTAAAGAGTGCTGAAATTAAGAAATAGTTGTGTACTTAGGCTGTGCTGCTTTGGTCATATGATTTGTTTTATCTCCTTGTGGAGAAAAGTCCTGGCATGTTTAAGGCTCCGTTTGTGACCACACAGCAGAAAAAAGTTAATGGGCTCTTCAGTTCAGTTCAGTTCAGTTCAGTCGCTCAATGGGCTCTTACAGGGGCCAAAGTCCGCTACAAGGTCCTGCAATTCAAGAATAAGGGGAGGTCAGGTTCACCCTTATGCAAAATACAAGAAGAGCGTTTACATAGTTTGTTAGTTTTCAGTTTTTCCTTCTCATTCTGGAATTAGGTGGGCGGATGATGTGAAAGGAAGTGAGAATGGACCACATGAGATGTCTGTGAAAACACCTTGTATACTGCAAAGCATTAGGAAAATAAATTATTAATAGAGGGCAAGGAGAATCTGCCTACAATTCAGGAGACCCAGGTTCAATCCCTGGGTCAGGAAGATCCCCTGGAGGAGGGCGTGGCAACCCACTCCAGTATTCTTGCCTGGAGAATCCGATGGACAGAGGAAGCTGGCAGGGCAAACACACGTGTCTATGGGCTCACAAATAAACACGACTGAGCGAGTAATACTAGAGTTAATGGGAGGACTGGTTTGGGGAGGCAGAAAGGAATTGTAAAGTAGAAAGAGACAATGAGAAAAAACGGTGATATCTTTATTTTCTTCCTTCTCTTACCTGCTCCCTCTGATCCAGGAGAACTTGGGGCTTTCTCGGGCGGTATCGCCCCTGGCATTTGTTCTCCTCAACAGGCGGAGTCCCGTTCTCTGCCGCAAGAGGGCGGTGTTGCTACACTGAGCTGGGGTCTCAACTGGAGAACGGAGAGGATTTTTGCTCTGAGCTCTGGCGAAATGGCCTGGATTTAACCTGGTTTTGTGGCACCCAAATGGGCAAATCCTGCTTTGGCCCGTCCTGCCCCAAGCGAGCTATCAGGAAGCTGAGGAGTTGGAGGGCAAGGAAGCATTTTTTTCACGTTGTAATTACTCTCTGGTGTATTCAAACGTAGGGCACAGGGCTGGGAAGTTCAGGAGTGCTTTTTCCTGCAGGTTAGTGGAGGACAGTCTTTGCAACAACTCCTTGCAGAGTCCAAGTCTCTATGGACCGGCTTCATGGGGACTTTCAAAAGAAGAATATTGTTACGATAGGTTTTTTTGAAAAGACTTCCCATCAACATTTTCCCTAACTGTTGAGCAATCTTCCCCTCCCCTTTCCTTCTTTTCCCCCTTCCCCATGATCTAGCTCTGTGACTTCTCCCCTCCAACTCCATATAAATCACACAAAGCAGAGCCAGAAGGAACCTAAAAGATCACTTATTCATTTGTGTCTCAAATTATGCACAAGGATCACTAGCATAACCATCATCAGTTAGGTGCTTGTTTAAAATGTAGACAGGACCTTACCCCAGATTTATTGAGTTAGATCCACTGGTTGGGCCAGATACCTGAATTTTTTTAAACAGGCACACACACAGAGTCCCCTGCACTACACGAAGATAAAGGTAGACACTGAATGCTGAGTTCTTGTTTAGTTCAGCCTCCTCAATTTACGGTGAAAGAAACAAAACAGAAGGAAATGGCAACCCACTCCAGTGATCTTGCCTGGAGAATCCCAGAGACGGAGGAGCCTGGTGGGAGGCCGTCTATGGGGTCGCACAGAGTCGGACACGACTGAAGCGACTTAGCAGCAGCAGCAAACAAAACAGACGAACTTCAGTTGACTTGCCCAAGGTTACCCAGCTGGTTTGCATCATCCTTGTAATTTAAGATCCTGAACCCTGAGCTCACACTAGTAGCCTTCACTTTTCTGAGAGCCCTAGAGTTTTGAAGTGCTATGGGAGTTCTACAAATGTTTGATTGTAAAGTGACCTGCTTAAAAGTAAACAAACAAACAAACAAAAAAAACCTGTTATCATTTGCAACTTCTTTTAGTGAGAACTGGGGGCTTCCCTGGTAGCTCAGACAATACAGAATCTGCCTGCAATGTGGGAGACCCTGGGTCAGAAAGATCTCCTGGAGAAAGGAATGGCAACCCACTCCAGTATTCTTGCCTGGAGAACCCCATGGACAGAGGAGCCTGGACGGCTACAGTCCATGGGGTCGCAAACAGTCGGACACGACTGAGCAACTAGCACTAACTAACTAATAGTGAGAATCAGGGTGTTTGTGTGTGTGTGTTTTTAAATACCACGTCAGCAATTGTCATCCTTTATCCCCATTTAATCACCACAAAGTCCCACTGTTAATGACTGGCTTAAATAAAATAAACTTTTTTTTTTCCTGTTTTATATATATTTGGATTCTGTGTAAAACTTCATTTGACAAAACAATTCTGCTGCTTCTATGAAATTTAGTGGGCGCTGATTAAGCTCTGTGAGCATAATGTTAAGCACTGTAAAAATAAATGAAGTGAAGAAGTGAAGTGAAGTCTCTCAGTCGTGTCCGACTCTTTGTGACCCCGTGGACTGTAGCCCACCAGGCTCCTCTGTCCATGGGATTCTCCAGGCAAGAACACTGGAGTGGGGTGCCATTTTCTTCTCCAGGGGATCTTCCCGACCACCACCCAAATGAGAAGCAGCAGAAGCTATGTACTGAGAGCTTTGCTATATCCAGGATGTCAAACACCACACGTGCATTTGGCAGAGTCAAAGGCAGGCAGGGGAGTGGAAAAACTGTGTAGTCAGAACGGGGAAGGCTTCAGGGAAACCCTGAGAGGAAGTTGTTGGCTTAGGAAGGCTGGAGGTGGGCTAACAATGGGGTATCTTATGTGATTGGTTTGGAGAGCAAATGTGGCTATCTCTGCTTGGTCCTGAGTTGAAGCCAGGGCAAATATGAGAGATGTTTGCAGTCATGACTTGACCAAATCCTGACTGTTCTGGGTCAGTTCTTGCAGAGGCTGTGGTTTGGCTTCCTGGAGTGACTGCTGTGGGTCAGATACATGATCTGCCCATTGTCTGCCTGTATTTTCCATCCCTGCAATATTTGCAGTGTTTCACTTAAGCCCCATCACAATCCCATGAGATTGTTAATATTCTTACTTCAGCTTTATGAATGAGAAGTGGAGTTGCAAAGAAGTTGGGTAACATGCCCAAAGTCAAGCAGCTAAGAAGAGGTAAGTCTGGGTCTTGAACCTATGCAGACTGACTGCGGAGCCCTGGGTTTTTCATTAATATGCCATATTCTGTCTCCGCTCTACAGAAAAAGCAATTGTAGAAATTGACAAGCTGTTTAAAATTCTTATGGAAATGCAAAAGACCTAGAATAGCCAAAATGACTTTGAAAGAGAACAACAGAGTTGGAGGACTACTGAATTTTAAGACTTCTTATAAAATTATATGTAGATGTGTTGTGTATATGTGGAACTGATTTTTGAAAAATATCCAAAGACACAATTTAATGGAGAAATGATGTTGTTTCAATGAATGAGACTGGACAATAAATTTTCATCTATACCTCATACCAAAAATTAATTCAAAATACATCATAGACCTAATTGTAAAATCTAAAACTACAAAGCTACTAGTAGAAAACATAGGATAAAATCTTTGTGACCTTTGATTAGACAAGTATTTTGTAAATAAGACACTAAAAACACTAAAATAAAGACACTAAAAACATTAAAATAAAATAAAGACACTAAAATCAATAAAATTTTGATAAATTGGATTTCATCAAAATTTAAAACTTCTGTTCTTGAAAAGACACTGTGAGAAAAATGAAAAGATAAGCTGCAGACTGGGAGAAAATATTTCCAAAACACATATCTGATGAAGGACTAATGTCTGAAATATAAAGAGCTTTGAAAATTCAATAATTAGAATAGACAACTCAATTTTTTTCAGTGGGCAAAAAATTTTGAACAGATATTTTCAAGAAGATATAAGGATGGCAAATAAGCACACGAAAAGATGCTAAACATCATTAGTCATTAAAGAAATGCAAAATGAAATCAGAAAGAGAAAAAATACAAAGAGATATTGCTATATACTTATTAGAATGCCTAATTAAAAAGGCTGATCATACCAAGAGTTGACAAGGCTGTGGAGGAACTGGAACTCTCATAAATTGTTAATGGAAGTATAAAATGGTACAATCACTTTAGAAAACAGTTTGGTAGTCTCTTAAAAAGTTAGGCATACCTACCATATGATCTAGCCATTTCACTCCTATACATTAACCTAGGGGGAAAGAAAGTATATGTCCACACAAAGTGTATGAATGTACATAGCACTTTTATTTTTAATAGCGAAAAATTGTAAACAATGCAAAAGTCCATCAACAGGTAAACTGATTAGAAAACCTCAGTATATTCATATAATGAAATACTAATCATCAATAAAAAGTAAAAAAAAAAAAATTGGTAACAGCTTGAGAGAGAGGTAATTCACATACATTAAAATTCACCCATTTAATGTATAAAAGTCAAAAGTTTTTTGACTCTGTTCACAGAGTTGTGCCCCCATCACCATGATCAACTTGAGAGCATTTTATCACCCCACAAAGAAAAGCTGTACACCTTCAATTTCCCCTCAACTTTTGCCTGCAGGTCCAGGCAATCACTAATCTACTTCCTCTATATATATCTTTGCCAATTCAGAACATTTCGTTAAGAGATGGAATCATGTAATATTGTTTTTGTGTGTATGTGTCTTTCTTCCACTTGGCATAATGTGTCCAGGTTCAACCATGTTGTAGCATGTACCAGTACTTTATTCCTTTTATGGCGGAACAATATTTCATCATATGAATATATCACATTTGATTAATCCATTCATCATATGGTGGACGTTTGGGTTGTTTCCACATACTGGCTATTATGAATAATAGGCTTCCCTAGTGGCTCAGTTGGTAAAGAATCTGCCTGCAATGGGAGACCTGGGTTCGATCAACAGGTTGGGAAGATCCCTTGGAGAAGGGAATGGCAAACCACTCCAAAACTCTTGCCTGGAGAATTCCATGGACAGGAGAGCAGGGCAGGATATAGTCCACGGGATCTCAAAGTGTCAAACACAACTGTGTGACTTTCACTTTCATTATGAATAATGCTGCCATGAACATTTGTGTAAAAGACATATGCACATATTTCATTTTGGCGGGGGTTATAAATGTAGAAGTGGAATTGTTGGGTCAAATCCTAAGTCCCTATTTAACGTTTTGAGGACCCACCAGACTGTTTTCCAAAGTAGTTGCACCATTTTAGATTCGCTCAGTTGTGTCCAACTCTTTGTGACCCCATGGACTAATAGTCCATGGAATTCTCCAGGCCAGAATACTGGAGTGGGTAGCTGTTCCCTTCTCCAGGGGATCTTCCCAACCCAGGGATCGAACCCAGGTCTCCCACACTGCAGGCAGATTTTTTACCAGCTGAGCTGCCAGGGAAGCATTTTACATTCCCACCAGCAATGTATATGAGTTACAATTTCTCTGCATACTCACTTATACTTCCTATTATCTGACTTTAACTATAGCCATCCTAGTGAGTGAGAAGTGGTATCTCATTGTGGTTTTGATTTGCATTTCCCCGATTACTAATGATGTTAAGCATCTTCTATATACATTTGCGTATTTTCTTGGGAGAAATGTCTATTCTTTACATAGTGTAGATATAGTCCCTTATCAGAGGAATAAATGATTAACATACACAACAATTCAGATGAATCTCAAGATAATTGCACCAAGTGAAAAGGGAAAGAAACTAGACCAAACAGAGTAAATACTGTAGATTATGTAAAATTCTAGAAAATGTGAAATAATCTATAGTTACAGAAAGCAGGGAGAGTCTAGGGTGAGGTACAGAAAGAGATGGTTTACAAATTTGGTACAAAGAAACTTGGGGATGATGTTTATTTTTGTTATCTTCACTGTGGTTATGGTTTCGTGGGTAAATATGTAAATCAAAACTTATCAAATTACATACTTTAAATATGTGCAATTTACTGGGCTTCCCTGGTGGCTCAGACAGTAAAGAATCTGCATGCAATGCAGGAGACCTGGGTTCATTCCCTGGGTTGAGAAGATCTCTCTGGAGAAGGGGACAGCTACCCACTCCAGTATTCTGGCCTGGAGAATTCCATGGACTGCATAGTCCATGGGGTCGCCAAGAGTCTGACACAACTAAGCGATTTTCACTAACTTTTCAAAGCTATTTTAAAAGAATCCAAGGGACTATACAGTTCTCTGTTGCTTCATTTTGTCATGTCACGGTTTCTTCACCCTGAAAGCTCTCTCCCAACTGGACTCTACACCCCTTCCCCATTTATCTTGCTCTTCTACCCTCACTGTGTTCTCCAACATCTCCTGTCCCACTTGACTGTATTACAGGACACACCTTATCTCCTGCCACGTTTATTGGTGCTTCTCTCCCTAATTCTTCCCAGGTCCTAGGACAGTGCACACTTGAGGCCCTTGCAGAATTCAGCCCAGTGTTTCAGTTCTGTTTAATGCAATAGTTAAAAGCACACACTCTGAGACAGACAGCTTGGGTTCCAATCCTGGTTTTCCTATCGGGACCTTGTGCACGCTAAGTTGCTTAGGTTGTGTTCAACTCTGCAACCCTATGGACTGCAGCCCGCCAGGCTCCTTTGCCAGTGAGATTCTCCAGGCAAGAATACTGGAGTGTGTTGCTGTGTCCTCCTCCAGGGGATCTTCCAGACCCAGGAGAGTCTCCTGCAACTCCTCTATTGCAAGTGGATTCTTTACCACTGAGCCAGCGGGGAAGGCCTTTATGTCTTCAGTTCAGTTCAGTTCATTCACTCAGTCCTGTCTGACTCTTTGTGACCCCATGAACCACAGCACGCCAGGCCTCCCTGTCCATCACCAACTCCCAGAGTTCACCCAAACCCAGATCCATTGAGTCAGTGATGCCATCCAACCATCTCATCCTCTGTCATCCCCTTCTCCTCCTGCCCTCAATCTTTCCCAACATCAGGGTCTTTTCAAATGAGTCAGTTCTTCGCATCAGGTGGCCAAAGGATTGGAGTTTCAGCTTCAACATCAGTCCTTCCAATGAACACCCAGGACTGATCTCCTGTAGAATGGTCTGGTTGGATCTCCTTGCAGTCCAAGGGACTCTCAAGAGTCTTCTCCAACACCATAGTTCAAAAGCATCAATTCTTTGGTGCTCAGCTTACTTTATAGTCCAACTCTCACATCCATACATGACCCCTGGAAAAACCATAGCCTTAACTAGATGGACCTTTCTTGGCAAAGTAATGTCTCTGCTTTTTAATATGCTCTCTAGGTTGGTCATAACTTTACTTCAAGAAGTAAGCGTCTTTTAATTTCATGGTTGCAGTCACCATATGCAGTGATTTTGGAGCCCCCCAAAATAAAGTCAGCCACTGTTTCCAATGTTTCCCCATCCATTTGCCATGAAGTGATGGGACCAGATGCCATGATCTTCATTTTCTGAATGTTGAGCTTTAAGCCGACTTTTTCACTCTCCACTTTCACTTTCATCAAGAGGCTCTTTAGTTCTTCTTCGCTTTCTGCCATAAGGGTGGTGTCATCTGCATATCTGAGGTTATTGATATTTCTCCCAGCAATCTTGATTCCAGCTTGTACTTCCTCTAGCCCAGCGTTTCTCATGATGTACTCTGCATATAAGTTAAATAAGCAGGGTGACAATATACAGCCTTGATGTACTCCTTTTCCTACTTGGAACCAGTCTGTTCTTACATGTCCAGTTCTAACTGTTGCTTCCTGACCTGCATACAGGTTTCTCAAGAGGCAGGTCAGATGGTCTGGTATTCCCATCTCTTTCAGAATTTTCCACAGTTTATTGTGATCCACACAGTCAAAGGCTTTGGCATAGTCAATAAAGCAGAAATAGATGTTTTTCTGGAACTCTCTTGCTTTTTCCATGATCCAGCAGATGTTGGCAATTTGATCTCTGGTTCCTCTGCCTTTTCTAAAACCAGCTTGAACATCTGGAAGTTCATGGTTCGTGTATTGCTGAAGCCTAGCTTAGAGAATTTTGAGCATTACTTTACTAGCATATGAGATGAGTGCAATTGTGCGGTAGTTTGAGCATTCTTTGGCATTGCCTTTCTTTGGGATTGGAATGAAAACTGACCTTTTCCAGTCCTGTGGCCACTGCTGAGTTTTCCAAATTTACTGGCATATTGAGTGCAGCACTTTCACAGCATCATCTTTCAGGATTTGAAATAGCTCAACTGGAATTCCATCACCTCCACTAACTTTGTTTGTAGTGATGCTTCCTAAGGCCCACTTGACTTCACATTCCAGGATGTCTGGCTCTAGGTGAGTGATCACACCATCGTGATTATCTGGGTCATGAAGATCTCTTTTGTACAGTTCTTCTGTGTATTCTTGCCACCTCTTCTTAGTTTCCTCCGATATAAAAGGGGCATAAAATGAGTGCTCACCTTGTAGGGTTGGTGTGATGATTAAATGAGGTAACGTATGTAAGATTCTTAGATAAGTTCTTGGCACATGGTAAACACAGGTAGGGCTTCCCTGGTGGCTCAGTGGTAAAGAATCTGCCTACAATGCAGGAGACCCAGGTTTGATCCCTGGGTTGGGAAGATCCCCTGGGAGGGCATGGCAACCCTCTCTAGAGTCCTTGCTTGGAGAATTCCAAGGACAGAGGAGCCTGGCGGGCTATAGTCCATGGGGTCACAAAGAGTTGGACACAATTGATGTGACTGAGCACTCAACGCATGCAAGCATAGGCAATTTTTTGCCATTATTTATTCTTGGAATGAGATTTGCCAAACTTGGAGATTTGCCAAAAATTGTTTAGGCTGCTATTTCTGGGAGAGAAAAAACTTTCAGGCTGTTTGGGAAATAGCTTCATCATTGTTTTCTCTTAGTGATAGAGTCTATTGCTGCTGGCCCTTCTCTTGTTAAAAATTCTGATTGGTGATTTTTGTTTGTTGTGTTTTTCCTTCCGTGGTAAACATGGAGGGCATGGTGAACCTGTTACTAAAAGTAGGTGAAACGGTATCACAGGAACAAGATTATCACACTGAACTGAAAATGAACTGAAATATGCTCTGAGCCTTTGAACATTTGTTGTTGTATGAACCCAGGTCAGGGAATAGTATGGGCTTTCCTGGTGGCTCAGTGGTAAAGAATCTGCCTGCGATGCAGGGGACCCAGCTTTGATCCCTGGGTCAGGAAGATGCCCTGGATAAGGGCATGGCAACACACTCCAGTATTCTTGCCTGGAGAATTCCAGGGACAGAGGAGCCTGGCAGGCTACAGTCCATGGGGTCGGACACAACTGAAATGACTAAGCAGCAGCAGCAGCAGCAGCAGCAGGGAATGGTGTACTCCAAAAACTGTTTTTCCAGCCATCTTTTTTGGTCAGAAATTTGTTAACTCACTCCATCATAGTCCATCAGCCCTGTGAAAACAAGGTAGAACTCTATATCCATCAGAGCATGCTACCCCAGCTCACCTCTCTGCTTTCCCTTTGCTTGTTGCCCCAGCCTCATAAGAGTTCTCTTTCCCTAGTAAAGCTTAATCCATCACCAGTGCCGGGTGGTATTTTATTTTATTTATTTATTTTACTTAGAATGTCCTTTTTAATAACTTAATTAAATCTTTTAGCAATATAACATAACAACAAGGAACTATCTCAGAAGTATCCCTTAATTAACAAAACTAGAAACTTAGTTTAACAATTAACAAAGCTTAATATTCAGTGAAACATAATTTTTCATTATGAGAGCATTAACCCTGTGGCCAGGGAAGGCTTTAATCCATCAAAAAAAAAAAAAATGAGGTTTGTCAGGGAACTGGGAAAATCCAAGCGGCCATCTTTGGATTTCATAGCCCTGACTCTTTGATTATAGCTATTGTTCACCCATTTTTAATGCCCGACTTAGGAGTAGACTGTTGCCATGTTTTAAGGACATCAGGATAGGAAAAGTCTAACCATGAGGGCTTATTTTTTTTGTAATTTCTAGGATATCTATGTTAGTAACATCAGCCATACAATATAACCTGAGAAGATTCATCACCCCTCCAACAATACTTCCCATGTAATTTAACATGTCAAATGAACTCAGGTAGTTTAATATCTCTCTTTGGGATGTTTCAGGGCCCTCTGAAGCATCCCAAAGTTAGCTAGAAGGAAAATGATTTAGGAAGTGTTTTCAATAAATATCAAAAGGGTTTATAACACTCAGTCAGATAGAATCATAGAGATCACTGTGAAACAATATATTCACTTAGCCAAAGTAACAAAGAGGATTTCAACGGGTGGTATTTTAGAATGCACTCTAAATCCTGGAACACAGCAGGTGATGACCCGGAAGAGCTCCATGGCACGACAGAAACACAGTGAGAGTCATGCGGTCTGTTCCTTTGTCTCACTTACTGTTTACTGTTGGCCTGGAGACCAGGATGATTCTCTGAGCAGAAAGGTCCCTACAGGATAATTAAAAGGTAATATAAACATTTTCAGAAATTAAACCTAGGACGTGTACTTAGCTCTAGCTAAATCTCGACACTAATTGGCTTCCTTTGACCAAATTCTGAGGTCTTATTCTAAAACTTTTAAACATTTCTAAATTATTTTTATTGTGATAAAAAAAAATGTATGACATAAAATCCTAACCATTTTTAAGTGTACAGAACAGTACCATTAACTATATTTACATCATTGTGCAACCAATCTCCAGAAATTTTTCATCTTGCAAAACTGAAACTCTGTATTCATTAAGCAACTCCCCATTCTTCCCAGCTCCTGGCAACCATCATTTTACTTTCTGTTTTTATGAATTTGACTATCCTAGTTACTCCTATAAGTGGAATCACACTGTATTTATCTTTTGTGACTGGCTTAATTCACTTAGCTTAGTGTCCTCAAAATTCGTCCATGTTGTAGCATGTGTCAGAATTCCTCTTTAAGGCTGGATAATATTCCACTGTATGTGTATACCACATTTTGTTTACCCATTTATCTGTTAATGGACATTTGGATTGCTTCCATCCCTTGGCTGTTAAGAATAGAACATGGGTATACAAATAAGTTTTTAGGTTCCTGTTTTCAGTTTTTTTGGGGGTGGGTGCAAAAAATAAAATTGTTGGCTCATATGGTAAAGGCTTCCATTCTCATTGTGAAAAAAAATCACATGCAAAAGAATGAAGTTCTCATAGGACATATAAAAATTAGCTCAAAATGTATGTGTTGGGCTGCACCCCACTGGCCTGCAAGGCCTGTACTTGCCCAACTTCAAGACCAGAAAAAAGATCCAGGAATCGGTGACAGAGACATCAGGAGTTTAATGGATGAGGGAGCTTGAGTGACACCCCACCACGGGCAGTAGATAGCAGGCAGGATAAGGCAGTAGTCTTCACTACCACAGGAAGAGGGAGTTTTCCAGTTGTGGGGGAATTGATATCAGGTTGGCTCATCAATTGCCAAGGAAACTATCATAGTGGAGATAGTTCTGATCTAAAGATTAGGACAGTCACTAGCTGGGGCCAAGGGGAGTTCAGTTCAGTTCAATTACTCAGTGGTGTCCAACTCTTTCTGATCCCATGGACTGCAGCGTGCCAGGCCTCCCTGTCCATCACCAACTCCCAGAGCTTACTCAATCTCATGTCCATAGAGTCGGTGATACCAATCAACCATCTCATCCTCTGTCATCCCCTTCTTCTCCTGTCTTCAATCTTTCTAAGCATCGGGGGCTTTTCCAATGAGTCAGTTCTTCACATCAGATGGCCAAACTCTGGGTATTGGAGTTTCAGCTTCAGCATCAGTCCCTCCAGTGAATATTCAGGACTGATTTCCTTTAGAATGGACTGGCTGGATCTCCTTGCAGTCCAAGGGACTCTCAAGAGTCTTCTCCAACACCACAGTTCAAAAGCATCAATTCTTCAGGGCTCAGCTTTCTTTATAGTCCAACTCTCACGTCTATACATGACTATGGGAAAAACCATAGCTTTGACTAGACAGTCCTTTGTTGGCAAAGTAATGTCTCTGCTTTTTAATATGCTGTCTAGGTTGGTCATAGCTTTTCTTCTAAGGAGCAAGCGTCTTTTAATTTCATGGCTGCAGTCACCATCTGCAGTGATTTTGGAGCCCTCCAAAATAAAGTCTGTCACTGTTTCCATTGTTTCTCCATTTGCCATGAAGGGATGGAACCGGATGCCATGATCATAGTTTTCTGAATGTTGAGTTTTAAGCCAACTTTTTTGCTCTCCTCTTTGACTTTCATCAAAAGGCTGTTTAGGTCTTCTTCACTTTCTGCCATAAGGGTGATGTCATCTGCTTATCTGAGGTTTTTTTATATTTCTCCCAGCAATCTTGATTCCAGCTTATGCTTCATCCAGCCCAGCATTTCTCATGGTGTACTCTGCATATAAGTTAAATAAGCAGTGTGACAATATAAGTATTTACTGATTAGGCTCTGTGATTAAGAGGGAAAGTCACTCAGTTGAGTGTAGGTGAGGCGGGGACTGGTCAAGCATGGGATGAACAGGGAGCAAGAGAACAATCATTTGGGCTGGCCAACTTATATAGTTCAGTTCAGTCACTCAGCCATGTCCAACTCTTTTTGACCCCATGGATTGCAGGATGCTAGGATTCCCTGTCCATCACCAACTCCCAGTCTTGCTCAAACTCATGTCCATTGAGTTGGTGATGCAATCTAACCATCTCATCCTCTGTTGTCCCCTTCTCCTCTTGCCTTCAATCTTTCCCAGCATCAGCGCCTTTTCTAATGAGTCAGTTCTTCACATCAGGTGGCCAAAGTATTGGAGCTTCAGCTTCAGCATCAGTCCCTCCAATGAATATTCAGGACTGATTTCCTTTATAAGATGTAAGATATAAAACTATTAAATTCCTAGAAGAAAACATGGGGTAAATCTTTATGACCTTGGATTTGGCAAAAGATTCCTAGAAATGACACCAAAAACATAAGGAGCAAAAGCAACAAGTAGACAAATTGGACTTTGACAAAAATTTAAAAGTTTTGTGCTTCAAAGGACACCCGCATAGTCCATTCAAACTACTATAACAAACTATCACAGACTGAACAGCTTATTAAAAAAAAACAGAAATCCTCACTGTTTTGCAGGCTGAAAGTCTGAGATCAGGGTGCCAGCATGGTTGGGAGAGGGCCCTTCTCTGGATCACAGACTTCCTGTTGGGATCTCACATGGTAGAAGGGACTAGGGAGCTCTGCGGTGGTGGTGGGGGGGGTGGTCTGTTTTATAAGAGCATAATGCCATTCACAAGGGCTGCACTCTCCTGACCTGAGCATTTTCCAATGGCCCCACATTCTAATACCATCACATTGGACATTATGATTTCAACATATGAGTTTTGAGGGGCGCAAATATTCAGCCTGCACTATCAAGAAAGTGAAAGATGATCTACAGAGTGGAAGAAAATATTTGCAAATCATATGGGATAAGAGACTTGTATCCATGTATATGGATGGCTGAGTCCCTTTGCTGTTTACCTGAAACTATCACAGCATTTTTAACAGGCTATACCCCAACACAAAATAAAAAGATTTTTTAAAAAGACAGACTTGTATCCAGTATATATAAAGAACTGTTATAACTCAGTAATAAAAAAGATAACCCTAAAAATAAAAAAAGAAGAAAGAAAGAAAGAAAAAGATAACCCAATTTAAAATGAGCAAAGGCTCTGAATGGGAATGAAGTATTATTGATCCATGCTATAGTGCAAATAAATCTTGAAAACCTCAGGCCAAGTGAAAGAAACCAGTCAAAAAAAGCTACATAAATACATAATTCCATTCACATGAAATCTGCACAATAGGGAAATCTCCATATAGATAACATAGGTTAGTGGTTGCTGAGGGCTGGGGTGGGGAGAAGAGGGCTTGGGGAGAGGAGTGATAGCTAAAGGGGATGAGGTTTCTTTTGAGGAGATGAAAATTGTTCTAAAATTCGTGACAGTTGTACGTATCTGTGAATCTATTAAAAATCATTGAATTAGAACTTTTAAGTGGGCGAATTGTACCATATATGAATTATATCTCCATAAAGCTATTTATGAAGAAATGCAAAAAAGCAAAGAAATGCAAAAAAGCAAAATGGCTGTCTGGGGAGGCCTTACAAATAGCTGTGAAAAGAAGAGAAGCGAAATGCAAAGGAGAAAAGGAAAGATATAAGCATCTGAATGCAGAGTTCCAAAGAATAGCAAGAAGAGATAAGAAAGCCTTCCTCGGAGATCAATGCAAAGAAATAGAGGAAAACAACAGAATGGGAAAGACTAGAGATCTCTTCAAGAAAATTAGAGATACCAAGGGAACATTTCATGCAAAGATGGGCTCGATAAAGGACAGAAATGGTATGGACCTAACAGAAGCAGAAGATATTAAGAAGAGGTGGCAAGAATACACAGAAGAACTGTACAAAAAAGATCTTCACGACCCAGATAATCACAATGATGTGATCACTGACCTAGAGCCAGACATCCTGGAATGTGAAGTCAAGTGGGCCTTAGAAAGCATCACTATGAACAAAGCTAGTGGAGGTGATGGAATTCCAGTAGAGCTATTTCAAATCCTGAAAGATGTTGCTGTGAAAATGCTGCACTCAATATGCCAGCAAATTTGGAAAACTCAGCAGTGGCCACAGGACTGGAAAAAGTCAGTTTTCATTCCAATCCCAAAGAAAGGCAATGCCAAAGAATGCTCAAACTACCGCACAATTGCACTCATCTCACATGCTAGTAAAGTAATGCTCAAAATTCTCCAAGCCAGACTTTAGCAATACGTGAACCGTGAACTTCCAGATGTTCAAGCTGGTTTTAGAAAAGGCAGAGGAACCAGAGATCAAATTGCCAACATCTGCTGGATCATCGAAAAAGTAAGAGAGTTCCAGAAAAACATCTATTTCAGCTTTATTGACTATGCCAAAGCCTTTGACTGTGTGGATCACAATAAACTGTGGAAAATTCTGAAAGAGATGGGAATATCAGACCACCTGACCTGCCTCTTGAGAAACCTGTATACAGGTCAGGAAGCAACAGTTAGAACTGGACATGAAACAACAGACTGGTTCCAAATAGGAAAAGGAGTACATCAAGGCTGTATATTGTCACCCTGCTTATTTAACATATGCAGAGTACATCATGAGAAACGCTGGACTGGATGAAGCACAAGCTGGAATCAAGATTGCCGGGAGAAATATCAATAACCTCAGATATGCAGATGACACCACCCTTATGGCGGAAAGTGAAGAGGAACTCAAAAGCCTCTTGATGAAAGTGAAAGAGGAGAGTGAAAAAGTTGGCTTAAAGCTCAACATTCAGAAAACGAAGATCATGGCATCTGGTCCCATCACTTCAATGGATGGGGAAACAGTGTCAGACTTTATTTTTTGGGTTCCAAAATCACTGCAGATGGTGACTGCAGCCATGAAATTAAAAGACGCTTACTCCTTGGAAGGAAAGTTATGACCAACCTAGATAGCATATTCAAAAGCAGAGACATTGCTTTGCCAACAAAGGTCCATCTAGTTAAGGCTATGGTTTTTCCTGTGGTCATGTATGGATGTGAGAGGTGGACTGTGAAGAAAGCGGAGCACCGAAGAATTGATGCTTTTGAACTGTGGTGTTGGAGAAGACTCTTGAGAGTCCCTTGGACTGCAAGGAGATCCAACCAGTCCATTCTGAAGGAGATCAGCCCTGGGATTTCTTTGGAAGGAATGATGCTAAAGCTGAAACTCCAGTACTTAGGCCACCTCATGCGAAGAGTTGACTTATTGGAAAAGACTCTGATGCTGGGAGGGATTGGGGGCAGGAGGAGAAGGGGACGACAGAGGATGAGATGGCTGGATGGCATCACTGACTCGATGGACATGAGTCTGAGTGTACTCCGGGAGTTGGTGATGGACAGAGAGGCCTGGCGTGCTGTGATTCATGGGGTCGCAAAGAGTCGGACACGACTGAGCGACTGAACTGAACTGAACTGAAAGCTATTTGAGAAAAAGAAGAGGAGGAGTTTATTAGAAAGATACAGACTTGGGACTACCCTGGCAGTCCAGTGGTTAAGGCTTCATGTGTCCACTGCAGGGGGCACAGGTTTGATCCTTGGTGGGGGAACTAAGATCTCACATGCCTAGCAGCTCAGCCAAAAATAATGAATCAATCAATCCAGAGACTTGAGCCACATGCCAGACCAATTAAATTAGAAGATCTGGGGATAGCACCCAAGTCCCAGGAACTAGAATTTTTTAAAAAAGTACAGACTCATGTAACCCATGTACCACTAGGGTGGGGCTGAGCCTGTTGAGCCCTCAAAGTTTGAGAAAAAGAAGTGGGGGAATTGGTCAGATATAGACTTGGGAATTACTTGGGAATTCCCTGGCCATCCAGTGGTTAAGGCTCTGTGCTTCAGCTTGGCCAAAAAAAAATCGATCAATGCTGAAACTGGCCCAGAGGAGGGGTCCTCACAAAATTCCTAATTTGAAGCATCAACACCACCTGGAAACCCTTGGAAAAGCAGACCCTTGGACCACTGAGGAGACTGACTGAATCACAAACTCTAGGGGTGGGGCCCAAAAAATAGTGTTTTAAGGGGATGCTGATGCAGGCTCAAGTTTGAGAACTACTCGGGCACCATGGGGAAGCCAGGAAGTTTCCTCCTCACCTCTGCACATGTTTCTTTTGGGGCACGTGTTTCCTTTGTTGCTACAGAAAGATTTTCTGTTTCGCACATTCTCCCTGACACCTAACAGTAGTCTTCACTGTAGGAAAATGTTGTTAGTATTCAGTCGCTAAATTGTGTTCTACTCTTTGTGACCCCATGGACTACAGCATGCCAGGTTCCTCTGTCCTTCACGTCTTCCAGAGTTTGCTCAAATCCAAGTCCATGGAATCAGGGATGCTAACTAATCATCTCATCCTCTGTTGCCCTCTTCTCCTTTTGCCTTCAATCTTTCCTGGGATCAGGGTCTTTTCCAGTGAGTTGGCTCTTCGAATCAGGTGGCCAAAGTATTGGAGCTTCAGCCTCAGCATTAGTCCTTCCAATGAGTATTCAGGGTTGATTTTCTTTAGGGTTGACTGGTTTAATCTCCTTGCAGTTCTAGGGACTCTCAAGAGTCTTCCAGCACCACAATTCAAAAACATCAATTCTCTGGCACTCAGCCTTCTTTCTGGTCCAACTTTCCCATCCATACATGACTATTGGAAAACCATTGCTTTGACCATTTGGACCTTTGCTGGCAAAGTGATGTCTTTTCTTTTTAATATGCTATCTAGTTTTGTATAACTTTTCTTCTAAGGAGCAAGCATCTTTTAATATCACAGCTGCAATCACTGTCCACAGTGATTTTGGAGACCAAGACAATAAAATCTGTAGGAAATGGCCACCAGTTCCCAAATTTAAATCTCTTTAGAAGCACTAGCAAAACTGAGACTAGCATCCAGTTCCAATTGCAAATTCTGGGGGAGGAAGTCAGGTGGCCCAGCTTGTATCAGCAAGCTCCTCAAGGTTGTTCCCAGTATAACCCTGGAATGGGATTGGCAAGGGCCAGTTCCCAGAAAAGAGGAGAGAGAAGCAGACAAAACAATGAAGATCTCTCATGGGAGGCAAGAGAAGGAAATCTGTGGTGATTAACCACTGAGGTTTGCCTGGGACTTTCCTAGATTTAGCACTGAGAGCCTCATGTCCTGGGAAAACCCTGGGTCCTGAGCAAACTAGAACAATTGGTCACGTGAAAATTGAAGAGTGGGGTGGGAAGGGAGGGCCTTTCACTCTGGAGAAGTACAAAAGGAAAAGAAGGAGCTGGTGAGATTCTCAAATGGGGGCATTCGGAGATGTTGGTGTGTTTTTGGTTGTCACCACGACTGGAACTGGGGTGGGCTAGTGATACTTCGCGAGGCTTGAATCACACTTGCACAAGGAAAAATGGTCCTGCCCCAAATGCCAGTAGCTCTCCTGCTGAGAAACTCTGCGGTGACTAAATGAACACACGGCCAACACACTAGGTGCATATTAGAACCACCTAATCCCTGGTGGCTCAGACGGTAAAGCGTCTGCCTGCAGTGCGGGAGACCCGGGTTCGATCCCTGGGTTGGGAAGATCCTCTGGAGAAGGAAATGGCAACTCACTCCAATACCCTTGTCTGGAAAATTCCACAGACTGAGGAGCCTGGTAGGCTACAGTCCATGGGATCGCAAAGAGTCGGACATGACTGAGTGACTTCACTTCCACTTTCAATCCCGGACCTAGCCCCAGGTTTTCTGATTTAAGTCGTCTAGGGAGGTACCCCGGAGAAGGCAATGGCACCCCACTCCAGTACTCTTGCCTGGAAAATCCCATGGGCGGAGGAGCCTGGTAGGCTGCCCTCCCTGGGGTCGCGAAGAATTGGACACGACTGAGCGACTTCACTTTCACTTTCATGCATTGGAGAAGGAAATGGCAACCCACTCCAGTGTTCTTGCCTGGAGAATCCCAGGGATGGGGGAGCCTGGTGGGCTGCTGTCTATGGGGTCGCACAGAGTCGGACACGACTGAAGCGACTTAGCAGCAGCAGCAGGGAGGTACCCAGGCATTGGAGCTGTTTAAAAAACCCCCAGGTGATTTTAATGTGCAACTGGGTTGATAGGCGCCATTGAGAATCAAGTGACATCAGAGAGAGACGAGTTTTAGAAGGTGAAGTATTGGGGCGCTGGGGGAGGAGGGCAGTTGGGACGTCTGAGGTTGTAGAGAGATCTAGAAGCCTGGGGGACAATATTGAGGGCATTGGATTTGTTCGTGGAAATAGGCCCTGGAGTCCGGTTGCAGCAGCATAAACCCAGAGCAGGTATGTGATCGGTGCCTGCTAAGCAGAGTGGCAGGGAGGGTGAGAGTCATAAAGTGGATCTAAATATCTAATTTCTTCCAGAAGCAAGAGCCAGCTGGTAAGCATTTTGATCCCAGAAAGTGTGTCAGTGTTTATTGGTGCTTGGCTGGCGAAGTAGCCAAGTCTTTGGCTTGTTGATTGCCTGCAGAGATCATTAATACACCATGCCTCCTATATTTGAAAAGACTTGGTTTGGGGGTAAGAACTTGTGATTTCTAAGTGTCTCAATAAGACCATAAGTGACAGTTTGACTCCATATTTTTGTAAAATGCTAATTGCTTTACAGCTGCTTTGTGTGGGCGCTAAGTTATGTCCAACTTTTTGGGAGCCCATGGACTGTAGCCCACCAGGCTCCTCTGCCCATGGAATTTTCCATGGCAAAAATACTTGAGTGGGTTGCCATTCCCTTCTCCAAGGGATCTTCCTGACCCAGATATCCAAACCAGGTGTCTTGCATTGTAGGCGGATTCTTTACTGTCTGAGCCACCAAGGAAGCCCTTAGGGTTGTTTACAATGAGCCAATTCCAAGGCACTTTCATGTGATCTTACTTGTGCCTCCTTGTAAGTTGGATGGGTAGGAATCATGCTCCTTTTGGCAGGGGAATCCAGCTTAGGAAAGTAGTTATTGATACTCAGAGTCACATAGGATTTTCCTGTAGCTCAAGTGATAAAGAAGCTGCTTGCAATGCAGGAGACCTGGGTTCAATCCCTGGGTCAGAAAGATCCTCTGAAAAAGGGAATGGCAACTCACTCCAGTATTCTTGCTTGGAGAATCCTATAGACAGAGACGGAGAAGGTAATGGCACCCCACTCCAGTACTCTTGCCTGGAAAATCCCATGGACAGAGGAGCCTGGTAGGCTGCAGTCCATGGGGTCGCTAAGAGTCGGACACAACTGAGCGACTTCACTTTCACTCTTCACTTTCATGCATTGGAGAAGGAAATGGCAACCCACTCCAGTGTTCTTGCCTGGAGAATCCCAGGGACAGGGGAGCCTGGTGGGCTGCCGTCTATGGGGTCACACAGAGTCGGACACGACTGAAGTGACTTAGCATAGACAGAGAAGCCTGGTGGACTGCAGTTTGTGGGGTGGCAAAGAGTCGGACACGACTGAGCGACTAACACTTACTTATTTAGAGTCACATTGCTAGAAGAAGGTGCTGCTGGGACTGGTACCTGAGGTCTAATGTTTAGGATAGCCCTTCTTCCACCATGCCATATAAGGAAGAGTTATTTTTTTTCCTCCCTGTAGCCAGCTGGTGTGTGTGTGTGTGTGCGTGCTCAGGCTTTGTGTCTGACTCTTCAAGACCCCATGGACTACAGCCTGCCAGGCTCCTCTGTCTATGGCATTTTCCAGGAGCCTTCTGCATTTGTGAGGGGAGTGTCATCTTTCATCAGCCTGACTGGGTGACAGTTTGACTCACATCATATGAGCACCAGTGTATTACTTAATACACTGAAGTAAAGCTGGATTAAAAGTCAATAAACTGTGGATATTATAGACATAAAAAATTAATCTTGTTGGGATAAGGCTACTTTTCCCCTCCTCTATGTCTGGCTTCCAAAGAGAAGAGTTAACCGGGGAAGGAAGACTTTGTGAGGGATTAAGGAGAAGGAGGGTGCTGCTCAGGTGGCACTAGTGGTAAAGAATCTGCCAGCCAATGCAGGAGATGCGCAGAAGAGACGCGGGTTTGGTCCTTGGGTTGGGAAGATCTTCTGGATCTTCTGGAGCAGGAAATGGCAACCCACTCCAGTATTCCTGCCTGGAGAATTCCATGGGCATTGGAGTCTGGTAGGCTATAGTCCATGAGGCCACAAAGAGTTGGACATGACAGGGCACAAGAAGGAATGAGGGGCAGGTGGGCGGACCTTTACTGAACTGTGTATGTTTTTTCTCTACCATTGCCCTTGAGTTCTCTGTACAGTGTTTTGGTTTTTTCTGAAAAGAATATCACTTTGTGAAGGTTCAGAAAAATTCCAACCTGCGTAGTGTTTTGCCACCCCATTCAGAACATCACTCTTTGAACAAGGCTCCTTTCTACTGTGGACAATTAATTCATGTTCTTCCTGTTCCATAGAAATTTACAGTCTCTATTCCCCATCCTCCTCTCCCAATTCCTCTCACCAGTTTGAATTTGCTTTGCAAGGGAAATTGGCGGCAAAGCTGCCCATGACTGAGGAAATTCTGAGCTGGAGAGCCACACAAAGGCAAATGCTGTCCTCAGCACATCAGCCCCGGATGTGGGTTTAATGGAAGGAAAGAGGTTTAATACTGGGTTTATGACTGTCTTGGGTTCTGCAGCTGGAGAAATATGATACAGGATATGTGCCCTATGGGTTGAAGTTGGGCCAGAAGAGGTCTGTGCTGTGCGGCCTTTGGGCCAACAGCCATCAAGATTCAGTTGACAGTGGCTCCTGATGGTCATGACTTCAAGTTTACAGTGTCACTGTTTGGGAAAAAAAAACAACCATGTTGATTTTGAGAAAATATATTTGTCAAAAGTGTAAATAATCATGATAAAGAAAAATTCAAGTCATAGAAACATTATTAATGCATTTAGCAAATATTTATTGTGTTCCTGCCATATGCTGAAAGCACTGGGGATATGACATTACTGAGAGCTTCTGTGTTAACGGAGGGAAAAGCCAAAAAATAATAAAAATATGGAATGTGTCACGTGGTGATAAATGCTGTGAAGAAATACACACAAAAAAGAAAGTAGAAAGTAGAAACCACTCAAAAGTCCATCACTGCAACTAACCTGTGTTAACATTCAGTTGAAAATTCTTCCAGATACCTCTCTGCTGCTGCTGCTGCTAAGTCGCTTCAGTCGTGTCCGACTCTGTGCGACCCCATAGACAGCAGTCCACCAGGCCTCCCCATCCCTGGGATTCTCCAGGAAAGAACACGGGAGTGGGTTGCCATTTCCTTCTCCAATGCATGAAAGTGAAAAGTGAAAGTGAAGTCGCTCAGTCGTGTCTGACTCTTCACGACCCCATGGACTGCAGCCCACCAGGCTCCTCCGTCCATGAGATTCTCCAGGCAAGAGGACTGGAGTGGGATGCCATTGCCTTCTCCAGATACCTTTCTACCTATATAGAAACATAGGTATGATTTCCTGTCAATGAGTATTTTTACATGCTGAGTCATAACCTTTTTCTTTTTCAATAATATTTTGATATCTTTTCATGTCAATAAATAAAACGGATATAATTTTTCCAGTTATGACATTTGTTTTAATTTGCAAAATTTCAGAGAAGTAGAGACAATGGTATAGTGACCACAATTACCTACTCCCTGTGTTTAATAATTGTTAACTTATTTGATTAATCTATTTTTGGGGGGGGAGGACTTATGCTAAATTAGTCTTTGTGAACATCTTACTTGTCCTGTTTCTACCCCAGTGGGGTGAAGGGCAAGTCAATTCTGACACCATCTGTAGTATCAGACTCCACAGACTGAAAGGCTCAGTCCGCCTCACTACCCTCACTTTGGATGTCAGCCTTTCTTCAGGAGTCCCCAGGCTACCCGCACTACTGAGCAACTGGTTACAAATCCAAGGGTGACCACTACCTGCATAGGTTTGAAACTCTTCTAGAAAAAATCACAGAACTCAGTTAAGTGCTACACTTATAACTGAAGTTTTACTTAAAAGGATATATTAGAGGGCAAGTTGTGCGAAGAAGACACATCTGTCCTGTCTTGGTGGAGTCAGGATATGTCACCCTTCTGGCATACAAACGTGTTCCTCAACCAGAAATCTCTACTGAACTTTGATGTCCACTGTTTTGATCAGGGTTTCATTACCATTATATTGATATCAGTGTTACTGATTGCACTTAATCTAGCCTAATCGTAATCTTAATCTGCAACCCTCTAATCACCTGATTAGTCTTTCAAGTAACCAAACCTTATCTTGTCACTTCATTGTTGAACTGTTCTTTATATATTCTAGATAATGACTAATCCCTTGAAGAGATCTCTAGTCTTTCCCATTCTTTTGTTTCCTCTATTTCTTTGCATTGTTCACTTAAGAAGGCTTTCTTATCTCTCCTTGCTATTCTCTGGAACTCTGCATTCAATTGGGCATCTCTTTCCCTTTCTCCTTTGCCTTTCCCTTCATTTCTTTTCTCGGCTATCTGTAAGGCCTCCCAGACAACTATTTGCCTTCTTACATTTCTTTTTCTTGGGGATGGCTTTGATCACTGCCTCCAGTTCAATGTTACGAACCTTTGTCCAAGTTCTTCAGGCACTCTGTCAGATCTAATCCCTTGAATCTATTTGTCACTTCTACTGTATAATCCTAAGGGATTTTGATTTAGGTTTCTTCAATTTAAGTCTGGATTTTGCAGTAAGGAGCTCATCATCTGAACCACAGTCAGCTCCTGGTCTTGTTTTTGCCAACTGTAGAAAGTTTCTCCATCTTTGGCTGCAAAGAATATAATCCATCTGATTTTGATATTGATCATTTGCTGATGTCCATGTGTAGAGTCATCTCTTGTGTTGTTGGAAAAGGGTGTTTGCTATCACCAATGTGTTCTCTTGGTAAAACTGTTAGCTTTTGCCCTGCTTCATTTTTTACTCCAAGGCCAAAATTGCCTATTACTCCAGGTATCTCTTCAGAGAAGGCAATGGCACCCCACTCCAGTACTCTTGCCTGGAAAATCCCATGGATGGAGGAGCCTGGTAGGCTGCAGTCCATGGGGTCACGAAGAGTCGGACACGACCGAGCGACTTCACTTTCACTTTTCACTTTTCACTTTCATGCATTGGAGAAGGAAATGGCAACCCACTCCAGTGTTCTTGCCTGGAGAATCCCAGGGACGGGAGAGCCTGGTGGGCTGCCGTCTATGGGGTCTCACAGAGTCGGACACGACTGAAGCAACTTAGCAGCAGCCAGGTATCTCTTAACTTCCTCCTTTTGCATTCCAATCCCCTATGATGAAATCAACATCTTTTTTTATTTGTTTGTTTGTTCTAGAAGATCTTATAGGTCTTCACAGAACCGTTGGACTTCAGTTTCATTGGCATTAGATGTTGGGGCATAGACTTGGATTGCTGTGATGTTAAGTGATTTGCCTTAGAAACGAACTAAGATCATTACATTGTTTTTGAGACTGCACCCAATTTTTGTCCAAAGTAGTAGATATAATGGCCATCTGAATTAAATTCACTCATTACCATCCATTTTAGTTCTCTGATTCCTCAGATGTTGGTATTCAATCTTGCCATCTCCTGCTTCACCACATCCAATTTACCTTGATTCATGGACCTAACATTCCATTTACTGTGCAATATTGTTCTTTACAGCATCGAACTTTACTTTCACCACCAGACACATCGACAACTGAGTGCTGTGTCCACTCTGGCCCAGCTTCTTCATTATTTCTCTTCTCTTCCCCAGTAGCATATTGGACACCTATTGACCTGGGGGTGCTCATCTTCCAGTGTCATATCTTTTTGTCTTTTCATATTGTTCATGGGGATCTCGAGGCAAGAATACTGAAATGGTTTGCCATTCCCTTCTCTAGTGAACCATGTTTTGTCAGAAGAAGCTAAGAAGAGGTGGCAAGAATACACAGAAGAATTATACCAAAAAGGTCTTAATGACTTGGATAACCACAGTGGTGTGGTCAATCACCTAGAGCCAGACATCCTGGAGTGGGAAGTCAAGTGGGCCTTAAGAAGCATCACTACAAACAAAGCTAGTGGAGGTGATGGGATTCCAGTTGAACTATTTCATTCTAAAAGATGATGCTGTGAAAGTGCTGCACTCAGTATGCCAGCAAATTTGGAAAATTGAGCAATGGCCACAGGACTGGAAAAGGTCAGTTTTATTCCAATCCCAAAGAAAGAAAATGACAAAGAATGTTCAAACTACTGTACAACTGAGCTCATTTCACATGCTAGCAAGATTATGCTAAAAATCCTTCAAGCTAAGCTTCAACAGTTCAAGAACTGAGAACTTCCAGATGTACAGGCTGGATTTAGAAAAGGCAGAGGAACCAGGACAAAACAAAACCTTGTGCGCACCAAGACCCAGGGACCCCACAAAATACTGAGCCAGACCTGCCTTTGAGTGTTTGAGTGTCTCCTGAGAAGTCACGGGTCAGCAGTGGCCTGCCGTGGGGACAGGGGCTCTGGCTGCAGCAGATCTGGGAGGTGCAGTGTGGGAGCCCCACTATAGAGCTATTGAGCAGACAACCCACAAAGTGGAGAATAATTATATCAAAGAAGCTCTGGCACTGTGCAAAAGATTTAGGGCCCGCAACAGATTTCCCAACCTGGATATCTGGCAAAGGGAATGAGAACCCCCAGGGACTTGGACCTTGAAGGCCAGTGGGATTTGATTACAGAACAGGACTAGGGAAACAAACTCTCAGTTCAGTCACTCAGTAGTGTCCAACTCTTTGCAACCCCATGGATTGCAGGGTGCCAGGCCTCCCAGTCCATCACCAACTCCCAGAGCTTACTCAAACTCATGTCCATAGAGTCGGTGATGCCATCCAACCATCTCATCCTCTGTCATCCCCTTCTCCTCCTGCCCTCAATCTTTCCCAGCATCAGGGTCTTTTCAAATGAGTCAGTTCTTCGCATCAGGTGGCCAAAGTATTGGAGTTTCAGCTTCAGCATCAGTCATTCCAATGAATATTCAGGACTGATTTCTTTTAGGATGGACTGGTTGGATCTCCTGGCAGTCCAAGGGACTCTCAAGGGTCTTCTCCAACACCATAGTTCAAAAGCATCATTCTTAAGCGCTCAGCTTTCTTTATAGTCCAACTCTAGCATCCATACACAAGTACTGGAAAAACCATAGCTTTTACTAGAAAGACCTTTGTTGGAAAAGTAATGTCTCTGCTTTTTAATATGCTGTCTAGGTTTGTCATATCTTTTCTTCCAAGGAGCAATTGTCTTTTAATTTCAAGGCTGCAGTCACCATCTGCAGTGATTTTGGAGCCAAAAAAAATAAAGTTTCTCACTGTTTCCATTGTTTCCCCATCTATTTGCCATGAAGTGATGGGACTAGATGCCATGATCTTAGTGTTTTGAATGTTGAGTCTTAAGTCAGCTTTTTCACTCTCTTTTACTTTCATTAAGAGGCTCTTTAGTTCTTCTTTGCTTTCTGCCATAAGGGTGGTATCATCTGTGTAACTGAGGTTATTGATATTTCTGGCAATCTTGATTCCAGCTTGTGCTTCATCCAACCCAGCATTCCGCATGATGTTCACTTCACTTCACTTCAAGCAGGGTGACAATATATAACCTTGATGTACTTCTTTCCCAATTTAGAACCAGTCTGTTGTTCCATGTCCAGTTCTAACTGTTGCTTCTTGACCTGCATACAGATTTCTCAAGAGGCAGTTAAAGTAATCTGGTATTTTCATCTCTTTAAGAATTTTCCACAATTTGCTGTGATCTATGTAATCAATAGGCAGAAATAGATGTTTTTCTGAAATTCTCTTGTTTTTTCTATGATCCAAAGGATGTTGGCAATTTGATCTCTGCCTTTTTTAAATCCAGCTTGAGCATCTGAAGTTCACAGTTCACATACTGTTGAAGCCTGGCTTGGAGAATATTGAGCATTGCTTTGCTAGGGTGTGAGATGAGTGCAATTGTGTGGCAGTTTAAACATTCTTTGTCATTGCTTTTCTTTGGGATTGGAATAAAACTGACCTTTTCCAGTCCTGTGGCCACTGCTGAGTTTTCCAAATTTGCTGGCATATTGAGTGCAGCACTTTCACAGCATCATCTTTTAGAATGAAATAATTCAACTGGAATTCTATCACCTCCACTAGCTTTGTTTGTAGTGATGCTTCTTAAGGCCCACTTGACTTCACATTCTAGGATGTCTGGCTCTAGGTGAGTGATCACACCATTGTGGTTATCTGGGTCATTAAGATCTTTTTTGTATATGTCTTCTCTGTATTCTTGCCACTTCTTCTTAATATCTTCTACATCTGTTAGGTCCATACCATTTCTGTCCTTTATTGTGTCCGTCTTTGTGTGAAATGTCCCCTTGGTATCTCTAATTTTCTTGAAGAGATCTCTAGTCTTTCCTATTCTATTGTTTCCCTCTATTTCTTTGCACTGATCACCGAGGAAGGCTTTCTTATCTCTTCTTGCTATTCTTTGGAACTCTGCACTCAGATGGGTATATCTTTCCTTTTCTCCTTTGCCTTTCACTTCTCTTTTCTCAGCTATTTGTAAGGCCTCCCCAGACAACCATTTTGCCTTTTTCTATTTCTTCTTCTTGGGGATGGTCTTGATCCCTTCCTTCTGTACAATGTCATGAACCTCTGTCCATAGTTCTTCCGGCACTCTGTCTATTAGATCTAATCCCTTGAATCTATTTGTCACTTCCACTGTATAATCCTAAGGGATTTTGATTTAGGTCATCCCTGATTGTCTAGTGGTTTTCCCTACTTTCTTCAATTTAAGTCTGAATTTAATTTAGGCAATTTAAGGCAATAAGAAGTTCATGATCTTAGCCACAGTCAGCTCACAGTCTTGTTTTTGCTGACTGTATAGAGCTTCTCCATCTTTGGCTGCAAAGAATATAATCAATTTGATTTCCGCATTGACCATCTGGTGATGTCTATGTGTAGAGTCTTCTCTTGTGTTGTTGGAAGAGGGTGTTTGCTATGACCAGTGCTCTTGGCAAAACTGTTAGCCTTTGACCTCTTTGTTTTTAAGGAGGTCAGCATTACTTCATCATAATTTGGCCTAAAGCCAAGCTACAGGGAGGGAACATAGCCCCACCCATCAACAGAAAATTGGATTAAAGATTTACTGATCAGGCCCCACCCATCAGAGTAAGATCCAGATTCCCTCAGAGCCAGTCCCATCCATCAGGAAGCTTCCACAAGGCTCTTATCCTTATCCATCACAGGGCAGACAGAATGGAAACCACAATTACAGAAAACTAAACAAACTGATTACTTGGATCACAGTCTTGTCTAACTCAATGAAACTATGAGCCATGACATGTAGGGCCACCCAAGACAGATCAGTCATGGTGGAGAGGTCTGACAAAACGTGGTCCACTGGAGAAGGGAATGGCAAACCACTTCAGTGTTCTTGCTTTGAGAACCCCATGAACAGTATGAAAAGGCAAAAAGATAGGATACTGAAAGAGGAACTCCCCAGGTCAGTACGTGCCCAGTATGCTACTGGAGATCAATGGAGAAATAACTCCAGAAAGAATGAAGAGGCTAAGGCAAAGCAAAAACAACACCCAGTTGTGGATGTGACTGGTGATGGAAGTAAAGTCTGATGATGTAAAGAACAATATTGCATAGAAAATGGAATGTTAGCTTCATGAATCAAGGTAAATTGGAAATGGTCAAACAGAAGATGGCAAGAGTGAACATCATTGACATTTTAGGAACCAGTGACCTAAAATGGACTAGAATGGGCAAATATAATTCAGATGATCATTATATCTACTACCATGGGCAAGAATCCTTTAGAAGAAATGGAGTAGCCCTCAAAGTCAACAAAAGAGTCTGAAATGCAGTACTTGGATGCAATCTCAGAAATGACAGAATGATCTCTGTTCGTTATCAAGGCAAACCATTCACTATCACAGAAATCCAAGTCTCTGCCCCAACCACTAATGCCAAAGAAGCTGAATGGTTCTATGAAGACCTACAAGATCTTCTATAACTAACACCAAAAAAAGATGTCCTTTTCATCATAGGGGACTGGAATGCAAAACTAGGAAGTCAAGAGATACCTGGAGTAACAGGAAATTTGGCTTTGGGGTACAAAATGAAGCAGGGCAAAGGCTAACAGAGTTTTGCCAAGGGAATGCACTGGTCATAGCAAACACCCTCTTCCAACAACACAAGAGAAGACTCTACACATGGACATCACCAGATGGTCAATACCAAAATCAGCTGGATTATATTCTTTGCAGCCAAAGATGGAGAAGCACTATACAGTCAGCAAAAACAAGACCAGGAGCTGACTGTGGCTCAGATCATGAACTCCTTATTGCAAAATTCAGACTTAAATTGAAGTAGGGAAAACCACTAGTCTGTTCAGGTATGACCTAAATCAAATCCTTTACCATTATACAATGGAAGTGACAAATATATTCAAGGGATTAGATCTAATAGATAGAGTGCCTAAAGAAGTATGAGCAGAGGTTCATAACACTGTACAGCAGGCAGTGGTCAAAACCATCCCCAAGAAGAAGAAATGCAAAAATGCAAAATGGTTGCCTGAGGAGGCCTTACAAATAGCTGAGAAAGAGAAGTGAAAGGCAAAGGAGAAAAGGAAAGATATACCCATCTGAGTGCAGAGTTCCAAAGAATAGCAAGAAGAGATAAGAAAGCCTTCCTCGGTGATCAGTGCAAAGAAATAGAGGGAAACAATAGAATAGGAAAGACTAGAGATCTCTTCAAGAAAATTAGAGATACCAAGGGGACATTTCACACAAAGACGGACACAATAAAGGACAGAAATGGTATGGACCTAACAGATGTAGAAGATATTAAGAAGAAGTGGCAAGAATACAGAGAAGACATATACAAAAAAGATCTTAATGACCCAGATAACCACAATGGTGTGATCACTCACCTAGAGCCAGACATCCTAGAATGTGAAGTCAAGTGGGCCTTAAGAAGCATCACTACAAACAAAGCTAGTGGAGGTGATAGAATTCCAGTTGAATTATTTCATTCTAAAAGATGATGCTGTGAAAGTGCTGCACTCAATATGCCAGCAAATTTGGAAAACTCAGCAGTGGCCACAGGACTGGAAAAAGTCAGTTTTATTCCAATCCCAAAGAAGAACAATGCCAAAGAATGTTCAAACTGCCGCACAATTGCACTCATCTCACACGCTAGTAAAGTAACGCTCAAAATTCTCTAAGCCAGGCTTCAGTGATACATGAACCATGAACTTCCAGATGTTCAAGCTGGTTTTAGAGAAGGCAGAGGACCCAGAGATCAAATTGCCAACATCCTTTGGATCATTGGAAAAGCAAGAGAGTTCCAGAAAAACATCTACTTCAGCTTCATTGACTACACTAAAGCCTTCGACTGTATAACTAACCACCTTACCTGCCTCCTGAGAAATCTGTATGCAGGTCAAGAAGCAACAGTTAGAATTGGACATGGAACAATGCAGTGGTTCCAAATTGAGAAAGGAGTGCATCAAGCTGTATATTGTCACCGTGCTTATTAAACTTATAGGCAGAGTACAACATGTGAAATGCTGGATTGGATGAAGCACATGCTGGAATCAAGATTGCCAGGAGAAATATCAATAACCTCAGATATGCAGATGACACCACCCTTATGGCAGAAAGCGAAGAGAAACTAAAGAGCCTCTTGATGAAAGTGAAAGAACAGAGTGGAGTATTTTCTCTCATTTTGCGGGTGATTATTTCACCCTCTTAATAGTGTTCTTTGAGACACAAGTTTTTAGATTTGATGAAGTCCAATTTATCTATTTTTCCTTTTGTTAACTGTGCTTTGGTGCCATATCTAAGAAACCATTGTTTAATCAAAGGTCATGAAGACATATGCCTGTTTTCTTCTGGCTTAAAACTCAACATTCAAAAAACTAAGATCATGGCATCTGGTCCCATCACTTCATGGCAAATACATGGGAAAATAATGGAAAGTGGTGAGAGACTTTATTTTCTTGGGCTCCAAAATCACTGCAGATGGTGACTGCAGCCATGAAATTAAAAGACTCTTGCTCCTTGGAAAAAAAAGCTATGACAAACCTAGTCAGCATATTAAAAAGCAGAGAAGTTACTTTACCATTAAAGGTCCATATAATCAAAGCTATTTTATTTCCAGTAGTCATGTATGGATGTGAGAGTTGGGCCACAAACAAAGCTGAGTGCTGAAGAATTGATGCTTTTGAATTGTGGTGTTGGAGAAAACTCTTGAGAGTCCCTTGGACTGCCAGGAGATCCAACTAGTCCGTCCTAAAGGAAATCAGTCCTGAATATTCATTGGAAGCACTGACGCTGAAGCTGAAACTCCAATACTTTGGCCACCTGATGCGAAGAACTGACTCATTTGAAAAGACCCTGATGCTGGGAAAGATTGAGGGCAGGAGGAGAAGGGGACGACAGAGCATGAGATGGTTGGATGGCATCACTGACGCAATGGACATGCATTTGAGTAGGCTCTGGAAGTTGGTGACAGACAGGGAGGCCTGGCATGCTGCAGTCCATGGGGTTGCAAAGAGTTGGACACAGCTGAGCAACTGAACTGAACTGAGAGGAACCAGAGATCAAATTGCCAACATTCACTGGATCAAAGAAAAAGCAAGAGAATTTTAGAAAAATATCTATTTCTGCTTCATCGACTGTGCTAAGGACTTTGACTCTGTGGACCACAACAAACTATGGAAAATTCTTAAAGAAATGGGAATACCAGACCAAGTTACCTGCCTCCTGAGAAACCTGTATTCAGGACAAGAAGTAACAGAACCAGACATGGAACAACAGACTGGTTCAAAATTGGGAAAGGAATAGGTCAAGGCTGTATTTTGTCACCCTGCTGATTTGACATCTATGCGGAGTGTATCATGTGAATTGCCACCCTTCATGAATCACAAGCTGGAATCAAGATTGCTGGGAGAAATATCAACAACCTCAGGTATGCAGATGATACTACTCTAATGGCAGAAAGTGAAGAGGAACTGAAGAGCCCCTTGATGAGGGTTAAAATAGTGAAAAAGCTTATTTAAAACTCAACATTCAAAAAACTAGGATCATGGCATCCGGTCCCATTACTTCATGGCAAATAGATAGGGGAAAAGTGGAAACAGTGGCAGATATTATTTTCTTGGGCTCCAGAATCACTCCAGATTGTGACTGCAGCCATGAAATGAAAAGATGCTCACTCTTTGGAAGGAAAGCTATGACAAACCTAGACAGCATATTAAAAAGCAGAGATATCACTTTGCCAACAAAAGTCTGTCTAGTCAAAGGCATGGTTTTTCCAGTGGTCATGTATGGATGTGAGAGTTGGACCACAAAGAAGGCTGAGCACCTAAGAATTGATGCTTTCGAACTGTGATGTGAGAGAAGACTCTTGATCGTCCCTTGGACAGCAAGGAGATCAAACTGGTCAATCCTAAAGGAAATCAGTCCTGAATTTTCATTGGAAGGACGGATGCTGAAGCTGAAGCTTCGATACTTTGGCCACCTGATGCAAACAACCAACTCATTGGAAAAGACCCTGATGCTGGGAAAGATTGAAGGCAAGAGGAGAATGGGGTGACAGAGGATGAGATGGTTGGATGGCATCACCGACTCAATGGACATGAGTTTGAGCAAACTCCCGGAGATAGTGAAGGATAGGGAAGCCAGGCATGCTGCAGTCCATGGGATCAGAAAGAATTGGAAAGGACTTAGGGACTGAACAACAACTCATCCCTTATCAGATATTTGATTTGCAAGTATTTTCTCTCATTTTGTGGGTTGTCATTTTATTCTTTTAATATTGTTCTTTGAGACACAAAAAATTTTAGTTTTGATGAAGTCAAGTTTATCTATTTTTCCTTTTGTTAATTGGGCTTTTGGTGCCATATCTAAGAAACCACCGTCTAATCCAAGTTCATGAAGATATACTCCTGTTTTCTTCTAACAGTTTCATAATTTTAGCTCTTAATTTATTTATTTTTTTAAAATATGGTGCAAGGTAGGTCAAACATCATTCTTTTACTTGTGGATATTAATATACCTTTTAAACTGTAATGAGTAACTTGTATTTCTTTGCATTTAGACTATAAACTCCATAAGGGCAGAGACCAAGATGGTCTTACTAAATTTTTAATGAATAGATTAATTAGGTAACCAAAATATCAAGTTTCTTTCCTTTGTCAGAAATTATATAGAGTACAGTACCTGTTTTCATTGCAACCCTGGTAGTTATAATCCCTTGACAACAACAATTCAGAAACAAACTAATACACAGGATGTTAGAGATGGTTTTCTTTAACAGGTTCTGGAGCCAAATTGATTTGGATCAAATCCTGATTTTCATTCAAGAAATTTGTAACCTTGGGCAGATTACATAACCTAGTTCTTATTCTTTAAAATGGGGATTTAGTTTCTATTTACTGTTAAAAGGATTAAATAAGACCTTGTAACTACAGTGCTTCACACATTGTAAGCATTTATCAAATCTTACTCAATGAAACTAGGCCATGCCATGTGGGGCCACCCAAGAGGGGCAGGTCATGGTGGAGAGGTCTGACAGAATGTGGTCCACTGGAGAAGGGAATGGCAAACCACTTCAGTGTTCTTGCCTTGAGAACCCCGTGAATAGTATGAAAAGGCAAAATGATAGGATACTGAAAGAGGAACTCCCCAGGTCGGTAGGTGCCCAATATACTACTGGAGATCAGTGGAGAAATAACTTCAGAAAGAATGAAGGGATGTAGCCAAAGCAAAACAACACCCAGTTGTGGATGTGACTGGTGATAGAAGCAAGGTCCGATGCTATAAAGAGCAATATTGCATAGAACCTGGAATGTTAGGTTCATGAATCAAGGTAAATTGGAAGTGGTCAAACAGGAGATGGCAAGAGTGAACGTGGACATTCTAGGAATCAGTGAACTAAAGTGGACTGGAATGGGTGAATTTAACTCAGATGACCATTATATCTACTACTGTGGGCAGGAATCCCTTAGAAGAAATGGAGTAGCCATCATGGTCAACAAAAGAGTCCATAATGCAGTACTTGGATGCAATCTCAAAAACGACAGAATGATCCCTATTTGTTTCCAAGGCAAACCATTCAATATCACGGTAATCCAAGCCTATGCCCCAACCAGTAATGCTGAAGAAGCTGAACGGTTCTATGAAGACCTACAAGACCTGCTAGAACTAACATCCCCAAAAGATGTCCTCATTATTACAGGGGACTGGAATGCAAAAGTAGGAAGTCAAGAAACACTTGGAGTAACAGGCAAATTTGGCCTTGGAGTACAGAATGAAGCAGGGCAAAGGCTAACAGAGTTTTGCCAAAAGAATGCACTGGTCATAGCAAACACCCTTTTCCAACAACACAAGAGAAGACTCTATACATGGACATCACCAGATGGTCAACACAGAAACCAGACTGAATATATTCTTTGCAGCCAAAGATGGAGAAGCTCTATACAGTCAGCAAAAACAAGACCTGGAGCTGACTGGGGCTCACATCATGAACTCCTTATGGCCAAATTCAGACTTAAATTGAAGAAAGTAGGGAAAACCACTAGACCATTCAAGTATGACCTAAATCAAATCCCTTATGACTACACAGTGGAAGTGAGAAATAGATTTAAGGGACTAGATCTCATAGACAGAGTGCCTGATGAACTATGGACAGAGCTTCGTGACATTGTACAGGAGACAGGGATCAAGACCATCCCCATGGAAAAGAAATGCAAAAAAGTAAAATGGCTGTCTGGGGAGGCCTTACAGATAGCTGTGAAAAGAAGAGAAGCAAAAAGCAAAGGACAAAAGGAAAGATATAAGCATCTGAATGTAGAGTTCCAAAGAATAGCAAGGAGAGATAAGAAAGCCTTCCTCAGTGATCAGTGCAAAGAAATAGAGGAAAACAACAGAATGGGAAAGACTAGAGATCTCTTCAAGAAAATTAGAGATCCCAAGAAAACATTTCATGCAAAGATGGGCTCAATAAAGGACAGGAATGGTATGGACCTAACAGATGCAGAAGATATTAAGAAGAGGTGGCAAGAATACATGAAGAACTGTACAAAAAAGATCTTCACAACCAAGATAATCAAGATGGTGTGATCACTCACTTAGAGCCAGACATCCTGGCTCTTGGAATGTGAAGTCAAGTGGGCCTTAGAAAGCATCACTACGAACAAAGCTAGTGGAGGTGATAGAATTCCAGTTGAGCTAGTTCAAATCCTGGAAGATGATGCTGTGAAAGTGCTGCACTCAATATGCCAGCAAATTTGGAAAACTCAGCAGTGGCCACAGGATTGGAAAAGGTCAGTTTTCATTCCAATCCCAAAGAAAGGCAATGCCAAAGAATGCTCAAACTACCGCACAATTGCACTCATCTCACATGCTAGTAAAGTAATGCTCAAAATTCTCCAAGCCAGGCTTTAGCAATATGTGAACCATGAACTTCCAGATGTTCAAGCTGGTTTTAGAAAAGGCAGAGGAAGCAGAGATCAAATTGCCAACATCCGCTGGATCATGGAAAAAGCAAGAGAGTTCCAGAAAAACATCTATTTCTGCTTTATTGACTATGCCAAAGCCTTTGACTGTGTGGATCACAATAAACTGTGGAAAATTCTGAAAGAGATGGGAATACCAGACCACCTGGTCTGCCTCTTGAGAAACCTATATGCAGGTCAGGAAGCAACAGTTAGAACTGGACATGGAAGAACAGACTGGTTTCAAATAGGAAAAGGAGTACGCCAAGGCTGTATATTGTCACCCTGCTTATTTAACTTATATGCAGAGTACATCATGAGAAACACTGGGTGGAAGAAGCACAAGCTGGAATCAAGATTGCAGGGAGAAATATCAATAACCTCAGATATGCAGATGACACCACCCTTATGGCAGAAAGTGAAGAGGAACTCAAAAGCCTCTTGATGAAAGTGAAAGAGGAGAGTGAAAAAGTTGGCTCAAAGCTCAACATTCAGAAAACGAAGATCATGGCATCTGGTCCCATCACTTCATGGAAAATAGATGGGGAAACAGTGTCAGACTTTATTTTTTTGGGCTCCAAAATCACTGCACATGGTGATTGTAGCCATGAAATTAAAAGACGCTTACTCCTTGGAAGGAAAGTTATAACCAACCTAGAGAGCATATTCAAAAGCAGAGACATTACTTTGCCAACAAACGTCCATCTAGTCAAGGCTATGGTTTTTCCAGTAGTCATGTATGGATGTGAGAGGTGGACTGTGAAGAAAGCTGAGCGCCACAGAACTGATGCTTTTGAACTGTGGTGTTGGAGAAGACTCTTGAGAGTCCCTTGGACAGCAAGGAGATCCAACCAGTCCATTCTAAAGGAGATCAGTCCTGGGTGTTCATTGGAAGGACTGATGCTAAAGCTGAAACTCCAATACTTTGGACACTTCATGCGAAGAGTTGACTCACTGGAAAAGACTCTGATGCTAGGAGGGATTGGGGGCAGGAGGAGAAGGGGACGACAGAGGATGAGATGGCTGGATTTGAGTGAACTCCGGGAGTTGGTGATGGACAGGGAGGCCTGGCATGCTGCAATTCATGGGGTAGCAAAGTCGGACACGACTGAGTGACTGAACTGAACTGAACTAAACAGTTATTTATTATTGCAAAGGAGACATAGCAATGTTTGGAAATTTTCTCCCTAGTACGGATTCCAAGATTTCTATATTCTTTTGTGTATTGAGAATGGTTGTAGAATTGATGTTTGATTCAGTATGAAAGGCATACACAAAAACACAATTCAGTGTGTTTGTGCAAATACTCTGGAGTCAGTGTCCTGAGCAATAGAATTACATACACCCTTTTGGGTGTAAGAATTTCGTGGATAGAGGGTTCTAGGTATTTTCTATTTTTTTTCAACATGGCACATTTCCCAGGTTTGTACGCTAGTTATTTGATTGTATGTCTGTCTCCTCCATTAGAGTCAGTATACAAATTCTGTCTTAAGTCATCCATGGCTTTCCAGTACAGTCAGTGTCAGGCCACAGTTGAATTGACTCGACTTGTCCACGGGGGTCCTAAAGGATTCTCTGGGAAGGCCTGAAAAAGTCAGAAGGGGGAAGAAAGACCTCGGATCCATTGCCAAGGAGGGGAAAGCTGTACAGGTGTGCGCGCCACGAGGATCGCAGAGCTCCAGTCCCAAGCAAGAAATGAAGAGATCCACTTCTTACCGGCTCCTTTCCCTGTAGGGTCACTTCCGGGAGGGGGCGGGGAGAAAAGAGGAGGCGTGCCGGCACGGAGGCCGTTTACAACGCACCAGACGGAAGTGTGCCAAAGATTTTGGTGCTGCTGCTTCCGGTCCGGGTAAAGCTGTTGAGGTAAGCTTCGTGGTCTCTGTCTTGCCGGGACAGCCTTCGGAGGGCAAGTCAGCAGGTCAGGAAGCTAGCACCGGCGTCTGGATTCAGAAGTGTGGAGTCTTGTGGGAAGATCGGAAAAACGACCAGGAACTTGAATACAATCTAACCTGTGTTTCTGAGGGGGTAACTTCCACGAGGAACCCATCTGCCCTGGTAACGGCCAAAGAGGAGATGGCGCCAGTCAGGGAGCGGCCGTGGCCGACACAGTGAGGAAGCGCGAGGGCGGAGCAATCGGAGGAGCCTCGGGAGAAGAGCCAGAACCGTCGCTGCCGCCACCACCGCTACCACCATGGAAGGAGCAAAGCCGACACTACAGCTCGTGTACCAGGCAGTGCAGGCGCTGTACCACGACCCAGATCCCAGCGGAAAGGAGCGCGCCTCGTTTTGGCTTGGGGAGCTGCAGCGTTCGGTGAGGGGCCGGGAGAGGCCGTTCTGCGCCGCGGGGCAAGGGCGGGATAGGACCTAGGCTCGAGCTGGAGTCCAGCGGTTGGCCTTGTGAGGTCTTCCTTGGGGAGGAGCTGCTCCCGCGGGGTGGGGCTGCGAACCTACATCGCCGCCGCTTTTCGGAAACTAGTTGCACTGGTCGATCGCGAAGTGGCCCTTTCCCCTCCCCGTAGAATGTGATTTGTAAGTCCTATACTTCTTGCTTGTGGCTTCGATCTGTTCCTCTTAAGTTTTACACTTGCTGCTACTTGCTTCTTAGGCCTTGCTTTTCCGTTTTGTCTTTCTTCAACCAAATCCGATCCCGGTCTTTCTCCATCTTCTAAGGATGCTTTATCCGTCTCTCTTCGATGTCTAGGTGTTACGTCCGGTAATTCCTTTCCAGTCGTAGCTTACACCTTAACTGTTCTTTGCTGCTCTTCACTCTAGTTTGAGTATTGTATTCTCGTAGCTTCGCACGTTTCTCGATCCTTATCCACGTGAGTTTTTCTTGTGTTTTGGAGCGCAACATAAAAAAAATCAATTTTGGTTTCAGAAAATCTTTGCAGTTCTCTAATCTTATCTTTCTCCTGAGTTTTACCTTCTTTGTAAGATATAGATATCAAAGCTGCCTTGATTATTACAGAAAATCGTGTCAGCATCCAATGAGGGGATTAATTTATTGCAACCTATTATATGCATTGTATTTTGCGCATTTGAATCACGTGCATTATGCTTCCTCCCCTGATTTTCCCACTTACCTTTGCTTTGTTTTAAGTCTGTGTGGGTATGTATACTTGGTGATCTTGTTGACTTTACCTTTATTATTTTTGCATTTCATACGCCTAAGCATATTTTTAAATTTGCCCCTTCCCTTCCCATTTCTTTTTTAAAACTCAAAACTAGTACTTAAAGATGCTCTGCCCTTTTGAGGGCTCCTTGGCTGTAAGTGCATAATAAGTATTTTAAAATTGGCTACCTTGACTTTGCATATTACACTTAAAAAAAAAAAACCGGAAACTCAAGTCCTGGATGACCACATGAGAGGAGAAAGGAATATAACTCATTGTAGGCTACATAAGAAAATCGTTCTTATATGGTCTTAGTTGTTGTTGTTGTTTAGTTGTTAAGTTGAATCTGACTCTTGCGACCTCAAGGACTGTCGCCTGCCAGGCTCCTCTGTCCATGAGATTTCCCAGGCAAGAAGAATACTGGAGTGAGTTTCTATTTTCTTCTCCAGAGAATCTTCTAGACTCAGGGATTGGGCCTGCTTCTCCTGTATTGGCAGGCAGATAGATTCTTTACCACTGAAGAAGCCACCAGGGGTCTTAGTGTTTAGTTAGTTTTTGTGATCTGGGAAATATCAATAACCTCAGATATGCAGATGACACCACCCTTATGGCAGAAAGTGAAGAAGAACTAAAGAGCCTCTTGATGAAAGTGAATGAGGAGAGTGAAAAAGTTGGCTTAAAGCTCAACATTCAGAAAACTAAGATCATGGCATTTGGTCCCATCACTTCATGGGAAATAGATGGGGAAACAGGGGAAACAGTGGCTGACTTTATTTTTTTGGGCTCCAAAATCACTGCAGATGGTGATTGCAGCCATGAAATTAAAAGACACTTTCTCCTTGGAAGGAAAGTTATGACCAACCTAGGTAGCATATTCAAAAGCAGAGACATTACTTTGTCAGCAAAGGTCTGTCTAGTCAAGGCTCTGGTTTTTCCAGTGGTCATGTATGGATGTGAGAGTTGGACTATAAGAAAGCTGAGCACCAAAGAATTAATGCTTTTGAACTATGGTGTTGGAGAAGACTCTTGAGAGTCCCTTGGACTGCAAGGAGATCCAGCCAGTCCATCCTAAAGGAGATCAGTCCTGGGTGTTCATTGGAAGGACTGATGTTGAAGCTGAAACTCCAATACTTTGGCCACCTGATGCAAAGAGCTGACTCATTTGAAAAGACCCTGATACTGGGAAAGATTGAGTCCGGGAGGAGAAGGGGACGACAGAGGATGAGGTGGTTGGATGGCATCACCGACTCAATGGACTTGAGTTTGGGTAAACTCCAGGAGTTGGTAATGGACAGGGAGGCCTGGCGTGCTGCAGTTCATGGGGTCGCAAAGAGTTGGACACGACTGAGCGACTGAACTGAACTGGACTGTACTGTGATCTGGGAAGCCACATGTCCCTGATCTTAAAGTTTTCAAAGTAAAAGTAGGAGAAATGCTTCATCACACCAAAAGCCAGCTCTTCTTTACCAAACCTGCTTATTGTATTTTAAATCAGTGTTTGACTGCTTACCATGTACCAGCTACTAGGTGTTGGTATATGGAAATGAACCAGACAAAAAAATTTTTGCTGCCATGGAATATTTGTAATGTTTAAGTTAATACCTGCAAAGAGCTTAACAAAGTTCTTGAAACCTATAACTCGAAATATGTTAGTAATTGCTACTTAAATATAAGCTATTTACTTTCCACTAGTTCAACATTCAGAAAACTAAGATCATGGCATCTGGTCCCATCACTTCATGGCAAATAGATGGGGAAACAGTGACAGACTTAATTTTTTGGGGCTCCAAAATCACTGCAGATGGTGACTGCAGCCAAGAAATTAAAAGACGCTTACTCCTTGGAATGGAGAAGGCAATGGCACCCCACTCCAGTACTCTTGGCCTGGAAAAATCCCATGGACGGAGGAGCCTGGTAGGCTGCAGTCCATGGGGTCGCTAGGAGTCAGACACGACTGAGCGACTTCCCTTTCACTTTTTACTTTCATGCATTGGAGAAGGAAATGGCAACCCACTCCAGTGTTCTTGCCTGGAGAATCCCAGGGACAGGGGAGCCTGGTGGGCTGCCGTCTATGGGGTCGCACAGAGTCGGACACAACTGAAGTGACTTAGCAGCAGCAGCAGCAACTCCTTGGAAGGAAAGTTATGACCAACCTGCTGCTGCTAAGTCACTTCAGTCGTGTCTGACTCTGTGTGACCCCATAGACGGCTGCCCACCGGGCTCCCCCATCGCTGGGATTCTCTAGGCAAGAACACTGCACTGGGTTGCCATTTCCTTCTCCAATGCACGGAAGTGAAAAGTCAAAGTGAAGTCACTCAGTTGTGTCCGACTCTTCGCGACCCCATGGACTGCAGCCTACCAGGCTCCTCCGTCCATGGGATTTTCCAGGCAAGAGTACTGGAGTGGGGTGCCATTGCCTTCTCCGTGACCAACCTAGACAGCATATTAAAAAGCAGAGACATTACTTTGTCAACACAGGCCATCTAGTCAAGGCTATGGTTTTTCCAGTGGTCATGTATGGATGCTAGAGTTGGACTATAAAGAAAGCTGAGCATTGAAGAATTGATGCTTTTGAACTATGGTGTTGGAGAAGACTCTTGAGAATCCCTTGGACTGCAAGGAGATCCAGCCGGTCCATCCTAAAGGAGATCAGTCCTGGGTGTTCATTTTGAAGCTGAAACTCCAATACTTTGGCCACCTGATGCGAAGAGCTGACTCATTTGAAAAGACCCTGATGTTGGGAAAGATTGAGGGTGGGAGGAGAAGGGGACGACAGGGGAAGAGATGGTTAGATTGCATCACCGACTCAATGGACGTGAGTTTGGGTAGACTCCGGGAGTTGGTGATAGACAGGGAGGGCTGGCGTGCCGCAGTCAGTGGGGTCGGACATGACTGAGTGACTGAACTGAACTGAGTCTCTATAACAGCCCTGCGTCTTCACCATCATCATCATCATCACTGTTTACAGTCAGTCAGGTCCCAACAGAAACAGATGCAAACGTGAAATAGGCTAATTTGAGAAGGGTTTGTTTTTTTAAAGGTGCTATTTATAAAGATGCGGATATAATGTGCCATTAAAGATAATATGGAAACCTGTAGCCAAACTGTTAATAGCCCTAAGCCATAAGAAATAAGATAGGGAGTGGTTACTTCTTGAGCTCTCAAGAGGAGTATGGAGTTGACTGCCTTGAGAGGAATGGTAGTTTTCATTTGAAGGGCCCTAGCCATCTTGAAGGAGAAGGCAATGGCACCCCACTCCAGTACTCTTGCCTGGAAAATCCCATGGACGGAGGAGCCTGGTAGGCTGCAGTCCATGGGGTTGCGAAGAGTCGGACACAACTGAGTGACTTCACTTTGACTTTTCACTTTTGTGCGTTGGAGAAGGAAATGGCAACCCAGTGCAGTGTTCTTGCCTGGAGAATCCCAGGGACGGGGGAGCCTGGTGGGCAGCCGTCTATGGGGTCGCACAGAGTCGGACACGGACACGACTGAAGCGACTTAGCAGCAGCAGCCGTCTTGAGGTGATGTTGCAGGGAGGAAGTTGGAGGAATAAATATCTACACTTTATTCTCCTAACTTCCTCTTGGGATTCCCCATTGGGCAAACCCAACCCTTAACTAGGGAGCTCAGGAACCTGTTGATCTGTTCCATAGAGGTCAAGCACACTGGGGCAGAAAACATGGTAGTGAAGAGTGGAAAAGTGGACCTGGAAAATAGCACAGTCACACATCATCATTTTACAATTCAGCTAACACAGCTAACACATTGGCTTCTTAATTCCCTTACTTCTTTTTCTCAGTTACCTGGTCACACAATCACATCTTGGATCTTGTCATTGCTAAAAAAAATCACCAACCCCCCAAATCACTGACTCACACCTTGAGCTCTGATCACATAACATTCTGAAATTCTTCTATTTTGCTGATTCAAGAATCTCAAATACTGTGATATAGTACTTTTTGGTTTTTTGAAGTCTTAACATAATTTTAATTTTTATAAAAATTAAGGTTATTAACTATTAGCTTAATAACAAGGTATTATTGTTAAAATAAGTTTGAAACCAGACTTTGAAAACTTTCTAAAAGTTATAAAATGGAAATAGTTTTACAAGATTTAGGATAAAAAGAGAGCAGTCTTATATAGACTTTCTCTTATGAAAGATGAAGATTTAGGCTCCTTTCACTTCTTCATACCCCATTACTCTAACATAGGTACCACATTTTTGGTCATATCATTACCTATTGTGAATCATGAAACATATATACCATGATAATTTCTTTTTGTGCAATTTTGGTGAAAATTTTTTTCTTTTTTTTTAACGTTTGCTTTATTTTCTGTGTATCTACAGTAATCCATCCCAAACTCTGTTAGTAGGTGTAAATATCCTCTTAGTATGTTCACACTGGTAATCTGTTTCCATTTTTGTTGGAAGAAAACCTTCCCTGAGAGCCCTCTGTCTTCCTGCTCCAATCTGATCTGGTTGCTCTCCAGGTCTGTTGCATAATTATTGTCCTGGGATCTCACCATCTTAAGGGAGTTCTGTTCTCTTGTATTGGATGCACTGAATCGTGGATCCCATGATCTTTTTTTGGATTACTCCCCGATTTGACAGATAATATAAAAGGGAACCGTCATCTCTTCTTTCTCATTGACTTTGTTGGTCTTTTTTCTTGGATCACTTTTTTTCCTCTGAGAGTTCTCTGGTGTTCTCCTGGGTGGGGGTGGGGAGTTATAAACTAGCCTGCTGGTGGCATATGGGAGAATCAGCTGGAGGATGGATCTCACCACTGAGTATATAGACTTTATTTAATCTATTTTCAGTATGATACTCCCATCCATAGGTGAGCCTGTTGTCCAAAAGTCCAGAGTTCTACTGTAGTGTCTCCAAACTAAACCTTGAGTTTTTGTGATGGTGAGAGGATAGTTATAGTATCCTGGTCCCTCAAGAGTCAGGGAGAAAATCTAGGAAACTAAACTGCTGGCAAAGGTTTTTGAACCCATTTCTTTGTTTTCTGTTCCATTTGTTCTGTTTTCTGTTTCTTTCTTCAGATGTACCTCAGTATTTGCAATTCTTGAGCTTTTCTGGGATTTTGCAAATCAGGGAGTTTGCCCCCTTTATTGTTGTTGTTGTTCAGTCACTGGGTCATGTCTGGCTCTTTGTGACCCCCTTGGACTGCAGCATGCCAGGACTCCCTGTCCTTCAGTGTCTCCTGAAGTTTACTCAAACTCATGTCCATTGATTCAGTGATGCCATCCAACCATCTCATGCTCTGTCGTTCTCCCCCTTCCCTCATTCTTTCCCAGCATCAGGGACTTTTCCAATGAGTCTGCTCTTAACATCAGGTGGCCACAGTATTGGAGCTTCAGCATCAATCCTTCCAATTAATATTTAGGGTTGATTTCCTACAGTTTGCCCCCTTGGCTTCCACCATGCTTATCCCTTCTTCCCTCCCTGCCCGCAGGCAAATTTCCACTTTCTCAGACCTGCTCAGAGGGTTAACACCCACCCATTAGCTTTCTGGGGCTTCCCCAGTGATGCAGTGGTAGAGAATCCACCTGCCATTTCCGGAGATGCAGGAGATGAAGGTTCAATCCCTGTGTCAGGAAGATCCCCTGGAGTAGGACATGGCAACACACTCCAGTATTCTTGCCTGGAAAATTCCATGGACAGAGGAGCCTGGTGGGCTACAGTCCACGGGGTCCCAAAGATAACTGAGCATGTGTGCGCGCACGTGTGTGTGTGTGTGTGTGTGTGTGTGCTTTCTAGTTTTCACAGTTTTGTTAATATTGTTTATGTTTGCATTCTGTGTTCTTATGGGTTCCCTCACCTTTGGAGGGGGAAAAACTTTTTACTCTAACTTTGGAAGGAACCCTCAGGCAAACTGATGTTTCAGTCAGTTTGATTGAGTTAAGAAGTCTTACTTAGTTCTTGAATTTTATCAAAATCTTATTCCATTGACTGGCCCTTTTCTTTGTTAGGTCTTGTATTTTTCAAGCACTGTCATTCTCCTCTTTCTTCAATATACCACCATCCCTTCATGTCTGATTTGAAGAACTTGAGCATGTGTATCCAGTTGCTTCTGTCAGATCGCGGTGCTCTGCATCTTATTTTCTGAATTCTCAGGAACCTTGATCTTTTGATTATCCTATGTCTTACTTGTATCCTCAAACTCCCTCTTTACTGGGTCTTTTCGCATCAGCACTCACACAGCTGTAGTATCTCAAAGAAACCAGATGGGTTTTTTGGAGGGGAAGGAGGGGGGAAATGCTACCTTTGTCTGATTTTATGATTGATTTTTTCCTTACCTTTGTGCTTACCTATTACTTTTTCCCAGTCCTATCTTCAAATGAAGAAATTAACCATCTTTTCAAAACCTAGCTTAAATTCTGTCTAAAGTGTTAACTGATTCTCTTCTGCTGAAATTCATTTCCGCCCCTGCCCCAACACCTAAAGCACTTTAATTGCATTTATCATGTTTTTACCTTTTTGAAAACTTGTTTTGTCTGCCCTAATAGACTATATAATATAGATATAGATTGTATATATATTATAATCTATATCTGTATTATGTATTCAGTTTATATAATCTGATACTCATAGTTGAAGGAATAAACCAAGATTATTAAATGATCAAGATGCCTGACACACACAGGTTCTTAAAAATGTTCTTGAACGCATAGCTGCTTGTAGCATCTCCAAAGGGGCAGTTGGATGACTCAGATTTGTCTTTATCTATGAATTTCATTTATTTTTGCTGTGTTTCTCTAACATATCCGTGGGTAACTGAAAATAAACAATATTACTCAGCCTCCTGTTTTCAGTCTTTCGAATCTTCTAAAAGAACAATCTTTATGAGATAAGTTTTTATTACCCCCATTTTATACTTTGAACGACTTGAGTACAGAAAAGGAGAACTTTTTGCCACAACTATCCTGTCTTGAAGTGATCACTAAGTGACATTTTAAGTAAAAAGTGTTTTAGTGTAGTAAGAAATCATGCTAGTGTAGTATTATAAGGTTTTAATTTTCAGTTTGAAATTGATAAAGAATTCCTTTGCGGTTCAGTGGTTAGGACTGTGTGCTTTCACTTCAGAGGGTCCCAGGGTTCAATCTCTGGTTGGGGAATTGAGATCCCATAAGCCACATGGTGACCCCCCTCCGCCCCCCACCAAAAAAAAAAAATCTACTTTAGTTAAAAACAGAAGATGTGGTAACTAAAATTATACCATATAAAGTAGCATCCAAAACTGTATAGTCCCTAAGAAAATAACAAGAAAAATTAAATTGGTAAGGAATAGAATCTACCTGGTTTGTTTCAAAACCGCTTTGAATAATAGATGTTTTGAAAGACTATTGTCTTTACTTCCCTCAACCCCATACTTTACTAAACTTAGAGCCATTTAGTATCGTTTTAATGGACCCTAGGGACAGTAGATTTGGTATAAAGGTGTAATTTCTTTATGGTTCTGCCCATGCCACACATTAATATCTTTTCTTTCTCTGAGATTTGTATAAAGTAGCCACTTTCAGAAGAATCTACTGTCATTACTTGTAACTTTTTTTCACCAAAATTCTTGGAAACAACTGAGAGCCATGTTTTTGTTTTTGTGATAGGCAGATATCACTGATTATCTTTAGAGTGTTTTTAAAGAAAGAAAATTATTGTGAGACATTTTAAAGGAAACCTATTTAACAATGGACTATTTTGAATACTTACTTTCCTTTGTTTACCTCTAAGTAACCAAAATGAGTAGAAGGTGTAGTATTGGAAGGAAAGACCATCTCTTTATAGGGCTAATAAACTGTGCTACTCATTTGTTCTAAATTTTTAACTTAGATTAGAAGAAGGAAACTACCTTTATGGAGACAGTCTGTGGATTAGAGGTTATCTCAGAAGTTTCCTAGTTCACTCTCTAGACTGAAAAGGGGTTGATGAAAAGAATCCAAAGACATAAATCAACTGGAATCGAATCATGCTCTGATACACTAAGTTGGCATTGGTTTATCACATAGCCTTGAGAATTTTCTTCTAAATATATCTGGAAAGTCATGGGTCATGGAGTATCAGTTTCAAACTTCTTTCCTAGTAATTTTCCTCTTTGGAGTTTCTTGATTCTTTTTAGTTCTAAAACCTAGAATCTTTGATTTTTCCCCTAGCAATGCAGTCATTGATTTGATTCACCTGAAAATCTAGAAATCTTTTAATGCTTCTGCTCTCATCTTCCAGTCAAGTGACTATGAAACCTGTTTTCTAAAGGCAAACTTTCCAGAAAATAGAAAATGTTCCTGTATTACTTCTGTGGGGTCAGTTCAGTGAATATAGGAATACTGAATGCTTTGCATTGCTGGAAAATGGGAGTATATAAGTGGTAAAAACCAAAGACCTTTCTACTGAATATAATAGTGTACCAGTCTGGTTGTGTTGTCTAATATGATTGCCATTACCCATATGGCTAATGTGGCTATTTAAATTTGAGCTAATTAAAGTTAAAATCAGTGCCTTATTTGCATTGCCACATTCCAAGTCTTGGACAGTGCAAATATAGTCATTTCACATCCTTGTTGTATTGGAGCTTATGAATGAAGATTTGTGATGGTATTTCTGTGGCCATTGTAGTCTATTATCTGGTGACATTCATCTGTATTTTGATTAGTTTATTTCTCATCTTCCCAGGCTTTGGACCAGTCCATGGTTTGAAACAGAATATAAAATTACCAGGGCACTACTACATTTTCTAAAAAATATTTATTTATTTGGCTGCACTGGGTCTTAGTTGCAGCACACAGGATCTAGGATCTTTGATCTTCGTTGCAGCATGTGGGATCTAGTTCCCTGACCAGGGATTGAACCCAGGCCCTCTGTATTGGGAGCACAGAGTCTTAGCCACTGGACCACCAGAGAAGTCCCACTGCTACATTTTCTAACTTAACATTTTAACTATTTTTAGGTATATAGTTCAGTGGTATTAGGTACATTCATGTTGTTGTGCAACCATCACCACAACATGATCAATATAGTTTTATTTCAGTTCATTTCAGTTGCTCAGTCATGTCTGACTCTGTGACCCCATGGACTGCAGCACACCAGGCTTCCCTGTCCATCGCCAACTCCTGCAGTTTACTTAAACTCATGTCCACTGAGTTGGTGATATCATCCAACTATCTCATTCTCTGTCTTTACTAAAATTTTAAATATAATCATATAAAAATAAACATTTCAAAACATGCAAAATATTAGAAAGTTAATCAGTGCTACAAACCTAGACAGCATATTAAAAAATGGAGACATCATTTTGCCAACAAGGGTCCATATAGTCAAAGCTATGATTTTTCCAGTGGTCATGTATGGATGTGAGAGTTGGATTATAAAGAAGGCTGAGCACTGAAAAATTGATGCTTTTGAATTATGGTGCTGGAGACTCTTGAGAGTCACTTGGACAACAAGGAGATCAAGCCAGTCAATCCTAAAGGAAATCAGTCCTGAATATTCTTTGGAAGGACTGATGCTGAAGCTCCAATACTTTGCCCACCTAATGTGAAGAGCCGACTCATTGGAAAAGACTCTGATGCTGGGAAAGATTGAAGGCAAAAGTATAAGGGGGTGGCAGAGGATGAGATGTTTGGGTATCACCGACTTGATGGACATGAGTTTGAACAAACTGGGAGATAGTGAAGGACAGGGAAGCCTTGGGTTCTGTAGTCCATGGGATTGCAAAGAGTGGACATGACTTAGTGACTGAACAACAATCAGTGCTATCTCTAGAATTTTTCATCTTTCTAAACTAAAACTCTGTACCTGTTGAAGAATAATTCTCCATCCCCTCCTCTCTTCAACTCCTGGTAACCACCATTCTGCTTTTTTTCCTCTATAAATTTGACTACTCCAAGTACCTTATGAATAGAATAATACAGTACAGCCATCACCACCATCCATCTCCAGAACTTTTCTCGTATTATAAAACTGAAAAATTTGTACACATTAAATATGGTTAACTAACTCCCCATTTCTCCCCATAGTCCCTGGCAGCCACCATTCTGCTGTTTGTCTCCATGAACTTGACTACTCGAGGCACCTCATATAAGTAGAATCCTACAGTATTTGTCCTTTTGTGACTGGCATGTTTCACTTAATGCCTTCAGGGTTCATCCATGTTGTAGATGGATTTCATCCCTTTTTAAGGCTGAATAAGAATGTATGTATATACCATATATTGTTTATCCATTCATCTGTTGGTACACACTTGGGTAGCTTCCACGTTTTGGCTATTATGAATAATGCTGTTATGAGCACAGGTGTAGAGATATCTTTTGGAATTCCTTCTATTAATTCTTTTGAGTATATCACTAAAAGGGGAGTTGCTGGATCATATTGTAATTCTGTGTTTTTTGTTTTTTATTTGAGGAACCGACATGCTATTTTCTAGATTTTATAGAATTTTAGACTCTTCCCCCCTCCCCATTTCTTTGACTGCACTGTGTGGCATACAGGATCTTAGTTCTCCAACCAGATACCCATGCCTCCTACAGTGGTAGCTCGGAGTCTTAGCTGCTGGACCACTAGAGAAGTCTCATAAGCTCTGTTGAACTTAAAAACAGATGTAATTCTTAGAAAGTTGAGCTTGCTCGGACTGTCTGTCCTGTATTGCCCTACCGTGTACCCTGGTACTGAAATATTACCAGAGAGTGTTTTAAACCGGTGAAGTTCTAGAGAGAAGTTTATTTCTCTTTATTGGAAGTTCACAGTACTGCTAATGGGAATAATTTTGTTGTGTTTGGCGTGCAGAAACCCTTGAAAGTATCAATTTAATTTTTTCCTCTTTCTGGTTAGACTTCTCAAAATGAAAATATTATTAAATTTGTATTTTTTTTCTTTTCGTAAGAAATTTCTGTTAACAGAGTTTACATGTTTTTTACTTTTTTTTTCCCCCCAAGCCCAAAGCACTCTTCTTTTCAGTTTTTCTCTGTATTAATTGTTACTTGTATTTTCTGTCTCAGCCATTATTAATACCCTTTATACATATGACCCTAAAGCAGAAGAATATACTTAGAACTAGTCCTAAAAAGGTATATATTTTTACATAAGCATTCAGAGTTTTCTGACACTATAATGCATTTTTTATTAAACCTTAAGCTAGCATCTCATATTTCTACATGGTTAAAAAACTTGAATCTTCAGCAGGGTATTAGTGTAGCTTAGTTATGTCTAATAGTACTCTCATTCTTCAGGTTTATATGAGTTGTTATAAAAAAAACTTGTTCAGATAGGCAGGAATGGAGACCAGTGATTAAAGGAAATCCATTTCCCATATGTTCAGCTTTTAGGAACCCCTCGTATGGGCTACTAATTTGCTTGAAATGGTTTCAAGCTTGGCATTTTCTACTTTTAAAGCAGGGTGGCCCAGTGTAGTTATTAAGGTCCACAGTGAATTGATTTTCAAGAAATGTACGCTCAGTCACTCCTAACCCAAGTTGATCTTACAGATCCAGACATATGTTTTTTCAGGGCCAGTCTTGAGGGTTAATAGTCACATGTATAGGTGACTTAGGGTTTTTAATTTGGATAGGAATTCTTTATAGTTGTTGGGAAAAAATATTGGCAAAATTTCTCAGTATCATAATATATGTGACCAACTGCTACAGATTTGAGCCAAAGTTTATTTGACAAAGTTTATTTTATAACTCAGGACTGTTTGAAATGCTTGTCCCAGAAACACTTGAACTTAATCAGAAACTGAGGAGACCACAATGTGCAGTGGGTGTAGTCATTTGGTCTTCCTGATTCCTCTCAATGAGATCAAGATAGAGTGAAAATATGGGCACCACAGTCTTCCAAAATTGTCTTGAACAGTGTTTGAGTGTTTCTTTTGGAATTTGAGTAGCTTTTGATGTTTTAAATAATTATTTTTAGCCAGGAATCTCTTCCCTCCCATAAGGGAAATAATGTCTCTCTTTTAATTATCTGTTCGGTTATTATGGGGATGGCTGTGGAAATGTAAATTGACTGAACTTATCTCTATAAATGAGCTTTTTTGCTTCTAGAAAAGTAGTTGTTTATGCAAACATGGGTATTTTATGGTTCTGGGAGCTCACTAAGGGCTTTATGATTATTTTTCACTTAGGCTCTGTGTTTGGAGTTGGGAATTGTTTACTCATTACTGCTGTGGTGAAGGTATTAGCTAAGTTTCATTTCATCATAGTTTCTGTATTTCAGGCCATCTTGCAAAACAAATTATTTTGAAAGATAACAGTTTTAGGTAGTGATGGTTATCTTTTGAGAGCTATAAAATATAAGCTTATAGCTTATATTTTTTAAATATCCATTCATATCATTTTCTCTCCTCACTGTCTAAGAAAACCATTAGAAAGTAACTTGTGACAGACCTAGCAGTTTGTCTTAAATTTGTAAAAGTTTCATAATGGATTAGATACAAAACCTTAAGATAGTTGACTGACTTAAAAAATACTTTCTCTTTTTCAGGTTAATAAAACTAGTTTGTTCCTTACCTGTCTCATGAAAATGATTTTTTCTTGATTTGGGAAATTTTGATTTTCTAGCTCTATACTATATTGTTACAGGTCATATGTCTAAAATGTTACATTGTCTGTTGACAGTGTTTTTTAAGGGTTCTTTTTACTGTACTCTTACCTAGTCTTCCTCTCCTTCCAGTATACTATAAACATTTAATAAATGTATTATTCGTTAATTGAAATGCTTTTAAAAAGTACAACAACCTGACACATTTATGCTTACTTTTCAAATCCCATTGAAATATTTGGGGTTTTCCCCATTGAAATATCTTTATTTCCAGAATGTAATTTTCTCTTTGCTTGAACTTTTCTGTTTTCAGGGAAGTATTCTGAGTAAGTCTACTTAATTTGAGGAGTTTTTGTATAGGATTAACTACCAGCTCTAATCTGCTTCTGATTTTTGGCAGCTAATGAATCCTTAGGCCCCTATCTGGGTGTGGACTTGCATTGTTAAGGGTCTGCTCATTGATTTCTGTCGATTCAGCAGTTTCTGTTGATAACAGCAGAACTGTTATTGTAGAAATGAGTTGGAGCAGTCGTGACTATTAAAGAAAAAAAGAGCAAGTACTTTTAGGATCTGCTGAGTAGTATAATGAAAGACTTGGAGCATGTTAGTCAAAGGATTGCTGGGCCATCGCCTGTTTCATATTCATCACATAGTCATGGAAATGTCTTTTGAAAAGACTCATATAAAGGGCTGTTCTGCTACTGCTTTGTGAAATGGAAGATTGGAATTAGTTGCTTAAATGGAAAATGTTCTCTTGTTGCAGCCTCTTTGAAATGTGCTGCTAGTGGGAGCTGCAGCTTCCTCCTGCTGACTCTGAGCCCCAGGCTTCGGTTGAGATGGTCCTTTCAGAAATGTGGAGCTTAGTTCAAGCCTGGATTTCAGTGGGTAGCACCTGGCATCTGTGGCTAGAAAGTCCTATGAAGTGTAAGTGCTTTATTCTCTCCTTGTAAAGAATCCCTTTTCCTTTCTTCTTTCTGCAGCTTAGCAGAGGGGAAAAGCAGTGAGCAGTGTACTATAGGGTCTACTGTGTCAGGATTTGGTTGCATTTTCTTAATGATTCAGTGATTAAAACAAGATTGCTTGTTGTTTGGATGCCAACAATTTTTAAACTCTCCTGGAATTCAAAATAAAGGGACAAATTATGACCTCTTAATATATAGTACTGGCAGTATCATCCTGGGTAATTTTTCACTGACAGTTTACTTAGAAGATTGTGATATTCAAGTTTCCCAGGTTTCTTTAGAGGTCACTCTTGTCTTTTATTCTTGTTCCAAAGAACAAATATTTGAAAAGAGAGGCACCATTGACCAGTGGATGGGGCAGCATCAAGATAAACAAGGATGCTTGAAATGAGAAGACAGCTCTTTTTTTACTTTGGTTCCACTTGACACATTTACACATGGAGCAGTATGGGAATTTTCTAGGAATTGTCCTAGGAAATACATATAGCTGCCATCTGAGTTTAGTTAAAAAATGAAAAACTATGATAGCATAATGAGCATTAGAAGATGCAGATTTTATATTTGGTTTAGTTGCCTCAGATTAGCTGCTTCTCTCTCTCTCTCTCTTTTTTTTTTTCTGTTTCAGAAATACTGGTAATATTTCAAAGTAAGGTCATTCTAGAAAAGATTCCCATTTAGGGAAGACTTTTAAAGTTTTCCTCCCCTGAGATTTTTCTGAGATTCTTAAATCTTCAGATTTTGGTTAGGAACATATTGAGCTTCATTTCATTGCTAAAGCAAAATATATATTGGAAACAAAACCAAGGCTCCATACAAGAAAGGCAAGCAGAGTTCGGCAAATGAGGACTCTGAATGAAAAACATCTCATCCTTTCAGGGCCCTTGTTTTCTTTATCTGTAAAGAACTGGTTTGCTTGTTTTCTCTTGCTCTTTCACTTTCTAAACATTGTGGATTCTGCTCTTAACAATTTACTCCCAATCCAGTAAGTATCCCAGCTGCCTAGCAAAAGAGTAGGCTTTGTGTTGGGGAAGTCAAAGAGGTGTTGTAGGTTTATGAGATGATAGCATCTTGTCATTTTGCTTCATATTTAGTAATTTAATATGTGCGTGTGTGCTTTGCGTCCAATAATTTACGACCCTGTGGTCTATAGCCCGCCAGGCTCTTCTGACCATGGGATTTTTCAGGCAAGAATACTGAAGTGGGTATACAGGCAAGAATACTCTAGGGGATCTTCCTGACCCAGGGATTGAAACTTGCATCTTCTGCATTGGCAGGGATTCTTTACCCCTGAGCCACGTGGGAAGCCCCTGATTTAATATAGATTTCTTTATATTGCTCTATGGCTAGGGAAGTTTTGAAAAACGCAGAAATAATTAAGGTTGTTCTTCGCGAAGAGTCGGACACGACTGAGCAACTTCTCTTTCACTTTTTCCTTTTGAAGAGCTTATAATCTATTAGAAAAGATGAACAAAGGCCCAAATAATTACAATATAAAGTACTACAATTGAACTGTTGCAGTCAAGGGTACCTCAGTAGTAAGGAAAAAGGATTTCTCCTCCAGTATTTTTCTTTATCTCTGGCTTTCATGAGTTTGAATATGATGTGTTTAACATTTGTTTGGGAGAGTTGGGGACAGGGTCATCATTCCCTGTTGCCCTCATCTGGGGTGCATGGTCTTCAGCACCTCCAGTGTCCAGTGTTCTCCTTGGTGGGGCTTTCTCAGTGATTGTCATCCCCTGTGGCATTCACACTCTATCTTGCATCTGGTGGGTCTTGTGCAGGATAAATTTTTTTACCCTTACTTCAGTGGTAGGAGACCTCTGTGGTGGTATTCTTATTACAGTATGATGGGCTTAGACCTTGTGCCCTGCCCTGTAGGGTGGAGGGTTTCTTCTGTTACCCTTAGTATAATAGCAGTGGGCCTTACTTAATGTGTGCCTTGCGGGGGTGGGGTGTGTGACATGGTTTGCTGCCCCTCCCACACCAAATAAGACTTTTATTCATTAGAGGAGAAGGGTCTAGTCAGAGCTTTTTGTATCCTTTCTGCAGTTGTGGCTACTCCTGTCCTCTAGGATTGTGCCACCAAAGAGGTTTTCTCTGGTTTCCTGCTCTATCCCGGTTCTTTCTCCTGAATATTTGGTGGAGTTGCGTGGATAAGAGCCTGTCAGAGCAGAGCAGAGCAGATCAGATCAGATCAGTCGCTTAGTCGTGTCTGACTCTTTGCGACCCCATGAATCACAGCACGCCAGGCCTCCCTGTCCATCACCAACTCCCGGAGTTCACTCAGACTCATGTCCATCGAGTCAGTGATGCCATCCAGCCATCTCATCCTCTGTCGTCCCCTTCTCCTCTTGCCCCCAATCTCTCCCAGCATCAGAGTCTTTTCCAATGAGTCAACTCTTCGCATGAGGTGGCCAAAGTACTGGAGTTTCAGCTTTAGCATCATTCCTTCCAAAGAAATCCCAGGGCTGATCTCCTTCAGAATGGACTGGTTGGATCTCCTTGAAGTCCAGGGGACTCTCAAGAGTCTTCTCCAACACCACAGTTCAAAAGCATCAATTCTTTGGCGCTCAGCTTTCTTCACAGTCCACCTCTCACATCCATACATGACCACAGGAAAAACCATAGCCTTGCCTAGACGAACCTTTGTTGGCAAAGTAATGTCTCTGCTTTTGAATATGCTATCTAGGTTGGTCATAACTTTCCTTCCAAGGAGTAAGAGCCTGTGGGTGGTGTGAATTCCCCCTGAGTCTCAGGGATTTTATAGTTCATACTAGCCCACCCTCAATCTTTATCAGTTGTTAATAATTTTAATTGAACTTTGATTACCTGGTTGTCTGGTGTTCCACATCTCTTCTTTGTCCTGCCACAGTTGAACCAACACTTGTCTTCTGTCTCCTTGGAGAGGTGTCTTTAATTTTTAGTTTACTTGCTTGTCCTGGGACCTGAGCTTCCTGATCATTTAAGAAAAGTTACTATGGTGTTTGATTTTATTTATTGTTACCTGGAAAGCAGTGTTCTTTTCAACTTTCTACATCTTAGGTGGATGTGGAATTCCACTCAGGCATGTAGATTCATTTATTTTAAACCCCACGAGATATTGTTGCTTTATATAATCAGTGTTCATAGATATTTACTCACATACTTAGCCTTTCCATTATTATTCTTCATTCCTTCTTAATTTCCATGTTTCCATCCAGAATTATTTTCTTTCTGCTTGAAGAACAGCCTTTAGTTTTAGTATTTTCTTCTTTGTTCTATTAGTAATGAACTCTTTCCTATTCTTCTTCCTTTTTTTTTTCTTTTGGTCTCAAAGTGTCTAAATTTTGTTGCATTTTGGAGGGATTTTTTTGCTGTAAGTAACCAACTGACAATTATTTTCTTGATACTTGATTCCCATTTTTTATGTTGGCAAGTCAGCTATTGGTCTAATTAACTGTTTCTTTAAAGTTAATACATATCTTTTTCTCTGGCCTCTAAGATTTTCCTTTTTGTCTTTAGCAGTTTTTTAGCAGTGTTATTTGATGTGCTTAGGTCTGGTTTTTCTGTCCTGAGGGTTTACAGAGCTTCTTAAACTGTGGCTTGGCGTCTTTTATCAGTTTGGAAATTCCTCAGCCATTATCTTTAAATATCGGCACCCCCCCTTTTTTTTTTTTCCACTTTTCTCCTGAGGTTTCAGTTGTATGTTTGTTAGATTTTTTCACTTATATCCCATATGTCACTTACATTCTTCCCCTTCTTTACTTTCTATCCTTTTTTGAATTTGTACTTCAGGTCTTATTTTTCTATTGACCTATTTTCTAGCATAGTATTCATGTTATGCTAGCATGAATTTCATATTTCATAGCATAGATTCATGGGGTCGCAAAGAGTCGGACACGACTGAGCGACTGAACTGAACTGAACTAGCATAGTAATCTTTTTTTCTGTTGTCCAATTTGCTGTTTAACCCTTTCATTTGGGTACTAATTTCAGTTAACATATTTTTCAATTCTACTATTTCCCTTTCTTTTTTTTTTTATAGATTCCATTTCTTAATGGAAATTCCAAATGTCTAATTTCTTGAATATGTTAACCAGCTACTTAATTTTTCCTGTTTATTTTGAAAATTCATAACTTGAAAGAATTGTATTGTGAACACTGATTCATAATAAGCTCTCTCCTCAAACTGCCTGTTCCCATTTGCTTTTTCTCTGTTTCTTTTTCTCCCTTTTGGAATCTTTCAGAAGTAAATTGCAGATTTTATAATGCTGTATCCCTAAATACTTTTGCATATTGTTTGTAAGAACAAAGACATTCTACTAAACTAAAATCATTGTCACATTAAAGAAATTGAACATTGATCTACAATTATGTTATCAAATACATAACCATATTCAATTTTCTCAATTGTTTGACAGATTCCTTGCTTTTTAAACATTTTATTTTCCCTAATACAGGATCCACTCAAGGATAATGCATTGTTTTTAGTTGTTACATCACTTTAATTTCCTGTTTTTTTTTTTTTAAATGATAGTGATATTAAAAAACAAATTCAGGCCCATTTTATCTTTGTTCTTAATATGACCCACTCACTATTTTGTCTCATTGTTTTCTCGTGATAGTGTTTAGCTTAAGCCGTTTTTGGAAGAATTCTGTATGAATGAAAAATTGTTGTTTTCAGCAGTGAAAGTGAATCACATATACTCACTTAAAATCTGTTTGTCCCATTACTGGTGATACTAAATTTTATCATTTTGATCGAGACATCACAGTTATTTTAGTTCTCATTTGATAATTCCATTATCTAGATAAGTTATTTTCTATTGTCTGTTTCTACCCCCAACCCCCTCTTTTGCTTTTATTTGATAAATACTGGATATATTGTTCATGAAAAGTTGAGATAATCAGTGATGTTTTTCTCCTGAGGTAATTTCTTTTGTTTCTGACAGGATTTTATCATAGGACCAGATTCCTTTAGTCTAAAAAGCCCTTAGATTTTGATAGGGATTGCACTGAATCTTCCCTGTAGCTCAGATGGTAAAGAATCTCCTGCCTACAGTGCAGGAGACCTGGGTTCGATCCCTGGGTCAGGAAGATCCTCTGGAGAAGGGAATGGCAATCCAGCCCAGTATTCCCGCATGGACAGAGGAGCCTTGGCGGGCTCAAGTTAGTGGGGTTGCAGAGAGTCAGACACGACTGAGCGACTAGCACTGCTACTGCTGCATTGAATCTGTAGGGAACTTGGGCCAATTTCAACAACTGTGGAAGTCTGAGCTTTAAACTTAGAATGTCTTCATTTATTAGTGTTTTCTTTAATTTCTTTCACAAGTATTTTGTAGTTTTCAGTGTAACAACTTGCTTTATTTCTGAATATTTTGTCCTTTTTGGAAGCTCTTGTATATGTGGTTGTTTTCTTAATTTCCTCTGCAGCTTATTTATTGTCAGTATTAAAAACAACTGATTTGGGGGTATTGACTTTGTATTTTGCAACTTTGCTGAATTTCTTTATTATTTTTAATAGGTTTGTGGGGAATCTTGAGTATTATCTACATAAAAGATCATGTCATATGTTAGCAATGATCATTTTACCTCTTGTTGTCCAATTGGAATGCCTTTTGTTTCTTTTTCTTGCCTAATAGCTCCGACTAAGAACTTCCAGTACTATGCTGAATAGAAGTGGGCATCTTCTTTTTGTCCCTGAGTTTTTTAAAGTTTTTTTAAGAGTTTTGAAAAGTTTTCAGTCTTTGAACATCGAAATGATGTTCATTGTGGGTTTTTCATATGTAGTCTTTATGTTGTGACAGTTTCCTTCTTTAGTATACTGTAGATTTCGGTTTTCTACTATTTAAGTTTTTTCTTTTTTTCCATCAGTATTCTTAAGGGGTATTGTTGATTTGTAAGGTTTTTTTTTTTTTTTTTTTCTCCTTGTAGTATCTTTGTCTGCCTTTGGTATCAGGGTAATGGTGGCCTCATAGAATTGGGAAATGTTTCCTCGCTTTTTCAGTTTTTGGAGTGAATTTGAGAAGGATTGGTGTTATTTCTTTAAATATTTGATAGAATTCACCAATAAAGTCATCTGGGCTTTTCTTTGTTGGAAAGTTTAGATTACTGATTCAGTCTGTTCACTAATTATAGTAATATAGTCTATACAGATTTTCTGTTTCTTCTTGATTCATTTTTGGTACATTGTATATTTCTAGGAGTTTGTCCATTTCATCTGGATTATCCAGCTTGTTAGTGTACAGTTCATAGTATTTCTTATCATCTTTTTTATTCCTGTAAAATTAGTAGTAATGTCTTTACCTTCATTTCATTTCTTTTTTCTTAGTTAAAATCTAGCTAAAGGTCTTCCCAGGTGGCTCAGACAGTAAAAAATTCACCTGTAATGCAGAAGACCGGGGTTCAATCCCTTGGTCAGAATGATCCCCTGGAGAAGGGAATGGCTACCCACTCCAATATTCTTGCCTGGAGCCTGGCAGGCTACCGTCCATGGGCTCGCAAAGAGTTGGACATGACTGAGTGACTAACACTTTGAAAGGTTTGTCAATTTTGTTAATCTTTTTCAAGAATCAAATCATGGTTTTTCTATGTTCTATTTGTCTTTGTTCTAATCTTTATTATTTCCTTTCCTATTCTAGCTTTGGGCTTAGTTTTTTCTTTTTCCTTTTTTTCTAGTTCCTTAAGATATAAAATTAGGTTGTTGATTTGAGATATATTATTTTCATTTAAGTATATATGTATAGCTATGAATTTCCCTTTTAGCATGTTTTCACTCCATCTTGGATGTAAGTTTTGGTATGTTGTATTTCCATTTTCATTTGTCAAGATGTCTTCTTAATTTCCCTTCTTTGACCCATTGGTAGTTCAATAATTGATATTTAGTTTTTTCATATTTGTGAATTTTCCAGTTTTCCTTTTGTTAATTTCCAGTTTCATTTCATCTTGCTTTATTTATTTATTTGCTTGTGTGGCATCTTAGTTGCCACACGTGGGATCTTTGTTGCATCGTACACATCTTTCATTGTGGCGTGAAGGCTCAGTAGTTGCAGCTTGCTGGCTCTAGAGCACAGACTCAGTAGTTGTGGTGCACAGGCTTAGTTGCCTGGCAGCATGTGGAACCCCAGACCAGGGACCAAACCTATATCCCCTGCATTGGCAGATGAATTCTTAAACACTGGACCATCAAGGAAGTTCCCTTTTTACATTTATTAAGACTAGTTTTGTGGCCTAACATTTGGTTTATCCTGGAGAAATTTTAGCCTTTTTGAGGTACATTTCCTGTTTCCTGTACTGGCCCAAACTGGAAATCTGGACTATTGACCAGTCCTCTTCCTTGGTGAGCTCTGAATTCCACTTTTTATCTCCCTATTCTTGTGAGATTCCCCAAAACTCTTCAGCTTCTTAAGCCTCTTGTCTTCCATTTCAAATACATATATAAATGCCTTGAGGGGAGAGGTAGAGCCAAATATTAGGCTGAACTCTCCTCTTTCTTGTTTCTGGAATCAGTAGCTCATGTTCTAGATGTTTTGGTAGTTCTGATGTCTTCAAACTAGTTCTTTTGATATTTAATTAATTTTTTTCTATTTGTTTTTGGCTGGAAAATTGGTGTAAAGCTGGCTAGTATGGTAAAACCAGTGTTGAGCTACTTGATTAGTGCTATGAACGTTACAGCTTCAGATTGTTTAGGGAGCATGTAGTGCATGAAACTAACTCCTATATATTAAAAAGCTTCACTATGCTTTCCAAAAAAAAAAAAATGTAATTTAAATTTTTACAAAAAGGATTTTATGATAACATTTGCATCTTCATTTTTTAAATGTATACCTTGGGAATACCTTATATTAGGGCTGCAAATTCATATTTATTCTTAAAGACAGTTCCAAAGGACATGTTAAATAATATTAAAACATCATCAACTGTGCTTGAAAAATAAGTCTTTGCATCCGTAAACCCAAGTTAACAGTTCTGCAGAGGGACATAGCTGTTCTGTTTTATTTTGTCTTTTGGTTCTGCCCTTCATTTTTGAGATCTCTATTTTTAAGGATATAAGGGTATTTGTCAGAAATACAGATAAGATTTATAGAGAAATAGAGATAAATATTAATCAGAAAGATACGATTGATGTTTTTTGCTAGTTTCTGCCATTCAGATTAAAGCACAACATGACACTGCACTATCAATGCACTTTTCCACAAGGGTTCTAACCTGGTGGGTTGACAGATTTCACTAGAGAGAAGGACTTCATACTAGTTTAATCTAATAAGCAGTACTGAGTTTTGTTCTGTTTCTTAAACACAGATATAGAAAAACCACACAAAGCAAATGTATAACTTGTTGAATTAAGGTAGATGTTTTGAGTGACTTAATCTTTTTCTCTTCCTGTTCTGTACAGGACTCTGGGTCATTTGACCTCTTGAGTTTCCCTACAGTCTTGATTTTGTTTATTACGTAGTTAGGATGCAGTTCTACTTTCCTGTGTATTTCCTGCAGATTGCCACGTGGATCCTGAGGCTTAATGAGGTGCAGGTTTGTTCCTTTGTCCTTGTGGTGATCTGCTCTTTCAACAGGAAGCACATAATGTCTGATTGTCTGTCTTCATGATCTACTACTGTGAAACAAATTATCCTGAACTCCCAAGACTTTGTGACTTAAACCAGAAACCATTTCATTGTATCTCATACCTTTGTAGGTCATGAACGTGAGGAAATTCAAGCAGGGCTCTGTGAATGATTCTTCTCCATGAGGCTTCATTTGGTGGATGGACTCTTCTGCACTCTGAGATGACTTCAGTTACATGCTTGACACTCTGGTGGCAATGGCTGGAAGACTTGACTTAGTTGGGCTTCATTTGCTTTCCATGTAGTCTTAGGCCTCTTTCCATTGTCGCTCTAGCAGAGTAGTAGTCTGAGTTTTCTTAATAGTAAATGTTAAAGAATTTAAGGGCTTCCCTTGTGGCTCAGGTGGTAAAGAATCTGAGTGCAATGCAGACCTGGATTCAATCCCTGGGTTGGTGAAGATCCCCTGGAGAAGGGAAAGGCTACCCACCCCAGTATTCTGGCCTGGAGAATTCCATGGACCATATAGTCCATGGGGTTGCAAAGAGTCAGATACGACTGGGTGACTTTCACTTCAAAGAATTTAAAACCACCACAGTAACCAATGAATATTTTGGGGAGATAGTTTGTTGTATTTTATCACTTATCCATGAATCTTGCTTGTAGCAATTATTTCTGAGGTGTTCTAACAGTGGTGATTTTCTATTCCCCTCCTTTCCTTTTATTAACTAGCATTCTAATGTTAAAAAAAAAAGATGTCTAATATCCTGCAAATAACCTCTCCTCGTTTATTTAGTTGTTACTCACATCAGTATGTACTCATGGATTTTGTTTTATTTTTGAATTATCCAATAGTATCATAATTTGTTACTCCCAGGTTTTGTAGTTTAGGCCATTGAGAGCTTTTTCGGTTGGCACCTATGTCCTTTAGTTTTTAAAATATTTTTCTGGCCTACATTCCTTGTAGTGATGCTGTTCTGCTCATTGTCGTCCCCGCCCCACCCTCACCCCCCATTGCTATATATATGGCATTTGAACTCAGCGGTTTCTTTTTTGTGAAATTAGTGTTTTGTTTTTTTTTTTTTTTACCTTTTAGAAGGAGGCATAGCTAAGGGAGTAGTATTTCCAACTTCATAGAGCTTCCTTTTCTGTTGTTTTCAGATAGTATTTACAGATATGTTGGTTTGATTTCTAAGATTTCCTGGCTTTGTTCCCTTCTTTTTTCCCTTTTGTCTCTGTTGTACTTGTTCTGTATGATATTCTTTTCACAGCAGTTTCTCCTCATTTGGGGCCTTGCCCTGACTTCAGTTTCAAGAATTGATAGAGGCTAGATGGTTCCATCTAGCCTCTTACGTAGGCCTGTTTTACTCACTTGCTTTTGGATTGGGCAAAACCTTTCTGTTTTCAGCTGCAGTCTTCAGATGGTTTCTCTGTTTTCTAGTGACTGCCTGTTGACACTTTTGATGTTCTCTCCTCTTAGATCCATTAGATACCTTGTTGTTTCTCTCTGCTTCTGTTTTTACTAAGGTTGAAACAGGTCTTACAGATGTCACTGGCATGTCCCCATCCACTTATGTTTTGGGGTTCTTGGAGATAACTAGATAATACCTAGTTTTGTTGTAAATGTCTATAGTGTTTTGGTTTTGGTCTTTAATTGCTCTTGTTTTCATTAGGGCACTTATGGTTATTCTAAGGCTTGCTATTGGCTATTTTTTAAAATATCAATTTGAGCAAGATATATTTTGATGGCATATTAAATCATAGATACGCTTAGGTTATTGTTTTGATAATGAATGGCTAAAAACTATGTGGCTTAGAAGATTTTTTATGACATGGTAGGGATAAAAAGTACAAAAAATTAATAAATACATTGTATCAAGAAGGAAGTTAATGTTTCAGCTTGGTTTTTATCAACTTATTACTTGATTAAAGCTAAGTTTTATGTCATTAAACATTGTGAGTTTTAGAGTCTCTTTTCAGTTTACCTTGGGAACTTATATAGGCCATTTCTTTGACTTTCCAATTATTTTTGGAAAGATCTTGAAGAATCATTGTGTATTACTTGTGAAGTGCTGTCTTCCTAAGAAATTAAGTAGATAAATCTATGTGATCTCTCTCTGTAGTTGGCTCTGTTATTGAATTGAGATTGAAAAAATTTTTCAGTCTGTTATTACCAGCCCATTTTAGCCTGCTCCCATGAAGAGGCCGGAGAAGGCAATGGCACCCCACTCCCCTACTCTTGCCTGGAAAATCCCATGGGCGGAGGAGCCTGGTAGGCTGCAGTCCATGAGGTCACTAAGAGTCATACACGACTGAGCGACTTCACTTTCACTTTCACGCATTGGAGAAGGAAATGGCAACCCACTCCAGTGTTCTTGCCTGGAGAATCCCAGGGACGGTGGAGCCTGATGGGCTGCCATCTATGGGGTCGCACAGAGTTGGACACGACTGAAGTGATTTAGCAGCATGAAGAGGCAGTTTGGTGTAGTTTATCAGTTGTTAATTAGTTGCCTACTTTATACTGAATGAGTTTGTTCCCAGAGTATCTTTCAAAATAAAACTTTTTTAAGTCTTACAAGTTTTTATAACTTGTAAAAAAGAGACCAAATTTACAGAGACCAAATTCTGTGCTTTCATTCATTCTATTTATTATTTCCATAGATGCTCCTGTGAAAATGATTTTAGTAACATATATAGCACTTTGGCAGATATAAAAACATAAGAAAAGTAAGTATGTGAGATAGTTTTTTTGCTGTTTTAGTCAGCAACTAAATATTGAAATGTGAGAGAGTGAGGTCGCTCAGTCGTGTCCGACTCTTTGCAACCCCATGGACTGTAGCCTACAAGGCTCCTCTGTCCATGGAATTTTCCAGGCAAGAGTACTGGAGTGGGTTGCCATTTCCCTATTTAAATATGAAATACCAATGTATTCTCCTATTTATGGATATATTAAGATAGCGTCCAAATACAATTCTCAGAGTGAACAAAAGCTTACTTTAAATGGATAAGAGAAGAAATATCCAACTTATGGATTAGCATTGGGAGCTATACAAAGACATTTTAGTTTTATCAGAAACTTTGAGACATTTTTCTTTATACTCTCCCCCTCTACACAATTAATAATTCTAATCAGCAAGGCTTAGATCTCTTTCTTCAATTGATAACTTTCATGCCTTCCTAGAATCAGAAGATTTTAGGTAGTACTTTTGTTGAGCTCAGCCTATAAAAATATGCAGTAGTTTAAAGTTTTGACTGAATTGGTTGGTAATTTATCTTTCAGATTTTTTCTTTCATTATACTTTAGTCTAAATAAGTTTGTGTGTGTATTGAGGTTGCATGGCATTAAGGTTGTTTAGAAAAGTAGTTTTTATGACTTTTTTTTTTGTCACTTTTAGGTTCATGCATGGGAGATTTCAGACCAGTTGTTACAGATCCGGCAAGATGTAGAATCATGCTATTTTGCTGCACAGACCATGAAAATGAAGATTCAGACCTCATTTTATGAGCTCCCCACAGACTCTCATGCCTCTTTACGGGACTCATTACTAACTCATATCCAGAACTTGAAAGACTTGTCACCTGTTATTGTAACACAGGTAAATCCTATGCTTCTCATTAGGAAAATTTGTAAGGCTATTTGGATTTATCAGGTTAATTTTGATTAGCAATGCTGGGCCATGAGAAGTGATGTTAACTTTTTAAAGACTCATTGCTGTATTCTTAGAAGTGAATAGAATGTGAAAAATTTAATGTGAAAAATTTAAATCTTTGTATTTATCTTAGAAGTCATTTGATATCAGACTAACTTAAATAACAAAATTGAGGGAGGTGTTTAGGTTTTCACAGTCACGTTATGTGTGTGTGCGCACATACACACACACTCTTATTACTTTGTAGATAATAAAGTACTGTCCTGGGTCAGAGGTCTACATAGTTGCCTTTTTAAAAAATCCTTTCTGGACTGATTAGCTATTAAAAAGTCTCATGAATGAAATGGTAAACTAGAGCATCTGGCCTTTCCACCTTAGATAGGGAAATACATTACAAAGGAAAAGTGGATGACACTTCAGTGAATACATACTCACATGTGTTCTCTGCCTGGCATAGAAATGCTCTTGAAGAGAAAGGAGGCTTTTGCATAAGACTTCAAGATAAGAAATGAAAGGAGAAGGGATATGGCACTCTATTACTGAGTGAGTCAAAGGGCTAACTGTCAGTAGCTTTGGGTTTTTGACAAAGTATATTTTATAAGTCCATGAAGTTCTGTGGTATTGCTAAATAAAAGTAAGTATTGATATAGTCTGAGGAAAATCTACAGTCTGTTCTTTCTGACTTCTTTTTGTTATGTTTTAATTTGGTTTTTCATTTTTAAAGGCTAAATTTTAAATCCCAGCAATTTGTAGTTAGCCCAGAAGAATTTACATGATACATAGCTGTGTGAGAAGAAGAGTGGTATCACAGTCTAAGTTGTCATATTGTTTGGAAGAAATTTAGTTTCTTTGCTTTCCAGTTAATATTGTTGGTTACTCTATTTCTGTTCACCTGTCTATTCATTTATTTAATCTCTCTTTTTACTCAGCTGGCCTTAGCAATAGCAGACCTTGCCCTACAGATGCCTTCCTGGAAGGGATGTGTACAGACATTGGTGGAAAAGTAAGTAGCTTGTTTTGACTATATGCTGGCATTTGGAATTACCATTAACCTATATAGAGAAATTTGTTAGCAAAAGCTGGACATTTGGATTATTTCCCCCAACTTTCCAGTATTCTTGCCAGGATAATCCCCTGGACAAAGGAACTGGTGGGCTATAGTCCATGGGGTTGCAAAAAGTCAGACATGACTGAAGGGACTGAGCATGCCCAAACTTTTGGCATAGAATTATTTATTATTAACCTTTGTTACAGTTTAAGAAAATGATTTAAAATTTAAATACTCCAGAAGTATGTCATGTGGAACGTTAAAGACTCATATAGTTTACACACACACACACACCCCCCCGCCACACCCACCCACACTCTTCTTGAATTAACTACAACAAAAAACCTTTGTTGTCTTGTGGATCACTCCCACTAACTGTCATATCAATGGTCTTTATAAAGATATAGTCAGAATGTTTATTCTTACTAATTGGGATTCATTTCATGTCTATAAAAAGGACAGTATTATTTTTAGATATATGGAGCTTGCTGCTTTGAATAAAGCATTTCCTCATGATCTTGGCAAGATAATCTTGATATTTGTTTGCATTTTGGCATTTGGTTAGAAAATTATTTTTAAACAAAGTGGATGTCCTTTTTACTACCAACTATAGTGTGTCGTTTGTAGAAGGCAATGGCACCCCACTCCAGTACTCTTGCCTGGAAAATCCCATGCAGTCCATGGGGTTGCTAAGAGTCGGACACGACTGAACGACTTCACTTTCACTTTTCACTTTCATGCAATGGAGAAGGAAATGGCAACCCACTCCAGTGTTCTTGCCTGGAGAACCCCAGGGACGAAGGAGCCTAGCGGGCTGCTGTCTATGGAGTCGCACAGAGTCGGACGTGACTGAAATGACTTAGCAGCAGCAGCAGCAGTATAGTGTGTCATTAAAACCTTTATGTAGATAGTTTATTTTTTGTTTTAAGAAACTTTTTATTGATAATATTATGCATGCTCCTTGAAAAAATTCTAGCAGTATGGAAGCTTTCAAAGTAAAAAGCAAATATTTTTGTCTCTTCCTATTCATATATTTTATAAGTAACCACTATTAGTGACTGACTGTACAGCCCTCTAGACTTCCCTTTAAGCATTTTAAAATAAAGAGATGTATATGTGTATTAATATGCATAAACATGTATTTTCTTCAGTTATATGTATTAATATGTTTCATATACTTTTTTCACTTAATTGTGGACATCTTATGTTATGACATAGATACTCATTATAATGTCTATATATTCTCCATTGTATGATATCTGTAACCTTTTTTATCCTAATATGAGGGACCTTTACATTTTCCCAGCATTTTTGCTATTATTAAAAAAAAATACTTGTGCATATACATCTCCATGTGTGTGTGAGATTTTTCTGAAAGATAAATTTCTGAAAGTGGAATTGCTGGGTCATAAATTATTTTGCAAGTTGAAAGTTTGATTTCTAGATGTCCTTCCAAAAGAGTGTGTCGGGTTTTCTCCCCTTTAACTATAGTGAGAATTCTACTTTGTTGTCATGGGTTATTCTGATGGCTGTTTTTAATCTTATGTGATTGTGTATTTTTGGGCTCTAAATAACTTATAGCTCTCCTCTTTTCTTACCTAGATATAGCAATGATGTAACTTCTCTGCCTTTTCTGCTGGAGATCCTTACAGTGTTACCTGAAGAAGTACATAGTCGTTCCTTACGAATTGGAGCTAATCGGCGTACAGAAATTATAGAAGATTTGGCCTTCTATTCTAGTACAGTAGTATCTCTATTGGTATGTTTGAAATACTGAGTTGCTGCCTATGTGCAAAAAGCTTTGGTGGTTATTTTGTAATTCAGTAGCACTATTGTAAAATAGCTTTCTTAGCAAAATTTGGCAATGATAATACTATGGCTTTTATATAACACTTTACAGTTAAGAAGTACTTCAGAAACTATACTTTTTGAGCTTCTAAGTAATGCTGTCAGGGTGGTATTGTCTCCATTTTATGAATGAGAAACAGGTTTTAGAATTACACAACTGCTAATTCAGAATTTGAACTCAGGTCTTCTGATTACATATCCCTTGTTCTCCTCCTTCCTGCTACCATCTGTAGGCTCTTGAGTAAGGACTGTGCTCCAGGAACTGCATATAAATTTACTTAAGGAAAGGATCCTCTCTAAGGGATAAATTGAGAGTTTTTGATAGGGTGGTGGTACAGGACTTTATTTGACCTTTGAATAATGTCATAATTATAGAATATACTGTTCTTTAATAAAAAATAGTTAAATGTGCTTGCATCCTTTTTGATTAGGTAGAAATTTTAATGTCCTCAACCAGGGTAGGTAAAGTTACGGTCCATGGGCTGTTTGTAGATGAAGTTTTACTGGGACACAGTCATGCCCGTTCAGTTACATGTTGTCTGTGGCCATAATTTTGGGCTAACACAGCAGAATTGAGTAGTTTTCACACAGACCATATAGTCTGCAAAGCCTAAAATATTTACTATCTGGCCCTTCTGTGGAAAAATTTTGCTGATTCCTGAACTAATAAATGGTATTAAATTGATTATTTAGCCCATATACCATTTTTAGGTTTTGTGTCCAGGTCAATTTCTCGACAGTGTGGTTATAGTAGATTATTTTTCAGGAATGTATTTCAGTACTTCAGCATCATAGAACTTTTCATTTGAAAAACAAAGTTTTGTTTAAAATTGTGTTCATTAGAAGTTCATTGGAAAATTACTTTTTTAAGTTAAATGTGTTTTCAATTAACCATTTATTTTAAAGAAATCGTGTAATAGAAAGTTAGAAAATATAGATAATCAAGTTACATTCAAACCATCTATCACGCTGTTAATCCTTTAGTATGTATCCTCTGTGAACATGTATACAGATTTTGAAAATCCAAATGAGAATATGCTTCACCCACCCTTCTGGAGCCTGCTTTTCCAGTCCTCCAGCTTCATCTTTCCATTTCAGTAAATTTTTGTATCATCTAATAAATACCTAGACCATATTCACATTTCCTGAGTTGGTCCTAACATATTATTTGTAGCATTTTTTCATATCAGTAACTAGTCTAGAACCATGCCTTGTATCAAGTTGTTATGATCACAGTCCCTCTTCTTCCTTTTTTCAAAATGACACTGATTTGTTGAGACTGGACTAGTTGTTTTATAAAGCATCTTCTTACTTCCTGGATTGTCTTTGTGTCATTTAGTTTGTTTTTCTGTTCTCTATAATTCCTCTAATTGGAAGTTACATCTAAAGCAGCTCTACTCAGTAGGAATTCCTCAAGAGAATTAAGCCTTAAATGCCCTAAGGTATCTACAGTTTCTCCTATATACCATTCACAGGATGATTGAGAAAATAGACACTCAAATCATTTTCTGCAGGACTTAATTCTTTCCCAGGAACCTGGTAAGAAAGACTGAAAGACTTTGATAGGTTAGTTTTAAAAGGTTAAATATTTTTAGCTAGAAAACAACTTAGATATTTCGTGCTGCAATTTATCAGAAGATATACGTTTTGGTTGACCTTCTAAAAGCATCACTTTGGTTAGTGATGCTGTGCTAGGATTGACTAGATTAGAATGATGACAGTTTGATTCTTCCATTTATTAAGTTTGTTTCTCCCCTTACAATATAATGCAGTTTGTATGAATGTTAAATTCTAAGTTTATAATCCTTGCCTTAATAATTTCATCGTGGTTTGCAAAATAAAGTTTTGCTAATTCTTTCTTTCTACGTGTATATTAACATTCTTCTAAGTTCCCACTAGAAAGGCAGGATGAATCTTTAATTTTTAATTATTCTGTTTTCTGTATAAGGATTTTGTTTTTAAGATTACTTAAATGTTACTTTTTCCCCTTGACTTTCTCTTTATGGTGTATTATGGGCCCATGAGTTTCATTGATTCAGGGTCTTTGCTTAAGTTATCCTTTTGATACTTTAAATGTTACAACTTTGGCCACTGGAGCACATCTTTATTTCCTCACAGAAAAAGGTAACTAGTAATCATCTAGTTACTGCTTTGCCCCAGATCTAGAACCCTTGGTTCCTTTTAGTATCAGTTTGGGTCCAGTCAGGAGAGAGAAACCACCTATTAATTTATTGGGACTATTCAATATAAAGAATGTTTAACTATAATAGGTATCTGTAGTAACAAGGGATTGTCTAATAAAAGGTAAAGAGAGCTCTAAAGAGTATAGAAATAAAACAGATACAAGGAGCAGTCATTAAGGTCAAGGCTAAGATAGAGTTTCTAAGGAAGGAAGAGTTCACCCCTCTCCCAGGACTGAGATTCAAACCCTGTTGGTGATGGTTTGGTCATGGTAAAGAAGTCACCGTGGTGCTGCATGCCACTGAAAATCTCTCCTCTCAAACTTGCTAAAAATCTGCTCTCTAGGAAGGCCAAGAACGTTGTTAGGGAAGGTATCTCACCAGAGGCACTCTGCAACAGAATCAGCTGGGTGTGGGAATGCCAGAGGAGGCTACTGGCCACTGTGTACTGTAGGCACTGGAGAAGCTAAGTGCACTCAATCTGTTGCTAAAGAAGAATGTACATTCCTTAGGGGCCAGGAGCAGTTTGCTGAAAAACTGTTGGTAAGGATGAGAGTTGGTGCTGGAGAAAGTGCTGGCCAATATACTGCAAGAGCTGGACACCAGAGAAACTATGAGTCTGGGGCTGAAGAAGCTGCATGTTCTTTAGAAGGCTGCTTAGTGAGCACACTAGAATCAGGAAGCAAAACCCTTTTCCTTCTGCACTTTCTCTCTAGTGACCTTCTGACAAAAAGTTAGTACCAGCTGGCACAGGACAAAAATATTTAAAGGGCCCAGATCCATTTTCACAGAGTAGTTCTAAAAGGGTGAATTTGGAGCTGAGAGGCAATAGTTCTGCAGCTGGCCACAGTCTTGCCTTTTAACTTAGCTCCCATAGGTGCTCTTTTATACATATTTAAACACCAGCGCAGTGGTGTAACAAGCAGATAGAAAATATGGAACTGCTACAGTCCTCACTTACATTGATTGCAAGGCTGTAATTGGTATATATGGCTTTTTTCTTCCACAACTCATTTCATGTTTTCTCTGCTGCTATAGGTTGAATATTTGTGTGTGCCCCTGCCTCGAAATTCATATGTTGAAAACGAATCTCCAAGGTGATGGTATTGGAGATGTGGCCTTTCGGAGGTGATTAGGTCATGACAGTGGAGCCCTCATGAATGGGATTAGTGCCCATATAAAAGAGACCCCAGACAGCTCCCTTCCCGTTTATGCCATGTGAAGACACAGTAAAAAGACAATTGTGTATGAAACAAGGAGCAGGTCCTCAGCAGAGACTGGTACCTTGATCTTGGACTTCCAGTCTCCAGAACTGTAAGAAAGTTTCTATTGTTTATAAGCCACCTGTTCTGTATTATTCTGTGAATAGCAGCCTGAATGGACTAAGACACCTGCCCTGACCAGAAACTTAGCTGCTTGGGATTCTTTACTCTGTGAATTTACCCAAGACTTCATTCCCAAAAAGTCTGAGCCCTCAATCATCCTGCCTTGTGGATTGTTGTTTCTATAGTTTTCCATTAACCTTTTGGGCTTGGAAGTAACAAAGAGACTCCCTAGAAAATCCTCTGGGTTCCAGACCTAGAACTCCTTGCTTTGATTATATAGAAGCAATACAGTGTTTCACTGGTAATTGTGATTCGTCACTCTAGTCTGTAAAGTAACTCCTTTTCCTGTTGGTTCAGTGGCATAAGAAGCTCCCATTGTCCAGGTGGTATTCTTATGTTCCAATTCACTGGAATTATTTTTGAGTTTCCTGTTGGAAACATACTTTCTTTGGGACCCAGATCTCCAAACTAATAGAGCTCAGAGTTGCCCATTACTGTACTTCCTTTACTCTGATACGAGTTTCTTGATTTGCTATGATACCATCATGGTTAGATGTGGTATTCTTTGAGTCTATGAATGATAATGTTGACAGAAGCATTATAAGCAGGGAAGACGGTTCTATATCCAGAATTTGTGCCTATTCCTATGAGAACAAATCTCTGCTTCCTCCATGATAGAAACCAATATAATCAGTGAACCTGGTCTCTGTGGCAATTGGTGCCACTGGGGACTCAGTGTTCGTCTCTGCTGTTGACAGACACTCATCAGTATTGTTTACCTGTTGAGCCTTGGTAAAGTGGAAATCCATGTTAATATATGTTTAGCCTCCATCCCTACTGCTCTGGCCACTTTGTTTATGAGCCTATTGAGCAAGCACTGGATGGCTAGGGAAAGAGGCTGACATTGTTAGAGTTTGTCATTTTGTCTATCTATCATTGGGAAATTCCACTATAGTGATGCTCTAGTGGGTATTCACATCAGGCAGAAATCTGTGCCCATTTATATGTCATTCATATACCTCTTTCTCAGACTTGCTTGTCACCAATCTTCCAATCTTGTTTCTGCCAAATCCCTGATCATCTATCCAAATGATTGACAAGGGTCCATGAATAAGTGGCGATCCAAATTTCTGGTCATCTCACTGCAGATATGGTGGACAACTATACATACTGCTTGAAGTTATGGCCACTAGGAGGGTTTTCCTTCAGCATTGGCCTTCACTGTGGCCCCGGAGTGGGCCTGTAATCCTGTAGCTGTCTGCCTTCAGGTGGTACCAGCATATGCAGATCAATCTGTAATCCAGGCTTGAATGTTTTCTTCAGTTATCCAGTTGTAAGGAACATCCCAGGAGGCCACAGGCATGGATTGAAGGGGATGAATCAATGTAAGAATAAGTGGTGTCAGAGAATCTGAGCCATCTATACTCATGTAACATTTTTGTAGCTTCCAAATCTTCCTGTACTCAACCTCTTTATATCATTTTCATCTGATGACAAGTCTCTTGTTATGCATGCCCAATCTTAAGGCTAGGTAGTTCAGTCAATACTTAGTTCATGGTGGGAAGGTCAGGCCACATAATCACCTGATGTCCTATGGATAGGCCTGCCCAGGTCTTATAGTAAGCCAGAAGCTGATTTTCAAAAGACAGATAGTTACCTGTAGAAGAGTGCATAGATTTGTTCCAAAATTCTAGATATTTGCACTATGATGTTCCTATTGGTACTTCCCAGAGACTCCATACACTCACTAAATGAATACTCTCAAGGAAGTATACTTGTGTCAATGTTTGGCTCAATCTAGTATTGTAGTCCAGCCTTCCTCAGTCTAACACCTTTCTGCGTGTTTCCTAGGTTTCTTTAGACACATTTAAGTGAAGCTTCACAGTTGTATTGGTGTATAAGTTGTTTCCTCCTATTCCCCTAGAACATTCTGAGATTTGACCCTAGTTTATGAGTATTATTGGGGATGTTTGTGGACGGTGTTGAAGAGATTGGGCATCTTCTTTCAAGGCCTCTGTCTCAGATGGGGTTATTACAGGGCTTTGAAGCTGAGGAAGGCTTGTGTCAGACACTGGAAGGCAGAGGCTACTTCTATTGGTAAGGGAGACTCAGAGTGACTTGGATTACCAGTTTCATTAGGGTCCAACTGGATGTCCCCATTCCAAACTTCAGAAGTCTGCTGTTTACCAGTCAATTTCAGAACTTTGACATGAGAAACTTGGTAGGACTGTAAATTCAACTGTTGTTTGTAATTCAGCAAGCCACACAATTAAATTTTGTATATGAGTTTGAGCAATATTATAAGAGCTTCTATTTAGAGCTGGAATGCTAGTCATGTTGCTAGTTCTCAGACTGTGACTTGAGCTGGGTTAACAGACCCAAGCTTGTAATTTTGTAAGCACTCAAATGACTAAAAAAAATTGAGCAGCCGTGATAGTCCTTATAGTTATTATTACTGCCATGATGATCAAGTGCATTTAGCTACTTGGACTTGATTTAGCACTTCATCATAATTGATGACAGGTGATATCATCATGGTATCTGAAAAATATTGATATACCTTGTGGGACTTAATAAGGTCTATAAGTCTCTCGTGTCTTTTGTCTTGTTTTAGAACTTAGAGGATTAAATTAGTCCACAATTACCAAGAAAAATATGTACTTGGCTGTGATAGAAGATACTAAAGACTTCTTAGAACTTTTTTCATTTAGTTCCCCCATTTTCTCTTTAATGTTTTTATTCTATCTTTTTATCTTGTCAGTATTACACTTTGTGGTCCATTCAAATGGACTTATTCCTAAATATTGTATTCAACTTTAAATTTAAAAAAATATTATTCTTCTTGCTCTTGAACTGAGCCTGGACTCTAATATTTTTCTCCCTTCATTTATTCTCCATTTTGTTAATTCAAGATCAGTTATTATTTATTCTTATTCAGTCATCCTGTCTGACTCTTTGCAAACCCATGGACTAGAGCACACCAGGCTCCTCTGTCCTCCCCTCTTTCCTGGAGTTTGCTCAAATTCATGTCCATTGAGTCAGTGATGCTGTCTAACCTATCTCATCCTCTGCTGCCCCTTTCTCTTTTAGCCTCAACCTTTCCCAGCATCAGGGTCTTTTCCAGTGAGTCAGCTCTTCACATCAGGTGGCCAAAGTATTGGAGCTTCAGCTTCAGTTCTTCCAGTGAATATTCAGGGTTAATTTCCTTTAGGATTGACTGGTTTGATCTTCTTGCAGTCCAAGGGACACTTGAGAGTCTTTTCCAGCACAATTCGAAAGCATCAGTTCTTTGACACTCAGCCTTCTTTATGATCCAACTTTCACATCCGTACATGACTACCGGAAGAACCATAGCTTTGACTGTACATGCACCGTTGTTGGCAAAGTGATGTCTCTGCTTTTTTAATACACTATCTAGGTTTGTCATAGCTTTCCTTCCAAGGAGCAAGCGTCTTTTAATTTCCTGGTGGTAGTCACCATCTGCAGTGATTCTGGAGCCCAAGAAAATAAAATCTGTCACTGCTTCCACTTTATCCCCTTAGGTTTGCCATGAAGTGATGGGACCAGATGCCATGATCTTAGTGTTTTGAATGTTGAATTTCAAGGCAGCTTTTTCACTCTCCTGTTTCATCCTCATTAAGAGGCCATTTAGTTCCTCTTCACTTTCTGCCATTAGAGTGGTATCATCTGCATATCTGGGGTTGTTGATATTTCTCCTGGCAATCTTGATTCCAGCTTGTGACTCATCCAGCCCAGCATTTCAAATGATGTACTCTGCATATAAGTTAAATAAACAGTGTGACAATATACAGCCTTGTCATACTCCTTTCCCAATTTTGAACCAGTCAGTTGTTCAATGTCCAGTTCTAACTGTTTCTTCTTGACCCACATACGCGTTTCTCAGGAGACAGGTAATGTAGTGGAACTCCCATCTCTTTCAGTTTTCCACAGTTCATTGTGATCCATAGAGTCAAAGGCTTTAGCACAGTCTGTAAAGCAGAAATAGATGTTTTTCTGGAACTCCCTTGCTTTCTCAATGATCCAGTGGATGTTGGCAGTTTGATTTACCTTTTCTAAACCCAGCTTGTACATTTGGAAGTTCTTGGTTCCTGTACTGCCAAAGCCTGTCTTGAAAGATTTTGACATAACCTTGCTAGCATGTGAAATGAGCACAATTGTACGGTAGTTTGAACATTCTTTGGCATTGCCCTTCTTTGGGATTGAGATGAAACCTGACTTTCTCTAGTTCTGTGGCCACTGCTGAGTTTTCCAAATTTGCTGACATTCTGATACAACACTTTTTTAACAGGATCATCTTTTAAGATTTTTAATAGCTCAGCTTGAATTCAATCACCTCCACTAGGTTTGTTTGTTGTAATCCTTCCCAAGGCCCACATGACTTTATATTCCAGGATATCTGGCTCTAGGTGAGTGACCACACTATCATGGTTATCTGGGTCATTAAGTCCTTTTTTGTATAGTTCTTCTGTGTATTCTTGCCATGAATACACATGAAATGTTCCCTTGATATCTCTAATTTTCTTGAAGAAATCTCTAGTCTTTCCCATTCTGTTGTTTTCTTCTATTTCTTTGCATTGTTCATTTAAGAAGGCCTTCTTGTCTCCCCTTGCTATTCTCGAACTCTGCATTCAATTGGGTATATCTTTCCCTTTCTCCCTTGCCTTTGGCTTCTCTTCTTCCTCAGCTATTTGTAGAGCCTCCTCTGACAACTGCTTTACCTTCTTGCATTTCTTTTTCTTTGGGGTTGTTTTGGTCACTGCCTCCTGTACAATGTTATGCGCCTCCATCCATAGTTCTTCAAGCACTCTGTCTACCGAATCTAATCCCTTGAATCTATTCATCACCTCCACTGTATAATATAAGGGGATTTGATTTAGGTCATACCTGAATGGCCTAGTGGTTTTCTCTACTTACTTCAGTTTAAGCCTAAATTTTTCAATAAGGAGCTCATGATCTCAACCACAGTCAGCTTTTTAGGTATTGTTTTTACTGACTGTATAGAATGTCTCCATCTTTGACTGCAAAGAACATAATCAATCTGATTTCAGTATTGACCATCTGGTAATGTCCATGTGTAGAGTCATCTCTTGGGTTGTTGGAAAAGGGTGTTCTATAACCAACATATTCTCTTGATAAAACTGTTAGCCTTTGTTCTGTTTCATTTTGTACTCCAAGGAGAAACTTGCCTGTTACTCTGGATATCTCTTGACTTCTTCCTTTTGCATTGCAATCCCCTGTGATGAAAAGGACATCTTTGTGTGTGTGTGTTTGTGTGCTAGGAGATGTTGTAGGTGTTCAACGAATTGGTTAACTTCTTCAGCATTAGTGGTTGGGGCATAGATTTGGATTACTGTGATGTTGAATGATTTGCCTTGGAAACAAACTGAGATCGGACTGTTGTTTTTAAGATTGCACCCAGGTACTGCATTTTGGACTCTTTGTTGACTATGAGGGTTACTCTATTTCTTCTAACAGATTCTTGTCCACAGTAATAGATATGCTGGTCATCTGAATTAAATTCTCTCATTTGAGTCCCTTTTAGTTCACTGATTTCTAAGATGTCGATGTTCAATCTTGCCATCTGCTGCTTGTCAGTGTCCAGTTTACCTTGATTCATGGACCTAACTTTCCAGGTTCCTGTGCTATATTGTTCTTTATAGCATCGAACTTTACTTTCCTCACCAGACACATCTACAACTGGGTGTTTGCTTTGGCCCAGCCAATTCAGTCTTCCTGGAGCTATTAGTAGTTGTCCGTCCATCTTGAGTGGTGCTGTACGGCATGGCTTACAGTTTCATTGATTTACGCAAACCCCTTTGCCATGACAAGGCTGTGAAACATGAAGGGGCTGAGATGATGAGTGCTAAAGACAATTCTCTTGATAAGATTATATTAATACAGAAGTGGAATCTAAGAAATATAGTTGTTTCTGAAACATATGTATCTTTGAACCAGTCTCTACCTCTGTGTAGCTCAGCTTCTCAGGTTAGAAAGTGGAGATAATAAAGATAATAATAGTATATACATACTTGTACAATTTTAGTGGAGGTTAAATGATTTAAGAGCAACAAGACAGTGTCTGGCAAGTAAAAAGCACTTTTAACTGTTATTGCTATCCTTCTCAGTATCATATCTATAAAGTGATTGTAAAAATATTTCATTTTTAACAATGTTTTAAATGTAAAAATTGGTATTATTTTTATAATTATTTTTTTCTTTTCAGATGACTTGTGTAGAAAAAGCAGGAACAGATGAGAAAATGCTTATGAAGGTCTTTCGCTGTTTGGGAAGTTGGTTTAACTTAGGAGTTTTGGACAGTAACTTCATGGCTAACAATAAGTTACTAGCACTCCTTTTTGAGGTTTTGGTAAGTAATGGCTTCATTTATGAAATGGCTTTTGTTTATTTCTGGCACATAGTCACTTAAACAGTAACTGCCCTTATGGGATATAAGAGTGTTTTCGGATGTTTGCAGTGTGAGTAGGAAGTGTATGGTAAGAAAGCAGCACTGTCCCTTCCTTGTTGCCAAATACCACATTAAGATATTATTTTTAGTGCTCAGAATATAATGTAGTTAGGTTTAAGAGAAAAGCAGTTTTATATGTAAATCATTGATTTACATATTAAAATTCAAGTAACAAAAGTACCATTGGCATCTTTTTCGTTATTTTTAAAGTATAAAGTTGTGTGTTTCTAATAATGACCATTGGGTGGTTGAGACAATTACAGATCAGAATATTATATTCGTAGTTGAGATAGTTAAACATTAAGGTATGTATAAGATGAATTTTGGGTTTTTGAGATTAAAAGTCATGTCTTTTTATATACTGGTACATTTCTTTCTTAAACTTTAAAAGTAATAATGGCTAGTAGTACATTCCTCTGTCTTGGTTGATGGGAGTGCTTAGAATAAGACTAGTTTTTAGAACAAGAAGCAGCAGTATCTCAAGCACAAATGTTAAATTGGTCTTTGGAGGTGGGTGTGACTTTGTCTCTTTCTCCCTGATGGTTTTCCTTCCATGAACACATATTAGGGTGGAAACTCTGTATTTCCATACTGGGTCTATGCTGGTAAACTATTTAGAAGATGCTGGCATGATATTAATTGATATCACTGGATTTAAGAAAGAAAAGGAAAATGGATTCTTCAAGGAGACGTTTTAGATATTATATATAATGTTTTTAGTGTATTTTTGCTGTCATTCTTGCATCAGAAGCTAAAATTCAGGAAAATTGAGATGCTAGTAATTGTTTTGCTAATCATTATCTTTGTTTCCATGTCTGTTGATGCCATACCTTAATGATAATAATTCTGATTTTCATCTCACCAGGTTGTGTGAAAGAGTAGTCAGTATTAAAAAATTCAGGTCCCACTTTTTTTTTTTTGAGTATATAAATATGATAACATATGAATGGAGGACAGTCTAAAATACACTTCATACTTCAGTGATGACTTTTGGGAACTGAGATTGGGGTAAAGAACAAACTAATGTGCCAGATATATTGCTCTTGTTTTCTCTATTGATCCAGTGTCATGACCAGTCCTCTGTTACTTAAGAATGTTTCTAGAGTCAGGGTCAAATATATTCTCATTCTTATATTCTTTCAGTGGTTTGCAGTCATGCCACATAAAACTAAATAGTTTGCTTTGTGCTAGGGTCTCCCTGGTGGTTCAGTTGTAAAGGATCTGCTTGCCATGTAGGAGACGTCAGTTTGATCCCTGGGTCGGGAAGGTTCCCTGGAGAAGGAAATGGCAACTCAGTGCAGTATACCTACCTGAGAAATCCCATGGACAGAGGACCCTGGCAGGCTATAGTCTCATGAGGGTCACCAAAAGGGTTGGACATGACTTAGCAACTAAACAAATGCTTAGGCCAGGACCTTATTATATAGCTTTTTTTCTTACAGTTTTTAAAAAATATTTTAAAAATAATAATTGATACATACAAAAGAGTAAATTTCAACATTTATTTAACTTTTGAAACATTGTAGTACAATGAATATTTTTGAGTTCACCACCACTCAAAGAATAACCTAGTTATTCTTTGTGTAATTTGTGTCTTTGTGCTTTTCCAACCCTGCTTTTATAGCTTTTTACCCCCTTGGAGACTCTAAATGTCCTTGTTTTTTATTATTCACAAATGACCAGTATGCCTTTACTAAATGTATCCAATCTCTGGACTGTTTAATAGAACCCCTAGAGGCCTCCCCCCTTGAACTTTCTGATGTGCTCTAGTTTGTGTCAGTTGCATCCATTTGCCATCCTGGGACTTTTCTTTACTCTGCTATGGATTGGATTAACCTTTTTTTTTTTTTTTTTTTTGGCCCGTCTCAGATACTTTCCTCAGAAGGCTATGTGGGAAATAAATACTGAGTTTTTGCATGCATTCTTGAGAAATGTTTTTATTTCATTCTTAATTAATGATTTAGCTTAGATATAGAGTTCCAAATTCAATATTCTTATTCTTCAAAATTTCCAAGGCCTTGTTTTCCTATATACTGGCAGGTATCATTACTAATGAGATGAGTAACTTGATTTTTGCTCCTTACCTTCTCTTTTCCCCAGAAGCTTTCAGAACCTCTGTTTAACCTTAGTATTCTGAAATATCACAGTAATGTGTTAGGTTTGAGTCGCTGATACTTACTTGTTGAACCTTTTCACTTTAAATAGTACTTGAATATCAGAAAAAAGATGGAGAAGATTTCCATGGAAAATAGGGCAGGGAACACAAGGCATTCCAGGAGGGACTAGTAAATGGGAGAAAATGTGAATTTTAGAAGTCATGTGACCATCCATGATTGAAGTACCAAAAGGCAGATTTGCTTGGCAAATAGTCAGAAATAGGAAGATTGATGGATGTTGTCTCATTGAAGGCCATGAATATTAGGCTGTTGTGCGTATATAAAGTACATGTTCAGAAACAGGCTTTAATTGCTATCCTATTGGATTACAGCTTAATTATCTTACTTCCCTATTCCTGCTACCTCCCAGCAACAGGATAAGACCTCATCAAACCTACACGAAGCTGCTTCAGACTGTGTGTGCTCAGCTCTCTATGCCATTGAGAATGTGGAAACCAACTTGGCATTAGCCATGCAACTTTTTCAAGGAGTCCTGACATTGGAGACAGCCTATCATATGGCTGTGGCACGTGAAGATTTAGATAAGTGAGTAATTATTAAGGGCAGGAGACCATACAGCCTGGGATTCTTTTAAGTCACCTTCTTTTCATTCATATTTTGCCACTGAAGCCCTGTCTCTAGCTTCAGTTATTCTTTAGAGTTTACAGCTAAAATACATACCAAATCTTAACTGTACCTTCAAGTTTTAACATCCAAAAATTTTCTCCAAATTATGGAAGGAAATGAGAATGAGATTGAAGAGACTTAAAGAGTCTTCTTCATCTCCAAATCTCTCAGACATGCTGCCACTTAAGTTTGCTAGATTAAAAAAAATAAAAACCTCCATTCTTCATGACCCCTGTGTAAATATATACATTGCATCCTCAAGATGCTCTGCTATTCACCTCTGAACCAGGAGTGGAAATCAAATGCAGAGGGAGATGTAGTGATCATGTAGAATAGTAAATTTTAGCACTTACAGAGGATAAGGCTCTTAAGAATTAGGGATGACCTTTGAAGTATCAAGTGTGATTTAATGGGAATTTTCTTCAGATGTTTTAATAATTGAGAATTTGAACTGACTTACATTTGCTTATATGTTTAAAAGTATATGATTTAAGGAACGATGTTTGCTAAGGAGATTGTGCTACACCATAGCAAATAATCACTACATGTCTCTTAGGCCAAGGATTGTTTCTTTATTTGATTAACTGTGTCTGTGAGTATGTGCACATAATATACAGATATCTGACTTGGTGTTCTTATTCCTTTTTCCTTTACAGAGTTCTGAATTACTGCCGTATTTTCACTGAACTTTGTGAAACTTTTCTTGAAAAAATTGTTTGTACGCCAGGCCAAGGCCTTGGGGACCTACGAACTCTGGAACTGCTTCTTATCTGTGCAGGGCACCCTCAATATGAGGTAGTGTTTACACTATGCTAATACCATTATTTTTCAATTGTATGTTGTATATTGTCTACATTCTATTATCTCCTATCCAGCTTTTTATTTGTGGGAAATTATAGTTTTATTTTTAATTAATGTCATGAAGAGTTTACTCTGCTGTGAATTAAAAAAAAAATTATATGTCAGCTTCTGCTTTGATTCTTTTCTGTTTTCCTACTTGGTTTTAGCTGGGCTGACTGATACATAGCATGAAGGAACCTGTTTGAAACAAAGCTTATTACTTTTCCAATGAGGCCCCCTCTCTAGCTGTAGTTATTATTTAGAGCTTTATAGCTTAAGAAATATACCAAATATTAACTGTTCCTCCAAGTTTTAAAATCCAAAAATTTTCTCCAAATTATGGATGGAAATGAGAATGGGATTCAAAGGACTTAAAGAGTCTTCTTCATCCCCAAATCTCTTAAGACATGTTGCCACTTTTAAGTTTATTAGAGTAAGAGAAAAAACAAAAACACAACTCTATTTATTTAAAAGGCTTTATCTCCTCTTAATAGTATACGAAGTGAGAAGAACTCCCAAGCTTGGTTAGCTCTATTTAAATAGCTTCATTTTGGATCTTTGATGGGAAAAGGATGGTAGGGCCCCTCTAAGGGAGGGGCCCAGTAGTTCTTGTGAGTCTCAGTGTTTTTTCTGTGATCACATAGAAGATAATATGTGTTTGCTTGACATACTTTCATGACAATATCTGGATTTTGTTGAAACTCAAACAGTTTTGGGCAGAAGTATTGTTCTACTTAATAATAATCTCTCCTTTAAATAGTGCCACATATAAGATAAGCTGTGGTTTGTACAGATATTTGCAGGTTTATCTGCTGAAAGGTGTTTTAATCTCAAAAAAATAATTTCAGAATTTAGGGAAAAAGACTAAATTTTAAAGAGATTTCTGTATATGTTTCTCTAAATTTAAAATTCAGTGTACTGCTGGAGAAATTTTCTCAGGCCTAGACAGAGAATGTAAAGCCAGTCATCTTAAATGTTGAGTTTTGGGTCTAACATGGAAAGATAATTTGGGAAGATAATAATCTGCTAGAGAAAAGGTGGCTGCTAAACTGGTTCCACTCATACTAGTTTAAAGTGTTTCTTTCCTATTAGCCCTAGTAATAATAAAACTGCTTTCTTTTCTGGTCCAAATAAACCATGTTTTCTCTTTCTGTTGATAGGTAGTAGAAATTTCCTTTAATTTTTGGTACCGACTAGGGGAGCATTTGTACAAAACGAATGATGAAGTTATTCATGGCATCTTCAAAGCTTACATTCAAAGGCTGCTTCATGCCTTGGCTCGCCACTGCCAGTTGGAACCAGATCATGTAAGTTTTCTTCTCTATTTAATCATGTCTTGATTTCCTCTTCTTTCCAGTGCTAACTTGAAAAGGAACTGAAAAGATAGAGAATAAAGCTAATGGAATCTGCAGGTTTTCTGTCACTCTAGCTTACACTGAGGAAGTCAATACCAGTTTAATGAAGAGTGCTATGCCTATGTAGAAAGAAATCAGTCCTGCTGAGTCGGTAATTCTTCTGGGAATTCACCTTAAATAATTCTGCTGAAGAAAAAAATTGTTATGTACAAGGCATTATCTATAAATGTAAAATATGGTAAATCCATTTACAAGAGTATAGAAGAGGAAGTTCCTTGGTTAGGAAATTCCAGTGGTTAGGACTTGGTGCTTTCACTGCTGTGGGGCCCAAGTTCAATCCCTGGTCAGGGAGCTAAGATCCTGCAAGCTGTGCTGTGTGCCTTCCCCACAAAAGAGTATTATAGAAGAGTTACATAAATTATTATGTAGCAACTTGATGGATCATAATGCAGCAGTTAAAAGTAATTACTTGACTTCTCTGGCCGCCCAGTGGTTAAGACTTTGCACTTCCAATGCAGGGGGTGCGGGTTGGAGAGCCAGGATCTCCTGTGCCATGCAGCCAAAAAAGTAAATGAAAATAAATAAAACCAAAAGAAACTATAGAAAAAATAATACATTTTAAAAATAATAACTTGAGATAGCAATAATTGGTATCCTAAATGAAAAAATGAAAATGTAAAATTTTATGCTGTGTATTTTTAATAGTATAAAATATAAAAAAGTGGTTGGATTAAAACTAAACACAAAAATGAAATATTTGTGTGAGGACATGGAAAATAACATGAGTCTCCCCTGAACACATAAGTGCAAATTTTTCTTTATATTACTTATGCTGATTTTATAGTTTAAAATGTAGAAATAACCTATTTGCTTAGAAGAAAATATACAAGAAATATTATAAAATGGTTAATTGGAAAATGCTTCAACCACATTCTTTGCTTAGTTATTTCAAATTTTATAGTGTTTATTTCATCATTTTGGTTGGGTAGTTTAATATCTCTGTCCTTCAGCCTATAAATTGGAGTGGATTTTTTTTTTTTTTCCTATTACTATTAAACCTGGCATGAAAACTGTCTGTGCTCTATATCTTAATGTTAATGTTGTCATCTGAGTTATGGTATTTTGTATTTCCACAGAACTTTAGTGATGATTTAGTTCAGTGGTTTTCACTACTTTTTTTTTTTTAAACTGAGGAGTCCTGTCCTCAGGATTCCATAGTGCTTGGAAGCATGATAAGTAAATAAAAACAGGGCTACTCTGGTTTAAATGGCTGTGTTTGCTTGATCCCTTTCTTCTCTCTGCTAGTTCTGTGGTACCATTTCCCTTGTAGGTAATTCCAAACATTTGTAGGTGTGCCGTGCTTCATAATTCATTATCTCATCCGAGTCAACCATTATTTCCTCCTCATTCCTTGACTTTAATTTTTTTCATCTTAAAGCAAGAATGTTGAATTAGATTAGCAATTCTCAGTAATACTAAGGGCTTTTCCCAGAAACTCATGGTCCAAGATTCTTACACATACCCATAACATAATTAGTTATGTTAATCTCATAATTAATCTCATAATTAGTAAACCTTAGTGTACTCACAAGGAGGATATTAGAGTAAGGAAAACTTCAGAAGCATGAAATGTGAATGATCTCTGTATTTTTAATGAAAAAATTTAAATATACAGCAATGGTGAAATAATTTTACAATGAATATCTGTATACCTGCTGCCTAACTCCTACCATTAATTTTATTACACCTGTGTTATGTATCTGTGCACTTATATAAAATTCTTTTTAAAGTCTAATATTCTGTTGTGTGTCTAGTTGTGGTAATGGTTGATTTTGGTAGATCTTGAATCATGAAGTTTCAGAGGCTTATTCAGTAATAAAAAGCTAGACTTTATCTATTATAGATAGACTTATATTCTAGAACACTTTCCACCTCCACCACTCCAGATTTTTCCAGCAACAGGCAGGATGTAGCTTGGACCTGCCAAAAAATGTTTCTCATAGTAAAGGTAGAGCATAGGTTGTATTGATTTGACATATCTTAATGTTTGGGATACTTTCTGTGGTAAAATATCTTTGTGATTTATGCAATTTATCTTTTTATTCATTGGGACTGAACTGCTTAATGGGTTTTTTATTCTTTTAAAAGTTAGTGAAAGCCTTAGTGGGTTTAAAACAAATGTTACCTGATTTGAAATTTCAGGAGGGGGTTCCTGAGGAGACTGATGACTTTGGGGAGTTTCGGATGCGGGTGTCAGACCTGGTGAAGGACTTGATTTTCTTGATTGGATCTATGGAGTGTTTTGCTCAGGTAAGCCCATTTGAAGATTCTCATCAGCTTTACCAGTCATTTTAATTGTGTTCACTTCTGTGTCTTCTCTAAGTGTTCCATCTTTTTCTTCAATCTTGATGGCTAAATGGGACAGTAGATATGCAGGTGCCTAGCACACTGCCTGGCATATAGTAGCTATGTTTATTTAGTATCTTACAAGCCAATTGCAGTGAATAGTTCAGTTATTGTTTTACACTATATTCTTGCTAGTGAGAGCTGTTCCACTTGTACCGTTGAAATGGAAGATCATAGATAAACCTTAAAGCCCCCAAGATACTTAAAGGGAATTTGGACCTAGCCAGGAAAAACAGATAAGTTTTTCTGCTTTTAATAATTATATATCAACTCCTGGCCATCTTAGTTATTTGGCGTTTCGTTTATTCACAGTTATGGTTAGATTCCTTTGCAGTTTCATCCCAGAGATGACTGTAGTAGAGTAGAAGAATCATGTCCTATGGCTTTCCTAATAATCAGTGAGTAACATTTTAGGTCATAAGGTTACAGTCATCACCATTCCATGTCACTTAACATTAGCATAATATCAGGTGGTTTTCATATTGCTGGATCATGCGCTGAATCCTGAAATACTGATTTTGATGGCTTATCAGTCATACTGAACTGACCTAATTTTGAAAATGGGTAACCCATGCATTTGGTGTATTTTGGGGTATCATCTGATTTAGAAAGTGTTAAAATAATTGTAACTGTATTTCTTTATATTAAGCAAAGTGTGTTTCTTGACCTAATCACAAAGGGTAGGGATTCTTAGAAAGCAGATTTAAGTGAGATCCCCACTAAATCACAGGCAGATGCTCTGTGCTCAGATTTCAACTCTTTTCTCACTGGCTCCGTGACTTTGAACAAATTACTTGTTCTCCAGACCTCAGTTTACAAATGTACATTAATTGTGAGTCTTGTCCAAGATGTGTACTGTGGAACACCAATCTCATGAGATGTTCTTTTCTGGAAAAATATAGTTCTGTCAACTAAAACTGGAAAATGACCTAAATAGTATATTTAAAGGTTCTGTGAAGTCATACAAGAGAATTGTTTAATTTCATTTTACCTAGCAGTGTGTTATTTGATTTCAGAAACCTAGACTAACAGCCAGTCACACTGCACTGATGGCTACACCCTGGGCAATGCCAGGACAGCTCTGAGTATTCTGCGTGCTCTCTCCCACCCACCCTTGCTTGGACATGGTATTGTGATGGGTGCTTCAGAACAGCTACTTTGTAGGAATTTAATCTGTACTGCTAGTGCTGATGCAGACAGGTAGTCAAAATAATAAACGTAAAGCCAATGCATATGCGGAGGTTTTACATCATTTTTAAGTGTGTTAATGTATTTATCGGTTACCAGACCAAGAAAAGACACTCATGTAATTTGTTTTGTTTTTTCCATAATACTATTTTGTAGGGGCAGATGATAATTTGATGTACTCTTGGGAATCTAAATGGATTTGTTTCAGATATTAAACTAGTGTTGATTTAGAGTTAGTGAAGATTTGAAAAATGAAAATACTATTCTCCCCTGGCTCTGAGAGATAATTAAATTTAGAAACAAGGGGCTGAATTTAACTAACAGGTTTTTTGTTTTGTTTGGAACTCTACTCTGTTTTTCTTTTAATGGATCCATAATCCACCTCTTCTTCTCTAGTTATATTCTACTCTGAAAGAAGGCAACCCACCCTGGGAGGTGACAGAAGCGGTTCTCTTTATCATGGCTGCTATAGCAAAGAGTGTTGATCCGTGAGTGTCTATAAGTCTTTTGCTGGGAACTCTTAATATCAGAGGAAGGAAAATTGCGCCATTTTTCCTCATGTGGGATATGTTTGGAAACTTGTAGAACTTCTTTCTTCTATAATGCTGTCTAGTCTTCTGACTTCTAAGAGACTAGTTCAGAGTAGCATGCATTGCTGATATCCATGTTTTAACCACATTTTCTATAGTTAAAATTCTTTTGTTCTTGATGCTAGGAAAAGAATGCTGATTTATTTTTCCAACCCAGGCTCCCTTGTGAAAGTTGGTATAATCAAAAATTTATTAGACTGTTAAATTGTTGGCACTTGCTTAAAAGCATTTGAATAGGTACTAATTTGGCTCTCACCTGCTTTTGTGATCTTGGGTAAGTTATCCTTACAAATATTTAATTATATTGTTCTCCTTTTTTCCTGTCTTGGAGAATCATTTTTAAGTTTCAGAGAGGCACAGCATAGTTATCATATTTCTTAAAAGAATAGCAAAATCTAAAGGGGAATTATTTTTGTTACTGCTGTTGGAAATTTTTAAATTATTAGAATTTGATTTCTTCTTGCTTAGCAAAGAAATCCTATTTATTATTTCAACATGAACCCTTAAAAACAGAATTTACTTTGTTCTCTGAGTTTATAAATTGATGCTGATATCTTTCAAATTTTCCTGTATTGTATGTAATCAGACACCTGCAGTTGAGCTCTCTGTACAGGGCTTTGGTTGGAGAGATGGTTAAGGCATGTATTCATAAAATGTACAGTGCTTCTTTCTTAGCTGGCTTTCAGGGTCTAGTCAATGAAATCTTATATACTTTCTAATCAGGGAAATATTTAAGGAGATCAGAGTTGGTTTGTTTTTCTCTATTAAGAAGTTCTGAAAATCCCATGGACAGATGAGCCTGGTAGGCTGCAGTCCATGGGGTTGCAAAGAGTCAGACATGACTGCATGACTTCACTTTCACTTTTCACTTTCATGCATTGGAGAAGGAAATGGCAACCCACTCCAGTATTCTTGCCTGGAGAATCCCAGGGACGGGGGAGCCTGGTAGGCTGCCGTCTATGGGGTCGCACAGAGTCGGACACGAGTGAAGCGACTTAGCAGCAGGTAGCAGGAGAAGGGCTCGGAGAAGGCAGTGGCACCCCACTCCAGTACTCTTGCATGGAAAATCCCATGGACGGAGGAGCCTGGTGGGCTGCAGTCCATGGGGTCGTTCGAGTCAGACATGACTGAGCGACTTCACTTTCCCTTTTCACTTTCATGCATTGGAGAAGGAAATGGCAACCCACTCCAGTGTTCTTGCCTGGAGAATCCCAGAGATGGAGGAGCCTGGTGGGCTGCCGTCTACGGGGTCGCACAGAGTCAGACACGACTGAAGCGACTTAGCAGCAGCAGCAGCAGTCTTGACTCACTTATCACACTGTTTGCTTTTAAACCCTTTTTGGTATCTTTTGGAACCTTCAGTAACAGTCTGAAGATTACGCTAATGATCTAACTGATTTGTGATTGTGTATGAGAAAGGATGCGTAGGGAGTCTCAACACTAGTTTAGTGCCGTCAGGAAACATAAGGCATAAATGAAAGATTTTATTTTGTTTTTTCTTTATCCACATTTCATGCCAACTGCATGATTACAGGTGTGGGTTTGTTTTTATTTTTGTTTTTTAACGTATAAAGGGCTTAATAGACTTAGTTTATCAGGAAGGAGCATTCTTGTGCTAATCCAGGATTTATTTAAACATCTTTCATTTCTGGATTACATTCTGGTCATTTGCGGGGCATCCTCCCCTCTGCTTAAAAGAACTTGAGCCTGTATCCTTGAGGGGTGAGAAAAAGAGAAGGAAAAGGAAAAAATAAACTCATGGAGCTGTGAAAAGTATTTGGATAACTTTAATTTTCCCTCATGTTTTAAGTCAGAGCACCTTTATCTATTCCTGCAGCTTTTGTCTTGATTCTTTAGTCAGTGAGCTGGGCCACCCATGCTTACCTGTTCTTAAGGTTTCCATTATCCAGCCGTAAGAAATCTTTTGGAGAATAACAACTAATAGGAAGTGGTCTATAAGAATTATTTATTCATTTAGTTATTCAGTAATATTTATTTATTGAGTGCCCACTATGTGCCAGGCACTGTTCTAGGTGCTGCAGATATAGGAATAAATAAAGTGAATTCACTAAAAGACATTGGTCCACAGTAAATGCCTACCTGTCCAGTTCAAAGAGCTTTATTTGATAGCAAGATGTGTCTTTAGACACTTTACTGGCATTTAGAAGATTAAGGAGCAGTATGCTTCTCAACTGAAACAATGATAACTTCCATTTCTGTCTTTTACCCCTTTTTGAGGGTTAAAAATTTTTATACCAGATTTAAGCACTTTTACCCAAATGGTTACTTATTTAGAAAGAAACCCTTAGCAATGATTTGTGTCATTGCAGCCTGTTTATTGGCCATAACCTCACCTCTGAAATTGTTAACTCTGAGTACTTGCCTTCTAAACTCAGGGAGAACAATCCAACACTCGTGGAGGTCCTAGAAGGAGTTGTCCGTCTCCCAGAGACTGTGCATACAGCTGTGCGCTACACCAGCATTGAGTTGGTTGGAGAGATGAGCGAAGTGGTCGATCGAAATCCTCAGTTCCTTGGTATGTGTGAACGCTCCCCTCTGTAGCTACTGCTTCTGATTTTTCTGATTTCGTTCTTCCTCTCTTACTTTTGCTTTTGTTCTCCTACTTTCTCTTTTATTGATAAGTAGACTGTTTCTAGACACCGAGAATAGATATGAGTTACTGCTCAATTCATACATTTTATAATCTGATCACAGTCTTTGGAGAAAGAACCTTTGAAAATTAGATCTCTAGATAGGGTGACAGTTTGCTACTAGTACTCTGCTTCAGCATAAATATTTCTGTCTTTGTTAGGCTTTGGCATAGGCTTGAGCTAATCAGACTCTCCTGTAGTTCTAACCTAGAAGCTGCCAGTAGACTAGAGCAAAGGGCAGGGCATTTCACTGTTAAATACATACACTATTTAAAAACTAAGAATTATTATTGAAACTAAGTAAGGACAAACTAAGATGAAGAGTGTTGAGTTGTATAACCTCTGGCTGTCTTGAAAAAATACAGATGTAAAATAATTTTAGAATTGAAAGTAAATTTAGAAAGAATTTCTTCTAATTCCCTCATTTTCAAGATAAGAAAAGTGGAGTCCAGAGAGACTAGAGAATTTATCTAGGTTAATATAAATAAAGTCCCACTGACACTCAAGACACATATTCTGAGAATTTTAAGAATCCTTAAATTTGTGAGTATGATTAAGTTTGATGTGCTGTGCTTCTCGCTTTTTTTTTGACTGTGCTGGGTCTTTGCTGCTGCTCAGGCTTTCTCTAGCTGCGATGAGCGGTGGCTGTTCTTCGGTTGCAGGGCACGGGCTCCTCATTGCAGTAGCTTGTGTTGTGGAGCACAGGCTTCAGTAGTTGCAGCATGTGGGCTTATGCTTTGCAGCTTGTGGGATCTTCCCAGACTGAACCCTCTCCTGCACTGGCAGGCAGATTCTTTACCACTGAGCCACCAGGGAAGCCCTGTGCTTATCTTTATTACTCCCTTTTGACTTGATTTTATTTTACACATGATCTCTTTTTTTATTGCCTGAAACTCTTACTTAAAAAGAGCTGTGTTGGACTTCCTTGATGGTACAGTGGATAAGAATCCCCCTGTCAATGCAGGGGACATGGGTTCAATCCCTAGTCCAGGAAGATTCCACATGCCATGAAACAGCTAAGCCCATGTGCCACAACTACTGAGCCCGCGTGCTGCAACTACTGAAGCCCATGTGCCTAGAGCTGTACTCCGCAACAAGAGAAGCTGTAGCAATGAGAAGCCTGCCTGCCGCAACTAGAGAATACCCCCAGTCTCAGAAACTAGGGACAGCCCAAGCGCAGCAACAAAGACCTATTGTATCCAAAAATAAGAGAGAGCTGTGTGTTCCTGTTCTCTTGTATCTGTATACAGAGCATATGATAGGTAGGCTTACATTGTAGTTGAGCCACTTTCAAGTTCAACATACCATTAAAATTTTTTTCAAAATACCTTATTTTCTAATTCTTAAATTTCTTCACTTATCTGCCACATCATTTGGCTTTCTCTTCTGAACAGTTTTTCCACAGAGAAACAAAGTGCATTTACCTGTTTGTTAACACTTATCATTCAGTATCACCTTGTGTATCGTTTAAATTTGTGCCTTAGTTAGAAGACACAGTGCTGCATATTCATACTTACTGTAGAATAGTCAAAATCACAAATATTCAATTTGTGAATTGAGAATATTTCAAAATATTCAATTTGAGAATCACTGAGGCCTATAGTATTGGACAGGGAAGCCTGGCATGCTGCAGTCTATGGGGTCACAAAGAGTTGGACACGACTGAATGACTGAACTGAACTGAATAGTATTGGAGTTACTTGGACTAGGTTTTAGATTCTAGTTGATTCTCATGCTAAATAGGCTGTGTGTTGTGGGAAAGCAAAGGTTCCTGCTGGGTTGCTGCCTTATTTTTCTCATTAGGCTAAAAATGGAAATAACTTTTAAATGGGCTTTCAGAGAGTATTTCTTTTATGATTTGGTATGAGGTTACTCTATAGTTCACATAAAGTGCTCTTTAAACATGGATGATTTTTCTTAGGGTTTTTTCATAGAAAAACTTTTACAAAGCAAGGTAAAGGATAAGTAGGATTTGCGGTATACAAATTTGCCTTTATAATCAGTTTTCTTAGAACACTTACATTGGTAACAAGTAAGACATAATGAATTAATTCCTCTCAAAGTGCTAAGGATCTGTCGCTGTGGTTTTTATAATTATAAAGAAGTAAGTGTAAAAGTGTCAGCTTTGGGTAACTTGTCATTGTCCTGATTAATGTAGGTGATTTCTTTTTTATTTTTTGCAAGTAATGATTAATCTGTGAGTATTGTGGTACTCTCTGAGTTTTGTCTTCTTTCTTACTTTAACTGTATTCTTAATACTTGGATGGTTATATCCACCAGTGTTTCAAACTGAGTCATTGGTTTTCAAACCGTGCTTTGTGAAGCCCTAGCAATAAGCAGCAGTTCATGTCCACAAGGTAAGAAATGCAAGATAAATAGATAGGCCTCGGAGCTCTCTGACACTGTCTGTCACTGAGATCAGCTCCATTTTTATATGTAAATACCTTGGGGTTTAAACATATTTCATTTTTTTAAAATGGTTCTTTTGCTTTAATAAAGGAGAATATAAATCTCTGTTCTAACAACCTAGAAGTTTTCCTTAAGCTTCAAATATGTGATCTTTATGTATGACTTTTCTCCTTAGACCCTGTGTTGGGCTATTTGATGAAAGGCCTGTGTGAAAAGCCTCTGGCTTCTGCTGCAGCGAAAGCAATTCATAACATTTGCTCTGTTTGCCGAGACCACATGGCTCAGCACTTTAATGGACTCCTGGAGATTGCCCGTTCCCTTGATTCCTTCATGTTGTCTCCAGAAGCTGCTGTGGGCTTGCTAAAAGGTATTTACTTAAGATATTAAGAAAGAACAGTCTCTAAGCCACTTCTGGGGATTATCTTGTGTCAAGTTGTATCCCCCTTTTCAGTTGCAATTTACTCAATGATGAGGAAGATCACTCTGGGAGGAGAGGATGTGTGATTATGTGTGCATGCATTCTTAGAATGTTTTAAGGCTGTATAACTAATTCAAAGTGCTTATAGAATTTATATCATGATCTTAGATTTTGAGTGGAGTCAACATATTGGAACTAAATCATAGTTCCTTTTTGAGTTGAAGGAAAGAATAAAAAGGGAGACCAAATAAGCATTGCTATACCAAAGAGATAGGTGGAAATTTAAAGGTAGTCTCCCTAGATCAGTCCTGTAACTCAAAGCCAGGGGTTCTGGTCACTTAATGGTCTTTAACCATTACTAATTAGTTTACACTGAATGACTGAGAGGCAAACAGCCAGGGTAGTGATGAAACTCAAAATAATAGAAGAATTAGAGATATTAATACTTGGGGAAAAGACTTAGACGAATGGCTATTTTTTAATATTTGAAGGATTATTTTATAAAAGAGGGAGCAGGTTTATTTTATGAGTAATTGATTATTGACAGTTTACTGGCTTTTAGAAAGAAAATGCTTTCTAACCATGCTTTCTGCAAACAGATTGGTGTGTCCTGTCAGGTAGTGAAGTTCTGACAGCTGGTATATCAAATCAAAGATTGGGTGATAGGACCTGTGCAGAACCCTGTAAGTTTCTGTGAGTGGCAGACAGCCTTGTCCGGATTGGATTACTGTTCTTTCTCACTTCTGTGATCAGGTTCCCTACCAGCCAATGTAACTATGCATTTTTAAGACGGACTTTATTTTTTAAGCATGGGTTTTTGTTGTTTCTCTTCAGAGGCGTAGATAATGAGGCATTAAATCAGGTCATATATTTTTTTCACTACTAACTGTGGGTATTGCTGCCATCTTGTAATTTTCTAGTGAAATTTAACCTTGATGATAGCATGACAACTAACTTGTAATAAAATGTGGTATCCCAGTTATATTGGTGGTATCTTCTAGATGGAGAAACCTTTTTAGTAACATTCTTTTCTGTAGGGATAAATTAAAAGGAAAAATTGTGTTTGTTAGATTTTTACCCCCTCTAGTTTTAAGTAAAAAATCTAATTCATGGTTATAGACTGTTAAGAAAAATCATTCAATATTTTATTCAAATTTGAAGGTTTGAATTGATTACTGTTCTTTTGAATAAAATTTTAGGAGATGAAAAAATAATAGTCAAAGGGTATAGCATAATGTGTAACCCTTTGGATGTTGGGGAGATACTTCAGCATTTGGTAGGGATTGTGACACAAGGGAAGCTGGATAGGAAGGATCTGGGCCTTCTGTCCCCACTTTAACCTACCTCTATTTCTTTTTTAATCTGTTTTATTGGCGTTCCAAGTTAAGATTTTATTTGGGGAAAAGGAGAAAGGGGAGATTTTTGCAACTATTTAAAAGTGAAATAAAGACAAACTTAACTATTACTGTTCTGTTCAAAGCGCTCATTTTTACAGGTAAAGAAACTGATGGTCTGAGAGAATGTCTTACCCAGTTCGTAGGGTCTGTTATGGTAGAACTAGAGTTAATCTCTAACTTCAACTCATTCTACTTCTTGGATGATAAGAATTGCCTATAGTACTTATCAAAAATAAAGGCTGTCCTTGACCCCTGGGAAGTTTGAGAACCATTGTACTATGCTATATAAACTAGCTTTGTCATTGGCCTTGTGAAGATTTTTAAAGTCTTTGAAGGATTGGAAGTGGAGAGACATATTTTAACATCTTTAAACCAGTAGGCTACTGAGGAGAAATAATTTAATATTAACTTCAGTTGTGAATGTCAATGTGAAAGTCTTTATGATCTTCCTAAGCCCAACCATAAAATAACAAAATACTATAATTTTTTAAAAAGTGCTGATCTTTTTAAAAGAATAGAACCAGTTAGCCTTTGTAAGCCATATACTGTAAACCAATGAATTACACCTCAGTGTGGCTTTTATTTTCTTCATTTGTGTCATCCTTTGTCTTTCAGGGACAGCTCTTGTCCTAGCCAGATTACCTTTGGATAAGATTACTGAATGTCTTAGTGAACTATGTTCTGTTCAAGTTTTGGCATTGAAAAAGGTGAGTCTAATTAAGAGGTGAAACAAATATAGTGTGTTTATATGATAGAAAAGAGAAAATTCTTTTATTTGCAGGTGGTCTTTTAACTACCTAGAAAAGTCAAGAGAATGAACTGAGACGTTATTAAAATTAATAAATTTATCAAAGTAGCTACATATATGAAATAAGTATTCCCAAATCAATAGATTTTCACTGTATCAGAAATACCATTTAAAAGATACAGTGGAGAAAACACCATTCAAGTTAACTTCCGAAACCATAACCTACCATGTTTCTTTGAAGACTGTTGCGAAAATGTCAGCTCTTCTCAAATTACATTTATGGTGCAATAGCAGTGAGCATACCAATGGTAGTTTTAGGAGAACTTGATGAAATGACTCTAAAGTTCATCTCTAATGATATACTGGTAGAAGTGTCTAAGAAATTTTAGGAAAGAAGAGGAAGCAATTTGCCTTAACTCTTAAAAAGATATAATAATTTTGAAGCTTTATATTATAAAATTATTATATAAATATATATTATATAGTATAATACATATAATCTATACTATAATAAGAATGTCTATAATATCCTAATCATTATTAAAGTAAATTGGAAAAAATTAAATAATACTGTTTTCCTTTTTTTTTTAAATATAAATGTATTTAAATTGGAAGCTAATTATAATATTATATTGGTTTTGCCATACATCAACATGAATCCGCCACGGGTGTACACGTGTTCCCATCTTGAACCCCCCCTCCCACCTCCCTCCCCATCCCATCCCTCTGGGTCGTCCCAGTGCACCAGCCCCGAGCATCCTGTATCATGCATCAAACCTGGACTGGCGATTCATTTCACACGTGATAATATAAATGTTTAAATGCCATTCTCCCAAATCATCCCGCCCTCACCCTCTCCCACAGAGTCCAAAAGACTGTTCTCTACACCTGTGTCTCTTTTGCACTGTTTTCCACTGTACAATGATCTATAGTAAAAGTTAATATGCACTCTTGGCCAGAATGCAGTAAGATGGAGGAAAGTAGTTTGCTAATATGAATTTAAAAGTTTTTACCATTTTGAGTAACTTTCAGGAATCTGATTAAGGAAATAGAGATTGAGACAGAGGTTGATGTACAGAGGCATATGTTGCCATGTTTGCTGTAGGTTTGTATGTTTAATGACTGGGTATTAATATCTTTCTGTCTCTTCAGCTGTTGTCTCAGGAGCCCAGCAACGGCATATCCTCAGATCCCACTGTGTTCTTAGATCGCCTTGCAGTCATATTTAGGTAAGAAGGGAAATGCCAGGTTCCTGCCCTGGGTTAAAATCTCTAATGAGACTACTATATAGAAGTAAGAAAGTGTTTTTTTCCCCCAGTTTCTGAGTACGTCCTGTAAACTTCTTCTGTCAGAAGACTAATTTACTCCTATTACAAACTGCAAAGGCAAATTCTAAGAATTTATTTTTGGTAAACTTTTGTCAGAAGACTTTAAAATGTAATTAATTCTTTTGGTCTCTGAATCAGTGATGCTCAAACTTTGAAAAGTGAAAGTGTTGGTCCGACTCTTTTGTGACCCCACAGACTGTAGCCCACCAGGGTCCTCTGTCCATGAAATTCTCCAGGTGAGAATACTGGAGTGAGGAGCCATTCTCTTCTCCAGGGGATCTTCCCTACCCAGGGATGAAACCCGGATCTCCCATACTGCAGGCAGACTCTTTACCATCTGAGCCACTAGGGCAGGCCCTCTCAAACTTCAACCTGCATCAGAGTCACCTGTGGTGCTTCAGTTCCCAAGGCCGCAGATTGCTGGGTCCCATTCCCAGAGTGTCTGATGGATTGGATCTTGATAGGACCCAAGAATTTGCATTTCTGATAAGTTCCCAGGTGCTATTGCATTGTAGTCCAAAGACCATACTTTCATAATCATTGCTATGTAATAGTGTATGGGGGCAAACAAATAATGAAGTCTCTTCCGTGACCAGGTGAAATTAAACCTTCTTTGATGTTAAGAGGAGCCTAATAATTAGAAAAGCATTAGAGCAACAGTATTCAGAGAGTGATCTTTCTTAGTTGCATAATATAACTTATGTGTCCTATAGCTATATCTGGAATATCAATTACTATTTGTATAAAAACCTATGTGGAAGAAGTTGAAACTGAGGTGCTGTTTTAGCTTGTTCTTACCTACAAGTATCTTTTTCTGAGTTGGTATAATGCTTTTCTTGTATAATTAGGGGAGCCCCTGTTGCATACCATTCTGAGAGCGTATTAACAGTCTTATTTCACAATAAATGAAAGAAAATCTGCAAAAGGTGAAATGCCTTAATGTAAAGAAAAATTATATTTTTTTATATTGGGCTTCCCTGGTGGCTTGGCAGTGAAGAATCCACCAGCAGTGTAGGAGGCTTGGATTCAATCCCTGGGTCGAGAAGGGAATGGCTCCTCTCTCCAGTATTTTTGCCTGGGCAATCCCATGGACAGAAGAGCCGAGAGGGAGGCAGTCCATGGGGTCGCAAGAGAGCTGGACACGACTGAGCAACTAAACAACTACGACAGCATATTTTTATTGAGTTGCTGTTGAGCTTTTTAAAATTAAAGACTTGTTTTCCTTTAAAGAGGTTGGTAGTTAAAATCATAGTTTTTGTTTTTTCCTGCTCTCCTTCAAGTTAGTGGATTCTAGAACTAGGTAGATAGGTGAATTCAGTGTATTGTGGTGGGCTCACATTGTGTATCATTGAGTTTAGAACTGTGGGAAACATCTTTGGTAGACCAGTTTCAAAAGCTTTTACCTTCTAAGTGCTGGGAATGAAGCAGTACTTGAGTTTCCGTAGTGGATTCGGACAACTTGAATATATTTATTAATTTGGAAAAAACTACATATTCAGGTTTATGAAAGAAAAAAAAAAATGAAAAGGATAGTTGTAGTGCCCCATACCTGCAGCCCATGTACCCAGAGTTGACTATCTGGTTTTCTTTAATTGGTGAGAATGATACTAAGTAAACTAACAGGGATTAGGGCTCTGTGTCCTTGATGAAATTGCTCTTCTTTCACTAATTTGGATCATTGTCTTTCCCCAGACACACCAATCCCGTTGTGGAAAATGGACAGACTCATCCGTGCCAAAAAGTCATACAGGAAGTAAGTACTAATCGATGCCTGTGGAATAAGGCTTTCTTCCTTTTTCCTTATAAGACTCTAGGGAGCTAAAGTGAGAAGGTACTGTCTTCTAGGTTCGTAGGAAGATTCAGTTTGTTGATATGCATTCAGTATCAATGAAAAGATGAATGGAACTATCCAACTAAATATTTTTGATTTTAGATTTGGTAAGAAAACAGGCTGTAAGGAAACACCGTGAAAGGCCAAAGTAAGAAGAGATTAACTGTGTGAATCCTAGAGTTGTTGAGAGGCCTGGTCAGTACTGGCAGAATATTTTTGACAAAGCTGATTAACCATCATAGCTTCCTCTTTGACAGTACTTCCTTTGTAAAAACTCAGAGTAACATGAGGATCAGAGGGCATGTTTTGAGAAGTGCTTTTCAGACTTAAGGGGAGAAACACCAGTTATCCTTGAGTGTTCATTGGTATCAGATATCTCTTCCTTTAACTTGTTCTACTTCTTCCCATCCTAAATCAGAAGTTCAGAGTTTAGGAAAATAGACATCTTTGTCTTTTTAGTAAAATTAGTCATGCTTCTCTTCTGTTGTAAAGAATTACTGTGCTTCCCTTAAGACGTGGTTGTTTTTATTGATGGATAGTGTATTGAACCCCAGCACATAAACACACACCCACTGACCAGAATCAGGCCATGTGTGTTCCTGTAAAGAAAGATTTCCCCAAATTATTTAAAAGTCAAATCAGTTGTTACCAACTTGGGAGCATTTTTCTCAGCACTTAGTTGTTCATTATTTTCTTCCTTGTGCTCTTTTCACTTTCGACTCAGATATGGCCAATTTTATCTGAGACTCTAAATAAGCACCGGGCTGATAATCGGATTGTAGAGCGTTGTTGCAGGTGCCTCCGTTTTGCTGTTCGCTGTGTAGGCAAAGGATCCGCAGCCCTGCTGCAGCCACTAGTCACACAGGTGAGTTCCCTGAAAGATGGAAAATGTAAAGGATACAGAGTTTTGAAATAGGAGGCTTTAGAACAAAAGCTCTTGCTAATGAAATGAAACACTTCAATATTTCTTAAATACAAACTAAAAAATATTTGAAAGATAAGCAGTGCCTGTGGTGGGTGTGTTATTTTTATGGCAAATAGCCTGTAATCTGTTCTGTGTAGTGATAGTCTAAATAGCAGCACATCTTAGTGTAAAATTCATACATGGGAATGATGTTAATGAATCAGCTCTTATGTATTAAGCATTTTATATTAATTTCCTTTCTGAAAATGTGGCAAGTCAAGCTTTGCTATTTCTGGCCTAAAGAGATTTTCTTTTTTCTTCACCATAGTTAGTTGTTCATATAAGTGTCTTATTTGTCAGGAAATAAATTTGACTCGTTCAATCAGCATGATTGGTATGTAATTATGGTGGTGTGGCTCTTGTACATGGCTCTCTGAGATCATATCATCTAGAATATTCTTTTGAGATGCCTATGACTAGTGACTTAATTCACTAAGTAATTTATGCTGGGGCCCCAACCTAACAGCAGGGCCAGAACTAGATTTAGGCAAGTGAGCTGCCATGACCTAGAATTGATGGAGGCAAGGCAAAGTGCCAATCTTGCATTTGCAGGACTCTGAGCAAGTACCTTCTCAAATTTTGCACTCATCTGTGAGGAAAGCTACTACAGGGCTTCAGGCTAGACCTCACCCACTCAACCAGAAGTGGCCTTCTCCAACTGGGCAGGGCATCTATTGGACCGACCCTGACAGTGAGTGCCCCTCAAGTTCTTAAGTTCTGCCTCACTCTTAAGGAAGCTCTTATCCTGAACCAGGGTCATCCTGTTGCTGTGTCAGTTGACACTTACATGATCACGCTTCCTTAAATTATAGATTTGATTGAAGTTTGTAAAGGTAAATATGTTAACAGAATTTTTTTAGTGATTTTTCTGCGTTTACTATACCCTGAGTACAACAGTATGTGTTACATTTAGACTGTGTTCAGTTCTGGTCAAGTGTCTTCTTCAGTGCAATACATCATGGGTCCTATACAATGTGGTTTAATTCCCCTTTGCTATTGGAGGATATGCCCATGACTTCTGGGCTTCCCTGGTGGTTCAGATGGTAAGGAATCTACCTGCAGTGCTGGAGACCTGGGTTCAATCCCTGAGTTGGGAAGATCCCCTGGAGAAGGGAGTGGCTACCCACTCCAGTGTTCTTGCCTGGAGAGTCCTATGGGCTGAGGATCCTGGTGGGCTACAGTCTATGGGGTCACAGTCAAATAGGACGAGCGACTAACACTTTCAGTCATGACTTTTATATTACTCTTATTCCAGTAGCATAGGGTAGCATCTTATATAGGAGGTATGTTCAAAAGTCTGTACATGTGACAAAAAACCTACAAATTTGAGGTCACTAAACTCCAGCCAGTGGGCTTGTCACTTGTTTTTGTAAATAAAGTTTTACTAATAGTCATGCTTAATCATTTAAGTATTGTTTATTGGCCATTTTTGTGCTTCAGTGGCAAAGTTAAGTGATCAAAAGATTATACAGCCAGCAGAGCCTAAAACCCTTTGCTATCTGGCCCAGCCTATAACTTATTCATTAAGTACAGCATACAATTTTGAGTATATAACACTAAACAGATTCATAGCTTCCATCTCGTATTCTTTTCTCGTGCCATATGCTGATAAGAGCCAATTACTGGACCCTTCCACCCCACCAGGATCAAAGAATTGAATTTATGTAATAAGATCAAAACATGTGTGTTATCATGGCTTTTTTTTTTTTTTGGCCTCACTTCTTGACTTGCAAGATCTTAGTTCCCCGACCAGGTATTGGACTCCAGGCCCCAACAATGAACGCACTGAGTCCTAACCACTGGATGACCAGGGAATTCCCCTGTGATGGCATTTTGAATAGATGAATGTATGGTGGCCTAATTTTTGGAGGATAGAAGGGTAAAAATTCTAAACAAATAATTTAAATACATATATTGTATTAAAATTTTTATTCTCTAGAGGTCTAGATAATCTTGATTAGAAACACTGTTCTTTACCCAAAAGATTAAATAAAAGAGTTTATAAACCAATTTAAACAATGCCTTCTGTCTCCTCTAAAATGAGGGGCATTTGATACTTTGTTCCTACTGTGATTGTTTTTTTTAAAGAATCATCTTTAATGCATATAAGAGCAACCTGTTGGTTAGAAAGTTTAGGTATACTTTATTAGGGCATATATATTTGCATTTGTATATGCAAATATAACAGAAACCTCGGATAATAACTTATGAATAGTTCCAGTCTGTAGTATTATACAACTCTCCTACAGCATTGTTTTGAAAAGGTGAAAGGTTGAAGGCTTGAAAGAACTCTAAATAGAGTACTTGAAAATTATTGAGCCCTATGGTTTAGAAAATGTTTCCAACAAGCTTTATTACGTTGTCTTAAAGAGAAGAGACCAATCTATCTCAGAATTTCTTCCCTCAGACAGCTACCTAAGCTGACACTCTTTGAGAGATGAATAATTGAACTAATTGGTTTTTCCCTTGGCAGATGGTAAATGTTTACCAGGTACATCAGCATTCCTGTTTCCTGTACCTTGGTAGTATCCTTGTGGATGAATATGGCATGGAAGAGGGCTGTCGGCAGGGACTACTAGACATGCTCCAGGTATGTTCTCTTGGAGGGTCTGAAGGCCTAGCAGTGTGTTCTTCACCATGTCTTTAATTCTGTTGCTTTTAGTTTGCTTTTCAAGCATAATGATTTCCTAATATGGAGGTAGATCTTCCTAGTTATTCTGTGGACAGCCTGCTTGGAAGAATGAGAGAGAGATTGACCACACAAATGTGCTGGTCATTACAGTTATTGCTGTCTAATTTATGTTCTCCAGAGATAGGATTTTTTGGGAAGGTGGACAAGTGGATTTAAAATAAAGGGATCTCTTAGCTCAAGCATGATTGTATTTTTAATTTCTTGCCTGAACAGCCAGTGAACTAGTTTACTTAGCAGGGATGGTCTCACCTTAGGGTAAATAGCAGGCATTGGAAAAGGCTTCTCATATACTGTTTTTACCCTCTCCTAGTCAAAGAGGGGAAAATATATTAGGGAGTTAAATCATGGTGCTCCTTTTCCCAAGATGTCTTTCCCTTTAAAATTGCCATTTCATAATTATTATTATTAAAATGTCAGCTACTCCCTTAGTTGACGGATCATATCTAGTACATAAGCACAGTTGTCACTTTCCGAAACTTCTAAAACTTTGAGATGACGTCTATCCAATTTCCTCAATAGAAGTCTGTACCCTAAACCCTTTCTGAAATGTAGACCTCATATGTGAAGACTGTTTATGTCAACTGAGAAGGATTTTTGTCTTCCCTTTCTTGATCTGAATCTCATCACAGTCTTTTTCTTATCTGTGCTTTACCTCTTTGTTCTCTGTGTATGTTGTGATATTTAGCAAGTCTGTATCCCATGGCATTTATTTACAAGCATTTGTTTTAAAATCATTTCTGTTTTAGGCACTGTGCATCCCCACCTTTCAGCTCTTAGAACAGCAGAATGGACTCCAGAATCACCCTGACACAGTGGATGACCTATTCAGGCTAGCCACAAGGTCAGTCCTTCTGAAAAGCAACCTTTTCTTTTATTGATCATCCTCATCATTGCTTGGTCTTGTCACCTAACACTTACCTGTTTCTTTCTCTGTAAAATGAGGTAAGAGAAGTAGGTAGAGTAATTATTCATAATCCAAAGTTAAATCGTGAACCAGAGTATTCCCATAAATGAAGAAGAGTTGGATAAGCACAAGGGGAAATAACTGAGCTCCTTTCATAAAGGAGGGAACACACCCAAGACAATAAAAATGAGTTTTGCAAGAAACATTTGACTAGACAGTCTCTAGAATCCTGTGTGGTTTTAATGTTTTGTGCTACTATGATGTCATGCTTTACTTCAGCTTTTTCCTTGAGAAGCTTAGCATCCTTAAAATAGAATCATATCTCAGAATACAATTTTTTTAGACTTTTAAGGTACTTTAAAAATTATCTGGTACTGTACTTCCCATTTCTGCTCCTAGCCTGCCGCCCTATTTGTTGCTTGTTTGTATTCATTCTTAGTCCCTAGCTCAGGAATTTGATCCAAATCAGTTGGTAATGAACACTTTTTTTGGTTAGTTTTTGGACAAGTTAGAAAACCCTTTTTATTTATTTATTAATTTTTTGAGTTGGTATGAGAAAACTTGGGTGAGCCGTCAACCTGTTTTCCTGGTGTGTTTCTTGAAAAATTAATCTCAAGAGATTCTCTTTGTACAAATGATTGCCTGGTAAAATAAATTTGGAATGTTATTTTACTTTTTCTTGAAGATTTTCTATGAACATTAGAGGATCTGAGAAAATTGGGAAGTATAGATTTCCCATATACCCTTAGCTTCCCCCTTCCTTCCCTCACAGCCTACCTTGCTATCAACATCCCCCACCAGAGTGGCCCATTTATTAAAATTAATGAACTTCCATTGCCACATCAATTTTAAAGTACTTACTTTACATTAGGATTCTGTCTTGGTGGTGGTATTCCAAGCGTCTTGTTTAGTCTCTAAGTCGTGTCTGACTCTTTGCGACCCCATGGACCATAGCCCACCAGGCTCCTCTGTCCGTGGGATTTTCCAGGCAAGAATACTGGAGTGGGTTGCCATTCCCTTCTCCAGGGGATCTTTCCAACCCAGGGATCAAATCTGTGTCTCCTACATTGCAGGCCAATTCTTTACCGTTGAGCCACCAGGGAAGCCAAGGTCTTTCTATGGGTTTGGACAAGTGTATGACATATACCTGTCATTACAGTAGCATAGAGAATAGTTTTAGTACTGTCAGTATCCCTATGTTTTACCTATTCATGTTCCTGCCCTCCACTACATCAATCACTAACAACCATTGATCTTTTTACTATCTCCCTAGTTTTGCCTTTTACCCTGGCTACATTTGTATAGCCTAATTTTGTAATTTTTACCTTGCCTATCTTTCCATACCAGGTTTATTCAGCGTAGCCCTGTTACTTTGCTGAGGAGCCAAGTTGTCATCCCTATCTTACAGTGGGCCATTGCCTCTACTACCCTGGACCACCGGGATGCCAATTGTAGTGTCATGAGGTTCCTACGAGACCTCATCCATACAGGGGTAGCCAATGATGTAAGTACAGACAATGTATTAAATAGTTTTTCTACTTGTATCTCATGATCACCTCATATATCATTCCTTAGGGAAAAAGAAACATCTCATTTGATCTGTGTTGGTAGGTGTGTTCCATAGTGGATCATTCACTAACCAAAATATCAATTAGTAGATTTAAGACAACCTATACTATGTGTTGTAAGCTGTATAAACTAGTCTAAACTGTCTCTGCTTCCAAGCCATTTGGTGTCTTAATTGAAGAGAGAAATAGAGTTGTAAAGAACTAAACAACAGCAGCAAGGCAATATTTGATTGTCAGATAAGTGATAAAAGTTGTGACTGCTGAGATCAGAGGAGGGAAAACTCTTTGGAAAGAAGTAGGTTGGGATAACTTTCTGGACTAGGAGGGACCACAGTGGAGCCATTTGGATGGATTGGAGGAAAATCTAAATGGGTATATAAATCATAATCAGAGAAAGGACTAAGTTTGTTAGTAGATTCTTCAGAGACCTTTTTGGCTGGAGGTAAAGTGGTTCACAGAATTTTCAAACGTAGATTTGACTAGATGTAGAGTAGAATTGAAAGTAAGGAAGAACAGTGAAGAAGTAAGTATGTGATAGACTAATTGAAGAGTTTTGACAGTAAAAAAAGAGAGGGAAAGAAGACAAATAACTAGAAGTGAAAGGCACTTTTAAAGGTTTTTTCCAACATATTAGAAATACGTATATTCAAAGACTAAAAGGAATAAAATAAGTAAGATTTTTTTTTTAATTTATTATTTTTGTGGCCACACAACAGCATGTGGGATCTTAGTTCCTTGACCAAGGATCAAACCCAGACCTCCAGCAATGGAAGTGCAGGATCTTAACCATGGATCCCCAGGGAAGTTCCTAAGTAAGATTTTTTTGATAGAGAAGATTAGATATTTTATAGAAGTCTTCTTTTTTCAGTTGCTTTTTAAAAAAGAAAATAGGAATACTTTATTTTTTTACCAGAATAAAAGGCTAAAAGGATCACTACCCTTAATCTCTAACCATTGTTTCTCTTCTGTGTTCTATTCATGAAAAACCTTAGAGTTAAGATTAATCTCAACTGAAGCTCTTACCCGTTTCCTTGAAACTAAATTCTTAATATTTTCTTCCTTGTGACAGACAGTGCACCTTGTGAGTCTAGCTATTATATATACTTTCTTTTCTGAGCAAGGAAATTACTAAAGGGGAAAGAGCACTTGCTCTTCAGAAAGTTGAAATTAGCACTTTCCTATTGTTCCTGTTTTCTTACAGCATGAAGAAGACTTTGAAGTACGGAAAGAACTAATTGGACAGGTGATGAACCAGCTTGGACAGCAGCTTGTAAGCCAGCTGCTTCACACGTGCTGCTTCTGCCTCCCCCCATATACCCTACCCGATGTGGCTGAAGTGCTCTGGGAGATCATGCAGGTTGACAGACCGGTAAGATTGTTTTCATAAGGAACCCACTTCCAGTCCTGGACAGTTTCTTGAGAGACTGACTCTAACTTTGAAACTAGTCCTATTGTATGCTCTTGGAACATAATTTAGGCACATTGCTAAGTTTAATTGTTAAATAAAGGAGCCAATAGAAGGATTCTAGAGAATATGTTTGTGTCACCGTAAGAATCTAATACAGTAGTATTTTTGTTTTTCAAAAAAGTACTCTTTGAGCCCTTGCAGAGTGACAAGTTTATTCCAAACATCATTGATAAGAGACATAAAATTTCTGTACTCTTACTTTTTAATAAATATATTTGGTTTCCAGGTAACAAAAACCTTATTATATACATTTAACTTTACAAAAAATGTTGAATTTGTAAGCCTTTGTTATCTCTTATCTTTCTGATCATGACCTTTCTAACAGGCTAAGATGATATGTCTTTATAGTTTTAATTTGCATTCCCATTATGATTGGTGACACTGAGCATTTTTTGTGTATCTGTTGGCCTTTCATGTATCTTTTTTCAAGAAACGTTTGTTGAGGTCCTTTGCCCATTTTTTAACTGGGTTATTTGGTTTTTTGCTAGACTTCTGTGGGTTGGTTCTTTATGTATTTTAGATACTAACCTCTTACCAGGTATATGGTTCACAAATATATATTTTTTCCCCTTCCTTAGGTTTTTTTTTTACTTTGTTGATGGTTTCTGTGCAGAAGCTTTCAAGTTTGATGTAGTTTCCTGTGTTTATTTTGCCGCTTGTGCTTTAGGTGTCGTTGCCAAAAGATCATTACCAAGACCTATGTCACAGTACTTTAGGCTTTTGTATTCTTCAAGGAGTTTCATGATTTCAGGTCTGTGTTTAGTCTTTAACCTGTTTTGAGTTACTTTTTGTGAGTGGTGAAAAGTAAGAGTCTAGTTTCTTTGTTTTACATGAAAATATTCAACTATCCCAGCATTGTTTGTTGAGAAAGCTATCTTTCCTACTTTGGATATTCTCATCTCCTTTGTCCTATATTAGTTGACAGTATACAATTTAGTTTCTTAGTGTTTTATTTCGGGAGATACTGTGGTTAACTTATGGGTCATTTTGGATGCCAGAATGTTGTCAATTAAGAATTCGTTCTTCCTGTTTGCCTCTGCTTGTTTCTGTCTGAGTGGTGTGTTGTCTTCCTTGGAGGCAACACTTGGAGCATTCTGTGGTACTTTAAACATTTATTGTGGAATATTACTTTTGGTCTAGTCTGTGGTGATCATGTGCTTAGTCGTCTGTGTCCGACTCTTTGTGACCCCATGGACTGTAGTCCACAGGCGCATGTGTCCATGGGATTTTCCAGGCAAGAATACTGGAGTGGGTTGCCATTTCCTTCTCCAGGGGGTCTTCCTGACCTAAGAGCTCGAACCTACATCTCTTGTGTCTCCTGGATTGGCAGGCAGATTGTTTTCCACTGTGCTACCTAGGAAACCCCATTGTGATCATAAATTAACATAGTGGAAAAACACATAATGTAAAAAATTTAGGTATAAAAAAGTTCTTTTACAGCTAAAAACTGTGACCAAAGCATACATCCTACTTAAAGACATGAAGAAAAATTAGAGCCAAAAAAGAAAACAAAAAGAGCAACAAGATAGAATTTTCTTAACCCAAAGACTAGGCAGTTATCACAAAGGAACTGACTGGATGTGACTTCTACTGAGAGAAATGACCTTAAAATCCTTAAGATTCTGGATTCATATTTGTATATACACTTTTTTAAATGTTTACTTGTTTTACTTTTTGACCCTGCTCTTTCTAGTACCTGAACTTTTGCTTTGGGTTGCCCTTGATCTCTAAGCTCAAAAGATTTTTGGCAGCAGTCTGATTTTTAAAATATTGCATAAGTTTAATGATAGAAACAATAATAACTTCATCCAGAAGAGACTTTACTTCCAAGGTAGAGGGCTTCATCTGAACTGATGTCTGCTGCCCCCTTGAAGGGAGCCTGGGCATGCCTTTATAGACTGTTCCAACCTTCAGTAGGTTGGAAGGCCAAAAACAGTACTTCTGTTAACTCCTTTATTTACTTCCAAGTGGAGCACTAATGCTACGAAGGAAAACTTGTGGGTTTTTGTTATTACCTGTAGGGTCTCAATTGAGTAAGCCCTGCCTCCTTTTAAAATGCTTATCCCTCTTCTCTGTACAGACTTTTTGTCGGTGGTTAGAGAATTCTTTGAAAGGTTTGCCAAAGGAGACAACAGGGGGAGCCGTCACAGTGACACACAAACAACTTACAGATTTCCACAAACAAGTCACCAGGTGAGTGATCAACAGCAGCTGGCGTATGTGGAAAGAATGTCTTTGTTTCTTATATCATCTTAGTTACAAATATACCCAGTAATATTTTTGTGTGTATACCTTTATAAATTAAAATTTTGTGTCTTCTTAACTCTTGAATTGCACAAATTGGTGTTGGAAACCAATCTGTGGGGAAATACCACCATGTGTGCCTGTTTTATTGTTCATATGTATCAAATATATCCTAATAGGTAAGTGGAAGCATTGTGTCTTCCAGCAGAACAACAGTGCCTTGAACAGCTCACTCAGTTCAGTTCAGTAGCTCAGTCCTGTCTGACTCTTTGCGACCCCATGAATCGCAGCACGCCAGGCCTCCCTGTCTATCACCAACTCCCGGAGTTCACTCAGACTCCTGTCCATCGAGTCAGTGATGCCATCCAGCCATCTCATCCTCTGTCATCCCCTTCTCCTCCTGCCCCCAATCCCTCCCAGCATCAGAGTCTTTTCCAATGAGTCAGCTCTTCGCATGAGGTGGCCAAAGTACTGGAGTATCAGCTTTAGCATCATTCCTTCCAAAGAAATCCCAGGGCTGATCTCCTTCAGAATGGACTGGTTGGATTTCCTTGCAGTCCAAGGGACTCTCAAGAGTCTTTTCCAACACCACAGTTCAAAAACATCAATTCTTTGGCCCTCAGCTTTCTTCACAGTCCAACTCTCACATCCATACATGACCACTGGAAAAACCATAGCCTTGACTAGACGGACCTTTCTTGGCAAAGTAATGTCTCTGCTTTTCAATATGCTGTCTAGGTCCAATATGCTATCTAGTGAACAGCTCACTATCCTTCAGGAAATCTGTATCTTTTAAAGTCCTTCCCAGCCCTTATCCATATTCAGGGGTCAAGAATGCAGGTGTCTGACTAGGTGAAGCAGTGGTTGTAAAATATTATGGAGCGATGTAGACTGATTGGGAAATTTTTGCCATGCCTAATTTAGAAGATAGGCAAATTCTAATTGAATGCAGGCCAAACGAAACCTCTCTCTGGGACACATTAGTCCCATGAGCCACTTGCTTACAACCTAGTTAAAATGTTAAGTATACATGTACGGGTTTGTTTGGTTGGTTTTTTTTTCTTACTGTAAACATAATAAACATTTTAAATATAGCTACATAGTCTTCCTAATTACAGTTTTGTAGCTGTAAGACATTGATTGATTTCCTTACAGTGCCTCTATTAATTTTCTTTTTTTTAGTATTATGAGTAATATTGAATATCTAGCCTTTAACTTCTTTTGACTCTTTTCCTTAAGAAATAATCACTGACTCAAAATTATGTGACTTTTATGGTTCTTGATAGTATTAACAACAGCAACTTAAACTGGATTTTGTAACTGTGTGTTAACCTTGCTCTGATATTTCTTTTTCTGTCTAGTCTTTAGAATTTTGACTAAATTTTAGGCAGTGGCTTATATTCATACAGTTGTGCAATGATTTTAGGTCCAAAAGTGAGTTATTGCAGTAATGTTTGTAATAGTGGAAAAGAAGAAGGAAAAAAATACATGTGATGATACAGAAAATATATATAAGAGATAAAGGGAGAAAAAACTATCGTATAACCCAATTTGCACTTAAGATTTTTTTGATTTAAAATTTTGATAAAATACAAACAAAATTTACTGTCTTAACTATTTTTTAAAACCATTTTTAAGTGTATTATTCAGTAGTATTACTACATTCACACTGTTGTGGAATTAACCCCAAATTTTTTTTATCTTGCAAAACTGAAAGTATATTTATTAAACAACTCCCCTTTCTCCCCCTTCCTCTAGCCCCTAATAATCATTGGTCTACTGTCTAAGTTTCAGTTCAGTTCCATCTCTCAGTCGTGTCGACTCTTTACTCATAAAATGAAATCATATAGTTTTTGTCCTTTTGCGATTGACTTAGCATAATGTCCTTAAGGTTCATCCAGCATTGTAGCAGGAATCAGAATTTCCTTCCTTTTAAAGGCTGAATAACATTCCATTGTATGTATATGTTGTATCTTCATCCATTCATCCTTTGATGGACATTTGGTTGATTCTGCCTCTTGGCTATTGTGAATGATTCTGCTATAAACGTGAGTGTATAAATATTACTTCAAGACCCCACTTTCAGTTCTTCTGGACGTATACCCAGAAGTGGAATTGCTGAATCATATGGCAATTCTGTGTTTAATTTTTTTTTTTTTCGCATAACTGCCATACTGTTTTCCATAGCAGCTATACTATTTTGCGTTCCCATCAATGGTACACAGGTTCTAATTTCTCCATATCTGTTTTTATTTTTGTTGCCTGTGCTTTTGGTGTTACATTCAAGAAATCATTACCAAATATAATGTCATGAAGCTTTTCCCCAATATTTTCTTCTGAGAGTTTTATAGTTTTGGGATTTACACTTAGGTCTTTGATTCATTTTGAGATAATTTCTGTATGTGATGTATGTTAAGGGTCTGACTTCATTCTTTTGCAGTTTTCCCTGCACTGTCCATTTTTCATTGAATGGTCTTGGTACCCTTATTGAAAGTCATTTATATGTAAGGGATTTATTTCTGGACTCTATTCTATCCCAGTGGTTGTCTTTATTTCAGTCCCATACTGTTTTGATTATTATAGCTTTGTAATAAGTTTTGAAATTGGGAAATTGAGACCTCCAACTTTGTTTGTTTGTTTGTTTCAAGAGGTTTTTGGCTATTTGGAGTCCCTTGAGATTTCATATGATTTCTTTTTTGGACTCTAATCCTAGGTTTATTCAACATAATCCTTTTATTCTACACAACAAAGTAGTACAAACACAACATCATCTAAAATACTACAAAGTTACAAAACTCAAAACAGAAAATTTATAGTACTAAGTCGACAATAAAGGCCAAAGAAGCAGTGTACACATTGCTGAGGTAAGCTGCCTGGCCACCATGAATACCAGCACAGCAGGGGGAACTGTGTTCATATGAATTTTAGGATAGGTTTTTCTATTTCCACAAAAAAATGTCATTGGGATTTTTGACTGGGATTGCATCGTATCTGTTGATCACTTCATTATAGCATTGACACCTTAACAATATTGGGTTTTCTAATCTGTGAACATAAGATGTCTTTCCATTTATTGGTGTCTTTAATTTCTTTCAGTCACATTTTATAATTTATTTTACTCTTTTTCATGCTGTTGTAAATGAACCAATTTGTACTTTTAAAAGCTGTTCTATTATATACACACACACACACACACACACACACACGCACGCAGGCTACTTTATTACAAATAATAAGTAGTAAATTTATGGAAAGATGTACATAAGATTTTCCTAACCTGTGCTATTTGTTGTTTTTTTTTTCATGAGCATAGTATATATACTTTTACAATTAAAACCAGACCTAGGTTTTTAAAAGGAGATAAAACTAAATGTTAATCTTTTTTTATGAGAATTGATTTCTTGTTACTCTCAAAAATAGTTTACTTTCTCATTCCCCAGAGTCTCCAATAATTTTTTTAATGTTAAAATCCCTAATCTTTGAGTATTACTTTTTGTAGTTTACAAAGTGGCCTAACTTCATGTCCCAGAAATAACTGACTTTGGGCCACAGATCAAGTGACATGCATGACTTAAAAATAGCATGTGACTGCCTTCATGACATATTTTGCCAAAGGAGGAGATCTCCTCTCTAGTAGATAGTCATATACTAATTGGGATAACCTTAAAAAACTCTCTCTTTTTGTTTTTTTTTAAACTATGAATCTTCCCAGTAGAAGTAGTATTCTACCTACAAGGTGTCTCAGGGGAAAGTATAACAGTTGTTTCTCTCTGCTTCTGTTTTTCTCTGTTTTATCCAGTGCTGTTCTTTAGAAGGACAGGATCATATTGGCCCTAGATTAGGGCGAATGAGAGCATGGGGAGAACCTTCAAAGGAGGACTGGGCTTAAAGTCAAGGCTGTTGGTTTGAATCTTGCCACTTACTGTTACTTTGCAGGAGATTTTTTATCTGTAAAATAGGGTTAGTGATACCTAGCTTATAGGGTTATGGTGAAATACCAAGTAGAAATTTAAAGATGATCTGGCATGTAGTAGGTGATCAGTGAATGTTAGTTCTCTTCTTGGAAAAGAGCCTGCCAGACTGTCATTATGTACTTGCAAAACTAGCTAGAGCATGTCTCCCTCAGCTCTAAGGCAGCCACCCACACATGGAATAAGTCTCTACCAAGTTCACATTTCCTCATCCAGACTAATACATGATAGATAGAAATACAGCATAAGTCTGAAATAGAAGTCATGGACATTCCATAATGTAAGGAAAATCTTGAGGCTAGGAAAATGAACCCAAATAATGCATTGCTTTGAACAAAAATATCTGTGATCTTTGTCCTGTAATACAGGAAAATAAGATACATTATCAACCTGGCCTGCTTGATTTCTTACTGCTAAGCAAGTTTTACAGCTCCTTCTTTAGCAGGCTGTGACATATGGTGGGAAATGAACAGAAATAAGAGGTAATGTTGAGGTTCTAGAGAAAGGATTTGAAATTGCTCACCTCCTCTTAGTAATTCTCTTTCTCTAGTGCGTATATTGCCCTTGAACCTTCTGTTCCACACATGACTCAGTCTCCCTTTTGGTTTTAAGGTCCTGTTACTCCTGCCTCAACATGCTGCTTTGTTTGCCATCGTAGCAGGGAGGGTAAACTGGTTCAGTTTCATTTCAGCAAGTCCAAGCCTGTTTCTCATATGTACTGGTAATTAATTCCCTGGCATTTTTAGTTGGCCAACTTGAAGAAAACTGGAGTTTCTTCATTCTAAAATATCATTCTTGCTTTCCAGATACTACTAAGCATGTCCAGAAGAATTTTTGCTGTCATTTCCCATTTCTCTTGTCTTGGTGCTTACTCTGTGAGTGTCACTTGCATGAGGATCTCAAGGTCAGAAGATAGGAATACGAAGCCCTGACACTAGAATAGGCCTGTATGGGGGTGTCTTCTTTCTGAATGAAGTCAGTAGTTAGAGCTTGATTACTTTCCATATGCACATCGGATGAAAAGAGCTACATTTCTCAGCACACTACTGGGATTATGGGGCTTGAAGAATAGTGACCATGAAATTACTCAAAGGTACAATGAAAGTCTCCTGGGCATGTATCTGGAGAAAACTATAATTTGAAAAGATACATGCACCCCAGTGTTCATAGCAACACTATTTACAGTAGCCAGGTCACAGAAGCAACCTCTAAATGTCTGTCAACGGATGAGTGGATGAAGACGTGGTGTATATACACAATGAAGTTCTACTCAGCCATTAAAAGGAATGAAATAATGCCGTTTGCAGCAACATGGAAGGAGCTAGAGATTATCATACTGAGTAAAGAAAGTCAGAAAAAGAAAGACAAATAACATTATGTGGAATCTAAAATATGACACAAATGAACATATTTACAAAACAACAACAGACAGATAGAGAAAACAAACATATTTACCAAAGGGGAAAGGGTTGAGGGAGGGATAAATTACACCACATTTTCAATCAACTCTACTTTGATTATTTAAAAATAAATAAATAAAGGATAAGGATTAGGATGGTGAGACTAGAAGTCAGAAAATTCTACAAAAATAATGGCAATTTTGAATGAATGACTATAAATAAATAAATAAGTGTAAATTAAAACAATCCCTAAATATTAAATACCAGGAGGACTGAGGCAGAAAACAGAAAATAGTTCTAGTTTTTAAGGAAGTTTTTATTTTATTTATTTATTTTAAATCCATTTCTTTGGACTTAATCACCAAGGACACTTAAGTTAAACATTGACTAAAACTCTTGACAGCAGAGCAGTTCTGACAGGATTGGGGGCAGAAGCTGAGCTGATTCGAGAAACTAACCATACCTCATTTCACCCTGTCTCAGCACAGTTCTCCTGTACTTGTATTTGGGTTTCAGTACTTTTTCTTGTGTCATGAAAGAGGCTAAGAATGGAGTTGTCATTTCTTTTCCATAGTTAACCAGGATCTCTGGCTGAAGAAGGGTAGAATTGAAGAACATGTAAGGCTTTAGGATCGCAAAAGATTTTGAGTCTCTAACATTATCCTGAGTTTCTCTCTTTCCTGTTGTTTTAGTCCCTTATAATAACAGTAGCACACCACACAGTGACTTTTCTAGAGTTACATATCTTCCTCCTTCATGACTTTCAGAAGCATGCGTGATAGGGGTTCACTCACCAAGGCTGCCTACTTAGAGTCAGTGTTGATTTAGAAATAGAGAAATGTTATGCTTTTATTGAAACATGTTAAATTCACAGGGCAAATGGCAGAATTTCCATAAAACTAGAAGATCTTCTTTAATTTCCTTACATTTTTAGGATGGAGGGAGACTAGAAGAAAGTTTCTGTTTAATCAAGTCCTGAAATCTAAATCAAAGTTCTTGGTGATGTTTCAGACCCTATAATAAATAGCTGGGGAATCCAGATGTAGGCACTTAAGGTGATGGCTCTCATTACCTTCTTTTATGCTGGATCACGGTTAGTGATTCCCACTCTGACATTTAACCATTACAGGAAGGAGAGAGCTTTCTTCTGACATTGACTCCTAGGCTATAGGCTGTGGTCCCTGATGTTTTTCAGCGCCAAAGAGAGTGCCACATAGGGTGAGCATATTATTAATTGAATGTGCTTTGTTTTCCACTATTTTAGCTGAGCCTCATGTTCAGTTACCATATTATGAAGACTGGCAGAAAAGAATGCAGCTGGCATCAACAGGTTTTTTTGGTGACAGTCTTAAGACAAAGGAAGCCTTTTGAAAAAACAGGGTCAAATGAATATTGGGCTATTCATACCACCTAGGCATCTCTGTGCTTGCCTGAAGACCAAGACCAGCTTCCTCCTCCTCCCTTTGTTCATACCTTAACCCTTTCCTCTCTCCTCTCCCTTCTCCTCCCACAGCATGAAATCTTGAGCAGCCTGTTCAGCTAGACTGATTGAGAGTTACTTGCTGAATTGGGCTTTAAAACAAAATGTGCTTTTGGAAAAGAATGAGGAAACAAGGGTACCTAAGTTAGCTCAGTTCATAGAGTTAAAATGATCCACCTTAGGTGAATATGCTTGCTTTTTTACTTTGAGGGTTCTGACTTTTCTTAGATTTATCAAGGACTTTAACCAAGTATTATTGTTATTTGGCCGCACAGCATATGGGATCTTAGTTCCCTGATCAAGGATCGAAACTTTGCACCCCTACAGTGGAAGTGCAAAGTCTTCCACTGTTCTACCAGGGAAGTCCCACAAACAGGTTTTATTGTTATAGCAGCCTATATTTGTCAAATGCTCTTTTGTTACTATTCTGTTATCCTAAGCACTTTACATACAGGCATTGATTTAATCCTCAGAACATTGTGGGGTAGATAATGGATGAGGAAACTGAGGCAGATGCTCAAAGACACAATGAAACCAAGATTTAGACCAAAGCAATTTTTTCTCCAAAGCCCACTCTTTAAGGGCCACATAGCTTATAATTATTCCCATATACAGTAGTTAATATTTACCCCTGAGTTACAGAAAGATCAAAAGTAGGGTCAAGAGCAGAGCTGGGACAGTTCTCAGGGTCCCTCTAAGTTGTGGTTGCTTTTCAGTGTATTATACTTTTCTTATCAGGCAGGGACCAACCTACCTTTCTTTTCTTTTCCAGTGCTGAGGAATGTAAACAAGTTTGCTGGGCCTTGCGAGACTTCACTAGGTTGTTTCGATAGCTCACACTCCTGTACTGTGCCTGTCACCCAGGTGAGTGGTGGCTGTCAGGAGTACTTGAGGGTGGGCACAGGTTTTAATGCCCAGGCTGGGACTAGTACTATAGCTGGAGTTGTGGATGCCATTCACCCCCATAAGAAAGTTACTGTTGCAGAATATCTTTTTAAAAAAATTCCTCCCTTCCTCTTCTTACAGATATTTCCAGAATGGTAAGTATGTGTGGTGACAGATGAGAGTACTTTTCAACCTGGCTGTTTTGGTGAAAACAGTGCTGGCCTTAAAGCCATGATACATGGCACTGCCCTCCTAAAACTGATCTTTCAGATTTGAGGAGCAAAGAGGCTTGTTCTTACCAATTTTTATAATTTTAACACTGAAATGCCAGGTTTTTGACCGAGGCAGGAGGTATAGGAAAGCAGCTGGCCTATTTGTCTAGCCCCTGATCATCACCAGTTTTCTCCATGGACTTTCTGATTCCGAAGTAAAGCAGAGAAGCTTAGCTGAGGGAGGGAAGGACCGAGTGGTGGGATCTGGGTGCCTGTTTCTTGACTGAGAGAAGAAAGGCAGCTCTCCTGTAAGCCCACTCTGTGATGTCTTAAGCCAAATTTATCCTTCTTGGAGGTAATTCTTGATGAATGTGCAGCCCTCTCATTGGTGGTTTTGTGATTAAATGCTTTATGGGTGAAGATGCTGTTCAGCGGTGCCTCCCATACCAGAAATTGTTCTAAACTTTGGTTTTTTAATTAGTAATATCATTTGGAATCCTCAAGTTTTGCAGTGTCTGAATAGCTAATATTGATGCACATAGGGTTATTTGTGCGTAGCTGTGGGTATTCATAGCTAACATTTATGGAGCCCTGATTGCATGTCTGGTACTGTCCTGAGTACTTTGTATCATGTACAAAGCGTATTATATACTAACTGTAAGATAGTCCTCACACAGTCCTCTGGATTAGTTACTATTATTATTTCCATTTTACAAATGAGGAAATTTGTAAATGAGATTTGAAGATGTTAAGTAATTTGCTTGATGCCACAGTCAGTAATTGATAGACCCACAGTTCACTTTTCTGGTGTCAGAATCTTCACCTTTACCCACTCTACTTAAAGCTTTTACATAGTACCCTTTACATAAAGTCTAGATCAATGGTTTTTAAACCTTTTTTTAGTAGGCAAAGCCTTCTTTCAAAATAAAATCTTGCATGAAACCCCAGTATTTATTTAAGCAGACTTAAATGGAGGTTTCCAGGTTTGGTTTTGGAGTGGGCAGCCTGGATCTGCTGGCTACTCCTTACCCCTACATATTACCCCTGAGCACACTCAGAATTGGAAAACAATGACAGACAGTATTTCATTAAACCAGTAGCTCCTTTAAAATCACAAGGTAAAAAATCCAACTACTACTTTTCCTTTGTTTTTAAACTGAAGTTCTTACATCAGAGGCCAGAGTGAGGTACTAGAGCATGTATAGAAACTTCTGCCTTGTGGTTGACTTTATGACGTGCTTGCCATCTCCCGGACCACAGTTAATTGACTGTCTTCTTTCTTTTGTCAGGAATGTCTTTTTTAATTAGAAGACAGGAAGAAAACAAAAACCAGACTGTGTCCCACAATCAGAAACCTCCATTGTGGCAGAGGGGCCTTCACCCGCCACCAGGGCATCCCGCCAGACAGGGAGAGACTGCAGCCTTCCAAGGCCACCCTGCGGAGTTCCTGTTTGGGGATGTGAGGGAGAATCAGCTGTTTAGAGAGATGGCTGTGGCCTGTCCGGCGTGGTGGGAGGGGAGCTGGTTTCCTGGTGAACTTGTTTCTAAAAGGAAAAATAATTTTAAGGAAATAAAAAAGGAAAAAAAAAAAAGGAAAACTAAACTGAAACTACAATTGAAACATTCTCCTGGTAGCAAATGACACGCACACTTACATACATGCACCCACACACACACATGCTAGCACGCATGTGTGCACACAGAAAAATACAAGTACAGAACTGTCTGCGAAACAAAAGCATTTACTTAGGGAAGATGGGAATTCAAATGAATTAAACAGCTGCAATTGGAAGGAAAGGGTCAAGATCATCTCTTAAGGTTTTCTTTTGTCCTTTCCTTCTCTCCTCCCCTCTCTTCTTTTCCTTTCCCCTTCCTCTTTTAATGAAAGTGAGTCAAAATTTCTCCTCGTGTCCCAACTCGTGTCTGGTCCCAACTGTTTATTCTCACCTTTAGAGTTGTTCACATAAGAAGTAAGCAAGGCACCTGTTCTGCTTTTTATCATGGTCACATCAATGATATTAGGACCTGCCAGGGCCAAAATTCATGTATACCCCAACTCTGACCCTACTCAATCTCTCTAAGTCCACTTCCAATCTACCTTGGATTGTCATCTTTGGAGAGAAGAGCCAAAATTAGGGTGAGTGGGATACAAATACTTTTTTCTTTTAGTTTTTTTTTCCTTTTTCGTTAATTTTTTACCCATAGACTTGAGAGAGGAAAACAGAAGGTGGGAGAATGGAAAAAAGTGTTTACAGGGCTAACTATATTACTAAAAAATGTGGAAATCATTTGACTTCATGGGGGGTGAGGCAGGAGAGGAAAGCTGAAGCAAGCCCTGATGCTTTCAAGGAACTGTAGCCCTGCACAGGCACTGGACACAAGAACATGTTCTGTCTGGTGGTGTCGCCATCTCAAGAACAAATCAACAGCAACAAAAGAAAGAAAAAGAAAAAACAATAAATTTTTAAAATTTAATCAGTGTTTGTTTTTCCTTCCTTTCACTGCCTCATAAATCTGAGATGTACAGCTGGTGACTGCCTGAGTGAATAGTCTTAGTTGTTCTCTAATAGATGTCTGGGTACGGAGGTTGAAAGCCAGGCCCCGCCCAGTGCCCAGACCGTTCATATTTCAGGGGAGTGGCTCGCTCTGCGTCTTTCATTCTTCCAGCTTACCCTAAAACTCCTGCTATGTTCTGTCCTCCTGTATGGCCTCAGTGGGTAGGAGAATGGGTCATTTGGCATGTTAAACAAAATGTAGTGTGTTCTTTTTGCAGTGGCCATCCAAGTAGATTGTATCCTAACTACTGAATAGTCAATCTTAAAAGAGCCCTGTAATGAAGAGTCATTGACATAAAATAAGCTGCATGTGTTTAAGGTGTACAGTTGGTAAGCTTTGACATAGGGTACACGCATGAAACCATAAAGACTAAGTTCTTTTCCCAAAAGTTTCTTCATGCCTCTTCCCATCCTCTGCCACACTCAAGTACCCACTGCTCTCCTGTCATTGTGGGTTAGTTTGCATTTTCCTGAGCTTTATGTAAATGAGATCATACAGTATGTTATAGTAATTGGGCTTAGAGCTAATAACCTTGACCACAAAGTTGCATCTAGCATTTGGAGTCCTTGAAACAAACCTCTCTGTATAATATCAGCTCTGAGTTTTATTCTCTAAAGAGGCAGTGTAATAAATGGAGAAAAAAACTTGAGTATGGAACAATATTTGGAATAAGATGATCAAATTCTGGGGATCAGCACCTTACCTTAGCCATCCTGCTCATTTTCTGGCTAAACTAAATTTTGAAGCCTAATTCAGCCTTAGGTCCTTACAATGACCCATTGACTTTGGTCTGTTTAAGGAATTTGGCTTTTATCACAGAAAGTCGTATCTGGGACTAAAAGATGTAGAAGACTTAATACCACTCCCCAGCCACCACAAAATAGCCTTTGGAATATATATCTTAGTATATATCAAGAACATCTCCACAGCTACAATATTGAAAACCAGAACTGTTACTAATGGTTCTCACTGTACTTTTCAGTGTCAGATTGTTTAGACTACTTAATACAAATAGTCTTGCTAACAACTTTTGTCATAGCAAGGATACCCACCTATATTTCAGTTTAAAAGGATCAGTTTACTGTCTGGGATCAGGTATCCTAATAAAATACTGTCTTCCTGCTTGACATTGTCTAGTGGGAGTAGAATGAGTCTTACACCTGAATTAACCTGTCATAAAGTTCCCACGGAGCTGTTCCCTTATTTCCATGACTGACTTAGCCAAGAGATTTTAGTCATGATTGTGTGAAACACAAATCACCCATTGGGCCTATTCCCAGCAAGATTTTACTAAGGAGAAGTAACTTGTAATTTTTGTACCTGTTCTATAAAGATCAATAACTTGAGAGTGTATTGTAAATAAGATAGGATCTTTTGGATGGCATCCACACTTCATGAAAAGTACATGTCCACATTGTGTAGCTCTGGTACTAAGTCGCTTTACAAGGATGAAAGCCAAAAATCCAGAGAAGTTAAATATCCAAGATTTTGCAACAAGGTATGCCCAATTTTGGTGAGATGTATTACTAGCAAGTGAGAAGGTTGCCTTGTGAGAACACTCCTCTGACAAAAATGGGGGAAAGCTATCAATATTCTCTCCTACTGGACAAAGACTGAGAAGTTCTTCAGGTTAGTGAAAAGCTGAATAAGAGGAAGGAGTCTTGAATTAAAAAGGAGTATTATGTCGGATACAAGGATGAACTTGGGGAGAAGAAGCCTTGAAGAACTGAGGGAAACTACCGCATGCTAAAGAGGTGTATTCATCCCCGGGATCATGAGCATCAGTATTCTGTGGATTCCAACCTGCACGCTAGCAGAGGCCACCAGGGCAAAGGCCACTACCAAGTGGATCTGGAGCCTAGTGGAGCAGTGAATGGCAACGCTCCTGGCTTTAACTCTGGAACTTAATGATACTCGATATCTGCTACTATGGGGCCGGCAGAGCGGGGAGGGGGCGGGAGTGCAGTGGCTAGTGTTCCATCCATCACTGGCTACTACAGCACGGTTACCCTCCAGGAAATGATGGCCAGGTGTGCTGCGGTTTTTGCTTTTTGCTTTCATTTTTGTTTTATATAAGAAATCAAAATGTAAGTAGAAGCCAAAGGAGGATCCTCAGCAGCCCACTGCACTGCCTGCAGTATTGGAGAAGTCAGTCCAGGGATGGTCGCCTACTTCATTATTTCATCTACTCTGGTGAGAATGGCAGTTCATCTCTGTGTCTTCCTTGCAAAAAACCATGAGAGACATTCTAAAATGTACCCTCCAAGCCATCCAAGTCATCCAAAACCAGGGAAGTCGGAGAGCCAGTTAAATCAGTGATAGCTAGGGAGACACGATCACTAAATGTAAAGCAATCCTTTGGATAGGGTGCTAGAACAGAAAAAGTATGAGATTAAAAACTAACGAAATCTGAATAAAGAGTGGAATTTAGTTAATTAATAACGGTGTGTTCACTTTGTTTCATTAGTTGTGACAAATGTTCCATAGTAATGTAAGGTATAGTGTGAGATGTCAATAGTTGGGGGAACTGAGTGTGGGTCATATAGGCACTCTATTAGCTACTTTCCTGTAAATCTGAAACTATTCTAAGATTATTATTTTCTTTTAATCACTAAAATCTGCACAGGCCACTTAACCATATGAAGATGCTCATCCTTGTTCATCATGAGAAATGGTAGAGATACTATTTCTCACCTATCAGATTGGCAAAATCCAAAAAATTGGCATTATAATCTATTAAGATTGTGGGGAAACAGCTACACTCAGAGATTTATCTGGATTTTGAAAATATTTAAAATTAGACACATTTTTATCCTTTGACCCAGAAGTCCCATTTCTGTGGATTCATCCTAAAGATATATTGGCAAAAGTAATAAAAAGACATATGCACAAGCTTATCCACTGTAGTGTTGGGAATTTAGATGAGAAAGACTATGAAATGATAATTATTGAAGCTACTACATGGGAATTTTATACCATTCTCCCTACTTTCACAGATGTTAAAGATACTCCATAATAAAAAGATAACAGCAAAATTGTTCAGGTCAGAAAATTACATCTATAAGCCAGATTCAAACAGTGAGCTCCCAATTTGTATGCATTGTCCTAATATATTTAATAGCATATGAATATACATGAGGCTAACAGATAGTAATGGTCCTTAGTTGAGATCCAGCCCCTTTTCACCATTTCTTATGGGAAAATTGATTTGGACAGGATCTTAGACTCTGCACACATTTAAAAGTCCACGTCCTTGCTTCAGCCGGCTTCCTCCTGGAAAGCAAAGCCAGCCAGCCGAGTGCTTGTGAAGGCCTCACTGACTCATCAGCCTGGAAGGCAGGCCCTCCCTGTGTCAACAGCCCCAGAGCAGGAGGGCAGGTGCTGGGGTAAAGAGAGCTAACTGGCAGGAGAAATACAGTCCAGTAGAACAGCATGGGAGCAACTGGTGCTGAAAAATAATAACTGAGTCTGTTTTTAATATTTATTAATCCAAAAATACATAAATGTCCCCTTTCTATCCCAGGTTCTTAGTTTCTCAAGGGAGGTAGCTGCCAGACTTAGTATCTGGTGTAATACTTAATCTCTCTCTGGATGTTGTGAGGAAATGAGGCTCAAACTGTGTGTGTGTGTGTGTGTGTGTGTGTGTGTGTGTGTGTGCACGCGCGCGCACTCAGTCGCTCAGTCATGTCTGACTGTGAAGCCATGGATTGTAGCCCAGCAGGCTCCTCTGTCCATGGGATTTTCCAGGCAAGAATACTGGAGGAGGCTGCCATTTCCTCCCCCAGGGGATCAATGCTAAAGCTAGGGAACTCCAAAGTCAGGCCCATGCCCTGCAGAGGACCTGCCAGGGAGGTCTGACCCCCAGCACTTGGCTTTTCTTGCCTGAAGAAGTGAGGCACCCACAAGAAGGGACTGCTCTGGGGCAACTCCCTCTGTACAACTAGGCCCCCTGAGTTGGCAGAGTTCCTTCCCTCCACACTGATGCTGATGGCCAAGTTCCCCCAGAGCCAGTCCAGGAGAGACATATGCAGGAAGACAGAGTCCTCAAAGCAAAACTGGCTTCCAGCTTCCCTCAGCTTCTGAGGAGAACCTGGAACTCAGGCCTCTTTTCCCTCTTCTTCTTGACCCAGATCCGATTCTGGAGACCCCAAGATAGGACCCTGCTGCTCATCAGGTGCCCCCAGGAACTTTTGCCCTCCACATCTCTGCACAGCCACCCAGGAAACCTGGGCCAGTCACCACCCACAGCCTCCTTACTGCATGCCAACTGGGTGCATGGGCCAGGGTCCCTGTGCAGCACTGAGGCCTGGCATGGCAGGGGTTTGGGCTACAGGCTGCAGATGCTGCTGGGACAGCCAGATGTGATGGAGCTCCTTGAACTGTTCCACCATGCGGTCTTTGAGGTCTGGGTTTGAGATCTGTAGCCGGATGCTATCAGCTGACCAAGAAAGCTCCCCCGAGAACATCTCCAGCAACATCCGGGCTGCTACGGGTACCACCTAAGCGGGTGAAGAGGAGACAGGATGGGGTGAACTGTCTGGATCGGCAGGGCTGTCTGATCGAGTTATGCATGAGGGGATCTACCAGAGGGCAGGTGGTAGTTCACATCTGCCAGAAGAAGGGGCACCAATTTCTACTTTGTAGAAAAGCAGCTTATGTGTGAGCAGTGCCGGTCCTCAATTAACTCTGATCGCTGAATTCACCCTACCCAGACAGCCCTGCCCCTCACCCTGGGGCAAGGGCCCAGGATTTCCCAATATTCAAAGCAGAGTTCAGGAGGTTGATGATGGGAGTATACCTGTACAGTGATGAGCTTCTTCTCCCGGGGTTTGCAGTCAGGCCACTCCTCCCCGAAGCAGAAGAAGATCTCAAATGGAGGTGGGGTGTTGGTCTGGCCCTTCTGGAATAGGATGAGCTCTGCATTGAGAGTAAGACCCTTAGTCAGAGGCAAACACCAGGCCCCTGGATGAAAAGAGACCCAGAGAAACATGAGGTGGGGCCCTCACCATTGAGGAAGTCCTCCAGGCTGAAGAGCTTGGTCTTGACCTCCCGTTGGATGGGGTTGGGGTGTGAGCCCTGGGCTGAGGCGCAGGGCCCGCTCCAGAACACCTTGCATTGGCACAGGCGGATGGCATACAGATCCTGGCCTTGTAGCTGAAGGATGAGCCCACGGTCCAGGACGTCCAGCAGCTGGTTGGTATAAAAGCGCTGCTTCTCGCTGGGGATGTCCTCGGGGCTGGGGAAGCGCACTTGCTCCAGGCTCACCGGGCCAAAGAGCTCCACCTGCTCCTGGGTGGCCTCCAGTTGGCTGTAGAAGAGCCGGCAGCCTTGAGGGTTGCTGATGGTGAGAGCCCGGGGTGGCCGTCCCCGGTACTGGAACTTGATTTCCAGGTCAGTCACTGCAGGACAGAGAGGCAAGCCCACCCCGCCCATGAGCCGCATGCCTCCCCATTCTGCCATCCACTGATCTCTCCCTCTCTGCCCTGCAGCCAGGCCATCATCAGTCCCCCCCACTTTCCTCCCAGCCAAGCAGGGACTGGTATGGGCATTTTTGTTCTTCTCTTTGTCATCCTCCACCCTCCTAGCTGCTCCTCCCTGCCCGCCCTCCCCCCCTCCCAACCTCCCGTGGGTTCTTACGAGGCAGCATGTGGGGGCTGATCAACAGGTCGGGCAGGAGGTGTTCGCCTGTGGGGGCCAGGCTGGTAGACAGGGGCCCAGGCTGCGGTTGCGAGCTCGGCAGGACCTCAGAAAACACCTCCCCAAAGTCAGCGGCATTGCCAGGAGCAGGGACCAGCAGGTTGGGGCCTGGAGCAGGGGGAGCCAACACCACAGGCGGCTGGAGAGTGGGTGGCCACTTGACATCCTCTTTGGGTAAAGAATAGGGTGCCATGGCAGGGCCGGGCTGCACTGCTTCTATAGAAGGTGGGAGTGGACAAAATTTTTATGTCACTTCTAGGAACTGCCTCCAGGCTCACCTACTCCCAGCCCTGGGCCATCCCCCAGCCTCCCTTCAGCCCCCTCCCAGGTACCTGTGGTCCCCGCAGCTCCTCCTTATACTAGACCCCCAACCACATCACCTCCCAGCCCCACCTGTGATGCTCAGGCCTGGTAACATCTTCTGGAGCTGAAGAGAAGACACAGGCAAAGGAGGAGCGAGGAGGCCAGAGAGAGAAGGAAGGACAGGTTATTAAACTGATCCAATGCTGAAGAATGAGACCCACAAGGCAACTCCCTGGTCTTCAGCTTAGGCGAGGCCAGACACTCAGGCCCAACTCTGCCATCCCAGGCATGTCAGTAGGCTCTTGGTACCCCAGTTTCTGCCTCTGCAGGTGGGAATACCTGCTAAGCCCCAACTACTGAGGCTGAGACCATGCGTGAGCATGTTTTCTACCAACAGAGTCCCAGGGAGGTTCAAGGTGGTGACTTTGTTCTTGTCCCCAGAATCCCAAGAGAAGAAACCCAGAGAAGGGCTGCAGAAATGGCAGCAGGCTCCAGAGGAATGGAACTGCCCAGTCCTGCAGTGGAGTGGGACAAGCAACCAGGCCTAGCGAGGCCCAGGGCAGCGGCACAGGCTGCCAAGCACGCCCCCAAGCTCACCTCTTCCTCTTCTTCTTCCTCAGCATTATCCTCACTGGGCTGTGACTCTGCAGAGGAAGACAGAAATGAAAGACCGGAAGGTAGTCAGCAGGGGAGAGGGAGGCTTCAGGGCTCCAGGTGGCTTCTCTCCTGCCCAGAGCTGCCCAAATACAGAGGGAAAGGCCACACAGCCACCAGCAATCACTGGGGACACCGCCCCTGACCCCACGGCGCTCCCCTCCCTGGGTCACCCGACCTACATTCACTGGGTCACCTGACCTACATTCACTGACGGAGCCAAGAACCAGGATCGGGTGAGGAAATCAAACCCGGCGGGGAGGGGCCTGGTCCATGCCAAGCCGCTCCTAGCCTCACCAGTGATCCACTCCTGGGAGCCCTGGGTTTCTGCCCAAGTGGCACGTCCCCAACCACTGCACACTGGAGGGGCCCCAGGCCTCCATGCATAGCCCCCTAGGTGGCCCACATACAGCCAGGCAGGATACCTGCGGGAGCCGGGCCATTGGAGCAGACCTCGTAGATCTTGTAGGGCTGAGGCGGCATGTCCCGGGGCCCGTCATAGATGAGGCGGAAGTCACGGCTCTTGTTCAGGGCACAGCGCAGGTTGGCCTTCCACTTGGCCGGATCGGCCTCGTCCACTCCCTCGGTGTACTTCCCCGTCTCCTTGGCCCAGGCCTAGGGCAGGAAGACAAGACAGACAACCACAGAGAACCTCTCCCCTCACCGAAGCCCAGCCCCTTCAGGCTGGGGGGAGTCACTGCTGTGAATGAGAGCATCACACAGGCCGAGCCCAGCGCCCATCTGCAAGGTGGGAGTTAGGAAGCCAGTCTCTTACGCCTCCAACAAGCTAGAGGAATTCTAGATGCTTTGAAAGGCATCATATTCACTAGTCTTAAGGTGGCTGCTGCTGCTGCTGCTAAGTCACTTCAGTCGTGTCCGACTCTGTGCGACCCCATAGACTGCAGCCCACCAGGCTCCCCCGCCCCTGGGATTCTCCAGGCAAGAACACTGGAGTGGGTTGCCATTTCCTTCTCCAATGATGAAAGTGAAAAGTGAAAGCTAAGCCGCTCAGTTGTGTCCAACTCACAGTGACCCCAGGGACTGCAGCACCAGGCTCCTCCGTCCGTGGGATTTTCTAGGCAAGAGTACTGGAGTGGGGTGCCATTGCCTTCTCCGTCTTAAGGTGGCAAACAGGTATAATCTCTAAGGAGGATGGGATAACATGGTGGATAAGAGGGGTCTGGAGAAGAACTGGGTTTGGATCGGAATCTTCCACCGCCACCTGTGTGCCAGGGCCACATCACTTTGCCTCTCTTTGTTTTGGTCTCCCCATCACAGCACCTGCCTCACAGTGTGGTGGTGAAGACTCAGGCTTAATGCCCATAAAGCTCTCTGAACTGTGTCTCCCCTTGGGATGGACTCTGTACACTTGGGCTGTTGGTATTATGATGATAATGATTTTTTTGTGGAGGTGGAGGGCCTCACCATGTGGCTTGCGGGATCTCAGGTCCCTGACCAGAGATTGAGTCGGGCCATGGCAGTGAAAGCACTGGAGTCCTAGCCACTAGATCACCAAGGAACTCCCAGTACTGTTATTTTGGAAGGTAATTTGGTTGATCTCAGGATTACACATTTCCATCCTTTAACCCAGTAATTTGACTTCTGGGAATTTATCCGACAGATAAAGATGCATCCACACAAAAGCTTGTGCATATAAGCTTATTCATTGCAGCTCTGTTTCTAAAAGAAAAAGACCCTCAATTATCTAAATGTCCATCAATGGGGGCTGGTTAAATTATGGCCAACCCATAAAATGGAATATTGGGCAACAAGAAAAAAAAAAAGGAGGAAGTTTTTTATATACTGACATGTTGTAATCTTCAAAAAATGAGGTGCAGAAGAAGATGTAAACATCTACCATTTTTGTCAAAAGTAGGCGAAAGGATCGGAGAAGGCAATGGCACCCCACTCCAGTACTCTTGCCTGGAAAATCCCATGGACGGAGGAGCCTGGTAGACTGCAATCCATGGGGTCACTAAGAGTTGGACATGACTGAGCAATTTCACTTTCACTTTTTTCACTTTCATGCATTGGAAAAGGAAATGGCAACCCACTCCAGTGTTCTTGCCTGGAGAACCCCAGGAATGGGGGAGCCTGGTGGGCTGCCATCTATGGGCTCGCACAGAGTCAGACACTACTGAAGTGACTTAGCAGCAGCAGCAGGGGAAAGGATAGGCACATATTTGCTTGCCTATGTACAAAAATCCCTTAGGAAGGATAAACAAGAAACTGAGAATACGAACTGTCCCAAAGGAGGAGGTTGGATGTCTGGGAGACTGTCTCCCATTTGGGAGACTTGTTGCATTTTACACTTTTTTAAATGTTGAATTATGTGACCATGTTACTTATTCAAAAATGAGAAATGGATTTGAAAGGAACCTTGAAAAGACAAACACTACGTGCAAAAACTAAGCAACACATGGCCAAAACTTTAAAAATAAGCATTCTCTTCGACCCAGAAGAACTCTAGGAACTAATCCCAAAGAAAACCATTTGAGATGTGCCAAGGATAAGAGTTTAGAGGGTGTCCATGGCAGTGTGGTCTTCAACATGGAGACACTGAAAGCAACCTAAGGTGTCCCAAATCTGGCATTTGGTGACTAAAGTGTGCTCCCTGCTCCGATGGAACATTCAGTGGCATTTAAATGTGGCATTTGTTGGAATGGGAACGCCGGTCCTGATGTTGGGTGGAAAATGCAGGTTACAAAATAGAATCTATAGCTTGATTCCATCTTTTGCACTTCATATACACATGGAGAAAACTGATAATACAAGCAAAAAATATTCATAGTATTAAGATTATGGGGGAATTCTGTGGTCCTTTAAGCGCATGTGTACACCAAATGTGCATCCTGGACAGGCGCTCATGTGTGATGAAAAAGTACAACGAGGAAGAGGAGGAGGAGTTACCCGAAGGTCTCCTGGGGCCCCTCAGTCCTCACCTTGCTCCGGGGATCGGATTAGAAAGGTTGCCCAGTGGTGATGCCTGCAGCCCCTTAGCCCCGGCCTGGGGTTGCTGGCCACAAGGCAGCTGGAAGAGTGGCCAGTCTGATGTAGGGGGGAGCCCTCTTCTAGGGAAGGGCCTTCAGAGGCCCAGGGCTTACCTTGAAGATGGTGTTATCTCCATCATGGCTAGGGCCGTGCCGTGTGGCATGACGCCAGGGGATGTAAAACAATTTCTTTTCCCCGTTGACCCACTGAAGCCCTGGGTACTGGCAGCTGTTGACCTGGGCCACCAGCCAGGGCTTCAGCCGCACGCGCCGGGGCGGAAGCAGGGCGGCGGGGGCCGGCTGGTTCATGGCACAGGTGTCTGCCAGAGAGAGCGGGGGCAGTTAGTACACATTAGAGGGCCGAGCCATGGCCCGTAGGACTCCCCCTTCCTCCCAGCACAGGAGGCCAGAGTCGTTCCAGCCTGTCCAGATGCTTAAGTCAGTTTTCCTCTCTAAGCATCAGCTTTCCTGTCACAAGGTCCCTGAGTCTGGGCTTTGTGTTTGAGGGAAAGGAAGGAGGGGTACACAGCTGCAGTGGACACTGTGGGTGTCCCACCCAGACGTCCTGTGCCCAGCGGGGCAGCAGTTCCCCAGCTGCTGTGAGTCCAAGCGCAGCACGGAGCTGCCCATTGCCGGAGAACTGCCCTCAGCTGCCCCACTCCAGGGCCAGGCCACCCCGCCACTCTGTGGGGGAGAGCCCACAGTCAGTGAAACACTCAGGGACAAAGGGCTGGTCCCCTTGCTTCAGATGGAGCAAATGTGCGCTCCAGGGTCCCCACAGGTTCTAGCTGAAGCCAGTATCCGGCTGAGCCCACATCCTTGCTTAGCTTTCTTCTTGCTTCCCCTGTTCCCCTCCCTCTCCCTCACCAAACCAACTTCCAAGAAACTCTGCTAAGACAAGGCAGAACCTGTGAGTCAGGAAGGGGTTTCCACACCCAGTCCTCAGAGCTTCCTTCCTTCCTTGGTTTCCCTCAGGGATGAAGCTTCCCACCCTTCTCCGACCTGGATATCTTGAAAGAAATCCCATGAGCCAACTCCATCTACCGCCTGAATTGCTGGCAAGGACAGTGGCCACCAAACTTAGAACTTCTGCTTTTCAAGGCAGCAATTTCCTAGACTCTGGTTCCTCCACCAACCATGCATTCATTCAGCAGCACCTTATGTTTGCTGTGGGACCCACACAGATAGGGTCCCCACCAGAGGGAGTGCCACCCCCCACCCCAGGCCACAGACTTGCCTCCCAAGTCAGAGGCCAGCTGGCCACAGGGAATCCCTGCCTCCTCCACTCCACCTGCCAGCTCCACTCCCCTCCAGACCCTGGACTGAAACTTCTCTTGAGCCCGCTTTCACTCTGCTCCACTCCTGCATGGTTTCTCCCCTGCACTTGCCCCTCACCTGTGAGCCCAGGGTCAGCGACAGAAGGGACGGAGCCAGCATAGCCCCCCGTCCCGAGACTCAGAGAAGACTCTGTCGATGGGCAAGGAAGGAACAAAGGGCTGAGCCACACGGTGAGAAATGAGGCTGCCTCCCACCCTGGGCCCTAGGTTTCTGAGCACATGTGAGTTAGGTGGGCGTGTACTTGTGTGTGTAAGAGGACACACGCTGCGCAGGCACCATGCTCCTCTCCCACCGCCTTGGTCCACCCGTCCCCTCTAGAAGATGCTGCACAAGTGATGGAGAGGGAGTGGTGGCCATGACGGTGGTGTAGGGATGGGGTGGGCCAGGGTCTTTCTCAGAAGTCATGCTTCCTGGAACAAGCGTGCCAACACTAGCCCTCCGGGCTGGGTCCCGCAACACTCACAGCTCCCTCTCCAGAGCGCCATGGGCTGCCCTGGACTCTCCTCCACTGAGACAAGTGGGGCTCCTATTCCGCCCACCACAGCCTCCCCCACCCAGACGTCTTGCTTACTTTCCAGGTCAGGGGGCAACCTCTTCAAGGGCAGGAGTGCCTCCGGTTCTTTCTTCCTCACCACTCGCCCCTCCTGGGCGTCTGCATTTACTGGACCAAAGTAGGACCTAAGGAAGGCCAGCCAGATGTTGGAAGCGTCCGTCCTCCAGCTGTTTATCACCCCACCTCCACCCCACTGCCACCCCAACCAACCCTGCCCTCCCCAGGATCCTCCTCCGACTCAAAGGTGAGACCAGACCCAAGAGGGAAGCTGTGAGCACTGTGAGGCAGTGAGGGTCTAAGGTGGGCAGGCTTGTCCGGGAAGGGATGACTGAAGGAAATGAGGTATCTGGGTGGCTGATGTAAACACTCAGTGGGGTGGGGATGAGAAATACCCCCGTGTGGCAGAAAGACTAGGGTTCAAGTCAAGACCAAGACAGCCTCCCCTGCGACAGACTACATCCTTGCTGAAGAACCTTCTGACAGCTAAAGCCACCCAATCACAGGCTGGACTGTTGCTGGGAGCAAAGGCTTCTGGGAGTACACAAGTCTTGGTGGGCTTCCTGGCCTGCACTGGGATACACACACACACACACACACACACACACACACACACACACACATCATCATCATCATTATCCAGGCCTGCTTCAGAATGTCCCCTGAAATTCCCTGCCCAGCACCTTTCTGGGTTGTAACGGCTAAGTGCCACCTCCACGCTGCTAAGGATTCTTGTCTGTGGGCCTCTCCCCAGAGCAGTGCCCAGCACTGGGCTGGGACAGAGAGGATGGGAGAGCATCCGGCCCTGCCCCCAGGTCTCAGAAGATGGGTGGCTCGGTTCCCCTTTCTGCACTAGCCTCCACCCAGCCCTAGGGGAAATGAAAGTGGCCAGACCGGACAACTCGGAAACCTGACTCACTATGAGCTGGGGGAGGGAAGGGATGTGGAGAAAATCACATTTGGGTCCCCCCGACCAAATGCTCCATCACTCATCCTGTAGCCCATCCCCCAACCCTCAAGCCCGCTGGCAGTCATCATCCATTGTGTGATTCACAGCATTGGAGAGCTTCATCCAATTTGTGTCTGTAGCATCCCCATGCCTCCCAAAGGCCTGGGTCCTAGAACAGACGGGCGACAGTCACAGCAGCAGGCCATTCTGGCTGCGAGAAGGTGGACCGAGGAAAGTTCTGTTGACAGAGGGCAAGGCAAGCTTCCCTGATGACCCCCACACATGGTCAGGCCTGCAGCTGTGCCAGAGGTGGTGAACTGGGAGGCCAGGAAGGTCGATTTCTCTGCCCAGGGCCAGGAGGAAGTCAGGGCAAGGCCTGCCGCACTGCTCTACAACACAAACCACTGACCTCTTGGCAGTAAGGTGCAGCCCCTTCTAGCAGCACAGGGAAGGACTCTGGAGAGGGCCTCCCACCTAAAGCCTGGCCATGGCCAAGAGAGGGTCTGCCCAGCATGCCACACAGGGAGCTTCAGCCACAGGTTTCCCTGCATCCAGGGGCATCAGGACCAGGCTCAGCATCAGCTCCCCAAGGAGGCTGCTTCCTGCCTGGAGATGGACTTAGACCTGATGCAAGCTATCCCAGTGCCAGGAGTTCTGAATTTCAGTGCCTTTGCGCTCCATCCCTACTTCCATCCTGATAGAAGCAGTCACTCAGATCCCCAGGGGGTCCCAGAAGCACAGCCCTGAGAAAGTCCATTCTACATCCCTCCCCCACAAGGAAAGCAGCTCACGAGGTAAAGAATCTGCCTGCACTACTTTGCTCTAGAATACCAGGTTCTAACTCTGGGTGGGGAAGATCCCCTGGAGGAGGGCATGGCAACCCACTCCAGTATTCTTGCCTGGAGAATCCCCTGGACAGAGGAGCCTGGTGGGCTACAGTCTATGGGGTCGCAAAGAGTCGGACACAACTGAGCAACTATACACACACACACACACACCCCTCGTGGCTGCTGAGAGGAGGACTTGACTTCCCATCAGGATGCAGGCTGGTCAGGGGGTCTGCCCTGATTCCTCAACAGCTGTGCAGGTTTGCAACCCCCAAACTAGCCTTGTGGATTAGAACCCTGAAAGATGGAGGAAAGCCGGATGAGCATACATCAGCTTCCATGGAAACATCAAAGGAGGAGTGGCCTGCTGAGGACCTGTTAATGTTAAGTCGCTTCAGTCATGTCCAACTCTGTGTGACCCCATAGACGGCAGCCCACCAGGCTCCACCGTCCCTGGGATTCTCCAGGCAAGAATACTGGAGTGGGTTGCCATTTCCTTCTCCAATGCATGAAAGAGAAAAGTGAAAGTGAAGTCACTCAGTCGTGTCCGACTCTTAGCGACCCCATGGACTGCAGCCCACCAGGCTCCTCTGTCCATGGATTTTCCAGGCAAGAGTACTGGAGTGGGATGCCATTGCCTTCTCCGGCTGAGGACCTGAGGAAGGCCCTATTATAGGGGAAGGGGCAGCCCAGGAGCATCTCTGGAGGTACACAGGCCCCACAACTCCTGAACTCCCAGGAGCCAGCCACAAGGGAAGCCTGAACACTGTGGGTACCAGGGACCCTCTAGGGGAGGAGGCTCTGCAGCCCCCAGAACTGCGCGATCAGCAAGCCCTTGCACCTCCTGAATTTGATTCAGACGTTTCCCGCAAACTCCACACCAAACTCCTGGAGAAGGCATGGGTGCCCTGCGTCCATCGAGACTTTAAGCCCCTCCCCCTCCGGGGGAGACGAGTTGAGACTCCAGGGCGGCAGATGCGGGCAGAAAGACGCTTCCCTTGGCTTCCTCTGGGGGCACGGTGGGGTAAGACCAAGGCGCAGGGCGGGGAAACCCCAGGGTTAAAAAAAGGGTGGTTTCCCAAGGCTTCCCTTGAGTTGCTGGTAGCCCCAGTACCCAATCCTATAACCCTGCTCTGGCCGGGCTGCCTCTCCCGGAGACTCTAGCTTTCTCCATCGACGCTGCCCTCGTCCTTATTGGTCCTGGTCACTCATCCCCGCTCTGGGCGCGCAGGGAGCCCCAACTCGGCTCTGCTCTCAAGATCGTCCCCGCAGGCGCCGCCCGGGGCTGCTTGGCCGCGCCTCCTGGCCCAACCCACTGAACTACCCCTACTCCCTCCCCGGCCCTGAGCTCTGGTTTAGGGTCTGCCTCTCCTACCGCTCCTCAGGGTGGAGGCGCCCCCGCCCTCATCCCCGCTCTGATGGGCGCAGGGTGGCGGCGAAGCCAGGGAAGTCCCCTCCGCCCCAGCTCCCCAGGGCCAGATCCGGTGCCTCCGGGGCCACAGAGACAACTGCGCGCCCGGGCCGCGCAGGTGTTCACCGTCTCCTATCCCACAACACTGTCACACTGGTCTCGCTTTCCCTCCACTTTTAGATTCTCGATTGTTTCCTTCTGATGTTCGGGGGAAGGCTGTAGAGGAAACTAGTCTACGAAGTATCTCGTCCGTGGTTCTTCTCGCTCAGGAGGGTTAGCACCTTCTTTTCCCCGCTGCAAGTAAAAGGACAGCCGGCGCCTCGCCTGACACCATCTTCCTACCCACTCTCTGCCCTAATTCTTGCCGTTGGCCTTAAGATCCAGGGAGAGATGAACCTCTTAAACCTCATTCTGTTACTGGAAAGGATGAGGGGAGGGCTGCCCGGGGAAGGCGGATCGGAGCGTACAGAATTCTAGGGGAAATCGGGGCTTTCCCTCCATGGCCCCAGGCGGGCGCTGCCCATCCACCGCAAAGGCGAGAGGAAGGGAGAGAAGCCGGAGAGCTGGCGCCCCTGGCATCCGTGCGGACTCCGCCGCCCGCGCCTCCGGGCTCCTCGGGTGCCTTCTGGACCAAGGCTGCTGGTGCGGGGCACCGCACTCTGATCAAGAAATAGGAGCATCTTGGAGGCCCCCACAACGGCGGGGCGCGCCCTGCCTTGGGCGTTCCCCACCCTGAGCTCGGGCACCTGGAAGAGCCGGACGCTGACCCCTCCCGCGCGCCCGCCCCGCTTCAGTCCCCAGCCCGCCGCCGGCAGGTGCCCCGCGGGCGCGGAGAGGAGCGCGCGGCTGCCTGGACCTACCTGTCTGCTGTGCGCCCGCGTGGCTGCGCCCGGGAGCCCCGGCCAGGCGGTGGGGCCGAGCTGCGCTGTCCTGGAGCCGCGCTGTCCTGGAGCCGCGCGGGTCCGCCCGCCAGCTCGCCACTTCCGCATCACCCGCCCCCGCCCCTGGGCCGCGGCTGCCCAGCCTCCGTGCGCTGGCAGCGCCCCGCCCTGCCCCGCAGAGCCACCCTGGGGTCCCCACGCAGACTCAGCGACCGAGGGACGGGGCTGAGCCCCGGGCCAGATTGGTTCCCCTGCAGCCCAGGGCCTGGCGGAGACGCGCGGCAGCGCAGTGGCCTGGACGGACTGCTGGGCTCCTTGAGAAATCTGGAGGCGCAAGAGTCGTTCGACAACCTCAGCCCCCCACCCTACCCTGCCATAGTGATCGGCTGGGCCCGGGAACTCTCTAGCCTGTCCCTCCGGGAGCTCTAGATCGGTGCGGACACTGGCGATCAACCGAGCCATGTACGAGCATGGTGGGGGTACTAGTCGCCCCTGGCCTTCGCCCCACGCGCCCGCGAACCCTTCCGAGGGTCGCCCAGTAACCAGCCACTGGCATCCAGACTCAGACACTCGCTCCACGAGGTGCCTACAGACAAGGATGCTCAGGCTACTCTGATTCTTTCTAATCTTCAACCTTCGCATCTGCCTGCCCCTGCTCCCCCTCCCTGATCGCCTTGGGAACCTCTGTGGGTCAGCGCCTTGGTCTCTTGTCCCACCTCTTCACTCACCGCTACCTTGACCATCCTTCTGCCAGTCTGAACGTTTTTTGGTTTCGCAGGCAGGCCTCGCTCGCTGGTCGCAACCCTCACACTGTCCAGTTACCTCTCCTGGAGCATTCTTCCCTTGGGAACTCCTGCTCCTCTTCAAATTTTGTTTCAGCATCACCTCCTTTGAAAAGCTTACCTTGACTTTGTCTCCTAGGTAGGGTTCCCAGACCCTGAGGCTTATCTTCACTGGTTTTCACTTAGGAGTTTAATGTCTGATTTCCACTAGAATCAGCTTACTCAGGAACCACACCTGTCTTTTCATCTCCTATTTTCTATAGTAATTTTTAATAAAAAAACATTTTTATATGAAGGAAATTTATGTCAATCGATTACATCTTAGATAGAAACTAAAATATATAAGTTCTAGAAAGTACTCTTTGCCCTTTAAAGTTTAGCACCTGTATTCTTAACAAACACAGGGGTAGCAGTTAGTTGATGAATCAGAACTTTGACCTTCCCTTCCTGCCTCCATCTCTGTAGAAATACCTGGGTTAATCTTCACCCCTGATCTGTATCATTGCTCGTTATGTGTTGTCCTTTTTCTCCTCTCTTGCATTTCTCTCCTTCTCCCCCACTCTTGTAGCCCTAACATAAAATAGAAATATAATCTTATATAAGTATTGTATTATTTGCATCTGTTGAATATGTCACTATTTAAGATTTTTAAGATTTAAAGTGTGAATGCAGAAAATGAGAATAGGGAGATCGTTCTGTATTTCTTTCTTTAAAAGTGAAACTGCTGTTTAAATTGACCGACTCTTAGCGACCCCATGGACTGCAGTCTACCAGGCTCCTCCATCCCTGGGATTTTCCAGGCAAGAGTACTGGAATGCGTTGCCATTGCCTTCTCCAAATTGAAAATAGTTCCCCCCAAAATACAAACCTTTTTCATTGGAGGTGAGTTGTGCTTAATAGGAAGTATTCTATGTTGGACTAGAAAATATATCTGGAATGATCATCAAGAAGAGTCTTCTTTTATTGCTAAATGCCCCACACTCACAGTCTAAGGGAGGCTAAGACTAGGATTCTGCACCCTGCCCGCCCCCAGCACTATCCCCAGTCCTCAGGTGAGGCCCCCCACCCTGAGAGCCCCTGAACTTTGTTTAAAACCATTTGGGGGATTTCCCTGGTGGTACAGTGGCTAAGACTCTGTGCCCCCAATGCAGGGGGCCCAGGTTTAATCCCTGGTCAGGGACCTGGATCCCACCTGCTGCAACTAAGACCTGGCACAGCCAAATAAGTTTAAAAAAAAGAATCCTCTGGAGGCTGTGTGTAGAAGAAGGGGCACTGCCCTTGAGCTTGCACCCACTTCTGCTGTGTTCAAGCTCAGGGGCCTTAGGCGGGTCCTGTGAATCTCATTTCCTGCGGTAAAAGGGGAGGTGATGGTACTATTGAGATCGCAGCATTGGCATGAAGCTCCAGGGCCAGGGGCTATGCAAGGGCCCCACACCCCTTGGGTTCTGCCTTCCCCAGGTTCAGGGGAACCTGAACCAAGAAGCACTCTGGGCCAGAGACACGGCATCAGGAGGATGGGGTGGAGACAGAGAGCATCTCTCAGACTCTTCCAAAATTCAAGGGTCCCCTTGCTTCCGGATGCTGACTTATGGTGAGGCTCAAGCAAAGGAGAAGTGAGACTGCACCAGTGACCCCATGTGATCACTCCAAGTTCCCCCGCAGTGGGGCCGAGGCACACGGGGAACAAGGAGACGTGGCCTCCGCAGCGCTGGGAGCCTCGGCAGAGATGTGTGTCCACACCTCTCACTTCCAATGGTGAGACAGCCTCTGCCCCCACTTCCCCTGCTTGGGGCATCAGATTGAGGGTGTGGTGAGAGGCCTGATTCCGGTTGAAGCCACGGTGCGTGTGTGTATGTGCAGGGGTTGGGGGTGGGGGGAGCCACATCACCAAAGGGAACCGAAAGCCCAGTGTGAGTGGTGGGGAGAGAACCTAGAGGTCCTTCAGGCAGCCGGACAAGACCCCCTCCCGACTCTAGACCCGTCCCCTCAACACAGCCCCGGGACCCACCCCCACGCCCCGCCTCCAGGAGACCCGGCCCCTCAGTCTGGGCTGTCAGGCTTCCCAGGGGCCAGCCTGGCCCTTAGATATTCACCCCCATTTCTGGGAACTTGTTGGTGAGACACTGGGCTCTGGGATCCAGCTGGCCCAAGCCATACCCTGGCTCTCCCCTCTGGAATGGTCTGATCCTGGGCAAACCTCAGACTCAGAGGACCCCCAGGTCCTGCCCGTAATGTGAGAATGATAACCTGAGAGTCACAGTGAGCCCTTCAGCCAAGCCAGGTGAAAGTAGCCAACCAAAGTCTGCTTGGTCTAAATACCCCTGCCCTCCTGGAGTTCCACCTGTGGAGCCAGACAGACAGTCAGTGCCTCAGGAACAGAGCTGGGCCAAGGGCGCCCTGTGGTCTCTGCACAGGCTGAGCAGAGGTGCCACGTGGTCTGACCGGGCTTCATGCTGCCACTCTGGCTCCTGCCTGCAGAGGACATGACACCGTATCTGACACGCATCACCATGGCCCAGGACACCACAACTGGGGCTTCCTTCCCCTTTCTCACTAAACCCTCCTCCTCGGAGCACTCTGAGGTGTGAGCTGGAAGTCCCCCACTCGGCCAGCACTGTCACGCTGACGCCTCTAGACCTCACGTCCCCTCTTTCCCAAATCTGCACTCTTTCTTCAAATGGCCTGAGTCCCAGGAAGCTCCGCCGCCGCCCTTGTCCATCCCCAGGCCCCCTGAGAACCAATGCTACTTCCCTTTTCCTCCATGGTCAGCCCCTCTCCTCTCCCTAATCCTCAACAATCTGGCGCCCACCCTTTGCCCACGGATTCTGCTCTGGACCTTGGACCCACAGCTCCAGCAGTCCCTGAAACCCTCAGGTATGCCTCAGAAACTCCAATCTCTGTGTCTCTTTCTCACTTCAACCCTCAGATCCTGAGATTTCACTATTGCTTTTCTCCCCATCCACTGTAAATAAATCAGCTCGGTGTCTAGTGTCCTCCTCAACCCCACGCCACCTGCCCCCTGCCCTGCCTCTTGGTGCAATCGTCATTGGTCCTTCTGCCAATTGTCCCCCACTGAGACATGAGGATGCCTTTCACCCAGATCCTCATCTTCGCACCCCTTCCTCCCATCTGCCCTTAGTCTGATTCAGACTCTCCTACAATCTGCTTAGTTCAGTGCTTTGCTTACACCACTTCCCTCCCCTCTCCTGGGCTGTGTCAAGGAAGGGGCCAGGGCCTCCATCCTTCCTGCCAGTCTGGAGGACTCACTTTAGAGCATGCAGCTGTTGGACAAGGAGGAAAAGAAAGAGAAGGAAGTCCAACCTGGAAACAGCAGCCCTCCAGGGCTCTGGCAGTGGAAATGGCTGAGCCCCTGCTTTGTGGGGGAGGCCAACCCAGTTCCAAGGGAACCAGCAAATGGACTTCAGTGTTCCAGCTTGTCTCAAACAGACTTGGCTGAAGCCTAGAGTTCATAGGTGTCCCCACTAGAGAGAGGGTTCCCATCTAGATGCATAAGGACCACCCATCATAGATGTGGGAGGCAGGAGGCCCCGTGGCTTCTCAGCCAGATTCATCTCAAGTCCCTGAAGCTTACAACCAAGGCTCAGGATTCCCCTTGGGGCAGAGACTATTGTCCCTCTAAGGTGGAGGGGGTGTGTGTGTGGCTCAGCTATGTCCAGGATGGCAGCATCAGCCCAAGGACACAGGGGGCCTCTTCTCAGCTCACATCTGGACCTCAGGGTGGTGGAATGAGGCCAGAGCCACCCTGGATGGGAAGGGACACCCAGGATGGCTCTGGGAGTCCAGAGGAGGCACTCTCTGACCTGGAGGAGCTGGCACGTGAGATTATGGGAGGGAGCAGGGGGCAGGATATTTGTCCCACGTGGCTTCTCAACACTTCATTGTGGGAAGGGGATGTCCAGGCTGTCCCTCTGGCCTTCTAAGGAGTGGGCTGGCTGGGGGTCGTGGCACGAGCACATCACGTGTGTAAAGGCAGGGCAAGGAGCTCCTGGGGGCCCAGGAACCAACAGAGCTGCAGGTACAGGTGTTTGGTTCTTCCCAGCCAGGTACCCTTGGGCCAGAGCTACCGCCCTGTAGGAATCAGGCCTGGGGGCCCAGTTGGGGAACCCCTAGGCTGCTCTGCTGCTTCTATGGCCTCTGATGTTGGGGGCAGAAAATCAAGAAAGCAGAGGGCCCTGAAGGCTGAGGACTCTGGAGGTGGGGGAGGTCTCCTAGGGCAGGACCACTCCTCCCAGAGAAGGGGAGTGGGTTAGGCCTCTCTGGAGAGGAATCCAGAGGGAGTTCTTACCAGGCCAGTGTCCTGGAATCTCAGTGTTTCACAGTTTTCCAAGCCGGGAGCCAGCTGGCACTCTGATGCCCACCCAGGACCCTGTGCCACGCAGACTGGACCCATGCCACACTGGTGGCATGCAGGATCCAGGAGTCTCTGCTGATCTGTGCCAGTCTGTGGACCAGTCTCCCCTACTTCTTTCAGCCTATCTTCCTCCCTTTCTTCTGAAGCAGCACTTCCAAAGCTGCAGGGAAGACGACACGGCCTGACAGCTTATCCAGGCCCATCAGTGACTTCCAGGACAGGGACAAGTATTTAGTGTGTAACCCATTATCCACCAAACACGGGTCACATTTGATTCTCATAACAACTGTGCAAGGCAGGGATATGTACTATCTTCATTTCATAGATGAAGACACCGAAGTTCAGAAAGGTTAGGCTGTTTCCCCAAAGGCACACAGCTACTAGTAAAATGAGGCACTGGGATTTGAACCTGACTATGAGTGATCTTTGATCACTTTAAAGTCAGACAGACCTTGAAGTCAGGTCACAGCTGTCTGATCCTGGGTAAAGCATTCAGCCTCTCTGAGTCTCAGTGTCCTTGTTTGTAAAGGGGTTTAACACCCTACTGTCAGGAAAGAACTGCTATTCAGTAGGGGGGTTGGGGGTCGGGTTGTCTAGCCCAGTGCCTGGCACACAGCAGCAGAAGTGATGATAATTTAAACATAGCAGCAGCTACTCCCCAGAGTACATCCTGTGTTCTGCTGGTTCTGGGTGGCTACCTCACTACAGCCAGCTGTCCTCGCTGAGTCCCTGGGGTAGGCAGAGCCAGAGAGGCAGGCAGATCCCACCCTCTGCCAGCCCAGAGCGCGCTGGGACTATCCTCCCACCTCCAGCCGCCCACCCAACACTGGGAGAGGAGAAGGAGCCGGCTGCTAGAGGCCTCCTTCCTCATGCTCAGGCCCCGGGGGATGGTCTGTACAGAAGATGTGGCCTGTGTGTGCTGGGGCATGCTCATGGCCCCTGAGAGAGGCTGCCCACTCCCCAGCCGCCTCACCCTCAGAAATAGGCCCAGGAGAAGGTGTAGGGTCACAGAACAGAGCTGGGTGGGTGGATGGGGGACTGTGGGAAGGGGCTGACCGCCAAGGGGGGGCAGTATGAAGTATGGGAAGGGTTCTCTATCCTGATCTGATTGTGGTGACAGGTATACAACCCTGTGCATATGCCAAAACTCAGAACTGGACACTAAAAAGTTTTCACTGTATGTAGGGCATTAAAAATAAATAAAAAGGGCACTCAGAAAATCCAAATTCTACATGTCAAGAAGTTTTAGGAATAGAGACTTCCCTGGGGGTCCAGTGGCTAAGACACTGTGCTCCCTGTGCAGGGGTCCTGGGTTTGATCCCTGGTCAGGGAACTAGCTCCCACATGTCACAAGACTTCGCATGCTGCAACAAATATCCTGTATGTGGCAACTAAGAGCCAGCACAGCCAAATAAATGAATAAATAAAAATAACTATTTTTTAAAAAGAAGTTTTAGGAATAGGAATAGCTTAAGAAATGTATTTAGCTTGTAATTTTCTTTTCATGGAAGCAAAAGACCTATATATGGTAAACTGGCCTTAAAGAACTCTTTCAGTAAGTCTTAGATAAAAATTCTAAATAATTTTTAAAAGAAAAGTAAAAGAACAGGCTCAGAACACAGACGCTGGGGTGGTGATTGCCCCGACCCTTTCCATTTCTTCTTCCCTCTGCCTGGCTCTTCCGCCCTTCCCCTGCTTGTCCTGACTTCCTCCCGCTCTCAGGAAGCTGAGTACTGTCTCTGGGGTTTGATGACTTCTCACAGGCCCCCCGACTGCCCCAGGGACTCAGAAAAGGGGGCCACCTCAGTGTGGGCAGCTCCAGATAGGAGGCGTATGAGGCGAGGTTGTGGCAGGATGCAGGTAAAATTAAATGGAAGCAAGTTTAGAATATCTGCAGAGATGTGAACAAGATTGGGCTTCCCAGGTGGCGCTAGTAGTAAAGAACCCGCCTGCCAATGCAGGAGACATGAGACACAGCTTTGATCCCTGAGTTGGAAAGATCCCCTGGAGGAGGGCATGGCAACCCATTCCAGTATTCTTGCCTGGAGAATCCCATGGATAGAGGAGCTATCCGTGGATAGGTGGGGTTACAGTCTGTGGGGTCGCAAAGAGTCAGACATAACTGAAGCAACTTAGCACGCATGAACAGGATTGACAAAGCCACTGTGAAACTTCCAGGCCCCCAAGGTGAGCATCAGTAGGGAACTCACCATCCACAGAGGGTCTGGGGGGGTGGGAAGGGGGGGTTGGGGGGGTTGGGGGGGTAGGGGGTCCATCTGTTCCACCCTCCTGCCCTCTTATTTCTTTCCGATGCCTCCCCTTAGCCAATTCCGCCTAGAATTCAGAGGCCAAAGGACCCCATGTCACACAGGCCCAGCAGCTTTGGGGAGTGAAGTAGAGCAGAGAAAAGCAGAGGGTGGTGAGGATGGGGGGGCAAAAGGTGAGAAACCAAAACGCTGGGAAGGGAGGACTCTCCTGGGGAAACTGGGGGCATACCCTGGTCCCATGGTTACCTCAGGCTTCTACCGAGGGCCAGCCAGCCATCCTAGCTCTTCCATGGTGGGAGTTCCTGGATGAATGAATGATAGATGGGAAAAAGAATGGGTGACAGAATGAATGGGAAGGGGTCTGTTTCTATCGGCACTAAGAACAAGGTGGGTCCTTTTCCCCAGGATTTCCACCTTTCCAGGCCTTTAAGGAGTACTTCCTAAGTACCCACTTTGGGGCCCTACAGAGGACCCTGAGCAAAACAAGCTGAGGTCACGGGCTGGGCAGGATGGGGCGTGGTGGGCCATCAGGTACAGGGGGAGCCTGAGGGTCCTGCAGGATAAAAGGCCTGGCTCCTCCTCTGTCTCCCCGGAAACCTTCCCTCCCCAGACCCCACCTTCTCCATCAGGGAAGGACATGGGCCGGGTTCACTGGGCTCAGTCAGACGTTGGCGCTGCCGAGGAGCGGAGGAAACCGAGGGACCTGTCACCTCGAGTAGCACCCGTGTGCTCATCCGTGGAGCAGCGGCCATGCTCCCCAGAGCAGGCCTCCTGGTTGGCGGAGCAGCGCCTGGCCTTGGACCCGCACACACTCTGAGTGCCCTGGGAGGTGGGGCTGGTAGCTGATGGGGAAAAGGAGGGTAGCCACCATTCCCACTGAGCCCTGTCGCCTGTTGGTGCCTGGGGGCTGAGGGGAACTATGGACCAGCTCAGGAGTCCACACTGGAAGGTATTTGAGGGGCAGGATGGAGCCACAGGGGCAGCCTCCCGGGAGCCTGACTACAGGGCTACCAGTAAGTCCTGCCTGGATCTTAGAATGCTCATTTCCCTGAATGTGGACCTCTGCCCTAACTCAAAATCTGAGGTCCGTGCAGCCCCACAAAACTCCATCACAACTGCAGCCTGTATCCTGGGGCCACCACCCTGTGGCCATCTCCCTGGCTCAGTCCTGCCTCCTGTGGCCCATCTCTAAGGCCATCTTTCTTCAGGCAGCTCTCCTGCCCACTTGCTCTGCCCAGGACCTTTCCCAGGGACAACTTACCTGGATGGGACAGGAAGACAGTAAACTGTCCACAAGTAAGCCCTAGAATAACTGCTAAGAAAACAGGAAAAAGTTTTTTTTTAAAATCATTAAAGGAATAATTAAAATGTTATACAAGAAATTACTGACTTGGAACTTGCCTGGTGGTCCAGTGGTTAAGACTCCATGCTTCCAATGCAGGGGGCATGGGTTCAGTCCCTAGCTGGGGCACTAAGATCTTACCATGCAGCATGGCCAAAAAAAAAAAAATTCACTTAATACAAAAGGAGGCAGTCTAGGAGAAACAGAGGAACAAAAATAGGAATGATATATTTAGAAAACAAGTAAAATCCTGAATGCAAATACAACTATATTAGTAATGTGAATGAATTAAACATTCCAATCAAAAGGCAGAGATCATCAGACCAGATTTAAAAACAAGATCCAACAAAATACTGTCTATAAGAAGCATACTTTAAGATACAAATAGATTTAAATTAAAAGGATGGAGAAAATTTTATCATACAAACAGCAACCATAAGAAAACTGGAGGCACTATAGTATCACCAGACAAAATAGATTTTAAAACAAAAAACGTAACTTAAGGTAAAGATGGACATTTTATAATGATAAAAGTATATTCCATCAGAAAAGTGACAATTATAAACGTGTGTACCTAACAACAGATGCTTACTCACTCCACATGCAAAAACTAACTCAAAATGGATCAAATCCTATATGGAAGAGCTAATACTATAAAACTCTTACAAGAAAACACAGGGATAAGTTTTTCTAACCATACACTTGCCTATATTCAAAGCTATGGTTTTCCCAGTAGTCATATACAAATGTGAGAGTTGGACCATAAAGAAGGCTGAGCGCCGAAGAATTGGTACTTTTGAATTGTGGTGCTGGAGAAAACTCAAGAAAGTCCCTTGGACTGCAGGGAAATTCAACCAGTCAATCCTAAAGGAAATCAACTCTGAATATTCATTGGAAAGACCGAAGCTGAAGCTCCAATACTTTGGCCACCTGATGTGAAGAGCTAACCATTGGGAAAGACTGCTGTGAAAGACTGAAGGCAAAAGAAGAAGGGGTTGGCAGAAGATGAGATGATTAGATAGCATCACTGACTCAATGGACATGAATTTGAGCAAACTCTGGGAGATAGCAGAGGACAAAGGAGCCTGGTGTGCTGCAGTCCTTGGGGTCGCAAAGAGTCAGACATGAGTTAGCAACTGAACAACAACAACCATATACTAGGCAATGACTCCTTAAATATGACACCAAAAGTACAAGCCACAAAAGAAAAAAACAGATAAATTGGACTTTACCAAAATCAAAAACTTTTGTGCTGCCAAAAAAAAAAAAAACAAATCATAAAAAATAAAAATGACCCACAGTATGGGGAAAAAATATTGGCTATCTATATACCTGATAGGAGAAGGCAATGGCACCCCACTCCAGTACTCTTGCCTGGAAAATCCCATGGACCGAGGAACCTGGTGGGCTGTAGTCCATGGGGTCGCGACTGACTTCACTTTCACTTTTCACTTTCATGCATTGGAGAAGGAAATGGCAGCCCACTCCAGTGTTCTTGCCTGGAGAATCCCAGGGACGACGGAGCCTGGTGGGCTGCCATCTGTGGGGTCGCACAGAGTCGGACACGACTGAAGCAACTTAGCAGCAGCAGCAGCAACATATACCTGATAAGTGACTTGTATCTAGAATATATAAAGAACTCTTACAAAAAATAATAAAAAGATAAGTAACTCGATTTTTTAAATGAGCAAAAGACTTGAATAGACATTTCTCCAGAGAAGAAACATAAATGACTAATAAGCTCATGTAAAGATGTTCAACACGATGAGTCATTAGACAAATGCAAATCAAACCACAAAGAAATACCAATTCACATTCACTAGATGGCTATCATCCAAAAAATCAGATGATAATAAGTGTTGTCAAGGAAGTAGGGAAATTAAAACCTTCATACATCACTAGGCTTCCCTGGTGGCTCAGAAGGTAAAGAATCTGCCTGCAATGCAGGTGACCTGGGTTCAATCCCTGGGATGGGAAGATCCCCTGGAAAAGGGAAACGCTACCCACTCCAGTATTCTGGCCTGGAGAAGTCCATGGACAGATGAGCCTGGCAGGCCACATTCCATGGATTGCAAAGAGTCAAACATGACTGAGTGACTTTCACTTTATCACTTATCACATCCCTGGCGGGAATGTGAAATGATGCAGCCAACTTTTGAAAACAATTTGGCAGTTCCTCAAAAAGTTAAAGTCACAGTTACCATATGCTGTAGCAATTCCATGCCCAGTAATATACCCAAGAGAAATTATGGCATCTGTCCTCACAAAATCTTGCACACAAATATCCACAGCAGCATTATTCATAGCAGCCAAAAAGCAGAAACAACCCAAATGTCTATCAGCTGATGAGTGGATGAATAAAGTATGGCACATACACACAATGAAATATTACTTGGCAATAAAAAAGAATGAAGTACAGATACATGGTACAAAATGGATACATTATGAAAACACTATGCTAAATGAAAGGCCGGACAAAGGGCTACTTACATGAAATGTCCAGCATAGGCATACACATAGAGAAGAAATGTAGTCGAATGGTTGCCTAGGACTGCGGTATGGATGGTGGCGGGAAATAGTGGGGGAAATGCTAAAGGGTGTGGGGTTTATTATAGATAAATGTTCTAAAATTGATCACAGTGATGACTGCACAACTCTGTGAATATATTAAACTATCAAATTGTATGCTTTAAACAGGTGAATTTATGGTGTGTGAATTATATCTCAATAAAGCTGTTACCAAAAGCCCTAGATGAGTAGGAGTTTGAGATCAATACTGGGTGCCAAGACATCTGTGGCCTCAAGATGGCCCCAGCTGTGGTTTTGACCCACTGGCCTCCACCCCCTGTCCCTCTGACCCCCTCTCTTCATATGACCTGGAACAGACAGCTGCCATTTCCCCTCCCTCAGCCCAAGATCTTGCTTGTGTCAAAACTATGGAGTGGAGCTATGGTGCTGAGTGAGGTCAGGGCCTTGTCCAGAGGATCCTGGCAAGTCTTGGCCCCAACTCCTGCAAGATTCTCTCTTCTGGCCAGCCTTCATGGGAAGGTCTGCATGGGCAGCTTCCTTCCTGCCCGCAAAGGAAGTCAAGAGGCAACCATTCAGTTACATTTCTTTACACTGCCATTCGGGGACAGGACCTGGAGCCATGGCAGCCACGTGGGGCTGTGCGCTGTGCAGCTCGAGGAGGCCTCATTCACATCCCTGCCATTGTGAACCCGTTACAAAACTTTCCCAGCCCATGGAAGGGAGAGTTTTGTAATGGGTTCACAATGGCATTGTCTTGTTAAGCTCTCCTTTTCACTAATTTGCACAAGGTTGCCTTACAGTCTGAATATGTGCTACACAGAGCTATTTGTATTAAAATGAGTTAGGGTTAAATAAAGCTAAAAATTTAGATCCTCAATTGCACTAGCCATATTACTACTAGGGGCTCAGGAGCCCCGTGGGGCTCTTGTATTGGACGGGACAGATATAGAACATTTCCGTTGTCACAGAAAGTTCTATTGGACTGTGCTGCCCAGAACCAGCAGAGGAGGTTTTATGGGATCTTGAGAGCAGGACTATGAGGCATTGGAAGAAGAGAAATGGGTGGGAAGAAGAGGAAATTGCAGGCAGGAAGCCACACATATTTCCTCTCCTCTTTGCCCCACCCTCTCAGCTTCTTCATGCCCTAATGATGTCCCCAAGGGTCATTATTTGTGAAAAAGAAAGTCAAAAAAGAGATTGGGGAAGTCCCAGTTTTCCCAATCAGCCCAAGACTGATTGGCAAGCTCCCCTCCAGGCTGGAGAACCTCGTGGCTTCAAGGTCCCTGTGTGGTGCCTGGAAATATTCTGCCAGTACTACCCAGCTCCAGATGCTGGCTCTGTGGCAAGGTTCAGATAGGCAATCTGACTGCACTGGTCTCTCTTTACCAAAAAACAGTAGCAGAAAAACACACACACTCCTAAAATCCCAGCAGGTTCCATCCAACAAGGAAGTACTGAGTTCCAACTCTGCTATTACCCTGTGAGCAGTGATGGTCAAGTATGTGGGCTGACATTGGTACTTGAGTAGGTATGCTGCAATTTGGCATGATCCCTGGAATACAGTGGGAGGGACCCCTGCAGGCATTTTAAGGTGCAGAAGAAGTCCTTTCTGGAAGGGGCTGGCAGCCTAGTTATTCTGAATCAGGCAGAGGAGTGGCCAGCTGTGGGATACAGCTGTGGATTAGAATCAGATCTGTGATAAACAGCGCTCAGTCAGGGTAACCTTTGCTTGGGGTGAACATGATGTTGTGAGCGGGGAGAGAGGATCCTGGGTAAATATGGAGGTGGAGACAGGAATCACCAAGAAAGGAGTTTCAGGGGCGAGTGGGTGACTTGCAGGGGCAGACTGGGTGGGGGAGAGATGGGATCCTGCACGGCCTTTTCCCAAGCACCACACCCAAATGAAACCATGTGATGCTCACAGGCTTGCATGTGGTAGTGTGGGCCAGGAGATGGGTGTGGAACAACAGACCTTGTTACCATTGGTCACGTTGGGGGGACTGATAAGCAAGGAAGAGCTGAAGCAGGTGTCATGATGCACTTTGCCTTTATAACATTGTGATAGCATACCTCATTTGTTACAGCTGGCATGGTTTGAAAGGTTGCTGTCGTTTAGTTGATAAGTCATGTCCAACTCTTTTGCGACTCCCTAGACTGTAGCCCACCAAGCTCCTTTGTCCATGGGATTTCCCAGGCAAGAATACTGGAGTGGGTTGCCATTTCCTTCTCCAGGGGATCTTTCCAAGCCAGGGATCAAACCCAAGTCTCCTGCATTAGCAGGTGGATTCTTTACCACCAAGCCACCGGGGAAGCCCCAGACTTGAAAGGCATTAAGTACAAAATTTAACAATTTCCTTATCCCTATCTCCCTCACTCCTTATAGCAACCTTTTGCTTCCAGCCACAAAATCCAGAGGAAAATCAACCTGCTGCTCTTGTCAGTACAACCGGAAGAAGGGGAGGAACAGAAAGTAACTTATGTTGGGTTCTTTTGTGTACCAGGCGCCACACACGTGTCAGGCACACATCACATGTACATTGCCTCATTGGACTCTCCCAACCTACAGCAGTGGTTATTACTTCCTTTTACAGATGGAGGGGCTTCCCAGGTGGCTCAGCGGTAAGAATCTGCCTGCCAACACAGGAAATGCAAGAGACGTGGGTGCGATCCCTAGGTCCAGAACATCCCCTGGAGTAGAAAATAGCCACTCCAGTATCCTTGCCTGGAGAATTCCAAGGACAGCGGAGGCTGGCAGGCTATAGTCCATGGGGTTGCAAAGAGTCAGACACAACTGAGCACTCGTATGCACGTATTGCATTACAGATGAAAGATTTTGGCTTAGGGAGGTAGAGTATATGTGGTAAGGTTAGCATATAAGCTAAAGGCCCAGGAGAAAAGAGAATTCCCCTCCAAAGGGGTTAGCTAAAGAGAAGTTTAATAAGGGACCATTTACAGGTCTGCAGACATGGTTAAGAGAATCACCAGGGATGCTGAGGGCCAGGAACTTGTTAGCAGGGATCCACTGCCACCCTCTGGGCTGAGCAGATAAGGGGCAAGAATAGTGTGGTGAGCAGGAGGCCAGGAAGAAATACCCCAACCACTCTCCTCTCCTACCCACAGGTCCTGCCTGTGCCTCTCTTTGGCTCACCCAACAGGAAGACAGAGGGCATGAAAGCCAGGGTGAAGCAGTCTGTAAGGCGTGGAGGGGGAGGATGAATGGAAGAGGTAGATCACTCAGCACAGACAGTAAGTGGTGGAGCAGGATTTGAACTCAGGACTCACTGACTCTAGACCCGGAGCCCTTCTGCTGCCATACTGAGCTACACACGCTACTGTGCGCACAAGCCCTGCTGAGTCACAGACGTGGGGACACCCTGTCGAGTAAGGACTCAAGCCTGGGCCAGAGTTATTCCTTGTTTCTGTAGCCAGAAAGTTCCTGGCTAAAGAAAACAAGAAAGCATTGGTTTTTGGTGAGGATGGTGGCATCTGGTTCCACTAGCTGAGCAGAGAAATATGAGCCCTTTATTCCAAGCCTGACATTTGCGTGCACCTAGGGTCGTGTGTTCGTGCCTCTCCCTCTGCCAGGGGCCACGTCCCGTATCCCTCGGCCTGGCCCAGGGCGTTCTGCCCATTGCTCTTTCTGATTTGTTCATCCCTATATTCCTGTATCTGGCTCAATACCTGGCGCCAAGAGGCTGTGATCAGTTGTGGTTGAAACTCAACTGCCTCTCCCAAACAACACCCTTTCCTGGATTTTTATTTCACAGAGTGACTTTTCCAGAAGTTTCTGTACCTTCTGTGGCAGACAAAGAAGGCTAATGTTAGCTTTTCAGGTTGGGCTTCAGCAGGAGATGACAATGATGTCGATAAAAATAATAATATGTTTTGGGTGCTTAACACGTGCCAAGTACCGTAGAAAGACTTCTACAGGCATTGTCTCATTGACACCTCTTCTGCGAATTCTTTCAGTTCAGTTCAGTCGCTCAGTCATGTCCGACTCTTTGTGACCCCATGGACTGCAGCATGGCAGGCTTCCCTATCCATCACCAACTCCCGGAGTTTACTCAAACTCATGTCCATTGAGTTAGTGATGCCATCCAACCATCTCATCCTCTGTCGTCCCCTTCTCCTCCTGCCTTCAATCTTTCCCAGCATCAGGGTCTTTTCCAAGGAGTCAGCTCTTCTCATCAGGGGGCCAAAGTATTGGAGTTTCAGCTTCAGCATCAGTCCTTCCAATGAATATTCAGGACTGATTTCCTTTAGGATGGACTGTTTGGATCTCATTGCAGTCCAAGAGACTTTCAAGAGTCTTCTCCAACTCACCTGCACCTTAATCCATTCTCCAAAGCACACACCTCTGCAAACACGCATCCTGGCAGCGTCTCGCCTCAGGCCCCAGCTGTCAATTGCTCCCATCTTGCTTTGGAACTTCCCTGTTGCACGGCGCTGGACACCTCAGGAGCCCACTTGAACACTTGTTCACACCTGACTGGGAGCAGTGAATGCCCTTCGAGGCTAGCGCAGGGGAAAAGTGTTTCCTCTTTCCAGCTGAGCTGCTTTCACACAGATGGACCTGTGGGATTGGACACACAGATGCCCAACACAGTGATCAGCTCCTCCACAAGGCGGTCTTGTATCAGCTTTCCATCCTTCCCACCCCTCATTCCTGCTCCCTGGGATCATATTCCAAAATAAACCCACATGTAAGCCTTTGTCTCAGGCTCTGCTTTCAGGGAACCGAGGTACTATCATTACCCCTACTTCACAGGGGAGGGACCTGAGGCTGAGAAAGGTTTGATAACTTGCCAAAATCATATAGCGGATAAGGGTGGGGCCACTGAAACATTTAGGAAGGAAAGCAAGGGTATGAAATTCTCCTCTCTGGGAACAGGAGATTGGATTTACCAGGGATTTTTTTTTTTTTTTTTTTAATTTTTGGCCTCATTGCACAGCATGTTGGATCTTTGTTCCCCAATCAGGGATCAAACCTGGGCTCCCTGTAATGGAAGCATGGAGTCCTAACCACTGGACCACCAGGGAGTCCCCTTACCAGGGAACTGTAATAGAATTTCTGACGGTGTTGCATGTCCACTGAAGTTTGTAGATATGAATTTGAAGTGAATCTAGTCACCCAAGTGTGGGGATGTTCTCCAGCGATACTCAGGTGCTCTGACAGAGGATGGAGGGGCTGGAGTGGGCACGGTGGGAGGGCAAGGGTGTGGGGGGCTGGCCAGAGCAGGAAGCAGCTGGGAGCTGGGGTGGCCAGGGCGGGTGCTTGGGTTCTTGTGGTGATATGGAGTATGGGCCCTGGGGCCCCAAGGGCCTGGCATTGAATCCAGGCTCCGTGGTTTACTTCCAGGGTGATTTACCTGACTTCTCAGCTGACTTCGCAGCTAACCTGACTTCTCAGATTCCTCATCTGTAAAGCGGGAATGATGGGGTGACCAACATCCCAGAGGAGAAGCGATAAGACCTAATGCCTGTGTGCCAGGCCCTGTGCTGAGTCCTCTTTCCAGCCGTTAACTTGCTAACCCTCACACACCGATGAGGTGGGTGCCGTTAGAGCCACAGAGAAGAAAAAGTAGCCACTGAAAGTTAAATGACTTGCCTGAGGTCACAGCAGAGAGCATCAGACTCTAGACTGACCTGGAGTCTGCTCTTAGCCTCTCCTCCACCCAGCCTCCCGGGGCCCTGCTTCTGACAGACATCACTTTCCTTAAAACTGGTGGGAGCCCAGCTGCCACTTCCTTGTTCCTCTTCCAGCCAGCTGGCCCTGGTGCTCTTCTGCTCCCAGGAGCCTGGCTCCAGGCTTAGCCAGGCCAGGTCTCAGAACTGGCCCATAGCTGCCCTTCCTGCCCCCTGCTGCCAACTGCTGGGGACCTTTCAGGGGTCCACACTCAGTGTGGGGGGGTTGGGCGGGGGCGAGACACACCTTTCCCTTATGGAGCTTGGCGAGGGGGCTAGAGGGACCTTTAGCCCTGTCCTGGGCCGAGGGTGGGGAGCTCTGGTTTTCTGGCTTTTGTGGCTGGGGCGGGAGGTGGGGGGGCAACGACTGCTATGGCGGGATTCGTAGCTCCACCCTCCATGTCCCTGGGCCTGTGAGCTGGGGCCCATCCCCACCTCCCCTGCTTCTCAGCTGCACCGAGGAGTTTCCCAGGCTTGCGGTCCACGTGACCAGTGTCTCTCACTTCCTCCCTTTGGCCCCCTCCCCCTGCGGAGCCCAGGGCCTAGCCCGGCCCCCTGCCTGGACTCACAACGCCCCCTCCTCAGGCCAGGCCTGAGCCCAAGATCTGGAAATGGGCTGGGGAAGGAAAGTCTTGGCATTTGGGGCCCAACCTGGGGCTATCAGGAAAGAAATGCAGAGGTGGAGAGAGGAGGAGGAGGAAACCAGGAGTCCTTGACTTTGGAGACCTGGAGCATCACCCCTTGTTTTCATTTGTTTACCGAGCACTTAATCTGTGCCAGCCACTACCCTACCCTAAATTCCTTATCTCCATAGTCTCGCTTAGTCCTCACTGCAAGTCTATAAAGTAGATATTATGACCAGTTTACAAATAGGGAAACTGAGGCACGAAGTTAGAGGCCTACGGGCACGTGGAATTGGCTGAGCCAGGATTTGAACCCAGCTCAGTTTGCTTCTCCTATACACAGGTGAAGAAGGGAACCCCAGGGTGGCAGAGTGACCCAAGGGTCAGGGAGACCAGCGGTCCCAGAGCCCAAGAGTGATGAATTTGTGGGGGTTTTTTTTTAGGACTGGCTCCTGGACCCTATGCAACAGAAGTCACCCCCACCTGTTTCCAGCTTCTGGCCCCCCAGGCACTCTCCTGCACCTCTGAGCCAGGGCTGGGGTCAGGATGGGGCCTGGGGGCCCCGGGTGGAGGTGCCATCAGGGAGGCAGGCACCACAGGCCTGGATGACAGACACCAGAAGCCCTCCCTGAACAAAGGCTGGGTGGGAGGCGGCCTGGTGTGTCCCCACCCCCCCTCCCAGTGCCTGCTGAGCCAAGACCATAGTCAGCAAGGCGGGGCGAGCATGGCCAGGGCCGCGGCCGTCCTGCTGTCCCTCGTTCTGCAGCTCGCAAGCCAGACACTGGCCCCGGGGACCAGCCGAGGTAAGTTGGGGTGCTGAGGGTTTGGGGATAGCCAGGTGGGACCTTACCTCTTGCTCAGCCCAGTCTGAGGGAACAGCTGGGCTGGGAGGGGGGCTGCCTCCTGGGGCCCTGCCTTGCGGTGTGTTTGCCTCTCCGGCCAGCCTGAGTCCTCCCCATCGGTGGAGGAGCCAGCGTGGTGCCGGCAGCACAGAGACTATGACATGAGGTTCTGGGGTCCTGGGGCAGGAGGGGGCTTCCTGCTCTGGCCTCGGGAGGAATTCCTGCAGGCAGCGGTGGGGGAGAGGCTGCCCTGGAATCTGGGAGTCTGAAGTTAATTATTTGTCTTGAGAACAGAGGGGGAAAAAAAGAAGGTCCGCCATGGGAACTGGCTTTGAGTGTCTGTGTCTGGCTTTCCTCCAGAAGGACTGGCAGAAGTAGAGGGGTCAGTGCATGGATTGTGTTGGGCGGGGGAGGCCGGGAAGGGAGGGGAGCTGAGGACAGTTCCATGGGGAGCAATCAGGCTTTGCACAACAACCAGGAGCTCTTCTCTGCAGATCTCTCCAGGCAAAAGACTGGCTGGATCTTCCCTGAGGTCCCAGAGGACCCCAGCTTCTCCTAACCCCCTGACTGTGTTTGCTTAAGCAGGCAGGCAGTGGCCTGAAAGGAGGAATCATGGGGCATGGGGTGTAGAGCTGAGGTGAAGGGTATAAGATACCGGGACCACCCTTGGCCACCCTTCAGGGGGCTGGAAAGGGAGCTAGATACCACACCAGGAGAGAGAGCCATTCCAAGTGACGACACCCTGCCCAGGGTTTGGGTGTCAGGGTTTAGGAGAGTGGGCTGAAAAGCTAACAGGCACTTGGGAAAGGTCACATTTGGATTTGCTGCTGGGCGCCTTCAGATGTGGAATTTAAAGCGACTGTGCCAGGAGAAGAGGAGCAGCTGGAGGCAAGCAGACTTCAGCCTCCAGAGTGGAGATAAAAGGGGAGAGGAGCAGAGCTGGGGAGATGGGGTGGGGGGATAACCGGCTGAGAGCAGAGACTGATGGAGTTTGGGAGGGGTACCAAGAGGGCAGCTGAGCCCGATTTCTAGGTAGGTGGAGGTGGCATCGAGCTTCCCAGGTGGCGCTAGTGGTAAAGAACCTACCTGCCAATGCAGGGGACCTAAGAGACAAGTTTCAATCCCTGGGTCAGGAAGATCTCCTGGAGGAGAAAATGGCAACCCACTCCAGTGTTCTTGCCTGGAGAATTCCATGGACAGAGGAACCTGGAGGGCTACAATCCACGGGGTCGCAAAGTCAGGCACGACCAAAGCAACTTAGCACGCACCACAAAGGTGGCGTTAACCAAGCCAAGGAACTCAGGACAAAGCAGATTTGGACAAAAGAAGACAATTTAGGTTTTGGACTAGACTTTCCAACCCACTTTGGTGGAGGCAGTCAGGGGGCTGGGGAGTGAGCGACATTGTGCCCTTGCTTCCTTGGACTAGCGTTCACCAAAAGCCCTTCCAGCCACCCAGGCCAGCCTCACTAATGAGATGCCTCTGAGAAAGGACTCTTCCCTTTCCCTCCTCCCCTTTCTCCTCCTCACCTGCCTCCTGCTCCAGACCCTCTGCTGCCCTGCCACCTCACCCAGAGGAGGGATGATGTTTGGGAACCAAGCCTGGAATCAGATGATCCCCATCTGCATGGTCTTTATTTTCCTGACTGTGGAATAGAGATCAAAGTGAGGTGAAAGTGGCCTTCCCCAGCCTCTCCCAGGACCCAGTGTCATCTAGAACCCGGGACAGGCTGTCTTCATTCTGATGGAGCCTTGAAAGCTAGTAGGGGCCCTGCCAGCACTTTCCCCAAACCCTTCAAGAAATGCAGCCACATCCTGCTTTCTGGAGCACACCCTGCCCAGTGTGGGTTGCCAAGCCCCTCTGCCATAGGCCTGGAAAAGAGTGGCAAGGCTTGGGCATGACAGCAGGGGGGAGAGTTGCCCATTGCTGTGCCCAGAAGCGGTGTCCTTTCTGAAGATGAAGCCGAGCAGATGGAGGCGGGATTTGCTCACAGACCCCAGGTCCCTGAAAGCAGGCCCATCTTTCACTGGTCTGTCTCCCTCTCCTGCTGACTGTGTTGACTTGTGGGCCCTCCCAGCATGACATGTCAGTTCCCCAGGCTGTCCCTGGCAAAGACCCTGGTCTGAATAAGGCTGGATGACCCTGGCACATCCCCCATGGCTGAGGACCCCTGCAGAGTCAGAGCAGGCTACAGGGAAACCTGGTCTGTATCCTCCCCCAGGCTCCCAGTGAGCTGGGATCCCTGGGGCTTCTACCTGCCTGAGGTTCTTGTTACTGTCGTTCAGTCAGTAAGTTGTGTCTGACTGTTTGATACCGCATGGACTGCAGCACACCAGGCTTCCCTGTCCTTCACTATCTCCCGGAGTTTGCTCAAACTCACGTCCATTGAGTCGGTGATGCCATCCAACCATCTCACGCTCTGCCACCCTCTTTTCCTTTTGCCTTCGATCTTTCCCAGCATCAGTGTCTTTCCCAATGAGTCGGCTCTTCTCATCAGGTGGCCAAATTATTGGAGCTTCAGCTTCAGCATGAGTCTTTCCAGTGAATATTCAGGGTTGATTTCCTTTAGGATTGACTGGTTTGATCTCTTTGCTGTCCAAGGGACTCTCAAAGGTTTTCCCAGCCTCACATTTCGAAAACATGAATTCTTCGGTGCTCAGCCTTCTTTATGGTCCAGCTCTCACATCCCTACGCAGCTACTGGAAAAACCATAACTTTGGCTATACAAACTTTTTTTTTTTTTTAGCAAAGTGATGCCTTTGTTTTTAACATGCTGTCTAGGTTTGTCATAGCTTTACTTGGGAAAACTGGTCTGGGTCACTTTTGTCCACCCAGGGCACCCTCCTCCTCCTCCAATGCTTTCCAGCCCCTCACAGACCATCTCTCCTTCCCAGGACGGTGGGTTTGGCAGGTGGACAAGGGTGGGGTATAGGACTGATATTGGGAAGACAAACCCAGGAAGCCTTGCTAGCCCCTCACCCATAGGCCCTCCCTGGATTCTTGTGCCTTTAGGTGGGGCCATCTCCAGGGAGCCCCTTGGCCTTGCTGACATCCAGGACTACCAGTCAGAGGAGCCAGCCCACTCCTCAGCCCCTGCTGGGGTCCCCGAGGAACAGTGGCGCCCCCTGGAGGAGCGGCTGGAAAGGCTGGAGGCAGAGGTCACGGAGCTCAGAGAACAGGTACCATTGAAGGTGGTTGGGTGTGCAAGGGGCAGGGCAGGCCTGGCGTAGTGGGAAGAAAGGAGGGAAGGGGAGCCTGTGGGACCCTGAAATAGAATTTTGTTTTAAATGCACATATAAAGGCTCTTATCTGAACAGTTAACACTGGTTCTTTCTTACACGAGAAGGACCTCCAGGTATCTGTCAACCAGATTTTCATTTTCTTTCATGTACTTGGTGGACATTATGGAGTGCCTACTTCATATAAGACATTGTCAGGGAAGATTTTGGATGGATAAAGATCTTTAACTGTTGGGTAATGGGGACTGGGTCCCCTTTTGTCTAAAGAAGAGGACTGGGGGCCCATGCTCCTCTGGGAGCCTGTCCAGACCCCAGGCCGTGAGAACTGGCGCTGTCTAAGCGGGATGCTGCCCGGAGGTGGGCCCACCTCTACTCCGTCAAGTTTCCTTCTCATCCTGCCCTGGCTTTCATACCCTGTGAAGACAGTGGGGGAGGCTGAACCAGTGCCTCCCACCCCCACCTCTTCCCCAGAACAAGGACCTGCAGGGCAGGGTGACGCAGCTGGAGTCCTGTGAATGCCACCCGGCTTCCCCCCAGTGCTGGGGGTCGGGTCAGGCCTGGCCCGAGGGGGCTCGCTGGGAGCCCGATGCTTGCACAGCCTGCGTCTGCCAGGATGGGGCTGCAAACTGTGTCCCCAAGCCCGGCCTGGCCCACTGCCATGGTGAGTGCCATCTGCCTGCCCGCGGGTACCACCACCCTGGGGCCTGGAGATGGCCCTGAGTGACAGCACCGTGTCCTCCCTAGGCTGCAGCCACAATGGTCAGGCCTATGGCAATGGGGAGACCTTCACCCCAGATGCCTGCACCACCTGCCACTGCCTGGTGAGTTCTCACGGACCCCCGGGATACCCCACCCCTGTCCCCCTCACCTCAGCTGCCTGTCGCTGCAGCTGGTGTGCAGAATGTTTAGAAGGGGGCGTTCTACCTGCCATCCCTCCAAGCCTTGCCTCTGGCAGCCTTCAGTTGATTTTGAATTGTTGTGCTTTCTGGAGCTCAACCCCCGCAACACACACAGAGGGGTTCTTATCCTCCTGTACCCGCTCCTCACCTGTGCACCCTCAGTGTCCCCCACTCATGCGTCTGTCCCTGTCATCTACCTGCCTCTTCTCCCTCGCTTGGCTCCACCTTCCTCCAGCCTTCCCTTATTCACCCCTCCATAGGAAGCCCTCTGTTCCCTTCCCAGGATCTCCCCACTCTGGAGATGTGGCTGGCTCTTGAAAGCGCTGGTTTCCAAGGGTTGAGAGTGGCAGGAGATGATGGGGGTTGGGGAAGGACGTCCCTTTTCTGCCCTTGGGCCAAGGGTAGCCTGCAGACTCTGAGCCCGTTCAGCCTCTTGCTCCTCCGGTGGGTCCCAGCCTGGGAGGAGGTTTTGGTTCTGGAGGATCACCCTCCAGAGTTCCACCACCTGCTTCCCCACAGGAAGGAGCTGTAACTTGCACCCAGAAGCCATGCCCGAGAGGACCCTGCCAAGAGCCAGGAGCATGCTGCCCACACTGTGAGCCCGCTCAGCTTCCTGTCTGCCCCAGCCCCACTTCCCACACTGGTTCCGGGGCCCCCAAGCCTGGCCTGCCCCCTGCTAGGTGCCCAGAGGGTGCCCGCCTGCTTGCTCCGGTTTAGGGAGTTTGGAAGCGAAGTGCAAGTCAGCAAATGCTGCCTCTGGCCTGGGACTGAGCCAAAGGCTTGACATGATCTTCTTCCTTCCCTCTGGGAGCTTCTAATCTAGTGAGAAGATGAATTTACATAGCTAGTGTAATACAAGATTTAAGAGCCAGTAAACAGATTAAGAGGAAGCAGAGAAAGGTAGTAAGTGGCCAGTTGCCAGAGGAGAGGGCAGGGAGGGCTCTATGGACAATGGGTCATCCAAGCTGGGTCTTCAAGGGAGAGTGGGGTTTCCACAGAAGGAGGGTCCTCTGCACACCAGAATGCGGAGATACGTGTCACAGCAAATCAGCCTGGGAAGGCCAGTGGGAACAGGCTGCTATAAGCCTTGCAGTTTGGACATTCTTCTGTGGACAATGGGAGCCATTGAAGGCTGCAGAGCTGGAGTGTGGCATGTTCCAAGAGGCATTTTTGGAATATTCATCTGGTATGGGCTAGATGTAGGAAGAGCAGGTAGGGGGTTATTACATGCCCAGTGGTCTGGGCATGGAGCCAGAGATGACAGTGGGCTACAGAAGAAAGGTTGTTTCTAAGGAACATGGTTGTATGCCATAGAACAGTGGACTCCGAGCTTTAGGAGACTAGGACCAGTGACATGAAGAGAGCTGGGCGGAAGTGGAGGCAGTGATTGCTGCGAAGTATTACTAGCTCATAGTTAGGAAGATAAGGTTTCCAGGTTCAGCAAATAAAAACAGGATGCCCTGTTATATTTGAATTTTAGATAAATAGCACATATTTTTAAGTGTGTCCTGTGCAATATTTGGGGTGTACTTATACTAAAAATTTTGTGTTGTTCATCTGAAATTCACATTTGAGTGGGTGTCCTATATTTTATCTGGCAACCATACTGCAGGAAGAATAGCAGCTGGTAGTTTGAAAGGTGGGACAGGGGTCCAGGCACTGGTTGAGGTCTGGCGATGTAGCCTGAAAGTCTTGGCCAAGATGAGATGAGGAGTAATGTCTTTGGAGTCATTAGATCTCAGTGAAAAGGGACACACACACACACATGTGCCCGCACGCGCACGCACATAGCTTGTAAGATAAATGGTGCCTCAGGGCCATTGCTAGCCCATATGATGTCTTAGAGAGCTGACTCATTTGAAAAGACCCTGATGCTGGGAAAGACTGAAGGCAGGAGGAGAAGGGGACAACAGAGGACGAGATGGTTGGATGGCATCACCGACTCAATGGACATGAGTTTGAGCAAGCTCTGGGAGTTGGTGAAGGACAGGGAGGCCTGGCATGCTGCAGTCCATGGGGTTGCAAAGAGTCGGACATGACTGAGCGACTGAACTGAACTGAACTGATGATGTCTTTGGTGAAATTTTTAAAAGTCACTCTTCCCTCACTGCTTCCACGTGTTGTAAAATGATGGGCCTACTGATATTAGAGTCAGACAATATACTGCCATCTGCTGAAATGTTGTAGTAAATATACAAATCTGATTCTCACCTGAACAGTGCCCCTTTGATGTTGCGTCCTTGTCTTTGGCCCCAATTCGCTGGGTCTCTTACTTGGGGCCTGGCCCTGGTTTTGCAGGCTGCCCTGGAGGCTATAGGGATGGGGAAACGTGGCAATTGGAGCGCTGTGTTATCTGCACCTGCCAGGTAAGGGAATCAGAGCCTGGCCCCAACTACCAGCTACATCCCTGCTGTCTGGCATACCCCAGGCCTGACAGTGCTAAGCCTGACCTGGGGGCCAGGCAGGGCTGCTGCTGCCACCCTGGCACTGAGCCCTGGAGCTGTCTAGGCCTCCACTCGGCTTGGGCAGTGGAGAAGGCAGGAGGGCTCAGTGTCTGTCCTGCAGACAGGGACAGTGCGGTGCCAGGGGCCCTCATGCTCAGAGCTCAACTGCCTGGAGAGCTACACCCCACCTGGGGAGTGCTGCCCCGTCTGCCGGCCAGGTGACCTGCCCTTGTCTTGCCTACCCCCCAACCCTGGCCTCAGCCCCAGAGGGTTCCATACCTACCTGGGGTCATGCCTTCCCCTGTGTGATGACCACCCACCTTGCTCTCTGCTGACTAGCTTGTCTTTCTGGCAATCCTTCCCAGGCTGTGAGTATGAGGGGCAGCTTTACGAGGAAGGGGCCAACTTCTGGTCCAGCTCCAACCCTTGTCTCCAGTGCTCCTGCCTGGTGAGTCCCCCGCACCTTTGCCCAGGCCCTGCTCCTCCTGGGATACCCGTGCCTGCTCTGGGCCGCACCTGCCACACTTTCAGCCTGGTGCCAGAGAGATCCTCCCTCCATCCCCGCCCTGTGGCCCAGCCTGCTCTCTCTGGGAGCCAGAGCCGGAGGCAGCACAGCTGTGGGTGTGTTACAGAGGAGCCTGGTTCGCTGCGTGCCCACGAAGTGCCCGCCCATCCCCTGCCCCGAGCCAGTCCTGAGGCCTGGGCACTGCTGCCCAACCTGCCAAGGTGAGAGCCCCTGCCCCTTCCCTGGTGGAGCTCCAGGTGGGGCTGTTAGGCTGTTTCATCAACCCAGAGCTCACGCTGCAGACCCCTGACCTGGGGGTTCCGTCAGCGGGGGAGCTGCGCCTGACCACACCTGCTCCAAGTTCTACCCTTGTCACTGAGCACTTGTGTGCCTCTGGGAGAGTTACTCCGTGCCTCAGTTCCCCATCTGTAAGAGGGGGATAATGATACTGTATATACCTCGATAAACATTGACTATTACCTGCTTTGCGCAGACACCCGTGGACCCTCGAGGCGGACCACTAGAGGGTGACACTGAGTCACAAACTAGGACTGGCAAAGGCGGGATTAAATTACACGCAGATACTATACAAACTCAGAGGAAGGAGACCTAGGGGAGACCTCGTCCAACCTGGGCACGGAAGGGAGGGCGTCCTGGGGGTGGTGGGTCCGGACTGAACCTCAAGGCTAAAGAGCAGTTCGCTAGGTGAAGGACAGAGGGCATGCCAGGAAGAGAGGGCAGTTTGGGACTGACACTCCATGTGAGGTGGGCGTGTGTTGGTTGGGAAGGCGCAGGCTGGTGGGCGTGGCTTACACTGAGAGGTGGGGGGGGAGGGCAGAGACAGGTGGGCGTGGCCATGCTGGCCCTCGAAGACCTAGAAAATCAGGCCAAGGAGCTTGGGCTTGACCCTGCCTTGGGTGCTAGGAAGCTGGGGCAAGGGGTCCAGGCAGAGGCAGGATCTGGTGGGGTTTAGGCTCTGAGGAGGACCCTCAGAGGGCATGTGGAGGAGGGAGGGTCTGGCTGAAATTTCCACCAGGCTTCCTTTCTGCCTGTCTCCCCCAGCTCAAGGCTGCACAGAAAATGGTTCTCACTGGGAGCATGGCCAAGAGTGGACCACCCCTGGGGACCCCTGCCGGATCTGCCAGTGCCTGGTGAGTCCCCATGCTGCTCTGAGGCTGTCCCCACCACTACCCGACCCCGGGTCACCCAGATTCATTCCTTCACTCCACTGAACACATCCCAAAAGGCACTGTGAGGGGACAGAGATGGAGGAGACCCAATTCTGGAGGCTGTGAGGCTGGGGAAGGGGTCGTGCCCCATATGTCCAGTTCCAAGCACAGTAGGTGGGCAGCATGTTTGTGAACCCAAACAAGGCGCTTCAGGCTACAGGAGGAGTGAGGCTGGGCAGGCAGGATGTGACGGGGGCACAAACTCTAGGGACGGAGAAATACAGTTGATCTGAGATGTCCGGAGCCCTGCTGTCTGAGCAGGAGCCACTCCGTGTGGACACTGAGCCCTCAAAATGTGACCATCCTGTTTGAGATGGGCTTTAAGGGTAGACTATGCACTGGATTTCAAAGACATATAATGAGAGAAAGATGCATAAAATGTCTCATTAACACTTCATGTTGATTACATGTTGAAATAACTTCTTGGATACATTGGTTTGAGTGGAATATAATGTTAACATTTAGTTCCATCTGATTCTTTTTCTTTTTGAATTTTGACTACCAGGGAATTTTAAATGACATACGTGGTTTGTGTTATATTTCTATTGGGCAGCACAGATCTAGAAAAACTTCGGGGTGGGGTGGTGTTTACTTAGGTCTGAATGAGTGAGTAAGAGGAGGAATGGGGGGACACTCCAGGTGCTATAGACTGAATGTGTGCCCCCCTCAAATTCATATGTTGAAATTTTAACCCCTACATGATGGTATTAGGAGGTGGGGCCTTTGGGCGGTAATTACTTCTAGAGGGTAGAGCCCTCATGATTGGGATTTTGTTGTTGTTCAGTTGCTCGGTCCATGGGGTCTAACTCTTTTTTACCCCATGGACCGCAGCACACCAGGCTTCCCTGTCCATCACCATCTCCCAGAGCTTGCTCTAACTCATGTCCATCGAGTCGATAATGCCATCCAACCATTTTGTCCTCTGTCATTCCCTTCTTCTCCTGTCTTCAATCTTTCCCAACATCAAGGTCTTTTCTAAAGAGTTGGCTCTTCGCATCGGATGGCCAAAGTACTGTAACTTCAGCTTCAGCATCAGTCCTTCCAATGAATATTCAGGACTGATTTCCTTTAGGATGGACTGGTTTGATCTCCTTGCAGTCCAAGGGACTCTCAAGAGTCTTCTCCAACACCACAGTTCACAAGCATCAATTCTTCAGCACTCAGCCTTTTTTTATAGTCCAACTCTCACATTCATACATGACTACTGGAAAAACCATAGCTTTGACTAGATGGACTTTTGTTGGCAAAGTAACGAATGGGATTAGTGCCTTTATTTATATATATAAAAAAAAGACCCCAGAGGGATTTCCCTGTGGTCCTGTGGTTAAGACTCCGTACTTCCATTGCATGGGGCACAGGTTTGATCCCTGGTTGGGGAACTAAGATTGTGTGTGCCACAGAGCACAACAAGTACAGCCAAAAATAAAAAAAGACCCCAGAGAGCTCTCTTGCCCCTTTCACCATGTGGGGGACACAAGCAAGAAGACAGCCATCTATGAAGCAAGACTGGGAATATCCCCTAGAGGAGGGCATGGCAACCTATTCCAGTATTCTTGCCTGGAGAAGCCCATGGACAGAGGAGCCTGACAAGCTACAGTCCAAAGCATCTCTAAGAGTTGTACATGACTGAAGCAACTTAGCAGGCACTCATGCTTGAAGCAGGAACGGGCCTCTCACCAGACATTGAAACTCCTAACACCTTTATTTTGAACTCCCTGGCCTCCCACACAGTGAGAAATTTTTGTTGTTTATAAGCCACCCAGACTACAGGATTTTTATTACAGAAGCCTGAATGGACTGACACCAGATATAGGGAAGAGTCAGGGCAAAGCCTGGGGGAGAAAGGCAGAGACACGAAGGCCTCACGTCCAGGCAGGGTGCACGCCAAGGAAGGCTGTGATTCAGAGGGCTGAAGCCAGAGCCACAGAGCTTCCTGACAGCTCAGCAAGGACGAAGGACTCCACTGTGAAGGCCATGGTGCTCCCACCCCCTTGTTACCATGTGCTTCCCTGCTCTGTTCACACTGACACCCCACATCCCCACCCCACCTGTAAGAAACACTCATGGGGCTGGAGGTAGCGAGCCAGGTATAGGTGTGAACACCAGGGACTGGGTCTGTCTGGGAAAGACCGTGGGGAGTCGTAGCAGCTGTGTGTTTGTTAAGTGTCAGCTTCTGGAGGTGGATGCCACACCACATACTTATCTTATGCCCATACAAGGCTGTGAGGACAGCACTATTATTGTCTCCTTAAAAATTTTTTATTTCATTATTTTAAAAGTTCTTTATTGGAGTTTAATTGCTTTACAATGTTCTGTTGGTTTCTGCAGTACAACAAAGTGAATCAGCTATCAGTTCAGTCACTCAGTCATGTCCAACTCTTTGCGACCCCGTGGACTGAAGCATGCCAGGCTTCCCTGTCCATCACCAATTCCTGGAGCTTACGCAAACTCATGTCCATCAAGCTGGTCATGCCATCCAAAATCTCATCCTCTGTCATCCCGTTCTCCTCCTGCCTTCAATCTTTCCCAGCATTAGCGTCTTTTCCAATGAGTCAGTTCTTCCCATTAGGTGGCCAAAGTATTGGAGTTTCAACTTCAGCGTCAGTCCTTCCAATGAATATTCAGGACTGATTTCCTTTAGGATGGACTGGTTGGATCTCCTTGCAGTCCAAGGGACTCTCAAGAGTCTTCTCCAACACCACAGTTCAAAAGCATTCATTCTTCAGGGCTCAACTTTCTTTATGGTCCAATTCTCACATCCATACATGACCACTGGAAAAACCATAGCCTTGACTAGACTAGAATCAGTTATGCATATACACATGTCACCTCCCTCTTGAGCCTCTCTCCCACCCCTCTAGGTCATCATAGAGCACCGAGCTGAGCTCCCGGTGCTATCGCAGCAGCTTCCCATCAGCTAGCTATTTACACATGGTACTGCATGTATCTCAGCGCTACTCTCCCAACTCCTCCCCTCCCCTACCTCCTTCCCTCGTGCCATAGGTCCATTCTCTACGTCTGCATTTCTATTCCTGCAAATAGGATCATTCTCTTTTTTTTCCAGATGAGTAAACTGAGTCACAGAGAACTTTAGGTGACATGCCACGTTATACATCTGTATTTGTTTTTAGGGCTGCAGTAACAAAGTGCCACAAAGAGTAGCTTAAACAACAGTGATTGGTCCTCTCATGGTTCTGGAGGCAGAAGTCCAAGACAGAGGTGCTGGCAGGGTTGGTTCTGACTGAGAACTGTCAGGGAGACTGTTCCAGGCCCCTCTCCAGCTCTGGCGGCTGGATGGCAATCCTTGGCACCCTGTGGCTTCTGCCTTTGTCTCCACATGCTGCTCTCCCTGTGTGTGTCTGTGTCCAAATTTCCCCTTTTTAAAAGAACACCAGTCGTTGGATCAGGGACCACCCCCTTCCAGCCTCACCTCATCTTATGTGATTACATCTGCTACAACTCTATTTCCAAATAACGTCACATTCTGATGGGGTTAGGACTGCAACATAAGAATATGAAGGGGGACACAATTTGCTCATAACAACATCTAGTTAATGGATAGCTAGGACTCGAAGGCTGTTTTGCTACCTGGCTACGCTCTGATGGCCCCTTCCTCTGCCCCCCACAGGAGGGCCACATCCGGTGCCACCAGCGGAAATGTGCCAGTCTATGCCCATACCCTGCCCGGCCCCTCCCGGGCACCTGCTGCCCGGTGTGTGATGGTGAGTCAGCAGGTGGTCAGGGGATTGGAAAGCGGATGGACAGCCTATCACAGGCCTCCTAAGAAGACCAGGACACTGACTGGCATGTGGCCCTGAGGAGGGTCTCAGGCACCGTCTTCCCAACAGGCTGTTTCCTAAACGGGCGGGACTACCGCAGCAGGGAGCCCGTGGGCTCTGGGGACCCCTGCTTGCACTGCCGCTGTGCTGTGAGTGTGGCTGCCCGGCAGGGAGGGGCTGGCGTCTGGGCCTGCCTCTCGCATGTTGACCAGGCCTTTTTGGCAGAACGGGAGTGTCCAGTGTGAGCCTCCGCCCTGCCCACCCACACCCTGCAGACACCCAGGCAGGACCCCGGGGGAGTGCTGCCCTGTCTGTGACAGTGAGTGAGGGCTCCAGTCACCAGGGGGAGGGCTAGCCGCTGCCCCAGGAGAGGCTCTGGGTCTGGGGGTTGGGGTGGTTGCCTCTACAGAACCTACAGAAGCCCCCTTGAACCAACCTAAGCTCTGTCACCAAGGGTGAGGGACGAGTTCTCACCTCGCCTCATGGCATGCTGGGCACCTGGGGGCTGGCGGAAGCTGGCAGGCAGGGCTTCCTGGAGGACACGTTTGACTGTCCTTATCAGGATGGGGGGGCGGTGGAGGCCTCAAGTGTGGTGAGACTTCCCCATCAGCCCCCAGCCCTGTCCCCCTGCCCCTCTGTCCTCCTGTCCAGGCTGTGAGTACCAGGGACACAGGTATCAGAACCAGGAGACCTTCCAACTCCAAGAGAGTGGCCGCTGTGCCCGCTGCTCCTGCCAGGTAGGCAGTCCTGCTGTCTCACATCCCAGGTCTGTCTTGTCCCCTGAGGGCCTCTCACCCAGCCTCCCTCCTAGGCTGGTGAAGTCTCCTGCGAGGAGCGCGAGTGCCCAGGCATGCCCTGCACCCTGCCTGACTCTGGCCCCAAGCCCTGCTCAGGTGTGTGTATTGGGGGACGGGGCAGGGAACAACCATGAAAGGGTGCTGCTCACAGCAGCCAGGAGTGTTTCTTCACAGTAAGGGGGGGCACATCCCTAAGTCCACCAGCCATTCCAGAGTGGGTTCAGAGGCTGCTGTGGGGATGGCAAAGCTAGGGTCCTGGGAAGGGTTCTGGGTAGTCTGGGAAGGACAGGGATGGATGGAGGTGCCTGGGTTGCCATGGTGACACGCATTCCCTGCCTCACACCACTGTAGTCTGCGTGCTTGATGGAGAGGAGTTTGCTGAGGGTGTCCAGTGGGAGCCCGATGGCCAGCCCTGCACGACCTGCTCCTGTCAAGCTGGGGTGCCTGTGTGTGGGACTTTGCTCTGCTCCCCAGCCCCCTGCCAGCACCCCACCCAGCCCCCGGGTGAGTGCCCTGCCCCGAGCTAGCTTTCTCCCCCATGCCTTGACCAGTTCACCTTGATGGGTAGGGCTCTGACCCACCTGCCCTGCCCAGGTGCCTGCTGCCCCAGCTGTGAGAACTGCACTTACCATGGCCAAGTGTATGCCAACGGGCAGAACTTCACAGACACAGACCCTTGCCACACCTGCCACTGCGAGGTACCTCCCCAGGCTTGCTGCTACCCGGCTCAGCCCCTCCCAGGACCCACCACCATTGCCCTCTCACCCGCTCCCAGGATGGGACCGTGACGTGCTCCTTGGTCAACTGCCCTCCCACAACCTGTGCCAGGCCTCAGAGGGGACCCGGCCAGTGCTGCCCCAGGTGCCCAGGTATGTACTTACTGCACCTGTGTGGCTCAGGGGACCCTTGACTCTAACACTCCATGGCCCCTTGGGCCCTTAGTGAAAGTGAAAGTCACACAGTCATGTCCAGCTCTTTGCTACTCCATAGACTATACAGTCCATGGAATTCTCCAGGCCAGAATGCTGAAGTGGGTAGCTTTTCCCTTCTCCAGGGGATCTTCCCAACCCAGGATTGAACCCAGGTCTCCCACATTGCAGGCAGATTCTTTACTAGCTGAGCTGCAAGGGAAGCCCAGGAACACTGGAGTGGGTAGCCTATCCCTTCTCCAGCAGATCTTCCTGACTCAGGAATCAAACCAGGGTCTCCTGCATTGCAGGCAGATTCTTTACCAACTGAGCTATCAGTCAAGCCCCGCTTGGGGCCTAACCTTAACCCTAACTTTAGACAGCAATGGCCTTCTGAATTGTTTTCAGTCTGACACAGCTTGGAACTCTCTGGAACTCACAAGGCAGGGGTGGGAGACACGGTAGACATGTTTGTCCCTTCATGTTACTACACCCACCCTTCTCTCCCATCTTGCACTACTTCCTCTTCCACTGCCCGCACACCTGGATCTTGTGTATCTACCTGTACAAGATGGGTTCAGATGACAAGTGTTCAAGTTTTCCATACCATAGGCTGGGAGCTGGGATGTGGTGTGCCCTGATCCCCACCCACATGGAGAGTGTGCAGGGCACAAATCACAAACACAGGCAGGCACGTGCACTCGCCCTTCAGCTCTTCACCCTCAGAGGCACACACATCTGCCTGCAGGTAAAGGGACTACACACATACACACACGCGTGTGTGCTCACAGATATACCCTTGCGTGTGTACACAGCCCCTCCTCCTCCTCTCCCTCCATGGGGACAGCTTCCAAGTGGCACTTCCGCGGTGGCTCTGGACTCAAGGTGGGAGGGGCTGTCAGCCTGCTCCTTGTGCTGTCTCTGTGCCCCCATCCTGCCCACCCCCCACCCCACTGTGCAGACTGCGTCCTGGAGAAACAGGTGTTTGTGGACGGTGAGCGCTTCTCGCACCCCCGAGATCCCTGCCAGGAATGCCAGTGCCGGGAAGGCCATGCCCACTGCCAACCCCGGGTCTGCCCCCGGACCTCCTGTGCCCACCCGCTGCCTGGTGTCTGTTGCCAGAACAACTGTAATGGTGAGGCGAGCAGAATAGGGGGTGGTTTCCGGGATTGCTTGGCCTTTAGGCCTGGAGAGGGCAGTGTGCCCTTGGGGGAGGAGGGCCTCCCCCGGGCCTCTAGCTGCCCTCTCCTCCAGGTTGTGCCTTTGGTGGGAAAGAGTACCCCAACGGGGCCGACTTCCCCCACCCCTCCGACCCCTGCCGTCTGTGTCACTGTCTGGTGAGTCTGCCATGCAGATGGGAGGAGGAGTCGGGGGAGGGAGGGTGGGGCTTGGGGAGACCAGGAGAGGTCAGCCAAGATCAGGGTGGGAAGGTATGGGGTCTCCTCCACCTTCTACGCTAACTGGCCCTGGCCTGGTCCACCTGTAGGGAGGCGCTGTGCAGTGCCTGGCACGCCGCTGCCCACCCTTGCCCTGCCCAGAGCCGGTCCTGCTGCCCAGAGAGTGCTGCCCACAGTGCCCAGGTAGGCGCTGAGCCCCTCGCCGCCTCTCCAGGCTGGATCCCCTCCGCAGCTTGTCCCCAGCCCCACTGATGGAGGCTCTCCCCTGCAGCCGCCCCCTCGGGCTGCCCTCGGCCAGGGGGCTTGGTCCCCGCCCGCCACCAGGAGCACTTCTCCCCGCCCGACGACCCCTGCCGCCGCTGCCTCTGCCTGAACGGCTTGGTGTCCTGCCGGAGACTGCCCTGCCCTCCTGTGCCCTGCACCCACCCGCACCAGGGGCCCTGCTGCCCCTCCTGTGACGGTAATGCTCTGGCCATCCCCCTCCCTGCCCTGTCCCCCCTTCTTCCAACTCCACCCCTCGCCTTCTTGGTGCCCCTCTTCCTCCATGCCCCTCTTTATCTCCAGGAGGGTGCCACCTCTTTTCCCCACTTCCTCCTGGCCTGCCCCTCCCACATTGGGGTTCTCACTAAGAAAACGGGGAAACAGTGCCCACCTGATCCACAGGGCCTGGCAGGGTGGGGGGTGGTCTCCAGGATGGCTTGGCCTTTAGGGCTGGGAGGGCAGCGTGCCCTGGTAATGCACCTGGTACTCCACGAGCCCCCAGCCCCTCTCCTGCCCCCCTAGGCTGCCTGTACCAGGGGAAGGAGTTCGCCAGCGGGGAGCGCTTCCCTTCGCCCACTGCCAGATGTCACATCTGCCTCTGCTGGGAAGGCAGCGTCAGCTGTGAGCCCAGGGCCTGTGCACCTGCCCAGTGCCCCTTCCCTGCCCAGGGTGACTGCTGCCCTGTCTGTGATGGTGAGGAACAGGGACTGGGGGGTGGGCTGGGAGGGCGGGCTCAAAGTCTTCTTTACTGCCCAGCGCGCATGCTAAGTCACTTCAGTCATGTCCGACTCTTTGCGACCCCATGGATTGTAGCCTGCCAGGCTTCTCTGTCCATGGGATTTTCCAGGCAAGAATACTGGAGTGGGTTGCCATTTCCTTTTCCAGGGGATCTTCCTAACCCAGAGATCAAACCCAGGTCTCCTGCGCTGCAGGCAGATTCTTTACCATCTGAGCCACGAGGGAATCCCCTTTACTGCCTTCAGTTCAGTCACTCAGTCATGTCCAACTCTTTGTAACCCCATGGACTGCAGCACACCAGACTTGCCTGTCCATCACCAACTCCCGGAGCTTTCTCAAACTCATGTCCATAGAGTCAGTGATGCCATCCAATTTACTGCCCTGGTATGGATCAAAGATATTTATTATGATAAGAAAAAAATCCCTGGACTAAATTCTAGGTGGATTTTCCCTATAGACTGGACAAGGGGCTTCTTTGCAGACCAAAGGGGAGAAAGTCTGTCCTTTGGCCAGTCCATCCACCCCCCTGCGCACCCCGCCTCCACTGCCAGCACTTAGCCCTGCCCTTTGCCCCCAGGTGCCCTTTGAGCCCTTGAACTCAGGCCAGGTCCAAGCTCAGAGTCAGACGACCGGTCTCCTCTCTGATTTCCACTCCTCCACCTTGGCCTCCCTGTCCTCTCTTGAAGGCTGTGAGTATCTGGGGGAGTCCTACCTGAGCGGCCAGGAGTTCCCAGATCCCCGCGAGCCCTGCAACCTGTGTACCTGCCTCGGAGGCTTCGTGACCTGCGGCCGCCGGCCCTGTGAGCCCCTGGGCTGCAGCCACCCACTCACCCGAGCTGGGCACTGCTGCCCGACCTGCCAGGGTAGACCTGCCCTCCCACTGCCCCTGTCAGTGGGTCTGGTCCCTGTCACCCTCCCCTGAGACAGCCTCGCAGCAAGCCCACACCCTGGATTCTCCTCGGGTTCCTCACCCCATTCTCAGCCTCCTCTGGGTCTCTGCTGTCACCTCACGCTGACTGTCGTACTCACCAAATACGCAGAAGGTCTGTGTGGCCAGACCTTCACGTTCTTCGGCTGTCACCCTGCCTCCCTCAAACATGTCACGAGGCTCGAAGCCGTTCAGTGATTCCCACAGCCCTTGAGTCACCCAACACGCCCAGCACCTTCCTTCCCTCCTGGCTTCCTTCATCCACCCTCCCAAGCCCAGCCCACCTCTCACCTTCATTTCCAGGTGCCCCTCCCTCACATCCGCCTCCCACCCCGGCCTGTGGTCTGCGATCTTACTCTCTGTCCTCCCCTGCTTCACGCACACAAGTCTCTCCACCGTGGTCTGGCCAAAGTCTTTCCTCCCATCCCTCCCCTTCCCAGCCATTCACCTCTCCCTTTCGGACTGTAGCTAAGCTTTGGTAGAGGACCCCAGGCCCGGCTGTGGTGTGTGGCCCGGTGTGTGTGTGTGTGTGTGTGTGTGTGTGTGTGTGAGTGGGTGGGTGGAAGGCTCCGCTGATTGCAGCCCCTTCCACTGCGTTCCCTTTTCTGCCAGGATGCCTCTATCATGGGGTCACTGCTGCCCCTGGAGAGACCCTTCCTGACCCACTAGACCCCGCCTGCTCGCTCTGCACCTGCCAGGTGAGGTGGTCCTCTGGGGGCTTGGGAACCCTTCATCCCTTGATCCTCCTCTCTGGCAAGAAAAAAGGTTATTCCTCCTCCTGGGCTGCACTCTGCCTGTGACATCCACTGGGAGCAGGATTGGGTTCAGGTCTCCCGGGGCCGGGGCAGGGGGTCAGTACGGGTACCCCCCACGGCAGGGCCATGTGCAGCCCTGTTTGAGGGTGTGATGACACGGGGGTTGGGATGTGGCCGGGCGACCTCTCTCCCCCAGGAAGGCTCCATGCGCTGCCGGAAGAAGCCGTGTCCTCCAGCTCTCTGCCCTCGCCCCTCTTCAGGACCCTGCTTCTGCCCCGTTTGCCACAGTGAGCACACACGCCTGCCCCCACGCGCTTCTCTGCCCCTCCTCCCTCCCTCTCTGCCAGGCCTGAGGTGGGACTGGGCAAGGTGGCTCGACCCTGCAGCCTCACCCAGGACACGTGTCGCCCACAGGCTGCCTCTCTCAGGGCCAGGAGTACCAGGACGGGGAGGAGTTCGAGGGGCCCACAGGCAGCTGTGAGCGCTGTCTCTGTCAGGTGTGGCAGGGAGGTGCCCGAGGGGCTGGGGGCAGGGGGAGCAAGCCACTGAGCCTGCCTCTCCCACAGGCCGGCCAGGTCAGCTGTGTGCGGCAGCGCTGCCCGCCCCTGTCCTGCCCGCTCCAGGTCACGGAGCTGGGGAGCTGCTGTCCTCGCTGCAGAGGTGTGCCAGGCTGATGGGGGCTGCCCCCTTGTTTCCGTTGCTGGGTCCCGTATCCCTCCATCTGCCCCACCGCCCTCCCCTCAGCTGTCCTCCAGCCTTTCCACCTCCCTGTCCACCCTTCTGGCCTGCCCACACCTCAGGACTTGAGCTCTCACCATGCCCACCTTCATCTCTTCCTTTCTGTTCCTGCCCCTGGCCTGCCCAGCCCATTTCTCCTTCTAGACTCTTACTGGAATCTCCTCAAAGCTATCCTGTTCCTAACCACACCCCATTCATATCGGTTCAGTTCAGTTCAGTCGCTCAGTTGTGTCCGACTCTTTGCGACCCCATGAACCACAGCACACCAGGCCTCCCTGTCCATCACCAACTCCCAGAGTTTACTCAGACTCGTGTTCATTGAGTCAGTGATGCCATCCAGCCATCTCATCCTCTGTTGTCCCCTTCTCCTCCTGCCTTCAATCTTTCCTGGCATCAGTGTCTTTTCAAATGAGTCAGTTAGTTGCATCAGGTGGCCAAAGTGTTGGAGTTTCAGCTTCAGCATCAATCCTTCCAATGAATATTCAGGACTGATTTCCAGGCTGTCACTGTTTCCATTTCCCCATCTATTTGCCATGAAGTGATGGGATCAGATGCCATGATCTTAGTTTTCTGAATGTTGAGTTTTAAGCCAACTTTTTCACTCTCCTCTTTCACTTTCATCAAGAGGCTCTTTAGTTCTTCTTTGCTTTCTGCCATAAGGGTGGTGTCATCTGCATCTGAGGTTGTTGATATTTCTCCCAGGAATCTAGATTCTAGCTTGTGCTTCATCCAGTCTAGCATTTCTCATGATGTACTCTGCATACAAGTTAAATAAGCAGGGTGACAATATACAGCCTTGATGTACTCCTTTCCCAATTTGGAACCAGTTTGTTGTTCCATGTCCTTCTAACTGTTGCTTCTTGACCTGCATACAGATTTCTCAGGAGGCAGGTCAGGTGGTCTGGTATTCCCGTCTCTTTAAGAATTTTCCAGTTTGTTGTGATCCACACAGTCAAAGGCTGTGGTTCATAATGGTACTCATGATAGTTAACATTTGTTGAGTACATACCATGTGCCAGACCCTGAGTTAGGCACTTTATACACACCATCTTATCAGGTAGGTATTATGATTAATTATTTCCATTTTACAGGTGAGAAAACTGAGGTACAGAGAGTTAACATAACTTACCTGTGGTCACTTAGCAAGTAGGTGGCAGAGTCAAGATTTGTATCTAGGCTGCCTGGTCCTAGAATAGGGGTCTTTTTTAGCCTATGAAGAAGACCCTAACCCCATACACTGCCCCAAATGGTATAAGAACCATGAGTATCTGCTTAGCCTGGGAGGTAGGCAGGACAGAACAAACCTCCATTTAATGGGTAAGGAAATTGAGGCTTGGAGAGATGGAGTTACCTTGGGCACATGACTAGTGATGGAACGTTTCATTCATCCCGTGCATGCCTACTAAGTCGCTTCAGTCCTGTCCGACTCTTTGCAACCCCATGGATTGTAGCCTGCGAGGCTCCTCTGTCCATGGGATTCTCCAGGCACAGATACTGGAGTGGGTTGCCATTTCCTCCTCCGAGAGATCTTCCAGACCCAGGGATCCACGCTGTGCCTCTTGTGTCTCCCGTGTTGGCAGGCAGGCTCTTTACCTCTAGTGTCACGTGTATGTATCGCCCTCCTGCCGCAGGCCCGGTACTGCTGCTGGTGCTGGGCTGTGACGGGCAGCGCTTGCTGCCTGGCTTGGGGTCTAGCAAGCAAGCAGAAACAGGATTAGAACCTGGGTGTTCTGACCCTGACCCGGTGTCTTTCCCCTCCAGCACACACAGGGGTTCTGTCCCAGCTTCCTACTCCAGCCCTGAAGAAGCCCCTCCTGGTTACCCACATGCCCAACTGACTATGCAGAGTGGGGCAGGGGGTCGGGGCAGACATGCAGAACCCAGACTCAGAGCTCACCCCTGCCCACCTTGGACACAGGCTGCCTGTTTCATGGGGAGGAGCACCCCGAAGGCAGTAGCTGGAAGCCCCCTGACAGCCCCTGCTCCTCCTGCACGTGTCACGAGGGTGTCATCACCTGTGCCCGCATCCAGTGTGTCACCTCCTGTGCCCAGCCCCACCAGGGGCCCAGTGACTGCTGCCCTCGGTGCTCTGGTATGCCCTCGATGCCCGGGGAGGGGTGAGGCGGGGGGTGGCAAGGAGGCAGAGCCAGTCAGCATCTCCCTGCCATTGCCCTGGGCTGGGTGGCCCCCGTTCTTATACACACTCCAATCTCTGAGGTTGGGGGGTCCAAGGGGCAGAGAACCCCCACCCCCGGCATGGCGGCCAGTCTGAAAGTTCCCTGGTTCTGTTCTACTCTTACCCCACCCCACCCGTACCCCTCCTACCCCCCCACCCCCCCAACCTTCACCCTCCAACAAGACTGTGAGCATGAGGGTCGGAAGTATGAGCCAGGAGAGAGCTTCCAGCCCGGTGCAGACCCCTGCGAAGTCTGTGTCTGTGAGGTAGGGGAGGGCACCGTGGAGGGGCAGCCTGGACACTGTGGGGAGCAGGCACTGTGGGGTCAGGGACAGGCGTGTGTCCCTGAGGCCAGGGAGTGAGGCAGAGGCTCCGGGTGAAGGGCCAACAGGGCCAGGAAGTCTGGGGTTGTGGGGCAGGCAGTGTGTAGGCCCATCCGGCTGGAGTGGAGGGTGGTGTGGGTAGAAATCTGGGGGGAGGCACCTGGGAAGTGGTTGGGGACCCTATCGGGGGAAGTCTGTTTGAAAGCACGGTGAGCCAATGGAAGGGTTTTGAGCAGGCAAATGATGTCATGGATCAGGAGATTAGGCAGTGGGACTGGGGAGGGAAGATGCCCTGAGCTTGCAGAAGGCTCAAAGGTCACACAAAGGCTCATGCCCAAGTGACTACAGGAGCAGGCACCCCATAGGTCACCTCTGAGGATTGGGGCGGGGGGTGAGGGGCAAGTCTGGGGAGAGGTTGAATCTCTCTGCAGACGGGAGTCTGACCTGCACAAGGCAGACAAGAGGTGCCTGGAGTCCAGGGGAAAGGGGGCGGCTCTTGGCTTCCGTGGCCCGGACCCCACCCTCTGCTCTCTCGTCCAGCTGCAGCCCGAGGGGACACCCAGCCTGCGCTGTCACCGGCGGCAGTGTCCCCACCTGGCGGGCTGCCCCACCAGCCAGCTCCTGACCCCAGGCCCACAGCAGTGCTGCCCGACCTGTGCCGGTGAGTCCCCGGGCTGGGGGAGGCCAAGAGGGCAGGGCTGCCATCCCCCAGAGTGACACCAGAAGGGCCAGCCAGCTCTCCTCCACAGTCCCAGCCCCTTCCTCAGTCCAGTGGGTTGTTCTAGAAGCCCACACCCTAGCCAGTGAGATCTGTACGGCCCTAAGGGGAAACCAGGGAAACTAATTGTTGCTGGGAGAAATATCAATAACCTCAGATACACAGGTGACACCACCCTTATGGCAAAAAGTGAAGAGGAACTAAAGAGCCTCTTGGTGAAAGTGAAAGAGGAGAGTGAAAAAGTTGGCTTAAAACTCAACATTCAAAAAACTAAGATCATGGCATCTGGTCCCATCACTTCATGGCATATAGATGGGAAAACAATGGAAACAGTGACAGACTTTATTTTCTTGGGTTCCAAAATCACTGCAGATGGTAACTGCAGTGATGAAATTAAAAGACGCTTGCTCCTTAGAAGAAAAGCTATGACAAACCTAGATAACATATTAAAAAGCAGAGACATTATTTTGCCAACAAAGGTCTGTCTAGTCAAAGTTATGGTTTTTCCAGTAGCCATGTATGGATGTAAGAGTTAGACTATAAAGAAAAGCTGAGTGTCGAAAAATTGATGCTTTTGAACTGTGGTGTTGGAGAAGACTCTTGAGAGTCCCTTGGGCTGCAAGGAGATCCAACCAGTCAATCCTAAAGGAAATCAATCATGAATATTCATTGGAAGGACTGAATGAAGGAAGAAGCTGAAGCTGAAGCTCCAATACTTTGGCCACCTGATTCGAAGAACTGACTCATTGGAAAAGATGCTAATGCTGGGGAAGATTGAAGGCAGGAGGAGAAGGGGAAAACAGAGGATGAGATGGTTGGATGGCATCACAGACTCGATGGACATGAGTTTGAGCAAGCTCTGGGAGTTGGTAAAGGACAGGGAGGCCTGGAGTGCTGCAGTCCATGGGGTCACAAAGAGTCAGACGCAACTGAGTGACTGAACTGAACTGAGCTGAAGCCTGCCACCTCTTGTCCAGCAGGTGGTGCTACAGGTTTGCAGTTGTGCAGGCTGCTGGCTTGTTGAGGGCAGGGATCTTAGGACCAGAGGGGCACTGGGTGGTCCAGCTACAGAGGTGGGGAGAGCTATCCTTACCAACACCTGCTAGAATGTGCTGTAGGGGGAGAGAAAAATAATTATACTTATTAAGCACCTACTGTATGCCACGTACTGCTGCTGTTGTTCAGTCACTCAGTCATGTCTGACTATCTGTGACCCCATGGACTGCAGCACGCCAGGCTTCCCTGTCCTTCACCATTTCCCAGAGCTTGCTCAAACTCATGCGCATTGAGTCAGTGATGCCCATCAGCCATCTCGTTCTCTGTCGTCCCCTTCTCCTTCTGCCATCAATCTTTCCCAGCATCAGGGTCTTTATTAATGAGTCAGCTCTTCAGATCAGGTGGCCAAAGTATTGGAGGTTCAGTTTCAGCATCAGTCCTTCCAATGAACACCCAGGACTGATCTCCTTTAGGATGGACTGGTTGGATCTCCTTGCAGCCCAAGGGACTCTCAAGAGTCTTCTCCAACACCACAGTTCAAAAGCATCAGCCTTTAAGGTGCTCAGCCTTCTTTATAGTCCAACTCTCGCATCCACACATGACTACTGGAAAAAACCTAGCTTTGACTAGATAGACCTTTGTTGGCAAAGTAATATCTCTGCTTTTTAATATGCTGTCTAGGTTTGTCATAGCTTTTCTTCCAAGGAGCAAGCATCTTTTAATTTCATGGCTGCAGTCACCATCTGCAGTGATTTTGGAACCTAAGAAAATTTAAAGTCCGTCACTATTTCCATTCTTATTAAGCACCTACTGTATGCCACGCACTGTACTTGGTGCTTTTAATAAACAGTTTCACATTTAATTCTCACAGTTACCCAGTGACGAGGAATTTTACAGATGAAGAAATTGAAGTTCAGAGAAATTGATTAATTTGCCAAAAATGGCACAGGCTCTGAGTGCTGGAGCCAGGATTGGACCTGGGGTACCTGGCTCATTGTGCTTCCTTCCAGACAAAATGAACAGAAGTGGGAGGGGCAGGCCAGGCAGCCCCATGGTCCTTAGTGACCTCAGGCTGAGGAAGCCACACTTTGTCCATTTCCAGGCCCCCCATCCTAGCAGAGTTCCTTGTCAAAAGTCCAAACTTTTCTTGGCTGAAACAAAAGGAAATAGGATTTATCTTCCCTGGAGTGACGGTGTTAGGGCTATAAGTATATCCTGGGCTCAAGAAATCCTGGGGCACAGTAAGGGCGCAGGCAGTCAACGGGGCTTTCGTCCCTGCTCCCCCAGCATCTCCCATACTGCATTCTTGTCTTCACAGAGGTGCTGAGCCACTGCACAGAGCACCTGCTGGGGTCTGAGTTGACCCCACCAGACCCCTGCTACAGCTGCCAGTGCCAGGTGAGCCCTCTTTCCTTGGGGGCTCCTCCAGCCCCCTCTTTTTCCTCCTCTGTAGCTGTGACTCCTCTCTTTAGCATCTCCAGGCTTCCCAATCACACCAGCCCACTTATCCTGAATGTCACATTCCACCTAAGCCCTGTGCCTTCCCTGCGGTTTCTTCCTGTGCTGTTCCTATGCCCTTCCATAGGACCTGACTTGGCTCTGCATTCACCGGGCCTGTCCTGAGCTCAGCTGTCCCCTGCCTGAACGCTACATACCCCCTGGGAGCTGCTGCCCCGTGTGCCAGGGTTCGTGCCCAGTTTTGTTCTGCATCCTCAGGACATGAGCCGGGTGGGAGACAGGAGGCATGGTCTATGGGCCAAGTGGGCAACCTGGGGTGTGGACTCCGAATGCAGGCTTTGTTTTTTTATAGAAACAGAGGGCTGTTCGTTAGAGGAGGGACCCGTGAAGTGGAGGGAGGCAGGGAATGGAGCCTGGATTCTCCAGGGCCAGCCAGAGGCTTGTCAGGGGGCTCAGGGACCCCAGGCCCACTTAGCAGGGCATCGCACTGCTGAGCTGGCAGTCAGACCAGAGAAAGTTCCAGCCTCTGGCTCTTTCAGTATCCTGGACGCTCTGGATATCCTGGGCGCTGGCGTAAGGTCTGCCATTTAGTCGGCCATGGTGCTGCTGGTTGAAGAAATTAACACCCTTAGGGTACTAATTAGATGGGGTGGGCACTGCCCTGCCCTGGGCCTTCAGGGTGAGCTCATGCAGCCAGAATGACAGTGCTTCCCCATCCCCATTTCTTTGTCCTCAGAATGTGTGGTGGAGGCTGAGGGCCGGACAGTGGCGGATGGAGAGAGCTGGCGGGACCCCAGCAACGCCTGTGTCACGTGCACCTGCCGTGTGAGCTGGGGGAGGGGGGTGGGGGGTGGAGGACCTTATAGACAAAAGTGAAGGGCCTCAGGACACTGGACCAGAGAACATGGGGTCTTCCAGGTAATTAGAAAAAGGCGCCCCCTCTGAGTGAGAGGGCAGAGGTACCCCTGTGTGAGGACAAGCAGCTGAAGGTGATTTCACCCCCTACTTGATCATGAAGTGGGTGCCCTTGTAGGAGAAGGGTTGCTTGCCTAGTCCCTGATGCAGAAGTGTGAGGTCAGGGACTCCAAACCCTATCGGAAGTCCCTAGAGCAATGACATTTGTCTTCAGCGGGGCCATGTGGAGTGCCGCCTGGAGGAGTGCCAGGCGCTCACCTGCCCTCGCGGATGGGCGAAGGTGCGGGAGGCTGGCAGGTGCTGTGAGAGATGCCAAGGTGCGGGCCAGGGCCATGGGGCTGGGGGTCGGGGGCGCGGAGCGAGACCCAACGCGAGGGACGGGCATCTGACTCTCGCCACTTCCCGTCCCCTCAGCCCCCGCCCCGTCGTGCGCGCACCAGGGCCGGCAGGTGGCCTCCGGGGAGCGCTGGGACGTGGATGCCTGCACCAACTGCTCTTGCGTGTCAGGCACCGTGCGCTGCCAGAGCCAGCGCTGCCCGCCGCTCTCCTGTGGGCCCGTGAGTGCCAGGGTCTGGGGCGGTGGGATGGGTGGGCATGTGGCACAGCCCACCTGAATTGGAGCACCGGGGGAAGTAGGACACCGGGCTCGCCCGGGTCGTGCAGTGTCTGACATGGCCACGAGGTGGCGTCCTGACCTCCGCCAGCAGGAGCTCGGGAGCCCCGGAGCCTCCCTGGAGATGCTCGGTCCTCCGGGGAGGCTCAGCGCGGGGCCTGGCCGGGAGCGCGGCGTGTCTGACCGTGTGCGGGGCGGAGGCCAGGACGAGGCCCCCGCCCTGAGTCCCGGCAGCTGCTGTCCTCGCTGCCTGCCCCGGCCCGCTTCCTGCATGGCCTTCGGAGACCCTCATTACCGCACCTTCGACGGCCGCCTGCTGCATTTCCAGGGCAGTTGCAGCTACGTGCTGGCCAAGGACTGCCGTGGCGGGGACTTCAGGTGCGCCGCTCCCTCTGCCTTTCTCCCTGCCCGCCTCCCACACCCGGCCCTGCTGACCTCTGCACCCGGCCTCCCACCCGCAGCGTGCACGTGACCAACGATGACCGGGGCCGGAGCGGCGTGTCCTGGACCCAGGAGGTGGCTGTGCTGCTGGGAGACGTGGCCGTGCGGCTGCTGCAGGACAGGGCGGTCACGGTCAGTAGAGCCAAGGATCCGTGGGCCGGTCGGTCAGCGCTGTCCCCTTCTCTGTCCCGACCTCGCTCCTCCTCCCACGTCCCTTCTCCAGGTGGACGGGCGCCCTGTGGCCTTGCCCTTCCTGCAGGAACCGCTGTTCTATGTAGAGCTTCGGGGACGCACGGTGGTGCTGCACTCCCAGCCGGGGCTCCAGGTGCTGCCGGGGCCAGTGCGGGGAAGGGGGCGCCTGTTCTGTAGGAGGGGTAATACCAACTACCTGCCAGGCCATGGGGCCAAGGAGCTGAGAGAGTTCTGCGGGATTCTAGGGGGAAGAGGAATCAGGCCTAGAGAACTCCAGGTGTGATGAAAGGAGTTCTGAGCCTGGTTTCCAGCCGCTGATGTGCTGGGGCTCTTAGGCCATTACCTTAAGCCAGTCCTCTGAGTGAGTGAGTGAAGTTGCTCAGTCGTGTCCGACTCTTTGCGATCCCATGGACTGTAGCCTACCAGGCTCCTCCATCCGTGGAATTTTCCAGGCAAGAATACTGGAGTGGGTTGCCATTTCCTTCTCTAGGGGATCTTCCCTACCCAGGGATGGAACCTAGGTCTCCCACATTGCAGACAGACACTTTACCATCTGAGCCACCAGGGAAGCCAGTCCTCTGGGCCTCAGCTTTCCCATCCTTCAAGCAGGGGAAGCGGGGGGTGGGGGGGTGGGGGTGTGTGCAATGTCAACTACCCTCTCCTAGGTGGTTTCAGAGATTCCAATTCCCATGTCAAAGAGTAATTCACTCCCTTGCCTCCAGCCACAAGCACATTTGTAAGTATACAAAATATGGCTTATCTACACTTAGGATGGGGCTTCCCACTTGACACTAGTGGTGAAGAACGTGCCCGCCAATGCAGGAAACATAAAAGACGCAGGTTTGATCCCTGAGTTGGGAAGATCTCCTGGAGGAGGGTATAGCAACCCACTCCAGTATTCTTGCCTAGAGAATCCCATGGACAGAGGAGCCTGGTGGGCTATAGTCCATGGGGGTCGCACAAAGTCAGACATGACTGAAGCAACTTAGCACACACAAAAACTTAGGATACAGACTCTATTTGTGCTTTGTCCTCTGTAAGGCCTGAATGCCCGTGAGGGAGTGAATCTCTGGAAGTGGGTTGCATTTCACGGGGAAGCCTAGCTCAGGGATGATGACGGGAGAAGGTGCCCTCCTGAGGGAGCTGTGTTCACCTCTTCACGTCTTCTGTGTTTGCCCAGGGCTGACACCGCAGGTGCCTTCCTGGCCTTGGCCAGAGCAAGCCTCCCTTCCATGAGGCACTCCACCTGTCCTTTCTCCTCCCCTCCTGCAGGGGGCATGCTGACACACCATGGAGACGGGCCCTGGGCTTCCTGGGGCCCCTGGCTTTCTCCTGCTCTCCAGCCCCTGCCTCTCTGCACAGGTGCTTTGGGATGGGCGGTCCCAGGTGGAGGTGAGAGTGCCTGGCTCCTACTGGGGCCACATGTGTGGGCTCTGCGGCAACTTCAATGGGTTTGCCCAGGATGACCTGCGGGACCCTGAGGAACTGCTCCGGTCCACTGAGGCTGCGTTTGGGAATAGCTGGCAGGTGAGTTGCACAGAAGTGAGGGGTTGGGGGAGGCACAGTTGAGCCTGAGTCTCAGAGCAGCCCTCTGGTAAGGAAAGGGGGGGTTGGGCTTTGGGGCTTTCAGGAAGGTCTGGGCTCTTCTTGCTTGTTACAGTGCTTGGGGGGCGGGGGGCGCCTGTTGGAAGGGATCTCATCAACTGAATCCCCAAGGCCTACTTCATCACTCGCTGACTCTAAGTCTCGGACAAGACACTTAACTGCTCTGGGCCTTGATTTGATAATCTGTAAAATGGGGGAAAGGAAAAGTAGCTGATGCTTTCTTTGCTGTTCTTGTAAGGAAGTTTTTGAGACTACAACAAAACATTTGGTGCAAAGCTCTTGGAAGAACATAGCACACAAAAGTCAGCTGCCAGGCCGCTGACCTGATCAAGGCCGCCTTCCCCATCTAGGTCCCAGAGGGCCCAGGACCTGGTCGGCCCTGTTCCAAGGGCCGTGAGGTGGATCCATGCCGGGCAGCAGGGTACCGTGCCAGGCGTGAGGCCAACGCCCGGTGTGCGGTGCTGAAGTCCGCCCCGTTCAGTCACTGCCATGCTGTGGTGCCACCAGACCCCTTCTTTGCTGCCTGCGTGTATGACCTCTGTGCTTGTGGGCCCGGTTCCTCCTCTGACACCTGCCTCTGTGATGCCCTGGAAGCCTATGCTAGCCACTGTCGCCAGGCAGGGGTGACACCGGCCTGGCGGGGCCCCACACTCTGTGGTGAGGGGGTAGCGCCCAGTGCAAGCTGGGGAGGGGGTGACACGGAGGGCTCAAGTCTGGACAGGAAAGGTTAAGGGAGGGTCACGGGGTTGGGTGGGGAGCCTGGGGACTGGATGGTGACCCCTCCTTCCACTCTGCCCACAGTGGTGGGCTGCCCCCTGGACCGCGGCTTCGTGTTTGATGAGTGTGGCCCACCCTGTCCCCGCACCTGCTTCAACAAGCACGTCCCCCTGGGGGAGCTGGCAGCCCACTGCGTGCGGCCCTGCATCCCCGGCTGCCAGTGCCCAGCGGGCCTGGTGGAGCACGAGGCCCGCTGTATCTCACCCGAGGCCTGCCCCCCTGTCCTGCTCACTGGGGACCAGCTGCCCAGCACTCCACGCAACCCCAGCCAGGAGCCTCAGGGGCCAACCTGAGCCCGGACGACACTGACCGGGACTCATCTGGACATGAAGTTTCCTTTTGGCGAGCATCTCCTGCCCCACCTGGGTGCTGGGAGGCTGGGCGTGGCTCCCACAAAGACCCCAGCTGTGTTGCATCAGAAACAGTAAACTCAGGGTCCACCCTAAGGTTTCCTGGTGTGTATGTGTGCTTCCTCCTGGTGCTGGGGTGGCGGGGGAGCTGTTTGCAATGTGCGGTCCAGAGGTCAGTGTCCAAGAATTGGGGTGGTGGCAGCTATGGGGACTCAGACCCAGACCGTACACACTCCCTGAGCCTGCATCCCTGGGCTGCCCTGCCTGCCACACCCTGGGCTGCCTGGGAAACCCTGCCGTGGACAGGAGGAGGACCCAGGAGTCCCATCCCAGCCCTGTGCTTACATGTCGTAGGCACAGCCTGTGGCCCCTCTGCGGGGGCTTCTGTGGATCCTTGTGCAATCGTGCAGGGGCTGAGGAGCCCAGAGAAAGGACTCAGTCCCCACATCGCATCCCCTTTCCTCGTGGTTTTGGGGATATTGAGAGCTCAGGCACCCTGTGGGCCACTCTAAGATCTGGTGACACAGGGACCCCGCGCCTGGGGTGAGGAGTGGGAAAACAGTATGTACGTGATGACACGCAGACCCATGAGGGACTACACACACAGACCCTCAGAAGCCCGGAGAAGTCCACGCAGACCCATGAAGGACTACACACACAGGCCCTCAGAAGCCCGGAGAAGTCCACGCAGACCCATGAGGAACTACACACACAGACCCTCAGAAGCCCGGATAAATCCATGCAGACCCATGATGGACTACACACACAGACCCATGAGGGACTACACACACAGGCCCTCAGAAGCCCGGATAAATCCACGCAGACCCATGAGGGACTACACACACAGACCCTCAGAAGCCCGGATAAGTCCACGCAGACCCATGAGGGACTACACACACAGACCCTCAGAAGCCCGGAGAAGTCCACGCAGACCCATGAGGGACTACACACACAGACCCTCAGAAGCCCGGAGAAGTCCACGCAGACCCATGAGGGACTACACACACAGACCCTCAGAAGCCCGGAGAAGTCCATGCAGACCCATGAGGGACTACACACACAGACCTTCAGAAGCCCAGGTAAATCCACGCATGCACCCCGTGTGTGTTCGCAGCTACACCCACCCCTGATGGACATGAGGGCAGGGGACACGTGTGCAACTTTCAAAGACATCCTTATAGGGAAAAGAACCTGGAGTCTGAAATTGAAAAACAAAAAATCTTTTTTGACAAGAAAAGTCTCTTTTCAAAGAGAACTCTTAATTCTCTCTGCCACCTATCAGCTGTGTGATCTTGGTGTTTTAGGGACCTTAGCTAAACGATTGGGGTTGGGGGACTCAGTTCTCTTGGTGGGTCCCCCAGTATTCCAAGAGGGTTGAAGGGAGAGCCAGCTGAACTGAGACCCCGTGCCTGCTTGTTCAGCCCGCTTCTGCTGGGGCCCCTTTCAGGGAGCTGTTCCAAGACTCAGGCAGGCCAGGATACTCCTGACAGCAGGGGAAGATGACAGACCGTCTCATATGCCCTTTCTTCCCCCTTGTCGTAACTTACGCAGTGTCCTCACCCTTTTTATCTCCTGTGTTGCGGGAAATAAACAATGACCACAGACGGTTTGGAGCAAGCACTAGGGAAGTGCGTTACAGTTCACACTTGGGACCACATTTTCCTGGAGCCTGTTTCTTGGGCTGTGTGTCTCCAGATGAGGGAGACAGTGCCCTGTGTTAGTTAGGGCAGCTTACACTCTGGGGCCTGATCTTCTCATCTGTGGAATGGGGATGAAGATGATACCAGTTGCTTCACAGAGTTGCTTCAAGAAAGGATCACACATCCACAGCAGCATCTTGTGTCCTGGCGTGCAGTAAGCTGTTGGGAGCTGCTACCTGTCTGGGCATGTTGTTGTTCAGTCGCTAAGTCGTGTCTGACTCTTTGCGACCCCATGGACCGCAGTACACAAGGCTTCCCTATCCTTCACCATCTCCCAGAGTTTGCTCAAACTTATGTCCATTGAGTTGGTGATGCCGTCCAACCGTCCCATCTTCTGTTGTCTCCTTCTCCTCCTGCCTTCAATCTTTCCCAACATCAGGGTCTTTTCCAATGAGGTGGCTCTCCGCATCAGGTGGCCAAAGTATTGGGTATATGTCACATCTATAATGCAGTTGCAAGCTTCATATATACAGTTTTTTTTTAATCTACAAGCTACTTTATTTCCATTAGAAAAATATTATCTCTATAAAATTTGGTCCAGTTTCTTCTCCTTTACCTCTACCATTCAAACTTTAATTTTACTCAAGTAAAAGCAGAATCACATATTTGACATAACAAAATACTTCGCATCATTAAATTAAGAGTTTAATTGAATTAGGTGTGCTCATTCTTATTCTGCAAGAATAGTAACTCATCTTTCCTGCATGTTATTTCCTTCTACTTTTATTTTTCTGAGTTAAGTAAGGTATGTTTGTTTTCCCACACCCAGCAATACAAGTGTTATAGAAGTGTAATTTATAATAGTGGTAACTAGACTCATCATTAATCTTCAATTCATGTTCTGCTGCTGCTGCTAAGTCACTTCAGTCATGTCCAACTCTGTTTGACCCCATAGACGGCAGCCCACCAGGCTCCCCCATCCCTGGGATTCTCCAGGCAAGAACACTGGAGTGGGTTGCCATTTCCTTCTCCAACGCATGAAAGTGAAAAGTGAAAGGGAAGTCGCCCAGTCGTGTCCGACTCTTTGCGACCCCATGGACTGCAGCCCACCAGGCTCCTCTGTCCATGGGATTCTCCAGGCAAGAGTACTGGAGTGGGGTGCCATTGCCTTCTCCCCAGTTCATGTTCAGTTCCCCTTATTGTATGATATTTTCATAGTATTTCAACCTTACACTTTCCAACGTTCAGTTCCCCTTATTATATGGTATTTTCATAGTATTTCAACCTTACACTTTCCAACAAAGATTAAGCTATTAGTTAAAAAATATTATTAAAATTCCAGACTGAAGAACACTGGGCCCACTTAGAGTCATGCTATTGCGAGAGGTCTTTGCACAGCTATTGCTTTAATCTCAACACAGTCTCCTTTGGGCAAAGCAGCAACCTGGTAAGCAGCTCAAGCAGGAAAGCTACTCTGGAAATATTGTTTGTAGATGTTATTGACAGTATTGAAGTCATTTATGTCAGCCAGCAAAACAGTTGTTTTTACCACATTCGTGAAGTTGCAGCCTGCTGCTTTCAGAATTTCACCCATGTTTGTAAGAGCCTGTTTAGTGTCTTCTGCCACCCTTCCTGGCACAAGTTGTCCACTTGCAGGGTCCATGCCTAGGTGTCCTGAAATGTAAATGGTCCTGTCGACTAACACAGCCTGTGGGGACCAATGGCCACTGGGGCTTTCGCTGTGCTGATCACTTTTCTGATCAAAGATGACATGGCTAACTTTTTCCCTTGCTGCCCCTCGGAGACAACTATCCAGTATATGACTCTTGCTCATGCCTCTCGGGACTCCGTATATATAGTTGACATTTGAACAACATGAGTTTGAACTACACAGACACACTTATACTCACAGTTTTTTTCAGTAGTAAATACTACAGTACTCCACCATCCCGACAGGTTGAATCCTCAGATATAGAGGGCGGATTGTAAGTTATATATGGATTGTTGACTGCAGCAAGGGTCGGGGCTGCTAACCCCTGTGTTGTTTAAGCATCAACTGTATACACAAAGCAGATGTTCACGCGGGGCTGCAAACGAGCACCTGCACACACCTCTCTCTGTCAGAGTCACAGTCCTCACCCCACACTGCCACCCACGTGGCCAAGAAACCTGGATCCAAGTCAGGTCAGCGTCTCTATGAGACTTGGCTGAGGCCCAGGCCTGGCTCAGATGTCAGGGCCCTGCATTACTGAGCTCAGGAGCCTTTGTCTCCTTCTTCCCCCTGTCCCCAGCTCCTGGCCCTTCTCTTCTCCAGGAGCAGCAGGGAGTGGGGTGGGGGACACCCTCCCAGGCCCCCAATTCCATGGAGCAGGCAGCCACCCTGGGGGACCTAGGGCTCCCTTGTAGCCCCAAGCAGGCCTTGGCCCTGTACCAGCACCTCTTCCGGTACCCTGCAGGCCTAGACCAGCTCCAGGCTGCCCTGCGGCAGGTGAGGGCCACAGGGCACCGTCTCTGAGAGGGCAGGTCTCCGTGGGGTCTGATTCCACATTGCCTCCCCAGGTGCAAGAGGGCCGAGCCTGCCCTTCGGTCCTGGAACTGCCCACCGTGCTGCTGCAGATGGAGCGGAGCCAGCGGGCCCAGGAGCAGGTAGGGTCAGCCGGCCAGGGGGTACGGCAGAGGGCAGGGCGAGTGCCCCCTCACGTCCCAGCATCCCACCTTCCTGCAGCTCCTGTGGGATTTGGAGCTGCTGACCGGGGCAGGGCTGGGCCTCTTCTGGCCACCCTGGGCCCAGTTCTGTGGTCTGAGGGCCCAGGTCCAGCACGCACAGAACCAGCACAGCAAGCCCTACAGCAGGACCGATGACAACGCTGAGCGGCTGTCGAGTGGGGTGAGCTGGGGCTCGGCTGAGAGCTGGGGGTCAGTGAGATACTGGGGCACTTGCAGCGGTCGAGAAGTGGGAGGAACATGGGCTTTGGGTTCAAATCTCTGCTCTGATGCTTCTGTGGACCGGAAGCCTGTTTCCTTCCTCGGCTACAGGATGGGGAAGATAAGAGCTCTTTTCAGAGGGCTGCTGGGAGGCCCATTAACTCATCTGTGTAGAGGTTTAGCACCCTGCTGGACATACAGGACTGTTCCGGCCTGTTACTGTTCCGTAATGAACTGTCCTAGCCCAATCAACTGCATGGTGACTCCATGCCTTTAGCCATGGCTGCAGTGAGAGAGGAAAGCAGGGCTGATGGGGCCCCGAAGACAGAGGCGCTGATGCCCAGGTGCCCCTGAGATGGGACTCCGAGTAGCCCCAGCCCCGGGTCCCTCCCTCCAGGGCTGGTGGCCCTCCCCCTGGCCCGCCACCCCAGGAAGGACGGTGCTGTGGTGACTGGAACCAGGATGTGCCTCCCAGTCCTGGCTTGGCACCCCACTGCCTGAGACCCTTTGGGCAGGTTAGTAGCTGTAGCAGGAGTAGGTGTTAGTCATAACTATTGGGGAAGTATCCAGCAACCATTTTTGGCCAGGGCTACAGTCTCATCTGAAGGTTGGAGTGGGTAGGAGGGATCTGTCTCCAAGCTCCTTGACTTGGAGGGAAAGGGGAGGGGTCACACAAGGGCACAGAAGCCAGGAGATGGATCCCTGGGGGCTGTTTTAGAGGCTCCCTACCACACTGAGGGATGATGCCACGTGGGCTGGGGTACCCCCCCCCAATCCTTCCAGAATTCCAGGCTGTGCCCACCGCCCCAGACTGAGGACTCCCTGAGCCAGAACCATCAGCTCCTGGAGGGGTAAGTCTCCATGGAATTCCGTCCACTCCATGTTGCCACACAAAGTGACCAAACCCAGGACCCTTTGCCCTGTCGCCCTCCAGCACCCTGGCCAGTGACCCCTCCTCATGCCCCTAACTCCTCCTGGGGCTTTTACTCAGTTGAACCCACGTGGTTGCCCCACAGTCCCTGGAAAGGATAACCTCAAGTTCCAGCTCTTGGCATCCATTGGTGGGTGCAGAGGAGGGGGAGGGGAGGCTGCCATGGACTGAGTTTGGGTGATGGGGTGGGAAGACTCCTGCAGCCTGCTGTGGGTGGGAGTCCTATACCCCCCCAACCCCCCACGCAGCAGAACCAGAAGCAAGAGGTGTGCCTGAGGCAGTCCTTGCACTCCTGCAGGGGGCGGGCAGCGGACCCGCCATCAGCCCCGGATCTGAATGAAGCCAGCCTGGATGCAGACCCAAGGCAGGAGAGCCCTGGCTTGCCTGAGGAAGGGCCCACATCTGGTACTTTGACAGGAGGGGTTGGCAGCCAGGAGAACAGAAGCCCCTGGGTTAATTTCAGTGACATGGATGCTGAGCTTAGGTTGGGGCAAGCCGGGAAGCCATCGCCCCAAGTTCCAGGATTCTGGTTCATCCTCACCTATTCTTCCCCCCACCTATCTTTTTGTGGGGGTGCCAGGGCAACCAGGGACAAAAAGTAGGTTTTCTTTTTTAAAAAATAATTTTATTTATGTATGTATGTTTGGCTGTGCTGGGTCTTCATTGCTGCACAGGCTTTTCTCTAGTTGCAGTAAGAGGTTACTCTCAGCTGTGGTTCAGGCTTCTCATTGCAGAGGCTTCTCTTGTTTCAGAACACAGGCTTCAGTGGTTGCGGCCCTTGGGCTCCGTACTTGCTGCTCCCAGGCCCTAGAGCACAGGCTCAATAGTGGTGGCTCACAGGCTTGGTTGCTCCACCGCCTGTGCAATCTTCCCAGTTCAGGGATTGAACCCGCGTCTCCTGCCTTGGCAGGAGGATTCTTTACCACTGAGCCACCTGGGAAGCCCCAGGTTTTCTTTTCTATGCCAACTCCACCTGACTGGTGCCAGCCATCTCAGGCACTGTGTCCAGGAGGATCCTGAAGCTAAGCTGGGGCTCAAAGGAGAGAGTGCTGGGAATGGCTGTCTGTCCTCCCTGTCCTCCAGCGGGGACGGAACGGAATGGCAGCTCCAAGCTGCCACCCTCATGCCAGGCACTGGGGAAATACAGGGGACAAAAGAGACTTGGCTAGTCACTTGTCCTCATCTCTGAGGAGATCGCAGCCTAGTGAGAGAGTGTGACAATAAGCAGGTGATTAGAATTCATCAGGATGGATGCTGTGAGCCCTGGGTCTGTTCATTTAAATGAAACAGGCTCTCAAATGATTGGTTAAATAATAAGCCTAGCAAAGTCACAAGCTTTTCAATTGTGACATTGTGTATGGGCAAAAGAAGGAAAGTACAAATGATTATTTTCTGATTGACAGAAATTTTACAAGTATATTATCTCTTGGGACTACATCGGCGGAAGATATCTATTACATCATTATAACCAGTGAAATAAATGATCCAGTAAGACAACAGATCAGAATTACAGAGGGACAGGGTTGGAGGCTATTTTCACAGTTCATGGCAATAATTTCTGAAGGCTTGGGACTCGTACCAGATGTCTTTGTTCAAAACTCTTCCAAAGACAGATTTGTTTTCACAGAGAACATTCCCATTTGGTTACTGTTATGAATATTCACACATTCATGTTGCATAAAGATGGCATTTCTTGTGAGAGTTCTCAATTTAAGACCTTATGAAATCAGGTTCTTTTAAGTGGTTTTATGAATGCAAAATGATGCTCCTTCCTCCACAGCTGCAAAGGAGCAGCGACATTTCATCTCTTTTTTTAGATTCCTTTTGTTAATTATAAAGACTTGCAGTTTTTAGACTAGCCTCTGGCCTAAAATTCCACTTCTTGAATTTCATTTGATTTTGCCTTCCAGAAACCAAGAAAGAGCTAAAGAGGATTATCCTTAATAATAGAAAAGTCAGGCGCCTATTGTGGGGCTGGACAGGACTTCGTGTCTTTGCCACAAGAACAAAGTAGGGGTGTCCTTAAGAGGGACTGGTAACCCTGGCAGGCCGTCCCTTCCTGCTCCTGGGCTGCCTCTGGCAGTTTTGAGGAAGACGGTGTGTAGGTTCCTCCAAGGTGGTCCTTGGCTGGGAGGGTGAGGAAGATGGGGTCAGCTGTTGGCAGGCAACCCTGACAAGCAGACACACAGCAGGCTGTGTAAATAAAGGTGGGATGGTGAGCTGCGAAGGCCGTGCAGTTCCAACACCAGCCCTCAGGGTACCCTACCACCACCACTCGGTTCAGTCCCCTCACCTGCTGGGGACTCCCTGGGCTTCCTGGTTCCAGTTTAGGGGTGTGCGTGTGAGGGGCTGGGACATGAGCAGACATCTGTCTTTCTCCTTCAGGTTGCTTCCAAGAGCTGAACGCTACCACCAGCAGTAGCCCTGGAGAACCAGGAAACTCAGAGTTCAAGGTGAAAGGGTGAAGTTGCCTGGGCAAGACCCCTCTCAGATGGGGGATAGCAGAGGTGGGGTCTGACTGGGAGGAGACTGCTCGGGTGGGAAGCCCACAGCCAGGTGGAAGAAGGGGCCGTAGTTAAAGCACCTTTTAAACTACATAACATGGGTTTGGGGCTTCCCAGGCTATATAGTCCAGGAGGTTGCAGAGTCAGACGTGACTGAGTGACTAAGCACAGCACAGCACAACATTTACAAATTCAGGAGTCAGGGTAGGGGCCTAATGGAAGTAAGGCCCACTGGGGCCCTGGGGTCTCCAGGCTCCTCCTGGAGGGAGGATTCCCTCACAAACCTGGGACAAAGTGTTCTTCCTTCCTAGGACCTGGCCCAGAAGCCAGAGGGGAGCCAAGCAGAGCCCACGCCCCAGAGGCCCCATCAACTATCATCCAGAAGCCTACAGGAGAAAAAGCTGGCTCAGGGAGCCCCAGGACCCCCAGGGCTCCCCTCCCCGGGCCTGCCAGAACCCCAAGATCCCCTGGAGGGGCTGGGCTGGAGCTTGGGCCAGGAGAGAGCAGAACAGAAGAAACTGCTAAGGATTGAGATTCCTCACAGTCAGAGAGAGGGGGACCCTCAGGGTCAGGGTAAGAGAGAGAAGACAAACCAGTGTCCGAGCGGGGAGGCCACTCAGGCTCTGATGGAAGAGGTGTCTCAAGGTCAAAGGTGTGAGGGCCTCCAGGGTGAGCACAGAGGGGCGCCTCAAGGTCAAAGCCAAAGTCGCCTCAAATGCGGGAGAAAGGAGGCCCTCCCAGAGCCGAGTGCAGATTCTCCCCGGGGTTCGGAAGAGAAGATCGTCCAGTCTCCCGAGGGCAGAGACTGTATCCCACCTGCCTGGGAAGAAGCTCGGGGAGAGGGGCCCCGGGAGAAAGGCGGCTCCCCGGGGGACTTCTGCAGGTCCCTGGGGGAACGGATGGGGCAGCCTGGGGGAAGGGCGGGCACAGGGCCCCAGGGAAGGCCCACCCAGCTGATGCAGGTTAAGACCGATGGCCTGAGAGGAAACAGCGCACCGGCCCTGGGAGCGCAGGGGCCCCTCCGGGGAGGGTTGCGGGCTCCGCTTCCGCTCGCTGGGCCCCCGACTCGGCCACTGCTCCCAGGCCCAGGAGCGGTGATGCTAGCGGCCCCATGCACTGCGGGCTCCAGGCAGCGGGAACGGCCCGCTGCTCTCCCAGGGCACCTGGGCCCGCTGCGCGATCCACACTCGCTTCAAGGCCCAGGAGGAAGCCCTGGCCCCGCGGAGCAGGAGCTGGGCGGCTCCACGGGGCTTCCGGGCGCCTTCGGGAGACCGAGGGGTGCTGCGGAGGCCCCCAGAACCTCGAAGACCGCCTGGCCCGAGCCCCTGAGCAGAGACCGGGCGTCGGCGAGCGTGAGCGCCGCGCAGCAGGCGTCGGCTCTGCAGCGGCTGCTGGAGCTGAACCGCGAGGCCAGGCGCCGGCGGCAGCGGGACCGCGAGCAGCAGCGGCTCCGGGTGCGCGGCCGGGCCAGGCGGGCGGGGCCCAGAGGGGCGGCCTATGGGCCACTGACAGTCGACTCCTTCAGGTCCTGGAGCGCCTCCGCATCGCCAGGAACCGCCACTGCCGGGTGCACCCCCTGGAACCCCCACCGAGCCCAGCTCAGCTCCCACCACAGGCAAGACCCCTAGGAGAAGGCGGTGGGGCCACAACGACCCTGCAGGGGCGGGGGCCAGTGGCCGAGCTGGGCGCGACCTGGATCGCTTTGACTGGCGTCTATCCCGCACTTGGGATAACACCTGCGGAGCAGGCCGACCCTCCAGAGCACAGAGGGTGCTGCCCTCTGCTGGCCGCTTCGAGCCCGGGGGCCGGGAGGCACCGGCTGGCGCTCAGCGTTCCGTCCCGCCCCAGGAGGACGCGGCAGGGCGACGACGCGCCCTGCGGGAACAGCTGGAGCAAACGCACCGGGAAAGGACCGGGCGGCTGCGAGCCCTCGGGGCCAGGTGAGGGGACGGGCGGGGAGGCTTGTGGAGTGGTGGCGGTCACTTTTTCCTGACATCTGGAATGAAAGTCCACTCTTCCCCAGGAACACCCAGAACTTCCAGCAGCTACTGTGGCCCCCCGGCGCCGCGGAACCTGACGAGCATCGCTCACCCTTCTGAGGCCCCTCTAAGTCTCTGATGAATCCTCAAGGAGATGATTAAAGAGACGGGGGGTTAAGGGAAAAGCAAGAAGGCAACCGGCAGGTCAGAGGGAGTTTCAGAAAGGCCCAGAACGCAGCCTCAGCGCCTGGGAGAGCCAGACACAGACACACATGCAGCTTCGCCCCACCAGGAGGTGTGTTATTTCTTCTTCCCTCCCCTAAGCCCTCTGCCCTGCTCGAGGTCAGAGGGCCAAATCCCGGGGATCGAGTAGCGAGAAGGCCCCATTCTTGCGGAAGAAGGATTCAATGCGGCACATCTTGCAGGAGACCAGTTCTTGCTTCACTGGGGGGCCTGGGAAAAGATGTCAGAGGCCAGGAGTGGGTTCCTGGGAAAAGAATGGGCAGAGCAGAGGAGCCCTGCCTGCATAGCCCTATGAGTCTGCCTGTGTTGTATCCACTTTATAAGTGTGCAGAAATAAAAAGAAATGCTTCTGAGAAGCGGGAGTTACAGGGAAACAGGGAGCTGGCTGCCCGCCCATCCGGGTCAGCAGTGATCGCCAAATGCCAGTCAGCTGTGTGCCAGCACCCCCCCCCCTCCCCCAGCCTCGGAAGCCTTCACAGAGGCGGGTGGTGGGACTCCCAGCCGTGCTTGCTACAGGGACAGACAGAGCTGGACTTCTCTGGGGCAGACAGGGCTTCTTTCTACCTTCTGCTTTCATTTGGAAATTGTTCCCTTTCCTCTCCCTTTAGGGAGAGGAAATCCTGGGGCAAATCCTTGGGCCCTGGGGGGATTTTTTGTTAAGGCCAAATTTCAACTGTTTATCCTCAATCATCCACCTTTTCTGTGCAGGAACTGGAGAAAACACCTGACTGAGTAGTCTCACTTGAAATTCATGACCACAGCCAGCAAAGGAACTCTCATCAGGCAGCAAGCCCAGGACACTCCCTGGCATATTCTCTGTCCCACACCTTGACTCTTCAGCTCAAACTACACCACTGCCTTCGCTCCTCTCCCACCCAGCTGACGACTATGAGTCAATCCAGATGGACAGCCTTCTTGCCAATACCACGTCCTTACATATCACCGTGTTCCCCCCAACCCTGCACCTTCTCCCTGCGTGATCCAGCCTCTGGAGCAACCTGGGTGAGCCCACCCACTCTCAAGGCTTTAATTTAAAGAGCACCTATATTCTGATAACCCCCAAACCTGTGCCTTCAGCTCTGACCTCACTCCAGAGGGCCAAATCACCGACACCTCCAGCACAACATAGCAACGCTGACCTTCACACCCCCCGCACTCTCCCTACCCCCCCCACCCCCGCCACCCCCCAGTCTCCCCTGCTGTAGCTGCTTCAGTCAAACACCTGCGTGTTACCATTGCATTCTCTTCTTCTGTCATTCAAACCACCAGTAAGTTCCATTGAGTCTTCCTCCAAATCACATCCGGAATAGATTTCAGCTCAACTGCTAATCACTCTAGTCCAAGCCACTGTCATTTCTTGCCAGGATAACTCAACCATCTGCCAGAGTTTGTTCTTAACCCCGAATAGGCCACAACCTACAGAACAGTCAGGGTGATTTTTTTTTAAGTAAATCAGTATCATTCACCTGCTTAAAACTCGCCGTGGCTTCCCCTTAAACTTAGAATAAAACCCAACTCCTCCCCCTCGTCAGTTAGCTCACTCGGCCTTTAGGTCCTGAGAGAGGCCTTTCCTGACAATCCATCCTAAAGCGCCACACGCCCCTGCCTCCTCGCCCATCACGTCGTTTCATTCTGGAACTTGGCCCTCTCTTGCTCTTATGTTTCTCCACTAGAATGGATGCCCCCAAAAGGAGTGTCCATGTGTCTCGTGTGTCTAGTGCCAAGAGCGCTGCCTGGCTCGTGGCAGGTTCTCTGTGAGGTGGATAATTTCTGGGAGGTTGGGGCTCACCCAGCTGCCAGCCGTATGTGAAGTTGGTGGTGATGGGGAAGAGGTAGCGTTTCTCTGGCATGTCCAGTTTTCGGGTGCTGAGGTAGCGGTAGCGGCCCTGGAAGTTGTGGGAGATGCCTTCGTATAGCAGGGCCCGGGTGGCAGGCGGGACTGGGTACATTTCTGACTGAATAGGAGCCTCCAGGGCGGGGCTGGAGGCCCTGGAAGGAACTGCTTTGGGGGCGGGCGGGGGTGAGAGTGGAGCTTTGGGGGGCAGGGTTGGCAGCTTGAGCGGCAGGTGGGCTGCAGCCTTGGCCTTCTGCTTGGCCTTCACCAGGGACCCATACTTGTGGTGCCACTCGCAGCGCAACATCTTCTCCCTCAGGTATTCCTCCTTCCAGAAGTTCTGCCGCACCGTGTCCATGCTGAGCTGCCGAGACATGGTGGCAGAGGAAGGAGCAGGCACGGGGTGCCTGCCACCAAGGGGTGAGCACAGCAAGCAGAGTCCCTCTGACAGCAGGTGGCTGCCCAGGGACAGTCACTCGGCAACCGTGCCTCACCTCACACAGGGCCATGCCCTCAGCACGCTTCACCTGCCTTGCTTGCTGGGGCAGCCTCAGGCCAGGGCCCACTGGCTAAGAGCCTTGACCCCCAAACCTCTTGCCAGACTCAAGCTAAGTATCTCTGGCTTCCAGGTTTGCTGTGGTTCCTGCTTCTATCCCTTGAGGTCCCGACCCCTCCCAGCCAATACAGACTCAAGCGGGGGCACCAGGGGTCTGGACGCAAGCCTGCTTCCATTCCCCCTGCCAGAGCCGGTTACCTTTAATTCAGAAGACCGGGCTGGCACAATCTTCCTGGTCTAACTCTTCTAGGCCTGGGTCTTCGGCAAAACCTTTTCCAGCCTTGCCAATCAAATCCCCCCCCCCTCCTCAAGAGCCTCCTTCCACACATGTCGTTTCTAGCACCCAGCCTCAGATTGGAGAGAAGCAAGAACGTTATTTTAATTTAACATCAACAATGACACTGTGTAACAGCACAGGGAAGAGGCAGTGGAGAGAAGATACTCAGGTTTCCTGTACCCCAACCAGCCTTAATTTTAATGGCAGAGCCCCAGCAACTGGAAGCCCCCCAGCTCTGGTGCATCTCAGTGGAATGGGAAGGGGCAGGGAATTGGAACTCAAGAGGCTAAGATCTTAGAGAAGGGCTGATGGCAAGCCCAGGGAGAGGCCTCAAGGCAGAGGAGAGCCCTCTAGCGCAGGTCTTCAGCTGTGAACATGCCCCTGGCCCTGCGCAGGATGGAGTCCTTGGCAGCATCATACGGGTGCTCCTTGGACGGGATCTCCAGTACGGCGGGAATGGAGCGCTGGTGGGCGTCAAGGGCGTGCCGCACCATCTCTGCGATGTACTGGTTGATAAGGATGATGCCGATGTCATCCCGGTTTAGAAACTGCCTGGAGGGAGAGATGAGAAGGGAGTCTAGGGCGGCCCACTCTGAGCTGGTGGGCTTGGCCACAGATGTAATGGGCTTAATCCAGAGAGCGCAGTGGACAAGAGAAAAAGGTGCTACACTTAACTCCACTCCGTTTAGAGTCAATTTCATTCAAAAGCTAAGGGCATGGCTTCTACCCCACCCCCACCCCCGCCGCCTGGAAGACTCCCAAATGATCTGCTAATGAAGATGAGGGTGCCTGCTGGTGCGTTCCTTGTGCTGCCTTCAGGTAAGAATGGGAGAGGAGAAGACTATATATGCCAGTCTCTTTGTATCTGCATAAAGAAATAAGCAGAAAGATATGGAAAAAAAATACATGGTGAAGGAAGTAATGAAGTAGAAGAGGTCAGGGGTTGAGAGTGTGACTTCTCAATGTGTAGATCTTTTAAAGATTAATTTGTAAACCACATAAACATGTTAACTTTTCAAAAGGAAACAGATTAAATTTCTAAACACAAAAAAAATTTTTTTGTACCACACCACGTGGCACTTGGGATCTTAGTATCCCAAACAGGGATCGAATCCTTGCCCCCTACTGTGGAAGCATAGAATCTTAACCACTGGACCGCCAGGGAAGTCCCCATAAAAATTTTTAAGGGGGGAAGGCGTTGTTCAGACCACTCATGGTCTATGCTGATAAGGGCAGGGGGTGGATCAGAGGGGAAGTTTGGCCTGAGCCAGGAACAGCATAGGAAGAGGAAAATCAGTAATGAAGGAATCATACTTTCCACACAGAAGAAACCTGGCACTGGGCTCTTATTTTCTTGTGACCACCCACACATTCATTAATTTATTGACTCACTAAAAACTATTTACTATTAAAAAAATAAAAACTATTTACAGAGTAGTTACTCTTTACCAGACACTAAGGCAGGTTAGATTTGATGATTTCAGAGGTCCCTTTTGGTTAGAAACTTGAAAAGATCTTGAAGTAAAATTTGTCCTTCTCTCAAGACAACTCGAGTCACTTTACCAGACTGCTTAGAGATCAGCCTCCTGGGTCAGGGCTGATCATACCCCAGGCAAAAGAAACCAGTCTCAGCCAGCAGCTCAGGGCTGGGCTGTTTAGGGGAAAACAGGCAGGAGAGGTTTGTTCCTGGCATTTGGCATAGGGGCTCCAGAGAAGGGGTGTGGGAAAGAACAGAGGGCTAGCGCTCTCAACTCTAGTCACCAGGTCACCTCCTGGATTAAAGGACATGCCTGCACCCACAGCTTGAAGCTACTGCTTTTAATCCGGGACAGGAAATGAAGATTTGAAGCGCAAGGTATCAGTAGAAGGTAGGACAGTCCTGATATTCTGTCCGCTGAGTTCAGGACAATGGGAAATTCCAAAGCAGACTGAGAGCTGAAGGAGCAGAGTGTGGCCCTCGCTTAAGAAAGGCAGAAAAGGTGAGACTGGGTTCAAATCTTTGCTCCATCTTTTTCCGAATTGTATGACTTTAGTGTGTGCCTTTAACCTCTCTGAACTTTAGTTTTCTTACCAGTAAATGGGAATAACCCCTATCTTACATGATGATTGTGAGCTTCTAAGGGAGAAAACACTTGAAAGCCCGAGCCCACTGCCCAGGTGTTCACTGAGTGAGTGGTTCCTTTAGGAGTCAACTCACACGAGTCCAGCGCTTGCAATGACCGGGGCCTGCTCTACCGGTGAACCGGGAGCTGAGAGTGGCCCTTTCCAGGCCTGGGCACCCTGGAAGTTCAGCTCTGGCGGGACAGGTTGGACCAAAGGGCGGTGCCCGTCCTACATGAGCGGTTCCTCTTCTTTCCTGACACACGGTCATGTGAGGGGGGGCCTTTGTGGACCCGATCTAGCCCTGGTCCCACCGAGCCCCGAAAGGGAACTTGGGCCGCAGTGGCCTCCTCTCCAATCGGTGGACCGACTTTCCCGACCCTCGAGGACGGGGTCTGACACTTCAGCCAGTGTCGCCTCCCGCCCCCTCCCCTCCCCGCGCTCCCACCAGGCAGCAGAGGGTCCAGTTCAGGCCTCGCGGGCTACCTTACCGGAAAGTGTCTTCGATCTCATTGATGGTAGTATCCTTTTCCACCACCAGGAAATTAGGGTGGCGGTTCTTGTTAAGCTCCCCTATGCCGCCCAGCAGGAAGCCAGTCACAGTGTCCTCGTCTCCGATCACCGCAATTAGCTTCCCCCTCCCCGCCATCCTCACAGACCACCCGAGATCCTCAGCGACCGCCGGGTGTCGCCGAAGCCCCGCCTTCGCAGCGCACAGCCTTTTCGGCCGCACCCCCACGCTTTAGACATGCGCAGTTGTACCATTCCGCCTCCTGGGAAATGCGCATTAGGAGCAGAAGCGCCTGACTCAGAATACGCCTGCGCCATAATGGGAGCCCCGAACGCGGGGACTACGATTCCCAGAAGTCCGCGCGGCACAGTCGACTCGCGCAGGTAAGTTCGCTGGTTCTTTAGCCAGGTGAGGCAACTGCTGTTAGACGTCTGGACGCCGAAGGAGAGACGGTTTCTGTTCTCCAGGGTAAGGTCCGAGTCTTTTTCGTGTATGTATGTAACTGTGGCACGTAGTTAACAACTAGTACATATGTGCTCAATTAATAAAAGGATAGATAAGTTAATGATGATACTCTTTCGTGAGTAGTGTGTCAATTGCTAAAATGTGAAACGTACGTGGAAGCACCCATCAGGTGTAACTAACCCATGGGGGAGAGGAGGCGCGCGAAGAAGGCCGCTAGCTGGATGAGGCTGGTAGCGATGAGGACAAGAGGGTGTTGTTAGGAAGAGAAACAGCACGTGTGAAGACTTAGGGACTAGAGAGAACTAGTGCCTTTAAGGAAAGGAAAAGAATTTGGGAGTTATCCTGAGGACAGAGTTATTCTGAAGCCACTGAAGGATTTTAAGCAAGAGAATGATACGGCCAACTTTATGTATTAGCGATAGGTTGAGACCTGTGCTGTGTGAGCAGGCAGGACTGAAGGAAGAGAAACCGTTGTGGGAAGAGATGATGGTGGGCAGAACCCAGGGAGTGGGAATGGGGAATGTGAGAGTCTGGTGGAAACAAGAAGTATTTAGAGACAAAGAGAATAGAACTGGTATTAGATATGTTTGGGGAAATAGACAAGATGACTTCCAGGTTTCTGGCCTGTGCAGCTAGATGGACGGGAGTCACATTCCTGAGAGAGTGAACTCTGAGATGAACATGTTGAAGGAGAAGGGGCCACTCGCTCCCCCTCCCTTCTAACAAACAGGCATCCTGGCATCTGGCATTTGATCTGTGGGTTGAGAGCACTTGAGCCATCCGGATGGTCTGGTCTGGTGGTTACATGTGTGATAGGCTCGGGATTTTAACCTAAGTGGTATGAATCTCGGCCTTGATACTTAGAGGTATGATTTGGGACTCATCACCAAAATTCTCAGGACCTTATCTCTTCAGGTAATAATGTGCCCATCTCACAGATCTGTTAGGATTAAGTGAGGTAGAGTCCTTACATGCTTAGCAGCTGAGGCCATGCTACCACTGAGGGAGAGCAGCGGGACTGGATATCCATAAACACATCCCCTCACAGGTGGAGGGCAGCAGGAGGAGGAGGAGGCCGGCAACTTAGCAGGAAAATGCTCCCCATCTTGGGGCGAGGTGGGAGGGGAGGCAGAGAGTGAGGAAGGACGTGAGTAGAAGCACTGGCTCGGTGCCTGGCACAGGGCTGGCCCTTAATGGCCATGAATGGCTGGGAACTTGAGAAGGGATCTCGCCCTTCAAGGGTCTGTCAGGTGAGGGAGGGGGCTGTGAGAGCACCCCATTCATCACACACACCTTCATTCAACCAGCCTTTATCAACTGTGGCCATGGAGAGGCTGAGGACATGAGATTGATAAAATACAGTTTCTGTCCTCAAGGAACTCTCTCAGGACTGAAGGGAGAGTAAACATATCACAGGGAGGGAGATGGACTTACAGAAAGAGAGGCCCTGGAAGGGTCTTGAGGGGGAAGAGAAGGACGAGAGGAGCCAGGAGGCAGACATCCTTTGAGTGAAAAGGTAGGGGATGGGCATATTTGGAGCCAGGCCACGTGTGTTGGGTTTTCTCTGGTCAACCCACCACTATGTGCCGAATGTCTGGAATGAATCTAGAGCTGGGGGATCAGTTGAGTGAAGCTGCCTTGCCCTGCTCTGGCTACTCAGTTGCTTATTTACTCGTTGGTCACACCTGTCTGTATTCGACCTCCTAGGTCAGGGAGCGCAGTCTGGTGGGGCAGGCCCACCCTCAGATTCACTGTTACAGACTAGGGTAGTAGTAATAAATGCAGCCAGAGATGTGCCCCAGGGCAGCATGAGAGCTGGGGGGCAGGTCTGGGAGGATAGGGAGGGGTTCAGGAAAGCTTCCTGTTGGCCAGGAAGGTGAGGAGGGTGGAGAGGCAAGGATGTTCCGGGGCAGAGGCCCAAACTGCAGCACGTGGGTCTGGGAATCTAGAAGTTGTGAAGAGGGTAGGAGGTGGAGGGTGTGGTGAGAAAGGGTACACCACCAGCTTGGCTGGAGGTTTCAATGAATGGGTAGGGAGGCTCTGGGGGCCTTGTTAGGACACGTAGACTAGACTAGAAGGGAGCCACAGAAGGGTCTTAGACCAGAGAGGGCCACAGTTCCTGTAATGTGACCACCCTCCTCTGGCTGTAGTGTGGTGAGCTGGAGGGAGCTGCTGGTGGATCAGGAAGGAGGGACCAGTTCAGGAGGGAGGCCCTAAGCAAGGTCGGGCTGGAGGAGACCCAGCTTTGACCCAGGACCTAGCTGGAGTGACAGGTTCCTGGGTTCGTTTGTGGTTCTGCCTGCCTGCTGGTTGAGGAGCATTCCTGCATGAGCCAGGGGTGACTGTTTTTTAAGGTCCTGATTTTGAGAACATCCTTGAGCTCAGTCTGAACAAAAACTGGCCTCCCAGTAGTCCCTGGGGCAATCTTCTACAACACAGTGTCCCCCTCCCTCTCCCACCCCCAGCTCTCCGGGAATCTGAGGACTAAGCCCACATCCCTGACATGCCCCCCTTTCTTTGCAGCATTCTGTCAACATTCCAGACCTCCCCAAATAGATGGCCCAGAGGGGTGCCTCTCTGCCCCAGGCCCTTCCCCTGGACCTGACTCGGTCCTCGAGGGGACAGGCAACCAGCCTCTGCCTCCCAAGGCCTGGTTGAGGGTCAACAGCCAGAGCTGGCCAGCCAAGGAAAGCGCACACACACAAGGCACAACCACACCTCTGCGACAGGCCGCACTTTATTTGGAGTTTTCCGCCTAAACGGCTCCCAGCTGAGCCGCATGACATGTGCAAAAGCCCCCCAGAAAGCTGGGCCTCGCAGTGTGTAAAAAAGGCCCCCCCATGGGGCAGAGCTGTGCAATTATTAAAAAAAAAAAAAAAAAAAAGAAAGAAATCAGTCCCCCAGGAAGCCTGGCTGGGGTCTCAATCGCCTGGGGCCAGGACGTGTGTGCAGCTGCCGCTAGGTACACTTTCTCCTCTGACTGTGCTTCGTTTTCCAAGTTAACGCTCTGGGGTTGTGGCCACCAGAGGGGCTGGACGCAGTCCTCAGCGGCTAGGAGGCCTGGCTGGCAGTGCGATTTGAGGGTGACCTCTCTCACACATGCAGACACCCCCAAACACGTGCTCCTCCACTGGCCTCAGCCCCACCAGAAAACACAGGGCTTCCCTGGCCCCCCAACCCCCAGTTCACCCTCAGGTCACATTTGAGGCGAGGGACACTGCCCTGAAACACACAAGGCCCTCCAGCCAGAGGGCCTGGCAGCGAGGGGGCAGTGCCACTCCGTCCACATCCCAGGGCAGGTGTTTGTGTGTCTGATTCTGCGAGCGTGCATCTGGGTGTGGCCCGTGTGTGTGTGTGTGTGTGTGTGTGTGTGTGTCTGTCTGTCTGTGAGTGTGTCTGTGAGTGTGTTTGGCCAGAGGTGGGGGCCGAGGCTGGGGGGAGGCACTTCTGGGATTCAGGGCACATTGACTTTGAAGGGGCTTCCGGGGACACTTTCATCGCCCCACTTGACGATGAGGATGTAGTCCCCTTTCTCCTTGACGGTGTAGGTGACGTTGTACACCCGGTTCCCCATGTGCTTCACGTATACCTCCTCACAGGGGGTCTTGGGCCCGTGCACGCCCACCATCATCATATTGGTGCCTGGAGAGAGAGGCAGCGAGGGACAGGCTCACCCCCAGCCCTTGGCCCCACGTTCGCGCACACTTGCCCACCCTGGGAGACCGCCCCCGCTCCCCCGCTCCGCCTGCTGCCTGCCTGCTTTGCTGCAATCCACAGTGAAGGAGTTCTTCTGGCCCACAAAGGCCTGGGACAGCCCGGGGCCCCGCGTCACCACCTTGCTGGCATCTGAGGAGAACTTGGGGATGGAGCTGTAGCTGGAACCCCGGCTTGAGGACGACTTGGTCACAGTCTCCACCAGAACCGTGGATGTTTCATGAAGGCTGTGGCCTCCAGAGAGCCGGGGACCTGAGGGGCAGGGTGGGGTGGCCACAAGCCGGGTCAGAGGCCTGCTCTTCCCGAGGCGGTAGGCCCCGTGTGGCAGCTGACAGCCCACGTTCCCTTCCTCAGCTGCAGCATCCTAGGAGCAGCAGCCCATTTCACACAGGGCTCTCGGGCAGGCCTGTCTCCAGGTCTGGGGCCTCCATGGCTCTGTCCACCCTCCCCCACCCTTCTGGGCTTTGTCTGGGACCCCAAGTCACACGGTAGGTAGAGCCCTGCTTTAAAAAGGAACAAGTATCCAACCAATCCTTCACACAGCTTCCAGAAGGAAAATCAGGTAAATGTCTGCTGAGCTCTGTCTTCTTGGAAGCCAGAAATGGGGATGCCAGGAGGGCAGAGTTAAGTGAAAACTTGGGGAGCCACCGCAGGGAAAAGATTAGTCAAGGGATGGACAGTAGAGAGGGATTTGATTTTTTTTTAAATGATGTGCACGAGTCCACACATAGAAGGTGGGGAATGGCACGTTGTGTAAAGCCAGGCCCACTTTATTCCTGGTAACCTGAAACACTGATGTTTGGGGCCAACTCTGACCCGGATGTGAACAGCCACTGGAGCCAGCCCAGGATAGGCTTCCAGCCCAGGGTGGGACCTCAGCCCACCCAGAACACTCACCTGTGACTTTAGCCTTGAAGGGGCTGCCCACGATGTGCTGGGGGCCACCATACTTGATAGCAATGAGGTAGTTGCCAGGAGCCATGGGAGTATAAGTGACCACGTGACCCTCGGGACACTCCCGACAGTCCAGCTGCACCTTGGAGGGGCCATCAATGGTGACAGACAAGGCCCCTGAGCCTGCATTCAGGGTGTTGACGATGAACTCTGACGACACGCCTGGGGACCAGAGGTAGCAAGGATGTAGGTAAGAAGGGCTTGGGGCCCAGAGCTGGGATGGGCCCGGGCTCCCCGGAGCAGACCTCTGCCAGGACTTGGGGCTCATCAGCACTGTCCCACCCCTCTCCCCAGCCCCAGGCACTCACCTGTAGTGCCTCCCTCGAGCCCAGGACCATAGGCCGACACCAAGCCTGGGTCCCCAGCCTGGCTCTGCTCCCCAACTCGGATCTTGAAGGGACTGCCAGGGATATGAGCACCGTTGAACTTGACGTCGATGGAGTGGACGCCATTCTCGTGGGGGATGAAACGGATGGTGTGCTTGTCTGTGGGGGCAGAGGTTGGTGGGTGAGCCTTAGTCTTTCCCCTCCCCTTTCCAGAAGGTCCTAGCCTGGCAGGGACAGGCCAGCTCACCACTGTCCAGCTCGGAGACATAGCACTCCTCCACTGCACCCGAGGGCGTGTGCACCCTAGCGTCGATCACGCCCCGTGCGCCGTTCAGCTGCACCGCAAAGGACGCCGGCTGATTCACCTTGAGCCCGGTCTCCTGCAGAGACCATGGAGGGTGCTCAGACTCCTGGGAGGGCCTGGAGGGCTCATGTCTGCAGCCTGGCACTGATATCCCTTCCTGCCTAGCCCGGAGGCTCCCTCCTCCCACCCCCAGCTGCCCCCTGCCGCCTGACCCAGCTTAGGGAGGCTCTGAACAAGGCTGTGATGGGAGGCAGACGCTGGGTCTTTGGCCTTGGCAACCACCTGCTATAAGGTGGGGCCACCTGGCTGTGCCGGGCATGGTCGGGGACCAGAGATGATGTGTCCTGTCCTGGCTGGGGAGGTTAAGACCCAGATACCATAAAGCTGGCCTGATAGCAGAGAACCCAGTGCTGGGATGGGAAAAAGAGGCATGTGGGCTGGACTGCCCTGGGGGCACTTGATGGGGAAGGTGGGGCCGATGGGGAGGTTTGGGGGGGCAGGTGGTGAAGATGAAACCAGTTCTAGGATGGGGAAGGGGGCGGAGGACACAGCGGCACCTGAGGCTGCCAAGACTACCCCAAGGGGCAGCTAGCATAGCTAGAGCCCCCTGTTGTCCAAACACTGGGAGAGAGGGGCCACCTGTCTGGCCCTTCCAAGGTCACTGCTAAGTCCCTGGTCACATGGGCATACCATCCTCTACTCCTGCCCATCCCTCAGGGTGGCAGGAGGGCCCCATCCCCCCCGGGCACACACCTGGAGGCTGGTGACAGTGAGACGGCGAGCATCATCTGAGAGGGAGGCCACGGGTACCACGAAAGGGCTGTCTGGGATGTGCTCGTCGTTGAACTTGATGGAGACCTCGTAGTCACCTGGGGAGAGAAGACCAGTCAGCGCAAGCTCCAGGACGGGACAGCAGCGGGGGAAACAACCCCACCCTGATCTCAGCCCCAGACAAGCTCCTAGGTCGAGCTCAGCTCTGGAGACACATGTTCCCAGGAGTGTAGAGTGGAGGGAAATGGGGCAGAGAAACTGCAGCGGCCCAGGTGAGGGGTTGGTTTGGGAGCCCTGTCTCCTGCCGGGGCGAGCAGAAGCCTGGTCTGGAAAGTCAGGCAGGCCCAGCAAGATGCCCACCTGGCTCCTGGACGACATAGGAGACCCCGCACGAGCCGTCCTTGCGGTCCTCAAATGCAATTTCTGCCTTGCTGGGACCCTCCACGGCGATTGATAGGCCCCCGGCACCTGCTTCTCGGGTCCAGATGCTGAACTCGGCTGGAGACAGAAACGGGACAGGGGCAGCTCTTCAGCACCGTCACCCACCCTGCTGGCTGTCCTCCCCCATCCCCCATCCCGGGAACCTACCCCCTTACCTGGCACGCCAGCCACCCCTCGCTCCAGCCCCGTGCCTCCAGCCCGCACCTTGTGGGCACCACCTTCACCCAGCGGCCCCACGGTGAACTGAAAGGGGCTGCCTGGCACATGCTGGCCGCGGTACTTGACAGTGACCGTGTGGGGCCCCATCTCCTGGGGCACAAAGCGGACGCTGTACGCGCTGTCCTCCCCCTCCACGATCTCGGCAGCTTCCGTCTTGCCCGACGGGCTGGTCACCTGTGCGGTCATGTCCTGAGAGCTGGCCTCACCTGCAGGGGGTGGGGAGTGTCAGGGCGACACCAGGGCTGCTCCAGGCCCTCACCCTTCCCTCCCTCCCTCAGTAAACACCCCCTCCTCTGCTCAGACCAGCAGCCTCCCCATCCTGTCCCGAGGGACAGAAGGCCCACCTCCCTGTGAAGAGCCCGGCCCGGTCCTGCTCACCCTCCTGCTGCCGGGTGATGCTGCCAAAAGAGCCCAGGCGCTCCCGGCCCAGGAAGTCCCCGAAGACGGCGGGGAAGGGGTCTCCGCCAACCTGGGTGGACTCCTCCACCCGCACCTCGCGCTTGGTCTCCCCGCCCCGCGTCTTGCTGATCTCCGTGCGCTCTGTGCGGGTGTATGTGTGGCTGCTGCGGGTGAAGGTGCGTGTCAGGCGCTCCTGGGCGGACACCATCTGGAACCAGTTCCCTGTGGGACACGTGGAGCAGGCGGAGGGGAGGGAGGTGAGAAATAAGCCAGAAGGACAGAGGCCCCGGGGACAGGCTCTGGGCCGTCCCGCAGCCCCACCCCACCAGGCTCTTCCAGCGCCCACCTGGGATCTTGAGGTTGAGGTCACAGGTGCTGCCGATGGTGGCGATGGATGGCGCCTGCCTGCGCCGGGTGATGCTTTCCTTCATGCGGCCCTCGCCGGTGACCTTCACTGTGAAGGGGCTTCCTGTAGGGACAAGAAAGAGTGGGTCAGCCACCTCAGGTCACTCATCTCCAGCCTCCTGGCCCATCCCGGCCACAGCCCAGAGCCTTACCAGGCACGTGCTTGTCAGCGAACTTGATATTGATGATGTAGGTGCCGGGTTCGGTGGGGCAGTAGGTAACTTTGCACGTGCCATCCTCCATGTCCTCACAGTTGATGTCCACCTTGCTAGGGCCTTCAATACTCAGCCCCAGGCCCCCATAACCTAGCAGGAGGCAAGGGACACGTCTCCCTCAGTCCCCACTGCCATCTGCTCTCCCCTCCCCAAACCCCAGGCTCCGCCCAGAACCGACACCCAAGGAGCATCGTAACCACTAAGGAAAGATGGCTCAGTAGAAGGAGGGGTGAGCCAGGCAGTGACCCAGAGGGTCAGGGATAGGTAGTCTGGAAATTTCTCTAAGGCAGGCCTCTTGGGTTTTGGTGAGTGAAGGAGAGACAGACTCAGGATGGCTGAGCTTTCTCTTAGACACAGGAGAAGCGACAGGGGGACATTTACTCTTCCCAGGTGGGCCCCAGAATGGGAATCTCAGCAGAGACTGGGCCAGGAAGTTCAGGAGGGGAGGTTATGGTCCAGGGGCGCTGTAAAGGAAAGGACTGGTCCCCACTTGAGGCACTAGCTACAGTGAGGGGTCTCCGGGGCAAGAAGCACCTGCATTACGAGTGTCCACGATGAACTCCGCCACCTGGAATGTGTGTCCTTCGGACAGGCCCTTGCCCCAAACCCGCACCTTGCTAGCATCCCCAATCTCAGACGGTCCCACCAGGATCTTGAAGGGGCTGTTGGTGACATGCTTGCCGCTCTTGCGCACGCTCACCACATGCTCCCCAACTTCTTTGGGGGTAAAGGAGATGCCTGTTGAGGGGGAGGTCAGGCATGAATGGAGCTCTGGGCCTGGCAGTAGTCCTTTCCCAGCTCCCCCACCTTCCTCCCCTGGGCCCCTGCCATGGCACCACGCTCACCGATGTGCCGGTTGGGCAGACGCTTCAGCAGACAGGGCTCCTCGTTGCCCGAGGGGGCACGGATGCTAGCGGTCAGCTGGCTCAGGTCACTCTCGGTGATCTTCAGGGACACATCCGTGGAGGTGCCCACATTCAGCTGTGACGTCCTCATTGAGTCATCGCCTAGGGGAGAGTTGCCATGTCAGGCGGGCTGACTCCAGGCAGGCCCTGCCCTCGTGGGGATCAGGAGGCTCCCTGGACTCAACAGAGCCTTTGCCCACCCCCCTCAACCCCCAAAGCAGGCACAGAGAGACTGGGGAGAGCACAATCTCCATGCACATGTTAGGGGCCCGAGATTAGGGATGAGTCAGCACCCCAGTCCTGAATGGGTTAAACCTCTAATTTACATAAATTTAAATTCTGAGTCAGGTAATTTAGTAGGACCAAAAAAAAAAACTGAGACTAGACCGCACAGCCCAGTTCCCTTACCTGCTGTGTGTTGCCCCTCCGGGCCTACCAGTTTCCTCACCTATCAACATCCTGACTTAAAAGACTGCGAGAGTGTGTTTCAAAGGGTAGCTGAGTGTTTCTCACTTGCTGTAGAGAACAGCGTACTCCTTACACATATCCAAAAATGACCTCTTCCACCTGGAGGGCACCCTACCCTAAGCACCCGAGACTTGGACGTGCCGGGCTTGCACAGCCATCGTGTGCCGGGGTGTGCCCACGCATCCACCCACCTGTGATCTTGGCTGTGAAGGGGCTCCCGGGGATGTGCTTGTCGTCGAAGCGCACGATGATGCTGTAGTCCCCAGGCGCCGTGGGGAGGTAGGACACGGTGCAGGTGCCGTCCTTGTTGTCCTTGCAGGTGATCTCCGCCTTGGACGGGCCCTCCACGGCCAGGGACAGGCCCCCTGTGGGTGGAGGCGGGGCCGCGGTCAGAGGGCCTCACCCCTGCCCCGCTGCCCATCCCCAGCCCCTGCCGGAGCTCCCCTCACCTTCCCCGGCATCCTTGGTGACAATGGTGAAGGTGGCCGGCTTGTTGACCATGCCATGGCTCAGGCCTGGTCCGTAGGCGCTGACGTGGCGGCTGTTGATGGCGTCCACGTAGAACTGCAGGGGGCTCCCTGGGGGTGGTGGGGGAAAGGGGGCTGGGTCAGCAGTGAGCACAGGGGCTGCCTGAGCCCCCCTCGGACCCCCACACCTTCCCACAGCCTCCCCGCCAGGCCCTGCATCTGTGCCGACGGGGCCTCCCACCAGGACACCAGCCTTCCTGGGGCCTCACATGTGTCTGCACACAGCACATGCTCAATAATTATGAGTGAAAGAAGGCCGATGAGGAGGAAGTCACTGTGGGCTCCCCTCAGCCCGGCTCAGCCCCGACTCACCAGGGATGTGGTTGCCGTCATACTTGATCCCCATCTGGTGCAGGCCCTTCTCGGTGGGCGCGTACCTCACTGTGATGGTGCCATCCTTGTTGTCAGTGATGTTGGGCCGGGCGGTCTTCCCAGAGGGCATCCGCACCTCCCCTGCCAGGCAGACACGGGTACGTGTGGGACCCCAGTTTCTCCTGGCTCCACCCCCTTGCTGTCCCAGGCTCCCCCGCCACCAGGAGACAGCCAGGAGGCCTCAGGGTGAATCCTGACCTGGGAGACAGAAGGCTGGAGTCTTGAGTTCCAGCTCTGCTCAGCTTGCTGTGTGACCCCGGGGAGCTTACTTCCCCACTCTGGGCCCCAGCTTTCATCTCTTAAGGAGGAGCTGGGCCTGGACACATGTCCTCCCTTGGGGCCATCCTGCCACGGGGCCCTGGGGCAGTACCTGTGAGTTCCCCTTTCTGCACAGTGAAGGGGATGACCAGGTTGAAGGGTCTCAGCATGGACTCCATGGGTTCTGCAGGCACCACCGGCTCCTCTGTGGCCTGTGGCGGGGGAGAGGGAACAGTCACTTGGCTGGGAAAGGTCTGGGAAACTCAGCCTGGGCCGTGACTGAAGTCAGAGAAGGTGAGGAAAGAGCAAGATGGTTAATGGTGAAACCAGAGGGCAGAAGAGGCGCGTCAGCTGCAAGAGAAGAGGTGCCGTGCCCAGCTCCGGGATCCGTCTGCCCCGCCTGACTTCCCGCCTGCTCCCCAAGATGGCCCCCAAACCATGCCCCGGCCCTGGCCACTGAAGAAAAGAGATGAAGGAAGAGGAGACGGGGGGCGAGTGTGGCCCAGGTGGGAGGGGCAGTACCCAGTGTGTGGGATAGGCGCTGGGCCGGTGCAGCTGCGGCACGTCTGGGGGCTCCTCCACGCGGGGCATGGCCTCACACGCCTGGGAGGCAAGGCACGGGAGAGTACGGGCTGTGACAGGCCAGTCCCCACCAGCTCGGGTGACCACAGGCTGACTCAGAATGGCCCAGGGACCTGATACCCTGGGCTGCCCCTAGGGCAGGATGGCTATCTTGGGTGCTTTACTCTCCTGAGGGCTTCCCTGTCCTGCAGGGCCACCTGAGGAGATGGACGGGGATGGTGGGCCCGGGGGTCAGGTTCCACCAGAGAGCTGCCTGACGCCCAGAGGGGCCAGAGGCAGGGCTGCATGCCTCCTGGGTTGGGAGGCTGCGGGAAAGCACAGGCCCCACCCTGGAGCACTCTGGGCCCAGGATCCATCGAACGTGAGGACGGGTTCTGGGGTTCCTTGCTCCCACTAAGAGGGCCTGGCCCCCCTCCCTGCCACCCCCAGCTCTGCTGTGGCCACTGAACTTACCAGCACGTGGAAGGGGCTGTTGGGGATGTGCTCGCCTCCGAAGCGAATGGTGATGACGTACTTGCCGGGCTCGGGCGCCGTGTAGTAGATGTCGAAGGTACCGTCGTGGTTCTCGACCACATCCACGTCGAGCTCCGCCCCGTCAGGTGTGGACACCGTGCACGTCACCTTCCCCTTGCCTGCGGCTTTGGCATCCACTGTGATCACCGTCTCCTCCCCAATCTGGATGCGAGGGCCCAGGCAGGCACCTGCCACACAGGAGTGCCCGGTCAGGGGTCCGTGGGACCTGTGCCCACTCCCCCCGCTCAGTTCCAGCTGCCCCCATCGCCTCAGCCCACACCAAAAAGAGAAGAAAAAGGACACTCACCCAGGCCGTGACCTCCAATGGACACTGGAAATAGAGAAAAGCGTAAGCCGCAGTGTTACGGATGAGCTGGGGTGGGGGTGTGTAGGGAGGGGAGGGGCAGGGGTGGGTGCCCACCTGTGACCAGGCACTTGCTGGCGTCCCCAGTGGGCAGGGCATGGATGCGGAAGGGCGAGTAGGGGATCTCATCGCCGCCATACTTGATGGTGATGGTGTACCGGCCGCTCATGTCCGGGAGGTAGGACACAGTGTACGTGCCATCCCCGTTGTCTCGGATGTTGGCCTTCTTGGGCTTACCCTCAGGGTCCTGGGGGAGAAGCAGCGGTTAAGGCCTGCCTGTGCCCAGACCCTGGCCTGAGAGGTGGGCAGCACAGACTCACCAGGATCTGGACAGTGAGCAAGCCCTCCCCAGCATCCCGGGCATCGATGGTGAACTCCACGGGCAGGCTGGCCGGGATGCCAGAGGCGTTGAGGCCAGGGCCGCTGGCCCGCACCTTGCTGGCATCGTGGGCTGGAAGCACCTTGATCTTGAAGGGGCTTGAGAGGCAGAAGGGATAGACAGTTGGCTGAGATTCAGGGGGAGAAGGAATCTCATCTCATTTTGGGCCTGGAATACCCCCTACATTCACGAGCAGGGAGAGGAGTCCTGGCAGGGAGGAGGGACCAAGTCAAGCCTGAGTCTTAGGGGAGGGTCACAAAGGTGTGGCCCTGACAAAGCCTGGGCATTTCTTCTGCACTCTCCAGGAAGATGCTTCAGATGCTTTGAAGAGAGGCTGCAGGAGGCTGCCTTGTCACACCTATTTGTAGCCACATGATGCCTTTTCCCAAGGTGCTGATTTTGTAGCTAACTAGGGGGACAGCCCAGCCAGAGGAGAGCCCCTGGGGCTGTGCCACCTCCAGGGTAGAGAAGAAGATGGGCAGGGGGCCCTTAGGAAGAGTGGGATGGTGCAGCAGAGAACAGATGAGGCGTAGACAAGTAGGGGAGTGTTTGCAGGGCCCTGGAGTGGCCCTGCAGCTGTGGCCCTGGTGAGAGCTCCCCAGAGCCCAGCAGAGCACAGAACCCCAGGCTGGGCCTCACCTGCGTGGTACCTCCTGGTCGGCGTACTTGACAGCTACTGTGTAGGGCCCGTCCGTGGCTGGGGTGTAGTGGACGGTGTGGGTGCCATCCCCATTGTCACGCACCTCCACAGGCTCGGCCACACCTGGGCAAAGGGAATAGTCAGCAGAGCCTCCTGGCACCCTTTCCGTCTCCTTCCACCTGGCCCCAGACACTCCATACCTGTGGGGCCCAGCACGGCCACCTGCAGGGGCGCCCGGCCAGCTTGGCTGCAGTCCACTGTGAAGGTCTGGGGTACCCGGGCCCTGACGCCGGCTCCCAGCCCTGGGCCCGAGCACTTCACCTTTCCAGGGTCCACCACATCTTTCACTGGCACCCGGAATGGACTCCCTGCAAGGAAGACGGTCGTCAGCCCCAGCCCACCTGCCCCAGAAGGTCTCCCCGACTCAGAGGACCCAGGAAAGCGAGGCTTCCCCTGCCTTTGAAATGCCCCTGGGATACCAGACCAAATGTGCAAACACTTAGAAACTTGCTAAGAAAATGTAACAAGGAGAAATAAACTTGGCTACAGAATATATACCCCAATAAAAATTAATAAAAGTAAAATTTAAAAACAAAAACCAAAAACTTGGCTACAGGCTGAGGCAGGGTGAATCCACTTATTTAGGCCACATGCCTGAAAGAAGGCCCTCCTAAATTAGTAAATTGCTAAAAGAAGTATTTGTAAAAGAAAATGAATTTTTTCCAGCATGAAATTAGATAAGTAGGGCGGGGACAGTCCCATTTCAGCAAGCCCGGGTAATGTGATAATTGAAGACACCAACCATTCCCCACCCCTGCTGGAGGGGAGGGGGGTTCCTGGCTTTGCTGACAGAGCAAGAGGGTGTGAGAGGCTGTCCTGACACTGGCTTGGACTGTGAGTGATGGAACTCACCTGAGATCTGGTGCCCCAGGCAAAAGGGCCGAGACACCAGTGCTGGGCCTCTGGGAATGAGCTGTACCCGCCGCCCTGCCTCAGCCCTCACCATGGCACCCGTGCCTGCCTACTCCTCGTCCCTCCTGCTGGTTTGGGGCTTTGCTCCTCCTCCTACTTCCTTCCAGTTTCCCTCACACGGAGCAGGCCCCCTGCTGGCCTCCCCGACACCCCCTCCCGCCCCCAGTGCACACCTGGAATGGGCCGGCCCCCGAAGGTGATGTTGACGTCGTAGTCGCCGGGAGTGAAGGGGATGTACTCCACGGTGCAGCTCCCGTCCTTGTTGTCCTTGCAAGACATCTTGGCTTCCGACGGGCCCTCGATGGCTAGGCCTAGGCCCCCGGTGCCAGCTCCCCTACAAGAGGACAGCCCTACATCAGCGCCGCAAGGACCAGTGAGTTGGGATGGAGAAGCAGGTGAATAGGGGTGTGGGGCCAGCTGAGAAGAGACCAGCAGCTACAGCAGGGAGGTTTGCAGCCTTGACAGAGGGTGGGTGGGGATGAGGTCCACACAGCAGGATGAGGGGGAAGAGCAGGTGGCTGGGCTCAGGGTGGCCACAGCATCAGGGTCAAGTTTAGGAAAGGGGCAGGCGTACCTGGTTTCCACAGTGAAGCGGTTAGCTTTGTTGACCAAGCCCCCCTCCAGGCCTGGCCCGAAGGCCCGGACACGGGTGGGGTCACAGCCCTCAGTCACGCCCACGCGGAAGGGGCTCTTGGGCACGGCCACGTCATCGTACAGCACCTCCACCAAGTGCGCTCCTGGAAGTCAGCCACACGGCTCAGGTCAGGGTGTGCGCGGTCCCCACCACCCGCCCCTCTGAAAACGCTGGGGCCAGACCTCCAGCGTCCCCGCCCAGCCCGCCAGCGTCCCGCCCAGCCCAGCCCCTCACCCTCTTCGTAGGCTGTGTACTGCACGCGGTAGGTGCCGTCCCCGTTGTCGGTCACGTAGGTGTCCGTCTTAGCGCCCGAGGGGTTGAGCACGCGAGCCGTCACATGGTTCCCACCCGTGGCTGTCAGGGATCTCGCATCCACAGTGAACTCAGTGGTCACTTCACGCAGGACACCTGGGTCCCAGGAGACGAGCGCTCAGCCCTCACATGCCTGCCCACCCCTGCCCTCCCTCCCCAGCTCTGAGGCGGCGGCTCCTCTCTACCTGCTACTCCCCAGCCTGGACCATCCCCACAGCCCAGGCCCTGCTTCCCATAGCCCCTGCCTTCCCTCTCTTCAGCACATAGTGACATTCTGCTCACCTGAGTCTCCCCACCTGGCCGTGGGCCCCTGGAGCGTGGGGCTGGCTCTTCCAACCCTCTGCATGCCCCACCCTGCCTGGCCCAGGGTCTGGCCCCCAGCAGATAGTAACTCAGTCACTGAACTGAGCTGAACTATCTCCTGACTCTCGTCGCCCTCGACCCCAAAGCCTTCCCTCTGTACCATCAAATGCAAGATTCTTTGATTTTCAGATCGGCTGATGAAAGTTGAGGATGTCCCAAGGAAAATGGCCACAGGCAGAAGCAATCTTGCCACCCAGACCAAGGCAAAGCTCCATGCCCTGCCCTTGGCTTTGATACCTTCTCAGGGGTATCTGAGCCCCTAGGACGCCAGTGCTGCCCCCCAAGCCCTCAGCCCCGCTTCCCTCTTCCCCTGACTGGTGACATGACCAGCTCCAGGTTTCTCTCACTCACCGTGCGGCTCCACACCGGGCCCTGAGACCTTGACCCCACTGGTGTCGACTGCGGGCTGCACATGGACGCGGGTGGGGAACTTGGGTACAGGGTGCCCGCCGTACTTGATGGTAATGGTATAGGTGCCAGGGAAGGCGGGGCTGTAGGTGATGTGGTAGGTGCCGTCCGCGTTGTTGTGGATCAGCACCTCGGCCTTGACGCCGGCGTCCGACAGGATCTCAATGGTCAGCTCGGCCTCGCCCGCCTCTGAGCAGTCCACAGTGAAGGTGGCTGCCTCCCCAGCCTTGCCGCGCTCCAGGCCTGGCCCACTGGCCCGCACCTTGCTCGGGTCAAACACGGGCCGGATGGTAGCCTTGAAGGGTGATCCGGGGATGTGGGCTTCGGCAAACAGGATGTTGATGGTGTACTCGCCCGGCTCCGTGGGCAGATAGCTGACGGCACAGGATCCATCCCCATTGTCCTGGCACTCGATCTTGGCCTCGCAGGGGCCCTCCACGGTCAACCCCAGGCCACCGGTGCCCGCTCCCTTGGTGTCGATGGAGAAGGGCGCTGGTGTACCTACCAGCCCGCCCTTGAGACCAGGGCCATAAGCACAGACCTAAAAGAAGGAGCAGGTGTGTGGGTTACCTCGACTGGTCCCACGCCCAGCCTTCGTGGCTCCCAAATCAGCTAAGCACTTTCAACTGTAGCAGCTCCCACAGGCTGAGTCCTGATAACAATTCCACGTGAGGAAACGCAGGGAGATTAAAAAATCTGTCCCGGCTGATGGACCTGGGGTTGAAGCCCAGGTCAGATCCAAGGCCAGGCTCTTAATAACTAAGCTGTCTTGATATGAGTATATATGGAATGGATAAACAACAAGGTCCTACCGTATGGCACAGAGAACTGTATTCAATATCCTGTGATAAACTATAATGGAAAAGAATATTTTTTTAAATGTATGCATTTGTATGCATGTATAACTGAATCACATTGATGTACAGCAGTAATTAACACAACATTGGAAACCAACTATACTTCAATAAAAATATAAAAAAACAAAAACTAAGCTCTTGCAAAGGCAAGTCCTGAGCTGGGGGACTGCCTCGGCTCTGGGCCCTGGCTGTGCTCACCCCAGGACATAAGGCCTCTGGCCTCGGCCCCTGTGAACTACCCACCTTCCCTACAAGCCCCTAGCTCCCACCCGCCCCTACTTCCTCACCTTGGAGGGGTCAGGGGGCAGGACGCCCTCCACGGCGAAGGGGCTGCCAGGCACCGGGTGACCATCATAGGTGATGTCCACCTTGTAGGGCCCCTCCTCAGGGGGCATGTAGCGCACCGCCTGGGTCTCAGCTCCACCGCCAGGCTCCAGCTTGCAGGGGATGGGTCGTCGCGAGGGCGAGGTCATCCGCACATCCAGCTGGCCCTGACCGCCAGCCCCTCGTGTGTTCACAGAAAATGCCTGTTCCTGCCCCACAGCCACCTCTGTGTGGAGGGTGAGGGACACGGTGAGCAGAGACTCCAACCCACCGCCCCCCTCAACCCTTCTCACTGCACGGGCAGCTCCTGCCCCACTTACTGCTGTTGAGGCCTTGAACCTTGACCTTGCTGAGGTCCAGTGGCGGTGCCACGTTCACCACGAAGGGGCTCTTGGGGACAGGGTCTCCACCATAGGTCACTGTCACTGCCATGTTGCCCTAATGGGTACAGCAGGAAGTCAGAACTGAGGGGCTGAGACCCAGCCCGCCAACATGTCCTTGGCCAACACAGACCAGAGGCTCAGAGACCCACGGCTCAGAGACGGGGAGGCAGGAAACGGGCCAAGACGCCAAGCAGGCCCTCTGGGACTGGAAGAAGGAGCCCCACGCCCCCAGTCAGCCAGGACAGGAGGGCCGGGGAGGGGGCACACCTGCTGCACGGCCGTGTACTTGACGGTGTAGGAGTAGTCGTGGTTGTCGATGATCTCGAAGTCTCGCACGGCTTCGCCCTTGGCGGCCCCAGCAAAGTGCACGTCCAGCTTGGCCTTGCCAGCTCCCTTGGTCAGCACGGTGAAGTGAGTGGGCTTCCCAACTTCCACACCTGGAGGGCCCATCCCGAGACGGTGGTGAGGGATTGGCGGCCACCCCGCCCCACCCCAGCCCTGCCCCACCCAGACAGCTACCTGTGCGGTTCAGCCCAGGGCCCTCTGCCTTGACCTTGCTGGCATCGTGGGATGGGTCCACCTTGATGTGGAAGGGGCTGGCGGGGATCTCCTGGAGGGAGAAAAGGCTTGGTCAGGGTGGACACGGGCAGTGTCTGAAAAGAGTCCCTTGTCCCTTTTGCTTCCTCTGAGGCATGCTGTCCACACACAGGAAGTGCTCAGTCAGGGGCAATAGAATTGTCCCCAGATGACAGCCTCTCAAGCTGCTGGCTGGGATCGGGTAAGGGGGTGAGGTTAGGGTTGATAACCAAAACCCAAGCACAGGGTACCTGGTTGGCAAACAGCACCATGATGGTGTAGCGGCCTGCCCCCGGAGGTGTGTACTTGACTGTGAAGGTGTCGTTGTCATTCTTGATGATGTCAAAGTCGATGTCAGCCTCTGAGGGGCCCACCACGCCAGGGGCACACTTGATGCCAATGCTCACATCGCCTGAAGGGAGGCAGGCACGAGGCCATGAGTTGGGGGCTCCACAATCTCCTGCACGTGACGGGTCCCACTCCGGGAAACAGGTGGAGGGCACCAGCGCCTCCTGCCCGGACACCCCCGGCTCCGCCCCCACTCCCTGCTCCTGGACGCACCTTGCCCCGCCTCGCTGCAGTCCACTGTGAAGTAGGTGGGCTCATTAGCCTTGAGGCCTGTCTTCTCCACGCCGGGGCCGTACACCTTCACCCGCTCAGGGTGGCTGCCCTCTCCCACGTTTACCTGTGGGGAGGAGTCGACGGTCAGCGTGGGGCCCCTCCCTCAAGGTCCATCCCTTCCCCAGCACTTCTAGGCCCGGTCTTAGCCTTTTCACAGGGGCCATGAAGTGGGGAGTGGGGACAGGGCCCAGAGACTGCCAACATCCCTCCACTTGGGGTTCCACCCTCCCTCTGGGGTTGCTGGCAGGGGGCACGGGGCTTGGAGGACACACCCGGAAGGGGCTCTTGGGCACGTTGACGCCTCCCCAGGAGACGATGATGGTGTGCTTAATGGGCTTGGTGGGGACGTAGGAGCAGCGGAAGGTGCCGTCGCCATTGGGGATGACCTTGATGTCGATGGGGCAGCCGTCGGCGTCCTGTGGGCATCACCCAAAGCAAGGTTCTTAGAGCGCCCCGGCCGTCTCAGAGCTCCCGCGCCCTCTGCTGGGCTGCTTGCCCACCATCAAAGCCCCTCCCCGCAAACAGATCACAGACCTCCAACCACTGGAGCCTAGTGCCAGAGCTCTGGTGGCCAGGGCACACCCTGGAGAGCTGAGGAACCAGGTTCAGGGTCATCTGTGTGGCCTGGTCTCTGAGCCTAGGTCTCCAAAATGTGTTGTCAGGGGAAAAGGCTCAGCTAAACCAATGTTCTTAAAACTGAATAAACAAACTTTCAAAAAAGAAACATCCTCCTGGACCAAAGAACATATTCATTAACCTCTAGGGGTCAAAGGACACCATTTTGAGAAACTCACCTGGAAACCAATGTCTTAACCATCTTTAAATTGCAAATGGTTAGCATAAAAATACACATCTGGTACAATGTTTTTTAAGATTATCATCAATAAGAAAACACAAAACTTTAGACTTCCCATAGTTCAAATGGATTCGTGAGCATCAGTCCTGTAATGCCTTGAGGCCCTTTTCTTTAACCTACCCTACCCTCCCAGGGCGAGGGGCAGAAAGACGGGGCAACACCCTACCTGGGCGTAGAGCTTCAGGTCTCCCTTGCCAGCAGCCCGGGCATCGATGGTGAATTCCGCTGGCTTGTCCACAATGCAGCCGGTGGGCTCCAGGCCGGGCCCAAAGGCCTTCACCTGTGCAGGGGCAAGAGTGGAGGGCTGAGCTGGGGACGGGAGGAAGGTCTGTTCACCCTGGCGCAGGCCGGGATGCGGGAGCTGGGGACACACCTTGTCCGGGAAGCAGTCGGGTGGAGCTGGGTGGATGTGCGCGATGAAGGGTGAGTCTCGGATGTCCTCATCGTCACAGATCACGTGCACCGCATACTCCCCGGGCTCCGTGGGCCAGTACCGCACGTCGCAGGAGCCGTCTCCCTTGTCATCACACTCGATCTTGGCCTGCGAAGGCCCCTCAATGGAGAAGCCTGGGGCAAAGGTGGGGGAGGGTCAGGGGGCACCAGAAGCGACTTGGACACCCAGAGAGGTCCCCCATCACTCTCCCAGCATCACCACCCCAGTCACACCCATTCCAGCGCCTGTCTCATCTCAACACTGGCCCAAATTCCTGCCTCCTGCCCCCCAGTCACTCCCCAGTGTCCCTCCATTACACCACTCCCCGGAATTCCCACCTCGGCCACTTACCCAGTGTCCCCACCTCTGTGCCAATGGCCTCCACCACAAAGTCGGCTGACTTGCCCACCTGGCCAGTTTCCAAACCGGGACCCCAGGCCCGGACCTTCTGTATGCCTGCCTCTGGGCTCACCTGCACCTCAAAGGGGCTGGGAAAAGAGGCAGCTGGTGTCAACACCCCGAGGTGCCCCCACCAGAGGTACCCCTCTTCCCTTTGCTCAGAGCCCCAGGCAGCCTGCCTCCCTCCGCCCACCCTGTGAGGGCCCAGGCTGGAGGGCTCAGGGCTGCGTGGTGCTCACCTGCGGGGAATGGCGTAGCCGCCCCATGTGATGGTCACCACGTACTTCCCAGGCACCACGGGGTAGTACTCACACTCGAACACGCCATCCCCGGCCTCCCGCACCTTCACCGGCTCCTCTGTGCCTCCTGAGGAGACGTGGGAAGCGGAGGATCAATGATCTGTGCGTCTCCGCATCTCAGTCCCCTCAAGGACCCCTGGGACTGTGCTGTGGGACAGTCCCTGGCTGAGGACAGCGCTGCTCGCGGGCACCGTGAGCAGGCACCGTGTAACAGCCTAGTGCAGCCTTCCCAGCTTGCAGCCTGGGAGGCTGAGCCAGGCCGGGCGGTTCACCTGAGGTCCCACAATGTCTCTGGTCAGTGTCTTTTTGGAGCCCCTCCCCCAGGGAGGGTGCACAGTGCTGTCATTGCCCTCAGGGGGTCAGAAGCACTGGCTGCCTTTCCTCCCAGCTCCCCGACCCCCCACCACGGCCCTGGGCCCTGGTACTCACTTGGTCCCTTGACTGTGACCTTGAGCTCCCCACTGCCAGCACCCTTGGTGAACACCTTGAAGTCAGCCACTTCTTTGACACGCACACCCTTGGGCTGCAGGCCCCGCCCAGAGGCCCTGCAGGCGTTGGGGTTACAGGCTGGGAGGAAGAGGAGAGGTGAGGTTGGGGGCGCTGAGGGGCCCTAGACGGAGCCTCAGCCCTTACCACCACTCATCCCCACCTCACTGTGCGCAGTCCTGCTGACCGACCCACCAACTCCCGTCCCCTTTCCCCAGGCACAGGCCGTGGCCTCATGCAGCCCTCCCCTGTTGCTCCCTGGCGCCCCCAACACAACTGAGAGCCATGCTGGGCAGGGGGCAGCCACAGCGCCCCCAGACCTCCGTCCCCAGGCTGGTTACAAGAAACCCTTCCTTCGGGGCTCCTCCAAGTCAGGATCACTTGGGACAAAGGCCGGGCGGAGCCCAGAGCTAAGACAGACTGGGAGGGGCCTTTCATTCACCCCACGGCCATCCACCTAGAGCCATCCGAGCCTTCTCGGAGCCACCACAGCAGCTTCAGGAGCCGAGTCATGCCCCAAAACACTCAGCCACACCATGGAACGAGGGAGGGTCGTGGAACGAGAAGCCTGCCACAGATCACAGGCAATGCATGAAGGTCAGCCTGCTGCGGAACGCGGCCGGTGGCAATGACTTTGCTGCTGAACACAGACCAAAGGACAGGGATCTCAGCCTGCCACGGGACACATAAAATGGCACAGAACCCAGGGGGTGCCACCAAACAGGCAACGATGTATCATCCATCCAGGCCTGCCCCGGAACACAGACAAACGGCACAGCGTCCGGGCACTGCCACATAACAGGCGACAGCACGGAACCCAGACCCTTCCCACATAAATCACCAGGCCAGTCCCAGGAGACCAGAGCTGCCACAGAACAGAGGCAAAGGCGCGGAACCTGGGCCTGTCACAGAATGCCACGGAAGGGGGGGGCGACTCCACCCCGCTCGGGCCATGCCACACAGCACAGGTGAGGCCAGTCAGCTATGGCCATGCCCGGCCCGCCTCTGCTGGTGTGTACTAACGTGGCACCACTTTCTTGGCCTGGTGGACGATGGGCACAGAGGGGGCAGGTGGCGGCGGCAGGGGCTCTGAGTGGCGGAGAGAGAGTGGGGAGTCACTGCCTGAGAGCCTGGTGCAAGGCGGGCCCATGAATATGCCCTTCCGCCCACATGGTCCGGTCACTTCCCCCTCAGCCCTTCTACCATGGCCCCTGTCTGGTATCCTTCACAGTGACCTGACCGTCCTCGGGGGCAGGGGCTGACAGACGAGCTCTCGGGAGCCCCACCCCTGGGCTCTTCTTTCTGCCCACTTTAAGCCTGCAGAAGGCTCCCCCTGACCCCATCCCCACCCACACCCACCCCCCGGTTGCAGTGCTTCATTTTCCATAAGTCCTCAGACTCGGTGGCAACACTCTGCGTCCTGGCCTTTGGCGAGGGGGGTCATGGGGGTGGGTGAAGGGCCTTTACCTTCTGCCACGTGGACAGGGAAAGGACTGCGGGTGATGGGGGCTCCGGCGAAGGCCACGTGCACTGTGTGGGGTCCCTCCATCACAGGCCTGTATGTGCAGCGGAACGTGCTGTCGCCCTTGTCCTCCAGGGCCACCTCCACAGTGTCCCGCCGGCCCTGCGGGTCCACGATCACCACGGCAACATCCCCAGTGCCGGCCCCTGTCACGACAACAGCCGTCAGCCTCTCCTGCTCGGGTTTCCTCACCCTGAGACCATGGCCCCCAGGCTCCCCCTCCCAACCAAAAAATAGTCATGGGGTGTCCCTCCTGCCCGGGTTCCCTCACCCTGAGACCATGGCCCTCTGGCCGGGCCCTGCCTCTGGCCCCCAGGTCTCCCCACCATGAACAGTCATGGGGTGTCTGGTGGAAGGGCCCATCCCCACCTGCGGTGTAGATGTCAAAGTACGTGGGTTTGTTGGCCACATTGCCCACGGGCTCCAGGCCGGGACCACGGGCTGACACCTTGTTAGCATCTCCCAGGGCCATGCCCACGTTCACCTCAAAGGGGCTGCGTTCGATGTTCTGACCAGCAAAGAGCACGGTCACCTGGAGGTCAGAGGCCAAAGGTGAGCTTCTAGAAGAAAGCAGCTCTGAGAGGGGGGTTGAGGGGCGGGGCAGAGCCAAGCGGGGTGGCAGGCGGGTGGGGCTGGTGCATGGGGGTGGGGCGGGGTGTGAGCTGAGAGAGGGGTCCATTCAGCCAGATGCAAGGATGTGAATGGAGTGGGGAAGACATGGGAGGGCCTACAGGGGGATACCTTGTGCAAGCCGGCGACCTTGGGCACGTAGGAGACAGCGTAGGTGCGGTTCTTGTCATTGTTGGGAACCACCTTGGCCTACGGGAAGGGAAACGATCGGCGTCAGAGCTCCTCCTGACCCCACGCCTTCTGCAACCCCTATGGTGAGGCCTCCCCCTTCTCCAGCGTTGGAGGGTGCCCCCAGCAGCCATCTCCAGCCCATTCCGCTGTTGGTCCGTGCTCTTGTCTGATCCCCAGTGGCCTCTCCATACCTCCTCGGTGTGGCCCTCAGGATCCTCGATGTAGACCAGAACCTCGCCTACACCAGCGTCCACTGTCTGCACGGTGAAGTGGGCAGGCTGAAGCACGGTGTTACCCTGGGGCTCGATCCCTGAGGGCGGAAGGCAGAGCCGCAGAGTTTAGGGAAAACCATCCTAGCCCATGTCCAGCTGCCCAGCGAAGACCATCAGGGCTTAACACATACCAGGCCCATAGGCGATGGCCTTCTTGGGGTTCACTTGCTTGGAGCGAACGGGGGCGCCAGGTTTGAGTTTGGCCTTGGGGAACTGGGACAGGTAGGTCATGACCGAATGTTCATCCACGTTGGGGTCCACGATCTCCTCGGGAGCAATCACCTGCCAGGGAGGAAGGGAGTCAGAAAATGTCCTCTGTCCCCAGCATCCTGCCCAGGTAGACCCAACCCCACCCTGGCCCTCTCCGGGTCCCTTTGCCCTCTGCCTACCTGGGGCACCCCGAGCCAGTCGTCCGCCTGCTGCATGGCCTCCCGGGCGTTCTCCACAGGCTGGTTGGGGTCCCAGGCCTCCCAGTCAGGGCAGAGGCCTGGAGAGATGGTGGAGAGAAGCAATGATGAGGGGGAAGCGGTCAGCCAGGACACAGAGCACTTGCTCCACCAACACCCTCCCAGGCCATGGGTTCACACTCCCTTCCCATACGGCCCCAGGCCCCTGATCAGCCGGGTTCCTGCTGACCCCCAACCTTACAACCTGTCAGCTGGGATGCCCATCACTGTTTAGACACATTGCAGCCCTCCCGAGCACCAACAATAAGGCCTTTCTGCCCCAGCTGACGCAGCCTGGCACCAGTCCTGCCAGCCGGCCTCCGGCCTGCCCAGGCCCCAGCACCAACCCTGAACACCAAACCCCAGGGAGCGCACCCCTCGCAGACCCCCCGCCTCATTCCAGCAGCCTCAGGGGTAGGCAGTCCCCGTCCCACAAGTGCCTCTGACCCATCTCCTGAAAGGTCTCCTCACAGCTGCCCTGAAGCCCTAGTGTCCATGCGCTTCCCACACCAGCCGCAGAGCATAGGGCTCTCTCTGCTTCCTAACTTCCGCCTCCGGGAAATGAAGGCACTGAAGGGCTTGAGAGGCTGAGTTCTCTCTGGCCGCCTAGAGCCCAGCCCTCCTGATGGGAGGACAGCTGAGGCAGCCACAGGTCCCTCCTGGGAAAGGCTGCAGGGTTAGGGGGTGCTGGGTCCCAGCCAGAGCTGGCGGAGGAGGGTGATGCTCCCTGGCAGGGAGGGGACCAGCTCAAAGGCTGGAATCCATGACTGGCCAGAACAGCTGAGCTCACTGCTGGCAGCCGAGCCAGCCGTGGGCAATGGCTCAGCAGCTGGGAATGCTTCCCAGGCGGCCGGTGCCCCCTCCTCCCACCCTTTGCTCCCCAGCTGACCCCAGGCTCGGGGAGGATTCCCCCAGGGGGACATGGCTCCAAGAGGTGGGGAGATGACAGATCGTCTCAGGAGATGAGGGTCAGAAAGGGAGCTGTGCGTGGGGTACTGTTCTCATCTGTGATGTCTAAGTCTTCTCATGGGCCCTCAGTGGCCCCCACCTGCCCAGGCCAGGCCTGGGTCACCTGCCAATGGGGCAGTGTCCCACCAGCCTCAGACCACATCATCCTGGGCCTTAACCCCTTCTCAAAGCTATCCCAGGGGCTTGCAAAGAACAGCCTTCTCCAGGCCTAAAGTCCTGGCCTTCTCTCTACAAGTCCCACCACATTTTCTTTCTGCTGGCTGAGCAGAAATGACCCTTGTGTAGCAAAATAGGAAGTTCACGGAGCAGGGAGTTCCAGGTCCCCGCCGGCCTCTGATTCAGTTCCGCCACAGATAAGCTGTGTGACCTGGGACAAGTCACTGGCCTTCTCTGGACCTCAGTGTCCTTGCCACTGCAGGATCTGGCAACTCATTGGGAAGGGTCCAACTCCAGCAGTGATTCTCAGCTGGAGGAGGAGGCCCTGATTCCCCCAGCCCTGGGACACACATTCTGACAAACACAAGCCTTGGCATCACCAGCTCATCCCACACCCCTTCCCGGGTCGGGGAGCCACAGTATGCCGTGGGTCCACTCACCAGGGGCACAGTTGTCCACCAGGGCGCCCAGAGCTTTGCCGTCCTGCCAGTCCCGGTTGAAGTTGGTGATGGGCAGCTGGGGCACCTTGTTCTGGATCCAGCCGAGTAGACGCTGCTTGGGTGTCTGCTTGCGGGCATCCTCGTCGTCCTCATCTTCCCACATGGGCATAGAAATGGAGTAGTGTAGGATCAGGGTCCAGATGAGCCCCAGGATCAGCTTCAGGTTCCCATCCACGATGGCCTTGCTGTCTGCAGGGAGGAGGAGACAAGCAGGGCTCATGAGGGCCCCACTTCTGATGCAGCACCCTCCCTCTCCTGGCCCAGCTTCTGAGGCTGCTGCTTAAGCGTTGGGTCTGGACTCCTCCTCCTGGAACCTACCACTTCTCTGCCTACCACTGTTGCATCCCGCAAGGCCCAGTCTTTGATGTATCTCCCACCCGCTTCAGAACATGGCTGCATCCCAATATGTCCCTTGGGCAGGTATTTTCAACTCTTTGACGGCACTTGCATGGGCCTCCTATCAGGCTACAAGCATCTATACAGTTATGCAAGATTGTAAGTCTCTAGGGGCAGACACTGTTTTGTTTTGTTTCCTTTCTTCTTTGTGTGATGTACAACAAACTGTACATATTAGAAAGTACAACTAGATACATTTTGACAATATGTGAAAAATGAAAACATTAGTCGCTCAGTCGTGTCCGACTCTTTGCGACCCCATGGACTGTAGCCCGCCAGGCTCCTCTGCCCATGGATTCTCCAGGCAAGAATACTGGAGTGGGTTGCCATTCCCTTTTCCAGAGGATCTTCCCTACCCAGGGATTGAACCTGGTTCTCCTGCACTGCAGGCAGATTCTTGACCATCTGAGCCACCAGGGGAGCCCTACCTTTGACAGTATGTGCATAACCACGAATCAAGATAGTAAACACTTCTACCCTTCCTCAAAGTTTCCTTTCTTTTGTGATTCATCGCTCCTGCCCCTCCTAGTCTATACTTTGAGACAACAATCTGCTCTTGGTCACTATACATTAGTTCGCATTTTCCAGAGTTTTATATGAATAGAATCATAGAGTATGTATCTTTTTTGTCTGCCTTCTTTCACTCTAGATACTGTATTTTTCTCTCCATATATTCAGAGCCTAGAACTTAGTAAAATCTCAATAAATACTGGTTGAATGAACATTTTAAAAACTGAAGTTGGAGAGGAGTGGGACCAACCTGGTTCCAGCCAAATTCTTCTTTGAATGCTATAAAATGCTTTTGGAACAAAGTTCTGGGAGGAGGGGCTGGGGACAGTACACGTTCTGTTAATGGCAGGGACCAGTGAGATTTCACAAGAGCTGGGGGAGTGTTACCCATGTGGACTCAAGTCTCAGGAGCTGAGACTCTAGACCCATCCCGTCCCTTGATAAATATTATGGACCAGAACTCCAAGATTTGGGGGCTGGCGGGGGTGGTGGTGCGCCTAGTTCCCCCATAACAGCCAGAGAGAAACATCCAGGAGCTGGAGGTGGCCTAGAGTATAGGTCATTGGAAACCAGCTTACTTGTAAAGGACAAGGCAGGCCTGAAATCCACCAGCTTCCCTGAGCACTGCTTTCAGGAGGTTGGGAGGGGGTGAAAGACTCAGCCTTGTTTACTGGTGTTACCCGAGAGATGGGAAAGCGCGGTGTTGGAGGTGCCCCCTTACATATCTTTTCCTGCCCGCCCGGCCTAGATCTTGAAAGACAGCCTTTAGAGAGTAAAGATCCCAAAGGTGTCTCCTCTTACGTATCTTTTCCAGAATGCGCCCCCACACACACACCCTGTCCCCAGCATTTCCCCAACCTGCCCCCTGGAGGGGAATCTCAGTCTCTCTGTCCCTCTGATCTTGGGCTCTGGTCCCCTTGGCTCCCCCACCCTTTCACTGATTCATCCTTCCTTCCCCAGCAGCTCCCCAGGCCCGCCCCCTCTCCCCCTGGCTCTGCTGCAGCACAATGGTTTGGCAGCTTGCAGATTCCATGACACACTCACTCCCAGCCTCCCGGTGCTTTGGTGCGGTCTCTCTCAAACACACACAGGCCCAGGACACTTTCACACAGCCTTGACACCGAGGGCCTCATGGCCTCTCACTACCCTGACAGCCTCCAAAGCTGGTGCTGACACACCCAGAAGTGCTTCTTGCAAACTGAAGCCAGATCCTTGGGATGGAGGCCCTGAGGCCGCGAGGATCACCAGGATTGGGAAGGGGTGGAGGGGGGGGGCGGGTGAGGGGGGTCATTCATATTTGCTGCAGGGAGAGGTTTCTCCCCAGCAACTGGCTTTGGGCCAGACAGCAAGTGGCAGGAGAGGGGTGGATCCAGAGTCCCACTCTGGGAGCAATGACCTTCCTCGCCCTCCTCCCCATTGGAGGCCAGGCAGAGGAGGGGAGCTCTGCTCAAGCCAGGCCTCTTCCTTCGTCGCACCCCACTGGGGATACCACCAAAGGGGTGGGAGGAGCTCCAGAGCCAGTCCCTGAGGGCACCCCAGGCCTTCGGTGGAGTGGGGGGAAAGGAGAGGACCAGTGAGGGAGGGGCCGGGACAGCTGCTGCCCCCTCCAGCCCCTCCCTCGGCGGTTGGCTCCAGGAGAAGGAATAGCAACTGGGGAACAGCTGCGGGGCTGAGCGGCCTCTAGGCCTCTTTGTTCAGAGGGGCGGAGGGGGCGGTGCGGGTAAGGAGGGCACACCGCCCCTTTAACCCAGACTGTGTACCCGGCCCTCCTTCAGAGGAACTGCTCAATGCCCAGCTCCCACTCCACTCCTGGAAAGGGACGTGGGGGTGCCTAGAGGCTCACATTCAGTCCTGAGATGGTACCCAGAGAAGCCCCCGTCCCAGCCCCTTCTCACCACTAAGCGGGACCAAGGGAATCAGAGGAAGCAGAAAGGGGGAACCCCTGACACCTCCTTCCCGATGGATGGGTAGCCGCTGCTGTCTGTGCCCCCTCCCCTGCAGCCTCCGCCTCGGGCCCAGCAGCTGAATTGCTGACAGCTTATCTCATCGGCCGCGGGAGTCAGCCACTTGGCCCAAATGGGGAACAGTTCCCCGCAGGAAAGGGAAAGAAGGGTTCCTTCCCGCCCCCAAGCCAGCTTTCCCTCCTTCCCCCTCTATTCTGAGAAGGCCTCTCCACACACAGTTGAGCCAAGGGGGCTGGAGCCAGAGGCACCGCTGTTGGGGAGGGGAGAGGTGTGCGCTCAGGAAGGATGAGGCCAGGAGAGGGGCCAAGCGCCCCCGCAGCGGGGAGGGGAGAGGGAGGCCGAGCCATTTCCTATAAAGTCTTGGTGAGGCCCCAGGCTCTCCCCTCGGGATCCCACCTGGGACAGTCAGTCCAGGCGGTCAGATGGTCAGATCGCAGCTGCCAGGGGGGTGGAAGGGCCCAGGGCTGACTCCTCGCTGACCCCTGCCCCCCCCCAACCACACACACTCTTGGGCAGCCCTAAGTCCCACTACACACACCAGGGTGGCCCCCTCCCCCACCCCCTGTCCTCAGCCTTGTCCTCTGGAAAGCTCAGAGACATCTGCTGTGTCACGGAGGCAGGGCTATTTCCAGGCCGGAGCGGGTGGGGTGGTGGGGGGGCAGTATTGGGGCAGGAGAGGGTAAGGCGTAGAGGGGACTGGACAGGGCCAAAGGGCCCCAGACTGACCTCAGCTACTAATTCAGGAGGCCCAGAGATGCCCTGAGGGAGGCTGAGGATGGACAGACCTTCAGTTATCTGAAGAAATCTCTGGGGCAGCCTGGGGGTAGGCATTGGGCCCCCTGTGAAAGTCCTCTTCTGGGGCCCTGGGGTGCACCCCATCAAGGGGCGCTTTCCTGAAAATCACATCAGGACACTTAAGAGTTCACCATAGGGGTAAGGGTCTTGCCCAGGCCCCCAGCCTGAAGGGGTGACTGCAGAGCTGAGAGGGAACAGCCAACTCCTAGGCTCTCAGAACCCATCCTTGGCTCCCCCAGCTCTCCAGCTTGGAGTGCCTCCCCGCCCCCACCCAGCACTGACACACCTTCCAAATCTGGTTACACTCAATGACTTCCTCCCTTTTCCAGGCCTTGCCTCCCTCCCCTCAGCCCAGATCATTAGCTGTAGCCAATCGGGGCTTAGGGGGTGGGCTGGGGCCGGGAGTGGACTGGAGGGAGCCCCCTCCCTGGCCCGCTGAAGCTGATGGAGGACAGGCAGGGGTTAAGGCTGCCTGCGCTCGCTCAGAGCCTTTTTAGGTTTCCGAGGCCGGGCCCTGCCGGCTCTGGCCCCTGGGCCTGAACCCAGCTGCCCAGCACATGCCGGCGGGGGGCCCGGGCCCCGTGCCCGCCCAGCCACCCGCTCTCCCGCTCTCCTTGGGATCCCTGGGACCGGGCAGCGATGGGGACCTGTCTTCAGCCTCTCCTCCCCGGTGGAGGTGCTGGGAGACTGGGAAGCCATTTGCTTTGTCTGGGGTGGAGGGGGCGCCCCCGGGAATCGGCAATGAGCTTTGGCCCCATCCTCTCAAGCCTGGGCTGAGGGTGCGGGTGGCAAAAAAGGAGACGAGCGGGTAGAAGCAGGTTGGCCAAGAGCGTGCGAGGGGGTCTGAAGCTGGAGGGCTCAGAAACGGCCTGGGCTGGATGCCCCCGGGGGGCGCCCTCGGGATGCCGGCCGACCAGAGCGGCGTATGAAGGCAGAGCCCCCTCGGGAGAACCGGGGCAGGATCCTCTCCCGGTGCCGGGCCCCCCACCCTCAGCCCTGCCTCGGCTCCCCGCGCGCCCTCCCAGCCCCGAGCACCCTGTCCCCGTGGGCCAGCCCCTCGTCGGGGTACTGCCCCCTCGCCGCACGCACTGACCGATGGACACCAGCTTGATGTGCTCGCGTTCGAGGAACTCGAGGGCCACGGACACGTTCTCCAGCTTCATCTGGCGGAAGTTGGGGCGCGGGTGGAACTTGCGGTACATGCGCTTCTGGCTGAGCACCTCGAGCAGCGCGATGAGGCGCAGCCCGTCGCTGAGGTCGCGCTGCAGGTCGGTGAGGCGCTTGCCCACGCACTTAAGGTGCTCGTTGCACCAGCGCGTGAACGTGTTCTGCTGGATCTTCTTCCACGGCGCGTCCTCGGCCAGGTCCTTCTCCGTGGACGGCATGTCGTCCACCTCGTCGCCCAGGCCGAAGCCCGGGGCCTCGGAGTAGCCGCTGTTGTTCATCATGCTGGCGCGGGCTGGGGCGGGGGTTGGGGGCCGGCGGGGCTCGGGCTAGTGGGGCGCTGTCCGGGACGGGACCGGCGGCTGTGCGCTCCGCGGCTCTGAACTTCTCTCGTACCCCTGGCTGGCGGGACTCGGGCGGGCCTCCTCGGCTCCTTGGCCGCGCTCTGTCTGTGTGTGTCTCTCTCTCCCTCCGGGGGCGGAGCGGTGCTCTGGAAAGTGCGGGCCGGGCTGAGGCGGGGGGTTTAAGAAGCCCCCGGGCCGCGTCCCCCCCGCCGAGCCCGCGGCCCCCGGGTCCACGTCAGAGCGCCGGCCTCCCAGGAATGCCGCCCGGCCCGCGGGTGGGGGCCGCGCCGAGCCCGCCGGCCCCGCCTCCCTTCCTCCCCTCCCTCCCCTCCCCTCCCCCACGCGGCCCTCCGTCCAGGCTGGGGTCCCGGGTCTGCGACCCCCACCCCCGGGGAAGGAGGCTCTGGCCCGAGGCCGCCAAGCTGGACAGATGAATAGTGGAGCTGGAAAATTAGGGGGACTGAGGGCTCCCAACACCCCAAAATTAAGCATCGCTAGTCAGAGATGAAATATATACCCCCCACCCTGCAGGACTAAAGAGATGCAAAGGGAAACTGAGGCCAGTGGTTAGGGCAAAACACGCTGATCGGGTGTTGACAGAATTTTCTGGACTGGTTGGTGGCAGGGCTGTTGACAGGGCCGGGGAGACCTGGCTGTTAGCCCAGGGTATTGTCCACCTGCGGACCGGCAGGGGAAGTGTGTGTGCTTGTGTGTAGATAGACTGAGAGGAAGCGACAACTCCGTGCAGGCCGATTAGGGAGAAGGCCTGGGTGGGGGTGTTCCACATTACAGGTAGAAAAGTCTCCTCTGCAACCAAAAAAAAAAAAAAAACCTCTGCAACTCCAGGGTCCCAGGGGAAAGACGGATGTCACCCCTGACTCAGTGTCCCTGTCACCAGTCCGTTTGTCCTCATCCTCTCAGAATGAAGCTGAGCTCAGGAAAAGTGTACCCAGTGAGTCACACTGTGCCCCCTTCCCCCAAGTCTGACTCAACTAAGGTGACGCGAGAGGAGGCAGAGCCTCTGGCCTGTACTACCAGGGAGCCCCCTGGGCGGTGTGCCCATTTGGGCCACTGGGCAGATCCTTCCAGTCAGAGGGCAGGTTAACCAGACAAGAGACAGAGAGCCCTGCCCAGAGCAGCCTCGGGGAAGTGTGATGGAGGCTGGGGGACACGGAGAGCCCTAGGGAGCCCTCCAGGAAGTCTGGGCAGGACTGGGCTCAGGATAAGCCAAGGGCAGCTGACATCAGGGAAACTGAGGCACTCAGAGCAGTTGGCCTGGGATGAGGTGAAAAAGCAGTAGAATATACTTACATAAAGAAACTATGTATTCTGAGATTCTGTAGGATAACATGTATTCCACACCTCCTGGTACCCCCTTTAGGCCAAATTTCCTCCACTTTCCCATCCTTCTGGACCCTTAAGTTTGGGCCCCAACTCAAGTTGTGTGATGACTGAAATTGGGCATGTTTCTGGTGAATCATTTGACCTTATTGCTCTTCCCCAACCAAGCCAAGAGAAAAGGGAAGGGATGGTGGGCATCTCTGTGAGGGAAGAAGTTCAGGAGCTTGTGGGGAGGGGGGTCAGCGCTAATGGTGAAAGGGCTCCAAGAATGATTTCTTTCCCTTCTCATCAGTTAGGGAGGGGGAGGAGGAGAGAAGGGACCAGAAACAGAAAAGGGACCTGCTGTGCGTGACTTCAGTCGGGGGGAGCTCTGGGGGCCCTGAGAGTGACAGGCGAGATATAAATAGCTTGGGCCCCACGGCTCATGTTCTGTCGGCTGCCTGTGACGAGGTGCTCAGGAATTCCACTCTCCTGTTGGCACCCCCTTGCCTGTCTCCAGAACTCTCGCTCCCCCCATGCCACCTTTGTCCCATGGCCAAGACCAGCCATCAGCCATCAGTGTTGTCTGTCTGCTTGAGAGGCTGAGCTCTCCTGTGGAGAGATGCCCAGCTCCTGGGGACACATGACATGTAGCTGGGTCTCACAAGGGAACTCTGTGTGTGTGTGTGTGTATGTGTGTGTGTGTAAAAAGGCAGACTTCTGACACCCAACCTGAGATGCCAGTTTGGGGTTCAATGATGAAGAAACTGAGATATATAGATCTGGAAAAGGATGGATCCCTCTTCCTGAGCTCCTAGGGAGAAGAGAGAGGGATAGAGTGGTTTTGCTTGGAGCTGACAGCATTTTACAAACCCTAAAGGCTCATAGTCTTGTTTTGAGGGTGTTTCCCAAGGTCCTCCAGTAAGTTGAGGTGCTCTCTTAAGGTGGTAGGAGTTCAGAGGGAAGCCAGCAAGTGGACAAAGGACTCCCCTCTCCCACTTCTTGTTCCCTCTCTTTGGGAGAGGTCTGTGTGCAGTGAGTGAATGGTTGGCAGAGGGTGCCTGGTGCCAAGGATGGTTCCCGGCACCCTTCTCACACCTCCCCTCCCCCCTCACCCCAGAAACCAGAGCCCGTTGCTCTCCAGGATAAATCAGGGCCTGACTCAGGCCCCAGCCAGCCAGTCACAGTCAGCTACCCAGGCACAGGTTGGTGACTCAGCCCTCAATATAGCCCATGAGCCCGGGCCGGGCCATGAGAGCTGGAACAGGCCGTGCACAATGCTGGTCCTGGGGCCTGCCAAGCGGGGGCCCCCTCCCGGAAGAGGGCTGATGTGCTCCTCTTGGAGCCAGGCAGGGGCTCCTGGAGGGGCTTACAGGGGCTTTCATCAGCTGAATATTTGGGGGCTTTGCTGTGTGGCTACAGACTGTTTATAGCCCCCTGACTCACCACCCACTGACCTGTCTCAGGAGACCAGGTTTGGCCTTTCACCTGGCCCTGCCTTTCCTACCAAGGGGCACTACTTCTCTGCCACCAATGCTGGCCATATTTAACTTGAGCTGAGAAGCATCTGAGTGAGCAAGTCCATGTCTGAAGGGCCATGTCTGAAGATCCTGTGTTTCCATAGTCATCTGTGATGGCACCAGGCTGGCCAGGCTCCCAGCAGGCACTTTGTTCAGTCTGTGATACTGACATGGCCCTGGCCCAGGTGTGGTAGGGTTGGGAATATACCTAGGCTGAATTCCAGCCTCTTCACCTCTGGTTCTATAGCCATGATCAGGCAATGTAACTCTTTGGGCCCTCAGTCTTCTTATCTGCAAAATGGAATTAATAGTACTCTCATAGGGATTTTTTTTTTTAATGGGTGAAGATGTGAAAGTAGATAACAGGTAAAATGATTAGCATGGTGCTGGGCAGCTCATATGTGATCAGAAAAAACAGTTTGCATCCTCTGCTGGTATCCTGGGGACCATGTGGGTTCTAGTGAGCTGGGCCCTCCTCACAGCTACCTCTGCCCTGTGTGGCATCCACTGCCAGCATCTTCCTCGGCTCCCCGTTCCCTTCCTTGCATCCTAACACTCCACCTGCCAGAATCAGAGCCAGAGTACTACTTACAGTCGTTAGAGCCACCCACCCTGCCTCCCAATAGCAGCTGGTCGTGGACAGAGGTGGTAGGTGGTGTGCCTACCATGTGGCCTGGGAAGGGAAAGCAGAGGAGGACCGTGGTGCAGGGAGAGAGCAGAAAGTTATGCAGAGGGCAATAGAGGGGGGGAGATGGAGGCCCCTGGAGGTATTTTGAGTCCTTGGTTCTATCTGTACCTGGGCCAGGGTGTGTGCTTGCCTGTGACATCCCTGTAGATTTAAAGCTAATTCAAGGGACTGTTTCACATTCAATAGGTAGACCTCTTTAATCTACTCCAGTTAACAGTGCACCTGCAAGACCAGAAAGCAGGGTCCAAATCAACGAAGAGCACCGTCTTCTAAGATGAGCCCACAAGGACAAGCGTCCTAAAGGGAAGAGCTCCATATTCTAAACAAAAAGACTGCAGAAAAGTACTACTTTCCTGTCATTGCAGGTGCTGGGTTTGGGCCTGAAAAGAACCAGATAAAAGTCCTTAATGGAGGCTGACTGCCTCCCAGAACATAACCTCCATCTTGGCTTCAAATTCGAAGTTAAAGCAATGATACTCTGGTGGGTAATCTTCCGGTCCTTTCCACCGCACATTCTCCAGCCAACTGGTGGCTGGACTAAACTGGATAAAAAGCACAGTCTCAACAGCAAGGGGACAGGGTAGCAGGTAGATTGTGAAGGAATTTCAATTAGGTTACAACTGAGAATACACAATCTAATATAGTTGAAAGCAGTGCAGCTCAAATTTTATTGTGCATACTAATCAACTGAGGATCTTGTTAAAATGTAGATTCTGTGTCTGGGTTTGAGCTGAGGGTTGAGATTCTACCTTCCTAATGAGTTAACAATGCTCATGCTGCTGGTCCGTGGAGCCACACTGAGTAGCAAGGGGCCAGTCCCCTCTAAATCCCTGTCTTCAAAGAGGAGTCATTTAGAGGGAGGCAAAAGGGACCTGTGGCACTGCCTTCAATCTGCCTACGTGCAACCCTGTGTTTAGGGGCTGGTCACCAGTTGGGCCCTGGCCCCAGGTCTCCCAGGGGTCCCAGTCAGCCTTGCCACTCCTCTGGGCTGCACACAATTTTAAAATCTCCTAATTCTAAATGTCTTTGCTACTCCCCCTAGGAAAAGACTGTGGAAGAAATGAATTCATTTCGTGCTCAGCAGTGTCCACCCCAGTATATACTCGATAGGTATGTGCTGCTTTGGATATTTGGAGAAATGAAACAAACTCCCTTGGTATCAGGTAGAAAGGAGGCAGAGATAAGAGTACCAGGAAACCAGCAGTTATGGGGACCATTCTGCCCACCATGGTGTATGAATACACTTGGGGACTTTCTTTTATTAATTTATGGCTGTGCTGGGTCTCTGTTGTTTTGTGTGGGTTTTCTCTTGTTGGGGCGAGTGGGGGCTACTCTTCGTTGTGGTGTGCAGCCTTCTCATTGTGGTGGCTTCTTTTGTTGCAGAGCATGGGTTCTAGGGTGCATGGGCTTCAGCAGTTGAGGCTCGCGGGCCCTAGAGCACAAGCTCAGGAGTTGTGGTGCCTGGGCTTAGTTGCTTCACTGCACGTGGAATCTTCCTGGACCAGGGGTTGAACCTGTGTCCCCTGCATTCACAGGTGGATTCTTATCCACTGTACGACCAGGGAAGTCCCTGTGGGCTTTCACATGGAAACATCCATGATGAGAACAACCTGTCACAAAGGGTTCTGCAGGAACGAAGGTCAACAGGAACACTCATAAATTATTCTCATCATTCTGCTTGTTCCCTCTGCCTTGCTCCAAACTTCAGGAGGCTGACCTTGAAAGACTGTCACCTGGGCACCTCTGCTTTCTAGCTGCTAGTTGGGATCTGCCAATGAGACACACCAACATAGAACTGGCAGGTGAGAAGAGAGGGAGTAGCAGCATGTACACTGCCCATCTCACCATGGCTCTGACAAAGGCCGCAGCCCCTGTAGCCACTGTGTGTCTGGCCCACACCAGGTTTCCAGCTCTTGCTTCCTCCCCTTCCCCCTTCAAACCCATGATGGCAGCACTTTTCCACTATTGCTGGTGCCTGGTGCTTGCTTAGTCGTTCAATCGTGTCCAACTCTTTAGGGCCCTATGGACTCTAGCCCGCCAGGCTCCTCTGTCCATGGAATGTTCCAGGCAAGAATACTGGCATGGGTGACCATTTCCTACTCCAGGGGATCTTTCCAACCCAGAGATCATATCTGCTTCTATCTCCTGCATTGGCAAGTGGATTCTTTACCACTGAGCCACCTGGGAAGCCCCCTGGTGCCTAGGGACTTTGCCATTTCTTGTTGGTTCTCCTACCTCTGCCCTCTGCACAGTCTGTTCACTCAGAACTCTTCAGTTAAAGCTTTTCTTTTTTTCTGGTCTGCACTGCATGGCTTGTGGGATCTCAGTTCCCCAACCAGGGATTGAACCTGGGCTGTGGCAGTGAAAACCCAGAATTCCAACCCTGAGGCTACTGGACTCCCTTCAGTTCACTGCTAGGAGCCTGGGTGATTTTAAGTCTTCTTTGAGGGAAAATAGCTCAAGAAGTCATAAGAACTAAGCCATGAAGGCCCCCAAGATCTTCTCAGGGCATCCTCCTCACAGGATCCAAGGGCAAGCCAGGTGGCCCCCCTCACACAAAGCACCCAGATGATTCAGTTTCTCTTCGCTCAAATGAGTTCCTCGAGATTGGGGTGAGTGTGGACAGAACAATCCATTTGTGACTTGGCTGGCCACACAAGGAGCCGACCTCATTGCTGAGGTCACTGGCCGGGTTAGAAATTGTAGGGAGGAGCCAGACCCTTAGTGAGTACCTGGTTAGAGGGGAACCACTCTGTTCTGGTTGTGTTGAGGTGCTGAACAAGTAAAAAGCCACAAAGTCTTGTAATTCAGTTGACATTTAATTACAAGGAACCCAGGTTCTGAGACAGGGCAGGAGATGGGAGCCAGCAGTTCCCCGTAAGCCTGAATGGCGGAGGCTAAGGAGATGGGGACACGGGGAACATGTGGGTGGGGTGGGGCCGCTGGCACAGTGTGTCCTGCCCAAAGCTGAGGGTAGTGGCCACTGGGAGTCTGCCCCACGGCTGGCCCAGGCCTGCCATCACTCCATGAGGCAGAACTCTGTCTCTTGCGGTCGCATGTTGGGTAACACATACAGAGCCACAGCTGCAAGAGCCAAGAACACCACAGGCTTCCACATCCCAAACATGTTCTGTGGGGACCAAAGACAGATGGTGAGTGCCCAGCCTTCTGAACCCTTCCCTAAGTCAGAGAACGCCCTGCCTACTGGTGCTGAGAGATACCTCAGCAACATCATTACGGTCCAGTCTCTCTTACCTCCTGGGTGACCGCTGCAGACAATGAGCTCCGGCACCACTAGGTATCTGGAACAACACTGGATCACCTGAGTGGGCTGCCTCTACTCACGTCCCATGGGGTGGAAAGAAAACCAGCCCCTGTGTGTAGGAGGCAAGCTCAGGAGCAGATTTTAGAGCATCCAAATGGTTGCCATAAAGGATTAGATGCCATGGCAGGAAAAAAGAGGGTAAATTTAGGTCCTTGGGAGAAGCAGAAGCATCATTAGCTTGATGGAGGAAAAGTGAACTCAGAGTCAAGAAGGAGGATGTTAAGACTTGGGGGGAGAAGGGAAGAAACTGCACCACGGAGTATAAGCCAACGTGAGGTTCTTATGCAGCCCAGACTGTCTGTGGAGGATGATATCCTTAAAGGATGAATTCAAGGAAGCCAGTCACTGGCCCTGGGAGGCAAACACCAGGGTCATTAAAACACCTCCAGTCACCGGGCCTGGTGACTGGCTTCCTGAGCATGTGCTAGAATAACTCACTACGCTAAGGATGCATTTGCTCAGAGAAAAATGGGTCTAAGAAGACTTTTCCTGGGGAGTGCTGCCTCATTTCATTGTGGCATCACTGTTATGCCTTTTAGGTGTACTGTTTTCACATTTACTTTCTGTTTGTCCTATTGTTTTCTGTTCTGTTGTTTCTCCTTTCTTGCCTTCCTTGGGTTAATGTAAAAGTAATTATTGAATATTATCTTTTGGCCTTTTGGCCATACCTCTGTATTCTAAAAAGAGGATTTTTAAGCCAAGTATAAAGATCAAAGAAAATCTCCTACATTTGTAGAAATAGGTACTGAGAAGAATAGAAGATATGAAATGAAAGAAAAGCAAAACCATGTTGGAAGTGCAAATACAGAGTAATTCATGTGAGAAGATAACTGAAAAGGGAGCTAGAAAAAACATTTACTCAGATGCTTACAACCTGACATGCATTGCGAAAAATGTCAGTCTGGGACTTCCCTGGTGGTGCAGTGGTTAAGAATCTGCCCTGCAGTGCAGGGGATGTGGGTTTAGGACCTGGTCAGGGAACTAAGATCCCACGTGCCACAGAGCAACTGAGCCTGTGAGACACAACTAAGACCCGATGCAGGCAAATAAATAAATTAAAAATAGAAAAATATTAGCCTGATGTTCTTAAAGGAGGAAAGAGCTGAACCCATAAATATGAACTGGTGGCCTTTTACACTCGGCAGAGGCGAGACTTTAGACTGGTTGAGGGGAGGGTGGGTGTGGATGTCCCTAAGGAGTGAGTCATGTCAGGCTTTCTTTTCAGACTGCATTACTGAATTGACTGATCAAGAAAATCCGTGTTTTGGGGACTTAATCAATGTGTTTGACAAGATTTTCCATGCTGTCCTTGGAAAGAATATGAGAATCCAAGAGCAGGCTGACAGCAGCCTGCTGCATGAGCACTCACGTGTGACCAGTGAGCCTGAGAGCCTGCAGAGGGCCTCCAGAGGCTTGCCCTCACCTGTAACTCAGGTGAAGACGAGATGGTGGCTGGTCACCCCTGAGCATGAGGTGAAGGTGGGAGTGAACATATTTTGAAACCACAGGGCCAAGAGAAAAAACAAACAAAAACAATCTATAGGTGAGAACAGTGGACAATGAACTAGATTTCACAGAGCTGAATGGAAAATTCTGTCTTGGATCCAAAAAATCAACTGCAGGCAGAGGACAGGGAAAGAATGCTCAGCATATGCAATGTGCAAAGGGGTTTTATAAACAATACATGAAATAAGTTAGCAATGTGATATTAGTTAGCAAGAGAGCCAATGAGATCTGAGGCTGCACTAAGAGGCTGCTGAATGGTGTCTTCCTAACTACTTGGAAGTAACCAAGGAAAACTGCTCAAAATAAGGAGAGATACAGTGAGACAGGATGAGAATTCTTTTTCGTTTTTTTTTTGGTCACACAGCATGGCATGTGGGGTCTTAGTTCCTCAACCAGGGTCTGAACCCATACCCTACCTGCAGTAGAAGCACAGAATCTTAACTACGAGACCACAGTGAAGTCCAAGAGATTAGAATTTTATCTGATGCTAATACTAAGACCTTAGAATCTGATTCACAATTTACTGGCTGTATTACATAACCTCCCTAGGCCTTAGTTTTATCATGTATAAACTGACGATAGCTACCTTGTTGGGTTGTTGCGAGAATTAAATGAGTTGATACTTACAAGGTGATTAGAACAGTGCCTGGCATATAGTATGCATTATGTAAGAAGAGTATGTGCTCATTATTATTTTTGTGGTGTTCTATCATTTATAAAATATTTTCATATACATAAACTCATCTGTTCCTCATATGAGGAAGCCAGAGGACTTACCATCTTTTGCTTACATTTGAAGAGACTAATGTTCAGATTATCCATTTTTCCCACTGGGACTGAGCTGTAAGTAAGAGATAGACTCACCCAACATCCCTGCCACACTTGCTACTCGACTCTGAAGCCTCAGTTCCTAGATGGGGGTCGGCATACTAGGGCGCAGCCAGGCTCTGGGCTAACAGGTTCCTCCCAGAGGACCCTTACCCAGGAGTTCCTTCAGCTCCCTTGGACCAGGCCTGGCTGGGTGTGAATTGGTGAAAGGTTATGGCTGAATGCTTTGGGTCTCATCCCACAGGGAGGGACTCAGAAATCCGGGAGTGTAGAGGGAGAGAGTCCTCACACCAAAGGAGTTAGACCGTCCGACAGGAGTAACTAGGATGTCTAAGAGAAGGGAGGAGACGGGTTGAAGAGAAAATAAAAGGTGAGGAGGAAAACAGGAAGGAGAGAAAAGGAAACAGAGATAAATGCTACAATGAATGGTCCAGCAGTTACTCTGAACCTGCGTGTGCTCTGAGCCAACTGCACCCCATTTACAGGGATGTTAGAAGAGAGGGTAACCCACTCCAGTGTTCTTGCCTGGAGAATCCCAGGGACGGCGGGGCCTGGTGGGCTGCTGTCTATGGGGTCGCACAGAGTCGGACACTACTGAAGCGACTTAGCAGCAGCAGCAGAAGAGAGCCCGGGTGATGGAAGTGGCAGGTGAAGCATGAGAAAGGAGCCAAAATGGGCCAAGGGAGAATAGTTTATGGGTTCTGGAAGGGTTCTACTTTGGGGTGTTCTACATTCTACCTCCTGAACTTGGTGTCCTGTTAACAGATCAGATTACGTGGACTGGTGCCCAGAATATATCAGTTTGGTTCCCTGAGAACACAGCATCTCTGGTGAATGGAAACTTTTCACCAATACCACATCCTCTTCAGAAAGTCTAGCTTGGGAAGCCAATTACAACAGAATCTGACCCCTCAAAAGAGATGTGGGTTTCTTTTTCTGATTTTTTTTGGAGACCAGAATTCCCAAACCAGAGAATGTCTCAGTAGGAAGTATATAATATGGTGGAGTTTGATGCCAAGGCTGACAGACAACTGAGACTGCCCTCATACAAATGACCCTGGGGCTCACAGCTCTCCAGACCTCCTCTCTCACCCAAGGGGGGAGGCGGTAATTAATGGTTATAGTGAGAACTTAGCTCTAGGGCTAAACAAAGACAAAGAGCAGCCAGGCAAGCCTTGCAGTCAGACATCTCTCATTGGAAGTAGTTGAAAGGGCTCTGAAAGTAGCCACAAGGCTGCAATCATCCAGATTTTTCCAACCCAGAGGACAGAAACTCAAACTGTGTCAATGGTGAGCATTCCAATTCCCCACACGTTAGGAAGACATGCTCTGAGATGCTATGGGCTTTGTGGTAGCCCAATGGGAAGCCAGGACTAACACTCAGTCATTACTGTCACCTGTTGTAAAATGGCAAAAGCAAGCAGCAAGCCACTGAGAGAAAGGGTGAAGAGGAGAGGCCAGGGCAACCTGCAACCCCCTCTACCCCTGGGAAGGAGAGGACGCAATACCAGTACCTGCATTAGGATGACGTCTCGGCCCACCAGCACCAGAGCAAAGCCGATATGACCACCAGGCCTACAAGAGGCAAGGAGAAGATGGGGGGATCGGGGGCGGGGGATGACTGCAACATGTCAAATGAGGAAGAGGCACGAGGAGAGACCAGGAGATGAGAGATGGTATAAAAAGACAAACACACATGAATCCAACAGATAATGAAGATGATAAAACAAAGGGAAGAGAGAAAGAGATTAAAAGGTTAAACAACAGGTCAGCAAGAGCAGTGGTGTTTCTTTTCCACAACTCGGGCCTGGATCTTCTCGTAGGTGGCCTGCAGAAGACGCAAAACTGAACGGGTTAAAAGCAGCAGCTTAGGTCCAATTCGGGACCAGGTTTCTGGCTTGTCATATCCCACTTGTATCTTGTCAAGCCAGAATTATCTGCACCAAGACATTTCTTGTGGATCAGTACCTCTGGCAAAGTGAAGCTCCAGGGAGTAAAGCTGGGTGCTCCAGATGTGCAGGATGTCTGCTCCGCCTGGGTCACTCTAGGAAGGGCAGTCTCCTGCCAGGCCACCTTGCCCTTTGTTAGCCATGTGTTTTGGCTGCTTTCCACCAAGTCTGTGTTCTGGGCTCTGGTCCCTACCATCCCCTGGAGTCTGATGCTGTCATTGTGAGACAAAATGCACTAAAACAAGCTGACAATGGAGAAGGTCTAGTTGTGACTGCAACCGTCTTCCAGACAGAAAGTGGATTTGCAGGTAGTAACACATATGCCAGAGAAGGCAATGGCACCCCACTCCAGTACTCTTGCCTGGAAAATGCCATGGACGGAGGAACCTGGTAGGCTGCAATCCATGGGGTGGCTAAGAGTCGGACATGACTGAGCGACTTCACTTTCACTTTTCACTTTCATGCACTGGAGAAGGAAATGGCCACCCACTCCAGTGTTCTTGCCTGGAGATTCCCAGGGATGGGGGAGCCTGGTGGGCTGCCAGCTATGGGGTCGCACAGAGTCGGACATGACTGAAGCGACTTAGCAGCAGCAGCAACACATATACCAGTAGAGCTGCCTGTAAAAGAGGCAGGACCCATGGAGGCAAAGGGACATCTCCATAAGCAGACACAAGAAATGTACTAGATTTTGAAGTAGAAAAATCCAGGCTGCTGTCTAGAAAGATGGCACATGAGGCAAGGAGATCTTTGAGGAGGAGGTTCTGAACAGGCATGTGGCGGGATATAAAGACTTCAAAGAAATGGAACCCTGCAGGAGGGGCTGAGCTTACTCCTACTTCCCACATCCTAAGTCAAGGTCCTCTGTCAAAAGATTGACAGAGAACTATAACTGGGTCCTTGGCCAGTGCCACAGACTGACAGAAAATTTCAGAAAACCTTAAGAGTTGACTGGGACATCCCACCACAAGAGACTTACTTTCTTACCCTGTGTTCAAAGGGACAAAAATAATCAGTACTGTAAACTGAGGACTTCTTCAGATACTAATCAAACCCTTCAGAAATCAGAGCCCCCAGTTAACTTCAACCAGGGCAGAGATTCAGCTAGTATGTTCCTGTATAGATGTACCAGTTTTTAAAATATAGAAATGCTTTTGTACTGTTGGTATGTTACCCAGGACACTCCTGTCCAACCTCCCAAGATCTGGTAACTAGAGGGTAAGGGCTCTGGTTGGCCTCCTGAGATTGGCCAACGGCCCTACTGTACAGATGGAATGTCCCAGCACTTCTGATGGGCTCCGCCCACTTCCTCATGCCTGTAACACTATATAGAACCCAGGAGGCACACCAGCCTCTCCACACCCCTCACGGCAACAGAAGTCAGCCCTAGAGGTGCACCTCGGGAAAGCAGGACTGGATGACTTGCCCAGGCTGACAGAAATGCCCATCAGTGTCCTCAGCGCAGCGCTAGCAGACGGTGACGAACCCTCCTGAAGTAACAAGGGCTACCTCATAGATGTAAGGAGGTGGGACTCCAACCAGCACGCCACGGTTCCCAGAAAAGGTGGTCCCCACCTCCACTCCCATTTCCCCAGTAGGGTGCCTCAGAGCTTCCAGCTCTTGTTCCTGCCGAAGTCCATCCAAGGGCTGGGCCTCCCCCAAACACTGGGCACTTGCAACCAAGATCCCATTTCCCCCACGATCTAGCCTTCAGCTATGGTTACCTTTTTGCTCTCAGAAAGTTTGAGGGGGTTGCTTTCCTCTGAAGCTCCTTCGTCATCCTCCTCCTCCTCCTCGTCTTCGTCCTTACCCTCCTGGCTGGGGAACTCTTCGTCTTTCTCCTCCTGATCGTCTTCGAACTTAACCTCTTTAGGACCTGATGGCTCAGAAACCATTCCGTCCTGGGATTCCTCCTTTGTTTCCTCCTTGACTTCCTCCTCCTTTTCCTCTTCTGTTTCCTCTTTCTTCTCCTCCTTTGTTGGACCATCCAAGGATGTGTGGCTGGCCTTATAGTACAGCACCACCTCCAGATTCTGTGGGCGGGGGCAGGACCGGGGATGCTGCTGTCACCTTCAGGAGGATGCTCAACCACCTCGGGAACACGTGCTTCCTGGTGTGTCATGGTGCATACACAGTACTGTGTCCCAGGACCCAACTGATGCCCCTGTGCACCATGTGGAGGGTAGCCACACCCAACTTCTCTGTGCCTGTACTACACCTATCTGGGACTACAAACCTACCTGGGACCACACACCTACCTGGGACCACATGTCTATCCGGGACCACACCTGCCTGGTACTACACCTATCCGGCTGTTAGCCATTTCCAACAGTTCCCAGAGCTAAAGATCCTACACCTCAACTGCTGTTTCCTACCCTTGCATGGTGGCTCCCATTTTATCCAATCTTCTTCCATCTTTGTGTACACAGGGCTTTGAATAAATTCCTTTCTTTTCATCCATTTGGTGCTTCTCTTGGGCATGTGTCTAGGAAAACAACCTCCCACCCCTCCACAAATTGCACTGGGCTACCTGAAACAGTCATCTAGCCTGGGGGCTAAAGCTCCAGATCCGAGTGGTCCGTATTCTACCCTCCCCTTGACCTCACAAGAAAAGGGAGGACCAAACCACAACCAAGATGGATCTACTCTAGACGAGTTGAGACCCCAGAAGCTTCTCTACAGTGACCTCATCTGGTCACAGTGGTGATGAAGATGAATTTTATTCCCAGGATCTCTGGTAACTTCCTACTCGTCTGACTACTAAGGTTACTACTCACCTTCGTGGTCTCAAGGCCGCTCTTGGTACTCTCTAGGCTTGGCTTGGCCACCTTTTTATTTTTCACCCCATTGGCATTCTTGTTCATGTTCTTGTTGCCATTCTTGCCCCTGATTTCCTTGGTAACAGAAGACTTCTTCTCTTTGAGCTGGCGGAGCTCTTCCTGGCAGCACTGTAGCTGCCCCTCCAGCTGCTCCTGCACAGCCAGGAGCCGCCCCTGCTCATCCATGCTGGCCTGGTACTGCAGCTGCAGCTCCCGCAGCTTGGCCTGCAGTTCTTTGATCTGTTGGTAGTGGAGAGCCCATTACCCGTGGCTGGGCCTACGTGATCAGTCTGGCCCCTGCCTGGGGGTCCCGGCCTCAGAATCTCCCTGCTAAAGCCCGGGGGGAGGCAGATAATACAGAAAATGTGAAAACCGTGGAAAATGAGCCTCAAAAACAGTTTTACAAAGAGGTTCTCCCTAACTTGAGGCACCTGACTTACATCTAGTGTAAGTCTAATGTGATTAAAAAAAAAAAAAAAGGATGACTTAAATTATGCTTTTACTATGAACTGGTGGGGGAATGACTGCTGGACTAACTGAACCATGGGACTTGACTCAGGCTATTTCTCTAACAGGTCAATCATTACTATAGGAACTGTGTCATATCCTTCTGAGACCGGACTGGGCTCCTGCACCTTGCCCTGGAAACAAAGGCAACTGCCAACCCTGCTCACTCCTCACTGGTTTTTGTCCTTCCTGGCTTCTGGCAGCACACTGTGGCCCCCGAGGTAGGTACCAACACTAAGCAACGGAGGCCCATGTGTTTCCTGCTCTCTGAGCCTCTCCCATGCATACAGTGACCCCCACTGGACAGTGGACTACTCCTGGTCAGAGTCAATGCCCTCTATCCCATTCCTAGGGATGCAGAGCACTCTGCTTGGTATTATGAGAAATCCAAAAGACCCGGCCCTGTCCTTGAGGGGCTTACAATCTAGTTAAAGAGACAAGGTGGAATACACACAAACTAAAGAAAATTGGCAGGTAAAAAAAATGCAACTCTACAGAAGTGCTCTAGGACAAAAGAGAGAACAAAATGGCAGAGGGGAAAAAAATCATTTCAAGAGGTCTTGATGATCAGTAAATTCCAGAACAGTGGGCGCCTGAGAAATGCCCGTCAGAGGCCCAGCAGATTGCCCCTGCTGCCTGGGGTTCAGTCCCTGCTCCGTCCCTCCACCAGGAGGACGGCACCTGTACAGAGCTAGCAGTGAGCTCCCGTCTCACCCTCAGCCTCTCTGAAAGGACTCCAACCTCCTTGGGTTCTGGGGACACCTATGAGAAGCCCTGCCTCGCTCGCTGAAAGCAGTTACCTCATTCTTGTCCTTGTCGTTTTGGGAGGCAACGGGCTTCTCAAGGCCTTCCATGCACTCCTTGAATTCCTTCTCGCAGGCATCCAGCTCCTCCTTGAGCTCTTTCTGCTCATCCAGCAGCTTCTTCATTCGCTGCTGCAGCAGCGTGTGCTCTTCCTGGCTGAGCTGGTACATGGCCTGCACACCCTGCAGCTTGATCAGCACCTTGGCGACCACGTCCTCAAGGTGCTGTGGAGGGCGAGGAGTGAGGAGGGCACCCTGAGGAGCCCCTGCCCTCCACCCGCTCTCTTCGCTGGGCCCTTTTTTCTCATGGGTACAAAACACTGGCCGAAAGGATCTGAAGCTGCCCAGGGGGAGAACACTGGATTTCTTCCCATGAAGAGCACATGACTGTGTTGATGAAAAGTCCAGAATCTTAGACTTCCGTCCAGATGGAACTGCATCTCCATAGGAAGTGGGGAGAGCACCTCATTCATTTCCTGACGGTCACCCAGCTCAGCTCTGAGCCCGCTGCCCACTTCACCTCTTGGGCCCTTCCCCGTGGCCTCTCCTAATGAGACAAGAACCATTGTCCCCTGTCTGACCGGACACCTGACTGCCTTTACCTCCACATCTCCAGGCTTGGCCAGCTCGTCGTCCATGCTGCTGCTGACGTAACTCTTGTGACAGGTGTCGGAGCTGCTGCTGCTGCCATAGCTTCTCTTATAGGTGTCGGAGCTGCTGCTGCTGCTGCTGAGGTAACTCCGCTGATAGGACTCACTGGCACTGGTGCTGCTTTCGTAGCTCTTGAGGAGGCTCTCTTCGCTGGCCTGGCTGCTGCTGTAGCTCTTTTGGTAGCCCTCATCGTCATTGATGTTGCAGCTCTTGTGGCAGTTTTCATTGCTGGTGGTTGTGCTCGTGTAACTCTTCCTGTAGGAGTCCAGGCTCATCTTGATTGAAGGGGACTGGTCTTGGAGCAGCTGCATTTCTTCCAGACAGAGCTGCAGGTCAGCCTGCAGCATCTTCTGCTCCTCCAGAAGCCGTTCCTGCTCCTGCTGCAGCAGCTCCTGCTCGGTCTCACTGGCCTCGTACAGCTCCTGCAGGGCCTGCATCTGGGCGATGATCATCTTGGACTGGCGGGAGTGGGTGGGGAGACACCAGCGTTACTTCAGATGCTGCGGTCCTTCCAGTGGAACCCCTCCTGGTGAGGATGTCTGATATCCCAGGTCAGGAAATGGCACACCTGGCCCTCCCAGCTCACTGCAGCCCAGGACTTCCACTTAGCCTGCAGGTACCTGGCATGTTTCAATTTCTTACTCACTGGAGAAAATCTCCTAGGGCAGACACTCCGCAATTTCTGGGCTCTCATTTCCCCTGGCTTCTATGCTCTGGTAACCTCCTCTCTCCCTGGAGCAGCACTGAGTGGGTCTCAAGGTCACTCAGCCTCCCGTCTCTCTTCTTAGTCAGGTGGATCCATTATCCTGACCTCTGAGGCTCAGTCCCCTCCTCCACTCCCAATTCTAAAATCAGCCCTGGCCACGAACATGAGCATATGAAGAACTCCTCCCTTGGAAGATGAAGACTTCCAATCAGGGTCTCACTATGAGTCCCTCTCCTGCCTCAATTCCAAATCTGGCTTCTGGGCATGCTTCCTGGGCCCTCTGGGTCTGGCTTCTTGGCAGCTGATGCCCAGGATGAGATCTGATCAGTTAAGGAAATATTTTCTATTTCCTGGTCTGGTTCCTGGTCTCTGTTATCCAGGCTGAAATCGGATGCCCCTGGAACCTGATCAACCAAATCACACGGTTTGGACTTCTGCTGCTCTATGCATCTATCTGCCTGTCTAGGCTAATATCTGAACAAATCGATCTCACCTAAATGGAAACTGTCTTCCTGCTCTTCCTTGCCTACACTGAGGCCTCAGACCAAATGCATCTCCCAATCCCGAACATACTTGTTTAGAAATTTCCACTAGTATGACCTCAGAGGCCTGACCACTCACTGGTGTTTGAGACACATGGATTCTCTAGTCTAACGCCTCTGACCTGGCTGTTACTGCTGCAAAGTTCCAATCCAATGAAGACAGTGAGGTCAGTACCAAGAACCCCATATGCTGGGAATTTCTCTTAGAAACAAATGGCCCCAGATATACCTCATGTAGAATACCAAAAGGTTACAGATTTGGATCACTGGAAAGCGAACTTCTCAATCATCAACCAGCTCATGAGGAAAAGACAACATGTTTAGAGTCCGTCCTAAAGAACCCAAACAAACACTAGGTTGATCTACTTCCAACTACATCTGGAAAATGAAGTATTAAAGAGACTGAGTTCAAAGTATCAGGAGATCACAGACTTCCTGATCATCACAGTGCTTCAGCTGGGCATCCATCCGGAGGAGCAGCTCAGGCCTGACCTAAAGCCGTGACTAAGGAACCCATGAGTGGGCTTCAGCTTCCTCTCTGCTCCTGGCCCAAGAGGCCTTCGGAACTCAGACCCTGCTATGGAGCCCCTTTCCCTAGCATACTGCTGCCCCCAGAACTGTCTCCCTGCCTCTTGCTATGGTTACCTTGTTGTGACCACACTTTGAGGACTTAGGCCATTTGGGATCCTCGGGATTCTCCAACACTTCCCGGAAGCTGGACTCCTTGAAACGGTGCAGCGCTCCTTGCAGTTCTAACTGTTCTTTTACTATGTTCTCTTGGTTCTGTATCAGTTTCTTCTGCTCCTCCTGCATGCCTTGGTAGAGCATCTGCACTTCACACAGGTCCTGTAACTTTGTGAGGAGCTCCTGACTCTGTGAGGTGGAGTGGAAGGAAGTGGGCGGCACTGTGATAGTTACACGGAAAGACCTCTGCCTCCTTCCCTCTGGGGACCCTTCCCTCAAAGGAGTTGGCTTTGCTCAGCCCACCTGGGATAGGAGGGGAGTCTTTCTACACAGACCTGCCAGTGGAGGAGTAAAGACCTCCTGTGGGTGGATGTCTTTTGCTTTTTACAAAGTGATTTCAAGGACATTTTCTCCAGATGGACTAAATATCTAAAATGCTGGACAGATTTCAGAGTTGAGGTTGTATTTCAAGATTTAAAGCCCTAATTGGCTATATTGAGCAGTTTTGTGTGAGGAGACTGGTGAGAAAGTGAGGAGTTAAGACAAAGTTCCTTTTGCATCCTTTCACTTCTCCTCAGGTCGCTCACATCCGGGAAGGGCCTCGCAGCTGACGGCCGCCCTGGCCGCCATTACCTTATGGAAGAGACCAGACTTGGGGAGTGGGAACGTGAGCCTGTGCAGCTCTTCTTGTAGCTGGCCCTGCTCCTCCTGCATTCTCCTCTGCTCCTCCAGGAGCTCGCACTGCTCCATCTGCAGCTGTGCCATCTCCTTCTGGCTGGCCTTGTAAGTCTCCTGCAATTCTGTCAGTCTGAAGAGCAGCGCATCACACTGTGGATGGGGCGGGGCACGCAGGGTGGTCAGCGGACCACGCCTGTGTTCTGTCCTGTGATTCACGAGGGTCTCCCTCCCTGTGGTCACCTTAGACTGATCACCCCAAGCCCCACTGCGCCCCCTAGAGGCCTAGATGTTGAACGGGAACCCCAGCAGGCGGCTCAGGGCTGAAGTTTGGCTGTGCTGGATATTTTGCCTACTAGTCCTCTCTGAGGGTGGTTTTCAAGACAGTGTTGGCAATGCCCCTCCCTTCTTACCTCCCCCTTGCTTCTTTCCTCTGGTGAAGACCATTTTCCCACCGTGCTGGGAATTCTAGTTCTCCAGTTGTTTCTATAACTGATAATGTTCCTTACCAATAAGGATATACTTTCACCCTAATTTCCCCCCATATTTGTTTTCATAATCAGCTTTAAGAATCTTTAGAGAAGTACGGACTATTGCTAAGCTAGGGTTGAGAAGATGAAAGTATCCTATGACTCCAAAAACCCAATCTTCTAGTATCAGACTAGTCTCAATGCTCTTTTAGGACTAGAGAAAAGACTGCCTCTGTGTGCCAACATCCTTCTCCCTTCCTATGGTCCCCTCCCCTAGTAGAGGAAGTGATGAGCGGGATATGGACCCCCTGGACCTCTCAATGGAGTCGATGTGGAGGGAGAAGGGAAAGTGAGCCTGGGTGTAGAAAGGCAGGTGGACTACTACGGCAGCCCAAAAAACATCTCCAGCTCTGTGTCTTCGGAAGGCCTTCCCCTGGAGACATAGCCTGCTGTGGCAGGAGCAAATGAGTATTCTAGGAGTATTTTGCATCATGTGTTGACATTTTTCCATTTCCTGCCAGTGATCAGGAGCTGAAAGTACTCAATAAGGCTAATTAATAATGACTTGCATTTTACACACTATGGAGAAAAGGGAAAGTGAGGAAGGAAGGCCTTATGGATCACCAGGATTTTTCACTAAAACAAAGTGAGGTAAGAGTAATATTCTGCTCAATTTAAAAAGGGTAAGATTTGAGTTGAGAATTTAACTACTCTGAAGTCATGGAATAAATCCTGGAAAAGCCCAGGTTCTTCTAATAACCAATCAGCACTCAGGGCACCAACCATGCCTTCTGACAAGAGCAGCTACAATCTGCCTCAGAAAACTGGACCTTCTCTTTCTAGTTCTAACAGTCATAGCTGTGCATATGGGCCTACGTGTATGTTCTCCTCCACAAATGACAGGATATCACTATAGTTCTAAAAATCAAGTATAAAGTCTACGCTCATGGAATCATGTGTAAAATCTTCAGGTGTTCAGACTGGACCCAGATGTATTGATTCTACTAAGCTGTAGCTCAGGCTCAAAGTGAAGGTCAAGTCAAAGTTTTAATGTTAACAGCATGGGTTCTGCCTCTGTTCCCTGCCTTTCCACACTCAGCTGTGACTGGACAGGAAGTCCATCAAGCCTTTCGTTTGCATGACTTCATCTCTTGCCCCTCTACTTCCTCTCTCCAAGGCTTGGGAGACCTCACCTGTCTTAGTTACAATTACCTTATTAGCACACTTCCCTTTGTCCTCTAGGATGGACTGGGTGCTCCTGAGCTGCTGCAGCTCCTGCTGGCAGAGCAGGAACTCCTGCTCCAGCTGGTCATACATGTGCTTCTGCCGGTCCAGCGTTTCCTGGCTGCATTGGTACAGCCGCTTCGTCTCCTGCAGCTGGGCGTGGACCTCTGCACTCTGGGGTGGGGACGCAGACCCCGCCATTATCCCCAGAGACCCATGGCCACTCTCTCCCCTCTCGGGCAGGGGCTAAGGGGTCCTACCCTGTCCTTTCCAGGTCTAGGGGGGAACTCCCTGAGATGGACCAATCCCTAACAGGCTCTCCACAGATACTGGGGGCTTCCTCTCTGGGGAGGCAGGGAAGGGAAAGGGCCTCCTTTCTACAGTCATTTTGGACTTAAAATCACAGGAAGCCGAGCGTGTTGTGACCCTCTGAGGTCACCTTTCCACTGGGCACAGTCATAGTTGTGTATACGGACCTACATATATGTTCTTCATGAATGACAGGATGTGATTATGGTTCTAATAGTAAGGTATAAAGTCTCCTCACCAACAGCTCCTCCATAGAACTACCATCCCTTTCTCCTGCGGACCCAGCCTCTCGTGGGAGGGTCTGCCGGGCTACCTTCTCCCTCACCTGAAGCTTGTTTTACCTTCTCGCTGCTCTCCTGGTAGGTGGTCACAACACCCCTGAGGTGCTGCACCTCGGCCTCATGGCAGCGCAGAGTGTCCCGCAGGTGCTGCTGCACGTCCAGCAGCTTGTCCTTCTCACATGAGATGCTCTGGCACTGCAGCTGCAGCTTCTGTAGCTGGCACTGTAGCTCCTGCGGTGGAGGGGGCCTGGGGCAGTGCCTCTGCAGTCCTCCACCCACTCACTCTTCTGCTGGAATCGCCCTCAGACACAGACAGTCTGAGAATCCACTGGTCCCTGCCCTGCACTTACAGGCTGCCCTCTGGTCCAACGGGGGACTCGAGGGCAGCTGGAGTCCTGGACCTGCAGTGCCATACAGGTGGCAGCTGGAGCTCTCTCAATGCTCTACTCTTCTCCCCACCCTGCCCACATCTCTTGGCACCTGAGCAGCCCCTCATCTCGGGTTGCTGTTACCTTCTCACTCTGGCTTTCTACTGTGCTTTTCATGACTTTGAGCTGCCGGAGCTCAGCCTGAAGTTGTAGCTGCACCTTCAAGAGCTCACTCTGTTCATCCTGGCTAGCATCGTACTTCTGCTGCAGGGCACAGAGTCTGGTCTTCAGCTCCTCGTTCTGTGGTGGGGAGGATGTGGGAAGAGTGGTTACTCGCAGAAATCAGCAGACCCCTCTCCACACCAGAGTGGTTCTTTTTGCTGAGCGGACATCTTGAGGAGCTCCCCTGGGCATTAGCATTTAGTTTCTTCTCTGCAGCAGACGCTCCATCACGACTACCATTCTAGAATGCAATGCTGTGTGACTTCTCCACTTGCTCTCCAGTTGGCCGTACCCCTGGCTGCAGGCCAAGAGTCAGTAGAGCGCAGCCCACCTCTGTCTTCATCCTCCCTGGAAGCGGTAACTCCAATCGGGCCCTTCTGCCCTCCCCTGGTGCCCGGCCCTATCCGTGTTTACCTGGGTGACGCTGTGGGATGTCTGAAACCGAAGCACCTCATTCTGTGCACACTTGAGCTCCCTCTGCAGCCGCCTCTGCTCCTCCTCGCTGGTCCGGCGATGGTGATGTAGCTCTTGCAACTCACAAGTCAATTTCTTACACTGTGTGGGAAATGGAACAGGAAGCCTGAATTACTACAGGGACCATATGAACTCTGGGAATGGACCTAGGCAGAGTATGGCAGTCCTTTTACTGGAATATTCCATGAAAGGCACACAAGTGAGACCCCAGAGTCTGATCTCTTGCCATAGCACCTGTCTCCCTTGTTGACCTTGTGTCTAAGGAGATGCTGCTGACACAGGCCAGGAGAAGGTAAGAGCGAGGCAGTGAAGGAGCTGGCCTTTCCCTACCTTGCTCTGCATGTCATGCATCTGCTCCTTGGCTCCCAGCAGCTGCTGCCGCAACAAATGCATTCCAGGATCGGGCTCCAGGAAATCCTCTTCTGAGGTCTGAGACTCTGCTGACCTCATAGTCCGTAGCGTTTGGGACTCCAGCCACCTTTCTGTTGCTCTTCGTGTCCTGTAATTCAGAACCCCAGAGCCACGTTCGGGAGAGCGTTCTGCCCAGCACAACCTGCCAAGTATGCCTGGTCCTGATGCCTTCATTTTAGGCAAAAGACAGTTAAGGAGCCTTCTCTTGTGATTTACCTCTCAAACACACTTGAAGGATGACAGAAAAAGTCCCCAGCACCTCAACCTGCAAAGGCATGTCTGGCTCTGAGAGACCCTAAGGGTACTAGTCCAGTCAGGCTCCAGGCTGGGACTGGAGTCAAGCCAGCTCCAATTTGGAGGCAATGCATCCTTAGACTGGATCAAGTCTGGGAGGACAACAAAGGAATTGCTTCTCCTCTACTCCAGAGCAGAGCCAACCAGACCTAACTGCCTACAGTGGAAGAAAATGAAATTTCAGAACTCGCCCAGCTCTAGTCCTGAGACATCTGGTTGGATCCCCATACCTGCTTCTCAGCAGTATTCAAACCCTTCAGATACCATGGGAAAGACCAGCTCTCCCACAGTGGAGGAAGGCTGGGGAGCCTGACATCTGCCTTCGCCGGTTCTACTCAGGGAATAGCCCTGTCCTAAAGAGCCCTGTGGGCCTGTGGGCTGTACCTCTCACTCTCCAGATCTGCAAGCTGCCCTGTGAGGCTGCTGTTGCTCTCCTGCAGGGCCCGGTACTCCTCGTTCAGGAAGTGGTAGCGTTCCCGCAGTTGCAGCAACTCTTCTGCAGAGGACAGGCGGAGAGGTGAGACCCCAGGGAGGAAGCACAGATGACCAGCCCCCAGTTTTCTAGCCCAGAAATCTGGCTGCATAAAGCTGAAGAGTTTCTTTTTCTAGAGATAGATGAGATATCCCATGCAGAGGTTTAGAAGACGGGGCCCAGAAAGTTTCAAGTTGCAATGGGTCTTTGTCCTCTTTCAGTGTGCTGCCCTTCTTTTCAACTTCCCAGAAGACTGGCCCTGGGTGTCCATCTTCAAAACTTCAAGCAAGAGGGCCGGGGTGGGGGGTGCGGAGATGGCAGGGGAAACAAACAAAACCAACCAAGACAGCATCTTCAGATTTTTAGGAGCTTTTGAGGGTTTAATTAATTAATTGTGAGGGTTTTTGGTTTATTGTATTTAAAGTTCCCACTCAACTGTTTATGGTTAGTGCCCTTACACTTTTAGTACAAAAAGCTGAGAGTGTGAACTTCCAGTCCTCAGCTTTCAGAGACAACCCAGGCATCCTTGCACTTCTTGTTGTCCTTTTACTTCCTTTATCATCACACCCAATCTATCGGCCTGCACGTGGTCAAGAATTCTTTCTAATTATCTTTTTTATCTGCCAGCGAAAAAGCTCACCACAACTGAACCTACAAATCATACATCCACAAGCATCAGCAGAGATCTGGTTAAAATGCCCAGCATAGATCCTAAGTTCCAGATACCAATACTTTTTCATGATGTGAAAATAGAAACACACATATCTGCTTTGTTTTTTCATGATTAAGAATTAATTCTCTCAGAATACTAATTCTGCTGATGTTTAAAGAACACTAACTTGCTCCAATTAGAGCCCAAGGCCTATCTTTCCCGCTCTAAGAGTCAAGGCCTATCTTTCCCGCTCTAAGAGTCAACACCCTGACATTCACTTCTAGTGTTCCTTCTTTAGTCCAATCAAAAGTCTTCGGCATACTCCAGATTACCATAGAAGGAAGGAAGGAAACTAATCTTTAATAAAAGCTAACCATGTGCTAAGCATTAGACCGGATGATTCCCGCCTTGGCGTTAGTTGTGTATGAGTGCTTTCAGCATACTAGGCATTTCATTTAATCCCCAAAATAGCCCTATAAGGTTTTCTTTCTTTCTTCCTTTTTAAATAAACTTTTAGTGTTAGAATAGTTTTTGATTTACAGAAAAGTTGCAAAGATAGTGTGAAATTCCCTGGGAGTATTTTTACCCAGCTTCCCCTCTTGTTAACATCTTTCCATGGGTACATCTGTCATGAGTAAGGAATGAACACTGGTATATTACTGTTAACTAAACTCTATACTTTATTCAGATTTCTCTACGTTTTCCCTAAGGTCCTTTTCCTGTTCCAGAATCCCATCCAACTATTAAGTTTTATTAATCAATTTTCACAGCTATGGAAACCGTGAGATAATAACCAGGCTAAGTTTATCCTGCTAATTAGCAGAGCTGAGATTCTGAACAGCCCAAGCCTTCCAACTGTGTTAGCCTCCTTCTCAGAGTATATCAGTCCAAAGGCGCTTCTGAGAGGCCTGTTACAGCTGGGAAAACTTGCAGTTCTTTTGATTCCTTGTTGACTGCCTTTGCTTGACCTGGCCTAGTACAGGGCCTCCCATTATACTCAGATCATAAATCTAGCCTCAGAATAAAGGCAAAGTCTCTGATGTCATGAAGCCTAGCAACTCACTGGGAGACTCTGAGCAGAGCTCTAAGCTTTTGTGTACCTCATGTATTACTAGAAATAACCTCTGTTCCTCTCCAGCTGTCTTGTGCTCTGGTTTGTTGCCCCCTAAAACTTCTACTTGGGGAGGGCTGTGCACTATGCTGTGCTTAGTTGCTCAGTCGTGTCCAGCTCTTTGTGACCCCATGGACTGCAGTCCACCAGGCTCCTCTGTCCAAGGGGCTTCTCCAGGCAAGAATACTGGAGTGGGTTGCCATGCCCTCCACTCAGATTCTTTACCATCTGAGCCACTAGGGAAGCAGGAAGGGCTTTAGCACAGGCAAATCAACAAATGTACGATGGCTCTGTGAGGAAGAATTCTCAGGGAACATCTCCATGGTACTGTTTCTTATACCATCATAGATTGGTTATATGACCTCAAGCTTTTCTCTCTTACAGTCTTGAATCTCACCTAGAAGTTTCTTCTACAGGTTCCCAATTCATGATCTAAGCCCACCTTCTTGCAGCCTAGCTCCCTCTGTTTGATTTGACTCACAGACCGGGAGGAGGGCTCACTTTCTCATACCTTGCATCTCAGAGAAATCTGAGAGACTGAAACTATTGGAAGGGTCAGAGTTCTTCATGTCTATTTCTGCACGGAGGGAGGTGATCTCCATCTCGTACTCTCCTCGGATTCGGTCCATGTCCTCGAGTTCATTCTGCATCCGGCAGATGTCCTCCTGCAGGGAGGCTATGTCACTGTTGTGTTCAGTCGCGGAGTCCTCCGCTGCTTGCCGCAGAGTCTGGATCTCAGCCCGGGCTAAGTGCAACTCCTGTTCTATTTCCTTAAGTTCACATTCCTTTTCACGCTCTAACAGGGAAATCTCCTCCCGCAAGGACCGCAGCTCACCTGCAAAGCCCAAAGATGATATTGAGATGATCAAGTTATTGAGATGATCAAGGTAAAAGGCAGGTTTATTTCTTATCTGGAAACTCCTGACAACCTGGTCTCTACCCCATCAGAGAAGTACAGCTTCACCTGATGTGGAATAAAGGGAATACCTAAGAGAACAGAGTCAATCTAGGTAGTAAGGTGCAATAGGAAAGCAGATCTTGAGGCTTTGCATCAAAAACAAATTAGGCAAAAAAAAACAAAAGACAAACAACAACAAAAAAAACAAATTAGGCTACCCCAAGCAAAAAGTATTAGGTACTTCTATGAAATCACCTAACAGTTAAAGACCAGACCTAATTTTCGGCATTTTACTTATGCCCTGAGTCTTCCCAAAAAGTATCTTACTAAAAAAACACTTATAGATTATTCTCATCTATTCAGTCTGGGAGCTTAGAAATTACAGAGGCTCAGATTTTCAACGAACTGCTTGTGTAAGTGCTGGTCCCAAAACAATGTGTATTTAGAGCTCACAGCTGAAATTCAAATGTAAGCTCATAGCAAGGTAATCAAACAATGGGGAAATAAACTAGATGCCAATCAATAAGGGATTGTTTAAATTGAAGAAGATGAAATAGAATATTGGCTGCCATTTAAAAGAAAGTGGCAGATCTATAGAGAAAACATGAAAGGGTTTCCATAATATACTAACTAGAAAGAAAAATGAGCTGCAAAATACATGGTATTATCCATTTTTGCAAAAATATTTATACGTATAGTATATAACACAAATATATAGAGACATAGAAAAGGGTCTGGAAAGATAGAAGTCCTCAACCATAAAACACAGTTGCTGCTAAGGAATGATTTAGCATGTGAGAGGGATTTTTACTTTCCACATTATATATATATATCAGTGCTTTGATAGTTTTCACAACAAGCCTATATTTTATAATATGTTTTAATGTACAAAATAAACATGTCAGAGCTCTCAGTATCTGTGGAGCATCTCAGGGTTTCTGAATAGAGGTACTCATTGGGAATCAGGAGAACCTAAACGTGGAGCAAGAGTAAAAAGATATTGCCACCAACACAGAATTCAAAATTTGGGGGTCAGGATTAGGAAATTAGGATTCAGTTAGGAGGGTCAGGACTATCCCACAAACTCTTTGCAAGGCAGCTTCTCCCTAACCCTTGCCCTCAACTCCCTTCAGATTTCAACCTTCCCTAGCCTCTCCCCCAACCTTCTCAATAAATTAAGCGAAGTCCTTGATTAAATACTCTCATAGCCCCTTGTACTTTGCAGCGTGTGCGTTATTAAAACACTGGCCTCCCCTTCACTTGCAAGCTTCATGAAGACAGGAATCATGTCTGTTTTGCTCACCATTATAGCTCCAGGATCTGCCAGAGACCCTAGCATAATGTACTCAATAAATATTTGCTGTATACATGCATAAATGAGGCAGGGGATACATCTAGTTCACAAACTTTTACTGACGACTACCGGTGCAGAATTGTATGTTTGGGTATTAAAAACAAACAAACACTAGAACAGAAAATGGAGGTTTGACTAGAAAAACTTGGACATACTACAGACATAAACGCTGAGCCGATGGGGAGTCCGGAGGCATGGGGGAAGGTCTCTGGCCCTACACTGCCAAGCTCACAGGTGCAGTTCCGGGCACACCTTTTGCCAGTCTTCCTTTCTCTACAAGCATCCTAGCTGTCTCCTCTACTTAGTCTACTCAACAAGTATTAGTTGATCACCTCTGTGCCAAGCCCAAACATCTCTGCTTAGATTCTCTGACTTCCTTCCTATTCGAAGGAAGCCAAGTCCTTGCTCTTTTTACTACTGAACAGTCTGCCCCTTGGAGCATATAGCCTAGTGGGGGAGACACACAAGTCACCGGCCATTAGGATAAAGGCCCCGGGTGGGTTTTCTGTCAGAAACCTCCACTTCCCCACTCTGCCCCTGATGTTCAGGTTCAAGTATCCCTGAGGTTTTCCTCTATGTCTTTAAAAAAAAAAAAAAGGACATTCTCAGATCCACTGAAGAATGACGGAGGGTCAACCTTGAAAAGCTCTTAATTAGAAACACTCAGGGGCAGCGGGGTGGAGCTTGCGGGCACCAGGGAGGACCTTATCTGGAGGCTGGGCTGGGCGGCCCCTCACTGGGGCGGCCTCGCTAGGAGTTGGAAAGGCCGGACCGGGGTGCTGAAGAGGGAGCGCCGGTTGGCAGTGAGACTGGGGCCGTCGGGGCGACGCCGAAGGCCCTGGAGCCGGGCGAGGGGCACAGAAAAATCAGTTCTCACTCACTGGTTATGGCCTCCATCTCACTGGCCCGCCCCTCACCAAGCGGTCTCTCTGTGGGGGGGCCTCCCGCCGCCGGCCGGTCCCAGCCCCCGAGGGGCTGTGGCGGCCGGAACGGCCTCTGAACACCAGCTACCTCTGATCAGGGCCGCGCGCGCCCCCTCTTGGCGGAAACGGGCAACGCGCGTGCGCAAGGACTCCTCCGTGGGGTGGTGTTTGGGCGCCTTCCCCAAACCTTCCCTCATAGCTCAGTGGGTAAAGAATCTGCCTGAAAGGTAGGAAACCCGGGTTCGATTTCTGAGTCGATCCCCTGGCAAAGGAAATGGCAACCCACTGCAGAATTCTTGCTTGGAGAATCCCATGGACAGAGGAGCCTGACAGGCCATATATAGTCCATGGGGTTGCAAAGGTTGGACATGACTTAGTGACTAAACCACCACCACCACCCGCCGCCCCATCCCACCCCTGGGCTTACGTGAGGTCTAATGCTCTAGCGGATCCTTTCTTTCATCATACCAACATGATCCAGTGTGACCCATCCCCCAAAAACGAAACACCAGGAGCTGTCCCTTGACTTCTTTTCCGTTGTTTCTCTGCTTCTCTCCAAGACATGACTACTGGAATTATGCGTACTCACCTTCTCCATTTCACTTCCCCTTTCCTCGTCAAGCTCAGTACAGTCAGGCTTCTATCTTCACTGAAACGTCTCAGAGCCCTCCGTCTTGCCCAATCCAATGGCCGTCTTACTTAGCAACTTTTGACAGCACTGATCACTGTCTCCTTGAAGCACTTTCTGCTCTTGGCTTCCAGGTCACCAAATGCTTCAGTGGTTCCTCCTACTTCAGTCTCTGTTCATTTCTCATTGCCTGTGAGACTTTTAACTTTCAGAGCATCCCTGGAACCCTTTTCTCTCCTTTTCCTGTATCTCTCCATGTGATTTCACTGTGATCTCCCATGGATTCAAATGTAATCTATATGCGAATGACTCCCAAATTTATATCCCCAGTCCTGATTTCTCCCCTGGTTCTAGATTCATATATCCAGCAGCTTCCTTTAATATATTGACTTAGATGTCAATAGCCATTTCAAACTCAACATGTAGAAAACATGTCTTAAAGGGTTCTCCTAGCCCTGAAATTTGTTCCTTGTCAAGTTGTTCGCATTCCAGTAGATGACACCACCATCCATTCAGTTTCTCAAGGCAAAGTCATCTTTCATGCCTCTCTTATCCCCCAATCCAATTCAGCAAGTCCTGAGAGCTCTAAATTTCAAATTGTATTCTCAATCATCTCCATTTCTACTGCTCTAATCCAAATAACCACCATTTCTTTGCTGGACTATTGCAATTATTTGCTGACCAGACTCAACTGTTTTGACTCTTTTGTTGTCATTCAATTTCCACAGAGTAGCCAAAGTATTCTTTTAAGAATGTAAAGTGGATCATATCCCTCCAGCCCTGGCTAATACCCTCCCATGTTTTCCACTATACTTAGAATACAAGTCAAACCTCTCAGCTGGCTTATAAGGTCCTCTGTAATCTGAACTCTCCCAATTCTCAGAACTCTCTCTTAGCAAAATCCCCCACATGCACTTTGCTCCAGCCACGATATCTCTCAAACACATGAAGCTTATTCTTGCCTCTGGGCTTCTGCAGTTGCTAATTCACCTGCCTGGTATGCATGTCCCTCAGATCTTCTTCATGATTCAGGTCTTAGTTCAAATGACCCCTTCTCAGACATTTCTAACTACTCTATCAAAAATACACTTCCATCTTACCCCCATCCATATCATATTGTTATATTTTCTTCCTGAACTGATGGTGTTTGTCTGTTTTCTGCCTTTCCCATCAGAATATACTCTTCATTAGGGCAGGGATCTGATCTATGTTGTCCATAGCTAGTCCTCCAAGTATACAGGCACTCAATAAATGGTTGATAAAGCATATAAATCAGCCCTATTTTACGGCTAAGGAACTGAATCTCAAAAAGATAAAAGTGACTTGCTCAAGATCACAAAGCTTGTTATGTGCCAGAACTGGGCTCAAGAATCTAGGTGACCTGAGAACAATGCTCACACTCTTTCCCCAGAGCAACATGGCTCCTGCAGTTTCTCTCCCTCCCTGAATGGCAATCCACTCCAGAATTCTTGCCTTGAGAATCCCATGGACAGAGGAACCTGGTGGGCTACAGTCCATGGGGTCGCAAAGAGTCGAACACGACTGAGCGACTAACACTTTTACCTCCCCTCCCACCTCAGCACCTTTATTGTCTACTTTTCCTGTTTTATTTTCTACCTTTGCTTACGTCTTCTTTCCCTCCTCCTCTCCCACCTTGGCTTGCTCCTCTCCAGGCCTGCTTGCCAGCCTTCCTTATTTTTCCATTTATACTTCTCTTTTGGCTTGATCTCAGTTCTGCCTGGAGAGTCCCTGCAGTTTTCTAGGGCAGCTCCCCAAAACCTTCCCAAAGCCCACAGATGTAACAAAACCTGCCTCTTTATTTGGTGGCACAGTGGACTGTAGGATGTCTGCCTTGCTGCTTCCCAGAGACGTGGGCGTTAGAAACAAAAGGGCTTTGGGGGCCACTAGGCTGCAGTCCATGGGGTCGCTAAGAGTCGGACATGGCTGAGCGACTTCACTTTCACTTTTCACTTTCATGCATTGGAGGAGGAAATGGCAACCCACTCCAGTGTTCTTGCCTGGAGAATCCCAGGGACAGCGGGGCCTGGTGGGCTGCCATCTATGAAGTCGTACAGAGTCAGACACAACTGAAGTCACTTAGCAGCAGCAGCAGCAGCAGCTCGGTCCTCGGTAGCAAGAGAAGCATTCTCATCTGAGTCCCCTCCTGTCACTTCTCATTGGCTCACCACTCTTCCCATGATGCTCTTGGAGGGATGGGGGAAAAAGTAATATGGTTTGCAATTCAACCCTGACTACCTACCCCTGGCACTGACCAGGAGAACAAAGAAAAAGGGGAGAGACTGAGGGGAGAAGAGGGAGTTAGCCTCAAGGAAAGGGGGTGAAATGGGAGGGCAAAAAAAGGGAAGGAGGAGGGGGACAGAAGAGTCAGTTAGAGGTGCAAAAAAAAAAAAAAAAGGAAATTAAGAGGGTAATGGAGAGATGAGGAGAAAAGGGTAAGAATAGTAGAAGAAAGTGAGGAGAAAGTACCGAGTTCGGCTCCATTGGTCTGCTGTGCCTCTGCTAAACCCTCAAGACACAAGTACTCGGATGACTGCCTACCCGCCAGTCCAAGTGCAAGAAATTACCTTGGAGCTGTTGGATCTGCTTAGTGAACACCTCTGCCTGCTGGGCGCTGGCCAGCCGCTCGTCCTCCAGGAGCCCTGCAGGGACAGGGGAGCTGGTGTCAGGCTGGGGACCCAGTGCCTTTGGGCCCAAGCCCTCCAGCCCCATCACAGGTGCTCACCCTGCAGCTCCAGAGAGTCATCCTCATGCTGCCCTGCCAGCTCCCGGGTTTCCTCCAGTTCTGCCACCAGCCGCAGCACCTGAGCCCTTAGCTCCTCCAGCTCCGTCTCCGTGAGGCTCAGGCCTCGGTGCTTGCTCATCGACAGGGAGCCCGCGTTGCCACCTTTCTGCCCTGAATCATCCTCTTCTTCCATCTCTTCTTCCTCCTCTTCCTCCTCCTCTTCCTCCTCATAGAGAGCTGGGAGTAACACTTCCCCTAGGAGAGAACCCCCCCGCAACATCTCGCCAGTGAGTAAGAGCCAACTTTCTTCCCCAGTCCTTAGAGGGCCCTCCACCTCACTGTCCTTAGAGGGCAGAGATGGTATAATAGTGCCACCTGCTGTCCCCCAAGGAGCCCCTGGGCAGCACCTGCATGCCTGAGGAGCCCCGAGGTGTGAGAGTCAAGTTTGGAGGTATCCATCCCCCTCCCAGGCGCTTTCTGGATCAATATTGCCTCTGGGGCCTCCAAGGACTGCCTTCAGGTGGACTGAACAGCCAGGGACCGGCTTGCACAAGGATACCTGCTTCTTCCATCCTTGTCTCTGGGTACAAGTAGTCAAGAAAGGATTCAGACACTGGGTGTGTCTTTAAGCCAAACAGGGCAAGAATTACAGTTTGGGGGTTTGTACAAAGTTTACAAACGATCCAGGTGGCTTGTGAGAAGCTAACCTTTCCATGATAAGAAAGTGTTGCCTGTCAGTAGGCAGAGAAAGAGAACATCTGAATGAAATGATCTAAAGGATTTACTGGACAAACACTGGGGCCCTTCCAAACATATTCCATTGCATAGCCTTTTTGAAATTTTCTACCAAGTCCACTTTTCTTTTCCCTGCTGAGTGTCTGGGGGTCTCCTTTCCTCCCCTGCTGACCACAAGGCAGTTTTTAGGGGGAAGTCATAGGTTGTACTTGTGTGTAAAAGAAAGCCTGCCATTTTAATGAGTTAAGAAACTGGGGTGTGCTGGTCTCCAGTCTCTGGCTGGCAAGCACCCCCTCCTTTACTGCAATGCAGTTCCTCTAAATAGCAAAACCTTATCTGGATGGCAACTGTTTTGTTTTAAAATTCTGAATCTCTGGTCTGGTTTTGTCCAGTAACCACAGCCTAAGATTCATCTGGGACCCCTGGCATCATCTGTCTCCCCGGGGTGGGGGGGGTGGGGGCAAGATTGTCCACACTGGATGTGCACAGGGACCTTGGGACCCTTCACAGGAAGTCCTGGCAACAGGACCAGCATCCTTCTAGCATCCTCCGGGTGTTGGCAGCAACTGCCAAGTCACATGGGTGTGGTGGGAATACCTATGTGTTGGGAGGTTGGCCTTTTCAGCAGCCCCCTTCCCAGGCTCCCTCTTTCAGGCAGTAAGATAGCCTAGAGAACCAAAGCCACCAGGCTTCCATTTGAAGTCAGTGGTGGCAGCACCAGAAAGACAGTTCACATGCTCACTTCCCTGCTTTTCAAAATAAGAGACAGCTTGGGATCTGGGTCGGGAGGCAGAGAGAACAAACCCCCTGCTGAAAGGCTGCTTCAAAGCTCTGTCCAAAGAGGCCTCTTTCTCTGTCTGGCAGCTCCCTCGGGACACACAACCTGGTTAGCTGGTGATTAGAACCCCAAAAGGATGTACCTTGAACTTCCCTCAAAGCCTGAGCCCTGAGGAGGGCTAGCAGGTGCTGAGCGGAACTAGGGGGAAGGTGTGTGTCCTGGCTCAGAGTTCTGGAGGGTCAGAGGGAGGAAGGAAAATTGGGTGAGGGGGAAGGAAAGAAAGCTTTATGGGAAAACTCACCCTCCATAGCTTGCATCCCCCGCCGTTCCAAGGACCCCCAGCGTTGGCCCTTCTTCCTCTCGCAACCCTCGGACACCTCATAGGAGCCTAAAGTGGTCACTGTGGGTCCTGTGAGCAGGGAGAGAGGAGGGATTGTGGTGGTGCCAGGGTGGTTGGGGTGAGGCGGGGAGGGGAAGGGACACACCTTCTAGCCCTTCGGAGCCCTTGGGGTTTTCATTCCGGTGGAAGTACTTGGCTCACTCTCCCAGGCACTGCGACTCCTCTCCCCAAGCTGCCCCTCAGGCTGGGCCTCTGGGGACCCCGCCCTGCCCTGCCCATCCTCCTCTGCAACCTCTGTTCCAGGCTCCTCTCCCTTGCACAGGCAGAAAGGGTGTGTGTCTCTTTAGCCCAGAGGGGACAGGGGGGTAAGATGGACAAGAATGGCAGAGGATGGGAGCCAGTAAAGAGGCTGAAAGGGTGAGGTAGTGCGCCTAAGGGGAAGGTGGGGAGGGGGGCCGGCGATGGCTGGCGGGGGTCGCGTGGACCGGAGCCCCTCCCCTCCCCTCCATCTCTCCCTAGACTTCGTGCACCCCACCCGCGCCCCGCGCTCAGAAGCTTTAGGGGTGCGAGCGGGTGCAGGATCTGTAGAGACCCTAGGGCTGGAAGCAGTATGAGGCTGGAGAGTCGAGACTGAGAAGGCTCAGGGCAGGGACTGCCAAGGAGGATGCGGCCAGTGTGGGGAAGACCCAGCCGGGAAAGATGGAGACCGGGCCCGGGTTGGGGGCAGGATGGAGGGAGGAGGAAGACTTCGGACGTCAAGGTGGGGAGTAGCGGAAGGGGCAGAGGCCGTGGGGGTCTGGGGGGAGGAGAGATGGAGAAGAGGAAGGAGAGGCATTGGTGAGGTGAGGGAGGGGCGCTCTGACCTGGGCCCGGGCAGCTCCAGCCCGAGGCGCCCGCGCCGGCCCCGGCGCCCGCCTCCATGGCCGCTCTCGCCACCGCCGCTGCCTCCCGGAGCAGACGCCGCCGCCACCGCCGCCGCCGCCGCGAGGCCGGGTACCAGAGCCGGGTGCGCCGGGGAGGGAGGGCGGGCCGGCCGAGGGGGCGGGGCCTGGCCGGGCCACCTGACACCGCCCCCGCCGCCGCCCGGAAGCCGGTCGGCCGCCGCAGCTCCCGAGTTCCCCGAGGCCGAGCTAGCGGGCGATGGGAGGAGACCCGCGAGGAGAGTGCGAGCAGCCAGGAGTCGGCTGCGCGGGGGGACCCCCTCTGCTCCGTGTGCCAGGATCCCGTCTCGCTCGGTGATGAGGCAGGAAAACCAAAAGCATGGACGGATCCTCCCGGCCTGTTTCCTGAAAACACGCGAATGCTTTTCCACTCCTCTGGCTCCCTACGGCGCAGGGCGCGCCCCCCAGCTCCGCAGTCGGCGCGGACCCCGGCCACCCTCCCCAGCCTCAGAATTGCGTGAGGGCAGGAGCGGGGAAACTGAGGCCAGGATACGTGAACTCGGGGCCCTGATCCTTCTGTTGTCCTTGAGTGCGCCCCTCACCAAGCCAGAAGCAGGGACCCTCTTAGGAGCGGCGGCTCCGTGGCCCTACACAGTCCTTAGTGTCCGAAGGCCGCCTTTCTCCACCGCTTGCCTTCCTACGAGCCCTACTCCCGGTGGGCTGCGAGCATGACCCCCACTCATCCTGCACGCATAGCCTGTTCAGGGTGGGCACTGCTGATTTACACTCTTAAAAATGGGAGATGTGAAACTTCCGCGGGCTTATTTCACTTAACTTCATCATTCATTCAAGGAACGTCTACCAGGGGCCAGGTCTTGAAGAAGCAATTGTTCTCACATCTCTGAAGGTCTTAGCTAGGAAAAATATTGGTACACTTGAGAACTGGGGCGTCCCAGGACATCCAGAAAAGCACTGGGAGATTCCTAAGCCAGGGACACACACCAGTCCCTTCTCTCGCCCATCCACTCGCAAGGTCTTTGGCATATATTGTCTTTGTCACCGCCACAGGCTCCCAGGTTCACGAGCCCTCCATATTCTTCAGGGGAGAACCTTTCTTCACCTGGACATCCCCTACTTATCCTTCAACACTCAGCAGGGAGTCATCTCTAGGCAGCCCTTCCTAACGCCCCCTCCCACCCCATTATACACACCCTATCCTCCTTTCTTTCTAGGGCAGTGCCAGTCACTCAGGGTTGTCATGGTCAGGTTTTTAATTTTCTGTCTGCCCATTTTCTTGAAGACTGGGAAGCTACCAAGGTCTTCTGTGTATCTCTAGCATCTGACAAATTCTCTTACACGTAGAATGAATGAGTAAAGGTAAATCTCCCAACTTCACATCTGTATATTCTGCTTATCATTTAGTATATGATCTCACACTCAAGGAGTTCAGTGTTGCCTGTTGACAATAATGTTGCCTCTCAGCCTCTGTCTCTCTTTCCCTCCCTCCACACCCTGCCTCCTCTCCTCACCTTTCTTCCTCCCTCTCATACTCCCAGCTCAGTATGTGCTCAGAGAGATGGTGAGCACAGATCAAGATGTTTCTTGTGCTCCCTGGGGGATAGGGCTCCACTCCGGACCTTGTGGTTAATGTGATCCAGCTGTGGGGAAAGACTGCTGGGCAAGTCCACCCAGACCCCTTCCAGAGGGACTGCTGTAGACTTTAGGTTTGTCAAAACTTGGGGAGCAGAGTGCTTGTCAGGGATGGTGGAAGGGGTTGGCATCAGGAAGATGAAGGGCACAGGGTTCCCAGAAATGACAGAGTCTAATGCTGGAAGCAGAGTGACTCTTTGTTCTGCACCAGCCCAGCTCCTTCTGGTTCTGACTGACCAGCAGGGTCAGTTAGCAGACCTTGACTGCTGACCTCTTGGCTAATAGAGGGAGGGACTGGGAAGGCAGTTGTCAACTATAACATCCAAGGGTCCAGGCTCTCCTCAGGGAGCTCTGATCCTGAGTATTAGGACTAATCTCTCCTTGGCTCCTGGGTGCAGGTCATCATTTACCCTTGATTTGAGGAGTATTCAGGGGACACCTGAACCAATCTATTCTAGGGACCCAAATGTGGGTAATCCCTGAGCAGAACAGTACTGGGTTGAGCATGAGAGTGGAGATAGGAGGCAGGAGGTATGGGGGGAAGTGGACTGCGGTCCAGGGATGCATCTCTGAAGGGCTTGGAGTGCTGGGAATGCCAACCAGGTGATCAGCTTAGGGGGATGATCTGAATTAATCCTCATAATCCCTGGACCCAGGACTCAGCCTCCCTCCTAATCCCATCCCAGCAGATCATCCTCTCTGAAGACTGATGCAGCCATTTATCCCCATTTACCCTTATTTCTAAATACCTAGATCCTTTCATTAAAAAGAAAAAAAAAAAGAAAATCTTTTAAAGATGCATAAAGTACAATACAGAAAGTAACATAATAAATATCCATGCACTTACCACTGAAATCTAACAACTGTTCATTTCTTGACACATTTGATTCAGATAGCCCATCTATTATATATTTACTTAAATATATGTATTTACAAACAATGGACAACATATTGTCACTCTGGTTATTTAACTTATATGCAGAGTAGATCATGTGAAATGCCGGGATGGATGAATCACAAGCTGGAGTCAAGATTGACAGGAGAAATACCAACAACCTCAGGTATGCAGGGGATATCACTTTAATGGCAGAGAGTGAAGAGGAACTAAAGAGCTTCTTGATGAAGGTGAAAGAGGAGAGTGAAAAAGCTGGCTTAAAACTCGACATTCAAAAAAACAAAGATCATGGCATCTGGTCCTATCATCACTTCATGGCAAATAGATGGGGGAAATGTGGAAACAGTGTCAGATTTCATTTTCTTGGTCTCCAAAATCACTGCAGATGGTGATTGCAGCCACAAAATTAAAAGACACTTGCTCCTTGGAAGAATATCTATGACAAATCTGCTGCTGCTGCAGTCGTGTCCGACTCTGTGCGGCCCCATAGACGGCAGCCTACGACCCCATAGATGGCAGCTCCCCCGTCCCTGGGATTCTCCAGGCAAGAACACTGAAGTGGGTTGCCATTTCCTTCTCCAATGCATGAAAGTGAAAAGGGAAAGTGAAGTCATTCAGTCGTGTCCAACTCTTCGAGACCCCATGGACTGCAGCCAACCAGGCTCCTCCGACCATGGGATTTTCCAGGCAAGAGTACTGGAGTAGGTCACCATTGCCTTCTCCAATGACAAATCTAGGCAGTATATTAAAAAGTAGAGATATCACTTTGCCGACAAAGGTCCATCTAGTCAAAGCTATGAATTTTCCAGTAGTCATGTATGGGTGTGAGAGTTGGACTATAAAGAAAGCTGAGCGCTGAAGAATTGTTGCTTTTGAACTGTGGTGTTGGAGAAGACTCTTGAGAGTCCCTTGGACAACAAGGAGATCCAACCAGTCAATCCTAAAGGAGATCAGTCCTGGGTGTTCATTGGAAGGACTCATGCTGAAGCTTCAATACTTTGGGACTTGATGCGAAGAAATGACTCATTTGAAAAGACCCTGATGCTGGGAAAGATTGAGAGCAAGAAGAGAAGGGGGCGACAGAGGATGAGATGGTTGGATGGCATCACTAACTCAAATGAGTTTGAGCAAACTCCGGGAGATAGTGAAGAACAGGAAAGCCTGGCATGCTGTAGTTTATGGGGGTCACAAAGAGTCAGACATGACTTAATGACTGAACAACAACAAACAATAGACAATACTGGTTTGTGTGTTTTAAAAAATATATTTATTTTTTTAATTTAATTAATTTATTTTACTTTACAATATTGTATTAGTTTTGCCATACATTGACTTGAATCCGCCATGAGTGTACATGTGTTCCCCATCCTGAACCCCCCTCCATCCTCCCTCCCCATCCCATTCCTCTGGGTCATCCCAGTGCACCAGCCCCGAGCACCCTGTATCATGCATCGAACCTGGACTGGCGATTCGTTTCATATATGATATTATACATGTTTCAATGCCATTCTCCCAAATCATCCCACCCTCACCCTCTCCCACAGAGTCCAAAAGACTGTTCACTACATCTGTGTCTCTTTTGCTGTCTCTCATTCAGGGTTATCGTTACCTTCTTTCTAAATTCCACATAATGTGTTAGTATACTGTATTGGTGTTTTTCTTTCTGGCTTACTTCACTCTGTATAATAGGCTCTAGTTTCATCCACCTCATTAGAACTGATTCAAATGTATTCTTTTTTAAATGCAAACATTCATGCTGTTTCATATAGTGCCACTTCATAAATTTTAACTGCTGAATACTGTTTCATGGTTTGAATATACCACAATTTATTTATCCATTCCTCTGCTAATGAGCATGTTCAGTATTCTAGATCATAAGCAATGCTGTGATCAACAGTGCTGTGTGTGCCTCTTTGGCATATATGTAAGCACTTCTCTAAGGTAGATACCTAGAAGTAGAATTTGTGGATCATAGGATACATGCACCTTAAACTTTACAAAGTATTGCCAAATTGTTCTATGAAGCAGTAGGACCAATTTACATTCCACCAGCAGGGGCTTCAGTGCTTGTTTAGATTGATGAACATATTTATAAATCTCTTTGCTCATCATTCCTTCTTGCATTTCATGCCTTTCTTCTTATTTCAGTTTCCTTCTTATGAAGTGTATCCTTTGGTGGCATTTCAGAAGTCTCTGAGTGGCAAACATTCTCAGTCTTTGTGTTAAAAGATCTTTTATTTCAAAACACAAATGGCAATTTAGTGGGCATAGATTTTTAGGCTGACAGTTTTCTCTTGGCCTTTTGAAGATATTCTACTTTTTCTATAATCTTTTGCAGTGAATAAGAAGTCAACTGCCAATATAATTGTCCTTCTAGGTGAACAGGCTTGCTTTTAAGATTTTTATTTTTCTATTCAGTATTCTGCAGTTTCATGACAATCTGTTTATAAGCTCAGTTTCAACCTGAGAACCATGTCTTTCTTCTTTTTGGAAAATTATGGATCATTATCTATTGGAATATTACATTTCCCTCACCCTCTCTCTTTTAAGAAACTTTATATACATATAAACTTTATATGTATAATATACCAGTACATTGCATTTATCAGTTGCAATGTCATGTCCGACTCTGTGACCCCATGGACTGCAGCACACCAGGCTTCCCTGTCCATCACAAACTCCCGGAGCTTGCTCAAATTCACGTCCATTATGTCAGTGATGCCATCCAACCATCTCATCCTCTGTTGTCCCCTTCTCCTCCTGCCTTCAATCTTTCCCAGCATCAGGGTCTTTTTCAAAGAGTCAGTTCTTGGCATCAGGTGGCCAAAGTATTGGAGTTTCAGCTTCAGCATCAGTCCTTCCAATGAATACTCACGACTGATTTCCTTTAGGATGGACTGGTTGGATCTCCTGGCAGTCCAAGGGACTCTTAAGAGCTTTCCACAGTTTGTTGTGATCCACACAGTCAAAAACTTTGGCATAGTCAATAAAGCAGAAGTAGATATTTTTCTGGAACTTTCTTGCTTTTTTGATGATCCAGCGGATGTTGACAATTTGATCTCTGGTTCCTCTGCCTTTTCTAAATCCAGCTTGAACATTTGGAAGTTCACAGTTCACATATTGTTGAAGCCTGGCTTGGAGGATTTGAGCATTACTTTACTAGTGTGTGACATGAGTGCAATTGTGTGGTAGTTTGAACATTCTTTGGCATTGCCTTTCTTTGGGATTGGAATGAAAACTGACCTATCCCAGTCCTCTTCCTTATGAAGTATATCCTTTGGTGGCATTTCAGTGCAAGTCTTTGAAAGTGAAAGTGAAAGTTTCTCAGTCATATCCTACTGTTTGTGACCCCATGGACTGTATAGTCCATGGAATTCTCCAGGCCAGAATACTGGAGTGGGTAGCCTTTCCCTTCTCCAGAGGATCTCCCCAACTAAGGGATCAAACCCAGGTCTCCCGCATTGTAGGCAGATTCTTTACCAGTTGAGCCACCAAGGAAGCCCAGAAATACTGGAGTGGATAGCCTATCCTTTCTCCAGCGCATCTTCCTGACCCAAGAATCAAACTGGGGTCTCCTGCATTGCAGGCAGATTCTTTACTAACTGAGCTATCAGAGAAGCCCAAAAGTCTATGAGTATATAATATATATGTGTGTGTATATATATATATATATATATACACACACACATGTATATAGTGTTCTTTTCCTCATGTCTTTTAACTATTCTTTCATATTTTGTATCTCATTACTTTCCCCTTTCCCCCCTTATTTTGAACACTTTCGTCAGCCTCATCTTCCAGTTCATCAATTCTCTTTCCAGCTGGGTCAAGTCTACTGTTTAATGCATTGAGTCTTTAGTGGTGTATCGTTCATTTCCTAAAGTTTTGTTTTTTTTCCCTCAGTGAGCTGCTTTTCTTCATAGTGCAATATTTTCATTATTGTTTATTTTCTTGTCTTTCATCTTTAACACTTTTAAGAAAACTTATACACTGCTTGTCATATTTGTCTATTATGCACCATTCTTAGTGTGTTAATTGTCCTGTCTGCTGTGTCTGCCAATTCTTCCTTATGATGGATTGCGTTCTTGTCTAGCTTTTAATATTTTATTATGAATTCTTTTTCAGTAGGTGTTTTTGACTTGTCACTTTTTAGTGAGATTTCCATTTATTTAGTGAGATATACCTTGGGTTATGAAACATGCTTGGAGAGCTCTTTCCTGCTTTCTGTGGCTGTGTGGTATTCCTAGGGATTCCTGTGGTATTCCCAGGGAGTCCTGTGGTATTCCTAGGGATTTTCCTAAACCAATTTATATTGCATTTCTTGGCTTGAGGATTCAGCATCATGCAGATAAACCCAGAGGCAACACAAGCATCTTCTCAGGCTTGGACTTCAGTTTCTCAGAGCTGACTTATATTTCTTCCCCTTTTTTCTCTGCTTCCTTGAACTAGAGTGTGCCATTTTTAGTCTTCCTGCCATGGATAAGGTAGATCTTCGATGTTCTAAACTTTAATGTAGAAGGTTCAGTCCCGGCTCTTTGTGTCTCCTGGGCTGAGGGGACATAGCCTAGAACTGAAAGCAATATATCTGTTATCTGTGTCTGAAATAAACCATGGGCTCCTGTGATAGCTCTTTTCCTTCTTCCCCTCTCCCTTCTTTGTTTTGTATTCCTTTTTTCTTTTCTTTCACTTTTTGGCCACACAGTGAAGTATATGGGATCTTAGTTCTCTGACCAGGGATTAGAAGCAGAATTAGAAGCAGAATCTTAACCACTGGATTGCCAGGGAAGTCCCTTGTATTCCTTATTAAATTCTGATATCTGGAAATTTCAAAGTCAATTTTGCAATTGTTCATACTTTAGTTTTTAAATTCTGTTTTATGCAATATTTCTGTGTGTGTTTTAGGGGACACTAGGTGAAGGGAGAGCTACGTTAGTTCAGTCTGTCATGTTGTCAGAATTTTCTTTCTAGATTCTCTTTACCTTTAGTAGTATTCCTAATAATCCCTGTCGGTAAGGTACATTATAGTTTGCAAAGGGCTTTCACATACAGTTTCTGATTTAATCCTCCCAACTTTGAGAAATGAATATTATTGTTCCCATTTTACCAAGAGGAAAGCTGAGACTCCAAATTGTAACTTTGATCCTAGCTTTTGGACTTTGAAGCCAGTGTATTTCATAGCTTGGATTTTGCATGGCGGGTTTGCCTTTTCTTGACCTCCAACTCAGACCCACTCCTCAGTCCTGACCCCCTGCTCTTTCTCTGAGGCTGAGAGGCTTTCTGCCTGACAGGAGGCAACATTTTGGCTCTATAACCTTCTCAGGTTCCAACTGGAGCCTCGGTGGGAATAATGGGCTATCTACAGGACATGGCTAGTGGGGAAATTGACTGGCAGCTTGTCCTGAGTCCTTTATTCACTCACCACTGCATCATCTCTGCTTCTAACTTTAGAAAAGGCAGGCAGTGTATACTTGTGTGTGTGGTGGGGAAAAGAGAATGGAAAAAAAGAAAAATCCAGGAAAAGTAGGGCTCGTCCGGGATTTGAACCCGGGACCTCTCGCACCCTAAGCGAGAATCATACCCCTAGACCAACGAGCCACTGATGGTTATTCCTTGCCAGATGTGCCTTCTCTGCCACCTCAGCAGCAGCCACAGTCTGTGGTTCCTGGAAGAGTTTCTTCGTCCAGGCTGGCTCCCAGCCCAGGCCGGCTCCACTCCAGCAGGCCTCACCTCTCAGCGCGCTCTGCTCTTCCCCAGCCCACTGCAGGGACTGTTCCATCTTCCCTGTGACCATCCAGCTCTCCCCCAGGCTGCCAAGTGGAGTTCATAGGGTGCTGCTGGGGAAGGGCAGAGAAGGGGCCAGGCTCCCCCAGCTGCCCTTGTGAGAAGCCCAGGGCTGAGGGGAGCCAGTTTGGTGTCTCCCGCACCCAGAATGAACCATTCTTCTTTCTTATCTCATGATTAGACCACCAGAAAAAATCCTCCAAACTCATCAGTCTCCTACATGGGGACCGAGAAACCTGTCCTCGATCACCCTTGATTAGGTGATAGTTGCTAAATGACTCAGTTTCTTCATCTGTCAGTTGGGGAAGGAACACTTGCCCTGTCTCACAGGGTCATTTGAGGATCAGGTGAGAAAACATAAGTGAAAGCACTCTACAGGGACTTCCCTGGTGGCCCAGGGGTTAAGACTCCCACTTCCAGTGCAGAGGGTCGGGTTTGATCCCTGGTCGGGGAACTAAGATCCCGCATGTCTTGTAGCCAAAAAGCCAAAACATAAAACAGAAACAATAACTGTAACAAATTCAATAGACTTAAAAAAGAAAGAAAGTATGCTGCAAACTGTAAAGTGCTGGAAAAGGAAAGGAGTTATAATGATGTAATCTGAGGGCAGGGAAAAAAATACACTCTAGGAGACCTGCCACTTAATGCTTACGGTAGGGTGAGCGGTGTGATCTGCGCTTTACAGCTCCTTCTTAACTTCATGGCAGCCTTGTGAGATAGCTGTCACCCCACTGTAAGAAAATGAAACTTGGCAAAACTCAGCTTACACGGATCACATTTATCTGAATCCAAAGCCTGTTTTAAACACAGTACACATGCTACCCAGACTTTCTAGAAAACCAAAAATGGGAATACATTCTGTAAATACACACACTCCCTCCCTCACCCTGGCCTGCCCTGTTCATCCTATCCAGGGAGGCTGCAGGGACGAGCTGGCCAATCAGCTAAGGGTGGCCAGGGTGGGGTTCTTCAAGCTGGGGTTCCCCAAATGAGAGAGAGGCAGGAGGTCACCCCTCTAGAAACTGGGGCCTTGTAGGAGACCCAGGAGGCTCCAGCACGGCACCACACCCATCACATCCCAGGACGCTTGCTTGCTTCCAGGGGTGGGGCTGCCCCCTAGGAAGCTGGGAGCTTCTGGGGGGACAGAGATCTATCTTATTGATCTCTGGATCTAGGCTGGCATCTGGCACTTGGCCATACTGCTGACAAAACAAATGACTCCCAAGCACTTCTGTGTGCCTGGCCTTCGGTAAGCACTCTATCAGATTAATCTCATCTCACCCTCACAGCACAGTTGCTGCTGCAGATATCTCTCAGCAAATGACTGTGGAATAAATGAGTGCAAGAATGAAGAAAGAAAGTCAGGGGTGTACACAAAAAAACCCACCAGGGGCAACAGATACTCACCTGGATCGAGGTAAAAACCATAAGCCTGAAGAAACCCTCTCCACCATCCACGTAAAAATAGGCTTCCTAATAAACCACCCTCTTCTCTTGGATAGGAGGAAGAATGGTTCTCACTTTAGAGAACAGATTGGCCAACATTCCTTTGTACTCAGGGGATCAAATTTTATTATCTCCATCCAGGAGTGTCTGGACCAGATGACTGACTCAGCTAACTAGTCATGGCCAGAGAGAAAATCAACAGCTCATCTATTCTCAAACCAAAGGGACTTTTTTGGGTAATTGTTCCCCAGCTTCAAACTGGCTTATAAATAAAAGCCACTCAACGCGTCATTCCATTACCTCAGTATGCATTCCCTAATTGTTTCTCTCGCTGGGTGTGCCAGGGAGTGAGGTGGCTCCTAGTAAGGGCTCCAGGGGGAATTTGCGGAGAATGTTTCAGGGCTGAGACTGGGGTTGGGTCCCAGCCCAGGCTTCTTTCTGGGGGAGTTGATGGAATTTGAGGCCAGATCCTTCTCAGTGTGGGCGGTCTTGAGCAGTGTCCTGCCTAGTCAATACCAGTAAACCCTTCTTTGCCCAGAGCCATAAGACACTCTTCCAGTCCAGCGTTTCTCATGATGTACTCTGCATATAAGTTAAATAAACAGGGTGACAATATACAGCCTTGACGAACTCCTTTTCCTATGTGGAACCAGTCTGTTGTTCCTTGGCCAGCTCTAACTGTTGCTTCCTGACCTGCATACAAATTTCTCAAGAGGCAGATCAGGTGGTCTAGTATTTCCATCTCTTTCAGAATTTTCCACAGTTTATTGTGATCCACACAGTTAAAGGCTTTGGCATAGTCAATAAAGCAGAAATAGATGCTTTTCTGGAACTCTCTTGCTTTTTCCATGATCTAGCAGATGTTGGCAATTTGATCTCTGGTTCCTCTGCCTTTTCTAAAACCAGCTTGAACATCAGGAAGTTCACGGTTCACATATTGCTGAAGTCTGGCTTGGAGAATTTTGAGCATTACTTTACTAGCGTGTGAGATGAGTGCAATTGTGCGGTAGTTTGAGCAATCTTTGGCATTGCCTTCCTTTGGGATTGGAATGAAAACTGACCTTTTCCAGTCCTGTGGCCACTGCTGAGTTTTCCAAATGTGCTGGCATCTTGAGTGTAGCACCTTCACAGCATCATCTTTCAGGATTTGAAATAGCAGCTACCCACTCTAGTATTCTTGAATAGCTATCCACTCCAGTATTCTTGAGGCTTCCCTGGTGGCTCTCGGATGGTATAGAATCTGCCCACAATGTGGGGGATCTGGGTTCAATACATGGATCAGGAAGGTATTCTCATCCCCTGAAGAATGGGAATGGCAACCCACTCTAGAATTCTTGCCTGGGAAATCCCATGGACAGAGGAGCCTGGCAGGCTACAGTCTATGGTGTCACACAGAGTCAAACACAACTGAGCATGAAATGTGTTTTAGTAGTTTTAGCTTCTTTGCCAAGAGCCATAAGACATCCTTTTCCCACCCGCACACTTCCAAATGCCTCCAAGATGGTGGGTCAGGGAGAGGATCGCTTTCCTGGTGGCAATCCGTTGGCATCTACCATGCGTTGATTTCCAAAGTGACTGTGTCCTGGCTCTAAGCAGTAGGAGTTCAGGCCCTCGGTGACTCATTTGTCTCTACATTTCAAGGCCAGCAGATTAAATTCTCTAGGGAGAGTCATGATTCTGCCTCGGGGTGGGGATAGGGGATGGGGGTGGTTTCTGTCCTTTCCTCCCAGATATGATGATGGCATTTGTTCAAGTAAACCTTGGATGATTTCTCATTTTCAAAAGAGCATGTGTGAACCTTTCCCTTATCTCACCACGTCTTTGGAGAGCGACGGGTCAGTATTTAACAGACAACGTTGTCACAACACATCATTTCAAGCTCGTTGTCACCTCCTATGCAGGAAAAACACAGCAAAAAGCGAACACTGGTTGCTTCTGGAGAGGGGGATTGGGAGCCTGGGTGGGAAAGAAATGTATTGTTCACTGTATATTCTTTTGTACTTTTTGAATTTTGAGCCCCTGGCATATACAATCCACTCAAAACAGGAATTAAACGATAAAACACTAAGTGGAGAGAAGCAATGAGTCAAGCCTCCAGAGAGCTGAAATGTCCTGTGGATCAGAGCAGCCTGGCAGAGCTGGTATTTGGCCCCCCGGGGAATGGTTCTGGTTTGTGTCCTGTTCTGAATCCACGCCTTGTGTGGCGCCTATACTGAAGGTACTCTCAGCAGTAGACCCGGGCCAGTGAAGCTGGTGCTTGTGCTACTCAGGAATGTTGTTAAGGACCTTGTTTATTATATCACACCGATGTCTCCTCTGTGAACCCCCCTCTTTGCCTCACATAATCCGAAGAATGGTTAGTTTGTGTTTGCTTTCTGGACATTGAATTTTGTAAATGGGGCCCCTGGGGAAGCACGAACGTGTGGTCCATCAATAGCGAGCTCCCGGAGTAGTTGTATTTCACTCTCGCCCCTGAACTTGCTTCTGTTGTTTCTCTCTCTCTCTCTTTTTTTTTTTGTTTGCTTTCACATTTGATTAATAATTTCTCATTTACCCTATATAGTTCTGTAAGCCTTCCTTAAACTATCTCTGGAAAAGGTGGGAGTATATATGAATACACTACTAAGGACAATAGGGGGATAAAAACCCTGAAACAAATCAGAAAATCTCCTCTTTCACTAAGGCTTTCTTTCTTTCTTTTTCTCTGGATAATTAGAAGTACTAGAAAAACATAATTTCTCTTAATTCTTTTCCATTTGGTTCTGGGCATTTATAAGTTCAACTTGAAATCACTGGTTCTCAATTGGAGGGGAGAGGAGCAGGGGGCAATTTTGCCTCTTGGGGGGCCATCTGTGTCTGGAGACATGACTGGTTATTATCACGGGGGTGACGGTGGTGCTGTCATCATCCAGAGGCCAGGGATGCTGTTAAACATCTTCCATTGCACAAGACAACCACCCCCATCCCGATCCCCCCAGATCATCCAGTGTGGCGGTAGTGCTGAGGCTGAGAAAACCCTGGTCTAAATGCACCTGATGTGATATTCTGTAAAGCCTCAGTGTATTGTCATGTTCCTAAACTAATAACCCTAAATATGAAAAGGGCACAGTATTGTATATTAAATATACAGTTGCCCTTTAAATACACAGGGGGATTGGTAAGGACCCCCTGCAGACACCCAAATCCTCTGATGTTCAAGTCCCTTATATAAAATAGCATAGTGCTTGCATATATTCTCACACATTCTCTTGGATACTTGAAATTATCTCTAGACTACTGACAATACCTAATACTTATAATACCTTGTAAATAGTTATAAATACAATGTGAATGCTATGTGAATAGTTGCCTGCATAAGGCAATTTTAAGTTTTGGGTTTTGGAATTTTCTGGAATTTTTAAATATTTTGGTTGACCCTTGCAGAAGCAGAGGGTCCACCATATCTAAAATGTCTCCAGTTTTTATATCATTACCCTTCTCCTTTACCACTTGTCCTCTCCTTAAAATCTCCCTTCCTCCTACTCCATGGCTTCAATGACTGGAAATTTTTTATCTCTTGCCAGTGAGACTCTATGCTTGAGCAAGGCTCAGTTGGCCTCAGCCCCACAGGGGCATTTGCCTCCTTTTAACTGTGGCTACGTTGCCCTCAGCTGGGACCCATTGCCCCTTCTTCTGATGTGGGGTGGAATAGAGAGGAAAACACTGTCTGGGAAGTTGTCAGGACAGTAGAGGGAGAGGCTAAAGATGCAGCCACTTGGCCTGAGGAGTGGGAGTAAGAGGCCTCTCTTACCCATAACGGTTGGACTGACAGCCCAAGCCCAGGGGCTGCCCTCACAGGCTCCTGTCAGAACCAATTGCAGAGGTGGGTACCTCAGCAGAGCCCTGCTGACAGCTGAGGTGGACTAAGTCCACTCAGCCCAGGCTGACACATCACTGCGTGCCCTGCCCAGGGATGGGCACTTAAAACACTGCCTTCAGGGGGGCCTCTGGCCCTGGTCTTAAGGACCCAGGGCACAGAATATGCCAACTCAGGCAATCTAGTGGGGACCAATGGGCCTTGCAATTCCTGGACAGTTAGCTGGCTTTCACCAGGAACCTCTGCGAGGAATCCTACCTGTGGGTGAGTGTCTGTGTGGAGCGTGTGTGTGTGCTCATGCACACGTGTCCCTGTGTGCCTGGAAATGTCAGCCTTTCAGAAATGGCTGACATGTCTCCATCTAGTATTTCTAGTTCAGGATTCAAGGGACAGATTTTTGTCCTAAAGTGTGGTTTTCTGGGAGTTTCACCTGGAGAAGCTGAAGTCCTTGCTTAACTTGTCTAACTTGGAAGGAATCAAACATAAACTCTTTCTCTCCTGCAGTAGGTAGCAGCTCATATCTCTGCTGAGCTTTCAGACCTCCAGCTCTTGCCTTTTGCTGGGCTCCTCAGATTCCTCCAACATAGCTCAGCAGTCATCTTAGGATTTGAGGGGAGTTTATATGCAGATTTGAAGGCTTCTCCTTTCATGGCTTCCTTCATTCTCAGAAACCCACCTTCAATTTCCAGCTGCTCTGGAGTCCCAGGCTCTGTCTTGTGACTCTCCAAGTCAATAAAGGCTGGACTTTGCTTGAGGAGTCCTAGCTGGTCCTTGCCCTTTAGATGGGGATTGTCCTTAGGAAAAATCCATTTGAATGTAGATGGTAGGTGGTTCCTTTCATTCAAGGGTTGAGTCCCCTTTATTTTCTGCCTGTTTTGAGGATACTTTATAGTGCTTTCAAATAGGGTTGTTTTTTTTTTTTTTTCACATTTTGTCCAGAGTTTATAACTTTTATCTATGATGGGATTCATCTGATCCAAATGACTGCCATTACTGGACCATCCTTTCACTTTTTTTTTTTTTTTCATCCTTTCACTTTTAACTTATCTATATATCTATAGTCTACTGAGGTTTGGAAGAAGATACACTCATAAGGGCTGAAGTGTAGTGTTGAGTATAAGTGCAAGCAGAGCTTTAAGTATTTTATTTATTTTGGCCACTCCATGTGGCATGCAGGATCTTAGTTTCCCAACCAGGGATCAAACCCGTGGGTGCCCCCTGCAGTGGAAGTGCGGAGTCTCAACCACCGGACCACCAGGGAAGTCCCCAAGCAGAGTTTAGAGTGGAGCTGGGGTCACTGGGGTGGGCTTCTCAGCAAATCAGGCTAAGAGCTGGGCAGGTCTGGGATGGGCAGACAGGAGGAAGTCTGGCCGCTGAGGCACTGCTGAGTTAACAGCAGGGGCAGGTGTGAACATGGTGTGAGAGGGACCACAGCACACCAACCTGGACCTGTCTGGGGGAGTTCTGAGCAGGAAAGGTTCCATCTCTGGGGAGACTCGCCATGAAGAAACTGGCAGCCTGGGATGCCTTAGACCTCTAGGCATTGTCGAGTTGCCCCTGGACTGTTCCATGAAGGCTGTTCAAGAACACTCTCTATCCCCTACCCTTTCCTGCAGCCTGAGGCTGGCTGAGCCCAAGACCCCTGGAGAGGGAGACTTAGGGGGCACCTACCACAATGGGGCAGATGGTGTGTAAACACCTACATGGATGTAGTGGTGCCTGAAGCGAAACGAAGAGGCTTGCCTTCAACAGTTCCACTCAAAGGGAAAAAGAGTGGTGGAAGGGTCTTCATTAAATATGGGTCAGCATCTCCCTACTGAGTCCACCCTTATTTATTCCAGCCTGCAGCATCGCATATCTGGATTCTGTGAGCCCAATCTTTTATCCTCTGAAGAACACACAATCGGCTTTGGGGCCACAAAAGGTTTAGATGGGGGTTTGGGGTCTCTAATCTCAAACTTTGTCCTTAGGAGGCTTAGGATCAGTACTGATCTTTCAGGGAGCCCCAAAGTGGCTTTGGAGGAGAGGGTCTTTGGCAGGGTGGGGGGAAAGTGGTGGGGGAGGATGATCTATAAGAGGAATCAGAGGGGGTGGGGGACATCCCATGAGCAAGATGTCAGAGGAGGAGGAGTTTCTTCTGTTCAAGAACATCTCCTTGGTGGGGCCGTGGGATGGACCTCAGTACCACCTCGCCCCTGTCTGGGCCTTCCACCTCCAGGCAGTCTTCATGGGTTTTGTCTTCTTTGTAGGGACGCCACTCAATGCCACAGTGCTGGTGGCCACACTGCGCTACAGAAAGTTGCGGCAGCCGCTCAACTATATTCTGGTCAACGTGTCTCTGGGGGGCTTCATCTACTGCATCTTCTCTGTCTTCATCGTATTCATCACCAGTTGTTATGGGTACTTCGTCTTCGGCCGCCATGTCTGTGCCCTGGAGGCCTTCCTGGGCTGTACAGCAGGTACTGCCGGCGAAGGGAGCTGGAGGGATGGGAAGGATCCTGCTTCAGGATGGGAGCCAGGGGCCAGTCTTTTGGGTTAGAGTGGACCCCTAAAGAGGAGTCAAGGGGGTAGAAGTTTGGTGTTCTTTTGAATGCTGAGGTAGAGAGCCACCCAGAGGTCTGAGCAAGTCCCAAACTCTATTTCACTCTCCAGTCCAACCCTTCCTCTCTGTGCTTTCTCCACACTGCCTGTATTCCACTCTGCCTGCCAGGATGAGTGGAGCTGTTTACCCCATTATCCACCCATTTCATCACAGGTCTGGTGACAGGCTGGTCACTGGCCTTCTTGGCCTTTGAGCGCTACATCATCATCTGTAAACCCTTCGGCAACTTCCGCTTCAGCTCCAAGCATGCCCTGATGGTGGTCGTGGCCACCTGGACCATCGGTATTGGTGTCTCCATCCCACCCTTCTTTGGCTGGAGCCGGTGAGAGTGCAGGGCAGTTATGCTGACTTAGCTAGAAGCTCAGGTTCTCAGGGCAGGAAGAGAGTGGGGTATGGTCATTGACCTCTAATTTTTAAAGAGCTGGAGGAATAGAGAAGGGAAAGGGCTGTGGGAGACAAGTGCTAAGGTTTACTCTGTGGTTGGAATTGCTAAAGGTTGGCTATTGAGGACAGAAAATACCCTCTGCCTGACATAACTCTGGGTTCTAAGCAGAGAACACAACCCAGAAATCTCAGCTCCCACTCTACCAATTCTTGCTGTGAGCCTCACGGTGAACAAGTGCTTGGTCCCTTGCAGATTCGTCCCTGAGGGCCTGCAGTGTTCCTGTGGTCCCGACTGGTACACCGTGGGCACCAAATATTACAGCGAGTACTATACCTGGTTCCTCTTCATCTTCTGCTACATTGTGCCTCTCTCCCTCATCTGCTTCTCCTACTCTCAGCTGCTGGGGGCCCTTAGAGCTGTGAGTGGCTTTTGTGAGGGTCAGGGAGGAGGGGTCACAGGGCTCTAGATGAGAGGGAAGAGTGGGTATGTGCTCTAGAACACAAAACACCCGGAAATGTTCACAGCCAGGGTGAGGGGTATCAAAAAGCAGTGCAGGAAGCAGGGACAGGGAGATGAGGAGATGAAGAGTGAGGTGGAGTCATCCCAGCTCAGATGTATCGAGAGATGCCTGTGATTCCATCCAGTATCACGGACTGGAGAGAGAGCTGGCTCCATCTTGCCTTCCTCAATGAAAGGGGAACAGAGGAACTAGGTCAGAAGGTGGGATGGCAGAGAGACAATTAGAGCAGATGGCCCCCTTGTTGAAAAACGTCCAGAGACTTGGGGGTTCAGGGCCAGGGAGCAGAAGGCGTGATGTTTTTCTGCGTTCTTTCCAGGTTGCGGCTCAGCAGCAGGAGTCAGCTTCGACCCAGAAGGCTGAGCGGGAGGTGAGCCACATGGTGGTGGTCATGGTGGGATCCTTTTGTCTCTGTTACACACCCTACGCTGCCCTGGCCATGTATATAGTCAACAACCGTAACCATGGGGTGGACTTACGGCTTGTCACCATTCCTGCCTTCTTCTCCAAGAGTGCTTGTGTCTACAATCCCATCATCTACTGCTTCATGAATAAGCAGGTAAAGTTCTCTTTTAAAAAAAATTTGTTTGGGGCTGTGCTGGGTCTTTGTTGCTGCCCACAGGCTTTCTCTAGTTGTGGTGAGCAGGGGGCTTCTCACTGCGGTCACTTCTCTTGTTGTGGAGCACGGGTTCTAGGCTCAGGCTTCAGTAGTTGTGGCACGTGGGTTTAGTTGCTCTGCCTACCCCAAATCCTGAATTGAAGCTAATAACCCAAACTCAAGACAAATCAAGGATGGCTCCTGTTTTATAGAGCCAAACATTCTGCTTTGAGAATTGTTTCCTCAGTTCCAGAAGCAGATTAAAAACTAATGAGGAAGCTCCTGGGTATTAACAGAACTGGCAGTCCTTTCCTAGTTGGGAGCACTTTCTAGTAATGGTGGGTGGGTGGGGGTACTGTGGGGTCACTTTTGACAGTGCTCTCCTGGCTACCCACTCCAGTATTCTTGAGCTTCTTGTGGCTCAGCTGGTAAAGAATCTGCCTGCAATGCGGGAGACCTGGGTTCAATCCCTGGGTTGGGAAGATCCCCTGGAGAAGGGAAAGGCTACCCACTCCAGTAATTCTGGCCTGGAGAATTTCATGGCCTGTATAGTCCATGGGGTTGCAAAGGGTCAGACACAACTCAGTGACTTTCACTTTCACTTCACTTTCTTGGGACGGGGTGCTTTGTGAGGTTTCCCAACAGTGAGGCCTCAGGGTTAGCCAGAACGTGTAGGGATTATTACTGTAGATCCAGGAGGAGTGAGTAGCATTAGCCTGGACTAGCCAGCTCTCAGGATTGAGAAGACATAATCAATACTGCTCGAGGAGATCCCATGTATAAGGCTATGGGGATACAAAGATCTTTTTTCTCGCATGCTTCCTGAGGTTACCTCCTCTGTACTGGTCTGCCAAGGAGACTATCTGTGCTCTTTCCCTCTAGTTCCGAGCTTGCATCATGGAGATGGTGTGTGGAAAACCCATGACAGATGAGTCTGAACTGTCTAGCTCCCAGAAAACCGAAGTGTCTACTGTCTCTTCTAGCCAAGTTGGCCCCAACTAAAGAGCCATACTGGCCTGTGTGCAGTGAGGACTTTACATTTGAGGACATTTCTACTCTCTCTGTCAAAAACCAAACCACTATCAACATAGAAAATGGGAAGGGGAGTGATAGCAACTTGAGGGGTCAGTTTCCCATTTTCCTACTATTTCCTTCCTACCTACAAAGCAACTGCTGCAGCTGGGTGGTCTTCTGACCTCCTCAAGGGCCACTGCCACAGTCATCAGCTTCTACTCTTAAGTGGCACAATTTATAGCGTTTGGAGAACAGATTTCTATGTACAAGGCAACTGTAAAGGAGTATGGCTAATTTTTCAGTGTACAGACAATTATTTTCCTTTTCAGAAATTTTTTTTCCCTCCTGGGGATCCGTTCAAAGATGATACATTTTGAATCAGAACTTAGGAAAACACCTTGGAAATGAGACATTAAATTAAAAAAAAAAAAAAAACAAACCCTTTAGTAGGTCCTAAATGAGTTTGAAAGAACTTTCTTATGTTGTCACTGCCAGTAACAGCTATCACTTGGACATGCCCATAAATGCCTGCACCAGCATGAACTATTACAGGTGCTTCCTCCCCCTGCCCCCACAGCTCTTATTTGGCTAAACCGATTTATCTGTCTTAAGCTGCGTATTTACTAAAGTCAATAGTTCAACTCCCTTCATGTTCTCAAAATGAACTGGCACATCTCAATACTGCTTATAAACTATACACAATGTTCAAAAAACTGTTTTACCTTATATTCTGTCTCCCCACACCATGAAGAAGAGCCTTTTTGAAATAAAAATCAAGATAAATGTGTGTACATTCAGAAATGACTGTGTTTGGTATCAGACAATTATGTAATGAGCAGCTGGGCTCCTCTCCAGTTACATGGCCTAAGAGAAGCAGAGAAGGGTTATGGCTGTATAAGGATGCTAAAGATTTCAGTAACCAATTTGGGAGAAGGTAGCAACTTCTCTGGGTTGGGGTGGGGTAAACCTTCTAGGAGAGGTCCATTTTCTGTGACATTTTATAACCCCATAATTCTAAGCAAGAGTTCCATTTCTTAAGAAAATAAAGGACATACATACCCTTCAGTGAATGTAAACAGTTTTATTTAGAAACAGATAGGTACCTGTTTGCATTATAGAATATAAAACTTAGTTTACACTCTATAAAAAATAATAACCAGTATCCAAATTCAAGACAGCTAGCATTCACAGAATACACAATGTGGGTGTGTAGCTACTGTTCACCAGCCTCAGGCTTGATTTAAACCAAAAAAAAAAAAAAAAAAAATCCAGGAGGGTCATTAAGAGATTAGAGTACAAATGCTTATTGATGAGCACCCAGCATCCAGAAGTCGCTATCTTAGCAGATGGAGGTTTGCTTTCTAGGTGCATGACTTTAACATAAAGCCTGGGTTCTCTGTACCTAGTGACCTGCGAGGCTCTCCTGCCATACAATTTGCGCTGTGCCCTCTCCAAGCCAGGGTTGGTGGCATTATTAATTATCCCCGGTCTTCTTAACAATTCAAATGGGGAATCTGGAAGGCAGAGAATTTCCATTTCCTTATATGGGGGTTCAAACAATGTATCCACTCTCAAGAGCTCAATGCAAAGGCCAGGGTGAAGTTACGTGATATCTGGCCTTTTACCAGGCCAAGGAGCCCACCTGAACATGATTGTGGAAGACCAAAGGATACACCTAGGTTCAGATTATAATAATCACCCAGCACCACCTGAATGTATTATCAAGAAAGATATATGAAATAATAAAGGTTATATATATATATATATATATTTGTCTTAGTAACCTGAGGGCTAAAAACTTGGAATACATAATTCTTCTCAAAAGAGGTCCATGTGTATGAAAGGGACCAAAAAAAAAGGCAGTTTCTTGTTATGTAAAATATAGGTGAGTTGGGAACAGAGGTGGTTTCTTCAGCTCTTTCTACAATGTCCCTCTCTTTGATAAGGACTGACAATGTTGATCCATGATAAACGTTTTTTGGCAGCAGGGAGATGGGGACATAGGGAGGGATGGGTCTAAGGCAGGAAGGGTGAGCGACGGTCCTCAAACCAAAGAGCCCTCTCATCTCTGAGCCTTAGCTCAGCCTCCTCAGCTGACACAGAAACAGGCCCGGTAGTAAGTGGTTAGCATTCTGAGGTATGAGGATCCCTGGTAAATTCAGCAGCATGTGGTTTTCAGCAATCAGCTCACAAGGTAAGAACACTGCAACCAAGCCCCTAACTAATACTGCTATTGAACCACTGTCCAAAAGAGAAAGGGAAGAAAAAAATCCCCACCACAACAGGAGGTTCTAAGCTTTCATTTAAGGTGTTCCAATTCGTCTACTTTCTTTTTATCTTAGGGTTTCTTAAGAGAATCCTCCTTCAGTGACCGCTTCTCTCATTAAAGGCACTTTCAATGACATGATTGGAAAGGAGCACATTTTGACTGCAGTGAAATCAAAATTAGTTCCTTGGAACACCTGGGGAAATAGGAGCTGAATGGGGCACTGACTGATTGAATAAAGACAGGCTTGAGCGCTTCAATAGACGCACACCCAGAAAAAAGCATGTGCCCTAAGAACACTTGGATTTTTTCTTTAGTTTTCCAGCTGTTTCTATTTATATCTCTGTAAAGAGATCACACTCACTACTTGATTGATATTCAAGACACTGGCCCCAACTTTTCCCACCACAGCTGTGCTTGACAAAATTAGCAAACAGCTAGTCTTACAGGGAAGGGGTGGGGGGGGAAAGGATGAATGAAATAAAGTCGATTCAAGCTTTCTTATAGCACAGGGATCTGTCCTTGCCCAGATAATGCTAGGACCTGGACATGAAGCAATTGAATGAAACATGTGGCCCCTACTACTTATGAAATATACTTATCAATAGGCAAGTTTAAGTGTTCTCTCTCTAAATAGTGAGGAATATTTCTTCCCTTTCCTCTCTCCTGAACATTTCTTATTGATCTCAGGCTTAAACTTAAGTCAAAATTATAAAAAATTACATGATAAGGGTTGAGAAAGAGTGAAGGGCTAATGTTTGCCTACAAGTGTGAGTTGAGGATGTTGATCCTTCATATCAGACTCCCAACCAGAGAACAAATACAAAAATAAACACACATGTTATACATAATACAAAGTGTAAATCTACAAACACAAGTGTACTAATTAGAGTTGTTCCTCAGAAGCACGGTTTCCCTCCTGTCCCTCAGAGAGGAGGAGGAATGGGGACGGGATCATTTCTGTTATAACTTTTCATGTCTTAAAAAGTTTGTAATAACAGTCTCAGTAGCGCAATTTCATGTGAAACCAGAAGCTGTAAAAATAAATTATTTTGAAGAAATGTGGGTTCCTCTGTCTGCAGCTCAGAACTCATCATGTCGTACTAAGGCCTCACCAAAATCTGTGGCCTGGCTGCCCACAAATAAATCATACTTGTCAACAATCTCCTCCTTGGTAAGCTTGCCATCCTAAAAGCAGAAAGAACAGTGAACTGAGGCGAAATAAATGTTTCCATTTCAAATTTAGAAACACTGCTATCATATAATAGGGAATCTAAGAATTGTCAAGATTTAAGATTCTAATTCCCACTAAATTAAATGTGAACTCAGTACTCATGGCCCATCCCCAACACACACACACGGAAGAAAAGAGCAATTAATATATTTCCTTATCAAGAAGGTTAAAAGGATGAAAATAATACAGCTGAATAGGACAATGCCAGCAGTATGGGTTTATTTCTTGGGGAGAAAATGCTCCCTTTTCAGCAAAATGTGGGACACCTCCTAGATATGGGTAAGAGAGAGTTAACAAGAGCCAGGAAAAATACTTCAAAGTGAATCAAGTCACTGTCTAACAGGGACAATGAAATCTGTTACTATCAAGCATAGTTTTCAACTCCAAAATGCCCTGCTGCTGCTGCTGCTAAGTCACTTCAGTCGTGTCTGACTCTGTGTGACCCCATAGATGGCAGCCCACCAGGCTGCCCCGTCCCTGGGATTCTCCAGGCAAGAACACTGGAGTGGGTTGCCATTTCCTTCTCCAATGCATGAAAGTGAAAAGTGAAAGTGAAGTCGCTCAGTCATGTCTGACTCTTAGCTACCCCATGGACTGCAGCCTACCAGGCTCCTCTGCCCATGGGATTTCCCAGGCAAAGTACTGGAGTGGGGTGCCATTGCCGTCTTCACCAAAATGCCCTAGCTACCAATCAGATACCAGACAGAACCCCTAATGGAGGTCCAGATCTTATCTCAAGAATTAGCTAGGGCAGATTCCCAAGGGATGACTATGAGTTTCCTTTCCTCATGTCTCAGCACCTGGCTACTGAAGAGACTGAGCAAGAACTCAAAACAGACTGACCCTTAAAAAGGCTCAATGATAAGAAACTACATAAAAACCAAAGATTAATCTAAATAAAAGAACATTCAGAATTCTAAAACCCCCCATCTCTAAAACCCCCATCTTTAGACGGATTTTCAGTCTGCTCTAAGGACAACGTTCTCTGAAAAAGGTGACAGGGCTCAGTAGTAACACCACTGTTTCAATGAACCAAATGCCTTCTGAGATAATTGGTCAAGGACTGATGCTGAAGCTCCAATACTTTGACCACCTGATATGAAGAAGTGACTCATTGGAAAAGACCCTGATGTTGGGAAAGACTGAAGGCAGGAGGAGGAGACGACAGAGGATGAGATGGTTGGATGGCATCACTGACTCGATGGACATGAGTTTGAGCAAGCTCTGGGAGTTGATGATGGACAGGGAAGCCTGGCGTGCTGCAGTCCATGGGGTTGCAAAGAGTCAGACACAACTAAGAGACTGAACTGAATTATAATAGAGAAAAGCTGATTTATAAGCTACAACAAGCATACTTGTTAAAATTTAAGAAGGAAATAATCAGCTTTGAGTAGGCAAAGTGAGACTGTAAAAGGTAAAAGAACAAAGGAAATAACAACAAAAAGGCAAAGAACATTTCTTGGGGTTCCAAAGATAGCGGATGAGGCACGCTGGGCACAGGCTATACCCAGAGGCTCTTGCTGAGGCCTAAATTCCGCCAGTGCTAAGAACACTGGGCAAAGGGATTTCTAAAATGAGGGAGCACAGAGCCAGTGCTGCCCTGTCAGTTTCAGTCGCCAACTTCAGCTCCATACAGACTCAGACTAATTAAAACCTTAGATGCTCTATGTACATTAATAGGAATTTTTTAAGCAATCTCCTAGAGACAGACTTGGACCATTGCTAGACTGCTTGGGCCTAGTCAGACTTACCTTGTTTTGGTCTGATTCATAGACCAGGTGCCTGGCTTCTGCCTCAGCATGGTCATAATCTGAGGGGAGAATCCAGTCTTTGGTCTCTTCCTTATCCATCTTTCCATCACGGTTCTTATCTCGAAACTCAACAAACTGTTCTCTCTCCGTCTTGACCCACTCTGGCTCATCAGCATTTCCATCGTGGCTGTACATATCACCTGTTTGAACAGACATCCATACATAAGATGGGTGTGTCTTCTCTCAAAGCCTGCCCCATGCAAATCTGATCTGACCTTTCTTCCTCACTCATTAGTTTGGAATCTCACAGGAAGTTATAAGGGTATTTTAGGTTGGAGAGATATTATGAAGTAAAGCATTTTCCTGATGATCTTGCAAAAAGAACTGTTTTAAAAAAAGGCAGAAACTGGGATTTTCAGGTGGTCCAGTGGTTAGGAGTCCATCTACCAATGCAGGGGACACGGGTTTGGCCCCTGGACCAGGAAGATTCCACGTGCTACTACGGGGGAACTAAGCCTGAGAGCCAAACTGCTGCAGCCCGCTTGCCTAGAGCCTGTGCTCTGCAGTGGGAGGAGAGCTCACCACAGTGAGAAGCCCAGGCCCTGCAACTAGAGAGGGCCTGTGTGCAGCAGAGGACTCAGCACAGCCATAAGTATTTTTTAAAATGCAGAAACAAAGGGAGATGACTAGCGTCAAGAAAGGTAAAGACCAACTTTCGTAAGACACCTGTTCCCTGCGTTCCATTTCACTACAAGGCAGTTAATTAACCTGACCACTGATTTTAGAAAGATGTGGTTGTAAATCCTCAGGAAAATCTGAGATGTAAAAGTGTCTGTAAATGTAAAACAGTCCAACTGTCTACAATCAATGCCTAAATATACTTTACAATGTATCTCTTAAAATGATGGGCATTGTCTTTTGCTACTTTCTATCACATGAACTGTGAAACAATTTGGTCAACTACTTGGTAAGAGGCAGCTCCTTTTTTTTAAAGCAATGGGAAAATCTTGAAATTATTTTTGAGGATAATAAAAATAACTTTAGGGACTTCCCTGGTGGTCCAGTGGTTCAGATTCCATCAATTCCTGATTGGGGAACTATGATTCCACACGCCAGCAGCGGCATAGCGGGAAAAAAAAGAAAAAAGCTGTACTTGAGAGAAACTGCCTTGAACGTACAGCATCTAAAGTAAACAACTCGGAATTCCCTGGCAGTCCAGTGGTTAGGACTCCACATTTTCACTACCAAGGGTGGGGTTTGATCCGTGGTTGGGGAACTAAGATCCCACAAACTGCATGGCATGGCCAAAAAAAAAAAAAAAAAAGGACAAAAGGAAACAAATTAGAAAACTTCTACAGAAACTACAAATAGAATACAGTGAAAAGGAAAGACGAAGAGGAATCAACAACTCCTGGTTGCTTATTCACCCAAGGGTCTCTTTTGTTCTGTTCCCTAGTTGCCTAATACCAGTCTAGGTTGCCTACAACTCCTCAGTGCCAATTCCACAGGGCAGTTGGGATGCGCTATTTTAGTGCAGTTCACTACGTGGCTGCTGAGGAAATGAAACCTGGCTAGTCCCATACTGTGTAGCCACAGGCTATGAGGAAAGGAAACGTGGCTAGTCCAAACTGAGATGTGCTACAGTGTAAAACTTTTGAAGACTTGTGTGGAAAAAAAAAAAAAAAAAAAAACCCTTGATAATGTGGAAATTATAGTATTTTGGAATGTTAGATTAAATAAAATACAGTTTTGAAGTGAATTTCATCTGTTTCTTTTCATTATTTTTGATGTGGCTAATAGAAAAGTTAAAATTACATCTGGGGCTCACATTCACATTTTGATTGGCCAATGCTACTCAACACTTTATCATGACCCACTATTTCCCATGCTGGTCTGAGTTAATGATGTGCTAAGAGTTGACCCATGGAGTAGATTGTTTTTATTGGTGAACATATCTTCCAAAGTTTCCCAGCTTCTTCTAAGAAAAACACTAGAAACAGACTTACCAATATATTCCTCCAGATCAATGAAACCATCAGCATTCTTATCTATATCTTCCATTGTTTCCTAGACAGAAGAGAATAATTAGATCTAGTATTTGGATGAATTAGTTCAGGCAATTATTTAGGACAAGTAACTGTGCTTCATTAAACACACACGTATATATGTGTTAATGTATATCTATTCAAGTATGGTTAAACCATAGGAAAGAGTGTAAGCAACAAAAGGAGAAAGTTTCCATTGAGAATCCTCACTCTCACCCACCTGTACTACTATGTCCTTCATGTAGTCATACTCCTCAGGGTGCAGAAAAGCTGTGAACTCCTCCTTTGTGGCAATCAGGTCTCCATCCTTGTCTGCCATTTTAAACCTCCGCTCATCTCTAACCATCATCTGTTTATAGTTAAATCCATCATCAGGGTCTGGATCATCTAGGAAACAAAAATTTAGGTCAAATCTTAAAAGACTTCCAGAAAACATGAAAATGTACGGAAATCAATTTCCAAGAACAATAAACCTAGCATGGAAGAATTAACTTGGTTACTCAGGGAAAACTACAGCAGTCTAAAGACATTCAGTTTTGGTGATCAAAGACTACAAAGTCAGGTCTGAGTTGAATGTAAATTCAACATGGAACCCTGGCTCTTGGCCTATGTGATCCGTTACATAAATGCTTCACTGTTATCGATATCAAGGCTGCTGGAGGGCTTCAGTTTTCTAGTTATATCCAAGGGGCAGTGGTGGCTCTAAAGCCACATGGTCTGGGTTTGAATCCTAACTCTACTACTTCTTAGCCATGTGACCTTGGACAAGTAACTTAACTGTGCTTCAATTTACTCATCTGTAGAATATAGACAGTAACAGCGTTGGCCTCACAGGATTGTTACGAGGTTAAATAAGCAAATAAATAAAAGTTAAGTGCCTCGAACACTGCTTGGCACAGAGCTGGCTTTTAATACATGTTAACTATTGCTATGTTTAGGAAACATTATTTAAACATTTATTAAACATTAGGCTCTCATTAAGAAGCCAGATATCAAAGGCCTTCTACCCCATTACAGGCCATTTGGATTCAATACCAGAACAGCACTACTCTGAAAGGTCACATTTTAGTTTCTTTGGTCAATTCAGAAATATACCATGAGATACAAGTTCTGTTCACTACCCCCACTTCCTCCATTTTTATAAAATTCTAGAAAATGCAAACAAATCAAGTTACAGAAAACAGATCAGTGGATGCCATGGACAGGGCACAAGGAAGGTGAGGACTATAAAGGGACACAAGGAAGCTTTTGGAGGTGATGGAAATATTTAATTACAGTGAGGGGCTCACTGATGCATACAAATATGGCAAAACTCATCAGTTGTGCATTTTAAATATGTGCAGTGCAATAAATTATATGTCAGTTATACTTCAATAAATCTGTTACAGAAGATAAATATTAGATTACAACCAAATTGAATTTGGACCCATCTGTTAGGATGCTGAACTGCACAAGCAATAGTTATTGTGGCTCAGCTGGTAAAGAATCTGCCTGCAATGCGGGAGACCTGGGTTCGATTCCTGGGTTGGGAAGATGCCCTGGAGAAGGTAAAGGCTACACATGCCAGTATTCTGGCCTGGAGAATTCCACGGACTGTGTAGTCCTTGGGGTCGCAAAGAGTCGGACACAACGGAGCGACTTTCACTTCATTTCCTAAGAATCTAGAAAAATGAACTTCAAATTGAAAAAATGTGAAGGAGTTCATGGCAAAAAAGGGGGAAAAACAAAACAACTTTTCAATCTGAGCTGCTATATGGACCAAAATAAGATAACACGTGAAGATATTTTGAAAAGTAAAAGACACCACATTAAAGGTAAGAAATGATTGTTCCCAAAACATATTGATCAAATAAAAAAAGATATAGCACTAGTTTTTATTAACAAACCAACCAACCCACAGGGCCCCTTACTAACACTACACTACTGACTTGTGACATTGTAGTTCAGTCTTTCCATACTTTAAGTACAGCAAAAACAACAACAATAAACTATTGCTCTATTTTGAGTTAAGCGACTTGAAGCTTCATTCTTTGATGAGGTCAAAATTCTGTAAGACAGTTTACTGATTAAACTGGGGCTTTGGGGACCCTATGTGTATACTCAAAGCCATAATAGATTAGAGACTGAGAATTTAAGGAAAATACTACCTCACTCAGATACTAAGTCATTTCTTCTAAACAAATAATCAGTACAAACTATGTAACATAAATAAGATAACAGAACTTACATGTTAAGAGTAGATTCTTAGCTGAGAGCCCTCTTTCCTTAGGTAAAACTTGGTGACTAGGATCACACACACATATATGAGAATGAAGAAGAAAGCTACAGAATTGTATTTAATGACTAAACTCGCATGCCTATCATCACTGCTCAGAGTGCCCTATCTGTCCTAAGCATCGGTTTACTGGGCCAGCTGGCTTGCACACAGTGAAGGGTAGGCTCGTGATCTAGTTTTGGTTTTGGTATAGGCAGGGCAGATCTTAGCATCTCATATTTTACTTGTGGCAGAGACGGGGTTAATGTTCCTTTTGTGGAAAGCAGATATTAAGACACACCCTAATTAGAAGCTAAGATGATTTCTACCTTAACTCAACTGAGTCAAGAACACATTTTCACAAAAAACTCCTCAGCACTTTTGGAAGGCGCCTCCTTACCCCAGCACTGTCCACCCCCAGGCCGCCAGGGAAAGATGCCTTATAAAGACATTGTTTCTCCAGCCAGTGCTTCAGCTTATGCAGAGTCTCAAGTCAGGAGAAATACTCATTACATTGAATCATTGGCCCTGTGAGGTAACAAAGCTCTCAACAGATTTGTATGCACATAATCATAAAAAGAGTTTAAAACTCCTTCTGGACAGTGAGTGCCTAGGTCTGAGCTGAGATTTAGTAACACATCATTCTGTTGAGATAACCAATTGCCTACCCAGTACTTTGTATTTATAATTAATCCCAAACACATCAGGAAGCTCTGGGTCTCAGCCAGAGAGCAAGAAGCATGGTTGTCTCTCTATCTGCACTGACTTTTTAATACATGTGTTCTTAATTGGGAGGAGGATATGTTTGGTTCTTGGCTAAGTGTCAAGCATGAGAGAGGTGGCCACTCTTGTCTCAGGAATGAGAACAAGCCCCACACAGAAATAAAAATCTGTTCACCAGAAATGCATGCAGTCCTGTAATTAACACGGACAGCTGGTTATCCAATGGGGGAAACAGACCATCATACAGTCATTGCCTGTTAGTCAGTGATGGAGAACGCCTGCTTTCACCCAGAAATTTATTTAATTTCCAGAATAAAAATGCAAGAAGTAACATTTATACATTCTTGTTTAATCTCAAACTGTGACCACGTACAAAAGAGGAATATCACTAACAAAAACACCCTAAGTCATCAACTTGGTAAGATCGCCACCTAGCATTTAATAGCAGGCAAGTGGAATAAGTAAAAGAAAATTACTAACAGGTGGCCTAAGCATACAAGCTACCAAAACAACAAAAAGCAATCAAAGTCACATTGATTTGCCTCGAAGCATTTGCAAAGCAGGCTAATAAACTCATGTGTCAGAGAAAACAAATGGGAAATACTCATTTCTAAACTTCAGTAAGCAGACATATTGAAATAGTTAAATTTCATCAAGGAATGCCATTAGACTTGATCTTTATTTTAGCAAGGGAAGAGAGTAATTTTCCTCCTATTCTCACCAGTTACAAAGAAATCTAATTTGTTTTAAATTTCAGGTCCAACGCTTTAATGTGACCGTGTCAAGAGACATCTCAGCCTCCTGCTTTGCATTGTTGGTACAATGCAGCCTTTTGAACAAGAATTTACTCCAAAAATGGTCTATTTTAGGGATGACAGCTAGAAAAAAATGGGAAAATATATCTGAAATGCTAAAAGATGTAAAAGATGTCAGACCTTAGAAAACCAAAATAAAACAAATTTTAAAAAATAAATAATATACAAATTCAAAATTAATAAAGTGAAGGAGAATCAGCACAGCATCAAACTATCTAAGATAAGTGTAATTTCTTCCTTTCCTTCACTGCTTGACCCATTTGTTTCTTTGACTCAAGACCATGGTCTCCACCAGGCTGACACCTTGCCCCTTACCCAGGTAAGTGCCATAAGTCACGTTTCTGTACTCATCCCAGGAGATTAAGCCGTCTTGATTCAAATCAAACTCCTGCCATTGGTTTTCAACATTGTCATATATGTATTTCTTCTGGGCGTGCTTAATCCAGGATTTCAGCTCCCCCTCCGTCACAAACCCATCTTTATCCGCGTCTATTTTATCTACAATCATTCTACAAGACAAAACAGTTACGTTTCAAGGTGCCGGCTCCACAAGGCTTTTTCCCCCAGAGAGTAGGGACCTACCTAAAACGTAGCCGTAGGTGGCATTTTTATACTCCTCCCAGGAAACGAGGCCGTCCTCATTGAGGTCATGCCCCTTCCACTGCCGCTCTACGTCCTCGTAAATCCAGCGCTTTTGTGCAAATTTAATCCAGTCTTTGAGCTCATCCACAGTGACAAACCCGTCCTTGTCGCCATCTATTTTACTTACAATCTTTCTGTAGAAAATGCAGAGAAATCCAGCAAGAGGTTAAAAGGACACAAGGCTCTGGACTTAGCCAGATGTGTGCTGTGGCCACGGGTGTTGCCCAGGGCTAAAGGATGGAAATAAAAATTGTCTCCAAAACAAAACTGCCAGATGGGCAACTGAAAATTTTTCTCTTGAGTGCCTGTTGCTGGTCTGAAATGAGTCATCCAGATAAGACAAGCACAGTCCATGGCTGGTGTACTTGGAACCAAAAGCAAACTATGGACTATCCCTTTAGAGGTAGGCTTCAGCCAGTGGTCAGAATTTTGGAGTGAATATCCTTTCCTATCTGGGTTCTTCACTCTTAGCATCAAACAACATGCAAATTTTTATATTTTTTCTTTATTGCTCTTAGGAGAATCTCTATTTCTGGGTAAATAATCACAACCACTGACTTGGTTTTCTAAAAATTCAAAAACTGTAACCAGATTTTTTTAAAAATTCAGTTTTTTTTTTTTTTTAAACCAAAACACTTTTGCTAAAAATATAAAGATATCAAAAAAGTTCCAGGATCAGTTATACCTAAAGTCAAGATTTTTCTTTTAAACCCCAAAATAGGTACAGAGACATAAGCATGCTTATACATAAAAAAAAGGGGGGCCAGCAGTTATTATACACTATATTGAATTGGATTTTTACATATAACCACAAAAACAGAGAGCTCTGAAGAAGTAATGTGGTAAGAACATACATCCTTGATTATGAGAATGTTAATAAGCTGAGAGGGTTAGGGTGCAGATGATAAACCAAACTACAAGGCTAAAGAATGAATATACTTTGCTCTTCATAAGCCTTTCTTCCAGCACTGTCATATTAATAACAGACATTTTAAAAAGACTTATTTAAGGATTTCAAAATATGTGCATGATATGAAAACTTCTGTTAAAAGATGCAATTGCTTACTTATAGAAGCTAAGACTGCTTATGTAAAGTCACAAAAACTTTTTTTTTTTTTTACAATTTTACACACCAATTATTTAATGGCCTAAGAGCAGTAATAGTCACTGACTACATTCTTTAAGAGAGCCAGGAAAAGATCATGTAAACACCCCTTGGCCCTTTGTAGGGAGGCTCAAGTCACAAGAACTTTAAATCAAAACTTCTAATGGAAGTGACACAGTAGAAGTCCATTATGCACACTTATTTCATCACATGGAATACTTTAGAAAGAATTCAAGGGTCAAGAATTAATAAATAATTTTTCTATTCTTAAAAAAAAAACTTCTATTGGAACTGAAATCTTGGCATACCCCTATGCTCTATTATTTGCAGGACTGAAAAAGACTGTCATTTCCCAGTCTGTATTCTTATGAATACAACATTGGAAAGTGATTAGAATCAGAGAATATAAGTGACACAAATTCACCTCAATATTGATTGATATGCTGTTAGCCACGATTGTCTATTACTTAAATCCTGTAATTAACAAGCATTTTCCTTCAAAGAATCTTATAGTTTTTACTCTAAAATATTTTTTTAAAAAGGTAAAACAGTAAGTAAGTGTTAGTCGCTGAGTTGTGTCTGACTCATTGCAACCCCATGGACTGTAGCTTGCCAGTCTTCTCCGTCCATGGGATTCTCCAGGCAAGAATACTGGAGTGGATTGGCATTCCCTTCTCCAGGGGATCTTCCCTACCCAGGGAGCGAACCTGGGTCTCCTGCATTGCAGGCAGACTATGGTTTGAGCTACCAGGGAAGTCCCCTAAAATAGTAAGAAGTCACCTCAAATACCCTTCTGTATCTACATGGACATGGGACAAAAAATTTTTTGCAACTTGAATCTGTAGAATCTTAACAATATTAATAAATTAGCTTTTCTTACTCTTTGGGGGGCTGTGCTGTGCAGTACGAGAGATCTGAGTTCCCTGACCAGGAATAGAACCTATGCCCCCTGCACTGGAGTGCAGCATCTTAACCATTGGACCGCCAGGGAAGCCCCAACAGATTAAGTTTTACCTGTTCAAAAACCTCTACATTATCTATAATGGAATCCAGTTTGTGTCTGAAAGGCATTGGCTACCAAGAGTTCCACTGTCCTATTAAGAAAAAAGGCAAGGTACTTATTCCCAAAAGGAAATTTTAAACTATTATTAATAGCCTAAAGAGAAGCATCACTAAGATAAAAAAGGCATGACTCTTTAAGATGGGCTTTTCCTAATGAAGTTGGCTGAATGCTATTCTATTCATCCCAACAGAAATATCCCAAATGGTTCAATTCAGACGTTAGCAAACTTTTTCTGAAAAAGTCAAATATTTTTCACTTTGTGGTCCACATATCATCTGTCACATATCTTAAAAACAATAGTAAAAATAACCACACAACTATTTAAAAATAAAAAAGCTATCCTTATCTTTCTAGTTATCCAGCCTACAGGCAGTTGTCAAAGTACACTGGAAGTGGACACAGCCTATTTTTGGCATGAAGCTCTAAACTCTGATCTTTAAAAGCCCATGTTAATTTATAAAGCTAATGGTATTGTATTTCTATGACACTGGAGAACACTACAAATGCATGATGCCACTAAATAAGCATTTACTCTAGGACAGACACAATGCACTTAAGTGGATATTATGTCATTTCTAAGAGGTGACATATGCCTCTACATTTCAAAAAGGCATAAAGCCAAATCCTTTGGCTTTTTAAGAACCTGGGTCAATAAAAGGATTCCAGGACGGTTCAAAATATTCCAGAAATTTTCAGCACGCAAAATTTTACATATATTCATATACTTGCACTTTACTTTAGCTTTCATCAGACTGCCAAAGGGATTGGGCCTGTGACCCCAAAAAAGGATGATGAACCGCTCTACTTCATTTCGATATCAAAATAAGTGAAAACTTTACTAAGGACCACCACCTCAAATTGGATAAATCATCATGTGAAGGACACATAAATGAAAATTAAGTATATTTAGACTGCTTAGGGTGGGGTAAGGTTGAGAATACACACAGAAGAAAAAAATGTTCTATTTAATTATTCATAAGACACTAAAACCTGGATGTTAAAATTGTTTTTAAGTGCTTCCTGTAGCTTTTTAGATATTATTACTAAAGATTTAAAAATAGTAGTGAATTTTTGCAACTAGAGGTATAAACAATGCTCTTATTTCCTAATAATCACTGGCCTCCTAGATAGGAGGCCTAGATGGAAAGGGGAAACTGTCGTACCTAACCTCTGGTGTACAGTCACATACCAAACAATGTTCAAAAATGCCATAGTAAGCTACTTTAATAGAAAAAAAAGTTCACCTGAAATTCTTGCTTTCAACAGTACATCACCTTATTAATGGGCTATTCGTTATTATCTCCACATGTGGGAGAAGCAAACCGGACTTGGTTCATTCACACATTCCATGAAAAAGATCATTTTAACCATCTTATTCTTATCAAATATGGAGTCTGTGCACGTGTTGAACTTTTGATATTTACTGAGGACTAAAAGAAACATTTTTTTCTCTACTGAAGGCTGTTAGCAGAGCAATCCCAATACCTGCACAGGGCCAGAACACCGACCGCCACCAAACCTAAAGGCCCTCTGTTATCTGACAGTAATTCTGCAGAGACGTGTGCAGACCAAAATCTAGGCTGGACATGCATGTTATTAACAGGCAAGACATGACGACTGAGAACACCCGCATGCACCCCTATTTTCAGCTTGGAATGTTAGCACAGTTAAGAGATTAAAAGTGAGCACAGCCCTTCAAAGTCAAAAAACAACCTAACAGAAGACTGACTCTGATGCACTTGTTTTCTCTATTTTCAGTGTTTTGGGAAAGTTTCTCATTCTACATGGCAAAATCTTTCGATTATTTCTGTCAGTGTTTAAGAATACTGTATCCTTCAGTTGGCAGATAACTCACTGAAAGAATAAATTTATTTTGAAGTACCACTCAAAGCAAACCCTATAATGTCTTCTAATCACAGCACTATCCATGGGAAAAATATTTCTGGAAATTCCTATGTGATATAACTTTTCAGACAACTCTGTTAAATTTAGTTCAGAAAGCTACACAGATGGTCACTATTCATTGAGGAGAAAATGTTCACCAATTAACCTGCATTTCCTTAAAAAGCAAGCCTTTGAAAGAACTAAAAAAGACATTCTCAGACCCTCAGTTAGAAATAATCAGCTGGAATTCTACCAAATCAACTATTTAGGTAAAAAGATGCCTTCAGAGAGAGCCACAGAACCTGACTATGGCCCAGCTGTTTACTGCAAGAGCAACGCATACTCTGATAATAAGATCACAGCTTAATACAACCTTCTGAAAGCCAAGGTTGATTTGGTTTTGCTTTTAATTAAGCAAATACCTGAGAATGAACCAAAGAGGGTGAAGGACATCCTTGGAAATCATAAACTACAGAAATTAGTCAGTCCAGGGGTCTAATTTGCAGTTTACTATCCACTCAAAGACTTGGCATGGTCAACAACAAAGAGGTCACAGACTGCTTTTAAAAATTAAAAGCAACAGTGTTGAGAAAATCCCCATGTAATGTTCCTTTGGGATCAAGATGATGCGGTTTAAGCCGAGTCCTATAGTATCTGGCACTTTAATGCATAAATGACTTTGTTTTGTAGAATGAGGTAAAAACTGTTTTCAGTTTTTACTTCTCCAATTCAATGGAGAAATGAGGAAAGAGATTAAATTTTAGCGGTAGCAATTCTATGGTTAGCTTTCAGCAGATGTAGTTCGGTACAGCTTTACTGGGTGACTGAGATAGAAGAGAAAAAAGGAATGAGTTGATTTATAACAAAAGGTCATTATTCTAACTAGCCCCCGAGAGCTGGCACCTTACCCAAGTCTCTCCTTGCTCTCTTCTGGCGTCAGCTGATCAAAGGTTTTTGCTTCTTCGGCACCCAAGAAGGCGTCGTGGTCATAATCAAAACTCTGAGCATCATTGTGAACCTTGTCACTGAGCTGAGGCTCATGATGTACTCGGTCCTTCTTTTCTGTGGGCTTGCTCAAGGCAAAGGCCGTGCACAGGGACAGGCACATAAGAAACTGTCGCAGGTCCATGATAACCAGATCTTAAAGAAAAAAGAAAGGCAGTTCAGTCAGTATGCTTAATAATTCAACAGGAAATTAAAAGCTCAGACCCAGTAAAATTATTAATTTGACATTATCCTAAATACAATTATTTAACCCATAAAAAAGTGTGCTAGAATATGAGACTTTCTAGTTTTACTCTGAGAAATTTTCACCACTCTCCTTCATCTGATTGTAGGCTGACAAGGAATTATAGGAACAAGGAATTACAAGGAACATCCATCTTGTAAGTAGTCTCCCTTTATGCAGACACAGAAAACGAACCTGTGGACATAGAGGGGACGTGACTGAGCGTGCATGCATGCACATGCTTCTGAAAGCTTATCAATGTTCTTTTTCATGCTATTCCATCAAAACACCCAAACTCATATACAAAGATGCTTTAATCAATGATGATATTTTATGATTAAAAAATGAAAAATGAACTAAATCAAAGAATTAGTAAATACGTATTAAACCACCACTACCACCACAAAGTAGATATAAGTGACTGTTACATTCCAGAAAAGTCTATGAAAACAACAAAAGCATGTTGCAAAACAATGTCAAGATCTCATTTATATAAAAAGCAAAAATCAACTAACCTCTCCAGGTCGCTTATATTTGCGTAAAATATAACACATATGCATGAAAATGGTGTGGAAGGATAAACATCTATCTATAAATAGCAACAACGCCCTAGGCTGAAGAAGAGATGGGGGTGGGGTGGTGAGGCTGGGATGGACTGAACTTTAATGCTGTACTCTGTTGTGCTATCTTCCTTTTTCTAAATGAGTACATTACCTTTTTGTGCGTACTTTTTAAACAATATGATAAACATTAATTTCATCGTTAGGTAGCATACATTTTCAAGCCACTTCTCCCGACTGGAAAAGGAGACATATTTATTCTTAAGGAAAAAAACATATATTTATTCTTAAGATACAAATGCTATTTTTTAAGTAAAATAACACTGCCCAAGGAGAAAAACACTCCAGGCTACTTCAATAATTGAACTAATCAATCAGATCAGTGGAAGAGTAGAGAGAAAATTAGATTTAGTGGCTCTCTCAAATGTCACAGTGAGTATCTCTTTATTTTAGGACAAAATGAAACTTTCACTGCAAACTACAAATAATTCTTTAAATAAAATTCTTTAGAGATAAGGAATGAGTTTTATGCTGTTATTCTGTGACATATTCAAATGATATCTATGATGTTAAAGGCTTACAGAATCAAGTAAAAATCAAGAGTCATAGCAACAGTATCTTCCTCATGCCTATTAACAAGGTGACCTCACATTTAGGAAAATTTTATAAATGACTAATTACATCCCCAGAATAATAGCCTACCAACTCTTGCATAATACCCTGAAAGCTTTTGCAAACCGCCATTGTTATAATATAATTAATGCTTAAACCTGGGAACACTATCAAGGCCTGGGAGGGATACTGTGTAAAGTTTTGATACCGTGTAATATACAGAAATGTAACAGATTGACTCATTGTGATTTAGAAGGAAAACTACATTTAGGATTGAGACTTAACATCTTGATACAGTGATAAAAGAAGAATGTCAGCGTAAAAGCCAAGTGATTCAGCTTTATCATTTATCCATCTCTCTATCCTTTCCCTTCACAATTAAACTCAATCCTGCCCCTCTACAGGTTCCTTCATTCTGTCAATCAATACTTCTCAGGACTTCATAATCCAAAATCAGTCTTTCTCAGACCACACTATTACTTCACCCACATGATACCCAGGAACTCGTCTCTGTTTCCACACCACCTACTGTCTCCCTGCAATCTAGGTTTCTACTGACTACTGATGAAAGTGCCTAAAAACATCACCAAGGACTACCTACCAGACAAAGCAATGGTTTCACTTTCATCTCTCTGCAGTGGCAATGAAAAATCTGTACTTTAGCAGATATTTAAAAATATACTTTTTGTGCCCACGTGTATCAACTCCTGGCTGTTCGTGCTTGTGCTTAGTAAAGTTTGACTCTGCCAGTAGTGTTTGACTCTCATGGACTATAGCCCACCAGGCTCCTCTGTCCATGGAATTTTCCAGGCAAGAATAATAGAATGGGTTGCCATTTCCTCCTCCAGGGGATCTTCCCAAATCAGAGATTGACCTGTGTCTCTTCCGTCTCCTGCATTGGCAGGTGGGTTTGTTACCACTAGTGCCACCTGGGAAGCCCCCTTGGCTGTTAGAAACTTTAACAAAAGGGCTCTTGTTTTATGAATACAGACACTAAAAAAGGCTACCAAATTTATTTAAATCCATACATATAAAAATGTCCATTAGAAACAAAGGGTATCTCCCAAGACAAAGGACATATAACGTGGAAAGATGTGAGAAAAGTATAGAACAACTTATACAAGGCTCCTGAAGAACTACATCAGCACAGTTATTTCTGAAGCATCTTTCCCTTTTCAACCAAACTGAAACCAAGTAATACAAAGCTAACAGACCCTTTTCTTTCTCCATCACGATAGCTTGCTTATATGGCTTTTTACCGCATGATCTAGATGGGGCCTGACCAGAGGTTTATCAATTTTGTCTACGCTTTCAAAGAATAGGGGAAAAAAAGGCTTTTGGTTTTTTCTATTTTAAAATCTCTATTGCCTCTGATCTTTATTATATCCTTCCTTTTGCTGACTTTACCCATCCTCCCTGGTAGCTCAGATGGTAAAGAAGCATCTGCTTGCAATGTGGGAGACACAGGTTCGATCCCTGGGTCAGGGAAGATCCCCTGGAGAAGAGAATGGCAATCCACTTCAGTATACTTGCCTGGAGAATCCCAAGGACAGACCACGCGGTCGCAGAGAGTCAGATACGACAGAGTGACTAACTCTTTCTTTGCTGACTTTAGCTTTTGTTTTTTTCTTCTAATTTATCTTAGGTGGTAGGTTAGGTTGTTTGAGATTTTTGTTTTTTCTTTTTTGAGAAAGGACTTGTAGCACATGATCTAAAGGTAAATCAATGGTTGTGAAAAATACATCTTCCCACTTCCATTTTTCAAGTGACTTATAAGTTTCTCTCATTCAAATTCTGCCCCTCCCTCACAAAGAGTAACATTTAATTGTTGATACTGTTCAGTTGCTATGTCTGACTACATTTAATATTTTTTCTTAAAAGAAAAACAAAACCAGAAAACTAGACCTGCACTGTCCAGGATGAGAGCTGCATGTGGCTACCAAACACCTGAAACATGGCCAGTGTGAATTAAGGATGTGGTATGTTACACTTTATGATAAAAGAATGGTACTTTTGTATGTACTGGATTATTAAAATTAATTTCACATGCTTTATTAATAAATGTTGTTCAGTCGCTGAGTCATGTCTGACTCTTTGTGACCCTGGGGACTGTAGCCCACCAGGCTCCTCTGTCCACGGGATTTTCCAGGCAGCAACACTGGAGTGAGTTACCATTTCCTCCTCCAGTGGAATCTTTCCAACCCAGGGATGGAACCCACATCTCTTGCATTGGCAGGCAGATTCTTTACCAGTGTGCCACCTGGGAAGCCCCTTGTTTTAAATATTCACTTGATAAAAAAAAAATCCCCCCCACCCCCCCCAACCAGCAGGAATCTGACTGGGGACTGAACTCATGCCCCCTGGCAGTGGAAGTGCAGAATCTTAATCACTGGACCACCAGGGAAGTCCCTCATCTGTAAGTTTAAGATTACATATGTGGCTTATATTATATTTCTATTTCATTGTGCCATGTTAGAGACATAAATAAAGGGCTAGAACAGAAAATGTATCAAGTTACTACCATATTTTTGCACTATGTCAGCCATAATGGTTTCCTACAAAGTTATTTTCATGAATTGTTCCAGTAAATTTATAAGGAGAGAGAGGTAATAGCATAAACTTGAATTTCTTTCAGTAACAATGATAGCCTTACGAATCAGTTTTACCCATTCAAAAATTTTCTTGAAAGCTTTAAATTCTTGCCATTTCTCCTTTCCTTCCCAATCATTTTTAATAAAAATGCACTGGTCACAGAACAGTTAAAAGTTGATTCAGGGAAATTTAGAGGTCTGGATTAAATTCAGCTTCTCAAGAACATTAACAATGAGTGACCCCACAGTTATTCTAGTTGACCAAAGACCCACTGCTCAGTGTTAACAGTGGGAGAAACGGGCGTGGTGGTAAAATGCCAGTTCTGTGAGTTGGATATTCGGGGGCGGGGGGCGGGGAGGCATTCCTCTGCTGCTGCTAAGTCGCTTCAGTCGTGTCCGACTCTGTGCGACCCCAGAGACTGCAGCCCACCAGGCTCCCCCATCCCTGGGATTCTCCAGGCAAGAACACTGGAGTGGGTTGCCATTTCCTTCTCCTATACTGCAGCAAAAGAGGAATCTCAATGCTTAACTGTCTACCTCAATTGGGAATTGAGGGCAAGAGTCTGATAGCAATTTAACAATACTCAAGTTCTTGTTATAAGGTCTAGGAATTAAAGCCACCTGGGGATCTACCTGACATTCTTCACTTCCAGACTTTAGTACCACCAATGGATCATACTAAGGTAATAACATCACCCTTCATGATTTGATGAGAGTTGTAATAATGACAAACCATTTATTCGGCGTTTCTCTAGCAATCAATGGAACTGTTCATTAATACATTCTAATTAAATCATTTGTGTGACTGAGGGTATACCTTTATAAGCTAGCCAAGTATATAAAAGTGCAAAATTTGGCTGTAGGAGAAAAGCTTCGAAATGGCTACTACTTAGGTTTCATTAATTCTATAACCAAAGCAACCCAGCGCAAACTTAAAATTTTTCTTGCTAAAGAGTAAAAAAAAATTTCCTTAGGAAATAAATTCGAGAAACCCTGGGAGAATGAAGGTTTCCTTTTGGCTGGTGAAACTTCAATAAATTATTAACTGCCAAAGGAAAGCTATGTAAAATGTAGGGGCAAGAGATTTGGTTTCTAGTTGCAATTTTGCTGTGCATATGTAACACGCACAAAATTCTTGGGAATTTGGTAGTTATTTTAGCTCAACCTTCCTTTAGTGCCAAATGTAAATAAACAATTTAAAATCCTAGATGAAAAGACCTATCTACTATGATCACTCCAGCTGCAAGTGGTCTGTATATATTCCTCTAAAGAACTTTATAGAACTTGTTTGTACCACTCCACAATAATGATCATAGGTTATCTTAAGTTGTCTCCTTAGCTCCTCTATAGATGTACTTTAGGAAGGCAGGGATCTCAGCTAAATATAAATTAATACTCATCTGTAATCCCTAATGGACTTCCTTGTGGCTCAGTAGTGAAGAATCTGCCTGCTGATGCACAAGTTGCTGGTTTGATCCCTGGGTCGGGAAGATCCCTTGCAGAAGCAAAGGGCAACCCACTCTAGAATCCTTGAGTGGAAAATTCCAAGGACAGAGGAGCCTGGTGAGATACAGCCCATAGAGTTGAAAAGAGTCAGACATGACTGACTGAGCATCCATCATCGTAATCGCTAACACTGTCTCTTGTGCTTTTTGTATACTAACACATTTTATTGCATTAGTTGGACTGTACTTGGCAGCAATATAGCTCCTGCCTGCCACCAGTGCTCCCCATCCCCCAATTCCCCTTACTGGATCTGGTCATCAGCCAGCAACAAAAAAAGTGCTATTTCAGCTGTCTTAACTCTAATACATAAATTACAACATCAACAGCAGCCATATTTAAGAGTTCATAGAAAGACTGGAACTAGGACTTTATGGCCTAGTAAGCATCTCCAATGGCTATTCCTGGCTACACCTCTGTGCTTCCAACACCCCTGGCACAATCATTAATGTGCCACACACAGAGGAAAACGTGTGTTAAAATCAATGAACGGATCTCTCGTACTGATGCACTGTACAGAAAATGCCCTGAGTATCTTTTGACACATCACTGGATAAATGCAGGCAAGTGATTACATTAACAGTGATGATTATAAGTTTACTAGCCATTCAGGCATACTCGATGCATCTTTGTTAGCTTGTGTTTCTCCTAGTGATTCTCAAAACAGTCCTGTTGGATACCCCTGAATCCCTGTAAATCTCAGATTTAGGCCAAGATAAACAAACTCATCTTCTCTCCACACAAATACAATTTACAGGTTATCTGTGGAGCCGCAATAGTACTAGATATACATAAATTCAACGATGACCATCGTTTGGTCCTTGGTTAACTAAATCTACCGAATAAGGTCAAACGTGCATGTGCCTTGTGTCAAGCTCCATTCTATAGCAAAAATATAAGTTATCAGAAATCCTATGGTTCTCTACCTCTAAGCTACAAAAACAAACCATAAGAAACCTTATTTCCAACTCATGCTTATTTTATGGTTCATGCCAGGAAGTGACTGCAATTCAATTCTCAAGGACATTATTCTAGGACTTTATACACTTAGGACTTCAGATCAAAACTCCTACTAAAGTTTTAGCAGGGGATCCACGGAGCTTTTTGCCTTGAAGCAAAAGCAGCTTTCAGAATTGAAAATCACTGGACTCGATCAGGGCAGCTGCAGGGAATTAAGTTTACTTATGAACTCAGCATGCTAAAAATCAGAACTAGGATCTGGGGCTAAAAGCAACGAAACCATGTAATAATACAGTTCCTTATTGGAGTTTTTTAAAACTATTTTCCGTCGCTGACCGAGGCATGCAGCCAAACATGCTAGAGATATTCTTTTCTTTAAAATTATAAACAACTTTAAAAAAAAATCACATAGGGTCTGTATGCTTTCTTCCCCCCTCGTTTCTACACCCTCCAAGTCAGCGAACACGACTTTCTTGGCAGATGCAGATGTCCTCTCGGGATGTGGCCTTGGGGCGGAGCTGGCGGACACAAGCAGGCCCAAGCGTGGGAAGTGGCAGGGAGCTGTAACAATAACGCTATCTGACTGCCCTCCGACCTTCAGGAGACAAACAAGCGTGACCCTTTAGGATGAGGGACCTCGTGACTGGCGGGGCCCACGGCCAGAGGACGTGGCAAGCCAAGAACCAAACAGTACCCCCCACAGGACGCAGAGCGGGGAGCCGGAGCTCTCAGGGACCCAGGCCCCTTCCCAGAGCGCGCGGGAAGGCGAGCTGCGGCCTCTAATCCAGGCTGCACGCCGAGGGCCGGGCAGTCACGAGCAGTCTCAGGCCCCAGAACCACAACAGGGCAAAAACGGGGACCCTGAGCCAAAGAAGCCCTGCCGCGCCGGGAGCGAGGCCCAGAAGACAGAAAGAAAGTGAAAAAGGAGACGGCGGCGGCAGAGGAATTGTGTACCGTGGTACCTACCTCTCTCCGTCGCACCCGCAGCCCAGGCTGCCGCTGCCACCGCTCTCCCACCGGCTTAGCTCTGGCGCGCAAGCCCCGCCCAGCCGGAAGCGGCTCCGCTCCCCGCCGCTGTCCTCCACGACGGCAGCCTCCAGACCAATCATCAGCCAGCCCGCTGCCTACGCGCAGCTTCCCCGGGCAGCCATTGGCCCCACAGTTGCGTAGTAGGGATTGGCTGGAAAGCGCCACGTCCCCGCGAGCGCGCCGGGTTGCGTGGACAGGATTCCCGCCCAACTCCTGTCCTGGGCCCTGTGGAGTTGGCGGGTTGTAAGAAGGCAATGGCAACCCACTCCAGTACTCTTGCCTGGAAAAATCCCATAGACGGAGGAGCCTGGTAGGCTGCAGTCCATGACGTCGCTAAGAGTCGGACACGACTGAGCGACTTCACTTTCACTTTTCCCTTTCATGCATTGGAGAAGGAAATGGCAACCCACTCCAGTGTTCTTGCCTGGAGAAGCCCAGGGACGGGGGAGCCTGGTGGGCTGCGGTCTATGGGGTCGCACAGAGTCGGACACGACTGAAGCGACTTAGCAGCAGCAGCAACCCCTTACTCTGGTTGGCGTGTGGGCGCGGCTGTCTGGCCGCTACGTACCGCTTCGCAGCGTGACTCGGCCTCTGCAGGGCTTCTTAAATTATCCTAGTTATCTTCATGCCCACAAGAAACCAGGGCCAAATTAATTGAATCATTCGCCAAGTATGTTGAACAGCCCTACCCACGTCTTTCCCTTCAGCTCTGCCGCCTAGATGGGTACGTACCCTGTGCTGTGAGTGTCATCATCTAGATGTTTCCAACTGCCCGCCCTTTCATATCTCTGTGCTGTGCTTAGTCGCTCAGTCCTATCCGACTATATGTGACCCCGTGGACTGTAGCATGTCAGGCTCCTCTGTCCATGGGGATTCTCCAAGCAAGATACTGGAGTGGATTGCCATCCCTTCCTCCAGGGGATCTTCCCAACCCTGGGATCGAACCCAGGTCTCCCGCATTGTAGGCAGATTCTTTACTGTCTGAACCACCAGGGAAGCCCTTCATTGACATCTCTATAGTCTTTCATTATCAACCGACAGTGAGCTCGTTTTCCAAATCCCCTGCCTTGTGAATGACAATACAAGTCCCAGTTCACAGAAATCCCAGTTTGGTGTTAGCTGTAAAAGCCTTTCCTGACCTTGCTAGGCATAGCAGTTCCTCCCTTATTTACCTTAATACACTTTGTATCTTTGGTATGTATGTTCATGCATGCTCAGTCATGTTGGACTCTTTGCAACCCCATGGACTATAGCCTGCCAAGCTCCTCTATCCATGGGATTTCCCAGACAAGAATACTGGAGTGGGCTGCCATTTGCTCCTCCAGGGTATCTTCCTGACCCAGGGATGGACCCTCCTCTTTTTCGACTCCTGCATTGGCAGGTGGGTCCTTTACCACTAGAGCCACTTGGGAAGAACAAATTTTGCTATAAAACGCTTTTTATCCATTTGTCCTCCAGACTAAGCTCCAGGAGAGAGATCTGCCTTTATTCATCTTTGTACCTGAAGCTTTCAGCTTACTGCCCAGTTCAAAGTAAATGCTTAATAATATTAAGTGAACTGAATGGGTGGAACCCATATGATGTCCCAATTGAAGAGGAACACAGAAAATCATGAACTTATTCATTTTCAAGTCATGAAGTTAGAATTAAATAAGGATAGTTCAGTTGGTAAAGAATCCTCCTGCAATGCAGGAGACCCGGTTCGACTTCTGGGTTGGGAAGATCCCCTGGAGAAGTGATAGGCTATGCACTCCAGTATTCTTGGGCTTCCCTTGTGGTTCAGCTGGTAAAGAATCTGCCTGCAATGCAGGAGACCTGGGTTCGATCCCTGGGTTGGGAAGTTCCCCTGGAGAAGTGATAGGCTACACACTCCAGTATTCTGGCCTAGAGAATTCCATGGACTGTACAGTCCATGGGGTCTCAAAGAGTCGGACACGACTAAGTGACTTTCACTTGCTTCACTAAGGGCTGCTACCTGTGCAATGTCAATGGAATATAAACCTACTGTGTTCTTAGCACATAAAGCCTGTGTAGTTTAAAATCCAGTTGAGACAAGTAGTGTGCTCATGAGAAAGTTAAATACAAAGCAACTTAGTTTACTTTAAACATCAAGGTGAGAGGTTGACCAATGCTTTGGGAATTCAAAGGTGTGGCCGTAACCCTTGGTAACAGCCAGAGAGGGCTTCCGAAGAAGGTGTGACTCAGGCTGGACTAAAAAATTCCTGAGCACTATTTAGCAAAAGGAATAACTGGAAAAGGGCATGTGGGGGACAGAGTAGGAGTTAAATTCTTAGGTCAGGTAGGGGATGAGGGAGATTAAAAGGGAGGATAGGGAGGGGAGAGCCTGAGCTCTGAGGAGCCTGAGCTGAAGGCAGTGGGAATTGTGGGTCTTCTTCTGAAGGTTTCTAAGCTTGTGACTTTGTGGCAGGTGGAATGAGGTTAAAAGTGTTCTGTCAGGGAGATGCATCTCCATACAGGTTAACTATAGAATAAGCTGCATCAGGAGCCACTTTAAAAATTATTTTGAAAATGCCTCCTTGAAGTCAGGCACTGTACTGCTACTGCTAAGTTGCTTCAGTCGTGTCCAACTCTGTGCGACCCCATAGATGGCAGCCCACCAGGCTCCCCTGTCCCTGGGATTCTCCAGGCAAGAACACTGGAGTGGGTTGCCATTTCCTTCTCCAATGCATGAAAGTGAAAAGCGAAAGTGAAGTCACTCAGTCATGTCCGACTCTTAGCGACGTCATGGACTGCAGCCTACCAGGCTCCTCCGTCCATGGGATTTTCCAGGCAAGAGTACTGGAGTGGGGTGCCATCGCCTTCTCCCAGGCACTGTACTAGGTGCTGGTAAACCCACAAAGAATAGGACATGGCCCCTGCCCTCAAGGAACAGCTGCCTAGTGGAAATGCCACCATCTTGGAAGTGTTCTAGAAGAGGCTGGATAAGGTAGTGGGACTCTGCCAGAGATGGGGCACCCTTTAACCCTGAGGTTCCCTATGAATGGGGTTTGGCCTAGGCAAAGCAAGAGAAATGCAAATGAACACTTGTATATAAAAGAATTTTAAAAAGTGGGAATAAGCATTTCCTGAACTTAGTGACTGCTTGGAAGAAAGAAGTGAAAAAGGAGCACTCAAAAATTTAAAGTTTTAATTGTAGGAAACTGGGAGAATGAGCTAGGTGAATGGAAGATAGGGGAATGGAGTTGAATTAAAGACACGATGAGTCTAAGGTGATAGGAGAACATCTAAAAAGAATGAACCAGTAGGCTGGAGGAGATACTTAGGGTCATTGTCCAGGCAGCAGCTGGTGGAGCCATGAGAACACATGAGGTTTCTGAGGAGAGAAAAGCAGATTAGGCCTCTTGGGAGCCCTAGAGTTAGAAAGTCGGTAGAGGAGGAAAAGGACATGAGGGCTGACACACGTCAAGAAATATCACCATAGCTGTACCCAAGGCCCATCAAACTGTAAGGGAAGCACCAAAAGACTGTTTATGGCAGATAGAATAATGTCAACCTCAAAGGGCTGATAATATTCTTCAGACATCCTAACTATTCTCATATGGTGCTACTGAACATTCACTCCGCAAATGTATTGTTTCCTGTGTGCAAGACACTGTTCTAGGCACTGGAGGTACAGCAGTGAACAAAATGGACAAAACTCTCGCCATGGAATTCTCCAGGCAAGAATACTGGAATGGGTAGCCATTCCCTTCTCCGGGGGATCTTCCCTGACCCAGGGATCAAACCCAGGTCTCCTGCATTGCAGGAAGATTCTTTACCATCTAAGTCACCAGGGGAGCCCCAAACTCTCTCATGGTGCCTATGTTCTGGAATGTGGCCTATAAACAATATACAAAAGCAAAATATATAGAATGAGAGGTGGTGATAGATGCCTCAGAATAAAATAAGGCAGGAAAGGAGACTTCCCTAGTGGCTCAGTGTTTAAGAATCCATCTTGCAGTACAGGGTATGCGGGTTTGATCCCTGGTCACAGAGCTAAGATCCTACATGCCGAGGAGCAACTAAAGCCCGGCACTGCAGCTACTGAACCTCAGTTGCTCCAGAGCCTGCACACCACAACTAGAGAGTCTGTGGGCCACAACGGAAGATCCCTCATGGTGCAACTAAGACCCAATGCAGCCAAATAAATTATTTTTCAAAAAATAAGGCAGGAAAGGAAAAAGGAAACATTAGGACCATCAGGAGTGGTTTTCAGTCTTCAAGAGGGTAGCCAGAGAAGGCTTGTGAAGAGGATGACACATGAGTGTGAGTGAACATCTGAATTTGGTGAAGAACATCCCAGGAAAAGGCAACAGTGAGAGCAAAGGTCCTGAGCTTCTGGAGCCTGCTTGGAGTGTTTGAGCAACATCAGGAAGTCAGTGTGTCTGGGTAAAGTAATTGAAGAGAGTAGAGGATATGAGGTCAGAGAGGTAATAGCAGGGATGGGGGTGAAGATGAGAGGGACACCATGGAGGGCTTTAGGCCATTTTAAAGTCTTTAGCTGCTACTATGATTGAAGTAATGTGGAAAAGACTGGCTGTTTACCAAACTGTTTCCTCTTATCCTGTGACACAGCTGGACTACATTTCCCATTATCCCCCTTCTCGGGATATGGCAATGTGACAGAGCTTGGGCCAAATGATGTCCACTACTTCCAGTACTGGCCATGCAAACCTGCCATGGGCCATTCTCCAAGCTCTTGCTCTTTCTATGGTAACCCTGGGAGCTGTGTAGCACAGATGGCAAGTCACAAGAGCCCAGGGTCCCATTAAAGAGCTACTCCCTGAACAGGACATCCTTCTTGAACTTTTTCTGTGTGTGAGAAATGAAGTTCTGTTGATTATTTTATGCCATTGATATATTGGGGCTTATTTCTTACAGAAGTAGCATTACCTTAATACAGATGGGAAGCCATTTGAAGGTTTTAAGCAGAAAAGTGACATGCCTAAGATCTTAAAAGGGTCACATTAGGGACTTCAGTGGTGGCCCAGTGGCTCAGACTCCATGTTCCCAATGCAGGGGGCCCAGGTTCCATCCCTGATCAGGGAACTAGATCCCACATGTTGCAACTAAAGATTAAAGATCCTGTGTGCTGCAACAAAGACCTGGTTCAGCCAAATAAATATGTTTTTAAAAAATAAAATAATGTTCTGTAGAAATAGTAGTATTAGTCACTCAGTCGTGTTCAAATCTTTGTGATTCCCATGGACTGTAGCCTGCCAGGCTTCTCTGTCCATGGGGTTCTCCAGGCAAGAATAGTGGAATGGTTAGCCATTCCCTTCTCCAGGGGATTTCCCTGATCCAGGGATCGAACCAGGGTCTCTTGCATTTCAGGAGGATTCTTTACCATCTGAGTCATGGAAAAGTATGTTACCATCAATAGAAAAAAAAAATCAAGCCAACCTTTAAAAAAAGGGGGTCACATGAAATTGAAGAGGGTAATATTAGAAACAAGCCACTCATTTAGGTGACTTTTACAACAATACAGATGATGATGGCTTGGTCCAGGGTGATAACAGTAGAAATTCTGAGAAGTGTCAGATTGTGTGTATATTTTGAAAGCACTTTAAAGGTGTTTCCTGATGGTTTGGAAATGAGATGGAGAGAAAGAGGAGTCAAGGATGACTCCAGGTTTGAGTAAGCAGAAATATGGAGCTGCCATTTACAAGGATAGAAAAGACCTTGTGGGGAGCAAGTCAGTATTGAGAGGTTTTTTTTTTTTTGGACATGTTGAGATGCCTATTAGAAATTCAAATGGAGTTGTCAAGTAGGCAGTTGGCGATCACAGTGTTCTGAACTAGAGAGATACATTTGGGAGTAACTGGTTTATGTGTGGTATGAACCATGAGGTTTGATTAGAAGAGACCCAAGACTAAGTCCTGCAAATTTCTAGTGTTTGGAGATGGTGGTGATGGTGGTGGTGGAGGGGTGTTGATAAGAATGAATTAGCAAAGGAAACTGAGAAGAAAAGCCAGTGAAAGAGGAGAGCATAGTGTTCTAGAAGCCAAGTGAAGGAAGTGTTTCCAGGAGAAATCACGTATGTTACATGCTAACAAAGTTATGACCAACCTAGATAGCATATTGAAAAGCAGAGACATTACTTTGCCAACAGAGGTCCGTCTAGTCAAGGCTAGGTTTTTCCAGTGGTCATGTATAGATGTGAGAGTTGGACTGTGAAGAAAGCTGAGCGCCGAAGAATTGATGCTTTTGAACTGTGGTGTTGGAGAAGACTCTTGAGAGTCCCTTGGACTGCAAGGAGATCCAACCAGTCCATTCTGAAGGAGATCAGCCCTGGGATTTCTTTGGAAGGAATGATGCTAAAGCTGATACTCCAGTACTTTGGCCACCTCATGTGAAGAGTTGACTCATTGGAAAAGACTCTGATGCTGGGAGGGATTGGGGGCAGGAGGAGAAGGGGACGACAGAGGATGAGATGGCAGGATGACATCATTGACTCGATGGACGTGAGTCTGAGTGAACTCTGGGAGTTGGTGATGGACAGGGAGGCCTGGCGTGCTGCGATTCATGGGGTCGCAAAGAGTCGGACACGACTGAGCGACTGAACTGAACTGAACTGAACTGAACAGAGGGGTGAGGACTCATTGACCATTGGCTTTAGCAATGTGAAGATCAGGTTTGGTGTTGTAGTGGAAGGGTTCAAGAGAAAATGGGAAGCAAAACATTGGAAACCCTTTTAGGGAGTTTACTAAAGGGGAAAAGAGTGGGCAGAGAGCCCAAGAGAGGTTTTGTTTTATTTTTTTCATGTTTTTAAATGGAAGAAATAGCAGTTATATTAAGGAAAAATACCAGCATGTTTGTTACTGATGGGAAGCCTCTAAGAGAGAGAATCAAATTGATGATGAAGGGAGAAGGGAGAGTTGCTGGAGCAATGTCCTTGAGTAGGTGAGGTGGGAGGGGACCCAGTACAAAAGGGGAAGAGTTGGACTTTGCTTAGAGCTAGGCAGTTCTTTTAGATTAACAAGGAGAGAATCTAGATCTACTGGTCTGGTTCTAGATGAGTGGTAGGGGTGGTCAGTGAGAACTTGGAGTTTTCTTTCAATTGCTACTATGTTCCCAGTGAAATAGGAAGCTGGGTCATCAGGAGGCACTGGGGGAAGCCTCCCACCCAAAGGAGAAGATGTGAAATAGCCATTCAGCAGAAAGAGCAGATGAGGGGAACATAGTATGAGCTCCAGGCAATATTAAGGACCCTCTTGAAGAGTGAGATAATGTTAAGGTGAAACTGGGTAGTATGGCATGTGATTTTTCTCTAGGCAAGTTTAGTGGCGTGGGGAACTCCCTAGCGGTCCAATGGCTAAGACTCCGTGATCCTAATGCAGGGGCCCTGGGTTCAACCCCTTGTTAGGGAACTAGATCCTGCAACTAAGAGTCTGAACGATGAAAAATAAAGATCCTGCATGCCTCAACTAAGATCAAAGATCCCAGGTACTGCAACTAAGACCTAGTGCAGCCAAAAAATAGTTTAGCGTCATGGTGGAGAGTTCGACCCGGTCAGTTAATAAAGTGGAAGAGGTGCAAAGGCGCTGAGGGTACTTGCAAGAGAGTGATGGTATTCAGGATGGATCATGGAATCTAGGCTGGAGGAGAAGGGAATGAGGATGTGAGGACAGGAAGGGATAATGAAAACCTAGAAGGAGCAAGAAATTGCAGGATTGGTGGGGTCAAAGGATTATCGGACTCAGGGAAAGATAGGAGATAGTATATAGTAGGAGAGTAGAAATGATGGGGTGGGTGCAGTTATTAATGGCAAACTCTAGGGTAAATTGGGGAGGGGGGGGTCAGTGACTGAGGAGGGTGAAGGACAAGGACAGTGACTAGGGTATGGGAAGGATCATCTATGTGGATACTGAAATCACCAAGAATTAGGACATAACTCATCCTTGGCAAGACCAATGATGATCGAGGAACTTACTTTTTAGGCCTCCAACCATTTCAGTCTGAAAACTGCTTCAGTGAAGAAAAATACCCTCCCCTAGGATAGCCTAAATCAAAGCAAGATGTCCAGAAAAGCTTTCCAATTGGAAGGTTGGGTACCTTTTCTGAAATACGTATAGTCTGGCTTTTATTGAATATGCAATATCGTGCATTTTAAATAGAGACCAGTCCATGGTCTCTCTAGCAGACCCTCCTTAGTGACTCTCTTCATCTATAATTTGTGAACCCTTGATTTTACCTATACTTTGAGCCTGGAACCTCTGATTTACCTGTAGCTTGAGCCTGTGTCTCCTCTCTTTGGCATATCTAATATGTACTAACAAGTTACTCTATTTCAAGGGAGTATGGTATGCAAAAGATATTGAGCCAGTGTTTGTAGGGCTGAGACAATAGAAAGCCTTATTTCTGAAACTCAGAAAGAGAAACTCCCCCTACAACACACACCTTGTCTTACCACCTCCCGCGGGAAACTTGTGTAGCCTCAGACCCAAACCACCATTTGGAACAGCAGGGCCAGGCTAGCAGGTCCAAGTCAGGAAATGCACTAAGGAGGAAGGTCTAAGGCTTGAATCAAAACAGAGGGACTAAGGAGAAAAATTGGCAAAAAGGAACATTTAAGGAGAGGCCTTTGGCTGGAATTCATTTCTGTCCCCTTATCCTTGTCCAGAGGAGTCTGAGCAGAGAAGAAAACACATGTCTCCTTTGGTATGTGGCCTTACTTTGAAGTTTTAAATTAGATAAATAGAAGTGTGGCGAGGCATCTCTCAGTGTGCTTCGTTTCCTTCTGTTACCACTTTTCTGCATCTCCCCTCTTCTCTGATTTCCGCCCTCCACCTTCCTCTTCAGCCCCGTTTTGTTCTCTTCCACCTCTTTTCTGGTTCTGGTTCTCTTTCCTTCCTTCTCTCTCTCTTGATCCTGGTCTTTCTGAGAGCGTATGTTCTTGTGCTGGAAGGGAGGTGAGGTGCAGTGATGTGTGGTGGTGAGGATGCAAAGTTACGGACCAGAATAATGCTGGAATAACGCTTCTCATCTGGGAGCCATGCTCCCAAGCGATTCTCCAGGGAAAGGCTATGCTGTCAGCGTGAGACGATTCTAGTTTTTCCTTAGGTGCAGCTTTTCTCCTCCCCTCCATAAAGACAGTATCGCACAGAAAGCTGAATGCTGCAGAGTGGTGTTGGCAAGGGTCGTATGATTCTCTCTACTGTGAAAGGGTGGCTCAAATAGAACTTCCTGTGAGTATAGGAGAGAAAAACTTTCAATAAGATGTAGCTTGCCTTATGAGCTCTTCTATAGGCACCTAGATACTTCTGTTAGTTTTTTAAATCGTCAACTGTTGATAATAGGTAACTTGTAAGAGTTAGTGGCTTATTGATAATACTTTACTCTAGAAAACATAAACCACTGTACCTTCTTTAAGGATCTCTCTCTGGTCAGACAGAGGCACATAGGAAATACTTAATGCATGTTAAATGAATACATGGATGGATGGATGAGCCTTGGTGCATGGAAAGATAAGGGCTGGGCCTCAGAGAAATTTGATCCCTACACCTCATCCCTCCCGGGCTTCCCTGGTGCCTCAGATGGTAAAGAATCTGCCTGCCTTGCAGGAGACTCGGGTTCGATCCCAGGTTCAAGAAGATCCCCTGGAGAAGGGATCAGCTACCCACTCCAGTATTCTTGCCTGGAGAATCCCATGAACAGAAGAGCCCAGTGGGCTGCAGTCCATGACGTCATAAAGAGTCAGAGGCGACTTTCACTTTTGTTCCTCACGGACTTCCTCCTTCCCACTCTACACAGCAGAAGGTTGGGATTCCCATGGAGACCAGAGAAGGAGAAGGAGCTCCTCCCTCTGCAGAGGCAGCCCCTCATGCCTCCCGCACAGCACAGAGAAGGCAGCTCTAGTGACAGCCGTGTCCTGCTAGTCTCTGTCTCTTTTGAGCCACTTGCAGGAAGCCCAGGGGCCTCTGGTAGCTCTGGAGGTGCCACACTTAGGGTTTCACTCAGCCCAGTTGGAGGTAGAGAAGAACAGGGCAAGAAGAAAGAGTGTTGAGGCAGCTATGGCTGGTCCCCCACTCCCAACCCACAGCCTCCTGGAATCATTCCCAAGACCCTAGAACCTGAACCCAGGCTGGTCCCAGGAAGGCAGTGGATGAATGCCGTCACCGTACCTATGAGTGGGGCCAGCTGAGGCCCAGTGGAGGCTGCCAGAGTGCTGAGGAGCGAGAGGGATTGTGGCCCAGAGGGGTTCTCTCTTTCCCACTCTCCGTAGGTGAACGAATCCCTCCAACTGAGGTCACGGGTGCAAGGGATGGAGTCTTCACTCGGAGAGGTTTTTTTTTCTAGGTTAAAAAGGAATGCAATTGTTTGTACTTTAATTCACAGAGCACACTCACAGGTTCCAGCCAACATGTGTGAGGTGCTTATTACGGGCCAGGCACTGTTCCAAACAATTACACGCATTAATGCTCTTTTAACCCTTACAACAACCTCCGAGAGGTCAGTGCTGCCATGGTCCCCATCTGATGCATGAGGATTTTGAGGCCCCCCAAAGTGAAGTCACTTACCCATGGTCACATCGTGAGGAGGCAAGGCCAGAATCCCAAGCCAGATAGCCAGGCAACAGAACCCATGTTTTTACCACTACATCATGTCAACAGGCAGTACCCATAAAACGAGGCAACCAACATGGCTGGGAGAGGTTAACCAAGTGAATTTCCCCAGGAGATTCAGCTAGCTGAACAGGCAATGCCCTTGAACCCAGATGGCCTGAAGCCAGAGCCTGTTCTTGGTCCACGTGGCTTGAGCTACTTAAGGGTGGCTCACAGCCCAGCAGCTTTGGCATCACCCAGAGCATGTGAGAAATGTAGTCTCAGGTCTGCCCAGATGCTCAGAATCAGAATCTACATGTTAACAAGATCCCTAGGGGGGCATTTGCACATTAAAGTTTTAGGAAGGACCATATAGATCACATCACCCACAAATGGGGAAGTGACATGTTCAACTACACAGGTACACTTGGGGATGCTGTCTTTTCCAAATGTAGCTCCCTCTGTCTCTCCCTCTCATCATCCAAAAGTTTTAAGAGGCTGGGGTGTAAGTGTCCTTCCAAACTGAAAGTATACGCTACTTGGCCCAAAGAGAAAAGAGGGGTTCCTTCAGCTCCAAGGAAAGAACAGGGTCCTAAGGACATCCCAGGATCATTCGTTGCAATCAGCCTAGGGACATCTTGGGAGCAACAGTTCCGATGACAGAGATGTCCTGTGACTCTGAAATTCTAGCTGTTCTCTCAAGTCCTAGAAATAAGTTTGAAATATTCTCTAGCTCTATCTTCTTCGACACTAATCTCATGAGATATGTTTTGAGTGTGTGTGTATGTACGTGTGTGTGTGTTTGAATGTATGTGTAAAAACATTAATGACTCATCATTGTATTAGCAATCACATAATATTAAAAGGCAATTCTAGACTTGCAGAAAATGTGGGCCAGCAGTCAGCTCTGCTTACCATAGAGAACAGAGGCTGAAAACTGGCAGCTTCTAGGCTCACTTTGGTCTGCAGGAACCTTTTGTTTCCCCACTAAGTTTGGCCTATACTGTACTTTGTTGGGCTTCCCTGGTGGCTCCGATGGTAAAGGATTGTCCTGTGATGCGGGAGACTCGGGTTCAGTCTCTGGGTTGGGAAGATCCCCTGGAAAAGGGAATGGTAACCCACTGCAGTAGTCTTGCCTGGAGAATTCTAAGAACCAAGGAGCCTGAAAGGCTACAGTCCATGGGTTCACAAAGAATCAGACATGACTGAACAACTATCACTTTCACACTATAGATTTTTATGAAGTGGGGGGTGGGGGTGTATGTGATATAAAAATTCAGATTTTTGTTTTTTCTTGAAAAATCAGATTATCTGGCAATGCCAGGCCTGTGTTGCAGCATGGCAACCATTAATGAAACTTGAATCGAAACATTCACTTTTTCATTGCCACAGTCCCCATCACCCCCTACTGTCTCTTCAGTGCTGAACCGTGTCAGCCCAGCTGTTGTTTTACGAATAATAGGGATGAGGGGAAAATTAGCTGTTTCTTCTATCTATGACACGTAGACTCTTTACTCCTTTATAACACCTGCAGATGTTTGAGTTTGAATCCCTGGTTTGGATAAAAGTTGGCACAGCTCCTCTGGGACCTACGCACTCCTCCAAATATAACATGATATTCTGGCTGCCTTATGAGCCGATTTGGAGGAATAATTTCTTAGGGATGTGGTACATGAATATTTATTGAGCTCCTATTGCATTCTCAGACCTGTGCTTCCCACTGTAGGAATTCAGAGGCATACAAAAAAGTTTAGTATTGGTTGAAGAAATAAGACTTAAACCTATGAAACAATTAGGGAACTTATGTTATGAAAGAGAGGTTATGAGCAAGGCAAGATGTGCCTGGACAGGAAGGTGTTGTGAGTGTTTAGTCTCTAAGTCGTGTCTGACTCTTTGCGACCCATGGACTGTAGCCCTCCAGGCTCCTCTGTCTATGGAATTCTCCAGGCAAAAATACTGGAGTGGGTTGCCATTTCTTTCTCTAGGGGACCTTCCTGACCCAGGGATTGAACCCATGTCTCCTGCATTGCAGATGGATTCTTAACGCTGAGTCACCGGGGAAGCCCCAGTTGTGAGTGTGTCTGGATGATTAGGCAGGATTTAGAGTGGCATCAGGAAGAAGGGAGCAGAGGAGGATGAATAAGTCATGGGAAAGGATAACTGAGGTTTGACCAGAGCAGAAGATTTAAGCTGGAGAAAAGAAGGCAGAGAGCTCCTGATTAAGAAGGAGAGAATAATCAGGTGAGATAGGTAAGAGATGGAAGGCTCATGCAGGATCAGCCATGCCAAAATGAGTGGATTTGGGGTAAACTAGAACCTGAGAATACATCGGGAACTGGCTGCTGTTTCCAGAACATGCCATACTGTCTTACACAGACTCTGTGTCTCTTTCTAGGATCCCTGCCTCATCCGCCTTGGCCAGCCCACTTGTACTCATCCTCTGTGACTCAGCACAGACCCCAGGTCTTCTGGGACAGCTTCCCAGGAGGAGTGAGGGAGTTCTGCCTTTGTGCCCTCAAGACAGGAACACCCCAGTCTTGAGCTTTGAATGTTACCTGGAAGGAGAGGTTATGTGATTTGGGAATTTACCCATTTGACTCCAAAAACTATAAACCCCTGAATGGGGTGCTGTGTTTTTCTTCACTGTGACTCCAAAGCCTTCAACAGTGTTTGGCACTTACCAAGTGCCCAATATGTGTTTTTGAATGAATGAATGAACTAGCAGGAGATTGCTGCAGTGGCCCAGGCCAGAGATAATAAAGTAGATTAGGGTAGGATCTGTGGGCTTGGAAATGAACTCAAGAATGTAAAGAATATTTCAAAGAAAGAAATGGGGGTGATGTGGTGCCAAATAGACTAGGGTGACTGCAGATCCCAGAAGAACTGGAACCAAGGTACAGGAGGATAATGGTGATCCTGACAGCAAAGGGAAGTTGGGATGGGGGGCTGGAGGGAATTTTATTCCTATGTCTGCAGAGCAGAAAGATTCTCCAAGATGTGGGTGCCCTGTGCCCTCCCTTACCTGAGCTGTCCTTTTTGTTCTCTGTCTTTTTGCTGCTCCTGGAACTCCAGTCATTTCAGGATCGAGGAAATGAAGGTCAGAAGGAAAAGAATAGAGCATGAGACTCTTGTTTTAAAGCTTGTTTCTCATTATATTTTTCTTGATGCAACAAAAGCTTTAGAGGCAGATATAAATATGAAAAAGGACAGCTGTGGCTATATTGGGTGGATGTGACCCATATTAAAGCACCAGAAGGAAAACTAGAGAAGGGGGAGGTAGGATGGGGTGGGGGTTTGGGGAGCAGAACCCTTGACGCTGATTTTGCTGAGGTGGAGTGGGCGTGACTCCATCTGTTTGGCATCTCAGCCATTTATTTTATTTGCTGTAAGTTGCATATTGCTGTTGATGTGCAAAAACTGCTAAAACTGCAACCAGACCAGAACCTGCCTAAATGAGGAGAAAAATCATCACTCCAGGGCTTCATGCTGGGAAATGAAAGAGAAGAAACTAAACATCTGTACAAAGTAATTGTTTGAGATGGGGAAGCAAAAATTAAATGTTCCCTGTTTCTCACATCTCTCTGATCCATCTTGGACATGACAGCCCCGACTCGGTTGCCATGGCTCCCTGGCTGGTCCCATCACACCTAGCCTGCCTCTCTTCAAATCGCCGTCACAGCAGCAGCCAGCTTGACCTTTTAAAAATGTAAATGGGATCACAGCACTTCCCTATTTAAAATGCCAAGGTTCCCATTACACTTAAAGCTTAAATCCATTGGCATGGCTTCCCAGGCCCTGCCTGGTTTGGGCCCTGCCCACTTCTACATATGTCCTCTACTAACATCCCCACTTCCCCTTGATCTTCCTTCCCTTTCTCTACACTGACTCATTAAGCTTCTTACTCAGGGCGAAGCCTCAGTCTTACACCCATTTGTTCCCTTAGTGTGCACAGCTTTTCCCATCCTTTATCTGACTTCTGTGAGTTTTTCCTTTAGGTCTTCAACTTCTCTGACCTTTCAGAGATATTAAAATCTCTCTGTGCCAGAGATTGCCAGTAGGCCCCCAGCATCCCTTCTTCCCTTCTCCTGCTGAGGCAGAGCATCTAATTTTGTGCTGGGCCCATGGCTATGTGGAGTAGAGGCTTCATTTCCCAGCCTCCTTTGCAACTGGGTGTGGCTATCGTTATTCAGTGTCTAAGTCATGCCCCACTCTTTGCAACTCCATAGACTGCAGCACACGAGGCTCCTCTGCCTTCCACTATCTCCTGGAGTTTGTTCAAATTCATGTTCACTGAGTCAGTGATGCTATCTAACCATCTCATCCTCTGCCACCCCTTCTCCTTTTGCCTTCAATCTTTCCCAGCATTAGGCTCTTTTCCAATGAGTCGACTCATCGCATCAGGTGACCAAAGTATTAGAGCTTCAGCTTCAGCAACAGTCCTTCCAGTGAATATTGAGGGTTGATTTCCTTTAGAATTGACTGGTTTGATCTTGCAGTCCAAAGGACTCTCAAGAGTCTTCTCCAGCACCACAATTTGAAAGCATCACAATTCTTTGGCGCTTAGCTTTCTTTCTGGTCCAACTCTCACATCCATACATGACTACTGGAAAAACCATAGCTATGACTAAATATAGGTGTGGCTAATGAGGTATAAACAGAGGCTGTCCTAAGAGTAATAAAGAAAATCTGTGAGTTAACATTTTGAGACAATCAAAAAGTTGCTTCAGAATATCTTGTTCTGGGAATTCCCTGATGGTCCAATGGTTAGAACTCTGCACTTCCACTGCCTGGGGTCAGGAGTTCCACCCTTGGTCAGTGAGCTAAGAGCTTGCAAGCTGAATGGTGTGGTAGAAAAAAAAATGGCTGTATTAAGTCCAGAGCTCTCCTGTTCAGATTGTGATATCTTACCCTGGAACTTCATTACAGATCTCTGTGTGATATACCAATGACAACCCCAGTATAAAAAATTCTTCAACATCAGGCAACTAATAAGTCTTTTTCTTGTGTTATCACTTTTCTACTTTCAGCCCAAGTTAGAATACAAGTTAATATTTATTGAGAGTTAACTTATAACTGCCTCTAGATTTGCTGAGGACCAGCCAAGCACTTGATGCATATGGGTTCATTTTATACTGACACTATCTGGATGAGGTTGGCGTTATCATAATTTCCACTCTATAGATCTGAAAACTGAGGCCCAGCAGAGTTAAGCAATGTGCCCAAGGGCTCATAGTCAGAGCAGTGACTTGGGCCCAAACCTATGTGAGCACTTACCCACTATGCGACTTCGCCTCCTCTGAGCTCTCCTGATTTTCAGTTTATTACTGGCACTCATACATACAAAAAAACTTTCTTTTTTGAATTCTGTCTCTGAAATGCTGGTCCCTGTTATGACAAAATCTCCTTCTTTGGTGTTTTTCTCTTCTGGTGACATTTACTAATTCATTTCTGTTCTTCCTTTTCTTTGACACCACATGTCAAGTTTGCTGGAACTCTGGTTCCCACTTGATCTTTGCTCTCTGGCTGTGGTATCCTGAGGTCTAAGTGTGCTCTGCTTTTGTCTCTCTCATACCAACCAGTCCTAAGAGTCAACCCTAAGTCATCTGTACCTACAATGACATTTCCTCAGACATGGAGAAGACAGGCCTACATGAGGGAGCTTTCCAGAAAACACTTTTTAAAAAATGACCACAGAAGCTCCATAAAGTCCAAGCAGAGGCCAAGTATGTAGGTAAAGGAACTCAGTGATAGAGGAAGTTTTCAACAATGTTTTGATTATTTCTCAGTAGGAAATCTAGGAACTAGATTAGAAATTAGGTTTTACTTTTCCACTGTGTCACTAATTTATTCTTAATATTGAAGAGGTTACTTTTCATTTTTTATGAATATCCTCCTCTGAAGTCAAGCCCACATTGCTTGTGGAGGACAATCAGGCAAAGAGACCAGGAAAAGGTTTCCGAGTCAAGAATACAGACTGGATTGCATGTGGAAGGGCAGAATTTCATGTACTTCCTTGTGCCCCTTAACCAGATTACTTGGTTTCTGGGTCTCTGGGGCAGACCACGTTGGGGACATCAGGCTGGCTGGATTTGAGTCATGTACCTGAACAGGTTGTGCTGATGCAAGTCCGCAAAGATCAGACAGAGGGCCTCGCTCTCCCCTTTGGCCATCAGCTGCATGAGGCTCTCGCTGGGCTGGGAAGCTTGGAGTTTCTTCTGTACTAACTAGATGGAGGAAAGAAAAACAAAGCCAGGTTGTTAAGGTCTTAGCATCTCTGCATTTTCCTAATATCATGGTCTAGAACCGAAAGTGTTAGAACCTGAAGTGTTCCATCAGACAAAGCCATGCCAGCAGCTCAGAGAGGCAATTCTGAGGCTATATCTGTTTGTTTTGATCTCTATTGTTATAAATTTCCTTTGATGTCCTAAGAATAATATTGTTATTGAAAACTTTAAACATAATTTAGTGTAGGTAAGCTATTCTTAACATACCTTACTGTTATTGAACAGTCTATTAATATAAACTTTAATAAAACTTACCGTACTTGGTTTTATATTTAAATAGAGGGGGTTAAATGTTTATTGTAGAAATTTAATGTTTTTCAAATTCATTTATCTAAGAAATATCCTGTGTTGAGGTGCTTTTTATGCCAAAGCAAAATTGCCTCTTTTCTTGTTGCCTGTGATGCCCCTCGGATGTTCTGGTTGTGCGGGTGTGTGTGTGTGTGTGTGTGCACATGCTCAGTCACATCAGACTCAGGCCCCGTGGACTGTAGCCCACCAGGCTCCTCCGTCCATAGAATTTTCCGGGCAAGAATGCTGGAGTGAGTTGCCATTTCCTCCTCCAGGGGCTCTTCCTGACCCAGGGATCAAACCCATATCTCCTGCATCTCCCAGATTGGCAGGCAGATTCTTTACCACTGCACCACCTGGGATGCCCCCAGTTGTGCACGCTGCTCACGTTCATTTAATATTAATATTTACTGAATATCAACTATTTGCCAGGTGCTGGGGAATCTCAGTGAAAAAGACAGATAAAAATCTCAGCCATTGTGGAGCTTATGTTGTAGCTCACGTCAGGCTTCGGTTCATTAGACTCCAAGGCCTGAGGCAAAAAGGCCCAGGTGGCTTCCCTGATTTCTATCAAATATTTAAAGAAGTAGTAACATCAATTCTTCAAAAACTCAGAAACAGAGGAGGAGGGAACACTTTTTAAATTAGTCAATAAGGCAAGTATTATTCTGATACCAAAGCCAGGCTATCACAAGAACACTACAGACCAATATCTCTAACGAACATAGGTGCAAAACTCTTAACAAAATGCTAGCAAATCAAATCAAACTATATAGAAAGGATCATATACAACATAATGTAATGGAATTTATTGCAGGAACACAAGGCTGGTTTAACATCTAAGAATTAAAGTAATATATGGGCTTCCCTGTTGGCTCAGTGGTAAAGAATCCACCTGCCAGTGCAGGAGACCTGGGATCTATCCCTGTGTTGGGAAGTTCCCCTGGAGAAGAAAATGGCAACCCATTCCAGTATTCTTGCCCGGGAAATCCTATGGACATGGACAAAGGAGTCTGGCAGGCTACAGTCCATGGGGTTGCAAAGAGTTGGACACAACTTGGCAACTAAACAACAACAATATACTATATTAATAAATAACAAACAATATGATCATCTTAGTAGACAGAGAAAAAGCACTTAGCAAAATCTAATACCCATTCATGATAAAAACTCTTAATAAACAAGGAATAGAAAGGAATTTCCTCTATCTTATAAAGGGCATCTACAAAAATCCTATAGTTAATATCATACTTAGTGAAAGACTGGATATTTTCCCCCTAATACCCGGAATGAGGCAAGGATGTCTGCTTTTGTTACTTTTATTAAACACTGTGCTGAAGGTTCTAACTAATGCAATAAGCAATAAACAAATAAATGGATCCAAATGAGAAATGAAATTAAGTTGTATTTATTTGCAGATAACAAGAATGTATGCAAAAATTAGAAAATCCTAAGGAATCCATGAAAACTACTACAGCTAATAACAATACACAAAAATCGATTGTATTTCTATATACTTTCAATAAGTGATACAAAATTAAGATAACACAATTCCATTCACAATAATATCAACAACAATCAAATACTTAGCAATATATTGAACAAAAGAAGTGCAGAACTTATAAACTGAAAGCTGCAAACATTGCTAAGGGAAATTAGATTGATATAAATGGAAAGACTTTGTATACATATGTACTGAAAGACTCAATATTGTCAAGATGGCAATTTTCCCCAAATTGTTGTATAAATTCAACATGTCCTTACCAAAATTCCAGCAGGTTTGTTTGTTTTTTTTTTTTTGCAGAAATTGGCAAGTTGATCCTAAAATTTACATGGAAATGCAGAGGATCTGGAATTGGCTATTCCAAAACAATTTGAAAAAGAGCAAAATTGGAAGATTTACAGCACCCAATTTCAAAAATTAAAATTCAGAGGTTTCAAAAAACTTACTATAAAGCTTCGTTTATCAAAACATTGTGGTATTGGCACAAGAATAGCAAACAGATCAATGGAACAGAACTGAGAAGCCAGAAATAAATCCTTACGTTTATGGTCCAATGCCAAGACAATTCAACATGGGAAGGATAGTCTTTTAACAAACGATACTAGAACTGTTATAACATCCACATGCCAAAAAAAAAAAATTACTAAAAAATGTACCCTTACCTCACATCATACAAAAATATTAACTCAAAAGGGATCAAAGACCTACGTGTAAGAGCTAAGTCTAGGGACTTCCCTTGTGGTCCAGTGGTTAAGACTCCATGTTTCAAATGGCAGGGGCTCATATTCAATTCTTGGCTGGGGAACTAAGATCCCACATGCCACATGATGTGGCAAAAAAAAAAATTTTTTTTTTTAAAAGAAGTCTATACAACTTCTTGAAGAAAATATAGGATAACACCTTTGTGACTTTGGGTTGAACAAAGAGTTTTTAGTTAAAAGATCTATTAAAGAAAAAATTGATAAACTGCACTTCATCAAAATTTAAAAGTTTTGCTCCTTAGAAAACATCATTAAGAAAATGAAAAGACAACTCACAGACTGGGAAAAAACATTTACAAGTCATATATCTGATAAAGGACTTATATCCATAATATGCAAAGAGCTCTTACAACTCAATACAAATTTTTTTTTTTAATAAGAAAAGATTTGAATAGAAATTTCACCAAGAATATATGTAAATGGTTAACATGTCTATGAAAAGTTTCTTGACAGGAAATCCTAATTAAAAACACAACATATCCCCTAGAATAGCTTTAATTAAGAAGATAATATCATTGTTGGTGAAGATGTGGAGAAAGCAGAACCCTCTCACATTCCTGGTGGGAATGTAAATGGTACAGTCACTTTGGAAAAAGGTTTGCCTGTTTAAACACAAACTTACCATATGACTCAGCAATTCCAAATTCTTGGAATCTACCCACAACAAATGAAAACATACCCTAATATACATCTATACAAAAACTTGTACACAAATGTTCACAGCAGCATTATTCATAATAGGCCCAAACGAAATAACCCAAAGCTCTCCCAGGTGGTGCAGCAGTAAAGAATCTGCCTGCTGATACAGGAGATGCAGATTCGATACCTGGGCCAGGAAGATCTCCTGGAGGAGGAAAGAGCAACCCACTCCAGTATTCTTGCCTGGAAAATTTCATGGACAGAGGAGCCTGGTGGGATGCAGTCCATGGGGTCTCAAAGAGTTGGACAGGACTGAGCACACATGCACAAAAATGATCCAAATGTCCATCAACTGGTGACTAGACAAACAAAATGTGGTATATCCATGCAGTGGAATACTATTCAGCTTATTAAAAAGGAAGAAATTATTGATAATCTGTGACTCTGACATAGAGTTGGCCTCATGCTATGATATGAATGAACTTGAAAAACCTTACGCTAAATGAAAGAAGCCAGACACAAAAACTATATATTATAGGATTCCATGTATATGAAATGTTTCAGAAATATGAGTGGAGTTTGAAGACAGATCAGTGGTTGCCTAGGGTAGAAAGTAGGAACAAAATGACTGCAAATGGGCATGAGGGAATTTTTTAGGGTGATAGATATGGTGGTGATGGTTGCAGAACTCTATTTACTGAAAATGCTGAACTGTACACTTGAGTGAATTTTAATCAATAAAGTGATTAGAAAAGGCCTAAGGCAGGGATCGCCTTCCCAGGGTGCTCCCATATCAGCTTACCCAAGCTCTACAGCTCAGCTCTGGCCTTGGCTGGAGGAGGCCATAGTGTCCACTTACCTGTGAGTCTCCTGAGGGACTGCAGCTACTCTTGGGTACCAGGCAGTGAGTGACAAGAATCCTGGGGTCTTTGGTGGTGATGGACAGGCCCTTCTGCAGAATTTGAATGAGCCGGATCCAGAAGTGGAAGACAGTCTTAGGATGGTCAGGGTGGAGTTTTAGATAGTATATCTTCTCTGTGACTGTCCTCAAACGCAGGACACGTTGAAGGTGGTCAGAGACCTGGAGCTCCACAAACTTCAATGGGAGAATCCTGAAGACGCAAGGGAAGACACACATTGATAACACACATGGTCCAACCCTGTCTTCACTAAAATGAAGAGTGTCTCCTTTAGGACCAAGGCTTTGGGGGTGGGTAGGAGTGAATGGTTAGCACAGTGGTTCACAAACTTCAGGGAGATCAGATTCACCTGGGGAGCTTGGTTAAAATGCAGACACCTGAATTTACCCCCAAAGATTCAGATTCAGTAGGTCTGGGGTGGGGCCCTGGAATCTGCATTTTAACCTCCACCTATCCTGCCACGATTCTCATGTTGGTGTTCCCTGAATCCTGCTTGAGAGGGGCAGCCTGGGAGTAAGGTATCTGAGATCATAGGGATTTTTAATTTTCTTCTTGATAGAACAACAGGAGCTGGGTCCCACTGTCCAGCTTGTCCATTCATTGACCTTAAGGCCCCAATTACTCTTCCCAAAGGAGCTAAAGTTCAGGGAGCTGGCTTTGGATCTGGGATTAGTCAGCTGAACTGGGATGCACTTGCTGTAGGGGGTGCTTAGAACATAACGGAGAGGTTTATTATTGAAGCAACATGGAGCAATGAAAAGTTAACTTGGGCTTCTGGGAATATTTAGAGATTCTTGAGATATCCTGCAAATTACTTGAAGAGGCTCAAGCATCTAAAGGGGCCACTGCACACTGCTGTATTTAAAATGAATAACCAGCAAGGGTATAGCACATGGAACTATACTCAGTGTTATGTGCCAGCCTGGATGGGAGGAGGATATGGGGGGAGAATGGATACAAGTATATGTATGGCTGAGTCACTTTGCTGTTCACCTGAAACTACCACAACTTTGTTAATTGGCTATACCCAATACAAAATAAAAAGTTGGAAATCTGAAAAAATAAAGGGCCATTGCATCCCAGACAATCATAATATTACAGTTCCAAGTAAGACTTCATTCAATTCACTTTACCAGTAGGAAAACTGAAATGCATCAAGTAACTTGGAACTCAAAAATTGTTTTGAGTCTGCTGCTGCTGCTGCTGCTAAGTCACTTCAGTTGTGTCCAACTCTGCACGACCCCATAGATGGCAGCCCACCAGGCTCCGCCGTCCCTGGGATTCTCCAGGCAAGAACACTGGAGTGGGTTGCCATTTCCTTCTCCAATGCATGAAAGTGAAAAGTGAAAGTGAAGTCGCTCGGTCGTGTCCGACTCTTTGCAACCCCATGGACTGCAGCCTACCAGGCTCCTCCGTCCATGGGATTCTCCAGGCAAGAGTACTGGAATGGGTTGCCATTGCCTTTTCTGGTTTTGAGTCTAGTCAGTTGCATAAGGTCTAGAACCTGCATCTCCCAACCAATGCTTCGTCTCCTAGACCCCTTGGCTTCCTTGTCCCTTGCCTCAAAGTAGAGAGACTTCCTAAGAATTCAGTGCAGTGAGTGCAACAAGAAGGAAAGTGGGGATGTAAACTGGCCCTCCTTCCTATCCATGTTACATGCCTCCCCCTTTGCCCCACTTCAGGATGCTCACCTCTTCAGGATGATCTTGGGGGCTGTGGATGGTTTGTTCCATGTCTGGTTCTGCCTGTGGTGCCATTTGACACTGGCCATGAGGAGGATGTTGGGAAGAGGCAGGCAGGGCACGGAGGAGGTCACCCCCAGGGCCATGGTGTTGTAGGCTTTGTAGATGTCTATCCAGTCCCTGCCCTTTCTGACCTGCAAAGCAGTCCCCCAGGCACAGTCTGAGAGTTTGGCAGGAGCAGCAGCGTGTTTCACGAGAGAGCTTCTCAAACTCAGCACTGTTCACATTTGGGGCTGGATAATTCTTTGTTTGGGAGGAGCGGGCTCTCCTGTGTGTTGTAAGGTGTTTAACAGCATCCATGGCCTCTGCCCAATAGATGCGGACAGCAGTGACCACCCCAACCCCACCCCAAACTGTGACAATCCAAAATGCTTCATTCAGACATGGCCAATGGCTTCAGACATGGCTCCAGTACTGGTGGGGCAAAGTCATCACTTGTTTGGAACCACAGTTAAACCTCTATTGGTTAAACAACTGTAACAGTATTTACTTTGCCTATTGTGTGTTGACCAAAAAGTTCATTTGGGTTTTTTAAGCTGATATGGAAAAATCGGATGAGCTTTTTGACTAACCCAATATTAGCAATTGCCCACAAGAGTTCCCTGAACATGTGTCACACTTCCATGAATCCTCCCCAGACCGTTTCCTGACTTTTAATTAAAAAACCTGCCCTTTGGCACTTTCTTGAGGGGCCCTATTATCTCCTGCATCTTTTTTTCACTGTCAGGCCCCTGTAACCCCCAAGTGCTGCTTATTCTGGGTCCCATATGGCCCAAGGAGAGCCCAGGCAAGGAAACAAAATGCACTGAGTACTCCTGTACTGAGGCCTTTCTTCCCATGTTTCCCAGCCAGGTCAGTCCCACCTCTTTTACAACAAAGAAAACTGGTGCACAGGTCACCTGCACCATGACATCCCCTGACGAGAAAAAAATGGACCAGACTCTGAGCCTAGATCTCTCTGGGTGCCCGACTTCTATTCTTTCATCCATCAGCATTTCTGCTCTAAAGCCGTAAATAGCATCTCATTTTACTGCCTCTTTGTTCATCTACTTTGAACTGACAGCCTGGAGGATGAAGTAAACTAAGGGATTCAGAGATCAAACCCTCCCCTCAGAGCAGAGAACCCTTGACCTCTCTCCCCAGAGTGACTGCAGGAGAAAGCCTATCTGGGTCTCTGCAACGTCAGGGTCAGGTGTGGGTAGCCTTGCCTTCGGTTCCTCTCTTTGCCTCAGTAGTCACTCCACTGCAGTTCCAGGGACAGACTCTCCGTCACATTGTGGGAAGAGATTTAGAGGAATCAAGGAGTGCCATTCGGAGCGGCCCAAGAGTACCTGGACAAAGTTGCTTTCAAACACCACTGATTCAGGAAACAGGTTGAATTCTGGAGAATGAACCATCTGGCCAAGCAGTCCCTCCTCCACACCCAGGCCCACTCCAGGATTTGGTTCCCCATCCACAGGAAAGAGGCCCCTGAATTCTTCCCAGGCATTCAGGGAAGGGAAGGTTGGATAGGATCTTGTGACTTTTACTGTCTTCTTCGATTTGTTCCAAGTCTTTCTATGTGGAACTGATGACAACATTTCCGCACATACTCAGGGGCCTGCTGCGCATTTGTCCTGGGTCCTCTTTCTTCCCTCCTGGCCTTGGGCAGCCAGCCAAGGCCTGGGGCCACCAATCAGCTCACAATGATGAATGGATGACATCATGAAAAACCAGGGCAGGCCTGCGGGAAAGGGAAATGAAGAGGAGCCTCCCTTTTCCTCCAGAGTGCTTTCACAGCTTGCTGCATGCCCCGACAGGCCCCAGCCCCCTTGGGACCTGAGGACACAGCTCCCCTAGAACTTGCTGACCCAGGCACAAAGCAGAAAAGGAAGGCTGTTAGGAAGCTCCTTCCGCTGTTAAGAGGAAAGTCCCCTCCCTGCCTTTCAAGCCTTCCTTACTCCAAATGTGACCTACCCTCAAAGAGTTTTAAGGGCGGTGGTTGATTTAAAACAGCTTTCCAGAGCTCTGTACCATGTGGGCCCCATGTGACCTGGTCTATCTGCAGTAGCCTCTGCTGGTTCTGGGAGAAGCTGCAGGACTGTAGGTGCCTGCTCTATACTTTGCTACCACTGTCTGGCTACTTCTGCGGGGCTAATTTCCCTAAGGAAGTCAAACTGAAGAACAGTAGGAATAAGTGGTTTCTTACCCAGAGGCTGTCTGGGTGGGGGTGCCAGCTGAGAGGAACAGAATCCCAATGAGCCACTCTGCTAGATCAACATGCCCTGCTTCTTCTCAGAGAGTGAGTATGCCTCAACCCTGAGCCAGAGGAAAAAAGAGCCCAGATCTTGGGGCAGCTAGATAAGAGGCAAAGAACCCAGCAGACTGACCACCACTCCTACTGACCACTACCACTATTTCAGGGAGAAATCCTATTCTAGTTTGAACAAAATTCCAGACTCTATTAACCACCAAGGTAAATTCCCTCATCAAGGTCAAATGCAATCAATTTAGAAAAGCAATATGACAACCAAAAATATGCAAAGTACAAGCGGGGAGGTTTATTTCTGTATTTCATTATCAAGCCAGGGAGAAGGCTGAAAGGTCACGAGGCTTTCCTTTGCTGATTCCGTCACCCACCTCTGGTTGTTTCTATTATGCTCCGGCTCTATAGGCTCTCTCATGGGCACAACAACTTCTACCCTCACGTTCCTTGTTTTCCTTTGTTTACCATATGGGGAAATGTCTTCTATGGTAACATTCTCTAGGGATGGGGTCAGAGACCACATCCGGTGGTTTAAATTTCCCTGGAAACAACACGCAGTAAAAAGTGATGATAATTAGTACACTGATACGGTGCTTTTCACAGCTAAAGCTTACATGCTGCAGTAAAGCTTAGATGTATGGTTTGGATATATTTGACCATTGGGTCTCTAGTAATAGAGCATCTGGTTTTTAGTTGGCATGAGTTTGTGGAATAAAAATTGTGTTTCCTGGCCTCTCTCTCGGCTAGCTAAGGCTATAGGGCAAAAATGATGCAAGATCAGGAGGTGGATGAAATTTCTGTAAGGAATCATCATGGGAAGGGGGCATGCTCTTTTTCACTCATTTTTCCCTTCAGACTGGAATATAGACTTGATGGCTGGAGCTTGAGCAACCCTACTGGGCCATGAATTGGCATGTTAAGGATGGTAGCATAGCAAGATAAAAGGGCTCCAGTTCCTTGAGGATCATAAAATTATACTAGTCCTGGACTCTTACCTTGAACTTCTTCTAAGTATGAAAGAAATAAAGGTTTCTTTGATTTTGAATCAGGCTTAAAACTAGCTGATAGAACTATATAAAATGCCTATATACTCCCCTGGACTAATTTTACAGGAAGTTATGGTACTATTTACCAATAATTCTAAGTAATGAAGAAAATAGGCTTAACTTTACAATAAAATTGGACCTTAAGAATGACAAACAAGTAACTTCTGGAAAAAGTTGTTTAATATATATTCTAGTAACATTCACTGGTTTTGTTTTTATGTGTATACACTGTTGTTGATGTTGTCACAATTATTGACTTTTGCACATTTACTGATGAGCACTTTGGTGAGAGTCTCCTTGAGTATGTTGATTGTCCTTTGGTTTGAGGTTAAAGTCACCTTGTCAGGGTTAGGTATCATTTCAAAAGCTTTCTCAAGAATGACTAGGATATCTGGTTGTCAGTTGAGGCTAGGCCCAGGTTTTGTGGAGTTTAAAGCTTATACAGTTTTGGAGATTCTTAAAAATAAAAAGACTGGAGAGAGGGGTGAGTCAAGAGTTATTGTTTAACAGGTACAGAGTTTGAGCTTGGAAAGATGACCAAGCCTTGGAGATGAGTGGTGATGATATTTGCACAACAATGTGAAGGCATGCACTACCGCTGAACTGTAAACCTAAAAATGGTTAAAAGAGTGAACTTTTCATTATGTGTCTTTACCACAATTTAAAAATGCTAGAGAAATCAAAAATGAGATTTAAAAATCCTACAAAAGTATGGTACAAAATTGCTGGAGGGATGTCCTCCTAGACCTTGGAAGGGCACATAAGGGACCTTGAAGCTTAAGCTTTATTATCTCCATGGTAAATATTTTAAATATAAAAGTAAAGTGTTAGTTGCTCAGTCATGTTTGACTCATTGTGACCTCATGGACTGGAGCCCACCAGGGTCCTCTATCCAATACTGGAGTGAGTAGCCATTCCCTTCTCCAATTTTAAATATGTGTCACTATTAAAAAAAACAAACTGTATTACATAAAAAGTATATGTACTTGTAAAATATTAGAAAATATAGACAAGCTTAAAAACAAATAGCATATTCCTACCACCCAGAGAATATCACTTACTGTAACAGCTACCTGTGTGTGTACTAAAATGAGATCATACTGTAAAAATGGTTTTATAACATTTTTATCCTTGTTTTGTTTAGGTAACACTTTCTACCTTTGTGTTTTAGTTATTTTATCTCATCTCATTTAATTTCCAGGCCATATTAAAATTTTTCCAATTATTCTTAGCTGCTTTATCCATATCAGTATCCAATCAAGGACCCTAATGCCTGTTAAGCTTAATCTCATCCAGTCCCTTTTTTAGAACACTTACTGGTGGAAAAAACTGAGTCAGTTGTCCTACAGAATGTCCTTCTGTATTTCTCTGGTTTTCCCTTGTGTTAGCTTTCTTCTCTAGCTACTACATTTCCTATGAAATAGAAGTTATATCTCAAGGGCAAATGGATTCAAGTACTAGTCACTATTTCTTAGTAAAGAGCTACCATGGGATCTACGTGAGCTACTATTCTCCTCTCCCAAAGAATGTCAGTAGAAAAATACATATAAAGAAAACACATCAGAAGAAAAATGATTTCAGAAAATAGAATAAATTCTTTGAAAAGTATCACTCTAACTGAATACAATATGAGACCCTATGAAACAAAAATTCAGAGATACCAAAATTATATGAAAAGGAGACTTGGAAAGGTAAGGAAAGAAATAGAAGAAAAACACACTATCTGAAAGTCACATTAGAAACCACAAGAAGTGGAGTTGCTATAACAGAAAAGTGAGTCAGTGCCACGGATAACAGATGTGAGAATATCACACAGACTCAAAAGAGAAGTACAAAGAGATGAAACGATTAGAAAGAAAATGGTAGCTATGTGAGATGTTTATATTGATCCAGCATACAGCTAGAGTCCTGATGAAGAGGGAACAAATGAAATTGAAAAAGTAGTCACAAGCGTAAAAGAAAAGCCATTTCTGAAACAAAAAGACTCAGCTTGGCAAGTGAACAGAATTTCCTATATTCCAGGTAAATTGAGTAAAGAGACTATTGAAAGCAGAATAGCTCTTGTGAAGTTCCTAAATCTTAGGGATAACAAAAGCTTCCTACTATAAACATCCCAGCAGAAGCAGCAGACCATCTACCAAGAAGAAGAAAATGAGACTGACCTTGGACTTCTTTTCAGCAGTTTTAGATGGCATAGGACAATGGAACAATGTAGAAAGAATGTTGAGGAGGAAAGGATGTGACTCAACAATTCCATAAATGGCTGGAAATTAATTCAAGTGTAAAGGTAGCAAAAATAATCTTAAAACTCTAAGCACTCTAGAATAAGGAAAACCATAAGCTGATTCTTTGAAAAAAAAATTAGATGACCCACTAGCTAACAGTTTAAGTTTTTAAAAGGAATACAGAAATCATAAAACTTGAACTAAGAAAACACAAATAAGTACAAGTAAGAAGGACAGGTTCCTGGGTAATGGTAGTAACATGAAGCTTAGAGCATAAAATAGGTAGTCAGAAGACCCCAAAATACAATGACTTAAACTAAGCAGAATTTTTATTCTCTCTTACATAGTAGTCCAAAGGAATGTAGTCTACAGCTGGTAGAGTATCTCTGCCATTCTCAACATGTGACTTCCATTTCTGAGTTCCAAGGTGACTGCTTCAGCTCCTGCCATCAATGTTTGCATCCTGGCCATTGAGAAGAGGAAGAGAGAAGGGGAGTGTACACTCATTCCTTTTAAGGGCAAGACCTGGAAATGACATAATCACTTTTGCTCACATCCCATTGGTTGGAATTCAGTCACATGACCACACCCAGCTACAAGGGAAGCTGGGAAATGTAGATTTTTTAGCTGAGTGAACGAGAGTCCCTGTAGAACTGGAAAGTTCTATTACTTATTATTTAAAGATGAAGGATATTGATAGATTACCAGCAACCTCTGCAAGGAAACCATGTCACAGAATTACTCCCTCTGACACCCACAGTAAATACATAATATTTAATAGCAAAATTTTAACTATTGACAGTCTAACCAGGAAAGAGGTTAAATGGTGGTCAAAGGATAGGGAAAACATAAAATCTGGGTATGGCCTGATAATAAAGAAAGCAAGTGATTATAATTGTGTGTGTTCTCACAGATTACCTGCCACCCCCAACAGGAGAGAGACAACCAGAGATGAGTAATAAGCTTTGGGGAAACAACAATAAGGAAAATCTTCAAGAGAAGAAGCCCTTATTGATCACAACACTGTCTCTGCGAAGGCAGAAAAGCTCAGCTAGGCTCACCATTTTTCAGATCTCCAGGCTGACCTAACAAAGATTATTCCATGAGAACAGGATGCATCTCCAGCTAGAGAAAAGAACATTTAAAAGGCCATCAGGATAGAGCGCATAGCCCAGAATCTCACCTGGACAGACAGTCCGGAAGAGATTGGATATGTAAAGTGTGTTGAAGTGAGGGCAGAATAAGCAAGATGGAGCTGGGAGACTGGGAAGGGGTGGGAGGGAGCCTAGGAGGGAGCAATGGCCCTCCTGGGATGGTACCAGGGAGCAAGTGATGCTGTCAGGAACTTGTTTCTCTGATAGGTAAAGAGAAGGTGTGGGACCAGCAGAGCAAAGGAGCCTCTGGGAGCAGCCCCAGGGTGAGGAGAGCGCAGGAGAAAGTGGAGATAACAAAGTAAGCTAAAAGTTGTTATCTGTTCAAGTATCATCAAGTCAACCAGAAAATATCTGGAAGGTCAATATTCCAATATGATGGCCTCAACCTTGTCAGACTCAAGTTCCCTTTTCATGGTAAATATTTTTTATAATACCTCTTTTGCTGTTCTGAAATAAAATTCAGTGATTATATCCTTATAGAAATATATACATATGTAGTTTTAAGAAATCGATGTGCTTCAATCTTATGTGGCAGCCTGAAGGGAGCAGAGTTTGGGGAAGAATGGATATACATATATATATATATATGGCTGAGTCCCTTTGCTTTTCACCTGAAACTATCACAACATTGTTAATTGGCTATATTCCAACTCAAAATAAAAAACTTAAAAAAAAAAAAGGAAAGATAAAAAGAAAAAGAAAAAAATCAATGTGTTAGCCTGTCATGTAAAAGGAAAAAAGTATAATGAAAATATATATTCCAATATGTAAATTCTTGCATACAACTTGCAAAAGTCACAGTGAAATCTAATCAGAAACTTTTACTCAGAAAATAATGAAACCTAATCAGAGACTTAGAATGCAGCTGTAACAACAAAAAAATACCCTTGAAGGTGTATTGAACTGGGTACTGAAAAGCAGTAGAACTCCACTATAGACAAACAAGTGAGGTCCCAAATAATCAGTTGGTTGGTGGGGCATTATTCTGAAGTTAATAAAATGCCTGGGGCTAGGCTACTCAGCCAAGGGGCTGGGAGATGCAGATCTGACCCATGAGGGTCCCCGCTGCGGTGTGGTGGCACCTGGTGACAGCCTGCTTACCTAGGCCAGAATCCAGGGCTTGGGCTTGGGTTGGGCCCCTGGTTTAGCAACTAGGTTGGGCAAAGCCTGCAACCAAAGGTCTCGGTGATGATGACTGACAGAAATGGGCACAACAGGGACTGACACGCATGAAAAGAGGCCCAGAGGCCATTGACCCCACTCCCCTCTGGACTTTGAGACTCACGAGCTGCCCAAAGCTCATGCCAAGCTGTTCTGGGCTTTACTTTTCTCATCTGTAAGGTATAGTTCAAAATAACAGCTATCATCTCACACAACTGGGAAAATTACATTAGACTGTAGAAATGGAGACACTTTTTGAAAAATCCAAAGCATTTACAAATGGAACATCCTGAGGATGGGTGTGTGAAGATCTCATACCACTAGGGGCCACATTCTTCTTGCATCCAGATGTGGCCCTTGACAGGAATGTGACAGAAATTCCTTTCTTTTGTTGTGCAAGGCAGCATGCTTGACTGGAGACTTTAGGGGGCTATAAGAGGGCTTCCCTGATGGCTCTATGGTAAAGAATCTACCTGCCAATGCAGAAGACATGGGTTTGATCCCTAGGTCAGGAAGATCCCCTGAAAAGGAAATGGCAACCCACTCCAGTATTCTTGCCTGGGAAATCCTGTGGACAGAGGAGCCTGGTGGGCTACAGTCTATGGAGCTGCAAATGAGTTGGACACGACTAAACAACCACAGCAAGACCAACTTGGAATAAACTATGACTACTTGTTTGTCAAGAACACTTGGTGTGTTTCCAGTTACTGTTGCAACTATTAACATTCAAAAACAGTGTTTTGTTTGGAAGCATCATGAAAAAATGTATCTCTCCAATGGGGAAATTTATTGATTTATTCTAAGTCAAACAGGAATCAGAAACAGATTCGAAAACCTGAACTGAAACCTCTTGGTATATTTCTAGATTGTTGCATTTCTGGTTGTTTCCATTCAAGATATAGCTCCAATAAGTGCCCTTAGACTTAATAATTCTAAATTTTCATTTAAAATGTTCGCTTTAGGAAGTTTCACCATTCTCAGTAGTTGTTTTTCTCTTTTGAAACCATAGTCTTGGATTTCTCAAGATTGACCCCTTGTGGGCTTTTTTTTTTTTTTAAGTAAGAAAGGAAGACTTTATTTGGGGCAGGAGGGGTGAGGGTTAACACAACAGGTGTTAACACAACAGGTATAAGGACCACCACGATGGAATTTTGCAACTGAGGAGAGAAATTGCATCAACTCTGACTACAGCATGGATGTGTATGCTCAGTTGTGTCCAACTCTTTGTGACCCCATTGTTTGTAGCCTGCTAGGCTCCTCTGTCCATGGATTCTCCAGGCAATAATACTGGAGTGGGTTGCCACTTCCTCCTTCAGGAGATCTTCCCGACCCAGGGATTGAACCTGTGTCTCCTGCATTGGCAGGCAGATTCTTTACCACTGAGCCACCTGAGAAGCCTTATTGGTGGCATTTTATAGCCAAGGAACAGGGTGGGGAGCAGTGGATGGAAATTTACTAAGAGGAAACATCAGGGGTAAGAAGGAAAGTGAAGAAGAACTAAAGAGCCTCTTGATGAAAGTAAAAGAGGAGAATGAAAAATTGGCTTAAAGTTCAACATTCAGAAAACTAAGATCATGGCATCTGGTCCCATCACTTCATGGGAAATAGATGGGGAAACAGGGGAAACAGTGGTTGACTTTATTTTGGGGGGCTCCAAAATCACTGCAGATGGTGACTGCAGCCATGAAATTAAAAGACGCTTACTCTTTGGAAGGAAAGTTATGACCAACCTAGTCAGCATATTAAAAAGCAGAGACATTACTTTGCCAACAAAGGTCTATCTAGTCAAGGTTATGTTTTTTTCAGTAGTCATGTATGGATGTGAGAGTTGGACTATAAACAAAGCTGAGTGCCGAAGAATTGATGCTTTTGAACTGTGGTGTTGGAGAAGACTCTTGAGAGTCCTTTGGACTGCAAGGAGATCCAACCAGTCCATCCTTTAGGAGATCAGTCCTGCGTGTTCATTGGAAGGACTGATGTTGAAGTTGAAACTCCAATCCTTTGGCCACCTGATGTGAAGAACTGCCTCATTTGAAAAGACCCTGATACTGGGAAAGATTGAAGGCAGGAGCAGAAGGGGATGACAGAGGATGAGATGGCTGGATGGTATCACCAACTCAATGGACATGAGTTTGGATAAACTCCGGGAGTTGGTGATGGACAGGGAGGCCTGGCGTGCTGTGGTCCATGGGGTTGCAAAGAGTCGGACATGACTGAGCAACTGAACTAAATTGAACTAAAGGAGGATTCTGGCTAAACTGAAGTGACAGGATTCTTGCTGAAGATGAGACATGTATTGTTTTGTTTTTCTAAATCAATGCTCTGTGGTTCTGGGAGTTCATTAGTGGATGCCTTGGTGGCCCCAGGATGCAGGTCAGAATGGCTCATTTCGACATGTTCTCTGTCCCCAGGTTCTCTGCTTCTCCCACCTGCTGTCTCATCACTGCTGCTGCTGCTGCTGCTAAGGCGCTTCAGTCGTGTCCGACTCTGTGCGACGCCATAGACGGCAGCCCACCAGGCTCCCTGTCCCTAGGATTCTCCAGGCAAGAGCACTGGAGTGGGTCGCCATTTCCTTCTCCAATGCATGAAAGTGTTAAGTGAAGATAAGTGATAAAGTGATAAGATACTCTAGTATCTCATCACTGCTGCTGCTAAGTCGCTTCAGTCGTGTCCGACTCTGTGCAACGCCATAGACGGCAGCCCACCAGGCTCCCCTATCCCTGGGATTCTCCAGGCAAGAACACTGGAGTGGGTTGCCATTTCCTTCTCCAATGCATGAAAGTGAAAAGTGAAAGTGAAGTCACTCAGTCATGTCCGACTCTTAGCGACCCCATGGACTGTAGCCCACCAGGCTCCTCCGTCCATGTGATTTTCCAGGCAAGAGTGCTGGAGTGGGGTGCCATTGCCTTCTCCGATCTCATCACTACTAGAGTCTTAATGGACCTGCTGTTGATTATTTTTCTTGAGATTTACAGGGCATTTGTGAAGCTTTCATCTCATTTCCATCACACATTTTAAGTAGGTCCCTCTTGGTATTATTCCTTGAGGACATTTTCTCTTGTCTCTGAATTCCATTTCAGAAACTTTAACAGGCATTCTTACATTGTTTGGGGGATGGGTTTTGCAAATATCATGTCCTGGTGGGCTCTATATGACTCTGGATGACAATGTTTTATTCCTTTTCCCTTTTAAATGATGTGCTTATCAGCCCTTGAAAGCTTTACTAATCCTTTATGTTGTGTTATTTTCATCTAAGCAATAGTCTCCGGGAAGTCAGTTTCACTACGCTCATTCAGCAAAGACTATAGTTTCTTCCCTCGTTTCTGTGGGGAATCCCTCCCCATGGAGGAACACTATGGGGCAGCCAGGGCTGGCCATGGCAGAAATGGATTCACTTAACAGCTTTTAACTGGGTATCTAGTAGGAACCAGGCGCTGGAGGAAACAGATGACTAAGACTCCTGTGTTTGCCATGTTGACACAGCATCCACTTTTCTGAGGATAGCAGCACATCAATTAGACTTCATGGTTGTAGGCACAGGAAGCGACAGGCTCACCTAAGCCAAACAGAGTTCATTGGAAGACTTTTGGAAGGTCTTGACAACAGCTGAAAGTTATGGGAACCAGACGAGGGATTTGGGATTCTTGGCAGGAACCAAAAGAGGACAAGAAGCTGGATGGATGCCCAGCCCTGTCACACAACCAGCACTGCCTGGTCAGGATGCTGACCCCACTACCATACCTTCATTTAGTGGGGATGAAGGACATCCCTGATCAAGATATAAAATTCAGGAGGGAGCATCCAGTTGGCTAAAGTTCATAATGGCCCTAGGGGTGAGGGGAGGCCATGGTTACTGGAACTAGGAAAGAGAGAATTGAGTGGAAGAGGCTGCCACAAGAAGAACAATTTCCTTCTCCTGAGGGACACACAGCCAGCCTCCTGTTACTGCAAGAGAGGGAATAATTGTCTTGATTCCATTCTCCCCTCATCCTCTGATCTCCTACCTGGACTTCCTACTGGCCAAACCCGTCTGGAGACCAGAGGCAATGAGACCATTGATGTAGTCTATGGTCTTGTGGAACAGGCAGAAACCATATGGTTCTGGCCACAGAGAGGGTGAAGAAGGGAGAGAGTGGGTTTGAATGGAAAAAGGAAGATAACTGGCACAGGCAGGCAACAAGGCCCAAGAGAGGTTCCTGGGACTTTGAATGTTAAACGGAAAACCATAAGGACAGAGAACTTGGTGGAGCCTTGTTCAAGCTGGTAACAGTGTCCCAAACAAAGTGTGGATTAAAACCACGTCCTGCATCCTTGATGCTGCTCTGAGTCTGCATTTTCTTTCTTCTTTTCAGGAGAGGGGGGTCTGCATCTTCTAAGCCTGTTTCTCTAATTGTCTCTGATTCTGTGCTCTGCTATGCTTAGTTGTTCAGAGGTGTCTGACTCTTTGCGACCCCATGGACTGTAGCCCACCAGGAACCTCTGTTCATGGAATTCTCCAGGTAAGAATAATGGAGTGAGTTGCCATGCCCTCCTCCAGGGAATCTTCCCAACCCCAGAGATCAAGCCCAGGTCTGCCCGCATTGCAGACAGATTCTTTATCATCCAGGGAAGCCCAAGAATACTGGAGTGGGTAGCCTATCCCTTCTCTAGGGGATCTTCCCAACCCAGGAATCGAACCGGGGGTCTCCTGCATTACAGGCAAATTCTTTACCAGCTGACCTACCGAAGAAGTGAGGGACACAAAACCCAAGCTCCTTCTAAAGATAGAGAAATTCCTATTGCTTGCAACTGAAGAACTCTGAGACAGAAATTGGTACTAGAGAGTGGATTGCAGGTTATAGGTCCCCAGGGAGTTTATTTTATCCTAACAAGACGGAATAGAATTCAGCAAGATTCCAGCAATATTCCGGGTTGGGAACTTAACTGTCAATGGCCTGCAGCTAATTATAAGTTGTTGATAACCAGGACCATTTGTTGGCTGAGGGTATCCAGGGAACGAGGTAGCTGCTGCCTTCGGACAACATAAGGGGTATGAAGAACTCCTGGACACTGGGGTACAACAGGAGCTTCTGATGACACAGAATAACTCAAAGAAAGAGACCAAAAGTTCAAAGAAAAAGAACTCAGAATCCAGGTTCCTTGGGTTGTTGAATTTTGAAGACTACCAAAGTCATAGCTTCAATCCAGTCTTTAATGTAAAAGAAAGGCATGATGAAACAGAGTGAAAATTAGGGATTAATTCTAGAGACTTAGAAGATCCAAACCCTCAAATCCTTCTGGAAATTTCCCACTGCCTAATCCCTTATGAGAAGAAGGATTTCCTTTCTTTCAGGAGGATGCTAAAATTTTCCCTCAGAGTTAGGAGACTGGTAAGCAGAAATCTATTCCACAATGTCCAGTGGGTGTGGCTAGGTAAGTGTAGGAATCAATGTAGGGAAGAGAAAGTATTTACCCATGAAAACATATGGTAGGAATTTGATGATTTGTATGTGCAAAGTCTGGAAGTATCTGTTATAATAAATTTAAGGAACTCCATCAACGAGGGACAGCATAATTTTAGACAGGGCTGGTTTATTAATATGGGTCCTCTTACCACAAATTATGTAATGATTGCTATTTCTCCCAGCTCTGTGTGTTTCTAATTGTTTGCTGTGTTGGCTTAAATGAGCTTGGATTCAACCTGGTTTACGTTAAAGAACAATGAGAGGCCAGAAATTCCTTGATAGGATATAGAAAAAGGAATTCAAGGCTTTGGGAGACAAGAATGCTGACTCATCTATTGTGTACCTCCTCTGTCCTGGCCCAACTCTGTCCTTTGAGAAGACCCTGAATACTTAGACATCTCCAAGGTTTTTGCAAAAGTTATTTATTTATCTGGCTGCCTCAGGTCTTAGTTGCATCATGTGGTATCTTTCATTGGAAGGCACAGACTTCCTAGTTGTGGTGCATGAGCTTAGTTGCTCTGCAGCATGTGGGATCTTAGTTCCTTGATCAGGGATCGAACCCATGTCCCCTGCATTGCAAGGCAGATTTTTAACCACTGGACCACCAGTGAAGTCCCTATCTCCAGGGTTTTGAGAAAGCATTAGAATGTCTAATAGGCTAGTTGTAAGCCTGTAAATGGGCTCCAGGGGAGACTTTAGTGGAGAAAAAAGGACTCTGGGAAGCACTCGAGGACCAGAAACATAGTCAGGTTTGGTAATCAGAGAGCTGAGAATGGTTTGACCTTTTGAGATCTGGGACTGTACTTACTTAATTAAGGGTGCTTTGGGGACATTTTTCAAGACTTCTGGCTGTTGTACTTCTATTTGGGGATTTGCACATCATAAATTTCACTTTCCTGGGGAGGAAGCCAGACCTTACTTCCCTAGCCTCTGTTTCAGCTCAGGTACATCCTGTCACCTGGGTTCTGCCAAGCAGACTCACTTATTTGGGAGTGAGAACATAAGGAAGCCAGCACCGCACAGCCTTGTTTTCCGGACCAGGTGGCTGCAGAAGTGTCTGATATTAAAAGACAGTGATGGCAGACTCTCGGCCCAGCATCGCTGCGGGGAGCTGTAGTGTTTGTGTTGTAGCAGGGCATGGGGTCTTTGTTGGGGCAGTCCTGCCGTGGGTGGGCCATCATTCCTTGTTCTGGCTGGATAAGCCTTCAAGCCATTTCTCTCTTGTCTTTCGTGAGAGTGTGTCAGCTACTGGATATCCCGTCAAATGTTCATTTTATGCCTGAACTTCAGAGAGTTGGTTGTGGACACCTAAAAAATAAAAACTGAGGACTTCCCTGGTGGTTCAGTGGTTGACTCTGGGCTTCCAATGCAGGGGGTGTGGGCTTGATCCCTGGTCGGGGCATTAAGATCCTACATGGCATGCTGTTTAGTTGTTCAGTCACTAAGTTGTGTCCAACTCTTTGTGACCCCATGGACTGCAGCACGCCAGGCTTCCCTGTCCTTCACTATCTCCTGGAGTTTGCTCGAACTCCTGTTCATTGAGTCAGTGATGCCATCCAACCATCTCATCTTCTGTCATAGTATTATGAGTAATCACAGACAAAGCATATACCTAAATTGTACTTCTTTTTAGTACAACTTTTTCCTCTTCAAGTTAATAATTGTAGCATTGTCTTGTTTGCTTGGTTTAAAAAACTAATTATTTATTTGGCCGCACTGGGACTTTATTTGGCTCACAGGATCTTTGTTGCCACATTCAAACTTTCAGCTGTGGCATGTGAGATCTAATTCTCTGACCAGGGATTGAACCCCAGGCCCCCTGCGTCGATAGCTCAGAGTCTTACAAACTGGACCACCAGGGACATCCCTACTTGGTTTTATATACTATTCCTAATGTACCCCTTCCCAGGTGGTGCTAGTGGTAAAGAATATGCTTCCAAATGCAAGAGACACAAGAGACCCAGGTTTGATCCCTGGGTTGGGAAGATCCCCTGGAGGAGGAAATGGCACCCCACTCCAGTATTCTTGCCTGGAGAATCCCATGGACAGAGGACAGAGACATATTTAGCAGAGTCCTTTCTTGCTCCAATAAGAACTGACTGTTCTGCTGTCATTCTGGCATCTCCCTCCATCAATATCCTGGATTTCCTTTACTTCTATGCTACATTGAATCCATTCTTTTCCTGGATCCATGTTTTCCTCCTTCTGAGGAATTTTAATGCAGTGCATCCTCCAGAAGTCTTCGAAGGAAGGGTTGTATGAAAAAATTTCATAAGTTACATCTCCAAAGTTTGGAGCTTTTAATACTTAAGGATGGAAATGATTCCACCAGAGGCACAAAAATCATTCTACTGATTGGGACTGATGCTGCTATTTTGGGCTCCACTTGCCATTAGCAGAGCATGTGATTATGTATAAAAGGGGGTTCTGGAGGCATTTGAGAAGCACTGACTCATTATCAAAGGCAAAAGTGTTGTAAAAACAACATTGGGGCAGGGGCAAATTGGCATGGAACCCAAAAGATCCCTGAGATGCTTCTTTACAGCACCTGCTCAGTTAACGGAAGAGCACGTGAGCCTACACAGCCAGACCAGTGAGGGCTTAGGGGTTTGGGTTTTTGGTTGCTGTTGTTTTGGCTGCACTGTGGGGCATGCAGGATCTTAGTTCCCTGACCAAAGATCAAATCCATACTCCCTGCAGTGGAAACGCAGAGTCTTAACCACTGGGCCACCGGGGAACTCTAAACCTAAAGAATTAACTTTTAAGGTTTTTCAAGAATTAAGTTTTATGGTCTTCCTACCAAGAGAAGAACCCCATCTAGCTGAGGTGCTTGTCAAAGCAAAAGGTACATGGAATGCGTAATAAAGAAATAAATGCTACCTTGTTGTCCAGTCGCTTAGTCGTGTTAACTCTTTGCAACCCCATGGGCTGTAGCACACCAGGCTTCCCTGTCCTTCACTATCTCCCGGAGTTTGCTCAAACTCATGTCCATTGAGTCGGTGATGCCATCCAACCATCTCATCCTCTGTCACCCCCTTCTCCTCCTGCCCTCAATACTTCTCAGCATCAGGGTCTTTTCCAATGAGTCAGCTATTTGCACCTCTTGGCCAAAGTATTGGAGCTTCAGCTTCAGCAACAGTCCTCCCAATGAATATTAAGGATTCATTTCCTTTAGGATTGACTGATTTGATCTCTTTGCTGTCCAAGGGACTCTCAAGAGTCCTCCTGTACCACAGTTCGAAAGCATCAGTTCTTCAGCACTCGGTCTTCTTTACGATCCAACTCTCACATCTGTACATGACTACTGGAAAAACCATAGCTTTGACTAGACAGACCTTTGTCAGCAAAGAGATGTCTCTTTTAAAAACACTGTCTAGGTTTGTCATAGCTTTTCTCCCAAGGAACAAGTGTCTTTTAATTTCATGGCTGTAGTCATCATCTGCAGTGACTTTGGAGCCCAAGAAAAGAAATTCTGCCACTGTTTCTATTTTTTCCCCATCTATTTGCCATAAACTGATAGGACCACATGCCATGATCTTAGCTTTTGCGATGCTGAGTTTTAAGGCAGCTTTTTCACCCTCCTCTTTCACTTTCATCAAGAGGCTCTTTAGTTCTTCTTTGCTTTCTGCCATAAGTGTGGTGTCATCTGCCTATCTGAGGTTAATGATATTTCTCCTAGCAATCTTGATTCCAGATTGTGCTTCATCCAGCCCAGCATTTCTCATGATGTACTCTGTATATAAGTTAAACAAACAGGGTGACAATATACAGCCTTGATGAACTCCTTTCCCAATTTGGAACCAGTCCATAGTTACATGTCTGATTCTAACTGTTTCTTCTTAACCAGCATACAGGTTTCTGAGGAGGAAGGTAAGGTGGTCTGGTATTCTCATCTCTAAAAGTTTTCCACAATTTGTTGTGATCCACACAATCAAAGGCTTTAACGTAGTCAATGAGGCTGAAATAGATGTTTTTCTGGAATCCTCTTGCTTTCTCTATGATCAAATGGATATTGGCAATTTGATCTCTGGTTCCCCTGCCTTTTTTAAACGCAGCTTGTACATCTGGAAGTTCTTGGTTCACGTACCGTTGAAGCCTAGCTTGAAGGATTTTGAGCATTACCTTACTCAAAAAATGTGCTCATGTGTGAAATGAGCACAATTGTGCGATAGTTTGAACATTCTTTGGCATTACTTTTCTTCGGGATTAGAACGAAAACTGACCTTTTCCAGTCCTGTGGCCACTGTTGAGTTTTCCAAATTTGCTGGCATATGAATGCAGCACCTTAACAGCATCATCTTTTAGGATGCAAAATAGCTCAGCTGGAATCCCATCACCTCCACTAGCTTTGTTTGTAGTGATGCTTCCTCAGGCCCACTTGACTTTGCACTCCAGGATGTCTGACTCTAGGTGGGTGATCACACCATTATGGTCATCTGGGTCATTAAGACCTTTTCTGTACAGTCCTTCTGGGTATTCTTGCCACCTCTTTCTAATCTATTCTGCTTCTGTTAGGTCCTTGCCATTTCTGTCCTGTATTGTACCCATCCTTGCATGCAGTGTTCTCTTGGTATCTCTAATTTTCTTGAAGAGATCTCTAGTCTTTCCCATCCCACTGTTTTCCTCTATTTCTTTGCATTGTTCACTTAAGAAGGCTTTCTTATCTCTCCTTGATATTCTTTGGAACTCTGCATTCAGTCGGGTAAACCTTGCCCTTTCTCCTTTGCCTTTCGTTTCTCTTCTTTTCTCAGCTATTTGTAAAGCCACCTCAGACAATCATTTTGTCTTCTGGCATTTCTTTTTCTTTGGGATGGTTTTGGTCACCACCTGTGTTCAATGTTACGAACCCCTGTCCATAGATCTTCAGGCACTCTTGTCTATCAGATCTAATCCCACTTCCACTGTATGAAAATCCCATGGATGGAGGAGCCTGGTAGGCTGCAGTCCATGGGGTCGCTAAGAGTAGGACACGACTGAGCGACTTCACTTTCACTTTTCACTTTCATGCATTGGAGAAGGAAATGACAACCCACTCCAGTGTTCTTGCCTGGAGAATCCCAGGGACGGGGGAGCCTGGTGGGCTGCCGTCTATGGGGTCACACAGAGTCGGACACGACTGAAGTGACTTAGCAGCAGCAGCTACTTCCTGGTCATCAAGATGCAGAAACAAGAATTTCAACCTACATTTCTTTCTTTGTAATCAAGTATATTATTTAAGTTATTCCTTCTCTCATTACCATACATAGGATGTATCTGTGGCATTTCAATTTACCACTTGGTATAGAAGATTGTGACTGCAGCCATGAAATTAAAAGACGCTTACTCCTTGGAAGAAAAGTTATGACCAACCTAGATAGCATATTGAAAAGCAGACATTACTTTGCCAACAAAGGTCCATCTAGTCAAGGCTATGGTTTTTCCAGTGGTCATGTATGGATGTGAGAGTTGGACTGTGAAGAAGGCTGAGCACCGAAGAATTGATGCTTTTGAACTGTGGTGTTGGAGAAGACTCTTGAGAGTCCCTTGGACTGCAAGGAGATCCAACCAGTCTATTCTAAAGGAGATCAGCCCTGGGATTTCTTTGGAAGGAATGATGCTAAAGCTGAAACTCCAGTACTTTGGCCACCTCATGCGAAGAGTTGACTCATTGGAAAAGACTCTGATGCTGGGAGGGATTGGGGGCATGAGGAGAAGGGGACAATAGAGGATGAGATGGCTGGATGGCATCACTGACTCAATGGATGTGAGTCTGAGTGAACTCCGGGAGTTGGTGATGGACAGGGAGGCCTGGCGTGCTGCGATTCATGGGGTCACAAAGAGTTGGACACGACCGAGCGACTGAACTTAACTGAACTGAACTGATAGAAGTTTTGGAATATAAAGGCAAGATAGCAACAAGCCAGGGGAAGATTGGACCTTGCCTCGTGAACCCAGATCTGTAAATGGACACAATAATTGAGGAAGTTTTGTGTTTTCTCTAAAAAGAAAGATCCTCCCCATCCCCAAACACAGGCATTATGTTAGCTGAAGATTATTCTTAATAGTGAAAAAATGATATTGGGTTGGCCAATAGTGAAAAAAATCAGAGTGAATGTGGGGGTTTGGACAGTGTTGGAGACGAACCCAGAAATCACAGAGAATAGCAGAGAGAAGCACAGCAATGAGTCCAAAGAAAATGACTAAGGAAGAAAGCAGATTGATTTACGACAATCCCAAAGGCACCCAAAGTAGACATGCAGAGTGAATGGATGAAAGCAAGACAGTTTGTTACCAATAGCACAGCAAACAGAGGAGCCTCAGCATGATAATACAAGCTGCCCAGCCCACAGGAGAACAGGATGGGCCCGGTGAGCCCCATGCCCACAGTGAACTGCACTGCAGCTGAGGAACCCAGGGCTGAGGGCTCAGCAAACAGCAGCGGTAACCAAACCAGTGCCTGAGAGCAAGTCATTGTAGTCATGCATTGGTCACTTCACCTATTTAATTGCCTATGTGGCTAGCTACAGAAATGGCTCAAGGTCATAGGACAGTTAGGCCTCGAAATCTGGACTTCCTCAGTAAGGATATACAGACTTGCTTGAGGCTGATGGCAGAGCTCCTGTCCAAATTCAGAGCAAAGAGTTAGACTGTGGTGGGCATTTGTTATCATCCCCCAGTAGACATCTATTCCCCTAATTGTTCTTTCATGCTGCTAAGTCACTTCAGTCGTGTCTGACTCTGTGCGACCCCATGGACAGCAGCCCACCAGGCTCCCCGTCCCTGGGATTCTCCAGGCAAGAACACTGGAGTGGGTTGCCATTTCCTCCTCCAATGCATGCAAGTGAAAAGTGAAAGTGACGTCGCTCAGTCGTGTCCGACTCTTAGGGACCCCATGGACTATAGCCTACCAGGCTCCTCTGTCCAATAGGATATTCCAGGCAAGAGTACTGGAGTGGGGTGCCATTGCCTTCTTCGAATTGTTCTTTCATAAGAGCCCTCAATTGCCTTTGGGGAAACCACGCAGCCTGCTGCAGCATTTGATGAGATGTTCAACTGCATATCCTTACCCGAAACCCCAGAGCTCTACTGGTGTCAGCGCATTCCAAGACTGGCTCCTAAGACTGGCTCTTCAGCTGGCTCTTCAATCCTATGAGCCAACTCATATTCTCCCAATAAGTTCCTTTAGGTTTAAATTAGAGTCAGCTTCTCTTATTGGAATCAAAAGAGTTTAATATAAAATGGATCCTCTTCTTAAAGGGGTCCTAGTCCCTCCAACAGAGAAGGCAATGGCAACCCACTCCAGTACTCTTGCCTGGAAAACGCCATGGATGGAGGAGCCTGGTAGGCTGCAGTCCATGGGGTCTCGAAGAGTCGGACACGACTGAGTGACTTCACTTTCACTTTTCACTTTCATGTATTGGAGGAGGAAATGGTAACCCACTCCAGTGTTCTTTCCTGGAGAACCCCAGGGATGGCAGGGCCTGGTGGGCTGCCGTCTATGGGGTTGCACAGAGTCGGACACGACTGAAGCGACTTAGCAGCAGCAGCAGCAGCAGCAGCAGTCTCTCCAGGGAAACAGATATGCAAGCAACTACAGTAGTGTGAGAAATGCTATAAGACAGGCACACACAGGGCACACTGGCAGCCTAGAAGAGCTCCATCAATTAGGACAAGTATCTTGAGAGCAATGTGAGAACAACAGGTAGAAAACACAAAAAAAGATATTTGAATCAAGTGAAGGATGGGCAACATCCTTGCAGCATCTAAACACGTGGTGCCTTATGGAAACCACAAGAAATTCGGCATGGTGGAAGCAGCTGACTCACAGGGAGCAGTGCTCAGTGGGGAGGCTGGAGAGATAGGCCTGGTCATTTCATATCAAAGAGTTTGGTTTTATCAAGGTGAGGTTATAGTCAGATCTGTGGTTCAGAAAGACAGCTTTTTAGACATATGAAAGGGAAATGGATTGGGAAGAAATCAGAGTCATCAAGAGTATGGTCTTGGCTCTGCTATCAGTCCCTTTATGGCCTTGAGCAAGTTCTTGAGCCCCTCTGTCACTCGGGTTCATCATCTATCAAAATGTGACCCTTAGAATATCTCTATTCCAATGAGTTGGGTCGTTTAAGTGATCTTTGTAAAGTCTTAGCATAGTGTTTGGCCTATAGTAAGTTTCTAATGAAATTAGCTGTTAATGCTACAGTGATGACAGAATCTGGGAGCCCAGTTGGAGTTATCACAGTAATCCAGGTGAGAGTTGATGGAGGCTTAAACCAAGGCGATAGAAGTGAGGATGGCGATCTCCTAAACATTTGTGAGGATACATTAGTAGAGTGATTCCTATAGGGATGATTTTGAGAGTGGAATGGGTTCACGTTAACAATGATACTAGAACAACAGGCATAAACTGGGAAGTGTGGTCACCCTTCACATGAGTCTCTTCTAAGTTCTGCTTCCAGATGTCCCTCATCAGCACCAACAATGCTCAGCTGATTTGATTGTTAACACGTGAAAGGAAAATTTGTTGTTTTTATTGGACACAGAGAGAAACCAACAAACACTGGGCAACCTTTTGGCTCAGATGTCTTTTCTGATCCAGTCTAGCCTGGATTTGTCCCGTGCCATGCTAAGTCACTTCAGTCATGCTGACTCTTTGCGACCTTATGGACTGTAACCCTCCAGGCTCCCGTCTTTGGGGATTCTCCAGGCAAGAATACTGGGGTGGGTTGCCATGCCCTCCTCCAGGGGATCTGCCCCTCCCAGGGATGGAACCCACGTCTCAGGTCTCCTGCATTGGCAAGCACGTTCTTTGCCACTAGTGCTACCTAGGAAGTCCCTCTAGCTGGGATTTACCACTCAGCATAACTGAGCACACACGGAGGCAGGGGGAAAGGGGAGGGCAGTCATGCTGTTTCTGCCTCTCTCACTCTATTACTCAGAGAAGGCAATGGCACCCCACTCTAGTACTCTTGCCTGGGAAGAGTAGCCTGGTACTGCAGAGGACAGAGGAGCCTGGTAGACTGCAGTCCATGGGGTCCCTAAGAGTCGGACACGACTGAGTGACTTCACTTTCACTTTTCAGTTTCATGCATTGGAGAAGGAAATGGCACCCCACTCCAATATTCTTGCCTGGGAAATCCCATGGACGGAGGAGCCTGGTGGGCTGCAGTCCATGGGGTCCCTAAGAGTTGGACACGACTGAGTGACTTCACTTTCACTTTTCACTTTCATGCATTGGAGAAGGAAATGGCAACCCACTCCAGTGTTCTTGCCTGGAGAATCCCAGGGATGGAGGAACCTGGTGGGCTGCTGTCCATGGGGTTGCACAGAGTCAGACACGACTGATGCAACTTAGCAGCAGCAGCACTCTATCACGCACAACGTGAACTACATGGAAGCAGGTCTTCCAAGCTTTGACTTGCAGACCAGGTGACTCACACATCATGTCCACCTGAATGGCTTTCTTGCGTCTCCAAAACAGGGCTCAGTGGCTCTCCCATTTGCTCCCTAAGTTGAGTATTATGTCCTTCTGTCTTGTTCTCAATAATATACCCAGCATCGAGTGCAGCGTCTGGGGCCTAGCAGGAGCTTGATAGATGCTTACTGAATGTTGACATGGTATTTCCCAAGTCAATATTCCCCATTTGCCCAGATGTTGGCCAAGGCTCCTGCCCCATCCCTGATCTACACAGTGTGTCTTCCAGGTGACTTTCATTAGGTGCTGGGTTGGAAGAGTCAAATCCATTAGGACTTCCAGTGATGAGTGATCACCAGCTGCCTTACCAGAAGCCCAGTCTTCATTAGCAACCAAAGTCTGCATGGCTAAGATGAGCCTTCATGAAATGGAACAGAACCATATGGTCCTTGCTGCCGCCCCCAACCCCCATCATGTCCTCTGCCTGCCTTTTGCCTGTGGAAAACTTTAGTCAAAGAATAAGTTTAATCAGAGAAGTGAGAAATGCTGAAACAAAGGAAAACAGTGTAAGGAGACTAAACAATAATACTATAGTCATTAAGCATGGTCAAGGACCTTTAGTTCTTTCTCAAGGGCTATAGATAATATTCTGAGGCATATCCTGTGAGCTCTCTTATAGAAACTAAAATCCTGGGTGGAAAAGTTAACTACATGATGACCAGACTGTACCCAGGACATGAGCTGCCACAATTCTGAGAACTGACCACAAAGAATTGGGAACAAGTGCACCCTGGAAATGAAGATTAACTGTACCTAAAACAACCAAGATGATGCTGTTCAGACCACCGATGACCAATTTGAAGATGACTGTTAGAAATGACTATGCTATTTCTGCATGTAGGCCCCCTGCCCCAGACTGTCTATAAATGCTCTTACCCCTGCTTATCAGGGGCGGGGAGTCTGCCTTCGGACAGATGTCCACCACTCTCCCCGCCAAGTGGCAGGCCTCTAAAATGAAGCAAACTTTCCTTTCCACCAACCTGGCCTGCTCATTGGCTTTTGAGCAGCAAGGAGCCAGACCCCTCACGCATACCTTTCGGTAACATTCATAGCTTTACACTTAACATAGGGTATGGGGGCAGGAAGACACACATTCTTGCTTGGGGTAAGTGGGGCAACACAAAAATATCTCCCAGTCAGTCGCCATCAGTCTCAGGATTTCTTTCATTTTGGGCTTGTAGCAGCCCTGTCTCTGTTCCTCCGACCTCTCCCTTGTAGGAGGGAGTTGGATTTCTCCCCAGGCCTTTTCCTTGAGACTGGCTTTTTGGACTTTGCTTGGCTGTTTTGGGGTTTCAATTGAGCAAACAGAACACATTTTTCCCACTTGTTTCCCCAGGAGCTATTGCTCCTAATTAGTCCTTCTCCAGCCTAGGGCCCCGCCCTCCCTTCCATAGCACAATCTTCAACAATTAGGGACTCATCTGGAGGTTTATTGATGGACGTGCAGAAGCATCTTGTTATAAACACCATCTTACCTCTCTCCCAGGGTCATTTGGGCCACAATAGGAAAACTGCCCTATAGAAGTTTGTAACAAGTGCACTGAAGACCACCCTGTTTGGGCTAGGTGTTAGGGTCCCCAAAAGTTCTCTCCTAAGGAACTGGCTACAGGAGCCTGCATGTGGTACTCATCAGCATTCTCTTGTTCCCAGAGACTGTGGCTCAAGGTGGCTCTCATGGGTATATTCAAAATGACCGGGGATGACGCTGGCGAGGATGTGTTGTCCTTGCAGTTGAAATTCTCTGTTTCAGTGGCACTGTTGGTGTTTCTGGAGTAGCCCAGGAATATTGAAAGCAACAGAAGAAAAAGAAAGCATTGGTAAGAATCGAATTTTAAAACTGTTAATTATGTTTTTTCCAGCACAGATACCTTCAACCCAGATCTGGGTTGAAGTGAAAAGACACCAAAAAGAAAGTTAAAAATAACAAACAGAATTCAGAGAGAAGCATGATGAATTTTTTTTCCAATGAAAATAATTTTAGGGTTATTTAGCCAGAGACAGGTAATATGGACTAATAATCTAAAAATGCCTTTGCCATGAAACACCTAGGACTGCTAGATAAAATATAATCAACATAATTTTGAATGTATCATTACATTTATGAAAACTAAAGTAAAAATCCCTGGGACCAAAAATTAAAGATCAGTGAGGCATGAGTTAAAGCTGGGCTGACTGAGGGACCGGCCAGTCTTGGTGACCCAGGCCCTGGGGTTATTATGTGTCTATTTTGGCTCTGCTGAGTCTTTGTTGCTGTGCAGGCTTCTCTAGTTGTGGGGAGTGGGGGCTACTCTCTAGTTGAGCACGCCTGGCTTTCTCATTGTAGTGGCTTCTCTTGCTGCAGAGCGCAGGCTCTAGTGTGCATGGATTTGGTTGCTCTGTGGCATGTGGAATCCTCCTGGACCAGGGATTGAACTCATGTCCCCTGCATTGGAGGTGGATTCTTAACCAGTGGATCAAGGGAAGTCCAGGCCTTGGGTATTTATGGCCATGTGGCCCAGGAGGTTAAGTATTGGGACCCAGCTCCTGGGACATTAACTTGAGAGAGTTAATTTTTAGATAGGTTGATAAGAAGTCTGAAGCCCTCAAGGAGGAGAAGGGAACAAACTTTTTTTTCTATATTGCTTTATCTTAATCACATGAGACATTTTTTTTAAAACTGTGAGTTGTAATGGCAACAATCTATTTCTAGTCAGACTAACTTTCTTTAAACCCAGAGCTAATGATTACACAAAACAACACATCTTTCTCAAGGGTATGTTTTTCCTTAAGCTCTGCACTAATGATTATGTAACAACAATGTATCTTGTTTGAGGACATGTTTCTCTTTCTTAAGAGGAACCTTCTGTCTAATCTTGTTATCTTATGTTGCGGGAGTAGGTCTGGTAAAACTTTCCTATTTAACCCTGTTATCTTAAAATGTATGTTGTGGTAAGACCTACTCTTAGTGAAAGAAAGTGAAGTCGCTCAGTCCGACTCTTTGGGACCCCATAGACTGTAGCCCACCAGGCTCCTCCATCCATGGAATTTTCCAGACAAGAGTACTGGAGTGGGTTGCCATTTCCTTCCCCAGGGGATCTTCCTGACCCAGGGATCGAACCAGGGTCTCCCACATTGCAGGCAGACACTTTACTATCTGAGCCACCAGGGAAGCCCAAAGTGAAAAGTGAAATCGTTAGTCACTCATTCATGTCTGACTATTTATGACCCCATGGACTTTAGCCCCCCAGGTTCCTCTGTCCATGGAGATTCTCCAGCAAAGAAAACTGGAGTGGGTTGCCATGCCCTTCTCCAGGGGCTCTTCCCTGTTGGTTACTAACCAACTGAGAAAGTATATAAAGCCTTGATAAGACCAGTGAGTGGGGCACTCTCCGTCCCCCTTCTGATGTCTATGTCAGAAGCTTTCTCTGTCCCTTTTCCACTGTAATAAAACTTCTGCCACATGAAGCTCTGAGTGCCTGAAGCCTTGGCCCTGGTTCCGAAGCTAAATTCTCTTCTTCGGAGATCATGAATACAATACCGGTCAAGATATTTGCGTAAGTCCAGGACTTTCAAAGCCACCTTCTTGACAAAAGGGGATACCAAGGACTTCCCTGGTGATCCAATGGTTAAGAATACACCTGCTGATGCAGAGGACACAGGTTCAATCCCTGGTCTGGGAAGATTCCACATGCTACTAAACCTGTGCTCCATGGCAAAATACACCACAATGACAAGCCCGTGCACTAAGAGAGTAGCCCCTGCTCTCTGCAACTAGAGAAAGCTCACGTGTGTAGCAGTGAAGAACCTGTGCAGTCAAAAATTAATTGATTAAATTAAAGGGGCAGGGGAATACCAGAAAGAAATCCATCCAGTGTCAAAGCCAACCTGGATTCTGGGTCAAAACAAAAGTCTCTGTTGAAAATTCTTATCCTTGGGACTGTCCCAATACTGGTTTGAGATCTGAAATGATACAGGGTCCAATAACTTCCAAGCTGAGAAACTAATGTAAAAAATTTCTCCTGAGCCATTAATCTCTCTGAGGCATCCAACAGAAGCAAACTTACAATGGTTCTGTGGGGTCAAACCCTGCCCTTCCAATTTAGGCCAACATGAATCCCACAGATACAGGCCTGTTTGAGAAAAGCTCAGATAAAATATTACAGCTACAGGTAGCCCCAAGGCCCAGAGGGTCAGTATCTATGTGAGAGACAGCAAAGAGAAGCAACAGGGCATCTGATGTGCCTGTAAACAGGAGGGCTTCTACATTGCCCACAGCTTCTCAGGAGAAAGTGCAACCAGCCAATTTGGAAAGAAGGAAACTGGGGTAGTAAGTGCAAGGGGTCTGTGGCACAGTCTGAAGAGGCTGTTGAAGTACGTGCCTTAAGAACTCTCAAAACCACCAGAACGCTCTCCCTTGCAGGACATGGCCTCCGGAAATGGAATCCAAATTGAGTAGGACAGGAACAATAGAAGGAAAGGAAAGAGAAAAAATGAGCTAAAAATAGGAACACAGCATGGGAACCCTAAAAGGCTTAAGTCCATAAACACTTCACAAAAACAACACAAGAGGGCGCTCTGAGCCCAAACCAGACAGCTACCTTGACCAACCCCTCACTCCCAAAGGTTTAGGAAAACCGTTTTGCATAAAAACAAGCATCAGAAATGGATCATAATCCAAGATCATACAAAATTATCTCAGGAAGAAAGAGGCTATGAAGCATCTTAACTCCTTACAGACAACGAATGCATGCTAAAAAGATGTGCCTGCTAAACAAACGAAAACTGCAACCCAGCATTTCAAAATGAGCTCACAGTTAAGACAATGACAGAGCATATATGAAAGAACCAAGTCAGCCAGAATTTAAAGATTTATAAATGCGGTGACAAAATTGAGAAAAGGATTAGACATTTCTAAAGAAACAAAAATTACTTCCAAAATGAAGGAACATGAAAATGAACAAAGCAGCTAATGCCTTAAGAGAAAGAAGAGAGCAAAAGTCCTCTCCTTGAGTTTCAGAAATAAGAAAGTGGCAGGCAACTGGATAGCAAAGATGATCCAACCCACATATAGTGAGCATACCTTAAGAGGAAATTTTAATATTATAATTCAAGAAAACGATCTTGAAGTCAGAAAAAAAAAAAAAAAAAAAAAGACTGCCAAGTACATATAAAGGTGAATCATTACCTGGGAGGTGGTGAAGGACAGAGAGGTCTGGTGTGCTGCAGTCCATGGCGGGGTCGCAGAGAGTGGGACACAACTGAGCAGCTGAACAACAACAAATGGCCTGGGAGAACTGACCTGGCATGACCAGCACTGGGACCCCAGAGCGAGGCTATGGAAGCACTGAGACAGGGGATGTGTGGCGAGTCCTTTGTACAGAGCTGCTGCCTCGTCCCACCCCAGCTGAAGGAGAGAGGCTTCCTGCAACCACCCAGAGCCCTTGAGCAGTCGTCCCCAGGGTCTGGGAAACTCAGTAGTTGGGGGCACAACTCCTGCCCAGGGAGCATGGAGGGTGGGAGAAATGGGAGAGTGGGTTTCTTTGATGATGGAGTGATGAGGATCTGTGTGCATCTGTGTCCAGGAGGCACAGTCGTCCGTCCAGTAGCCGGTCATTTCCTGAGGACCAGATGTGAACTGTACCAGGGAGAGAGCCAGCCTGGAGCCACTGTGAACCCTGCCTGACTCCCTTAAAGGGGAGGGGACACTGACAGCCACTGCCTGGCGGGCACGGATGCCTGCAGATCCAGGGCCTGGCGGGGGAGGGGGGCTTGCCTTGGGGTGGGGGTGTTAAGTGCATGGTGCATGTTAAATTGCTTCAGTCTGTCTGACTCTTTGCGATCCTACGGACTGTAGACTGCCAGGCTCCTCTGTCTATGGGGATTCTCCAGGCAAGAATACTGGAGTGGGTTGCCATGCCCTCCTCCAGGGGATCTTCCCAACCCAGGGATGGAACCTGTGTCTCCTGCATCACAGGTGGATTCTTTACCTCTGAGCCACTGGGGAAGCCCGAGGGGTGATAAGTAGGGGATTTCAAATAACCCAAGGAAGCTCCTAAGAGAAAAAGTCAGTTTCAAAATCAAGAAACAAGGGGCTTCCCCTGTGGTCCAGTGATTAAGACTCCACCTTCTAATGTAGGGGATACAGTTTTGATCCCTGGTCAGGGAACTAAGATGCCTCAAAGCCAAAAAGCCAGAGCATAAACAACAGATGCAATATTGTAACAAATTCAATAAAGACCTTAAAAATAGTCCACATCAAAAAAAAAAAAAAAATCATAGGGACTGACTTCCCAGGTGGTACAGTGGATAAAAGTATACAGGCTTGATTCCTGGTCTGGGAAGATTCCACATGGCATGGAGCAACTAAGCCCATGAACTGCAACTACTGGAGCCCATGCACCTAGAGGCCATGCTTTGCAACAAGAGAAGCCACCACAATGAGACGCCTGAGCATGACAACTAGAGAAAGCCACTGTGCAACAACAAAGACTCAGCACAATCAAAAGTAAATAAATAAAAATTATATTTTAGAAAAATCTTCAAAAATAAAATCAAATCAGAAACCTGAAGGAGAGGAGTGACAAGCCAGTCCCCACAAAGAAGGGCCATCCTAATATAAGGCCATGCTGACTGAAGGGGGGTGATGTGGCCACTTCAGAATTTTGATAATTTTCAGGCACTGGATGTTTTAATTCCAGAATTGAGGCTGCTTTTGCAGTTTAAAGGGACCAAAGAGCCTTTTTATATTCTAAGAAGGAGCCCATATATGCTTAGGGGGCCTGCCCAGAGACCAGCTTTTACTCAGGAGCAAGAGGAAGACTTCTCCCACTGAAAAAGAATTATAAAAGGAAGAACAAATTTTTGCATTTTGATGATGCCCTCCAAGCTGTACTTGTTCAACGTGCATGATCTTGTGTTGGTTCTTCTATCACTTGTTACAGAAAGAATCTAACACAGTGACTTAGTAGATAGTAAAGCTTTGGAGCCAGCAGTAGTCTCCTTTATGGGTTAATGTCTATTCTGCCCATTTTACAGATAGATAAGTGAGGCAAAGAGGCCTCAGGATTGTCTTACCCAAGGGACCCTTGGGGGCTGGGACTGTCCACATCTAACTCCATGAGTCTGCAATTATCACCCTTCTTTGAATTAACCTATTCATCCTCACTCCTTTTACTGAACATCTTCCATATGAAAACACTGGGGTTTGCCTAGGGAATATTTAGATCAAGCAGCCACAGATCCTGTTTCCAAGAACAGGCTTATAATAAAATGAAGCAGAAACATTACATGTAAAAGTCTAAAGTGAAAAGAAGGAACTGAGATGGGTAGGCAGAGGGTGTCACTGATCCTCCATCCCACCATGACTCTAGGCTGTGGGAAAGGGAAGCCAGGGCAGCCCGCATGGAGGACCCACCTGTGCACTGTGAGCTGGGAAGTTCCTGAGAGTTTCAAGAAACGGTCACTGTTCTGCTCGGCAGCCAACAGCATGGAGCTCTCACTGGGCCAGGAGGATGACAGCAGGCTGCTTTCAGACTGGATGGAGAAATTGACAGTCAGATGACCGGGTCTGATCTCCAATTGCTCTTGGCCTCCCCAGGCCAGAACCTTGAAGAAATTCACTTGTGTCTTCCAGCCTAGTCCCGGGAACTGTTCCTTAAATGTTAAGCCCTGGAATCATCAGGGCGAAAGCAGGGCCCCTAGCAGGATCTCCTCCTCTCCCTGATGGACTGCTTTGGCTACTCTGCCTAGAGCCAAGGTCTGATCCTTATGAATGAGAGCAGCAGAGCTGTAAGGGCTGGCTTTGAAGTCAGTGACCAAGTACCTAAAGCATATCACTTAAATGCGATGAAGCAAGTGTTTAGATCTTGAAATCTGGAGGTTTAAGGCTATCTAATCTATCATGCTTTTCCTTCTTATGCTTCTACCCTAAGCGGGTACTGGGAAAGCCTTCTGTATGTCAAAAGAAGAAGGGAAAAAAAACAACCCTTAAATAAACTAAAAGGGAAAACCAAATCCTTAGAACAAATATTTGCAAAAACTTATGATTAAAGGCTTAAAGTTCCTGACATAAAAAGCTCTGTTTTATAAATCAACTTAGAAAAATGCAAAGTTGCCAACAGAAAAATGGCTAAAGAACGCAAAAGATAGTGCAAAAAAAAAAGTCGGCGTTCAAATTCATTGACAATCAAAGAGCTGCCACTTTTTTTTTAACCTGTCATATTAGACAAGGAAAATTTACACTTCTCAATTGTGATAAGGATACAGTGACACAGTCACTCATATTATTAGAGAGAGTATAATTTGGTATGAATTTCCTGGAAATAATCTGACAATATGTATTGAGAGCCTTAAAAACATTCATACCCTTTGAATTCTGCTTCTAAATCTATTCTGGGAAAACCATCAGAAATGTGGACAATACATATATACTTGTTTTAGCATCAGTTACAATAATGAAAAGTTAGGAATTACTCTGAATGTCTGATATTAGAGGAATGGTGAAGTAAAATTTAACTCATTCATACACCTGAATAGCATGAAATGGTGAAGTAAATTTTAACTCATTCATACACCTGAATAGCATGAAATTATCAAAGTGATGTGTACAAAGGGCTTTTGAAAGAAATGGGAAATGCTTATGATATATGATATACTCTAAACTGGAAAAAAAAAGCAAAATTGAGAAATATATTTATATATGTAATGTCCTCAAGGATATAAATTAAAAATTAAGATGAAAGACTAGAAGAATATATGCCAAAATGTTCCAAATGATTGCTTAGGGCTAGAGAGGAGTGGGGGTGATTTTTCTGTAATTTTCTGATTTTTTTTCAGTGAACATTATTCCTTTATAACACTGAGGGAAAAAAACCCAGAAAACAATTTTTAAGTGAGTTCAGTACTTTATCACTTTTTAGGAAAACAAAATTACTTTTTAATGTCTGTAGACCTCAGTGTGGTGTGCGCATATCACTGACTTGAAAAAGAAGGCTGCTGACCCCCACACAGTGCTAGACTCTAACATCCATCCATTCTCCAGAGACGGTATATCTCCAATTCCCAGCTGACCCTATGGATCTTGGCAGGATCTTGGTGAAACTTACTGTTTCTGCTGAGCGGCAGGGCAACTTGGGCACCAGGCAGTGAGAGATTCGGATTCTTGGATCTTTGGTGGTGATGGACAGACCTCTCTGCAGAATGTTCACCAAACGGGTCCAGAACTGAAACACGGTCTCTGGGTATTTTTCGTGGAGCCTCAGGTAGTAGATCTTTTCAGTCACTGTCCTAACCCTTAGGATGCGTTGGAGCCGGTCATAGATTCGCAGTTCCACGTACTTCAGGGGCAGAATCCTGGGCAAAATCAGGAAATTCCCATGACAGAGGCCCCAGTGGTTTTAATGAACCTTGCTGGGCTAACCCCATTAGACTCCTGCCTCTGTTTGGGGGATGCCGGAGAGCGAAAGCTTGTGGTCTGAGGGTGGAAATGATCATTAAAACCTATTCTTCTCTGATTTCTAGAGCCTTGGTTATTAAAGAATCTGCTCAAACCAATAACAATGGCTGATGGTTGATGTATACAATCTCATTTAACCCTCACAACAACCCCTTGATGAAGGAACGATAAGTAGTATTAATTCCCTGTTACAGAATTTGAAACTGTGGCTCAGAGAAGCTAAGTGATTTGCCCAAGCTTAGATCTTCTTAAGTAGGAACGGGAACTAAGATTTTCTGACTCCATCTCCAGGTCTCCTTCTCCCTAGATCCTGAGCAACTGTGCTGAAAGGATAAGGAGAAGGATGGAGGTCTGGTATTTTACATCCAGTATTTTTTTTCAATTTCAATATCTCATAATCCTATTTGACTTTCATATTGCTCACCTTTCTTTTGAAAACCTCCAAGTCTATATTGACAAAACAAAAAATAAGCAAAAGGAAGCCAAGATTCTCAAAAACTAGGAAGAGAACAGGGAGTGGTGCTCTACCCCAGCACCAAGTACAGCACTTGGTACATACAGACACTAAATAAATATTTGTTAAATGAACGAAGGAAGTCTACGCAGTTTATAAGCTAAAGAACACTGTCCTTTCTTCTTGTCTAGAGACCAGTGGCAAAACAATTCAGGTATTCACGCAGCCCCTTCCAGCACCTCCCTCAAATCTTCCTTTACCTGCTGAGGGTGATGACTGGGACACTCCCAGGTGTGCTCCAGGTGGGAAACTGACCCTGGGGCCAGGTGACGTTGGCCATCAGGAGGATGTTGGGGAGTGGCAAGGAGGGTACAGATGAGGTCACCCCAAGGATCACAGTGGTTGGCCCTTCACAGTCATCCATCCAGTTCCCAGGCTTAGTGATCTGGAAGTTAGCCCCAAGCACATGGAGTCAAAGAGAAACAGAAGACAGGGGTGGAAGATTACAGGTGCTAGCAACTGGCACTTCAACTTGGCAACAGGCTTGGAGCACCTGTGTTCTTGCACACTGGGCTGGGTCATGACCTGCCATCCATCCTTCCCGTGGGTTCTCCCCAAAGAGACTTTAGGTCATTGACAACAGGAAATTGGTCACCCTCCTTCGTGTCCTTTGCATGACTAACTTTAAAAGGATGTGCTGGTAAGACAAAGCTGATCACCATTTCATTCCTCTGTCCTTGGGCAGAAGAAGGCAGCACAGGTTTCTAATGATCTGGAAGGGGGATTATGCAAAGAAAGTTCCAGAAGTGGGGGGGGGGGTGGGGATGAGGAAAAAGCTGTTGAATGGGGAAGATCCAGGCAGCCCAACTTGAGAGAGGTTTGGGGAGCTTCCCTCAAGATGATGGTCAGTCTGGCTTGCTGCTGGGTCCTGAGAGGAATAAGGACCTGTTCTCTTGCAGCACTCAGGGCTGTGGCAGGACAGAAAGATGGCAGCCTGGCACTTGGGCGCAGTCTCAGCTGAGACACCCCCATACCTCACTGTCCAGGACAGGCAGATAAGCACCATCACTGTAGCGTCCAAGGAACCACGGGGGTCAGGATCTAAGGGGGTGACCCCTATGTTCCCAAGACCAGAGGGCCTTCTCCCAACGTCCCAGACTCTGTAAGACCATCAAGGCCATTCACAGCCTGCGAAGGATCTGGGCAACAGGGGAGAGCCCCAGCAATGCCTGAATTGTAGGTTTCCACAAGCCTAGTAGATGGTACTCTGAGAAAAGTGCATTTTGATTTTGAGAAGAAATAAGAGGAACATTTCTTGAAGTCCATGTTGTGGAATGAAATTCATGTTCTACAAAACACAGAGGGCCCCACACACAGAGTGATACATTAATGTTTGCGGGGGACGTTTCTTGGCAAGTGACGGTAGTGCTGGTGATGCTGAGGAGAGGGGAAGGAGGGAGCAGCGTAACTCTGGGCTGGATCATTTCAAGGCAGCTTTTAGCTCTGAAGAGCTAGCTTAAGCAGGCAGGCTTTTCCCCCGCCGGCACAGTCTGAGTCTCCTGGGGCAGCTCAGGGATGGCGAAGACCCCGAGCTATGAACCAGCTCTCTGAGACCTGGGGGACCTCATCAGAGAGAGGCTCCCTACTCTGTGAAACAGTCTCCAAATTAAGTTCAACACCCACCTCCGATTATTTCCACCCTCTCTCCCAGGGTTCCTCATCACTTTTCAACTCCACCAAATAGATTCCTGACTGCAGACCCTCCCTGTGAATTCCAGCCTCCTGGCTTCACCCAGGAGCTTGAAAACCTTTCCCTCTTCCTGAAAGGTTTTCTCTGCCAACTCTTCCGCTTACCAAAGTCTTAGGAACACCTCAAAGATGTGCTTTCCCAGAATACGGGGAAAGCTTCCACAACCGCCCATGTCGAGGGTTTGCTCTGCTCATGCTATAGGGCTCAGCGGGTCCAAATCCTCTGACACAGAGCTTTCTTAACAACTACCATTTCACATTATGTCCGTTGAACCTCCAAAGTCACAAGCTTCTTGGCCAGGGGCACTATCTCATCTCTCTTTGCATCTCCTGCCCCTCACACAGCTTGTTGACAAACTGGCGATGCTATACCTGCCACGGAGCACAGCGGGGTCACCAGCCAGACCACTGGAGGGAGGTGGGGGAGCACGGATTGAAATGACCATCCTGTGCTCTTGGTGGCTCCATGCTTCTCAGGCCACACTCACTCGCTTGAGTGGGTCACATTACTACTCTTCTGGGGATCAGTAGAATCTGGGAAAGGCTAATTTATCCAGGACCTTGCTCTCACACAAGGGTGTTTGTAAGACATCCTAGAAAGAAGGAATTTGGGTTTCAGAGCAGAGATTCTGACAGCTGCCTTCATCCTTTTTAACCAGTCAGTATACACTGGCGGCCCCAGAAGATGCCTGTGTACCCCCACCTCACCCCTGGAAAACGGGTCCTGCTATCTCCTTCTGCAGGTATAACTCTATTTCCCAAAAGCATCTGACCTGCAGGGAGGCCTGTGATCTGTAGGTACAAACCGAGGTGAACTTGGAATCTAGACACTCCTGTTTTCTCTGGCTCTACCTGCTTCCCTGCTTCTTCCTCCTCCCCACAGCTTTCAAAGGCTGTGGCATTTGGGGGCCAAACCCTGGGAATAGGCTTTGGGGTACAGGGGTGGGGGGGGGAGGTGAGGACAGGGGCCCTGAGCCCACAAGGGTACCTGGATAAAGATGCTTTCAAACACCACTGAGTCAGAGAACAAGTTGAATTCTGGAGAATGAATCAGTTGACAAAGGAGGCCATCTTCCACCCCAAGTTCCACTCCAGGGCCTGGTTCCCTGACCTCAGATGGGAGGCCCCGAATTTTACTCATTGGTTCTTGGGAAGAATGGGCTGGGGAACATCTCTGGGGCTCCACGCAGACCCAGCCCAACTCCAAGGTGATGTTGTGACCTCTTCTCCCCCCACCTCCACAGTGCCACCCCTCCTGATGTAGGGCTGTCCCCCAGGCTGGGGGGTGGGGGACACTGCAGGCTCACAATGGCAGGAATGACATCAAGGAATGTGATGGGTAACAACAGGAAAGGAGGGCAGACAAGAGGCGAGGAAGGATTGGCAGTGGGCAGGGCGTGTCTCTCCCCTTTCCTACTCACTGCAGACCAGCAGTAACGCAGCCTCCTCCATTCTTCACTCAGTCTCCTCACACACACACAAGGAAAATGAGTCTCCCAAGGCTGTGGCCTGATTGTGAGCTGCCAGAGTAGCAAGGGAGTCTCTCTGAAGCCTCTCACAAAAACTTTCTCTCTATGCGTGACCTGTTCACCCAAATGCCAGGCCTTCACCAGGCCAGGGGAGGTCAGGATGGGGGCCACAATTCAGCCCAATCTTTCCTCCCCATCTCATGAGATGAAAAAAAAAAATTTTTTTTAACATCAGGTTATTGACAAAGCAAAGAGGTTTATTTATTTGGAAGCTGTGAGCGAATGAGGAAGTATGATACAGTGTATGCTGGAGCATCAGAGAAAAGATCAAGAAAACCAACTGTTATCTTTTTAGGAATTTGAATGAGCCTGTTAAACACAGCCACTATTTAAAATTTAATAATATAAACTGATAATATTAAATAAGTTATATAAAAAGCAAGGTAATAGATGCCCAAACTCATCACTTCTTAATCATTTAACTCTATTTTATGTCTCTTTATTCCCTTGGGGTTATTGGTTTCTACTGGTAGAAATGATATATAATGTGCTACCATTGCTTCTCTCTTCTCAGGGTGTACAGAAAGTTCACAGTGGTTGCTGTCTTGAAACCAGCCATGCTGGGAGGTGTTTACATGATGGAAATCAGCCAGTGCTAAAATCTGGCCTTAATTTATTGCCATTGTGATTGTCTAAAGGGATAAAGAAAATGTCAATGATGCCAATTAAAAGAGTGTCTATAGCTGTTACATTGTGGACACAAAGAAAAATCTGAGGAAATGATCTTCCAGTATTTGAAAGGTATTATCTAAATTAGCAAAGAAGGTGCTGGTCATTATCCTTAACAGAGTTCCGAAAGGCAACTTTGTTATTTATAACAAATAACATTCCCCTTATTCATGAATGTAAGTGGAAAAACCAGCCAGCATTCATGTCAGAACTACACTGGCTTGTCAGTTACACAGGCAGGCTAGGAACACAAAAATCCGACAAAAGTCCATGAAAGCTTTCTTTGAGAATCATCTGGCATCTGAAAGTTACAGTAGAATATTGTATAGTCTATTGTTGTAAATTGTGTGCTTTAAAGTTTTATTAAGTAAAATGTTATACAGTAAGATTTTTTTAAAGAAAAAAAAAATGTATACTTATATGTATTTCCCCTTTCCACCGCCCCCTTGGAAAGCTGGTGGTTAGACATTTAACAGCACCCCACTGTGGCGGTACCGACTACTCCTCTCCCACTGCAATCTTTCCCTGGTTCCAGGACATGAAACTTTAACTTAAAGGCATCTTCCGGTTGCATGAAGTTGAGGAGGGATGAGCCATTAGTTACCTCTCTCAGACGTTGGCTGTACAGCTACAGGCCCTCTCACTTGGTGCTTCAACAGGCCAAGGCGTGAGTTCTCTCATCTTTTAAACTCTCAAGACACACACTGCTGCAGTCCACCCATGACTGCGCTTGAATCTTCTGCTGCCTCCTATCAGGAGGGAAATCCGCTTCTCATTGTTTTCCCAAAGCTGTGACATCAGAAGCAGGATTAGCTTATTTCTTCTTAAGACTCACTCATTAGAAGAGAAAATTCTTCTCTTTTATCAATGCAAAGTCTGTAAGACCAGGGATTTAAACTTCAAACACTTCAAGACTATTACTTTCCTTTTCTTATCTCAGTGCACTCTGTAACATTGTTTCTCCTTTGCTTGTCAAAGGAAAAAACAAAAAACAAACAGGAAACTTCTCTTACAATGTTTGTAGCATAGACCAAAAATTTAAAGGACATAAAGAACATCAGCGTGACCACTTATGCTAGAGTACCTCACTTACTTGTATAGTAGGTTCTAGTGTTAAATAAGTGGAAGAATGTTCCCTGAAACACTGTTTGCAGTAACAAAGACTGGAGACAACTTAAATGTCCATCAACAGGGCAGTAGTTACGTTATGATACGAACCTAACCTTAACCCTAACCATAATCTATAATGAGGTAATGGTTTGCAGCCCATGAAAGAATAGGTAGCTTTATATATACTGATAAAGAATGATTACCAAGACATTAAGGTAAAACAAGATGCAGAGCAGTATATATAATATGCCACCACTTGGGTAAAAGGAATTTAAAAGAATATATACCCATATGAACATGTTAGAACATGCCCAGAAACTTCTGGGAGGATAAAAATGTGGTTGTGTTAGGAGGGGTAGGGTACTGGCAACTGTGGTGAAAAGAAAGGGCTTATTTTCCACAGAATATATCTATATGCTTGAATATACATAGTATACTATATGTACAGTATATATCTATATGCTTGAATATATATAGTATACAGTATATACTATATATATAGTATATTATATATATAATATAATATATGTATATACTATATACATATATATTATATATATCATTGTGTATATATATAATATATATAATAATATATATTATATATAACGATCCCTGGGATTTCTCTGGAGGTAATGATGCTAAAGTTTGGCCACCTCATGCGAAGAGTTGACTCATTGGAAAAGACTCTGATGCTGGGAGGGATTGGGGGCAGGAGGAAAAGGGGACGACAGAGGATGAGATGGCTGGATGGCATCATTGACTCGATGGACGTGAGTCTGAGTGAACTCCGGGAGTTGGTGATGAACAGGGAGGCCTGGCATGCTGCAATTCATGGGGTCGCAAAGAGTCGGACATGACTGAGCGACTGAACTGAACTGAACTGATATACATATAATATGTACATATATAGTATGAATATATTATATATATATTTATAATATATATAATATATAGTATATATAGAATATACAGTATATAATATATACATATATACAGTATATACACACATATATACAGTATACATATACATTTATATACAGTATACATACCTATATCATATATATACTATATACAGTATATACTGTATATATACAGTATGTGTATATATATATATGCTTGAATTATTTACCTTGAGCATGTATTTCCTTTTTAAATAAATAAATTTTAAAATAAAAAGTGTTAAAGAATTATCCTACATATGGCCCTCCAAATATTTGCTGAGAAGCAACTATGTTTGCCAAGGTATGCCACATGTTGGAAGAACCATTACTAGCTCTAAAAGCAGTTTGATCAGGGTTGTGGACATGGTCAGGGCTGTCTTAGACATAACTCTTTACTTGTTGAGGTTAAAAAAAAAAACAAAAACATATTTGAAGAAATACGGGTGGGAAACTTCCCAAATGTAATAGAAACTGTAAACCTACATCTATACAAAGAATAAGAACAGTACAAACTGTAAGTATGTAGCTAAACTTTAAAAATATACATATTAAAATATATATTATAGGGCTTCCCTAGTGGCTCAGACATTGAAGAATCTACCTGCAACTCAAGAGACCTGGGTTTAATCCCTGGGTTAGGAAGATCCCCTGGAAAAGGAAATGGCTACCCACTTCAGCATGGACAGAGAAGCCTAGAAATTGTAAATATGTAAGCCCTCAATATGCCAGCAAATTTGGAAAACTCAGCAGTGGCCACAGGACTGGAAAAGGTGAGTTTTCATTCCAATCCCAAAGAAAGGCAATGCCAAAGAATGCTTAAACTACTGCACAATTGTACTCATCTCACATGCTAGTAAAGTAATGCTCAAAATTCTCCAAGCCAGGCTTCAGCAATACTGTGAACCGTGAACTTCCTGATGTTCAAGCTGGTTAGAAAAGACAGGGGAACCAGAGATCAAATTGCGAACATCTGCTGGATCATGGAAAAAGCAAGAGAGTTCCAGAAAAGCATCTATTTCTGCTTTATTGACTATGCCAAAGCCTTTGACTGTGTGGATCACAATAAACTGTGGAAAATTCTGAAAGAGATGAGAATACCACCAGACCACCTGACCTGCCTCTTGAGAAATCTGTATGCAGGTCAGGAAGCAACAGTTAGAACTGGACATGGAACAACAGACTGGTTCCAAATAGGAAAAGGAGTATGTCAAGGCTGTATATTATCACCCTGCTTATTTAACTTATATGCAGAGTACATCATGAGAAACGCTGGACTGGAAGAAGCACAAGCTGGAATCAAGATTGCTGGGAGAAATATCAATAACCTCAGATATGCAGATGACACCACCCTTATGGCAGAAAGTGAAAAGGAACTAAAAAGCCTCTTGATGAAAGTGAAAGCGGAGAGTGAAAAAGTTGGCTTAAAGCTCAACATTCAGAAAACGAAGATCATGGCATCCGGTCCCATCACTCATGGGAAATAGATGGGGAAATAGTGGAAACAGTGTCAGACTTTAGTTTTTGGGGCTCCAAAATCACTGCAGATGGTGATTGCAGCTATGAAATTAAAAGAGGCTTACTCCTTGGAAGAAAAGTTATGACCAACCTAGATAGCATATTGAAAAGCAGACATTACTTTGCCAACAAAGGTCCGTCTGGTCAAGGCTATGGTTTTTCCAGTGATCATGTATGGATGTGAGAGTTGGACTGTGAAGAAGGCTGAGCGCTGAAGAATTGATGCTTTTGAACTGTGGTGTTGGAGAAGACTTGAGAGTTCCTTGGACTGCAAGGAAATCCAATCAGTCTATTCTGGAGGAGATCAGCCCTGGGCTTTCTTTGGAAGGAATGATGCTAAAGCTGAAACTCCAGTACTTTGGCCACCTCATGCGAAGAGTTGACTCATTGGAAAAGACTCTGATGCTAGGAGGGATTGGGGGCAGGAGGAGAAGGGGACGACAAAGGATGAGATGGCTGGATGGCATCACTGACTTGATGGACGTTGAGTCTGTGTGAACTCCGGGAGTTTGTGATGGACAGGGAGGCCTGGCGTGCTGCGATTCATGGGGTCGCAAAGAGTCAGACACGACTGAGCAACAACTGAACTGAAGCAAATTTTTAAATATACATATTAAAATATATATTGTATATAATTTTAAGAGTTCTTTAAATGAGTTTTTAAAAAAATTACAACAGTATGTAACATCAAATTTAGAACACATGCAGAAGTAAAATATATGACAAGAATGGCACATTGAATAGGAGTGTGGAGATAAAAATGTACTGTTGCATGGCTCTGACATTATACATGAGTGGTATAAGATCATTTGAAGGTAGACTGTAGTAAGTTGAAGATGTCTATTGTAAACCCTAGAAGAGAGAAACCATTAAAAAAATAACGAGAGGTATAGCTAATAAATCAATAGTGGAGGTAAAATACAACACTGAAGAATTTTCAGTTAACCCAAAAGAAGAAGGCAAACAGTAAAAAAGACAGTTAATGCTCAGTGGTGATTTTTTTTTTTTTTATTTTGGCTGCGCTGGGTCTTCATTGCCACATGTGGGCTCTTTGTTGGGGCGTGTGGTTTTCTCTTATTGCAGAACATAGGCTCAAGAGCACAGGATCAATAGTTGTGCCACACGGGCTTGGTTGCCCTGTGGCATTTGGGACCTCCATTCCCTGACCAGGGATTGAACCCAGGTCCCCTGCTGTGGAAGGCGGATTCTTAAACACTGGAGCACCAGGGAAGTCCCTCAAGTGATGAATGCTGAGTCATCAAGTCGGTATAGGTTTGCCATATAAAGCAAATCAAGTTTGTTGGCATTATTAATACTCTGTGTGCAAAGCAGGACATAAAACAAGCATTGTAAGTTATAGCCATTTTATAATTTTAAATTGTGTTACAATAAGTTTGCTTAGGAAAAAAAAATCTCACATGTGCCCACATAAGAATTACCTCAAGGGTGATAAAACTCGTTATTGACTTATTTTTCTTTACTGTACTTTGAAGAGTCCTTGAAAAAGGAAAAACAAACAAACAAACAAACAAAACCCATGATGTAGACAAAAGAGCTGCATACTGGAAGAGACCAATTAATTCAATGACATTATCTAAGTTACTTAGTTTCCTTCTGTTTCCTCTGTGGTAAAATGATAAGACATCACCCAATACACTAGCCACCAGCCACACGTGATTACTAAGCCCTTGAAATGTGGCTAATCCAAATGCAGGTGTGTTTTAAGTGTAAATACTCACCAATACAAATACACACTTAGAACAAAAATAAAAATGTAAAACATTTCATTAATAACTTTTCATGTTGATTACATATTGAAATATTCTTAATGTATTAGGTTAGCTAAAATTTAAAATACCTTTTCCTGTTTCTTTTTTCATGTGACCAGTAGACAATTTTAAACCATATATACAGCTTGCATTATACCTTTTTTGGACAGTGCTAAACTAGATTGTATCTTCTAGCCCTTAATATTCTGATACTTCTCCTAAGCTTTAGGAGTGCAGTGCTTCAAACCCAGAAAGCATACATTTAAAGCAGTTCATTCTCTTCATTCCTTTCCAGTAGATGGCACTAGACTTACAGCTTCAAGCTAACAACTATATTTTAAAATAGTTGCAGTTCTCTAAACATGTGCTTAGTTTCAGCTCCATGCCCTTACTCACACTATTTGCTCTACTGGGAAACTCTTTCCTAACTAGATAGCCTATTCATTTGTTAAAAATTCAGATCCTCTGGGACATCCCTGTGGTCCAGTGGTTAGGATTCTGAGCTTTCCCTGCCAAGGGCATGGATTCAATCTCTGGTTGGGAAACTAAGATCCCACAAGCCATGTGGCACAACCAATATAAAGAAATTAAAAATAAAACTCAGATCCTTAACATCCGTCTCCTGTCCATAAATAATGTTATGTAGCCACTGTCAATATTATGTATGTAGCCATATCATTCTATAGTACAGCCACGAAATATTGTTTACATGCATCCCCCCTTCTATCTTGCATGTTATCTGAGATAGGTAGTGATGAGATTTTAGTTGATGCCTGGCACGCAGTAGGTACTATAAGCAATGTTATCAGGATAGGCCAAGTTAGCAAAAAGTCCACATCGCAGTAGCGTAAGACAACAGAGGGGCATTTCCCTGGTGGTCCAGTGGTTTGGACTTTACGCTCTCGGACCAATCCCTAGTGGGGTAACTAGATCCGACATGCAGCAACTAAGAGTTCACATGCTACAACTAAAGATCCTACATACCACAGCTAAGACCTGGCACAGCCAAATAAATAAATAAAATACAATGTATTAAAAAAAAAAGACAAAGTTTTTTTCTGTGTACATTACATGTTCATCAGGGATCAGCTGAAGGCTCTGTTCCATGACCCGTACTCCAGGACTATGTTAATGGAACAAATCCATCTACAGCCCTGCTGGCGACTGTGGTAGAAGCAAACAGGGCTTTGGAGGTTTCTGAACCCGTGCTTAAATGCACCAACCTAGAATTGACACAAATCATTTCTACTCGCAAGTTAGTGGCCAGAACTAATTATATGGCTCCATTCAATGCAAGGATGTCAGAAAGTGCGATTCTGTCATGTGCTTGGAAGGCAAGGGCAGAAATATTTGAGGAATGTTAATGATGACCTTTCCAGTAGTCATGTATGTATGAGTGAGTTGGACTATAAAGAAGGCTGAGCGTCCAAAAATTGATGCTTTCAAACTGCGGTGCTGGAGAAGACTCTTGAGAGTCCCTGGGACAGCAAGGACATCAAACCAGTCAATCCTAAAGGAAATCAACCTTGAATATACATTGGAAGGACTGATGCTGAAGCTGAAGCTCCAATACTTTGGCCACCTGATTTGAAGAGCCAATTCACTGGAAAAGACTCTGATGCTGTGAAAGACTGAGGCTAGGAGGAGAAGGGGGCAACAGAGGATGAGATGGTTGGATGGTATTATCAACTCAATGGAAATGAGTCTGAGCAAACTCCAGGAGATAGTGAAGGACAGGGAAGGCTTGCGTGCTGCAGTCCACGGGGTCACAAAGAATTGTACATGACTTAGTGACTGAACAAATGACTACTAATAACCCTTCTAGTCAATAACCTTTCAGCTCACTATTTCTCCTGCAGGTAGAACACATTCACTATATGTTCTCCCACAAAGGAAACAACCCAAGAATTCCCTTCAGTCACATCAAGTTCAGATTCAAGAATCTGCATGATGCACAACAGTTGCTATTGACAGTTTCAGATGTGGCTTGAGCTAGAGAACGATAAACTAAAACCATCCATGTGCCACACATCTCGGAGAAGGCGATGGCACCCCACTCCAGTACTCTTGCCTGGAAAATCCCATGGACGGAGGAGCCTGGTAGGCTGCAATCCATAGGGTGGCGAAGAGTCGGACACGACTGAGTGACTTCCTTTTCACTTTCATGCATTGGAGAAGGAAATGGCAACCCACTCCAGTGTTCTTGCCTGGAGAATCCCAGGGAAAGCGGAGCCTGGTGGGCTGCTGTCTATGGGGTCACACAGAGTTGGACATGACTAAAATGACTTAGCAGTAGCAGCCACACATCTAATGTACTCTGGTGGAACAGGGACAGGATAAATGCAGTCACGGAAGTGGGGACAAATGGAAAACACAATAGCCTAGTGACTGTGATGTTCCACTGCGTAGATGTGATGACAGCCCCTTACCTGGAGCAAAGGGAATAGTTCTTGATTAGCTCTCAATTCTGCTTCTTGGGAAGACATCCTTAGGCCATTGTTCTCTGTTTTAAGCTGCAAAGTTTTCAGGGTGGTTGCTGCAGTATAACCTAATTTGTCCTGACTGATAAAGAAATCAGAATCTAGAGGGGGGTGTTACATATTATTTAAAAAACAACACTTAATATGTATGAATAACTAATGTGGAGGGCAGCAAAGAAATCTTACTGGAGGCTGGAAGGTCAGCAATCCATGTTATACAGTAGCAAAACATTTGGTAAAATGGTGGCCTGCAGTAACTTAGATGTTATACTTTAATAATCTACCTAATAAGCTAGGAGAGTCAAGAGAATAGAATTTTAGCAGCAGAAATTGCATACAGTTGGCTGTCACTGACAAAGCACCCCAGGGTGAGTTCAGAAGAGAATTGGCCAGCTTGCAAGAAGGTAAAGGGATCAAGAGAGACTATGGATGTCACAGGGGTTCACAGAAGCAACTGCTTCTCATCCTTAAGCGCACGCACAGTCGTGTCTGACTGCAGCCCTACCAGGCTCCTGTCCATGGGATTTCCCAGGCAATCCCAATACCTTGGGTATTGTGAGTTGCCATTTCCTCCTCCAGGGCATCCCTAAATGGTAAGAGATAAAATGGAGATGCTTGGAGTGACAAAAATCACTCAAAAGAAAATTCAAACTCAGCTTTGTTGGTATGGTAACAGTCCTGGTTTGACCAGAACCATTCCAGTTCTTAACACTGAAAATCCAGTAACCAAGGAAACCCCTCTGCCAGGTACAGGGCCAGTTTTTTACCCTACTCATCACATCTCTGTTGAAACCTCTGAGTAGTTTAAATTGTTTTAGAGCCAAGACCTTATTTAATTTGTGGCACTCAGTAACCATTTCCATTAAGCTAAACTGCTTGGGAAAGAGACTTCAGGTGCAGGTCTCCAACCAAAAGATGAAAATGCCCTAAAGTAGTTGAAAAGGCATAAGAATGAAAAAAGACACCAAATCTAAGAAAAATGTCTAGAAAAGGGCAGCTATGGCATGAAACTGCCTGAAATCAGAGATAAAAAGCCAACTATATTTCTGAGAGTACTCTGCTACCAAGACAAGTCACATAAGCCCAGCCAATCACGAAAGACCAGAGTGCAATCTTTTATCATGTGCCCAGGTGGGAAGCTGGAAATACTTGCCAACAGCACTAAGAATTACCACAGCACAATAAATAAAAGTGATGCCCAAACCACTGGTTTCTGGGCTATGCGTTAGTCACTCAGTTGTGTTCAACTCTTTGTGACCCCATGGACTGTAGCCAGGCTCCTCTGTCCATGTTATTCTCTAGGCAAGAATACTGGAGTGGGTTGCCATTCCCTTCTCCAGGGGATCATCCCAACCCAGGGATTGAACTCAAGATTCTTTACCATCTGAGCCACCAGGGAAGTCTGGGGTAGTAGCACTTGAGTTTAAGAACACTCAGGAAGAGGGCTTCCCTGGTGGCTCAGTGGTAAAGAATCTGCCCGCCTACCAATGCTGGAGACATGGATTTGATATCTGATCCAGGAAGACCCCACATGCTGAGGAGCAACTAAGCCCACAGAACTATTGAGCGTGTGATCTAGAGCCTGGGAGCCGCAACTACTGAAGCCCACGTGCCCTAAAACCTGTGCTCCCCAAAAAGAGAAGCCACTGCAGTATGAGAAGTCCAAGCACTGCGACTAGAGAGCAGCCCCCACTCTCGTCAAGGAGCCCGCACAGCTGCCAAGACCCAGCACAGCCAAAAACAAAGAACACTCAGAAAGTAAAACTGGTTTAGCAGAGGACACCATGCACCATTCTTACCCTTTAACAAAAGTAAATCAGACTCACCATATACAAAAGGGTGTGTGCACCAAGATGAGTGTGTTAATTACCATACGCAGAGGAATGAATATGCTTCATTATTGAGTGGGGATGAAGGAGGGAATTCAAGGAAAAAAAAATCTCCATTTTTCTGGAAAGTCCAAGCTGTTAGGTCTGGGAGAGCAGAAACAATCATCAGTGAAGCACAGACATTTCACCAGCTGACCTGGAGAACAATCAGAATTGAGTAGATAAGAACACAGAGAAAAAACGCCTACTGGACTCAAGTCTTCTCCAGGGACTGCAGCTGAAGGATTGTCAGAAAGGATCATTTTTTTCTTTAGAGATGGATAGAGTCAAGAGAAAACTCTAATAGCCTTGGCCTAGGCTGGGACACGGAGAAGGCGATGGCACCCCACTCCAGTACTCTTGCCTGGAAAATCCCATGGATGGAGGAGCATGGTGGGCTGCAGTCCATGGGGTCACGAAGAGTCGGACACAACTGAGCGACTTCCCTTTCACTTTTCACTTTCATGCACTGGAGAAGGAAATGGCAACCCACTCCAGTGTTCTTGCCTGGAGAATCCCAGGGACGGGGGAAGCCTGGTGGGCTGCCGTCTATGGGGTCGCACAGAGTCAGACACGACTGAAGTGACTTAGCAGCAGGCTGGGACAACTGGTTGATACAGGGCAGCCCCAAGTGCACCTGCCTCCACGTTCAAAGGTTTATTTACCTTATGTTTTAAACAAAGTGCTTTACATACTTTTCTGCTCCTATGCTTTAAGATGTGAAACCTCAGAGGTGCGCATTAAAACTCTTCCCTATCACTAATTTCAAGGGCAGGAGTCAACAAGACACAGAGTGGAAATATACATTCAACCTTATTTCATTAGAAAAACTTATTTAAGCCACAAGGTGGCCAAAATGCCCTTGTCCCAAGCAGGTGCTATCATTCCCCTGTCCACTTCAGACCAATACACACACACACATATTCGCTATGTTGGAGGAAGAACTTTAAAAAATGTAAAAATGAGAATGGGACACAGAAGACTCCACCTTCCCCCTTCCTACAGCCAACCCACACAACTCTTAACTGTTATCTGCACACAGAAGAGCTCTCATGGGAAAAAAGCTGAATACCAAGTAAATTGACTATAAGACACCCAAGTCCAAAAGAATTCTTGGCAGATGCTTAGAAAGTAGGATTGAAACTAAGACCATCTCCCAACAGCTGAAGTTCCAGCACAAGTCCTCATCTAAAAGAAGACAAAGCCAGGCTGCCCAGGACAGCCAAGCATAGGGCAGACTGGGGAGGAGAGTGAGATCACTCCATTCCACAGCCACAGGCCACCCACTAAGATCTGTGATTAAACAGGCTTTTTCCAGGACAAGGAGTATCCAGATGAGGTTCTTCGAGGGCCTAGTAACAGTTAGTTTTCTGATAACACTGATGTGGAGCTTGCCTGCCCAGGAACCGGTAGAGCTGGCGGTATTTTGGACACTGTTCCAAGGTTATAACCGGTGGAAGGAGGTCTTATCACACCCCTCTGGATGGATGGTCTGGAAGGCCCTTGGGGGCTCTGTGTTGGCAAGCTGACCTCTGGTGGCCCAGGAGCTCCCAGGAGACAGGCTCTCCAGCAGGCCTCCAGGGACTCCATCAGTCCAATGAAGATGGAGAGCAGCGTCAACACCCCACCTAAGAGATAGAGGTTCAATATATGCTTCATGGCTTCAAGGATTCCACTCCTTTGTAGAACAACAGAGCTGACTTCTGCTTCTGAAAGGCCTCTGGATCCTGAGAAGAGAGAGCCGAGGTTAATCTCCAGCCTTCCGGGATATGCCTGCCTCTGACCTTGACCCTGGAGCTAAGCAGGTGGCCAGCCAGTCAGGGAGGCAGGGGCCAGGGCAGAATCTCCAAGTAAATTTACACTGTAAATGCCATGGCTCCCACCAGCTGTGGAACGACTCAGCTTTTTGGACTAATTCAAGAGCATTCCTTAAAACTTTTACTTCTGCTTTCAGGTATAGAGAATCCCTGTTCCACAGTCCAGGGACCACAAACCTTCCTGATGTAAAAACCCAGTTCTTTTTTTGGGGGGGAAGGGTGCAGGGGGTAGGGGGGTCGATTGCAGGAATATAAGAACATGTCCTTGAGAAAGCAAAAGCAACCTGCCTGGAAATCTCCATCACATCTCAGTCAGGTGTGAATTAATCATAAACTTTTTAAAAAGTCTAATCCTAACGGAATAAAATATATCAAGTTCACTTATTTAACAAGTACGCCCTGAACACCCACAACTTGTTAGGCACCCCGGATGGCACTAAGGCCACTCGAGGCCCTGCAGACACGAACTCGGCCCTCATGCGCCTTCCAGTCTAGGGGGGGACAGGCAAGAAAACGGGCAGTTCCTACAAGCAACAGGAAGGAGATGCTCGGTGTGCTCTGGATGGGCACGGCATGGGGTGGGCACACGGATCCTAGTTAGGGCCACCCCTGGAGAAAGCTGGGCAGGGTGGCTGAGTGGGGCCCCAGGTGGGGACGAGAAGGGACGCTCTCCACAGCGCAGTCCCAGGCGGGGGAACGCCAGGAGACCCGCGGGGCACGCAGCCCTGGGGATGGGGGCGGGGAGCCGGGAAGCCTACAAAGCCGCTCACCTCCAGGAGGAAGGGCCAGGAGCGGCCCGCTTGCTGTAATAACGGGTCGCGCGGAGTCGGAAAGAAAGTCGACCCACGAGACGTCAACCCAGACGCCCCTCTGCAGCTAAAAGCGCAGCCAGGGCCACACTGCCCATTTATACCCGCGGTGCGGCCGGGAGCCCGCGCGCGCGCACTGGAGCCCTGACGTAAGCTCGCGGCCCCGCCCCTAGGCGAGGGCGGTCTGGGGTCCCAGGCAGTTCTCAGCAGCTTCGGTCAGGGCTGTTTCTGGAAATAAACGCTGTGCGACTGAGTCACTGAGGTGGACATGGCACCAGGCATGTATATTAACTTTAACTGCCTTTTTTAGCTGCAGGAAACGTTTGAGGGAATTAGAAAGTCATTATTCCCGCATACCAAGTAGATGGAAAACACACCTAAGTTGGTGCAATCCAAGGGCTCTCAGACTGCGCGGGATGAGGTCCGGCGGGCGGCTGGGGATGCATTCTTCGCCGCAGATTTCAGCAAAGCACAGACTGTCAGAGGGCCTCAGGCCCTCGCTTCACCCACCCCCCACCGTACTGCCCGTTTCCTTCATTCAGGAACTGAAAAGTTGACATTGTTTCACTTCCTAGAGGTAACAGGATTCCAAACGCCTCCCCCCCCCCCCCGCCCCCCAGTCCCTATTCCGAGTTATCTTTGCCATTGGTATCTCTGGAATGGCGTCTTTTTACATCATAAACCCTGCCTTTCATGAGAGTTTGTACCAAAATGTGGAATACACACCTGGCCCTGGTGTCTGAGCATGTGACCGAGTTCCTTGGCAGGCACTGGATGTCAGTTTCCTCGTGTACAATGTGGCCACGGAACGAAGTCTGAGGATGAACGAAAGTCCTAGGAGGTCACAGTCTAGGTGGTGGTTTAGTCCCTAAGCCGTGTCCGACTCTTGCGACGCCGTGGACTGTAGCCAGCCAGGCTCCTCTATCTATGGAATTCACCAGGCAAAAACACTCGAGCGGGTTGCCATTTCCTTCTCCAGGGGAGCTTCCTGACCCAGGAATCGAACCTGGGTCTTATGCATTGCAGGCAGATTCTTTACCGACTGAGCTACGAGGGAAGCTCCTACAGGCTAGCTCCTAGATTGGGGGCTGAGGAAACCTCATTAAGCACCACCCTCCCAGGGTGCTCCCAAACCTCATCCCTGCCCCCCCCCAAGTCACTGGGTGTCGTGAGGGCACCCAATGGCTGATCTCGAGAAATAAATTGCTGGGGACACGCTGGGAGTGGGGAGGCCCCTGGGGAGGGAATGTCCACGCCGTGGAAGGAAGGCCGTGGGTGGTTTCGCTGCCTTCCTCGTGGGGAGGTGAGGGGGCAAAGCTCCAAGTTGGTGACTCTAGCAGGTCCCCGGAGCTTTAGGACTGTCGGCTCCGCTTGCCTGGACTGGACGAGCGACAATCCAGGAGCTCCCTCGGCTCCGCCGGCTCAGCGGAAAAGAGACGGGACCAACCCGGAGTTGCCAAACCCCGCTGCGACCTTTCACCTACTATCCCGGCTCCGTCTGCTGTCAGAGGAGGAGGGGCGGGAAAGGCCGCCGAGAAGGAGGAAAGTTGGAGATGGAAGACGTGCTGGCAGGCAGGCAGGCACAGAGAAATTAACTTTTCTACTCAGCTTGCAGGAATTTTTGGTTCTTCATTAAACTACAGTTTCGTCTCTATTTTCGCTGGACTCAAGTGACTCTTCTCTTGCACTGTTATTCAGGAGGGGCTCCAGCTCTAAGCTATGAGGGAAGCCCTCAAATGTTTTAGTATATATACCTTTTCTGGTCATGTCCAACTCTTTTGCGACCCCATGAACTATACAGTCCATGGAATTCTCCAGGCCAGAATACTGGAGTAGGTAGCCTTTTCTTTCTCCAGGGGATCTTCCCAACCCAGGAATCGAACCTGGGTCTCCCGCTTTGTGGGCAGATTCTTAACCAGCTGAGCCACAAGGGAAACCCAAGAATACTGGAGTGGGTTCAGTTCAGTTCAGTTCAGTCGCTCAGTCGTGTCCGACTCTTTGCGACCCCATGAATCGCAGCACACCAGGCCTCCCTGTCCATCACCAACTCCTGGGGTTCACTCAGACTCACGTCCATCAAGTCGGTGATGCCATCCAGCCATCTCATCCTCTGTCGTCCCCTTCTCCTCCTGCCCCCAATCCAGCCCAGCATCAGAGTCTTTTCCAATGAGTCAACTCTTCGCATGAGGTGGCCAAAGTACTGGAGTTTCAGCTTTAGCATCATTCCTTCCAAAGAAATCCCAGGGCTGATCTCCTTCAGAATGGACTGGTTGGATCTCCTTGCAGTCCAAGGGACTCTCAAGAGTCTTCTCCAACACCACAGTTCAAAAGCATCAATTCTTCGGCACTCAGCTTTCTTCACAGTCCAACTCTCACATCCATACATGACCACAGGAAAAACCATAGCCTTGACTAGATGAGCCTTTGTTCGCAAAGTTGTGTCTCTGTTTTGAATACGCTATCTAGGTTGGTCATAACTTTTCTTGCAAGGAGTAAGCGTCTTTTAATTTCATGGCTGCAGTCACCATCTGCAGTGATTTTGGAGCCAAAAAAAATAAAGTCTGACACTGTTTCCTCTGTTTCCCCATCCATTTGCCATAAAGTGATGGGACCAGATGCCATGATCTTCGTTTTCTGAATGTTGAGTTTTAAGCCAACTTTTTCACTCTCCTCTTTCACCTTCATCAAGAGGCTTTTTAGTTCCTCTTCACTTTCTGCCATAAGGGTGGTGTCATCTGCATATCTGAGGTTATTGATATTTCTCCTGGCAATCTTGATTCCAGCTTGTGCTTCTTCCAGTCCAGCGTTTCTCATGATGTACTCTGCATATAAGTTAAATAAGTAGGGTGATAATATGCAGCCTTGACGTACTCCTTTTCCTATTTGGAACCAGTCTGTTGTTCCATGTCCAGTTCTAACTGTTGCTTCCTGACCTGCATACAAATTTCTCAAGAGGCAAGTCAGGTGGTCTGGGATTCCCATCTCTTTCAGAATTTTCCACAGTTTATTGTGATCCACACAGTCAAAGGCTTTGGCATAGTCAATAAAGCAGAAATAGATGTTTTTCTGGAACTCTCTTGCTTTTTCCATGATCCAGCAGATGTTCGCAATTTGGTCTCTGGTTCCTCTGCCTTTTCTAAAACCAGCTTGAACATCAGGAAGTTTACGGTTCACGTATTGCTGAAGTCTGGCTTGGAGAATTTTGAGCATTCCTTTACTAGCATGTGAGATGAGTGCAATTGTGTGGTAGTTTGAGCATTCTTTGGCATTGCCTTTCTTTGGGATTGGAATGAAAACTGACCTTTTCCAGTCCTGTGGCCACTGCTGAGTTTTCCAAATTTGGGGGCATATTCAGTGCAGCACTTTCACAGCATCATCTTTCAGGATTTGAAATAGCTCAACTGGAATTCCATCACCTCCACTAGCTTTGTTCGTAGTGATGCTTTCTAAGGCCCACTTGACTTCACATTCCAGGATGTCTGGCTCTAGGTCAGTGATCACACCATCGTGATACTGGAGTGGGTAGCCTATCCCTTTTCCAGCAGATCTTTCTGACCCAGGAATCGAACCCAAGTCTTCTGCATTGCAGGCGGATTCTTTACCAACTGAGTTCCCTGGTAGCTCAGACAACAAAGCGTCTGCCTGCACTGCGGAGACTCCGGTTTGCTCCCTGGGTCGGGAAGATCCCCTGGAGAAGGAAATGGCAGCCCACTCCAGTATTCTTGCAAGGAAAATCCCATGGACAGAGGAGCCTGATAGGCTGCAGTCCATCAGGTTGCAAAGAGTCGAACACGATTGAGCGACTTCTCTTTCTCTCTCGCCAGCTCTGAAACCACGCTAAGGAGTGTCCCCCGCCCTTGCTAGTTAAAGGCCTCGGGCAAATCCTTTAACCTTTAGGCACTTCAGTTTCTCAGCTGTGATATGGGAGGTTAACAGTCCTTACCTGGAAATTGAATGAGTTAAACCACATGAAGGACCGAGAATGCTGCCTGGTACATGGAAAACGTGCTGTAAGTGTTAAAATTATCTGTATTCTCTACCACAAAACTCCCAGTGACTTTGGTCACAGTTGCCTATGTTCGGTGAGGCAACATAGGAATTCCACAATAACCCGTTGGGCTCTGCTTACTGTCAAGTCTAAAAGTTTATTCTCATAGAGCTTGAAGGAAGAGATAGGCAGCTCTCTGACAATTCCCTCTCCCCTATTTACTGCCACTGTGCAAACATCACGCTAGATGCAGAAAACCAGAGTTTGGGTGAATATAGTCCTGTGATTTCCCATTTATCAATTACAAATATTCTTCTACATCATCTCCTCATCTCTGGGTAGGTACTGGGCCTACCTATATCAAGATTCTTGTCTGTTGTATCTGCAGGCCAAGTTAGTTAATCCTTTTGAGCCCTAATCTCCTAATCTGTAACATGAGGGAAATAATATATAAAAGAGTTATGAGGATTTGAACTAATACATGTAAAGTATGTGTCATGTGAAAGTGAAGTGCTCAGTCGTGTCCGACTCTTTGCAACCCGTGGACTGTAGCCCACCAAGCTCCTCTGTCCATGGGATTCTCCAGGCAAGAATACTGGAGTGGGTTGCCATTTCCTTCTCCAGGGGATCTTCCCAACCCAGGGATCGAACCCAGATCTCCCGCATTGCAGGCAGACGCTCTAACCTATAAATCTTAGCTCTTTTTATTAAAACGAGAAAGGCAAGTTCTTGTCCTAAAATAAGCTTGTCACCTTGCTGGGTAAATAAGATTTAAGATAATTAGCAACCCAGCGCCTGGGTAAGGTTGTGGTTAGAAATCAGTCCAACTTGAATTTGAATACTGCTCTGCGATTTGCTAGCTATTGTCCGTGGGCTTTGCTTGCTTCAGTCTCTTCATTTCTAAAATGGAAATAATAATAGTTTGTACCTACTAAGATTATTATGAAGATTACATAATGGGTGTAAAGTACTTGGTATAGATTAGGGCAAAATGTATGGTATTTACTAATCTAATTAGCTTCTGTTGTTGTTTTTGTTCAGTAACTAAATCATGTCCAACTCTTTGCGACCCCATGGACTGCAGCATGCCAGGCTTCCCTGTCCTTCACTATCTCCCAGCGCTTGCTCAAACTCATGTCCATTGAGCCAGTGGTCCAACCACTCATCCTCGGTTGCCCCCTTCTCCTCCTGCCTTCAATCTCCCAGCATTAGTGTCTTTTCCAGTGAGTTGGCTCTTCACATCAAGTGGCCAAAGTATTAGAGCTTCAGCTTCAGCATCAGTCCTTCCAATGAATATTCAGGGTTGATTTCTTTTAAGATTGACTGGTTTGATCTTGCAGTCCAAAGAACTATCAAGAATCTTCTCCAGTACCACAGTTCAGAAACATCAGTTCTGTGGCGCTTAGCTTTCTTCATGGTCCGACTCTCACATCCAAGCATGACTACTAGAAAAACCATAGATTTGACTATATCAACCTTTATCAGCAAAGTGATGCCTCTGCTTTCTACTATGCCCTCTAGGGTTGTCATAGCTTTCCTTCCAAGGAGCAAGCATCTTTATTCATTTTTTAAAATTTGCTTGTTACATTTATTGCAGTGTAGCTACTTTACAATTTGTGTTAGGTTCTGGTATACAAAAGAGTGATTCAGTTATACGTGTGCATGCTCAGTCACTAAGTTGTGTCGGATTCTTTGTGACCCCATGGACTGTAGCCCGCCAGGTTCCTCTGTCCATGGGATTTTCCAGGCAAGAATACTGGAGGGGGTTGCCATTTCCTTCTCCAGCAAGTGTCTTTTATTTTCATGGCTGCAGTCACCATCTGCAGTGATTTTGGAGCCGAAGAAAATAAACTCTGCTACTGTTCCCACTTTTTCTCCTTCTATTTGCTATGAAGTGATGGGACCAGATGTCATTATCTCAGTTTTTTGAATGCTGAGTTTTAAGCCAGCTTTTTCACTCTCCTCTTTCACCTTTATCAGGAGGCTCTTTTGTTCGTCTTCATTTCCAACCATTACAGTGGTTTCATCTGCATATCTGAGGATGTTAGTATTTCCCAGCAATCTTGATTCCAGTTTGTGATTCATCCAGCCTGGCATTTCACATGATGTACTCTGCGTAGAAGTTAAATAAGCAGGGTGACAATATACAGCCTTGACGTACTCCTTTCCCAATTTGGAACCAGTGAGTTGTTCCATGTCTGGTTCTAATTGTTGCTTCTTGACCTGCATACAGGCTTCTCAGGAGGCAGGTAAGATGGTATTCCCATCTCTTTAAGAATTTTCCAGGTTATTGTTATCCATACAAATGCTCTAGTACAGTCAATGAAGCAAAAGTAGATTTTTTTTCTGGAATTTCCTAGCTTTCTCTATGATCCACTGAATGTTAGCAATTTGATCTCTGATTCCTCTACCTTTTCTAAACCCAGCTTGTACATCTGGACATTCATGGTTCACATACTGCTAAGGCCTAGCTTGAAGGATTTTGAGCATTACCTTACTAGAATGCGAAATGAGAGCAGTTGAACAGTAGTTTGAACACTCTTTGCCATTGCCATTCTTTGGCACTGGAGTTGAAAATTGTGGCCATTACTGAGTTTTCCAAATTTGCTGACATATTGAGTACAGCACTTTTAACAGCATCATGTTTTAGGATTTGAAATAGCTCAGCTGGAATTCCATCATCTCCACTAGCTTTGTTCATAATAATGCTTCCTAAGGCCCACTTGACTTTACACTCCAGGTTATCTGGCTGTGGGTGAGACCACACCATTGTGGTTATCTGGGTCATTAAGACCTTTTTTGTACAGTTCTTCTGTGTATTCTTGCCACCTCTTCTTAATCTCTTCTGCTTCTGTTAGGCCCTTACCTTTTCTGTTCTTTATCGTGCCCATCCTTGCTTGAAATGTTCCCTTGATATCTCCAGTTTTCTTGAAGAGATCTCTAGTCTTTCTCATTCTATTGTTTTCCTCTGTCTCTTTGCATTGTTCTCTTAATAGGGCTTTCTTATCTCTCCTTGCTATTCCCTGAAACTCTGCATTCATTGCCTTTCTCCCTTGCCTTTTGCTTTTCTTCTTTTCTCAGCTATTTGTAAAGCTGCCTCAGAAATTAGCTTCTAAGGTGGACATTATAGATGTCCTGCAGTGGATAGGAGTCCAAAAATAGAGGAAGAGAGAGAACTGGGTGGTAGTGAAATTGAAATAAGACCATAACTAGGGTGGCAATGCTTTGCTTTGGGATCTAGAATTTTAATATTCCCCCATGACTGAATGAAACAGTGGAAACAAAAAGAGCATTCTGCAAGTAACTGACATGCCAAGAATTTTGCTAAATATAGCACAGAAATTATTTGTTAGTTCTTATAACAACTCTGTGAGGTAGGTATTTTTACCTCTTCTTTATGTGTTAACTATGCTTTTTTCGGGCTTCCCTGGTGGCTCAGAGGTTAAAGCGTCTGCCTGCAATGCAGGAGACCTGTGTTTGATCCCTGGGTCGGGAAGATGCCCTGGAGAAGGAAATGCTAACCCACTCCAGTATTCTTGCCTGGAGGATCCCATGGACAGAGGAGCCTGGTAGGCTACAGTCCACGGGGTCGCAAAGAGTCGGACACGACTGAGCGACTTCACTTTCACTTCATGCTTTTTTCACTAGAAGAAAAAGAGACTTCCCTTTATCTAGTCTTTTTTTAAAGGCTGATCAACTATTTTAATCGATTAGCTTATTTATTTTTTGGTGCACAGCACAGCATGTGGGATCTTAGTTCCCCAAGCAGCATTCAAACCTGAGCTCACTGCATTAGAAGCTAGGAGTCTTAGTCACTGGACTGCCAGGGAAGTCCTTCTTTAGCTAGTCTTTTATTCATATTTCATATCTCAATTCAAACATGTTTCCTCTGGGAACTGTTTGCTGACCCTCAGATACTTGCTACAGACTCTGGTAGCATGACATACATTTTCCTCACTGTTTGTTGTTACCTTACTCTTACTTGTGTTAATGTCTTATACTCCTCAAGAGCCTGAAAACATCAACAAAAGGTCTATCTTGTCTCTTTTTTTCATTCCACCCTAGCATCTAGCTCCACATTGTAGGCTTTCAATAAATATTTGTTGACTGAAGGAATAAATGAACAAATGATTATCTTGCCCAGCATCTTTAGTTGGTCCCCACTATTCCAAGGAAGGGTAGACAGAGTTCTAAAATGAACCCACTTCAGGTTCTTTCTCCTTGATAACTACCAACCAAGGAAACCTCCTGATGAGGCGGGTCCTTATCCCCAGTGCCCTCAAAAGAAGTGATTCCAGACTTGACCCACACAGGAGTACATACTAAGACTACTTTAGCCTCACAAATCTGATCTTATGATTCTGGGTCCATTTAAAAAACAGGTACCTGCACAGCTGGTGAGTGTAAATTGGTACACTTTCTGTGGAAACCAATTTGACAACACCTGTAAAAATAAAAGAATGCACATGCCCTTTAATCTAGAATTCCACTTCTCAGAATGATCATTACAGACAAACTTCTGTATGAGAACAATAGAATATAAGAGGCAACCACTTCAGTGCTGTTTGCACAAAAGATTGGGGGTAAAAATAGAACAGCAGCCTATCAGAAAGGGACTGGCTAAGTCGATGACAACTAGGAAGATTGCACATCCATAAAACTGGATACCATGAAGCCAGCAAAAAAGAATAAGAAGTTTTGCACGTCCTGATATGATCTCCACAAAATTAAATGGGAAAAGCAAATGTGTAGTGTGTGTATAGTATGCTACAATTTGTGTTAAACTCACAAGATAGGATGTACAAAAAGAGATACTACCTTCTACCCACTAGGACAGCCATATACACACACACACATGCATATCAGTTCAGTTCAGTTCAGTTCAGTCGCTCAGTCGTGTCTGACTCTTTGCATCCCCATGGACTCCAGCACGCCAGGCTTCCCTGTCCATCACCAACTCCCAGAGCTTGCTCAAATTCGTGTCCATCGAGTCAGTGATGCCCTCCAACCATCTCATCCTCTGTCATCCCCTTCTCCTCTTGCCTTCACTCTTTCCCAGCATCAGGATCTTTTCCAGTGAGTCAGTTCTTTGCATCAGATGGCCAAAGTATTGGAGCTTCAGCTTCAGCATCAGTCCTTCCAATGAATATTCAATGAAACACACACACACACACACACACATATTTAAATGTATTAAAGAAAATAAAATTAAAAGTGTTGAGGATGTGAAGAAAATGGAACGCTTATATATTGTTCTTAGGAATGTAAAATGGTGTAGCTGCTGTTGAAAAGTTTGAGAGTTCCCCCCAAAAGTTAAACATAGAGTTATCATGTGACCCATTAATTCCACTATCCAGGAGAATTGAAGACATGGGTTCACACAAAAACTTGTACACAAGCAGCATTATTTGTAATAGCTAAACAATGGGCCGCGGCGGTGGCTGCGACGGCGCACATAGCGCGGCCGAGAGGAGCTACCCCACGTCCGCGGTCAGGGGCAGCGGCCGAGAGTGCCAGGCTGCCACTGCGCAGGAATAGCCGAGAAGAGCTACCCAAGTCCGAGGTCAGGGGCGGCGGCCAGGAGGAACTACCTCACGCCCCCAACCCAAGGCCAGGGGCGGCGGCCGGGAGGACCAACCCCACGTCCAAGGAGCAGTGGCTGCGCGGGCGCAGGAGGGCCTAGAGGCGCTATCCCACGTTGAAGGTCAGGAAGGGCGGTGGTGAGGAGATACCCCTCGTCCAAGGTAAGGAGCAGCGGCTGCGCTTTGCTGGAGCAGCCATGAAGAGATACCCCATGCCCAAGGTAAGAGAAACCCAAGTAAGATGGTAGGTGTTGAAAGAGGGCATCAGAGGGCAGACACACTGAAACCATACTCACAGAAAACTAGTCAATCTAATCACACTAGGCCCACAGCCGTGTCTAGCTCAATGAAACTAAGCCATGCCTGTGGGGCAAACAAGACAGGCGGGTCATGGTGGAGAGATCTGACAGAATGTGGTCCACTGGAGAAGGGAATGGCAAACCACTTCAGTATTCTCGCCTTGAGAACCCCATGAACAGTATGAAAAGGCAAAATGATAGGATTCTGAAAGAGGAACTCCCCAGGTCAGTAGGGGCCCAATATGCTACTGGAGATCAGTGGAGAAATAACTCCAGAAGAATGAAGGGATGGAGCCAAAGCAAAAACAATACCCAGCTGTGGATGTGACTGGTGATAGAAGCAAGGTCCGATGCTGTAAAGAGCAATATTGCATAGGAACCTGGAATGTCAGGTCCATGAATCAAGGCAAATTGGAAGTGGTCAAACAAGAGATGGCAAGAGTGAATGTTGACATTCTAGGAATCAGTGAGCTGAAATGGACTGGAATGGGTGAATTTAACTCAGATGACCATTATATCTACTACTGCGGGCAGGAATCCTTTAGAAGAAATGGAGTAGCCATCATGGTCAACAAAAGAGTCTGAAATGCAGTACTTGGATGCAATCTCAAAAACGACAGAATGATCTCTGTTCGTTTCCAAGGCAAACCATTCAATATCACAGTAATCCAAGCCTCTGCCCCAACCAGTAACGCTGAAGAAGCTGAAGTTGAACGGTTCTATGAAGACCTACAAGACCTTTTAGAACTAACACCCAAAAAAGATGTCCTTTTCATTATAGGGGACTGGAATGCAAAAGTAGGAAGTCAAGAAACACCTGGAGTAACAGGCAAATTTGGCCTTGAAATACGGAATGAAGCAGGGCAAAGACTAATAGAGTTTTGCCAAAAAAATGCACTGGTCATAGCAAACACCCTCTTCCAACAACACAAGAGAAGACTCTACCCATGGACATCACCAGATGGTCAACACCGAAATCAGATTGATTATATTCTTTGCAGCCAAAGATGGAGAAGCTCTATACAGTCAACCAAAACAAGACCAGGAGCTGACTGTGGCTCAGATCATGAACTCCTTATTGCCAAATTCAGACTGAAATTGAAGAAAGTAGGGAAAACCACTAGACCATTCAGGTATGACCTAAATCAAATCCCTTATGATTATACAGTGGAAGTGAGAAATAGATTTAAGGGCCTAGATCTGATAGATAGAGTGCCTGATGAACTATGGAATGAGGTTCGTGACATTGTACAGGAGACAGGGATCAAGACCATCCCCATGGAAAAGAAATGCAAAAAAGCAAAATGTCTGTCTGCGGAGGCCTTACAAATAGCTGTGAAAAGAAGAGAAGTGAAAAGCAAAGGAGAAAAGGAAAGATATAAGCATCTGAATGCAGAGTTCCAAAGAATAGCAAGAAGAGATAAGAAAGCCTTCCTTAGCGATCAATGCAAAGAAATAGAGGAAAACAACAGAATGGGAAAGACTAGAGATCTCTTCAAGAAAATTAGAGATTCCAAGGGGACTATTCATGCAAAGATGGGCTTGATAAAGGACAGAAATGGTATGGACCTAACAGAAGCAGAAGATATTAAGAAGAGATGGCAAGAATGCACAGAAGAATTGTACAAAAAAGATCTTCACGACCCAGATAATCATGATGGTGTGATCACCGACCTAGAGCCAGACATCCTGGAATGTGAAGTCAAGTGGGCCTTAGAAAGCATCACTATGAACAAAGCTAGTGGAGGTGATGGAATTCCAGTTGAGCTATTCCAAATCCTGAAAGATGATGCTGTGAAAGTGCTACACTCAATATGCCAGCACATTTGGAAAACTCAGCAGTGGCCACAGGACTGGGAAAGGTCAGTTTTCATTCCAATCCCAAAGAAAGGCAATGCCAAAGAATGTTCAAACTACCGCACAATTGCACTCATCTCACATGCTAGTAAAGGAATGCTCAAAATTCTCCAAGCCAGGCTTCAGCAATATGTGAACCATGAACTTCCAGATGTTCAAGCTGGTTTTAGAAAAGGCAGAGGAACCAGAGACCAAATTGCAAACATCCGCTGGATCATGGAAAAAGCAAGAGAGTTCCAGAAAAACATCTATTTCTGTTTTATTGACTATGCCAAAGCCTTTGACTGTGTGGATCACAATAAACTGTGGAAAATTCTGAAAGAGATGGGAATCCCAGACCACCTGACTTGCCTCTTGAGAAATTTGTATGCAGGTCAGGAAGCAACAGTTAGAACTGGACATGGAACAACAGACTGGTTCCAAATAGGAAAAGGAGTACGTCAAGGCTGCATGTTATCACCCTGATTATTTAACTTATATGCAGAGTACATCATGAGAAACGCTGGACTGGAAGAAACACAAGCTGGAATCAAGATTGCTGGGAGAAATATCAATAACCCCAGATATGCAGATGACACCACCCTTATGGCAGAAAGTGAAGAAGAACTAAAAAGCCTCTTGATGAAAGTGGAAGTGGAGAGTGAAAAAGTTGGCTTAAAGCTCAACATTCAGAAAACGAAGATCATGGCATCCGGTCCCATCACTTCATGGGAAATAGATGGGGAAACAGAGGAAACAGTGTCAGACTTTATTTTTTTGGGCTCCAAAATCACTGCAGATGGGACTGCAGCCATTAAATTAAAAGAGGCTTACTCCTTGGAAGGAAAGTTATGACCAACCTAGATAGCATATTGAAAAGCAGAGACATTACTTTGCCAACAAAGGTCCGTCTGGTCAAGGCTATGGTTTTTCCAGTGGTCATGTATGGATGTGAGAGTTGGACTGTGAAGAAGGCTGAGTGCCGAAGAATTGATGCTTTTGAACTGTGGTGTTGGAGAAGACTCTTGAGAGTCCCTTGGACTGCAAGGAGATCCAACCAGTCCATTCTGAAGGAGATCAGCCCTGGGATTTCTTTGGAGGGAATGATGCTAAAGCTGAAACTCCAGTACTTTGGCCACCTGATGCGAAGAGTTGACTCATTGGAAAAGACTCTGATGCTGGGCTGGATTGGGGGCAGGAGGAGAAGGGGACGACAGAGGATGAGATGGCTGGATGGCATCACTGACTCGATGGACATGAGTCTGAGTGAACTCCAGGAGTTGGTGATGGACAGGGAGGCCTTGCGTGCTGCGATTCATGGGGTTGCAAAGAGTCAGACATGACTGAGCGACTGAACTGAACTGAACTGAAACAATGGGAACAACCCAAATGTACATCAGCTGATGAACAGGTAACCAAATGTGGTACAATGGAATATTATTTAGTCATAAAATGAAGCATTAATACAGGCTACAAGATGGATGGACCTTGAAAATGTTATACTATGTGAAGAATTCAGACGCAAAAGAACACATATTGTATGATTCCATCTACAAGCAATGTCCAGGGTAGACAAATCCGTAGAGACAGAAAGTAGGTTAGTGGTTGCTGGGGACTGGAGGGAGAAGGGAAAGGGGAGTGACAACTTTTTGGGGATGATGAAAATGTTCTAAAATTAGACAGTGATGTTGTACAACTCTGTAAACCACGGAATTACACACTTTAAATGGTGAATTTAGGTATGTGAATTATATCTGAATAGTAGATTTTATTCTTTAAAAAGAAGAACAAAGATACCTCCATAGACTCAGAAATAGAGAACAAACTAGTAGTTACCAGTGAGGGGAGCAATATAAGGGGTGGGAAGTGGGAGGCACAGACTATTGGGTGTAAGACGTGCTCAAGTATGTCGTGTACAGCATGGGGAATACAGCCCATATTTTGTAATAAATTTAAGTAGAAAGTAACTTTTAAATATTTTTTAAAGTTATAATTTAAATATATATTTTTTAATTTAAAAAAGACATCTTCATCTTCAGATGACAAACAAAAACAGAACTAACCATTATAGATCCTTTAAAATGTTTTTAAACTTATTTATTAATTTTGGCTTCACCACCAGAGCCCTTGGCAGTGAAAGTGTGGAGTCCTAACCATTTGATCACCAGGCAATTCCCTATAGACCCTTATTAAGGAAGCATGAACCTAAGAAGAAAACTGAACTTAGAAGGAAATAGTAAGATGCAAGAAAAAGTGAGTAAACATTTAGAAACCATATGAATAGATCTAAATAAATTGACTCCTTCAAACCATTTTTAATAATAATGATTACCTTGGCAAAGTAAAGAAAACAAGATGAATTTTTTAAAAAATGATAAAAGTTTAAGATGGGAACAGTGAGCAGAGAAAATTAACATGTCTTCTTTTGAGGGAGGAAGGTAGATATTGTTTAACTTTAGACCTTTGAAATCTTGATCAAAATGTTAGTAATGTGACTCTTCCTCAACCTCCCCTTCCTGAATAATTCAGTCTTCAAGCCCTTGGATAGAACAGAGCAGGTGTCTGCAGTGAAGTGGCCCAGCCTGGAATGTCTCATTTTCTACTGTTCCCTCAATGATGAGTAACTGTTGAGTGTATGGATGCATGAATGAATGTCATTTCTCAGGAAGGCCTTCCTAATTCCCCTACACAAAACAACATCCCCGCCTCCAACCCTCTCCATCTCCCTTACTCTGCTTCATTTCATTTTCATAGTAATCAATACCATCAAACCTATTTTATATTTATATGTATAAAATGAATCATCTATCTTCCTTCACTGGAAGGTAACTCCTTGAGGACAAGACCTTGGACTACTTTGTCAATAACTCTATCCCTAAACCCAGAACAGTGCCCGGCATATAGTAGGTGCTCAAAAAATGAACAAATTTATTGAATGAATGAATAATACTTTTTGTGTCTGAGCTGTTTCATTTTTTTTTTTAAGAACAGCTGCTCAGCTATTGGTTCTATATATTTGTATTTTTGTGCAGCAGCATTTTAACAACGATCATTTCTGGGTAATATGGTTATGAGCTTTATTAATTTATAAATTAATTGCTTGTGCAACATTGCGACAACGACACAATAAGGGGAAAACAGCCAAGTGAGTTTGGATGGGGAAAAGGGGTCAAGAGCCCTGGCAGCTGTCGGGAGCGGGAGGGCCACGGCAAGGCAGGGCTTCTTCGTCCTTATCTGGGCCTGGGATCTTACCCTGAGTCTGCTTCTGGTACTAACTACCACTGATCTGGGGCAAGTCACTTCTCCAGGCCTCAGTTTCCCATTCTGTGGAATGCAGGGCTGATAGACATGAACCATCTCTATGCCTTGCTGCCTCAGAGGTTTGTATTTCCAGAACCTGCACTTAGAGGCTACAGCCTAGACAGTGTGTGTGTGTGTGTGTGTGTGTGTGTGTGTGTGTGTATGAGAGAGAGAGTCTTAAAGGCAAAATAGTCCTCTGTCTCCAGTCTCCACTTGGGAAATGCCGAATGAATCATGCAGAGAAAAAACAGTATTTAAAACTATATGGGCCAGAGACCTCCCTGGCTGTCCACTGGTTAAGACTCCAAGTTTACACTGTAAGAGGCACAGGTTTGATCCCTGGTCAGACATGCTGCACTGCTGGGAGAAAAAAAAATACACAAAGCATATATGGGCAATGTAAGTTAACTGTGAAAAATTTATATATATTGAGGTCCTGGTAGGATATACTCTTAAATGCTAACAGTAACATTATTTTTCACTAGGCAGACCCTTTTATCCATTAGTCACAACAGGCACAGTGCCTGGGACTTATAGACTGTATAAAAACTCAAAAATATTTCAGATGGGTGGTTTGCTGGCTGTGCTTGACCTGTGACCAGCTGTGGGTGTCAGCTCTGTGGAAAAAACAAAGCCAGCCTGGGAGGTACGTGTCCTTGGACTGGACTCACACTGAACAAAAAGGAAAGAAGTGTGCTCACACTCTTTAATGAAAGCTCTCACCCTTTCAGCCTGTGAGAGAAGAATAGTTTAAACCTCTTTCTGTGAAGATGTTATCCCCTTAATGCAACCTGAAACTCACTAAAACTTGCTATGGAGTATGTTACGGTTAAGCATCTCCTCAGGAAGTGTTCTGTGGATCTCCAGGAGATTACAACATCGTACAGAAGTGTATTGACAATTTATTTTTGGCCCAGGCATTTTAAAAGTGTTAGTCACTCAGTTGTATCTGACTGTTTGCTACACCATGGACTATAGCCCACCAGGCTTCTCTGCCCATGGAATTCTCCAGGCAAGAGTGCTGGAGTTGGTAGCCATTCCCTTCTTCCCTGGTGGCTCAGACGGTAAAGAATCTGCCTGCAATGCAGGAGACCAGGGTTTGATCTCTGGATTAGGAAGATCCCCTGGAGAAGTCTTCTTGCCTGGAGACTTCCATGGACAGAAGAGCCTGATGGGCTACAGTCCATGGGGTCACAAAGAGTCGGGCACAACTTAAGTGACCTTAGGATGCAAGCGTTTTACTGTTAGGCTTTTAGTGGCTGGCCATTGAAGAGCAAACTTTATGCTTCTTGAAAACAGTGTCTTTGTTGAGTTTATAACCTTGAAAATAAATCTTCAGATAAGTTTAGGGAAGTGGTGGGGAGCTATCTTCCCAACACATCTAAGAGCTCCATTAAAAAAATAACATTCAGATATGGAAAACACAATATATTGGCTTCAAAATTTTTTTAAGGCAAATTAAGATGACTAAACATTTAATCAAAAGTCTCCAAAATATAATATCTCAGCTAGACAATTTCATCTCAACTTGATAACTGTTGATGTGGGCTATGGGTGCATTTTAAGTGATGGGGTCATTGTGTGGAAGGCATGTTGACAGTCTGTGGAAGATCTGTGGGTGGAAGATAGATTATGGATTCATTTTATAATCCCCTACAGTTTCCAATTTTCTACTATATGCATATATTGTAATAATAATAATAATTCAGTGAATGTTTTGAACAAGCATGTTAGTGAAAAAGTTTAGGAAAAGTTTAGGATGAAGAACCTGTGTTTCCTCATCTCAATAAAAGCTTGTGGATGACCTAGTCCTTTCTTCTGTAGGTAATAAGAATCAAAGAGGAAACACTCAAAGCATGTATTTAAGAACGTTTGGTCTTTCTGGGCTCTCTACCAAATTATGTCCATCCAAGGGTCTGGGATAAATCTGAGTATTGACTCGGCTCTCTCCTTCCTTCATAGAATCCTAAAATGATTAAATGTGAAAACTTAGATGAAATCTTTTCCTCTCCTGTCCTCTTGGCTCGTGAGCAGAGTGGGCTCCTTGAGAACAGGGAAGCCCAGGCCAGCTGTGACCGAGCCAGGCTTGGAGTGAGCTTCCTGTCACCTGACAAGTGGCTGCGGGAGCTACAGGAGGGAGCAGGTATCCTGCCATCTTACCATGGAGGTGGCAGTTGGCACAGAGAGCTTGGGAGGCAGTGGGGTTCTCCTGGTTTCTGTGCTGTTTTCGTTCATAGTTACAATACCACTTCCCCCTCTTATTATACGCACATGCCCCATATTGACATATATGTGCACATGTGGGCATATTCTCCCCCTTCCTGGCTGGCTGGCACCTTTCCCCCAGACACAGATGCCCAGCTATTTCGGCTGCCAGCCGACTAACTCCTCGGCTCTGCTCCAAGTCGGCTATTGAAGAGGGTGGGAGCTGCCCTGCTGCCTCTTATCCCAGCTAAGCTGGGGAATAGTGTCCAGCCAGAATCTGCGCCCCTCTGTTCCCCTCAACGTTATGGCCCAGTCCCTCCCAAGCCTGCCCCCCACTGTCCCCTGGCCTGAAGGATCCTGAAAAGCAACTAAAACTACTCACTATCTCAGGCTCCCAGCTCTCTCTTTGGCTCTGGAAACCTCATCAGACCCCGACACCTGTTTTTTGTTTTGCATATTCAAGTATTGCTTACTGATGTCATAGCATCCAATGTTTATGCTTCTTAATTGATAAGCATAAGCATGTTCTGTCTAAAAATTTCTTGTACTGTTCCTAAAAATTATCACAAATATTTTACTTATTCATTTATTTCAGCTGTTAGATTGTAACCACTTTGAGGGAAAGAGTTATTTTAAGACTTAAAGAGGATATATCATCTCCTTCATCTATGCCTTGTATAAACCAGATACTCAGGGGTTATCTGTTGATCAATCTCCTATCATGTGGAAGCACGAAAGGTCAGTAAGTCTCCTGAGCTCACCAAACCCTTTAGCTAAAATGAACCTGTACACTCTCTGCCCATCCCACCCACATCACCAAACTCAGGCTCAGCCCCACTCAGCCAGAGCAATCTCTTTCTTCTTCCAGCCTCAGGGTCTTCACCAATAAAACAAATGGACTGAGCTCTGTAATGTTCCTTTCAGCTGATTACATGCTATAATGGAGTGTTTTTAAGAGGTCCTGGCGCCTCCTGTTCCCAGGCTTCTGGAATGAATTCATAGCTGTCCCCTGCCTCTTCTCTCTCTGCTAAACAGAAGAAGTCAAGGAGAAAGAAGAGGAGAGGGATGTGGACAAACTCCTTTCATAGTAAAGGAACGAAGCAGCTTTGGGACTTGCTCAAAATGGGGGCTACGCAAAAGAATAAGCTTGGTGCTTGGCAGAATGTAGAGTCCAGGGTGCTGTGAGTGTGCACACCAAATGGGTGTGTGTACATCAGGGCAAGCATGTGCACACTAGGAACCTTTGCACTGTCAGGGGTTCCAAGCCTGTGGATATCACTGTTGGTGTGACTTCTGGTGCCCAGAGCGCTTGGGCTAGCTTTCACAGCGTCCTTGTGCTGGTCACTTAATCAAGGGGCATGGGACTGTTGGTGTTTCTGTGCACCCGAACCTGTGTGCTGGGCTTATCACTGCAGGAAGTTGAGGTTCTTTAGCTGGATTAGTGGATCACCCAATAATAGTGGACACAGCCTGAAGCTCCATTACTTCTTCCAAGCCAGGAAAGGAGGGAAGTCCCCCCAAGCTCCAGGGGTCAGCACACCTGAACAGCCCCTTCCCACAAAGGGGATGTACTGTGAAAATCATCCTTATCTCCTGAGGATGAGTTCTCAGTTATGCAATCCCTTAATGCGAAGGGCAAAAATGAAAGTCGTTCCAGGATCTGGGCCTGGAAGCAAGCTCAGTAATCAACCCTGTAGCTGCTAAGCCCCGGAGTCATATAACCTCACCTGGTTTCTCACAAGGAAAAGGCATTTTCACGTGCCAGACATGTTACTGCTATCATCAGAGCCCAAGTTTCAATAGCTCCCAAAGCTGGTGTCCTGTGACCTGTCAGGGCAAGACAGACCTGGCCCTGCTCCCCTCGAGCACTCTCCCCAGGATTGCTGTCCACCTGCTAGAGTTGAATTTCCTCCCCAGAGGGTAACCTCACCCTCCAACTCCTTTCCAGTAGAAAGCCACATTCCTGCTTCCAAATACTTCTGATTTTTCTGGCTTCCTTCACCAACTTGGGACATCCGATCACCCTGTCGGGTCACAGAGCACTTCCTCTCCTGCCCTCTCGCTTGCCTGAAAGAGGTCTCACTCAGCCCCTCCGCAAAATGTTATGCATTTTCTTATCAATTCCCTCTCCTCACCTTCCTGAGGGTCACTTGTCCTTATATGGTCCCCAGCGGTCTCTTAGAAAATTAAAGGTGCTAAGTTCCAGGAGAGGCATCGTTCCAGTAGCTCCAAGCCAACTATTCATTCATTTGGTGTTGTCATTTTTCTATTAAAGATTTTCTATTTTTGGTATCAGTTTTCCAAATTATTGACATATTAAGAATATGCTGAGCCCTCCTTGACCTATTGAGCCCTTTCTTATTGTATTTATGAACTCTTTCCCTATCTGCTCGCTTTTAATTTTGTTTATGATTATTTTTCTCCTTTTTACACCCATTTATTCAGAACTGTTTATTAAATGTCACTAGAAATTAGTATCAGGTGAAGCATTTGGGAGACAACTTAGGACTCTTTCTCCTTCCTACTCCCAATTAGTCAAATTACAGATCTAGAAGTTTGATAGTATAGCTATACTTATAGTTGATAAGATTCTGATTTTCTTTAAGGTTTATCACTTAAACCTATATATATAGCTCACTTATATATAGCTCTATATATAAGGTCACATATATATTAGCTATATATATATATATAGCTCACTATATCAGTAATATAAATAGCTCACTTATATCAGTAATAAAAATATATTAGTAATAAAATATAGTAGTAATATATTAGTAATATAGTAATTACTAATATAGTAATACATTAGTAATATAATAAAATATATTAGTAATAAAAATTTCAAATTAACTTAAAATATAAAATATGTATTATGTAGCCAATATTAGTAAAACTCATGTGAAATTGACATATAAATGCATATTAATTGACTTCCATTTTTTAAATCACAGTGAAGAGTGCTTTCTTTCCTCTTTACAAAAGTCCACTTAGGGACTAAAAACATGACAGCCAGTAGCTCAGGACGGTAGAATCCAAGCTGGGCAGCTGGGGGGCATCTTGGGATGAGCGTCACAAGCTCCATCAGTCTGTTATCCTCACTGTCCCTCCATGAAGATACACAACAGGAGTGGATTTCTCATGTGGATGTTTCAGGGTTAAGAACAGTGGCCTCCAAGACAACTGGACTTGAGTTGCAGCTCAGCTTCATGACTGAGGGACTGGATGACCATGGACAAGCTCCTTAATCTTTCTGAGGCTCAGTTTTCTCAATGGGAATAATGATACCTACCACCATAGGACTGTTTTGCAGATTAAATGTAATTATGTAGGCAAAGCATTTTCTACAGTGTTTGGCTCAACTGACGTTAGTTATATTTTGTCCTTATGTTGTGTGCCTAAGGTGGTATTGGGTGCTGGGGACGCAGCAACGAACAAGACAGAGTCCCTGGGACACCTCCCCACCCCGCCCCGCCCCCCACCCCCAGTCCAGTGGTTAAGACTCTGCACTTCCATTGCAGGGGCACAGGTTTGATCTCTGGTCAGGAAACTGAGATGCCACTCAGTGCAGCCAAAATAAATAAATAAATAAATAAAAAACATTTAAAAACCTACAGGGTCCCTGCCCCTCACCACTCCCAGGGATCTAATACCCTGATTCAACTCCTGCTGCCACACTTGATCAAATGAGACTTGAGTTTTCCAGCACCAAATTCAACCTGCGTTATACACATGGCCTTCATCCCTTCCTGCACTGCCTTGTTGAGAAAAGTAACTTTAAATCAAGTAAAATCTTAGATTATAAATTCTTTGAGGGCAAAAATTTAACCTACTTATTCCACTAAATAGAACAACAATATATGTTTGGAAAAAATGAATTGTAATCATCCCTTACATATGCAGAGGACTGTTAATTGTGAAAGCACTTTCATACTTATTTCATTCTGGACAATAACTGGGTGAGTTAGAGAAACAGATGACATTAGAAAAAATTTCAAGGTATATTGGGTCATGAGGTAAGGGATGGGAACAATTTCATTATAGAATAATTTCAAATTATTTCAACAAAATAATCTTAGAAGTTGCAGTGCCTAGAAAAGCCTATAAACCAGAATTCAATTAGAAATCTCTTTGTTTAACTTTTTGTTATGTAAAATTTCTACCATACACAGAAGTCCATCTAGTCAACAAAGGTCCATCTAGTCAAAGCTATGGTTTTTTCAGTAGTCAACAAAGGTCTGTCTAGTTAAAGCTATGGTTTTTCCAGGAGTCATGTATGAATGTGAAAGTTGGACTATAAAGAAAGCTGAGTGCCAAAGAATTAATGCTTTTGAACTGTGGTGTTGGAGAAGACTCTTGAGAGTCCCTTGGACTGCAAGGAGATCCAACCAGTCAATCCTAAAGGAAATCAGTCCTGAACATTCATTGGAAGGACTCATGCTGAAGCTGAAACTCGAATACTTTGGCCACCTGATGCGATGAACCGACTCATTACAAGCAACTCTGAGGCTGGGAAAGACTGAAGGCAGGAGAAGAAGGCAATGACAGAGGATGAGATGGTTGGATGGCATCACCGATGTGATGGATATGAGTTTGAATAGGCTCCAGGAGTTGGTGATGGACAGGAAAGCCTGACATGCTGCAGTCCATGGGGTCACAAAGAGTTGGACATGACTGAGTGACTGATCTGAACTGAACTGAAGAGCAGAATAGCCTCCATGTGTCCAGCACTCAAGGGCTTCCCTGGTGGCTCAGATGGTATAGAATCCGCCTGCAGTGCAGGAGATGCAGGTTCGATACCTGGATTGGGAAGATCCCCTGGAGAAGGAAATGGCAGCCCACTTCAACATTCTTGCCTGGAGAATTCTATGGACAAAGGAGCCTGGTGAGGTATGGTCCATGGGGTTGAGGAATCCAACACAACTGAGTGACTAACACTTTCACTTTCACAGGACATTTATACTTTTTAATATTATAAACAAAGTTGCAATGAATATCTTTATGACTTTGTACACTTGCTCAATTATTTCCTTAAGAGTAAATCCTAAGAGTGAAAACAAGAGATCATACCTCTTTCAGGTTCCTGTTACATACTGTTCAACAGCCCTCCCATCCACACTTCATGAAAGTGTCTGTGTTCTAATATTCCATGCACACACGATCCGAATGGTATTATATCCATTTGCAAATGAGGAAATGGGAGTGGGGAACCAGAATCCCTTCTGAGACAGGTAGGGCTGGTATCTCAACAGAGGATTGAGGCAACTCAGTTTAAAGACCATGCCCCTCAGTGGGTCAGGGCTGAGGCTGAGTCTGGTTGCACTATCTTCTGCCATTTCCTGGGTGCATGACCTTTGCTGGCGGTCATATGTGTGTGTGGTCGGGGAACGCCCAGGGCAGAAACTGAACCAGTAAGTCAGAACCTCTATGAAGGGTTGTGGTTAGGGCTTGGCACTTTCATTGCCAGGACCTGAGTTCAGTCCCTGGTTGGGAACTAAGATACCACGAGCCAAGACAAAAAACAAAAAACACCTCTAGGAAGTCACTGTCAGTCCTCCAGAGATTCTGGGCAATGTTAATTCTAGTAATGGCAGAAAATAAATTAGTTTGGTATTGTGGGTTGAATTGTGTCACTCCAAAATATATGCTGAAAAAAAAAATTTTGTTGAAGTCATAACCACTGGGACATATGACTGTAACCTTATTTGGAAATAGGCTCTTTGAAGATGTAACCAAATAAAGATGAGGTTGTACTGAAGTAGGGTAGGCCCTACTCCAATATGACTGTGTCCTTTATAACTCAAGGAAAATTTGTATGCAGACAGACTGAGGGAAGATGGTCATATGAAGATGGAGGCAGAGATTAGAGTGATGCTACCACAAGTCAAGGGAAGCATGGGGCTACCAGAGCTGGAAGAGGCACAGAGGTCTTCTCAGAGTCTTCAGAGGCAGCCTGGCCCTGCTGACATTTACAGACTTCTGGCCTCCAGAACTGTGAGAGATGAAATTTCTGTTGTTTTAAGTCACCCAGTTTGTGGTACTTTGCTAAGCAGCCCAGGACACTAATACTGATGGGGTGGAGTGGTGTGTATACAGGGAATGAAAAGGATTCTAACAAGAACTGACATCATTTACAAAGCTGCAGGAATTTGGCAGATTAACTCATTTTAGGATACCAGAAAGCTATGCTGGATCCTGGCGAAGGGGATAGGAAGAAGACAATGAGGGTGAAGGGAGGTGGATGGTGCTCTGGGACTCAAGGCTTGTAGGGGTTGAGGATATCTGAGGTGAGACCAGAGATGAGCTGAGAGACAAGCTCCAGGGGAAGGCACAGGCCTTATAAGCAAAGTTTCCCATCTTTATTACCCAAGGAGTAACTCTCGGAATAGGCCACACTTCTGGATTCCCCAAAGGCAATTTCCCAGGTTTCTCACACCAAGGATTCCTGCAACTGTCTTTCATCTATGAATTCACATTTTGATTTTGTGTCCCCCTGAAAATTTGCCAATCAGAGATTCTGATTAACAAGTGAGAATTAATAATTATTTATTCATTCACTTCAACATTTACTGTATGCCAGGTTTGTGCTACTAGATGAAATGCATTCTCTATTCTTAAGCAGCCTAAACTTAAATAACTCAAGTCAAAATTAAATCACTTGACATTACAGTTAGCATAGGAACCTTAATGAGAGGGAGTGTATGGGTTATATCAGAAGTTTTAAAACATTAAAAATAGCCCTGGGGCCCTTTTTAGTGTGGATAAAGCTGATTTCCTAATTCCAAAAGGTGAAGAGAGAGAAATTTTCCCCCCTAACCTTGTGACCCCTACACAGGGATCACAGACCCTATAATACAAATAAAATAAAAGCAAGATTTGTGCCATTTCTCATAGACCTTCAGATCCAGAGGCAATAAAACTAAAACAAAAAAAGAGGATAACAATCGTTGACAAGGATTTGGAGAAATAGGAACCTTCATAAACTGCTGGTGGGAATGTAAATGATGTTGCTTCTCTGGAAAAAGTTTGCTTGTTCCTCAAGAAACTAAGTATAGTTGCTGTATACCTGAAACTGATACAACATTTTTAACTATACTATAATAAAAACAAATATACAGAGTACATCATGAGAAATGCTGGGCTGGAAGAAGCTCAGATTGGAATCAAGATTGCTGGGAGAAATATCAATAACCTCAGATATGCAGATGACACCACCCTTGTGGCAGAAAGTGAAGAGGAACTAAAAAGCCTCTTGATGAAAGTGAAAGAGGAGAGTGAAAAAGTTGGCTTAAAGCTCAACATTCAGAAAACGAAGATCATGGCATCTGGTTCCATCACTTCATGGGAAATAGATGGGGAAACAGTGGAAACAGTGCCAGACTTTATTTTTTTGGGCTCCAAAATCACTGCAGATGGTGACTGCAGCCATGAAATTAAAAGAGGCTTACTCCTTGGAAGAAAAGTTATGACTAACCTAGATAGCATATTCAAAAGCAGAGACATTACTTTGTGAACAAAGGTCTGTCTAGTCAAGGCTATGGTTTTTCCAGTGGTCATGTATGGATGTGAGAGTTGGACAGTAAAGAAGGCTGAGTGCCAAAGAATTGATGTTTTTGAACTGTGGTGTTGGAGAAGACTCTTGAGAATCCCTTGGACTGCAAGGAGATCCAACCAGTCCATTCTAAAGGAGATCAGCCTTGGGATTTCTTTGGAGGGAATGATGCTGAAGCTGAAACTCCAGTACTTTGGCCACCTCATGCGAAGAGTTCCAATTCATTGGAAAAGACTGATGCTGGGAGGGATTGGGGGCAGGAGGAAAAGGGGACGACAGAGGATGAGATGGCTGGATGGCATCACCGACTCGATGGACGTGAGTTTGAGTGAACTCCGGGAGTTTGTGATGAACAGGGAGGCCTGGCGTGCTGCGATTCATGGGGTTGCAAAGAGTCGGACATGACTGAGTGACTGAACTGAACTGAACTGAATAAAAACAAAACAAAACAGAGCTACTATATGATCCAGCATTAGTATACTTAAAGAGGTGAATTTAATTGTATGTAGTTGTACCTCAATAATAACAACAACAACAAAAGATTTCCAGCCACCTCTGGGCTCTATCCATGCATCTCCCATCTCCAAAAGAAACCACTTTCAACAGTCTCTTATGCATTCTTCCCCAAAGACCTAGCTATCTATAGATGTATAGATACATAGATTTGCAGGGGTATAATTTAAAGATTCTATATCTTCACTTTCACTTTTCACTTTCATGCATTGGAGAAGGAAATGGCAACCCAGTCCAGTGTTCTTGCCTGGAGAATCCCAGGGATGGGGGAGCCTGGTGGGCTGCCGTCTATGGGGTCGCACAGAGTCGGACACGACTGAAGCGACTTAGCAGCAGCAGCACCAGCATAAGGGAATATTATTCTGGATATTTCATATATAAATGAATCATGCAATAGGTGATCTTTTGTGTTTGCCTTTTATTTAGCATAATGTCTTCAAGGTTCATCCATGCTATAGCATGTATCAGAATTTCATGTTTTTTAACTGAAATATAATTGATGTACATACAATATTATATGTTACAGATGTACAATATAGTTATTCACAATTTTTAAAGATTGGGATTTCACTTCTTTTTATGTCCAAACAATTTCCATTGTACAGATATAGCACATTTTGCTCATTCATTTGTCAGTTGATGGACATTTGGGTTGTTTCTATTCTTTGGCTGTTGTGAATGACGCCGATATGAATATTTGTGTACAAGTTTTTATATGGACATGTGTTTTCAGTTCTCTTGAGTGTATAACTAAGAGTGGTAACTCTGTTTAATAGTTAGTTGGAACGGCCAAAATGTTTTCCAAAGTGGCTGCATCATTTTACAGCCCCACTAGCAACATATAAGGACTCTAGTTTCTCCACATTTTTGGCAAAACTATTTATTGTCTGTCTTATTTGTGCTGTCCTACTGTCTGAAGTGGTATCACATCATGGTTTTGACTTCCCCAGCAGCAGCAGCAGTGACTAATGATGTTGAGCGTCCTTTCATATGTATATTGGCTATTTGTATATCTTCTTCTGAAAAATGTCCATGGAACTCCTTTACCCATTGAATATATTCAACTCATATGTTGAATATGAGTTCTTTTATTTATTGGTTGTGCTGCACTTAATGTGGGATCTTAGTTTTCTGATCAGGGATGGAGCCTGGGCCCTCAGCAGTGAGAGCGCAGAGTCCTAGCCACTGGACTACCAGGGAATTCCCTAGATTTTTTTTTTTTTTTTTTTTTAATTTGTGCCTTACTTGTTCAAACTTTCTATGTGGGAATCCTATATGGCCTGGGGTGAGGGGGAACTCCTCCAGAGAAGCTTTGTAAAAAGCTCCTTCAAAGAACCAACAATCCATTCCTAATTTTTGTTGATGTTCCCTCTTGCGTTTTCCCAGATCACACATAGTATACATTCCACTTTCAAATTCACAGAATCATAAATTCTCACTGGAAACTGTTTACTCAAGTCAAGAAAGCAGGTAGAGACAAACACTTATCACTGACCCTCCCTTTGCTGATTTCTCCAGGCCCGCCCTCCCTGAAGAGCATAGCCTCGAGGGTCCTGCTCTATGCTAGGTTTTGATGATCAAGACTGGTCAGCACCCTCAGGACAGCCGTGGCTTTAGGGACAAACACTAAAACAACATTGGTTTTCAGGCTTCTCTTTGTTCTTTGCTTTGCATGTTTGTTTGTCTTTTGCCCCTGTAGATTTCCCTGTCTTTATTTTTTCTTTTTCTTCAAGCTATGCTGTGCATGTAAAAGAATGCTTGCTATGTTTTAGGTGTCTTGTTTTGGGAAGATTGTCCCATTATCTATCTGTTACCTCACCTGACATAGAACTTCAAGGGAGAAAAGTGCACACATTGACAAACCACGTGATTTCCAGTGCTCACAGCCGCACCAAAGCCTTTTATGGATCCATTTGCTCCAGAAGATTAGCTAATCAGATAATGGATTCCTTACTGCTATTAGATATCGAATGTATGAACTTTCTGGGTAACCTAGAACTCTGACCCACTAGAATGCATCACCCTTCAGAAGGGGTTGAAGGCATGAAATCAGTGCTGAATCTTTCGAGTAGTCAGGAGGAGAAAGGTTGGAGACAAAAGTTTTTCTGAGACCCTTAAATCAATCACCCTCTACCTAATTCTCTGACATGGGGCTTTAGGGGAAGATGTGTGAAACGTGATGTCTGTCGCACAAGTGCTCAATAAACGCTTGCTGACTGAATGCTGAATGTGTAACTGAGTCATTGGGTCACAAGACAGCTCCGATTTTCTGCAGTCAACTTCCCTCTATTGAGGTCACAAATTCCCCAGGCTAGTGTTAGAGAATGAGTCTGTTAAAATGTTGATATCCAGAAATGAAGTACACTGGGGTGGTATGCAACAGATTGTCATTTCAGATTAGTCAAAGAAAGTTTCTTGTACAGGATGTACTTGGGTTGAACGGTGAAAGAAAAAGGTGGGCTGCTCCAAAGCTTACCTATGAATTATGAATGGTAAATCTGATAATTATGAAACATCTACTATGTACCATCACTATTCTAAGTTCTCTCCATGTATCAATTTATGTAATCATCCCAACAAAACTAAGAGCTGCGTATTACCATAATTCTATTTTATAGATGAGGAGCTGAAGCACAAAGAACTTAAGTAACTCTTAAGTAAGAGAGTTACTTACTTAAGAGAGCTTAAGTCTTACTTAAGAGAGCTGGAATTTAAACCCAGCAGTGTAGCCCATGAATTCCTGTGCTAAACTCTTACGCCATAGCGCCTCAGTGGGAACTTAGATTATATCACACAGAGTGCATATTATTCCACAAAACATGTCCTGGGAAGCCTCAGAACCTTGCCTGTGCTCGTGTAAATACTTGGAATGACCTATTCTCTCTTTATCTGGTGAACTCATTCATCTCTCCAGACTCAGCTTAGATGTTTGGTGCCTCCAGAAACTGACTCGAGATTAGACAATGGTAACAAGGACAAATGGGAGGGAAAGAATCTATAGTCTATGATTAAAAAGCCAAATACTGGGACTTCCTTGGTGGTCCAGTGGTTAAAATTCCAAGCTTCCATTGCAGGGGGCACAGGTTCGATCCGTGGTCAGGGGAGATCCCACATGCAGTGCAACATGGCCAAGAAGTTTTTCAGATCAGATCAGATCAGTTGCTCAGTCGTGTCCGACTCTTTGCGACCCCATGAATCACAGCACGCCAGGCCTCCCTGTCCATCACCAACTCCTGGAGTTCACTCAGACTCACATCCATCGAGTCAGTGATGCCATCCAGCCACCTCATCCTCTGTCGTCCCCTTCTCCTCTTGCCTCCAATCCCTCCCAGCATCAGAGTCTTTTCCAATGAGTCAACTCTTCGCATCAGGTGGCCAAAGTACTGGAGTTTCAGCTTTAGCATCATTCCTTCCAAAGAAAACCCAGGGCTGATCTCCTTCAGAATGGACTGGTTGGATCTCCTTGCAGTCCAAGGGAATCTCAAGAGTCTTCTCCAACACCACAGTTCAAAAACATCAATTCTTCGGCACTCAGCCTTCTTCACAGTCCAACTCTCACATCCATACATGACCACTGGAAAAACCATAGCCTTGACTAGACGGACCTTTGTTGGCAAAGTAATGTCTCTGCTTTTCAATATGCTATCTAGGTTGGTCATAACTTTTCTTCCAAGGAGTAAGCGTCTTTTAATTTAATGGCTGCAGTCACCATCTGCGGTGATTTTGGAGCCCAGAAAAATAAAGTCTGACACTGTTTCCACTGTTTCCCCATCTATTTCCCAAGAAGTGATGGGACCGGATGCCATGGTCTTCGTTTTCTGAATGTTGAGCTTTAAGCCAACTTTTTCACTCTCCACTTTCACTTTCATCAAGAAGCTTTTGAGTTCCTCTTCACTTTCTGCCATAAGGGTGGTGTCATCTGCATACTGAGGTTATTGATCTTTCTCCCGGCAATCTTGATTTCAGCTTGTGTTTCTTCCAGTCCAGCGTTTCTCATGATGTACTCTGCATATAAGTTAAATAAACAGGGTGACAATATACAGCCTTGACGTACTCCTTTTCCTATTTGGAACCAGTCTGTTGTTCCATGTCCAGTTCTAACTGTTGCTTCCTGACCTGCATACAGATTTCTCAAGAGGCAGGTCAGGTGGTCTGGTATTCCCATCTCTTTCAGAATTTTCCACAGTTTATTGTGATCCACACAGTCAAAGGCTTTGGCATAGTCAATAAAGCAGAAATAGATGCTTTTCTGGAACTCTCTTGCTTTTTCCATGATCCAGCGGATGTTGGCTTTTTGGTCTCTGGTTCCTCTCTTTTCTAAAACCAGCTTGAACATCAGGGAGTTCACGGTTCACGTATTGCTGAAGCCTGGCTTGGAGAATTTTGAGCATTCCTTTACTAGCATGTGAGATGAGTGCAATTGTGCGGTAGTTTGAGCATTCTTTGGCATTGCCTTTCTTTGGGATTGGAATGAAAACTGACCTTTTCCAGTCCTGTGGCCCCTGCTGAGTTTTCCAAATTTGCTGGCATATTGAGTGCAGCACTTTCACAGCATCATCTTTCAGGATTTGGAATAGCTCAACTGGAATTCTTTCATCTCCACTAGCTTTGTTCGTAGTGATGCTTTCTAAGGCCCACTTGACTTCACATTCCAGGATGTCTGGCTCTAGGTCAGTGATCACACCATCATGATTATCTGGGTCGTGAAGATCTTTTTTGTACAGTTCTTCTGTGTATTCTTGCCATCTCTTCTTAATATCTTCTGCTTCTGTTAGGTCCATACCATTTCTGTCCTTTATGAGCCCATCTTTGCATGAAATGTTCCTTTGGTATCTCTGATTTTCTTGAAGAGATACCTAGTCTTTCCCATTCTGTTGTTTTCCTCTATTTCTTTGCATTGATCGCTGAGGAAGGCTTTCTTATCTTTTCTTGCTATTCTTTGGAACTCTGCATTCAGATGCTTATATCTTTCCTTTTCTCCTTTGCTTTTTGCTTCTCTTCTTTTCACAGCTATTTGTAAGGCCTCCCCAGACAGACATTTTGCTTTTTTGCATTTCTTTTCCATGGGGATGGTCTTGATCCCTGTCTCCTGTACAATGTTATGAACCTCATTCCATAGTTCATCAGGCACTCTATCTCTCAGATCTAGACCCTTAAATCTATTTCTCACTTCCACTGTATAATCATAAGGGATTTGATTTAGGTCATACCTGAATGGTCTAGTGGTTTTCCCTACTTTCTTCAATTTCAGCCTGAATTTGGCAATAAGGAGTTCATGATCTGAGCCCATCAGCTCCTGGTCTTGTTTGGTTGACTGTATAGAGCTTCTCCATCTTTGGCTGCAAAGAATATAATCAATCTGATTTTGGTGTTGACCATCTGGTGATGTCCATGTGTAGAGTCTTCTCTTGTGTTGTTGGAAGAGGGTGTTTGCTATGACCAGTGCATTTTCTTGGCAAAACTGTATTAGTCTTTGCCTTGCTTCATTGCGTATTCCAAGGCCAAATTTGCCTGTTACTCCAGGTGTTTCTTGACTTCCTACTGGGTGGCTCATGGTGGAGAGATCTGACAGAATGTGCTCCACTGGAGAAGGGAATGGCAAACCATTTCAGTATTTTTGCCTTGAGAACTCCATGAACAGTATGAAAAGGCAAAATGATAGGAAAGAGAAAGAGAAACTCCCCAGGTCAGTAGGGGCCCAATATGCTGCCGGAGATCAGTGGAGAAATAACTCCAGAAAGAATGAAGGGATGGAGCCAAAGCAAAAAGAATACCCAGCTGTGGATGTAACTGGTGATAGAAGCAAGGTCCGATGCTGTAAAGAGCAATATTGCATAGGAACCTGGATTGTCAGGTCCATGAATCAAGGCAAATTGGAAGCGGTCAAACAAGAGATGGCCAGAGTGAATGTCAAAATTCTAGGAATCAGTGAACTGAAATGGACTGGAATGGGTGAATTTAACTCAGATGACCATTATATCTACTACTGCGGGCAGGAATCCCTCAGAAGAAATGGAGTGGCCATCATGGGCAACAAAAGAGTCTGAAATGCAGTACTTGGATGCAATCTCAAAAACGACAGAATGATCTGTTTGTTTCCAAGGCAAACCATTCAATATCACATAATCCAAGTCTATGCCCCAACCAGTAATGCTGAAGAATCTGAAGTTGAATGGTTCTATGAAGACCTACAAGACCTGTTAGAACTAACACCCAAAAAAGATGTCATTTTCATTATAGGGGACTGGAATGCAAAAGTAGGAAGAAGTTTTTAAAAAATATCAAAATCAACTGATTATTATTATCTGATTATAGGCTGATTATTGTGCTGCCAACACGGAGAGATCTATGTTGCCTCTTGGCCTGTAGATCTGGGGGACTGGGCTGAGATCTTGTGTGTGTATATGGGGGGTTGGGTGGGGGGTGGGGATGGCAGGTGGGAGGATTGGTTGTTTTAAGAGTTTTAGAAAGGGCTCTTTGCATCCTATTCCCTAGCTTGCCTTTAATTAGGACTGTTTTTGTTCCTGAACCAAACTTGGGCTCCCTTGGCTGTCTGCGGTAAAGCTAGCCTACTGACACCAGTTGTGGTAAAGGAAAGTGCAGCATTTATCACAGGGCACTAAGCAAAGAATTCAGGGCAGCCAGTGCTTAACAGACTCCCCCAAGGCTTCAGGGAAAGGTTTATAAAGACAGTGCGAGGGAGGTGGATCGTGGGATGTGTGATCAGCTCATGCACATTCTTCTGATTGGTTGGTGGTGAGGTAATCAGGAGTCAATATCATCGGCCTTCTGATTCCAACCGGTCTGGGGTTTATGTGCTTGGGAGGGGCATACAAAGAACTTCTTAAAACAGCTCTAATGACAAGGCTCAGAATATTATCTATTGTCCTTGAGAAGGAACTTAAAGGACCTTGACTTTGTTGTGCTTGACTGTTTTCCTTTCTGCATTTTCTTACTTCTCTGATTAAATTTATTCTCGGACTAAAGTTTTTCTACAGATGAAAGGTAGGTGCGAGACATGGTGGGGGGCATGGTGGGGTTGGGGGAGGTCAGTTCCTGCTCCAGGAAGGCCCCATAGGGCCCTGCTCAGTTACACTTCTTCTGAGAAAGAAACTGAAGTGGCTGGTGGGAAGCACGCTGCAGTCGACTTAACGGGATGTGGCGGCCATACAAAACCTGCCTGCCCAAATATGTCTTTCTTCTGTGTGAAACCTCTACACTTTGGGGCTTCCCTGATGGTTCAGATGGTAAAGAGTTCGTCTGCAATGCAGGAGGTGTGGGCTCAATCCCCGAGTCAGGAAGACCCCCTGGAGAAGAGAATGGCAACCCACTCCAGTATCCTTACCTGAGAAATCCCATGGACAAAGGAGCCTGGCAGACTATAGTCCATGGGGTTTTCCAAGAATCAGAAACGACTTAGCAACTAAACAACACAACACTTGAGTTGGTACAATGTGCCAGGCGCCATGTTAAGTGTGTTTCCATGTTTGTCTCATTTAATCCTTATAGCAATCCCAAGAATGAGAATTATTACACATTTTGCAGATGAAAACAACTGGCCTCTGAGAAATAACAGACATTCACCTTGGTGGGCTCAAAAAAATGGCAAAGTCAGGACTCAAGTCCAGGTCAGGATGCTAGAACCCATACTCATTTATGTTTTAATTGCTCTGGCATGCAGAATTTTTTTAAATGTGGCATGTGTGATCTAGTTCCCCCTGAGATCAGTTCCCAGACCAGGGATGAAACCCAGGCTCCTTGCTTTGCAAGCACATAACCTTAACCACTGGACCTCCAAGGAAGTTCCTAGAATCCATACTCTTAACTATTTCTTACACTTCCTGTGTAGATAGCCTTTCCTACTGCTTCTTGAGAGTGAAAGGGGCCCTCAGGGGCAACAATGACTTTACTAGCAAAGTCCTGATGAGGGAAATAGCACTTTTCAGCGCATGGTATGCTTGAAGGATACCAACTTTGTCCCAGGAGAGAAGGGAAATCTAAGCAGAGTCTCCAATTTGCTGGGGTCAAAGAGTCTCTTCTCTGGCCGGACAGTGCCAGCTCCCGACAATCCGAGGGGCCCAGGACTGCACGCTCGCCTGGCCTGCTCCTGGCTCCCCTCCAGTAGGCTGGTGCTGGAGCTTTCCCAAGGCTGTCTGTCCTTCTGCCTGTTCACCAACCAGGGGCCAAGGGCGCACCGCTGGGGGCTGTCCAACGCCAGAGGAAGGGAGTGGGCAAATACCTGCTGGCCAGCCGAGCCAAGTCTTGAGGGGCTGGATCCACTCTCCTCTCAAAGCTGACTCAGCTGGAAACTGCCCTGGGCCACCCTCACCTTTACCCTGGAGCAGGGAGGGGCCAAGCCAACCAACCCACCACAGGAACCAGTATTCCTGCTCGCTGGGCGGGGCTCGGTGGGAGAGTTTGGAAGTGACTTGGGGGCACCAGGCCTGCGGGGACTCCAGGGCACCTCAGAGGCCACCCTCTTCCAGGTCTTAGTAGAAGGGTTTGTCTGTGAGGACCTTGGGGTGCTGTCTCAGACTTTGCCTCATGTGGAGGGGCCTCCAGCAGGCAGTGGTCCCAGAACTCCATAAGGCACTGCTCCACCTTCCCGAGGATGACCACAGAGCTACCCATGTCCTGGGAAGCGCCCCAAACGTGGGCGGGCCAGAATTGCAAACCTCCCTTTGGGTTGCAGACTCCTGTCCTGTGTCCAGCACACCACCCTCTCCCCACCCCTCATCCCCCAACACACACATATCAGAGGAGTCAGGCTGCCTGTGGCAGCTGTCTGTCTGCACTCTTCAGGGATCTGGCTGCCACAGGGACTGCGAGGGCAGGAAGGAGGTGAAAGGTCTCCGTAAGCTTCCACCTGCACTCATGAGGTCACCAAAGCTGGATTAGGCAGGGAGATCCAGAGTGACTGAGTCTTTCCAAAAGCTGGGAAGGGAGCAGGTCATGCCCTGGTTACAAACAGGTCAAGACCTGAGCAGTCAGGTCTGACGCCTTGAGTGGCTTCTCAGAAGCACTGTCTCCTTGGGGATAGTATCTATCATGACTGATCTTGCTTTTATATATATACAAGATGATGTGTTTTGGGTACTGGGAGTCCCAGGGTAGGTGGTGGGCATCATGATTAGCCTGGGACATCATGCCCAGAAGTGGCCACGTGGACGTGAAATAGCAAGCATGTTGAGACTGGCTGTGCTGACAACACCCACCCACTTCTGTCTTGCACAACCTGGAAACTCCAAAGGTTTAAAGAGAATAAGCCAAACCCTGTCCTCAGCTGTGGTCAGAAAGCTGGTGTCCAGCCCTCAGCCACCCTTGTAAATATCACTTTGCCACCTTTCCCACTGTTTATGCTTCTGATAGAGCAGTGAGACATCTCCAGGCCTCTAAAGGTCAGAATGGGTTCAGTGCCTCTTAGCTTTGTCCCCTCACTTCTGACCCATTGCCTCTGGAAGCTGAAGGGTGAATAAATACAGGCCCTGGCTAAGGCTGAAACTTCTCATCAGGGCTGCCAGCATCCAGAGCATGTCCATAGCTAGGACACATGAGAATCAAGACTCAAACCAGGCCTGCCATCAAGGTAGGATGCCAGCCTGGGGTCATGAGTGTCTTCAGAAGGTGGCATCCAGATGTGGCAAGATAGGGAAGGTCAACATGGGGCTCCTACTGTCATGGTATGTAGATTTCCTTACTCATACACAGTCACACACACACCCCACATCAGCAAAGACTCTTTTCGTGTGGTGGGAGTCCAGCAGATAGTTGTTAGATGAAAAAATTTCCTTGAGTTTTGGACTCAAAAAGAGTCAAAAGCAGTTCATAAACAAGTGCAACTCTTTGCACAATTGGAGGCAACTAAGTCTCACTGTGGAGCTTCCCAGGTGGCTCAGTGGTAAAGAATGAATGTACCTGCCAATGCAGGAGACGCAAGAGGCACAGATTCAATTCCTGGGTCAGGAAGATCCCTTGGAGAAGAAAATGGCAGTCCACTCCATTTTTCTTTGCCTTGGAAAACCCATGGACAGAGGAGCCTGGCAGGCTATAGTCCATGGGGTTGCAAAGGAGTCAGACATGACTGAGCACACACACAATTCCCACTATGCTTTTCCATCACTGGATCTTATCCTTTGTGTTCCTGCTTTCTCTACCTGGAATGTTCCCCATTTTTCACTCGGCTATTTCCTTTTCATCCTTTTAGTTTCAGTCTAGATCCCACGTCTTCCAGGAAATCTTTAGTGATTCTCTGAGTCTGGATTCTGTCCCTCTTATGTGCCCCATCTGCCTCTACTTCCTTCCTGTATTAGCATCTACCACATGGGATTTGTAATTACCTGTTTCCTAGCCTGTGTCCCTCCTTAGACCATGAGCCTTGAGGGCAGTGACTGCACCTTGTTCATGCCCATGCCCCTGTGCTTAGCACACAGTGGATGCTCACTAGATATGTATGAGGAATGTCTTAGGGACACTGATTCTTCTTCCACTTCCTCCCCAGAAGCTGACCTGAAGTTCAACCACCTGCCTAGTGAGACATAAGATTTAACCTCTTACACAGAGAGGTCTGTTGTATAAAAAGTCTTCAAGCCCAAAGAAATCATATCTAAAGTTGGAAGCTCAGGTATCTTGGCTGGTGTAGCAGTTTCCTCCTGCAAATAACAACACGTAGGGGAGGTGGCCATCTGTTCTGGGGCTGACACTGCTAAGAACCAATGTCCAGGAGAGTGTATGTGTGTGTTGAGTTGAAATGGAGGACATTTTTAGGTCCTGAGCAGCCCTTTGATCCAGCATCATGTACAGTGATATACGGGGCAACTACAGAGGAGGGTGGTGTGGGTCTGAGTCTACACAATACCATGGAGCCAGCAGAGATCTTCCATAGTAGTAGTTATCCATGGACAATAGATGGAGAAAGGGGAGTGAGCTCAAGAAAACTAAGGGGACTTCCCTGGTGGTTCAGTGGTTAAGAGTCTGCCTTCCAATGCAGAAGACTGGGGTTCAGTCCCTGGTCAGGGAACTAAGATCCCACATGCCCCGGGGCAGCTAAGCCCGTGTGACCCAACTACCGAGCCCATGCTCTCTAGAGCCTGTTTGCCGAAACTAGAGAAAGCCCACAAGCCGCAACGAAGACCCAGCATGGTGAAAAAAAAAAGTAAGAACTTTATTTGCTTCATTGTTTTATCAGTTTGGTTTGTGCTGACTTAATTGCCAAGATGCTGTGATTATAGGTATATATGCACACATACATTAATACAGTGTACTTGAGGTTGACGATTGGGTACAGACAAGTGGTTAAATACATGTGTGGGTTCACACCTCTGTGGACACTGGTGTGTCCCTCTGCCTCCGGGTCTGCCGTGGAAGTGAGGAGGGGAGAAAGGGAAAGAACATTTATTGGGTACCTGCTCTATACCAGATGCTTTACAATGTTTATCTTTAACCCTCACAACTCTGTAGTATGGATGTTGCGATCTCCATTTCACAGATGAGGAAACTAGGACTCAGGACCTTTGGTAACTTGCCAAAGCACATTGTTATAACTTGTGTTCCCAATGCTGCTGCTGCTGCTGCTAAGTTGCTTCAGTCGTGTCCGACTCTGTGTGACCCCATAGATGGCAGCCCACCAGGCTCCCCCATCCCTGGGATTCTCCAGGCAAGAACACTGGAGTGGGTTGCCATTTCCTTCTCCAATGCATAAAAGTGAAAAGTGAAAGTGAAGTTGCTCAGTCGTGACCGACTCTTTGAGACCCCATGGACTGCAGCCTACCAGGCTCCTCCATCCATGGGATTCTCCAGGCAAGTTCCCAATAACAATGTTTAATTTATGTCTGTGCTACTGTTTCCAACACAGGACACAGAAGTAAAGCACGACTGAGCCCAGTTAAGGAGAAACATTAAGCGATCAGACTCTGGGTCATTTCAGACTGAATCCATTCAAATCATACCTCTGCGTCTTCACTGTGTGACTTGACATTAGAGTGGATGCCCTGGGTGCATCAGCGCCTTTTTTTTTCAAAAACGTAACAAATTTCCCTTTACTAAGCAGTCAAGTCCAAACAACTTAATATTATGTTTGAACAGTATAGCCGTTTGAAAAAAAAAACAGTGTATATAAGTTGAAAGAGAAAATATATTAACTCATTCTTAAATTACCACAGTTACTAATGGGGTACTGTTGACTGTTGGGCCTTGCATTGCTTCTCTGTGAAATGAGTGAACATCACTAGATTCACTTCCTGTTTCACATTAATTTCATGTTGAAAAATCCAGTTTTGCAAAAAAAAAAAAAATGACATCATTGGAAGGAATGTAGCACCATCTACTGTGAGAACAGTGAACTGCCTTGAACTAATAATTCACAGGATGCCTGACTGAGGTCAGGTTCTATTGCATCCTTGAAATTTTTCAAATATCCTGTGGACTCTCACTGTGGCAACTTAGAGCGCTGCGGCACATAGTTTTTGCAAAATTGTGGTATTAGGGGCTATCCAAGGTCAGTTGGACAATTGACTTATTTTTTTCTATGCTTTGATTTCCTGTAACGTGGGGAATGACATCTAGCTGATAGGATTGTAATGAGGTATTTTTGTAATATTTGTTTTACTTTATTTGGCAGGGCCGGTCTTAGGTGCGGCACACAGGATCTTCGATCTTCGTTGCTGCATGTGGGGCCTCTGGCTGTGGCATGCAGGATCTAGTTTCCTGACCAGGGATCGAACCCAGGCTCTCTGCCTTGGGAGTGTGGAGTCTTAGCCACCAGACCACCAGGGAAGTCCCTGTTATGCTGTTTAAATGAGGTGTTTGTAACGCACCTATACAATGGGACTTGACATTCTACTTTGGAGTCACCTGGGAGAGTTAATAAAACTCATGGTTTCCTAGAACCCTACCCACAGAGTCTGATGTATTTGGTTGGGGTGGGGCCCAACATGTGAGTTAATTTTTAAATACCCCAGGAGATTTTAAAATTTAGCCAAAGCTGAGAATCACTGATCTAGAACATAGTGAACAGGCTCTTTTAAAAATAAAAGTAGGTGATTCTCTGGTGGTCCAGTGGTTAAAACTCAGTGTGCCCACTGCAGGGGGCCTAGGTTCGAATCCTGGTTGGGGAACTAAGACCCCTCAAACCTTGTGATGTGGCAAAAAAAAAAAAAAAAAAGGTAGTATTCTTATTATGGTTAGGCAGAAAGAAGAGAAACCTAGGTATTCAAAGGCCTGAGTTCTAGAACTTCTTTCCCATTTAGAGTCTGTGTGTTCTTGGGCAAATTACTTGCTATCTCTTAACCTCTATTCTTCCATGTAAAATGACAAAAACTTTTGTCCAGAGTTAATTCACAGGGCTATTATGATGTGTGAAGTAATGTGTGTGAAAGTGCTCTTTAAACTGTACAATGCATATCAATGTGAGGCATTGTGGGGATGTGGAACATGTGATCTCTTTCCTCAATGAGTAACAAAACTCCAGGACTCTTGAGGGCCACTGCCCTCTGCTGGTCTGTGCACCATGGCGTTAGTCATTCAGTTGTGTCCGACTCTTTGGGACCCCATGGACTGTAGCCTGCCAGACTCCTCTGTCCATGGGATTTCCTAGGCAAGGATACTGGAGTGGGTTGCCGTTCCCTTCTCCAGGGTATCTTCCCGACCCAGGGATCGAACCCTGGTCTCCTGCACTGCAGGCAGATTCTTTACTGTCTCAATTCAGTTCAGTTCAGTTGCTCAGTCATGTCTGACTCTTTGCGACCACATGGTCTGCAGCACGCCAGGCCTCCCTGTCCATCTCCAACTCCCAGAGCTTGCTCAAACTCATGTCCATTGGGTTGGTGATGCCATCCAACCATCTCATCCTCTGTCATCCCCTTCTCCTCCTGCCTTCAATCTTTCCTAGCATCAGGGTCTTTTCCAATGAGTCAGTTCTTTGCATCAGGTGGCCAAAGTATTGGAGTTTCAGCTTCAGCATCAGTCCTTCCAATGAATATTCAGGACTGATTTCCTTTAGGATTGACTGGTTTGATCTCATTGCAGTCCAAGGGACTCTCAAAATTCTTCTCCAACACCACAGTTCAAAAGCATTAATTCTTTGGCACTCAGCTTTATTGAGCGCCAACTCAATATAGTCCAACTATATTGTGAGAGTTTATAGTCCAACTCTTACATCCATACATAACTACTGGAAAAGCCATAGCCTTGACTAGATGGACCTTTGTTGGCAAAGTAATATCTCTGCTTTTTAATAGCCTATCTAGGTTTGTCATAGCTTTTCTTGCAAGGAGCAAGCATGTTTTAATTTCATGGCTGCAATCACCATCTGCAGTGATTTTAGAGCCCAAGAAAATAAAGGCTGTCACTGTTTCCATTGTTTCCCCATCTATTTGGCATGAAGTGATGGGACTGGATGCCATGATCTTAGTTTTTTGAATGTTGAGTTTTAAGCCAGCTTTTTCACTCTCCTCTTTCACCTTCATCAAGAGGCTTTTTAGTTCCTCTTCACTTTCTGCCATAAGGGTGGTATTATCTGCATATCTGAGGTTATTGGTATTTCTCCCATCAATATTGATTCCAGCTTGTGCTTCATCCAACCTGGCATTTCACATGATATACTTAGCATATAAATTAGATAAGCAGGTGACAATATACAGCTTTGACGTACTCCTTTTCCTATTTGGAACCAGTCCATTGTTCCATGTCTGCTTCTACCTGTTGCTTCTTGACCTGCATACAGATTTCTCAGGAGGTAGGTCAGATGGTCTGGTATTCCCATCTTTTTAAGAGTTTTCCACAGTTTGTTGTGATCCACACAGTCAAAGGCTTTGGCATAGTCAATAAAGCAAAAGTACATATTTTTCTGGAGCTTTCTTGCTTTTTCGATGATCCAGCGGATGTTGGCAATTTGATCTCTGGTTCCTCTGCCTTTTCTAAATCCAGCTTGACCATCTTGAAATCCAGCTCAGATCACACAATGTTGAAGCCTGGCTTGGAGAATTTTGAGCATTACTTTGCTAGCATGTGAGATGAGTGCAATTGTGCGGTAGTTTGAACATTCTTTGGCATTACCTTTCTTTGGGATTGGAATGAAAGCTGACCTTTCCCAGTCCTGTGACCACTGCTGAGTTTTCCAGGTTTACTGTCTAGGCATGGTCAGAAGCTGAGACAGAGGAGTCGGTAGTTACCAATGCAAACATATAAATGCAGTTGATTGTGGTTAAAAGGAAAAAAAAAACAACACTGAAAATAGATATAAAGAATTAGAATTGATTTAGGGAAATATATCATCAAGGACCAAGGTGATACTCAATTCAAATTGCATTTTGGGAATTATGCTTAATAAGGAGTCTATCCAGAGCTTTAGAAGGGGTCTTTATAAGATGTGTGCTATTTGAGAGGGAGGCTGGGCTGCCCTCTGGGGAGATGGGAGACCAGCTTCTGCTTGTGGAACAGGAGCAGCTGTCAAGGTATTTAATGGCTGGTGATTTTTCTTCAAGATTATTTCACAAAATCAGTTCCCCCTCCCCTGAGAGAAGCAATGATCTAAATAATGAGTCTCATTTTAGAATTTTCTTGGGAGTAAAGCATTTGAATACATTTTCATAGAAACTGGGGTGTGGGTGGTGGTGATTAAATATGACCACACGAGACAGTTCTGTGTGCTGTGCTCCATAAGGGACTTTAGACCCATAGCTGAGAGGGTTGAAACACATGGGCCCCTTCTCAGCAGCTGTGGGAGGCCACTGCAGTACTGGAAAATGCCAGAAGGGGGCAGCCTTGTCTCAGCCCCATATGGGTTTGCATGTCACCATCAGACAATTTGTTTTGGAAAAGTTGAAGTGAATGTTTTCAGATTTTATTTATTTTTATTAGCCACTATACCACAATGCATAAAGTAATTACAAACTCAAGAACTAAAATCCTAACAACAATGAAAAAGACATGAAAGCTAAGTTTTACTTGTTTATGGTTCTTGGGTATAGATCTTAGCAAAAAGTTTCTCTAGATCTTTTAATCATAATTTGGACTTTTACTGATAGCATCTATATTTATACTGGGCTTATATATCAACCATGCAAATTAGGTGTGCATATGTTATTAAAACAATAACATTGAAATAGTTACTTCTTTAGGAGATAAAGCACTGGTTTTAGCCAGTTTGCAATAATACTTTATACTTTCACTCTAAGCATTTACCCCAAGGTCAAGGGAAATCAGGTCCCAGGCCCTCAGAACTCACTCACTGTAGACTCAGTATGAAAATGCACAGAGCTTCTTTTTAGATCCAAGTATCATAACGGGGCTTCCCTTGTGGCTTAGCTGGTAAAGAATCTGCCTGCAATGTGGGAGACATGGGTTTGATCCCTGGATTGGGAAGATCCCCTGGGAAAGGGAAAGGCTGCCCACTCCAGTATTCTGGGCTGGAGAATCCCATGGACTGTCGCATGTATAGTCCATGGGGTCGCAAAGAGTTGGACACAACTGAGCGAATTTCACTTTCACTTTCATCATGATAATGGGCTTCCCAGGTGGCTCAGTGGTAAAGAATCTCCCTGGCCTGTCTATGTAGTAGACGCAGCAGACACCGGTTCAATCCCTGAGTGGGGAAGATCCCCTGGAAAAGGAAATGGCAACCCACTCCAGTATTATTGCCTGGAGAATCCCCATAGACAGAGGAGCCAGTAGGCTACAGTCCATGGGGTCGAAATAAGTCTGATACAACTGAGCACACCTACTCCCGCACCCACTATGATGATAGCTACCATTTATCAAGCAAGTACTATGTGCCAGATGCTTCTTTTACAAACTGTTCCTCATAGCACATTAATGGAGGTCATGATCATCCTCATTTTCCAGATGCAGAAACAACTCAGAGAATTTCTGCCCACATTCACACAGCTGATATGGGCGGAAAGAGGGAGGCCTCCTGTCTGCCCAGCTCATGATAATTCACGACACGACTTAGCTGTTTTAGTCCCAGTAACTTTGTCTTGGAGACTCTTTGAGGCTTAGTCCGAGGCCTCAAGGCAGGATGGCGTAGAGGAGGTATCCTTTCCCATAGCTCCTGCTGTATCTCACATGAGCTGCCCTGCAACTTTATGACCCTGAAGCTCAGTGGGTACCTTGCACCCACTCCCAGAAGGAAGGGCCTTGTCCATAGTCACAAATCAAGGGGGAATTAGAGCAGGACTGGAATAACAATACGAATCTGTGAGATGAAGTAAGGGGCAGAAGGACTGGATTTTCAGTCTACTGCTGGACCTTAATGGAAATTATGTTTTTTTAAGTCATGTGGGCTCTTACTGAATCCAGGGAAAATATTAGCAGAGGTGCCTGCCGGTATAGTGGCAGGGACTCTACCCAGCCAAGGCTTTCTGCAGCACCTGTGAAAAACATGTTGAAAATCTTGGATAAGACTAGCCTTTAGAATAATGTGATGCTTTATATGAACCCCATTTCATTTACTGTTACCCTGCATCTTCTAAATGATCAATAAATATGTGTTATACATATAGGAGGTATTCAAGCTGTTCACCAAAATTTTCCTCCTTTCTACCTTCTGGCCACATGCTAGGATTGCATTGCCTGGTCTCTGGTCCCTAGTGGCTGGGAGTGGCTATAGACAGGATATGGCCAATCTGGTAGAAGTGGAAGTGATGGTGTCACCTCCAGGCTGGAGTGTTTAATTGCCCTTGTGAGCCCTTCTGAGCTCTCTTCCCCTCTGCACAGCAAGTGGCAACACTCCAGATAGTGGCTGCTCCTTCAGCCTGAGTTTGGCGTGAGGAGAGCTTAGATTAGAGGTCCCATTTGATCCACAGAGAATATGCAAAATAAACTAGAAACAAACCTTTGCTATTTGAAGTCACTGGTGATTAGCTTTTGTTCTTCTTACTGCAACATGGTCTATGCTGTTCTGACTGGCAGAGTGGATTCACAGGCTACTTGTTTTAAGTCAGGGTAGAGGAACTGGCTTATTTAAGGAGCGGTATGTGTACAAGAAGAGGAATGGATTTTTGGAGACAGATAGATTACAATTCAAATGTGGTGTTGTGGTAAAGAATCCATCTGCCAATGTAGGAGACACAAGAGACATGGATTCCTTCCCTGGGTCAGGAAAATCCCTTGGAGTAGGAAATAGCAATCCATTCCAGTATTCTTGCCTGGAAAATTCCATGAACAGTGGAGCCTGGTGGGCTGTAGTCCAGGGGGTCACCAAGAGCCAGACACAGCTGAGCATGCACATGCACACATCAGCTATGCCACACAAAGTACGATTTTAAGCAAATTTTAAAGCCCTCTTCATACATATTCATATTAGAATGGCAAAAAGACAAGCAAGCAAAAACCCCTGACCATATCTAATGCTGGCAAGCATGCAGAGCAGCTAGAACTGGGGATGGAAAATTATATGGCAACTTTGGAAAACAGTTTAGCAAACAGTTTAATTTCTTATAAAATTAAACAATGGTTGTTGTTGTCTATTAGTCAATCTAATCACACAAGGACCACAGCCTTGTCTAACTCAATGAAACTAAGCCATGCCCGTGGGGCAACCCAAGACAGGCGGGTCATGGTGGAGAGATCTAACAGAATGTGCTCCACTGGAGAAGGGAATGGCAAACCACTTCAGTATTCTTGCCTTGAGAACCCCATGAACAGTATGAAAAGGCAAAATGATAGGATTCTGAAAGAGGAACTCCCCAGGTCAGTAGGGGCCCAATATGCTACTGGAGATCAGTGGAGAAATAACTCCAGAAAGTGGAGTTATAACTCCAGAAAGAATGAAGGGATGGAGCAAAAAGAATAACCACCTGTGGTTGTGACTGGTGATAGAAGCAAGGTCTGATGCTGTAAAGAGCAATATTGCATAGGAACCTGGAATGTCAGGTCCATGAATCAAGGCAAATTGGAAGTGGTCAAACAAGAGATGGCAAGAGTGAAGGTCGACATTCTAGGGATCAGCAAACTGAAATGTACTGGAATGGGCAAATTTAACTCAGATGACCATTGTATCTACTACTGCGGGCAGGAATCCCTCAGAAGAAATGGAGTAGCCATCATGGGCAACAAAAGAGTCCGAAATGCAGTACTTGGATGCAATCTCAAAAACGACAGAATGATCTCTGTTCGTTTCCAAGGCAAACCATTCAATATCACAGTAATCCAAGTCTATGCCCCAACCAGTAATGCTGAAGAAGCTGAAGTTGAACGGTTCTATGAAGACCTACAAGGCCTTTTAGAACTAACAGCCAAAAAAGATGTCCTTTTCATTATAGGGGACTGGAATGCAAAAGTAGGAAGTCAAGAAACACCTGGAGTAACAGGCAAATTTGGCCTTGGAATACGGAATGAAGCAGGGCAAAGACTACTAGAGTTTTGCCAAGAAAATGCACTGGTCATAGCAAACACCCTCTTCCAACCACACAAGAGAAGACTCTACACATGGACATCACCAGATGGTCAACACAGAAATCAGATTGATTATGTTCTTTGCAGCCAAAGATGGAAAAGCTCTATACAGTCAACAAAAACAAGACCGGGAGCTGACTGTGGCTCAGATCATGAACTCCTTATTACCAAATTCAGACTGAAATTGAAGAAAGTAGGGAAAACCACTAGACCATTCAGGTATGACCTAAATCAAGTCCCTTATGATTATACAGTGGAAGTGAGAAATAGATTTAAGGGCCTAGATCTGAGAGATAGAGTGCCTGATGAACTATGGAATAATGAGGTTTGTGACATTGTACAGAAGACAGGGATCAAGACCATCCCCATGGAAAATAAATGCAGAAAAGCAAAATGTCTGTCTGGGGAGGCCTTACAAATAGCTGTGAAAAGAAGAGAAGTGAAAAGCAAAGGAGAAAAGGAAAAATATAAGCATCTGAATGCAGAGTTCCAAAAAATAGCAAGAGATAAGAAAGCCCTCTTCAGTGATCAATGCAAAGAAATAGAGGAAAACAACAGAATGGGAAAGACTAGAGATCTCTTCAAGAAAATTAGAGATGCCAAGGGAACATTTCATGCAAAGATGGGCTCGATAAAGGACAGAAATGGTATGGACCTAACAGAAGCAGAAGATATTAAGAAGAGGTGGCAAGAATACACAGAAGAACTGTACAAAAAAGATCTTCACGACCCAGATAATCACGATGGTGTGATCACCGACCTAGAGCCAGACATCCTGGAATGTGAAGTCAAGTGGGCCTTAGAAAGCATCACTACGAACAAAGCTAGTGGAGGTGATGGAATTCCAGTTGAGCTATTTCAAATCCTGAAAGATGATGCTGTGAAAGTGCTGCACTGAATATGCCCCCAAATTTGGAAAACTCAGCAGTGGCCACAGGACTGGGAAAGGTCAGTTTTCTTTGCCAATCCCAAAGAAAGGCAATGCCAAAGAATGCTCAAACTACCGCACAATTGCATTCATCTCACACGCTAGTAAAGTAATGCTCAAAATTCTCCAAGCCAGGCTTCAGCAATATGTGAACCATGAACTTCCTGATGTTCAAGCTGGTTTTAGAAAAGGCAGAGGAACCAGAGATCAAATTGCCAACATCCGCTGGATCATGGAAAAAGCAAGAGAGTTCCAGAAAAACATCTATTCTGCTTTATTGACTATGCCAAAGCCTTTGACTGTGTGGATCACAATAAACTGTGGAAAATTCTGAAAGAGATGGGAATACCAGACCACCTGACCTGCCTCTTGAGAAATCTGTATGCAGGTCAGGAAGCAACAGTTAGAACTGGACATGAAACAACAGACCGGTTCCAAATGGGGAAAGGAGTACGTCAAGGCTGTATATTGTCACCCTGCTTATTCAACTTATATGCAGAGTACATCATGAGAAATGCTGGACTTGAAGAAGCACAAGCTGGAATCAAGATTGCTGGGAGAAATATCAATAACCTCAGATATGCAGATGACACCACCCTTATGGCAGAAAGTGAAGAGGAACTCAAAAGCCTCTTGATGAAACTGAAAGAGGAGAGTGAAAAAGTTGGCTTAAAGCTCAACATTCAGAAAACGAAGATCATGGCATCCGGTCTCATCACTTCATGGGAAATAGATGGGGAAACAGTGGAAACAGCATCAGACTTTATTTTGTGGGGCTCCAAAATCACTGCAGATGGTGACTGCAGCCATGAAATTAAAAGAGGCTTACTCCTTGGAAGGAAAGTTATGACCAACCTAGATAGCATATTCCAAAGCAGAGACATTATTTTACCAACAAAGGTCCGTCTAGTCAAGGCTATGGTTTTTCCAATGGTCATGTATGGATGTGAGAGTTGGACTGTGAAGAAGGCTGAGTGCTGAAGAATTGATGGTTTTGAACTGTGGTGTTGGAGAAGACTCTTGAGAGTCCCTTGGACTGCAAGGATATCCAACCAGTCCATTCTGAAGGAGATCAGCCCTGGGTTTTCTTTGGAGGGAATGATGCTGAAGCTGAAACTCCAATACTTTGGCCACCTCATGCGAAGAGCTGACTCATTGGAAAAGACTCTGATGTTGGGAGGGATTGGGGGCAGGAGGAGAAGGGGATGACAGAGGACGAGGTGGCTGGATGGCATCACTTACTCTATGGACACGAGTCTGAGTGAACTCCAGGAGTTTGTGATGGACAGGGAGGCCTGGCGTGCTGCGATTCATGGGGTTGCAAAGAGTCGGACATGACTGAGTGACTGAACTGAACTGTTGTCTATCCCATCAATTCCACTCCTATTTACCCAAGAGATATGGAACTTTTTGTTTAACATAAAAACCTGTAATCCTCATCCCTCAGTATCCTCAGAGGATTGGTTCCAGGACCCCCAGCAGATATCCAAATCCACATATGCTCAAGTCTCTTAGGTAAAATGGTGGAGAATTTACATATAACCTAGGCACATCCTCCCGTATACTTTAAGTCATCTCTAGATTACTCAGGTTAAGGCATACAATGTAAATCGTTGTAAATACAATGTAAATGCTATGTAAATAGACTGCATGTGGCAAATTCAAGTTTTGCTTTTGGGAACTTTCTGGATTTTTTTTTTCCAACATAAGGCTGTCCAGTTGGTTGCATACTGTGGATACACAGGGCGACTGCCATGAGTGTTTGAAGCGAAGTGTTAGTCACTCAGTCATGCCCGAATCTTTGCAACCCCACGGACTGCAGCCCACCAGGCTCCTCTGTCCAGGGGATTTTCCAGGTAAGGATACTGGAGTGGGTTGTCATTTCCTTCTCCAGGGGGTCTTCCCGACCCAGAGATCGAACCCAGGTCTCCTGCACTGCAGGCAGATTCTTTACCCACTGAGCTACGAGGGAAGTATAGAGGTTTTATTCATAACTGCAGATGATTAGTGAATTAACAACCTGTGGTTGCAGGAACTCCTGATACAGGCCACAATCTGGATGAATCTCAAATGCATTATGCTAAGTGAAAAAGGTCAGACTTGAAGAGCTACACTTGTATGATTCCACTTCTAGGACACTCTGGAAACAACAAAGTCATAGAAACAGAAAACAGATTAGAGGCTGCCAGGGACCAGAGGTGGCAGTGGGGGACCACTGGCTACAAAGGGGCAGCATAAAGTAACGGGCACTGTCTGATGTCTTTATTGTATTAGTGGTTACAAGACTGTAAACATCGTCAAAACTCAGAATTGCCTAGCAAAAAAAGTAAATTTACTGTATATAAATAACATGTTTAAAGTGAATTGAGGGTCTTCCTGGTGGTCCAGTGGCAAAAACTCCACACTCCTAATGCAGGGTGGGGCCTAGGTTCAACCCCTGGTCAAGGAACTAGATCCTGCATGCCACAACTAAGAGTTGGCATGCTCCAACTAACTAAATAAATAAATGCAATCCCGTATGTCACAACTAAAAATAACCTGCATGCTGCAACAAAGATTGAAGATCCGCATGTGTCTCTGGGACAACGAAGAGCCAGTGCAGCCAAATAAGAATATAAATAAATAAAATATTTTAAAAAATAAAACAAATTGAAAGTTAGACAGAAGAGGCCCCATGTTGTTTGATTCCATTTATATGAAAAGTCCAGAATGGGAAAATTTATACACTGAACGTAGATTAGTGGCTGCCAGAAGCTGGGGGAGAGGGGAATGACTGTTAATGGGTGTGGGGTTTCTTTCGGAGGTGATAAGAATGTTCTGGATTTAGATAGTGATGATGGTTGTATAAGTTTGTGAATATACTAAAACCCACTGAATCGTAGACCTTTTTACAATTAATTTATTTTATTTGGAGGCTAAATACTTTACAATATTGTTGTGAGTTGTAGACTTTTAAATGAATTTTATATATGCATTACATTTCAGTTTTAAAAAGTGAACTTAACCCTTCCTAAGCCAGTTTCCTCATCTATCAAATGACTATTTATACCTGAGACGTAGCTGTGTGGAATGACTCCATGTAGATAAAGAGTATAGCATAGTGGATGCTCAGGGGACAGTTAGCTCCTGCCAGGACGCTAGATCCAGCTGAACCCCCTCCATGTGGTCTTGGAAAGACCAGTTCACTGCACTGAGCCTCACGTTTCTCATCTGCAAAGTGAAAGAGCTGGATCAGATGAACTCTCAATCCCTCCCAGTCTGAAGAGGACTTATGACATTCCTTGATGGATGGAAATACTAAGAATAATAATGTGTTTGTGCAGCTTTTGACATTTGTCAAAGCACTTTCAAGTAACTGAACTTCATTTGTTATCTCACCTAGCATTTAATGTCTTCCATCACAATGACAATCAAGCTTCAGAAAAACAAATGATGAAGTAGCAGGAAGCAGAGGCCAAGCTGTGGTGGCCCGGGGAGTGGACATACAGTTGTGCAGACAGGTCCCAGTTCAGCGTGGCTGCAGCAGCTCCCACCTGCTTTAACTGTTTGCGGCACACTGCCCGGGGCTGGGAGCAGGTGCCAGGGCCTGACTCCCCATGCCAGCCCCAAGCTAGGCAATGGCAGAGCTGTCGGCGAGCTGGCCACAGGCAGAAACCCACTCTGCTACCGATCAGTGGTGATTTAAGTTTTCGAACCACTTCTTAAATATGCTCTTGGTCTTGGGAGAGTTCTTTTTGTTGGCTGGAAGCTAAGCAGAGCCTCTCCAGGCTTTTTAGGACCACAGATATGATGCCCTTTTCCCTTTCTTCAATGTATATAGGGAGAAGAAGCCTAGAGCATGCCAACTCAACCTCACCCTGGCCTGGGGTCCTCAGGCCACCTCTGCACCTTTGAGAGGAGAGGGCTGCTGCCTCCCCTTTTCACCCCAAGCTTGCCTTCTGGTCCTCTGGTGCCTTAGCCCTCCCCAGCCAGCGGCCCCTGGCTGAGCTGGAGGCTCACCTAAGGGAAAGGAAGGCAGTGCTGTGGATACAGGGCCTGCCTGGAGGTAACCAGGTGAGGCTGAAGCTTGTGCGGGGCCCTGGGGATTTGCCAAGGGGCCCAAGGCTCCAGAAGGGAGCTGGGCCATCCTCACCCTGAGGAGGGAGCTGGGGTGGGAGCTGGAGTGCTTGGGGGGAGGGGTGGAAGCAGGAGACCAGATAACCTCTCCAAGCATCCCCCAGAGTGTCACGGGGTGAGTGGGTGGGGAAGGAGGGAGTCCAGCCGGAGGGAACCAGCAGGGTCTCAAGGCCTGGGAGCAGGATGAGGGAGGGGATGACACTCTCAGATGTGCCCTTGGATGAATTAGGCAAGTGGGAGGCTATGCCTGGGGATGGGGGGGAGGCTTGGGGAGGCGAGGTGGGTCTGGGGCTACCACTCCTGTGACAGAGCCCTCCCCCGCATCTTCTTTCCCCCCAGTATCCAGGCCTTCCCCTCGAGGAGTAGGTGGAGGCCCCATTCAACTCTCTCCCCTGCCCTCTGTGACCTGGCAGGAGGCAAGAGGCAGGGGCTGGCAGGCAGGGAGGCGGAGGTGGGGCTCTTTTCAAACTTGGGAAAAATGGGCCCCAATTCCCCACTCTCCCTGGAGAGGAATAACCTCCCCCTCCTGCCTTCAGTTCCCTCGGGGCACCCTGGGGACTGACAAGCACCCACAGTAGCCATCCCTCAGGCCAGGCAAAGCACTGAACAGGGTGGGGGCTTGCCCTGGCGCCCTGGGCCCACACTGACCCTACCAGTGCTCTGGGTCCCTCTGGTCCAGCCTCGGGCAAGAGGCAGGAGTGGGCTGGGGTGAAGGCCGGGGTTTGTTATGGCTGTGATAATGTCAGGGCCTCCCAGGCAGGAGAAAACTGCGGTTTGCACATTGCTTACATTTTTCTTATGCAGCCAGGCTGGGAAATAGTTGGAAATAAAAGCGTGGGAAGGTGGACAGACTGTCCTCAAAGAAAAGCTTTTGGTGCCACCTGTGCCCCTTAGGGCGAGGGCATCTCAGTGGGGGATCTTGTGCAGAGGATGCTGTGGGTGTGAGCATGAGGAGTTGCCGTGGTTTTGGCGTAGATATTTACTGGCCCAGTGACCTCTACCCACTACCGCAGTTCACACTCCATGCTCACCCATACACCAACCCTGCGCAACCAGAACCTCATCCTTACTGGAGACACAAAGGCAATCAATAACTGGGTGACACGTGGCAAAGCTGTCAAGCTATTTAAGCCCTGGAGGCCAGGGCTGGGACAAGGAGGGATGAGGGAAAAGTCATAAGACCATGTGGGTCGCGCCTCCTCCCATTGGCCCCATCCTTGGATGTGAGTGGCTGGCAGGGGTGGGAGAAAGACCCAGGTCTGGACCTCTAATCTTGCTAATCTCCCGGGTGCTCCTTCTTCCATGACCTCAGGCCCCTCCTTCTTAATATCTAGGGCACAGGTAGATGATTCCTTGCCATTGCAAAGCCTGCAGTTGCCCCTGGCAACCCCCAGGGTGTTTTCTCCAAGTCCAGGTGGCAAGCCATCTCAGCCAGCCAAGAACACCTGCCTTCTGCTCTCCTTTCCACCCTCTTCTGCCCCTGCTCCTGATGCTTTGTCTCCAGATCTTTTCTTCCCTAAATGTAGATTGGAGAAGAGAGGATCCAGGCAGTTAGATCAGACTCAGGAACAGGCTTTGTGACCATGCCTGGGGACCCTGGAACCTCTGTCCTTAGATCAGCGTCAGCCATCATCCTCATGGGATTTTTATGGAGTGTCTGAGTGCAAAACTCATGGTCCTCTCCCTCCGCCAGGTGAAATTTCCTTCGCATTTCACTTGCTCTGACAATACGGAAGACCTACCTGTCCCTATTCCTCCCCACCCTGCCCCTACCACCTTATGGTGACCACAGCACAGCCAGCCCAAAGTTGCTCTGTTTCTATTGAACCTCTGGCTTCTCTTCCCCCTGTTAGTCTGTTGACTGATGGTTAATTTTGCGTTTGTGTTCTTTAGAACCTGATTCCATTTTCTACAGGTCCTTTCTACAAGTCTTTCTCTCCTTTTCTGGCTTGAGAAGCAAAAGAGTGTGTGTGTATTTAGATTCCTATAGGGAGTCCTTTCAAATAAAGAAATAATGATGCTCCAGAGTAGGACAGCTGGATTCAGGACAGAAGGAAGCTTTTCTTTGAGTGATGCTTCTGATGGCAAATCCCAGTTCTGGGTGGGACGATGGCTCAGGGAAGGTGGACTACAGTGGAGACAGCCCAGGACTCGGGCAACAGGAGGACTGGCTTCTTCTCCAACTCAGAGAGACCATCCCAGGATCTGCTCTCAAGTTTTCTCTGCTGCAGTTTTCTCATCTGTTACATGGAGATGTGGCGCCAACAGCCTGACCCAACCCACAGACTGGGGAGTGGAGATAATGCTCCATCAGGGACGGCCTGCTCACTGTTCCAGAAACCTCCTAGCTCTCTTCACCTCAGCACTTTCACCCATGCCATATTCCTTCCTTGGGATGTCCCTGCCAGGCCCCCTCCCTTCCTAAATCCTAACTTCTTCAAAGACCCAGGCAGGAACTTTTTTTCTCTAGGAAATTGTCCTTGATTACCCCAGCTATACTGTTGGGTCTCTTCTTACAACTTCTGCAAACTTAACTGGCATTACCAATGAGCATGTAATTCCTTTATATTGAGGATTCTCAAATTCAGAGCTATTGACATTTCACTCTGGATAATTTTTTATTTTAAGGGGTTAGCCTGTGTGTTTTAGGATTTCAGCAGCATCCCTGGTCCCTACCCACTAGACGCCAGCAGCACCCCTCTGGTTGTGACAACCAAAAATGTCTTCAGACACCCCAAAAGGAACCCTGGGCCAAGACTGTCTCCAGCTGGGAACCAGTACTTTATATTACTATTTAACTTAAAATTTAATTTTCCTTTAGTGCCCTAACGTGCCTAACACACTGTTATATGCATCAAGTGCTCCACAAATTTCTGTTGAACAAATCAATGCACACTTTGCAAATGTTAAAAGTGCAAGTAGGGAACTCTGCTCAATGCTGTGTGGCAGCCTGAATGGGAGGGCAGTTTTGGGGAGAATGGATACATGTGTATATATGGCAGAGTTGGACTGCTGTGTACCTGAGACTATTGCAACATTGTTAATTGGCTATACTCTAGAATAAAATAAAAAGTTTTTTAAAAAGTACAAGTAGAATCATTATTATAGCTACCTTTAGGATTAAGTTACACTTATATGGGATGGAGATATTCATATTTGCTTCCATAAGGTCAGACCACTCTCTTGCCACTATTAGATCTTGAGGAACAATTGTTAGCAAGGAACTGCGCTATGTTGACTGCAGAAACTTTGTTACAATAAATGGGACCCACGATAAAAATATTTCCAAGCTAAACTCCACTTATTTCAAGTGATATCTGACTCAAAACCTGAATCACAAAACAATCTAGATTATCTGTTGAATTCCCCTGCAATGGGCTATATACCTTGTATTAGATTCTCCACTGGTGGTGTCAGGTTCTGTACAAGAAGATGAGAGTTACTGGGAAGATATTTAAAAGCTCAAGTGTTGGAATAAGCAGGCCCACCATCTTTCCTGGACGCCAGCAATCATCAATGTCTTCTCTGCCTGTGGACAAACTGCTTAGCCTCCCTGAACCTCGGTTTCTTTGCCTGAGAAATAATAAATAATGGGAAGCAGAATTAATGAGAAACATATGCAAAGATCTAGTCAAGTGTCTGATGCCAATAAAATAAATATCAGTCTTCTCCCCTCCATTGGATTTGGTCCCATATAGTTATCCTTGCTTTTTCTGCCTTCCTCTGTTGTAGGTAACTCTATGGTAAGTGCTCTATCGAATTTCTTTTTGTACATCGCTCTAACACCTAAGCACAGCACCTTGCCCATAGGAGGTGTTCCACATATTTCTTCTTCTTTTTTTCTCTTCTTTGCCATACATTTTTGATGAATGGACTATGCACCTGATTTTAGGAAGTCTGGAAGGTAAAGAAATACAGACACACTAGTACCTGGACTGACCGCCATCCTTCAATCTTATCAGTTCAGTTCAGTCGCTCAGTCGTGTCCGACTCTTTGCGACCCCATGAATCGCAGCACGCCAGGCCTCCCTGTCCATCACAAACTCCCGGAGTTCACCCAGACTCACGTCCATCGAGTCAGTGATGCCATCCAGCCACCTCATCCTCTGTCGTCCCCTTCTCCTCCTGCCCCCAATCCCTCCCAGCATCAGAGTCTTTTCCAATGAGTCAACTCTTCGCATGAGGTGGCCAAAGTACTGGAGTTTCAGCTTCAGCATCATTCCCTCCAAAGAAATCCCAGGGCTGATCTCCTTCAGAATGGACTGGTTGGATCTCCTTGCAGTCCAAGGGACTCCCAAGAGTCTTCTCCAACACCACAGTTCAAAACCATCAATTCTTTGGCGCTCAGCCTTCTTCACAGTCCAACTCTCACATCCATACATGACCACTGGAAAAACCATAGCCTTGACCAGACGGACCTTTGTTGGCAAAGTAATGTCTCTGCTTTTCAATATGCTATCTAGGTTGGTCATAACTTTCCTTCCAAGGAGTAAGCCTCTTTTAATTTCATGGCTGCAGTCACCATCTGCAGTGATTTTGGAGCCCCACAAAATAAAGTCTGACACTGTTTCCCCATCTATTTCCCATGAAGTGATGGGACCGGATGCCATGATCTTCGTTTTCTGAATGTTGAGCTTTAAGCCAACTTTTTCACTCTCCTCTTTCACTTTCATCAAGAGGCTTTTGAGTTCCTCTTCACTTTCTGCCATAAGGGTGGTGTCATCTGCATATCTGAGGTTATTGATCTTTCTCCCGGCAATCTTGATTCCAGCTTGTGTTTCTTCCAGTCCAGCGTTTCTCATGATGTACTCTGCATATAAGTTAAATAAGCAGGGTGACAATATACAGCCTTGACGTACTCCTTTTCCTATTTGGAACCAGTCTGTTGTTCCATGTCCAGTTCTAACTGTTGCTTCCTAATCTGCATATAGATTTCTTAAGAGGCAGGTCAGGTGGTCTGGTATTCCCATCTCTTTCAGAATTTTCCACAGTTTATTGTGATCCACACAGTCAAAGGCTTTGGCATAGTCAATAAAGCAGAAATAGATGTTTTTCTGGAACTCTCTTGCTTTTTTGATGATGCAGCGGATGTTTGCAATTTGGTCTCTGGTTCCTCTGCCTTTTCTAAAACCAGCTTGAACATCAGGGAGTTCACAGTTCACGTATTGCTGAAGCCTGGCTTGGAGAATTTTGAGCATTACTTTACTAGCATGTGAGATGAGTGCAATTGTGCAGTAGTTTGAGCATTCTTTGGCATTGCCTTTCTTTGGGATTGGAATGAAAACTGACCTTTCCCAGTCCTGTGGCCACTGCTGAGTTTTCCAAATTTGCTGGCATATTGAGTGCAGCCCTACGTTAATTGCATCCTAATCCTATAAACCGGCGCACTAAACGCGGCGGGCAGCAGCTGCGACCCGCGCACTAAGCGCCGCGGGCGGCGGCTGCGACCGGCGCACTAAGCGCGACCGAGAGGAGCTACCCCACGTCCGAGGTCAGGGGCGGCAGCCTACAGTGCCAGGCTGTGACGGCGCAGGAACGGCAGAGAAGAGCTACCGAAGTCCGAGGTCAGGGGCGGCGGCGGGGAGGAGCTACCCCACGTCGGAGGTCAGGGGCAGCGGCCGAGGGGAGCTACCCCGCGTCCGAGGTCAGGGGCGGCAGCCGGGAGGAGCAACCCCACGCCCGAGGCCAGGGGGGGCGTCTGGGAGGACCAACCCCACGTCAAAAGAGTGGTGGCTGCGCACGCGCAGGAGGGCCTAGAGGCGCTATCCCACGTTGAAGGTCAGGAAGGGCGGCGGTGAGGAGATACCCCTCGTCCAAGGTAAGGAGCAGCGGCTGCGCTTTGCTGGAGCAGCCTTGAAGAGATACACCACACCCAAGGTAGGAGAAACCCAAGTCAGATGGTAGGTGTTGCAAGAGGGCATCAGAGGGCAGACACACTGAAACCATACTCACAGAAAACTAGTCAATCTAATCACACTAGGCCCACAGCCGTGTCTAACTCAATGAAGTTAAGCCATGCCTGTGGGGCAAACAAGACAGGCGGGTCATGGTGGAGAGATCTGACAGAATGTGGTCCACTGGAGAAGGGAATGGCAAACCACTTCAGTATTCTCGCCTTGAGAACCCCATGAACAGTATGAAAAGGCAAAATGATAGGATTCTGAAAGAGGAACTCCCCAGGTCAGTAGGGGCCCAATATGCTACTGGAGATCAGTGGAGAAATAACTCCAGAAAGAATGAAGGGATGGAGCCAAAGAGAAAACAATACCCAGCTGTGGATGTGACTGGTGATAGAAGCAAGGTCCGATGCTGTGAAGAGCAATATTGCATAGGAACCTGGAATGTCAGGTCCATGAATCAAGGCAAATTGGAAGTGGTCAAACAAGAGATGGCCAGAGTGAATGTCTACATTCTAGGAATCAGTGAACTGAAATGGACTGGAATGGGTGAATTTAACTCAGATGACCATTATATCTACTACTGTGGACAGGAATCCCTCAGAAGAAATGGAGTAGCCATCATGGGCAACAAAAGAGTCTGAAATGCAGTACTTGGATGCAATCTCAAAAACGACAGAATGATCTCTGTTCGTTTCCAAGGCAAACCATTCAATATCACAGTAATCCAAGTCTATGCCCCAACCAGTAATGCTGAAGAAGCTGAAGTTGAACGGTTCTATGAAGACCTACAAGACCTGTTAGAACTAACAGCCAAAAAAGATGTCCTTTTCATTATAGGGGACTGGAATGCAAAAGTAGGAAGTCAAGAAACACCTGGAGTAACAGGCAAATTTGGCTTTGGAATACGGAATGAAGCAGGACAAAGACTACTAGAGTTTTGCCAAGAAAATGCACTGGTCATAGCAAACACCCTCTTCCAACAACACAAGAGAAGACTCTACACATGGACATCACCAGATGGTCAACACCGAAATCAGATTGATTATATTCTTTGCAGCCAAAGATGGAGAAGCTCTATAAAGTCAACCAAACAAGACCAGGAGCTGACTGTGGCTCAGACCATGAACTCCTTATTGCCAAATTCAGACTGAAATTGAAGAAAGTAGGGAAAACCACTAGACCATTCAGGTATGACCTAAATCAAATCCCTTATGATTATACAGTGGAAGTGAGAAATAGATTTAAGGGCCTAGATCTGATAGATAGAGTGCCTGATGAACTATGGAATGAGGTTGGTGACACTGTACAGGAGACAGGGATCAAGACCATCCCCATGGAAAAGAAATGCAAAAAAGCAAAATGTCTGTCTGGGGAGGCCTTACAAATAGCTGTGAAAAGAAGAGAAGCAAAAAGCAAAGGAGAAAAGGAAAGATATAAACATCTGAATGCAGAGTTCCAAAGAATAGCAAGAAGAGATAAGAAAGCCTTCCTTAGCGATCAATGCAAAGAAATAGAGGAAAACAACAGAATGGGAAAGACTGGAGATCTCTTCAAGATAATTAGAGACACCAAGGAGACATTTCATGCAAAGATGGGCTTGATAAAGGACAGAAATGGTATGGACCTAACAGAAGCAGAAGATATTAAGAAGAGGTGGCAAGAATACACAGAAGAACTGTACAAAAAAGATCTTCACGACCCAGATAATCACAATGGTGTGATCACTGACCTAGAGCCAGACATCCTGGAATGTGAAGTCAAGTGGGCCTTAGAAAGCATCACTACGAACAAAGCTAGTGGAGGTGATGTGCCCAGCATCGATGGAATTCCAGTTGAGCTATTTCACATCCTGAAAGATGATGCTGTGAAAGTGCTGCACTCAATATGCCAGTAAATTTGGAAAACTCAGCAGTGGCCACAGGACTGGGAAAGGTCAGTTTTCATTCCAATCCCAAAGAAAGGCAATGCCAAAGAATGCTCAAACTACTGCACAATTGCACTCATCTCACATGCTAGTAAAGTAATGCTCAAAATTCTCCAAGCCAGGCTTCAGCAATACGTGAACTGTGAACTCCCTGATGTTCAAGCTGGTTTTAGAAAAGGCAGAGGAACCAGAGACCAAATTGCAAACATCCGCTGCATCATCAAAAAAGCAAGAGAGTTCCAGAAAAACATCTATTTCTGCTTTATTGACTATGCCAAAGCCTTTGACTGTGTGGATCACAATAAACTGTGGAAAATTCTGAAAGAGATGGGAATACCAGACCACCTGACCTGCCTCTTAAGAAATCTATATGCAGATTAGGAAGCAACAGTTAGAACTGGACATGGAACAACAGACTGGTTCCAAATAGGAAAAGGAGTACGTCAAGGCTGTATATTGTCACCCTGCTTATTTAACTTATATGCAGAGTACATCATGAGAAACGCTGGACTGGAAGAAACACAAGCTGGAATCAAGATTGCCGGGAGAAAGATCAATAACCTCAGATATGCAGATGACACCACCCTTATGGCAGAAAGTGAAGAGGAACTCAAAAGCCTCTTGATGAAAGTGAAAGAGGAGAGTGAAAAAGTTGGCTTAAAGCTCAACATTCAGAAAACGAAGATCATGGCATCCGGTCCCATCACTTCATGGGAAATAGATGGGGAAACAGTGTCAGACTTTATTTTGTGGGGCTCCAAAATCACTGCAGATGGTGACTGCAGCCATGAAATTAAAAGAGGCTTACTCCTTGGAAGGAAAGTTATGACCAACCTAGATAGCATATTGAAAAGCAGAGACATTACTTTGCCAACAAAGGTCCGTCTGGTCAAGGCTATGGTTTTTCCAGTGGTCATGTATGGATGTGAGAGTTGGACTGTGAAGAAGGCTGAGCGCCAAAGAATTGATGGTTTTGAACTGTGGTGTTGGAGAAGACTCTTGGGAGTCCCTTGGACTGCAAGGAGATCCAACCAGTCCATTCTGAAGGAGATCAGTCCTGGGATTTCTTTGGAGGGAATGATGCTGAAGCTGAAACTCCAGTACTTTGGCCACCTCATGCGAAGAGTTGACTCATTGGAAAAGACTCTGATGCTGGGAGGGATTGGGGGCAGGAGGAGAAGGGGACGACAGAGGATGAGGTGGCTGGATGGCATCACTGACTCGATGGACGTGAGTCTGGGTGAACTCCGGGAGTTTGTGATGGACAGGGAGGCCTGGCGTGCTGCGATTCATGGGGTCGCAAAGAGTCGGACACGACTGAGCGACTGAACTGAACTGAACTGAACTGAATCCTATAAAAGTATTTGATTCATATACTTTCAAACTTGAAAAGACTTTGTAAGAAATCAAATCCAGTATTCTCATTTCTCAGATGAGGAGACCCAGTAAGGATACATAGTTCTTTCATGTAACCAAAACTGTCCATTGTCCTGTGGCTTTAGGAAAATGTAGTAGTTTTCCTTTAGTTCTGGTTTCTTCAAATAGTTCCTCTGAACTGGGGTCTCTCACTATCAGCACTACTGAAATTGGGACTGGAAAATCCTTTGTTGTGAAGGGTCGCCTGTGCACTGTTGGACTTTCGCAGCTTCTCTGGCCTCTGCTCACCAGACACTAGTAAATCACTCCTACCTCCTTAGTCATGACATTCAGAAATGTCCCCAGACATCACAAATATCCTGAGAACCACTGATCTAGACTTTACTACAGGTAAAATCCCTTCAAATGACATGCTGAGGCCCTCAGGTTATGTGATTGTCTTAATGAATAGTTGGCTGACAAGCTTCACTTGTAGCCTACAAGCTCCGGAGAAAGACAGAGCCACTCTGTGATGAGCACAGGTCTCATTCCCCGGGGGGACCCATTCCTCATGTATGTGTGGCATTTATTTTTCGTATTCTGCCGACTTCCAGGGACCTTTGAAGTGGACCCTGACATTTCTTTCTCAGAACAGCTGGCTATGTCCTGTGTGTTGCCCAGGAGTCTGGACTGTGTGAAGGGCTGTTCTGCCCTGCCACAGCCCTTCTTACATTGTACTCTCACTGCCTGTTTGTCTTTCTGCCCCAGTGGATGTTAAGGTTCATGGCAGCACAGACAATGACCATCTTGTTCACCACGTATTCTCAGCATCCAGTTGGCACATGGAGGTGCCCAGTAAGCATTTATTTAATGAATATATAATAGAAATTACAACATATTTCATTTAGTTGTGGGTCAAAAGTGCAGAATTTTTGTAACCATAGCTTGCTCAGCTTAAAATAACACAGGAAGCTTACCTGTGTTATTTCACTAATGGCAAAGCAACCTTATGAGATATATATTATAACTCCATTTGTAAGATGAAGAGAGATGTACCAGGTAGTCCAGTGGTTAAGACTCCAGGCTTCCACTGCAGAGGGCGTGGGTTCAATCCCTTGTCAGGGAACTAAGATCTCATAAACCTCTTGGCTCAGCCAAAATAAATAAATAAATAAATAAGGAAACTCAGGCTCAGAGAAAGATTGACTTAGGTAATTATATAGTAAAAAGCCTGGATTTGGACCAAGGCTCACCTAACTGCCAATCCTAGTCCTCTTTGATATACTACGTCTCCTGTTCAGTCATAAACCTGTATGTTGGCTCCTCCTATGTAAAGAATGATCAGTTCACAAATAGGGACCAGAAAAATGACTTCATTACTGTGTACAATTTAGATTAGTCTGCTCTTGTCTCTTTGAGAAACCTGTAGGAACATGGTAATAATCTTGTTATACAAAATGGTCCTAGTCCATTCAGGCTGCTGTAACAAAAATACCATAGACTGGGTGGCTTAAACAACAGCATTTTCCCCCTCAGTCTGGAGGCTGAGAAGTCCAAGATCAAGGAGCTGGTAGATTTGATGTCTAGTGAGAGCACACTTCCTGGTTCATAGACATGATATCGTTTCATGGCAGAGCGAGTGAGGGAGCTCTCTGAGATCTCTTTAATAAGGACACTAATCCCACACAGAAAGGTTCCACCCTCATGACCTAACCACCTCCCAAAAGTTCCGCCTCAAATACCATCTCATTGGGGATTAGGTTTTAGTATGTGACTTTTGAAGAAATACAAACATTCAGTTTATAGCAAAAATAATTGTCTTTAATGGCATTCACAGTGACAAGATTTCATGTATGGCTCAGTGTCAGAGAAACTGTGCTTTGATCTTGAATCTGGGGAGCAGGTGAGTACATGTATAGGAAAAGGTACCAGGCAGGATAAAATCCAAAATCTTTCTATTGTGTAAATTCAATTTCCTTTGTGAAATAGTTGCTGAAAGTTCTGACTCTTGACTCTGCCTCCTTTAAATGCATCTTAGCCCTCAGCCATTCAGCGTTTACCATTTGCTCCCTCAGATTGTCATGTTTTTGTAAAAATATATTTAATAAAACAGATTTTTGTCAACTGCGTATGTTCTATCTATTCTGTCTCCTTAAAGAAATTGCCTGAGGCGAAGGACGCTTATTTTTCCTTACCAGCTCTGCTAGGTGCTCAATCATTGCTAACAATGATGGTAACAATTTTGAAAGAGGAAAAAGTATTCTTTTTAGTCAGTAGATGAACAGAGGTTTGCACACCTGTGTGCTCAGCCCCACTTCCTGGTTATAGGGTACCCCAGGCGAGACAAAACAACGTCCTTTTCCTTAAGGAGCCTGCAGTCTTATCTGTTCCTTCCTCAGACAATGACAGGTAAGGGCTAAGGGAAATCTGTTTTCCTCCTAAGAGAATCTGTTGAACAGGTGAAGGGCTCGGTAGGCAAAGGCAGATGGATAATCTCCCAGCCTATCCTCCAGGAGGGCATGGCAACCCCACTCCAGTATTCTTGCCTGGAGAATCCCCATGGACAGAGGAGACTTGGGAGGTCCACGGGGTCGCAAAGAGCCGGACACGACTGAGCGACTAAGCACACACATCTTGCTCTAGCAAGGTAGGTCTGAGGCTGGCCGGTAGGAGGCGCTTCAAAGGACCGAGCCTCGGTTCCCAGGAAGAGGAACCGACATAAGACGCGAAGTAAGCCCCGGCTGCGCTCTTCTTTGATTTTCCCCTGGAAGGGGCCAGGAAAAACTAGAAGGTCCGGGCAGCGGGGAAGGGGTGGAGGTCCTCTGCAGTTCAACTTCCATCTCCCAGCATCCTGTGGCGGATCCGGGGATGGGAAAGACAGGCTGAGTTTCGGTAGATGGGCCGGTGGGAGAGTTTTGCCAGCGCAGCTGACTCCTTCCCCGAAGCAGCCCCGCCCGCGGCACTGGAAGCCCGCCCCCGGCGCGCAGGCTCCGCCTCGGCGGCCCCGCCCCTTCCCCGGACTCGACTGGGCTGCACTCACTCCCGAGGGGTGGCCCGGGAGCCTCCAGGAGAAGAGGCTCCCGCCCGCCTCGAGCAGCGGCCTCCGCATGGAGGAGCCACGCGCTCCGCCAGCAGGGTCGGCGCCGTTCCCGGTGTCTCTGCAGGGAGGCGGAACCGCTGATGTTCCGGAGCCCGGAGCCCGGCAGCACCCGGGACACGAGACGGCGGCGCAACGGTACAGCGCCCGCCTGCTGCAGGCCGGCTACGAGCCCGAGAGGTGATGCCCAGGGCAGAGCGCGCGGGGCGCATCCGGGGCGGGCGCGGTGGCCCTGGGAACCGGGCAGCGCTGCTGGGGAGGGAAAGGGCATATCCCACCACTCAAGCCCTCTTACCGCCTCAACCTGAAACTTCCTGAAACTGGGCTCAGATGCCACACACCCGGCTTTGTTTGGGGGATGCAAGCGGGCACTGTGCCGAGGGTTCAGTGCTGAGTTGCACCAGGGAGCAGGTCGGGAAAAAAACGATCCCTAAAATCTTAGCCCGGGGTCTGACCTCAGCTACACACCCGATAATACCTGGTCCAAGTGGCTCCAACTCAGGGGGTTCAAACCGAACCTGTTGGAGTCCAAGTCCAACTTTGCTTACTCCTCCTTAGCTGTCTCCTCCTAGAACTATCTTCAGAGTCTTACTGTCAGGGTGGGTGTCCAGATGGATGACCCTCTCAGAGCCTGGTAAGGACACCAGCCCCTCCTCCCCATTCACTGAGGTCTGATGAGACTGCCAGTGCAGCTCATCCCAGGGTCTCTCTTTTAAGATTCAAACCCGGCTCTGCCTTTACCCTGCTGGGGTCTGTAAGGGTCATTGGAGGAAGAGTGGAGGTGTTGATCTGGGCCCCAGGGGACTGACTGAAAAGGAGACTGGCTAATCTCTGGATTGTACCGCAGCTTGAAATGCAACCCACTGTCCTTCTGGTCCAGAGGATTTGGACTTCTTTCTGTGTCCCATCTGTTGGTGCTCAGCAGCTTGGGGAGGTGACCTGGAAGCTGGGTTTTTTTTTGGTGGGGGGGGCGGTTGGTGGTCTGGGGGAATTAGCTCTGCCCAGGGGCTGGCCGCTATTATGTAAGAACTTTTAATGGCTTAAGGGGCTGCTGGGTGAAACTGGGCCCCTCCTGCCCCGGAAGGCTGGCTCTCTAGAATTGACTCAGTTTCGGGCACCTGCATCCTTGCCATCCTAGAAACCCAGCTACTGGGGCTCAGGGTCTAGGGTGACAGAGAGAGGCCATAGGAGGAGAGGGGCCCAGGGGGGCTGGATGGGGGCAGTGCCTTGGTTGGGGGCAGGTGTTGCAAGAATGTCATTTTGGACCTCAGACCAGGGCCATGCAGAAGCATCCTTTCTGCAGACTGTACTTCTGCACCTGTGCTATCGCCACCCCCACCAGATTCTGAAGAGCCGGTATCAAACCTGAGACCCAGCCAGGTGGTGTAGTAAGATTCAAAACCTGCTGGCTAGACCTCCATCTGCCAGCTCTAGTTTAGAAACTGTGGGAAGAGGACAGGGTTCCATGAGAAGTCTAGGTCTGAGGCCAGAGTTATTGCGCTCTGGCTTGAACCTGGACAAGCTAGGTCCCCTAAACAAGCTCAGCAATGTCAGTGTTAATGCTCCTCCCCACAACTCCCACAACTCTCCCCTTGGAAGTGCTTTGAAAGCTTGTCCCTTCAAAATAGCCCCAGACTAGAAAGAGACCTCCGGATTCCCTGCCTGGATGTTTGGTGCCTGGCTGGGCACCATTCCCCCCCTTTTGAAGGAAGGGCCTTGATGGGGCTTGGCCTGCTCTCCTGCTCACAGCTGATAGGTGTGGAGCCTCAGGGGACCATTGGCCCTTCCTTGAGCTGGGGAGGCCCACTGGTTGCTTGGTGTCTCCTCCCCAGGGAGGAAGCAGCTGGGGAAGATCAGGAAAAGGGAGGAGGAAAGCTGAGGGTGGGGGTGGGAGGTGGATTAACAGTCTCTGGAAAAGGACAGCCTAACCCAGGGCTGAGCCCAGCAGCTTAGAGTAATGAGACGCCCGGACACAGGTCAAAGCAGGAGGAGGTAGGGGGGCGGTGGCGGGCAGTGGGCAGCAGAAAGGGAGTGGGGTTATGAGGTCTGTCATGCTGGGAGGAGGACTCTCCCCACAACTCAGCCTGGTGGCAGCCCTCCTCTCCTGGTTCTGAGCTCGAGGCCGGGGCAAATGTCATACTGAGGTCACCTGAGCTGGCAGACCCCAGCTGCTGTCCTGGGCCCCAGCCCTGGGGGAACCCTAGCCATCCATGGCACACTTTGCAGGAGACAGTGACCCAGAGCAGACCACAGGGGCAGCCTGTGTGCTGTTCCTGCCATGCCCTTCTAGCTTCATCTTTCTGTGGCTAGAAAGGTGCCCAGGAAGCAACTGGCGCTGAATGGCCAGTTGCTTCCTCTAGCCAGGCTCACTGCTCTGCCTCCAGGCGGCTACTAGGAGGTCCTCATGCTGGTGCCCTCAGGATAACCCCTTTCCCCATATGGCTCAGATCCTCTGCATGAGTCTGTGATTGCTGAGGTATCAGGTACACCCTAGGCATCCCTGGCAAGCTGGCCCCAACTCCCACTCAGCAGAGAACCCTAGCAGGCCCTCCTTCTCAACACCAGAGGGCTTCCAGGGGCCCCCATCAGGAGCCTCCTTCAGACTACCCAGTTGGAGAGGGAAGCTTGGGAATCTGTGATTTTTCTGGTGCCCCGCAGTAAGAAAGAGGGCACAGTGGACATCTGTGAGTCCCCAGCAGCACTCTAGCCTCATGGGCCTCATCGTTCTAGCTCTGTGGGAAGCCTCCCCCTTCCCTCTCACACAGATGGAACAGTCTCTGTTTTCCTGGCAGGGTCCTGGGGAGTCACTGAGGGAGGCTGGGCATCTCAGGAAGGCTCCCTTGGGCTCGGCTGCCACCACACTGGTGAGAGGTAAACAAACCCAGCCTCCAGGGCTGGGGTCAGGGGGAGGACCACAGATAGCTGCCCTGCCAAGGAAAGGACAGGGTCCCCGGCCCACTTGTCCCTCATCTCACCAATGGACTAGAGGAGGACAGAGGGAGGAGAGGGTGGCATTTGGGCCTGGGGCAGGGAAGGGGCTGACATCTGCTTTCTGGCTTCTCGTCAGGGAGTAGCATTAGCAGTTCTGGTCACATGAAGGGGAAGGGCCAGCCCCAGACACCCCACCTCCTCCCATGGGAATCAACCTGCTACTTAATCTTACTACCTTCATGTAGAAATCTGGGTCTTGCTGGGCATCCAGGGCCACCAAATGTCTGCTTGCGGAAATTCTCAAGACTTCCCTAGCCTCTGTCCTAATCTGTATGTATACTTACTTGCCTAAGCCAGGCCTGTAGATCCCCCCCACCCTCAGCTTCCCACCATGCTACCCTCCGAATAAAAGCAAACTTTGCTCTCTGGGGCTAAACCTCCCTGGTATCCACAATACTCTCTGAGCTGAGGATAACACAGGATGTCAGATTGAAGCATTAGATCAGGAACCAGGGGTAGTACCTGTCCCCAACCCCTCCTGAACTGTAGGTTTTGCATCTATAAAGCAGGGGTGGGGAGAGGACACCTAATAATTGGCAATTAGTAGGAGTCGGACAGGACTGAGCGACTTCACTTTCACTTTTCACTTTCATGCATTGGAGAAGGAAATGGCAACCCACTCCAGTGTTCTTGTCTGGAGAATCCCAGGGACGGGGGAGCCTGGTGGGCTGCCGTCTCTGGGGTCACACAGAGTCGGACACGACTGAAGCGACTTAGCAGCACCACCAGCAGCAGAGTAAATGTGATCATTTATGAAAAATGCCTTGTAGACGGCAGAGGGCTCCAAAGCCACCCAAAGGTCAGGGATTGGCATTGTTCAGATGCCTGACCCCTAGGAATGATGCCCGGTTGTGGGGAGCAGGGTGGGGGTGCACTGCAGAGAAGGTATACAACCTCAGACTCCTGTGTGTTGGGCAGCTGCCGGCCCAAACCAGTTCCTCAGGGCTCCGGGCCCTGATTCGAGTCTGAGCCTTAGTCTTGAGGAAGATAAACTGTGTGAGAGGTTACCCTGGGACTAGGCAGCAGGGCCCCGGGGAGACTCATGCCCGCGGGGTCGGTGGCCTGGGTGGCCGTGGATGCTGGCCCTGGCGGAGGCGCTGCGGCGAACCTAAGAGGCGGGACTTGGAGCGGCGGAGGGGGCGTGTCCCGACCTGGCTCCGCCCCCTCCTCCGGTGAACACACGCCCTCCGCCGCCCCGGTTCCCAGCGGCCGCTGTGCCACTGCGGGCAGCCCTAAGCGTGCGCGCGGCGGCGGCGGCGGCGGCGGCGGCGGCGGCGGCGGCTGGGCCGGGCTCCGCGGGGCTCTTTGTGCTGCTGGGGGCGGAGGCGGCGGGCTCCCGAGGGAGGGGCGGGAGGAGCTGGGGTGCGGATGAGGGCGGTGCCCGGGGCCCGCCCCGCGGCTGCCGCAGCCCCCGCCCCCGGCCCGCCCAGCCCGCGGCGGCAGCGTGGCCGTGGTGCGGCGTCAGCAGCAGCAGCAGCAGCAGCAGCAGCAGCAGCAGCAGCAGCCTCGGCGGCGGCAGCAGCAGCAGAGGCGGGGCGGCCCGCGCGGGTGTTTATGTCGGGTCGCGGTGTCTCCTGGCAGCATGGCGGACTACCTGATCAGCGGCGGCACGGGTTACGTGCCCGAGGATGGGCTCACTGCGCAGCAGCTGTTCGCCAACGCCGACGGCCTCACCTACAAGTAAGCGCTGGGGGCCTCAGCCCCACCTGGGCGCGCGCACTAACGCGCCGCGATCCTCCCAGGCCCCGGCCCTGCAAGTGCGCCGCTCGCTCCTGGGTGACGCCCGTGTCCCCGGCCCGATTCGAGCCACTTGGGCTGCGGCGGGAGCGAGCGGGGGGTTGGGGGTGGGCGGGTGCGGGCAAGGCCGGGCCAAGGAAGGAAGGCGGCCCGCGCCGAGAGCAGACGGACGGACGTGGCACGGCGACATCGCGGCCCTCAGTGCCATGTCCTGTTTCTGGCTAGATCCGGGTCCGGCCTGCCCCCTTCCTCTTTCCTCGGGGCATCTTGGCCGCATGAAGGGGGCACTGGGGGCGTGTGAGAGCAGCAGATGTGGTTCTGGAGACTTTTCCCAGACCTTGGTCCAGGACACTCACTCCCAGCGTCACCACGAGGGCAAGAGTCGGTGCGGGGGGTGAGGGGGGAGGTCGTGGTGCTCAGGCAGCTGCTTGGGTGTTGCCCCCAGGATATGCCCAGCTGGGCAGTTGGGATGGCTCTTTTTTTCCACCCTCCAGTCCAGCCCACTTTCCACGTGTGCCCCTGCCTGCCTACAAGTTAGTACTGGTGTTCCCCACTTGGCCAGAGTATTCTTTGACGATCACCCACCCAAGCCCTCCCCACCCAGGATTTTTGAAGAAGACAAGACCATTTGCCTCTGGCTTAGTGTGTTTTTCCATGGGCCCTGGGCCAGTTGTCCTGCTGGCTGCAGGCCTGGCACTAGCTCTTCTCTTGGCTGCAGGACTATGTCCATGCCAGGAAAGAGCATCAGGACCTGGGACTAGGGTGGAGTAGGGATGCTCTGAGCCAAGAGCATCCTTGCCCTGTCCCCTGCTAGCTCCTGCCTTTGCCTATAAGCACTCCTGCCTGGCAGGCCGTTTCCCTGGACACCAGGATACCCAATCACTCCTGAGGAGTGTCTCCTCTTGCTTGTCTGTGTAGCTGAGATGTGGGCCAGGCAAGGGGTATGTGTGATACCTAGAAAATGCCAAGGGGCCCAGACTCCAGCATTTCTTTTCCTGCCTCTAAGTGAGCCACAGAGGCCTCTTCACTGTACAGAAGGGCCCCCAGGGGACAGGGGCAGTTAAGATTATTTCTTTGGTGGTCTTTGATGAAGTGGGATAGAGTATATATGATATATTTTTCAGTGGTGTCTCCCAGGAACACTCCCAGGGAGTCGTTCTACACCCTGGGGCAAATTAAAGACCCCACCCATACCTTCCACCCTGTAGCTTCTCCTTCCGGCCCTGGGGTGCCTGCTGCTTTGCTTAGTCTGGTTGGGAGTGTTCCTGAACACCCTGAGATGTTTACTTTTGGGCGTGTCTGTCAAGGCCCTGAGATTGCAGGCCCATCAGGCCTCCTGGGCTGTGGCCCTGTGCTTTGCGGCACCTGGGCAGGCCTGTACCCCTCTTCTGGGGATTGCTGGGACCATGGCCCAGGTTAGTGTTGGCCACTGCCAGGCTTTGGCTGGGCCTCCTGTGTTGTGGTCCTAACCATAAGGCCCCTTCCTCTTGTTTCCCATCCCAGGCCGTGTCCGTTGGCTGCTCCAGTCCAACTGGGCAGAGCGTTAGGGATGCCTGCTCTATTGGCGTGCACCCTGAGCTCAGCCCCCTGGGGTCCCTTGGTGCCGTTCTGCGCCCTGTGTGACTCAGCAGCCCCAGCACTGGGCTGAGCAGCTTGCCCTGTGCTGTGTGGTGTTCATGCTGGGTGGCGCTCCTACACTGTTCTCAGGTGCCTTCCGTGTTTATTTATCATCTCCCCGCCTCCAAGACTGAGAAGTTTTCAAGGGCAGACCCTGTATCCGCTGGGTGCAGCCTTATGGGAATGTCTGGGTCCCTTGATGAACTCTGAGCCCTAAAGACAATGGGTGTTTGGGGCCAGCTGCCCTGGTGGCGCCCCAGGACCGCAGAGTTTGTGCCACATTTGGCTCTAGCTCTCTGGGCTGAGGTTGACAACTAGCAGGGGGCACGAGGGTGGTTCAGTCCTGAACAGGTCACAGGGTTCAGATACTCCTTTCCCCAGCTACACACTGCTTCCCCTGGAGTGGCAGGCCCTGCCCCTTTTAGGAACCCCCTCCTCACCCAGTAACGCTCACTTCCTTTCTTCACAGCGACTTCCTGATTCTCCCAGGATTCATAGACTTCACAGCTGATGAAGTGGTAAGTAAAGGGCGAGGGGCTGTGTGTGCGGCATAGTACACGGATCTCTGGCTCAGGGGTGTGGGAGAGAGATTTTTCTGGGGAAGGTGGATGTAGCCATTTGTGCTGTGGGCAGTGGATTATGCCTGATGGGTTAGAGGCAGTGATGGGGATTCAGTGGGATCCTGAAAGGTGGGTCTGGCCTGGGGCCTGCAGTGAAGTTCAGAAAGGCCCAGGGAGGGTGTGGGGTGGATGAAGGTGTGGCTGCTTTATTACTTACTGGATTTCTTCTGAAGTGCTAAACAAAGATATCCTAGAAGCCAGTAAAATTATGGAAACTTTGGAAGAGGTGGACAGACTTGTTATGTGGATCCATGACTTAAATGAACTGATGAGAAGATCTGAAGAAGTTAGATTGTGGTCTAATACAAGGACACAATGCTTCTCTTAACCGGTGGGGCTTAGGAATAAACTGAGTCAATGACCAATATCCTTTATACTATTAACATGAAAAGTGAAAGTGAAGTCGCTCAGTCGTGTCTGACTCTTTGTGACCCCGTGGACTGTAGCCTATCAGGCTCCTCCGTCCATGGGATTTTCCAGGCAAGAGTGCTGGAGTAGATTGCCATTTCCTTTTCCAGGGGATCTTCCCGACCCAGGAATCGAACCCGGGTCTCCTGCATTGCAGGCAGATGCTTTACCGCCTGAGCCACTAGGGAAGTCCTACTATTAACATATGACAACCCAAATTTCCCTGGTGGCACAGTGTTTGACAATCTGCATGGTAATGCAGGAGACACAGGTTCGATTACTGGGCCGGGAAGATTCCATACGCCTCAGAGCAACTAAGGCGCACCACAACTACTGAACCAGCGAGCCGCAACTACTGAGCCTGTGCACCTAAAGCCTGTGCTCCGCAACAAGAAAGGCCACCGAAGTGAGAGGCCCTCACACTACAACCCAGAGTAGCCCCTGCTCACCACAACTAGAGAAAGCCCATGTGTAGCAAGGAAGACCCAGCACAGCCAAAAAAAGTTTTTTTAAATAATAAATAAAATTTTTAAAATACGCAACAACATTATAGGAGCCAAGAGGCTAAATGCTAATGGGTGTTAGTCATTTCATGGAAAAGTTATCCTATGATGAATTAGTATGCATTTAAAAAAAAGTTTTTCTGTTGCTGTTATCATTAATATTTATTCAGGTTTGATTCTTATGGAATGCCAGAGGGCCTGAGCGTGCCCAGATCTTTTATATGTTGGGGACGCTCACATCCAGCTTGTGTAGTCAGTGCTGACCCAGACAGATTATTAAGGGGACGTTAGGACTATTCTGGATATTCCCTTTGTGATAGCAACCTGGAAGCCTTCTTGGTTTGGCTGTTCAGTTTCACAAAGTGAAAGTGAGCAGCCTGGCCTTGTGCTGGTGCTTCCCTGGTGGCTGAAATGGTAAAGAATCTGCCTGCAATGCAGAAGTCCCAGGTCCGATCCCTGAGTTGGGAAGATCCCCTGGAGAAGGGAATGGCAACCCCCTCCAGTACTCTTGCCTAGAAAATCCCTATGGACAGAGGGTCCCGGTGGTCTGCATGGGGTCCATGGGGTCTCAAGAGTTGGACACAGCTGAGCAACTAACACTTGACTTTGTCCCAGATCCTGGGCAGAGTGCAAGGAAGAGAGGGATGGAAGAAGCCCACGGGCCATCAAGGGTCTCCTTCCTTTGGTCTATGTCAGGAGGCTGTGGCTCATCTGCGCTAGGATAAGCGACGACAAGGGAAGTTTTCTAGACTGCAGGGCCAAGGTTCTCGGCCTGACTCTGGGAATAGACTGTAGGGGTCCTTGAATCTCCAGAAAGTTACATAGCAAAGTCTGTGTCTGGGGGTTTGGGGGGCTAGGATCCACAGCTGTTAGCCTGAATCTCGGAGGCATCTGCGATCTGGCCTTATCTACTGCTCACAGGCAGATGCTTCCTGAATGCTCTTGCCATCTTGACCTCTCCTTTGAGCTATGGACAGGTAGTCACCTTCTCCCCGGATGGGCTGCCTAATAGACTCCTTCCCATGCCTCCATCTCACCAGGCCCCAGAATCTCCCACTTGGACCCGTCAGCAGCCTCCCTAGTGATCTATCTGTCTAGACCTTGTCACCCAGAATCCCGTCTTCACATTGGAGCCTGAGCGAACTCTTTGAAACATAAATCAGATCATGTCTTTCTTCTGCTTGTGGTCCTCCAGTGGCTTCTCATCGCAAAATTGAATCCAAGCTCCTCCCCGAGGCTTTCAAGGCTACACATCCTTGCCCCCCTCCCCTCCCCGTCTCTCTCCCTTCCCTCTACTCTGCTAGCTTTTTTTTCCTTAAATGCACCTCAGGGAGAACTGGAATCAGAGGCAGGGTTTCACATACAGTTCCCTTGGCCTGGAAAAACAGACTCCTGGACTTTTATTTGACTAGTTTCCCTTTGTCATCCCCTCAAGAAAGGTTTTACCAACCACCACATTCTTCCTCCAGTGGTCACTCTGCCTCTTGCTTTTCTTTGGAGCCTTCACCCCAACCAGAATCATCTTGGATATGTTTCGTGTGTGTCATTTTTCTTTCTAAGTAGAATGTAAGCTCCAGAGGACGTAGCAGAGACCTCATTCACTTTGCTCACTGCTGTATCCCCAGGGTCGGTGCCAGGCACACACAGGAGCTCAGTAAGTGTTTGTTGAATGAATGATAACACTTTTCACGTAGACCACGTCTCCACCCTCAGGACCTGACTTCAGCCCTGACTCGGAAGATCACGCTAAAGACGCCACTCATCTCATCCCCCATGGACACTGTGACGGAGGCTGACATGGCCATTGCAATGGCTGTGAGTTGGGCACGTGGGTGGAGTCCCCAGGGCCGGGAGGACTGAGCAGGGTGGGCTGGACGTCAGGAGGAATTGGAATCAGAGCTGGGGTTGGCAGAGTGAGGACGACTGGCTGACTCTAACTGTACTTCCCTTCTACCCCAGCTGATGGGCGGTATTGGTTTCATTCACCACAACTGCACTCCAGAGTTCCAGGCCAATGAGGTGCGGAAGGTCAAGGCAAGTACCAGGCCCGTTCCCAGGAAGAAGATGCCCTCTGGTGGTCCCCTGCCTCACAGACCCTCGCCCCTCCCCAAACCTCCATTGCCAAGTCTGTGGGCCTGTGCGCTCCCTGGCTGATTCCTGCGGGGTCTTGTCTGCCCTTCCAGTGAGGGCACAGGGCTCACTGGCTTCCTGCCCCAGTACATTCTGTCCCCTGTGGCCAGACTGTACACCATCTCCAGCTTTCTTCCAGCCTTTTCCTTCCCCTGTCTCTGCCCTCAGAAATTTGAACAGGGCTTCATCACGGACCCCGTGGTGCTAAGCCCCTCGCACACTGTGGGCGACGTGCTGGAGGCCAAGATCCGGCATGGCTTCTCAGGCATCCCCATCACTGAGACGGGCACCATGGGCAGCAAGCTGGTGGGCATCGTCACCTCCCGAGACATCGACTTCCTTGCCGAGAAGGACCACACCACCCTTCTCAGTGAGGTACCTGTGGGGCAGGGAGGGTATGGCTGGGGCAGAGAGGACCCCAGGTCCGGGGCCTCAGGCTGGTGCCTGTGACCAGGGACCAGAGGGAGGCCTGGCTCCCTTCTCTCTCACCTGCCAACCTGCAGGCAAATGTTCCTGGCCCCACAGGTGATGACCCCACGGAATGAGCTGGTGGTGGCTCCAGCGGGTGTGACATTGAAAGAGGCAAATGAGATTCTGCAGCGCAGCAAGAAAGGTACCAGGGAGCAGGTGGAAAATACAACCCACCTCCCCACCCCCACCTCCCATCAGAGCCCCCTTTTGCTTCACAGCTTTGCAGGCTGTCTCTGCAACCAGGCTGGGCCTCGGGGAAGGTCTGAATAACCTCAGACTGGAGCATGATTCCCGAGGTCTCTTTCCTGGCTTAGGAAATCCCATCCCTTATTTGGCGTCTTCACAGTATGTTTCTCAAAACAACTCGTTCTGTGAAACGCTCATCATGAAGAAAGGGCACTGTGGTCCTAGAAAGCCGGAGAATGCTTTTGTGTCCCCATCTTGCATAAGGAATGGTTCATTACTTTATCGAGGGCTCTGAGAAGTCCTGCAGTTAAATTCAATTGCCAGTGGGGTAGTTGACATAGTATTCATTAGGTCCCTATGGGAGCCACTGGGAAATGCCCCCATGGCCCAGGCTGGATCGTCCTCAGGGGTGGCAGTGGACGGGACATATGTTACCCCCGGCAGGACAACCTCACGTTTGTGCCCTGGCTAGGAGGTTTTGACCACTGTGGCCTGTGGCCCAGCAGGTGAAGGGCTGCTAGTGCGCAGGGGCTGCCCACGGAGCCCGGCCTAGCCACAGGGCAGGAAGAGCTCCAGGAACCGGGTTTCTTTGCTTCCTGTTCCCTGGGCAGAGGGCCAGGTCCCTAGGAACACTTCCTGGGTGGGTGCTGTCACCTAGTGGTGGCATTGGGTACTGCAGGGGAATCTCTGGCCTGGTCTATTTTCATCCTCATTACCCATCCTACCCGACCTCCAGAAGCCTGCTCTTCCATCTCACTCCTGCGTTCCTTGTCAGGGAAGCTGCCCATTGTCAATGATCGAGATGAGTTAGTGGCCATCATTGCCCGCACTGACCTGAAGAAGAACCGGGACTACCCCCTGGCCTCCAAGGATTCCCACAAGCAGCTGCTGTGCGGGGCGGCTGTGGGCACCCGTGAGGATGACAAATACCGCCTGGACCTGCTCACCCAGGCGGGCGCTGATGTCATAGTGCTGGTAGGGGCACTGCCCTGGAGAAGGGGCGGTTCAGTGGAGTCTGCACTTTGGAAGACCCAGCTTCACCTCTAATTAAGCCCAGTGTCAGAACTGGGAGGGTCACTGGGACTCTGACAGCTTAGAACTAACTGAGGAGCCTCCTGGGGCACTCTGCACGTACATAACATGACCCTGATGTTTATCGCGCTCATTGAGTGCGATGGCTTACCAGGGGCCGCACTAATAACTTTATGTAGGTGAATTCAGTTAATCCTCATTGATGTAGTCACCAAGCCCATTTGTCAGGTGGGGAAACTGAGCTTCAAGAGGTTAAGTAATTTCGTTAGTGAGTTGGTGGGAATAGAATATGACTCCAGGTCCCATCTCTTTGCTGTGAGGACTGGTCCATATTGTGGGTATGAAAGGGCTTTGTCTGCCGTTCAACTATCCATGAGTGGTGCTTACCCTCTGGGGGAGAGGCAAGCCCCTTTGAGAATCTGCTGAGAGTTGTCTAGTGACTGTCCAGAAAAAGACAGGGGTGCGTTCTCATAGGGCTTTCATTGGTTTGTCCACTCAAAACCCCCCAAACCCCCCTTCCTCAGTGAGGGCCCTCAGCCTCCACCCCTCAACTTTCCTGGTCCCCTTCCCACAGGACTCATCCCAAGGGAACTCTGTGTATCAGATCGCCATGGTACACTACATTAAGCAGAAGTACCCCCACCTCCAGGTGATTGGGGGGAATGGTGAGTGCAGGGTCCCTGCTCACATCCTGGCCCTCGCCCCCTCACCGTGTAACCTCTCTGTGTCACTTTGCATCCCCTGGTGGTGGCATTGCTCCTGGCATGGGAGGCGGGGGGGTGCAGGAATGGGCTTTGGTCACAGTAGGTGGGAGGGGTGGGTATGGACTGGGGTCCCAGGACGCCCTTGGGCAGGGCAGGGGCAGCCCATCCTGACACTCCTCCTCCCCTCTGACTGCCCCTCCCCAGTGGTGACAGCAGCTCAGGCCAAGAACCTGATTGATGCTGGCGTGGATGGGCTGCGTGTGGGCATGGGATGCGGCTCCATCTGCATCACCCAGGAAGGTGAGTGTCAGGAGGAGCGTGAGTGGCTGCACTTCGAACATCCCCCAGCCTTTATCAGGCCCTGGGGCCTCACTCTTCTGCCACAAGTGCGTGCAGAGCGCTCGCTCAGCCAGGCCCCTTCCTGGGGTTCAGGAGTGACCCAGGCTCAGACTGACTGTTTAGCCCACTGACTTGTGGGGAGACAGGTATCCGAGGAGGTGACTGTAGGTTTTTGGTGTGTGTCAGTCTGCTTCTCAGATTCTGGTCTGGGAAGCCCAATTGGTGGGCCCAGGACTGAGGTATTTGGTCCCTCTAGTGAGGGTCATGTCTCCCAAATGCTGCACGACCTGTTTGGTCTTTAAGCCTCTGCTTTTAACTGTCTGGGCTTCCCTGGTGACTCAGATGGTAAAGAATCCGTCTGCAATGTGGGAGACCAGGCTTCAATACCGGTTTGGGATGATCCCCTGGAGGAGGATATGGCAACCCATTCCATTCCACCTCTGTATTAGCTGACCCCTGAGGTGAGATGTAGGCCTTTTCTATAAATTAAGAAGTGTTAGTTGAGCATCTGCCGTGTGTCAGGCGTTGTTCTAAATCTTGGGGATGTGAAAAGAACAAAACGGAGGTACAGGCACAGGAGACTTCTTTCCTCCTTTATCTAGCCTTGCATCCATTCCCTAGATATGTGCCGGTTTCTTAGAATTCTCACTTAGAAATCAATGATTAAGAGCCTTGGACAATGAAACTTAAAGAAATGCAAACCAATATCCCAAAGGAGACTGTGAGTACCTAAGCCTAGTAACGGTGAGGGGTAGCTAGTGTGTGGAGAGAGGCGAGGCTGAGGTCAGTACTGATACGGCCGCTGGTGTCCCCATAGGGCTCTTGTAGGTGAGGAGGTACAGGTTCCTGGAATGACATTTACCCTACTGCTGTTGTTATTTTTATTTGCCATGTGAACATCCAGAGCGGTTCTTTTCCCCAAGTGGAGGTGGGGCACAAGGCGCGAGAGGCCTGTCCTTGGCCCCTGTTGCCGTTGACACTGTTGACACCTGTCTTGTGTACCGTCCCCAGTGATGGCCTGTGGTCGGCCCCAGGGCACTGCCGTGTACAAAGTGGCTGAGTACGCCCGGCGCTTCGGGGTCCCAGTCATAGCCGATGGCGGCATCCAGACCGTGGGGCACGTGGTCAAGGCACTGGCCCTCGGAGCCTCCACAGGTGAGGGGGCGGGTCCGCTGGGGATGGGGCAGGCCGGCGAGGGGTGGTTGGAGGGCCCAGGGGCTAGAGACCCTGACCCCCCAACTGCTGCAGTGATGATGGGCTCCCTGCTCGCGGCCACCACGGAGGCCCCTGGCGAATACTTCTTCTCGGATGGTGTGAGGCTCAAGAAGTACCGCGGCATGGGCTCGCTGGACGCCATGGAGAAGAGCAGCAGCAGCCAGAAACGCTACTTCAGGTGCCTGCCCACCCCACCCCTCCCCAGCCTTGGGCCAGCACGTCGGCCCCCAGTCCTTCAGGTCTGCACGTACCCTCTGACTTCTCACGGTGGCACCCAGTCTCCATATTACAGCTCTGGAAACCAAGGCACAGGGCAACGAGTCACAGGCCCGAGACAGTGCCGGGGCCACCTGACTAGGAACCCACGCTTATTTATGCTGTAGCACAGACAGTAACAGCTTTAGGGTCGTTCTGGGGCTTCCCAGGGGGCGCTGGTGGTAAAGAACCCACCTGCCAATGCAGGAGACATAAGCAACAGAGGTTCGATCCCTGGGTCGGGAAGATCCCCTGGAGGAGGGTATGGCAACCCACTCCAGCATTCTTGCCTGGAGAATCCCATGAACAGAGGAGCCTGGAGGGCTACAGTCCATGGGGTCGCACAGAGTCGGACACGACTGAAGGACTGAGCATGCCTGCTGGCTTGTAACCCCTCTGCCAGTACCCTCGAGAGGTGGAGTGGGGTCCCCTGAGCCCTGGGCAGTGGGGCTCAGTCTTCCCGCCCTCCACGCAGCGAGGGGGACAAGGTGAAGATCGCGCAGGGCGTCTCGGGCTCCATCCAGGACAAAGGCTCCATTCAGAAGTTCGTGCCCTACCTCATAGCGGGCATCCAGCATGGCTGCCAGGACATCGGGGCCCGGAGCCTGTCTGTCCTGCGGTGAGTGCGGTGACTTGAGGGCCGCAGGTGGGAGGTGAGTGGGAGGCTCCTGGCACCCCCCTCACTTCCTTTCTCTGTCTCTCCTCCCTGCTTGCTGCCTCTGACCAGCGCCATCTCCCCGCTGGCAGGTCCATGATGTACTCAGGAGAGCTCAAGTTTGAGAAGCGGACCATGTCGGCCCAGATCGAGGGCGGCGTCCACGGCCTGCACTCGTAAGTGCGGCGGCCTCCTGGCCCTGGCTGGCTGGCCCTGGGTCGGGCAGGCGGGGCCGTGGTTCAGAGGCTGAGCCGAGGTTTCAGGGACGGAGGCTGCGGCAGGGTGATCCCAGCACCCTCTCCTTTAGGGCCTGGCCCACCCTGGAACCCCGCCCTTTAGCCCCCCCATGCAGGCAGGCCCTCCCCTCCCCTCGGGGGTCTCACCCCCCCACCCCCGAGCTGGGCACAGGAGATGTGACCATTTGTCCCTCCCAGCTTCCCAGCCCTTGCTTGCTCAGAAGCTTGGTGGCTGGTCGCAGGGCTGGCGGTGCTGGGCTCTCGCTGGTGGTGGCACCAAGCAGGCCGGTGGAGGCTGGGGGCGCAAGCCCTTGGTAGGGAGAAGGGCAGAGAGACCGACGCCAAGGCTGGTGCTGGGGCAACCATGGGCGGGGGTAGCGCTAGTTGGCAGCAGTAGTTGCAGGCATGCAGCCCCGCCCTGATCGAGAGGGCCCGTCCCCCCAGGCAGAGGCGGGCATCTAACCTGTGTCTCTTTCTGCCCCATCCTCCCATAGCTATACCTTTCTGCCGTGTAAGTAACTGCGCTGCCCGGGGCCAAGCGTAGAGTAGAGCAGGGGGCAGTCTGGGTGGGGCCTGGGCTGGGGTGGGGGGCTTTGGGCTGGAGGTGGAGCTGGGGTGTCATCATGGGACTTGGACCCTAGGACTAGCATCGTGGTGGGAGCAGCTGGCCTTGGCCTCCCCTGCAGGGGAAATATCCCTTCCTGGGGTGCAGAGAGGTGTCCCTGACCACAGGCTTGAGGCTGTCCTGTCTGGGACCGGACCCAGTGACCACAGGGAGCTCAGGCCACTGCGCCTGCACGGGTGGGTGGAGATGTGAGCGGCAGAGCTCCGGCATGGCCTGACCTCTTCCTGTGAGGATGGGCCGTGCTGTCCTTAGCCACCTCCACCCCGGCCCTGAGGACAGACCCTCCACCAGCTGCGGCCCAAGGAGCATGGCTGTCTCTGGGCCTGGCCTGGGTCTTCCGGGAGCCTTGGCCTGAAGTGGATGAACAGAGGCACTGGGCTTGCTTCCTGTCCCTTCCCACCCCCGACCCCCCACCGTGGCTGAGGGGCAGGGGCTTCAGCAGCAGCTCACTGCCTCCCCTGAGTCTGGGGGCCACCTGGCAGCCCAGGGCCAGCCTGCGCAAGGGGCTCTGGGAAGGCGGGGCCCATTTCCCGCACGCCCACTCTGGGTTTTCGCTCTGCCTTTGTGCCCGCAGTTACGAGAAGCGGCTGTACTGAGGACGGTGGTGCCAGTGGCCGAGGCAGTGGAGGAGGCGTGCCCCAGGGCCCCTCTTTGGGCGCAGCCTCCCTCCGTAACTGAGCAGTCCTCAGACTTGCACTGCTGCTTCCCCGGCTCCTTTTTCAGGGAGAGAGGTGGGGGTGGGCCCTGAGTGTCCACAGCCCTTCCTTGGGCCTCCCCCTGCCCCCCACTCCCCCACCCCAGTCCCCTCCACCCCTGCAGAGTCAGGACTGCTCCCAGGCTGGCTTGCCCTGGGAGTCCTCCCAGGTTCCCCGTTCTTCAGCAGCCCCCTGAGCCCAGCCAGCCTGGACTCTCAGGCCATGTGCCTGCCTCAGGTCTTTCTCGCTGCAGCCTGTTCTGGCCTGGCTCCCACCCTTGGGACCAGTGGCCCCTCCTGGCTTCTCCCGTAGGGCACCCCCCCACCCCAAAAATGGTGCTCTCCTGGCCTGCCTCCGGCCCCTTCCCAGGCTGCTGCGCCCTCAGCCATGGGGCACTACCGGGCCTGACCTTGGCCCGGCCTGACCTAGGCCGGAGGGAAGTCTCTGCCCCCTTCCCCTTGCTGGGACTCCCCAGCCCTGCTCCTCAGGCTGCCCGTCCCTGGCCCTGGTGAGGAGGCTGCCCACCATTCCCGACTGGCCCCCATCCCCGGGTGTACCGTCCCTGCCCTCTCCTCTCAGCTGCAGTTGAAGGCTTTAACTTTGCACACTTTGGGGGCCACAGTTGCGTCATTGTATGTTAAAATAATCTGAATAAATCAAGAGGTTTCAGCGCCTCTGCCGTCCTGTCTCCGTCCCCTGTCCACTGGACTGCTGGCCCCCATCCCAGTGGGGAGCCGGAGCCCAGAGTGCCATCAGAGCCGGGCTGCGGGGGCCACAAGGCCGAGCCTCCCCAGGAAGGTGGCGAGGGTGCTGCTGTACTCCAGGGGGTGCTGGCGCAGGTGGGCCACATGGCGCGAGGTCTCCCAGGCCTGCACCCACACCGGCATGCCCAGCTGCTGCCAGGCGGCCAGCAGCTCCTGCAGGCGGGCACTGTCACAGAGGGGATCGTCCAGGCTATAGTAGACAAGCGTCGGGGGCCTGACGGGTGGCTGCTGGAACGCGCCCACCGCAGCCTCGTAATGCCGGATGGTACAGCTGGGACACAGGTGGAAGTAGAACATGGCTGTGGCCCTGACCACTGTGCCCAGGGCCTGTGGCTTCATCAGCTGAGACACACTGTGGGTTCCAGGAGGAGGAGGTTAGCACCTGTTGTCATATGCGGCTCAGGCCCTGCCTCCTGGGAGTGGGGGACACATTGACACATGGACTGCTGAGGATCCCTAGAGCTGGGGGTCCTGGGACAGAAACATTGCCTTCTCTGCCTTTGTTGTAGTTGGTCAGTGGGCACCCAGCTGTCCTGCCTGGTACAGACACCATTCTGGGCAGAGGCAAGGAAGGTGGCCTTGGAATGCTCTAGTGATAAGAAGGAGCAGAGGGCAGAAGGCCCTAGTTGTGAGTAGTGGAGAGCTGGAAACAGCCCCATGACTGCCAGGGAGAGGTGGCCTCAGCCCACACTTGGCCTGCTGGTCCCTGCCCTCTCCCAGGCCATTCCTAAAAGAGCCACGTGGTCAGGACCCAGCCTCTCTCTCTGGTATTTTCCAGCTTTGTGACATCTTCAGGGACGAGAAGGAAAGATCTAGGTGGTAAGACTGTCGGGTGGGTTCAGAATTGGTTCAGCAACTGCTCCTGGAGTTGCAAAGTGACTGGGTCATTGAGAGTCCCCCGAGGCCTTATGCCCTGGAATCTGAGGCCTTGGTGAGCACCTTGGAGTCTGAGGTGACCTGACTGGGTGGGAGAAGGATATCCAGATACCTGGGGATGGTAAAAGATAAGAGAGGATGGACCAGAACGAGGCCGTGTTTCACAGATTGTCTTGCACATTGCTTTACAAAAACCATACAGGAAGCAGTTTGACCAGCGATTGAAAAGGCAAAGATCTAAGGGTTTTTAGAGAAATGCCAAGTCACTCTGCATCAAGGGTGAATTCTCCTTTTGAGTTGGACCTAACTGGTCAATTAGAACTGACCCATGGGATGTTTTTTTTTGGTTGTTGTTTAGTCGTTAAAGTGAGAGTGTTAGTCGCTCAGTCCTGTCCAAGTCTTTGTGATCCTATGGACTGTAGCCCACCAGGCTCCTCTGTCCATGGAATTCTCCAGGCAAGAATACTGGAGTGGGTAGCCAATCCCTTACTCCAGGGGATCTTCCCAACCCAGGGATCAGACCCAAGTATTCCACATTATAGGCAGTTTCTTGACTAAATTGTGTCCAACTCTTTTGTGAGCAGTTACTTTGTTACTTGAGGTATGTTAGTTTGGTCCTTCTACAGGAAGTTAGAGTACAGTGGTCCTGAAACTGTAGTGTGTAACAGAAACCACCTAGATCTAGGACCCAGAGGCCCAGGCTCATGGAAGTAGGATTTGGCACCAGGTGATTCTGAGACTCACCAAAGTTTCAGAATCACTGTTCTAGAGGAAACCCGTGCACCCAGTCACAGTTGGCTCTTGAACACTGCAGGGTTTAGGGGTGCTGACCCTTCACGCAGTTGAAAATCAGAGGTAACTTCATACTCGGGCCTCCATATGTGCAATTCCACATCTGCGGATTCAACCAGCCTCAGATTGTAGTGCTATGATACATATTTACTGAAAAAAAATCCCCATATAATGGACCCACATAGCAGTTAAAAAAACCCTCTTCATGGGTCAACTGTACATGATTGCTGAGACTCTTTCCAAAGCTTGTGTCGCAAGAAAAGAATTTCAAAAGGCACCACACCTATTTCATGGTCCCAATGTGGGGATTATGTGAGTATGTATGGAAAGTTACAGGTGCTCAGTAAATTAGTCCTAATACAGGCTGGAGATAAAGGCGTGCCAGGTTGGACCCAGGCAGCACGCTCACTCTGGGTTGTATTTTCAACCACAGTGGGGAAGGCCCAGGTGGGACAAGACGACCGACACTCCAGGTAGGAAGGTCACATCAGGTGGGACGGTCAGAGACTCGAGACACCTCTGGGACACTTAGATCACAGGCCTATTGGTCAGCAGACCTGTCCATCCACCTGGAGTCCAGCCTGGCTTGTGTGGCCCAGGTGCCCCCTCACCCTTGCCCCAGTACACTCACCCAGCGCCATGCGGTCCAGGCTGCCCACCACCAGGCTGTCGAAAATATGGCCCTTCAGGCGCTGGGCCACGCTGCCGTGGCGCCCCAGGTCCTGGCCCATGAGCAGGAGCATCTGTGCAAAGGTGTAGCCACCCAGGGAGAGTGCGTGCACCACCAGTGGGCGGCTGGCCAGGGCCCCAGGCCCCTGCAGCAGTGCCAGCACGTGGGCAGCCCACCTCAGGCCCCGGCGTGGGCACAGGAAGTGGCTCAGCGCGCTCTCCACGGCCAGCACGTCGAAGCCGCAGGCCAGGTACAGCTGCAGGTACTCCCCCTGGGCAGCTGGCCTCGCCCCCAGCCACGGCAGGAGCAGGAGCAGTGGGCGGGGCCCTGGGGACCCCGCCGGACCCGGCCTGCAGTACAGGTGGATGGAGCGGGAGAGCCGGGTCACCGTCACATCAGCGGGGAGCAGCGGGGCCATGGCCGCACCCTGGAGGCCAGAGGAAAGAGGAGTGGTAGGTGGGCCTCCGCTCGCCCCCGCGTTTCCCCCACACACATCCGCTCTCAGATGGCTGCGGCTGGGATTAGCTCTCGGAGGGCCCTTTAAGCTTCTGCGGTTCTAATGCTCTTCCGGGAGCTGGGCAGTCAGCCCGGAGAGGAAGGCTCAATACCCCAGCTGCCCTCAATCTCTCCCTCAATCCCTCGTCCACCCCTGCCCTCCCACTCTCCTCATACCCAGGAGTGGGGTCTGGAGAGGAGGAGGGACCAGCCATGGGGAGTGGGGGTAGGGCAGCACCTCCCTCGACTCTTCAGAAGAGCATTGAATTCCCACCCCAGCCTCTCTGATTGCCTCTCTGCTTTACACACACACCATTTGGAAGTTGAGGGGCCAAGTCTATCCACCCCAGTGCACTCCCAGCAGCCCTTCTGCCATCAGCTGAGGGGAGTTTGGAGTCAGAGGGTAGTACCAGAGTCAAAGCATGCAGGGCCCCCTACCCCATAACCTCTCCCGGGGCCCAGCTCCCCGACTCCGCTCCCCATACCTACTGTACTCAGGGCAGCGCCCCTCGCCTGCAGGATGTGGACTCACCTCCATCAGCCTCCTTTCCCTTCCCTGCCACTCAAATACGGAGGGAAGATGGGAGGGGTCTGTGACCTGGGAGACCTTGGTCCCCAACTTCCTGCTCCATCCCCCACCCTTCTTAAGCACATTGGCAACATGAGCTTCTGGGCTGGGAGCCAGGGTGTCTGGCTCACAAGTCAGCGACATCCCCAGCCCAGATAAAAGTCTGAGAGGAGGCATGTGGGTTGCAAGGTGCAGTATTCCCCTGGGACAGGTAGGTAGAGACCAGCCTTTCCTAAGTGCCTCCGCCTCATTTTCTCTGTTTGTGATCCTAACCAGGGAAAGAGGAGCCATCCACAGGCACCCCAACAGCTTCTTGTCTTTTTATCACTCCCCAACACACACACACACACACACACACACACACACACACACACACACATACACACACACACACTCAGCAGCGGCTCCACCTCACCCTTCACTTTTCAGGGCAGGCTGACCTCAGGATGGCCAGGCACAGGGGCTGCCCCAGGCAGGAATCCAACTCAGGAGACCTGGCCTGCACTGAGGATTCCCTTTGAAGCAGGGTGATCGGAGGCTCCACGGTGGGGGTTGGGAGGTGGGGTTGGTCTGACATGCTGTCAAGGTAGGTAGGCAGTTTTTCCCTAGGGAAGAAGAGGGAAGTCCGCACTAGAGCATCAGGGGCTGAGCGGCTGGCAAGGAGGAGGGAGCCAGGAGGGGATGTTGTGTAAGGACCTGGCTGTGACCTTACACGTCATTCTCCCACCCCATGTTAACCTCTTACTCCCCACCCCGCCGCTGCTCTCGGTGGGAAGCGAACGAATGAGAAGCGAAACGTGTGTCTGCACTGCGGAGTCGGAGCTTCAGGAAGCCTATTAAGGGGAGGGGTTTCCTTCGGACCCCGCACCACCGGGAGTCCTGCTCCTCGATCCTCGCCGTTCTCCGGGAAGGACACTGCTCCTCCCACCGCTCCCCGTGGTTCACAGTGCTTCCAGCTCCTTTCCTTTCTTCTAGTCTCTGGGAAAACCTAGGGACAAGAAGTAGGAAGGACTTTTCACGGTGGAGATGCTGGGGCGAGAAGAGGGGCGGGGCAGAGGGTGTTCCCTGCCCGGGGATGCCGGGACTCCCGCATGTGGGTGCTTTAGGAGCAGTGTGGCACAGTATCCAGCAGGTGGCACCAGAATCCATCGACCTGCTGGACCCCAGGGAACCAGAGTGGGGCAGTTTCCTGGACGACGGGTAGCCTTTCAGAAAGCCCTGCCCTTGGCAACCGTTCCCTGGTTGCCCGTGTCCCTAGTAAATATTTGGTTTCTGAAGGACAGGCTGGGGGTAAAATAATCTAATCTCAGAAAGGATAGAGGCTGGCTGAGGATGAGAGAAGACTCGAAAGACCTGCTCTCTGCTGTTCTTTTGCTAAGGACAGGTCACTGCGGCAGGTGCATCCCACTCTCAGCTATACTGTAAGGCACTCACACGTATCGCTGTGTTGTGGATGGGGAGAATGAGGCTCAGAGAGACAAAATGTCTTGCCCAGGTCACCAGTGATGAGAGGTGTGCCCAGTTGGGAAGCTGGACCTGCCTGGATGACCCTTCCCTTCCACTGCACCTCCTGGTCCTGTGTGAAGGGTCCAACCCCACAAGAGAAGCTGGCGTGGGGGGTGCTTCTGGGGCCCAGACCTGTTGGGAGAACAGGAGAGAGCAGTGAAGAGAAGCCCACCCCTTCCAGCCCAGCTGTTCTCGCCTGGTGTGGGTGGGGTAGTTCTCTATTCAGGGCTCCCTCATCTTGTAGGGGTCTCCCCTCTGTCAGAGGACTGCACAGTTGGAGGGGAGGGGATTTAGGGCTTCTTGGGGATTATGTGAACCCTCTAGGGAAACCAAAGACAGGTGACTCTCTAAGCAGGACACAAAGCTGGAGCCCAGGACTATTCTGGGGAGAAGAATCAGGAAAGGATGCTTCAGCAGCTGTGCAGAAGAGAAAAGCAACTTCCGCTGGGTCAAGGGACAGAGACTGGGGGACTTCCCTGGTGGTCCAGTGACTAAGACTCCAAGCTCTCATTGCAGGTTCAACCCATGGTCAGGGAACTAGATCCCACATGCCACAACTAAGACCTGGTGCAGCCAAATAAATAAATATTGGGGGGGGGAGGACAGAGATTGGGAGGATTCAGTTCAATGATCGATTCGGCTCTCACTGCCTCGTGATCTCGTATCTCTGCCTACTCCCCATCTCCTTCAGGATACTGAGTAGGATCTCATGCTGAACAGAAGCAGCACCCCAACTTCCGACTCTGTTGTGTGTCCAATGAAACAGAACCAATAGGACATATATACACAATATTTATTTATGCCTGAGAACCGGGAGAGCCATCCAGCCTGAGCCCAGTTCCAAAAGCAGGAAGAGATCTATGTCTGAGTTCAAGGACTTAGGCAGACGGAGCAAATGCTCTCTTAGCCTTTTGTTGTCGTTGTTCTCTTCAGGCCTTCAGCAGATTGGATGAAGCCTACCTTACCCAGTCTTGCAGATTCAGGTGTTCATCCCATCCAGAAATACCTGCACAAACACCCAGAATGTGTGACCAAATACCTGGGGACCACATGGCCCAGTCAGGTTAACACATAAAATTAATCACCACACTCCCTCACCGTCCTCCCAGACCTGGTTCTCCTTAAACTTACCCCATCTCAAAAAATAGCAATTCTATTTTTCTAGTTGCTCAGATAAACAAATAATAACAACCCGCATCCAAACTGTTGGAGCCACCCTCAGTTCCTACACCCCATGTTTAATCCATCAGCAAATCCTGTCTTCACTGTATTCATAATATATCTTCAGTCTGACCGCTTCCTCCACTCTCTCCCATAGCAATGCTGGCCCAGGCCATCACCATCTCTTACCTGGGTTCCTGCAGTGAGTTCCCGTTCTCCCAGCCCCCTGTGTTGTCTCCCTACAGAATCTTCCCAACATAGCAGCCAGGTGATTCTTTTATTTTTTAAAACAGTTTTTATTTTATTTATTTATTCGGCTGCACCAGGTCTTAATTGCAGCATGAAGGATCATTAGTTGTAGCATGCAAACTCTTAGTTGTGGCGTGTGGAATCTAGTTCCCTGACCAGGGATGGAACCCTGGCCTCCTGCACTGGGAGTGCGGAGTGTCAGCCATTGGACCACCAGGGAAGTCCCAGGTGATTCTTTTAAAACATAAGCCAGCGCAACTCATGCCTCTCTTCAAAGCCTTCCAGAGGCCAGGCACCCCTTGTGCCAAAGTAAAGCCCAGTCTGTCTTTTTTTTTTTTCATTTCTTATAAATGTATTACATAATAATATTATGATTATTATCAATAATAATATAAGAAACATAGATGACTTGGGGTGTATCACGTAAGGTTCAGGAGGCCTCGGGACTGAAGCAGGAGGTGAAATCCCTCAGATGGAACTCCATACAAAAGGAGGGGCGAAGCAGAACTGACCCTGTAAAGTTAAAAGCCCCAAGTGAATGGAATCCAAAACCCACAGGTGAGTGAGAGTGTGTGTGTGGCAGTCTGTTACAGTGCCACTGTGTGTGTGACCTGGTCTGTTAGTGAAAGGGTTCCTGGGTGTGAATCTGCCCAGGGAATGGGACCAGTGGGCCAGGGCGAAGCAGGTGGGCACAGACAAGTGTGCCAAACCCCTGGCACACTTCTGCGCTGTGAAAACTTCTGCTTTCTGTATTTTTAAAAATTTTTTATTAAAAAAGCTAAAAATGTAGACAGAAACTTGTGAGTGACATGGATGGAGCTTAGTCCAGAATCCAAACCCTAGGTTTAAAAACATCCTGGGTCCCCCAGCCCACAGGTCATTTCTGAGTGCAAGGAGTCACAGTAAGGGGGGCTGGGGTGCGCACTGGGGTCTTTGCTTCTCCTCAGGCAGTGGCCTGACTCTAGGGGTGCCCCTATGATCCCCTCCTAGAAGCCCAATGGGAGGTGGAGCACTGCTTCCCAGGGCCCTTGGGGGCCTCTCCCAAGCAGCAAGGCTTCACCAAGAAGGCCCCCTCAGGCTCAGCAAGTAAGGCTCAGTCTACTGTGGCCTACAAAGCCCTGTGTGATCCGGCCCCTCTATGCCAGACCTTGTTTTCTCTCCCTCTGCCCTCACCCGCTCTGATCCCACCTCACAAGCCTTGCTATTCTCCAGTGTTTCCACCCAGCCAGAGCCCTCCACTTCCCCAGAAACCCACGGGGCTCACTTCTTCACGTCCCTCGAGTCTCTACTCCAGCTGCCTCTTGTGAGACAATCTTCTCTCTGACACCCTGTATGAAGCAGCAAACCACCACCCTACCCCCACTGCTGGCATTCCCTCTTCTTTCTTTGCTGTTTTTCATAACAATCACAAACATACTCTCTGCGTGAGTGAATGATTCATACATATGCATCGCCTAATACACACCGGTAAGTAGAGCAGTGCTGAGATACAAAGATGGACAGGACACCATGTTCCCCTGGTGGAACCTGGCACCTGGCTGGGCAGATAAACTTGATGTTCTATCTGTGGGCAGTGGCATGTATACATATGATAACATATGATGCCCTTGGAGGGTTTGCCATATGCTGGGCACTGTATAGGCCTGTGTTATGTCATTTAATATAGCCACATGAAGTGGAGACTATGTCCTCAATTCCAGAGGAGAAAACAGGCCCAGAGAGGCAAAGGGATTTGCCCAAGGTCACCCAGCTACTCAGTCACTGAACTGAGATTGTGACACCATCGCTTGCTCTCTAGGCCCCAAGTCCCTCCTCCTCCCACTTTCCCAGGGGATTCCAGGGGTGGAGAAGGAAAAAGAGGAGAGGAAGGGAGAGTTTTTTGCCCCGCAGGAGAGAAGCAGAGTGGGACTGAGCCGGCAGGGGGGCCTGGGTGTCCGTGCACCTCGCCAGCCCCTGCCGGCCTCTCCCCACCCCCTTTACTCGTGTGGCCTCTGCAGCCCTGGGGATTGATGGGGCTCCCTCCCCTGGCACCAGCCTTCTCTGCCACACCCCCACCCTTGCCTGGGGCCTGGCTACATAGGGATCCCTTTCTGGCCCAGTGAGGCATGTAACCCCGGGCTGACAGGCGTCCGGATGCCAGGGCAGCTTGGCTGGCCAAGGGTGAGGTCACGGGCTGAGCACTCAGTGCCTGGCCCCTCCTCCCTCCCATCAGAGTCTCACTCCTCGCCCTGTGGGCTGCAAAATGCCCCCTGCAAACTCCCTCCTGCATCACAACCAAATCTGGCCTTCCCCGGCAAGGCCTGGTGTATTAGTTTACTGTGGCTGCTGTAACAAATTACCACGAGTTTATCTTTTAATAAAACAACACAAATGTTCTATCTTATAGTTCTGGAAGTCTGAAGTTGAAAATGGATCCTCCAGGCTGTTCCTTCTGGTTTTTCTTTTTTTCTTTTTGGCTATGCTGCATGGCATGTGAGATCCTGATCAGGGATCAAACCTACATCCCCTGCACTGGAAGCAGGGAGTCTTAACCACTGAACCACCAGGGAAGTCCCTGGCCTCTGTTCCTTCTGGAGGCCCTAGAAGAGAGAAAACTCCCTTGCTTTTTCTAGCTTCTAGAGACCACCTGAATTCTTCAGCTCTGGGCCCCTTCCTGCATCTTTAAAGCCAGCAGTGCATTTTCAAACCACACTGCCTTTCTGACCTCAGCGCCCACGGTCACATCTGCTCCGACTGACACTCCTGCCTCCCTGGAAAGTGAAGTTGCTCAGTCGTGTCTGACTCTTTGCTACCCCATGGACTGTGTAGCCCACCAGGCTCCTTCGTCCATGGAATTTTCCAGGCAAGAATACTGGAGTGGGTTGCCATTTCCTTCTCCAAGGGATCTTTCCAACCCGGGATTGAACCCCAGTCCTCCATATTGCAGGCAGACGCTTTACCATCTGAGCCACTAGGGAAGCCTCCCTGGAAGACTCTTATAATCATCACTCCACCTGGATAATCCATAATAACAGCCCACCTTGAAACCTTTGATGTGGTCTCATCTGCAGAGTCCCTTTGGCCGTGTGAGAGTCACAGGTTCCAGTGACTAGGACATGGGCATTTTTGGAGGGCCGTCATTCAGCTTACCACACCAGCAGGATGCTTACCTCCTCTGTGTTTATGGCCCTTTTACCTGAACCTTGCTGTCTGCTAAATACCACGGACAAGGGACTTCCCTGGTGGTCCAGTGGCTAACACTCCCCGCTCCCAATACAGGAGGCCCTAGGTTCAATCCCTGGTCGGGGAACTAGATCCTAAATAAGAGTTCACATGCCACAGCTTGAAGCTCCTGTGTGCCTCGGCAAAGATGGAAGACCCCGCATGCTACAACCAAGACCCAGCGCAGCCAAAGAAATACATATTGAAATACAGTAGACACTGTGTACCACACCATTCCTAAGAGGTGGTTCCAGATCCCCACTGTATGATGGAGAGCTTGCGGACTCCAGAGCCTGTGGGCTCACTGTGCTCCCAAGATTGCTTCTCCAGATTGGAAACGAACCCCTCCCTTCTGGGAATTCCCACTGGCCGCTATGCTTTAGCTCTGAGCCCCTTGGGTTTGCATCTTGGTCTGGCCAACAGGCTGCCCCGAAGCAGGGGGTTGTGTCTTAGCTTCTGGGGCGCTGGCATGGGGCATGGAGGAGTAGGCACATGGGCAATGTCAGGATGGTAAGAAGAGAGAGGATTTTGTGGGCCGGGTTTTGTGGGCTCTGGCAGCCCCCCGCCATGCATGTAAGGTTGAGTGTCTATTTTTCTGGGCTGAGGAAGCACCAGATTCTTAGAAGGGGGTTGACCTCCGAGAATCAACAAACCCTGCTCTGGCTGGTCCTCACCCGCCTTTTCTGGGCTCCCTTCTCTGAACCAGCCTTCTGCAAAGATTCACCCAGCACCAGGGGCCGAGGCCAAGGAGGCTGTGAGGAGATGCTGGAATGAGGGTTGGTTTGTATTGCACTCTCCCCTGTATTCAGTCCATGATTCAGTATTTTCTGCACTTCCACAGTACGGGACTTCCCTGGTGGCTCAGACAGTAAAGAATCTGCCTGCAATGCAGGAGACGCAGGTTTGATCCCTGGATTGGGAAGATCCCCTGGAGAAGGGCATGGCTACCCACTCCAGTATTCTTGCCTAGAGGATTCCATGGACAGAGAAGCCTGGAGGGCTACAGACCATGGGATAGAAAGGAGTTGGACTCAACTGCATGACTAACACTTTCACTTTCACACAGGATGTCACTCTCTGCCCTCCTCCCATGTCACCCCCACCTCTCCCCCACTCCCCGTATCTCAGTGTCCACTCTGACTTCCCTTATCACCTCCCGAGCCCCTGCCTGCCCCAAGGCTCCTGGCGGTCTCCACCCTTCAAGTTTTTCCTGTCCTTACCCTGCAGACATGACTTCACCCTCCTATCGGCATCAACCCAGCCCAAAGGGAAAAGTGAGCATTCCTCACAGCTCTGCCCGAGCCAGGACTAGAACACTGCCCTCTCGGTTCCCCAGTGAGGCTTCTTCAGACACATCATTAGTTGTTATTATTATTATCACCGTTACTGTTAATGATAGAGTTTGATGAATCGCTTATTTCACATTGTGAAACAAGATACTTGTTATAAACAATCTGCTCCAACTGCCTGAGGCAACAGTATTTCTGATTTGCCCCTCACCCTTGTCTTTCTTCCTAGAAAAGTTTTGCAAGAAACCTCACCGGCCCCCCTCTCACAGGCAACCTGATCAGAGGTTACACATGTGCTGGGAGTAGGGCCCAGAGCACAGAAACACATAGACCATGGGCCACTTGTACCCACAGCCCATGTTTCAGGGTGAGGGGACCCCAGGGCATCCAACTGGGCAGCCCCAAGCCTGGAGCCTGTCTGCTCCCTCCTTCCTCACCCAGCGAAGGTGCTGTGGCAGGTAAGGTAGAAGTGAGTCCCCGGTGTCAACTTCGCCATTTACATAATGAAGGCATCAGGTCTCAGGAAAGGAGGAGATCTGAGATGAGGACAGGAGATTGCTGTGAGGCTCCTTAGCCGGCTGCAGGAGAAGCTGGCTCCGGGTTGAGCTGCTGGCTTCTCCTCTGGCAATAGAGGTTGAGTAGGGGGCCTCCCCCCATCCATGCCCTGGCCAGACCTCATGTGGGTGCTGCTGCGGTGGCTGTAGTCATCCCCACCCCGGCCCCGTGGGCCCCTCAGCTGCTTCTCTGTTCCTCCCAGCACCTGAGGGCTGGGGGCATCGCCAGGAGGTTGGAAAAGTGACAGACAGAGGCGCTTGGGCTGTGGGTCTCCACTCCCCTGCTGCGGAAAATGACTGGGTTCTCCTGGCCCTTGTGGGGAGGCTTTCTGCTGTCAAAAACCAAAGCCCAGCTGCGGTTTGCTCCAACCCCTGTTTGTGTGGGAGGAGGGGCCGAGCCCCAGTTTCGGGTCTCAACCTTTTGCCCCCACTGCCCTCTGATCCTAATCCTGGGTGGTCCCAGGGTCTGGGTAGGATGGGAGGGGCAGAGTAGGGACCTTAGCCCTAAGCAGGGCGTGTGCTTTTACACTGGGATAATAGAACCAGGACACTTTTCCCTGGGGCCCACTCTGCCCTATAAAACTTAAACAGATCAACCTCACAGATGGTATCAGTGCTCCTACCAGCCGCAACCTCTTTACTTCTACCTGCTGGGGAGAGTGCACCTTGCCGTCCCTTCCTGGGTAGGAATAATCCTCCTCTCCCAGCCACTTCTATCTCTTACTCGTTCCCACCTGCTCCTGGTACACCATCCCCCTCCAGTCTCTTCTGTATGCTCCCCCCAAACTTCAACCCCTCCACTCACCCCAGAGGCTTTATTTGTCACCCCTAGAATCATAACACCATGGTAATATGGCAGCAAACAGCTCCATAGTATTTTGTGTGCCATTTCTATGTATCCAAAGAATTTTGGGGGCTTCCCTGGTGGCTCAGTGGCTAAGACTCTGCCCTCTCAATGCAGGAGGCCTGGGTTTGAACCCTGGTCAGGGAACTAGGTCCCACATGCTGCAACTAAAGACTCAGTGCAGCCATATATATATATATGCAATTCGTGTATATAGACTCATCTAGTGGTCCCAGTTAGTTACTCTATGGAGGAAGGGTTTTTGTTATCCCCATTTGGCAAATGAGGAGTCTGAATCACTGGAAAACAGTAAGGTTGAGTTAAGTCTAAGGACTGCAGAAATCAAGGAGCTAGAGAGCCCCAAAGCAGACATTTGGCAACAGCTGTCCTTGTCAAAAGATGAAAGCACTCTTCTTCTTTTTTAAAAAATTGCACAGTAATGTGTGCAGCAGACCTTCCTGACCCTTGTCCCAGTCACTCCTAATCCCCAAGAGCTAAAGACACAAAGAGATGAAATGCAGGGACTTGCTGGGGAGGCTCTCTGCCAACCTGCCCCAGCTCCTCCACCCTGGGGGCCAGCTTGGTCCCTGGAGCCTCCTTTCTCTTACCATGCTGCTTCTCCTTTGCCCCTATTTGTCTTCATCTCTCTTGGAGAAAACAGGCAATCAGCCACAGGCACTGGCCTTCTGGGTGCTGGGGAGGTGTTCTGACCTGCTGAGCAGAGGAGCCCCCACCCCAGGCCTGAAACCTGACTCTTCTCAATGGTTCCTGCTGTGGCCCCTCCACCCTTCTGCCTCTGAGGGTCAAACGAAACTCCACTCCCAGGTGGTTGGCTCATGGCTGCCAGGGGCATCCCTGGAATGTGACCTCATCTTCTGTCCGCAGAGAAGGGGTAGGAAGTCTCAGAGCAAGGTTCAGAGGGAGTGTTAGAGAACAGCCGGGCTCAGGAAGGCTGGATAGGGCAGTATCTGAGGGAAGACGTTAGCCAGGCCACTGGGAGGAGCTGAGAGGGGTCCTAGTGTGGGACTCAGGGAGATTGTAGGATTCTTGGGTGATGGAGGTGTTGAAGGTGTTGAAGCACTTGCCTGGGTGATGCATGTTGTACTGAATGTGAAAAGCTCTATTTTTCTGGTTAAAAAGTAATGTTTGGGCAAATCACTGAGTTTTCACGGACGGAAAGTATTTGCAAAAGATGTATCTGATAAAGGACTATCATTAAAGTATACAAAGAATTCTTAAAACTCAACAAGAAAAGGAAATAGCTCAATTTTAAAATGAGCAAAAGAGTTGAAAGACATCTCACTGAAGAAGGTGGTAAATAAGCAAAGGAAAAGGTGCTCAACATCCTGTGTTATCAGGGAATTCAAAACTAAAAAAGCAATGAGATTCTGTTACATATTTATTAGGAGGGCTAAAATCTGAAACACTGACATCACCAAATGCTATTGAGCATGTGGAGAAACAGAAACTCTCATTCACTGCTGGTGGGAATGCAAAGTGGGGAGACTGGTTGTTTCAAAACACTTTCTTACCATATGATCTAACAATTGTGCTCCTTGATATTTACCCAGATGAATTGAAAACATACAAAACCTGCCTATGAATGTTGTGGCAGCTCTATCATAACTGACAAAACTTGGGAGGTAACCGAGATGTTCTTCAGTAGGTGGATGGATAAGTAAATGTGATAATGTGAGAATGGATAACTAAACTGTGGTTCATCCAGACAATGGGGTATCCTTCAGCACGAGGAAGAAAAGAGCTATTGAGCCATGAGACAAGGAGGAAACTTAGACACATATTTCTCAATGAAGGAAACCAGTTTGAAAAGGCTACATACTATATGATTTCAACCAAATGACATTTTTGAAAAGGCAAAACATATTTGGCCACCTGATGCAAAGAACTGACTCATTTGAAAAGATCCTGATGCTGAGAAAGATTGAAGATGGGAGGAGAAGGGGATGACAAATGATGAGATGGCTGGATGGCATCACCGACTCAATGGACATGAGTTTGAGTCAACTCCAGGAGTTGGTGACAGACAGGGAAGCCTGGCGTGCTGCAGTCCATGGGGTCACAAAGAGTCAGACACGACTGAGGGACTGAACTGAACTGAATGGAGACAGTGAAAGGATCAGTCGTTGCTGGGGGCTGGGGAACAGAAAGCAGTAATCTAGGTGAGACAGTGATGGTGACAGAGGGTGGTAAGGGGTGACTGAGAAGGCTTTTAGAGATAAAGCTCCCTGGGTTTGTTGATGAATTAGATAGAAGGATGAGGGCAAGAGAGGAGTCAGGAAAAACAGTTAGATTTTTGGTTAGTCAACTGAGGAGGGGAAAGTAGTAGCATTACACAAAATAGGAAAGAATGAGGGAGACTGAAGGGAAAGTTCTCTCGGTGGAGAGGTTGCCTGGTGTTTTGTGGGAAATGACTGGGGGATGAAGCTGTGTTTTGGACACGACAAGAAGCATCTCTTAGTTGAGCAGAGATGTCAGGTAGGTGGTTAGACAATAGAAGTCTGGAGCCCAGAAGTCAGAGTTGGTATTTAAAGCCAAGTTTCCGGGTGAGATTGCCTAAGCAAGACTATATACCATATGTGGAGGAGGCTGAGCAGCAGAGGAGGGGAGCTGGGCAGGCACAGCGTCTCCAGAGCCAAGAGGACTGAGCAACAGAGGAAACAGCGATGGAGGTTGTCTACTGTTTCAGGGAAGTCAAGAAAGAAGATTCAGGTCCATTGCACTTGGTCTTGACAGGAGCTGTTTCAGGATTGCAGTGGGATGGAGGCCATGCTGGAGCAGGAGGTAAGGAAGTGGAGATGATGGGGCAGACAGCTGGAGAAGTTCTGCCGTGACGAGCAAAGCAATAGGCCAGTTGCTTGGCTAGTGCTTCTTACCACTGCTTTCCCCTACCTGTTGATTCTTGTGCTCTGTTGAGTTACATTTAAAAAAAGAAATCATTGTCTATCGCTTATATGTGGAATCTTAAAAAGTTCAACAGGGATCTCCCCAGTGGTCCAGTGATTAAGTGGGTTTGATCCCTAGTGAGGGAGTTAAGATCCCACCTGCTTCTCGGCCAAAAAGCCAAAACATAAAACAGAAATATTATCGTAACAAATTCAATAAAGACTTTAAAAATGGTCCATATAAAATGTTCTTTAAAAAATAAATAAAAATTAATAAATAAATAAATAAATAAATAAAAATTAAAAGTACAACAAACCAGTGAATATAGCATAAAAGAAGTAGACTCTCAGATATAGAGAACAAACTAGTGGTTATCAGTTGGGGTGCAATATAGCAGTGGGGGAGTGGGAGGTTCAAAGTACTGGGTGTAAGATAGGCTCAAGGATGTAGTGTACAACAGGGGAAATACAGCCATTATTTTGTAATAACTGTAAATGGAAAGTAACCTTTCATTTCAGTTCAGTTCAGTTGCTCAGTCATGTCCGACCCCATGAATCTCAGCACGCCAGGCCTCCCTGTCCATCACAAACTCCCGGAGTTCACTCAAACTCATGTCCATCGAGTTGGTGATGCCATCCAGCCATCTCATCCTCTGTTGTCTCCTTCTCCTCTTGCCCCCAATCCCTTCCATCATCAGAGTTTTTCCAATGAGTCAACTCTTCGCATGAGGTGGCCAAAGTATTGGAGTTTCAGCTGTAGCATCATTCCTTCCAAAGAACACCCAGGACTGATCTCCTTTAGAATGGACTGGTTGGCTCTCCTTGCAGTCCAAGGGACTCTCAAGAGTCTTCTCCAACACCACAGTTCAAAACCATCAATTCTTTGGCGCTCAGCTTTCTTCACAGTCCAACTCTCACATCCATACATGACCACTGGAAAAACCATAGACTTTACTAGACGGACCTTTGTTCGCAAAGTAATGTCTCTGCTTTGGAATATGCTATCTAGGTTGGTCATAACTTTTCTTGCAAGGAGTAAGTGTCTTTTACTTTCATGGCTGCAGTCACCATCTGCAGTGATTTTGGAGCCCCCCAGTATAAAGTCTGACACTGTTTCCACTGTTTCCCCATCCACTTCCCATGAAGTGATGAGACCGGATGCCATGATCTTGGTTTTCTGAATGTTGAGCTTTAAGCCAACTTTTTCACTCTCCTCTTTCGCTTTCATCAAGAGGCTTTTTAGTTCCTCCTCACTTTCTGCCATAAGGGTGGTGTCATCTGCATATCTGAGGTTATTGATATTTCTCCCGGCAATGTTGATTCCAGCTTGTGCTTCTTCCAGCCCAGCGTTTCTCGTGATGTACTCTGCATATAAGTTAAATAAGCAGGGTGGCAATATACAGCCTTGATGTACTCCTTTTCCTATTTGGAACCAGTCTGTTGTTCCATGTCCAGTTCTAACTGTTGCTTCCTGACCTTTAAAATTATATAAAAAATAAGTCATTGTAGCTTTGTAATATAGTTTAATATTTATATAAATGGATATATACCACCCAAGGAGCAAGTTTTTGCCATACATCCCATTTGCCACTCTTCTGTCCCCAAAAGTTCTTAAGTATTTTTGCCTGTTATTCTTACAGCTGAGCTATAGAATAATCATTTCAAAAATTTAAAAAATCTCATTGATATTTTAATTGGAATAGCACTCAACATATAAGTCAAGTTGGAAAGAATTAATGATCTTATAAAATGGTGAGAAGTTCTACCCAGAAACGAGATTTGTTTCTCCATTGGTCAAGGCCTTTTTCAATTTTTTCAGTTTTATTGAGGTACAAATTGACACACAAAATTGTAAGATAGGTGAGCATGTCATGTGATGATCTGGCACGTGCACACATCGTGGAAGGATTCTTAACAGTCTCTATTGTTCTCATACGGTTCTGTAGTTTTCTTCACCTAGGTTTCTTTCATTTCCTGTTAAGTTTCTTTCTTTCCTTGATGCATTTTGCCTATATCAAATGGGATATTTCTCCCAAATCTTGTATAGAAAAGCTATTGATGGGGATATTTAGCTTTAACCTAATCACAGTTTTTTCTAATGGTTTTCCAAGTGTTTCACAGTGTAATGCTATTTTGGCATCTCATTTACTCTTTTCCAATATTTCATACTCATGTTTCTTCTTCCTCCTTCTATTCCTCTTCACCTTCCTCCTCCTTTTTCTTCTCACATTTTTACATCTCAATTTGGCTACAAATTGCGAAACAAAGTCATGTTGGAGAAAGCATTGATAGAAGAATCTCTACTTCTAATTTTAATGAGAATTTCTCTTGTGTTTGACAGTTAAGTATGGGGTTAGCTGTTCTTTTGAAATATAATTTTTATCAATAAAGATGATATCCTCCCATTATTCGTTTTTGAGTATCTTTTGAACATCTAGTAAAACGAGAAAATATATTTTTCGTAGTGGGTCTGTTGATATATTATTTAGTGCATTTAAATTTTTATTGAAAAAGGTATTGGTATCATGCATTCAAAAGAGTTTATAAAATTATATGTAAAAAAAGAAAAAAGTATATATGGTATTATAAAAATATACTAAAATGGACACTCATATATCTACCACATAAGGTAAGAAATAGAACATGACCAGCATCTCATCTTTTATTTTGTTTTTTTGGCCAGGGATCAAAGTGAGGCATGTGGGATCTTAGTTCCCTGACCAGGGATCAAACCCATGCTCCCTGCAATGGAAGGGTAGAATCTTAACCACTGGACTACCAAGGAAGTCCCTCCTTTCCTTTGGGAGGAAGGGAGCATGTTAGAAGCCCCCTGAGTTCCCTTCATCCAGTCTTAACCAGTCCCTGGTTATGTCCTCCCCTCCCCTAGGAAATGAGTCTCTTGATGTTTAGGCTAATCCCTTCCTTGCTTTTGTTTATGGTTTCACCGCATCTGTGTATTTTCCTAAACAGGGCTGAGAAGGAACATAATCCTAACTGTGAAACAAAAGGCCAATCTTGCACTCTTCCAGGATGAGAGATGCTGAACAGAGCTTCTGGGTTTTGGTGTGACTTTGGCTTCCCTGAGAGTTTACAAGACCCTTTGCTGGGAATAACTGTGGAGCACATCTCGAGGGAGTCCTGAAAAACACAGAGCTCACCGCGGTGAGAGCCGCAGTTGTGAACTAGACCTCGGACATCTGGATGGAATATGGTCAGGGCAGTAGGCTGTGCTGCGCTCTCTGCTGCTTCTTCTTTTTAAAACCTTTTTATTTTATATTGGAGTATATCTGATTCACAGTGTCATGATAGATTCAGGTGCACAGCAGAGTGACTCAGCCACACATACATGTGTACCCATTCTCCCCCCAGCTCCCCTCCCATCCAGGCTGCCACACAGCAGTGTGTGCTCTCTGCTTCTGAGCTCACTCCCATCTTCTCTCGGGAGCAGGTCACGCTGGGACCCTTCCTCAGCAGGTGTGGAAGGGTGAACAGCAGCCTCACTGTACTCAGTCAAGACAAGGCAAGTACCGCAAATACCGACCGGAGCAGGCTCACCCAGACATTCTGAGCTGAGAGTCTAAAGACGGTGCCAGGATCTGGTGTCAAGGATCTTGGTGACAACTGTCAGCGTGTCCGTCTCTTGAGTCAGTCACGCTGCTCCGATCTGAACCCATGTCCCTTTCCACGAGGCACACAGCCGACGCCCTGGAATCCCCCTTCACCATCTTCCCAGGAGACCCCTTTGCCTGTCTCCTGTGACGGATTTCCTATGCTTTCCAGAAAACCTGCAGGAAAGATAAACTTTTTGAAATCTTGTATTTCTGAAAAATCTATATGTTCTATCTTTTTACTTGATAGATAACTTGAATGAATCCAAATCCAAAGCCTTTCTTATATGTAATCCTTTGTATGTTACTTTTTTTTTTTTCCTTTTTGAAAGTTTCTTGACTCTTCTAATTTGCCTGGGTATGGGTTTATTTTCATCCAACCAACCCTTATAATCCAGTAACTCATATCCTTCTGTTCTGGAAAATTTCCTCCAATTAGTTCATTGATGATTTCCTCCCTTTCGTTTTTCTCTTTTTAGAATTTATCTTATTTCTATTATCCTGAAAGTGTCCTTTAAAGTTCTTATCAATAAGAACGTACTGTATAGCACAGGGAACTCTACTCAACGCTCTGTAATGGCATATTTGGGAAAATAATCTTAAAAAGAATAGACATATGTATATGTATAACCGATTCACTTTGCTGTACACCTGAAACTATAATAACACATTGTAAATCAACTATATTCCAATTTTTAAAACGCTCTCATCTTTCCTCTCCTACATTCCTACATTTTCTATCTCTCTGTATGTTTGTTTTACTTTCCAGGGAGATTCAATCAGCTTTACCTGCCTGTCTTTCTGTTGATGTTTTTGTTTCTGCTGTCATGATTTTATTTCTCAAAACATAATTGTTGCTTTTGCTATTCTGTGGATGTTTCTTTGTATAGCACCTTGTTCTTGTTTCATGGATGCAGATCTTATCCCTCTAAGGATACTGTGGTCTTTTTGACCCTCTCTTCTCTCTGGGTAATCTGTTTCCTTGAAGTTACTTTTTCTGACTGTTTTGTTACTCTCTTCTGCATTTGAAAATTCCCTAGATGTCTGGCAATCTTTGGCTATGATTAAGATTGTGGGGATGGGAGGGAGGCTAGTCAGAAACTCTGAGCTCAGAGAGAGGCTGGGTTTGCCACTGCAGCGTGGGCCAGCTGGGCTGTTTCTTATATCAGTAACTTTAGGTCTCTCCTCTTGGTCTGGTGAAATACCCCGAGTAGCGTCATCCAGTTTCCTATCTAGGTCCTACTCCCAGCACTTGGGGAGCCTGATGGTGGCAGAAAGCTCAGCATCTCTGCATTTCACCATTCCATGTGGCAAGGTCAACTGATCCTTTGGATTTCAGTATTTTTCAGTGTGGTATCTCCATTGACAACTGTGCTCCAACCCAAACACCCTCTATCTTATCTTCAGAAGAAAACTCCCCGGACTCTGGCTGGGATATGAGAGGGGCTGTTGCCCAGGAGTTTGGAGCTGGGGGAGAGATGGAGGGATCTAACTGCCCATTCTGGTCCTTATCTTAGCAACCTCTTCCACCTTTCACTTCTAGGAATCCACAGGTACCACGGAGAGGTTCTCTATGCCTCTGAGAATCTTGCAATGCAGATCCAGTTAGTTCTCAGCTCCCGTCAGCCGTGACAGCTGACATGACTCTTTCCTTGGCGCCGATAAGTCAGTGCTGGTCTGCCATTCTGCTTCAAAAATGTCGTGGCTGTTGTCTTTTTCCATGTTCTCTCTATCTTTGTAAGTTTATCTCTTGATTTAAAAAACCTCTTTATTGAAGTTTTAGTGGGGTTTTGGGAAGGAGTGAAAGTAGATACACACATTCAATTACCATCTTAACCCAGAACCTTAACATCCCTTTTCAATATGTTTTTAAAAAGATAATTCCTGGGAATCACCTTCCTTGGTCATGGAGGGCTGTTATTTTAATGTACTGGGGTATGTTTATTTCTGTCTTTCCATTTAGAAGTCTTTCCGTGAACATGATTAGCAGGAAATGAGCCTTTCTATGAGGAAGATTAAAGGAAAATGTCTCTAGTGGGATAACTTTTATTAAGTATATGACAGAAGCCCAGAGGCTGGATCTCAGTATGCAGTCTCCAGGCAGCCCCTAAATTACAAGGTTGTTGGGCTGTGGGGGGAGCGGGCAGAGTTTCCGTACTAGAGGAAGGACCCTGTAGCAATCCCTGAGGGTGCATCCAGGGAATGCCCTTGGCAATGTTTTGTTTAGAGACTCAGAATAAATCCCAGATTTCATCAGTGATGTGCCCTGGAAGGGTGGGGGGTGTTCATTCAGTGGCCTGATTTTATCTTACATCAATTGGGGGGATTCTGTGATAAGAAAGTGAGCCCTGGATGCCTTTCTGAAATGCTACCCATTGCCCATTTGGGCCCCAGAATCGTTCATTCGTTATCCACTTTGCTAATACATGGTGAGCACGCCCCTGGGCCAAGTGCTATGCTGGCCATACCTGAGACAGACCTGCCCTAGGTAACTCTTTGAGCACCCACTCCCCAACCTTACAGAGCAGCAAGTTAGGGGGATCAGGGTAACATCCAAGGCTGTAATCTCGTGACACATTTTCTCCCTATGTGGCTTGTGATGAGGACTAAGTGAGGAGATGCCTAAGCACCCAGCATGGTAGGATGTCTGGGTTTTTCCAGGATAGCTTTATATGGGGCAGAGAACCCACTGTGTTTTATGTTTTCCTGATACTTTCAAATAGGAACATTTTGGGGATTTAGAGATTCAAGTCTGCATAAACCAGCCAGTACTATTTAAATCAGTCACTGCGACAGAAACACAGGGTCCCTGAAGTGTCCACAGTAACTGCCCTGCTCTTGAATAATCTTCCACACTGGCCTGGGTGCACTTATATTCCTGGGCTAACACTCTTTGACTTCACTGTTCTCTTCTTGCCCATTATTAGAAACAAGTTGTAAACCACTTCTCACAAAGCTCTTTAAGGTTTTTTTTTTTTTGAGAACTCAGTCTTAGCAAAAAGAAATGTTACACATGGATTGAGCCTTGGCTGTTCAGCTATGAAATGTTGGAGGCACTTCCAACTATTGAAAGCCACCAGGTGATGAAGCAGACAGCAGAGAGACTGAGTTCAGGTTGCCAAACGGTGCCATCTTGGACAAATTCCTGAGTTATTTTTTTCCCCCCAAGCCTTAATTTACTCATCTGTGAAATGGGTACACCCACAGAGTTGTTGTCAGGGACTAATGAAACAAGGGGTGTGGACGTGCTTATTACACTTTCCACTCACCGCTTAATAAACATAGTGATTCTTCTTGCCTGGGTAGGCTGCCGTGTGTGTGCACGCGCGCGTGTGTGCACACGAGAGTGCACCCGGTGCTCTAGCCCGCGGTGTTTCCCGGGGAGGGCTTGCGAGTGGATGTGTGTGATGGGCCGCCCTGGGAGCGTGCGGCTGCGGGCACCAGGCTGAGAGCGCGGCACCGGCGCCCGCCCCGGCCGGCGGGCAGCGCTGAGTGAGTGAGCGCGCGTGGGGACGCAGGCACAGAGGCGGCGGCGGCTCGGGGCTGCGGTGCGCGCCCGCCTGCCGGCCGGGTGAGGGGCGGACCGCGGGCCGCGGGCCGGGGGAGGAGGAGGGGAGAGGGCGGGCGCGCGGGGCGGGAGCGCAGGAGGCGGGGAGGGCGGGCAGAGCGCGGCTGCCGCGGAGCCCGGCGCGGGCGGCTCTGCCGGGGAGCGAGGCTCGCAGCCAGGAGGCGGCGCGGCGGGTGGGAGCGCGGAGCCCGAGCCGGGCCGGGCCGCCCGCCTGGGGCCAGCGCTGCGGGCCGGGGCCGGGCCGCGCCAGAGTGGGGGCCGCGCGTCGGCGAAGCCGCCGTGACCCGGACGAGCCGAGGGGGCGTCGGGCGCTGGGAGCACCGGCCAGACTCGGTGGAGCGTCGCCCAGCTGGGCGCCTGGGTCGCCGCGACCGCCCCTTTTCGGGGGACTTGGCCTAGGAGAACCGCCTGCGGGAGAGGAGAAGGTCTGCTGTCTGGGCAGGGGGAGAGGGAGGTGTGTGTGTGTGTGCGCGCGTGTATGTGTGTGTGCGCGTGTGCCTGTCTGTAGCGGTGGGTGTGTAGGAATGTGCGTGTGGAGGGGGATGATGGGGTGTGATGTGTATCTGTATTGACTGTGCGAATGTGTGCGTAGGGGTGTGTGTGCCTCTGTGTCTGTGTATACTGTGTGTCTGTGAGGTAGGGGTGTGTGTGTGTGTGTGAGACAGAGCAGGCTGGAAGCTCACAGAGCTTGGATCTGAACCCATGTAGGAGGGAGGGGGCTTGGCAGGACTGAATGTGTGTGTGTTTGTGTGTGTGTGCACTTAGGCGCAGGGATGTGTGAAGGGTGAGTAGGTGAGTGTGGGTCAGGGTGCTAGGTGTGGCCGTGTGTGTGATGTAACAGTGGTGGGTACACATGTGTGCCCCCTGGCTTCCCCTCCCCTTCCCCTTCCAGCTTTGTGTGCCTGGGGTGGGTCAGGCGTGTACTGCAGCCAGCCCTTGGTCCAGCTTGCCTGCCTGGCCATCTTCCCCCCAGGAAGCCAGAGATGGCCAGGCCATCCCTCCCCCCAGTACTTCTAGGGTTAAGGGATGGAGAGCAAGCCAAACCCCAGGCAAGAGGGAAAAGGCTGAAGGGGCAGAGCTTCTGCCAGCCCAGGGCATGCTGCTTCCCTGGCCAGAGCCGCTTTCCTCAACCTCTGCCATCACTCACTCTGTGCTTTATCCCTCCAGGGCTCCCTGGGTCTGAGTGAGAGTGAGGCTGGAGCAGGGGTGGGAATAGGGGGACACTCATCTGTGAGGGGAGCTTGTTCACAGTTCTGTTATCAGAAGGGTGCTCGGCACGTAGTAGGCCTGAATAGATACTCTAGGGCAAAAGGAGGAAAGAGGGAAGAAAGGAAGGGAGGGGATCAGAGGCTGGGAGTCAAGTCCATGCGCTCAGTTATCAGTCAAGGGTGAGGGCAGCTGGATGCAGTCAGACCCCAGGCCTCAGACTAAGCAGGTGGGGGTGGGGGGTGGGTACTTAGGGAAGAGGAGCCTTGGCTGGAAGGGAAGGGGACTGCAGGGGAGAGACTGGTGCTGGGGCCTGAATGTTCAGCAAGAAGCTGGCCACTCTCCTTGGGCAGAAGCCTTTGTGTCTTGCCCCCACCACCTGCTTCTCCTGGATCCGCAGCCTCTCTTGGAGGCATCAGATTCCAACCCGGTAGGGCTCATAGCACCTCTCCTCTCTCCAGGACCTTCGTGCGCAAAGGTGCAGAAGACCCAAGTTCACGGCCCCACCAGGCCATGGCAGGGTACGGCTATCTGGGGCTGGGGCTGTTCTGCTGGGTCCTGCTTGCTGTTCCTGTGGGCCCCCAGCCTGCCTCCTCTGTCCCAGGGGCCCCTCTCACCACTTTGAACCCCCCGCCCCAGAGTGAGGCCTCTATGCTCTCTCTCAACCTGGGACTTAACTTCAAATTCCACCTTCGGGGACCGGCTGCTGTCTGGGGGAACCCTGTCACGGAGACCCAGGCACTTTCTCCCAGGCCGAGCAGGGAGCCCAAGGAAGAGGCAGCCAGTGGGCTGAGGGCTGACCCGCTTTGGGAACTGCTGGTGGGCTCTCTCGGAAACTCCCCCCCAGAGTGGGGCTCTGCAGAAGGCAGCTCTACTCCGTGGGCCTCCTCCCCAGCTCTGGAGTCCGCATCCCTCCTCTCGGGGCCCGCTGATGGGCCCACTGCACCCTATTGGCCCGGGATGGGCACTGTGACCTGGGACACTGCTCTGACAGCCACAGCGCCTCCATCCAGTGCGCCTAGGCTCCGCCAGAGCGAGCTGGAGCTGAAATTCGATGTGGCACTGAGAGCAGGCGCAGCCCCCACGCTCGGGCATCGAACGCTGCCCCTGCTGCCCAGCCTGCGGGCCAGCCTGGCAGAGATTGCTGGGCGCCTGGGACCCTTTGGTGAGTACCCACCCCCTCCCAAGGAGAGCTGCTGCTGGGCCATCTGGCAGGTAGGAGGAAGCTTCAGCATGGGGCTCCTTTTGCAGGGTTCTTTGGCACTACAGTGTCCCCGCTCCGGAACTTATCAAGCCCGAGCCCCCCAGGCCCAATTACATCCCCAGGCTCTGCCGCTGGAGTTTCAGATTCTCCAGGTGAGTGTCTATTTCACTGCAACAAACGTTTATAGAATGCTTCTAAATGACAGTGCCTCCTTTTTTCTCTGACTTAAGGGGAGCTTGCATTCCTTCTCCCAGGCCCTGGGATACAGCCACTGCTCCCATGGGGAAATGCTCTCTTTGTCATACAAAGTCTGGTTTGGCCCTTGTAGTTTAGCTTCTGGTATACACGTGGCTGGGCTTCCCTGGTAGCTCAGCTGGTAAAGAATCTACCTACAATGCAGGAGATGCTGGTTTGATTCCTGGGTTGGGAAGATCCCCCTGGAGAAGGGATTGGCTACCCACTCCAGTATTCTCGGGTTTCCCTGATGGCTCAGACGGTAAAGAATCCGCCTGCAATGCCGGAGACCTGGGTTCAATCCCTGGGTTGGGGAAATCCCCTGGAGGAGGGCATGGCAACCCATTCCAGTATTCTTGCCTGGAGAGTCTCTGTGAACAGAGGAGCCTGGTGGGCTACAGTCCATGGGGTTGCAAAGAGTCAGACAACTGAGCAGTGAAGCACAGCACAGCACATACATGTGGCTGGGCTTTCTAGGTGGCACTGGTGGTAAAGAACCCTGCTGCCAATGCAGGAGATGTAGGAGACGGGGTCCCCCTGGGTGGGGAAGACCCCCTGGGGAAAGAAATGACAACCAACTCCGGTATTCTCGCCTGGAGGAGCCTGGCGGGCTACAGCCCCTAGGGTTGCAAAGAGTCAGACACGACTGAAGCCACTTAGCACGCACACACGCATACATGTGGCTCCAATTCCTGGGACAGTGTCCCCTTTTGGTCAAGCTCTAAGAAAGGACTTGATTTTCTCCAAAGTTCCAGAGGCCAATGCCCGGCTGGCACTCTAGCCCTAATGTGCTTCCTTTGCAGGATTCTTTGGCACCACTCTGTCCCCGCCCCCATCCCCCCAGGAAAGAAAGCTCCCAAGTCCAAGGCCACTGGACCCAGCTGCTTCTCTAAGCTCTGCGTTAATTGCAACAGCATCACTAGGTAAGTGTCCAATTCATTTGAACTTGACGATTATTTATTGAGCACATAATATGTGCTAGCCATGCACTGACATTCTGGGATCCTTTTATTTGATGGTCATCATGATCATGATCACCATTCTGTTCATCATCACCATGGAGATGTATATTAATGGTCTGAGAGCAAGTGTTGCTGAGGATGGTCCCACAGAGTTAAATAGCAGTCCTCTGGGAGTTTTGTAATCATAGGCAGAGCAGGATGTAGACAAATGTATCAGGGCAAACAGACTCAGGAACTCCTTCCTGATTTCCACAGCCTCAGTACTAACCCCGCCCTCCACTTCAATCTGCCTGGCCTGCCTCCCACCCTCCCACTCTGAGCTTGGGGCTCTCTCCTTTGCCGTCTGATCTGACATGACATGCTGTCACATATGGGCAGAGCAGGGCCCCTCATTGGGAAGACATTGAAGAGAAGACCCTGAGCAGACAGACACCATCCTTGTCAAGGGAGCCTTTCAGAACATGCGTGGCGGCAAGCTGGTGGTGCAGAGGAAAGACCAGGGGCTGGGGGATCTTGAAACCTGGCTTTGGATCCCAATCTGCTTCCTAACGGGCCAGTGGCCCCACCCTCCTTCCCCCTCCTCAATGATGGCTGGATAGGCTATTTAAGTTCTTTGAGCCTTAATTTTCTCATATATCTAGAGTTTAGTAATACTGCCTATTTTGCTATTGTAAAGCTTCCATGTAATGTAAATTTCAGGCATGAGGCTGGTCATGAAGTATTAGCTCATTAAATAGTATCTGTTAATGTGGTTTCCCCCCATCATGTTCCAAAAGCACTTCCAGGTATACCTCTCAGACATCGCAGCTGTGGCCCCAAAATGTGATGGGACAACACATACTGTAAAAGGCAGAGGACAAGCTGCTTGGGGAAGGGTTCTGGGAGGTGAAGCCAAGGGAGCCATGCAAAGGGCTAACTGGGACTGGGAATGCTCTGAGCCACCCCACACCAGGAACTGGTGCAGCAAAGGAAACCACTGGTCCCCAAGCTTCTTCCAGCTCTAGACTTAACACAGCACCTGACTGTCACTCACTCCCTAGCGGTCCCAGCACTCCTGGGCATGTGGGTGGGAAGCCTGCCGTGTCTTCCCCATCCATCCCAGTGAGCAGCACTGGCAGGATCTGCTGTGGAGCTGGGGGCAGGCTCTGTGACCTCAAGGGAAGGAGGCTGGCTGGCGGTCTGTCAGCCTTGGTGACAGCACTGTGGCCAGGCAGGTTTAATGAGTCTGGACAGTATCAGAGGCAGCCCGGCGGCTGGTGGCCCCACCCTCCTTCCCCCTCCTCAATGATAGCTGCAGGAAGCCAGTTTCTTCCTGGCTGTTCCTTCTGGATAAACTCCGGAGAGCTCCAGGCCTCCTGGAGAAAAAGGCCAAAGGGTTTCTTGTTCACGCCAGTACCTTCTGAGGGGAGTAGTGCCAAGTAGTTAGGAGATAAAGGAATCTCTCTGTATCTTCTCTAGGAACTTTCTAACCTAGGTACAGTTAATCTTTGGCCCTAGGGCTTCTCTTCTGTAGTTCCTCTTTGGACCTGAAAGAGGAATGTGAAAAAACTGGCTTAAAACTCAACATTCAAAAAACTAAGATCATGGCATCCAGTCCCATCACTTCATGGCAAATAGATGGGGAAAAGTGGAAGCAGTGACAGACTTTATTTTCTTGGGCTCCAAAATCACTGTGGATGGTGACTGTAGCCATGAAATGAAAAGTTGCTTGCTTCTTGGAAGAAAAGCTATGACAAACCTAGACAGCGTATTAAAAAGCGGAGACATTACTTTGCCAACAAAGGTCCGTATAAAGCTATGGTTTTTCCAGTAGTCATGTAAGGGCATCTGAGGAGATCAAAACATGAGGGGTGAGGGAGAGTGTGTGTGTATTTGATTCCACTACTGTCAGACTGGCTCTGCCCCACCCCACCCCCACCAGCAAACCGTCAGATCCAGCTGAATGATTCTCCATTTTAATTCACTGCTGTGTCTTCAGGAGGTGTTTGGGGATGGTCAGTCTATCCAAATGGTGTTCTTCAAACAGGGTTCACAGAGTGAGACAATGTGTTGATGTTCACTGATTTGGCTAATTGTTGACTTTATAGGGGACAACAGCCTTTTGTTAGTTAAATCAAGAATGAGTTTGAGGCCCCAGAAATGGTCACACTCACACGGACACACACCAATGACTGATGGGTGATGAACATTAGCCCATAATGATGAGACCAACAGCAGTTGTATATCGAATGCTGATTATGCACCAGGCTCTCCACAGAGCTTTGCACACATTGGCCATTTATCCTCATCACAGCCCCGCTCTTAATTTCAGACTCGAGGAATGTGATGGGACAGGAACTAGGGAACATGCTGCCACTGAGCAGGCAGCCTGCTGTAAATATGTAATGTTTTGGCAGCTCCCTCTCTGACCTCCCCAGTTGCCCAGTTCTACCTTTCCCTCCCTTCTCTCCGGGACTGCTTTCAGGCCCCCTCACTCCTTACCCTTGTTCTCAGGAATGCTCAGTTTTGCATGTCCTAAGCTTAAACTCGGAGAAGGCAATGGCACCCCACTCCAGTACTCTTGCCTGGAAAATCCCATGGATGGAGGACCCTGGTAGGCTGCAGTCCATGGGGTCTCGAAGAGTCAGACATGACTGAGCGACTTCACTTTCACTTTTCACTTTCATGCATTGGAGAAGGAAATGGCAACCCACTCCAGTGTTCTTGCCTGGAGAATACCAGGGACGGTGGAGCCTTGTGGGCTGCCGTCTATGGGGTTGCACAGAGTCAGACGCGACTGAAGCAATTTAGCAGCAGCAGCTCAAGCTGGCACTGCCTGGGGTGGGGTGGGGTAGGGGGGTGTTCCTGGGGCCTTCCTGTTCTGTCCCACCGAGGCAGGGCTGAGTATGGCCAGGCAGTTGGGGCAGGGGTCTGCTTGTCAAGAGATCCTCCTTGCCTCATTCTACACCTGTCTCCTATGCACCTCCCCATCCCCAGCTGGCTCCCCCATCCTTCACCACAATCTTTCTGCCTCCATCCCTGCCTGCAGCTGTGCTTCTGCCCAGCTGGCTAGGTGGGGGAGGGAGGTTTAGCCTGAAGCATCTTCCCTTGCTGCCTGGCCAGGAGGAAAATCCTTGGGTCTAGCTCTTTCTCATTCCTCTCTTGTTCCAGGAGAGTAGCATGGGGGATCTTAGTCCTCACACTCTCTTACCCGACTTTCCTTTCCCCAAGGGATGTGTGGGGCTGGGAGCCCGAGTTAGCCAGAGCCCCCCAGAGCATCTGAGGGGCTCATTCGCTAAGATGGCATTTTATCCCACTATGACCCCCACAACTGTTCCTTCCTGGGAGTTCAAGGGTAGTCTTGAGACCTAGGGGAGTGATCTCAATGTCATCTTCTGCAAAAGGGGTGAAAACCAAAGGAGTATTAAGGGCCTCAGACTAATAGCTTGTAGTTAAGTCAGGATGGGGACCATGGCCATTGGTAGGCTGAGGGTTGGAGGTATAGCAGGCAGGAAGGCCAGTAAATATGAAAGATTGCTGGCGACAGGAGGGTTGTATCACTTCCTCTGCTGTGTGTGTGCATGCGTGCACATGCACGCATGGTGGCCTTCCCTGAAGAGACTGGGAGAAGAGGGAAGCTATTGAAAAAAGGCTGGAGAAGCTCCTTCTAGCACCAAGGTGTGAGATGGGAGTCAGGGGTGCAGAACAAGAGATAAGCAAAGTAGTATTATAAGGTTGCCGTGCCATCAAGAAGAGGGGCTCAAACTGGTGCTCAGATCTGGATTTTAGATGCAGCTCTGCTAATGTGTAACCTTGGACAAGTCACTTTGCCTCTCGGCACAGCCTCAGTATCTTCACTTGGCATGTATTCAATGAGTATCTTCTGAACGCCAACTCTGTGCCAGGACGTTTTAGGGAGGAGTATTCAGATGTGAGCAAAGCAAACAAAAATCCTTGTTCTCATGACTCCTCCTTCCTGGCAGGAGGGTTCAGTTAGAGGGGGCTTCTATAGCTCCCTTCACTTGTAAAATTCTGTGACCTCTTAAGGAAAACCCTTTTCAGTGGAATCACAGTGTACTGAACAAAGCTGGGAGCCAGGCCTGGATGGGATGACCGGAGGGGATGAGAGCTGAAACTCTGGAGGAGTTTGATATGGGAGGGGCCGGTGAGTGGTGGCCAGGTCCGTGAGTCTCCTATTTATGACAAGTCCTTCCTGGATGTCAGAAGGACTCCCATTGGCATACAGGCTACTGGCAGTATGGTGGGTAAGGGGAGGGTTGCACGAATGCCTCAGACTAACATTCTTTGCTCACAGAGTCCACCACCGCCCCCTCTGGCCTGGACGACCCCTCTCCTGCCAGCCTTGGGAACCTTTCGGTGCAGCCAGAGTGTGGGCCAGGGTCCTGCAGTATCAGAGAGCTGCCTGAACGCGAGGGGCAGCCGCCTGCGGCCCCCCTGCCCCTCTTCTTCCTGACGCTGGAGGCCGACTGGGCAGAGGCCAAGGCTCGCTGGGGTCTGGCCTGGGAGGCCCACGTGTACGGGGTAGGTGCGCTCTTCGGCCTGGTGGCCCTGCTGGCGCTGCTGGCGCTGGCCCTCCTGCCCTGGCGCTGCCCGCCCGGCGCCCCCTGCCTGGCGCTGCTGGACATGCTCCTGCTCTCGGCTGGGACCACGCGGGCCTTCCCGCTCTTCTACGACGCCTACGGGCACCGCGACCGACTGCCGGCGCTGGCCTGGCTGCTGCTGCAGGACCTCCCGCTGCCCTGCCTGGCCGCCGGCCTGGGCCTGGCCTGCCTGCTGCTGGCCCGGCCGCGCCCGCCGCGCTGCCCCGCCGGCCTGGCCGCGCTGCTGCTCCTGGGGTTGGGGCTGGCGGCCGCCGCCGCCCTCGGGAGCGCCGCCCACCGCCCGCTGCGGGCTCTGCGGCTCGCCTCCCGCGGGCTGCACGCCTTCCTCGCCGCCCTTCTTTCCGGGCTCCTGCTGGCGCTCTCCTGCTTGGGGGGCCGGCGGCGGCGGGCCGGAGCGCCCCTGGGAGCGGCAGGCTTCAAGGGCGCCACGCCTCTCCCGCAGGCGCGCAGCCCCTTCGGCCCGCGTGAGTCCTGGCGGCGCGCGGCGCGCACGGCCCCTGTGGCGGGCACCTTTGGGCTGCTGAGCGGAGCTCTGCAGGGCTACGAAGTGCTGCACGCCCTGGGCTACGGCGGCCAACCTGGCCTGGAGGGGCCCTGGCCTTGGTGGGCCTTCCAGCTCGGCCTGCGCCTCGGTGAGGTGGGCGTCGCGCTCCCGTTGGCGCTGCTGGGCCTCTACCCGGCGCTCTGCAGTCCCCGCGTGCCGCCGCGCTGCTGGGCCAAGCTCTTCCGTCTGTCCCCCGGCCACGCCGCCCCGCTGCTGCCCGGAGGCTGGGTCACCGGGGCCCCGGACAAGAAGCCGCTGGGGAGCGCCATCGCGCGTGGCGATGCGGAACTGCTGCAGCTGTGCGCCCTGGCCGGACCGGGCCCCGACCTCCTCCTCCAGGGAGGAGGCTGCCGGAGCTTCGACGGCGCGGCCGCCCACCCGGCGCCTTCCCCGGCCTCGTCTCCCTGCAGCGATGACACAGTGGACTTCCGCCCGCCCTCCCCCATCAACCTGCGGCGCAGCATCGAGGAGGCCCTCTGCAGCGAAGCACTGCTGGCGCCCGGCCTCTTCCAGGTCCCAGCCTTCGGGGAAGCTCTGCCTAGCCTCGGCGTCTACCGCACCGCCTCGCTGGGGGCTCAGACCGGGGTCGGGCCCATTGGGAGGTCTGGGGAGGCCCTTGGCTCCCCGGCGCCCCGCGAGCTCCCCTCTCCCGGGACCTGGCCCGCGGGCAGCAGCGCCTCCTCCGGCTCGCTGTGCGGACTCTCGCGGGACAGCTCGTCCGTGCTCCTGTGCTCCAGCCCGGACAGGGCCCCGCGCTGTCCGCTGGTCTGCGTCCTCAGCCCCCCGCGGCCCTCAGGAAGCAGCCCCAGCCTCCCGGCCTCAGGATCCTACCAGGCCCTGTCCCCACCCTCCCGCGACTCCCCAGAACCTGCTCCTGAGCTGCAGGCCGAAGAGGCCTTGCTGCAGGAGCAATTCCTGGACGCCTGCCGACAGATTGACGAGCTGAGCATGGGCAGCGACACCATAGACCTGTGAAGAGGTGGCCCCCCAGCCACCCCCGATCGCACGCCCCCTTCTGGCGCCTGTTCTGCCCCCCCACTCCCCACCCAAGACCTGCACACTGTAACCCTTCCCCAATCCTGCCTGGCTCAGATACCTCTCCCGGCTTCCTTTCCCATCCAGAGATCCCTGGATGGGTGGGTCAGCAGCCAGGCTCTGTTGATGGGGAACTAGTGCCACCTTCTCTGGAGCCCCGGGGCGTTGATGCCCTCAGCTGCAATTCTAGGCTGGCAGGGGTCCCACTGTCCTTGGCATTCACCAGCAATAAAGCTCCAAGGTGCTCCACTCCAGACCACCACTTCCCACTCTGGTGCTGAGTGAGAGGGGCTGTCCTTAGACGACCTCAGGACCCACCACTGTCCCCAGACCCACCTCTGCTACGCCCAGGAATACCATCCCTGCTGAGTGAGACTCCCATGTCCTCCACATGATCCTTCCCCGTAGAAGGGTCCATGGCCCATCTAGGAGACTCTGCAGCAGTTGGGTGGGAGGTGAGTGCTTTCAGAGTTAATTTATCAATAAAATATTTTCAGAGGAGAAAGGTCTGACCTTCTTGGAAAAGCCTAGATGAGGCAACAGCAGCAGTGGTTCTGCGAGAACAGAAAGAGAAGCAGTGTTTGGGTGGGGTGGGTCCATCTCAGACCCTAGTGACTCCTGACCCAAATGAGTCTTGTCCTCCACATGACCTTTCCCCATAGATGGCTCCATGGCCCATCGGGATGAGCGAAGGTCCTGGGAGTGGCCCCTTGAAGATCCTTCTGACTCCCCAGGAAGTGGCTTTTCAGAGGTGGAACACAACCCTGAGAGGTGAGGCAGAAACTCTGCAGTAGTTGGTGGAAATGTCTCTATTCCTAGGGACCTGGCTTCACATCCTGGGGGACAACTGGTTAGGGACTAGTTAGTAGCAAAGTCCTTCATGGAAACGTTGATACGCATCTCAAAAGCATGATCACTTTGAGCTGGGATTCCCAGCAATCTCCCTGCCATATATCTAGAGGAATTCACAGAGGCCTTTTGGATTCACAGAAGAAATTGCTCGCTCCATCTACCAACAGGACCTCTTCAAGTCTGCACTCACAACCCTCTTCCCTGGAGAACATTCATCTCCCACAGGTGCAGAGCTTCCCTGGGGAAAGCCTGTCTTCTCCAAGCCCCAGCACCGTCCTACCCACCAAAGCAGAGCTCACAGTGCAGAGATCCATGAATACATCCAGCCACCAGGCACTCTGTAATCCCTCCCTTGTCCAGGGCATTTGGCTCTGAGCGCTGTAGTATGCATTTGTCATTTGGCTCAAATGCAGTAAGTTCAGAGTGGCACTAAAACAGAGTTGTAGATTTTAGAACAAAATTCTGGCAGTGTTTTGGCAGATGTCCTGCACATCACAGGGAGGCCCACAGGGGCACAAATACTAGGCTTGAAGTGGAAAAACAGGAATAGGAATGGTTTTTTCTTCCAACTCTGCCCATCAGCTCATGAGGATTTGAGAAGGGAAGCAAGGGAGCCAAGAGGGAAGCAGGCTGGGAGGGGGTGGGGCGCTCAGCAGACCAGGCCTAATGCTCTAGTGGAAGAATTACAGCACTGTTCAGCTTGCCCCTGAAGCTCTGTCTTGGCTGAAGGGAGCATCCAGGGCTTGGAACCTCAGAAGGAGAAGGGCAGTAAGTGAGGGTCATAGTAGGGAAGAAAATGAGAGGAGGATAGGGCAGGTACTGCTGAGGGATGGGACCCGAGTGGTTCTGACTGTGTCTTCTCCATCACCTGGCTCAGCTTGGCTCAGAAATTCCTGCTGCATCGTCACTCTGGGCTGAGGCCCAGAGAACTGCCATACTGCTAATTACAGGCATTTCTCACTGGTGTCATAGCGGCTGTAGCAGCCCCAGCCTCAGAGCTGCTTTGTGTCATGGAAGGAGTGCTTGCTGTTGTGAGAAATTGTTTCTTTTCTTCCCCATGTACACCTCCATCTGCCTCTGCTCACACTCAACTCCTCTCTGCTGTCTCTTCCTCATTGTAATGCTTTCCAGCTGCTCTTACTCACTCTTCCCACCATGGGTCCTTGAGTTCAGGTACACACCTCCCAGCAAAGCAGTCCAAGACCCACGTACCTCCAGTCACTCTGTCTCTCTCTCTCACACACACACATACACAGAGGCTCCTTTTCTGTCTGGACATTCTGAATGGGGCTGGTGAGTTGGGAGTGGGGTGGGGGAATAGAGCTTGGTGTCCATCAACTCCATCACTTCTATGATTTTCCTCAGTGAGAATCGCCTAAGCCCTTTGACTTGATCAAGAGGCTGAGGCTTTGGTGAGACAACCCTTCCCTTTTATCTCATGCCTCAGCCCTTCCTAACCCAAAGCAGTTTCCCAGAAGAGCCTGGGTAGACCAGGATGTAATATATACACCCTCAGTTCCAGTTCTTAGTGCTATAGGAGACTGAGAGACAAACTCATCTTCATTCATTCAATCTCTTTAAAACATTTTATTGAGTTCTTACAATGTGCTAGATGGTGAGAGTAAAAAGGTGACCTAGGTGGACAACCGGAGAAGGCAATGGCACCCCACTCCAGTACTCTTGCCTGGAAAATCCCATGGATGGAGGAGCCTGGTAGGCTGCAGTCCATGGGGTCTCGAAGAGTCGGACATGACTAAGTGACTTCACTTTCACTTTTCACTTTCATGCATTGGAGAAGGAAATGGCAACCCACTCCAGTGTTCTTGCCTGGAGAATCCCAGGGACGGGGGAGCCTGGTGGGCTACTGTCTATGGGGTCACACAGAGTCGGACAAGACTGAAGCGACTTAGCAGCAGCAGCAGCAGGTGGACAACAATCCTGAACTCGTGAAGCTGAAGCTCTTTGGGGGAAAGCAGACATTAAAGAGCACATCATATAAGTAATTCCAATAACACAAATAATTAAATACAGTGATTAAAAGTGCTAAGAATGAGAAGTATGCAGTATTATAAGAATGTTTAGCTTGCAAGCAGGAATGGAGCCAAAAGGATGGAGCTTGGCAGAGGCTGGCTGAGTACAGCCCAGCCCTCTCCTACATCCTTTCCAGCCTCCTGCAAGTGATGGATGAGAGAGAGTCTAGCAGTTTATTTCCCCTGGAAGCCACATTGCTGATGTGGTGCAGGGTACCATGACTCCTGCTATTTAATAAAGAACCCTGCATGTGTCCTGGATAGATGAATGAGCAAATATTCCTGATTGAAGAACCACATGGCCTTCCTGATATGAGTGGATACGAGGCGATGGGGCTGAGGCTGAGGCTGGGAGACTGAGATGGGGAGCCAGGTCTGAAAGTTGGGAAGAGTACAAAGGGTCAGCTGCACTGTTTTCCTTCCCTAGGGGCATGGAGCTCCTCTGCACTGTGGGTGGCTGCTGCCCTCTGATGGGCACAGGACCGCAGTTTCTTTTTGTTCTGTAGGGAAGGTTTGGGTCCAAAGCATCTCCAACTTAACACTGTAGGGGGTGTCCCAAAGGGATGCTGGAGCAGCCTTCTCAGGATTCTCTCCCCAGTGCACGCTGCAGCCAGGACTGGGAAGGTGTCCCCATAGCTAGGGCCCTGATGCTTGTCATTTAGATTTTGGGTATGAAATTTTTATTTCTAAGGTGGTGAGGGGGCAGGAGAGGAGGAGAAAATAAGGAGAAATGTGGAATTCCAAACTAACTTTATTCAAAGGGTCCATTTTCCTTTGTCTATTTGTCTCTCTTTATCCTGGATGGAATTAACCCATTGCCTTATAAATCTGTTTCATATTTCAATACTTCCTCCATTGAGTTATGTGTTTAAAAATAACTGTGGCTTTTTCTTTTAAGCATAAATGCTTGGAGTTAGGGTTTCATAAATCTAATGTTAAACGTTTTCCCTTCCCCCCCCCCATTGCTATCAACCAGTTATCCACCAATCCAAAATATGTGGAAAGTAGATGGGGTTTGAGGAGAAAGGGAAACCCTTTTCACTGTACCTTTTGTACTTTTTGAATGTTCTACCTGCTCTGTGTTCAGGTTATACCGTTTAAAAGTAATTACTAAAAAATCGCATTGGGTACTTTTGTTCTATACAAATGTTCTGCAGGGTGCTGCAGTCTTGCACACAGGTCAGTTCCTGAGCCCAATGGGGTGGCAAACACTGTCTGTGTTCTAGGATCCAGGAGCACCCAGATCTCCTGGCCAGTGCGATTACACAGCCTTGGGTCCATCTAATAAGCTGACCTGAGGAAAGCTGTCTCTGGGAAGACCTGGGTTCTAGGTCTGTGTAAGCTGGATGTATTGCTTGTTCTGGGTGTGTTCTCTTGTGATCTTGCATGGTGCAGGCTTTGCTTTACTTGTAAGTTTTTTTTGTACTGATGTTTGCCTATCTCCCCAAAACTATTCTCCATGAAGGCAGGAGCCCTGTCTTTTTTTAGCTCATCAATTTTATCTTTAGTGCCTGGCACATAGTAGGAACTCAGTAAATATTTTTTGAAAGAATGATTATGTATGACCTGTGCCTATTTGAACCTTAATAGCTTTAATTTGTCAGCGAAGTGTTAAAGGCACAGATTTAGTTATCTGTTAAAGTGTGACAGATGTCTCATATTCTCTGAGAACTGGAAATTTGTTCAAATGATACATGTGATTACTTGTTTTGACTTGCATTATGGCTGTGTTTTATGCACGTAATCTTGGTGCTCCTGGATCCTGGAACACAGGCACTTTGGAAAATATTTATTAAACATCCACTATGTGTCAGATCCTGGGTTAGACCCAGAGCAAAAACAGCTTCTCCTGCCTGCCCTGCTGAGTTTGATATTGATCCCCAGCAGGTTAGATTGTAATAAGCCTAGAAACTGCTGCTGCTGCTGCTAAGCTGCTTCAGTCGTGTCTAACTCTGTGCAGCCCCATAGACGGCAGCCCACCAGGCTCTGCTGTCCCTGGGATTCTGCAGGCAAGAATACTGGAATGGGTTGCCATTTCCTTCTCCAATGCATGAAAGAGAAAAGTGAAAGTGAAGTCGCTCAGTTGTGTCCGACTCTTAGCGACCCCATGGACTGCAGCCTACCAGGCTCCTCTGTCCATGGATTTTCCAGGCAAGAGTACTGGAGTGGGATGCCATTGCCTTCTCCTGCTGCTGCTGCTAAGTCATTTCAGTCGTGTCTGACTCTGTGCGACCCCATAGACGGCAGCCCACCAGGCTCCCCCGTCCCTGGGGTTCTCCAGGCAAGAACACTGGAGTGGGTTGTCATTTCCTTCTCCAATGCATGAAAGTGAAAAGTGAAAGTGAAGTCGCTCAGTCGTGTCCGACCCTCAGCGACCTCATGGACTGCAGCCTACCAGGCTCCTCCATCCATGGGATTTTCCAGGCAAGAGTACTGGAGTGGGGTGCCATTGCCTTCTCCGATTGCCTTCTGCTGCTGCTGCTGCTAAGTTGTTTCAGTCGTGTCCGACTCTGTGCGACCCCATAGACGGCAGCCCTTCTCCTGCTGCTGCTGCTGCTAAGTCGCTTCAGTCGTGTCCGACTCTGTGCGACCCCATAGACGGCAGCCCACCAGGCTCCCCTGTCCCTGGGATTCTCCAGGCAAGAACACTGGAGTGGGTTGCCATTTCCTTCTCCAATGCATGAAAGTGAAAAGTGAAAGTGAAGTCACTCAGTCGTGTCCGACTCCTAGCGACCCCATGGACTGCAGCCCATCAGGCTCCTCCATCCATGGGATTTTCCATGCAAGAGTACTGGAGTGGGGTGCCATTGCCTTCTCCGAGCCCTTCTCCTAATGGAAGCCAAATTTCCCTACAGAGGCGGGGGCGGTACTTGGGTTAGGGGGTGGAGCCCCGCTCAGGAAGCTCCGCCCTCAGGCGGCACGATTTTTTCTTCCCTTCCGGACTGGTTTTTCCCTTTCCTCTACGTCTTCCTCCGGACTCTTTTGAGTGACGCGCACTTCCGGAGTCCCCCGGCAACTTTAGTAAGCGTGGTCCGCTTACTAAAGCCAGTTACTTGACTCGGGTGCGCGACCTTGCGCGCCTGTTTCTCGGCCTCATGGCCGGACTGACCCTGTTTGTGGGCCGCCTCCCGCCCTCGGCTCGCAGCGAACAACTGGAGGAGCTATTCAGTCAGGTGGGGCCGGTCAAGCAGTGCTTCGTGGTGACCGAAAAAGGTAGGGGGCGGGGCGATCGAGAACAGAGTTGGGGTTCCCGGGAGCCGGATGGAGGCAGAGGACATTCTCCCAGCCTTAAGTGAGCCCTTAAATGAAAGGCCTTGGAAGTTGAATTTCTTTTCCAAACGGACTCTACACTAGATAAATCCATAGGAGCCGTTTCTGAAAGTCAAGTCAACCCCTTAAGTTTATGTAGGTTTCCTGTTTATCATGCGCGCTCACATACAAGATCTTATTTATTAGTGAATAACTTAATAAATGTGATGGACAGGGAGGCCTGGCGTGCTCCAGTCCATGGGGTTGCAAAGAGTCAGACACGACTGGGCGACTGAACTGGACTTAATGAAACACCACTAAGACTTACTGAGAAGCAGCTGATTGCCAGGTGCGGTGCTTGAGTTTCATCTGTTACTTCCTTTAATTTCCCCATCAGTCTTGTTGGGTGGAGAGTAAACTCCATTTTACAGATGAGAAATCTAGGGCTTAGGGAAATTTAGTAACTTCAGCTTAAGTTCGTACTGCTAGTAAGAAGTGGATTCAAAATTTGATCACCAGACCCCGAGCTCTTAACCAATATGTTATTCATTCACCCATTTATGTATTCCGTAAATATTAGTTGAATGTTTACTAGGATCCAGGCAACTGTTGTAGGTCCTCGGGATACATTAGTACACAGACCAAAAGCCTTGATCTGTGTTCAGGATGTGGAAGACAGCCAATGAGCAAAATATCATCATCACTAGATGATGGCGATAAATACTGAGAGAAAAATAAGTCAGGGAAGAAAGATAGGGTGGTGGTGGTGGGGAAGCTGTAGAGGAGTGAAGAATGGACATGGGGAAACCTTACTGATGTGAGAGAGTGAACTTGGGTTTCTCAGTGCGAGGAACAGCTTAGGCAGAGGGAGCTCAAGGATACTGAAGAGGAGTGCGTATAGTATAGTGGAGGAATATAGACGAGACCAGGGTTACTGGTGTGCACTGAGTGAAGGAAAGAGAATTAGCAGATGCCACCTGGTCCTTCCAGATCATGTAGGACCTTACAGGCCATCAAAAGGACTTTGACTTTTACTCTGAGATAGGAAACCACTGATTTTGAGCAGGGAGCAGTGAATATGATCTGCCTTGCATTTTGAAAGATTCTCTGAGACTGCCATGCTGAGAATAGGCCGTTAAGAATAGGACAGGAGACCAGTTACTAGGCTCTTGTGGTAATCCAGGTGAAAGCTCATGGGGTTGGACCAGGTGCTCTAGCAGCGAAGAAGGTAAAACATGATTGGAATATGGATCAGATTTGGGGTCTGAGGAAAAAAAGTGTCAAATCTGACTCCAGGGGTTTTGATTTGAGCCACTGGAGGTATTTACTGACTTGTGGAATACTGCCATATGCCTCTCATTCTATTTGATGTTCATGGCATCACTATGAAGGAGGGTTAGCATGTATTAGAATGAGTAAGAATTGTAAGGGTTTTAATTGTAGAAGCATTTCTTCTTCTTACCTAGACTATATTACATGGCACCTGATGTTGCCCAGAACACAAATTTAGCTTCCTTCCAAGTCATCAATCTGTCGCTGTAGGTGGCTGCTTTCTTGCCTTTCAGGCTAGCAACTGGTTTGAAGTAATATCTTGGGTACCCCTCTTTTCCCGCATGGTACCAGAGTGTGTGAGTAGGCAGTCCTAAAAGTGCACTAATAATCACTCCATCCTTATCTTCTGTTTTGTTAGTAACAGAAATTAGATTTAAGATCATTGACATGGCTCTGATTGGTATACACACAGCTGGGGCCTTTATCATTTTAAGTATAGATATGGGCGAATGAGAGAATGAGAGTGCTGTACAGCAGTGTTTCTTAAATGGCAGATCATTGTTCATTTGTGGGTCTTGAGTGGTTAATGACTGGAGTTTGTTTTTTTTTTTTTAATGAAATAGTAGTATATCTATATATGGTAAAGGAGAAGTTTTCATGAGACTTTTTTTTTTCAGTATATAAACAACTGGGTCCACTGTAAATCACATTTGTTACTGTGGGTCATCAAACCAGTCTGAGAAACACTGCTCTGCAATGCTTGGTTGCGTTCCAGGGAGGAGCAGGCCTTTGAATGGGAATTCTCCTTTGGGTCCTCAGAATATAGGCTACGTGTAACCTTACCTGTAGCTATGTACATAGTCAGCATCTTTAACAAAAGCTCCTATTCCCATTAAACAGCAACAACAAAAAAGCTGCTTTCCTGTCTAGACAGCCAAATGTATTGAGTACTCTACTTCAAAGGATGGGAGGGAGGGGATGGCAGATAAGGTCTTACCACTAGTGGTGACTTGAACTTGCCACTTACCCTCTTTAAGATGGGAATAATTTCACAGGATTGTTGTAATTGTTTATAATGGGCGGTGTTTTTGTGACTATAGGCTTTTTTGTGACTACGTGCTTTTATTTTGTCAGCAAACTTCTTCATGTTTCAGCTGCTTTTTATTTTTGGTTGTACTGATTAAGAAGGGCCCTGATTTTTCTTGTTCTTGTTTTCTGAAAGGTGAGTGGGCAGGCATTTTGAGAAGGAGTTTCAAGGAAAAGAAATATATATAGTATGCTTTCCTAGTGCCAGGTGTCAACTTTAACCAGTTTATGTGGCTCAGCGTCCCGTGTTAGAAGGCTTGTACCCTAAAGCAGGTAAGGGTGTAGTTGTAAAGGAGAGTGTGTGGAGTTTTGTTTCTTTTTCGGGTAGACCAAGGCAGACTGCTTGGTCTTTTTCTTTTTTGATGCAGTAAATTACTTAAAATTTTATTACACAAAAATATTAAACTAAAAAAAAAAAAGCATACCAGAAAGGGCAAAGGTGGGTTACAGTTGACATTTGCAACTGTTCATCTTCAGCGATTCCTTTGGAAAAAAGTGATGATAATATTGGCTTTTCCCTTCTTGGTATGTTCTGACAAAATGAGATAAGAGATTTACAGCTGCTTTGGAAAGGTTTAATTTGATATTGATTTCTAAGGCTTGGTAATAACAGTAATAGTATCTGCAGGCTCCTGAAGCAGTGTTTATTGTTTGAGGTTCTTTTCTCAGGGCCCCCAGCATTCATTGCTGATCTGTCCTCTTTTCTGAGGAGGTGTAACTGAATTATTTCATTGTAGTTTTTGAAGCTACCAGCCTTACCTTTCCTACCTTCTCTGGTGATGTTTTGTTCTGTGTGATGTGAGTTCTTCTTTGGAGGTGTAATGCATATTATGGGTCCTCCATATTCTTGAGATTACCAGGAAAGATGGAAGAAAGGGAGCTAACAGCCAAGGCACCACATTAGAAGAGGAAGCCTAACAATTTTTGAGGAAAAAGGAGATGGGGGGAGGCTCTCATGTTAATCTTGTTTCTTTCCCTCTTGAGAACTTTGGCCAACTGATAACTGGCTGGCCTGGCTGTATATCTGCCAGTTTAGGGCTGTGAGAATTGACTGGTTTAGAGATCTTGGCTTACTGTTAATCCCTCCCCACCCCATACCTTCCAGGGAGTAAGGCATGTCGAGGCTTCGGCTATGTCACTTTTTCTATGCTGGAGGATGTTCAGAGGGCCCTCAAGGAGATTACCACCTTTGAAGGGTGCAAGATCAACGTGACCATTGCCAAGAAAAAACTGAGAAATAAGTCCAAGGAAAAGGGGAAAACTGGTGAGTTTCTAGTAACTGAAAGGAGTTTTCCCCCAGGATTGAGGGGACAGTGGATTGGCTGGGGGTAGCATCTAGACCTAAAAGCTTCCTGAATTTTCTTTTGATGTCCAGAATCATCCAGTGTGTTTTTTACTCATTTTAGTCTTTTGTTTACTTATGAGTTTGGAAAACCTGGTGTTGCTGGGCATTGCCGTACTTAACCCTGAGATAAATGCCTTCTGTTGCTAGTACTTCTTCCCTGTGATATCCTGGGCTGAGAGGATCACAGACTTACTTCACTGCCTGTTATTTTTCAGAAAATTCAGAGTCCGCAAAGAAGGAGCTGAAGCCTAAAAAAGCCAAAGTGGCAGATAAGAAAGCCAGATTAATTATTCGAAACCTGAGCTTTAAGGTAAGAGAGAGGAAACAGTGAGTGTTCTGAAGGCTCTTGGAGCCAGGGCCTACTTGTTGGTTGAACTCCCCACCAGGGTGGTATAATTGGGCTTCATTCCTCCTGGGAATGACCTTTAGCAGCGTTGAATTCAGAAAATGGGCTTGTATAAACAAGAATTTATTGAGGATAGAAAGCATGAAGATGTCTTCCTTTTGTGGAAACCACTGCTGAGATTGGGAGAGGAGGACAAGCTCTCTCACGTCTGTCCTTTTTACCATTTAGGTACAAAGCAAGATGTCCTCTACTTGGGAATGTTTTATGTCCTAGTCTCAAAATTTTAAAAGGAGTAAAAATACTCAAGCTCTTCCCAGTGAACTAATTTAATAGTTGATGTTTTATATTTATTTGCCATGATAACATCTCTTTCTTTCTCACTTTCCGGTTCAGTGCTCAGAAGATGACTTGAAAACAGTATTTTCTCAGTTTGGAACTATCCTGGAAGTAAATATCCCCAGGAAACCAGGTACCTGCCAACCTTTATTTTGTGTGGATTAGATTATTTTACATAATGGTGTTTTTCCAAGTCACCTTTCAACTAAGTACTATTTGAAATAGAAATATAAGGTTGGGGTCATACTCTCCAAGCCCCAGATGATATGGTATATATAAAGTATAGTGCTTGACACAGAACAATGTTTATTCCCCAGATGGTGTTTTTAGTTAGATCAGAACTCCTTTTAGAAGACGAGTGAAATGCATTGCTCTCCTGAGCCTGTGTCAGGCTAACATCAGCAGGATAAAGGCTCTTGCTTTGGGCAGGGGGCTGACTGGCTGGCAGGATTTGAGCCTTCTCGCCAGTCCAGGTTGCTGTATAGTCCGTCTTAGTGTCTGTTGGTTCCTCCTGCTACCTCTGATTTCTTTGTTATGTTTGTACACAGATGGAAAGATGCGTGGTTTTGCTTTTGTTCAGTTCAAAAACCTCCTAGAAGCAGGAAAGGCTCTCAAAGGCATGAACATGAAAGAGATAAAAGGTAAGTTTTCTGTACCCATACTATTGACTCAGATATTTCTGGTGTTCATGCAGATTAACACAGTAACCCGCTTTCTACATTTCCAAAAGGTGTTTGCCTTGTTGAGAGTCTCACTGCTAATATAGAAGTTGCTTTGATCTTAGGGTTAAACTCAACAGGACCCTTCCCAGCCTTCTCTTTTTCTTTTTTCGGTGATGAGTGTCCTTTAAATCTCTTAATGAAAAACCATTGCTGAAATGATCATTGGTATACAGGCAGATTGCTGTCTAGGGGATGTGAGATTAGCGGATTCTTCCCTCTTGATTATGATCCCTATTAAGCATATGTGGGCTCCTAAACTGACCTTGAGGTTACTCTGGGTATCGATTTACCAGGTACTCTGCCTAAAGAAGGGATTGGCTTTGAGACTTCCTAACTTCTGAGTAATGTGCAGATTATTCCAGAATGTCTGTTTTCTTTCTTGCTAATATAACTGGAAACTTGATCTAACTGGAAGCACTGTACTAACACTTTTTTTTTAAGTCTATCTTATCCCAGGTGTAGTGACTATGTAGAAAGGCAAAAGTTCTGTTCATTGATAAAAAAGCTTAAGGATTAAAAGAATAGACACCTACCAGGAGTTTTGTTTTAGGACCGACAGCCTCTGAATCTGCAGTTTATATGCCTCCTTTGGTTCCATTACTGTCTTTGATGACTAGGAAGTTGTTTATAGGAAATAGGAATGTTAAAGAGAAGAACGCCTTTCTGATGCTACTTTTTGTCTGACAGGGCGGACAGTGGCTGTGGATTGGGCTGTGGCAAAGGATAAATATAAAAGTACACAGTCTGCTTCTGTCCCAGGTAAGATGCAGTGGTGTTGAGTAGGCAGGGTTGTGTGTCCTAACTGTGTGCAGGTCCGCATTGTACCATCTGGTGATCTGGTCTCCAAACAGGACCTTTTGAGTCTAAGCTCACTCCTCGATGTGGATGTGAGTAGTGGAGCCCAAGTTCATTGTCCCTACTACTTGCTGTCCTTTCCCAGCTTTCGTAATATGGAGTGATGGAACATTATAAATAGGGAAGCTTGAGACTTGAGTTTTATTTAGAAAACGATTGGCTTTTAAGCCACCAGGAGCTCAGAGAACAAACCCACAGAGGTTAAAGCTCATAGCTGGGCTCCAGAGTGTTCCCTGTGCTGGCCGTGGCACACAGTGGTGGGCTGTTTGCAGAGGCTCAGTTGCTGAGCCAGGTTTTAACCTTAAGGCTTCTGATGAATGGAACAGCCTCCAAGGAAACCTCAGGGATGAGGGGTTTTTGTTGTTTGTTTTTTGCTTTTTTTCCTCATACTTTCTCCTGTTAGGTAGAGAAAGAAAAATATATGAGTGTCTGGAACACCATAGGAACCAGTAACTTGGGGTGTTAGGTACTGTTGTTTAAATGGCCTTGTTTTGGATACTCGATGAATTCCTAACTTTCTTTATCGACTATGAAGGTGAGGAGAAGAGGCCTGAACCTGAACATCAGGAATTGGGTCAAGAGAATGGCAGGGAAGAAGAGGATATGGAGGAGGAGGAGAATGAGAGTGATTATGATGATGACGAGGATGAGGAGGAGGAGGATAAAGAATCAAAGCTGCCCAAACCTGTACAGATTCACAAGAGGTATGTGGCTCAGTGTGTTCTGAGACAACAGAGGAAGATTTAGGACTGTCCCTAAGAGGAAGATGGTATCTTTCCCTGGCCCCAACATTGGAGAATTGGCATGAGTGGTGAAGTTGGATAGGGCCCCCTCAGCCCAGAACCTCAGTTCTGATCTGTGCCATTGCAGGGCAGTCAAGAGGCCAGCACCTGCAGAAATCAGTGACGAGGAGCATTCTGATGACGACAGCGACCTGGAGGAAAGAGATAGTATTGATGGTGGAGAGGACCTGGCTCAGAGTGATACCAGCAGTGAAGAGCAAGAGGAGGAAGGTTTGCCTGGACTTTTTGTAGACACTTAAATTTAAAATAGTTTACTGAGAAGTGGGCATCAGTTCCACTCGGGCTTCTTTTTAAATAGGACCTTAGGATGTCCTGTCAAACTTGTGTTTAAATGCTGAAAGGGAAACTTTTATATTCCTTTCTTCTAAAGATGTTTTTGTTTTTTAAATGAGTTTGGAGTGGTTTTGAGGATTAAGATTCTTAGGGAATTTAAAACCTAGCTTACTGCTGAGGTCTTGTCTCTCTCTCTCTCTGAATTATCCATGTTGAATGAATAATTGGATAAACAGGATATTGCATCCTGCCACCAAAGTAGGTCCTCTTTCATTAATCTAATTATTTTATTTTTGTACTAAAATTACATTCTATTAAATGTGACAAACTCATTTTTCCATCCCTGCTGTGTTTTTCCATTCTTGCTGTTGTCTGTAAACAACAAATTATATGAAGTAGATTTGAAAACCCAAAGAGGGTGTTTTTTCCCCTCAGTGATTAAGAGTATTATTTGAAGTGTCTACAGTGTTAGCAGTGGAGAAGGAAATGGCAACCCATTCCAGTATTCTTGCTTGGGAAATCCCATGGACAGAGGAGCCTGGCGGGCTGCAGCTCTTGGGGTTGCAAAAGAGTCAGACACAACATAGTTACTAAAACAACAACAACAGTGTTAGCAAACCCCAGAAACTCAGCTTAGTATATGCTACTCAAAATCAGAGGTACTTGAATCACTGACACCTTCCAAGATGGAGACTAACAACAGCAATAAAGTAATCCATTATTATAGCAACAAACTACTGAATTCAGAATTTTTTATCTGGAAAAGTTCAGTTCTTTTTAGCAGTCATCTCTGCCTTTCATTGCGTGGGCTTAGGAGTCAAATCACGTGGGTTCAAGTTCTGACTCTTTCATTTCCAGCTGTATGGGCCGGTCAAGTCCTTGCCTCTAGTGTCCTCATTACTTCATATGTGATTGGATATTAGAGGTCCTCATCTCCTGACATTTAGAAGAGTACCTTCCCTACAGTAGACTCTCAGTGGTATTAGTTGTCTTTGTTGCTACTGTCTTCTTTTTAAGAAAAGAAGGGCTTCCCTGGTGGCTCAGAGGTTAAAGCGTCTGCCTGCAGTGCGGGAGACCTGGGTTCGATCCCTGGGTTGGGAAGATCCCCTGGAGAAGGAAATGACAACCCACTCCAGTATTCTTGCCTGGAGAATCCCATGGACAAAGGAGCCTGGTGGGCTACAGTCCACGGGGTTGCAAAGAGTCTGACACGACTGAGCGGCTTCACTCACTCACTCACTCCAACAGTCTTCTAAAAAATGTGCAAGTCTCATCAAGTTAGATGTGAGATGGCTGCTGATAGAATCTTCTGGCTTTAGCGGTAATTAGGATGGATGTAGAGGCAGTTTTTGAGTTCTGCTAACTAGAATGTAATCTTGGCATTCCACTACTCCATCCAGTTCAGCAAAACAAGTTCCCTCTCCTCTTCATTCACTTAAAAGAAACACTTATTGAACACCTACTAATGTTAAACTTTGAACTGAAAAAAAAAAAATCCTTGTTCTCCTGGAAGTTTTGATCTGGCTCTGTGACTTTCAGTCCCAAAGAATTGGCAAGAAAACAAGCAAAGACCAACGAACACTTCTGCATTTGCAGAGTTTTTTTTTTTCAATGTAGATAAACAAATTTGGAACTGATGAATGAATGTTATTCTGTGCATACCCTTCCAAATTGTGTGCAAATAAATGCCCAGTGTTTGCTCTTTGAACTGTTGTAATAGATGCTGCATGTGACAGTGATTTTTGAACCTGTCAGGATAGAAAAATGTACCTTTTCTTTTTTTTTTTTTTTAACTATTGTTCAGTTGCTCAGTTGCGTTTGCCTCTTTGGAACCCCATGGACTGCAGCACGCCAGGCTTCCCTGTCCTTCACCATCTCCCGGAGTTTGCTCAAACTCATGTCCATTGATGATGCCATCCAACCCTCTCATCCTCCTGCCTTCAATCTTTCCCAGCATCAGGCTCTTTTCCAGAGTGAGTTCTTCACATAGGTAGCCAAAGTATTGGAGCTTCAGGATCAGTCCTTCCAGTGAATATTCAGGACTGATTTCCTTTAGGACTGACTGGTTTGATCTCCTTGCAGTCCAAGAAACTCTCAAGAGTCTTCTCCAACACCACAGTTCAAAAGCATCAATTTTTCGGTGCTCAGCTTTCTTTATGGTCCAGCTGATTTTTCTGTAGCTCAGATGGTAAAGAATATGCCTGCAATGCAGGAGACTTGGGTTCAATCCCTGGGTCGGGAAGACCCTCTGGAGAAGGGAATGGCAACCCACTCCAGTATTCTTGCCTGGAGAATCCCATGGGCAGAGGAGCCTGGAGAGCTAGTCTGGTGGGTCACAAAGAGTCAGACACGACTGAGTGACTAACACTGCTACTACTCACATCCATACGTCTGACTACTGGAAAAACCATAGCTTTGACTATACAGACCTTTGGCAGAAAAGTGATGTCTCTGCTTTTTAATATGCTGTCTGGGTTTGTCATAGCTTTTTTCCCAGGGAGCAAGCATCTTGATGGGTGCATTCACCATCTGCAGTGATTTTGGAACCCAAGAAAATAAAATATGTCACTGATTCGACCTTTCTGCATCTGTTTGGCATGAAGTGATGGGCCCAGATGCCATGATCTTAGTTTTGTGAATGTTGAGTTTTAGGCCTGCTTTCACTCTCCTCTCTCACTCTCTTCAAGGGCTCTTTAGTTCCTCTTCTGTTTCTGCCATTAGAGTGGTATCATGTGCATATCTGAGGTTGTTGATATTTTTTCTGATATACACACCTTGATTTATTCAGATAGCAGATATTCAGAATGCCTGCAGTGCTGGATACTGGGTGAACAGGAGTGAATTAAGAAAATAAAACCCCATGTTTCCTAGAGATCACAGGTGTAGCTTGTTTAGCAAAGGGTTTCAAATCCTGTCTCTGCTCCTTTCTTGAGGTATGACTTTGGGGCAAGTTACTTAACCTCTTTATAACACAGTTTCTTCATCTATAAAAGGGCTCTAATAACTACATAGAGTTGTGAAGATTAAATTATTTTTACTACTAATGACTTGATGGATGTGAGTCTGAGTGAACTCCGGGAGTTGGTGATGGACGGGGAGGCCTGGTGTGCTGCCATTCATGGGGTTGCAAAGAGTCGGACACGACTGAGCGACTGAACTGAACTGAACTGAATGACTACCAATATTATCATTGGTAGATAATAGTAGAATGACTACTACAATATTATCATTGTTACTGTTCTGTGCCAGGAGTATAAACAACAATTTTGAATTGAAATGGGGATAAAGGACCTCCTGGGGCATTTTGTAAAACTGTAACCAAACCATCTTACTACTTTCATCAAGAATGTTGGGTTTAAACTCCACTTATTTATTGAGTGAGGCAGGTCATTACAGAATCAAGAGTGGTCAGTAAGTGGTCCTTTAGTTTCTTTGGAGGTTTTTATTCACTAATCAGGTCTCCCTTCTCCCTTTTTTGTAAGTCTGGCATGTTGATTTGACCATATGAGAAATCTGAGGAAATAAACTTTTTCTATGAGGAGAGAATGGTAGACACCTTAGAAGCAAAGAAGGTTTTACACTGAGAGAACTGAGAGACCTTTAATTCTACAACCAGATTCAGCTGTCTCTTCTTTGACTTGAAAAAATGACTGATAGACACTAATGAGAGAAAATTAATTTAAAATATATGTGTGGTTCAAAAGGGTGTAATACAGAAACTAAAAGTTCCTCACCAATCCTCCCAGTAGTCCCCCCAAAGTAACCTCTGTTATTTCTTTTGTATCCTTCCAGAAATTTTCTTCATGTATATATGCGTATATGTCAGTTCTTAAAATCAGTGAATCTCCCTTAAACCCAAATCCACAGCCACTTAAGGCCCTTCCCCAGAGACAACCTGATGGGCTACAATCCATGGAGTCACGAGAGTGGGACACAACTTAGCGACTAAACCACCAGACAACCAGTGTTCTTATGTATCTGAGGATGGTCAATATAATATTCTGTAAGCTAAAACATGAATGGATATGCACTGGTGTAAAGTGTAATGTATATTTGTCTATGTGAATGTATTTTTTTTTCTCTTCGGATGTTCTACATTTTACATTTCTAGAAAGTTTACCGTCAGACAGTGTAGGGGAATCTCTTTCTCTCTCATTTTCCCCCACACCCTTACCACAATGAATTTAATTTTTTTTGATTTTTGCCAAACTTCAGGGAAAAATAATATCTCATTTCTGGTGCTGTGTCTTTCTTTAATTATGAGTGAGTTTGAGGATTTTCATATATTTAGTTGCATATCCTTCGTTCATTTTTAATTGGATTTCTTCTTAATTTACGTAAGATCTTTATATATTTAACAACTTAGCTCTTTGTTATAAGGCTTGCACTAGTCCTAAATTCAGTTTGTTGGTTTTCTTTTTACTTTGGATATAGAAGTCTCAAAGAAGAAGAGGAAGAAGAGGAAATTACCCTCTGATGTGAACGAAGGGAAGACTGTCTTTATCAGGTATGACTTTCTGTCTGGAGAACTGCTGTTTCTGTTGCCTTCGTAAGTTTTTCTTCTCTTCTTCCTCTCTCCCTTCTTCTTCTTTTTTTTCCACTAATTCTGTTAGCTAGGCCAGAAAGTTAGATGCATGTAAGACCATCAGCACATCTGCCTAGGAATGTAGCACACAATGAGAAACGTGTGGGAGAATCAACTATACACAGGAGATAAACAGCAGGGGTCTTTGTATCTTGTCCTCATTTAGATTTCATTCTTTGTAATTGGGGTGGCGTCATTGGAACAAATGAATTCTTTAACTGTTATTAATAGAAGCATCTTGCTTCTGCCCTTTGTTTTAGGGTGAGTACTGGGGAGGGATTGTACCTCTTGTCCCAAGTTAATTCTCTCCTCACGCCTGACTGATCTAAAGTCACGTCCATAAAGTGAAGCATCCCGTCTGTTTCCTGGAAAACCGAGAGAGGGGGACCCCATGTCATGTTGCCTTTGCTGTTTCAGTTGCACTGACTGCATAGGTTGGCATTTTCAGGAAGTCGGGATGTCCTTGGCACACCTCAACGGCCTTTACGTCCTTTCTTAAGTACCATTTTTGCTAGGGCTATTTGAGTCCTATTTTAGAGATTTCTGTTTCATTCTCTTGTACAGTCTTTTAAAGATGGTTTTCATTATGCAAGTAATTTATGTTTATTGTGGAAAATTTAGGAAATGAATAGGCAAAAAGACATACACACAAAATTAACTTTCATCACTACTCAAGGAATACCCACGCATGTGTTCATATCATAAATACTTAACAAGGATGATTTCAGCTTATACATGCTGTGCTGTAGCCCATTTTCTTCCTTTATAGCACATCTCTCCATTTTTTTTTTTTTACTGTGTTATTTGGAATTTCCATATAAACAATTTCATGTTTGTAGAGAATTCTGTGTAATAGGGATGAGGAATGTCACACTTAGAAGCCTGTGACCTCAGTACCAAGATTCCCTTCCTTACACATCTTTTTAATTTAAAGAGAATTTAGAAAAGTAAAGGGATGGAAGAGAGAAGGCTATGAACACGATGAGGCAAATTAGAAGCAATAATGTAGCTAGGATGTGTCTTATTGCAGAAAATCTTTTTTATCTTGGTTGCTCAATAAGATGAAACTGTTTATGGAGCTGTTAATTGAGCAAAAGAGAAGTAAAATTGTAGATATTTATTTGGAACTCTTTTTCTTGCCCCTGGAAGGCTGTGCATAACTGGGTTAAGAACCTTTATACTATGTTGAAATTTAGTAGAACAAAATCTCCTTCCAACATTTTTTAATCCCATCAAGGGAAATAGTAGTTTTCTCTCTCTCTTCCTCTTTTTTTTTTGTACTTAGCTAATAAACTTTACCATGTTTGGTTTTGAGTTATTATTTTGAAGGATTTTCTGACTTTTGTAAAATTTTAACTGAAACCTAGATTTCATAGGAATACAGAGGAGACATTGAGATGTTTGATTTCTCATTTGCTGTCAGTCTTTTGGTTCTAAGGGAAACTAATTTTAGCCAATTTAAGTGAAAAACCTGGTTTGTTGGATGAGCGTTAGGGTAGCTCACAGAATCAAGGTTGTCAAAGAGCAAACCTCAAGAAGGGCCCTTTGCTGGGTCCTTTGCTGTGGGAGACTGTGTGATCCTTTGTCTGAAGACACTCATTCTTGTTTTATCCCTTGTTAAGTTATAACATGTATTCTGTAAAGTGTGTGTACAACCCAGTGACATTTTTCATATATATAGCCGCAGATATACATATACCTTTATATGTGGAGATACATATATATGTTACAGAACATTTTCAGCTCCCCACACTGCTGTTTTGAGGTGAATCTGTGTCTGCAACTTCTGGTCTTTGTATATGTGTGTTCAAGTTTTATATTCCTGGGAGAGAGAATCTGATTAACAGAGGAAGGTCAATCGGTTATGGCCAGTGGGCAGTCATACATCGGTGGCCTGGCTAGTGGGGGTCACCCCTTGGTGCTATCCTTGGGGAGGGTGGTTCCAAGGAACCACTCCAGATGATGTCTGACTCACTCACCTGGTACTGGAACACAGGGTCTCGCTTTTGTAATTGACCTCTCTTGTGACCTGATTGTCCTCCATAGAAACCTGTCCTTTGACTCAGAGGAAGAAGACCTTGGAGAGCTCCTGCAGCAATTTGGAGATCTTAAATATGTCCGAATCGTCTTGCATCCAGACACAGAGCATTCTAAAGGTATTTGCTGTCATCTGGTCAGGCCCAAAACGATGGAGACCACTGTCATGGGCACTGATGAGGTTACATGAGAGCATAATGTGTGCCCTCCCAGGGGTCCACCATCATCCAGGTTTCTGTGATCCATAGAAGCACCAAGGACATTCTGAGGTTGTCTTCCAGTGATGTCAGACTCAGCATCTGTCATGGTGTTGCCAGCTGTAATTTTGTCTAAGCTTTTAAACTCTTGCTTATTTACTTTAGGGTAATGAATTCCATTTGTTGTTCTTTGAATTTCAAATGTGATAGCATCTCATGGGTATTAATCATTCCACAGTGCTTGAAATTATGGAGATATTTTTCAGTTGCTTTTGTTAGTGAGGGAAGCTGATAGAAACTTGGTTGCAATGCCAACAGTCAAAAGGAAAAGCAGAAGTGCTGCCTTAGTGGTGGTGCTGGTTTTTTTTTTTTTTTCCCCAAGCTATTTCTTTTGAGCTTAAAGATTGACCACTCCTCATTCTGATATACTGTTGTTAGATAAGCATCTTTTCAACCCATTCATAATCTTTGGTTTTTATCAAGTGCAGTTGTTCTGCTAAAGCAGTGACTTTTTAATTCATTCTGGTTCTTGATCCCTTTGAGATCTAGCAAGAACTCTGAACCCTATCCTCATAAAAATGCCATTTCTGAGTGTTTTGGAGCTCTCTGGAGCCTATCTATGGATTAATTACCTCCATTCTAAGTCTTATTTTCCAGTTTGATGAAACCTGATCATTTTTAGTTTTTGCTTAGCTATAGAAGATGTAAAATGAGGTAGTGTAATGGAAAAAAGACTAAACTGCTTTCTGGAGGTTAGGGGTCTAATCCCAGTTAAATCACCAGCTGGGTGATTTTTTGGCACCTATTTAACCACTGTGGGCTTCCGTTCCTTATCTGTAAAATGAGTGAGTTCAACTAGAGTAATCACTTAAGGTGCCTTTAGCTCTGATACTCAATTATACTTCTTGGACCTTCTTCATTTTTATTTTTCTGAAAATGGGCAACTAGAATTGCATAGAATGTTGCAAGTACTGTCTGATACTGCTTGACTTTGGTCATCTCTTTTATCTCTTTCTGAGTGCCCTAATGTATTGGGTTGACATTTTTAGAATGGAGTCTGTGGTTGAACTGCTCAATCTCTTTCTTGGTCTGTTAATGTTAGCTGAGAGTTAATGGTTTTAATAAGCGTAGTTTTTTGTTTTTTTTTTTCCCCCATGATATGTTGTCTTTCCCTAGCTCATATTAGATTTTCCTGGCACTTTTTCTGCCTACTCGTACAGCCTTGGCTGCCTCCTACCCCTCATCCCTGTCAGCTGCTATTTTGCTGCCTGGAAGGGCTAAGTATTATCTGAAGACTTTTGGGGAAGTGTTAAAACTGACCCAGTATATACCCTGGAAATTCCCATGATAACATTCGTACCCATTCAGAGAGAAGAACCCACCTCATTTTCTTCATATTGGACTTCTTTCTGTATTACTTGTTGCTTCCTATTGATTATCTACTAACGGTGGATGTCATGGTAAGTGCTTTGGATGTAGAAACAGCCAAGAAACATGAGCTTTCTTCCTGAGACGTTCAAGTCTTTTAGGGAAGATGCTCTCTGACATCCATAATAGAAATGGGAGTGGAGGATGGCCTGGGTGGAGTGTGGGGCAGGGGAGGGGTGCAGGGGTACTTAGCCCTGCCTGCAGGAGGCAGGGAAGGCCTCACTAGATGTGGCCTTTGGGTTGGCCTGCCACATGCGTCCTTGCAGCTAGTTCGCTGCCATTCATTCTTAGAGGGGCAAAGGGTCAGTGCCCCAGTAGCTCTAGGAAATATGACACTGCCTTCCTCTGTGGGGGAAGAACTAAGGTTTATAGGAATGCTAACAAAATATTATGGAACTTAATTTTTTTTTTTAGTTTACTGTAAAATGAACTTTTTTTTTTCCCCCTTATAAAAGCTGCTTTTTATCAAAAGCAAAAGATTAGGGTAGCTGATAGGCCCTGCCTCTAACCAGTGAAAGATATACCTGTGGAAATTCTATAGCAGGAGTCAAAAGTTGAGCTCATGACTTTGCAGTTCACCACTATATTCACAGGATAGAGGCCAGGGACTTTTACTCCAGGAACTAGACCTGCCCTCACTTGATGCCTCCTTAGGGACTCTGATGACAGTGAGATCTATAGTTTCAGGCTTAAGTGGTTGCTGCTTCTTTTTTTTTTTTTTTTTTTAGTCCTCTAACAAGCACGTAGAAAGTGATACTGAAACATTAGCCTGGAATTTCTCTAGTATTTCTTGTGGATATTTCTCATTGCATGAGATGGTGCAACTAAAGTTTCTAAGAAGCGTTAGAAAAGATGAAGCCTGTAGTAATAAAATTTCAATATGAGCAGGTGTGCCGTCTTGCCTGTCTTGAACCCCAGGTGTTGGACACAGTACTTTTTAGCTAAGTTTCATTGTACTTAACACAAGGATGCTACTACCCCTTCCACTTCAGTCAGGCTGCCACCATGCGTAGTGTTGTCTTTGGCTTCCAGTGGGCCGTGCGAGTTTGGGATCTCACTTGGTTTTGTCTCTCTGTGCAGGCTGTGCATTTGCCCAGTTCATGACTCAAGAAGCAGCCCAAAAATGCCTTGAAGCTGCTTCTCCAGAGGCTGAGGTAAGGAAGACATTTCCTTTACTCTTTAATTTAGGTGATTGCCTCCCAGGGGCAACAGCTGATATTTCCACAAAACTTTATTATTATTATTGTCAATGATATGAAAATAATAAAGCTAAGACTTATTGAATACATAGTGTGTTAGGACTTCCTTGGTGTCTCAGATGGTAAAGAATCTGCCTACAATACGTGAGACCTGGGTTTGATCCCTGGGTGGGGAAGCTCCCGTGGATGAGGGCATGGCAACCCACTCCAGTATTCTTGCCTGGAGAATGCCATGGACAGAGGCGCGTGGTGGGCTACAGTCCATGGGGTCACAAAGAGTCGGACACGACTGAGGGACTAAGCACAGCAGAGTGTGTGTTAGGCACTGAGCTTTACACGCATGACCTTGTTACATCCTCACATCAGCCCTATAGGTGTTTGTAAGGTGAGTAATCCTTTATAGGTGAGGAAGTAGGTATAATAATCTTTATTATGGGTCAGTTTCTTATATCAGTCTCTATCGTAGGCTGATGGCGTGAAAGACTGGGACAAGAAGGGATTAAGGCCATCTATGAAGTGGAGTAAATGAGAGAGAAAGTGTGTAGGTGATAGAAAATTTTTCTGTGTATTCTATAACCAAGTATAGATTGTTTTGAGCTGAGTTACTGTGTGTTGCCATTGTCTCTTAAATTCTCATGAGTAGAGTTACCAATACTATTTCATTAGCTTTCTTTAGCATACTAAAAATTTGCCTATTTACAGGTCGTTTTTCTTAATTTGGTCTACTTTGGGACTAATCAACTCCCTGAAAACAAATGAACATGTGGCCTTTGCACAGCTGTGCTAAATACTGTTCGGCTCAGTGATCCACTTGCATCCAGCTGGCCTAAAACACCCTCGAGGCAGGGGTCCACACAACAGTGGGGGTTTGCTGTTTTCCCTTTCCTTGGTGCTCCTTGTCAGGTGCTTAGTTTCTACTCATCATGAATTTTGAGAGAGAGGTCGCAATCTGTTTCAGGGTGGTGGACTTAAACTGGATGGCCGGCAGCTTAAGGTTGACTTGGCAGTGACCCGTGATGAGGCTGCAAAACTCCGGACAAAGAAGGTGAAGAAGCCTACTGGGACCCGTAACCTCTATCTGGCCCGAGAAGGCTGTGAGTAGTGGCAGGGAGAGGGGAACCAGGCTTCGGAGTAGCTGGCCACTTGCCATGACAGCAGCCTGACAGTAGTATGTTTGGAGCATGTTTCAGATTAAAACCCTGCGTCCTCTTTAATGGTGGTATATTATTATTATTCTACTTTAGCAGATATAGCAGATTCCACTTTAACAGATGCACAGCTTTCTGTTAGGAAGCCTTCACCCAGTTCATGGATTAGCCAGTCCCCACTCTCCTTTCTGACTGATTGATTGCTTTTAGACCTTTTCATTAGAAGATTATCAGGGCAAAGAGGGAGGAAAAACCCAAATTACCTTTGTCCCTTGTCATCATTTCTGATAGGTTTTCTGAAGGAGTTGAAAATTATGACTAAAATTACTCTTTTGGATTACTCATGGATTTAAAATATGCACTGAGTACCTTTCCCTTAGTGTCAGAAAGATAATCAGAAATTAGCTTTAATTAAGATAAAAGAGAGAATTCCTTCCTTTAGGTCACACAGTATTGCCTCCTGCTGCAAACTGCCCAGACTAGCAAATGGAAGGCCGCTAACCTTTGAGGCCAGGCCCGGTGTTATACAGTGTGGCTGTTCTCTTGGTTGGCTTATCTCACCGCTTAGAAATGGCTCCCAAATACATGAGCAGGGAGATTTCCAAGGACAGGTCATAGGTGGAGCATATTGGCATTCCAGATGCCTAAAATGTACTTATTTCCAAAACTTCCTTTAGGCCTTCCCATCTGACTTTGGGCACGACATGAAATATTTTGAAGGGAAGGAAGAAGAAGAACAAAATCACAAAATGTTCAGTTTTAGTCCTTGAGAGCAGCTCATAGACAAGAACTTAGCCCTGTAGCCTATTTCTGGACCTACCCAGATATCACTGTGTCCTGGCCAGCATAGTCCTCTGGGCCCTCTATAGAGAGCTTGCATCATTCACATCACATTCCTCTTATTGCTCAGTGAAAATTCCCTTGCTGATGTCTTGGCCTTTTTCCCTCTTTCTGCAGTGATTCGTGCTGGGACGAAGGCTGCAGAGGGTGTGAGCGCTGCTGATATGGCCAAGAGAGAACGAGTGAGTAGATTAGGCACCAACTTCAGGTTCTGCAGGACTCAATATAAATCGATAAATAATAATGCTGAAGGTGCTCATCAAAGAGCCAAGCAAGTCTCGGTCACAGGTGCTACTTACACTTTTGTTAGAAAACAGGTGTGCAGGTGGGACAGCCGCTAACCCGGCGGTGCACATGATACCATGTCAACATTATGTGCTGGGTCTTATTCTTTGTTTTTGTAATGCTCAACAGTATGTGTTTCCCAGATAGTATGCTTCTAGATCATGAAGTAGACACTTAGAGGCTCGGGCTACATATAATTAGGTGTCAGTATAAATGCAGAGTAACATGAGAAAGGAAGTTCAGTGTGGGCTAAATAGAGAGGGAAGTGCGGATGTGGGTCTTGGAAGGGAGAGATAAGATGTATTTTGTTGGAGGGAGGGTATCTCCAGATTATGAAATCATTTTAGGAAAACCCCATATTATGGGATTTCTAGTGATAACTGGTACTGTTGAGTTCCTTTGCTGCTTAGCAATCTTTGTTCCAATAATTTTTACTTTTGCCCGTATAGTTTACTTTCACAAAGCTAAGCCAGCCTAGAATGGTAAAGATGCATGATCATGAATAGAATTAGCTCTGGAACCTGAAAGTGCAAAAGATGACGGACAGAGACGAGAATATAGTGAGGCCGGAGGCAGCGTGTCTTTTCTGTGCAGGCTCTAGACTGGTGTCCTCGACGGTTTTTGGTAGTGAGCATCTAGAGATTATGGTATGTGGGGGGCACTGGATGCCCTTTTCTGATCATAGTGCAATAGTGACACATTTAATTCTCCTTAAAGTGAATTTTCCTAGCAAAAGGCTCGCTAGATTATACGCATTATAATTAAACAGCAGACACAGCTTTTCCTGGGAGAAAAATCGCACTGTTGAATTTAAGCATGATAACCCTTCAGATAGCCCTTTTAATATTTGTTTCCAGGGTATTTATTTTGTGAGTTGCTGTAATAGTACCTTTACCAAATAAGAAGTGGCAAAAATGAAACTTAATAAAAGTTTAACTTAAAACTTTTTTCGGCTGAGTTGCCCTTAAGAAACAAGTCAGGAGAAGAAGGTCACCCTTTCACTTTAGAGATAGATTGTCCTGGGGCCAGTGCTTTGAGCAACATAGGTCAGGCTCTGGAAACTGTTTGTTTCTATTGACGTTTCTTTGCCTCAAGGTGGCAGAGTTGAGACAAGACAGTATTCTGTCACGTATCCTTTAAGTAAATCCATTTCCTTTTGGAAGGACTAAATAATCAGTTTGAGTTGGTGGATAGGTAAGGACTTGGCATAGATGTTAACTACAGTATTATTTATTATTTGCTCTGGGCCATATTTGAGCTTGGGATTTTATGCATATTACCTTATTTCAGCCTCACATCAGTACTGAAAAATCGGTATTATATTTTGGTTTGCAGTTCTACCCTGTAGGTGAAATTATTGAGGCTTAATAAGTGTTACGTAACTTCTCGAATTCAGCCCGACTCCAGAGCCCATGATCTTATCACCCACCCTCTTGCCTCCTCGAACTTTTCTTTCTCTGTGTGCTGGGCATCATCAAAAGGCTGCAGCGTGGGTGATTTCCCTTATTCTTTCTAGGTGTGTGGTTACTGGATTGGGGTCATGGTTCTTTCTTGTTGGAGAATTATGTGCCTGTATCTTTAAAGAGTAGATTGTACTGTTAACAATTTGTTGTTCTTTCAGTTCGAGCTGCTGAAGCATCAGAAACTCAAGGACCAAAATATCTTTGTCTCCCGGACCAGGCTGTGCCTGCACAATCTCCCAAAGGCTGTGGATGACAAACAGCTCAGAAAGCTGCTGCTGAATGCCACCAGAGGGGAGAAGGCGGTGCGCATCAAAGAGGTGAGAGTTGGCCCTGCCCACTCGGGGCTTCGCTGCTCATCCTGGGTCAGAGCACATGTTTAGTTCAGGCTGTGGTGCTAGTGGGTTTCGCTGGTGGCTCAGCAGTAAAGTATCCACCTGCATTGCAGGAGACATAGGAGACGCAGGTTCGATCCCTGGATCAGAAAGATCCCTTGGAGGAGGAAATGGCAACCCACTCCAGTATTCTTGCTTGGGAAATCCCGTGGGCAGAGGAACTTGGCGGGCTACAGTCCATGGGGTCACAAAGAGTCGGACACAACTGACACGACTGAGCATGCATGCCCATGGTGCTAGTAGATTGACAGATCTTCTTTTGGGCTCATTGTCAGCAGACAAGACTGAGTTTGGTGATTTTCATGGTTTGGGGAGGTTTAAAAAACTTTTTTTCCCTTCTTCTAAGAACTGCTTTTCACATCTGACCAGTTGCAGCAGAATGTGCAGAAGTATCTGCGCTCATGACTTAATTTAGCAAGCATTTATTGGATACCTGCTGCATTCTCAGCATTATACCAGGTGCTGTAATGCTAGTTTTCTTGCAGAGAAAATAATCTATGTCCTCTGCTCCTTAGAGGAGCATTTCACTACCATTTAGGCTCTTGCACTATAGTAAGTTCTCAGTGCCCTGTGGTGAGCACAGGGAGTCACTCGGGTCTTCAGCAGTTGTGTTAGACAAACTCTGAGCTCACACCAAGGCGTAGTCAGGCTCTGTGCGACTACAGGAACCGCTGTCCTGCCCCCACGGCGCCCCCACATGCCTGCTGTGGGATTTATTGCTACACGGTCCTGTAATTGTTCGTCAGTCATTTCTCCCAGCCACACTGAGCTCTTTGAGAGCAGGTGTCATCTCATTGTTCCCAGTTGTTGGCATAGAAACTGGCACATAGTCATCTTTTGATCAGTGTTTATTGAATAAGCAGCATAGCCAGTATTATGAATCTGCTTTGCTCTGATTCATCACCATAAACTATTTTCCTACTACTGGAAATCCTCTTCAAAATGTATGATATTGCTACTCAGGGAATTATAGGAGAGAATGTGAGCATAGCTAACACCACTCTTGGTAGAACCATTCAAAGAGTTACTGTCATAGGAGTCAGTTATGTAATTTCTCATCAGCATCTGCGGTACTTAGTAAGAGTCTGTATATCTAACACCTGTCATCGCTTAGAGACATGTATGTGTGTTTTACAGTATTTGCATTATATTGAATTTTCTCTTTAAATCTTTCGTATGTGTAAGTATAGTGTTCAGCTAAGATAGTAAGCTTTTTGAAGATTAAGAGCCTCATTTTATGCTTTTCTTTTTTTAAACGAATACCTGAATCACTTTACTATACACTGAAAGTTAACAACATTGTAAATCAATTATACTTCAAGAAAAATTTTTTAAAAAGCAAAAAAATCAGTTATATTTTCTTTTGAAATACAATCCAAATTTCTTAATCAGTAAGAAAACTAAGGAAAAAAAGAGTATCAAGACACAGTTCTATGGCTCTGTTATAAAGCATGCCAGACTAGCCACAGGTGAATATAATGTAAATGTTCATCTGAAAAATAAAAACAACCCACCGGTAGTGCCAAGGGATGGAGTATTTAGTAACATCCCCACTGAGGATGAGAATATTTCCACATTGTTTTGAGTGTACAATTTTAAAGTTTTGTTAAGGTGAGTCTTCACATACCACTTCATCGATGCTGTGCCCAACCAGTCTGCCATCCGCAGTGGGCCAGTATCTCTTGATGGCCCCTCCTCTAGCCACGGGTGGTAATCACTTCACCTGCTCAGTGCTGTCCTGACTCAGTCCTTTCATTCTTCTACTGTGTTCAAAAGACTGTCAGCTTCTCTGCCTTGGGCATCACAGTCGTTAACTCTGAAGGTCCAGAATAAATCTGGATCCAGGCGAGTAAATTCTCAAATTGGCAAAAGCTGCCATTTTTATGTAGGTTGCTAAATAGCCATGGTCCCGCCAGGTGTGCACTGACTCCGTCATCACCTGCTCCCAGAAAATGGACTAGCGGCCTTTGGAACGGTCTCACCATCCAGTGGTCTCACTTTGGCTCTTGAGCATGAAGTCGAGGGTGCTGTGCCATGCTGCATCGAGGAGAGGCCCTGGGCCAGGCCTGGGGGAGGCAGCTGAGGAGACTGGAGGGCTGCGCAGCGTGTCCGGCTGCCTATATGCTTTTCTCGATTTCCCTGCAGTACATGGCACCGTTCTAGGCACAGAGTAGATACTGGACATATACCAAATGCGGCATCCACATGTCCCTGATACCTAGACTTCTCCATTACCCGACAAACACAGCTTCCTGGGAGTGAAACCATGTAAATGATCAGTTTTCCCAAAATACCCTGCCATTCCTTGGTGCCCCAAGATGCCTGGTATAGCTTAAAGTTTTAGGAAAAAATCATGCAAGAGAAGATCTGAGCTCTGAGCAAATACAGCTGAAGCTCCTTCCTGTATTTCTGAGGCTATTTGTTGGTCAGGATCTTCCTCATGCCAGAACTTTCTTATCTAAAGCCATCAGGCCTTCATCCTTCCCTTCTTCAGTAATATTTCTTCTGAGGGGTTTCTTCAGTGAGGAGACCTGCAGACAGCGCTTCAGGCCCGGCGCTGATTTATACCACCCCAAGTACCACGTACCTCTCAGCCTGTATGTGCTGTCACGTCAGCAGTTAGCCATTAAAATTCTTCTTGGGAAGTTTATCTGCATGCTTATTTGGAGGTCTGTGTGGATGTTTGTAAACCCTTAGAAAGCAAGAAAATACCTATTTAATGTGTTCTGTGCTCTCAGGTATATTCTAATAAAACAGACATTCATAAGTGTTACTCCAGTAAAAGTCTTGTGATGGTGATATAGATGAAGACTGTTTCAATAACCTGATTTCTTGTTGAAGCTGTTAAGGGTCTTTATCCTCTAACTATGGCTGATTCATGTCAATGTATGGCAAAAACTACTACAATATTGTAAAGTAATTAGTCTCTAATTAAAATAAATAAATTAAAAATAAATCCTCTAACTACTGATTCTTTTCCTCACTCTACTGGTAGTGTCGGGTGATGCGAGACCTGAAAGGAGCTTATGGGAAAATTAAGGGTCAGTCCTTGGGCTACGCCTTTGCAGAGTTCCAGGAGCACGAGCATGCCCTGGCAGCCCTGCGCCACATCAACAACAATCCGGAGATCTTCGGGCCTCAGAAGGTGAGCCTTGTCCTGTGGCGGGGGGCCTGTCCTCTGGGGGCCATTTATGGGAAGCCCTCTGACACTTGTGTGATGGATAAGAGTGGCAAGGCCTTGGAGAAGTGAGCGGTGACTCAGGTGACGGGATGATTGGAGGGAATTCTAATTTGGGTAGTCTGCTTGCAGAACTGGCCTCTTGCCTTTAAGTAGAGGGAAGTGAGCAGCACCCTCTGACTTGCAAGCAAGAGAGTAGTGGGAGCGGGGGTGGCGAGCATCTCAGCTCTATTGCATGCAGAGATTAAGAAATCAAATGAATGACAATCTGTCTCCTGCTGCAGAGACCAATAGTGGAATTCTCTTTGGAAGATCGAAGGAAACTTAAAGTCAAGGAACTGAGGATCCAGCGCAGCCAGGTACAGAATTGAAATTTTTTTTCTTTTCTCTTTGTTTTTTTTATTGTGGTAATATATGCATCACATAAACTCTACTATTTTTAAGCATACAGTTCAATTTTTTTTCAGACCATATTTAAGCTCCTGTTTTGTTCAGTTGTGGTTCTGTTTCCTTAAATTAGGTCTCTGCCTTGCTAGGTTCTTGGTTACGCTTTCCTCTTAGTTTCCTAGTTTCCTAGAACTCTGCAGGCCGTCTCTCCTCCGCTGGCCTGGCTGGCGATAGCTCCACAGAAGGAAAGGGAGAGGAGAATCAGCCCGATGCTGTTGGCAGTCAGCAGGGCTTGTACTGCAGTGTTTGGTGATGGTACATGTCAGAATTAATAACCAAGGTTAAGTTGTCCGTTACCTGTAGATTTCAGCTATCTCTTCCATAATTCTCTTTTCATCTTGTGCACTCCAGAGGTGTGATGCCTGGTTGTTTTAGTACTGTTTCTAATCTAGTGTAGTGTAGAGGAACTCTGGGAACAGGAAGACTCATGTTCAAACTCAGGCTCTGCCCCTTTCTGAGTTCCTTGGCAAGTTACTACCCCTTTCAGCTTCAGCTTCTAGTTTATAAAAATAGGTTTACTGTCATCTGTGTTACCATGTGTAAGTTGTCTCACAAGCTCCACGGTCAGTACACAGTCAGTACTCATTCTCTTGTCCATCATGCCACAGGACATAGAAGACCAGATTATTCTTGATACCATAACTCTTACAGTCTCATCGATAGTGTACCTTAACTTGGATATATACCAAACATTTGCTGTGTTCTGGGTCTTTATGGTGTATATCATGAGCGTGACCCATAGAAGAGGAATTTCAGTGATTCATACCATGACCCTAGGTTGGAAAAATCTGGGTTCTGCTTATTATTTAAGGCAGCTTTGTTATTGTAGTTATAGAATTATTTACTGCCTCAATTAGAGGTGATTCTGTAGCTTCTGGCTTAAAAAGAAAATTCAGGTGGCCTTATTTGTTATCTATACTTAGGTACATACCCGTCTTTCTGTGTAAAAGTGCCCCTTTCCCGTGACTCAGGGATCCTTCTCAATTTCCATGCTCATATTCCCCAAGTGACATTTCCCCACCTCTCTCAGAAGAGAAGAGACTTTATTGCTTGTGCTTTCATGAATGTCCTTAGGCTCTTTTTTTAGTTTTTTACTTGGTTTATATCTCTTTTCTCCACTGGGCTGTGAGTTCTAAAAGGTAGATACTTCATTCTTTCATCTGTACCCTTACCACTTAGAGACTGGCACATAAGAGGCATAAAATAGATCTTTGTTCTCCCACTATGCCTGTTTAGATTTCTGAGGTGAAAAGGACAGAATAAGATTATTATTACTGCATTGATTTCACATGAATGTTCTTTGTCTTCCCCCACTTGTGCAAAATAAATATGTAACATACTTTATGTCCTCCTCCTCATGTCTTTTCCTTATCTTCATTTCATTTATTTTTTTCCCTAAGGTTCTTCCTTTTTTTTAATGTGGATTTGAGTTTCTAACCTGTCGTTTTACCTTTCTTAGTAAATTCATTTAGTATTTCTTGTGACGAAGGTCTACCAGTCATAAATTTCCTTAATTTTTTTTTGAGGTGGGTAGGTGCCTCACCGAGCGGCTTGCAGGATCCTAGTTCCCTGACCAGGGATCAAACCTAGGGCCCTGGCTGTGAGAGCACCAAGTTCTAACTCCTGGGCCCCAGGGAATCCCCATATTTCTTTAATTTTTGTTTGTCTGGGAAAGTTTTGTTTTTCCTTCACTTTTGAAGGATAATTACATGGATACAGAACTCTAGGTTGGTGATTCCCCTGCCACACACACATACTTTAAACACTTTATTCTGTTTTCTTCTTGCTTACATGGTTTCTGAAGGGAAATCCAGTATAATCTTAACTTTGTTCCTCTGTGGGTAATGAATTTTCCCTACCTCTGGGGAAAGATTTTTCTCCTTGATTTCTTGCAATTTGATATGATACGCCTGGATGTACTTTTTTTTTTTAATCCTGTTTGGTGTTTGTCTGAGCTTTCTGAATCTGTGGTTTAGCGTCTGTTGAAGTTTGAAAATCTTCAACTCTCATTACTTCAGGTATTTCTTCTTTCCCATTACACCTGTGCCCCATGCTGCTGGCCCTTTCTTGTTTGTTTTCTGTTGGCTTTTGAGTTTGGGACGTACCTACACGTTCCCCTCATTTCTGCATGGGAAAAGGAAAATGGTTGTTTTGTGTCCCCTACGCAGTAACCCTCTGTTACGATGTCAGGGCCTGTGACCTGCCTGTGTTCACTTTCTTAAAGTCTCTAACTATTTGGGGGAAGAATTCCCCTTCTCTCACCAAACTCAGTCCTCTTCTGCTGAGTGTTTCCAGCAAATAAATCTCACCTAGTAACCAAGTAGCATTCTCTCGTCTTCTGCAGCAAAAAGTGAAATCCAAGCCTGGAACTGGTGAGCCCCAGCAGGTACCACCAGAACCTGGGAAAAAGCAACAGAAGGCAGCTCAGAACCACATGCAGGAACAAAGCCAGGCCTCCGTGCAGCAGAAGAGGACAGCAGACTCTGTCTCGTGGGCAGGGTTCCAGACCAAGGCCGAAGTGGAGCATGTGGAGCTGCCTGATGGGAAGAAGAGAAGAAAGGTCCTGGCACTCCCTTCACACCGAGGCCCCAAAATTAGGTGAGATGTGGGATGGCTTCTCAGGCAGTTTGTCTTACTTCGCCATTTTTCCTCTTTGGGGCTTTTGTGTGAATGAAAGGGATGCTGGTTGCTCCAGTCCCGCATGCAGTATCTCTATGCCGGCAGAGTCGCTCTTGGACCAAATGGAGGCCAGAACAGGACTGGCCTCGGGCCCCTCAGAGGAGCCTTCCGGGGTGGGCTCTCATGCCGCTTTTCTCCTCTTCTGAAGCGCTTCCTCTTGTCTTGATGGTTGGCTGTGAGGCCCACCTACTTGAGGTTTCTGTCTGGAACAACAGATTAATGCTGTCAACAAAACTCAATCTTTACAAAATTTTTGTTAAGTAAACAGTGGTTTTTGAAAGTCCCTTGAGGTTTTTAAGCCAAAGCAAAAGACAAGTATACAAATGTTGAGCCCTAGGACATTCTGTTGCAGTATGCCTTGATTTCTCAGGGGCTTAGAAAGAGCCAGTGTAAGAAAAGGCCTTTTATCTTTTGGGCTGAGAAAACCTCAGGAGTGCCAATTAGAGGAAGAACTCAGGGCGACACTTGACCATGTTGTTTCAGGTTGCGGGACAAAGGCAAAACGAAGCCTCTCCCTCCCAAGAAGCCAAAGCCCCAGACAAACCACCAGAAGCAAGAGAAGCAGAAATTACCTTCCAAGCAGGTAAGTTCTGTGGGCCCTGAGGCTTTGATATGGCACAGCTCTGCCGGGGTCAGCAGCCACTTGAGCCTTGATTAGTTAAGCAAAGGAAAAGGCTTCTTCTAGATTGCGATTATGTACAGGGCTGCAGATGTGGAGTCCTAAAAGTAGGGAGAAGAATACAATGGACCCCATGATTTTGTTACTCTGCTTCAACAATTATCTTGTTTTACCTACCCACCCCCACCCCATCCTGTGAGTATATTACAGTGAACTCTACCTCACTTGTAGATGTGCCCCATGTAGAAACATATCTCAGGATTCATCTCCAGCTGATCAGGCCTTACACACATATGGTGGCTCATATGGTAAAGAATCTGCCTGCAGGGTGGGAGACTTGGGTTTGAACCCTGGGTTGGGAAGATCCCCCTGGAGAAGGGAATCGGTACCCACTCCAGTATTCTTGTCTGGAGAATTCCACGGACAGCAGAAGTCTGGCGGGCTGTAGTCTGTGGGATCACAAAAATTGGGACACGACTGAGCGACTAACACTTGCTTTCACTTTAAACACACATACACACAGACACATGTTATGCGATCATCACATCTAATGAAATTAATAAGAAACCCTTACTAGCTAATATGTGGCCCATATTAAAACATTCCCAGTTACCTCAAAAATACATATTTTTAAGTTGGTGTGTATAAATCGGGTTCCAAACAAAAAGCCGGATTACTTACTCGAGCGGGGATTGGAGCAGTGCCGCAGCCATGACGGTGTCGGGTCCTAACCACTGGACCACCAGGGAGTCCCCTGTATTTGGTTTTTAAATCTCTTAAATCTCTTTTCCCCTATAATATCCAGTCTTCCTTACTACACCCTTTTTTCCATGCTATTAATTAGCTGGATCAGCCAGGTCCTTGGCCTTTTAGAATATATTACCTTTTGAATTTAGCTGCTTTCTTCCTTGTTGCTGTCATTTAACTTGTTCCTGTAGTACCCCAGGTTGCTTACAAACTGGACTTTAGGTCCGGAGCCTTGATTAGATTTAGGTCCAGTTTTCTTGGTGAGAGTATTTCATAGGTGGTGCTGTGTGCTTTCTGTTGTATTGTACTGTGAGGTGCATAGTGTCTGGTTGCCTCTTTTTTTTTTTTACTTTTTATTTTACATTGGATTATAGCTGATTAACAATGTTGTGATAGTTTTAGGCGGACAGCAAAGGGACTCGGCCATATAAATACATGTATCCATTGTATACATGGGTCTAGGCTGCCACGTAACATTGAGCCGAGTTCCCTGTGCAGTGCGGTAGGACCTTGTTGGATATCCATTTTAAACAATACTGCACTGTGTGCGTGTCAGTCCAAATTCCCTAACTGCCCCGTCGCTCCATTCTTCCTCCCTTGGTTGCCCCATTTTTAGTGATGCTCTGATTCATCAGTAGCCTTAGAGATTGTCTGCTTTATCCCTCCATTTGTAAAGTCTTAGCACCCATTGAAGATTGCTGTTTATTTAGATCTGTATTTCAGTACAAGTTGCATAATGGTAATTTCTTAATTTTATCAATCCTTATGTGTTTTTTAAGTAAAATTCTAGAAAAAAGAGCCTTCCCTTATCAACTGTTTGGTTACCATGGAATACCATTTGTGTAGGAAAAGCAAAGTAATGGCTTGAGTTTTTTTTAATTTTTATTAGTTCCCAGAGTAATGAGTTGTTGCCCTACCAACCTTCTCTGAGAAAATAAGGTTTTTGTAGCATTGTGACTTCGCGAGCTTCTATGTACTTGACATGTTTCAGTCAGATGCAGTCATTATTCTGTCCCATCTGAGGCCAGCAGAAGCCCCTTCAGGTTGACTCCTGAGTCCTGATGCAACCTAGCCTGTGGTAATGTCCTTGCTTCTAACACAGTGGGATGTCCCCACTTATCTATTACTTTGTCAGTCCTGGCATTAGCTTCCAAGGGGCCCTGGCTCTTTTTAGTAGAAAGTGGTGGTCATGCATTCTTGATCATTTGAGGTCAGATTTTCTTTTTTCCTTGCCTAGTCCCTTTATTTTAAGGGTACAAGATGCATTTGCCTTCTCATCCCACTCAAGAAATCTGTGTCTCTGGAAAGCCTCTGACCCAGCAGACCATCTTATAGAGGTCTCTTTGAAGCCCTGTAATCCTTGGTGAAGGAAAGGGCAAGTGAGACCATCTGGACTCGAGGCTGACTCATCCTTAAGGAGATCTGTGTGGGCATTTGGGAGTTGGAGTGGGAGCAGGGTTTTAGTGGGGTCCTTCTCTTAGGCATTCCTGGTCTGTTTTCTCACCAGTGGATGATCATTTTGGGGTAACTTCCTGGAAGTCCCTCATGTGGTGGACAAGATCTCTGAAGCTAACTCTCTTTCTCCCTTGGCTGGCCTGAGGGTAAGGTAATGCTTAATGCTTGAAACTGATTATCTTATGTTTCCTTTCATTTGTAGGTACCTAGAAAAAAAGCTAAAGGAAATAAGACAGAAGTTCGCTTCAACCAGCTGGTGGAACAATATAAGCAGAAATTATTGGGACTTTCTAAAGGAGCTCCTCTTGCAAAGCGGAGCAAATGGTTTGACAGTTGATGATGCTAGAAGGCGGGGTAAGGAACTGGATTGTGTGCATCTTGGTAACGCTTCCTCCCCCCACCACTTGTCACTTACGAGGGAAGAAGCCCCCTGAGAGCACTGCCACTTCGGGATGTGAACGTTTGGACTTTGGTTCCTCCTGTGCGTGGTTAGCTAACCACAAAGAGGAATATCAGAAAAACATGTGACGCTTTTTACAAATTCTGAGTGAAGTTGTGTCTATTAATTCTTACTTATTTTAATTGTGTTTCTCAAATGGAAACAATTATAAAAAGCATTCTTGACTACCAAAGTTTTAAGATGTATATTTTGTTAAGTGTCTTCTCTAAATGAGTTAATTTGTGGCTTTTTGAATAACAGACTCTCATTTTTAATATATGTGACTCCTTTATTATAATTTATAAATGTATTCCCAACTCTCGTTCAGTCATGTAGGCCTACATACTGCAGGAATTAAGAAAGAGCAGAGAAAAATGATTTCCAACCTAATCTCTGAGGTTGGGAGAAACTTGGAAAGTAATCGAGGGCATGGGGCCTGGCCAGGAGCAGCGCTTGATAATTGTCTGTCAAGTGAGTGGGGAGTAGCTGGTAGTAACTTGGAGTCGTTTGCAGTGGCCCACAGACCCAGCCTGGCTGGTGCTAGCCTACGTTTCCTGTCTTCCAGCACCACCTCCTGTGGACTCAGAGACGGAGTGGGTAGTGGAGAGAGCAGTGAGCAGGAGGCCAGAGAAAGAGTTGGAAATACAGCACAGAGTTCTTAGTTCCCCAGTCCAGTCTGGTGCTATCATGAGAGAGGCTTTCTTCAGAACTGTTGCTGACCTAAGGATATCACTATTTCATTGCAGTATCTTGGGAAACTCGTGAATGCTCAGAAATGCTCTTAACTGGCTTAATGATGGGTAAAAGACCATGAAAATGCTGAAAGCTTTTGGAGAGAACTTGTCTCCAGAGTTACCTTGAGACTCTGTGACCTGGGGAGTCCTGGCAGCAGCTTGGCAGCCCATCAACCCTAGGATGGAGTCAAGACACGTTATTAAGGGTGTATTAATGCATAGAATATCCACAGCCTGTCTGTCCTTTGCTCTGTTTTCCCTTCTCCAACTCTCTGCCCACCAGACAGTTTTTCCCCTGTTGTCCAAATATCTATAAATTAACCTTTAAAAATAATCTTAACATTTAGGATAGAGAACAGTTGGTGTTCATTCAGATAGCTTTGCCAGATTTTCTCAGATCCAGATGTTTCTCCTGACAGGTTTAGCAACCCGGTATGTTTAAAACATCATTCAGTTGCCTGAAAAGTTCTTTGAAAAGTTCTTTAAAAATTTCTAGGGTGAATCATCCACTTTCTCAACACCCAGATTCCTTGTGTGACGTCCTCCTGGGGGGCACATTACCACCGGTTATCTGGGCAGCCTCTTACGGTTGCCTTGGGAGTTTTAACGCAAGGATAATTGTGCCCACTTCTTCACTTCAAAGCCTGATGTTTCATGAAATGGAATTTTCTGAATTAAACATGAAAGTGGACTTATGGGCTCCTTGGTTCAAAAACAACATCAAGACAAACATTTCCTTTAACATCCAAGACTGAAGGCTGTCGGTCAGAACTGTCAAGCGTCAGTAGATTTTCTGGCTCGATTATGCAGCAGCTTGACTCAGAGATACTTCTTTTAAATAAAGAGTCTTAAGATTGTGTACTGGCTGTTTCTTTGCTTTTTTTTTTTTTTTTAATAAGGGGGTGGTGTAAGTGGGAGACTCGGTCGATGTGAAGTCTCTGCTTTGATCCACAGTGTACAAGTCCCTTCCTCTAGACTTCGCCTGCGGCAAGGATTCTGCCTCCACTGTCTTGAAGTGAGATTTCCAACTCCCTCTATTACAAAGTCAGGGCATGTGAAGTTGTTCTTGGAAATACTTCCAAATGTCCTCTGGTATGTTTTTGTCTTGAAAAGAGGTTTTCCAACTAAAAATTCAGAGTACAGAACCTCAAGGCTCCAGAGAGCTCCTTCTCAGCATATATTTGACCTTCAGTCATCTGAGGAAGCAGGAGGTCACGTACGCCTCTGAGTGCTGACCACTCAGAATCTTCGGTTCACAGGCCCTCTGGCTGACCCATATAGCCAGTTCATTGCTTAATATTCTTGTCACTCACTTTTTGAGAAGTGACTGACGGGCTTCTGCCAATTTTGTCATGGAACTGGCGACGCTGCCCACCCAACTTGGAAAGTTCCTGAGACTCCTCCATGGACTGCTCCATCATGACAGTAGCCACATCATCAGACTGAGGATTCCCGAGGTAAGATTGCATTTCTGTTTATCTCAGATGATGCTCAGCTGTGCTTTCTCTCACTCAGTCCTCACTGGCACTTAAAGGGTCAGGATAAGGTTGCTTTGTTACCTTCGGGCAGAGTAAAAATTTCCAAACCTCCCTTTGCCTATGGTTGACTAATTTAGAAGTTACACAGATGCACTGTCTTATTTTGGTTCTTTTGTTCTTGTCCTGACGCCTCTTCCTCTCCAAGATTAATTGCAGAGTCCGAGACTGCTCATTGATTGGGATGTTATTCAGTGGCCCGGTGGTAGATGAGTTATAAGTACATCTACAGTGACTTTGGCTTTTGATTCTGAACTGGTGTTTGGCTGCAGACGGGCTTCTGTGTTTGTGGAGTAATATAGTGGGAAGAATGTGAAGGACAGACTGACTTGAGCTCGGTAACCAATTCTGAGAAGGAAACTGCAGAGTCACCAGAATAACCTTTTGGACCACCCCCAAATGGAGCATCTTGACGGATGGTAAATCCAATTTTCCTTGGGCTTGTCCACGCCGTCCAGAGCCTGCTGCTTTTTGTCAGACATAAGACTTCACTGCTGCAGAGTCGTCCTGGGATCTCCTTCCCTGGCCTTTTGACAGAAGGGAAATCCTTTTTGTCCTTGAGGGCAGGGACTATATTTTACACTTTTCTATATACCCTGCAATACTTAACAATGATTTACCCGTAGTAGGAATTCATTTAACTCCATTGAACTCCCTGGAACAGAAGACCATCTGTTCCAGGGTTTAGCAGGGTTTGTGAAGGACGGCAGAGTCGTTTCCTGGGGTGATGTATGTGAAAGGGATCCAAAATACAAAGTGATAGAAAAAGAATAATACATTGTTGGTCACAGTCCCTTGAGCATGCCACCTGTGTTCTCTTTGCTGTCCCTGGTCCATGCCAATTTGTCCCTCTCCACTCATATCCACCATTTCTCCCTGGGAACTTCATCCAACGCAGGGCATTGCAGTCCCTTCCCTGGTCCCTGACACTTTCTGGTTGGTGTCCTACTCTTTTGACAATATATGCAGCTAGCTGACTAGGCATTTCGTTGGGTCTGACCTCCCCGAGTAGACTGAACCCATGATGGCCATCCCAGCCCCAGGGCATGGCCAATGGTGCCCTTAGTGATTGCTAATAAGGATGATGACGATAAGGGGTTCAGCAGTCACCTGCTGTGGTGACCTCTCCCCAGCCTATCATTTGAAGTATTTCTTTTTTTCTTTCTAGTTCATCCTTGTTCCTCATAGTAGGTGCTCAGTTAATGTCAGTTCCTGTCTCTCATTTTCATCTTCCCTGGACTACTGTCTGAGCCTCAGTCCAACAGCAACTTCCCTCAGATATTGTTCAATCTGCCTTGTGGCTGGCGCCCATCCCATTCCTGTCCCCCTCTGCCCGAGGGACTCCCAGCCCTTAAGTACAGGGCTGTGCATTAAAGGCTGTGTGCAGAAACCCTATTAAGAAGCTAATTCTCAAGTGTCACCTTCTCACTCTCAGCTTCACTATTTTCCCCTCTTCCTTTCCTCTGTCCTGGGTCTGCCACGCCATTGTCTGCATGCATTTTTCAACCAAAAGATACTCAGGTGCTGGGCTTCTGATGAGGTTTTCCCCTTGGAAGCTACTGCAGGACAGATGCTTTCTATTTTAACCTGTGTTGGGGAAGACCTTATCGTGGTAGTTGGCACCTCAGATGGAGGAAGACGTCCAGAACATTGTTCCTATGAGAGGATTTAGGTGTACCCTTCTTAAAAGATAGTGTAATATTGTGATTTATAATTTGAAATGTATATTTCGTCTTTGTCCCTGTTCGTGGAACAGAGGTCCTAAAACTCTTGGAACTTCCTGTGCAGGGAGCAAAAGAGGTGTCTTGTTATAAGGTGACTTTTGGAATGTCCCTAAAGATGCCAGTGGAGCCAACCCAGCGACCAGAGGGTTGGAATTTTCAGGCCTCACCTCCCATCTCCCATGCAGGGAAATGGGCTGAAGATTCCGTCGTCAGTGGCCAGGGATTTAATCAATCACACCTCTTTGAGGAAGCCTCCATGGAAACCTGGAAGAACAAGGTTCTGAGGACTTCTGGGTTGATAAACGTGAAAGCAGCTGGGGAAGCTGGCTCACTTGGAGAGGGCATGGAAGCCCCCTGCCCCTTCTCAGTGCTTTGTCCTGTGCGTCTCTTCCATCTGGCTGTTCCTGAGTTACATCCTCTTAGGATTAATTGGTAATCTAGTTTCTCTGGGTTCTGTGAGCTGCTCTAGCAAATTAGGAGGGGGTCACTGGAACCTCCGATTGGTTAGAAGCACAGGTAACATCCTGAATGTGTGATTGGTTTCTGGATTTGAGGGTGGGAAGCAGTCTTAGGGGACTGGGCCTTTAACCTGCAGGATCCGATGCTATCTCCAAATAGATAGTGTCAGAATTCAGTTGGAATGTAGGACACCCAGCTGGTGTTGGAGAATTGCTTAGTATGGGGAAAAAAACACACCCTTTGGAGCTGGATGCAAAATTGTAGTTAGAATTATAGACAATATTCTTTTAAAAGTGCCCCAACAAACACCCCTCCTCCAGGAGGGCAGTGGCCATCATTTGCTGGAGTATATGTGCTTGTCCTGCCCTCACGATACTGCCGCTGCAGGGCCCTAGGGAACAAAGTAGGCCTGTGTCTTTAGAGGTGGGTAATGCCATGAAGCAAGCTCCGGGAGATGGTGAAGGACAGGGAGGCCTGATGTGCTGCAGTCCGTGGGGTTGCAAAGAGTTGGGCACGACTGAGCGACTGAACAACAACAACGCCACAGAGGAAAAGAACAACTCCGAGGCAGAGTGCTCTGGCTCCTCCCAAGCCAGCAGGGTCAACTCTGGTGTAACTCCTTCGTTATATCAGACCCCAGACCCACCTTATGTGTTAGGCAGGCCAGAGAGCACTATCTCTTTTGGAGACGGCAAATTGAGGCCCAGACAGAGGAGCCGGCGCAGGACAGGGCTGGTATGCGAGCCCAGATCATCTGACACCCAGGCCAGTGCTCTGTCCTCCTCTGATCTCTGCTGCCACCTAACCTGCCCCCCTCAGGGCCTCCATGTCTCCCTTTGCATAAAAAGAGTTTCTTGAAGGAGCATGGGCTTCACTTGTCCTGGCTGTCACCAGCTATGGCAGGATGTGGCCCGGAAGAGCCTGTGACTGTTGAGAGGGACGGGGCCACAGCCACACGGGCCTCTGGATCAAAATAGTGGAGTGTGGGCAAAGGCAGGGCTGAGGGGTGGCCAGTCAACTTCATCCTGGGGCTCCAGGCTTTCTCAGGGCCATCCACCCCATGGGAGTGTGCAGACGAAACCCTGGGGTGAAGTAGTGGGCATGATGGTGGGCCCCTCCATCCCCTCCTGGCTTGAAGCTTTGCTAATGATGGGGAAGACACCATGAAGAAAAACATCTCCTGGTTTTTTTGTCCAAGCCGAACAGCAGGTGGGACCCTAATTCCCTGACCTGGGATCGAACCTGTGCCCCTGCTGCAGTGGAAGTGCGGAGTCTAAACCACTGGAATGCCAGGGAAGTCCAACAAAACAATCACAACATTTTTTTTTTTCCTCCTGCACCACATGACATGTAGGATCTTAGTTCCCCTGCCAGGGATTGGATCCACACTCCCTGCGATGGATGCACAGGGTCTTAACCACTAAACCACCAGGGAAGTCCACACTGCGTTTCTCATTTCCCTTCCTGGCCCTTCCCAGGCAGGGTGAGGACAGCCCAGTCATTTGAGAATAGATGAAGCTTGCCTGAGGGAAGGTGGTCTGGCTGTGACAGGCATTTAGTTCAGTTTTGCAGCCTTGTGATCATGGCCCCCTTGGTGGCCACTGGGTTTGAGCATTGCTCCTTTCTCATTAAGACTGGCTGGGCAGGGCTTTCATATCGCTCATCTCAGGTGATCTTCACAACAATCCTGGCTTGGATCACAGCGGGGTGATTGTTCCCACCCCCGTCTTACAGCTGATGGAAACAGAATGACGCTGTCCTAGGAACCCTTGGCAGCTGAGATAGGACCAGAGCAGGTCTCTGACCTGGCCCAGGGCTCTGTCTCTGGGGACTCTAAAAGGAACTTTTATTTGAAAATACTTTTTCCTGGGTATACCATGTGTTTTTAGGGTAAAAAAAAGTGGTTTCTCTTTTTCAAATTACATGAAAAGAAAAGGAAGGACATTTTCATCGTCACACATTCTTTGGAAGCAGTGAACAGTTTAAAGTCCTTTGCTTCCCAGCTCCTTTCCCCCCAACCCCAAGCCAATAGACAACCGTCTTCACATCTTTTTGTAGTTGTTTTCCTCTCTCCCCCCACCCCGGCTTCTCTCTCTTTCTTTGGCTACCAGAAGCCAGATGTACTCATATACATCAAAACAGGTGAAGAGAGAATTTGAGCGCCTACTACACTTATTTTATGATTTCTTTAGCAGTCGCCAGGGCTCCATACCTTCTGTTTGCATTGGGGCTGTAAATACCGAAAGGACAGATTGACACTACTCAGTTTTATAACTGCCTTTCCGGGAATTCTGCAGACATCTCCATTCCCCTGGAGGTCAGATAATGGCTATTTATTTTCCATCGTATGAAAACCTCTGGGGAGAGCCATGGCAATTTGACGAGGACTATTAAAGGGACATTAGGATCGAAGTGGCTGCTCAGGAAATCACAGACCCTTGCTCCCGTCTGTGGGGACAGCTGCCAGCCGGGCTTTCCTGCCCACGGCCAGCTGTACGCGGGTGCAGCTGGCGAAGGGGAAGAACCCTTCGCCTCTCTTTCTCTCTGCAAGAGGATGGATGCACTAAACTCAAATATATAATGGTTCATAGCAGCAGCAGACAATTGGCGACCACGTACTCTGTCAGGCATGCACTGAGGATTATCCCGTTGAATACAATGCATATCCTGTCTCTACCCCCAAGGCCAGGGGCCAGAAGAAGAGGACAGAAGGGACTTAAGTCTGTATAGGAAGGCTAGAGGTCCCTTTCCCTCCACTTGCAGACCTTCTGGGACGGGGAGCTCAGTGTCTGCCACAAACACCCCATGCATTGTCACATAGCTTGGAACGCATGTTCACACTTGACTAATTAGCTGAGAACCCAGGACACCTATGACGCCCTCCACGGTGCCCTTGAAAATCTATTACTGGGCCAGCCTTCTGTGCTAGGGTGTGAGCTGCAGGAGGGTGGGTGGGGTGGGGTGACTTTCCTTCCATCTGCCCAACCCCAGGCATACTTGGTAGCTAGCAGGCACTTAAGAGAATGCATTGAGGGTGCCCTCCAGGAGTGGCCCCCAACAGGTCCTCTGTCTTTTCAGGAGGCATGAATTTTCTGGGGCTGGGATGGTATTGGGGGAGCGTCCACACAACTCCCAGGGACCCGCTGCAGGGCCTCTGGGGTTTGAGCTCCTTGGTGAGATTTAGGCAATTTAGGGTTTTAACAAGGGACCCATGTTTTACTTTCCCAAGGAAGCAGTGAAAGATCTGAGCAGTTCTAAGCAGGTGAGGGACAAAAGGGGAAAAGATTCAAGGGCTCCTCCCCAGAGATTCCAAATTCTGGAGGACAGGAAGCACTGGAAAACTCACCCTCTCCCCACCTTCACAGTCCCTCTTCCCAGAATAAAAGGCCAAGGGACAAAGGGGTGGTCTTGGACAAATCACTCAGACTCTCCAGTCTTCTATTTGAAAGTGAAAGTGAAGTCACTCAGTCATGTCCGACTCTTTGTGACCCCATGGACTGTAGCCCACCAGGCTCCTCCATCCATGGAATTTTCCAGGCAAGAGTACTGGAGAGGGTAGCCATTTCCTTCTCCAGGGGATCTTCCCAACCCAGGGATCGAACCCAGGTCTCCCTCATTGCAGGCAGATGCTTTACCATCTGAGCCAGTAGAGGCAATAAAGCCACTTTGCAAAGTTGTTAGCACTAAGTGAATGAAAGTGCTGTTGGAGGGGAGTGTGGACGTTGACAGCGGGGACCCGCAGCATCTGGGGAAGAAGGTCTCTAGGAGGTCTTTTGCCCTCAGTGACCTGAATGAATTCACAGGGAAGAGGAGGAAGGATGATTGTCCTAGAAGGACTTTGCCCACCTCCAGAGTAGTAGCTAATTTCCACCTCTCTCCTGCCTGGAGTCCAGAGCCCAGAGCCCACTGCCTGTCCTCACGGGAGGGGTGGCCTCACTTGTGCAGGGAGACGCAGATATGTGGGCGAGGCTCTGCTCTCGGGGCAACCTGCCCTCATTGGAGACAGTCCTGCCTCCTAAATTGCCAGGAGGATACATCTGTCTTGTCTGGATGTTTTACCTCTGTGAGGAGCTGGCTATGCCATTTGAGGAGGTCTGTGCTGTAAGGAGACAGCAAAGATGGGGCACCCAGGCCACCCTACTTACTCCTTTGCTCGGGGCAATCATTGCTAACTCATCATGTCACTCCTGCCATCCAGCCTCAAGATCCTTTTCAACAAAACAGTCCAGGCAAGCATATGAACAATTGAAGCTGGCATGTGAGGGGATGCCTACTTGCCAATTTTGCTGTAAGGGAACAGTCTTCTTTGTCAAAACATAACCCAATGTTAGTTATTAATATTGAGTTAACTAATAACTAGCATTATTAAGTTCCTGGTTTTTTCCAGCCATCATGTAGAGTTTCATGAGCATGAGTGTCTTCAGTCCCCACAAGATCAGGAGGTGGGTGCTGTTAGCATGCTTATTTAATGATCTTTGAGGCCCGAGAGAGGTCAGACCTTCTTTCACTCAGCAAGTGTTAATTGATCACCTCTAGGAGTGGCAGACAGAGAAGGCAATGGCACCCTACTCCAGTACTCTTGCCTGGAAAATCCCATGGATGGAGGAGCCTGGTGGGCTGCAGTCCATGGGGTCGCTAAGAGTTGGACATGACTGAGCCACTTCACTTTCCCTTTTCACTTTCATGCATTGCAGAAGGAAATGGCAACCCACTCCAGTGTTCTTGCCTGGAGAATCCCAGGGATAGGGGAGCCTGGTGGGCTGCCGTCTATGGGGTCGCACAGAGTCGGACACGACTGAAGTGACTTAGCAGCAGCAGCAGTAGCAGGAGTGGCAGAAAGCGCTGAATAGAATTGAGCTCCTACCACCGTGGAGCTCACATTCTAGATACCAAGCCCCAATTTAAAAGATACTGCTCCTCTGTCCCTCCTAACCTAGGTCTTCAGCAACCGAGTTCCCTTCCCTAGAGGCACCACCATTAGGGATTCTTGTGGGTCCTTCTAGAGAGATTCTGTACTGATAAGCACCTGGGTATGTACAATGGAGAATATTGCACTTGGTGATTTCCACCAAGGTTTTTCCTTTTTATGACATGTCTTGGAGACATTCCATTCTTTTTCATGGCTGCATAGCATTTGATTGTATTTTTTTTTACCAGCACTTATTTACCCTACTCCTTATTTCCTGGCAATTCCATTGGTTTCTAATCTTTGCTATTACAAACTGCTAAAAAGAGAAACCTTGCATGTACATCACTGTATTAATAAGGTTTTTAATTTTCTCTGGGCTTCCCTGATAGCTCAGTTGGTAAAGAATCCACCTGTAATGCAGGAGAGCCCGGTTTGATTCCTGGGTTGGGAAGATCCACTGGAGAAGGGATAAGCTACCACTCCAGTATTCTAGGGCTTCCCTTGTGGCTCAGCTGGTAAAGAATCTGCCTGCAATGCGGGAGACCTGGGTTCAATTTCATGATACTTTGACATGTGGGGCTTGATCATCTGGCCCGACCTGTGGCTTGACATGTGACACAATCACCCTGCCCCTTTCAGGGTTGTTGTTGTTTAGTCGCCCAGTTGTGTCCGACCTTTTCAGGGTTAGCTGATTCCTAAAGACAGTGAACAACTCACCAGAGAGCATGCCTTTCATATGTAAACCAGTCAATCCAAGCCAACCACCTCCTTGGCCTAGCTCACACACCAAGTCAATATTGCCCCTGCCCCTGGTACCCAGGACCAGGTACCTAACAACTAGGGGCCACCCTTTTAGCCTAGAGCCTGCAGAAATTATTCAGACCAGTCAATTGTAAATCATTCTGCTCTGGCTTGCCCTGTCTTTCTCATGGAAACCATAATAAAAGCTTGTGCCCATCCGTTCTCCTCACTCTTGTCTTCTAACTGACCCTGGATCTTCCTGCATGACCCTACCTGGCACAGCATGCATGCTTCCTCCCCTTGAGAATTGTTAAGTAACAAACTCAGCTCTGAAAGAAACAGTTGTCATGGTAAATGTGCGAAGTGATGGATGTGTTAACTAACCTTATTGTGTTAATCATTTCACAATATAGACATATATCAAATCATCATGTTGTCTACCTTAAGCTTATACAATGTTGCATGTCAATCATATTTCACTAAAACTGGAAGAAAAAAAAAGCAATGGTCTCCATGTCTATCATCTCACCATGTCCGATTAAAACAAATCCCAAGTTCATTTAAAAACAGTCATTTTGTGCATGTGCAGCCCTTGCTGTCAGTTAAAGGGAAGATTTGAGCAATTCTTAAATGGCAACCCACTCCAGTATTCTTGTCTGGAGAATCCCAATGGACAGAGGAGCCTGTCCAGAGGTGGGCTACAGTCCATGGGCTTGTAAAGAGTCAGACATGGCTGAGGAACTAACACTTGTTTGACTCCAAGGAAGGAGTGCTTATGCATAGAGAAAAGAAAAAAAAAGCAAGAAGAGGCATTTGAAAATAAATGTTTCTTTATGCTAAAAATAATACATGCTCAGTAGAAAAAATCTGAAAATTGTAGAAGAAAACTTAAAAACTTAAACCCAACCATTCATCAAAAAGTTAAACATGTAATTATCACATAATCCAGCAATTCTATTCCTAGGCATATGCCCCCCAAAAATTGAAACCAGAGACTTAGATACCGGTACACTAATGTTAACAGTAGCATTATTCATAAGAGCCAAAGTGGAAAACAATTCAAAAGTCCACCAATGGATAGATTGATAAACAAAATGTGGTATGTAAATTACATATAATGGAATATCAGCTATAAAAAGGAATGATATTCTGATGCATGCTATAACATGAATGAATCTTAAAAACATTGTGCCAAGCATCTTAGTCCATTCAGGCAGCTAAAACAAAATACCATTGAATGGGTGGCTTATAAACAACAGAAAATTATTTCTTACAGATCTGGAGGCTCAAAGTCCAAAATCATGGCGCCTGCAGATTCCATGTCTGCATGCTAAGTTGCTTCAGTCACGTCCAACTCTTTGCAACCCTAGGGCCTCTAGCCCACCAGGCTCCTCTGTTCACAGGGTTCTCCAGGCAAGAATCTTGGAGTGGATTTCCATGCCCTCCTCCAGATGATCTTCCCGATCCAGGGATCAAGCACTAGTCTCTTGATTTTCCTGCATTGGCAGGTGGATTCGGTACCACTAACACACCCTGAGTGGGAGTCCAATTTCCTACTGATAGCCCCCTTCTCACAGTAACTTCACATGACTGAAGGGGTGAGGGAGCTCTCTGGGGTCTAGTATAAATGCACTAATCTCCTTCATGAGTGCTCCACCCTATGATCTGGTCACCTCCCAAAGTTCCCATCTCCAAATATTACCACATCAAGGGTTAATATTGCAATATATGAATTTTGGGGGGGATATAAACATTCACTTCACTGCTCTAAGTGAAAAAAGCCACAAAAGGAAAATACTGTTTGACTCCACATATATAATAAAGTACCTAGAAGAGGCAAATTCATAGAGACGGAAAATAGAACAGGGGTTACCAAGGGCTATGCAGAAGGAGCATGGGAGCACCGGGAGTTATTGTTTAAAAGGTATAAGAGTCTTGGTATAAATTCTGGAAACAGTGGTGATGATCACAGCATTGTGAATGTACTTAATGCCACTAAGTTATTTACCTAAAGATGATTACAATGGTAAATGTTATGCTATATATATATTTAACACAATAAAAAATTAAAACATCCCAAAATCATGCTTCCCAGAAGAGAAGATAAAATATCCCGGCTTATTTTAATCCATTTTTTCCCCTGCAGTTCTGTGTTTTATAAAGATTAGTTTATAATATACATATAATAGTGAGCTTTTTGGTCTTAGGTTTTTATTGTGACTATTTCATTAATTAAATTGAAATCACCGCCTTTAGTGATTGCGTGATTTAACATTACATGGTTGTGCAGGATTCCCCTGTTCTTGGACAGTGGTGGTACAGCGGTAAGGAATCTGCCTGCCAATGTAGGAGATGCAGGATACACCGGCTTTGATCCCTGGGTTAAGGAAGAGGCAGCCCACTCCAGCATTCTTGCCTGGAAAATTCCATGGACAGAGGAGCCTGGCAGGCTACAGTCCAGAGGGTTGCAAAGAATTGGACACGACTGAGCACGAGGATATTTCTAATTTGTCATTATTACAAATTATGCAGGAATGAACATCTTCATAGGTAAATATTTGCCTAAATTTGGTTTGTTTCCTTAAGCTAGACTTTTAGAAGAATTTCTTTATCAAGGGTGTGAATTTTAAATATCTATTTATACCTAGCCCCAGAATGCATTCTTAAGAATATAATTTAAACTTTGAACAGTATTATTGGGTGCATACAAGTTTTACTGTACCCGTATCTGTATTAAGTAGTATCACAAGGCTAATTTGAAAGGCAAAATTTACCATCTTCCAATTTATATGAATTTGATTACTAATAGGTTTAAACATTTTTTATGTTTACAGTCATGTGCATTCTGTGAGTTTTCTGTTTGTGTTCACCTGATTTTCTCCTGGGTTTTAGAGTTCTTATATATTAAGAATAATGTCCACTTACAAACCGAAAAGACAACCTTCAGAGTGGGAAAATATTTACATATGAAACAATTGACAAGGGATTAATCTCCAAAATATACAAACAGGTCAAGCAGAACACTAAAAAAAAAAAAAAACAAAAAAACAGCACAATGAAAGAAATGGGTGGAAGACCTAAATAGACATTTCTCCGAAGAAAAGATACAGATGGCCAACAAACACATGAAGATGATCAACATCACTAATTATTAGAGAAATATAAATCAAAACTACAGTGAAGTGTAACCTCACACTGATCAGAATGACCATCATCAAAAAAATCTACAAACAGTAAATTCTGTAGAGGATAAAGGGAAAAGGGAACCCTCCTACACTCTTGGTGGTAATGTAAATTGGTACAGTCAGTATGTAGAACGGTATGGAGGTCCCTCAAAAAATTAAAAACAGGGCTGCAATGACCCAATAATCCCACTACTGGGCATATACCCAGAGAAAACCATAATTAAAAAATATACATGCATCCCAGTGTTCATTGCAGCATTACTTACAATATCTGGGACATGTAATCAACGTAAATGTCCATCAACAGAGGAATGGACAAAGAAGATGTCACACATATGTACAGTGGAGTATTATTCAGCCATAAAAAGGAAGGAAATAGTGCCATTTGCAGAAACGTGGATAAACCTAGAGATTGTCATAGAGGGAAGTTAGTCAGAAAGATAAAAACATATGTAGTATAATATTGCTTATATGTGGTATATGTGGTGAAAGTGTTTGTCACTCAGTCATGTCTGACTCCTTGTGACGCCGCAGACTGTAGTCCCCCAGGCCCTCTGTCCATGGAATTCTCCAGGCAAGAATACTGGAGTGGGTAGCCATTCCCTTCTGCAGGGGATCTTCCCAACCTAGGGATTGAACCCAGGACTCCTGCATTGTGGGCAGATTCTTTACTGCCTGATCCACCAAGGAAGAAAACTGGTACTGATGAACTTATTTGCAAAGCAGAAATAGAGACACAGAAGTAGAGAACAAACATGATACCAAGTGGGGAAGAGGGGTGGGTGAGATAAACTGGGAGATTGACATATATACACTGCTATGCATAAAATAGATCACTAGTGAGAATCTACTGGATAGCACAGGGAATTCCAGCCAATGCTCGGTGGTGACCTAAATGGAAGTGAAATCTAAAAAAGAGGGGATATAGGTATACATAAACGGATTCACTTTGTTGTACAGTAGAAACCAACACAACATTGTAAAGTAACTATACCCCAATAAAAACTTTTAAAAATAAAAAAAAGAATAATGGTCACTTATCATGTTGTAGCAATTTTATCTTCTTCTAGTTTGTTGTTTACCTTTTGGTTTTGGGTAAAGCTATTTTTTATGTTAGTTTAAGTTTTTTAATGTATAACAAGTATTGATTTTCCCTTTGGATTTTTTCCATCACTTTTATGCTTATAAAGTCCTTATTGCTTTTGGAAGCACACACATTTTTCACCTATATTTCCTTTAAAAATTTAAATGGTTCTAATTTATACATGATGTTAGTTTCCTTAGGCTTCTGTAACCAAGTACCACAAAGTAGGTGGTTCATTTTTGTTTGATTTTTTTGGCGTTCATGGCATCATGAACCATGCAGGATCTTAGTTCCCCAACCAGGGATTGAACCTGTGTCCCCTGCATTGGGAGCTCGGAGTCTTAACCACTGGACTCCAGGGAAGTCTCAAGAACTGTCTCACAGTTTTGGAGGCTAGAAGTCCGGTGATGGTAGGGCCACACACCCTCTGAAACCTCTAGGGAAGAGTCCTTCCTTGGGGTATCTGCTTCTGGTACCCCAGATGTTCCTTGGTTTGCAGCTTTGCATAACTCCCATCTCTGCTTCTGTCTTCACGTGCCACCTTCTTGTAAGGATACCAGTCCTACTGAATTAGGGACCCATCCTACGCCAGTATTGACCTTATCTTAATTAATTACGTATGCAATGACCCTATTTTCAGAAAAGGTCACATTCCAAGGTGCTGGGGGTTACGATATATATGTTCAACCCATAACACTGAACTCTTTCATCATCTGGAATTTACTTATTTGGATGACTGGTGTGAAAGAAGGTATAATTTTTCCTCCCGAATAGTTAGTTAACCAGCTGTCTCCATACTATTTATCAAATGATGCTGCCTCTTCTGACAGGATTGCAATCCCCTTGACCTATCTTCCAATTCTTGCATTATTTTAGCTTATAGCTGGTGGGATAAAATTCCTTTTCATTCCTCTACACATTTTTTTCTTAACTATTCTTGCCTATGTGTTTCTTCTGAGTAAACTTTAGGATAAGTGTGGCATGTTTAACAAGAAAATGACAAACCTCCCTGGACTTTTAATTGGATTGTGTTTAATTTGTAGGTTAAGCCTATGGTACAGTCACTCTTCCCACTTAGGAACATGTCATGCCTTTTCTGTCTAACTATTTCATATGTGTTAGAGAAGTTTATATATTTTTAAGATCTAGTTTTCCTGTTTCCCACACTTGTTGGTAAGGTCAATCTTGGGTATTTTCATTACTGTTATTGTTTTTCAACTGATTTCTCTGCTCCCTCTATCCATCCACCCTCATTGTGTTTTCTAATTGGTTGTGGCTAGTTGATGAGGAAGCTATTGAATTTTGCATGCAGCCACTTTATTAAATTCGCCTGTTAGTTCTAATAGCTTTTCCATTTATTCTTGTAGGCTCTCTGGAGTCTTTTGCACAAACCAATTCAGATGAGAAATTAACTCTGTAGCTGAATCAATGACCTTCCCTAAATTGGGTCTCTTATAAATTTAGGAGTTTGACCAAAAGAGAATGCTGTGTAAATGCAGTGTGAATAGGGGTCTTAGAAAGTTCTGGTAGTCTCTAGAAAACTTACATTCTTTCATTCATAATGTCACTGCTCAATATCTGTCCTAAAAAGTTATCAGAACTGCGAAGGAAAGAATTTAGGAATCAAGACATGCATTGAAACGTTTTTTATTTATCACCGTGAACAGGGAGACAACTAAATGATTAATATTTGCAGGTTGGTTAGGTCAATGCTTACTTTGTTTCCACCTGTCTCCTAATCCTCTCATTCTACCCGCTCCACCTCTTGCTCAGCTGCTCCAATCCCACAAAAAACTCTGATTGTATTTCAGAGTCTGTCTACGGGGATACTTGCCCTGCTCAGAGTTCTGTTCCCCCTCGGAACTCAGCCTCTCCCTCCTCCAGCTAGGTCAGGCTGGTGGGAAACTCTTGAGACAGAGATCTGTGTCTGATTATTGGGGAGACTTTGAAAGCAGCATCTGCCAGGGAGTGAGGGAAGAGGAGTGAGCAGGAGGCGACTTGAACTGTGATATAGTTACAACAGAGTCACCAGCTAATCCCGTGGGGAGACCTAAAGCTGGGAGGGCCCTTCAGGGTTGTTCCAAGTAGAGGGAAGGGGGCTCTGGCATCCCCCACATGCACCAGTCATTGGGAGGGGGCTGTGCTTTGAGTGGGGGGGGGGGATCTTTGGGGGAGGATAGCTCCTGGTGAGACACCCAGCTGTGAGCAGTCACTCTGCTAGCTGGGAAACAAATGCCTTCATCTGGAAGGAGGCGCTGGATGCTTCATTTTATGAGTCAACTTGACTTAGTCACAGGGTGTCCAGATATTTATTTGGTTAAATATTATTCTGGGTGTGTCTGTGAGGGTGTTTCTGGATGAGAAACATCACTGGATGTTAATTTCCAATTAACATCATTGGAAAAGCCCCTGATGCTGGGAAAGATTGAGGGCAGAAGGAGAAGGGGCCGACAGAGGATGAGATGGTTCGAGGGCTTCATGACTCAATGGATGTGAGTTTGAGCAAGCTCCAGGAGATAGTGAAAGACAGGGAAGCCTGGCGTGCTTCAGTTCATGGGGTCACAAAGAGTCAGACATGACTGAGCGATGACAACAAGAAGACTGAGTAAAGCAGATTTCCCTCCCCAGGGTGGGTGGACCTCATCCAATCTGTTGAAAGCTGGAATAAAATAGAAGACCGAGTGATAAGGGATTCTTTCTCTGCCTTTCTTTGAGCTGGGGTATCAGTCTTCAGCCTTCAGACTTAGCCTAGGACTGGAACTTGCACCACTGACTGGTCTTTAGCTTGCTAACTTCAGATCTTGGACTTCCCAGCATCCATAGTTGCATGAACCAATTTCTTATAGTAATTGTAAATGAGATAGATGCTATGACTGTATTTGTATCTATATCTGTGTCTACATCTCCTACTGGTTCTGTTTCTCCGTGGTGCACCGTAGCATTCATATACCTGCAGTGGTGAATGCAAAGGACTTCCCTGGTGATCCAGTGGTTCAGACTCCTCCTGCCAAGGCAGGGGACATGGGTTCCATCCCTGATTCAGTAAGATCCCATATGCTACAGGCAACTAAGCCCATGTACCACAACCACTGAGCCCATGCTCTAGAGCCTGTGCTGTGCAGCAAGAGAAACGACCACAATGAGAAGCCTGCAAACCACAAGTAGAGAAACCCTCCTCTCTGAAACAAAGACTCAGTGCAAAAAAAAAAAAAAAAAAAAGTATTAAAACGAAGAAGGCTGCCAATTCTTTGCTGCTCTGTCCACTGAGAGGTGGAAAGTATTTTTGTTTCTTCTATATGAGATGGCTCAGTGACAGCTTTTGTATTAATCAGGGTTCTTCAGACTGGACACAGAGATCTATCGATCACCAAGACGCATTACAGAGAATTGGCTTATATGATTATGGAGGCTAAGAAGTCTCACGGTCTGTAATCTGCAAGGTGGAGACCCAGGAAAGACAGTGATGAAATTTAGTTCAAGTCTAAAGGCCTAGGAAGCAGGGGAGCCAGTGGTATAAAGCCAGTCTGAGGGCAAGAGAAGATGAAATGAGATGTTCCAGCTCCAGTAGTAAGGCAGAAAAAAAGCATCAAATTCCTCTTTCTTCCTTCCCCCTTTTTTTCATTCCGGTCCTTTACTAAGTCCACTGATTCAAATGCTAACCTCATCCAGAAACCACCTCACGGACACACCCAGACATAATGTTTAATCTGGGCACCCATGGCCAGTCAAGCCGACACATGAAAGTAAATCAACCATCACACACAGCCTTTAAAACAACATTATGAAATGCTCAATACCATAGAGAATGTCTTATCTACTGTTGAGAGAAACAAGCAGGGCACAAAAGTAAGACGACTATATGAGCTCAACCGTGTGAAGGCAAAGAAGCAGCAGAGAAGCTTGGAAGACAATATGCTGGAGGTTTACTAGTGGTCACTTCCAGGTAAGGGACACTCCACAACCATTTTTTGTCGTCTTTATATTTTTTTGAATTTTTCATCTTTTCTACAATAAGCATGTATCGTGATAAGGAAAAGATTTCAGAAAGCAAACTCTGAGGGCTTGGAGAGTATTGATATCTCTTTGGTCCCCAGAAAAGTCAGTGTAAGGGGGCATCAGGGAGCCTCCAGCCATGACCACCTGGGTGACCCTCAGCTGGGCCAGCAGCTGCAGCCCCCTCCTCAGTGTGGAGCAGCCCCTTCAAATGGGAGAATCAAGCTGTTGCAGGGCCAGACTGGGGTGCTGGGGACTCCTATAGGGTCCCCCTACTGTGACCCACCATAGGAGGGAAGGGCAGTCACAGGAGGCCTGGGCTTTGGCTCCCTCTGCACCACCTCCCTTCACACAGCTGAGGGGGATGCCAGGAGCTGCAGGGTCAACTCTGTGAATGCACCTGGGACACAGCTCCATCCTGTGCTCCTGTGCAAGCTGGGGGAGAAGCAGAGACAGACATGGAGATGGTGTGTGTGTGTGTGTGCGTGTGTGTGTGTGTGTGTGTGTGTGTGCATGTGTGTGTGTGTGTGTAGGATGCTGACTCTGCAGGGGAACCCGTGCAGCACAGGAGGCCCTTCTCTGTGGTGAATTCCTGCAGCCGTCACACCAAGACCTGGACTTCCTCTGGCTCCCTAAGTCTCTCTGATGCGGAGCTGCCAGGGAGAGCCACAGGCCGCAGGAGAAAGGCCACAGATAAAATCTAAATAAAATAGAACCCCAGCCCCTCTCCTCTCTAAATTTCCAAACACAATTAAAAACCAAACACTTCTTGGTGACAAATACCAATCTTGACAAAAATGATCTGTGGGCAACTTTATTTTTAATTCACCATGGAATAATTTCTTTCTTTTTTTAAAATGAAAATGAAAGTCTCTCAGTCGTGTCCGACTCTTTGCGACCCCAAGGACTATACAGTTCATGGAATTCTCTGGGCCAGAATACTGGAGTGGGTAGCCGTTCCCTTCTCCAGGGGATCTTCCCAACCAAGGATTGAACCCAGGTCTCCTGCATTGCAGGCGAATTCTTTACCAGTTGAGCTACCAGGGAAGCCTATATTTTTTAAAAATATTCATTTGATTTTTATTTATTTGGCTGTGCTGGGTCTTGGTTGCCCAAAGGCACATGGGGATCTTCAGTCTTCGCTGTAGCATGCAGATTCTTTTTAGTTGTGATATGTGATATGCGGGATCTGTTTTTTTTTTTTTTCAGTTGTGGCATGTGGGATCTGGTTCCCTGACCAGAGATTTAATCTGGACCCCTGCACTGGGATAGTGGAGTCTTAGCCACTGGACCACCAGGGAAGTCCCCATGGGCAACTTTGGAGTTACCTGGTTCCCAGTCTCAGATGAGTAAGAGTAGAAATGGTTTTCTGCACCAAAGGGGCAACCAAATGTGAAAGAAATTTCACTTGCCCCCAGGAAAGAGAGAGCAGCTTCTGGATGCTGCTGCTGCTAAGTTGCTTCAGTCGTGTCCAACTCTGTGCGACCCCATAGACGGCAGCCCACCAGGCTCCTCTGTGCCTGAGATTCTCCATGCAAGAGTACTGGAGTAGGTTGCCATTTCCTTCTCCAGCAGCTTCTGGACTCATGTACAAATGAATGAATACCTTTCCACCTTTCCCCTCCCTCCAGTCCCGACCTGCCATCAAGCTGCTGTCATTCTACCCTGGCTTCCCAATGGGCTCACAAGTGAATTCAGAAGCCCCAAGACAATACTCTTTAAATGAACATCATTGGTCTTCCTTAGGCCTAGTCTACTGGGGAAATAATACAAAAAACTTCTAGTCTGAGGTGTGGATCCAGTTACTAGAGTATTCGTGCCTATAGTATTTAGTGCCTGTGGCATTTAGTGTCCACAATATTTAGTGACTGTTGTATTTGGTATCTACCATATTTAGGGACCACATTATTGAGTGGCAGTAGAATCTGGTGACCTCCTGGAATTCAGTGATTAAGAATGTGCTCTGAGTTCTGACATGATTTGACAGATTGACAGAAAAACATGATTTGAAAGGATACATGCACTCCAATGTTCATTGCAGCACTGTTTGCAATAGCCAAGACATGGAAACATCCTAAATATCTATCAACAGAGGAATGAATATAGAAGATATGATACATACATACAATGGAATAATCAGATCAGATCAGATCAGATCAGTCGCTCAGTCATGTCTGATTCTTTGCGACCCCATGAATCGCAGCACGCCAGGCCTCCCTGTCCATCACCAACTCCCGGAGTTCACCCAGACTCACGTCCATTGAGTCAGTGATGCCATCCAGCCATCTCATCCTCTGTTGTCCCCTTCTCCTCCTGCCCCCAATCCCTCCCAGCATCAGAGTCTTTTCCAATGAGTCAACTCTTCGCATGAGGTGGCCAAAGTACTGGAGTTTCAGCTTTAGCATCATTCCTTCCGAAGAAATCCCAGGGCTGATCTCCTTCAGAATGGACTGGTTGGATCTCCTTGCAGTCCAAGGGACTCTCAAGAGTCTTCTCCAACACCACAGTTCAAAACCATCAATTCTTCAGCGCTCAGCCTTCTTCACAGTCCAACTCTCACATCCATACATGACCACCGGAAAAACCATAACCTTGACTAGACAGACCTTTGTTGGCAAAGTAATGTCTCTGCTTTGGAATATGCTATCTAGGTTGGTCATAACTTTCCTTCCAAGGAGTAAGCATCTTTTAATTTCATGGCTGCAGTCACCATCTGTAGTGATTTTCAAGCCCCAAAAAATAAAGTCTGACACTGTTTCCACTGTTGCCCCATCTATTTCCCATGAAGTGATGGGATCGGATGCCATGATCTTCATTTTCTGAATGTTGAGCTTTAAGCCAACTTTCTCACTCTCCTCTTTCAGTTTCATCAAGAGGCTTTTGAGTTCCTCCTCACTTTCTGCCATAAGGGTGGTGTCATCTGCATATCTGAGGTTATTGATATTTCTCCCGGCAATCTTGATTCCAGCTTGTGTTTCTTCCAGTCCAGCATGTCTCATGATGTACTCTGCATATAAGTTAAATAAGCAGGGTGACAATATACAGCCTTGACGTACTCCTTTTCCTATTTGGAACCAGTCTTTTGTTCCATGTCCAGTTCTAACTGTTGCTTCCTGGTCTGCATACAAATTTCTCAAGAGGCAGATCAGGTGGTCTGGTATTCCCATCTCTTTCAGAATTTTCCACAGTTTATTGTGATCCACACAGTCAAAGGCTTTGGCATAGTCAATAAAGCAGAAATAGATGCTTTTCTGGAACTCTCTTGCTTTTTCCATGATCCAGCGGATGTTGGCAATTTGATCTCTGGTTCCTCTGCCTTTTCTAAAACCAGCTTGAACATCAGGAAGTTCCGGTTCACATATTGCTGAAGCCTGGTTTGGAGAATTTTGAGCATTCTTTACTAGCGTGTGAGATGAGTACAATTGTGTGGTAGTTTGAGCATTCTTTGGCATTGCCTTTCTTTGGGATTGGAATGAAAACTGACCTTTTCCAGTCCTGTGGCCACTGCTGAGTTTTCCAAATTTGCTGGCATATTGAGTGCAGCACTTTCACAGCATCATCTTTCAGGATTTGAAATAGCTCAACTGGAATTCCATCACCTCCACTAGCTTTGTTCGTAGTGATGCTTTCTAAGGCCCACTTGACTTCACATTCCAGGATGTCTGGCTCTAGGTCGGTGATCACACCATCGTGATTATCTGGGTCGTGAAGATCTTTTTTGTACAGTTCTTCTGTGTATTCTTGCCATCTCTTCTTAATATCTTCTGCTTCTGTTAGGTCCATACCATTTCTGTCCTTTATTGAGCCCATCTTTGCATGAAATGTTCCTTTGGTATCTCTGATTTTCTTGAAGAGATCCCTAGTCTTTCCCATTCTGTTGTTTTCCTCTATTTCTTTGCATTGATCGCTGAAGAAGGCTTTCTTATCTCTTCTTGCTATTCTTTGGAACTCTGCATTCAGATATTTATATCTTACCTTTTCTCCTTTGCTTTTTGCTTCTCTTCTTTTCACAGCTATTTGTAAGCCCTCCCCAGACAGCCATTTTGCTTTTTTGCATTTCTTTTCCACGGGAATGGTCTTGATCCCTGTCTCCTGTACAATGTTATGAACCTCATTCCATAGTTCATCAGGCACTCTATCTATCAGATCTAGGCCCTTAAATCTATTTCTCACTTCCACTGTATAATCATAAGGGATTTGATTTAGGTCATACCTAGATGGTCTAGTGATTTTCCCTACTTTATTCAATTTCAGTCTGAATTTGGCAATAAGGAGTTCATGATCTGAGCCACAGTCAACTCCTGGTCTTGTTTGGTTGACTGTATAGAGCTTCTTCATCTTTGGCTGCAAAGAATATAATCAATCTGATTTTGGTGTTGACCATCTGGTGATGTCCATGTATAGAGTCTTCTCTTGTGTTGTTGGAAGAGGGTGTTTGCTATGACCAGTGCATTCTCTTGGCAAAACTCTATTAGTCTTTGCCCTGCTTCATTGCTATTCCAAGGCCAAATTTGCCTGTTACTCCAGGTGTTTCTTGACTTCCTACTTTTGCATTCCAGTCCCCTATAATGAAAAGGACATCTTTTTGGGGTGTTAGTTCTAAAAGGTCTTGTAGGTCTTCATAGAACCATTCAACTTCAGCTTCTTCAGCGTTACTGGTTGGGGCATAGACTTGGATTACTGTGATATTGAATGGTTTGCCTTGGAAACGAACAGAGATCATTCTGTCATTTTTGAGATTGCATCCAAGTACTGCATTTTGGACTCTTTTGTTGACCATGATGGCCACTCCATTTCTTCTGAGGGATTCCTGTCTGCAGTTGTAGATATAATGGTCATCTGAGTTAAATTCACCCATTCCAGTAATACTAAGCCGTTAAAAAGAATGAAATAATACCATCTGTAGTAACATAGATGGATCTAGAGATTGTCATATTGAGTGAAATAAGCCAGACAGAGGAGGAGAAATATTGTATGACATCCTTTAAATGTGGACTCTAAAAAGAAATGAGACAAATGAAATTATTTACAAAACAGAAGGAGACTCACAGACTTAGAATGAACTTATGGTTGGCTGAGGGAAAGGATGGGGCTAAGGAACAGTCAGGGCGTTTGGGATGGACATGTGCACATTGCTAAATTTAAAATTGATAACCAGCAAGGACCTGCTCTATAGCCAGTGGAACTCTGTTCTATGTTACATGGTAGCCTGCATGGGAGGGAAGTTTGGGGGAGCATGGATATATGCAAATGTATAACTGAGTCCCTCTGATGTTCACTGGAAACTGGCTATATTCCCATAGAAAATAAAAAGTTAAAAAAAAAAGGGTTAAAGCAAAAAAAAAAAAAAAAAATGTGCTCTGAGTTTCCTTTGCTGCTTCTGAGCAAACTGCCCTCCCAGCAGTTCTTCTGTCTGCCCTGTCAGTTCAACTGCTCCCTGGGCCAATGCCCTCTGCTCATAAGCAATTTTTCATTCCCTTGGCACAGCTTCATTTAAAAAAATATACTTCTGTGCAGCACCCGAAAGATTTTTCTGCTGTTCTAAGTTCAGCTGTTTCTGAGTCATTTCCTCTACTTCTCTCTGCCTTTCACCCCTGCCTGGCCCCCCAGTTGAAGCTCTTCTGGCAGTGAAATCTGGATTTTTCCATCTCTGGCCTCAACCTCCAGAACCAGAATGTGATTCGGCACAAGTTTTGGGACAAGATGGGGAGAGTGTTTATCCAAAGGGTCACAGCAACCGAGCTCTGAGTTGGTGAGAGGAGGGCCGCTTGCTGTGACTTCAGCCCTAGGGTCTGTGGGGGACAGGTGTGGGGTGACAGGCTCAGACTTTGTGGGTGAAGGAGGGTGGGTGGCCCATGCCCACCCCTTGGCCAATGGTGTCACGCAGGGGCCTCTGGGAACCCAGAGGTCCTGACTGATACAGTGGACATAATAGCATCCCTCCCTCCAAGGGCTGTGGTAAGGTTGGAATAGGGCCCGGGGTCGGCTCGTTGGACAGTGCTAGGTTGGTGGCCTGCATTCCTAGCTGCAGGATTAACTGAGTGGTGACAAGCGCAAGGCTCGTTGAACTGACCGGTGGAGCAGCCATGCCCCCTGGGGTAATTCGAGAAGCAAAGGAAAGGTTCTTTCCACCTTTTCTCCACCAACCAGAAAACTTTCCATTGAGAGCTGGAAGTCCACTGCTGAAGAGTTCACTGTGCTCATATCTCCTTCCCTTTCCCATTTGAAATTTAAAATGTATCTGGAAGGGAAACACATCAACCAACTGGTGGAAACTTTTTTTTATTAATAATTATTAGTAATTAACAAATAAAATATGCTTAATTCTACAAACACTGACTGAGCACCTGCTGACTTACTATATACGAGACACTGGGCCAGGCCCCATAAATTTGAGTGAGAAAGATATGGTTTCAGTGGGAAGGAGGCTCAAGAGGGAGGGAATATATGTATATTTATGGCTGATTCACATTGTTGTATGGTAGAAACCAACACAACATTGTAACAACATTGGAGCAATTATGCTCCAATTAGAAATATATTAAAAAAAAAGATATGGTTTCTGCAACTTGACAGAACTTCCCACCATCCCTTCACTCCCAGAGCCTGAGGAGGGGATTCCTGGGTCCCTGTTTGGGTCCTTGGAGGAGTCAGACTTGTCTCCTTGAGATTCCGTCCCAGATCCTACCTGGCTGATGCTCCCCTTTGAAGCCTCCTGCCTCACTGTAGCCCAGAGAGCAGACACTCATGCCTGGGAGCTGTGGTCCCAGTGCACCAATAGAATGGCCCTTTTCACTCTTCATTGTCTTGCTTATCCTTTGTCCTGTGGTTTGGGACACACTCAGAAGCGTCTGATAATTTCTGACTTCTATGACAACTTAAGAATTGCAAAGGCAGCAATTAAGCCTGGTCCCTGGGGTAATTTAGACTCTCAATCAAGCCTTTTAGGCTTTTTGATTAAAATAGAGACATTTAATATCATTAATGATGCCCCTAAACATCCTCCAGCTTTACACATTAGTCTCCCTTTCTTGCCTTCTCAAAAAATACTTTTATTTCCTCTCTTGGGTCCTTTTCTCCCTCCCTCCCTCTCCATTTTCCTTTCTCCTTCTTCTTCATGTCCTGCCACAATCCTGGGAGACACCAGCGTCCAAGGAAATGACCTGTTGAACTCCTAGCCTCTCACATCCTTGACTCCTCACCCTCAGGGCCCTCTCCTCCATTCCAGCCCCTGCTGTGGATCTTGGTTGTCCCCTGATAACACCTGCAGTCAATGTGGCCCCTGGCTGCAGCCCCTGCCCTTTCAGCTCACCTGCTTGGTCACCCGTAACACCCTGCTCCTTAGGTCCTTTGGGACCACCAGCCCATAATGCCTCCGTGCTATCTCCATCCCCTGGTTCCCACTGTCTTCACATGCCTTCCTTCCCAGCTCAGATTCCACACACCAGCTCCAAGTGCCAGACTCCCTCTCTCCCTTGTCCTTCCCTTGAACGCTCCTGGGAAAACTCAAACCGTCAACAAAAGTAGCCAATGACTTTCCATAACGCTTGGCAGGCAGGCCGTGAAGACCTGGTCTCCACCACAATGGGGCCCAGCAGTCAACTGTTGCTTCTGTCCTCCAGAAAAACTACTTCACCTTCTCAGACTCTGACAAGCTGGCCAGCCCAGTGGTATGCCAGCAGCCTTTTGAAAAGGGGCCCTGGAGGGGGCAGGGAAAACCCTGATTTGTACTGTTTCCTGACTCCCATGGTATACATACTCTCACTGCGGCCTATTTCAAGCTGCTGACATGATATCAGTTACCATAGATGTAATATCCTTAAGAGCTGAGCATGTGTGTGCTTAGTCGCTCAGTCATGTCCTACTCTTTGCGACCCCATGGGCTGTAGCCCACCAGGCTCCTCTGGCCATGGGACCCTCCAGGCAAGAATACTGGATTCCCTTCTCCAGAGGATCTTCCTGAACCACGGATCGAACCTAGATCTCCTGCACTGCTAGCAGATTCTCTCCTGAAATGGAGTGAAATAATTAGGAAGTGATGAGTTTATAGTATTTATCTTTAAAAATATAACTTATTTAATTGTAATATATATAATTTAATTTTTAATTATTTTAAAATCCACCTGTCTATTTTTTATTCTTTGGTCATGCTGAACAGCAGATCTTAACTCCTTGTCCAGGGATAGAAACCTTGCCTCCTACATGGGCAGCATGGAGTCTTAACCACTGGACCCCTAGGAAAGTCTTGATTTAATTTTTAAAATATTTTATTTTGCAATAATTATACATTCACACACAGCTGTAGGAAATAATACAGAGAGAACCCTTATACCCTTCTGCCCTTCCCGCACCTTGGCCCTGCTTCTTCTTCTTCCTTCCTGTTCCGCATCCTGCCTCCCATCTGAGGCCAGAATACTGGATGCTATGAATTCTGGCATCACCCAGTTCCTTAGAAATCTCTGCACAACTTTTATCTCTTGCCTCTTGGGGATCTCAGAATTCCCTACTACCCTTAGTCCTCTTTTGGGTTCTCCCTGCCCCCTCAAACAAACTTTTCCCAAGAATCATTTCCATGTCTTCCTCCTCCGTCTACTCCAGTCTTCAGGTCGTGGTGCCAACTCTGACCTTTTCAGGGTCACCTGTTACTGACCTCTCCCTGAACCCTGTGGATACATGCGTGTCCCCACTGGCTGGGCCCCCAGTAGTGTTCATATGGCTGATCAAGACATGCCCTCCCTTAGACCTCCATGTGCCCCTCATGTCTAGTTGGCTCCTGATTTCTCCTTCTCAGGCTCCCTGAAAGGCCTTTTCCTCATATTGTGCTCAGGTACTGGGTTCCCAAAGGCTCTGGCTGGCCTCTCCCTCTCCTTGGAGTGGGGGGGCTCCCTCACTCCCAAGGCCCCAGTGACCTCACATGCTGCTGCCTTCAGGGTCTTCCTGCCAGCCTGGGTTGCCTCCTGAGCACTTGTCTCTGAGAGCCAGTCGTCCCCCTGAGTACCTTGCAGGCTCCACCTGCTCCAAGTGGATGGAACACGGTTCTTCTGCCCCTGCTCCCCCAGGCTCCCTCCTCTCAACACATGACCCCAGTCTCACCTGCCCTGGCACCTCACCCTCAGTGCCATTTGTCTCCTCACCCTCAACTCCTTCCTCTCCTCATCCCTCCCTTTACAATCCCCAAGCTCTGTCAGCTCTGCCCCCTCTCTCCCCCTCAAATCCTGCTTTTCTCCTCCCTTGCTGCTCCTGGGTCAGGGTCCCACAGTCCCTTATCTGGGCTGCAGAAGCCTCCTAACTGATCTCCCCAGCCTCCATTCAATGCATCCTCCACTGCAGCCAGAGCCATCTTCCTAAAGCACCAACGTAATCATGTCACTCTCTAGCTTCAAACCTTTGGCTGATTTCCATGGTCCTCTGATCAAGTCCCTCTGAAGGAGGTTCTGCAGGCTCTGGTCTTGCCCAACTCCCCCTCTTGTCCCATGTGAGCTGAGCGTCATTCAGATGCTGAGGCAGTGGGCCTCAGGGTGTCCCCCTACCTTAAAAAAATGGAGATAATTCACATACCATACAATTCACTATTTTAAAGTGTAAAATTCAGTGTCTTTTCATATATAAATAACTCCTGCTTTTTGAAAGTTTGCTTTAGTCACCTCACTTTTATGAAAGAGTTACGTTAGTACCTGTTTTCACTAATGGAAAGCAATCCCAAATGGACGAAAAGAGGTGGAAAACAAAAATGTGGCTCAGCATTGGTTTTGCAGCGGGTGGTTAGAGAGGAGTGTGCACCCTGAGCAGTGGGAGGGGCCCTGCCAACTCCCTCCTTGGCAACTACACTCAGCATCAAGCTGCCATAGCTTCACATTGTGTCTGTGAGCATCTGTGCTTTAACCTGATTTACTCTATGCATCCATTAGCTGGATGTGTCCTAAGGTAATTGTTTCTTTGCTTTATGCCATCTTGGCTAACAAAAGGTTTCATAGGAACACTTTACTTTTGGATGTTGGGGGACACCTGTATTCACAAGGGTGTGTGATCATCCTCACTGTTTAATTTTGCAACATTTTTATCACCCCAGAAAGAAACCTGAACCCCTCAGCAGTCGTTCTTTATAAGCCCCATCATCCCAACTGCTAATATGCTTTCTTTCTCCATGAATTTGTCAATTCTGAACATTTTATATCAATGGAATCATACAAGCATCATGTTTTCAAGGTTCTAGAGCCTCTCTCCCGCACTGGGAATTTCAAAACACTGTTACTTTGACTGCTCCTCTGCCTGCAAAGCCCCTGCTCAGCCTTTGGTTCTCACTCCCCTCGTCTTTGGGGGAACCCTTCTCTCTCTCTCTTTTTTAAAAAATTATTTACTTGGCCATGCCGGGTCTTAGTTGTGGCACTCAGGATCTTCAATCATCATTGCAGCATGCCAGATCTTTAGTTGCGGCATGAGAACACTCAGTTGTGGCATGAGGGACCTGGTTCCCTGACCAGGGGTCGAAACTGGGCCCCTTGGTTTGGGAGCATGAAGTATTAGCCACTAGACCACCAGTGAAGTCCCTGGGGAGCCCTTTTCTGCCCCAGATACCAAACCCCTAGGTTTGGCTGAGACCCCTGCTTTATGCCACAGCAGTTTTCCTTCTCTTAGCATAATCCTCATCATGTTGTAATTATTTGTCTGTTATCACCTATACTGTTATTATTACCTAATTTATTATTAGATCTTTATTACTTATCTGTTCTCACACTAGATCCACCGTAAGCTCCATCAGGGCCAGGATGGCTGTCCTGTTTACTCCTACAGCCCTAGGGCCTGGGACATAAAAGCCCTTAATGGACACATGCTACATGTAAAAAGTCAGTCTAGGTCTCTGGGGTCTTTGGCGGAGTCTATTGATAAGTTAGCCTCACTGTGCAGCTGCTTGTTCTTACCCTGTCTTTCTCCTCCCTGACATCTGGATGGAATCAGGGGTGTGTAGGGAAGGGCTTTGGACAAGACCCCATATCTCAGAGAATCTGGGACGGGGGAGGGAAAGCTGCCAGCCCCAGAGCTGCAGCAGGTTTTGTGGAGAGACGTTCAGAAGAGACAAAGCACGAGGGACCAGGCTGTAAGCTCCTGTATTTGTTTTTGTCTCACTATCTGCTGTGATGGGAAGGAAGTGCCCAATATGTGTCTGGTGAATGAATTAATGGAGACAGACAGGTCTCAGCTTTGGGATTTGCAGCTCAGAGCATCCTGATTCCCCCTGTGTTTCTGCAGAGCCAGGATGAGGTTCTACCCAGAGCCTGGAATATTGCACTGTATCTCCCCTTCCTGTCCATGCTGGCACTGTGTGGGCCTCAAGGCAGTGCCCCAGGAGGGAGCTGTACCCCGAGAGTTGTGTTGGGCCCAAGGAGGAAAGGATGGAATCCTAGAGGCTGGGCTAAAGACTGCTGGATCCTAGGCTGAAAAGGCAGCCATCACCTTGGGGAGGTTTACAGGATGTAGTCAGCCCCAAAAGCTGCCTTACAGGAGGAGGCATCTGCTCTTCACATCAGCAATAGCTCAGAAAGCAAAGCTGGGGACCTTGTTTCCAGAAGGTTCAGTTCTGTGGCCCATTTGGATCTTGATCGCTGTCATTTGGGGTTCTGTCAAATGATCACTGGGGGATATTTCTTTAAAAGGTGTACATGCTGCTCAAGCAGTTCCTGAATTGGAGGGTGAGAGTGAGAAAGACGGGATGGCGAAGATCTGCATGTTTGATCAGTTATTCATTCTTGAGGCTTGTATATCACTCTCACTGCAATGGAGTTAGCTGGGTATTATCAGCCCTGTTGCAGATGAGGCAATGAAGGCTCCAAATGCCTGGAGTTACTAAGAAGGCTGGGAGCAGTATTCAACTGAATGAGTGAGTGAAAGTCGCTCAGTCGTGTCCGACTCTTTGCGACCCCATGGACTATACAGACCATGGAATTCTCCAGGCCAGAATACTGGAATGGGTAGCCTTTCCCTTCTCCAGTGGATCTTCCTGACCCAGGACTCGAACCTACGTCTCCCACATTGCAGGCAGATTCTTTACCAACTGAGCTATCAGGGAAGCCCTTGTATTCAGCTGGTATGGAATCAAAGTTTCCAGACTCTAAGTCCTTTCACTTCTCTCTAGCAGCCCCCTCCCAAAGTTGCTATGAGGGGGGGGACCCCCTTGTCTTCCAGTGGGGCAAGAAAGAGGGTCTTAGGAAGTAGCCCAAACTGCAGAAGTGCCAGCTTGAGGGATTGGTTTACTCAGCACCACCCCCACCCCCAGCTCTTTGCAGATTACTGTCTACTGGGCAAGTTGCTCACCTGGGCAAGTTGGGCTGGGGTTTTGTGAGCCTGGGAAGAGGCTGCAGCATAGAAGGAGGAGAAAGAAGAGATCCTAAGTGAGCATACTCAGTAGAATGGAAGAGAGACAAAGCCCACCAGGGAGGGGGGTCCCCCACATCTGGGGGTGCTGTGGTTGTGCCTGGAGTGAGCATTTCTTGGAAACGGAGGCTCATCTGCAGTCTTAGTTCAGGGCTCATGGGGCTAAGATTATATACCAGATATAGCTGATGAAAAACCAGGGGGCCCAGTGAAATTTGAATTTCAGATAAAATGGATCATTTTTAGCACAAGTATATCCCAGATAAACAGTAGATAAATTTTTAGTATAAGTAAGTCCCCAATATTGCATGGGACATACTTATGCTAAATATACATACTGATAGACTTTTAGACCCGAGTGTAGGGTAGTATTTTTGTGGGCAGGATTCTTCCAAATGTCCCTTCAAATCTTCATGCTCAGATGAAAAGTCACTGGTTTACTGACTACTATTTTATTACTACTGCTTAGTTGGGCTGCTGACAGTAACAAGTCAGGTAACAGGACCTACTCAAAGTTTTAGTGAGAACAAAGCATATTGCAAAGCACTGTGCTAAAGGGTCCGAAGTGATCCAAGTCCAAAGAGCTGGGAATGAGCTTCAGAAAAGGGAGCCATGGGGCTGGCAAACAGGCAGGGCTCCCAGGAGACCACAGGTGACTAGTGCCTGCTCTCCCCTGCCAGTGCTCTAGCACCAGCCCCAGGCAGGGGCAGATGTTTGCTTGTCTGGGCAGAAAAGGGGGCCCAAAGCGCAGATCGCCATAGCGCAGAGCTGGCCTGGGTGAAGGGAAAGTCGCTCAGTCGTCTCTGACTCTTTGGGACCCCATGGGCTCTATAGTCCATGGAATTCTCCAGGCCAGAATACTGGAGTGGGTAGCCATTCCCTTCTCCAGGGGATCTTCCCAACCCAGGGATCGAACCCTGATCTCTCATATTGCAGGCCTATTCTTTACCAGCTGAACCACCAGGGAAGCTGGCCTGGGGTATGCAGCTAAAGGGATCTGGGTGTGCCCTGGACAGTCTCTCTTTCTCTTCACTCCATCTGAGTTGCTGGGCTCAGCTTCGCTGACTCAAGGGAAGAAGGAAAAAGAGAACGTGGGAGAAAGCCAGCAGACAAAACTAACAAGAAAAGGAAATTTGCTGATCGAGTGAAATTCTCTCCTGACACCCAGCAAGTTAAGCATGTGACTGGATGCCAGCGGGGGCCTGCGGCGGGGCATTTTTTTGCAGTAAACCTGGCTGTTCTCCTCGTTGCCTCTCGAGGCCCAGGGCTGGAAACTGGAAGACCCCTACAGAAGACAGGCCTGAGACCCTCCAGGACTGGGTCAGAGGAGGGACAATGGCAACCAGTCTCCTGTCTATGGCCAGAGAAACAGGCACAGGGTGGGCTCCCTGAAGAGCAGGGGGCAGGGGTCACAGAGGCATTTCTGGGAATAAATTCCATCCAGGACCAAAGGAAAACAAAAGGGGCAACTCAAAGTTTCAGGAGGATTTGGGGGTGGGCCGTCTCTTCCGACTCCACTCTCACCCTGTGAGGTGCCTAATCTCCCTCTGAGAGAAACAGCGCCTTCATCACCAGAAATGAGCCCTGGGAAGAGAGAGAGAAGATAACGTGGCTAGGAAAGCCCCTCTGTTTTGCTCCCCCCGCTTCCATGCCCACCACAGCCAGCTCTGGCTCTTCCTAGCAGGGCACTGATTATGTACCATGCCCCATGAGAGCAGTTTTCCGTGCATTATCTCATTCATCAGCACAACCAACCCTAGGAAGCAGGCAGTTACCATCCCCTGGCTGGGGGAGATGGAGTAACTTGTCCGATTCACACAACTGGCAAAGGCGCCTGCCTGTGAGCCCAGCTTTTAAGCCTCAACCATCCCGTCTCTCGTTGGACTCAGATAAGGCTTCAGCTTCCTTCTCAGCACAGCAGTGCGGATGGCCACTACCCACAGACCTAAGTTGGCACAAGAAATACAACTGTTTTCCAGATGTGTTATATTGGCATGTTGGCTCAGGCGCAAGTTGTGGCTGCTGGATGATTGGACCCGGGCTGTAGAAGGGCCTCACCTCTCACCTGTAAGTTTATGTATGGAATCATGGAATAATAAACCGAGAATAGACCTAAAAAATGGACTATAGCATGTGGATTTTTCAGATGAGGAAGCTGAGGTCCAGAGACGCCCAGCCTTAAGATTAGAATCTGGTATCTGGCATCCCAGTGTGGGGCCCTTGATTAACTCTTCCCGACGACCTCTGCACTGCTGTCGGTGAGCCCAGACCTCGCTTCCGGCCAGCCCTCTTTCAGCGGGGTTTGGAAGTCTGCGGGAAGAGCCGGAGCCCAGCGCCCCGAACCTGCGGCGGCGCGGTTTCTGGGGGCTCCTGGAGCCCGCGGCGGGGCGGTTTCTGGACCGGGCATAGGCCAGCGGGAGAGGCGGTGGAGGAGTTCCCGTGGCCGAGCTCGGGTCTTGATCAGGCTGGACAACCCCGGCCAAACGCCCCCTGGCGGTGAGAACCGAGAGAGGGCGCTGAGCCTCACCCAGCCCCAGCATCAGGGCATGTTTGAGAGAGGAGAATGAGGCACCGTTTGTTGGGCAGCGACCAGGCGCTGGCCAAACATCCATGTCAGATCAGCTTAAAGGATTGACAGCCAGACAGCGGAGCCCCACGGCCTTCCCAGCCCAGGTCCCAGGGCAACCTGGTTCCTGTCTAGCCAGGATTAGATGGCCCCGAAGCTGCCTTTTCAGACATGGGATTACAAAATGTGGCAGGCCTCCCCTCCACTCCCACTTCCGCATGAAAGCCTCTTCTCTGCTGTTTACCCTTATCAGATGTTGTATTATTTCAACAACTTTTTACATATAAAGAAATGTGAACAGTGATCATATAAACCTCAGTAGCAGGCATACACCTGGGTATGTGAGAAGGGGGTGCTCAGGCTTGGGGTGAGGATAGGAAAGGCTCCCACGAGTGGAACCTCCAGTGGTGCCCAGGTCTGTGGTTTCCTCTTTCTCGCTACAGTGGGAGCAGTGAGTGGGCTGGAGAGCTGCTCTGACTTGCCCGGCTCACCCCAGCTAAAGGGAAAGGGCACCATGAACCAGCTACCAGATACCCTGATTCAGGCCAGCCTGTGATTTACTGAAGGCCACTCCTCAAATTCCTCCCCCTAGATCTGTCAGTATTCCTAAAACATTGCTGTTATAGGCCCCCAACCCCATCTACTGCTGGAGGGTTTGGGGGTTCAAGAATGTCCTCTCTAATCACGCTGGAAGGAACTCTTCACTTGTCACGATTACTTGTGGAGGATCTGGCACCTGCAGAGGTGAGGGAGTGGGGGAGTTCTGGCAGGGACACTGGGACCTCAGTGTGTGTTCTGGCAGGGGCACTGGGACCTCAGAGATCACCTTGGTGTGTTTCCTACAGCTCTGGGAGGCTCTTCCTTCTGTGCAGCTGTCTGCCCAGCTAGAGTAGGAGCTCCTCTGCTTGCTACTGTTTGCTCTTGTTTCCCTTGAGTCTGCAACAGTGCCTGGCACGTAGTAGGCACCAGGAAATGTTTGCCAAACAACTCCTTTTACTCCAGCTCCTCACATTTAATTTAACTGGCCTGACCCAGAACCTGCCAGGAGTGGCTAAAGAGCTGCCCTTCACATTCCTCCCCCAACCCTCCCACCCACCCCCACCCCCACCCCAGACAGCCCAAGGATGAGCCCAGTGGCAAGAGAAGCCACAGGACTCCTCTAGAAATGTTTTTCATAAGTTAGGCTCCAGTGAGGGAGTTCAGAATTCCTGAAACAGCCAGTGTGCCTTTGGGCATAAACACTTTGCCTGCCAGCTCTCCAATGTGTCTATGAAAGGCATCCATCAAGCAGCTCTCCTGGCCTGGTGGGGCTGGGCGGGGAGCTCCACTCTTCCAGGATGCTTCCTAGAGCCCCTTGGGGCTGCCTGTTCTGGGCCAGGACCGCCTTCTTCTCCTGGGGCCTGCTGCAGCTGGCCCCTGAGACAACAGCTGCTTGTCCTTCGTCCTGGGCTGGGAACACATCTGCATTTGGCAGTGCCCAGATTGAGCCCTATTACCCTCCTTGCTGACCGTGCAGAACATTTTCTCCAGCCCCTACCCCACCTCCCCTGGGAAAACAAAGCCGATGTTCCCACAGCCAAGGTCCTCACTAACCAAGGAGATGATGGCCATGTCCAGTTCTTGGAAGAGCGAGGCCAGAGTGTGTTCTTAGGAGAGCAGGAAGGCACCGGGGGATCTCGAAGCTCCCCAGATGGGGCAAGTGGAGCGAGGCTGTGAGACTAAGTGATGCAACTGGAACAACAGGAGACTGAGAGGAAACTAGAGAGAGAAAGGGATGGGGGAGGAGGAGAAAAGTCTGATTTGCAGCTTTTATTTCTGTTGTCTTTGAAGTTAGACTTCAACTGAAATCAAGAGCACAAAAGCAACAAAGAAGCAGGAAAAGTTGAGAGATCAGGCAGTTGATGTGTGCCTTGGGGACTCACACGGAGACCTGCTCCATGCTCCACCCCACGCCAAAGGCAGAATACCAGGAGTCACCCCGCCTTAGGGACACCTCAGGAGATTGTGACAGAGGGGCTTCCTGGGTACCTGCATTTTGCTAGGAGACAGTAACATCCTGGAAGGCAGGGACCTGGCTCTGGTTTATTGCTGTATGTACCATGCCAAGTACAGAACCTGGCATACATTAGTTGCTCAGTAAATAATAGCTATGTGCTCAGTAAATAATAGCTATGTCCTGGGAGTTGTGCAAAACCTTTTGCACATGTAAATTCATCTTTTCCTTTCACAAGGTTATGAGATAGATATTATTATCTTCGTTTTACAGAAAAGAAAATGGAGGCACAGAGAGGTTTATTTACTTGCTCAAGGACACACAGTTAAAAAGCACCAGAGTTGGGATTCAGAACCACGAAGACTGACTTGAAAGACTGCTCTTACTCACCATGCTCTGCACTCTTGAAAGAAAAAGAGAGCAAAAAGAAAGAAAAACATCTTAGTCATGGAATTGAAAGAGATCCCAGGGATCACTTAAATCAAGCTCTTTGTTTAATCAGTTAAGGTTTAGACAAGTGAAGAGACTTGGACTAGCCAGCTATTGGCAGAGTCAGAATTAGAATCTGAATCTTCAGACTTCTGGTCCTGGAGCTTGCTGCTCTACGAGATTGTCTTGGAAGAGAACAACCAGTGTCCTTCAGGGTTTGTAAACCAGCTATTTAATAGAACCAGTGTCCACTAGGCTTGGGGAAACAGTGGAAACTGGACTCTTTCTCTCTCTCCCCAGCCGTCCCCACCAACTTGTTCTGGCCAGGCTGGCTCCCTAAGTCACCCAGCCCAGCTGGAAGATGGTGAGGCTGCAGGTCTCTAGGAGGCAGGCAGGAGGTGTCCCTGAGGGAAGATGCCCAGGCCAGCCCTTGGGAACGTGGGCTTTATCTGAGGCACAATACTCCGTGGCCCAGCTCAGGACATGAGGGTGTCCCGTGTGGACTTTCTGTGCTTAGATTGCAAATTCTCTGGCATCCTGACTGCTTACAATTTTCAGGGTAATTTTTCTCCCAGGGCATTTCTTCTGGATCCCTGTCTGATACATAAGATATCACTTTTGGTTCAACATATTTAAAACTCATTTTTCCCCTAGACAAGACAAATTGAATTTGTCTTCCCATATGGGGCCTTTCAAAAAGATTGGTGCTGAGACAGGCTGGGTTCCCAGAGTGATGTAGTTTGATTAGTCCTGACATTCTTTTCCCGCTTATGGGGAGGTAGGGAGGGGAGTAGGTAATTGCAGATATTCCAGTTGGGAGAAGGTGTGATTGGGTTTTTCTCCTGTGGGGGAAAAACAAATTCTTTCACATGGATGAGTTTTTGGCATCTGCTCTATGTCTCTGCTGTGAGGCGGAAACTTCTAGAATAGAAACCTCCCTGCAGCACACAGTCTGTGGTTCAGGGAAGCCTTTGGTTCAGGCCGGGGGTGGAGGGGCGGGGTGAGCTGACTGGCTCCTCTTCTGGCCTATGCAGTCTCTGTGGAAAATTCTGAAAGAGATGGGAATACCAGACCACCTGATCTGCCTCTTGAGAAATTTGTATGCAGGTCAGGAAGCAACAGTTAGAACTGGACATGGAACAACAGACTGGTTCCAAATAGGAAAAGGAGTTCGTCAAGGCTGTATATTGTCACCCTGCTTATTTAACTGATATGCAGAGTACGTCATGAGAAACGCTGGACTGGGAGAAACACAAGTTGGAATCAAGATTGCCGGAAGAAATATCAATAACCTCAGATATGCAGATGACACCACCCTTATGGCAGAAAGTGAAGAGGAACTCAAAAGCCTCTTGATGAAAGTGAAAGAGGAGAGTGAAAAAGTTGGCTTAAAGCTCAACATTCAGAAAACGAAGATCATGGCACCCGGTCCCACCACTTCATGGGAAATAGATGGGGCAACAGTGGAAACAGTGTCAGACTTTATTTTTCTGGGCTCCAAAATCACTACAGATGGTGACTGCAGCCATGAAATTAAATGACACTTACTCCTTGGAAGGAAAGTTATGACCAACCTAGACAGCATATTGAAAAGCAGAGATATTACTTTGCCAACAAAGGTCCATCTAGTCAAGGCTATGGTTTTTCCTGTGGTCATGTATGGATGTGAGAGTTGGACTGTGAAGAAGGCTGAGTGCCGAAGAATTGATGTTTTTGAACTGTGGTGTTGGAGAAGACTCTTGAGAGTCCCTTGGACTGCAAGGAGATCCAACCAGTCCATTCTGAAGGAGATCAGCCCTGGGATTTCTTTGGAAGGAATGATGCTAAAGCTGAAACCCCAGTACTTTGGCCACCTCATGTGAAGAGTTGACTCATTGGAAAGTACTCTGATGCTGGGAGGGATTGGGGGCAGGAGGAGAAGGGGACGACAGAGGATGAGATGGCTGGATGGCATCACCGACTCGATGGACATGAGTCTGAGTGAACTCCGGGAGTTGGTGATGGACAGGGAGGCCCGGCGTGCTGCGATTCATGGGGTCGCAAAGAGTCGGACATGACTGAGCGACTGATCTGATCTGATCTGATCTGTATGTCTCTGCTGCAAGGTGGAAACTTCTAGAATAGAAACCTCCCTGCAGCACACAGTCTGTGGTTCAGGGAAGCCTTTGGTTCAGGCCGGGGGTGGAGGGGCGGGGTGAGCTGACTGGCTCCTCTTCTGGCCTATGCAGGCTTTGTAAAGCCTTGTCCGGGATTTTCCTGGTGGTCTAGTGGTTAAGATTTCACACTCCCAGTGCCGGGAGCCTGGGTTCACTCCCTTGTCAAGGAACTGGATCCCACATGCTGGCAAATAAGAGTTCACATGCCACAGTGAAAAGATTCTGCATGCTGCAAGTAAGGATTCCACATGCTGCAACAGAGATCTGAGATCCTGAGTGCCACAGCCAAGACCCCGTGTAGCCAAATAAACAAATAATTTTTAAAAATGGGGGGGGGGAAGAAAAAGAAAAGCCTTGTCTTGCTCACCTCAGATAGCGCTGGAAAAGCTTTCTGACCTACTGAATCCCACTGTGGGGTCCGGGGTCAACACAGAATGGGTTTTCCGGATGCTCCTGATGCTGGGCTGCCTCTTCTCCTGCCTGCCATCCCAGGACTTTGACAATGAGTCCCAGGGACAGGGCTGGAAAGGCAGAGGCAGGGTCTGCAGGGTCAGGGGGCAGCCTTTATCTTGTCTGCCTGTGCTTTGCCTCAGACACCGGCAGAGGGTCTGGATGAGAGGGTCCCTCGAGGTTTCTAGGGGGCAGGCCAAATAATGGGGTGGGGGTCCCCAAGTCCCCAGAGTCTCTTCCTCTCATGTCAGGAGGCACTATCGCCTCTGGCCACCATGCCCCCTAGCAGAATCTGTGAGTTGTGACGAGGCCAAGGGGGATGGCTAGCTGTTTCTCTGAGGGGGCTTGTCAGAGAGGAGAGGCCTTGAGGGAAAGGCCAAGGGGTGGATGGGAGGGGGAGAAGTGCGGCCTTCGATGAGAAGCCTCCAGCATATCAGGCTGAAGTTTCCACCCAGCCTGGGACTTCCCCAGCACTCCAGACCCTGCTAGACTTGTCTCCTCCCTCTCTGTGACCACAGCCCTAGTCCTACCCCTGGTCCAGCTACTGGCCTCTTTGAGAAGAGGAGCTGGAAAGTTGTGGAGCAGTTCCACAGCAGGGTGACCCCTCAGTGCTGACATGCTGGGCTGGGCTCTAGTCATTGCTCTTGAGGGCCCCGTGACCCAGTGTTTGTTCTTGGGTCCTTCCGAGCTCCTGCAGTGTGCATACTGCAAAGTAATACCACTGGGGTGTCAGCTGATTAACTTTGCAGCAATAAAGTCTAATCTTGTTAAATAAAGGAAGCCTTGAATAAATGTCTGCTCATTCCTGCCAGTATTTTCCTGCTGCCCCAGCCAACATAGCTCTGTGACCTTCAGCCAGTCACTTAACCTCTCTGAGTCTATTTCTGTACCTAAAGAAAATAAGTACAATACTATACTCCTTCACCCTGGTTTTTGTGGGGATCAAACATAACAATGTGTGTGAAGGTCTTTTCCAGATGTCAAGATGCTATTCCCCTATACGAGATCATTACTGATCATCATGCTTATTGTAATGTGCCCAGAACTGCCATACCTTATAATATAAAGTGTCAGCAGCAGGAGTTCCATTATAAGGGAGGAAAAAAGGAACCAATTTTCCCAGTGGAAAAGAGTGACCCCAGAAAGAGCAGAGAGACCAATAAAATAACCCCAACAAGAGGGATGACAACTTGGATCACTTCATGTCAAGGCTCAGTTCAGTATAGTTCAGTTCAGTTCAGTTCAGTCGCTCAGTCGTGTTCGACTCTTTGTGACCCCATGAATCGCAGCACGCCAGGCCTCCCTGTCCATCACCAACTCCCGGAGTTCACTCAGACTCACGTCCATCGAGTCAGTCATGCCATCCAGCCATCTCATCCTCTGTCGTCCCCTTCTCCTCCTGCCCCCAATCCCTCCCAGCATCAGAGTCTTTTCCAATGAGTCAACTCTTCACATGAGGTGGCCAAAGTACTGGAGTTTCAGCTTTAGCATCATTCCTTCCAAAGAAATCCCAGGGCTGATCTCCTTCAGAATGGACTGGTTGGATCTGCTTGCAGTCCAAGGGACTCTCAAGAGTCTTCTCCAATAACAAAATGTTCCCCATTCTAATGAGGAGAAATTTTTAGCACCAAAGACAATCATTCCACATTTTTCTAAGCCTGGGGTCAAAGGCTATTTTTTATCTGATGCTGTGTAATTGAAGTTAAGGGGCTTCCCAGGTGGCACTAGTGGTAAAAAGACAAGATCCAGGTTCGATCCCTAGGTTGGGAAGATCCTCTGGAGTAGGAACTAGCAACCCACTCCAGTATTCTTGCTTGGAAAATTCCATGGACAGAGAAGCCTGGTGGGCTATAGTCCATGGGGCCATAAAGAGTTGGACATGACAGAGCGCAGCCCACAGTTGAAGTTAAGAGCCAGTCGGAAATGGTTTTAGATCTTTGTACAAAGAGTAAGGGGTCAAAGTGAGTCTCCCCTCTTCCCTTTCTCAGAAAGAAATCTTAACTGGAACAAGGCTCTGGAAGGCTGTCAGGAATCAGAGAAGCCAGGACAGAGATGCTCAGAGCATTCCTGGAGGAGATCATCTATTGTTTCTATCTTCCTAAAGTCCATTCCTCTTTCTCTTTTTGGTAATAGAACCCTCGTTGGTGGGGGGTGGGGGGAACTATCCCTTCCTCACTCTCATGCCAACTAAGATCGACCTCTTCCCCGTTTCTGGAATGACTCAAATTTGACCAATCAGAATACTGTATCTTCTGGGCCACAGTGATTAGCTCAGCAAGGGGCACGTGATCCAAGCCAGGCCAATGACAGTAGGTCCTGGGACTTCTGTTAGAACAATTAGGAAGGAGATGTTCTTTTCTTTGGGTGGATCCTCCAAACAGGAATATAGAAGTGTGGCGTTTTTGTGGTCGCCTTTGTTACCAATCTAAGAATGATGCCAATGTTGAAGGAAGCAGAGTTGAGAGACTGAGAACGATGCTTGGTGACATGGTTTGAACACACTGGTTTAGCTGCACAGGAAAGGCAAGGCAAGGCAGGGTAAGGGAGATACATTCCAAGGTCCAGAGTGGGTGCCTGAAATCGCAGATAGTACAGGACCCTGTATATGCTTTTTTTCCCATCCATACATACCTATGGGAAAGTTTAATTTATAAATTAGGCACTGTAAGAGATGAACACCAATGATTAATAATAATAAATAAAATTTTAACAGTATAGTGTAATAGAAGTTATGTGAATGTGGTCTCTCTCATTATCAAAATATTAATATCTTATTGTACAAATTTAATGCCTTTTCCATCTTATCTAAGCACTGACCTTTCACTGTGGCCATACCTTTTGCAGTTTGAGGTATGCCAGCAAAACTAGCACATGTTTCTTTTTCCTTCTTCACTATTCCATGGGTAGAAGATTCATTCTTCCTGCGGATCTTAGCAACCTCAGCATATGATTTTTTCCCTTTCTTTGTTAGGTCTAGAACTTTCACCTGAAGGAAACACTGTATGGCTTCTCTTTGGCATATCTGAATTGCCAGCATCACTACTCTTGCACTTTGGGACCACAGTTAAGTAAAACAACGGTTCCTTGAACACAAGCGTTGAAATACTTGGACAGTGGAGCTGAAAACTGAGATGGCTACTAAGAGACTAATCAGAGGATACTTCGGACAAAGGGATGATTCATGTCCTGGGCTAGAGATTTCATCCCACTACTCAGAATGGTGAGCAATTTAAAACTTTTGGATTATTTCTGGAATTTTCCATGCAGTATTTTCAGACCCCAGTTGACTGAAAGTAATTGAAATCTTGGGAAACTGCTGAATAAGGGGCTGGGGGGACTACTGTATGTATATCCAGCCTGGGTGTTGCGAGTCTGAAGACTCAGGTTCTACTCCTCAAATGGGAGTCTTGTGATACCTCTAAGCCTTGGTTGTTGTTATTTAGTTGCTAAGTCATGTCCAACTCTTTGCCACTCCATGGACTGTAGCCTGCCAGCCTCCTCTGTCCATGGGATTTCCCAGGCAAGAATATCCATGGGATTTCCCAGGCAAGAATATTGGAGTGGGTTGCCTTTCCTTCTCCAGGGGATCTTCCCAACCCAGGGATCGAATCTGTCTTCTGCTTGGCAGGTGGGTTTTTTACCGCTGAGCCACCTGGGCCTTGGTAGCATTTTCTAATACATGGGATAAATAACAAACACTCTGCCATACTACCCCAAGGATAGGATGGTCATCAATCCCTCCTTCCTGAAGTGTGGAGGGAGTTTCCTGGGCTCTTTTCAGGATCTCCAAATAATTGGGGGGTTTTGAAGGCCAGTTCCACATTTTGTGCTGACCAAGGTCCAAGCTCACGTGAGGAAGGGAGGGGGCTCCTCTTTCTGTGACTGGGGCTGGCGGGAGGGCGGAGTCTCTGCTTCCCATGCCTCATGCTGCACCTGCTGGACCTCCCCAGACGAATACATGCATTTTATACACAGAAGAGGTGAAGCTGTGAGGGTTGGCGTTCCTGCAAGAATTATGGCCAAAAAAGGGTGGGGCTGTCAAGGCAACTTCAGAATTGTTGTTGGCAGTGGCTTTCTTTCCGTTTATTTTGTTTATTTCACTGCACAAGGTCTTATAATAGTTGTGGCATGTGGGATCTTTAGTTGTGGCGTGTGGGGTCTAGTTCCCTGACCAGGGATTGAAGCCAGGCCCCCCTGCAATGGGAGTGTAGTCTTAGCTACTAGGCCACCAGAGAAGTCCCCACGATTGGTTTTCTGACCTGTGATATTTCTGGAGGCCCTCTGCCTGGGATGAAATGCTGGTCTTCAACAGGAAGGCCCTGCCTGAGGTTTGGCAGCCCTGAGTACCCAGGGCCTGGCTTCGGCCTAAGGACGTCAGGAAACACCTTCCAAACAGGGCCTGCCCCGCTCTGCACTCCCTGAATCTCCTGAAGCTTATATGGCAGGTGTGGGTGTGTACTGGGGGGTGAGCAGCGCACCGGGGCAGAGCACAGATCCAAAGGAAAAGTGATGAACCTCCCTGGGCTGTGACCTGATGCAGAGCCCTAGGGACAAGGTTCTGAAGGTTGGGATGAAGAATCTTTATGTTTGTTTGTTTTTTCTCAACTGGGAAAGAATCCACCTGCAATGTGGGAGACCTGGGTTTGATCCCTGGGTTGGGAAGATCCCCTGGAGAAGGGAAGGGCTACCCACTCCAGTATTCTGGCCTGGAGAATTCCACAGACTGTACAGTCCATGGGGTTGCAAAGAGTCGGACACAACTGAGCGACTTTCACTCACTCACTTGCTTGTTTTGAACAAGAGTTTATTCATTAGCTTTCTTGGATCGTTCTACATCAGTGACCCCTCAGTTGGCTTATATGAAGTGCCAAAATGTCTGAATCTCTGTGCTGGTGGTTTAGCCACACTTAATTGTGTCTGACTCTTTGCGACTCCGTGGACTATAACCCTCCAGGCTCCTCTGTCCATGGGATTTCCCAGGCAAGGATACTGGAGGGGGATGCCATTTCCTTCTCCAGGTGAAATTTTTTTTTTAATGATAATTTAATTGGGAAAGAAACAAGAATCCTGTTTTCCTTCACAAATGGGCTGAGGGCTTCTCTCTATATAGGATGTTTAATATGGAGGAGTAACTGAACAGAGGGAGGACCATGATTTCCCTGGGGGAGGGGAAGGAAGGCTCACGGCTTCCTCGGGCATCCTGGGGCCCAGCAAGGAGGGGGCAGAGCTCACAGCTCTGATTTCTGCTCTTTTTTCTTTTTTTTAGCCAGCATCAGAACTTGCCTTGCCAGCCTCTTCAGCTGGCTCTTAACCACTTTCTCCTTGTTTGATTTGCTAAATGTCTGTTTTAGTTCAGTGTTTCACACCTGCTCTGACAGTCTACCATTCCCCCCAGGCCCTGGGACATCTGCCAAGTGGTGACATCAACTGTGACGTGAAATGCAGCTCAGCCTCATGTGGCATCCTCACTCTCCCTCCTCCCTACATCACCTCCTTCCTTCCAAGAATGCAGATGCCCAGGCAGTGGGGGGGCTGGGCCGAGTGACCCTTCCCCTGCAAATATTTATTTTGGAAGTTTTACCCCAAAGTAGAGGACCTGGTAAAATGAACTCTTATGTACATACCACCCAGCTTTAACAATGAACAACATTGTGCTGATCTTATTTATTCAACTTCATATGTATATATATACATACCATACATATGTATGTAGATAATATATTATGATACATCTTGCTTATTTAACTTCATGTATATGTATATACATATTACACTTACATATGTATATATATATACACATAATAAATAAAAGGATATATTTCTTCCTGAAGTATTTTAAAATAAATCCCAGGTATCACTGTATTTCACCTTAAACTACTTCAGTTTGACTCTCTAATGAATAAGAAAACTTTCTTATTTCTAATGAATAAGAAAACTCTCTAATGAATAAGAAAACTTAGCTCTGCCATCATCAGAGCTAAGAAAATTAATAAGAATTCCTTGTCATCATCTAAAACAGAATCTACAGTCAGATTTCTGTCCATTGCCTCAAAGCAGTCTTTCACAGTTGGTTTGGATCTCTATCTTTGAACTCAAAAAGAAGTTTGCCGAGCAAATTCAGAGTGACCAGAATTCTAATGAAAATTCTAATTTAACGGCTAGGACTGTCTTCAGGTTTTTTGCAGAATTGGTTTACATGTAAATAATGGGCTTAATATAGGAGAGCCTCAATTTCTTTGGTCACCAAGCAGGAACGGGAGGCCTGCATTGTGCCAGACGCTATAGCCAGGCACTGAGCGAGGTGAGCGGCCCTCAGAGGCTCACTACTCAGAGTGGGATGTGGCTGTGAAAGCCATGAAAAATGATTCCCTGTGAGCTAGTGTCTGGGAGCAAAGAGGCTGTGAGAGTTCTGTGGAAGGAAGAAATGCCAATATTAAGTCCTATTTTTGTAAGAAGACATTTTACACAGAAAATATTCAACAGTTGAGACTCCTTTGATTTGGTCTGATTGTCCCTCCAGTCAGCTATCATAAGGTGATGCCGTGGATTGAATGTCTGTGTCCCCCCTCCCCCACATTCATATGTTAAATCCTAATGCCATGTGATGGTGTTAAAAGCTGGGGCCTTTGCCTGATGAGGGTGGTCATGAGGGTGAAGTCCTCATGAATGGGATTAGTGTCCTTATTAAAGAGAATTCAGAGAACCCCTAGCCCCTTCTGCCACGTGAGGACACAGTGAAAGATGTGGTCTATGAACCAGGAAGGGGGCTCTCACCAGACACAAAATCTGCTGGCACTTTGGTCTTGCACTTCTAGCCTCCAGAACTGTGAGAAATAAATTTCTGTTATTTACAAGCCACGCAGACTATGTTGTTGTTTTGTTGCTGAGTTGTGTCTTTTGCAACCCCATGAACTGAAGCCTGCAAGGCTCCTTGGTCCATGGGATTTCCCAGGCAAAAATACTGGAGTGGGTTGCCATTTCCTTCTGCAGGGGATCATTCCAACCTAGGGATTGAACCTGCATCTCCTACATTGGCAGGTGGGTTCTTTACCACTGAGCCACCTGGGAAACCCAGACTATGGTACTTAGTTATAGCATCCTGGACACGCTAAGACAGGTGATGCTTAACTTTATATATTTCTCCTCTTTTCATTCCTCTCCTTCCTCCCTCCTCCCCTCCCCGCCTTCCTTCTTTCTTAATCTTGTAATCCTTCCCTCTTAGTGGATTCCCCTTCCTGTCCATACTGTCTCAAGTCAAGCTTTCCTGAGGTGGATTCCCTTCTTCCTGAGGCCCTCTCACTTTGCCTTGTTCCCCGGGGTGGCCCAGTGTTCTCTGAGTGCGGATGCGTGATTCCTGCACCTCTCCAGAACCTTGCTTCCCAGTTCTCCCAGGATCTGAGTCCACTCCATTCGCTCCACAGCTGTCTTACTTTGAGTTCTTCCAAAAGCAGCACCTGAGTTCTTGGTGCAGGAGGTGTATTTAATGTATTTTGGAGGCAAGAGTGAGAGGGGAGGGGCTGAGATGTGGAAGGAGGAAAAGGTGTTGAAAGTGCTTTATTGATGTGGTGATTGCTGGGAGCACCAGGGGCTCAATCCAGGTAGAAGGTAGTTCAGAATTGCTTCTGCGGACCGTAGGAGGCTGGCCCCCACCCCACACTGGTTGTGGCTTGCTTCTCTGAGGTCGTCACTCTCTTTCACTTTCAGGCTGACCCATGTGAGCTGAGAAAGCTGACTAAGGCTTCAATGTGGAGTGATGTAGGGAGGGCCATGCAAGGCTCAGCTGCACACACAGCTGCGCTGAACTCGGAAGTGGGCTGAGGGCATCCGCCGTGTCTGTTACAGCAGTCCTCATTCCTTTTTCTGCCCTGACTCAGTAACACGAATGACAGCAACATAATTTATTGAGCACTCTTTGTGGAGCAGTCACTGGGGTAATAGCATCACTCAATCTTCTAAAAATCTACGCAGTGTTATTATGCTCCCATTGTACAGATGATTAACTGAGGCTGAGGCTAAGAGAGGTTAGGGCTTCCCAGGTAGCGCTAGTGCTAAAGAGCCCACCTACCAGCACAGGAGACACAAGAGATGTGGGTTCGATCCCTGGGTCAGGAAGATCCCCTGGAGGAGGACTCGACAACCCACCCCAATATTCTTGCCTGGAGAACCCCATGGACAGAGGAGCCTAGTGGGCTACAGTTCACATGGTCACAAAGAGTCGGACACGACTGCAGTGACTAGCATGCATGCAAGAGATGTTAAGTAGATTGCCTAAGGGTTAAGCACCCCACTGGTGAACTTAACCCAGATGGATTTATGTGGTCAGATGTCACTAGACTCAGACCCTGCTGTTAAAAGCCTGGAATAAATTACTCTAAATTCCTTTTGGAAAAATAGGGTGTGATTTTTTTTTTTTTTTTGGTTGTGTGCTGTTGTGCAGAAAGTTTCTGAATCGGGGGTCTTCAGAAGGCCCTCCTGGGTTGCTCGCAGGTTTTTCTCACTAGACTCAGCCAAAGTCTTGCCTTTGGAGATTGAACACGGCCACCAGACACTGCTCCCAGGCTCTGCCAGCTGTTTGGCAGATATGAGCTGCTGCCTCAGGGGAGCACAAGAGAATGCCTGAGGAGGGAGAATGTTCTGGAAGGACAGCTTGAAGAACAGGCCTTTCTTCTCTGACCCTGGGAGTCACTTCACAGAGGAGGGAGTGTGATCTCCAGGCTTCTGCCCGGGGAACCTTGCTGCTGCGGGCTGGCTTCCCCAGCTGCTGGCTGGAGGTGGGCGGACTTAGGCTGCGTTTGCATCTCCCCAGCCCCTCAGGCTGGAGGGGAAGGGCACGGATCACGGCACAGCACCTTCCAGGTCCCTGAGCAAAGTGTTGTAAGAGATGGACTGAGGTCTGAACTTCTCAGCAACGTGGGCCAAAAAATTTCTTTTTTGTTTAAGTTGGTTTGCCTTAGGGTTTCTGTCATTCCCAGCTAAAGGACTCTTGTCCAGTCTGACCAGGAGAGGCCAGACACTTCCCCAAGCTGCCAAGCATCCCACTTAGGCTCCAGCCACATCAGGAGCTTTGCTTCCCCCTCTCCTCCTCGATCCAAGCTAGTGGAGGTGGGTTTGCACGAGTGTGTTCCCTGGGCCTGGATCACTGACATTTAAAGCCTGCTGCTAACCCACTCCAGTGTTCTTTCCTGGAGAATCCCAGGGACGGAGGAGCCTGGTGGGCTGCCGTCTATGGGGTCACACAGAGTCGGACACGACTGAAGTGACTTAGCAGCAGCAGCAGCTAATTGTGATGTGAAGAGAAGAAAAATCTGTTTTAAGGCTGACACTCTGCTAGGTCATTATCTCATTAAACTCTCCAGAGAAATCAGAAATTTTTGGAGGAGCAATTTTTCACCTGTGGAAGTGACTGCCTTTGAGGGGCCGGCCCCCTGGGTCCTCCCTGGGGCTTGAGTTTTGAAACTCTCAGGTCCAAACTGCACCACAGAGGTGAGTGAGTGTGCTCTGTGTCGTAGACAAGACCAGTCCGGTCTCTTCCAGTCTGCGCACCTGGTCTGTTACTGGGCCACATGATTTTATGTATGGTTTCGTTGCGGTTGCTCCTTTCTCAGTTTTTGTTTCTGGAATAGTTGGCTGCTTTGTTTTTCTTAAGGCTGATCTGTATAGCCTCTGGTGCAGCAAGTGCTCTGGGCTTTGGGGGAATCCTTTAGCCTGAATAACTGGTGGCTGGCTTTGGCCAAGCCCAGGCAGAGCTGATCCCAGGGATGGACTGGGGCCAGCCAGGCGGTGCCCTGTCACACACAGGCAGCCCTTCTGGAGCCCCTCCACAGCAGACGACCAAAAATAAGGACCAAGGGGCAAAGGCCATTTATTTGGACTTTTTGGAACAAAAAAAATTGTTTTAAGTTACAGAAAAACACAATCATTTATATTTTGGAAGTTTCACACTCTGGGAACGAGCCCTAGTGCCATGCCAGGTTTTGTGAGCAAAAGGCTTAAAACATCCCGGTCTGACTGGGCTGTGATCATCAGGACTTATCTTCTCGAGCAGGTGTGACTCTGTCCATCACATGAGTCTCGTTCTAGAACTTTCACCCTTATCTCTTTCAGTAGCAAATGTCTTTGCCCCTGAAGTCCTCTTCAACATAACCCTTCCCTCCCATCTTTCCTTTCTCTGCCTTTCTTTGTAACTAGCTGCTCACCCTATCACCTCCCTTCGGTGTCTCAGACCGAAGCTTCAAACAAAACAGCCTCTTCCCTCCAGGCAATTCACTTCCCTCACCGCCTGCAAAATAGGCCTCGGAACTCTCTTCCAGCAAACACTCCTGCCCTCCCTGCCCTACTTTGTTCACATCTCCAGAGACTACCACCTGGCTCAAGAGGCACTCTGGAGGTCAGAGGACCAGGATTCTAGTCTTGGTCCTGCCCCCTGTCTGCTGTTATGGTCTTAGGTATTTTCTTCTTGTTAAATTCTTAGCTATCCCGCTTCAAAGGGATGTGGCATCACAGTAATAGATGCTGATGTGCCCTGAAAAGTAAAAATGCTACCAAGTGCAAGCACAGTTAGCCTGTAGGCCCCTGGGCACTGCCCTCCACAGCTCAGCATTTCCCACCTGCTGAGGACTGCACTGTCTCAGCTGCTCAGTTGCCATGGTGAAACGGCAGCCTTTGCGTGCTGGTGAGTGGGATTCTACCATCTGGAATGCAAGGTCCCTGAGGGCAGGGCTTGCATTTTAATATTTATTTGGTGAGCTTCTCAGCCCATAGCACCAGTTGGGGCTGAGCACAAGTAGGTGCTCAGTCTTAAAATTGGTTGCTTAGATTCCAATTTCCTTGGACGGATCCACCCCCTGTTGTGTGATGGCTGCATCACAATGGCAGGACGGTGGGAAACCCAAGCCTCCTCTTTTGTTCTACTGCACATGACCACTCGTGAGAAGGAGGCTCCTGGGGGCTGGTCCTGGGGTCTTGGGCCTCAACTGACCCATTGCTGACCCAGGTCGAGGGACCATCCACTGAAGTCCACACTGGAATACTTCCCCTTCCCACTGGAATAAAAATCCTTCCCAAATGGATAGGAAACATGGCCTTGCTTTGGGTGAGCATACAAATCCCAAAGAAGGTCACGACCATGTTATCAACACAATGTGGGGTCAACCCAGACCATTCACACCAAGGACCCCTGCTCTGGGGGTCACCATCTCCAGTGTGGGGTCCTCACTTCCTGATGAGCAAGACCACTCTCTAACAGTCAAGGCCAGAGCTCACCACTACCCTGACGGTCTTCAGCTTCAGTGCCCCCACCGCTCCATCCATGGATGGTTGGCAAACCCCCACAATCCCCCTGAAGGAGTCATCTCCTCTTCATGAAAACCACAAAGATGAGAAGATGACCTCACCCCATCCAAAGAGTCCATCACACAAATGTTACTCAGAAAATACATTCTGGATCTCCCCCGCTCCCATCAACACATTTTCCACCTCCGGGTATACCCAGCGATATATTACACTTGACAAAATTAATCTTTTTCTTTTTAAAACAACTTGGTCCTTCGAGATCCATTCAGAGCAATGCCATTGCAAACACTGTAATTTAAAGTCAGTCACAGTAGAAACAAAGCCAGTCCCTGGAGAACAAACTTGAGAGGCCTCAAGTCACTCAAAATGGGTTTGCCTCGGCGAGGCCTGTCGATGGGCACCCCAGTAGCTTCCCTCGCCCCAGCTGACCCCAAAGAGCCTGGAAAAGCTGGTGTTTTGCTTCAAATTCATTCAAAATAAAATGCATAATAAATAAATAAATGCTTCCATCGTGTGTTGTGTGGGAATATCCAGCTGTATGTGCTGTGGCCTTCATGATGCTCCCTGGATTCTCAGAGGGAATCTTGCTTGATGGTCCAAAGGCTCTGAAATCACCCCAGGTCATGCTGAAGCATGCAGTGAGAGGGAGCTGGAACACGGAGGAAGACTGCTGTGAAAATCCCAGCTCCCGTCTACTGTTTGCTGGATGGGCCCCCCTTCCTGGTGGGCGTGGAACCTGTATTTATATCTTTGGTTTCCTGCCTCGCAGTTTTCTGCCTTTGGAAGAGCGGCTGAGAGGAGCGAGAGAGAAATGGCCCGCTGGCCTGCATAAAGGATGCCCACATAGGCTCTCTTCTCCTGTGGACAGCCAGAAGCTCAGGTTTCTTCCCTGGACTTTGGGAAGAGAGGCCTTCAAGGCTTCAGCACCCAGGACTGAGGTCTAGCTGCCGCAACATGTCCTGTAGTGACCCCTGCAGCCGGCTCAGGGCCACCACCTCGGTGGAGTAGAGGGAGGCTTCCAGGACGACGCCCAAGCTCTCCAAACTCTCCAGGGCCCTGACCTGTGGCAAGGGGCAGCTCTTGGAGGCGGCCAGCAGGTGGAGAAGGTCCCGGAGGTTCTCCAGGTCATTAGATATTTGGACCACATTTCTGGAAGGCAGACTGGTGAGGATCTGTTGGTAGATCGCCAATGTCTGGTCCATCTTGGACAAACTCAGGAGAGGGTGGAGCCCAGGGATGAAGTCCAAACCAGTGACCCTCTGTTTGGAGGAGACGGACTGCTATGCAGGAGGAAGGGGAGAGCAAGAGCTCAGTGGGAGAGAGGGCAGCTCCTCAGAGCTCCCCTGACTCTGCCTTTCCCTAGAGCATAGAGGTTCTTCCTCCCCACTTCCACACCATCCTCCCTGGGCCCTTACTTCTTGTGCCCATGTGACCACCATGTTTCCAAGCTGGTCTCCTGGGCTCCTATCTTTCTGCCCTTCCCAAACCACCCTGCCCTTTGCCTCCAGACCAGCCTTTGCAGGCTGTTCCCTTTTCCAAATGACTCTGCTATAGAACCAGCCATGACTCCCTATTTCCTGCTTGAGTTTCTTCCCCAGGCATTGAGGTCTTCCGTACATTTCCCATCCCCAACTCTTCCACCCCAAGCAGACTCCTCCCTCACAGTCAGATTCTCCAGGAAGTCTCACCCTCTAAGGGATTCAGGCCATTACCCCAGCAATGCCCCAGCTCACTGCTCTGCTCAAGTAACCCTGGTTACCAGGAGGGGCTCTCCCCTCCCCTGCCACCCACAGCAATCAATCCCCGCACCACACAGGTTGGGGCACTCTGGGTCTATTGTGTACAGCTTGCTGAATGACTGTTTTGAAAGCAAGGAATTTAAGGGCTTTTCTCTAGGAAATGCAGACACTGTCTATTTCTGATCTGTCCCCGCTTCTGGCTACCTAACTGCTCCCTGGCTTCCCAAAGCCACTGTTAGAAATATAGAGTGGTCAGGAGATGTGGAAGTCTCCAGATTGCTCCACGCAGGTGAGCAAGTTGGATTTTAAGGTGGGAAGCTATCAAAAGTCATGACTGAAAACCTTGAAAGAGGGCACACACAGTTCTGGTTCTGCAAGGGTATGCAGGGAGGGTCACTTGCTTTATCTAATTTAGTCTCATGAAGACCTTATGAAGACTATTAAGATAGTCTTGTTGTCTAAATGACTATCTTAATAGTCTTCACAAGTTCTTATGGGTTTCCCTGGTGGCTCAGATGGTAAAGAATCTGCCTGCAATTTAGAAGACCCAGGTTCAATCCCTGGGTTGGGAAGATCTTGTTGGGAGAAGAAAATGACAAGCCACTCCGGTATTCTTGCCTGAAGAATTTCATGGACAGAGGAGCCTGGTAGACTACAGTTCATGGGGTCTTAAAGAGTTGGACATGACTGAGCAACTAACACTTTCCCACTTTCATTTTCTAGATGAGGAAATTGGAGTTTAAAAACCTTGTGGATCCTGACTAGCTTAAGACTTTACAGACATCTCCCTCATTCTAAATACAGACCTCACCTATGGTTGCAGGTCTGAGCTTGTGGACCTCAGAAAAAATGCCTCAAGAGACACTGATAACTGTTTACAAAAACACAGAGGGTTGTATCTGAAGACGGCTTGATGGGCAGGGCCGGCAGTAATGAGAAGAAGCTTAGCAGGGTCTGAGCTCAGTTACCAGCCAGGAAGAATGCCTAATGACTAAAACATTCTAGAAATGAGATGGAGGCCCAGAGGGAGTGCTGCTGGGGTTCTGGCCACCTGCCAAGGGGACCCCAGGACCTCTGTGACTCCCTCTGGGCCTGGGCACTAGGATTCTGGTCTGGGAGGGAGGAGAGTGAGAAGGCGGGAGGCAAGGGAAGTGGAGGAGGAGAGGAGCTGTCTTTATGCCAGGGGGGCATCCAGGCTGCTGGGGCCCTGTGCAAGGCTGCACAGCTTCCTCCGCCAACCTCTGGGGTCCCCCACAGAATGGCCACGGTTCTACCTCGTCTCCCAGTCCCTCCCTACCGTGTGTGAGATGTCATTGATCCTGGTGACAATCGTCTTGATGAGGGTTTTGGTGTCATCCTGGACCTTGCGGATGGGCACAGCCTCCACGTAGGACAGATAGGGCCAAAGCCACAGGAATTGGTACAGGGGTCCACAGCGCATTTTCCTTCCCGGGATGGGCTTCTGGGGCCTGAAAACAGAAGAAACCACATGTGGCACGTCGCCGATCTCAGAGAACACCCATGTGATCCGTTACCACCCGCATCCACGTCTTCGGATGCGGATAACAACGAGATTTGCTGTCTGCCATGGCTATCATCTCCTCAAAGACAATTCATTGTCTAGAAATGACAGTAATGAAAGGCACTCCCCTGGGGAGAGGTGCGGCGGAATCAAGAAAACCACAGGAGGTGTGCTGTAGACCACACAGCAGTAAGCCAGGGCATGAGCGGATGGACGGCGGGCTTTCAAGGTCTGGTTTGAATCCAGACATTTAATAGCTGTACGACTTCAGGCATATCCCATAACCGCTAAAAACTCCCCCTGTATCCCCGCAATGTACCTATCTCCAGGGTTTTATGAGGATCAAATTAGATAATGCGCGTGAAAGAGCTTTAAAGGAGTTGTGAAAGGTTCTCTATTACTACCCTATTATTAGAGATTACGTGACTGTCCTCTTCATTACTCTCTCACAGCAGCACACTGATACCTCCGTGATGGCATTTACCACTGGCTTTATTGCTTCCTTTCTCTCCCATTGGGAGCCTGACTCCGACGGGCACTTACAGAAGGTCTGATAATGTCAGACGCAGTGCTGGGCACCAAGGATGCCACAGTGAACAACAGACATTTTTTTACTCTCAAAATGTTTCCAGTTTAATAGGGAAGATAGTAAACAGGCCATAACAGTACAGGAGGAAAGAGCTCTGCAAGTATGGCTGAAACCAACACAATATTGTAAAGCAATTACCCTTCAATTAAAAATAAATTTTATATATATATATATATATATTTTTTTTTTTTTTTAAGAAAGAGCTCTACAAGAAGGACAAGATATCGCAGGATTACAAAGTGGCCTCCCTGGGAAGAGGTGTCGCCTGAGCTGGGTATTGAAGGTGAAGGAGAGGTCTTGGAAGAATATAAAGTGGTTGCCATAAGTGGCCAAGAGAGCAGCTGGTACAAAGACCTGAAGGCCAGAGAGGGCACATACACTCTCAGCCTACCGTGTTCACTCAGGATGTCTGAAACTCCAAAGTCATGGAACCGTGAATTCTAACATTCATAATATGCTGGTCCTTGATTAAGCTGTGAAGTTTTAATGAGATACATGAGGCAAAAGGTAATCAGGTTAAATGCCTGCAAGTCTGGCCAATGATCCATGCTAAGTATGTGTGGATGAGCCTGAAAGAATGATTATGGGTATAAGTATTAACATGAAGGTTTTGGAGATGGCAGAGAAGTTCATCTCTGCTTTTTGTGTTCTGTTTCATCTGGGTCTTGATTAAAAACAGATAATGCATTTTCTGTCTATAGGTGGCTGCTGCTGCTGCGTTGCTTCAGTGGTGTCCGACTCTGTGCGACCCCATAGACGGCAGCCCACCAGGCTCCCCTGTCCCTGGGATTCTCCAGGCAAGAATACTGGAGTGGGTTGCCATTTCCTTCTCCAATGCATGAAAGTGGAAAGTGAAAGTAGGAAGTCACTTGGTCGTGTCCGACTCTCAGCGACCCCTTAGACTGCAGCCTACCAGGCTCCTCCGTCCTTGGGATTTTCCAGGCAAGAGCACTGGAGTAGGGTGCCATTGCCTTCTCCGCCATAGGTGGCAATATTAGTATAATTCATATTCTGACACTATAATAGAAGTAAGCAGTCTTGGGAATTCCCTGGTGGTACAGTGTTTAGAACTTGGTGCTTTCACCATGGTGGCCCAGGTTCAATCCCTGGTTGGGGAACTAATATCCCACAAGCAAGAAAAGAAAATAAATAAGCTTTTGGAACTTTGTTGGTGGTACAGTGGATGAGAATCTACCAGCCAATGCAGGAGACACAGGTTGGATCCCTGGTCTGGGAAGATTCCACATGTAGTGGAGCAGCTAAGCCCATGAGCCAGAACTACTGAGCCTGCGCTCTAGAGCCCTCAAAACACAGCTACTGAGCCCAGGTGCTGCGACTACTGAAGCTCACGCATCTAGAGCCTGTGCCCTGAAACAAGAGAAGCCGCTGCAGTGAGGAGCCCGAGCACTGCAACGAAGTCACCCTGGCTCCCCACAACCAGAGAAAGCTCACACACAGCAATGAAGATCTAGGACAACCAAAACTAAATCATTAATTCAAAAAAAGAAAGAAGCAGTCTATTTCTATATTATAATGCTTGATCAAAAGTATGGGATTTTTAAAATCTGAATTTTATCAACGGGGAAACGTGAAACCCAAGAAAACATGCGGACTTGTCCAAAGTCAAACAAGTAAGCTGCAAAGCTAGGATTCATAGCCAAAGGTGCCACACCCAGAAAAGCTGGAACACTTTCTACCCCACCCCACCAGTTTCTCCAGGCTTTAAGGGAAGCCTGGAGAAAAGTCCAAATTATAAGCCACCCTGATGTCTGACCAAGGGCAGCTCCTGGAACTGTGGCACTTGGGAACACACACCCTGCTCTATTCTAGGATGAAGCTAAGAGATTGTACCCCCATAATTATTTCATGTATGAAAAGTATAAGTAATTTGAGAGAGGGTACTTCAAATGGTTTTGTGCTTGTTTTGGCTCCTAAAAATCCAATACTACCTCTATTAACTCCTCATTCTCTGAGTAAACATTTCCACCAAATGCTTGAAGAATGGAATTAAATAGTGCTAATCCCTCAGCATGAGTCCAGGAAACCCTAGCAAAAGTGGAAGCCAGTGGTTAGACACCAAAGCTTCATCAGTGGGCTCCGCCCTTATTCACCGAGTGTCTCTGGGCAAGATTTAATTCCCTAAAGCATCAGTTCCCATCAGTGAAATGGAACAAATAACATCACTTGGATCTAAGGGTAACTGAAAAGCACCTGTAAAGTCCCTGTCTGCTGTGTGTATGTGTGTGTGTAAGGGTGTAGGTGGAGGATGGGGTGGGGGACAGGGGGAAAATGTCAGCTTTTTTTTTTTTTAATTGTGTAATTATTTGGCAGAACTTGAAATGCTTCCGCAACACTACCTGTAGCCAACCTGAATCTAGCATCTTGCCCCTTGCCTTCCCTGGGCATCTCAAGAGGGTGCCTGGTATTTTGGGGTCCTCCCCCTGAGGCACAAGATTGAGTGGTAACCTCTTCTAGGATTTATGTATTAATGATACCCTCCTTCCCAAGAGAATTTATTACCAGATTAACTCTGATCATAGTCACTCGCATGTCATGGCCACCTTGTAATACCTGAGTGGAAAAACAGTTTTACTAGCCCCCTCGATCACCATGGATAATACGCTTCAGTGGGCACTGAAAATAAATCACAGTTCCTTGAGATGTGGAATTGAGAAGCTGCTGCTGAGTAAGCCTGCCTAAGAGGACAGGCCAGGGTTAGGGGAGCTCCCTGGGGGCGCTGCAGAGAGAACGCGTAACAGGCCCATCTGAGATCAAAGTGATGAGGAGACCCCGGTCCACCCACACACACAACATGAAACCACGTGCTGACATGTATAACACAGCATACCTAGGTGTGCACACACACACATCCACACATCTAACCCTTTTAATTAAAAAAATTTTTTTTTTGCTGCATTTTAAGGCACATGGGATCTTAGTTCCCCAACAAGGGATCAAACCTGGGTCCCTTGCATTGGAAGCATGGAGTCTTAACCACTGGACCACCAGAGAAGTCCTATTGCACATCTAACCCGTTTGCTAGAGGCTGGTGATTTGTCTCCAGGATCTATTCCCTTCTTCCCAATTAACAGAACATCCAAGTTTAGATAGAGAGGTGGCCATTCAGAATAAATACTTTATTTCCCAGCTGCTGATTCTGGACAACTGAATACAAGCAGAAGTGCGATGTGGCAGTTCTCACACCGTATGCCTTGCTCCTCCCTTTTCTGTCCCCTCCTCCATCCTGATGCCTGAATCACGGATGCGGTAGTCTGTCTCCTGGGTTTCTTAGGTGGCACTAGTGGTAAAGAGCCTGCCTGCCAATGCTGGAGATGTGAGAGATGAGGGTTCGATCCCTGGGTCAGGAAGATCTCCTGGAGGAGGGCATCGCACCCCATGCAGTATTTTTGCCTGGAGAATCCTATGGACAGAGGAGCCTGGCAGGCTACAGTCCACTAGGTTGCAAAAAGTCAGACAAAACTGAAGCGACTTAGCACGAATGCACATCCTGTGTTCTTGTGCCTCTCGGATCATGAGGATGACGGCCTCATTGTGTGAACGGTGACGTAGGGAGCTGGAGGTGGCTGGGTCCCTGAGCACTTCCTGGAGCTGAGATGACATACTTGCGTGGACCACCTATCCCTGGACTTGTGCTGAATGAGTGAGAGATGTCGCCTCTGTCTTGGTGAAGCCACTGTTATTTTGGATCTCTGCTAAACGTGGCCAAACTTAATGCTAATTAATTTATTCACCTGGACACAGACATCAGACTTGATCAGACATCAAGACTTTTTTGGTTTGCTTCAGTGTCACTACCAGGGTGGGGCCTGGCCGTGGCCTGAGATGTTCAGTTCGTGGGGAGTGGCTGGTAAGAGCAGGACAGCAATTACAACTTCACCGAGCACAGCACTGGACACATAATAGTTTTCCTGTTGTTGTCCAGTCACTGAGTCGTGTCTGACTCTTTGAGCCCCCATGGACTGCAGCAGGCCAGGCTTCCCATCCCTCACTATCTCCCAGAGTTTGCTCAAATTCACGTCTGTTGAATCAGTGTTGCCATCCAACCATCTAATTCTCTGTCTCCTCCTTCTCCTTTTGCCTTCAATCTTTCCCAGCATCAGTCTTTTCCAATGAGTTGATTCTTTTCGTTGTGTGGCCAATTTATTGGAGCTTCAGCTTCAACATTGGTCTTTTCAATAAATAGTCAAGGTTGATTTCCTTTAGGATTGACTGGTTTGATCTCCTTGCTGTCCAAGGGACTCTAAAGAGTCTTCTCCAGGACCACAGTTCAAAAGCATCAGTTCTTCAGTGCTCAGTCTTCTTTATGGTCCAACTCTCAATCTGTACATGACTATTGGAAGCATAATAGTTACTCAACATCTATTTGATGGTTGACATCTAACATGTATGGATGGCCCACTGTGGGCCAGAGGCAGAGATGAAAGAGACATGCAACCACAGGAAACTGGGATCAGGAGTGGGGATGGTTGAGGCTGAACTGGTGGTTTTCCCAGGAAGCCCAGGTAGTACACCACAGCATTCAGCATTGTCAACTACTTACATGTGTTATTTGTTAAAAATAAAAGTAAAGAACAAAACTGTTGTGCTCTTCATCAGGTTTAAGAATTTACCTAATTAACTATCAATACAATGCAAGGAAGAATGTTTAAAGAAATAAAATGCCTTGGATAACTCAAGGGAGGGACTCATGAATAAAACTATGAGCTCTAGAGCTCAGCAGAACTATGTTTCAGTTAGAGCATGTGAAAGTGAAAGTCACTCAGTTGTGTCTGACTCTTTGTGACCCCATGGACTATACAGTCCATGGAATTCTCCAGGCCAGAATACTAGAGTGGGTAGCCTTTCCCTTCTCCAGGAGATCTTCCCAACCCAGGGATCAAACCGAGGTCTCCTGCATTGCAGGCGAATTCTTTACCATCCGAGCCACAAGAGAAGCTCAACAGGGCCTTGGGAAAGTTTGCTGATCTCTTGGAGACTCCGTTTGCTTAGCTGTAAAATGGGGATGAAACGAATCATAATTCCTACCTGTGGCTGTTATGTGATGGAGAATGCTTGCTCTGTGCCTGGCATATGGTCAATCCCAATACATGTTAGCTGTTGTCACTGTTATTTCCAGTGAGGGAATGGAGGAAGCATCTTGGAGGAGGTGGCATTTAGTAAGGGCCTTGAGAATGTAGGGGCTTCCCTGGTGGCTCTGATGGTAAAGAATCTGCCTGCAATGCAGGAGACCTGCGTTCAATCCCTGGATCGGGAAGATCCCCTAGAGAAGGGAATGGCAACCCACTCCAGTATTCTTGCCTGGAGAATTCCATGAATAGAGGAGCCTGGCGGGCTACAGTCCATGGGGTCACAAAGAGTCGGACGGACTGAGCGGCTAACACACACTGAGAATGGAGGAGTGGGATTGTGTCTGTGAAGGAGGAGGAGAGGGGAAGCCCCAGCAGAGGGTTCAGAAAATGGTGGCTTCCGGCTGGCATGGGAGGTGTGATGGGAGGGGCGGAGCTGTGAGTGCCAGGCAGGGAGGCCAGGCTTCCTTCTGTGGAAGTGAGGCCCTCTGATCATTTCCAGGCTTGGACTTGCAGCCCAGGTGACAAGAAGGAGGCAGCAAGAAATTGGGAAAGGCATGAGGAGAGGTTTGATGAACGAACGTTCATGCTGATTCGCTAGTATTGGTGGGACCTCAGGTGGGCCTGTCCTGCTGACAGCTGGAACTGGGGGGGGGTGGGTCTCAGTTCAGGAAAAAAAAGGGGAGGGGGTGCTGCAGACACAGACCCAGGAGTGCTGGCTGGAGCCACTGACAAGAGTGAGTAGAGTGGAGGTGGGAGGAGCCATGAGAGAAAAAGGCAGGTGTCAGCCATCTGCCTGGGCTGCAAAGCCTTTTCCCTCTAGAAGTTTTAAATGTTTAAGGAGCTGTCTTTTTCTCAGAAGAACTGCTGAAATGTTGAGCCTGGAGAGGAAGGGGCAGTACTGGGAGATGGTAGGGGGTAGCTGGACTGTGTGTGCAGCTCATGAGGGGGGAGGCTTGCTCTCCACCCTGAGGTCTCCCCTCCACTCCGCTGGCTTCCCCACCACCCACTCTATTCTATGCATCCTCTAGACGCCCTGCCAACTAACGTGTGCTGCAGACTGCCTTTCCTTTCCTTGAATTAAGACCTGACCATGCCCCATCAGGTCTACCAGCATCCCCTGCCACAGGGGCGCTGGAGAAAAAAAGAGAAAAACCAGTGAATGAGCTCCACTCCCTACCCCCAGGGGAGCACTAGAAAATGAAATGTAATCACAGAAAACAGGCTCAAGGCTAATGGAAGACAATCCTGTAACCTTGCCATCAACCCTGTCATGACCCCTGCTCTGACTTCACCTCGGTCCTGGGCACTGGTCCCCCCCTCTACTCATCCAGGGTTGACTGCAGGCCTTGTTCCCCCACTTGGCAGTTCCTTGCAGAGCCCCGTTCTCCACAGACAAGCTTGCCTCTTGGTTCCCCAAGAAGCTGGTGGCCTCCAGACATAAGCTCCCTCACCTTCCCTCTTGTCCTGGGGGATGCAGCAGACCAAGTGGGGGCCTCCATGTCAAGGTAGGAGGTGTTTCTCTAGATATCACACACACATACACACACACAAACACACACACACACACACACACACACTAGAAGTTTAGCTGGGCCCAGGGCAGGCCTACCCCTGGTTCTAGCAGTGGAGGGAGTGGTGGGGGAGATAGGGAAAGCTCCAGGTCACAGACATTTGCTGGTAAAGGCCACTAGCTTTGAGCTATGCAAACTCCTCTGCCTTCTCCCCATAGAAGGTACCAGAGGTAAGCAAGGGGCCCGGTACAGCTTTCTCTCTTCCTTCTTCTCCAGCCAGCAGCTTTTTATACCCCTCTCTCCAGTAATCTCTCTTGAGAGTCCCTTAGACTGCAAGGAGATCAAACCAGTCAATCCTAAAGGAAATCAACTCTGAATATTCATTGGAAGAACTGATGCCAAAGCTGAAGCTCCAATACTTTGGCCATCTGATGTGAAGAGCTGACTCATTGGAAAAGACCTTGATGCTAGGAAAGATAAGGACAGAGGGTGAGATGATTGGAGGGCATCACTGACTCAATGGACTTGAGTTTGAGCAAGCTCTGGGAGATGGTGAAGGACAGGGAAGCTTGGTGTGCTGCGGTCCATGGCGTCACAAAGAGTCAGATCCAACTGAGCAACTGAACAACAACTCCAATGATCTTTGGTTTGTTAGTGCAAATTAAATTCAGGTAATGTGGTATTTGACAGAGGATGATATGGTTGGATGGCATCACTGACTCAATGGACATGAGTTTGGGTAAACTCTGGGAGTTGGTGATGGACAGGGAGGCCTGGTGTGCTGCGGTTCATGGGGTCGCAAACAGTCAGACACGACTGAGCGACTGAACTGAACTGAACTGAATGTGGTATTTACTATTCATTTTAAGGAAAAAGCTTTGGGTAGTCTATGCCTTCTCTCTCCCTGTAGAAATCTTTCCTGTTGGTTCCCTTGCATTCTTCCCTCTCAGCCTTCCTTCATTTCTTTCTCCCTAACTCTAAGTAGGAAGGGACTTGGGGATGAAGAAAGGACAAAGGATGAAGGAGACAGAGAAGTCTGGGTCCTCTGAGTTCTTCAGAATCCAGTGGAACAGATAGAAGCTTAAATAACTCATTTTAGTACAACCTGGTGAAAGTTATAAGGGAAGGAACATGGAGCTGGGGGAGCACAGGGAAAAGGGCTGACTCTGGGCAGCCGAGATAGCTTTGCACTGAGGCCTGAAGGACCGGAGTTCCCCAGGGGGAGGGAAGCAAGCAGAGCATTCCAGGCCAAGGGGCGAGTGTGGAGTTGGGATATACCGTGGTGGGTTTGAGAGAATTCAATATGGAAGAAGAGTACTGTATGTGAGGCTGGAGAGCTAGAATGTCCTGGGCTTGATTCTTTAGGTGGCCGGGACCTTCTGGGGGATCTGCCCTATGCAGGACACACACACACACACACACACAAATCCTGGAGGCGATGTTTGCATGAACAGTAGTGGGCAAGAGAAGCAGAATACTCTTTTCTCTTCCCTTTCCTCCTCCAGGTCCTGACTGGGTCAGTTAATATCTCTCCCAGGAATTTAATGTATGCTCTGAGGAGTCCAGTTTGCCTCTGATGAAGACTCAGAAACTCAAGGGTAGCCATGGCTGACATCACATGCATGGAGTAGTTAAGAGAGACCAGGGTCCATCTACCCACTGGGGGGAGGGGGGCGTGTGGATTATGGTCAATGCTTGTGCTTTTTCTTGACCTTCTTTCTGGTTCCTGTCCTTGTTGGTTCTAGGCTCGCCCTGTCCTTAGCCTCAAGGGTGAGATACTTTTTCACATATGCTGCTCACTTGAGTAGTTTTCAACTTTCTGAATATACATTTTTTTCATCCAGGAGACATATAGATACACACCTGTAAGAAAAACAAGTGTCAGGAAATAAAATTCATCTTCACTATGGGTGATGCATACTGGAGAGTCTCTATCCTGGTTTTAAGTGTTGGTTGCAATATGCAGTTGAAAACACTGAGCTAGCATGAATGATTTTCGCTTATTTGCAAGTAAGGAGCCTGGTTGAGAAATCGGGTTAACATACTTAATTGGTAGCCAGAATGTGGGTGCAAGGGTTATAGTTTTTCTGTTCATCAGAAACTACCCTTAGATTCGATCTCATCAAGGACAACAAATAGGTTTCAATTCCTGTGGCCACTCTGATCAGGTTTTGTGGTTCCTTGGAGTGCTGAGTGGAGAGGAATCTGAAGCCCCCTCCAGTATGAGAGGGACAAGGTGCCGTGATCAATCATTGATGTCTGCTGGGGCCAGGAGTGGTGAATATGTCCCTTGTTCAACATCTCCCCCAAGGCCTTGGCACAGAGTAGGTCCTCACTGAATGTTTGTGGAATGAGTGAATGAAATATTTCCCATCTCTGGTTTTCATTATCTAATGAGGTTAACCTACCTCTAGATGGTTAGGCTGCTTCCATTTTAAAGTCCATCTAGAATTCAGTTTTGCCCAGCAGGAATTTCTAAGAAGTTTTCTTAATGAAGACAGAAAATGCTGCAGAATCCTGATCTCCTTTTCACGGCTTCTTGCACCCCACAGGTGTCCTCTAACACCACATGGGCCCCTATTCCCATTCAGCTTCCTGAATTCTGTTCCATCTTAACTATTGTCCCAGATACTCCCTGTCTTGGTCCCATTCATCAGCCTGGCTCCTCCTACTGTGCTCTGGGCCTCCTGCCCTTCTCAGAGGTCTCTGCTCTGCCCAGCCTGTCTTCCCTGTGGCTTCTCCACTTCTTTGGCACACCCAGTCTGGAGTACCCCAGAGTACAAACTCAGTATGTGCACAGATGGGAATGAAATCTTCTGTGGGATGGATGAGATATCAGCATCGACACCGATCATTCCAGAGAGCTAATGGATGAATGGAGCAGGAAAGACTGTAAAATGCCGATTGCTGAGAAGCAAGGTACATCTGTTGTCACACATGACGTGCAAAGGATTCTGTGGGCCCAGGTGGCAGGTGTGTTGTTTTTAAGCCGAAACATCCTCTCTTTCTACTTCTCTGAGACAACCGTGTGGACAAAGAAGAATTCCAAGGCTCTGGCTCGCAGGCCAGGAGGGCGCTGTTGCCACTGGACTCCTACTGCTGGTGGGAACAGGGCCTACTGACTGACTGACTGCAGGAGAAATTGGCTCGGTTGTCCTTTCAATTACATGCATGCGGTTGAAGGATACACATGCCATGAGGATTCCCCATCCCTGGAGCCCTAATCTCTCTCTGACTCCCACTGACCACCACCACCACGTCCCCCTAAGTGGCATCGAGGCTAGAGCGGGGACAAAGACCCAGGTTCTCCCAAGCGGTCACCTCCACACCCTGCACAGGCCACTCAGATGCGAGAGGCATCTGCCTGTGGCTGACGGGCAGGAATTCATTGCAATCTCCTTGGCTCTGTCCTTGGCACTTGGAGCCATTTCCTGGAATGGAGGGGGAGGAAAATATTTCCCCCAAATACCAAGAAGAGTTATTTTGGGCATAAGATGTACAAAATATGAGAGGGATGCTCCTTTGGCCAACATGGAAACGTTCCCCTCAGCCCAATGTCCTCAACTGCTTGAAAAGCAAAGAACTGAGCCACACCCACTGCTTTTCTCATGCCTTTTCCCCCTGCCTGCACGAGAGAAAAGATCAGCAAGACCTTCCTGCTCAGGAGGGCATCAGAGTGGGAGCGACTGTGGTTCTGCACACTGTCCCGGTGGGAAGAGCCTGGATACCCTCTGTCCCACCTGGTCCTAGCTGCCCACTGCACTGCCACCTTAGGCTCTACAGAGCAAACACCAGAGGCTGGACAGAGGACAGCGTGGGGAATCTTTGAGCTCTTGCATCTGGGGTGGTGCCTTCCAGTCCCTGCCCTCCGCCTTGCCTCCCCTGCAGACTACCTTCCAATCCCCTCCAAGGCTGCTATTTTCAAATGACAACCAGGTCACCATCGAGTGTCACTTGGATCAAACGGTATTTAAGAATTCACTTTTCCAAAGTACCACATCTTTAAGCTATAGAAACTGGAGTGTGAAGGCAAACCCATCCACAAGAAATCGAAACCAAGCCAGGAGAGAAGGCAGGCCTGGCAGGTGTCACCGGGGGCCCACCTGCCAATAGTGTGCATTTATCAGTTTTGGCTAGAGAAATGGTTACAGTGGGAAAAGTTTAACAGGCCTTTCCCATGATCCCCTGTTTGGTCACCCCAAAGGAAACCTATTTTATCCATAGTGTAGAAGGCAGTTCTCATGACTTTGAGGACAGATGGAGTGAGATCTTTCATAATTTCTTTGGGAGATTTGGGTTCTCCCAGTTTTTCTGCTCACCCCTACTTCCTCATCTCCATCCTATGGCCTGGGTTTTATACAGTCCTTCGCATTCACAAGTCAGGAACCCTGCTGGAAAACGTTGCCTGAATTTTCATCTGCAGACCCAGACTCCTTGTACACCCTCAGAACTCACACTCCTAAGAAACTCAACGCATATCCTCTGCACATGGGGGCGGGGTATCCTGATCTTTGGGGGTGTGCTCAAGGCCATTTCCAAAGCATGTCAAAGGCAGGGCTGGAGGCTCTGGCAGTCTCCTGGGGCCCAGAGTGGCTCCTGGAGCGCTGATTCCTGGGCAGGCACAGCCCAGCCCCAAAGCTAGCGTTCCCCGGCTCCCAGCCGTCTTCCCACCGGTTAGTTACCCCAATCCAGAACCAAGCCGTCCGCCCTGCCCTTCGCCCGCCTCAGTTTCCCCAGGGTCCCGGGTGGGCTGGGCTGGGTGGCCTGCCAAGAAAGACCGGCGGAGAAGGAGAAAGGAGAGAGCCGGGCACTTACCTCGCTGCTGCTGGCGCCGCGATTCCTCGATCCCTCCGGGGTTCCATGCCTGCCTGCCCCTCTTATAGCCGCCGAAGCACAACTTGCGCAACTGCCCGGCAGGCCTGGGCGCACCCGCAGCGCCAGCTCCCGCCCTGCGGGGCGGCGGGGCAGCGTCGGGCCGGGCGGCCGCGGGTCGGGGACTCCAGGGAGGGACTCGGATGCGCCAGGAGCCCCACGCCCACCCTCTGGTATCGCCTGAAAAGCTGGGGGTGGCTGGGCAGGTATGAGAAATCCTCGAGGTGGCCCCAGGATCTGACCCTCGGGCCTCGGGGAACGGCCGCCTGGGACAGGGTGGCGGTGAGGGGTTCCTCTGAGCCGGCTGGGGGCGGTGGCGCCCCGACAGTGAGGCCGGAGCAGCTAGCTCCACTGGGCGGCGGGACCCGACGGCTCTGGGCCCCCAGGGAAACCCGGGGTTGGCGAGAGCGACCGGCCGTACGCCTGGCCTGGAAAATCACACCTGCCTTGATGATGGTGTGGAGGGGTAAGGAAAGTCAGCCTCACAGGTCCTGAAGGCACCGGTCGTATTGCATCAGAGACTTCCTAACGGGAACGTGCTCCCGCAAAATCTGTGTGCTCCGCCGAGTCCCACAGGGGTCCGTTTTTTTCACATCTGTATCCCACATTGATAGCCCCGTGCGTTGCACGAAGATTTTCATTTTTAAGATACATTTTTAAATGAAAATCGCAAATTTAGGTTTAACGTGCTCTTTTTGCATATTTGCATCATTAATTCTTTTGGCTAAAATATTCTAAAGCAAATTACAAATATCATGGCGTTTCATCCTTAAATACTTCAGTGTTTATCTGAAAAATAAGGAAGCATTTCTATCTCTATCACAAGACCATTACCACAGAAGAGTAATTCTTTAACATCATGAGCTAGTCTGCATTTGAATTTTACCCAATGTCTTTTTAAAGATATTTTATAATTGCTTTGTTTGTTTGAGCCTGGTTGTTTTGCTTTTAATAATTATCTATTGAAGAAAGGAAGGATATTGTACTATATGTTTGTGAGGTCAGAAATTGTTAGCATTGACCATGATTTATAATTACATGGCCACTAAAAAGGTTGGACAACAACTAAATGTTCAGCATAGGAAATTAGTAAGTTATTGAAAATCACATAGCAGCAATATGCACACATTAAAAATTATGTTGTAAAGTAATATTTAATGATGTAGGAAAATAACTTTATTTTGTGAGCTGGAAAGAACCGGATTATAAAATGGTATGTGTTTTCTGATCCCACACATTCCAATCAATACACACACTCTCACACCAAAATATACATTATCACTATTGGGAGTAGGATCAGGAATCTTTAAGCTCTTCTTTGTGCTTTTCTGCTTTTCATAACAACATCTACAGGGGACTTCCCTGGTGGTCCAGTGGCTAAGACTCCCTGCTTCCAAATGCAGGGGTCCCAGGTTCGATATCTGGTCAGGGAACTGAACTGGGTCCCACATGCCACAGCTAAGAGTTCTCATGCTGTGACTAAACATCCTGCGTGCTGAAACTAAGACCCGGAATTGTCAAATAAAGAAATGTTTCTTTTAAAGAAGTGTCTACAATGAAATTACATTTTGAAGAAAATCTTTCCTCCTCTCCACCCCCCGGAAATGTTTGTGTTGTTTTTCAAATAGAGGCAGTAGCATCCACTATGACCAAATTTTTCTTGTCTGCAACATCTTTGTAACTTGGTTCTAAGCAGAGACTTAGCTCATAGGCAGGGGCCCTGGCAGCCTCAGGTTACTTGTCTTACCATCACCTTTTTAAGGGTCAGAGGTCAGATTGGGACCAGAGTTATTGCCTGAACACCAAGTAGCACTTGAGACCACAGTGTGAGGGTGTGGACTGCCTATCTGCCTATCTACCCATCACCTACCTATTTTTTACATTTCGTGTTGATTAATAATTATTTTAAAATAAATTATTATATATTACTATGAGTCTGGGTGAACTCTGGGAGTTGGTGATGGACAGGGAGGACTGGCGTGCTGCGATTCATGGGGTCGCAAAGAGTCGGACACAACTGAGCAACTGAACTGAACTGAACTGAATGTTTATATTATATTATAATTATATATTATTATATAATAAAGTATTTTTACTTTTAATTGAAATATAATTGCTTTACAATGTTGTGTTAGAATAATGTATTATTTTTCTTAAAATTCAAAAGGAACAAAGATATGAAAACTCAGTCTCTCCCCAGTCCTTTTTTCCCTAGAAGTAGTTGTTCTTCTCAGTTTATGGTGTGTCCTTCCATGGATATTATTTTTCTGTCATTCATATATCCATTTCCTTAAAAAAAAAAAAGTGTGCAGGCCTTCCTTGGTGGTACAGTGGGTGAGAATCCGCCTGCCAGTGCAGGGACACGGGATCAGTCCCTGGTTGAGGAAGATTCCACATGCTGGGAGCAACAAAGGCCATGGGACACGGCTCCCGAGCCCAAGCTCTAGAGCCTGTGTGTTGCAACCGCTGAGTCCCTGGGCACCTGGAGCCTATGCTCCACAACAGGAGAAGCTACCACAGTGAGAAGCTTGCACATTGCAATGAAGACCCAGCATAGCAAAAAATAAATTAATTAATTAAAAAAATATATATTTAAGGGTAAATAATGTCATATTATTCACACTAATGTTCTTGCCCCCTGCCTCCACATTTTTTGGGGGGGGCGGGAATTTAAATCTCCACAATACACTTATAAGGAAAAATGGCATTACAAATGTCCATGTAGCATTGCCCAATTTTAACCATTATTAATCTCACTTCTTTCACCTAGTATATCTAGAATACAATTTCTTACCAATACACAGGATTGTGCCAATCACTTTAGAGTCAGCATATGTTTCATTTCACAGATGCACCATAATCAATCTAACCATAATGTTAGATACATAATGTTGTTAATTAATAGACTCAAAAGTACTTATTTGAGCACAGTGTGAGTATATTTGTGGGAGATTTCTTGATAAATAGAAATGTTGAATTCAAGGGTATGTACATTCAAAATAGAAATACATTGTCAAGCTACATTCCTCAGAGATTGTACTGATTTACATATGCAGTTGGCAGCAAGTAACACTGACTCAAGCATTAAGGGCATTTCATTGTCTCTTATACCTGGAGAAGGGTGGTTGCAGTAGCCTGGAGACATCATCAAGAATCCTGTTTATTCTGATTCTCTGTTCTTCCATTGTGCCCTTGCGCTCATTGCTTCACGGTTGGAAGACGGAAGCTGCTCCTCCAGGCACCAGAGCCTCACAAAGGGCAGGGCAGAGGTAAAAGATTTTCTCTCTCTTTTTTTTTTTTCCCACCAAGCCATGTGGCATAGGGGATCTTACTTCCTGGACCAGGGATCGAATCTGTGTCCCCCTGCAGTGGAAGCTCAGAGTCTTAACCACTGGACCACCAGGGAAGTCCGTCAGTTTTCTCCTCTTGAGATTGTATTTCAAGTTGGGAAAGAGACATCACAGTTTCCCTTATTTCTCACTGACTGAAACTGGGAAATATCCTTAAACCCGTCACTGGCCAAATGAAAGGTGATTGCCATGACTGATAAGACAAATCATAGGTCTGCCCCTGGGTCTGGGGGAGATCAAGACAGATGAATGGAAGCTTTGTTCTTTCCTGAAAGAATTGGGGTTCTGTGAGCTCAGAAGAAGAGGAGAAATGGATCTTGTGTATACAGTGAACAATGCTTGCTATACTTCCCAGGTGGCTCAGTGGTAAAGAATCTGCCTGCCAAGCAGAAGACCCAGATTCAATCCCCATGGTTGGGAAGATCCCCTGGAGAAGGAAATGGCAACCCAAGCCAGAATTCTTGCCTGGGAAAGCCTATGGACAGAGGGGCCCAGTGGGCTACAGTCTATGGGTTAACAAAGAGTCGGACATGACTTAGTGATTAAACAGCATACTCAACTATGGTGTTTTATCAAACTTCTGATACACTTGACTTCATTATTAAATAGTAAAACTTAAAAATCCTTTTTGTTTGAACCTTGAAAACCCTCACAGTTAAAATAAAAAAGGTAATTCTAACCCTTTGAATTTGAATATTGCTTTTTCTTTTTCAAAGCACTTTCATGGTCTCTTGATTGACAGTAACCCACAGAAAGAGATAAAATGGGTCTTATTTCCCTGTTACAAATGAGAGCCTGTGATTCAGCGTGGTCAAAGGACAGGCCCAACAAGTGGCATCATTAGAGCCCACAGTTCCCAGCTGCTATGGCCCCTGTGGTTTTGCGCTGAGATCAGTCACGAGCTGCAGGCTCACGTGGGTGCGCCAGGGTCTGAAGGTGTCCTCACAGAGCTCTATGCTTTGCAGAGTCACTACTGGTGCCCTGTTGAAGGAGGAAAAAGGCAGACAAAGGTTAGATCTCTGTTCTGATCTTAGGCAATCCCAGGCACCTTCTCTTGTGTGAAATGTGTCTTCAACCCACAGTGAGGAGGACCTATACAAGCTTATAGATTGGACTAAAAAAGCAACAGGATAATTTGGTCAAATAATGGGCTATTTTTCTCTAAGTTAAATATTTGTGTGAAGGTGGGAATGGGTGGATGGGTGGACTGGATTGGTTCTCCTGGTATGTATGTGGCTTCTCAGGAGTGAGCTCCCTAAGGGAAAAGACTGTATCTTATTCCCATCACTGTTGCCTGTCCCGGCACAGCTCCTGATGCATAGTAAGGTAAAGTCGCTCAGTTGTGTCCGATTCTTTGTGACCCCGTGGATTGTAGCCCACCAGGCCCCTCCATCCATGGGATTCTCCAGGCAAGAATACTGGAGTGGGTTGCCATTTCCGATGCATAGTAAGGGCTCCATAAATGCCCATCAGATGCATGAATGGTCTGAGTTACTTCTGCTAATGACTGATGTCCTCCCTGTTACCATCTGTCAGAGCACCGTGTTTCTTTCTACATAGCATGAATCAAAAACTACAGTTAATTACTAATTTGTCAATGATTTTATCTTTGTCGTGAGAATGTAAGTTCCATGAGAGTCAAGACTGGGTCTGCCCAGTTCTAGCCCAGGGTCTGAAACGTAGTAAGGACTCTAGAAACGGTTAAGCTTTGAGCAAATGCTTTTAGCAGTGTCTGGCACATAGTGGGTCCTCAATAAACATTCCTGGAATAAACCCTGACTACATACCACAGAGACTTCATGATCACACATCTCTGACAGCTGAACTGAAGACTCCAGTTTGAAAAAGCAGAGCAGGGCCAAGGAACCAGGCTGCCCAGCAGAGCCCGGGATGGACAGACAGCCCACCTGAGGTCCACTGGCTTCCACAGGATCACAGCTGGAGGAGAGCCTCAGGGCGCGAGACAGCAAATTCTTTAAAAAAAAAATGAAAGAGGGGCTGGATTTTTTAAAATTAATTTTTATTGGAGTATAGTTGCTTTACAATGTTGTTTTAGTTTCTGCTGTACAGCAAGGTGAATCAGCTATAGGTATACATAAATCCCCTTTTTTGGATTTCCTTCCCATTTAGGTCACCACAGAGCGTTGAGTAGAGTTCCCTGTGCTGTATGCACAGGGAAGTCAGTTCTCATTAGTTATCTATTTTATACATAGCATTGATAGTGTGTATATGTCAATCCCAATCTCCCAGTTCATCTTACTCCCACACCTTCCCCTTTCATACGTTTGTTCTCTACCTCTGTGTCTCTAGGGGAACTGGATTTTGAAGGACCTTGCAGAGAATGGGAACCATTGAAGGCACCAGAGGGGATTCACATGGTCAAGTCACCATTTGGGGAGATTCAACTGCAAAGCAATATAATAAAGATTGCAGAGAAAAACTAAAAGAGATAAGTTATAAAAGATTTCTTTTATACCCATTTATTCATTCATTCAACCAGGAAAGCGTACATTGAGAGTTTATTATGTGCTGAGGACTACGTTAGATCCTGGAGATGCAAGAATGAGTAAGATTTGGGTTTCCCTGGTGGCGTAGTGGTCAAGAATATGCCTGCCAGTGCAGGGGACACAGATTCAATCCCTGATCCAGGAAGACTCCACATGCTGCAAAGCAACTAAGCCAGAACACCACAGCTATTGAGCCTGTTCTCTAGAATTCAGCACTCACAGCTACTGAAGTCTCTGCTCCATGACCAAAGAAGCCACTGACTAGAGAGTAGCCCTTATTTGCCACAACTAGAGAAAAGCCCATGCAGCAACAAAGACCCAGCACAGCCAAAAATAAATAATAAAATAAAAGATGTTTTTAAAAATGAGTAAGAATTAGTCCCGGACCTCAGCCATAGTCCAGGAGCATGAGTGAGGAGACAGAAGAAGGAAAGACCCAAGAGACATTTTGAATAAAAGAACAGCAGCCTTGTTAACTGATTTTTTTTCTGGGAAGAAACTAAGCATCCGTCAAAGTTCCATAAGCTTTCCTACCTAGAGCTCAATGATGGTGTAACTCACTGGCAGAGACAGAAACTGAGGAGGTGTCTGCATGTGGAGGGCAGTGATAAGAGTGGGACTAAGGTATGTTGCTAGTGTGGTTGTTTAGAACCTCTGCTTGCAGATGTCCAGCAGTTAATTGAGGCTGAATTCCAGGTGGAGACATGGTTCTAGGCATCATCTTCAAAGACAGGAAAGATGACTTCTCATGAAACCAGGGTTTGGGGGACCAGCAGCCTCAGGCCTGTGAAACACTAACATTTGCAAGGTTTTGAGTAGATTAGTGTGCAGTGGAGGGTGTGGAAGAAGAGGGCAGTGATGGGAATTTGTCGTCTTGAAGGACAGAAGGGGATTTGAGGAAGCCACATGTAGTAGAGAGCACCTTGAGATAGCTGTCTACAGACGGCTGGGGAAAGAGTCCTGCAAAGAACAGAATAAGGACAGTGACTTTTGCTCCCTTTAATAATTTAATTGCCCAAGTAATCATGTTCATTTCAGAAAATTAGAAAATGCAAAGAAGCAAAGCTATGACAAAAAGTCATCTCTAATTCCACCATGTGGAGATAACTTGTTAATATGGTTGTGCTGATTTGCCCAGACTTGGTAATGCCTTCTTGCATCCCAGGCTGGAATCCAGCCTGGAATCTCTGAAGAAAGAGATGATAGCCAAGAGACTTACTTCAAGAGGTTCAGCCTCTGGGCTGCATGCTCTTTCTCTGTCCTAATCTCTCTTCCCCACTGGAGTGGAAGGACGCGGGCCATGATCCTGTGTAGAGTTGGACCCTCCCCAGGTATCCGGGGCTGAACAGGCATTTGGGAAGATGCTGTGGAGAAGCAGAAAGAAGCCTTCAATCCTACAGAAAACTGAGATCTAATGCATTCCGAGGCTTCCCAAGTCACCAGCCCAATTTTGTCCCTAAAGGTGTTTTATCAGACGACTTACACAGTCACCTGTAGATATGGTGGCAACAGCTGGAAGCTAGCTCCATAGGCTACCCCTACTTCTCCTGCAGTTAGAATAGTAACAGGGTATCCAGCACCTTCTCAGTGACCCTGGAGGAATTCAGTCTTCCAGGAAAAATCTGGGAACAACTCAAAATCACCATGGAAACATGACTGTGACATCAGTCATCTGCCAGAGAGGCTATAAGGTGTGGCATCTCTGAGGGCTGGCTCTGGGGTCACGCTGTCTGAGTTTGAATCCTGGACTTGTGATCTAGAAGCCTGTGACATTAGGGAAGGGGCTTCCCTGGTGCCTCAGATGGTAAAGAATAGGCCTGCGATGCAGGAGACCTGGGTTCGATCCCTGGGTTGGGAAGATTCCCTAGAGAAGGGAATGGCAACCCCACCCCAGTATTCCTGCCTCGAGAATTCCATGGGCAGAGGAGCCTGGCGGGCTACAGTCCATAGGGTCGCAAGAGTCAGACACGACTTTAGGGAATGAGTTTCTCTCTGCCTCTGTTTCCTCATTGGTAGTGAGATCCTTATAGTACCTTCTCACACCTTATTGTCAGGGTATTCAGATTGTTACAAGTAAAGCACCTGGTAACCACTCTACAAATGTTAGTTATTAATTAGAGAAGGGGACATTCAGGGTACAGTGCATGGTGGGGTTAGTCTGGAAGTCTTCCTGAAGAAGGCTCTTGGCTTGTATGGGCTGAGCAGTCAGGGAGGGGAAGTTCGAATATGCCTGCTCAGTGGAGTGGAACGCAATGACCAGAAGCTCCATCCATCTATCCTTCTTTTATGCAACCACCAAGCCTGAGTCCTGGTTTGTCCCATCATGGCCTGTAATGAGGCCAAGGAGTGGGCAGATTTGTTTGCCCAGGGCTGAGGCCAGACTTCCAAGAGCACTTTTCCTGCAACACGTTGCATAAGCAGAGGTTGCTGTGTGGCACCCTGCATGGTTGAGGCATGACCTGGGGCACCCGGAGGTCTGGAGGATCCTCTTGGACCTGGGTATATCTCAGATGAGAGACACTGCCCATGGCCCTGTGTCTGGGAAGATGTCACTTTAAGAAACAGAGTATCTTTGGGACCTCCCTGGTGGGCAAATGGTTAAGACTCCATGCTTCCATTGCAGGGGGTGCAGGTTCAACCCCTGGTCAGGGTACTAAGATTTCTTCATGGGCAATGTGGCCAAATACATAAATAAAAAGAAAGAAATAGGTATCTTTTATTCTTATTATATAAGTACTGAACATTCTTGTAGACAACATCCAGAGAAGATGCTTTAAATTTCTTATAATTCACTATCCTGAAATCACTAATGTTTTATGTTTTTCATGCATAGCTCTTCTCTTTTGTGTCTCTATAGATGCATATGTGTGTGTGTGCAGTTGTTCAGTTGTGTCTGACTCTTTTTGATCCCATGGACTGTAGCCCACCAGGCTCCTCTGTCCATAGGATTCCCAGGCAAGAATACTGGAGAGGGTTGTTATTTCCCTCTCTAATAGATGTGTGTGTGTGTGTATACTTTTTTCTATCATAAATAGAATCATAAAGTAATACCATTTTGCAATGTGATATTTTCAATTGTCTTCAACTTTCTTTTCATATTATAAAATATGCTTCTACCATGTAATTTATAATGCTGGCAATGTGCAACTGTCCCATAAATTATTTAAACAATTTCCTATGGTTGAAAATTTAGATTGTTTTCACTGTTTTTTTTTTTTTCTTATGAACAATGTTCTCATGCCTAATCTTGTAAATAAATCAAATATTCATGCTTAGTTCCTTAGGCTCATTTAGAAAAGCTAAGTCAACAGGTATGTATATTTTAAGGCCTTGGATGTCTACTGCAAAGACTCCCCAGCTGAGACCCCCAGTGGTGGCTGTCCTACCTGTGGCCCAGAGAAGGGAACCACCTGCAAGGAGCTGGGCAGATGTCACCAAGCATCTTGGAAATTCCCCCAAGGCTGAAGGGTGGTGGCTGGGGTAAGGACCTTGGTAGGAAGTGGACTGCAGTTGGGACCTTGAGCCGCCCCTTGGAGAGCAGGTAACCTGATGAGAACAGGTGGAACCATGTATGTAACTCTGTGGAGGTGAGCGAGGTGCCTCAAAGAGGAAGATCCCAGAAATGACACCCTTCCACACAAAAGCCTGCTTGTAGCTTTCAAGGGAGCCCTGGGGTTGCCCACACTGCTGGACTATAGTCTGTCTGTCCTGCCAGACCGAGCTCCCCAAGAGCAATGATGTGTATATTTATCTCTGCACCCCCACACCCAGCCCAGTGATCCAAAAATATTGATTAAACTGACTTGACAGCCTGCACCCCAACTCACAGCCCTTGCACCTCCTTGTCCCCCATATTTAGATCAAAGTTTCTGACATTTCGCTGCCTTAGAAAGAGCACCCTTTCCATAGGCCACTTGAGCAATGGTATACCTAAGGCTTTAAAATACACATTCCTTTCAACTGGCGAATTTACCTCTAGGAACACCCTAAAGAAATCCAAGACCCCCAGGAACTGCCTGCTCGCCTTTTGCCTCTGTTTCCCAGGGATTCTCTTCCTGCCCCCTCCACTCACACACTCTCCATTCACATCCTGGGTTCCTCAGCATCCTTGCTATTTCCTGCCCCATTACCTAAATTCTTCTCCTCAAGGCACAGTTAAAATACTACCTTCTCTAGCAAGCCTGCCCTGACCCCCAGCTGGACATCTTTTCTACTGTGCATTAGAGTCAGTTACATGCATGATTTATCTGAACCTCCCAACCACAATCTATTTGAGGGCTGGCAGGCAGAATCCACAGCTATTTTATCTTCATCCTTCTCTACATCTGGCAGAGTGTGGTACCAATAGCAGGTTCAGAAAGTTGGATGGAAGGGTGCCCTTCGGGAAAGGAGTTTCTTTTAAAGCCTCGCAGTGACTGTCTGCGGTACTTTGAGACCACATCTTCAGCCTGTAGATATCGGCATCAGAGATGAGCTGCAGAATCAAATGCCCTGTGTAGCAGCAGCACTATTTTCAACCCCAATTTTTAGAATCTCCATCTAAAATTTAGGTGAGCCAATGGAGGCTAAGAGATGTGAAGGGCATTGGCCGAAGGCATACACAACGATCGAGAATCCATCTGATCTGATTTCAAGTCTGAGGCTTGCTTTCTGAGCTCAATCACTGCATATTTATATTATGATACAAATGTGATTACTTCTAACAGAAAAGCATTCACTTCTTTACAATAACATCTAGCGTGCAGAACTTTAAACATATGCAGAGAGTTCCTCTTGGGAGTTCCAGGGAGATTTTAATGAACTAAAATTTGATTCACAAGTGCCAGCGCCCTGAACAGGATTTTAAGAGATAAGAAGCTGCTGACACTCACTAAAGACTGGGAGGACGGGCAGGCCCTGGAATCCTCTTTTTCTCATCCCTAAAGCAGCACCCTTTTATTAATAAAACTTGAATTTTTATCGGTAGCATGGTTAATTACTGATAGTAAATTTGCACAAGGGAGCATTATTTAACCCCTTTAACCCCTGCTGTATCAGGAGGGTGGATGAAGACCCTACTCGTGTAGGCTACAGTCAACCCTTTAATGTGGGTAACAATTCCAGGGTTGGGAATGAGAAGGTTGAGGCTCAGAGAAGTTAATTAATTTTCTCAGAGTTGCCCAGCAGAGCCCCGATTCTAGTTCTGGTCAGTCTCAGAAGTCAGGGCTCTCTCCCCTGTCTGGGTTCGTGGGTGCACACCAGAGGCTCTTGGTGCCCAAATCTCCACTCCAGCCTAATAAAATCAGAATTGCTAGGCTCAGTGCCAGGTATCTGTATTTTTAAAAAGCTCCTCAGGTGCTTAAATGAGCAGCCAGGATAGGGGAGGAGGGACCCAGGCGGAGCTGCCTCTCAGCTGTCACAGGGAGGGAGGAATCTGACCCAAGTTACAGAGTTCCTTTCCATTCACCTCAGAATCACCCAGGATCCTCTGGCTCCACCACAGATCAATGAAGGTAGAGATGCTGGGGTGGGATACACACATCAGCATATACTCTTTTTAAAAATTTATTTATTCGCTTTTTTGGCTATGCTGGGTCTTTGTTGATGTGCAGGCTTTTCTCCAGTTGCGGCGAGCGGGGACCACTCTCTAGTTGTGGTGTGCTGGCTTCTCATTGTGGTGGCTTCTCTTGTTTTTGAGCACAGGCTCTAGGGTGTGTGGGCTTCAGTAGTTGCTGCACATGGGCTCAATAGTTTTGGCTCTCAGGCTCTAGAGCACAGGCTCAATAGTTGCGGTGCACAGGCTTAGTTGCTCCACAACACATGGGATCCTTCCGGATCAGGGATCAAACCCATATCTCCAGCATTGGCAGGCAGATTCTTTACCACTGAGCCACCAGGGAAGCCCCAGCATATATACTTTTAAAACTCCCCAGGTGTTAAAAGTGTAGCCAGTGTTGAGAACTGGACTCCGAAGACTGGAACCAAATGGCCTGGGGAGGCAGCTGAGCAATCCCAACCTGACTGCAGCAGACCAGGTGAAAGGGACCTCTCCTTGCTAACTTCTCAGCCAGCTCTGGGGAAGGAAGACAAGGAGAAAAAGAATCAGCATCCAACAATCAGTATGCAAAGACGTCGTTAAATGCTCAGAAAGAATTCCTGCTCTCAAATCAATTAAATGCTTTCCAGCAAATTCCTTGACAAATTTACTTGACAGATTCTTTCTTCACAGAGAAAGCAAAGTGCACTTTAGTCTTTGCCTAGAAAAGTGATATAAAAAAATCGTCATGAATGGGGTCCAGATGAATGAGGTTAACTATGAGACAAAGGGGACTCAGCAGACGGAGAGCAATGGAATCCGTGCAATCTATTATACACCGGCTTTTGTATGCAAAGTGGAAAAGAGCTGCGGAATAGGATTACTATGCTGACAGGGAAAACAAAAGAAGTTTAACATTCAGTGCATGAAAGAGCAAGGTGAACCCGGGGCAAGGAACCCGGTGAGGAGGGCAGGCTGGGGGCTGGGAAACACGGCGGCCAGTTCAGGGTGGAATGGGGCCTGCCTCTTCCAGGTGACGTCCAGGCTCTCTAATCCGTGGTGGTTGTGACCTTGGCAGAGCCTGCGTGCTTCTCCCCTCTCCATTCTGTGCCCTCCCTCCTCGGGAAAAGCCTGGGCAGAACACTGCTCTCCTTTTAGGAGAGCGTGGGAATTTCTGGGGAACCAGAGTTTGAAACAAACTCTCCTCCCAACCAGGCAAACCTCTCTCCGGAGGTAGCAAAGAAAAACAGCTTTACTACTGAATTAGCATTAAACCAGAATGTGAGGTGATCCGCTGGGAGAATGCAAAGATGGAAAGCAATCACTGGTCTTTCCTCTAGACGAGCGGCCTTGACAGCACCATGGGTCACGCATAGCTCATCCTGGATTCATTCATTGCAGTGGCCACCTGTGTTGGCTAACTGCCTTTACCCGAAAGAAAAAGAAACTCATCTCTTTATGGCAAGAGCTAGTTTTGCAATGGAAGCCGAAGTTAGGGTCCTATTCTCTCACAGAATCTAGGAGACGGGGCACTTCTTCCGGGATGATTCCATTTCAAAGAAATGAATGATTCCCGGGTCCTTAAGAAAGACATGCCTGGGGAGTAAAGCTGGCAAGAGGCTTATTTGGCTTTTGAAAAAATTTACATACATTTCAAAGAGACTGAGAAAGCACTTCCAATTACAAGTTTTCTAAAGTAAATGCTCTAAGAAAAGGGAGTGAGGTGAGGTGGAAAAGTCTCTTCTATTATTTTCAACAGAGAGAGTTAAGCTTCTTATTTTGAATTTCTATTTTCCCTTACAGAACACTGGCCCTCCAGCAGAGCCTGTAGGGGAGTGATGGGAATGTTTGACTTGAGGGAGGTGTAGTCGGCTCAAGACCTAAGGGGTGCGTTTGTGGGTGTTCAGTTGCTCAACACGTACATGTGTCTGACTGTGACCCCATGGGCTGTAGCCCACCAGGCTCCTCTGTGCGTGGGATTTTCCAGGCAAGAATACTGGAGTGGGTTGCCATTTCCTTCTCCAGGGGATCTTCCTGACCCAGGGATCGAACCCATATCTCTTGCATTTCCTGCATTGGCAGGCAGGTTCTTTTACCTGGGAAGCCCCGACCTGAGGGGTAGTGTAGACTTAAGCTGGATTTAGTCTTGCGACCTGGACAGGAAGAAGGGTGGACAGTGCCTCTAGCTCTTGGGGAGTTTCAGATTTGGCTAGGATGTTAGCAATAATAAGTGTCACAAGAATCCCCTGAAACCTCTGTCTTTCCGGACTCATTCTGTGTGCTGCCCCTTCCCCATTCTGCTTTCCCCCTGCTCCCTGCTGGGCAGGAGGGAGGGCTGGGGACCCCAGCCAGGGGTGACTCCTGGGCTGTGGCTTCATGCCTCCCTCCTCCTCCTCAGCACAGATCCTGGCTTCTGCTCCACTCCAATTAGACTCTAACCCACTAGAAGCTGCAGCCAATTCTGCGGAAAGTTCAGATCTTTAGGGACTTCATAAATTAGCTTTTCCTGCTAAGTGTTCTCCAGAAAAGAAAAAAAGAGAAGAATTATTGAGGAGTGAGGGGCAGGTTGCAAAGCACAGCACAATTGCTGCTTGGTCTTTCCAAGCCCTGACTTCCAGGCACTGAGTGTTCACGTTGCAAATAATCGGGCAGAACCATCCCAGGAAGGGGGTTCTGGGGTTGAGGGGGTGGATGCAGGGAGAGCTGACCGGCTGAGGGCTCATTGGGTGGCTCTGGGCAGGAGGTGGGCACAGGTTGGGGAGGGATAGTTCTGAGATGCAGGTGGTAGGACCGGGCTTGTTTTCTGCTGGCAAATTCTGAGCAGGACCTTACATCTTTAGGACATGTCTGTGAGCGTGTGGCCTCATATTTATGTTAGAAAATGCAGAGGCAAATCCTAGATTTCTACACCCCTGTGTGTCCCTGAGCAAGTTTTGCTGTGTCTCTGTTTCTGTCCCATGTGGTCCATGTTCTTGCTCGTGGTGCAGATGGGAGGTTTCCATGGGATCCCACCTTGCAAGTTGTGGCCAGAGATAAGTCTGGCAGTTTCTTAGTTATAGGCAGCATGAGCAGAGAGGGAGGGTCACCCACTGAGGCTGGAATGATGTGTTGAAGGGCCCAGTCTCTAGGGAACCGGGGAGCAGTCTCTACCTGCTCCGCCACATGCTCCGGGCTGTACCTGGTCCACTATTCTTCATTCTCCTGGCCCCACACTTGGCTGCAAGCCTGGCTCCAAACATGTAAACTCTCCCATGCCCCTAACCCCTCGCACCTGCAGGTCCCTCAGTCTGGAACAGCCTCCTCATCTTTCTTCATCTGGCTAAACACGACTCATCCTTCAGTGATGTCACCTCCTGCAGGAAGCCTTCCCTGCCTCTCTGGGATCAAGAGGGAGTCCTTCTTTTGTGCTCCCATCTCACTTTGGACATGCATCTATTAAAGCACTCTTCACATCTTGTGATTCACACCCTGGTAAAAGAATCTGCCTGCCTGGTAAAAGAACCTGGGTTCGATCCCTGGGTTGGGAAGATCCTCTGGAGAAGAGAAAGGCTACCCACTCCAGTATTCTGGCCTAGAGAATTGTCCATGGGGTTACAAAGAGTCGGACATGACTGAGCGACGTTTACTCTTTGTCTCATCCACTAGACGGGGAACCTCTTGAAGACAGGATGCATCTTTCATCCCTGGCTTCCCACCAGCCAGCACCGTTCTGAGCAGAAAGTGAATCTGTTACATGAATGAATCTTGAGAGACAGCACCTCATAGTTGCATAGCACTCACCAGGCACTCTCCCTACACTGCTTTCTGCTCATCCTGCCATAGGCCAGAGCACAGGAGAGGCAGACGGTGTTATTCCCATTTGACCAGGGAGGGTCATGAGCTTGGCTGGTTAACAGGTGTCTCCTGACTCTCTATGTCCCCACTTTCCAGCCCAGAAGGCATCTCCACCTTAGGAGAGCAGCCACAGAGCGAAGGTGGCTGGAACCTCAGGCAAGCAGTCTTGGGAGAGCTGTGCCCTAAAGCCTCAAGCACCTTTAATTTAATCTTGGTCTTCCTCGGGCTTGAGTAGCATTCATTGACTCTGAATCTTCTGTCTTAGGTGTTTGCCAAATCTGGTTAGATTTTTTGAGTCCTGGTCTATAGCTTTTCTCCAGCCCTGATGTCTCATCTTTTAAAGAACACCCTCTTGACCTCTTACAACTTCTCAGAAGAAGGATTTGGTTTCTTGTAGGTTTCTTTGTCTCATCCCTGCTTCCTTGCGGAAAGAAAGTAAATTATACAAAAGTGTGATGTTTCCAGAATGTTCAAAACTTGTGACTGCCTTTTGCTGAATCAGCAGGAGAATTTTCCTCACCTGAATCCCTTCCTCAAGAATCAGCTTTTTGCTGAGTTTGTTATCACTAATCTCCATCGAAAGATCCCTTAGCAACCAGGTCCTGATAAAGTGAGATTGTAAGCTGACCCCTAATGTCACCTGATTCTGCAAAGCTGGCTTTCTCGTAGGTACAAAGCAGTCCATCCCAGAACATGATTTTTAAAGCCCTTTTAACGAAAAGGGGACACAAAGACAGAAAAAGATTTCTATCTGAGTGGCCCTGTGTGCTCAGCACGATCCCAGGGGATGCAAAAATAGAAAAGCGCTGGAGGAGCTGGCAGTCACTTTAGGGAGAGCCCTTTGGGAGTCAGATACAAAGCACCCTGGCCAGACTGTCGCAGCCCATCAAGTCCGACTCAGTGAGGTGAACTCCCCCGGGTTCAGACCACCTGTAAGTTGAGCTGTTTCCTGTGGCTCCCAATCCTCCTGCAAATATAATTCTCTGCCCAGGATTGGTGTTGGTTTCTACTCTCTCCCAGGTCAAAAGAGCTCTCGCTCATGGGGGAGGGCGCGAGCGTGGGGAGTTGAGAGGACAGGAGTTCGGTAAAGTCACAGGGGTGAGTTGCCCCTCAGCAGGCAGGGTGACAAGGCCCAGAGCATCAGGAAGGAACACTGTTGGGCTTTGCTGTGTCCTGATGGGGGTCGTGGGAAGTTCAGCCTTCCAAGGATGTTTGGGAAAGGCCTGGGGAAACCTTTGACATCAACAGAGGTTTTTGCCTTAGAAAAGCTGAGCCAACTTGGTTACTAAAGTTACCCAATGCCGGTCTGATCAAAAGGGTCCACATTATGCCTTAATCTTAAGGCCACAGCTCCATGCAGGGGTGGTGTGGAACTGCCTGTGGGTCGCGTGTAGACAGAAATCATTAACATTTATTGAGTGTTTGCTGGGAGCCAGGTTTTTGGTGAAGGCTTTTCTTCATTATCTTATTAATTAAGATGCACAAGGTTCTCCAGAGGAGGATGGTCTCCTCCTATTTGGAAACAGTCCGGAGAGAGAAATTTCCACTGGGAACAGATGCTGATGTCAAGAGCAGCTGTCCTAGTTAAGATGACTTCCTCCTGGACAGTGCTGGTCTCCTGGAGAGCCAAGACCATGCTCTCTCAGCGCTCCTCTGCCCACCAGAGTCAGGGCGAGCAGACATGTGTCCCACCCAGGCTGCACCCAGGCTACCTGTGCTTTGAGAGGAATTCCTCGCTGAGCATCACACCACGTGTTAATCATTGTGTTATCTCATTTCATCCTCATCATAATCTTATGAGGGAGGATAGTATTTTTGCTCCCGTTTTACAGATGAGGACACTGAGGCACAGAAGGGATGAGGATCTGCTCACTCTCCCACAACCAGGGGTTAACAAGCAAGTTCTCCCCATGTTCAATCTCAGTCTCCTCACCTGCCATGGTTCTGACTCAGACTACAGGATTCTACCCTTTGGCTTCACACTTGGGTGAGTGGGACCACTCAGAATCTCGAGCAGGACTAAGAGGGTCTGAAGAATTGTGGAAAGGTGTCTTATTCTGCAAAACTGATCAATAAACAGAAAACAAGCAATCTGCATTGTAGATTGCAACAGTTGGCAAGACCTGCCAAAACAATACCAGAGACTGAGTGGCTTAAATACAGAAATTTATCTTCTCACAATTCTGGAGGCTGGAAGGCTAAGATCAAGGTGCTGGCAAGATAGATATCGGCAAGAACTGAGGCGGCCGCCTTCAGGCTGTGTCCTCGCGTGGCCTTTTCTCTGTGTGCACACATCCTGATGTCTCTTCCACCCGCTCTGTTGGCTTAGGGCCCCACCCTTATGACCTTATTTAACTTGAATTACCTCCTGAAAGGTCCTGTTGCCATATACAGTCACATTAGGGCCTAGGGCTTTAACATACGATTTTGAAGGCCACAATTCTGTCTCCCATGTAGATGATTCAAAATTCTGTGTCCCTTCTATAGCATCCCCCATAGCATGGGACACAGTCAGGTCAACCCCAGGTATCTGCCCCTCTCTGCAAGACCTGGGGGCTGGAGACTGCTCTTTGGAAGCCACACCCCTGAGAGACCACTGCCCCACTGAGAATTCAATAAAGACTATATATATATATATATACACACACATATATATAAACAGCATGTTACTACAGACTCCTTGCAGCTCTATAAAACCCAACATTTACACATAGTTTTCACCTCATCTAAAGTTTTTACATTTACCATCTTGACATGGGGACTGAAGCTACAGACCCTTATCTGGTCTAAGTTTCTATCAATATTCCTTTGTTTTTTTTTTTTTTGTTTGTTTGTTTGTTTTGAGTTCTCATAGCTGTCTAGGGATCCAGAGGGCTCTGATCTTTCCATGCACAAAACTGGTTTCTCTGGTCCCATCTTTAGAACATTTTTTCCAATGAAAGGAATGACTTTGCAAGAAGCCATGCATACCTTGGAGCTTCCCAGGTGGCACAGCAGTAAAGAACCCACCTGCCAATTCAGGAGAAGCAAGAGACTCAGGTTCCATCCCTGGGTCAGGAAGATCCCCTGGAGTGGGACCCAATCCCACAATCTTATTTCCATTCTCATTATGCTGTAATCCCCTGAGCACAGATCCATGTACATCTAACACATGCTTCTGCTAAACCACCCCAACTTAGAAGATTGCTGGGGGTCAGTCACCTCACCAGCCATGGGAATTTTCATGGGGCCTTGATCTGCCTGGGAGAAGTTGAAAGTTCACCAAGAGGACCTCCTTGGTGGTGCAGTGATTAACAATTTGCCTGCCAATGCAGGAGGCATGGGTCCGACCCCTAATCCGGGAGATCCCACATGCCTCAGAGAAACTAAGCCCAGGTCCCACAACTACAGAACCCAAGCTGTAGAGCCAGAGGAACCACCGCAGCGAGAAGCCCACTCACTGCAACAAAGAGCTGCCCCAGCCTGTGGGGCTTTGTCTGGAACCGGACATTTCTTTATTTTTCTTTCAACCAAGGCTGTGGGGGCCTCAACCAGTGTTTCCTGCCTGACCTACTGCTGACCAAGTAGTCAAAGTGGTGGTCAAGTTCTCCTTGGGCCCTGAGCGTGGATGTCTGCATTCCATGTGTGTGAGTGTGTCTAAGGAGCTTCCATCCCAGAGAGAGGCAGAATCGAGGTGTTCTATGGGGCAGGTCACTGAATATTTGCAATTCCAAGTTCATGGCCACAATGTAGCATTTCAGAGGAAAGCAGAGGTCTGGGAGCAGACAGTGGAGAAAACAAGGCTTGGAGGTTTAACATGCTCCACTTTGGTGGAGTTACATGTAACTGGGAGTTGCAGCAAGCATTAGCCCTGGAATGTGATGGTTTCCAGAGTGACTGAGGTGGGGAGGAAGGGATGGGTCCCCCACCTCCTTCCCTGGCTGTGCCCCTGCTGCTCTACCAGGCCAGGCATGGTGGGGCGCAGGAGGAGGCAAAGGGCTCTCCAGTTCCCCCTGTCCCATGCGTGGTCTCCTCTCCCTTCCTCTCTGCTCTCCACAAACGTTTTCTTATCCTGGGTGAGCCAGTTGAAGTGGGCATGATACTACTAATAAGATGATTTAACAGAAGTGTTTAGCTCATTGGACCTTTGGGATAGATCTCAGCTGGCCCTTGCCTGGAAAGATAACAAGCTTCTGTGAAACTAACAAGGATACTAGCCCACTCCACTGCTATATTCTTACTTTATATGCTGATGGTATCGATGATCACTTCTGTAAGTGGAATTCATCTTTCCTCTGGCAACAGAAAGACTGAATTGTAAATGGTATCCTGGGGGCCTCCTCTCTTTTCTAGAGCCTCTCTGAGCTTGGGTTTGGGGGGATGGGGGAGTGGGGGGGGGTGGGAGGGATAGGCACAGATGATTCCACACGTCCACTTACCCTTGGGGTCCCTGGTCCATGTCGTCCATAGAATATAAAGTCATTTGAAACATCAATAATGAATTGTCCTTTCTCTTATATTCCCATGATCTCTCTTTACTCACAGGCTTATTTTGAGAAATAAATGAAATTAAAATAATTATAGTCAACCATCTACTACATGCCAATCCTAGGTGTTTTATGAATACTGTTTCCAAACCTAATGGCAAGATCATGATAAGAATCATAACTACTATTTTATAGATAAAGAAACTCAGGGAAGTTATGAATTTGTTCAAGGTCAGTAAGTTAAGATTCCAGCCTTGGTCTTTTTGACTCTAAAGCTCACATTTTCCCTCTCCGGTACTATGCTGTATAAAACATTGCTCCAGCCAGCACAAAATTAGGTTGTGCTGCAGTAATGAGTGACCCCCAAATCTTAGTGATTTCTGACAACCGAGTTTTGCTTTATCCTTACATGTGATGCCTGATTCACATGCATCACACTTGGCTGGGGGCCTTGCCCCATAGTCCCCCAGGACTCTTGCTGAAGATGTAACAGCCACTGGACTGTTGCCAGTCCCCATGGTAGAGGGAGAGGGCATTCTGGAAGGTCTAAAACTAGCAAATAAATGCCCTGGCATTGAATTGACACACTTTGCTTCTACCCACAACTCACTGGCCAGAATTTTAAGTGAAGATTCCAAACCATAAGGGGGAGGAAGTGCCATCCCATTGGACAGCAGAGAATGGAAAGTACATGGCCAGCAGCATTCACACCTGCCATGAGGGTGTGACACAGTACTTGGCACCTACGTGCTCAATAATCACTACTTCACACCCCTTCCCCTCCCCCAGCTGTGAACAGATTATGATGAAACACTGCTGTTTTGGAATAAGAGACTGGCATAATGAACAGGCCCTTCACTTTGTGCTTTCTTCAACACTTTATTGACTTACAGCTGAATCATAGGGTGCTGGCCGCAGTTCACATCTGGATCAGATTGCTCCAGGGCCTGAGTCTCCAGTGACTTGATGTCTCACTATGTAACAAGGGTCTCCATCAGTCAAAGTCAAACGCCCGGTTGCAGGTGATGGGCAACACTCACATGCATGACACGTGACACCCTCCCATGGGCATCCCCATCAGCTCAGGGCTACACGCTATCCCCGGCTGGCAGCTGTAACTCCACCCTTTCTTCTTTTAGACTGGGAGGCATATCAGAACGCAAGTGAGTGACAGAAGCATCATCACAGGGATATGTTGGGTCTGTTCTAATTGTTTAAAAAGTACATCAATTGTCTGAAAATCTCAATAGTTAATTATTAATAGCGAATTGCCTATGACACACCTCGTAACTGCTCGAGATATGCAGCGTGTCAGGATACCAGCGCAGATGAATTGCTGGTCAAGATGATCCCAGACCAACCTGTTGTGAAATGAAAAATTGTGTCAATTAACTGGTTGTTTTATCTACATGGTGCCAAGGAATTGATGGGAGAGAACATTTTGTCCACGCTAACTAAATTGGCTTGTAGCCTTGGCATTGTGTGGACCCAGCCTGAGTATTAAGAATGTGAGCATAATATCAAATCATGGAATGTTAGACTGAAAGGAATTTCCAGAGATAATTTTCATCTGTTGCAGATGAGGAAACTAAGGAACAATCGGGTTAAAGATTTGCTGAGAGACACACAGTGCAATTATTAACTACTGTTTTAGAAGAGGTAGATGTGTGTACATCTTCACCCACAACATTTTTAACATTTTCTGTAGCTATTTCAGAACTGAGAAGCTCAACCAAATGGAATTGCATACTTTCTAAAAGTAGACAAGAATTTAAGAAACACCCCGTGGTGCAATTGTTTCATTGCTTAAACTTGCTGCTGACTCATCTGCCTTCCACTTCTTTACCAACATGGTCGTGGCATCCGTCACTTACGTTGGCTCTTTTCCCCAGCGGGTCCCATCCTCTTCCACTGGGCTGGGAAACAGGATGTAGTCACGTCACCTCCGTGAGTCCTCATTGGTTGATGGGCGGGGCTCAAAGGTGAGGACTCCAGTGGGAATTCCTTGCCAATAGGGGTAGGCCTCCTGTCCTCCAGCATGAAGAAAGCTACCTGTTGCCCAGGAGAGTGGGCTGCTTAAGGCCAAAATCCTGGAATCCCTGGAACAAGGAAGCCAAGGGTTTCAGGCTTCATCTTTTGGAGAAAGGACAAACTCCCCCTACAACAAACAATTCCTGTGCTGCACCTAAAGTGTTGGGGAGGAAATGTCTCATCCAGAAACAGTCTTTGAATCCGTGCCTTCCCTATTCCCACTTAACTGTGAATTATATTTTTTTATCCACTTTGGGTTCTTGCCTCTTGAAAGGCCTTTAGTTTGAGGCAGGTGATTTTGTGGCGTCTGTTTCTCAAGTCTACTTCTGAGGCCTTGAAGACTCCCTGCTTCAGGGAGTCTTTCCTGGGAGGAAAGGAACTCCAGAGCAGTTCCAAACGGCCCCAGGGTCAGCGACCAAGATCTAGGCTGTCCACTGTCACTCCCAGTCTAGGATTTTGGCAGCTCTCCTAATCCCACAGGCCCAGCTGCAAGAGGCAGCCCTTGGCATGAACAAAGAACTCTTAGGCTCAGGGCCAAGAAGTCAACCGTTTCCCCCAAATGGAGCTGCCCCTCCCCAGAAAAGCACACTTCTTCCCCTCTCCTGTGGGTTGTGTGGCTTAAAGAAGTATTTGGAGTTGGGTGGGGGTAGGAGAGCTGGGAGCTCCCAGGCGGTTCAGTGATAAAGAATCTGCCTGCCAAGCAGGAAATGAGAGTTCGAGCCCTGGGTGGGGAAGATCCCCCGAAGGAGGAAATGGCAACCCACTCCAGTATTCTTGCCTGGGAAATCCTATGGACAGAGGAGCCTGGTGGGCTATGGTCCAAGGAGTTGCAAAGAGTCAGACACAACTCTGAGACTAAACAACAAGGAGAGCTGGGCAGATGCATAGAGGGTGATATCCTGGGACAATTCTCGCCCCTACCCATGCCAAGCAAGAGGGAGGGATGGAGGAAGAGAGGATTCTCCATCACGGCGGGTACACCCCCCACCTCAGTTTTGATGGATTATTGAAAAGATGTTGTGGGAAGTCTTGCCCTTTCCAGTCCTTCTTGCTTGCTTTGGTACAAAGCTGCAAACACAGCCATACACTCCACCTTGTAATACTTATACTGGTCACGCCTTGTGGGCCACTAGGTTCAGATCCTGGAAAACTACTGGTAGGAGAACTGATGACTGAAGAATTTAAGACTTCAAAGGAGAGTAAAGTTAGGAGAAGAAAGGTCAGGAATGAACTAGAGAACATTAGAAGGGGTTTTTTGTTCAGAAAAGAACACAATCCAAGAGCATACTGAATAAAGAGTCTTCTAAGATACATCGTATCCACACCTGTGGAAGCGTCAACCAGTTGAGCCAAGCTAGTGAACAGTTGAGCAACGTGAGCGTTGCTGGGAATGCACCCTCCCTAGAGTGGCAGCCCCACTTCCAGGGATGTGTCCTAGAGAAGCAAGTTCAAGGATGTTCACCCAGAATCCTTTGTGGTAGTGAAATTTTGGAAGCAACCTAAATATCTATCAGTAGGTGAGTTGATGAATTGTGGTCTATTTGTACAGTGTAATGCTGTTCATCAATCAAAATGAATGAACTAGGTCTCCACCCATCATCAAGAGTGGATCTTGGAAATGTAATGTTAGGTTAAACAACAAAAAAAAGCAGGTTCCAGAATGATACATTCAGTGTGACACCACTTATGTAAATTAAGAAGCACTCAAAGCATTGCAGGTTGTGATATATGAGTAATTCATATGTAGTAAAGTATGAACACATATATGAAAAGAAAATCCATCGGTCTCAGGACAGTTGCTATTTTTTAGAGGGAGGAAAAGCGGTGCAAAGGGAACTTTGCCAAACCTTTTGCCAAACAAAAGTTTTTTCTTTTTTTTTTTACTGATCTGATATGGCTGTGGAAAAATGTTCAGCTTTGCTATTTCTGGGAGTAGGTGCAAGGGTTTTTTTGTATTATCCCCTTATATTTTTCTGTATGTTCGAAATATTTAAAAGTTGGACAAAGAAAATTCCCATGGCATTTTGCATCCACTGACATGAGCAGTAATGAGTATGGTACTGTGATTTTCCATTTTTATCTTGTATTTGAAAAAAAATTTCCAAGACTTCCTTTCCTTGTATCTCTAACAAAATGCTCGTAAATGTGCTTTTGTTGTTGGGGAAATATCAAGAGGGGCACTTTTCCAGACAGTTATTCTGGGCCCTCCTGATCTCATGCGTGGTTCCCTCATCCAGATACCTGGAGACGGCAGACTGCTCCAGGCAGGCTGCACCCAACTGCACAGCAGGGCTTTCTGCCAAAAGCCTGCTGCCCTTCTGCCTGGAGGGAAGGCTCAAGGTCTGGTTTACTTTCTCCTTTCTTTACCTTTCCCAAAGTTTTCTACTTTGGGAATGCTATTCCTTGGCCACCCTCAACATCTCCCTTTTCTTTCTTCCTTTGTTTCTTTTTTTAATATTCTTATTTGTTTGCACAATCTTAGTTGCAGCGCTTGATGAGATCTTTGATCTTTGTTGCAGCATTGAAACTCTTTAGTTGCAGCATGTGGGATCTAGTTCCCAGACCAGGGATCATACCCAGGCCCCCTTCTTTTGAAGTGCAGAGTCTTAGCCACTGGACCCCAAGAGAAGTCCCAACATCTTCCTTTTCTATCCCAATCTCAAGATTCATGATTCCACCAGCGCTGACCCACTGAGGGCTTCTTCAACTTGGATGTGTATCAGAGTCAGCTGGAAAGCTTATTTGAACCTAGACTGCTGGGCCCCACCTCTAGAGTCTCTGATTCAGGAGGTCTGGATGGGCCCAGTGGTGTGCTGGAAGCTGCTCTCTGAAGGGATAACAGGCACTGATTTGCAGTGCTTGCCAGTTCCCATGGTGTAAATATTCCCATCACAGCTGATTTCAAACTCCCAACTTGACCACCATTAAATGTGGGATTAGGGAGGGGACGGGCACTTTTCTTTCTCCCAAGGTGATGCAAACCATCTCAGCACATTTTTGTCATGGGACCTGAGAATCTGCATTTCTAATAAGATCCCAGGTCGCGCTGAAGCTACTAGTCCAGGGAGACCAGGCTTCCGGAATCATGGTTCTAGAAGGTTGAGCACAGGGGTGTGGAGTTTGGGATGGGGTTCCTGGATTGTGTGAATAACTCTGCAACTTTGACCTTAAAAATCCTACTTCCTTAAAAGGAGCCCAGGGACCTGGTGGTCCAGTGGTTAAGACTATGCTTTCAATGCAGGAAGTAGGGGTTTGATCCCTGGTCAGGGAACTAAGATCCCACATGCTGTGTGACCAAAAACAATTAAAAGAGCCCAGGAGATTTCCCGCTCTGACAGCAAAGGCAGTTTCACACCTGGGGACCATCATGGGCTGCCCTGCAGATAGGCCAAGCCCAGGGTCCAACATAAGGGGTACACTGGCCCAGATGTTCTGTCCCCTATCCTGAAAGCCCCCTGTCCACAGACCACTAACCATTCTTCTCCCACCTCAAGCAACAATCTGCTCCCCCTACCCACCCCAGACCCCACAGCTGGGGGACACAGCCCCGCAGAAGGAGAAGGGCTAGTCCCTGGGGGCTCTCGAAGGACAGAACTGTGTCTGAGGGTGTCCTTGGCAAAACATGCCATAGATGCCAGGAAAAAAAGAAGGGAGGGAAATGGGAAGGAGGAATAAGAGAAGAAAAGGATACAGAGGAAGGGTAGGGAAAAGAGAGTCTGAAACAGAGAGGCTGAAGGTGGGGGCTCAGCAACTCCCAGGGACTCGGGTTCCAGCCAGATTAGGCACAAACCAAATGACAACTGTCCACTCCCCTCCAGGTGAAACAACAGCTGTCTTCTGGGAGCGCTTTGGTCCTCCCACTGTCCCTCCCCAGGCTCAGCAGGGATGAGGCCGCCTCTGGGGAGAACAAAGGCAGTGGTGCTGGGAGGAGAAAGCTATTCCCGGGAGAAAGGCAGGATTAACACGCTGAGGTATTGCCATACACGCTCATGATATTATCAAGTTGGTATATAGGATTAGATGTCATTAGGATTACAGGGTGTAATAACTCCAGGTGAGGTTGACATTTCTATTCAAACTGTAGTTTGGGGAAACCTATAGGTTTCATTGCTGGTAATTTTTCTCTTTCCTCCTAGAGCTTGATGTTCTATCTCAGTCCCGCCCCCCTCCACCCCCCGACCCCTTGGCTGGTGAGCCCACAAGTTCCTCCAGCGCCCTCACGGCTCCCACGCTCCAGGAGAGCTGGTGGGCCCTGGAGGGGAGCAATGGTAGCTGAGAGAGGGAATCCAACTTCCTCTGGTTTTTTGGAGGCAGAAGCAGAGGCCCAGAGAAGGACCCGTTCAGGGACACTCCATCAGTGTCAGCCCCCAAAGAGGGGGACCCTGGCCACCTGGAAAGACTTTCCATGCTGCCATGAACTCTCCTCCTTTCTTCTTCTCCTTTCTTCACTTTCTTTTGCCCCTTCTGTACCGTCTCCCCTCTCCCTCCTCCCTCTCCCTAAGACTCAGCCTTGGCCCCTCCCACTCTGGCAGCCGTGCCCCCCAATTGCCCCCATTCCCTCTCAGCTCCTGGGGCCTGTGGACTTGCTTCAGTGCTGGCCACAGCCCTCCAGCCCTTGGCACGCCTCCTGTCTGTTGGGGTGCCTTAGGTGGGGTGCATGCACACGTGGTTGGTTTCAATCAAACAGCTCGCTGCCAGATGAACACAAACACACAAAAGCAGAAAGACACAGCAACGCTCGGGGAGCCGGACAGATACTCCCCAGAGCCGACACCCCTAGACTCAGAGTCAGGGACCTTCCTCTCCACGGTTTTGACCACTCACTGTACCGGCACTGACTCCTCTCCACGCTCCTGCGAGGTGGGCATCGTAGCGGTGTCACTGATGAGGCCACAGGTACCCACGGGGAGGGTGAAGGAGGTGACACAGCTCGTATGGCGAGGACCCGAGATGGACATCCAGATCCGATCCATTCTGAAGTTGAGATTCTTTCATTCACACCAGAAGCAGGAGTCTTCTCTGAATCCTCCCTCTCCCTGGTTCCACTCTCTTCCCTGGGAGCAGCTTCCCTAGGGCACAGGGATCTGAGTTGCAGCCTGAGGGGCTCAAGTGAAGGGCCAAGGACAGTCAAACGCCTGTGATGTGGACCCAGAAACCCACTTTGAAAGGTGGCTTAGACACAGGAGAGCAGCCTGGGGGGCAGACACCCTCCCTGAGGGGCTTCTTCCACTCAGCAACCTTTTCCCCCACCTCCCTCTCATACTCCATCTCTGTTTTACCTCTCCACCACCCCTCGCAGGCTCTGAGCCCCTCAGGACAGCACCTCAAAGAACTCCAATTCTGTGGGCAAGGTCCATAGGCCTTGCTCTCCTAGAACAGAGTCGGACTCGGAGCTGCGGGAGTGATCCATGGATGGAGCTCTTGGGAGGCTGTGGGGTGCACTACCTCAAATGACCACACGATGACACCCTTGAGCTGCATACGCATTCCCCACCTGCATGCCCGCGGGCAGGTGGCAGGGCATGGCCTCCTCTGCAGCTGGGCGGGGTTGGGAGATCAGGATGGCACCGGGGGCAGGAGCTCTGGCAGTCACAGGCACTAGTTAGCCCTGCAGGCTTTGTCACCATCCTGTCATTTCCCACTCATGTCTGACTGTGTTTGGGTGGGTGACCTCACACACCTACAGTTAATTGCTCCGGGACCCGAGCCTGCCTTCCTTGAGCCCTCTCCCTGACCCAGTGAACACCGAGCCTCATTCAGGTTCCTTCTGCACCTTTAAACTCAGTGTGGGTCATACAGCAGCTCACCGGATGTCTCTCCGACTTGCCTCTAGTGGCTTCTGTGTGGGGAGGGAAACTTCCAGCTGCTTTGTTTCTTTGTAGGTTGTGGTTCTGGTGTGGCCTCTAAGGGTTATGGGCCTGACACATGCCCCTCGCTGTGGGCTGCCCCGGGCACAGCAGCCAGCCAGGGCCCCTGGAGGGAGGATTTCAGGAACAGAGGGGCCGGGGAGCGAGCCTTTCCTGGATGGAGAGTGCCGAGGCGCTCGGGACCTCTCTGAGTGATGGAGCGTGACACTGAGGCCTGTGCTCATTGCAGCCACAGAAGGCGTCCCCAGAAACCCGCAGCCGGTAGGAGGGACAGCAATCCACAGCCACCCGTGGTTGTCATAACCCATCCTGTCCCCCAGTGAGAAAATGAGGACCCTATTTATCTTTTTTCTAAATTATTTGTCTGCACCAGGCCTTAATTGTAGCACTCGGGATCTTTAGTTGCAGCATGTGGGATCCAGTTCCCCCACCAGGGATGGAAGCTGGGCCCCCTGCACTGGGAGCTGGGAGTCCCAGCCACTGGACCCCCAGGGAAGTCCTGAGGGCCCTGTTTATCTGTATGTCACATTTCTCCATATTACATGGTCCTCCTCTGTCCTGAATCCCAACATTGTTTCACCTTCTGGGAACGCTTCCTGGGACCCTAACCCAAGCTGTGTATCTGATCTCTGTCTTCTGCCCTGTCCCCTGTGCCCTGGGGGCTGACACCATGGGAGGCCCCTCCCTCCAGGATGGTCACTCAGCTCCCCCAGGGTCTGCCCCGCATTCTCTCCAAGGTAAGCAATCCTACCTCCTGTCTCTAGGGGTCTCTGGATCTTGAGGCAAGCAACTCTATTGACTGCTTAACTAAAGCAATAAAGCATTTTATTGGAGGGATTTGGGAGTGGTTCATGAAATGAAGGCGGGGGTTGAGGGTCCAGGCTGGGGAAGGGCAGGTGCCAGGCAGTTCAGGGGACTTCAGCAGCACAAGCTCACAGTCTTCTCATCAGCAGAGCTGCCACTCAGTCAGCATCGATGTTTTGTTCCCAATCTCATATCCCTTCCCATGGGATTTCAATTTCCAGGCCTGTCTTGGGACAGTGGGCAGGGAAATGTGAGATGTCTCAAGTGACAGTCCCACCAGGAGTGCCCACAGCATAGGAGAGGTGATTCCCCAAAAGAAGTTTAGAGGGAGCTAGTCTCCAGACAGGACAGAAGACTGGGGCCGAGTCATCACACAACCTCCACCACATTAACTGAGCCACTCCTATTTCTTCTTACCTCGTGGAATCTCCCGCAGACTTCTCGCACCGGTAATTGACTGAAGGTCAAATGACTGATGGTCCAGTGGTGGAGCACTGAGGCACAGAGAGGCTCAGCTCTTGCCCTAAGGTCACGCAGCAGCTCTACGGGACGGCCAGGTTGATGGCTTCACTCTATGTCCATGGGTTTGGTATGTGACCCACCGGAAGCCCTCTGGGGCGTGCCTCTGTAGACAAGGCCTCCCGCAGATACTTTTTGGGGTAAGGGCTTCCTGACTACTGTAGAGAGGAACAGCAAGCCCAGACCGCAAAAAGATCCAAAGGGGCCGGAAGCCCTGCTAGGGCCAGTGGGCAGAAGGGGAAGGCGCCGCCCTCGGGGGCTTGGCTTGCAGATGGCCTTCTGATAGGAGATGCAGCCAGGATCTGGAGAGAGGGAAGGGGTGGGGGGGGAGAGAGCTGAGAGTGCCAGGAAGCAAGCGGGCAGCAAGACTCTCAGTAACCCCTTCCTCCCCCAACTCAGTGTCACAACCTAATTCTTACCTGGTCCATTTGGTGGGGAGGCTGGCAGGCCGGGAGAACAGTAATGCATCTTCAAGCGAGGGCTGTTTGAGCCTGCATGTCTCCTTTTCATGGTCCACGCCTCCCTGTATTCTTCTTGACCTTGGAGGTTTTTAGTCTCCTGCTGTGATTTGGGGTTCAGTTAGATAGCCTGGGTGGGGGGATCCGTGCACCCAGATCCTGTCGGGAACCCCCCCGAGTTATAAATGCCCAGAGCCCCCAGAAGAGGGGCTTGGATGACAGTTGTCAGATGAGACCTCTGAGGCCAGACAACTTTGAACTTGCAGGTCTGGGCCTCTGGTGTGTTCTGACAATGCCCTCTGTCTCAGCAGATGAGATAGTTATGGTGAAGTCAGGGGTCAAGTGCCAGATGGCTTAGCCTGTGAAACCTCCCTTGCACATATCAAATGAACCGCTTCACGGAGGTGGCAGCCAGGCACCCACAGCTCAGCGCCCTCTTGCTTCCCTAATGAGGGCAGTCAGCAAAGCCTCCCAGAAGTGCCAGGAGCCGCCCGGCCTGGGTCTCACCTGTCTTGCCTGAAGGACTCCACCACCCCACTACCTCTGCCCCACTCTGCCCCCAGAGGCCACAAGTGCTGAGGGGTGGAGGGAGACATAGTCCATCACAGGTCCGCCGAATAGACAGCTTTGGCCTGTGGTCCATGGCAGAGCTCAGGACAGGGTGATTTGTTTCGTGATTTTCCTGAATGAGTCGAGGACACATCTGGAACCTGCCAGAGAGATTGGGTGCTCATGCCTCCCCGGGTCTCAAAACAGGCTTGTTAGCAGGGGCCGCCCAGAGACACTGGCCCTGCCCAGCATCCCCCTCCTCGATGCGTGGCCCCGCACGGCCTTCCAGACTCCATACCTGGTGGTAATTCATTTGCATCCTGAGAACAGGGACCTGGGGCTGCTTCAGAATGTTCACAGGAGTTGAGAATCACCGCAGCCTGTCTGAGCTCGGACTGCTCCCAGGTGCCCTCCACCCCGTTCTCCCCACAGCTCCAGGGTTCCCTGGGGACCCCGCGGTTTCTTCCGGCCCTACTTCCCCCGCTCCAGCCTGTGCCGCAGCCCGCCCGGGCCGGACCTTGACGGCGTAGGAGGATCACACTGGAGGGTCTGAACTGAGACACGCGGGCCTCGGTACTGGACCGCGAGGCAGGGCAACCGAGAGCCTTCAGGGAGTCAGCCGGCCCCCTCCTGCGTGCACGGGTCCCATAGCCCCCCACAGGGTGCTTGGTCCTCCTCTCCAAGGCTCCTCCTTGCTCTGATGTTGGCCCTCCAGGGCGTTCCACTGTGGAGGGCTTGCTGCAAGTCATCACATGCTGCTCACATCTCACGGAGACCCCGTGGAAGGGGTACTCTCTACACACTCCCACGGGGGAGGAAGCTGACCTGTCTAATCACAGCCGGTGAGTGGCTGAGACCCAGCCGGAACTGGTGTCTGTCTGACCCTAAAGCCCATGCAGCTCTCTTTGCCCTTGGCTTCCAGGACAGACAGGACCTAGAAGGTTGCTGACAGCCTTGCCCTGACTCTGTTGTTCTCCTACTCCTTGGGGAGTGTCTGCTGGCTTCCAATCTCAGGCCAAGTTCTAATTCCACTGCCTAATAGTGGGTACTTGACCTGTCTGTACCTCGGCTTCCTCACCACCCAGTGTGTGGCTCAGACAGAAACACCTTATGTTTCTGCTACCATGTCTCCCCACCTGTGCACACCTGTGTTTCCCTTCTGACCTCTGATGAGCCACCCTGCTCCTCCCTAAGGCCCACTCTTCCCCTCTGTCTGGAACCCCTCCCCCCCTGGCCACCTCATGGACACCGACTGGCCAGTGGCCCCCTCCTGGGTCATTCCCACCTGAATAAAAGGCCTCCACTGGCCAGATATCTCTCTCCAGCTACTGCCCATCTTGCAAGCAAAACTATTCGGTACTCTGATCACCCCCTTCCCACTCTCTCCTGAATCCCCAGCAGTCACTTTTGTCCCCAAAATCACTCCTATCAAGGTCACTGTCATGGGCGTGCTGGAATCCAGTGGTCGATTCTCCAAGCTTGTCTCACGTGACCTGTCAATAGTGCTGTACACAGTTGGTTGTGCAGTCCTTCTGGAACACCCCTCCCCAGCCTGTCTGCCACCTTCCCCACTGGCCACCCCTTTGCTGGCAATACCCGCCTCATCTCCCTGAGCTCCCTGCGCCAGAGTCAAACGGGTGCCCCCTCCCCTCCTCTCCCTCCACACTCAGCCCTTAGTGACCCCATCAAGGTCAACTGTGACTCCCCCTTCGCCACCCCCCTCTTCCGATCAGCACCAGGTTGTGCCTCCATAGGCTTCTCTGATTCTTCATCTCTGTGCATACCTGCTAATGCCCCATGATTGGCCAGGTGGCTCTGATCCTAGCCCTGCACTGCTCTGGCAACAGCTGTGTGCTGTGCTGAGATCCTCACCTTCCCCATGTACCTCTCAGGATTTGGAAGGCATAAACCATGGGATGGCACAAGGGAAGAAGGCCTCAGGCTGCCCTCCAGCTTCCAGCTCTTCCCTCCCACACAGGCAGGACCAGGTTCTCAAGCGCTTTCCTCAGGCCACGCCCCAGTTGGTGGGAGGGGAGAGGGACCCTCCATAGGTGTGGGGCAAGGCCAGGGCTCCCTCTGTTTCCCCAGCTCTTCTGCCTGGCACACCATCTGTCCAGGCAGGACCAACCTCACCAGATCCAGACACAGTTCCCCGTCTGAGCCCAACCCCAGCCCCTCTGCTCCTCCAAGGAGGCTGTCTCTCCGCCTACCCTCTGCCCCCTCCACCTGCTGTTTCTCCATCCTCTCCTCCTCTCCTTCTTCACTGAACTCCTCCTGGCTCAGTCCATCAGTTCCACCTCTTCCAGGCACTATCCTGGGTTCCCTAATCCTGGTCCCGCGTGTGTCTCAGGGTCACTCACTAGACCCCTGGTTGTTCACTTGGCAGATGTCTGTGAGTGCCTGCCGGATGCCACAACTGCACAGGATGCTGGGGAGGCAGAGGGGAGCCCGCCACAGTCCCGACCCACCAGGAACTCCCAGCTTAGAAGGGAAAATGTAGACATGGCTCCCTGGATGTCCTGAGCCCCTCAGACGAAACTCATCTCCCAGCGAGCTTCTCAGCCTCCCCGAGGAGCTGATCTCCCCTGGGACCCCTTTGCGCAGGTGCCAGCACAGAGAATGATGGGCTAGGTAGGCAGCGATGGGTGTCTGAGGAGGTGCCAGTGCCCCTGGGGCCAGGAAGGGGACACTCCTCCAGGAGGGATGGGGGAGCATGAGGAGACTGGGGAGGCTTCACCCAGGAGCCTCTCGGGAGCTGTCCCGGGGAGCAGGAGGGGTTTGAACTTCTGGGACTCAGAGGTGGAGAGAGAGACTGGCTGAAGCAAAGGCTCCAGGTGGAAACAGATTGGGGTGGGGGTTGGGTGGTTTGTGAAGGATGGGGAGGAGTGAGAAAAGGTCAAATGGCCATTTGACAAATAAAAGGTCAAACGGCCAAAGCTCAGCCTCGATGTCAGGTATTTCCTCCAGCAGGCAATGGGCAGCTTCTGAAGGTTGTTTGTATATGTGCGTGTGTATAAGTGCTAAGTCACTTAAGTCGTGTCTGACTCTGTGCGACCGTATAGACTGTGGCCCGCCAGGCTCCCTCCGTCCATGGCATTCTCTAGGCAAGAATACTGAAGTGGGTTGCCACGCCCTCCTCCAGGGGATCTTCCCTACCCAGGAATCAAACTCACGTGTCCGACGTCTCCTACATTGGCAGGCAGGCTCTTCACCACTAGCACCACCTGGGAAGCCCACTTATATATATGTATATATATTCTTATACTGGGGTATAGTTGATTAACAATGTTGTGTGGGTTTCAGTTGTACAGTAAAGTGATTCAGTTCTACATATGCTATATTTAAAATGGATAACCAGGGACTTCCCTGAGGGGCCAGTGGTTCAGACACCATGTTTCCATTTCAGGGGTTATGGGTGGAATCCCCAGTCAGGGAGCTAAGACCCCACAGGCTGCACAGTGGAACCAAAAAAAAAAAAATGGTAACCAACAAGGACCTACTGTATAGCACAGAGAACTCTGCTCAGTATTATGTAACAACCTAAAAGGAAAGAATTCTGAAGGTTTTGGAACAGGAAAAATTTATGAAATTGATTGGAGGAGGGAGAGGCTGCTGGCTGGGGGGAGAGGTTAGAGGCTTTGCAACAGTTCCGAGGAGAGGCAATAGGAGGGACCTGACCCAGAGAGGTGGAAGGCAGCATGGATGCAGCAAATTTACGAGGATGAAAGAGTCAGGAGCGGACAATGTACAGGTCATCTGGGAGTGGGGAGAGGGGTCAGAGCGGTGAGGACCCAGGGGCAAACTCAGGGGGGAAGTGACCTGCAGTCCAATTTAATAAGCAGAAGTTGAGGACCCACCGAGTGGAGGGTCACTTTCAGCTCTCAAGGTGTAGAACTTGATAATGACCGTGAAAAGTGAAGGGCAGGAGGGACAGAGGGAGGCAGAAATAGAAGCTGGAGGCTGCCCAGAGAGGAGAAACAGAGCAGGAGGGAGGGAGGCGGGCACGTGGACGCGGCCGCTGTGCTCCAGGCTGGCGTGTGGAGGCCTGCCTGGCACTGTCCCTGCCGCCTGGGCTGGGTGGAGGGGGGTCTGCAGGGCAGGCCCGTGGTGGGAGTGTGGGGGGTGGGGTCATACCGCAGGCTGCGGGGCCTAGGGTGATGTCCAGCCTGGGAGAGAGGCAGGGCTGCATGGGGGTGGTGGTGGGGAGTGGATGGGCTGGGGTCTCCTGAGACTATGGAATACCCCGACCCCAAGCTTGGAGCAGGAAACTCAGTGGAGATCTGTGCCCAGTACTGCTGAGTGGTGGGCACTGGGCACAGGTAGATCCCTGGGTTCCAGTTCCAGCTCACTCTGCCAACTGACAGAATGACCTTAGGGACTTCCCATGCTTCCTCTCAAAGCCAGCGCTAACGCCCCTTAATTGTAAAACAAGAGAGTTTCAGACACACAAAGGAGAGGGTGCTCCTACCTCTTGGCTGTTCTGCACAAAACAGGGAGGCCACCATGGCACCTCCACTTCCTCACCCCACTTTCTTAGATGGCTTGTGTTCAAACCCCTGCATGGATTTCCACTCCACCCACTCCCACCCTTTCTGTGCTGCCCCTGCCCTACAGAAGACCCTCTGCACCGGTGACCTTGTTGGCCACAGCAGCCTCCTACCTGCTCACGCCACGTCCATACCTCCCTCTGCGATTATTATTATTATTAATTTTTTAGTACAAATCTGCTCATGCCCTTCCTCTCCTTAAAGAAATCTCTAGATGTTATCACCCCTATCATTAAATTACGCGTGATCACCTGCCCTGCCCAGCTCCCCTCTTTCTTCATGTCTTTCCCTCTCTCCTCACGCTCCAGGCACACTGGCATTCTTCCAGCTCCTAGAACACACTGAGCTTGCCTTGGGGCCCTTGCCCTTGCTGTCCCCTCTGCCAGGAACATCATCTCGCCCTCTCCAATTGGATAACTCCCTGCTTCATGGGCACTCCCTCGGAGAGACCTTCTCTGAGCACCCAGATGAAGTCCACTCAGCATCTTCCCAGCACTTAATCTCCTTTTGCAAATATATAGTTATTAGAATGATTTGTTTGTTTGTTTAATGTCTGCCTATTCCTCTGGACTATAAATCCATAAGGACAGAAATCTTGTCTGTCTTGTTAGCTGATGTATACCCAGCAGCCACTGTTAGTGTTGATGGGATGAAGGAAGGGAGGAATTAAAGAAGGAAGTTAAGAAGGGAGGGACAGGTGGGAGGGGGACTGGCCATGTTTTCCTATTACAACTGCTGTTACCCCCGCTGACCTTCCCCACAGAGCTACAGGGGGCAGGCTCTTCATACGTGCATCCAATCCATTGCCGTGTAATAGAACTCCGGCTAAAATTAGGCGTTTCACATTGTGATTTCATCACTAGCTGAATCACTCTTTCTGTATCTTTTGGCATTTTAGCTTCATGGTTTGCCATTTGTCACCTGCTTGATGACACGCAGTCCCCTGTAATTTTCTCCATCTCATATTTACATTTTTCTTTTTTCATGTTAAAATAGAAACATTCCTTATTCAAGTGTTACTCATTAATTTATAGACCATTCTTTTTATCTGCTCAGTAATAATATTTTCCAGATCCATTGTAAGTTCATATTGTCCTCATAGTTTCATTAACCATAAAATGAAACTAAATAGAGTAACAGTTGTTTAACATCTGAATCTTATTCTTGTTCAGGAAATAATTTAGACAAAAATAACTATTGTATATTCTGAATGGTGGGTGAATTGAGGTACTGCAGTTTATAGAATTTCATTCTATTAATAATCTTAGAGTTTCTTGATTTGTTTCTTTCTGATGCTAATAAAAACCCAACCTCCCACCCCCACTCCACCAACTGAACTCGCTGGATCTACCGAGTTGGATTCTGAAAAGAGGGCCTTAAAAGCTGAAAGCTGCCATAATTCCCTGGGGGATCTCCAGGATCTGACCTCCAGGAGAAAGAACTTTTCCCAAAGGTCAGATAATCACATGTGCAGAGAAAACCCTCTTTCTTGTTCAAAGTGGAGACCAGGTCTGGAAGCATCCTGTTCTGGATTAGGGGGAGCAAGAACTATGGTGGGCTCCCCTGGTGACTCAGTTGGCAAAGAATATGCCTGCAATGCAGGAGACCTGGGTTCAAACCCTGGGTTGGGAAGATCCCCTGGAGAAGGGAATGGCTACCCACCCCATTATTCTTGCCTGGAGAATTCCATGGATGGAGGAGCCTGGCAGGCTACAGTCCATGGGGTCACAAAGAGTTGGATATGACTGAGCGACTTTCATTTCACTTCAAGAAGCACAGTAAATGGCACAGCAGGCAAGCATATTACACCCAAGGAGGAGTGGTTCAGGGAGTTGTGCCGCTGGACCTGCCTGGAGGGGCCCTCAGAGAGGGTCTGGGGCTCATAGTGGCCAAGGGCATGTCCAGGTTGTGGGCAGCTGTGGCACTCTCCACACGACAGCGGTCAGAGTGCAGCGCTGCTGAAGAGGCAAGCCTCTGAGGGGCAGGATAGCTGTTATGGGCTGAATTGGAGCCCCACCCCAAATTCACACCCTGGAGCTCTAACCCCCATGCCTCAGAATGTGACTGTATTTGGTGACAGGGCTTTTACATTTGCATACCAAAATATACGTGCGTGTGTGCTTAGTCTCTCAGTCCTGCTGACTCTTTGCAACCCCATGGACTATAGCCTGCAAATCTCCTCTGTCCATGGGATTCTCCAGGCAAGAATTCTGGAGTGGGTTGCCATTTCCTACTCCAGGGGATCTGCCCAACCCAGGGGTCGAACCCACCTCTCCTATGTCTCCTGTGTTGGCAGGCAGATTCTTTACTACTGAACCACCTGGATTTTACCACTCTGTGCTCCAATGCAGGGGCCCAGGCTTGACTCCTGGTCAGGGAACTAGATCCCACAAGTCACAACTAAGACCTGGTCACAGCCAAATAAATAAATAAAATATTTATTTTATTTTAGATCTTGTAGCTTTGTGTTCTGAAATTTCCATTTGGATCTCTTTTATAGTTTCTATTTTCTGCTGAAATGTCTACATCTGTTCACTCATTATGAATATCTTTTCTTTTTAAACAGGTCCCCGAATAACAGAGATGTTAGAATTAAGAGATAGAAAATTGTAAACAACTACCATAAATATGTTTAGGCATTTAAAAAGAAAAGATATTCATAATGAGTGAACAGATGCAGACATTTCAGCAGAAACTATAAAAGAGATCCAAATGGAAATTTCAGAACTCAAAGCTACAAGATCTAAAATAAAATAAATATTTTATTTACTTATTTGGCTGTGACCAGGTCTTAGTTGTGACTTGTGGGATCTAGTTCCCTGACCAGGAGTCGAACCTGGGCCCCCTGCATTGGGAGCACAGAGTCTTAGCCATTAGACCACTAGGGAAGTCCCAGGACAGGGCTTTTAAAGATATAAGTTAAAATGAGTCTCTTAAGGTGGCCCTAATCTAATGGGTGTTAGATTATGGTGTTCTTATAGGGAGATCTAGATACACAGAGTGACACCTTGACCTTAAATTTCCAGCCTCCATAACTGTGAGGAATACAGGCTAGTTAAGTCACTCAGTGGGTGGTACTGTGTTCCGACAGCCCTAGCAAATGAACACAATAGTGAAGAAAGGGGAGTTGTGCTGAAGGAGACTGTGGCAGCTACATGGTCTCCTCTGGGTGCTCGGCCAAGGGCTGCTCTGCACAGCACTGGACTCCACAAAGCCCATCAGAGGGTGGCTGTTGTGCAGAGTTACAGCAGGTCATGCAGGGCTCAGAGACCAAGTTCCAGTCCAGACAGAAGTAGCGAGACCTCAGTAAATGCTTGGAACTTTCAGGAGTAATCCTGGAAAGGCAACACCTTAGGGCTAACAGCCATGAGTTAGAGTCAGTGCCACACCTTAAAGCAAGGAAAAAAACATAGTGAAGAAAAAAGCAAAAAACACTAGCCTGCAAGGATCAAGAGCTACCAGAACCAAATCAACACCCATTAAAGGAAGGAAACGTGAACTAGATGCCCCGCAATGCCTCATCCATAATGGCCAATGATACAGTAAGAAAACATTTTGGACATGAGAAGAAACAGGAAAAGGAGACCCATAATTAAGAAAAATAGATCCAATATAAGCAGGTCCCCAAATAACAGAGATGTTGGAATTAGGAGATAGAAAATTGTAAATAACTACCATAAACATGTTTAGGCGTTTAAAAAGAAAAGATATTCATAATGAGTGAACAGATGTAGACATTTCAGCAGAAAATAGAAACTATAAAAGAGATCCAAATGGAAATTTCAGAACTCAAAGCTACAAGATCTAAAATAAAAAATTCACTGAATAAACTTAAAACATCAGATTGGAGTCGGCAGAAGAAAGGGTCATTGAACTTGAAAATAGATCAATAGAAATTATCCCATCTGAAGACCACAGAGAAACATGATTTTAGAAAGGAGCTTAAAAATGAATTTTTAAAAAGTCAAAAGACTCACTGACCCATGGGACGATATCAGGTAATTTAACATAAAAAGAGTCAGAAGGAAAAAGGAGAGAGAGAGAGAATTGAGCAGAAAGGAATATTTTTCAGGAATAAAAGCTGAAAATCTCCCTCATTTGGTGAAAAAACATCCACCCACAGATCTAAGAAACTACAGATCTAAGAGCAGTGCCCTGACTTGAGGCTGAGGGGGAAGAGGGGGCTGGGCAGGCCCCAGAGAGCTGGAGAAGGCTGGTGATCTGGGAGTCAGTCTGGAAAAATGACCTGGGCTGAGTGAGTGCGAGGGGAGGGAGGAAGGGAAGGGGAGGAAAGCAAGAGCCTCAGCAGGGCCAGGCCGCCTTCTCAGCAGCCACTGACCTCAGAGAGCCGCTTCCAGGAAATAAACCTGGCAGAGCCCACGGTCGGAGAAAGGAAATGGCAATCCACTCGTGTTCTTGCTTGGAGAATCCCAGGGACGGGGGAGCCTGGTGGGCTGCCGTCTCTGGGGTCGCACAGAGTCGGACACGACTGAAGCGACTTAGCAGCAGCAGCAGCAGCAGAGCCCAGGGTCAGTACTTGAGAAGTGCGTGGGGAAGGCAACAGCCCGAGGTATTTTATATATTTTTTAGAAGTTTACAGTTCAAGGGGAAGGAAGCAAGAGAGGGCAGCAGCTGAGGAGGCAAGGGGAGCTGTTGCTGTTTATAGTCATGGGGAAGAGGCAGGTGGCTTAAGGGAAATGATTGACGACAGAAGAAAAAGAAAGGTTTTTGAAAGAGTTGAGCAGGTGTGGGGCCGAGGCCTCAGGTGGAGTCCCTTGAAAATACCAACACGTGTTGAGGAGAACCAGAGAATACGGTGAGTGGTGAGAAAGGAGGGTGACGGAGCTCCGATCCCAGAAGTGAAAGTCGATCAGTCGTGTCCTACTCATTGAGACCCCATGGACTATACAGTCCACGAAATTCTCCAGGCCAGAAAACTGGAGTGGGTAAGCCTTTCCCTGCTCTAGGGGAACTTCCCAACCCAGGGATCCAACCAGGGTCTCCCGCATTGCAGGTGGATTCTTTACCAGCTGTGCTACAAGGGAAGCCCAAGAATACTGGAGTCGGTAGCCTATCCCTTCTCCAGTGAATTTTTCCCACCCAGGAATCAAACTGGGGTCTCCTGCATTGCTGGTGGATTCTTTACCAACTGAGCTATGAGGGAAGCCAGAAAGTGTGGTGCAAACCGTGACCTTTCCACAAGCAGCTCACACTTAGACAAGAGTAGGCGCTGCTCCAGACATGACGTTTGTCCCCACGTCTTCCTGTGAGAGAAGAGCTGTTGTTTTCTCTAGTGTTACAGGTGAAGAAAATCCCCAGGGTGCCACAGCCAGCAAGGGACAGAGTCCACCGGGATCGGAACCCAGGCAGTGAGTCTGGCGCCAACACCTTCCTCATAACCAATCCAGGGAGGAAGCGAGCTTGGCTGCTCGCTAGCTCTGTGACCTTGGGGAGTTGGGTTTGCCTTGAGGAAGGCCTTCCACCCCTGGGAAACTCAGACGTCATTGCTGCTCTGTCCACTGCCCAGCACGGCTGAGAGAGCAGGGTGGGAATGCCCTTTGTGAATGCTCAAGGGCTCCTCAAATATAACTTGGGGCTCCTGCTGATCAAGCATTTTCTCAGGAGCAAGAGTGCCTGCAGGAGCTCCAGCCCCAAAGTGGGGACTGTGACATCCAGCTACTATTTGAACCCCCCTGGTTTTGAGGCATCCATCGGTTATGCTAGGAGAGGCAGACAAAAAAGTGTGATAGACAAGAAAGTGTGATTGAACCCTGGAAAATGATTTTTGTTACGAATCACCTACCCTGTTCTATGCACTGTGCAGCTGAGCACTTCCCTAAACCAGCTCTGCATTCTAGAGTCCACCTCTAGAATGTAACCATTACATAAGTACAATTATTCCTACATCCCAGGTGAGGAAACTAAGACTCACAGAGGTCAAGAAACTAGCTCAAGGCCACACACAGGGTGAGTGGCAGGGGAAGTGTTTAAATCTGGATGTTCAACACCAAAGTCCACTCCCTCTGTAGGCTAGCACTTGGACTGGCGTGGTGGTTACTGGATTAGAGGAGAGGACTGAGGGAAAGGGATTCCAGAGGGCACTTCCCAGACATGACCAGGCGGGGAGGGGCAGAGTGCAGAGTGGGATGGTCAAGGAAATCCTCTTCTCCATTTAGAACGTGACCCTAAGATAATCATTCCTTAAAAACCGGGTTTAGAGACCCCTTTGGGGAGCTGATAAAAAGATTCGCCTTAGAAGGGATGCCCACTTTTTCACGATATTAGGGGGTTCATGGTTCCCTCAGATCAATTGATCCACACAGGGGCTGAGCCCAGGACTGGCTTCATAGCTGATGGACTTATTCTCCCAGCTGTGGGGAGTGCCGCCATCCTAAGAGCTCACATCCCTCTTCTGGAATTCTCCTTGATTGAGGAGGGTCACCTTGCCCAGGCCCCTCTCCTTCCCAAGGCAAACCCAAACAGGTTAACTGACTCGGTTCTGAGGGGTTCCTCCCCTCCCCGGTGGGGTCCTGAGAGTACTCCCTAATAAACCTCCCGTCTGCTACTCACCCTCAAAGAGTCAGTTCCTGGGAGAACCTATTCAACTGGTAACATGTGGATTCTCTTCTTTCATCATAACAGCAACTGACAAGGGAAGTATGAGTTCTAGGTTAAGTCCTGCACCCACTCTTCTCAGGCAAAAAGTGAAAGTGTTAGTTGCTCAGTTGTGTCTGACTCTTTGAGGCCCCATGGACTGCAGCCCACCAGGCTCCTCTGTCCATGGGACTATGCCAGCAAGAATACTGGAGTGAGTTGCCATTTCCTTCTCCAGGGGATTTTCCCGACCCAGGGATCGAACCCGCGTCTTCTGCATTGTAGGCAGATTCTTTACCGTCTGAGTCACCAGGGAAGCCCAAGAAGTCTGAAGCTTAGATGGCCACTTGCCCAAGGACCCAGAGCCAGAAGTCAGAAGTATTTCCATCCAGAGCCAAATCCCACACTCACTACATCCTCTGTCATCTGGGAGGGGGCAACCCTCAAAGAACCCGCCAGGCAGGGGAGATGGCTGAGCCACTCCCATATGGAGAGAGAGCCCCTGGGTCCTAGGAGGGCGCTCCATCATTGTGCGCCCTGGCTGCGTGGGCACATTCAGGGTTGAAGACTTTTAACCTAGCCACCCAGTGGCCACCTTCAGGAGGGAGGGCGAGCTCTGACCGGGTCTTGTGGCATGGGGACAGTGGTGTCTACAGGTCACTCCAGAAGGATGCCTGCTGTCCCTCAGGGAGTCACAGACCTGGGTGTATATCTCAGCCCTACTGCTTATTAGCTGGGTGAGGGGGGGTGGAGATGAGGGATGGTCTCCAGTGGATCATACCCCTCTCTGGGCTCCCCAGGCTCCATGGCTGCCTCACTCCCCACCGCAACTTTCCAAACATTCCTGCTTCTCTTCTTCACCGCAACTTTCCAAACATTCCTGCTTCTCTTCTTCAGGGCCTGCCTTCCAGCCATGCTCTCACCTCCCAACTCCCTGGACACTCTGTTTCGCTCACTGTCTCCCAAGCCCCAGCATCATCTGAGCGTGACCTCAAGATCCAAGCAGGAGGCCCATTCACCAGGCCAGCCTCGGGGGCCTTGTGCTGCCTGCTCTCCAGGTCTTACCTCTAGCTCCCCTCAGGCACTCACACCCTTGGCCAGCTCCTAGCTGCCCTGTCCCCACCAGACCGCTTTCTCCCAGGGGATCAGAGCAGCAGGGCTGGGCCGGCCAGGCCACCTGAACCCCTCCCTGCTCAGCTTTTGCCCCGCATGGTCCCAACACAATGTCCCAACAGTACAGACTTTTTGTAACTGTCAGAAACGTGGCAGGGCATGAAATCAGTTACATAACTCATCTGGCTTAAGCCATGGTGCATTCTGCTTGTTTTGTGACAGGGCAGAAATGGAAAATTTTGCCTTGAGGTGGAAATTTTGAAAAAGACAACCTGTGCTAGCCATCTCGAGGAGAGGTCTGCATGTCGTGTGTGTCCTTCCAGGTCTTATGATCCCCATTGTCAACGTGTGGGACCTGCTACCTCCATGGCCCTGCCACCTGCCTTCCACACTCAACAACCCATTGGAAACCGCCTTCCCTCCACTGACACCCCACTGGCCCCAGAGTCCCTTTCCACTCCCATAGTGTCCTAGGAAAAAATAATTGCATCACCTTGCAAATTGAAGCCCCCCAGAGTCCAGGTCTCTGACCTCAGTGAGGCCCTGGCATGCATGACGATCTTGATTTGCCCCATTTCTCTCAGCCGCTCTCTTAGCTTCCCAGTGTGCCTCCAGCCCTCACCCACCAACCTGGGAGGAAAACCATGCCTCCTTGGCTCCATGACAACCGAGGCCTCCAACTGTGACTGGCCTCAACTGCTGTGGCCTCTCTTCCATGACCCTTTCTCCTGCTCGCAGCCACCCAGCCCCTGATATCTGGTCCCACTGTCTGCCCCCTCCACAGGCTCCTGTCCCATCAGTCACATCCTCTTCCTCTTACGTCTTCAAAGGTTTCCTCTCTCCTGGCCATGTCCCCCCCCAAACTTATTGATATGCTCAAAACATATGTATCCTTAATTTTGAGTCTCTACAGCTTTGGTTCCTCTTTCCTGCCCTTCTCAGCTAAGCTTTTTTTTTTTTAATTGAAGTATAATTGTTTGGAAAAGTCCCTGATGTTGGGAAAGATTGAGGGCAGAAGGAGAAGAGGGTGTCAGAAGTTGAGATGACTGGATGGCAACACTGATGCAATGGACATGAACTTGGGCAAATTTTGGGAGATGGTGAGGGACAGGGAGGCCTGGTGTGCTGCAGTCCACAGGGTTGCAAAGAGTTGGACACGACTGGGCAACTGAACGGCAACGACGACAAAAATAATTGCTTTACAATGTTGCATCACTTTCTGCTGTACAATAAAGTGAACAGCTATATGCATACACAATCTCTTCCCTCCTGAGCCTCCCTCCCAACCCCCACCCCCTGCCATCCCACCCCTCTAGGTCATCACAGAGCACTGAGCTGAGCTCTCTGTGCTACACCACAGCTTCCCACTAGCTTTTATTTTGCACGTGGTTGTGTATATGTGCGAGTGCTACTCTAAGCCCCCCGCTCCCATTCCCATGTCCTTTCTCTATGTTTGCCTCTCTATTCCTCAGCTAAGTTTTTTGAAAGAGTAATTTTTTGTGTCATATACCAACATTAATGGGAAAAATAAAATATCACAAATAGAGTCCAGCAGAAGAGTAATAAATATAGTATTATAAATGACAAAGAGAAGTTTATTCCAGGAGTTCAAAGATTGTCAGTCTTAAAAATCTATCAGTGCAATTTATCTCAGGAACAGAGATTAAAGGAGAAAAATCATATGACCATTTGATAGATGCCCAAAAAGCATTTGATAAAATATAATATATATTAAAAAAAACAACCCTTAGTACACTGGGAATAGAGTGATAATTCCAAAGAAGGATAAAGAACAAATCTAAATCAGGAGCGAGTGTCATGCTTAGCGATAAAATACTACCCTATAACTGCACAAAGACGTCCTTGATTTGAGCTATCATGAAAGATTGCATGGGAGTAAGTTCTAGTCAATGTCATTATAAAATAAAAAGAAAAAGTGATATAATTATTGGAAAGGGAGAATCAAGAACCTGATGAACTCCATAGAAAATCCAAGGATCAAGTGAAGATTATCATAATTAATAAGTTGATTAAAGGCAGGTAGTTACAAAAGACATACAGAAAAACTATTAGATTTCCTATATAATGATAACAATCAGTTAGAATATATTGGGTTGGCCAAAAAGTTCTTTTGGGTTTTCTGTAAGATGTTATGGAAATTACAATGGGAAAGGAGTTGCATTCATAATAGCAACTGAAATACAAAATATAGGGAAAGAATGTTAACAGGAAAAGTGCAGGACCTCATAAAGAAAAGCTTTCACACTTTACTGAACAATTCGAATAAATAGAGGGCTATATTTGGTTTTAAGATAAGAAGACTTGATATTGTATAAATGTCAATCTTTTTCAAATTCACCATATATTTCCCATAACTGCAATCAAAATCTCAATTGAGTTTTTGAGTTGAAGTTGATAAAATAAATCTGACATTAATCTGGATGAATAAATGTGAAGAAATACATAAGAAAATTTGGGGGAGGAAAAAAAAGACTAAATTAGAGCATCCCCTGATGCTTGTCATATCAAATATGAACAAATATATTTTAAACCTATAGTAACTGCAGCAGTCAAGTATTGGTGTCAGATTAAGCAGACAGATCAAAGGAAGAGAACAGAAAACCCAACTGGCATTTCAAGTCAGTGGGGGAAATGATATGCTGTTCAAGAAATCATGCTGGGATTTCACAAAGACTATTGTCTTCTGATTTGATTTGATTTACTGAAACATTGAAATTTTCCATATGTCAAAATCACTACATTGCCAAAATGTTTACACATAAAATGATGGGATGTCTGAGATTTGCTTCAAAATAATAGGAGGGAAGTGGAAGGGATACAGATGAAACAAAATTGGCTATATTTTGATAATGGCTGAAGCTGGATGATGGATATGCCAAGGCTTATTACACTATGCTGTCTACGTTTGAAAATCCCCCCAAATAGTTTGGGGACTTTCCTGGTGGTCCAGTGGTTGAGCCTCTGTGGGGCTTCCCAGGTGACTCAGTGACAAAGAATCTGCCTGCCAATGCAAGGAGATGCAGGAGATGCAGTTTTGATCCCTAGGTCGGGGAATACCCCTTGAAGGAGGAAATGTCAACCCACTCCAGTATTCTTGCCTGAAAACTGCTATGGGCAGAGGAGCCTGGTGGGCTACAGTCCATAGGGTCACAAAGAGTCAGACATGACTGAGTGACTGAGCATGAACTCACACTTCCAATGCAAGGGGTATAAGTTCAGTCCCTGGTTGGGAAACGAATAACTCACTTACCACTCTGAGAAGTCAAAAAAAAAAAAGTTTTAAACGTCATACAAATTAGACATCTGAACTAGGAAAATATTTGCACTATGACACACAAGGATAAATGTCCACAATACATACCTTTCTCTTAGAAAGCAATACAAATTTTGACCATTCCAATAGGAAGAGGAAGATGCTGTTGAATGAGAAATTTCAGATTGAAAATAATGTGCAAGGTGGGATAATATTTCAAAAATATACATCAGAAAAAATATCTGAAAGATATACAACAAACTGTTAACTGTGATTTTTCTGATAAGGCTGAAGATGGTTTTGCTTTCTTTTTAACAAAACTCTTTCTGTACATTTCAGATTCTTGTTTATGAGAAGCAATGAATACTTTTATAATTAGAAAAGCATAAAATTATTTCTATTTCTTTTTAAAGGGAGGAAAGAAAAAGAGGAAGGAAAGAAGAATGGAGGGAGAGGACTTTCCCGGTGGTCCAGTGGTTAAGAATCGGCCTGCCAATGCAGGAGACACAGGTTTGAACTGTGGTCCGGGAAGATTCCACATGCTGCAGAGCAATAAAGCCCATGCCCCACAACTACTGAGCCCTAGCTCTAGAGCTGGCGCTCTGCAACAGGAGAAGACCCCACAATGAGAAGCCCACACACCACAACTAGAGAGAAGCCTCCACTCGCCACAACTAGAGAAAGCCTGCGCAGAGCAACAAAGACTTAGCCCAGCCAAAAATAAATTAATTAATTAATTTGGACAAAAAAAAGGGAAGGAGGAAGAAAGGAGACCTGTATCTTGTGGTTTCTGTCAAAGCCCCTTTATATTTGTATAAAGTATATGTGTTTACTTTTTTAAATGTAAATGACAGGTCACATGCTCTACACACTGTTCTATCCTTGCCTCTTCTACTTGACAGTAGATATTGGTTTGTGCCAATTTAGTCTCCCACCAATAATGCATGAATGCTCCCCATCCTTGCCAATACACTATTCTGTTTTCCATCTTTGTTGAGTTTTGAAGGATGAAAAATGACACCTCATTGTAATCTTCACTTGCAGTTCCCTCATTATGAGATTGAGTATCTTTTTATCTGTACCAGAGCAATGAATTTTTCTTTATCTCTGATATGTATTCACATCCCGTACCCATTTTTCAGTGGGATTTTTCAGTTTTTATACTGATTTGTAGTGGTTCTTCCTATAGAAAAAAGTAGGCATTTGTCTGCCATATATCTGCAAATATCTTTTAGCAATTTATCATTTGTTGTTTAATCTTGTGCTTTTTTCCAGTGCAGGGATATATTTTTAAGTAGTTGATTTAACTAGTCTTTTGTTGAATAAAGCTTCATAAGCACACAGTTCTCCCCTACTGTAAGACCATATATTTATATATTAATATTATAAACTCCTGGAGTTGGTGATACACAGAGAGGCCTGGCGTGCTGCAGTCCATGGGGTCACAAAGAGTTGGACACAACTGAGCAACTGAACTGATACTCCATATTTTCTTCTAGTACCTTTATAGCTTCAGTTTTAACTTTTATATACTTGTTCCATTATTTTGAAGTAAAGAGTGAGTTGGAGTCAACTTTTTCCCCAGATATGTCTCCAGCTGTGCCAGACCTATTTACTGAGGAATCTGTCTTTCCTCTCTGATATGAAATGCCATTTTATGATATTCTAAAGCCCCATATAAATTTGTGCCTATTTCTGAGCTCTTTATTCTGTCATATTGGTCTGACCAAGTATTCTCCAGTACCTCTCTATTTTAATTATGTTTTCACACAGAGTAGAACTGCTGTCTTCTCACAACTCCACTTTCTGAGAATTTCCTGGTTCTTCAAGCATGTTTATTTTTCCATATCAACTTGAGAATAAGCTTGTCTGGTTTCAAGAAATAATTATGTAGGTATTATCTAGATATTGCATAATTTAAGAAGAATTAACATCATTATACTTAAGATCAACATTTTCCAGCCCAAGAAGTTTTTCATCTCCATTTGATGAGTTCTATTGCATTACTGAGCAACGTCTCAAAATTCTTCATAATGGATCTTGACCTTTATTGCTATTACAATTGGTTTTCCTCTCTGTTATATTTTAAAACTTCTGATTGTTTTATTGAAGAATGCTGTAAATTTGCCATATTAATTTTGCATCAGCAATCCTATAGAATTCTTACTATTTGCAATTTTTTTCCATTTATTCTCTTGGGTTTTCAAGTTATGTAATCACATGATTTTACATGAAGGATACAATTTTACTTTCTGTTTTCTAATTTGGTGCTTCATTTCTTTCTCTTATAGTTAACACTTCATCTAACTGCTCCTTACCCAAATGGGACTACTTTTATGGTTTTATCATTAAGCTAGATGAAGAATTTGGTTTGAAATAAACATAAAAATAATCAAAACACAAAACAGAAGAGGAAATAAAAATGGCTCATGAGCATATGAATAGATGCTTACCCGCAGATGTACTTCTTATATAACAGATGAGGGTACACGTGTATTACGCTGCCCACACCTTACCTCTCCTGGTCTATCACCATCTTTGGTTAATTAGTGTTTACATTTTGGTGACTATGCAAACATGGCCACAGCAGAATCAATTAGCATACAAGGTTTAAGCTTTGCATGTGTAGGTTTTTTGCTTTTCCAGGACTTGCTAATTGGCTCTATTTTATTTTTTCCCATGATCTCCTTCAAACAGTTCTCCATGCTTTATATAAGGCTTATGCTTTATTCAGAAGCTCTGGTGCCTCGGTTACTTTAATTTTGAGAAACCCCCTGCCATGAGCCCTCTCTCATTGGGCTCCCAACTGGACAGCATAGCAGCTCCCTGGGCTCAGCTATCAGCCAGAGACATCTCCCAATTGCTCTCCAGATTGTAGCCACTGCTTCTGAAATTTTCTGTCCACCTTTCTTTGCTTCTGCCTTTATTTTGAGGAGTACATTATTAACAACTTGCTTAACTGATGTGTTGAAAGTGAAAGTGTTAGTCACTCAGTCATGTCCAACTCTTTGTGACCCCATGGACTATAGCCCACCAGGCTCCTCTGTCCATGGAATTCTCCAGGCAAGAATACTGGAGTGGGTAGCCATTCCCTTCTCCATGGGATCTTCCCAACCCAGGGGTCAAACCCAGGTCTTCTGCATTGCCAGTAGATTCTTTACTGTCTGGGCCCTTATATAATCTTTAAAATGTCTTTATTCTGTGCTAGAAGATAATAATTTGTCATGTGTTGAATGCTGGGTTGAAATTACCTTCCCTCTGAATTTTGAAGTTCTGGTTCCTCTGTATTTTGGAGTCTCTTGAAGGACAAAAAAGAATTCTCTTGCCTCTGTAATGTTCATGGGCTTTTATATTTTCTCTCTGAACATTTTTGGGTTATTTTCTTTGTTCCTGATACACTAAAATTTTAGGTTGACATACACTACTGATTTTATTCTTTGTAAAGACCTCTAAACTTCAGGGTTGGTAATTTTCTTGTGTTATTGATTTGATAGTTTCTTCCCCTCAGAGTTCTTTGTTCTCTCTTTCTGGAACTCCTATTAGTCCCATGTGAACCTACCAAATGGATTCTCTTTTCATTTCTATTTTCTTTTTCATCTGTCCTGCTATTCTGCTTTCTGGGTTATTTCCTCAACTTCATCTTTGAATGGTACTGAACCTTCATCTTCTGCTTTCGAGGAAATTTCCGTAATTTTATCTTTAATTTAACTGAATATTTTATTTTGGCAGCCATTCTTAAAATGTTTTCATTTCCAAGAGCACTTTCTTGTCCTCTGAGTTTTCCCTTTTGGTACTGTCTCTGTGGACATTAATTAGAGGCTGTGCTCGTTTTGTTTGAATTCTTTTCTGTTCTTCAGTTATTTCCATTTCCTCAGGGGTCTTCTTTCTCTGTGTTTCCCTCAGTCTCATTATGGTGGAGACTGTCCTTGGGGGGTGAGTTATCTTTGGCTGTGTCGATTCATATATTGAAAAATAAGACACTGAAATGTCATTTGGGAGTTCTGTGTGTATTGGGGGTTTCCTCAGTAGCTGAGTTTGGCTCTTGGGTTCTCAGTAGGAGCTGGCTGTTCTCTGGGGATCTTCACATGCCTGTTTTCTGGGGCCACTCAGTTTTCCTAGAAGAAACCTCCAATCATGTGAGTGAGGGCTGGAGACCTGGTAATCTGGTGGTATGGGTTGACAGTTACATAAGCAGATGTTCAAATAATCTCCCTACTCTGGCACCAGATCTCATTCTTGCCTTCTGCCATGCTCCGCCCTGTGGGGACCAGTTCTCAGGGGTTCTCAGGAGTACATCAGCCCCTTCTCATCTACTGTCCCTTCTCTGAGTTCTCTAAGCCGATGCTTTCTCCACTCTTCTATATGACTGTTTCAGACCTCCAGCTGCTCTTAGTCTTCTAGAATTTTGTGGAAACCTCTCATCTGCTGATGGCCTCTCTTCATCATTGTATTTTTTAATTACTTTATTTTGTTTACTTATTTTTTTGGCCATGACATGTAGCATATGGGATCTTAGTTCCCTGACCAGGGATTGAATCCATGATCCCTGCATTGAAAGCATGGAGTCTTAACCTCTGGATCGCCAGGGAAATCTCTGTATTTTTTAAGAAAAGAATATCCCCTTCCTATAAGTCTAGAGGTATCTTGAGAAAGAAGGGAGATAGGACTGTTCCATGTGCCACTTCATGTGGCTGAGCTTCTGGGGACCATAGCTTTTTCTCAATCATCTTTGGGTCCCTAGAGCTGAGCACAGTGAATGGCGTAAGTCGGCAGTCTGTAAAGTATCTCCCGAGCAGAATGCAACCTACTGGTCTCTCTGAAGCCCTCATGCTTAATACAGTGTGTGATGGCCAGGAGAGCAAAGTGTCAAACACAGAATGATGGGGGCCTGCAGACATTTTGTCTGGAGAAGAGAAGAGAGTGAAGGGGCCAGAAGGGGATATGCATGGGGTTTCTGGCCACATGCAAATATCAAAGAGATCTCATGCCGGAGGACTGATACTTTCTTTGTGGTCTCAGAGGACATAAGTTGGACTAGTGAGGTATGGAGAGTTATTCAATGACAGGTTCAGCTCCTTACATGCAAGCCTCTTCATTTCTCAGCTGATGGAACAGATCACTGTAGAGGAGATGAATTCCTTGCCCTGGAAATGGCCAAGCAGAGCTAGGCAACCAGCTATTAGAGTTACTGTAGAGACAGAGATCTCTCACTGGTTGAGATATTAGACTAGATTCTTTCCTAATTCTGCTAGAGTTAAAACACCTTTTTTTATAGTAAATAGTTGATAATACCCTCTTTATTATACTATACTAAAATAGTAGTATAGTATTTTAAAGAGTATTTTAAAGAGTAAAGTTACTTAAAAGATATTTTTAGAAAATGAATACAATGTAAATTGGTATAGCCACTGTGGAAAACAGTATGCAGGGTTCTTAAACAATTAAAAATAGAACAACCATATAACTCAGGAATTTCACTCCTGAGTATATATCTGAAAAGAACAAAAACACTAATTTGAAAAGATACATACACGCCAATGTTCATAGCAGCATTATTTACAATTCCCAAGGTAAGGAAACAACCTAACTTTCCATCAACAGATGAATGGATAAAGACAATATGGTACACACAACACATACGCAGACACAGAATGGAATACAACTCAGCGATTAAAAAATTGAAATTTTGCCATTTGCAGCAATGTGGATGGACTCTGAGGGTATTGTGCTAAGTGAAGTAAGTCAAAGACAAATACTATATGATCACTAATATGTAGAATCTAAAAAAATATAACAAACTAGTGAATATTAACAAAAAAGAAGCAGACTCATAGAGAACAAATAAGTGGTGACCAGTGGGAAGAGGGAGAAGGGGAGGAGCAAGATAGGGGTGAAGGATAAAAAGGGTCATTATAGGATTACATGGGCTTCCTAGGTGGCGCTAGTGGTAAAGAACCCGCCTGCCAATGCAGAAGACAAAGAGACATGGGTTCGACCCTGGGTCAGGAAGATTCCCTGGAGGAGGGCACAGCAACCCACTCCAGTATTCTTGCTTGGAGAATCCCCATGGACAGAGGAGGCTGGTGGGCTACAGCCCATAGGGTCGCAAAGAGTCAGACCCAAGAGAAGCAACTTACCATGCAGGCACGCATGGGATTACATGAAATCATGTATGTGAAACTTTTGAAAATTATAAAGTACTACCGAATTTAAAGAATCTCATTCAATAAAAAAATCAATACATTTCTCTAATTGACATGCAAAAATTAAAATGACACAATATAGGAGTATGTGTTTCAACACATAAAGGTTCCTGCCTGGCTGGCTCTACCGCTTCTGTCCTGCTCCCAGAACTTCTCGGGGCTCCTGAGGTTGCTCAGCCAGGCACTCCCTCCTGGCTGTCCGTAGGTAATTTGCCCCACACTCACGGGAACTGTTTTAATATCCCTCTCTTCTCTACGATGAATTCCTCCCTCTTTGGTCTGAACTGCATCTCCCCCTCCCAGGTAGAAGATAGTTATTTTCTCTCCCCGCTATCTTTAACCACTTTTAATTCTTTCCTCTTAACTCAGAAGTGGGCTCAAACAAATCTTGTATATTGATGCATATATGTGGAGTCTAGAGAAATGGTACAGATGAACCTATTACCAAGGGCGGGAATAGAGATGCAGATGCAGTGAACCGATGTGTGGAGGTGGGGCTGGGGAAGGGGAAGTAGCATGAACTGGAAAATTGGGATTGACAGATATATGAAACCATGTAAACAGCTAGGTAGAGGGAAGCTTCTGCATAACGCGGGGAGCTCAGCTTGGTGCTCTGTGATCATCTAGAGGGGTGGGATGGCGGGCAGGGAGGCTCAAGAGAGAGGAGACACATGTATACCTATGGCTGATTCACTTTATTGTACAGCAGAAACCAAAACTGCACGGTAGAGCAAGTATACCCCAATAAAATTAAAAAAAAAAAAGGAATGGCTCATCTTCTCCAACCTAAACAGGATACAGAAACCCCTTTGTCCTATATCTTTTTTAAACTACTGCTCTATCCCCTCTCCCTCTTCCCACCAACAATGGAGATGAATCTACACTTTCTGTGTCCCCTTTCTCAACCCCCTAGACCCACTATGACCTGGTCCCTCTACCCGTGCGCCACTGAGAGCACTGAGTCAATAATGATCTAATTCCCAACTCCAGCTTTCAGTCTTCATCTCCAGAATTCTCTGTAGCATTTTACTCCACAAAAATGTTTTGTTATTTTCAGGCGTCCTCTGTCTTGGTGTTCTTTTTCCTTTTCTGATTCATTCTTGCCAGCCTGTCTTTACTGGCTCCTTCCCACTTTTCCACCTCCTTCCTGCCCCCCCTCCTTTCCTCCTCCTCCTCCAATCTCTCCTCAAACTGTCAGGCCCCAGTATTCTCTCTCTCCCCACTTCCTCTGTTTTTAAATTATCTCACTCATTCCCATGACTTCAATGACCCTTGAACGCTGTTGACTCCCAGATCCCCAGCCAGCCTCAGCCTGTCTCCTTAGCTCCAGTCCCAAACACAGAGTGGCCTCTCAGCCTGTTCAAACTCACCCAGCTTCCTGGTTTCTTCACCTCAGCTGATGGTGCCACCTTCACCTGGATGCCTAAACTGCACACATAGAAGCCATGCTTACTTCTCTCCCTTCCAGCCCGCATGCTGCTGCTGCTAAGTCACTTCAGTCATGTCCGACTCTGTGTGACCCCATAGACGGCAGCCTACCAGGCTCCCCCGTCCCTGGGATTCTCCAGGCAAGAACACTGGAGTGGGTTGCCATTTCCTTCTCCAATGCATGAAAGTGAAAAGTGAAAGTGAAGTCATTCAGTCGTGTCCGACTCCTAGCGACCCCATGGACTGCAGCCTACCAGGCTCCTCCATCCATGGGATTTTCCAGGCAACAGTACTGGAGTGGGGTGCCATTGCCTTCTTTGCTAGCCCGCATGCAGCCTGCCCCTAAGTCCTGCTGATCTTCCCTCAGAAGCCTCTCCCAAACCTGGCCCTCTTCTCCATCCTTTCAGCTACCTCCTCATCACTGGATCTCTTTCTATGTTCCAGTTGGTCTCCATGGCCACCAGATTTCTTCCACTCCAGTCCTTTCACTTGATTTTTCTCAGCTGTCTTTAGAAGACCCATATGAGTCAGGACACTCTCCTCTGTCTTACCTACAGCCTCCACAGGCACCTCATTGTCCACAGCTCAAGCTGAGGCTCCTTGGGGGGCATGGAACCCCTTTTCTATCCCATGCACCCACCTCCACAGCAGCCATCCTGAGTCTCCGTAGCCCCTGAACACACCTGTCTTGTAAGATGAGCCCTTTGCTCTCCAGAGAGTGAAAGGCACTAGTCCTTGTTCTCTCTCATACAGTACATCCTTTCCGCTCCCATGGGCACTGGCATTGCCCTCGGGTTGTGACAGCTCCTTTCTCATCGCATCCCTAGCCTTATTCATCTTTGAATAAGCAGTGCTCGGCACAGTGCTAGCACACAGCCAGCGCTCTGTGATTATCAGTATAATGACTGAATAAATGAACGAGCAGATGGGTTGATTAAAAAATTATGCCTTCATCTGCCTTTTTGTCATTCCATAGGCCAGATTTGACTGTGCATACAAATCACCTGGAAATCGTGTTAAAATGCGGATTCTGATTCAGCAGGTCCAGAGATTCTGAGATTCTGCATTGCTAACAAGCTCCTAGGTGATCCTGAGGCTGCTGTCCATAGACCACGTGTCGAGGAGCCGGGTCTTAGCCTATGCCAATGGTTTCCAAACTTGTTGACTATTAGAATCACCTGGAGAGCTTTAAAAAAAAAAAAAAAATCCGGACGCTCAGGGTGCATGCCACACTAGATCAGAATGTCTGTGGGAGGGAGCCAGGCAGCAATATTATTAAAGATTCCCAGATGAGTCCAATGTGCAGAAAAGCCAGGGAACTCCTACCCTGAGCCACCTCTGAGTTTGCCTATGATGATTCACAGTCCTGGGTACTTGTTAGAAGCAGCTGGGGAGCTTTTAATCACCCACCTAAGCCTGGGACCCACCCAGATCAATTAAATCAGAATCTCTGGGGTTTGGACCTGAATGTTTTTAAAGCCCTTGGGTGATTCTAATATGCAGTCAGGTTGCAATTCATTGTTTTCAGGCCTGGCTCTGAGGAACAGCTGCAGGTTGGAGGGCTAAGGAGTCCAGGATACTGAAAAGGTGTGAAGTCAGACCCCAGTCTTGGCTCTCCAGTGATGTATAATTTTGGAGTGGTTAATTCAGCCTTATCACTAAAATGAGATTGAAAATATGTGCCCTCCTTGCCCCAATTTTTATTTTTTCCTTTTTCCCCAAACTCATTTATTTTTAACTGAAGGAAAATTGCTTCACAATACTGTGTTGGCTCTGCCATACATCAACATGAGTCAGTCACAGGTATACATGTGTCCCCTCCCTCTTGAACTTCCCTCACCTCTCTCCCCTTCCTACCCATCTTGGTTGTTACAGGGCTCCGATTTGAATACAGCAAATTCCCATTGGTTATCTATTTTATACACGGTAGTGTACATGCTTCTGTATTATTCTCTCCCCCAATTTTTAATTTTAAGTCTTCTGGAGTGGAAAGGGAAATGAAATGGGGAAAAATGGCCACACAGGAGCCTGTCTGCATGTCTCTCATATGTGGTTACCACTCGTGTCCCCACCTATCGGCTTGGCTTCAGAGGCCCATGGCTGGGGGCAGTCTCTGGCAGGTCTGGTTAGGAAGCAGATGGTTCAGGAGCAGCCCAGGCCACCAGGGACGTCCCAGGGACCTGCATTCGTAGGCAGGCTGAAAGGTGGAATCAAACACGACCCCTGTGAGGCATTCTGGCCTGCAGCCTGGATGCTGCACAGTGGGCTGGTTGGCCCTGCGAAAAGACAGGGCACACCCGCTGTTCTCCGCACTCACCGCAGCGCGGCCACCTGACCCATAGCAGGGAGCCTGCGGGTTTGCACAGGCTCCTTTCTGATGAGCTGTCTCTGCAAATCTATGCTGGTGCTGTGGGAAGGGTGTAAAATGAACACAAAAAGAGCAGGTTCAAGACTGGCCTCCTACCAGCACTCCCCACCCTTGGCTGCCTGAGCTTGGGCTTGGCTTCCTCAGCTGCTATGATGATCATTTTCCATTTTATCAGCATCATATATACACGTACAAAGGCCTTGGACCAAGCCGACACACTTCTGTCTCTGGAAGCAGCAGAAACCCAGAGCCCCAGTGTGTGAAGAAGGGCTAGGAACAGGCTCTGGGTTCTCAGTACCAGGGAATCTTGAAATTGCCTGTGTGTTGATCGCTCAGTTGTGTCTGACTCTTTGTGACTGCATGGAATATAGCCCGTCAGGCTCCTCTGTCCATGGAAATCTCCAAGCAAGAATACTGAAGTAGGTTGCCATTCCCTTCTCCAGGGGATCTCCCTGACCCAGGGATCAAACCTGGGTCTCCTGCATTGCAGGCAGAGATAAATCCAGCAAACCTCCAGGAAGGGAAAGAGGAAGTAAAAGGAACAGCAAGTGCTCCTGTGAGACTGGATGGGAAGGCCTATCTGTTTTAATTGAGTATGGGCTGGGGGCTTCCATGTTCTGAAAACCAGACAGCTTTCTGTTTTCATTTTCTCAACAGCCAAACCACACAAACTCTTCTAGCACATCTAGTATCTAGCACATCTTCTGGAAATAGGCCTCTTCTGGAAAAAGCCCAATTTCCTGGGACACATGAGACCCTGACTGGGCTAAGGGCTGGGGGAGGGTCTTGACCTACACTCCTAGCATCCCAGAATCTATTCACCCCAAGGAACTAAGTCGCCATCACTCACCCCAACTCTAAGGGAGCAAAAATGCCCTCCCACCTCCAGCCTTCAAATGTCTCTACCTGCGAGCATGGAGCCTTGTATTTCACAGTTAGAATCTTTAAGGTTCACAGCACAACAAAACAGAAAGAGCCTTCAAGTTCAACCAACCCCTTCTGGTTCCTGCAGAGACGTCCAAGACCAGAGAGGGACAAGTTTGCCCAAAGCCACACTGTGAGTGAGGAGCTGGGCTAAGAGCCAGACCTCCCCATCAGCGTGGTCAGCTCAGCCCCATACATTGTCCCCATCCCGACTACCAGGGTAAAAATGCCAATGAGTTGTGCCAATCCACTCCCTAGCCCCACAGTGTAAGATCGAGAGGAAACAAAGAGGGCCTTCAGTCCTCTCTGGTTACCACCCAGCTGGGAGCAAAGCAGCTGAGAATCTTGTCCTAAAAAGGAAAAGGGCCTTCCTGGGCACCTGGAGATGGCGGGGTTCCCTGGACCACCATTTGAATAAGAAATTAGTCAAATGAGTCAATCACAACCTCCCACAAGAATCAGGGGCACCCAACCTCTTATTGGGCTTCCCAGGTGGCGCTCGTGGTAAATAACCCCACCCCCTGCCTCCTGCCAATGCAGGAGATGTAAGAGACATCGATTCGATCCCTGGGTCAGAAAGATTCCCTGGAGGAGGGCATAGCAACCCACTCCAGTATTCTTGCCTGGAGAATCCCATGGACAGAGGAACCTGGTGGGCTACAGTTCCTGGGGTTGCAAAGAGTCAGACACAACTGAAGCGACTTAGCCCACACGCATCCACCCTCTTATTACTGTAAAACCTATACTACACAGTCCCTGCTGGCTTGCTCTGCTCCCAAGGGCAGCTCCGGAGGGCAAGCCTGGTGTGGCTGTCACGTGGCCCTGCAAGGTATGCAGTGTCCTCCTCCACCCACACTGCAGGCTGTGAGTGTATGTGACTAATGAACTGCTGCCAGTCTCATCTGTGCATTGTCAGGTGTTGTATGTTCAACCATCTCATCATATTTAGTGCATTTGTATTTTCTTATATTCCTGAATGGCGGTGCTCAGCTTCCATGCACAGAGAGAAGCCGAGACTCTGACAACAGAACTTGGCCAGACAGCATTTGAGGAGACAGCTTTCTGGGGTATTCTTGGGCTCTTAGGGTCAACATTCCTCCACCCATACCCTCCCCGCCCCACTGACACTTGTATTTACTGTACTCATCAGACTAACTACTGCCTGTGAGGGGCAGGGGCAGATGCTATATCTCTGTTTTCATGCTGTGCAAAGACATGACTAGTTCAAGGTCACTCAGAACCCACTGTCAGTGCCAACCTTGTACCTGGAGCCTCTGGGGAAACAGATGCACTGTGCACGGGGGCTGCTCCTGTTGGCTGAGGAGACACCCTCCTTGTCTTCCTTCTGAGGGTTGCAGAATCCAAACGTCAGTCTTGGGCAAGAGATCCATGTTTCCTGGGAAGCTCCACATAGGGAGGAGAACACTGACCTTGTTGTAGCTCACCTGTGCCTTGCCTCAGTCCCTGCTGAGCCCACTGATGGATGGTAAGGTGATCAGGATGCCTCTATGTGATTCCTTATGGAAGGGAATACCCTGAGCTTCTTGGCCCCAAGACTAAACTCTAGGACAATTTCCACTTTGCTCTCCTATTCTTCGTTTTGAGGGGTGGGGATGGGGGCTTCCAGCTAAAGCCCTGAGTGGAGGGTTAGAGCTGTGTGACTTTGGCCAGCCCAGAGCTGTTCCTCACACATGCTTCCTATGGGCACCTCATTAGTAGCAGTGAGTTCCTGCATTCTTGCTGCTCTGATAGGACCTGGGTTTCCATCCACAGGGAGAGGCTGAGACCCTGGCCAGGAGGCAGGAAAGTTACCAGCACCCTGAGCCTCTCAGGAACCCAGGTATTTTAGGAGCTGGCTATCCCTGATTTCAGATGCTACTAACTGTCGGGACTCTCAAGCTGTGGGGGTCATCCCTGCTTCAGCTAATCCCATTATGCAGATGGAGAAAATGAGGCTGGGCACAAACAGTTGCTTAAACAAATCTAGGCCTCATGCTAATGCAGGGAATGGTGCTGAGTCAGTCCAGCTTCCTGCTGAGTACCTGACAGGGGTGGTGGGGTGAAGGCAGGGTGGAGGGTTGGGGAGTGGAACTGAAGCTCCTCTGGCCAGTGATGACTTTGATCAGGCAAGGACAATCTCAGAGACCTGGGCTCTCCCCCTCACCCAGTGCAATGTCACATGCAGGCTTCCTGTGGGCTGGGACCACTCACCTTCCCTGGCTCTCCTCCCAGGTCCCTATTGTGCCCACAAGCGGACAAGCCAGGCTCAGGTCCACTGGGCGAACATCTATCTGCCTGATGTTGGCCAGCATTCCCATGAGGCCACAGCCAGATGTTACCTAACTCTGTGCAGAAGGAAGCTAGGAAGCCAGAGCATCCTGGAAAGTAGCCAGGAGTGGGGCTAGGCAGATGGTGACCTAGAGGACCAAGTTTGAGCTTCAGAAATCCTGGGGCAAAGGGTAGGGGGCACTGTCCTTCAGTGGAAGCCATATACCCTTGTGGTTTGCACGTGTTGCCCACACTGCCACCACCCTCACCACACACAGCTTCATCATGAAAATTAATTCTTTTGGAATAACAGCCCTTTTCTGATTCCCCTTGAGACCTGGGGAAACTCGGGATGCCATAGGAGCTGGGCTTGGGCTTCTGCCTTGTGAGAAGGAAGCCACTGGACTGGGGTCACTGTCCCTTCTTCCCTGTCCCTAGCCTGGGATTTCTTTTCTCTCCTCTCTCTGATAGCTCGGAAGCAAGCAGAACAATGGCTTCTTCAGAGAAAAGGCCATTTCCTGCTGGCAGTGTGCACACTTCACTCCAAGTCCCAGAGCTTCTGTAAAGAGGCACCCTCCTCCCTGAGCCCAGATCTCCTTTAGTGCTATAGGCTCAGTAGGACAAAGGCAACACCTGGATCTGTCCCCGGGTCAGCTCTGACAGGTTTGGCCTAATCTCTGCTATCTGAGAGAAGAGGATGTCTAGGGAGGAAGAATGTTCTCATTTCCAGGTAGAGGAAGAGGTTCATGGTCCCCAGCCTTGCCAAGGGTCTCTGAAATAGGGTGGGGTGGGGCAGGACGGACAGAGGTGACTTCTTGGCTTCCCTCATCCATCTCTGAATCTGCTCTTCTTGGAGGAGTTGGGATGACAGTAAGGAGACACCTGAGCAAATGGAAAGAGGTGTCTGAGACAACATTCCAGTACTACCTCTGGTGCTTTCATCAGCCAAAGGAAACCAGGAGTGGAGAGAACCACAGGTAGATTGGCTGTGTCCTGGATTCCACTTGGAGAGTGGTGTGGAGTGCGGGCTCTCTCGGAGGTCTCTATGTGGCCAGTGCAGCGAGTGTGAGCTACACAGAGTTCTGCAACCACTAAAATTACTTTTGGGGCCTCCGGGGAAGTCCAGGACACAGTTCTGGGGAGAACTCATGCAGACATTGCTCCATCTAGAGCTCCAAAGCCATGACATTCAGCTGAACACTGACTGCTGGGGGAGGTAGAGAGGCGGACAGGACTCATCCTCACTGCCCCTCCATTAGCTGAGGCCCAGATTCAGGGAAACAGGAATGGGCAGGGCTATAAAAATGTCTGGGGAGGAAAAACAAGTTAAGTCACTTCCATCATGTCTGACTCTTTGCAATCCTGTGGACTGTAGCCCTCCAGGCTCCTCTGTTCACAGATTCTCCAGGCAAGAATACCAGAGTGGGTTACCATGCCCTCCTCCAGGGGATCTTTCCGACCCAGGGATCGAACTCAAATCTTTTATGTCTCCTGCATTGATGGGTGGGTTCTTTATCACTAGTGCCACCTGGGAAGCCCCAGGAAGGGATAACAGAGGCCATGAACTGTGTTTTGAGAATCCAGAAAATCCTAAACCCTGACAATGCCTTCTGAAGGCTGGTTTGCCTTTGCAGGGAAGGAATCTGGCTTTATTTACTTAATTTTAATAAACTGAGGTGGGAACTGGGAACTTGCAACACAGGGCCTTAGCAGCCTCTGTTCATAGTCACTATCCCTTGGAGGAAGTTAGACTTCAACGCAGAGACACCTAGCAGTCAGCTCTGGAGATTTCGCCGGCTGGTTTACCCCTCCAAGCTTCCAGACAGAGATCTGGGAAAGGGAGCCAAGGGCCAGACTTGTGTGTGTGTTGGGGGCAGTGGGGTGGGAAGATCTAGGAGTTAAGTTAGAAGCCAGAGAGGCCCAGGCAGGGAGTCTTCATTCCCAGGCCCAGCACCCAGTTCTGGGAGGAAAGAGGCGGCGCCAGTGGAGCTGTCCGGACTCTGGTGCTGAAAACGAGGTCCGCCGCCGAGCGGAGCAGCAAGCCTTGTCCGGGTGGGGAGGGGTGGATGTAAATGAATTCCCCCTTCTACTCACGCTCCAAGGAGAGAAGGGCACAGTGAATTCCAGCAAGAAGGCAGGTTGAGCTTTTTTTTTTTTTTTTTTTAGGAAGTGTGATTCCAGACGAAGCTACAGCCAGGTCGGGCCAAAGTGGGCCACAGCCTGGCTGGGGGTAGGGTGCGACCTGGCCAGCCGTGGCAGATGAGCTGGGGGGAAAAGACCCTGGACCCGGGCTGGTCCCTCGCTGGCGCCCTACACTCCTACACTGGTCAAGGAGGAGCTCCTGAGGTGTTCTCACACCTATGCCACTGACACGCTCGCCCAGCAGACTTCCAAGAGAGCAACCATACACACCTCATGGACACACGACGTGCTCCCAGGACACGCACACACCAAGTACACGCCAGCAGTACCATACACGCGCCCTGCACAGGGGCACAGGCTCCCCCTCCAGGCTGTTGAGGCTCCCAACCCAGTCTCACACCCCCACGTCTGGCCTGGTCGTCCCTCTCCACCTAGTCTCCTGGTCTCAGATGGCGCTTCTAAGGGAGGCCCAGCGGCCGAGAAGCCCCAGTTCTAGCCTGCGACCCGAATAAGGTGCTGGAGAGTAGCAGATAAGCGGCTTCTAGGCTCAGAAATGTGGGGGAGACAGGAGGAGGGGCTAGGTCTCAGACCCCAGACTCCCAGTTACGGTGCCAGAACACGAGAGGAGTGTGGACAGGAATGAGTGTAAATGTCTCCCTCCCCCATGCTGGGGACACCCTGAGGACCTGCGCGTACCTGTGCGTGGGAGGCCCCGCGTAGAGCCCTCTCAGTGAGTCCGAACCTGCTGGCTCCTCTGGTTCCCCCTGGATAAAGGTGGGATGGGCGTGGAGGGTTACCCCGCTTGCCCTCCAAGCCGCCTCCTGTCCGTGGGCAGCAAGGAAACTCCGTGCCGGGCGACGGGAAGTTACCCGGGTCCGGGCGCTAGGAGGGAGCGCCCTCTGGTTCTCGGTCCCGCCCGGGGTTCCCTCGCCCCCGCTCCCGCCGCCTTCGCCACCTCGTCTGCGCCCTGCCGCCCGAAGACTGCGCGGAGCCTGAAAGCCGGGAGCCCGCCCGCCCGCCCTCCCGGAGAGTCTGCTGCTGACCTGCATTGACGTCATTGCGTCATTAGGTTTCCCCTGGAAACACTGGCGCGCCCAAAATAGTAACACATTAATTCAGGCCGGGGGAGCAGGGAGAGACTGTTTGTAACCCTGCCGCTAACTCTGCGCGCGCCAGCGAGCTCGCTACGGCCCCCACCCGTTCCGAGCGCAGCGCTGAGCAGGCTCGCCGCCTATTTTGAGAACAAAGGATGGCAAAATATAGAATCCCGGAGAAAGAGTGCGGGGGACGCCAAGACCCTCTCGCCTTGGACACACACACACACGCGCGCGCGCGCGCGCGCGCGCAGTGCACAACACACCTGGGTCTGTCTACCTCGGGCAGATGCTCCTTGAATTCAGGCTCTTTCAGGGACTTGCTGGGGTGTGTGACCAGATCCCCGGGGCAAAAGATAGGCCCAGGTCACGGCCTTCGGTTCTGCTGGGTTTGAAGGACGACCTGCCTACCGCCGCCCAGCCATCCGTCCCGCGGGCGGGACGACCTCCCACCTCATGCCCATCCCCACCCACGTCTACAGACCCAAGCGGGAGGAGCTCCTTTCTCGGACAGCAGGCGCACCCCTGCGCTATCCCCACCTCCCACGCCCACGGCGGCTCCGGGACCCCGCCAGAGGAGAAACCCTGCAGGAATCCAGCTCGCCGCCAAACCACAGTTTGGCGACCCGGTACTCTCTGGCATCAGGAGAGAACTGATCTCAGACGGAAGAACTGGTCGGGTTTGCTGTCACAGATTCCACAGTCGTTTGTGCTGGGAAGCGAACGACTTTTCTGAGCGTCACCTCGCTCCGGCTCTCGGCGGGGCCGGAGACACACAGAAACGTGAGCGCCCAGCCTCAGAGGCTCTTTACTAAGCTCGTCGTCCTCCCATGACTGGGGTGTTGACTAAACCTCCGCGAGGGTGAGATCGCTCCCCTCCGACCAAAATAGCAAGCGCTTAGCCCTGGGGCGGAGGCGGGGAGGCTGTGCGCGGGCCCGGGAGCTCAGAACGCAAAGGCTGCGCCCTTTGGACGGAGCGGGCTTGGCGGGCTCCCAAGGGCACCTAACTGTAAGCGGGGTAGCAGGGAGGGAGGGTCTTTTGAGACGGCTCAGATTTTCCCTTCCTCCCAGAGGTCGCAGAGAGGTCTTTCCACTCGGCTTCATTGCACCCTGGTCTTCTCTCGCCTTTGCTGTCTGCGGCTTGGCGGGGCAGGGCGGGAGGGGGAGGGGGGCGTGGGGGAGGCGCGCGGTGCCTGGGATTTGGAGACGCGTCCCGCAAATGCTGTGTCTCCTCGTGCTGTGCGCAGAGCTCAGGGCAGTGACTTGGCTCACATGGCCCTCTCTTCCGCAGCACCGGGATGGGGTGGTGGGAAGGAATGGCTCTCCAATAGCGCCCTGACCCGAGGTATCCCCTCTTGGCTTTGTTCCCGTTGACCACAAAGGTGATAAACAGACAACAAGCGCGCTGACCTTGGTGGACAAACCCAGATGTGCCTATCAAACAGGAGCCAGATCAAAGAGCAAGCTTCGGAGAAGACAGGCGGGGCCTTACCGTGTGAGCTCTGTGTCCGCCTCTGCCTAGGCCTTTCCCTCTCCGAGCTGTGGTGGCCCCATCTGGAAAAGCAGGTCGTAGAGCTCACTCCAGAGTCTGCTGTGAAGATGACAAGAGATGACCCCGAGAATGTGCTGGAGAAATGACGGGCGCTCTGTTCCTGGTCCTGACCCTCCTGTGGGTAGTGTTTTCTCAGCAGGGAGTGAACCCGTGCTCCCCAATATATACACTTCCTGGTCTTTGGGGAAAAACTGGTCAGTGGGGAAACAGTGCCATGAAGTGCCCCAGCCCCCCAAAGTCTGGCCTCTTTGGTCTTTTCCTCTGTGTTATCAGCCCGGGGACCAAAGTCAAAAAGTAGGTTTCTAATGCCTTCAGGGGCTTCCCAGGTGGCACTAGTGGTAAAGAATCCGCTTGTCTATGCAATAGACATGAGTTCCATTGCCTGGAGGAGGGCAGGGCAACCCACTCCAGTAGACTTGCCTGGAGAATCCACAAGGACAGAGGAGCCTGGTGGGCTACAGTCCATAAGGTCATAAAGAGCCGGACATGACTGAAGCAACTTAGCATGCATGCAGTGCCTTCAGATTCAAGTTCAGTGGAGTGGTGGTGGCTGGGGGTGGGATGGGGGTGGGGCAATATGGTCTGGCTCTGATTCCCTTTCTTGAGGCTTAATTTCCAGCAGACCATGCACCAAGGCTACATGGTCTGGGACCCCCTCACCCCTGCCTTCTCACCCGCAGCTCCTGTCCCATGGGCTAGGGTCATCATCTGCCTGTTTGGTTCCCCACTGACCATGGCGGGGCCATGTGGCACACTATTCCCCAGCACCTCCTGGTATGGTGCCTGGCACAGCAGCTGACATTAATTACTGGTAACCCAATGATTGACAGTCCTTCTTTGGGGAATCTCCTGCTCCAGCCTGTCTATTTCCATCTCTCTTTCCACATCAAAGTCCACCCAGTCCCCAAGAAAGTGAAGTTGCTCATTCATGTCCAACTCTTTGCAACCCCATGGACTGTAGCCTACCAGGCTCCTCCATCCATGGAATTTTCCAGGCAAGAGTACTAGAGTGGGTTCCATTTCCTTCTCCAGGGGATCTTCCCAACTCAGGGATCAAACCCAGGTCTCCCACATTGCAAGCAGATGCTTTACCATCTGAGCCACCAGGGAAGCCCCCAGTCCCCAAGACCAAGGTCAAATGCTGACTCTTCCATGCAGGCCTCTCTGTCCCCAGGGATATGCATTCAGCTCTTCTTAGTCCCTGAGTCAGTTGGAAAATACTCTCATGGCTTTGATTCTGCCCTGAATTACCATTCTCTGTGTAAATTCTACACTTCCCTGCTTGGTTGTCACTTCTCAGAGTCAGAACTAGGTCTTGCCCATCTCTATGTGGCTCACATTGCCCAGCTGTGCCCACCCTGGGCACACAGTAGATGCTCAGGAGATGTTTGTTGAACTCAACTCTGCAGGTCTGTCACCATTTCTTAGCCGAGGCCCTGACTTGAGGTGGACACTGATGCTGATGGTGGTATCTCTGCAGATCTGGGCTGAGAGAAACCTCAGCAATCTTGTCTGGAGATGCCCCACTCCACCAAGACCTGAGGAGGCAGGCCCAGACAGAGCACCTGTCCTGCTTTTCTTCTACCCTGGAAGGAAGTTCAGAATCTGTCTGGCAACCTGGGAGTATGAGGGGGAGATGATGGAAGGAAGAAACCCACCTGGGTCAGAGTCATAATCTACCCAATCAGTTGTTTGAAACAAAAGCCAGGGTCTCGCAGTGATGGGACAGACCCCGGCCTCATCTGGACCCACAGCAGCATTTGCTGCTCAGAGAACGATGAACCGGAGACTGTGGGTGAGGAAGGTGCCCTGCCGCAGCCAGCCCCTCCACACACACCTGCAGGCCTGTGACTGGCTCTGTTTGTGGTCCTTCCTGGCTGCAGTTCTTCCCCAGACTCTCAACTCTGCATCCTAGTCAGCACATCTGGGGTCTTCTCATGGAACACTCTGGTCCTCCCAGGTGGGGAGTGGAGGACTACTCTGTGCAGGGAGAGGCCACGACACCCCCGCTTGGCCTCCTAGATGCAACCCCCCTCGAGTGTGTCTCCACGGCCATCACAGGGGCCATCTGGTGACTGAGACTCACTCAGGTTGCCTCAGGTGAAGAGATGCCTGGGAATAAGGTGGTTGGGATGTTCTGTGTGTGTTCATTCCTGGTGGACCCGGGAACACAGGGGAGCCTGCAGGGCTGTTTGGCTCCAGGGTGTCTCTGACTGCCTGGGCTGTCTTGTAGCCCTGAGACCCCAGTTTGGAGCGCCACCTCTAAGGCTGCTCAGCAGCTCACTTATCCCTGCTTCCTGGCCCTCTGTCTGCAACTCTAGTTCAAATTATTAAGAAGCAGAGAACCTGAATGACTCAGGTTAGCCTGGGTCCCTGGTCAGCCAGAGTGTCTGCCCCAGGTCATCTCTGGGCACTTGGGATGTCCAGATATCTACAACCTTTGTCTTCTAGGACCCTGAACTCACGCCACCCCACTGGATTGGAGTAGGATCCAGTGGGGGTGGGGCTGCCCTCGGCAGAGCGGTAGGAATGGGGAGTCTCTTGGAAAGGTTCCTTTGATGCATTGGGCACTTTGACTGGCCTGTCCAATACAGTCATGTTCTGGAATAGACCTTGGCTTCTCCCTCCATCCCAAGCCTGAGTGAATCGGGAAACTCATCATGTGGACAGCAGGTTTCATTGCTGAGCTGATGTTCACACCAGGCCTCCCGTAGGGCCCAAAAGAACAGTGGCTGACCTCACTGTGTGCAGCTGATGGCAGTGGGGCCGGAACGGCCAATGGTGTAGGAAGGAGCCTGCCAGACTGTCTCCCCAGAGGCTGCTCTCTGTCCCACTCAGCCCCCACTGCAAGAATGGGTTTGGTCAGAGAAGACCTGGGACTCCTGTGGAACACAGATCTTCCAGGAGAAGAGGCATCTAGTCCCGCCACTCCCACCAGAGGCCTTATCCTGAGCCCACAGAAGGTAAAGTGACTACCTCAGCAACAGAGTCAAGAGTAAAGACCCCTGGGCTGGGAATTCGAAGTGGCTTCTAATTCCATCACTGCCATTAAGTCCCCATGTAACTCAAGACAAGTGATGCCCCTTCCCTGGGACTCTTTTTATCACCTGCTTCATAGACTGGTGGAAGGAGATAATCAAGATTATCAGGACAGACAAGGAGACCTGGTCACACCCATGACTTCGGTGGAAACTGACACAGCCAACAAGAGCCCTGTGCCCCTTGAACTTGGGGGTGAGGGGTAGGTGGCAGAATGCACTACTCTCTTGGGATCTGGCCTCTGTCTGACTAGGCCCTCTCTTCCCCAACAGGCCCCTCATCTGATGCTTTCTTAGCCTCTCTTGCCTGGCAGTCTCCTGAAGCAAGCAAGGATGCCACATCCCTCTAAGTTCTTCCCAACAACGCAGGTGAAGATCCATTCATTCAGTCCTTCAACAACCTCCAGTGGCCCAACGTCATTTTTGCTCAAATTGTTGCCCTCTCAGATTCTGTTCCTTGACCACCAGATTTTATCCCATATCCTACCCAAGCTTTGCTCTCAAGATTTTCCAGTCTGTGAGTCCAACCTCTCCCCTAGAGGCACCTGCACCCCCTCATCTTATCAACCTTCAGCTCTGTACCTGAGAGTCCTGGAAAGGCCCCACCCACACTCTTCTCTTCTACTGCCTGGGGGTCCTGCCCCTTAATCACTATCTCCCTACATCCCCCTAGCCTTCAATCCCTGAGAGGGGAGCACTGAGCCAAGGTTATCACCTTGCAAGACCCTAAGTTTGGATCTTGTTACTGATAGAGGGGTGATTATGTTTGTTGCTCTTTTGGGCAAAGGTGGAAAAAACTGAGCAGCAGATGATTAAATTTGGAAAAACCTGCCAAGGATCCAGTGGCATGAAGCCAAGAGCTGGATTCAAACCGAGAGGTAGAATAGGTACCAGCTCAGCTGGTGTGGACACGTTTGGCAACTGACATTTCAAAAAGGTAGCCCACTCCAGTACTCTTGCCTGGAAAATCCCATGGATGGAGGAGCCTGGTAGGCTGCAGTCCGTGGGGTCGCTAAGAGTCAGACACGACTGAGTGACTTCACTTTCACTTTTCACTTTCATGCATTGGAGAAGGAAATGGCAACCCACTCCAGTGTTCTTGCCTAGAGAATCCCAGGGATGGGGGATCCTGGTGAGCTGCCATCTATGGGGTCGCACAGAGTCGGACACAACTGAAGTGACTTAGTGGCAGCAGCAGCAGCAGCACTCTGGCTGGAGAAAGCTGGCTCGCTCCACAAAGGGAGGTGACACTGGACTGAACCTCAAAAGGTAAGTAGAACCTGGGGTGCTGAGAGGGAATGAGAGGAAGACAGATAGGCAGGAGCAACTATGTAAAGCAATGGGTCTCAACCCCAGCTCACCTTGGAATTGCGCTGTGATAAACCTGGGCTCACCCTAAAGATGATACAAAAGTGCTCAGACCCTAATCCCAAGAAACAGATTCCACTAGTCTAGGCTGGAGGTTTGGAATTTGTATGTATTATTGTTGCTATTATTATTATTGGTGGCACCACACAGCTTGCTATATCCTAGTTCTCTGACCAGGGATTGAACCTGTGCCCTCGGCAGTCAAAGTGCAGAGTCCTCACCAGTGGACTGCCAGAGTCCATTGGCATTTGTATTTTTTTAAATTTTCGTTTGTACTTTGTGATTTACTGGCCATCAATTATGTGTCATGCCATCAGAAAGTATTTTTCATCTGTAATTCTCTGTATTGTCGTTCTAGGGACCACCCAGGAGTGGTTTAGAGGGCAGTCCTCTCTGTTGGAGGACTCCACACTCACTGGCCACCTGACTAGAAATGCTGTCCTGAAGTTCCTGAGTTTCGTGTTTCCTCATCAGTAGGATGGTGACAATGCCCGTGCCTACATCTCATGAGGCTGCTTTGTGGCTCACATGAGTTAATGCTTCCGTGCGTTGAGCAATGCTGACACACGACGCTGGTTGTTTCAGTGGCTCCAGATGATTTAATACAGCCAGGGCTGAAGATCTCCAGCACAAAGCAAAGACAAACTGGGTTGTTCTGGGGACTCTCTTGGTTGTTGAGGAAGATCTGAATCAGAGGGAGGAGAAACTAAAATGGTCGGAGGGGACTTCCCTAGCGGTCCAGCGTGTTAAGATTCTGCACTTCCCTGGAACTAAGATCCCGAATGCCATGCGGTGCAGCCAGAAAGTAAAAAATAAAATAAGAAAAAATAAAAATGATGGGAGGTCCACGTTGAAAGGGTTTCAGGATGCTTTGGGACCTCATCCTAATAAGCACAAAAGGAGCCTAGGTTTGAGGGTTTGAGTTTGAGGACTGACATGATGAATGTGATATCTCAGGAGTCTGGGACTTGTGCAGCCTTGATGGGAGGGAGGGAGATGGAGCCTAGAGAACAGTCGAGGATCACCACAGTCAGTAGACATTGAAAAGAAGGGATGAGTGTGAGGTGAAGCGCAAAGGAAGAATCAACAGGAGTTAGGACCTTAGTGGACATAAGAGTTTAAAGGGATCGAAGGAAGAAAAAATAAATTTAAGTTGTCAAGTCTAGCGGGACTAAGGAAATAACCCCCTGTGTTGGTTAGGATTATATTTAACTCTGAGTACCAGACAACTCAAATCAACAATGGCTTAAACAAAATGGGAGTTTATTTCTCTACCAGTTGAAAGCCCAGTGGAGTGCACTTCAAATCTGGGAAGGCAGCTCTGTTTCACAAAGGCCTTGGAGCACCAGGCTCCTGACAGCTCACTCATCTACCATCCTGGGGCATGGTCTTTATTCTCATGGTACCAGCTGGAGCCACTTGGGTTCTAGCATTCACATGGAGAAAGGAATGAAGAACGGGCAAAAGGCAAGAGCCAGAGGCTCCGTGAGGGAGGTTTCTTGTAGCTCCACTCATCACTTCTATTTATATTCCGTTATCTGGAAAGTGGTCTGTGGCCACACCTACTTGCAAGGGAAGCTAAGGAGAGTGGTCTTTATTTTCTAAGTAGCCTTGTACCCAGCTAGTGATACCCCCTGTGATACCCCCTTTGTTTCTATGGAAGAAGAGGAATTTGGGCACTGGGAAAGAGCTAACCATTTCTGCCATTACCTCATTTTCTTAAACGGTGAAGTTGAAAATGGACTCAATTGGATAAAAAAAAATTTTTTTAATATTTTTGAAATGGGTTAGGAGAGTACAGACTTATTGTCTGTGGTAGGCAGGATTCTAAGGTGGCCCCAAGGTTTCTGACTCTACTGGTCTGTACACTCTGTATAAACCCCTCCCCGTGGATGGGACTTGTGAATATGATGGAAGCTTTCAAGAGGCATCTAGGGATTTCCCTGGTGGTCCAGTGGTTAAGACTCCACACTTCCACTGCAGGGGATGCAGGTTCGATTCCTGGTCAGGAAGCTAAGATCCCACATGCTGCACACGAGGCCAAAAGAAAAAAAAACAAGTCACACTGTGAGAGGTAAATGAGGAACTGGCTAATGAGAAAGGGGAGGCAGCCATCAACATTGAAAAGCCTTAGCACAGTGCAAAAAAATCCTCCCTGAGTTAGCTACTGTCTCCCTCTCCAGATTCTTCTAGCATGCTCTTCCTTTCACATGATTTCAGAGGAATACTCTCGGGCTTCTGACTCAGGAAACTAGATGGACACAACAGAGAACACTGGAGGAAGACAAAAGAGTTTCATTTGACTGAGTTTGAGGTGTCTATGAGAATACCAAGAGGAGAGACTCCCACCAAAGGGCTGGAATATTCAAAGGGATGTGAAGAGACAAAAGCTGAGGGCCTTAAAAGAGTGTTTCCTCTTTTTTCGTAAATCAGCAGCATGTTGGCTCAGCAGATCTTAATCAGCTCGTGGGCAGAAAGGGCTGGACTGAGTGCTGAGCTTGGAGGTGCCCCTTCCTTGACCAGGGAGCTGTCGCTGTCCCAGGGTTGCACAGCTGTGTCTGCCCACTGCCTCTATAAATAGGGAGAGCTAAGGGAACAGAGTTCCTCTCAACCAAATGGTCTCAGTCTCATCTTTAGATGTCGCCATCGATATCTGTGAAACAGACTCGAGGAAAAAGACTAAAAAAGCTATCTTTATTTAGCCTGGAGAAGAGAGGCAGGGAGAGCTGGGAGTTGCTAGGAATAAACTGCCGTTTTTATCTTTTTGTCCTCAAGGAGGCCAGAGGAGGTGGACTTGGGATACATTTGGAGAGGTGATTCTCAAGGGGGTGGAGAATGGAGATTCTTGCCCCCTCCCCATGCCCCTACCCACCAGGAGACATTTGGCGACGTCTGGAGACATTTTTGGTAATGATGACTGGTGGGGGTGGGCGGGCCATGCTCCTGGCATCTAGTGAGTCTGAGCCAGGGATGCTCTTAAACATCCTACAACGCACAACACAGCACCCCTGAACAAAGAATTCTCTGGCCTCAAACGTCAATGGTACCCAGGTCGAGAAACCCCTCATTAGAGGAATTTTTAGTTACTGAATTTCTTTTAAGTAAAGAAAAAAACAGTCACTCAGTCCACCTTAAAGGAAAGGAAAGGGTGATTTTTTGCTTGCTTGTTTAAAGATATATATGACTGGCAACTGGGGTTAGAACAGGATGGCTGTTCGAGAACTCAGCTCTCTGAACCTTAGTGTCTTTGTCTCTCCTGGTTTGCTTGCTCCCGCCCCTTCTCTCTGCTGATTGGCCAAACCTTTTAAAATTCCAAGGGAGGCACCCTGATAGGCTGAGTCAATCACTGCTGCTCCTTCAGAGACTCCAAACAGGCCACCTTCCAGGGCTCTGGGCAGCCTGTGGGTAGCTTTTGGTCCGTGGTCCTCCACCACCCACCCCTTCCAGTTAGAGGCCACTTTTGTACAAGGAACAGTCTAGACATCTTCCCTGAATAGGAGACCGTGTGTAAGACAGTATGAGTCAGAAGGAGATAATAGAATCGAACGTATCATGACTAGCATTTATATTGGTTTTTCACAGCATAGCTGTCTTTTTCTTGGCACAGCCAAGATGGGAGCTGAATAGAAAGCAACAGTTCTCCTTTTTACTCCAAAGCTATGCTATTCAATACAGCAGCCACTAGCCATGTGTGGCTATGTGGCTTTTCAAATTCAAGAAAAATTAAAACTAAATACAATTTAAAATTCAGCACCTTAGTCACACTGTGCTTCCCATAAAGCACTACTGCATGGCGCTAATGGTAAAGAATCCGCCTGCTAATACAGGAGATACAGATTTGATCCCTGGGTCAGGAAGATACCCTGGAGTGGAAAATAGCACCCCCCTCCAGTATTCTTGCCTGGAAAGTTCCTTGGACAGAGGACCTGGTGGGCTATAGTCCATGGGGTCACAAAGAGTCGGACATGACTGAGCGACTGAGCACACACACATCAGTCACATTAACCACATTTCAAATGCTCAAGAGCCACATTCGGCTAGTGCCTACCTACCACATTGGACAGCACAGACATAGAACGTCCCAAGTCGCTTCAGTCGTGTCTGACTCTTTGCGACCCTGTGGACTGTAGTCTACCAGGTTCCTCTGTCCATGGAATTCTCCAGGCAAGAATACTGGAGTGGGTTGCCATGTCCTCCTCCAGGGGATCTTCCCGACCCAGGGATTGAACCTGTGTCTCTTATGTCTCCTGCATTGGCAGGTGGAACATCTCTATCATCGAAGAAGTTTCTGTTGGACAACACCGCTCCACGGGAAGGGTTGGCTATTAATGGAAATCACATTTTAGGGTCAGCCCTAAAGAGAAAGATGAGTCATCTTGTATCGATTCAGTCCTTACTGCGAGGTGTGTGTGTGATTCTGTGAGTAATTGAGCCTGGTCAGAGTTCATGCCTTTGTGTGTCCCTGAGGATTACATGCCTCTGCTGACAGAAGCAAGAGCTTGGAGAATACTTTCACCTGAAGAGGATTGCTGTAACTCACTCATTTGGAAGGGTGCTATAAATGTTTAAGAGCAAAGAGTTGTTGAAGAGCTCCATAAGAGTGCATAATCAGCTTTTCAAACACCATGACAATAGATGACACAGAAATTTACAGCTCAGGCGAATACAGGAGTGTGACCAGAGTTGTTAGTCTCGCTGATATGCCTTTAGGAGCCTCTGAAGCCCTTCTTTCTCAGCTCCTATCTTTCTTGCCCTCTTCCCTGGTCTCATTTTGCCTTTAAAGAGAATATGTTCTCTTCATCCTCCTGTGGTTGTCATTGTGTGTTATTCACTCAGTTGTGTCCGACTTTTTTCGACCCATGGAGTGTAGCCCACCAGGCTTCTCTTGTCCACTGGATTTCCCAAGCAAGAATATTGGAGTGGGTTGCCATTCTCTTCCCCGGGGATCTTCCTGACCCAGAGATCGAATCCGAGTCTCCCACATTGCAGGCAGATTCTTTACCATCTGAGCCACTGGGAAGCCTGTGGTTGTCCTTACAGTTGTTCATCAATCACCACCACCCCTTTCAGGCACAGGATAGATTGCCCTTCCTGTCCCTTGTGTTTGGGGACTAAGCCCCTGAGACCAACCCTGGCTGGTAGCAAAGTGACCCACTGACCCGAATTACTAAGTGACTACATCCAATGGTCCCTGCCAACCATGATGGAGGCGAGCAGGAAATAAACGTGTTGTCTTCAGACACTAAGATTTGGAGATTTTATTTATTTGTAACCTAGGCAATCCTGCTCAGTCCCTGTACTTTTCATGTATTCACATCCCCCAGCAATCTGTTGTATTCCTGAGGTTGTTTCCTGTTACCAAGGTTGTTGAGCTGAGGTTGTTTCCTGTTACAGAGAAAAAGAAGTGAATTGAAACTTTTTATAAGTGTGCCAGTGACCAGACTTGGATGTTTACAGATAAATCTTTTTTATGGGTTGGGTCTCTTGATAGTAGAAGAAAGACTTCCTTTACCTGCTGAGAAGGGCACGCAGTTCTTCTCTAAACTGGCTAAGTACCAGGTGTCTCCTTGGTTTCTTGCAGAAAGACCTAAGGATAACATTTTAGGAAAATAAACTCATAATGGTTAACAACAGCAATGGATCCAAGAGGAGAACAAAATGCTGGGGAGAAGTTTATGGGAATTATCTCAATTCTGAGATGGCTGTCACCCTGCTAGGGAAATGGACACACAGCTCTCGAGCCAACAAAAGCTACTCATTCATTCATTCATTTGCAGATAATCATTGAGCATCTAATATGTTCTCTGCCCAGATGAAATTTATGTCATGGTGGGGGTGACAGGAAATAAGTAGACTAAAGTGCAATGAAGGAAATAGACACACGATGAAATGGAGTAATGGGTGAAGGAGTAGACAAGAAAGGCCTCTTGGAAGAGATGACACTTGAGCAGAGATCTGGAGAAAAGGAGTCAGTCACGCAGACAGCGGAAGAACATTCCAGACAGAGAAACAGCAATTCAGAGGCCTGAGGGGGAACGACCTTAGCAAAGGCAGTAAATGGACAGCAGTGCTTGGGGGGGCAGGGGTGGGTGCCCGGGTGGGGGCCCGCCTGAAGCCAACATGACCGGAGTGTGAAAATGGTGGACACAAAGGAAGGAAACGGACTCAGAGCCGCGGGCAGGGGACTCTGGGACTTCAAGTTTCACTCTGAGGAGGGGAGGAAGCCCACAGAGGAGGCTGGGAAAGAGGTGACGTCGGAACACCTTTTCTGTGAAGGTTTTGGCCTGTGTAGACCGTGTGATTTCTGTGCAGAGCCAGTCAGTACATAAAGGAATGAGCATGGCTGTATGCCAATAAAATTTTACGTATAGGCCATAAAATCTGAATTCCATATTTTCATGTGTCACAAAATATTATTCTTTGGGGTTTTTCCCGACCATTTAATAAGGTAAAAATCATTTTTAGCTCACAAACCAGATTTGGCCTGCAGGCTATTGTTGGCCAAAGCTTGATTTACATCACTCAAGCTGTACGACTATGGAAGCAGAAAAACTGTTTTGGAGGCTTTTGCAAAATATTCCTTCAGGAGGTGAAGAAGGCTTGACTTGGGTGGTTGCAGTGGAGATGGTGAGGATGCTGGGGTGAGATGCATGCTGGGGATTCAGGCCCAGGACGTGCTGATGAGTGAGATGTGGGGTGAGAAGGAGAGGGGTCACAGATGACAGGAATTCCCTGAGGACCACAAGGAAGGAGCAGATCTGGGGCAAGTGGAGGCTTGTGGGATCTTATTACTAGTTTCCTGACCAGGGATTGAACCCGAGCCCTTAGTGGTAAAAGTGACAAGTCCTAACCACTGGACCATAGGAATCTGCAAGTTTAAGTCTTGATACACTCACCAGATGCGATTTGGAACCCAGGAAGTAGGGCCTCTCCACACCTAGACTTTCCCAGAGTCTGCAGTTTATAAGCTGTGTGACCCTGGGAAGTCACTTCTGTTCAAACTTTTAAAAAATTAACTAGTTAATTTATATATTTGGCTGCATCGGGTCTTCATCATGTCATGCAAGATCTTTTGTGGTAACACACGAATTCTCTAGTTGTGATGCTTGGGCTCCAGAGCACACAGGCTCAGTTGCTCTGAGTCATGTGGGATCTTAGCTCCCTGACCAGGGTTCAAACGCACGTCCCCTGCATTGCAGATTCTTAACCACTGGGCTACCAGGGAAGTCCAGTCTTTTCTTTTTCTCTCAAATATGGAGATAGTATCTCGTGCTCATCCCTGTCTAGGTGGTGGTGAGAATCAGAAGAGATTTCATGTGACCCTGATTAGATTCCTACTTGATCCAGCATCTCAACACTCCCTTCCCGACCATATCCAACTCTGAAGGAATCAAGGGGAGATTCTTTAGTGATTTTTTTTTTGAGGGGGGAGGAGGGTGCAAATGGAAAGTTGAGTCACTCACTGCATGTCAGAAATTTCTGAAAATTCCCTTTCAACTCCTCATTTCTTTCCATGAAGTCCCTCTCCCATTGCAGCTGCCTGAGTCTTCTAGGATGAAGAAAACCACTGTTTCTTCTTGCCATGGAACACTTCTAACACCAGATGTATTGGTCTCCCCCCAACAATGACCAGTTGTCCAGCTCTCTGGACACTGACCGAGTTCTCTACCATTCACTCCTGACACTGACTGCCTGCACTCGGCGCAGCTTTCACACCAGGGGTGTCTGAAAACAGGGGTCTCAGCGAGGCAGCAGTGAGCCATGGCATGAAACGATATCTTAATTCCCTGCCCAGGAATTGAACCTGAGTAGCTTGGATGAGAACCAGGAATCCTAGCCACCAGACCAGCAAGGGCTAGCGGCTAGAAGCTATTTGCCCCTGGATCTTTGCTCTCAGTGAAAAATGCATTTATCGTGGAGGCAGAAGCAATAAAGGCAGGTACAGTTTATTATTAGAGACAGAGCATAACAACAAGTGGGAGAGCACACGGAGAGATGGTTTGCTTAGTTAAGATAGAAGCAAGGCGGAGAGGCACACCCAGAGAGAAAGGGCGAGGGCGCCCCCCCTGGTGAGGAGGAGCTAGAAGAGAGGTGGTTAAGCCATTTATATAGATAGGTCAGTTCCTCTGGGTCTTTGTTTACCGTTAGCCAATTATCTGATTTCTTTTTTCTACACCTGACCTACCCTGAGACCCTCCCCTGGGTGCAAACAAACCCATCAGCCAAGATGGATCTTGAAGTGAAGGCTTCTGGCAGGGGCAAGACTCATTATGGCCTGGTGTTATTCCCTGACTTGTGACCCACATGGCACCTTTCTGCGTATGTGTAATGTCTCCCTCATCCCCAAAGAGGGGAGAATGGAGATTCCTTAATCCTTTATTCAAACAGAGTTTTGCCCCTCTTTGTCCTTGCCGTGCCTATTAACTTGACGTGTTTATGGGAGACAAACACTGTTTCTGTTGTTACTTCCATTTCAGAGGGCAAACAGGAGGCTGATTGTAAAGTGCCTTAACTGGAGCACACCTATCTCTTGTCTCAGAAAATGCTAACAGTTGTAAGGATGCAGCCTGAAGCCCACTTCTTCGTGCCCCATGAAATGTAAACAGGAGGCCAGTTGTAAATGTCTAACCTGGAGTGCCTCTATCTCCTACATCAATAGAGAGTCCTCATGCCCCTTCCTCAAGCGCCATACTTTATTATGATGGCTTGTAGATCTCCAGGGAAACAATGTTTACTGGTTTATCACAAGCAATACAGAGGGACGGCTAGATGAAGCAGTCCACAGGAAGATGTGTGGAAGGTTCCCAAACAAAAGAGCTTCTGTCCCCATGGATTTGGGGTGCATCCTCCTCCTCCTAGAATGTGGATGTTCTCACCAACCGGGAAGCTCTCTGTACCCCACACTGTAGGGATTTATGGAGGTTTCATCATACAGGTTTGATCAGCTATTAATTCAATCTCTGCCCCACTTCTCTCCTGGGAGTAGGGGAGGCAGGGCTGACAGATCTAAGCTTCTAATCCTGGCTTGGTGTTTCTTACAACAAGCCCCCACCCAAGAACCCACCAGGAGTTGCCTCCTTAGACAAAAAAAAAAAATAAATAAACTTTCACAGGAAATTTAAGGGGTTTAGGAGCTCTACTTCAGGAAACAGGGCAGAGAGCAAATACATATTTCGTATTTTGTCACCCAAGGTCTTACCTCTATTTTTTTCCTTTCCCTGCACTCACCCTGTCTTAAGTCTCTCACATTTCACACTTGAAGCCCCTCTGATTGCAGTTGCAGGAGAAGGGCATCCTTGGGATATTAGAACTGCTCCGTATCATGATGGTGGGGGTGGATACACAAACATACACAAGTGATGAAACTGTGTAGAAATAAATGCACACACAGGAGGACACGTGAAGCGGGGAAATCACAATAAGATCGGTAGACTGTATCGATGTTGTGTTCCTGGTTGTGATTTTGTGCCACAAGATAAAGGGCACAATGGATCTCTCTGTGTCATTTCTTACAAGTGCCTTTCAATCTACAGTTATCTCAAAATCAAAAGTTTTATTTTAAAAATCCCGGTGTGCAATCATAATCAACAAGTTAGAAGTTAAGCTTTTGAGTAAAATCCCCTCGTGGGGTTCATGAAACAATTTTCTCTTTTATCTGTATCTGAATACATCCCCTCACTAGCCAAGCACAATCACCCTTTTCAAATCTGATGAGGTTTAATCTACCTCACCCTAGAAATAACAAATGCTTTTAAAAAAAATATGCCCAAGTGAGAAGTTGTATTGTGGTTGAAATACCACATGTGTATTGAGCACCAAGACTTGAGAGCACAAGTTAGAATTCAGGGGAGCATGTATGGAGAACACAGACCTAACACAAGTGGAGAGAAAGGTTATATGGGCTGCAGTTCCCCAGGTGACTAAAATATGGGCACCCTGCCCCCTTCTCCCGTGGTCAGCCATCACTCATCTCTCCTGTGTGTGTGAGCATATTCAGTCATGTCCAGCTCTTTGCAACCCCATGGACTATAGCCCACCAGGCTCCTCTGTCCATGGAATTCTCCAGGTAGGAATATTGGAGTGGATTGCCATTCCCTAGGATTCCCTAGGATCTTCCCTAGGATTGAACCAGGGTCTCCTGCATTGCAGGCAGATTCTTTACCATCTGAGCCACCAGGGAAGCCCAAAGTACATCCATCCTCAGTTCAGTTCAGTTCAGCCACTCAGTCGTGTCAGATTCTTTGCAACCCCATGGACTGCAGCACACCAGGCCTCCCTGTCCACCACCAGCTCCTGGAGTTTACCCAAACTCATATCCATTGAGTTGGTGATGCCATCCAACCATCTCATCCTCTGTCATCCCCTTCTCTTCCTGCCTTCAATCTTTCCCAGCATCAGGGTCTTTTCCAATGAGTTAGCTCTTCACATCAGGTGGCCAAAGTATTGGAGTTTCAGCTTCAACAATCCTTCCAATGAACACTCAGGTGCTTTGGGCTCGGGAGACCCTCACACTTGCAGCCATATTCTAAAAGCCAAGGCTTCATAAGGCAAAAGAATTATCATTCTTTTGATAATGAATTATTCAGAATTACTGTAATCCAATTATGCAATCTATTTCTGAAACAGTGTTCTCAGATCTGGTTTCACAGGACCTTGAACAAGAGCCCCACAGTGCAGGAAGTTTAAGGAACTGTGAACAGGCCTCCTGTGTAAATTTCTCCCTGGAAAGTCACAAGGAACAATAGACTTTAAAGGCTCAGATAATTCCCACAACAGACTTGCTTAACTTTAAGTCAGCAATTCCCCAATTTGTTAGCTGCCTATTTTTTAATATTTATTTTTATTTATTTATTTGGCTGCACTGGGTCTTAGTTGTGGCATCTGGGATCTAGTTCCCAGACCAGGGATTGAATCCGGGCCCCCTGCATTGGGAGCTTGGAGTCTTAGCTACTGGAGACTACCTATTAATATCACTTGCTTATCCAGTGTGTCGGGGAGGGGGAAGCATGTTTGGTATCGTCTACCAGCACCTGCATTGTGCTAGGCAAGGTAAGGTCTCAGTTCCTGTGGCCACAGATTCAGATCATCATCTTCTCTTTGCCTTCCAGTTCTTTGCCAGGAGGTGTCAGTCCTCCCAGAGAGGGATGGACTCATACTCTATGCTAATGAGCCATCAAGTATTTTTATGAAATAATTGAGGAGGGAGAAAGGGTTTCCTAAGAGGGCAGTTTCCTAAGAAAAGGAGGGCCCTTGCCTGAAAAGAGCTCAGGGGGCAGACTTGGCCAAAGACCCTGCAAGGAGGATTATCTGAAACCCCAGCACCTGGTGGAAGCTAAGTCATTGTCCTAGAGTGCCTCCCACTCACTCTCTGTAGGTGGAGGTATTGCCTCCACCTACACTCAGACTTCGCTTCACTGCTCTTTTTGCCAGCACTCAGCCTGGCTAGTGACTGCCAGCAGAGGCAATGCTTTGCCCAATCTACCCTTGGCTTTCCATGTGTGGAAACACAGCCTCCTCTCCAAACTTTCCACACTCCTCAAGCCCCAGAAAAGGGGCGTGGGTTCTTGAAAAGGGTAGAGGTAGGGAGGGGTATTTTGAGGATCAAATAGAACCAGTTCAAGATCTGCAGAACTAGGTCAGTTTTCATGAGAACCTCTGCAAGGTAAGCACCATTGTCCCCATTTTACAGATAAGAAGACTGAGGCCCAGGCAACTTCATTGATATGACTGAAATAACTACTTGGAGACAGAGTAAAAAATTGAACCCAAGTGACCTTACTCAAAAGTTTGGGCTCCTGGCAGCAGTCAACACTATCTTCATCCTGCCAAGCTGCCAGCACCCGCATTCACCCAAGAGTAAGCATGGGGCCTTCCCTGGCATGATGCAGCCCATGAGGTCACAAAGAGTCAGACACAATTGAGCAACTGAACAACAATCGGGAAGATTCCACATGCTGCAGGGCAACTAGAGAGTAATTCCAGCTCTCTGCAACTAGAGAAAGCCCGTGTGCAGCATTGAAGACTCAGGACAGTCACAAAGAAATAAATAAATTATATTAAAAAAAATAATAAAGCTAATGTCTCCCTTGACCTCCACCAGCATAACATCCTAATCCCCTTCCACCACCAGGAGAAACACTATTTTGAATTTGGTAATTTCCTTCCAGTTGTTAAAAATGCAATTTATGTACATAATTGTATCCAGAGAAAATATATAACTTTACTTTGCAGTTTTCATTTACATAAATCAGTGTTATACTGCACATTTCATTCAACATCTTGCTTTTTTCACTCAATATTATTATTTGAGATTTACCATGTTGATGGCTTCCCAGGAGGCTCAGTGATAAAGAATCTGCCTACCAGTGCAGGAGATGCAGGAAGATTCCCTGGAGGAGAAAATGGCAACCCACTCCAGTATTCTTGCCTGGAAAATCCGATGGACAGAGGGGCCAAGCGGGGTATAGTCCATGGGGTCGCAAAGAGTCAGACACTACTTAGCAAGTGAGCACAAGCATGACCATGTTGCTACATATTGATCTAACTTCTTTCTTCTTTTTGTTAAACCATAGAAGGAGATTTTGTAATCTCAAAGTAAAGAAGGTCTTTTAAAGCACAGAACAAAACCTAGCTGCCATAAGAGAAAAAGATTGGTAAATTCAGCTATGTAGAAATTAAAAAAAAATGTCTGTACGACCAAAGCTATCATAAGAAGAGTCAGATGACAAATGACTATACACACGTATTTGCATTTCAAGCCATAGGAAAATGGATCATTTTCCTCTTTTTTTCCAGCTCTATTGAGGTATAATTGACAAATAAAATTGTAAGATATTTAAAGTGCATGTCATGATGGTTTGATATATGTGTATATTGTGAAAGGATTCCCCCCATCTAGTTAATGAACACATCCATCATCTCACACATTTATCCTTTTTATTTGGCAAGAACATTTAATTTCTACTCTCAGCAAATTTCAAGTATACAGTACAGTGTTATCAACTATAGTCCCATGTTATACATTATATCGCAGACTTGGTTCATCTTAGAGCTGAAAGTTTGCACCCTTTTATCAACCTCTCCCTATTTCCCCCACCTACCATCCCCTGGCAACCACTTTTTCTACCCTTTGTTTCTATGAGTTGGACTTTTTTTCTTAAGTAATTTTATTTATTCGTTGGCTGTGCTGGGTCCTTGTGGCTGCTCAGGCTTTTCTCTAGTTGTGGCGAGCGGGGGCTACTCTTCAGTTGGCGGTGCTCGGCTTCTCACTGTTGTGGAGTACAGGCTCTAGGGCGCATGGGCTTCAGTAGTTGTGGCTTTTGGGCTCTGGAACCCAGGCTCGATGGTTGTGGCACATGGGCTTAGTTGCTCTGCAGCATGTGGGATCTTCCCTAACCAGGCATCTAACTCGTGTCTCCTGAATGGGCAGATGGATTCTTCACCACTTGGCCACCAGGAAAGCCCCTGACTTTTTTTTTTTTTAATTCCACATATAAGTGATACCATTCAGTGTTCGTCTTTCTCTTTCTGACATTTCACTTGGCAAATGCTCTCAAGGTATATTCATGTTGTCCCAAATGGCTGGGTGAGACTCTGATATATACTCCCCCTGGAGAAGGCAATGGCAACCCACTCCAGTATTCTTGCCTGGAGAATCCCATGGACAGAGGAGTCTGGCAGGCTATAGTCTGTGGGGTCACAAGTGTCGGATACGACTTAGTGACTAAACCACATACTCAGACATTTAGGCTGTTTCTGTGTCTTGGTCATTGTGAATAATGCTGCAATGAACACGGGAGTGCAGATGTCTCTTTGAAATTCTGTTTTCATTTCTTTTGGATATATACCCAGAAGTGGGTTTGCTTGATCATATGGTTGTCCTATTTTTAATTTTTGAGGAAGCTCTGCACTGTTTTCCATAGTGGCTGCATTAATTTACATTCTCATCAACAGAGCACAATGCATTTCTTTTCTCCATATCCTCCAACACTTATCTCTTGACTTTTTGATGACAGCCATTCTAACAGATGTGGGGTGATATCTTATTGTAGTTTTGATTTGCATTTCCCTGCTGATGTTGAGCATCTTTCCATGTATCCGTTGGCCATGTGTATGTCTTCTTTGGAAAAACATATATTCAGTTACCTGGCCATTTTTTCATTGGAATTTTTTGGCTATTGAGTTGTAGGAGTTCTTTATATATTTTGGATATAAAACCCTTATCAATTACGATTTGCAAATATTTTTCTCCCATTCTGTGATTATCTTTTCATTTTGTTGATGTTTTCCTTTGCTGTGCAAGAAAGCTTCTCAAAATTTTAAGCATCAGTTTGGCAAAGACCTCAGGCAAGTATCATAGGATTCCCAGACATTATCTTTACCACAACCTACTTATCCATCCTTCTTTGGTTGGACACTGGGATTGCTGCCACACTGAATGACCTTGAACAAGCCTCCCTCCACATATGTTTGACCTCAGTGGAGCTACCACCAGTGTGCCAAAAAAACCACTGACCCAGGCCAGCACTGCGCTAGGGTGCTATTTCCTCACTTCACGGACAACTCCTGAACTTGTCAGACTTTTCAATTTTTTACTTAGCCACAGAGTTGTTCCGGATAAGACAAAACAAAACAAGCAACCAGGAGCCCATATCCTCAAGGATAAATCTGAAGCCATCTTCTTTCCACACCTTCTCCTGTAGTCACCCACCGCCTCTCACTGCAAGAGCCACCAATGGGTTTTGATCCCTTCTGGTCCATCCCACACACAGTGGAGGAGTGCTTTTAAAAAAAAAAAAAAATCAAGTATTTTAAAAAATGAGAAAGAGAATAATAAGACAGCCATGTGCCCACTTCATCAAATACTCACTTTTTCCATTTTTAACATTTTGTTGTACTTACTTTTCATCCATGTTTGTATACTTTTCCTACAGATTTATGGTGCAACCATAACCATAAACAATATAGAGAATCACTTTGCATATTTTGAAATTTTCATAAAAGGCATCAGACAGCATGCATCCTTCTGCATTTTGCATGATTTAGACACTGTGTTAGGGGCATCTGCATTGATATATGTAGCTCTTGTTCATTTACTTTAACTGCTGCACTGTACTTGGTTATAAGGATACATCACAATTTATCCATTCTCTTGTGATTCCGTTTTTTTTCATTGTTACAAACAGTGCTGGGGTGAGCATTCCTGTTTACAGTCTTTTATGCATATGCATAATGATTACCCTAGGGAATATGCCTGTGAATAGAATTGTTGGCTCTAAGGATTTACCCCTAAACTCTGCTAGATTTTGCCAAATTGCTCTTGAAAAGAGATTATATCAGTTTACATACCTAAAAGTGTAAACATGCAGTAATATTAAATGTTTAATATCTGACAAGGTTAAGATGTGCATTTAATGTGCAATTCCCTGATTAATTTTGACATCAAGCCATTTTTCAGATTGCATAGCGACCTCTTGGGCTTCCACATCTGTGAAATGCCTATTTGCATCATGTGCCATTTTTAAATTCTATCTTTTTAAGAAATTGATTTGTAGGACTTTTAAAATATATTCTAGATGCTAACTCATTGTTGGTTATTTGCATTGCAAAAAAAATCTGTCTTGTCTCTAATTGTGTTCATAGTATCTTTTGTTGTACAAAAGTTCTAAATTTTACTGAGGCTGAATTTATCATTTTTTGTAAATGGGAGGTTTTGTGTCTTGTTTAAAACACCCTCCTTAAAAAAATGAAATCCTTCCCCTCCTAACTGAAGATCAAAGATACTTCACTGTATTTTCTTCTAAGAATTATGAAGTTTTGCTTTTCACATTGAAGTCAACATAGAATTTTTGTATGGTATCTGTGAAGATTGATTATCCCATAAAGATAATAATTTGTCCCAGCATCATTTATTAAATAGGTCTTCTTTTTCCCACTAATGTGGGAAACCTTGCTCATTTATCAAGTTTCCAAACATGAGAGGGTTTATTTTCTGGACTCTAGCCTGTTCTAAGCTATGGAGTTACTTTTCTGTCTCTGGGCTAATGCCTGTCTTACTATAACTTTATAGTAAATCTTCATATCTTCTATGGAAAGTCCCCTCCACCCCTTGCCCCTTGTTATGCCTCTTCACAATTGTTTTAGCTCTTCTTCTTCTTCTGGGTGTTTTTTTTTTTTTTTTTTTTTTAGGCAGGGGAGGTCTTCCACATTAATATTAGAATAGGCTTGTCAAGTTCCAAAAAAAAAAAAAAAAAAAAAAATTCAGAGGAAATTTCATTTGTACTTCATTGGACTTATAGATTAAATTCAGAAGAGATGACATCTTTATGATAGTATCTTCCAACCTATGAATATTATCCATGAACATTAAAAAAAAAACTCCATTTATTCAGATCTTCTTTTATATCCTTCAACAATAATTTGTCATTTTTCTCCATAAAGGTCTTGCATGGCTTGTTAGATTTATTCCTAGGTATCTCAAAGTTTATTGCATTGTGAATTACTTTTTTCTTGTATTTTCTAATTGGTTATTACATATGTATAGAAATAATATGAATTTTTCTAAGTTGACCTCTTTCAGCATTTCTGAGTGCTTTTATTAATTCTGTTTATTTTTCAGGATATTTTCATGGTAAAGAATTTCTGGAGGACTTCGCTTGTGGTCCACTGGCTAAGACTCTATGTCCCAGTGCAGGGGATCCAGGTTTGATCCCTGATGATGGAACTAGATCTCGCATACCACAACTAAAGATCTCACATGCTGCAACGAAGACCTGGCACAGCCAAAATAAATAAAAAGTTGTTCGTTTTTTTAAATTTCTGAGACTTCTAGAAGAGGCAGCCTAGATGCTGCGACTTGTGGCCACAGTCATAATTATCTTGCTCAAAATGGTTCTTATTGCACAGCTGGGATTGCAAGAAGCAAAGGAAACCTTTAAGGGACCAAATAGGCTGAAACCAAAGTGTGAAATTATAAGCACACAGGAAAGATGGGATGGCCTTGAGTGCCAATGTCCACGTATCTTGTGCAACAAGATAAACTTTTTAAGACTAAACTTTCAGCTAGTATCAGGAGGAGCCGGACCCAAACCCCCTGCAATAAGCTCGACCTTTGAAAGATGACTAAAGTGGCCATGGCCCTGGGTTGGTACATGCCTTGGCATCCAGAAAAAGCAAATGCAAATCTTCCTTAGAGAAAGTCATCGTCAATTAAGACCCGAAGATTTCTACAGATTAGTATCTCTCAATGTGAACTCACGGTAAAAGATCTCCAGAGAACAAGAAAGAACTCCCATTAGTGAAAGTCAAGAGAAAAACCAACAATTGAGTTAGGTCCTTAAGGACACTGGGTATTGGAATCACTAGATACTGTAACTATGTAGCAAGTATATAAAGAAATGAGAGACCGAGTCATGAAAACAGGCCAGCATTGAAAGACCATCAAAATTGGGAAGAGTTGCAAGTACTGATAAGCACATAGCACTTTTAGAAATGAAAAATATGATTTTAAAATTAAAAAGTTAGAGTGGGGTGAATAGCAGATTAGATCCAGTTGAAGACTTAGTTGAAGGGAAAATTAATGAGCTGGAAGAGAAATATGAAGATATTACCCAATAATTCAGCACAGACTAGAACATAGAAACTATGGAAAAGATTAAGAGATATGAAAGAATTTGGTTTATATCTGACAAGAGCTCAAGAGAAGAAAATAGAGAGAATAGAGGAGAACAGAAGAGATAATAGCTGAGAATTTTCTAAAACTGATGAAAGACATCAATCTTTATTTTTCCTGCGCAGGGTGCATTAAAAGGAAAAAAGCCACTCCTAATGTGGTGGAGGGAGCATCCATGCATTCTTCAACACTTCACCCTTCAAAAGGCTAATTCTTCTCCCCTTGAACGTGGGCTTACTTTTTGACTTCCATGTTTTCTATTTTCTCTCTTTGTCTTAATGCAGAGGAAAGGTCACATGAGGATGCAGCAAGGAAACAGTTGTCTGAAAGTGGAGGAGGAAGGTCTCAGAAGAACCCAACCATGCTGGCACCTTGATCTTGGACTCTCAACTTCCACAACTATCAGAAAATAAATTTCTACTGTTTCAGACACTTAGTCTACAGTATTTTGTTACAGCAGCCTGAGCAGACTAACACGATAAGAATTGTATTTCTTTTCTTTCAACAATTATCTTTACATTTTAATATGCATTTTAAATTATAAATTATTCTAGTAATGTCAAAAATTTGGTATTTCTAATCTCCTAAACACAAGCCCATTAGTTTATTTTAATCACCACTGAACACCACTCTTCCCTATGACTTTATTATTTTATAAAGTTTGTTTCACTCTTTTTAAGTCCCCCAAATTTTCTTTTTAAAGTTCACTAACTTGACTAATACGTTTTACTGATGTCTGTGCTCACCATTGTTTATCACATCCCATGTCTTCCTTCTAGGTTCATTTCTTTTCTTGCTGAACAGCTGTAGGAGGTGAATTCTCTTTAACTGTGTGTGTCTGGAAATATCTTTATTTTGTCTTTGTTCCTGCATGATAATGTAGCTGCATGTAAACTCAGCGTTAAAGAATTCATGTCCATTGTCTTCTGGCAGACACTGCTATTGATGGGAAGCCAGCTGACAGTCTAACGGACATGCCTTTAGGTGTATTTTATCTTTTCTTCATAATAGCTGCTGTGGTCTGAATGTTGCAAGTCGTATGTTGAAATTCTAACCCACAAAGGTGATGGTATTTGAAAGTTGGGTCTTGGGGAGGTACTTATATCATGAGGTTGGAGCCCTCATGAATGGGATTGCTGTTGTTTAGTTGCTAAGTTGTGTTTGACTCTTTGCGACCCCATGGACCATAGCCTACCAGGCTCCTCTGTCCATGGGGTTTCCCAGGCAGGAATACTGGAATGGGTTGCCATTTCCTTCTCCAGGGGATCTTCCTGACCCAAAGATGGAATCCATCTCTCTTGCACTGGCAGGAGGACTCTTAGGGACTTAGACACTTCAGAGAGGTCTCTTGCCTCTTCCACCATATGAGTATATGATAAGTTCTGTGATCTAGAAGAAAGCCCTTACCTAACCATTCTGGCACCCTGATCTCAGACTTCCAAATGGGCCCAGAACTGTGAGAAATAAATGTCTATTCAGTCTATGGTAATGTATTCCAGCAGCCTAAGAGGACTGCAGCCATGAAATTAAAAGGCGCTTACTCCTTGGAAGGAAAGTTATGACCAAACTAGATAGCATATTCAAAAGCAGAGACATTACTTTGCCAACAAAGGTTCATCTAGTCACGGCTATGGTTTTTCCTGTGGTCATGTATGGATGTGAGAGTTGGACTGTGAAGAAGGCTGAGCGCTGAAGAATTGATGCTTTTGAACTGTGGTGTTGGAGAAGACTCTTGAGAGTCCCTTGGACTGCAAGGAGATCCAACCGGTCCATTCTGAAGGAGATCAGCCCTGGGATTTCTTTAGAAGCGATGATGCTAAAGCTGAAACTCCAGTACTTTGGCCACCTCATGCGAAGAGTTGACTCATTGGAAAAGACTCTGATGCTGGGAGGGATTGGGGGCAAGAGGAGAAGGGGACGACAGAGGATGAGATGGCTGGATGGCATCACTGACTTGATGGACGTGAGTCTCAGGGAGTTGGTGATGGACAGAGAGGCCTGGAGTGCTGCGATTCATGGGATCGCAAAGAGTCAGACACGACTGAGTGACTGATCTGATCTGATCTGAGGAGGACTAAGACAATAGATTTTCTGATTGTCTTGCTATTCTTCATGTTCTAAGTTTCAGTACAGTGTGTCTAGGTGTGGACCCATTTTTATTAACCTTGTTTGGCACCTTAAATGCACTTATGTCCACTTCAATCTAGGAAATTCTCAGCTTTCTCTCTCTAGATATTACTTCTCCCTTCTTGCCTTCTGAGACTTCTATTTTCATGCACGGGAGCCTCTTCTTATCACACATGTGTCTTAATTAGCTCTTATTTAAATCTCTTCATTCTCTGCTGCATTCTAAGCTATTTCTTTTGTACTATCTTCAAATTCAGTAACATAGCCTTTGTTTAAATTGTGGACTCTAGCCTATCACCTTTTTTAATGGCTAATTTTTTTTCTCGTTTCCAAGATGTCTACTTCTTGGCTCACTTTCTCCTATTAGAATGTCTTGTTCTTTTTTAAAAGTTTTATTTAATAGGTGTTATCCTTTCAACCATCTTCTTGAGCTCCTTCAACACATTTATTCTTAAAAAACTGTCAACAACAAAATTCTGTAAAGCAATTATCCTTCAACTAATAAATAAATAATTTAAAAAGGAACTAGTCTATAAATTAATGCCAACTGCAATGAACTGTCTTGATTCATTGCTTTCGTTGTCTTTTTTAGCATTAAAATTCCTCATGTGTTTTATAACTTTCAGTAGAAAGGTTCATTGGGTTTTCCCCCTCTCTCTCTTTGGCACTTTTTGTTGTTATAGTCTCTACCTGGCACACCTGGAAACCTCAGCTCATAACTAAATCTTTCAATAAATCATTGCCCTTACATTTGCGGGGAATGTTAAGGGAATGAATAGACAATAAATACAATCTATAATACATCAGGTGGTAATACGCGCTACAGAAAAAGTAAAGCCAGATAGGGGACAAGAATCCCGGGTATGGGGTTTCATTTCAGCAAGACTATTGTGTCTGCAGGATGTGGGCCGAAGCCAGGGTATAAGGGCGCTAGAGAACAGAGTCCATTCTGGGGCCTAGCTTGGCTCTCTGACCCACCCTATGGTGCAGCCATCTCCCACTATTGCTAAACCTCTGGCAACACCAATGTTCAGACTGTATCTGAGAGCCATGCACTTCAGAGTGTGCAGGGAGCAGAGAATTGGGTCCTCCACAAGATTCACTCTAAAGTGGAGCAAAAGGACATCCCTGGTGGTCCAGTGGCTAAGACTCCTTGCTCCCAAGGTTGGTGGTCCAGTGGCTAAGACTCCTTGCTCCCAAGGTTGGTGGTCCAGTGGCTAAGACTCCTTGCTCCCAATGCAGGGGCCCTGGGTTCGATCCCTGGTCAGGGAACTCCATCCCACTTGCAGAAACTAAGAGTATGCATGCCACAACTGAAGATTCGGCATGCCGCAGTGAAGATCAAAGATCCTGTTGCCGCAACTATTTAAAATAATAAACATATAATTTTTTTTTTTAAGTGGAGCAAGGGGTCAGCGGCAGAGCCTGGGTGAGGCAGGGCGAGTGACAAGGGAGCAGCCCTCCTGGGTGTGGGTCCCCTGCTGAGGGGACCATCTGCATGCAGAGACCAGGAGCTGCTAGTAAGGCTGGGCCAAGAGTGCCTCTGGAGATAGAGGAGCTGATGGGCTGTAGGCTGCACAGCTGGCTTGGGGGCAGAGAGAAGGGAGAAACAAGGAGTCATTCCAGGACCTCAGCAAGGACCCAGAGAGCCTCTGAGAAAGGGAAGTGGGCGAGAGATGTGAGAGGTCCTGCCCGGGGCAGCCTGGTCCCAGGGAGGACATACTGTCTCCAGTAAGCACACATGAGCCTGGCCTTGGGTGCAGGGCGCTGCTCCAGATGAGTAAAGCAGCCCCTGCCTCTGAAGGGCTGACACCTACTGATAATGAGACGGTGACCTACTCCACCACAAAGAAAAGATACCATAGAAGTCCCAACTGAGGTGAGTTAAATTGTGCCAGTGCTGGTTCTAACGTCTTAGAGTGTCTCACAGCTACTCTTGTGGTAGACAGGTCCCATTTAATGGTGTAACTGGAAAGAAAAAGAGGATTAAATAAGAACTCCCTGGTGGGGCAGTGGATAAGAATCTGCTTGCCAATGCAGGGGGCTTCCCAGGTGGCACTAGGGGTAAAGAACCTGTCTGCCAATGCAGGAGACATAAGAGACAGGGGTTTGATCCCTGGGTTGGGAAGATCCCCTGGAGGAGGAAATGGCAAGGTATTCTTGCCTGGAGAATCCATGGATAGAGGAGCCTGGTGGGCTACAGTCCGTGGGATCACAAAGAGTCGGACATGATTGAAGCAACTTAGCACGTGCCAGTGCAGAGGATAGGGGTTTGATTCCTGGTCTGGGAAGATTACCAGCTGAGCCACAAGCCAAAGATCTTCATGACCCAGATAACCATAATGGTGTGATCACTCACCTAGAGCCAGACATCCTAGAATGCAAAGTCAAGTGGGCCTTAGGAAGCATCACTATGAACAAAGCCAGTGGAGGTGATGGAATTCCAGCTGAGCTATTTCAAATCCTAAAAGATGATGCTATGAAAGTGTTGCACTCAGTATGTCAGCAAATTCGGAAAACCCAGCAGTGGCCACAGGACTGGAAAAGGTCAGTTTTCATTCCAATCCCAAAGAAATGCAATGCCAAAGAATGTTCAAACTACCATACAATTGCACTCATCTCACATGCTAGTAAAGTAATGATAAAAATTCTCCAAGCCAGGCTTCAACAATACGTGAACTGTGAACTTCCAAATGTTCAAGCTGGTTTTAGAAAAGGTAGAGGAACCAGAGATCAAGTTGCCAACATCTGTTGGGTCATAGAAAAAGCAAAAGAGTTCCAGAAAAACAGCTACTTCTGCTTTGTTGACTATGCCAAAGCCTTTGACTGTGTGGATCACAATAAACTGTGGAAAATTCTGAAAGAGATGGGAATAACATACCACCTTACTTGCCTCCTGAGAAATCTGAATGCAGGTCAAGAAGCAACAGTTAGAACTAGACATGGAACAATAGACTGGTTCCAAACCAGGAAAGGAGTAAGTCAAGGCTGTATACTGTCACCCTGCTTATTTAACTTATATGCAGAGTACATCATGAGAAAAGCTGGGCTGAATGAAGCACAAGCTGGAATCAAGATTGCTGGGAGAAATATCAATAACCTCAGATATGCAGATGACACCACCCTTATGGCAGAAAGTGAAGAAGAACTAAAGAGCCTCCTGATGAAACTGAAAGAGGACAGTGAAAAAGTTGGCTTAAAACTCAATAGTCAGAAAACTAAGATCATGGCATCTGGTCCCATCACTTCATGACAAATAGATGGGGAAACAATGGAAACAGTGAGAGACTTTATTTTTTGGGGCTCCAAAATCACTGCAGATGGTGACTGCAGCCATGAAATTAAAAGATGCTTGCTCCTTGGAAGAAAAGCTATGACCAACCTAGACAGCATATTAAAAAGCCAATAAAGGTCCGTCTATGAACCAAACCAACCAAAGTTATGGTTTTTCCAGTGGTCATGTATGGATGTGAGAATTGTACTATAAAGAAAGCTGAGCACTGAAGAACTGCTCTTTTTGAACTGTGGTGTTGGAGAAGACTCTTGAGAGTCCCTTGGGCTGCAAGGAGATCCAACCAGTCCATCCTAAAGGAAATCAGTCCTAAATATTCATTGGAAGGACTGATGTTGAAGCTGAAGCTCCAATACTTTGGCCACCTGATTCGAAGAACTGACTCCTTTGAAAAGACCCTGATGCTGGGAAAGATTGAAGGGAGGAGGAAAAGGAGACGACATAGGATGAGATGGTTAGATGGCATCACCGACTCAGTGAACATGAGTTTGCGTAAGCCCAGGAGTTGGTGATGGACAGTGAAGCCTGATGTCCATGTCCATGGATGACCCAGTCCATGGGGTCGCAAAGAGTCAGACACAACTGAGTGACTGAACTTAACTGAACTGGGATGATTCCACATGCCTCGGGGTAACTAAGTCTTCCTTGGTGGTTCAAATGGTCAAGAATCCACCTGCAATGCGAGAGACCGGGTTCAATCCTTGGGTCAGGAAGATCCCTTGGAGAAGGGAATGGCTACCCACTGCAGTGTTTTTGCCTGGAGAATTCCGTGAACAAAGGGGCCTGGTGGGCTCCAGTCCATGGGATCCCAAAGAGTTGGACACAGCTGAGCAACTAATACAGGGCAACTAAGCTCCTGCGCCACAACTATCGAGCCCACGCTGTGGAGCAGGCGAGCCACAGCTACTGAGCCTGTGTGCTACAGCTACTGAAGCCTGCATGCCTAGAGCCCGTGCTTCACAACCAGAGAAGCCGCTGCCACGAGAAGCTCGAGCACTGCGATAAAGAGCAGCCCCCGCTCGCCTCAACTGGAGAAAGGCCAAGCACAGCAACATAGATTCAGTGCAGTCAAAACATAATTAGTTAGTTAATTATTAAAAAAAAAAAAAAGAGGATTAAGTAACTTGCTCCAAATCACCCAGCTGTTAAGAGGGATTTGAACTTGGGTCTGTAGAACTGCTCATCCCCCACTGTCATCACAGAAGAAGAGGGGCCGTAACCCAGACAGGGTGTCAGGGAGAGTTGGTTAAGAACACCCCTGGAGAAGTGATGCCCAAGTCCCACAGAAGGATAAGCAGGCAGAAAAGGCCCAAGTCTGAGGAAGGGTGTGTGTCCCACAGGGGAAGAGTCCCTGGGAGGGCTTGAAAAACAATGCCCTACCCTAGCATCAGCGTACCTTGCCTCTGGCCCTGGGGTGCTGGCCTTAACCTGAAACACTCCCAGGAAATGGACCAACCAGGGCAAGGAAACTCCCCGCGGCTTGGGTCCAACCTAGCTGAGCCTTTGAGCAGAAACAGCTCACACAGGGCAAGTGGGACAACGGCTCCCGCGCCCCAGCCCAGCCCAGCCCAGCCGTCCCATCCCACCTCACCTCTTCAATCATTTCTTCCTTAAATGGACCGCATAAGGCCGTCTGGGCTTGCACTGCCCTTTTCCAGCAGGCCTCTTTTAATATGTAAAAAGAATTATCCTCGTCTGGGGATAAAATTGGAGAAGGCAGTGGCACCCCACTCCAGTACTCTTGCCTGGAAAATCCTATGGACAGAGGAGCCTGGTAGCCTGCAGTCCATGGGGTCGCTAGGAGTCGGACACAGCTGAGCGACTTCACTTTCACTTTTCACTGTCACACATTGGAGAAAGAAATGGCAACCCACTCCAGTGTTCTTGCCTGGAGAATCCCAGGGACGGGGGAGTCTAGTGGGCTGCTGTCTATGGGGTCGCACAGAGTTGGACACGACTGAAGTGACTTAGTAGCAGTAGCAGGGGATAAAATTAAGTAGGATAGAGCGAGTTAAAGCTAAAAATTCTCGGTGTGATTGGGTTTATAGCTCACTCACTCAATCAACAAAAACTTGTTAAGGACCTGCTGTGTCTCCGAGGTAAAGCCCATCCTCCCGAGGTGCGTGGTTTGCAGGGGTCCCACCAGGCGCAGGAACCGGGTCACCTCTGCGGTCCTCCGGTCGCCTCTCAGGCTCACCGCGCCGCAGACACTGAGCTCGCGCGCCCCCTCGTGGAGCCTCGGGGGCACTGCGCGGTGCCGCCCCGGTCCCCTTGACTTGGGACGAGCGGGGCTCACCCAGGGTAGAAGTCAGACTGCCTCCAAGTTAGGAGAAGGCTGGGGGCGATGGCCTGGCCAAATTCCCTTGGGTCCCCAAAGTTCCTTCCCACGCTCCAAACGCCTCGTTCCCTCAGCCCACCCGGGAAGCGGGTGGCTAACCCCATAGCTGCTGTGAATGGACCCTTTTCAAATGCAGCCTCCATCTCACCCTCCTGGGCTCCAATCGGTGCAGGCCGGAAGTGGAACCAGGGGCCCTACGGTCCAAGGCCCACACAGAACCACCCGCCTACCCCCGCTCCCCATTCCAGAGTAAACATCTCAAGTCCACTTTTGACTTGAGGTTCCAGAAGCAGCTAGTCAGCTCTGAAGACAGGGTCTTCTAAACACAACCCTAAAATGAGGCTCCTGCTTTGAAGGTCTCATACCCTCACCTGTATTTGCTCTCATCTGGCCTTTTAAGACTCACATTAAGAACAATCAGGGATGCTGGTAAAGCTCTAGTTAGCAGGATGGTTGTTGACATAGTAAGGTTCCCCAGGGTAGACATTCCCCACCCCATCCCATCCCCAGTATGCATCTGAGTTCACATTTACATGAGGGCTGAGGCACCTTCTAAAGCAAATCGACTTGACCTTGCCTGAGCTGGGGTGCTGGGTGGGGCTGAGACACAGAGTCACAGTATGTGGGCTTGGCAGAGGGGGCTGCTGGATGAGACCACAGTGTAGGCAGGGACCGTGGGGGGCTTGTACACAGGTCTCTCTGAGGGAGAAGGGAGTTTGGCCCAGCCAGCCAGATCAGCCATGGGCATCAGCACCAGGAGGGGCCGTGTGGTGTGAGTGTGCCCTGGAGAGAATGAGGGCTTTGGGATGAATGGTTCACTGACTCGGATTTCTCAGAACTTAAGCCTAATCCAATGTACCCACCAAAGAGCCCTGTCCTCCCACCCAGAGAGCCTCTCCGAGGGTCCCTGGCACCACTTGCTGCAGCTCAGCCCAGGGGCAGCTCTGTCCAGCTGTCAGACCAGCGACCACAGCACCCTGGCACCACCCACAGGGACAGCGGAGACAGGGGCAGTTGTCTGGCTGAGATGGAATTGGCAAAGGCAGCAGCTGGGGAGGACCATGGCAGGCTTCAGAGCAAGGAGAAGTGATGCCTAAGACTGATTCGTAATCAGGCCAGGATTACGCTCCTTGGTGAGTCCAGAAATGCCTGGGAAAGAAATCTTTGCAAATAATAAAAATTCCTGTGTGAACAGGTGGAAACATTCAATCTTCTACTGATGCGATTATGAATAAATGATTATGTGCACACATTTAGACTCACCTTAATGATGTCTGGGTCCTTGCCACGCCATAGTTTTGAGAAGTAGAACAAAGTTTTCTTTTTTGAGACTCCCTTCCTAGTTAGATCTGATACAGGGTGTAGTTGGACACTGAAAACCAGCCATCTTCAACAAGATGTTGAGAAAGTCCAATAAACGGCATCTCTCTTCTCTGACTAGGTTCTAGAGAAATTGAAAAATAAGACAGCAGTGGGGCTTCTTTGGTGGTCCAGTGGTTGAGAACCCACCTTGCAATGCAAGGAACACTGGTTTGATCCCTGGTTTGAGAAGATCTTACATACTATGGAGCAAGTAAGCCCGTGCGCCACATCTACTGAGCCAATGGCCTACAGCCTACAAGCCACAACTATAGAGCCCACGTGCTGCAATTACTGAAGCCCAAGTGCATGGACCCTGTGCTCTGCAGCAAGAGAGGTCACCTTAATGAGAAGCCCACACAGCAGTGAAGAGTAGCCCCTGCTTGCCGCAACGAGAGACAGCCTGAGTAGAGCAACAAAAAGCCACCATAGCCAAAATAATAATAAACAAATAAATCTTAAAAAAAAAAAAAAAAAGACAACAGCAAGGAGATGGACAAATAAAATGTCACCTTTCCTGATGATCAAGCCTAAGTTTCCAGACTCAGTTCAGTCTGAGAAGAAAAAGAATCACTCACTGAAACCCAAAGGAGGCAGATTCGCTTACTCATTCCCGGCTGAGAAGAGCTCATGCCCAGGAGGAAAAGTGAGTAAAGGGGTGTTGAAAAGCCAATAGTTACACCAAGGGAGCCTTCTGCACACATCCAGGAATGCAGATGAGCGTTCCTCCTAGTAAAAGGGATAGACTTCCCACTGCTTTATATGTTGGTTGGTCCTTTTTTGGAATGCAGAATGTATTTTCTCCATATGAACTGTTTTACATATGACCTTGAAAAGTCTGTTGAACCTGTAAAGGAACAGACTTTTAGTACCAACTTAAGCTCTGGCCCAGGGGGAGAAACACACAGAGGGAAGCGGGAGAGACGGCCATTCCAATGTCCTTATTCACCCCAAATGCCACACCTGGGGCACTGTTTTCTAATATTTCTCTTCCACTCCATCAATCAGACTCATTCCTCAAGGCGCGAGACTTGGAGGTTAAACAGTTTCATGGTAAACTGTAATAACTGACAAACCCTTCCCTTTTTATAGTTAAAAAAAAGTTTTAAGCAGACCAAATCTTATTAACGCAAATGAATTTCTAATACGATTGGTAGAATTTCAGAAAAAGTGAAGTGAAAATTCAACAAGTAAAAAAGCAAAGCTCTTTAATGGCAAATGGGAAAGGAAAGCAGATGCTGCTCATAAGACCAAGTGTGAAATGGATGAGAACAGGGAAATCCCGAGTTGAATAATTAAAAACATAAATAAATGGAAAGACATCTATATTCATGGATCAGAAGACTTAATATCGGATATTATTAAGATAACAATACTCCTCAAGTAGTCTTCAGATTTAATAAAATCAGTATCAAAATCTCAATGGCTTTTTTCTCCCCCAAGAAATATAAAAACTGATTCTAAAATTCAGGCCAGTTTGCAAGAGACCCTCAAAGCCAAGACATCTTGAAAAAGAACAAAAAAGTTGGATGATTCAGAATGCTGGTTTCAAAACTTACAACAAAGCTACAATAATTAAAACAGGTGGCATAAGGATAGACACGTAGACCAATGGAAAAGAATTAGAGTCTAGAAATAAACCCACACATCTATGGTCAATTGATTTTTGACAAGGGGACCAAGGCCATTCAATAGGGAAATAATGCAAGAGATGCAAGAGACTCGGGTTCAATCCCAGGGTCAGGAAGATAACCTAAAGTAGGAAAAGAAAACCCACTCCAGTATTTTCGCCTGGAAAATTCTATGGACAGAGGAACCTAGTGGGCTACAGAGAGTCAGACACGACTGAGTGACTAACACAGTATGGTCTCTTCAGCAAATGGTACTGGGAGAACTGAAAATCCACAAGCCAAAAAAAGGAAAAGAAGTTTACCCTTACTTCAAACAGCACATAAAAATTAACTGAAAATGGAGGAAAGAACTAAAAGTAAGAGCTAAAGGTGTAAAACTCTTAGAAGAAAACATAAAGGTAAATCTTCATGACTGGGTTTAGCAATGATTTCTTAGATATGCCACAAAAAATACAAGCAATTATTAGCAAAGAGTAACAAATTGGACTTCACCAAAACTTCTGTGCATCAAAGGACATGCTCAAGAAAGCAAAAAGACATGTAGATCTTTCATCTGAACCATCATCTGAAAAACATCTTCTATACAAAATATATTAAAAGCTCTTACAGCTCAAAACAAAAAGACAACTCAATTTTTAAATGGGCAAAAGTTGAGTAGACATTTATGAAAAGAAGATATATACAATTGGCCAACAGCATAGAGAAAGAAGTTCAATATCGTGAGTCAATGGGGAAATACAGTCAAAACCACAACGAGGTACCACTTCACATCCACTAGGATGTCTATATATAAAACATTTTAAAAAAAGAAAGAAATAAAAAGGAAAATGACAAGTGTCAGTTAGGGTATAGAGAAATTTGAACCTTTGTACATTGCTGGTGGGAATGTAAGTTGGTTGCAGTGTGGAAAACAATTTTGTGGTTCCTTAAGTAGTTAAACATAGAATTACTCTATGACTCAGTCATTTTACTCCTAGGTATATACTCAAGAAAATTAAAAACATATGTCCACACAAAAACTTGTATGTGAATGTCCATTGCAGCACTATTTATAATATTCAAAAGCAGAAACAACCGAAAGGAACTTCAACTGATGAATGGGTAAACAAAATGTAGTATGTCCATACAATGGAAATTTCTCATCCATTAAAAAGAGTGAAGTCCTGGAACTTCCCTGGTGGTCCAGAGGTTAAGACCCCGTGCGTGCAGTGCAGATGTTGCAGGTTCGATCCCTGTTCAGAGAACTAAGATCCCACATGCCGCATGGTGCAGGCAAAAATAATAGTAATAATAATTTTTTAAAAAGGAATGAAGTACTGATACCTACTACAACATGCATGCATGCATGTGTATATGCTCTGTTGTGTCTGACTCTTTGCAACCCCATGGACTGTAGCCCACCAGCCTCCTCTGTCCATGGGATTTCCCAGGCAAGAATACTGGAGTGGGTTGCCATTTCCTTCTACAAGGGATCTTCCCAACCCAGGGATCGAACCCACATCTCTTGTGTCTCCTGCAATGGCAGATGGATTGTTTACCACTGAGCCACCTGGGAAGCCCTACTATAATATGCATGAGCCATGAAAATATGCTAAAATGAAAGAAGCCAGACACAAAAAGCTCACATATTGTATGATCCACTTGTATGAAATAATTATAAAAGGCAAATTTATAGAGACAGACAGCATATTAGTGACTACCAGGAGCTGAGGGGAAGGGGAAACAGGGAGTGAATGCTTAAATGGTTTGGGGGTTTTCTTTTGGGGTAATAAAAATATCCAGTAACTAGATGGTGGTGACGGAGAAGGCAATGGCACCCCACTCCAGTACTCTTGGCTGGAAAATCCCATGGACGGAGGAGCCTGGTAGGCTGCAGTCCATGGGGTCGCTGAGAGTCGGACACGACTGAGCGACTTCACTTTCACTTTTCACTTTCATGCATTGGAGGAGGAAATGGCAACCCACTCCAGTGTTCTTGCCTGGAGAATTCCAGGGACGGGGGAGCCTGGTGGGCTGCCATCTATGGGGTCGCACAGAGTCGGACACGACTGAAGCGACTTAGCAGCAGCAGCAGCAGCAGCAGCAGCAGCAGATGGTGGTGATGTTGCACAATATTGTGAATGTACTATCCCTGAGTTGTACACTAGAGTTAGAAAGCTGTGAGGCCAACATGTGGAAAGAAGTGATTACCCCCAAGAATCAGTAAGCAAGAGCAGAGGTGGCAGAACACACTGGAAGGAAGGGGAGTCTCCATAGCAGCCCAAACGGCAAAGACTCTGTAGTGAACTGTAAGCAGCTCATAACCCAAGGAGCTGGCTACAAGGAGGTAGCTCCAGAATATCACCCCAGAATAGAATATAAGAGCACACAGAGAAGTATTATCGAAAATGAGTGACTCTAGAACAATTCAGTCTGAACTTCTTAGTGAAAGTTGTCCAAGGTCTGCACCGATATTTTAGTAATCAGACTTGAAAATTGACACCAGGCTTCCAGTTCAAGACATCAAACACACATACATCTGCCCCACCTACATCCCATTAATATGATGAAATGCTGATGAAAGAAATCAAAGAAGACCTAAATACTTGAGGGGGTGGGTGGATACCGTGTTCAAAGATGGGAAGACTCAACATAACAAAGATGTCAATTCTCCCCAAATTGCTTTATAGGTTTAATGCATTTCTATCATTTGATCAAAATCTCAGCAAGATTTTTGCTTGCAGACATAGACAAGCTTATTCTAAAGTTTATCTGGAAGTACACGAGCCGTAGAATAGCTAACACAACCTTGAAAAAGGATAGTAAATTGGAAGAAATCACCCTACCTGATAGCAAGGTTCTAAATCAATACCATTGTGCTATTGCCAAAGGGATAGACACATAGATCAACGGAACAAAATAGAGAATACAAAAATAGACCCAAGACAAAGATACTGGGCTGATTTTTTACAAATATACAAAAGCAATTCAGTGAAGGAAAGGAAAGTGTGCCTTTTCAAATTGGTGCTGGAGCACAGACCAAGAAATGAACTGTGAGCTGTCTCACACGTCACACAAAACACTCAAAATGAGACTTTCCTGGTGGTGCAGTGGGTACAAATTTGCCTGCCAATGCAGGGGACCCAGGTTCCATCCCTGGTCCAGGACCCTTCCACATGCCACGGAGCAACTAAGCCCATGCACCACAACTACCGAACCTGTGAGCTCTAGGGCCCATGAGCCACAAGTACTGAGCCCGAGTGTCGGAACTACTGAAACCCATGTGCTGCGTCTACTGGAGCTGCAGTTACTGAAACCTGGACACCTAGAGCCTGTGCTCCGCACGAGAAGCTCACGCACCACAGGGAAGAGTGGCCCCACTCACCGCAACTAGAGAAAGCCCGCAAGCATCAATGAAGACCCAGTGCAACCAACAAAATATAAAAAAAATTTTTTTTTTTATTAATTCAAAACAGATCACAGACAGAATTGCAAAATGTAAAACTAAAAGTTTTAGGGAAAAAGTAAGAGAAAGTCTTCAGGATTTAGAGCTTAGCAAAAATTTCTTAAGCTTGACCCTGCTGCTGCTAAGTCACTTCAGTCGTGTCGGACTCTGTGTGACCCCATTGACGGCAGCCCACCAGGCTCTGCCGTCCCTGGGATTCTCCAGGCAAGAACACTGGAGTGGGTTGCCATTTCCTTCTCCAGTGCATGAAAGTGAAAAGTGAAAGTGAAGTCGCTCAGTCGCATCCAACTCTCAGTGACCCCATGGACGGCAGCCATGCAAGTGGCTCCATAACTAGAACAATTAGCAAGTTGGACTTCGGTAGAATTAAAAACTGTTGCTGTAAGAAAAGCCTTATTAAAAGGATGAACAGACAAGCTATAGATTGGGGGAAAATATTTGCAAATCATATTCCTGACCCACAACGAGGGGCTCCCTAATCCCTGGCATTCCTTCTCCATTTCCTTGTTCAATTCACTCTCCAGCTAAACAGTTCATATCTTCGGTCCTCTCCTCAAATTTCCAACTCTTTCTCACTCTTTTTCAAAAAAATAATCTCGTAATGGCTTTTATTTATTTTTCTATTTGAGCTTTTTAAGTTTTATTGAAGTATAGTTGATTTACAATGTTGTGTTAATTTCTGCTGTACAGCAAAGTGACTCAGTTATACATATAAACATTCTTTTCATATTCTTTTCTATCATGGTTTATCACAGGATATTGAAAATAGTTCCCTGGGCTACACAGTAGGACTTTGTTTTTCATCCAGCCTGTGTATAACAGTTTGCATCTGCCAACCACAGACTCCCCGCCCTTCCCTCCCCAACCCCTTTCCCTCTTGGCAGCCACAAGTCTCGCTCTTAGCTGGTGGGCGCCCCTGCTTCTTGTTTCACTGAGGAAGCAGAATCAACTGGAAGAGGATCTCCACATTCCCCAGCAGTGGGCAGGGCCTCTGCTCCTATCAGAATATTCCAACCCCTTTGCCAACTCCCAGACTTTCTTTTGCAATTGTCCCTTCTTTTCTCCGTTGGTACATGGGATCTTTCCTATTAGCATACAAGTATGCCATAATAAAAGAATCATTTTAGGATAGAGAATTTGTGGTACATATATACACTACTCAGGCATAAAAAGGAATGCATTTGAGTCAGTTCTAATGAGATGGATGAACCTAGACCCTATTAAACATAGTGAAATAAATCAAAGAGAAAAACAAGTATTGTATACTAATGTATATATATGGGATTTAGAAAGACGATACTGAGGAACCTATTTGCAGGGCAGCAATGGAGACACAGACTTAGAGAAGAGTGGGGGAAGGAGAAAAGAAAGTGAACTTGCTCACTTGTGTCTGACTCTTTGTGAGCCCCATAGACTGTAGCCTACCAGGGTCCCCCGTCCATGGGATTTTCCAGGCCAGAGTACTGGAGTGGGTTGCCATTTCCTTCTCCAGAGGATCTTCCCAACCTAGGAATTGAACCCTGGTCTCCCACATTGCAGGTAGATGCTTTACCTTCTGAGCCACCAGGGGGAAGGAGAGGGTAGGATGAATAGAGGGAGTAGCATTGAAACATATAGGTTACCATGTTTAAAACAGATCCCAGTGGGAATTTGCTGTGTGATGCAGGGAGTTCAAACCTGGTGCTCTGTGACAGCCTAGAGGAGTGGGAGGGCGTCGGGGGAGGTGAGAGGGAGATTCAAGACAGAGGAGACGTGTATGTCTATAGCTGATTCATGTTGATGCATGGCAGAAACCAACACAATATTGTAAAGCAATTATTCTCCAATTAAAAATAAGTATTTTTGTTTAAAAAAGAATCATTTTAAAAGAAAAAATTACTCCCTTTACCTCATGCTTACCCCCCTACATGATCTCTTTTCTCTGATGTTTTCTGCAGCAAAATTCCTCAAAAGATACATCTGTGGGGGCTCTCTTTGCTTACTTTTTCTGCATTTGTTTTTATGATGAAAAACATTTATTATGAAAAATCAAATATTCACCAGAGTGACAGAAGGATACAATAAACTTCCATACACCTGTTAGAGATTGAAACTGTATTCCCTCTAAATTCATTTATTGAGGTCCTAACTCTCAGGACATCAGAATGTGACATATTTGGAGCTAGGGGCTTTAAAGAGGTAATTAAGGTAAAATGAAGTCATCTAGGTGGCTCCAGTTCAATATGACTGGTGTCCTTATTCAAGAGGAGATTAGGATACAGACAATACAGACCAAGGGGCGACCTGTGAAGAGGCAGCCACCTGTAAGCCAAGAACAGCCTCAGAAGAAGTCACATCTGCTACACCTTAACCTTGGACTTCTAGCCTTTGCAGGTGTAAAAAGATAAATTTCTGCTGTTTAACCCTGTGGTATTTTGTTATGGCAGCCTGAGCTATCTAATACAACATCCACATCCAGATTCAATAATTATCAAAGGTTTTTCTCCTCTTGATTGGTCTACCCCCCTTTTCTGAAGTATTTTAAAGCCAACTCCAGACCTCAAGTTCTTTTATTTCCATGTGTGTCTGGTGGAAAAGGTATATTTTCTTATATAATCACAGTGGCCTTTTCACATTTAGAGTATTAGCAAGAAATTACTTGGTAATATCTGACATTCAGTCCTCATTCAGATTTCCCTGATTGTCTTTTTTTTTTTACACTTTTTTTATTTTGGAGTATAGTTGATTAACAATGTTGGGTTAGTTTCAGGTGTACTGCATCCTCGATTGTCTTTAAAATGTCTTTTCAGAATCGATTTGTTAGAACCAGGATCCACAGTGGTTTCTTCTGTCTCTTAACTCTCTTTTGTCTAATTATCCCCTCCCTCTGAATTCTGCCTTTTTATTTTCCATCTCATTGACTCTGAAAACACCCAGTCAGCTGTCTTTTACAATAGCCCACTCTTCGCATTTGTCTGTTGGCTTTCTCTTCTGTGTATTCTTTTTCGTGTTTTTGCTTGTTGTTCCCTTTTTCTCTCTCTTTTTTTTTTTCTCAAATATTTCAAACTTAAAGAAAAGGCGCAAGAACAACATAAAAAAACTCTTTTTCTTGAACTGTTTGAATGAAAGTTGCTGGTATCTTGCCCCATCACTCAGGAATCCTTTCCTACAAACAAAGGCATTCTCCTACAACACACCAGGAAAATGAGGATGCTATTAATACCATGGATACATCACTGCCACCGAATCTGTAGACTCCAAGCTTCACTGATCCTTTCAATAACGTCTTTTCTATCAGAAGGATTCAATCCAAGATCATGCATTTCACTTAGCTATCATGTAACCTTCAGTCTACAATAGTTCTCCAGTCTTTCTTTACCTACAGGACCTTGACAGTTTTGAAGATCACAGTCCTATTATTTGGTAGACATCCCTCAGCTCAGATTTGTCTGATGTTTTCTCATGATTAGATTCAGGTTATGCATCTTTGGCAGAAGTGTTAACCGAACTGATGCTACATTCTTTTCACTGAGTCCTGGCAGGTGGTACATGATTTCAATTTGTCTCACTATTGATGGTGTTAACCTTGTTAGTTGTAGTGATGGCCAGATTTCTCCACTGAAAGCCACTCTCCCTCTTGGTAATCAATAAGCATTTTGAGCTCTGTAATATTGTGTTATTCTTTAAAATTTCACTCACTAGTTTTAGCATCCATTGGTATTTCTTGGTTGAGTTTGTTATTACTATGGAGGTTGCCAAGTTTACTTATTCCATTCTTCCTTCTGTATTTATCAGTTGGAATTCTATTATAAAGAAAATCTTTGTCATCTCTATTCTTCCCTGCCCCCTGCCCTGTCTCTCCACCTCTGTCTGTTTCTCTGTCTCTGTGTTTCTCCCTCTCTTTCTATCATCATAAGCTCATGGAGTCCGACTTTATTCACTGAGTAATAATAACAAAAGGTTGTTGTTATTAATATTTAATATTCACATCGCCCCTGACTTGACCTGTGAGACTCACTCAGGCTGGCCCCTGAGTCCCTTTGTCATGTTTTGAGCACATCCTTACCTTCTGGTTCAAGATCTTCAGGTTCATCTTGTGCTTTTCTTGCCTTAGCCTTGGAATCAGCCATTTCTCCAAGGAACCATGGCTCCTTTTAGGGGACAGTGGTATTAAGAACCCAAGAGCTGGGCCCCCTGTGTGCTCTTTGATTTTGGATTGTGTTATTCCCAGACCCTCTCTGTAGACAGAATTAGAAAATCTCTCTCTCTCTTTCTACAATATGTCAGTATCAATAGGAGATTGGTTACATATGAGTACTGATCACATAAGCAAATATATTGAGAATGATGGAATTCAGAGTTCTCACAGATGGAGAAAAGTTAAATACAAAAATGAAAATTAGAAAGAATCCTGTGATGTTGACTGTACTTAGACACATTGGTATAAATTAATGGCTCCTAACATAGATGTCTGCAAATGGTGATTGCAGCCATGAAATTAAAAGATGCTTACTCCTTGGAAGGAAAGTTATGACCAACCTAGACAGCATATTAAAAAGCAGAGACATTAATTTGTCAACAAAGGTCTGTCTAGTCAAGGCTATGGTTTTTACAGTAGTCATGTATGGATGTGAGAGTTGGATTATAAAGAAAGCTGAGAGCAAAAGAATTGATGCTTTTGAACTGTGGTGTTGGAGAAGACTCTTGAGAGTCCCTTGGAATGCAAGGAGATCCAACCAGTCCATCCTAAAGGAGATCAGTCCTGAATATTCATTGGAAGGACTGATGTTGAAGCTGAAACTCCAATACTTTGGCCACCTGATGCAAAGAACTGACTCCTTGGAAAAGGCCCTGATGCTGGGAAAGATTGAAAGCAGGAGGAGAAGGGAATGACAGAGGATGAAATGGCTGGATGGCATCACCGACTCAATGGACATGAGTCTGGGTAAACTCCGGGAGTTGGTGATGGACAGGGAGGCCTGGGGTGCTGCAGTCCATGGGGTCGCAAAGAGTCGGACACGATTGAGCAACTGAACTGAACTGATGACCAAGTAGGATTGTTCCAGAATTTGCAAGAAAAGAGTTGAATAAAAGAAAGCTGTATCATGTTCATGGTGAGAAGGCTCCACCTGGGACTTGGACACTTTTGATTAGGTTTATGGGAGATGCTTTAGAGTTCATGTTGCTATTAAGATGCCATCCCAGGGCTTCCCTGGTGGTCCAGTGGTAAGGAATCTGCCTGCCAATGCAGGGGACACAGGTTCAATCCCTAGTCTGGGACGATCCCACAAGCCGCTGAGCAGCTAAGCCCGTATGCCACAACTACTGAACCCATGTCCTGGAGCCCACACTTTGCAGCAAGAGAAGCCACCACAATGAGAAGCCCGGGCACTGAAACTAGAGAGTAGCGCCTGTTCTCCAGAGCTAGAGAAAGTCTGTGCTTGAAGACCCAGCATAGCCAAAAATAAGGAGGTAAATAAAATGTTTTTTAAAAAAAGATACCATCCCTGGGAGTACAGAAGAGCACAAAAACTACACGCTAACAAAAGTAGAGAGGAAAAAAGCTCAGTTTCATGTTGACATCATGGGCTCTTTGCACCAGCTTTGGTTTGCATTCCTGTGAATTTACTTATTAGGCAAAACTAAAATTTCTATTATATTAAGTTTCCATTGTCTCTGTTACTCAAAGTTGATAGAAATCCCAGTTCAACTTCCAACCAGATTTTTTGTGACACGTGACAAACAAATTCTGAAATTCTAGTGAAAGGACAACATACTTGAATTCTGGGCAGCAAAAAAAAGTAAGAAAGAGGAAAGAGCAGTGCCCATAGAGAAAAGCAAAACTTTTCCCCAAGTTTCCCCCCAGATTCTGCTTCTGTGAGACAAGAGCTGGGTCCCATGGAGGCTCTAATATGCAGAGGAGACAGGGAAATGTAGTTATATGTGGGTACATTGTTGCCATAAAAATATGCTCCAAATGAGTTAAAGACCTAAATGCAAAAAGAAAAGTTTTACAATTATTAGAATAAATTTTAGATCATCTTTTTTACTTTACAGCAGGGAAAGCTTATTTAAAGACGACAAAAAGTCTACACATCAAATCATACAGGAAATTTCTACATAAAGGAAACTTAACAAATAAAATTTAAAATTTGTACAGGATACAAGATACCATAAACACATTTAAAAGTCAATCAACATATTGATGGCAAACGTTTTAAATATATAGAAAAGGAATTAAAATCTATCATTCATAGAATATCTATAAATCAATAGAATAAAAGGGAAAACCACCCAATAGAAAACAAATGAACAATGGATTTAAGTATACAATTCACAGAAGAGAAAATACAAATGCTGATCAACAAATGATGTTCATCCCTGGAGTAATCAAGGAAAGGTGAATCAAAACTCCACAGTATTTCAATCACCAGCTTAGAAAAAAATTTCTTTATAATATCAAGTGCTAGTGAGGGTGTGTGGAAGTGGGCATGCCCATATAACTGCTGCGGGAGGGGTATTGATTGGTACAGCCACTTTAGAGAGTAATGTGATAGTATCTATTTAAAATGGAAAATGGGGACTTCTCTGGTGGTTTGAAGTGAAGTGAAGTGAACTGAAAGTCACTCGGTCGTGTCTGACTCTTTGCGATCTCATGGACTATACAGTCCATAGTATTCTCCATGCTAGATAATTGGAGTGGGTAGCCTATCCCTTCTCCAGGGGATCTTCCTGACCCAGGAATCGAGCCGGGGTCTCCAGCATTGCAGGTGGATTCTTTCCAACTGAGCTATGTTTAGTGGCTAAGAATCCACGCTCCCAATACAGGGGAGGGATCTGGACTCCATCCCTGGTCAGAGGACGATTCCACATTCCACAACGAAGATCGACGCAACTGAGACCCAGTGCAGTCAAATGAATAAATAAATACAACGCAAAATGTTCATATCCCATAACCAGTGATTTTGCTTCTGTGTTGGCACTAGAGAGACAGACACGTAAGGAAACGCTCCCACACGTGCACACAGGCATGCACAGGAATGATCTTTGAGGTAGATTTGAAATATCAAGTCGTATACAGCAATAAAATGTGATATTTTCTTAGGATAGAAGACTACATTGCAGCCGAAAGGAATGAACTATGTTTAAATGTGAAACTATGTTTAAATATGAAAAATATTACTAAGTGAAAAAGCCAGTTGCAGATGTAAGGGTTTCAGAATGTCACCCCCCAAATACGCCACTTTGGCATATTGATTGTTTTGAATTAAAGGAACTTGAGAAACAGCTGGTGTAAGAAGGACATTCTGACCCTCCTTTATCTCTCTGAAAAGCAGGAGATAAATCTCCCACGTGAAAGGTACCTTCCCTGTACCAGGAGGGCAGAAGGCACCCTTATCACCAGAGATAGGGAATCTAGGGCTGAGAACACTGTAAAAACAAACTGTGTCACTTCTTCAGCAATTTATGACCCCAAGTCCAAGCTCCTTTGTCTTGTCAATTCTTCACAAGTTTATTGTTTCTTTGTCTAAAAGATATAAACCTGCTTGCTGTGGTCATTTCTTTGAGTATCATATCTTTCTGGGGCTCCTATATGTATATAGGGATTCCCAGGTGGTGCTAGTGGTAAAGAATTCACCTGCCAATGTAGGAGATGCAAGAGAAGCAGATTCCATCCTTGGGTGGGGAAGATCCCCTGGAGGAGGGCATGGCAACCCACTTTAGTATTCTTGCCTGGAGAAGCCTGTGGACAGTGGAGCCTGGCAGGCTGCAGTCCACGGGGTTGCCAAGAGTCAGACACGACTGAAGCAACATATATGTGTGTGTGTATACATATATATAATTTGTGTTGTTTTTGTTTTTTTGGCCTTGCTGTTTGGTATGCAGTTCCCCAATTAAGATCAAACCTGGGCCTACTGCAGTAGAGGCAGCATGTCTTAACCACTGGACCACCAGGGAAGCCCCCCATTTATATATTTTTAAAAACACTCTTTCATTTTTTTTATGTGTGTGGTCTCTCTAATGGAGTAGAAAAAAATATTCTTCTTAATCTTAAGGACCCACACCCAAATCGTGATAGTGGCTAAGTCACGTCAGACTCTTTGCAACCCCATGGACTGCAGCACCCTAGGCGTCCCTGTCCATCACCAACCCTTGGAGTCCACTCAAACTCATGTCCATTGAGTCAGTGATGCCATCCAATCATCTCATCCTCTGTCACCCCTTCTCCTCCTGCCCTCAATCTTTCCCAGCATCAGGGTCTTTTCAAATGAGTCAGCTCTTTGCATCAGGTGGCCAAAGTATTGGAGTTTCAGCTTCAACATCAGTCCTTCCAATGTATATTCAGGACTGATTTCCTTTAGGAGGGACTGGTTGGATCTCCTTGCAGTCCAAGGGACTCTCAAGAGTCTTCTCCAACACCACAGTTCAAAAGCATCAATTCTTTTGCTCTCAGCCTTCTTTATAGTCCAACTCTCACATCCATACATGACTCCTGGAAAAACCATAGCCTTGACTAGACGGACCTTTGTTGGCAAAGTAATGTTCCTGCTTTTTGATATGTTGTCTAGGTTGGTCATAACTTTCCTTCCAAGGAGTAAGCATCTTTTAATTTCACGGCTGCAGTCACCATATGCAGTGATTTTGGAGCCCCCCCCACCCCCCCCCCCCACAAAATAAAGTCTGCCACAGTTTCCCCATCTATTTGTCATGAAGTGATGGGACCAGATGCCATGATCTTAGTTTTCTGAATGTTGAGCTTTAAGCCAAATTTTCACTCTCTTCTTTCACTTTTATCAAGAGACTCTTTAGTTCCTCTTCACTTTCTGCCATAAGGGTGGTATCATCTGCATATCTGAGGTTATTGATATTTCTCCCAGCAATCTTGATTCCAGCTTGTGCTTCATCCAGCCCAGCATTTCTCATGATGTACTCTGCATGTAAGTTAAATAACCAGGGTGACAGTATACAGCCTTGACATACTCCTTTTCCTATTTGGAAACAGTCTGTTGTTCCATGTCCAGTTCTAACTGTTGCTTCCTGACTTGCATACAGATTTCTCAAGAAGCAGGTCAGATGGTCTGGTATTCCCATGTCTTTCAGAATTTTCCACAGTTTATTGTGATCTACACAGTCAAAGGCTTTGGCATAGTCAATAAAGCAGTTCAGTTCAGTTCAGTTTAGTCGCTCGGTTGTGTGCGTCTCTTTGCAACCCCATGAATCACAGCACGCCAGGCCTCCCTGTCCATCACCAACTCCCAGAGTTTACTCAAACTCATGTCCATTGAGTCGGTGATGCCATCCAACCATGTCATCCTCTGTCGTCCCCTTTTCCTCCTGCCCTCAATCTTTCCCAGCTAAGCAGAAATAGATGTTTTTCTGGAACTCTCTTGCTTTTTCCATGATCCAATGGATGTTGGCAATTTGATCTCTTGCTCCTCTGTCTTTTCTAAAACCAGCTTGAATGCCTGGATTGGAGAATTTTGAGCATTACTTTACTAGAGTGTGAGATGAGTACAATTGTGCGGTAGTTTGAGCATTCTTTGACATTGCCTTTCTTTGGGAATGATTGTATTCAGTTGATAGAAAACCTATATGGGCCTCAGGCCAAACACACATGGCTCTCAGGGGCAATGGTTTTCAGTGAATCCTTGTGCTGTCTTCACAAAGGCTCCTCCCAGCTCTCCCTCCCCGCAAGGGCTGGGGCTCTGGGATCCCAGAGTAGACAGAGCTGGGAAACAGGATCCTTGGACATCCTGAGGTAACAAGGCCTGTTTTAAGAAGCTATATAGCCTCTGGCTGCCCACAGAATCTTATACTTTCCTAAGCTGTCCTGATTTCCACAGCTCACACACCTGGATTCTCTCTGCCAGCGATCTCCAGGGTTGCCTGCTGTGTCTGGCAACTGAGACAATGGAGCTCTGATTGTAAATGTGGGAGCTGGAGGCCCTGCCTGGATGGTTGGATTCATAGCCACTGTGCCCTGGGTCCCCAATTCCCCAGCAGTCTGTTTAGTACCAGATACCCTAAGTCTGTAGCATCTCTTTCCTGCTACTGCTTCCATAGTGGGGGCTCCAGGTTGGGCTTGGGGTGATGGCACCATCTCTGCCCCGTGTGCTGGGCCTGCTTTGCTGCCAGCTCAGACGGGTCAGGGAAACCTCCTTGCGGGTCTTATGGGCTCCTGAGCTGCCCGGGGGCCCAGCAGCCCACATAGTGGTTGCAGTGCCTGTTGGCAGGGTCCCCGCTCCCTGAGTCTCCATTATCCCCAGAACCTTGACAGCTGTTCATCCCAGCCAGGAGCACAGGCCACAAAGGCCCACTGTCCTCTCTGTGAACGGTGGACCATGCTTGGGCCGCTCATTGGTCTCTAGCTCCAGGGACAGACCTGACACACCCAAGAGGTATTTGTTGTCTGATGAAATGAGGAAAGGGGAGTGAGAGGAAGGGGTGTGGCACACATGGGTGCCCCTGGCAGAATGAAATTTGAGCTCTGTTAGCCATCTCTAGCTCCTAATTCTCCAACTGCTCAGCGAGGTGAGCTGGGAGCAGGGGCCTGCCGCAGTGTGAGAGTCAGAGCCTGGAGCCGGGGACCCCCTGGCCACCTTCAATCCCGCCCATTCCCTGCACCCTCCCAGGCTCGGTCATGTGACCATGGAGCACGGCAGAGGAGGGTCTTCACATACCCACCCACCCTCTAAAGTGGGTCCTACGCCTGAGCCCTGAGGGGAATCAGGATTTGTCCCCCCTCCACCCCCAAACCCAGCCCTAGCATCCTCCTCCCCCTGAGTCCCTCCCTAGCGGGCTTAATTAACTTCAAGAGACACTGATAGCTCTGGGTGACGGGAGCTATAAAATTGCAAAGTCTGATTAAAAATAACAATGAGAAGGCCTATTGCCCATTAGCCTGTGCCTGAGCCCTTAAGGAAGGTTAATTAATTAATCATCTTCCTTGCAGCCTAGGGAGGGGGCAAGGGTTATCTGCACCCTTTAAAAGGGGGAAGCAGGTGGGGCTTGGCTTGACTCACCCAGCATTCTTCTAGCTGCTGGATCTCTAGAAGAGAGCTCGAGCCAACCCTTGGAAATCACCCCTGGAGGGGCTCACTCTTAACTCTGCAGCTTGCAGAGGTGGCCCCCCCTCCCCGGGCCTTAATTTCCTCATCTGTAATATTCAGAGATTGGAATGCCAGCTTTCCAGGTCTCTTTCCTGGGGACAACCCAGGTAGCCAGGAGGCTGCCTCTACCACCACCTCCCTGGGGAGCCTGGGGGCCCTGCCCCTAACCCCAGGTGAGACCCTGGTCTGTTACCCTTTCTGACCTTTGATGCTTTCATTTTTTGTTTTTTAAATTGTGATTTTAAAAATACATAAATGTTAACATCCTAACCATGTTTAAGTGTAGAGCACAGTGGTTTTAGGGGCTTCCCTGATGGCTCATGCGAAGAGTTGACTCATTGGAAAAGACTCTGATGCTGGGAGGGATTGGGGGCAGGAGGAGAAGGGGACGACAGAGGATGAGATGGCTGGATGGCATCACCGACCCGATGGACATGAGTTTGAGTGAACTCCGGGAGTTGGTGGTGGACAGGGAGGCCTGGCGTGCTGCGATTCATGGGGTCGCAAAGAGTTGGACACGACTGAGTGACTGAACTGAAATGAACTGGTGGCTCAGTGGTAAAGAATCCACCTGCCAATGCAGGAGATGCAGGAGATGTGGGTTCAGTCCCCGGTTTGGGAAGATCCCCTAGAGGAGGAAATGGCAACCCATTCCAGTATTCCTGCCTGGAAAATTCCACGGACAGAGGAGCCTGTTGGGCAACAGTTCATAGGGTCTCAAAGAGTCGAACACAAGTGAGCGACCAAACACCACCACAGTGGTTTTAAGGACATTTACACTGTTGTGCCATCCATTTCTAGAACTTCCTTATCTTGCAAATCTGAGTCCACGCACTTAGGAAAGAATAATTCCCTATACCCACTTCCAGCTGCCTGGCAACCACTCTCTGTTTCTATAAATCTCATGAGTGGAATCATTCAGTATTTGTCCTTTTGTGATTGGCTTTCACCTACCATAACCTTCAAGGTTCATCTATGCTGTAAATACCCTCAATTTTGTTGTTGGGATCTTCCCACCTTCTAGGATTCCAGCCCAGGGTGTCTGGGGGTGGGAAGTGCAGAGGGACAGGGAGGCTGGTTCTCACTCAGGTGCTGCCAGGCCTTGTGCCTGGAAGAACCAGGATAAAGGGGCACAGCCTCCGGGCATGTCAGTTTTACTTATTGGTAAATACTGGAAAATGTTACACATTAAAATAAACATGAATTTACCATGAGACAGAATGCAAAATGCACATGAATTTTTTACTCAGAACTGAGACTTGAAAGAAACTCTCTGCTTGTGGCAAATTTTCTTCTAACCTTGGACCCTGGGGCGGTAGAATTTGATGGGAAGCTGAAGGAACTCAGGCCCATGAGCCCTGGGCCTGGCCTGGACTCTGGTTTGTTTTGGTCTGAAGTGCACGTGGTGCTCGGGAGACAAGCAACAGCTGAAGGGCCTGTGCCCTGCAGAGTAGCTGGGCTCCATCACATTCCAGGCTAAGTTAGGCCTTAAAAACCCAGGGAGTCAAGCTTAGACCTGGTGTTGTTCTAAGCCCCTCTGCTGCTAATCAGAGATGCACCTCCTCCAGCGAAGGGACCTGGAGCTGGGGGTCATTAGTCTTGGATACAAGTCTCAACTTTGTGGTTTAGTCCCTAAGTTTTGTCCAACTTTTTTGTGACCCATCCCATGGACGGAGGAGGCTGGTAGGCCGCAGTCCATGGGGTCGTTAAGAGTCGGACACGACTGAGCGACTTTACTTTCACTTTTCACTTTCATGCATTGGAGAAGGAAATGGCAACCCACTCCCGTGTTCTTGCCTGGAGAATCCCAGGGACGGGGGAGCCTGGTGGGCTGCCGTCTATGGGGTCACACAGAGTCGGACACAACTGAAGTGACTTAGCTGTTAGCATGGACTGTAGCCTGCCAGGCTCCTCTGTCATTGGGATTTCCCAGGCAAGAAGATTAGAGTTGGGTTGCCATTTCCTTCTCCAGGGGATCTTCCCAACTCAGGGCTTCAGCCCACACCTCCAGCTTGGCAGGTGGGTGCTTTACCACTGAGCCACCAGGGAAGCCCAAGTCTCGCCTTTACATGGTACCTGATGGTGGAAGCAGACAGGATGAAGGAAACAGGGGTGGGCATGGCCAGCCTTGCGCCTCTGACTTCTTGGGCTCCTCCAGCACCTCCCTCAACCAGGAGGAGTCGCCAGAAGCAGCAGCCCCAGCAGGGCAGGTGGGCAGCCAGGGCCACCCTGCTTGGCCGCCAGGAAGCGCTAGAATCCACCCCAAAGCCACCTCTTCTGCAGCCTGAGTGCTCCACAATAATTTGGTCTGAGAGATGAGCACCGGAAAGTTGCCCATTTAATTTAATTTATTTCAATTTAATTTTAATTTAAGCTATTCCGCATTTGCTTCCCCAGCTATCTTTTTTCACTCTCAGGGTTGTTAAATTATTGCAGCTGGTGAAGAAAAGGAAGATGAAGAATAGAGAGCCCAGAGGAGCCCAGTCCCTATCTGAGACCCCCCCCCCTTCCTGTACCCCACAGAATGCCCTGTGTGTCCCCTGGGGACCCTCCAGGCCAGACTGAGGTGCGGGTGGGGGACTGGCACCCCTGATGGACCCAGAGCCCCCTTTTCTGCCACAGAATGAGAGCAGTAACAATAGTAACAACTTGCTGAGTGTCTGCTATGTGCACCCATCTTACTTTTCATTTATTCGTCCCCACACCCTGCTGGGAAAGAGCAGCCTTCTCATTCTCAGATGAGCCACCCGAGACTCAGAGGCCAAGTTGTTTCGGACAAAGCAGCAGCACAGCACAGGGGCTGGCTGTGTATCCTTGCACGTGCGAATTGCCCTCTTTGAACCTCAGTTCCCAAATGGCAAAATGAAGTGAAGAAGTGAAGTGGAATCGCTCAGTCATGTCTGACTCTTTGTGACCCACTGGCCTGTAGCCTGCCAGGCTCCTCCATCCAGAGGATTTTCCAGGCAAGGACACTGGAGTGGGTTGCCATTTTCTTCTCCAGGGGATCTTTCCGACCCAGGGATCAAACCCCAGTCTCCTCCATTGCAGGCAGATTCTTTACCATCTGAGCCATCAGGGAAGCCCTGATGACAAAATGGGGTGATAATAATCATTCCTAAAAGAGTTTCACAGGTATACTGGCTTCAAAAACTTAAATAAGCGCAAAAAAGTTATCAGAAAGACTGGATGTAAAATGTGGAATGTTAGGAAGATTGTTCTTTTAGTATTAAAAGCAATTTCTGCATTGGAGGGTGGACACCTGGCTTCGTCTTTGGGACCAGATGTCCCTGTGTTCTTCAGTGAGCCCTTGCAGAAGTCCTGTAATCATGTAGGTGAGACAAGAGGCTGCTCCCCATTGGAGGGTCGGGTGGGTGATGTCTTGATGACCCAAAGACCTAACCCGATGGAGGCTTGGTCCGAGGATGGGTCCTCCCTCATCTCATCTTTGGAAGAACCTGCCCTTGCAGAGGCAAAGAGATTTTTTTAAAAAAATCTATAACCTAGAAGATATCTTTGTTTCTGTCCAAAGTCTCCAGGCCTTTGCACCAGCTTGTCCCTCTGCCCAGAACGCCTTTCCCAGCATTCACATGGTAAGCTCTCTCCTGTACTTCAGGATTCTACTTAAATGTCACCTTCTCAGTGAGACCTTTGCTGTCCATCACATTTAAATGGTAGCCTCACTCCCCTCCTGCACAATCTCCACCTTTACCCTTGGATTAGCGCCCAGCCCCTGACCTTGCGCTGGGCACCTTCTAATACACCGTATTACGTATTGAGGCGGCGTCTTGTGTGTCCCCTCCACTAGAATACGAAGGCTACGAGGGCAGGGATTTGACCTGTTTAGTTTACTGCTGAATCACCAGAGCCTCGAATACTGCCCGGCCCTACCTAGTAGATGCTCCACAATAAGCAACTGAATTAAACAGAAGCATCTGCTGGACTTTTCTGGTGGTCCAGTGGCTAAGAATCTGCCTTCCAATGCAGGGACGTGGGCTCAGTCCCTGGTCAGGGGACTAAGATCTCACACGCCGTAGAGCAACCAAGCCCACATACTGCAACTATAGAGCCTGCGAGCTTCAGGGTCCATGAGCCACAACTAGAAGATGACTGCTAGCCACAAGAAAGAGCCTGACTGTCTCAAAAAAGACCCAGCACAGCCAAAAAAACCCCCCAAAAACCTAGAAACAAAAAACAGAAGCATTTGCTCATTGGAGATGAGGAGCAGAAATGGGGATGTGATTGGGGGAGGAGGCAGGCAGGCCCAAGGCTCTCTACCTCACATTGAAGGAAAGACCTAGATCAGAGCCAGGATGGGCTTCACCAGCTCACCTGGGATGGATGGTTGGTGACCACACGCAGGAAAGTAACCGCATAGATCAGGCTCTGGAAGGATGTGGCTGGACTGTCAGGACGGTCTTGTCAGGACAAGGCTGACCACAGCCTTCTCAGGTTGCCTGTGAAAGGTATGGCTGGTCCCATAGGAAACCAGGCAGGTCTGAGAGTGGGGTGGTTTCTGTTGAGTCAAACCTAGCTCTGCATGGAACATTTTTAGGGTGGCAGAGAGCTGGTCTCTGCGATATGGGGCATAGTCAGGGAGCAAGCCCGCCCTGAGCAGGTTAGAGTCTGTGGACACCAAGGAGAGCCACTTCTAATGGCAGTTGGCAAGCCTTTCCAGGTTTCAGAGGAAGAGTCATAGGGGAGAAGAGTGACCCCATCCTAAGACTGGGGTGAGGTCCTCAGCCATAGTCACTAGAGGGGCCGAGAGATACGGAAGAGCAGTGACTGGACCGAGAGGCAGCAACGCGTCCGAAGTCATCTGAGAACTGAGCCAAGACACCCAGAGGGCCCTTTTCCAGAACGAATGTGTGTAACGTGTGTTGGCTGGATCTTTTAAGAATATCCAGTTCTGATTAAAAAAAAAATTTGACTATCAAAGCAAATAGCTGGTGAAACATTTTAAAGTATACAGAATCTGTGTATGTGAATGAGAGACAAAGAATGGAACAGACAAGAGTATTACTGATAAAAAAAAAAACCAGTTAGGCATGGATATCCATGATATACTAAATATCTGTGACACTCCCAACATTCTCAATATTCACAGGGTCTTAAACTGGCCACCCACGGGCAACACTCATTCTGGCTCCATGTGTGCTATGCCCAGGAAAATTAGTAAATTCAAATAACCCAGATGCTAATTTCTATTAACTCTTACTGTGGAAGATACCTTTAATAATCTAAATAAAGTGCCAAGTGGGCTTGAATCTTTAGAAAAAAAAATGAATAGCTTCTCCCCAGGCTGATCGGTACAGGCCCTGCCTCTGCACATCTCTGATAGAGTCGGAGCCCCGTGGCTCACCTGACCCATCCTCCCGTCACCATCCGTGCCAAGACCGCTGCAGCAGCGGGGAGCAGGCCCTGTGGGAATGGGCAGTCAGGACTCAGCACTGTGCTTCTTGCACCCGCGGGCACCCCAGCCTGAGCATGCTGACTTACCCAGCTCTTTGCCCTTGCTTCTCACCGTGCGTTTTTAATTGATTTAATAAGCCATGTGATTCGAGAATCTTCATCCGGTCTGTGAGGCTTTCTGTCCTGTGAGCTCTGGGAAGCTAGTCTGGCTGCACGCAGAGGTAATTTCCCGCGTGACACTTCGACACAGAGTAACTTTGGGACACTCCCTGATATACCTGGGGAAGGGAGGGCTTTGGGGAACTCAGGTCATGAAAAGTCTATGACGGTTGGCCGACTGCCTTTTCTGGGATGGCTGCAAGGCTATCTCCCCTCCCAGATGGGGTGGGGGATCCACACCCCCTGCCTTGACCCCTAGCGCCCCTTGTGGCAGGCAAGGCTGCAAGACGGTGTTGGGTGAGGATGGTGGGAGTGACGTTAAGTGGCTTCCAAGGCTTGGTCTTTGAAGCTTCTGCTTCACTGGCTGAACTGAGTTCTCACTCTGGAAGTCTTCAGCTGTTATAGGAGCAGTCTGACTGCCCGGAGGCTGCCGTGCTGTGAAAAAAAGCCCAAACTGACTCACGAGCAGAAAGGCCACAGAGAAAGGCCACGTGTGGGTGCTGACGGAGATCCCAGCCTCTGCCAGCATCGACCGCCAGACGCGGGAGCCAGTGAGCCTTGGAGCCCCAGGCCCTACCATCCATGGGGCTGCCCTGCGTCCCCCTTCCAGGGTCTCCTCCCTGCCAGCCCGGTGCCGTAGGCGGGAGGGAGGGCTCACGTCCTTGGCAATGTTCCTTCCTGAAAGTGCAAGTGCAGGTCGCTCAGTCGTGTCCGACTCTTTGTGACCCCATGGACTACACAGTCCGTGGAATTCTCCAGCCCAGAATAGTGGAGTGGGTAGCCTTTCCCTTCTCCAGGGGATCGTCCCAACCCAGGGATTGAACCCAGGTCTCCCGCATTGCAGGCAGATTTTTTACTCACTGATCCACCAGGGAATCTCCATTCCTGAGTGGTGGCCAATGCCGCTCCTGCAGCCCCTGCCCGGCCAGCACCCGGAGGCATTCAGGGTACTTACCTGGAGCATCACCTGTTCTGGTCAGAAAGTGGCTCTTTGTGACCCATCTCTGACCCCATGCATTCCCCAGCCTGCCTGTCTCCCCTCTCAAGGTTGGTGGTGCTATGGCTGCTGAATGAGGAGCCGAGGCCTCTGCAGGGCACTGGACTGTTTCCTATCGATCCATCTTTCCAGGCCCTTCTCTTTCCTTTTCTTCAAAATAATCTTAAAAAGAGCAGCTTCTAGCCCCATCTCTGGCCTCTCATTTGCTCTCAGCTCCGTGTGCATGTCTCGGTTTCAGTCCATTTAGTTTACCTCAGGGTGTCTCACTTGTCCCTGTTCCCTGCCTTCCCGCCCCAAATCCCCGCCCCAAGTCACTCGGGGGGATTCTACTGAGCACCACACAGAGAAAACTGTTTCATGGCACAACCTGGGGACTTGCCACATGTCCGTCTTCCCAGTTCTGGGCCAAAGAGATTCCCCGAGGCCCTTTGAGGGGTAGAGGCAGCAAAAGAGCGGGGTTGCAAACATGGCCATGCCGAAATTCAACCTCGTGGCTCACCAGCTATGTGACCTTGGGCAAGTTTCTCTCTGTGCTTCAGCCTCCTCTTCTGCAAAAGGGAGTATAATGGAACGTACATCACAGGGAAAATGAGCAAATGCATGTGAAGGACTTGGAACAGGGCTTAGCACATTGTGAATGCTCTGTATTTGCTGTTCTTATTATTTATTATGCTGGTCTCTGGGCTGCCAGTGGTGGAGTGCAGATGGGGCTGGAGGTTTCTGCTTCTGTTGGAGGGGTCTACGAGCTTGGAATTCTTTCTAGAAGAGGAGAGAGTTACCCTACTATTCAAATTTACCATTAACAACCCTTCTCCTGTGCCTTTACCTCCACCATGTATCCCATCCAAGCCTTTCTTTTTCATAGCTCTGGTCCTGCTGGGAAAGGAAGATGGTGGTCTCCCCATTGCCAGATGGGGACACGGTGATGCGGTGATGGGCGGTGGTCTGTTCCAGGCCACAGTCGGGTCAGCTCAGGCCTCTGTTCTCTGCTGTCATGCCCACCATCCTTTCTGCCATCAGCCCATCTCCTGCAGCGGCCACAGTGGGGGTAGGAATTCCGGGAGCTCTGAGTCCTCTGTTCACGCCAGCCCCCGAGCCTGGAGACGCCAGATGTCTGCAGGACTTGATTCCTCCCCCGCCCCCTATTTCTGGCTTTGGGGTGTTGGGAGCCCTGGAAAATGGCAGCCCGGGAGGGAATGTCTCTGTTTGAGGACCATTTCCAGCCGAGCTTGGAAGGAGGCTCTGGCGAGCTCCCGCCCCTCCTGGGATGAGGGAACAGCTGCTGTGGGGGCAAGGAGACAGTTGCAGATTCCACACGGCAGGGTGGGAGGGGTGGGGTTTGGAGCAGGGTGCCCGAGATGCCTCCGTCCACCCTAGTCTCCATTTATCTAAGCTTTTGCCATCCTTCTAGCCCCTCTCAGGTATTCCCTGGAAGATTCTGGTGTCCCTTCCTCGTGGGATCTTCTGCTGGGTGGCTTTGAGAGTCCTGTCGGTACCTGATGCACTGACTCAATTGGCTATTTCTGGTGTCCCTCTGGCTACCTCAGCCAGACTGGAAGCTTCCAGAATGCAGGGGCTTTGCCAGAGTCCCCTGCTTTCTGGGGATGTGGTGCAATGACTGTCTGTTGACGTGGCAAACAAGGAGGTGACATGGAGACTTCAACACTCTTGTCCATCTCGAGAAGCTAGGGGTCCTGGTAGCGGGGTCAACAGTGACTCACATGAGCCAGGAAGGTGAAGTCATCACCGTCAGCACCACCTCCATCCCTTGCTTTCATCGGCCTCTGCCTTTCTGAGCTGTGATTTATTCTCTCTCCGCGGTGAGAGGTCCATGACAGGAGCCGGAGACACGCTCAGTTCTTTTGACGGAAGGCAGGGCACAGGCTGCTGCCCGCCACTCGTAAAACATCAGAGTTCAAGGGGAACCACGGACGATGGCAGAGAAAAGCTGTCTCTCTCTTTCCGTGGAGTCCTCTTGACAGATACAGCGCCTGCTGTGTGGAACCAGGCAGAGGGCCAGCAAGCCAGACCAGCAATGAGGGACAGATGACAGTCATTTATAATTAGTCAAATTCGAGTCATCCACCTCGAGTTGTCAAACCCGAGGAGCCGTCACCACCTGCTATGCATTGAGCTTGGCGTCTACCCACTGATTCTTCACAACAACCCCATGAGACAGAGTCTATTGTCATCCCTATTTTATAGATGATGAAAATGAGTCACTTGCCCAGAGACACACACATAGCAGCAAGTGGCAGAACCAGGGCTTGAACCTGGGAGGTCTGACTCTTTATCACCACATTAACAGTACATGAAAGTGAAGTCACTCAGTCATGTCCAACTCTTTGCAACCCCACAGACTGTAGCCTACCAGGTTCCTCCATCCATGGGATTTTCCAGGCAAGAACACTGGAGTGGTTTGCCATTTCCTTCTCCAAAGCATGAAAGTGAAAAGTGAAAAGTGAAAGTGAAGTCGCTCAGGTTGTCTACTTGAAAGTTACACAGTCGTGTCCGACTCCTAGTGACCCCATGGACTGCAGTCTACCAGGCTCCTCCATCCATGGGATTTTCCAGGCAAGAATACTGGAGTGGGTTGCTATTTCCTTCTCCAGGGGATCTTCCCAACCCAGGGATCGAACCCGGGGTCTCCTGCATTGTAGGCAGACGCTTTACTATCTGAGCCACGAGGGAACAGTAAGCTTAACCTAACAGTAGCACTCCGTCACTCACCCTGCCTGTGGAATAGCGCTCTGCCAAGGCTACATGCTCAGTCCCATACTGTTCCAGTCTCTCTGGACTCAATTGTCTCAGTCAGCTCTTGGCATAATGAAGCTGTGTAACAAAGTACTTTAAAAAACCTCAGTGGCTTGCAACAAAAGTCATTTATGACCTGGGTCTGTAGGTTATTGACTTCCCAGGTGGCATAGTGGTCAAGAATCCACTTGCCAATGCAGGAGATGGAAGAGATTCAGGTTCAACCTCTGGGTTGGCAAGTTCCCCTGGAGTATGAAATGGCAGCCCACTCCATATTCTTGCCTGGAAAATTCTATGGACAGAGGTGCCTGGCAGGCTGCAGACCATGGGGTCTCAAAGAGGTGGACATAACTGAGCGACTGAGCACACGTGCAGGCTACTGCAGTTTGGCTGCATGTATTAGACGCCTATTATGCGCCAGGCACTGTCCTTGGTCAGGACCTTAGCATCTGGTCATTGGCAGGGAAGATACACAAGACAGTCACGGTGATGAGAAATGGAGGCACTGTGATAGGAGCTGTCCAAAGTGACAGAAAGAGAAGTGACCAATTTTTCTCAGGGATGAATTGAGAATAAAGGTAACATGTGATCTGGGCTTTGAAACGGTAGTAGGATTTCAAGACACAGTGAAAGTGGAAAGGAATGTTCTGGAAAGTGGGAACTGCCTTTAGTAGAGGCACAGGGAGATGAAGTGACCGAGGTGTTTAGTTCCCTGAGGAGCAAGATGCATGGGTGAAGGATTAGGTCAGCTCCAGACAGAGAAGAATTAGGCCAAGCTGTTCGAGAAGCCCTTGACATTTTTTTTAGGCTGTAGAGTGGACTTAAAGAGGACAGGAAGTTAAAGGCAGGAAAATGCTAGAAGAGTTTGGCAGTTCTCCAAGTAAGACACTTGGGGGAACCCAGGGTCATCTGGAGTCTGGGCAGGTGGGAGCATGGTCCCAAGGCGCGAGGGGAAAGAGGGGCTCTCTGTAGTGTGTGATGAAAGGGAGACATAGGGAATATTTCTGTGGGGCTCTCCTTTCCCCTCCATTTCAAAACACATTATTGAAATGCGTTTCATCAGTGAGTGGCAGCATCACTGAGATAAACCCAAGTCCCAGCCCCTGGCCCCACGGGGATGGTTTGCAGAACCCGCGTTCACCCAATTCCTTGTTAAAATGTTTATTCTTTGCTTGAAAATAAGACAGCAGCTCATTCTTTAGAGGCACAGGCATACAGGCTCTGGACCCTGCTGGAGGCTCTTAGAAGAGCCTGGTGCCCGTGCTCACTCAGTGCAGACAGACTGGCTGCAGGGCCTTTATCGCCGGAGGACTCCTTAGGTGCCCAGCTCTGACACGGGTGCTCACAAGGCGATGGCTGGAGGCTCAGAGCTGTTGAAGAGGCATCTAGGATTCCCTGGGAGCCCCTAGAGCCCAGAATCTCCCACCTTCTCTTTCTCACCCCTCTGCCTGTTCTCCCCCTCTCAGTCACCGTCCCCATCAGCTGTGCGGGGCGACAGACAGCTGTCTGGAGATTGGAGACCCACCTCCAAGCAGTGGGAAAGGAGGGCGTGGCTGCCGCGGGGAGAGGCTGCTGATTTTCAGCCCACTTACTGGCTGGGGCTCTGTGGCTCCTGCCTCTTGCTGTTCTTTCTCCCCACCAGGGCTGGGAACTGGTTGATTTTCCAGGCAGCGACCTCAGTGCTCCCCGCTGCAGTAGGCAGGCCCCGGGCAGACTGCTGTGTGTCTATTATTTTTGATCGCCCGTTTTATGGGGCATGAAATCACCGCGGGGAACGCGGGGTCGGCGCTGCCCTCCTCTCCCCTGGCTGAGGCCAAGGAGCAGCAGCAGGGTGGGGCCAGCCAGGGATCCTGGGGCGGGCACCATGCAGCAAGGGCATCAGCTGGGAGGCAGGGCAACGGCTGGTGCTGTGTGGGGCCAGCCCTTCATGGCCAAGGAAGGCTGACATGGCTTGGAGCCTCAGTGTCCCATTTCTGCCAAGTCCACAGGGCCTCGTGTTCCCTCTTAGGGAAAGTTTCGGGGGAAAATCCTAGCCTCTTCTAGCCCCTGGTGGCCGCCGGTGCTCCCCAGTTTGTGCTGGCATAGCTCCAATCTCTGCTCGCTGAAGGGCAGCCCCAAAATATGCCTGTAGAAGTTCAGGACATGTCACTCTAAACATACCACTCTGCGGTATCGATTACTTTAAACTGTAGACAACAGAAAAACGGCAAATGTGGGAAAAGGGTTTCCCTGAACTCCCTTCATCTGCCTAAAGACAGAGCCTCCCAAAGAAGTTCTGTTGTCATCAATCCCCTCCCCAAGGTTTCATCAACCAAGGGGGACTGACTCGCACCACAGGAGCAGAAACTAGAAATGACATGACAGGCAGACAGACTGTGTCACCAACAACCATACTCCCGTCTCTTCTTCTGAGGCCCCTTTCATCTTTCCTAAATATTATTTGACCTCCCTGCTGCCCTCTCCTATTAAATGGTATTTAATCCTGAATTCTAAAACCACCTCAGGGGAGTTACTCATTTCCCCCTGGGTATCTCCCTTGTGTACATGAGGTGTTGTTGTTGCTGTTTTTTGCTACACCATGTCTGACTCTTTGCGACCCCATGGACTGCAGCACGCCAGGCTTCCCTGTCCTTCATCATCTCTCGAAGTTTGCTCAGACTCAAGTCCATTGAATCAGTGATGCCGTCCAACCATCTCATCCTCTGTCGCCCCCTTCTCCTCCTGCCCTCATGAATATGAGGTGTATATCTTCATAAACTTCCATTTGCTTTTCTCTTGTTAATCTGTCTTTGAAGACTCATAGACTTAGAGAATGCATTTATGGTTGTGGAGCACGGGGACGGATCGGGGAAGGGATATTTAGGATGGATATATTTAGGGAAAGGATATTTAGGGATGGGATGGACATGTATACACTGCTATATTTAAAATGGACAACTAACAAGGACCTACTGTATAGCACAGGAACTCTGCTCAATGTTATGTGACAACCTGCATGGGAGGGGAGTTTGGAGGAGAATGGACATATATTTATGTATGACTGAGTCTTTCGATGTTTACCTGAAACTATCACAATATTGTTAATCGGCTATACCCCCATAGAAAATACAGTTAAAAAAAAACAACACAGTAAAATGTTAAAAAATCTGTCTTTGAGTGCAGGGCTCTCTGATAAGAACTCAGAAGGGAGGAGGGAAGGTGCTTTTCCCCTCCCACACTGTCTTCTCCCTGTGTCTCTGTCTCAAACCTCCTTCTCCTTTCTCCTAGGAGATTTAGGGCCCACCCTGAATCCAGATGATCTCATCCTGCAATCGCTCCTTAACTCAAGTACAAACTTAATGACATCTGCAAGGACTCCTTCCAGATAAGGTCACATTCACAGGTTTTTTGGGGACGGGTTGGACTTGGACATACCCTCTGGGGGACACTCTTCAATCCGCTGCACCCAAGTCTGCATGGAGATGTGTCTTAGTTTTCTTCCCTGGCTGCTGTGTGACAGGGTCACAGGGCACAGGGCTGCTAGATGAAGCTGTCTGTCCTTTGCTGGGCTGCTAACTTACCTCCTTGTCCTGGCACAAATGAGGAGTCTGGGCAGCGTCTGAGCCCCGAGTGTGGAGAAAAAGCTCACAGCAAGCCCTTCTCCTCCTCCCTGCTGGCACGAAAGACAGAAAAAGTGGAAAGCCAGGAAGAAAGGGGATTGAATTAAAGAAATCTGAACCTTACAGAATGTGCAGCCCCCTGGAAGAGAAGGGGGGAAGAGAGAAGGGTGGGAAATAGGGAGACCTAGGGGCTTCCCTAGTGGCTCAAACGGTAAAGCGTCTGTCTGCAATGCAGGAGACCCGGGTTCGATCCCTGGGTTGGGAAGATCCCCTGGAGAAGGAAATGGCAGCCCCTTCCAGTATTCTTGCCTGGAAAACCCCATGGACCGCAGAACCCGGTAGGTTACCGTCCAAGGGGTCGCAAAGAGTTGGACACGACTGAGCGACTTCACTTTCATTTTCAGGCATACACCCATTGAGATGCTGCTAGCCTAGCCCTGCCCCGACTGGATGATGTGGAAGTATGAACTGACACCTTGGGGTCCCTGGGCAGCTCCTGGCAAAACTCAGATGCTTGTCTTCACCCCTTCTGCCTCCATCATAGACTCTTAGACTGGGGTGCCTTCCATGGAGAGCCCAGCATCCCCCCACCCCCCACCAATCTGGCATCCTACCTGCTTTGAGTGGTTGCTCTTGGCAATCACACACCCCAGGAGCTCATTCTGCTTTCTCCCATCAGAACACAGCCTGCATATGGCTTGTTCCCTAAGGCCATCTTTTCTCAGCTTTTCAGGTGACAGGGAACTAATTCTAGCAACAAATTCAAACCAACTCAGGAGTTAATGACAGAAACTGTTAATGACTGCTAACAACAAAATGGGGTAGGGGGTATATTTTGCATTTTAGTGGAGAAGAGGCGGAGAAAGGAATCAAGGAATCCAAAATGGTGGCTTGTTATCCCGCCATAGGTGGTGAGCCATGTCCTTCTTTGAGAAACTGTCCCCTGTGGCTGACCACACATGCAAGGCTGCTGCGGGGCCACCTCCAAACAACCAGAGTGACTCCCCTGCCTCATATTCTTACCACATTGTGGACACTCCTGCCCAGAACAGGTCTTTTTGGACCAGTAGCTGGTCTCCTAAATGCACCTCAGAATCAAGATATTACCATTTCTTCTGATTTAAAAGATGGAGTGGGAACTTCCCTGGTGGTCCAGTGGCCAAGACTCCACACTCCCAATGTAGGGGACCTGGGTTGGATCCCTGATATATGCATTCTCAGTCATGACCAACTCTGTGGGACCCTATGCACTGTAACCTTATGCCTAATGAGGCTCCTCTGTCCATGGGATTCTCCAGGCAAGAATTACTGGAGTGGGGATTTCCTCCAGGGGATCTTCCTGACCCAGGGATCCAACCCACGTCTCCTGCATTGGAGGAGAATTCTTTACTGCTGAGCCATCAGAGAAACCCCTGGATCCCCGGTTAGGGAACTATTAATAAATCCCACATGCCACAACTAAGATTTTGCATGTTGCAATTGAAAGATCCTACATGCCAAAATGAAGACCCAGTGCTTGCCTGCTAAATAGCTTAAGTCATGTCCAACTCTTTGTAACTCCAGGGACTGCAGTTTGCCAGGCTCCTCTGTCCATGGGATTCTTCAGGCAAGAATACTGGAATGGGTTGCCATTCCCTTCTCCAGGCCTGACCCAAGGATCAAACCCACGTCTCTGACGTCTTCTGCAACGGCAGACGAATTCTTCACCACTAGTGCTGCCTGGGAAACCCAGACTCAGCACAGCCAAGAGAGGAAAAAGATGAAGCATCCGAGTAACATGCCAGGTCACACAACGAAACTGCTTTGCTTCCAGCCCAGGTGTTCTGGCTCCAGAGTCCCTGCTGACTCCTCTGATTTAGGGTGCTGTTTATTTATCCTGTCAATGCCACTCCCTCTCTTTACAAAGTCAACCATTCTAAAATGGAAAAGTGCTTGCAAAATGGCTTTTTTTTGGTGTGCATGTATTTTTAATCTTATTTGAGTGCTTTAGAATTATGGATCTCATTCTCTTTCTCGCTTTTTCTACTCAGCACTGCTTTTAAGACTCTTACAAGTTTCTTTGAACAGCAATTTTCTTGCTATTGCAGAGGGCCCAAGGCTTGCTGCCAGTGCATTTTGCCCAAGCAGCCTCCCAGGAATCAGCCCTCTGTCTCCCACCACAAGGAATGCTGCCATGCGCATCCTCACACCTGATCCCATGTGAGGATTTCTTGGAGGAGGGGACATTCCAAGAGCAGATATGCTGGAACCTGGGTTTGCCTCAGGACTTCCACTTCACTTGCCAGAAGAGCCACTTTGGGCTGTAGCCCACCTATACTACTGTATGGAATTCCTTTCCACCATATCATATAGGTTCTCTATGTGGTGTCAGGTCAGAGTGTTGAGGCTGATGCTGAGTGTAAATTCTGGTGAACAAAAAAATGTGAGAAGAGAAAAACTCAAAGATTCTCTGCCTAGAAATAGTAATCATAGTCACTGATACACTGCTACATTGGAGACCCAGATTTGATTCCTGGGTTGGGATAACCCACTGGAGAAGGGCTAAGCTACCTGCTCCAGTATTCTTGGGCTTCCCTGGTGGCTCAGCTGGTAAAGAATCCACCTGCAATGCGGGAGACCGGGGTTCAATCCCCGGTTGGGAAGATCACTTGGAGAAGGGAATGGCTACCCACTCCAGGATTCTGTGCTGGAGAATTCCATGGACTGTATATCATGGAGTTGCAAAGAGTCGGACACGACTGAGCAACTTTCACTTTCACATTTTGGCCAAATTACCAGCCTGTCCAATAATTCCCAGTAGGTGCCAGTGCTGGATGCAAATGAAAGACATCTTCCCTCTGCCCTTCTCCACTGTGCTCTCTGCCCTGAGGCTGACCCATCTGGGCAGCACCAACAGGCTCCCTTAGTCTCTGGCTGCTGGTTGGGGATGGCCATTGGGAGGCACTGGCCAGAGAATGGAGGGCGGGAGGAGAGGGAGGTAGGCTCTCTCTCCCATCCAAATCTATTTGTTCTCTTCAAGCTTCCTTCTATACTCAGCTTTTCAGGTGATAGCGAGTCTGGTCCCCTGTGTGATGGATTATTTTTATCCAGTGATTCTCTTAGAGTTCCATTAACTGCCCCTGCCCCTTGTCCTCCAGGTTGTGGTTAACAACTCCCCTCTCTTACCAGTGCTGGGGTTCTGCACTATCCATTGTTGATTTCCCTAAACGCTCTATACACCTTTGTGTATACACCTTTACTGAACAGAATGTGTCACCTGCCTCCTGGCAGGGTCCATAGAATGTTGGGTTAGACTAGATGATACTGAAAGACAGTTTCAGCACTCTGCACTTGTGGACAGCGACCAACTTCTCTCAGATGCCTGTCTCAACGCCCCGGATAAAGACATTGCCTGGACTGGGACCTGTCCTCTAGGGCAGAATTATCTTCATACCTTCAGTTGTCTCACTTGCCCTTCTGTCCAGTGGATATCTCTTGTCACTGCCATGCCCCACCCTGCCCCAACTCTTCCTTTGTTTACTGCCCTAGCTTTCACATCCCTGCCTGCATCCTGACTGTCACAAGACTGTGAGCTCTCCAAGTCAGGTGCAGGGTCCTAGGCTTTTAGCACAGGGCCATAGCAGACGCTTCATTTTCTTGGACTCCAAAATCACTGCAGATGGTGACTACAGCCATGAAATTAAAAGACGCTTGCTCCTTGGAAGAAAAGCTATGACAAACCTGGACAGCATATTAAAAACCAGAGACATTACTTTGTTGACAAAGGTCTGTATAGTCAAGCTATGGTTTCTCCAGTAGTCATGTATGGATGTGAGGGTTGGATCATAAAGAAAGCTGAGTGCGGGAGAATGATGCTTTTGAACTGTGGTGTTGGAGAAGACTCTTGAGAGTCCCTTGGACTGCAAGGAAATCAAACCAGTCCATCCTAAAGGAAATCAATCCTGAATATTTCATTGGAAGGACTGATGCTGAAGTTGAAGCTCCAATATTTTGGCCAAGTGATACAGAGAGTCGACTCATTAGAAAAGACCCTGATGCTGGAAGAGATTGAAGGCAGGAGGAGAAGGGGACGACAGAGGATGAGATGGTTCGATGGCATCACTGACTTGATGGACATGAGTTTGTGCAAGCTCTGGGAGATGGTGGAGGACAGGGAAGCCTGGTGTGCTGCAGTTCATGGGGTCACAGAGTCAGACACGACTGAGTGACTGAACAACAACAACACAGCAGACCCTCGGTGTCTGTGGAGGGATTACTGGTCCTGTGGTGTTTTCTCTAAGCACTGGGCTCCTTTATGGCCCAATGGAGACAATAGGCAGCATCTGTTGGGCCCCTCCACTCCCCTCTCCTGGACCCATGGCTTGTCTCATCTTCGGGAAGGAGTCAATGACAGAAGCTTGAAAATGTTGTTGGGAGATCATGGTGGGGGCAAGGAGGTGGAGAGGTGACACTTTAACTGCATAACTATTTCCTCGGTACCAGTGGTGCTGGGGAAGATGAGGCCTGCTGCCTGCAGGATGGATGATGTGGGGATGGGTGAGTTATATTTTCCCAGATAAAAGCACCGATTGCCTATAAACTCTGATTCTGCCTGATGTAAAAGCCACTTTATTGCACATCCAGAAATTACTACCCGTATAAAAGCACATTATTGTGATGTAAAAATAGATTTTTATATAATTTTTTCATGCCACCACCTTGTAATTCCTCATTTCCGAGCACCCTGAGATTGCACGGAGGTTTATTTTTCTCTTTTAATTGTTTGCCATGGCATGCCAATTTATGATGATATATTCTCCCTAAGATCAGAGCAAGGCCTGGGCATAAATAACAGCCATCACTGCATGGAGGCAAGGTTCTGGGGCACCCCAAAATGCCATCAGACAACCTCAGGCTCCATGTGATGCCACAATTGGGAGTGTGGTGGGGTGCAGGTTCATACTCATTTGAAGCCCTCCAGGAAGGCAGGAAGTAGGGAGGGGCCACATCCCTCCCACCTGATCAGAGGGAAGGTGCAGCGTTTCCCCTCCTCTCTGCCCGCTGCCTGAGGAATGCAGCCAAGAGAACTGGTTCTGTCTCAGCCCCACCCACCTGATCCATGTGGCTCATGGGTCTGTCCCTTCACTGTATGGGGAACCTATCTCCCATAAAGCTTCCTCTTGAGAACTTTGATCTTTTCCACATCAAATCCCTTGGCCTGTGTTCCCTCCTCACTGGACAACTCACAGGAGTACTTACTTTGGAGATGCATGACTACCCCAGCCCCCTGCAGAAAATCCTGGTTGTCCACCTCCTCTCTGCAAAGAGCAAACCTTGTCTTCCATCATCATACCCTGCTGGGCTCCACCTTTCGGCCAGTTGGTCTACGGCTGGGCCTGAGAGCTGGCATTTTTGACCAGTTCCCAAACGCTGCAGCTGCTGCTGATCCAGGAACCATATTTTTAGAACTCTTCTAATCACTTGTGTCTCTGTCACCCTGATGGATGGGAGGGGCTACTAAGAGTTGGGAGTGGGGGTTGGACAGCGACTACTGGTCGCCTGCATCACTGCTCCTGGGACAGAGGTGAAGAACGTGGTGAGAGAGGGGAGAGGCAGAACAATACCAGAAGGGCACAGAGAGCTGGGGTGGGGGCTGGGGGGGGCTGGTGGAGGAACCAGGAGATGGTGGGCCTCTCTGGGGCTGGGGTCAAGGCCAACCCAGGAATACCGGGGCCCAGTGGAGATTGCATTCTGAGAGTGGCCCAGCCTCCCAGAGCACCATGTTGTGGTTGGGTAGGTCGGGCCCCACTGTGCCTGACCAGCATCCTGGACACATCTGGCTGGACGGATGAAGGCGTGGCCCCCACCCCTGTACCTGTTACCCTCCTCTGCTTGACCTGAGTGGCGCCCAAGATGTCTGCAAGGGATGAGGTTTCCAGGAGTGCCACTGCACCTGTGAGCCCTGGTGGCTCCTCCATAGCTCTGCCTGGCACAGGCGAACCCCCGCACACGACCAGCCAAGTGTGCATGGGCCCAGGTGGAGTACTCATCTACAGATGGGGATGGGGGTGGTCAGGGCACCTGGACCCAGGGTGGAAACGTGGGGAATGGGAGACGGTGGCCAGTGGAGGGGAGGGGGTATGGGTGCACATGCAGAATGCTGGCCCTGAAGCTGGCTAGTTCAGCAACCCAGGACAAGTCACTTCCTCTCCCTGGTTCTCAGTTTCTTTCATCTGTAAAATGGGACAATGACTATCCATCCTGAGACTCCATGGAATTTCGATGTCAAAGGCACAGAGAAGCTTCTGTACAAACCAGACCAGTGCCTGCAAGCCAGTAGTTGGAGGAACTACCACTCATGGCCTCCTCCTGGCTGCTTCTCACTGGCAACAGGCTGTGGACTGCCATCATCCCACTGCATCCGCCTGCCCACCTCCAGGTCCTTCCTCCCAACTGCCTCACCTTGATCCCTAGAGGATGCTGTCTCCCAAGTGTGGGCGTGATCGCCTGGGTTGAGTCTTACCTCGGTCTCTGCCCTTGGACCAGGATACGACCTTGGACCACAGCAAGGTGGCCTTGGGATGCAAGCATGCGACATGCTTGGCACAGAGCTGGCACAAGGGGAGAGCTCCATGTATTTTACCATTTGGATAATGGGATCCTGACCAGCCCTAAACTTTGCCTGGTCCTGCCCTGCTCCCTCAGCACGGTGGATCTGGATCCAGCATTTTCCCAAAAGAACTTGGGAATTGTCAATCTGGAGCAATACAGATTTCTCTTTTTTCAACAAGTAAAGGCTGGCCAGGTGGCTCAGTGATAAAGAATCCGCCTGCCAATGCAGGAGATATGGGTTCAATCCTTAGGTTGGGAAGATCCCCTGGAGAGGGAAATGGCAACCAATTCCACTATTCTTGCCTGGAGAATACCATGGACAGAAGAGCCTCATGGGCCACCGTCCATGGGGTCGTGAAGAGTCGGACACGACTGAGCAACTAAACAACAAGTAAAGGCTGGTCACAGATTCCCAGGCCACCCTGTTCAGAGTGAGTCCTCCCAGGGCCTAGTGAGAAGGTAACGGGGTGGGGGTTGATATGGCATCCTGGGGGTTCTGACCTTGTTTCCCATCTTCCTTCTGGATGTGGTCCCATATAGTACCCTCTGCCTGGGCTGAGCTGCACTTTCATCATTCATTCATTAATCATTTATCAAATATCTGCTACTGAGACACTGTGCTGGGCATAGGGAGACACAGATGAATAATGCATGGCCTGTCTTCTAGAGTCTCTGTGATGGAGACCAGAAGTCCTTCCTTCCTAGGACCTACCCATCAGTGTGTAGCCCAGTGCCGGGCCCAGGGGTGGCTGGCTGTCACTGACATCATGATCGTAGTGGGGCTGTTCAGTCTAGAGGAGCCTGCCAGCACCTTCAGCATTGTCCCTGGCACTCCTAGGGTAGAGTGTTCCCTAGGTCAGGTTGTCCTGCAGAGCCGTGCAGGGGTGTGGCTCCTTCCCTCCGATTTCTGGTTCTGGGTAACATGAATCATGTTCTCTCCCTGCCCCCAAAACTCAGGCTTTGGCACCTCATAAGTGCTCTCTGTGGGGAGGAGGCAGCTCTGGGGGGTGGGGAGGGCTTGTTCCCCCCAGATCCCACTGCCTTGGCATCTCCTGGGAGCTTGTGAGGAATGCAGACTTTTGACCTTGCCCCAGATCAACTGGATCAGAACCTGCATTTTAAAAAGACCCCCAGATGTGTCACAAGCATGTTCAGGTTTGAGAAGTGCTGTTCTGGGCCTGCTGACCTGAAAGCCCTCCCCACTCCCCCAGCAAGTGGAAAATGGAAGGTTGGTCTTTGGAGAGGCCCACAGCGCAAACCTTCCAGGTATGGGGCCTCACCTCTTCCCACTGCTAAAGAGCTCCCTCCCCAAGAAAACTGGTCTTGTAGTAGTTGTTGTTCAGTCACTAAGCTGTGTCTGACTCTTTGCGACCCCATGGACTGCAGCATGCCAGGTTTCCCTGTCCTTCACTATCTCACAGTTTGCTCAAACTCATGTCCATGAAGTCAGTGATGCCATCCAATCATCTTGTCCTCTGTTGCCCCCTTTTCCTCCTGCCTTCAATCTTTCCCAGCATCAGGGTCTTTTCCAAAGAGTCAGAGTTAACCAGATTCAAGTATTTGCAGATGATACCCACCTGGTAGGGCAAGAAATTTGATGGACTTAGCTGTGGGTCTTTAGGGCCCAGCACAGAGTAGGTGCTTAAATCATGTTTATTAAATTGCAACACATTCTTTGCAATTGGGATGCATCACAGTAAAAGGGTAAGAACGGACTAGGTTGGGCACCGCTCTCTGAGAGGGAGTTTCCGGGCTTCTGTTCTAGCATAATCCTATGCCTGCCATCAAGAATGTTATGGAAGTGTCCTTTGCTTTGATGGAGTCAGAGGATTCCAGAAGCTGCTCCTCATAAAGCACCAAGACAAAGATAGCACATATATGGGGCACGCATGACCATCTTCTCTTCCTACACTCTTGGTAGACATCAATAATTGATTGCAGTTGACTTTCTGGCATGACCTCAGAATCCTTTTCTACATTGCACCCCAGGGAGCCAATATCAATTGATCAGACACGACCCCATTTGAGGTCTTTGCCTCGGGCTGCTCCCCGGGAGCTGCCCTTTACAGATCCGGCCAGATGAGACAAGGAGGCCAGGCCAGTCCCCAGTGACGCCCACTGCTCCCAGCTTCCCACCCAACTGCCCAGAGTGGTGTGCTGCTGTCCCTGGGGAGCCCTCTCTATAAACTGCCCTCGCCAGATGGTCACAGTTGGAGGTGTGAAATCCAGTCCTGGATCCAGTTCTTGCCTACACAACTCCCCTCCCTAGGGAACAAGATCACGTAAGTGGCTACCACGGTGGGCCTCTGTGCGACTTCTGGTGCTCTCACACCCTGTATAACTCTCTGACCTCTCGCAGGCTCTGTCACCTGTCAAGTGGGAATACCCCTGCCACCCGTCATGCACTGTGGTGTCCCAGAGTGCACCCCGACCTCAGGATTTCAGTGGACCTGAGGGCGGGGGTGGGGGGGAGTCTAGGAAGCACCCGCATGTGACTGTTGACATTCCTGCCTGGCTTGGTGCCCTCAGCTTAAGCCCTGAGAGCTCCCTCCCTCTGCAGAGCCCTGCCCTGGCTTTGCTCTCCGGAAGGAGCCTGAGACCCCAGCACCCCTCTTCCACAGCCAGCGAGGCCTCTGCCCAGTCCTGGAAGCAGGCCCCACCAGAGCGATGGGGAATGGAATTCCCGTGGCAGCTCTGAGATGGGCGTGCAGCTGCTGCTCTGGCTCAGAAAGGCCCCTGTAACCTGGGGCGCTGGGCTCCCTGCTGGCGGCAGGGCAGCACCTCTCCATGCACCCTGCCCCACTCACCCACATCAGCGGGGAGCAGTCATTGTCTGCAGCAGGTTATTAGGTCTACTGATCATATTGGCTTCCGAGACATATCCCCACACCGCCAACCCCCCACCGCCACCTTTTCCTTCTGCCTGCTAAGCCCAGGTCTCAGATATGAGGGCAGGTGTCCACGTTAAGTTTCGGCTGCAAGTGGCATCCGTTAGGCCCAGCTGAGTATGGGAACACACCTGCCAAAGTCCATTAGGTCAGACACTCTGCGCTGAGGCCCGTTGTGCCATCAGTACGTAAGGGTGCAGTACACGCGGGCTGTCTTGACTCGGCTGCAGGCCTAGTCCCCGGGCATCAAACTGTCCCGTGTACATGACTCCCACTTCCTGCCACTCTGCAAACTGGAGACAGCCCAGGGACTCAGCCAAGTGACCTCAGCTCCCCACCCCTCCTCAGACACCTCCGGCTCGTCTGGCCTGAACCCTACAATGTTCTCATGAGCAGGAGGCCTCCATGTGCCTGGGTTTTGTAGCATCATCATGAATTCCTTTCACCTAAACAGATTCCCGCTTTAGTCAGGCGCTGGCTACCCAGGTAACAGAAAGGCTGCTGGTGCGGTGTCTCTGCTGCCCAGTGACAATGGCTGGGTCAGCTCGGGGCCTGCATTAAAAAAAAAAACACCTCCTCTCACTGAATTCTGATAGCAACTTCAGATGCAGAAAGTTTTATGTTTTTATCTTCAGTTGACAGATGAGGAAACAACGTCAGAGAGGTTAATTAGCTTGCTGAGCCTAAGGCTCCACAAGAAATCCTTTGAAACCCAGACTCTGAACCACACTGGCTGAGGACAGGCTGGACAGAGGGCAGCCTGGGGTGCTGACGCAGGCAGGGCGGGAGCCTGCAGCTGATGGAAGGACTGCTGTGCAAACTGCCATATCCTCCACCATGAAGCCTCGGAGGCTCATAGACACACCTGACCAACTGGTGAACTGGGCCTGTGACTACATCCCAAAGCCTAGCAGCATACCGCTTACATTTGGCATGACTCAGGCCTCTTCTTCCATGTGGACAACTGAGGACATGGGCTCTGTCCCCAGGCATGCTCACCTGGCTTGGTTCAGGCCAGGTGATCCAGAGATGTGGATCCAGAACTGCCTGGGTGTAGAGGGGGAGGTGGCTTCTCAGGCCTGGGCACCAGATGACTATGCATCGAGGCTGTCTGCTCACTGAACCGCCCCAATGTCACCCACTCCCAGAGCACAGCGGCTGAGCCCGGGGCCTAGAATAATGACTACGTCAAGCAGGGGTAATGATGAATCTGTGCTGCCAGGGAGGCAGCAGAGACCTCAAGTAGCGGGGGCGGAGACGTCCCGCTGGTCTTGTCCAAGGTTCTGAAGCAGCCTTGGTGGGGCTTGCCTGGTAGCTCAGCTGGTAAAGAATCCACCTACAATGCAGGAGACTTGGGTTCGATTCCTGGGTTGGGAAGATCCCCTGGAAGAAGGGCATGGCTACCCACACCAGTATTCTTGCCTGGAGAATCCCCATGGAAAGAGGAGCCTGGTGGGCTACAGTCCATGGGGTTGCAAAGTCACACATGCTTAAGTGTGCTTGGTCACTCTGGCAAAAAAGACTATATACCAAAATATGTCTTTTGGCACCAAGTACAGCCAAAACTGTGGCGACAGAGTTAAAAACCTAGCCAGGGAGGGAGGGGCATAGGGAACCTCTGGGTATGCTGACCTTCTGAGTATGGTTTCAGGGATGTATAGACCTGTAAATACCCATGAATTGTACACTCATGATGTGTGCACACCTTACTCTAAGTTATATCTCAGCTTGAAGTTACCCATGGACTGTGAAGTCAGGTGTCTTGTGCAGGCTTTTTCCTGGCAGTGGTGGTGGGAACCTTAGCTGCTCTTTGGTTTTGTGGCTGTACACAACCCTGGAATCCAGGCAGGCAGCCTTCCCTACTCCATGTGTTGCCTTCACTGGACCCACTCTCCACTTCATCCTTGAAAAACCTACAACTTTCTCTGGCAGAGGGAAGTGCTCCTTTTTGAGGTTTCTCCTACCATGATGCCATCTAACTTTCAGGAACAGATTCAGCTTTCTCTCTTTTGAGCTCCCATACCACTTCATTAACAACATCTATGAACCTACCTTCCTGACCAAGACCTGGGACATTTCCCAGTAGCTTACATCTCTGACATCCTTCTTCATCCCACCACCGGGGTTCCCTGCCCCGCCCCGGAAGTGACCACTATCCAGACTTCCGCTTCTCATCCCGTTGTTTTGGTGTTTTATTACGTAACATCAAAGGTGTCAGTGTGTCCGGACTGCTCAATAAAGTGCTAGTTTACGCCGGTGGTGCAAATGGAAGAAGTGTCCCTTTACACTCTTAAAAACACCCCATAAATCTTACGATCACTTAACATACTCACCCATGTAAGCAACGTATTACTTGAGCTTTGAACTTTAGAATAATGGCATCATATGGTAGGAAGTTCTCTGAGAAGTGCTTGCTTTACTGTTCCCAAAGTTGATCCACGTTGTTGTTACCACAATACATGCATTTTCATTGCTGAATAATACTCAGTGGTGTGCATATGCCTTGGCGGTGTCTGTTGTGCCCAGTGATTTGAAGTAGGAACAAAACTGCAGTGACCACTCCTGCCCATGACTCCTGGCGGGGTTCTTACTTGTGCAAGCAGCCCCTGGCCCCACACCAGGAGGGATTAGCTGGCACACGAGGCGTGCACTCGGCCAACCAGACAAGTGAACACCACAGCACCTGTAAGACCTCTACCTCGGTGAAGTTAGCTAAGCCTATCACCCAGGACCTACTGTCCTCTGGACGGTAAGCCCCGCAAGGCCAGGGCTTAGTACTCTTTTTATCCTAGCCCTTAAAACAGTGCCTGGAACTGGAAGGTGCTCAGTAGATGCTGAAGGCCTAGATGTTCAGGGGGCTCTGGACAGCTTCCCTTCTGAGAAGACGACTCAGACACCGATGCTGGCAGGGCACAGGCAGCAACTGTGTGCAAGAAGTAGGTGTTATAAAGGCACTGCAGTTGGAAGTGCTCTGGACCCCTGGCCTCCCTCAGCTGAACTTGCCCCAGCTTGCCCCCAGGCCTCTGATAGCCAGGCCCATTGGACAGGCACCCACCAAGGTGAAAGCCACGATGTAGAGAAAAATCACAGGCCTGGGTCCGGGGACTTGTTTTCTATTTCTGGCCCTGCCATTAATAAACTGGGTGACCTTGGATGAGTTACTCTGTCTCCTTTCTCGTCTTATGAGTGTGGGCAGTGATAGCTAATTCTTGAACTTGAGAACTCAGAGTCACCTAGGAAGCTCGTCAAAAGTGTAGATTCCCAGGCCCTGGCCCACAGGAATTGAGGACTGGAGTGAGAAGTGATACATGTGTATTTACCTGAGAGTGAATTAAAAAAAGAGAGAAACGCTTATTGATGGTGAAAGGATAGCACACACGGATTAATAAGAGGGTACACCCCCCACCCCCAGTAATGCTGCCTACAGGCAGGTAACACTTTACATTTTCTATTTTAGATCTTCTGTTGGTTACCATCTTATTGCTAAACAATAGGCCAGTTCCTTGTTTTATCAACTTCAAATGTTACAATGTTACTCACTGTATTCCTGCAATGATAGATGAGGCTTGAGCTCACTCACCCCACCCCCATTCCCAATAGAGTCCTGGCATTATTCTTGGAAGCTACATTTTAGCAAGCAACCCCGGGGACTCTGAGATCGCTGGTCTGCCAGCCACACTTAAGAGAAGCATTGACCTGGCGCAATGTCTAGGTAGAGACACTGAAGTTCCCTCCCAGCATCTCTCAAACCCCTGGTTTTTCTGCTTGGCTTCTAGAATTTGCTAATAGAACCTTTCCCCACCACTGAGGGCTCTGAGAGGCTAGGCATGGGAGCCACACTGGCAACCACACTGCTCTGGGTTCATGGTGGGTGGAGCGGCCCTGCCTTGCCATCGTGTTCCTCTTTCTCTAACGTGTCGCCTCCCGTTCCCCCAGTTGCATAATGAGGACAAGCAGATTTCCCTTTGGGAACTGGCAGAGCTCTGGCTCTAGCAGATTGCTGAGCATCTGACTCCTTTATAACCACCAAAGAGTGGTATCTTCAGACAACAGAGCGTACAGAAATGAGATGCACACACCACAGCTAACGTAACCAGGATGAACCTCCCAGATGAGCTGAGCGAGAAAAGGCAGGCGCATGAGGACACATACTGCAGGACTCCATTTACATAAAAAATCAAACCCAGGCAAAACCCAAAAAACAAACATGCAATGACACAGTCAAAACTCATCCACTGGGATGAAACAGGGCTGCCTTTGGGGGAGATAGTGACTGAAGGGCAAGCTTACGAGGGGCTGGTGATGTTCTAGGTTCTGTGTGCTTATATTGCTGTGTTCACTTTGTGAAAATCTGAGCTGCACAATGATAATCTGTGCACCTTTCTGAAGGTTTTCAATAAAAAGAGAAGAAAAACCATGTGGTTCTCCTTCCTCTCCCCTAAACAAGCCCTTCCTTCAGATAGGCCCAAGTAGGCAGTGTGCGTGTGTTAGTCACTCAGTCGTGTCCGACTCTTGCAACCCCAGAGACTTCAGCCTGCCAGGCTCCCCTGTCCATGGAATTCTCCAGGCAAGAAAACTGGAGTGGGTTGCCATTCCCTTCTTCACGGGATCTTCCTGACCCAGGGATTGAACTCAGGTCTCCTGCATCGCAGGCAGATTCTTTACCATCTGAGCCACCAGGGAAACCAAAGATGGGTCCTGTCTTTGCGGCGCAGTGTGAGGTGGGGGAGGGACGTGAACGCTGCTGGTTGTGATGCCTCCCAGACTTCCAGCCTGGCTCCCTGCAGAGTGGGGAGACCTGCTGGGTCAAGGAAGAGGCTGGTGATGAGGCCCAAGCATGTTCCCCGGGAAGTCTGACAAGATCCTAGCCAACCAGGACTCGTGTGCCATCTTCCCCACCTGCTAGCAGCCAAGCTGTCCGGGGGGAGGGTGGCGTATGGGCCCCCAGCCCGCCTCCCCAGGCTGCTGGCCAACCCAGTGTAAATATTATTACACTCCTACACATCTGAAGGACGTTAATTATTAAAACACATGCCACCCAGGGTAGTACACTGTAATTAGGTTCAAATTAAATTAGCATCCTCTTGTAATTAGGACATCAATAACCACTCTTGAGGCACCAGTTCTCTAGCCCCTCCCTGTTGCTTCCCATCATGGGATAAAGCAAGAAAAGGGGTCCATTGCCTCTCTTCTTGGGACACAGAAGTAATCAAACCAATAAATAAAGCGGAGGCAGTTGTGTGAACCCTTTCTCCACTGTCTGCCTGCCCGCCCTACTGGCTCTGCCCACTGGCAGGGAGGAGGCGGGTGAGGGTTGCTGGGGAGGGGTCTTGAGGACTTCATCCCAGTGGCGACTTAAACTGTGGAGTCTGCAGCATCAGTCCTGAATCTGGGAAACTTCCCAGCCTGCCCGGATTGGCAGTGCTGCTCTCCTGCCATCCATCAGTCCGACTCCGCCCTCCTCCTCCTCTGTGACGCCTCCCTGAACACTAGGCAAGGGCCTCAGCCTTGTCCTGGGGTGAGACCACTGCTGAGGCTTGTTACTGGGGTTTCGGCATCTGCTGCCTCCTGGGCACCTAGACTGCACGCCGAGAGCCTGTGGAGGTGGCCTTGGCACTCAGCAGACCCGCGGCTGTGCCCGTGCTGCTGGGTCTTAACCTGTGTTTGGTGGATGGATGGATGGATGAATGACAGGTGCTCAAATAATTCTGTTGCTCAACTAGGAAGGTGGATGGGGAGGCAGAGCTTATGAGCCTACATCAAGGAGCATGTTTTGCAACTCTAGCAGGAGAAGGACCTTGGAGATGGTTTTTTTCTTTTTTGGTGCTATTTGCACAAGTGCTGATGCTGGCTGGCCTCAACGGGGGATGAAAAGAAAATATGCCAAGGCACCCGCACACTCTGGGCGCCTCCTTAAATTCTGTACTTTAGGCGCTTAAAAATACCCTCGTGCTCACAGGAGGCAGGGGGCCGGCCTTCCTCCCCGCCGCTGTCCCAGACGTCGTCACTCCCCCGCTCCCCTTTCTCTATTTCACCTGTTCTGATCTGCCAAAAGTAGTGCTTTGGCTGGGCATCTGAAAAACTAAAGATACCTCTATGAGCTCTTCACACTTTAGAATCCAAAATGCTTTACAGTTTTGCAAGGCCAGGTGGGTTGGGTAGGAAATAAGATGTAATTTTTTTTCTAACCCCCAGACTCTTATGTAGCAAATCAGCAAACATGTCACCGGGTGGTTTGTGAACCGTCCTCTTTACTATCAAGGACACAGAAACAGTAAACGTCAGGCCAAAGAATTTTCTGCCATCCCAGGTCAATAAAGGACAGACCCTGAATCACCAAAAAAAAAAAAAAAAAATCTGGGGCCCGGACCTCACCCCGGATCAGAACATGGGGCAGAAAAGGGGGGCTGCCCAGCTCACCTCACCCTAGTCCCAGCCCTGCCTGGCCAGGACGACCTCAGGAATTCAACTGACATGGTAAAGAGAACACTGAGCTGGGGCCAAAACCAGTAGCAGCAAGGCCTCGGGCCTGGTGAACACTCTGACCTTTGTCTAAATCAGCCTTGGAGCAAGAACGTAAGAAGGGGAAAGACTCGGGCATCGCTTCAGCTGGAGAACCATGGAGGGTTTATCCTTGGGCGCAGATGTAACCAAGGAAACTGTTAAGACAGAGACATGATTTCAGACCCTTTCACTAAAAGAATGGGCTGGCATTTTGCCCCTTTGCCAACTGTGTTCCAGTGAATACACAGTGCCTACCTCCGGGCCCCACCAGAAGGGAGCGAAATGGGTGAGATGGGCATTCTCTTCTGACCAGTCTCCTCGATGGATAAAAATGAGACCATGGTGAGAGTGGGCCTGCCTGCAGGGGTTAGAACAGCTTCTCTAGGAGCAACGACAGAGGGCAGACTTCATCACCTGCGTTCCTGCAGCCTTCTTGGGCCCCCACTGGGGCTGTCCAGAGCCATGGGAAATGGTTTACTGAACCATGAAGAGGTTCTGATCTGAGGATCAAAGACACTCCAACCCAGAGATCCGGCAGGCAGAGCCCATGAGTCCTGCAGGGAGGAGGGGGCACAGGGGTCCCGGCTGCAGCACAGCACGCGACAGCCCTCCCCACCCGCCCTTGGTTCCTCTCTCTCGCCTCTCCCCTTAACTGGAGTCACTCCAAGTAGAGGGAGACGGGAGTCCAGGGCAGAACCCCACATGCGCCCTGGGCCTGAATAAGTGAGTGTGGGGCAGAACTGCCAGGAGCCAGAATTTTCTGGGGCCCGGACCTCATTGAGGGATGAGAGCTGACCAGCCAGGCCCCACAAAGCGTCCCCCCATCCCCCACAAGGCCACCTCCTCTGACTTTCCCCAAAGACTTGACTAAAGAAACGACCAATCTTAATACATGGCAGCTTGAAGCATCACCCCGGATCAGAACGTGGGGCAGAAAAGGGGGGCTGCCAAGAAGACAGGCCACCACGTGAGTACATGCCTAGGAAGGCCAGGGCCACAGGATGGGGCTCTGGAGTCTGGGGGAACAGGCAGGTTCCCTGGATGCCACGGGTGCTGGAGCGATGAACTCCACAACACGTGCACACCTGCTCTCTCAGCCTGAGAAGCACGGGGGCATCTCACCACACACACCGCAGCAGCCACTCTGACGGTGCCCCCTCAGGGCCTAGAGTAGTCTGGGGTTGCGGGCACCCTGTCAAGTCAAACAGAGCCAGAGCTAACCTGGAGAGACTGGCTCTCCTCAGCCTGGGCCTCGACCCCTCTTGGAGCCCCTCGTTCTCCAGTGGATACTGGAGGGATCCGGGTGGAGACCAGGGGCCTCGACCTCAGTGCACTGCGCCAGTCTGTCTGGGCATTAGGCTTTCCTTTCGCTGCAGCAGGAAGCCAGAACTCATCTCACTTCTCTCAGCGAGCCCTGCTGGTCCCTTGGGGGTGCTGGTGGGTCCAGCCAAAGGACAGGCCCAGCAACCTCTTGGCTGGGCACCGTATGCTGAGCTGCTGAGGTTCTTGCGAGTGGTCACGTACAGATGAGTCAAAAGAGAAGGCCTGCAGGCTTCTGAACGATGGCCATGGTGCCAGGTATGCCCACCAGGCCCCGGGAGTTGCTCCGAAGTTCTGCCCTGATTCCGTGACCGGCTGTTTTCAGGGAGCATGGTCAGGCACACTTGGGAGTCATTTGAGTGCCAGGTCGCCTCTTGGCTGGAGCTGTCGAGATTCTGGGCTCTGGGCTCCACCATCACCAATAGAGCTGCAGACAGCATGTACTATTTTATTGGGCCTCAAAAGCTTTAAATACAGAAATAGGGAGGGCTGGGCAAAGGGGAGATGTGGACACGCTGGCATTTGAGAATGGACGTATCAGAAAAATCACATAATCAACAGCTGGACAGAGAGCCGGGGAGAAGGGCGGTCTGGGACGGACGTGGAGTGCCAGTCGGCAGCCGGCTTTGGGGCCAGGATTAAGCCCCCCATTAGGACAAAGTCTTTCATGTTTCTTCCTGATTTGAGGACAATTAAAAAAAAAGAACAAAACCCCCACAAACCTCCAAATAGAAACAAAATCAGCGGGGAGAGACAGTGGAGAGCAGTGCCTGTCCTTTTGGAAGACAATGTCTGCCCCCTGAAAGCTGTGGTTGGAGGGGGGGCTCTTCCCACCCCCTGCCCAGATGCCATCCTATGAGACATTCCCAGACACTGAAGCAAAGCTGGAACCAATCTATGCCCCCGATTTGAGGTCTGGAGCTGAAAACACCCTCCCGGCAGAGGAAGGGGTGCTGGCGTGAGCTGTGCTGGGGGTCAGACCCGGGGCCCTCCTTAGCGGCTGTAGCCAAACTCATCTGCGTCGTCGGCTCGGAAGTCTCCGTAGCGCCACAGGTTCAGCTGTGAGAAAACAGCAAACGGCTAGTCAGGGAAGGCGGGACAGGCTGGAACCCAGACGGCCAAAGCCCCTCTCTCAGCACCCTCTGGGGCTCCTGAGGCAAAAACTCACCCTGGCGCTCTTGGCTGACTCCTGGGCGTTCAGGTATTCTGTGATCTGCGGGGGGCAGGAAAACAATGGGATGGATGGTCAAGGTGGGGATACTTGCAGCTGAGCAGCCAGAGGGGCCTGGGAGAGGCCCAGGTCAGGTCACATCACTTCCCTGCTCAAGGGGTTCCCAGCTCCCTCCAAAGAAAATCCAAGTGCAGAGTCGCTGTATCCTTGCTGTTTCCAGACTCTGCACTGGCTGTTCTAATCGCCTGAAACATGCTTCTCTCTCCTGTCCATCTGGCTACCTATCCCACCTGCTCAAGCCTCTGGTTAAGAGTCACCTTCTTTACAAGACCTCATATGATCCTCTTTAAAATTATGACCACTCCCCCACATTCCCAATTCCCTTTACTTCTACTTTCTCTTTTTCCATTGCACTCATCGTCTAATGTCTAACTTTGTTGACTTATTTATTTTATTCTTTGTCTCCTCATGCTTGAATGCAAGTTCCATGGGGCAGGAATGTTGTCTCTTATTCAGAGATTTGTACATCCTCAGTGAACATTTACCGAAAGAATGAGTAAGTGAATGAACAAACACATTAGGTGTTTCTTGACACCGTATTCTTGCTTGGAGAATCCCATGAACAGAGGAGCCTGGTGGGCTGCAGTCCATAGAATTGCAGGGTTGGACACGACTGAAGCAACTTAGCACTCACACAGACACCAGAAACGTTACGGGTAGTTTCATATGGGGAACACTAAGATCTCCAGGTTTACAGTGAAACTTAAGCTAACTCCTAGGAATGATCCAAGAAACTGCAGGGAGACTAGGGGCCAGGCCCCTCCTGTCCAGACAAGACACAGGAGTGATCCACAGTGAAGTCTTGTTCCAAATGAATTAGCAACCTGCATAACCAGAGCTATAGACCCACCAACCCCCATCCGCACGTGGGGAGAGAGGAAAGGCAAAGGGGGAAGCAAGGCCTAGTGGAGAGAGAAGAATGTTGGTTTCAACCCTGCCGCTTGAGTCCCTCCAGTTCAGGAGGGCGGGGGAGCTGGGTGCTGCAGAAGGGCACGGGGGCTTCCCACCAGCCTGGCCTGTTCCTGGAGGCTGGACTGTCGTGGGGAGAGGCTGGGGAACTGGGATGGGAACAGTGCTGAGTGGGAGAAGCCTGGCTCTAATGATCTACGACTGAGCTGTGCAAGGTGGTTCCCCAGCTGGCAGACCCCATCTTCATGGTCCACCCTAGGGAGCATGTTGCGCTCTCCTTACTTCATGAGCGGGAGACTCAAGTGTCCAATGGTTGATCCCCAGGGCCAGATGTTTCATGAAGGAGGGAGGGGGGACTCAGGTCCAGCTCCCCACAGGCTGGAGGGGGTTATGGCAGTCTTCTGGGTAAGTGGCTTAGGCAGCACTGAGTGCTGGGAGCTGCTGATGGGCTCGGAGAGGAGGATGTGAGGACAGGAGAGATAGCACGCTGGGCTGTGACCCTCTCCGCGCCACCCCTGGCACAGCTTCCTGGCCTGTCACCGGGAGGGGTGGGGGGTGCAGGGTGGGGAGATGGGCAAAGGGAAACTTTCTGCTCCAGTTTTCAGCCAAACCGGCAGCCAATTAATTTGGGAAGTAATTAACTTTTTTTTTAAAACCCCAACAAACCCAAATCCATTATCTTTCCCCCGCAGGAGCAGCAGGATGGTGGGTCCCTGCTCCTTCACTGGCTCCTGGGGCACCCACCCTCCTCTGGGACGCTGGCAGTGGCGGGGGACGCCAGGGGCCGGCCGCTCCACCCCCACAGCACCGACCATTTTTGTCCCGCCCCCCACAGCACGTACCACTTTCTGGAACTGCTTTTCCTTGCGCACCTCCACCATGACCAGCCCCTCCTTCACCAGGCCCAGCCCCACGTCCCCCTTGGAGTCAGCGAACTGCAGGGTGACGTGCGGGCAGCCGGCGCTCAGGTGCTCCACGTTGAGCAGGCACTGCGTGTTCTGGATGTCCCGCACCACGCTGTCCACCGCGTCGGTCCGAGCATCCTCCTGCGGCCAGCACAGACCCAGGTCAGCACGAGAGGCCAATGCCAGCCAAGAGCTGCGAGGGCCCCAGGTCCCGGTCCCGGACCTCCAGGAAGTCTGCCTAGACGTGCTAGCATCACCTCACCCCCCACTCAGCTCCCCCCGTGCCCAGACCCCTCCCACCTATGATACAAATAATCACCTCTCTGCCAGGGCAGACAATGGCCCTACTCACCTCCTGCCACTGCCTATAGCTGGCAGACTAGTCTTCACCCAGTGTGCCCTGCCCCACCAGGCTCCCCTCCCCAACCCTGCGCATGGCTCCTCAAGAACTGGCTCAGATACTCCAAGGCCACCTCGCCTTGACCTGGACCTCCTTGGCCACGCTCCTCTCCCCTGTGATTAACAGACCATCACTGTCTCCACCCCCTCCCATCAGCCTGGGTGGCCCCAGAGGAGAATTTCTGGCAGAGGTGTGACCTGGTCAGATCTGTTTGGGGACAGTCACTTCTGGTGGTACCCTCTGAGACTGGAAGGAGTATTGGGAGACAACTGTAGCCCAGAGCCCCGCAGGCTAGAGGCAGAGGCCCCAGGCCAGGGCCACGGTAGGGGCGCAGCCCTGCGAGAGTGGGCGGGGGTGGGGGGTGGGACCCAGGACGGGTTTGCATTTAGTTCCCGTGGGTACATGCTGGGGCTGCAGCAGTGGTCATGCGTCAGGGGATGGTCCCCTTTGGGAGGAAGAAAGGGGTGGAGACTCACATCTTGGGGCACCTGGATGAAGGCAAAGGCATACTCCGTGGCTTGAGCTGGTAGTACGCGGGTGCTGAAGGCAGGCGGCAAGGTGCCCAGGCGGGTGGACGGCAGGATCTCCCTCTGCAGAGGACACACCAGGCCAGCGGCGTCACGCACTGGAAGCCCCCTTGCTCTCGGGGGACAACTCAAGTGGCCAGGCCCCTGAACACTCTCCCCTCCCGCACCCGGGACTCACTTCCATGTGCACAGGCCGCGGGGTCAGCAAAGCCGGGGAGGCGGGGCCTGGGGGTGGCACACCTGGAGGCTCCAACTGACACCGCCCACCTGATCACTGGGCTCTCACTGCTGCCTCCACTTTTCCCAGTGCCTTCCCACCATGACATGGGCTCTGACCGCTTTCCCACAGGCTAGGGCGGGGTTGGGGGGCAGGTTAGGGTTAGGCTGCGAGAGTACTCAGATCAGGGTCCTGGCCCAGGTGTGCAGGGCAACCCCGGTTGGCAAGACCCTTTCCTGTGTGTACTCTTGGGTGGTGGGCTGGGAACATGGCTCCACTCTGGGTTTTCTATTCACAGGCCTCCCCACACCAGTCCTCAGGAGCAGCATGGCTCTGAAGGACAGCTTTCTCTCCTGCTTGCTGCGGGGAACAGTCAACACACTCCCAGGCCCAGTCCAAGGGGCATTTCTCCTGGGGATACCAGTCCCTTCTCAGTAAGCCTGGTTTGGGATGCGCTAGGGATCAGCACCCAGGCACCTTGTGGACCAGGAGATGGGGTGTACAGGGCCAGGACTTCATGGCCCCCTCTTTAGAGTTTGGGCAGGAGAGAAACCGGGCCTGTGACTGGGTCTGGACAGGAAACCGCTCAGTGCTCACAGGCCTCTGAGCAGAGACGCTGGGGTTGCCCAGTCTCTCAGGACGAGCAGCACAGAGGCCTACAGAGTCCCCATCTGTCATGGAGGGAGGGGGAGGTCTAAAGATCAGATGGGCTTGACCTAGGGGCCGGTGTGTTGAGGGGCCCCTCCCGTGCTGCTTGCCCACCTCCGACCCCACACTCACATTGCCGTAGTCGATGTAGAAGACGTGTACTTTGGCAGGAGACTCGACTTTCTCCACTCGGGCGCGGTACCTGTAATGGCATCATGGGCAGAGCTCAAGGGACATCCCCGGAGCCTCAGCGATGGCAGGCCAGGGGGTGCAGTGTTTCCCCACCCAGGGCTCAGAATGAACACCCATGGGTGTCACAGGGGGCCAGTTTTCAGACTCTACCAGGACCCCATCTAATGGAATCAGAGCATAGCTGGGAGCAGAGGGAGGGAGAGGGGAGCATGTGGAGCAGATTAATGTGTCCTTGGGGCATAAGAAACAAGACTAATGACTAGATTGATGTCTGCTGTTTAAACCCAGCACACTAAACAGCAGCTGTAATTAGCCGGCAGATCTGTCTGGGAGGCCGCAGCAGGGAATGCATCCAAGTCACTTCGTCACCCTGGGAAGGCCATGGGCCCTATCCTTGGTAGATCAGACATAAGTGACCTTCCTGCAGCCTGGAGTGCTGCTACTCCTGTACCAGACAGCTGGGGTGGAGGGTGGTGGCTGGTCTGGGCTCACAGGAACCAGTGACCCCCTCACCACCCCTGCCCCCTCCTGACATTGTCTTTCCTGTGCGGGGTGACGGGGTGCTGGAGAGCTGCAGCCAGCCAGGGCACCCCCAGCAGAAGAGCCCAGGAGAGAGCAGGAGGGATACTCCTGTGCCCTAGAGGCCGACTGCAGAAAAACTGTGGGTTACACTGCAGGTTGCAAACGGGCAACATAGAGGACCACTCTGGAGAGCTGGCCAAGGTCAAGAGTGACCACTCAGTGGAAAGCAGGCCAATAGGGCGAATGCCTCAAGTCTGGCTGGTGCTTCTGCAGACCGGTGCCCTGGAGACAGACCTCCTCCTGCTCCTGCTTAAGACTCTGCCTTGCTCGGGTCCAGGTGGCTTACCATTCTCCGTCTACGAATTTGGCGATGCAGAATTCACCCCGGCGGGGTGCGTAGGAGCCCTCGACGGGAGGGTGGCTAGCAATGTCATTGCGCATGTTCTCCATCAGCTTCTCCAGCTGGGTGCCTGTGGGGAGGAAGAGGGAGTGAAACCTGGGTGCCACGTTCCCTGGAGCCTCATCTCTAGATGGGGCTGGGTGGAAGATGAGCCTGGGGAGTGGGAAGGATGTGGACTATTGCAGGGTGCCCACAGCACTGGCTTGCCGCCATCCTGCAGGGAAGTTCTCTTTGGCCCCTGCTCGAGGAGGTTCACGATATTTTGCAGACATTTCAGGCCTAAGAGGTACCCAGCCTTCCAGTCTTGGCTGTCCCTGGGGATGCGCAGGGAATGTTCCTGGGCTTTGGTTTAGGAGGTGGAGAAAGTGAGTGGACACCAGGCAAGGCCCAGGCCAACCTGACTTCTCCATTCCTACCAGGGCTGGCCCCAGCCTGGGCCACAGAAGTGGTGATGGACAGTAGCCACTCTCTGCCAAGTCTCCCAGGGACAAAAGTGGAGCTGAAGGAGGGGGCCCCCTACGACCCTGCACAAGGAAAGGACCTCAGAATCTGGGCTGTGAAAGATGGGAGCGATTCCAGGAGCGGGGCCCAGTCTCAGTCTATTCAGGTGTGGCTGCCCTGACATGACGCGTCTAGAGACACGTGCGGAACTGAACCTCCGAGCGATGCCAGTGGTTCCGCCCTCCCAGCCAACTCACTGCCCTCCTCCACGGGGTGGGGTGGGACCCCTTCTTTGCCTTTTCTTTCCTGAACCATTCTCCCTGGGTCATCCACCCGGCGGCTGGTCTGTCTGTTCCTGGGTGTGGCAACCCCAAGGTCTTCTCAGGGGCCCCCTCCTGCCGCATCCCGTCACCACCCTCTTGCTGTGCGTCAGTCCCAGTAGCTTCTCCTTTACGTCCCTCTGGCTCTGATTCAAGCTCTACACCTGGCCTTTTCCCACCTGCTTCGTTTCCAGGGGCAGGGTGCTGGGATGGGGGTGTGTGTGGCGGGAGCGAGGGCCTCTCCCCCCCCCAGGGCCCGGGGCCACCCTGTCACAGCAGCTGACACGTTAGCCATCAGTACCCCTGTCACAGTAGGCCTTCTCCATTCCCTGTCTGGTTTATGTTTCTGCCACTGTACCGCGAGCTCCTTCAGGGCACAGACCATAGCTCACTTGGTTCTGCCACTTCTCTTGAGACTTAGTAAAGCTCCGGCCATGCGGGGTGCTTGGTAACTGCACTGTGTTGAAGAGGGATCTGCAGGTTTGCGCCTATCCACACTCGGGCCCTGCCCTGGCCTTCACAAGACGGTTTCAGGGACTTTTTAGAAGCAGCTGCCCTCCCCCCGCCTGGCAGTAAACCCTCTGTTCTCCTGCGCCTGAATTTCTTGCCCAGACAGTAAAATTTCAGGGACTTAGAAGCCTCCTCTACACAGATGAGATCTTGTTATACTTGCTCTATTATTATTATTTTGCTCCAAGGCAACAGCTCTGCGAATAGGCAGAGCCCTCTGGGAGGTCCTTACACGAGGCTGGTTGGTCACGTAGGGCCAATGGCAATGCATTCATGACTTCACCAGATCCTTCCCGAAGGTGGGCTTTAATTAAGAGAAGGGAAAAAGGGCCAGAGGATGTCCCTGCCTCCCAGAGGCGCCAAGGGTTTCAGGAGAGGGATGCTGTGTATGCCCAGGTTCCTGTTCATGGATTTGCAGGGTTTTCTCTGGGCTTCCCTGGTGGCTCAGTGGGTAAAGCATCTGCCTCCAATGCGGGAGACCCAGGATCGATCCCTGGGTTGGGAAGATCCGCTGGAGAAGGAAATGGCAACCCACTCCAGTACTCTTGCCTGGAAAATCCCATGGACTGAGAAGCCTGGTAGGCTACAGTCTGTGGGGTCGCAAAGAGTCGGACACAACTGAGCGACTTCACTTCAGGGTTTTCTCTGGAGCTCACAGCCATCCAGGTGGCATGCCACGCAGCACGTCACTTGCTCCTCCAATCTTCCAACAATACGTGGTTCCCCCAAGTTCCCTTTTTCTCCTTGTTATCTGCCTTGGCTGCCACCTGGTGCAGTGTCCTGGCTTCCGAGAGCTGTCACCGACAGCCAGGCAGGGTGCGGAACTGATACAGGAAGCCTCTGAGATGACAGAGACTACGTGGCAAAGGCCTTGAACTCAGCCTCAGGCTCTGCCCCCTGGAGACCCCAGCACCTGTTCGTACTCAAAGTGAGCCCTACCTGGCAGGACCCAGAGGCCAGGTGCAGCCTGCCTGGGAGCCGGGGTTCCCTGGGCAGGGTCTCCTTTGAGTTCCCTTTCCACAAGCTCCTGGAGGGCCTCCTTGCCAGCTCCTGGGCTCAGGAGTAGCTCTCATTCCTACCTGGGCCACCTTTCAGACCTGGAGGTCTTCTCCTGGCTTCATTCCCCAAGCAGTAGCCAGGCCCCTCTCACCAGGAACGCTGCTGACCACGAGAGAACCTAACCCAGGCTCAGCAGCTCATCTCAGCCCCTGCCTGGCTCTGCTCCCCTCTTGGGCCCAGCCAGCCCAAGGCTCAGAATGGTCAGTTTCCCCGGTGAAATGACACTGCCACAAACACAGCTGCCCGGGCAGTAACGTTAGTGGGGAAGTGGCTGACACGAGGCTGTCGACCATCTGGAGTGGGCCTGCGGGTGGCGCCGAGGAGGGCAGGGACAGCCCTGCCACCCATGGGGCTGCCTCCATGTCACTGACGTCTCCCGCCCCCTCCCCCTTGAAAAGACCTGGTTTCCTCCACCGAGAAGTAGCTTAAAGAGCTTTCTCCTCTGATCTCAACTAAAATGTTTCCCTGCACAGGGTGACAAATGAGAGGTGGGAGGTCAGGATGGACAGAGCAAAGGGAGTGGAGGTGGAAGCTGGGCCAGAGGGGCCCCATTGCAGTTGCTGTGAGAGCCGGCTCTGCTGCCCTCTCTCCTCTGGAAACCTGAGCTCTCTGCTGAGGGCAGGGGGCGGGGGGCACAGCGGGGAGAGGACCCTGGCCTCAGTGCACAGCACTGGAGGGCAGGAGGAAGAGGGAAGATGGAGAAAGAGGGTCCTTCAGAAAGACTTCCTGGGGATGACTTCCCCTAGAGCGCTGCCTGTTTCCATGGCAACTGGTCACCACTCGGGGCTTACAGGAACCTCTGGAGGAGGAGAAACCCCAGCAGAGACAAGCCCGGGCTCCCCCTACCCTGCCCTCCCCGGGGAGGCTGAGGGCCAACCGGCATGCACTTCCCGGCCACATGGAGACAATCTGTCCATTGCTTCCTGACCAGCTCCGAGGGCACAATCCTCCTGCCCGGCCCCGCCAGGGGTGTCTGGGAGGAAAACAATGACCTAAGAGTATCAATCAGAGCACCACCCAGACAGGACTGGTGACCTCACCAGTCCTCAGAGGACCGCTCAACCTCGCCGGCCCTATTGCGGCTGAGAATATGACCTCGGGTCCAGAGCGCCGCTCAGGGGCCTGGGAGGTGGGCAGCAGCCGCAAGCTATGCAGGGAGGCCCCTGGAAGCCTGGGTCCCGCCCCCTGCCCGAACAGGGGGGCCCTGAGGTGGGCTGGCCCTGCGCCAGGAGCCGAGAGGTGGTGGAATCGGGGCTGGGTGTGCGCTCACCTGTCTCCACGTCCTGCACATAGAAGTGCAGGTCGTCGGTGATCTCTGTCACAAACACCGGCTTGTAGCTGGCCGAGCGCTCCTTCTCCTCCAGCACGGGCATCAACTCCTCCACCGGCTGCTCCTCGTAGTGGGCCCAGACCTGCACGTGTGGTCAGCAGAGGGGAGGTGAGGGGTTCAGAAGTGAAGTCTGGAAGGACGCCAGGAAAGGGGCTCTGGGGAGGGGGGACCACTGCCCTGGGGGCGAGTGTGGGGGTGAGTGTGGGGGCGATGTTGCATCATGCTGGTCTGAGCCCCTGGAGCGCAGAGGTTGGGGTGGGGGAACTTCCAGTCCAGTAGTTCTCAAACTCTGAGGTGTCTGGAACAACTGGGGATCTTCCTGGGAACGAAGGTGCCAGGGTACCCACCACACCCCTCCCCCCCGCCCCTGCCTGCCCATCAGGATGTGCTCTAAGGGTCCCAGGGAAAGGGAATCAAAACTCAAGACTCCCAGCGACTCCCACGCACGTCAGGCGTGTGAGGCCCTTGGCCCTGTGGTGCTGCCCAGTCCCCATCTCCTTCCCTCACACCCCCTGTGAGGGTCACTGAACTCCCCAGGCCCTCCCACCGTCACAGGGCTGTGGGCGCGCCCGAGGCTCTCCAACCGATGGTGCTGGGCTGCGGAGGGGAGGGCCGCCACTGTGCGAGGGTGCCCATCCTCTGCACCTCAAGGAGGCTGCTCTGACCCCGGCTCGGAAGCCGGCCGCTGCCCTCCACCCTTCCCGCTCCCTCCCCCAGCCCTGCACTGTCAGGGCTGCAGTGCTCAGAAGCTGATGCGGGGTGACAGCGCGTCAAGTCCAATCCCGTGGCCAGGAGATTATCCCAGTAGTGAGGCCTGTCAGAGCAGGGGAGGGAGATGGCCTTCCAGCTGGGCGGCGGAAACGGGCTGGGGAGTCTGGGGGACTGGACCACACGCTGGGTCCCACAGACACACACACAGAGGACTCGGGTGGGTGGTGACAGAAGTTCTTAGCCCAAACCTTATATGCTCACTAGGGGCCACACTAAACGCTACCCAAGTACTCGGTCATCTAATCCTCACAACAACCTTTTCAAAAGGGATCAACATTACCCCCGATTTCACAAACGAAGAAACCGAGGCACACAGGCTTGCTAGACGTGGCAGAACCAGGATTTGAACACAGGGGGGTGGGCCCTAGAGCCCTTCAAGGGGAATTTTGGCATCACCTGGGCCCCTGAACACAAAAGGCAGCAATGAACGGTGGGAAAAGTCGTAGGTGGGAGTTGTGGACTCCGGTCCTTTCATTTTCCCCTTTAATTTGCTGTGTGACCTCAGTCAAGTCACATGCCTTCTCTGAGTCTCCTTTTCTTCCCCTGCAAGAGGTGGTAGTTGGACCACGTGACCCTTCTGCTACACACAGACTCCTGGGGCATGGTGGGGCGGTGCACCAAGAAGCAGATGCAAGCTGGAATGACTGAACCACTTTGGGCCACACCTGTGAAACCATGCTCCTGCCTCTAATGTGGCATGAGTGCATGTCCTTCCACTGGAAGGAGAGGCCTGGGCCCTGGGAACTGGAATGAGCAACAGGGACTTTCTGAGCCTGGTGGGGAGGCTGCCCGGGAGTGGCGGAGACGTCATCAGCGGCATTCCTGGCCCAGCAGTCTGTGCTCTGTGGCAGCCCCGCCAGCACCACTCTCCAGACTGCGCCCCTACTACTGCAGACCAAGTCAGGGCCTCCCTCCGCTCCTGTTCCCTGCCTTTCCCGGGCCCCTGTGCTGGCTCCTGAGCTGGCCCCCATCCTAACCCCACCCCACTTGCTTCAGCTGCAGGGGAAGGAGGCTCCTCTGCCTAGTGGACAGAATGGGAACAGACTGACAGGCTGAGAGTAGAAACTTCTCAAGCCAAGGTGCCTCAGGCGACAGCGTCAGGTTTCCTCCCAGAGAGAGAAGGTAGGGCGTCTTCCCTGGCAGGTCCAGGGGCCAGCGGGGTGGAGGTCAGGGATGATGCAGACAGAGCCTCGGGGTGGCCCTCGGGCCCCTTCCTACCAGGAGGCAGAGACAGGCCAGTCCTATAGGGTCCCAGAGCTCACAGGGCAGCGGGCAGGCAGGGAGCAGAGGACACTGGAAGCCTGAGGCTGCCCAAGTCCAAAAGAGGCAGAGCTGCTTCTCAGACAGAGCGCCCCATTTCTAAGAGAGGGTGGGCTTGGCCCTCAGTCACAGAACCCTGCAGGGTCCCTGCAGGTGGCTTTGTGGTGGGAAGGAGTCAGTCAGCTAGATGGCAGGTCCTCACCCTCAGAACAAGGGCGAGCTGGGCCCACAGTGACTGCAGTTGTCCCTCTGCAGAACCTGGGCAGGGAGGGGCTCACACATCAGCCAGACACCCTCTGTGACCCCTCGGTGGCCCTGGCTACAGATCCCAGGGGGCAGTGGGCAGGGAGCCCCCTCCCTCCTCCGCTCCGCACTGCTGGGTCAGCCACTTCCTATCCTGCTCAGATCCACTGCACCCCGGGGCCAGCTTAGCAGCAGAGGAGAGGGAGTCTCTTCTGTCCTCACCTTGCACCCCTCCCCCGCGCCTTCTCTGCACTTCCTCCCTGGGGAGCCCCAGGTCCTCCTCCTGGCAGGCTGCGGGCCATGTGGACCGAGGTTCCACTGCATGGAACCTTTCCTTTCTAAATCCTATTTAATACCGCTGCTTAGGAGGCTCCAGAGGTGGGGCTGGCATGCAGCCAGGGTGGTGGAGGCCTGCAAGCCCGCAGTGGGGAAGCTAAGCTCAATAAAAGCCAATCGATGGCCAATCAGGCCTGTCAAGGGCCCTGCCAAGGTATGAGTGGGGCAGGGGGTATGGGGGACAGACAGCTGCCATCTGAGGCTCCCTCTCTGGCCCTCAGACCTGCCCAGGATCCCGAGGACAGGGAGGGGGAACTCTGCAACCAGCTTCCTACAGACTGGCCTCTTCAATAAGGAGAGAAGACAGCAAGGTACAGGGGGATCAGTCCTTGCAAGGAGGCAGCTAAATTCTCAGAGTGGGGAACGCAGCATTGCTGGAGCTCCCCATTCAGACCTGCTCACATGCACATAATCACATCCACCCAAGACTTCTGTGTGCCCTGGTCTCACAAAATCTCTCGGTATTAGCTTCCTCAGCCCACAGGGACCATGATGATCTCTTAACCCCAGATGCGCCTGTCTCTCGACAGCTAAGGCAGCTCTCACGGGGTCACCGGCGGGGCAAGGCTGGGGATCCTGGGGACACCTCAGACACCAAGTTTACTGCTCCCCAGCTGACCCCCAGATTCTCCCGTCTGAGTCCAGCTAACTCAGAGGGCTGCTGCAAGGCTCTGCCTACACTGTTCCTGGAGAGCAGCCCCACCAGGAGGAGGGAGGTCAGGCTGGGTTCCCCCAGGCCTCAAGGAGGAGGGGATGTGCAGGAGGGCCCCTGGAGGCGGGCGGGCCCTCGCACTGAGAGTGGTGTGCTGCATTTTAATTGGACTGGAATAAAAGCACGCAGCCTGTGTAAGTAATTAATCATGGTAATTACTCCTCAGCACCATCACGTGGCACCAGAGAAATGATGACTTGGGTTCTTCCAGACAAATCCACTACATAGTAAATAGTGATGCCTGGCTCAGCACCTATGCAAGGGGCCACGCTTTGGCCAGACTCCCTTCTCTGTCCCCTCCTCAGTCCCTCTGGGGTCTCTACTCTCAGACGGCAGAAGGCTACTCAGATCTGAAGAGATGGCTTCCAGGCTCAGGGAGCAGGGCCAGGGGGCAGAGATACTTTCAGAATCTGGGCCTTATAGGCGGGTGCTTGCTGAACTGTCCCACAGCTGTTAACTCGTTCCACCTCTGCACCACCTCTCCTCCATTCCCTGCAGGGAGCAGAGGACACAGGGGGTGTCCAGTCTTAAGTTCAGCTGTCACAGAAAGGAAACCCAAGAGGAAGTGCCTCTGCTGTAGGAGCCGAGGCTGCCTGCTTCCCCATCACTCTAGGAAGACAGGCTATAATGGGAGCTGTAATGGAAGCAGAACTGGGACAGAAGCGGAATCCTCCCCAGAGGCCCCATGGTGGCCTGCTCGCCCTCCAAGATGTGGGCAGTCTCTTCCACCTGTCTTGGCTTTTGGAGCCACCTCTCCCTGGAGTCCTTCCAGCTCTAGTAGGGTCGATCACCTGTCCTAATCCCTAGGGGATGAGACTAAGAGACACAGAGATCCCAGAAGTCCTCCGGCGCCTGGCCCCTGGGGAAAGTGTGATGCTGTCTCAGAGGAGAGGTGGGAGGAGCCGGAGGCTTCTGGGCCCTGGGGCCCCCCACTCCTTTTGGCAGGTGTCTGGGCCTTGGCTCTGAGAGGCTAGTTGTAAGCCAGATGGCTGCCCCATGGGGAAGGAAACATTTATTCCTGGAACAAATTTATGGCTCAGCACGGCTGTCCCATGAAATCCTCCTCAAGCTCCGAGAAGCCCTGACAAATTGGTGGCCGGCTGATTTATCCCCATTATCGGGGCTGAGCTGTAAGTCAGTGGCGACAGGCTGTGGGGGTAGGGGCAGGGGGCTGCCGAGCCCAGCTCCCATCACCAAGCCACTGGGTTCCTTAATCGTCCATTTGTTTCCAAAAGCTGCTTTCCGACCCACCCCCCTTGTCTCTTCAATGCAGTGTCTGCACAGACTGATGGGCTGTAAATCTGCTGTCCTAACAGCTTTATGCATCTCCTGGGGCAGCTTCCAAAATGGGCTTCCCTGCAGGGCAATGTGAAGGAAATTCAGACGTGGGGTGCAGGCCACCCGGCCCCTCCGAGAGCACTGGAGGGTCAGGGCGGGGGAAGGAAGGCCTCTGGTCGCGGGTGACCCTGGCTCCAAGGTCACTGTCTAGGCAGCTTCCGGTGCCAGGCCCACCAGGGCCGGGGTGGTGGACAGGGGCGCTCAGAGAGGGTCCGGGGCCTGCCTCAGCGTGGGGTTGCTGACGTGGGGTCTGACACCAACACCAGCCGGAGTCACTCAGTTGACGGGGGGACAGAAGCGCTCTGTTGCATGCAGGCAGCAGTGCTGCTGCGGAGGGAGAGAGGGCGAGAGAGGGCAGCCGCTCCTTCCCCGCCAGGCCCCGCTCCACAGCTTACCTTCTCCTTCTTCTGCTTGGCGGCCTCCTCGGCAGACAGCAGGGATTTGTAGTAGGCGCTGCGCTCGGCGGTGAAGTGGACCTTGGAGAGCGCGTGCTCCACCAGCAAGACGGACAGGTTGGCGCCGTCGATGTGCAGCCAGCCGATGAAGTTGCCGGCCTTGTCCATGCTCTCCACCTCCACCTCTACCTAGGGGGCAGAAATGGGGGTGTCAGCTAGCAGCGGGAGCCTGGGGTGGGCAGGGGGGGAGAGAGGCCCCGGGGCCACTGCCACCATGGTCACTCCACGGGCAGGAACAGCTGGAACGGTGAGTCAGAGTGTGAGCTGGTGAGAGCCTCTGAGAACCCTTCCCCTCAGTGCTGTGAGCTGGTCTATGCTTTTCAGCTTCTTGCACCCCAGAATCACCATTGATAGATATGTCACTGACAAAGCAACTTCAGAACTCCCCTCTCCTTCAATCCCTTCCCCTTCCTCTTGGCAGAGAGCTACTAGGGAAGACTTGACTCTCCTTAGCTTTAAGTGAGCTGTGTGTGTGTTTGTGTGTGTACACAGCTAAAGGTCAGGGGTGAGTAAGGCAACACCCACTCCTCTCCAGCACCCACTGAGCCCCAGCTCTGCTAGGAAGACAGGCAAGCCCTGGGTGGAAGTGGAGAGCAAGGCAATCCCCAAGGAGGGGAGAACCTGTGTTCTTCCTGGAAGAGCTGAATGAAGTCATGCTTAATGAAGGCAATAAAAGCAGTGGGATGAGAGCCAGGTGAGGAGAGGAGGGAAGGTGACAGTGGGCAGAAGGTACACTGAGGCAGGCGCAGTTAGGGGGTGATTTCAGCTGGAGGTTACCCCTTTGTAGGGGTGTGCTCACCGCCATCAGCCCTGATTTCGGGGCCGAGCACACTGGCTGATCCCCAGAGCTGGCAGGATCCCTGCAGAGCCCAGGGACTCCCGGGCCTCCTCCCTTGAGGGCTCCCCGAGAACCAGGACCCCCGACCTAGCATGGATGCCGCTCCACCTCATGAAGGCAGTGGCCCAAGAGGAATTCCTTCTCGGCTTCTCTTCCCCTGCTAAAGGGGCCTGTAAAAGCCTTCACTGCCAAACGTAAAAACTTGTATTCATTTAAACGGTTTCAAGCTCGATTAAGCAATAAAATGAGTGTCTAAATACCTGGGAGTTCTCTGAAGCCTGGGCCAGAGCCAGTGGCAGCCGCAGAGGACATGAACAGGAAGGAGCTGGGGTCCCAGCTTCCTGGTCTTGCTCTTTGGCCCTGCTCTGCCCTCCCTCCATGCACCCAAGCGGCCTCTGTTTCCTTATAGGGAGTCGTGTCCCCAGCACCTCTCCCGGCAGTTAGGACTCCGCCAGGTGTTCTTCCTATTCGTGAACACCTTCTTCCTACATGAAGCCCCCCGTGACCCTTTCAGGTGGAATGCAAGTTCAACAATGCCTGAAGTGGGGGTGTACTGTAGAAAGGGATACAAAGAGTTTATTAGAGCCAGGAGAAGAAGGTATTATACTCATCCAATCCAACTTGGTTTTGTTAGTGGGGAAACAGACACAGGGGCAGTGGGGCCAGAAAGGGGCAGAGCTGAGAGCAGATGCCAGGCTGCCCTGCTTGCCTTCTTTCTCCACTGCCTCCTTGGCGCCTCCCCTCCTCTCCCCACAGCCCTGTCTCAAGAGCATCCTTTCTCCAGTCACACCCCTGACCCCTCCCCGACACCCCCCCACCACACACACACTGTCCACTGGGTTAAGGCCAGCTCCCTCCGCCATTCAGGACCCTGGACCGTGCCCCTCCCTGGTGGAGCCAGGGTGGGAGTGCCGGGCTCTGCTGGGTGGTATCCACCCCACACGGGCACCACGCTGCTGAGGGCTGGAGGAAGGGAGGACCCACAACCGTAGATGGTAAAACTGGTTTCCCCTTTCCTCTAATCCTGGCAATTAATTCACTGGGAGGACCTGTGTGTGTGGCAGAGAACGGTGGGCAAAATGGTACACGATAAAGTACAGGTGCCTCAAGAGCTCGCCAGCCAGTAAATTCACTGGAGTGAGTGGCAAACTGCCCGAAGAGCCCTCTGCCACCTTGCAAATGCCCTGGGTGCCGGAGCACTGGGCGGCCGACAGTGGGAAGGCTAATGGTGGAGGAAGAGGCTGCAGGCTTGTGGGACTCAGACGAGAACAGGGATGGAAGGGGAGTGCATGGGAAGACCGCCTCTTCTTCGTTTGCTGCGCTTTATCAAGCATGCTAAGATCAAGCGGCAACGGATCCCAGACGACTTCTGGGAGGAGTGGAGGGCTGCCTGCCTTGTGTTTGGGGGCTCATGAGACAACGGGTAGAGTGGAGGTGCCGACGCTGGCTCCTACCACCAATCCATGGGGCTCCTTTGCATTTGGGGGCTCCTGAGACCCCTCCTCATGCCCACGCCAGCACCTCTTGTCTTCTTCCACTGTGTTTGTTGCCAGGTGTCCTTTTCCTAAAGCCAGGATGGCTGCCCTGATCAAGCACGAGACCTCCCTCCAGCCCCCAGGCCCGTGGTGGGCCGTTGCAGCTGTGACGAGAAGCCCGTGGCTTCCTCTCACACCAGATTCCTGCGGTGGAGGTAAGAGCCTCCGAGACATGAGCTGCAGAGACGACCAGACAGGTACAATCCGTCTCTCCTGTCAGGCGCCCAGGCTCAGACCCTACTCGCCAACCTCTAATTCACACCTCACCCTCTGAGGCCACAAACCAGATGCCGACCTCTCAAGGCTCCTGCCGGGGGAAACGCCAGCGAGTGACTAAGCAGCCACATCTGGGGCCAACACTGCTGGGGAGCAGCCAGGCTCTCTTGGCAGGTGAGCCCTGGCTTCACATGTACCCCGCCTCTCCCTGCCGGCAATCGATACGCTAACTTGGGCTTGACAAGCCCCTGGGCCCAGCCGGCCGCAGAGGAAAGAAAGCTCTGGCCTTGGGCACCGTGCTGCTGCCCAGTCCATCTTGGGCTGTGGAGGGTGAGATGACGCTGTCGCCTGTGGGTCCCCGCTTCTCCTTTCATTACAGCTGCTGCCACCACAGTAATTTCTCAAACAAGGGGCTTTAGGGAAGGTAGGCTGGTCTTAGAGGAGGGTTGGGACTGGGCCAGTGTTCCCGCTGCACCCAGGTCTCTGGGCTTCTGGCCTTGCTGGACATGCCCCAGCCTAGATGGGCAGAGGGTTCAGGGTGAAGTCTTGACTCTACACAGGGAGCAAACAGAGGGTGCAGTGGGCACTCCCAGGTTGGTCTATATGTTCATCTTTCATCTTGTCTCTCTTTCACACTCACTGCTGAGACTTTGTGACTTGACTATAAAATTACATGGGTCCATATCTATGACGGGCTTCCCTGGTGGCTCAAGCAGTAAAGAATCTGCCTGCAATGCAGGAGACCCAGGTTCAATCCCTGGATCAGGAAGATCCCCTGGAGAAGGAAATGGTGACCCACTCCAGTTTTCTTGCCTGGAGAATTCCATGGACAGAGGGGCCTGGTAGGCTACAGTCCATGGGGTCACAAAGAGTTGGACAGGACTGAGCAACTAACACTTTTAGCTCTTCATATCTGTAAAAGCTCCATTTCTCTATTCAACTTTAAGACTCAATCTTAAGACTCATCAAATTTCTGGTATTTTTCTAATTAAAAAATATACACATACTCTCTCTCTCTAGTTATCTGTGATACTTATCGCTATAAAGTTACTATGAACAAGGAATTAGGGAATCCTGAACCACTGCCTCCCAGGGAAACACAGGGTTAGGTTCCTACAAGACTCCAGTTACATTTCTATCAACTTACCAATACATAACCTGCTTTGATGATGGTTTCTGTTTAAATACATCGTATTTAATACATATTGATGATTCATTAACATTGAACTCACAGCCAAGAGCGCTGTCACTCAAGCCTGAATAAAGCTTATCTAACACATGGGTTTTCTCCTTACGGCACATCGCAGCTGTCCTGCACTCAGGAACACTAGACAGCACTTCAGCGCTATGCTTGGAGGCCATTTTTAACTACAACATAAAGTGCAGAAACCCTGAAAACCTCGGTGCTAAGCAGACCATGAGTAGGACGTTTGTTTGTAGGAGAGCTGCAGCCTCAGCTGGGAATGTACTCCCTGGGAGATTCGCTGCTCTGTGCACGTTCACAAATGATCCAAAAAGTCACAGGGGTACTGACAGAGGTAGCAAATTTCAGCAAGTGAGTGAACTCACAAATATGGGCTCACTTATAATTAGGATTTACCATATACAGATGTTGTAGCTGTTCAGTTGCTAAATCGTGTCCAACTCTTTGCAACATGCGAGGCTTCCCTGTCCTTCACTATCTCCTGAAGTTTGCTCAAGTTCATGTCCATTGAGTTGGTGATGCCGTCCAAGCATCTCATCCTCCTCCTCCCGCCTTCAATCTTTCCCAGCATCAGGGTCTTTTCCAATGAGTCGGCTCTTTGCGTCAGGCGGCCAAAGCACTGGAGATTCAGCTTCAGCATCAGTCCTTCCAGTGAATATTCAGGGTTGATTTCCTTTAGGACTGACCGGTTTGATCTCCAGTATACAGAGTTTGAGTGAACTCCGGGAGTTGGTGATGGACAGGGAGGCCTGGCGTGCTGCAATTCATGGGGTTGCAAAGAGTCGGACACGACTGAGCGACTGAAATGAACTGAACTGAACTGATACAGACTATTGGCAGAAATTTCCTGCAAGTTGCCTCCAACTGCAGACAGGAATTAGGGGAGGTTCTTTCTTGTCAAGTGCACAAGAAACCTCTTTTGGTCTCTTTCTGGCTACCCCAAGTGTTAGTGAGATACTACTCATGGAGTGCAGTGTAAAGTGAGAAGCGCTATACAACATGGCCGCCTGTCTCTTCGGCATCTTGGAAGAGATGTTTCATGAAGAGACCCGGACTCGCTGTCCGGTGGCTTGGGAGGCTTCCTGCAATGGCACTGACATCAGGGAGGTGAGGCCTTGGGTGATCGCCAGGGGCTGCCACAGCACTTCATGTGGGCATTTGGTGTGTACACAGGTGGGCTGATAATAGCCTTGAGGGGTCAAGGGTACACGCGGACACAAGCAATGTCAGCAAGGGACAGATGATGGCTTTCCTCATTCCCCATCCTCAACACTCATACTGAAGCCAAATGCTGGGACCTAGGAACACATGGAGCTGGGGGGAGGAGAGGCTATGAGAAGGGGGTGCCACCTGGAGGGGGTGGCTTTGTGATAACTCTAGTTAAGACAGAAGCAAGAGCCTAGATGTCTAAAGGGCAGACCTGACCCTCGGGAGCTGAAGGACACCAAGGAGCTGCTGCACTGGACATCCTGGATGCTCTGCTCACCTGCCGGCATCTCTCGTCCTCTGCTCCCAATGCTGGCAGAGTGGGCAGGGATTTTGTGGTTCTGAACTAGGCCCTGTGAGCTGAGCTCTTCCAGATTCAACACCATCTTCCTGTGACGGCTTCCCTAACCTTGGCCTGCAGTGAATTGAACACCTGGCCCGGATATCTCTGACACTCAGGGACCAGTGCAGAGCACAGAGGTTAAGACCATGGACTCCGGAGCAGAGACGTTTACTCATCACCTGCTTAATTTCTGGTGAGTCAATTACCTTGGAATTGTGATAGTACCTATCTCAAAAGATGTGTTTTGATGACTAAATGAGCCAACGTAAGTATGTTAAACACTTAAAAGGGTGCTTGACACACAAATACTTCTTCAATTATTTACTTCCTGGGGAGGAGCAGTTATTTCAAAATGTCCCTATTCACCAGCTAAAATGGTGCTAGTGGTAAAGAACCTGCTTGCCAATGCAGGAGACATGAGACTCTGTTTGATCCCTGGGTTGGGAAGATTCCCTGGAGGAGGGCATGGCAACCCACTCCAGTATTTTTGCCTGGAGAATCAATCCCAGGGACAGAGAAGCCTGACGTGGGCTACAGTCCATGGGGTCGCAAAGAGTCGGACACTGAAGCAACTCAGCACGCACACCAACTGTCAGCTCCAATGGGAGCAAAGCTTGTTCTCTAAATCTGCCCCAGAGCTGGGTGTACTGACTGGGCCATGACATGGTAGAAAGAGCATGAATCCTGCAGTCAGACAGACCTGGGCTCAAATCCTAACTCTGACTGTGAGTTTTTGGTGATGTACAAGGGCATCCACTTCCTTCAGCTCAGGGCCAGCTGACAGCAGTCAGGCTAGTTGCAACCAGCAGCAGCTCTGCTTGGCTGAGCTCAATTCCCTTGGTTCTCACTCAGAGAGGTAGGTGAGGGAAGAGGTGGTTAATCAGAGTAGGCAGGGGTGGGGTTGGGGTGGGGAATCTTTCTCCACCACAGGGCCAATCAGGGGGTGTGGTCCGGCCAGCCACGCCCAGTGGGAAAGCAGCTAGACCCACTGGTCCTGGGCTGTCTGTGAGCGGGGGTAGCCAGAGGGCCCTGCTGCCTCACAGTGGGACATGTCCTCCTGCTCCCGAGCACACTAATGTGCCACTAATGAAATTGTTCTGGCTTATTTACCAAATTAATACAAATGGCACAGGCTGTTAATTTGCGCGTCTCCTAATTACTGAGGAAGTGCTCCTGTCCCAGGCAGCGCACACACCTCAGTTCCCACCAAGGTGGGCTGTGGTCTCACCCTTCCCGGCTGCGGCTGCGGAGAGTGGGGAAGGGGAGAAACAGAGAGGAGAAAAGAGGAGACAGGGGGCAGGCTTCCAACCCAGGGAGGGAAGGCGACAGTGAGCACGTTTCGTTTCTCATAGCCCTTTTCCTAGTGGTTGGATTATCTTGGCCCCTGCCACAAACATATTCTCAATCCCTGCCCCACCACCCCAACTGGTCCCCTTCTTTCCTTGTTTGGATTCTGTCCAGCTTAACACAGGAGCTGCTTCAATCAAGTGGGCGGAGGGGGCTGAGTCATTCTCCCACTCCAGGCAGTTGAGGTCCAGGGAGCCATGCGGGGCCAGCCAGGTGAGGGGGGTGGGTGTGCAAGAAGTGCGAGAGTGAAAGGCAGGCAGGGCTGATGTTCTTACAGAGAGGACGACTCACTTGCCCAGGCCCTCCCCAGCCAACCAGCTTTCTGAAAGTAATGTGTGTGTCTGGGGAAGAACACTCGCGAGCTCAGCTAGAAGACCAAAGGAAATGCCAGCCGCCTTGGGGCTTCATTCGGCTGCCCAGCCTCTCCCGCTCCAGGAGCCAAGATGGATGTCCAGTGGCTCTGAGTCTGGGGGTGACACTGGGAAGACCAAGGGCCCCTCCTGTAGCCTTCTTCATGGTAGGGTGGGGGCGCAGTGCGCTGGAGGCTGCCTCCATGAAAAGGCTAGCTTTGACAGAGCCGGTAGGGCAAGAGAACTTGAAGATACTGAACCGGGGAGGACGCACAGCTGGGAATGGCGTGCTCTGGATGGTGACTCAGGGCAGCCCAAGGAGGTACAGCACAGAGGGGATTTCTGGCAAAATGCAGTAGTGGCGAGAGTCTCCCCTTCCATATAACTGCTCTTTCCCATTTTGTGTATTGGGAGAACAGAAGAGAGGTAGTCTCTCCCAAGAGCCTCTCATCCTCTCTCCTGCGCAGTGCCCAAGGCAGCAGAGGAAATCACTGAGCCTCAGCCTCAGAGGCTGGGAGGCCAAGGAACACCTGGAACACAGCTGCCAGGGATGCTCCCTCCCCCTAGGGAGGTGGCTGCCTCAGGCAGGACAGGTGATCCCAGGTAGGCAGCAGCTCAGGGCACCCCTGCCCTAGAGCATCTGGGAAGGAAGACTTCCTAAACAAGGCGGGGGAGGGGATGCTGGGTGCATATTCCTCCCAAAGGCAGAGTAGGAGTGCACAGCGCTACCTCTGGGGAGGTGACATCAGGGGCCCCAGGGATAGGCAGAAGCTGCCATCCTCCCCATACGCTGGCTGGTCCCAGCCCTGCTTTCAATAACCCCAAGGCCATCGGCTACAAGCCTGGAACTGGGAGTAAGAGAGGAGTGAGGCTTGGATGGGGACAAGGCTTAGAGGTGCAAAGCAAAATCCTTGGACTGAAAAGCCATCCAGGGACCCGCTCTGCCTCTTCTGGGCTGGGCATCCCTCTCCAGTTGCTCCGCGTGTCAGTGAGTGCTGAACCAGGTGTGTGAGGTTTTCTCTGCTCAGAACCCCCTCAGGTATGAGCTGGGATTGGGCGTGGTGGCACTCGTGGTGCGCCAGCATGACTGGGAGGCGCTGAGAGAGCAGACAGACAAGGGCTTACGTGGGAGAGAAGGGCCGGCGGGGAGGCCCTGCAGGCAACCAGCAGAAGCCTGCGCAGAGGGGAAGGTGGAGAGCGGGAGAGGAATAAAGGCACTCCAGCTCTTCCCCACCCACGCATCCCAAACAGAGCTTTCCGCAGGGTAGGCGAGTAGCAATCCAGAGCAATCTGAGTGCCACCGAGCCTCCTCTCCTGCCGCGCACAGCAGCCACGCTGCCGTCCCCCATACATATTGCTGTAATGTGCTCCCGCCGCCGGAGCCGTGAACTTGAAGAGACACCTCACCTTAATATAGTAGCAGCTTAACACAGCCGACTTGTCCCCTCCACTTGCGGCCACGCGTGCACAGCGATGTCTTTCAGAGATGATAAGCATTAACACGATGCAATTAATAATGTAACGCTCTGGGAGCCACAGAGGCAGTGCCTATGAAATGCCTCCTGGGCTGCATTACCGTGGGCCACGGGTGGCGAGGGGGCGGGCAAGGGTCCATCCCAAACTTCCCTGTGCTCCTGGAGTAGCAAGGCTCCAGCCCCTACCAGTGCGTTACTACCCAACCCCTCAACACCTGCAGACCAGATGACGCATTCAAGCCCAACCCACAGGGCCAACTGTTCTCTGGAAAGTCTCGTTTCTGACATTTGGTCTAAGCCAAGGCCCTAGGAATGCCTGCAAATCAGGTCCGGGTTGGCACAGTGGCCACAGGGGGCAGGAAGCTCCTAGAAATTGAGGGTTGGCCTGAGCAATGGGTGAGACAGCCCAGCTAGGAGCTCAGGGCTTCCTCCTCTCTCTCCTGGAATACCTCAGGGGTGAGGGGTGGGATGCCAGAGGTGGGGGGGGCCAGAGGCAATTCCTGGTCATGCCTGAGGCAAAGAGGAGGAGCCAGGGCTATCAGCGTCCCTCAGTCTGCTGGGAAATGCAAGCCTGCTGACTCCAGGCCTTTGCAAGCGGTAATGCGGTTTACAAACTGACGCAATCTGTTCCTTTGGTGCAGACAATAAGGAAAGCAGACTGTTCATCTTCCCAGGAAAACCCGGGGCTGCGGACTGGAGGGCGATTTAACTGTCTCTTCCCTGAGGTTCACACAGGGAGTGTGGCTGAATCGGGGGCCCTACCCTTGTGCAGGGCACCCCACTGCCATCCTTTCCCACAGGCTTCCTGAGCTCGAGGCTGGCTTTGGAAGTCCTTTTGAAAGTGGGGTGCACCTGAACGGTCCAGATTCTCCCCATGCTCCGGTGATGCGGCGAAGAGTGGTCCTACCAGAGAGAGCAGTGAGGACCGCTCTTCATCCGGAGTCTCCAGATAGCACACGGAGCCCCAACCCTTGGTCTGGGCCACGTGGGGTTCTCCCAAGCCCAGACGGAGTCCCTGAGGCTGTACCTGTGCCCTGCAGGGACTGAACTAGGGGTGAGAAGTCGAATGACCTCTTTTCTCAGGAGAAATCAGTGTATGACCTCTGGTGGCTCAGTGGTAAAGAATCTGCCTGCGATGCAAGAGCTGCAGGAGACACTGGTTTGATCCCTGGGTTGGGAAGATCCCCTGGAGGAGGGCATGACAACCCACTCCAGTATTCTTGCCTGGAGAATTCCATGGACAGAGGAGCCTGGAGGGTTGCAGTCCGTGGGGTCGCAAAGAGTTGGACACGACTGAAGCGACTTAGCATGCATGCACATGACCCATGGAGGAACTGTATGAGGCTGTCAAATCTCTGACCCGAAGGTAACCAAATCGGGTCACATCTGAATGCCAGCTACACCTTTGTAGGCCCTTACACCTTCCTGATGCCAAGGTCTGCTCGGGGGCAGGTGTATTCTGCTTTGCAGATCTGGACTCTCAGGCTTGACCTGAACCACCGTGGATTTCTGTGCAGACCCACACTTTGCCTTTACAAAGCACCTATGGTGGTACTGTTACCCCAAAATAGTGTGTCGCTGTTTTCACTGCTTTCCCATCCACTTGCCATGCAGTGATGGGACGGGATGTCATGATCTTAGTTTTTTAAATGCTGAATTTTAAGCCAGCTTTTTCACTCTCTTCTTTCACTTTTATCAAGAGGCTCTTCAGTTCCTCTTTGCTTTCTGCCATAAGGGTGGTGTCACCTGCATATCTGAGGTTATTGATATTTCTCCCGGCAATCCTGATTCCAGCTTGTGCTTCATCTAGCCCGACATTTCACATGATGTACTTTGCATATAAGTTAAATGAGCAGGGTGACAATATAGTCTTGATGTACTCCTTCCCCTATTTGGAACCAGTCTGTTGTTCCACGTCCAGTTCTAACTGTTGCTTCTTGACCTACACACAGATTTCTCAGGAGGCAAGTCAGGTGGTCTGGTATTCCCATCTCTTCAAGAATTTTCCACAGTTTGTTGTGATCCACACAGTCACAGGCTCTGGCATAGTTAATAAAGCAAAAGTAGACGTTTTTCTGGAACTCTCTTGCTTTTTCTATAATCCAGTGGATGTTGGCAATTTGATCTCTGGTTCCTCTGCCTTTTCTAAATCCACCTTGAACATCTGGAAATTCATGGTTCACATACTGTTGAAGCTTGGCTTGGAGAATTTTGAACATTACGTTGCTAGTGTGTGAGATGAGTGCAAATTGTGTGGTAGTTTGAACATTCTTTGGCATTGCCTTTCTTTGGGACTGAAACGAAAACTGATCTTTTCCATATTTTTGGGCTCCAAAATCACTGCAGATGGTGACTGCAGCCATTAAAACATGCTTGCTCCTTGGAAGAAAAGCTATGACCAACCTAGACAGCCTATTAAAAAGCAGAGACATTACTTTGCCAACAAAGGTCCATCTAGTCAAGGCTATGGTTTTTCCAATAGTCATGTATGGATGTGAGAGTTGGATTATAAAGAAAGCTGAGCACTGCAGAATTGATGCTTTTGAACTGTGGTGTTGGAGAAGACTCTTGAGAATCCCTTGGACTGTAAGGAGACCCAACCAGTCAATCCTAAAGAAAATCAGTCCTGAATATTCATTGGAAGGACTGATGCTGAAGCTGAAACTCCAATACTTTGGTCCCCTGATGTGAAGAACTGACTCATTTGAAAAGACCCTGGTGCTGGGAAAGATGGAAGGTGGGAGGAGAAGGGGACGACAGAGGATGAGATGGTTGGATGGGCATGAGTTTGTGTAGGTTCCAGGAGTTGGTGATGAATAGGGAGGCCTGGCATGCTGCAGTCCATGGGGCCGCAAAAAGCTCGACACAACTGAGGGATTGAACTGAACTGAATGGTGGCATTGGTGATTAATGCTTTTCCTTCCACCCTGGAGAAAAAGAACCTGGCTCCAGGGAATTCTCTGGTGGTTAGGTGGTTAGGACTCTGTGCCCTCATTGCCAAAGGCTGGGGGTCAATCTCTGGTGGGGAACTAAGATCCTGCAAGCCCTTGGTGTGGCAAAAAAAAAAAAAAAAAAAAAAAAAAAAGAACCTGGCTGTAGATCACACTCTCTTGCTTTCTTGGGTGCCTGTCTCTATCAGTCACCTTTTCCTCTAATCACCACCCAACTCCCTTTCTATCAGCATCTACCTCTTTGTCTGCAAATCTCACTCATCCTAGAAAACCTAGCTCTGACTTCGCATCCCGTCCAGTCAACCTTTCTCTCTTAACCCAGGGACCTCTTTCCCTTTACCTCCATCCACTCCTCCATCTCACACAGCCAACTGACATTCCAACATGATTATCACTTCAAAGGTCACTCAAGACCTCTTAATCGCCATTTTATTAATTTCTTCTCAGGTATCTGACAAAGCTAAGCACCGCTGCCTTCTATTTCGAAGCTCTTTTTAAAGGCCTCTGTGATTCCCAACCTTCTGCATGCTTTCTTAGTTTCAGTTGTGAATTCTTTCCCATAACATGCCCCCTGAAAATGGACATTCCCTGGGGGGCCATCTGAAGCTATAGACAGTCCCTGTATTGCACGACTCAGAGTTATCTGACACCATTGCTCCTATTTTCAGCCCAGACTGCTCTTCAGGACTCACCTCCACCATATACATTTCAAATGTAACGAGCCCAATCCTGAATCCACTATCTTCACTATAAAACCTGCACTTTCACCTGCGTTTCTTATCTCACTCAGAGAGAGCAGCTTAGAAATCATCCTGGACTCCTTTTACATTCACAGTCAACCTCCAAGTCACAATGGTCCTATTCATAAACATCTCTCGAATTCTCCCCCTCTTCTTTATCCTTCCTGCCACTCCCTGAGTCCAGGTCCTGGTTTGGTGGTAACACTCCCTGCCCCCAGCCTCACCACTTCCCAGTGGCCCCCCTACGATGCTGCAGGGCGTGGCTTATCACAGGCAGTGCAGCTCCGTGGTTAGCCAGACCGTCAGGGTTCACATCCTGCTCTACTACTTACCAGCTGTGTGGTCTCGAGTGGGTTACTTAACCTCTCTGGGTCTAAGTTTTCTCCTATTTGTCAAATGGGTATCATAATGGCACTTACCTCAAAGGGTTTTATTAAAGAATAAATGAACTGACCCAAATCAAACACTTAAGAAGTGTTTGGCATATAGGACGTTCTCAGTAGATGTTGTCACTTTGCAAAAAAAAACCCCAACAAACAAATCGGATCACCTTTTCCTTTGCCGAAATCCTTTCCTTAATTCTCTGCTGAAGTTCAAATTCCTCAGTACAGAAGAGGATCAATTCCTTATAAAACTGGGTTGTTGCTGTCTCACCTTCCAACCATTCTGGCCCTCATTATTTTGGCTCGAGTCATGCCAAACCACCTCCAGCTTCACACATGTGCTTCGTCCCAGGCCTCTGGGCAGGCCACTCCCCCTGGCTAGAATACTTCTTCCTATTGGTACATCTGTGAGCTCCAACTCAACCTATCCACCAAGCGTCTACACACTCGGACACACCTTTATATACTGAATGCTTTTCCTCGAGCACTTTATTCACACCAATATTAACTGCAGCATTCACTGTGGGCATTTATTAATGGTTTGTTGTTGTCCAGTCGCTCAGTCATGTCTGACTCTTTGTGACCCCAGGGACTGTAGCAGGCCAGGCTCCTCTGTCCATGGCACACAGTAGGCACACAATAGATGTCCTAGCTTCTCCACATCACTGGCAGAAGGGAAGTTCCTGGGACAGAAAAGATCCCCTGTCTTTGGGCAAGTCCACTGGCACCCGACTGATGGGAAAAGGCCTATTTCCAGAACCTTTCTAAGGTGACAGGGTGTTCGTTCCCACAGCGGGTCTGCTCACAGAGGAGCTCAGAGGGGCACAAACCGGCTTCAGTCCATGATGACTCAGAGGCGCCTGGACGTCACGAGCAGAAGGGGCTGTTTTGCACCTGCTTTGCCGGCACTGACTACAACCGGAGAGAGGCTGGGTGCCTCTATCTGGGCAGCACCAGGCAGCAGCTGGGTGTGCCTCCTCAGCCTCCTCCACACGCCCCGCTCCTGGCCACCATCCTTGAGCAAGGCAGGGGTGAGAAGCCCAGCAGATGGAAGAGAGCTAGAGGAGGAACTACGAGGACAGGGCAAGGCCCCGGGCCACTAAATCCTCCAAGCCAGGGGCTGGGTGTGCTGGTTGGGCCGTGGTAGCCTGAGGGAACGTCTGAGCACAGGGCTGAGAAACCCTCAAGGTTTCTGGCCCTTCTAGGAGAGCAGGACACTCCCAAGGAAAGTCAACAGCGGCTGGATGGAGGAACCTGGGGTGTGGATGGGAAGCCAACGCCTCATTCAGCCACGTCAGAGCCGTCAGAACTGGGCTGTGGTTGGGGGAGCCCTCCAGGGTTGGGCTGAGACAGGAGTGTGTGTGCTGATGGAAGAGGACACGGGGCTTCTCCTCTTTCATTATCACCTGGTCTCTAGGCAACAGCGCCACAGACACCAATCCCTCTTGCAGGCCAGAAGGCACCAGAGAGAAGAACCTGAACAGACACAAATTCCACACTGGCAGCTAAGGACCAGGCAGTTTACTCATTCCATTGCACTCAATACAAGAAATGGCAAACAATCTCACAGAAACGCAGAATGCCCATCCTTCCCGATGAATGTCAGATGCAGGGCATGAAAGGACAGCTGGAGGCACTATCCCCAGAGGAAGATGCCCTGCCCTGCACCCCCTTCCTTTCCTCCTCATGTCTCCCTCACCATCCAGCTGGCTCAGAAGGTACCATCTCCTCTGGGCTCCTCAGGCAGCCCCCCAATCCTGGAGTCACCGTATCCTTCCTTAAATCCATCCTGCCTTCACCTGACAATCATGAAGCCTGGCCCCGCCTGCTGAGCCTGCCAGGCAGCACATCATGTGTGTGCTGTGTGCGATCACCCAGGTAGGGGCCAGCAGCTCTGCTGACCTCAGAGAAAGAGCCCTGTCCTCTCTCCCCACTAAGAAGCTGCTCTCTCAGGCCCAGTAGAGAGGAGATCTGGGCATTTTGGGGCACCTTGCCCACGTCTGATGCACATTCACAAACTCTGTTCAAACCTCTTGTAACTTTAAGGTCAGTAAATCTGGCTGTTACCTCTTGTAACACAGTAAGGAAAATAACACCCCATGCAATGCTATAGAGCCCCAGCACCTGCAGTCTTTGGGTCCTGGCAGTGCTGGGGTGAGAGGGCTGTCCTGTCGTGTGCTCACCCTCCTGTCATGTGGGGAAAATGAATTACTGCTCTGTAGGACTGGGAGGGCCTGTGATCTCTCTGGCCAGTCAGTAATGCAAAGAAAGGCCCATGAGTAAAAGTCCCCCCCATTATAAGGCCTGGGTGCATACAGCTGGAGACTGGGATAAATGCAGCCCTCCAGAGCCCAGACCCACCCAGATAATGACCCTGGTCCCCGCCCTCTTCTGTGGGTTGAGGCTGAGCTTCCTCACTGTGAATGACGATTTAAAAATGGTATGGCTTACACCATCAAAGTGGAGCTTTCATAGGCCTTAAGCCCTCCCAAACTCCCTGGGAAGGGCTGGAGTTGGTACCCAGAGTCTGCTGGGTTATGGTCTGCAGCTGGGCCCCAGTTGCCTCTGCTCAAAGGCAGGCTGGGAGTGATGGGCATGGGCGGTGTAAGTACTCTGACCCCTCTGCTCCTCCACACTGGGACCACAGTCCTTCTCCACTGGGTGATGCTGTTCTGGGCCTTGGAATCAACTCGCGGCAAGTTTCCTAAGCCACAGGAGTGAGATCGGATGCAAGAGAGCATGAAATATGAGCGATAGGAAAGGACAATACGTAGGATGGGTCAGCAGCTTGCTGTTGACATGACTCTCTGTCCTCTTGATGGGAGCCAGGGTCCCATTAATCACAATTATTTTCTCTCTCTTCCATTTCAACCAAACGTCCCCAGTACAATTCAGCTTAACGAGGTCCCAGGAGCTAGCGGGTAGCCTCCCAGAGCTACCATTTGCCCAGGCTGACGGTGCCCTGTTCCGGGGCAGGGAGGAGCCGTCCTGTGTCCCCCTCAATGGGGCCACAGCAGCCTCATTCGCCCTGATCCACCTCCCAGTCTGGCCGCACTAAGCAGAATTCCACTGATGACTGCTCTCTGCTCTATGTGGGGAGCGCTCCTCCAAGACAGCTGTGTTCTGAAGTGGAGACAGGAGAAGAAAACCTTCACTCTCTCCAGCTAAGATTTCCCAGAAGTCGCAATTAAGGTTTTAAAGAGAATGTCTGACTTGGAGAAGCACAGTGAGCCTGACCTTTGCCTAAGCCTAACTGCCTGCTGAAGGCTGCTCTGATGGAGGTCAGGCTACTGCTGCCAGCGTGGCTTCTCCCACTGTGGACGGACTTTCCGCCGCAGCGCCCTTGGAAAAAAGCTTCACGGCTCCTGCCCTGCCACTCAGTGTAAATACCATTTAAGAATTTGATTTCTTTTAAAGCTATTTGGAGGTGCTCTCAATGGCCCGCTGCTCCTGAGCTGCCACCTGGAGCCAGTGGGCAGGGAAATGGGGGGGTGTGGGGGTCAGGAGCAGCAGAAAGGAAGAGGAAGACCAGCTCCATCCTCTGTCTTAATCCTGTTCTCACAGGGAAGACTCAGGGAGGCTGGAGAGAAAAAGGAGGCTAGGAGGAGATTCTGAGCATCTTGTACCTTCTTAGAGAGTATATGAGCCAGAGCTCACACCCCATCGCCCCAACTTCATGGCCTCTAACTTCCTGCCAAGGACCCGCGACCCTGGCCCAGCTGATCTGCCTGCTGTGTGAGCTGCCTGACCCCACCTGGCCTCCTGTAGCCCTGCCTGTCTCTGAGGCCACGACTCTGCATCACAGCTGTAAAAGCCAGAAAAGCAGCAACCTGTGCGCAGCCAAGGGAGGTGCAGAGTGGCAGAGCCCACTCAGAGAGATGTCAGCTCATTTACCAGGACAGGAATGCTAAGGCAACCTGCTTCGGGAAGTCTCCGCTGACTGTAAAGGGGCGACCTCACACTACTTCTGTGTTCCAGGAAGTCTGCCTTGATTGACTCCTCCTAACAAAGAACTCCATCTGAGTGCCTTTGGGCTCCCCTGGTGGCTCAGACGGGAGAGAATCCACCTACAATGTAGGAGAACCTGGGTTTGATCCCTGGGTCGGGAAGAACACCTGAAGAAGGGCATGGCTGCCCACTCCAGCATTCCTGCCTGAAGAATCCTATGGACAGAGGAGCCTGGTGAGCTTGAGCTACAGCCCATGGGGTCACAAAGAGTGGGACATGACTGAGCAACTAACACTTTCAGTTTGGATCTGTCCTGAATCAACTGCTTGACTCATCAACCCATGAGCTTTTGCACTGTGGTCTCTGAATGAGGCTGTAGGCCTGTTACCTTTCAATTGACCCCCAGTTCCCACAGCCTGTTCTGAGCAGCAGGATTCCAGGCAGTGCTGGAAGGTGTTTGATGGAGAATCTGTTGTTTCCAGCGGCACCTTCTACATGGCTATATCCTGTTTGCTTTGGGAGCTTCCCCCACAGAGACAGCTTCCAGGCCAGGCAGCAGAAAACACAGGTTTAAGCTCTAATGGGGTACAAGGTACCCTCCAAGGGGACGTCACTGTGGTTCAGCCTTGTATCTACAGACAGATCCAGTGGGGCTGGAGAATGACTAGGGCTGCCCCGTTGAGCTGATTAAAGAGATGACAAAGTCCAGAAGTGATCAGGATTCTTCAAAATGTGAAAATAAACAAATGCTGAAGGAACTGAAATGGATAGCAAATATTAAGGATGTGTAAACAGACCTAGGAATTACTGTCATCAACCGATTAAGAAATAGTTATTTGGAATCTACTAAATAGAAAAGCATTGTATTAGATCCAAAAGCACTACAGTAGATCCAAATGGGGGGAAAAAAAAAACCCAAAAACTTGTCTTCAAAGAACTTAAGTGGAGAAGACACAGTGAAGCCACATCACAGCAACTCAAGACAGGATGCCACATGACCATCCAGCAGAAGCACAGACAGCAGGTACTGGAGGGGTTCAGAAAAGCCAACTCCTGAGGGCTGGAGGGTCAGGACACTCTTCTCTGAGGGGAGGGGCTGGGCATTAAAGGATGGGTGTGTATCACAGGTGGGACAGGGCAAATACCCTCTAGTGTACAGACTGACTAGGGCCACACTTATGAAAATAATGGGCGACTGGTTGTGGAGGAGCCGGAAGGAGGGTAGAATCTCAGGACAGAAAGGGAGGCTGAAGTCAGTGGAGGTGCAAGCAGATATTAAGAGGGAAGAGAGAGAAGGGATGATGGAGGGAGCAGAGGCCATGAGGAGGTACACTCCGCCTAGGAGAAGAGCCCACGAGGGTGACCTGGAGGGACAGGCCAACTGTCCTGACACACAGGTCTAGGACAGCTAAGCCAGGGGTGGATGCTGTACATTCTCAGGGAGGCAGAAAGGAAAGAAAAGACAGGAACCTAAAGAGGAAGCATAAAACCCCATCACAGTTGTGATGTCTGGGAGGCAAGAAGGAGAAAAATGAGAAGGAGCATCTCTTCATGGACCATGCTGACCAGAGTCGGAACGCACTGGGGAGACAGGATGCAGGAGGGGATGGAGGCACATGTCCCAGCCCGGACCAGGCTTGGTCTGTTAGCCTGAGCGTTCATTCCTTCCCTGCAAGAGAGACAGCAAAACGCTCTGTGCCTAGTCCTACCTTTACCCATCTGCCTGGGTCCCAGCATTTTCTCCCGTTATAGGAGACCTCACCCAGTGGCAGAACTAACCTGCAGTTACGAGTGAAGCTCTGGAGCCCAGACTAACTGGGTTCAAATTCAGCTTCTGCCATTTAGTAACCCTGGGTGAGTTATTTTAAGCCTCTGTTTCAGTTTCTCCAAACTGTAACCTGGGAGTAACAAAACGGAATAACTCACTCATAAGGAAAACGTGAGGTTTAAATGAAGCAGCACTCAGAATAACGTCCGATACACGGTAAACACTCAATAAATCTTGGCTCTTCCTACTGGGTCAAGAACTTGGAGTGAGAAGACAAACACTTTTTTTTTCACTGCCCTGGGAGGCTTGTGGGATCTTAGTTCCCCAACCAGGGATCAAAGCTGCGCCCCTGCAGTGGAAGCACGGAGTCTTAACCACTGGACCGCCCGGGAAGCATCCAGAAACACATTTTGATTGTATCCAGGTCACAGTGTGACCAAACTCTAGTTCTCTAAGGGAAAAATTAGGGGCCTTTGGCCAATATACATTCTAGCTTGGGCAAGCCCTCGCAGGGCTTGTGTGACCTCTAGAGCCACACGGGGCTTTCCTCTGAGATAGGAAGGGGTCTGGACTGCAGGTGCTGAGCCCAGCCTGGTGCCCTGGCAGATGCCCCCTTCAGCTGAACCAGCAAAGCCTTCAGACCTGGTGGAAAATGTGGATTTGCTTCTCTAGGTTCATCTCCGACCACCTCCAATTCCTCTCCTGCTTACTACTTGGACTCCTTGATCCAAGCAGACAATACTATGTGTTCTGTAAACAGACATGGCAGTGCTGAAGCTCTGTGCCCAGGCACACGCCGTCTGTGGCACAATTTCCATTTCCTAATTTCTGCTCTTTCCTTCTTCCTTAGTAACAGGCATCCTTTTAGTACAGGCTTACAGACTGTCCCTTCTCTCACTGGTCACACCACTGAGATTCAGCTGAGACTTCTGAGTGGGACTTCTAAGAAAGGAATCTGCTCTTGCTGGGCTTTCTCCCTTTCTCTTGGCATCCTGTCAGGAAGGAAGATATGAATGGTTGGAGCTCCACGGCCACCATGGATCTCGGGAATGGAATCCACATGTTAAGGAGAGTGGAGCAGGGCGATGAAGCGGCTTGGACCCTGTTGACACTGGGAGTTGCTGGACCTGTTCAGGACTGCCTATGTCTGGACTTCTTTTAACAAGAAAGAAGTAAACTTAGAAAGATGGTAATGATAACCCTGTATGCGAGACAGCAAAAGAGACACAGATGTAGAGAACAGTCTTTTGGACTCTGGGAGAGGGTGAGGGTAGGATGATTTGGGAGAATGGCATTGAAACATGTATATTATCCTATGTGAAACGGATTGCCAGTCCAGATTTGATGAATGAGACAGGGTGCTCAGGGCTGGTGCATTGGGATGACCCAGAGAGATGGGACGGGGAGGGAGGTGTGAGGGGGGTTCAGATGGGGAACACGTATACCCCCAAGGCGGATTCATGTCAATGTATGGCAAAACCAATACAATATTGTAAAGTAATTAGCCTCCAATTAAAAGAAATAAATTTATAAAAAAAAAAAACCAAGAAGTAAACTTTAAACTTGTTTAAGCAAAAGTGGCCTACATCAGCAATTGACTGCAATTCCTAACTGATGCACTGGTCTCTTTCTCCAAAATCCACATCCTTCTTCTACCCTTAGCTTGGCCGATGCCTACTTATCCTTAAAAAATCAGTGCAAGCAGTACTTCCTTCAGGAAGTCTTTTCTGAATCCCCTGCTGTACTCTGAGAGAATCCTGTGAGTTGCAGAGCACGTATCACCCTGTACTCAGTTGTTGAGCTCTTGAGCCTGCCAGCTCCTTGATGGCAAAAAGCACAGCTTACTTGACTTTGTGGTCCCAATTCCTAGCCCGGCGCCTGACACAGTGGAAGTCAGTAGATGTTTAGTAAATGAATTAAATGAAAAGAAAATCCAGATGCCAATCACTGGCACTCATCTATTGATTTGTCTTGGCTTTTAAGGTTGTTTGATTCAAAGGATATAAGAGGAAGATTATCGAAGAGAAACAAGGCCTTTCTTTCCTTTATTACTGATCCAAACACAGTCCCTGCATATAGTATCTGGGCAGAGGCTTGCTCTGAGGACCTGCCACATTATGGCTGTACCTTTCTAGCTACTGCTGCTGCTGCTGCTAAGTCGCTTCAGTTGTGTCCAACTCTGTGCGACCCCATAGACGGAAGCCCACCAGGCTCCCTCGTCCCTGGGATTCTCCAGGCAAGAACACTGGAGTGGGTTGCCATTTCCTTCTCCAATGTATGAAAGTGAAAAGTGAAAGTGAGGTCGCTCAGTCGTGTCCGACTCTTAGCGACCCCATGGACTGCGGCCCATAAGGCTCCTCCATCCATGGGATTTTTCAGGCAAGAGTGCTGGAGTGGGGTGCCATTGCCTTCTCCACCTTTCTAGCTACTGCCCTGCATATAGGTTTTATCGGACAGTCAGGCTGGGCAGGGCGGAGATCACACATGCCCCATATAAGAAGGGACTGCAGTTTCCATTTCTACATCTGAAGGAAAGGCCAACAGTTCCTTATTAGAGGGAAGGAAGGGAATTAATACTTATTGGGCAACTGGCGTGTGCAACACACTGAATTAGGTTCACAGTTATGCCTGTTGCCTTAGTTAATCCTCACAACCTTTTTATGCAGTGGTTATTTTTAGTCTAACTTTTCTGATAAGGAAATGAAGGCTCAGGTTAAAGAAATTATCCAAGGTCATTTGGTAAGTACAGAAGCCAGACTTGAACCCAGTCCTGCCTAAATGCAGAGCCCAGCTCTTGTCACTAACCAGTGGGCTGAACAGTCACTGACCTCCAGGAGAGTGGCACTCCCAGCTGTCTAAGAGATTTCTGGAGCCTTGACCCAGGGAGTGGGAGGCCCATTAGGGGCTGGGAGGGGGTGAAGAAGGTAGGATGAGAAAGGCCCAAAGTGGGCCTGGGAGAGGAGGCACCCATCTTCCTTCTGGCCCCGTCTGCTCTGCTCTTGGGCCGAGGGGTGATGCGTCAGTACAGCGAAAGAAAGTCGTTAAGAAAGCCAAGACTCCCCCTGCACAGATCTGCCCAAGCTCATCCTCCCAATGATCCCATGCTGAGCACTCCAGTCAGTGGTGTTCTGGGCTCATTACCCTCTGGGATTCGTTGCATCTCTCCTCTGTTGGTTGCTCAGCATGAGCCCATCAGTGGGGAACTCATCACCACCTCCCCCATCGACTGGGAGAGCCACGGGCCGTAACCCACTCTCTTGGGCCTGCCTGTGGAGGTGGTCAGGCTAGAGCACCTCCTTGCTGTGTGAGTCCAGTAGGGTGTGGGTGGTGGAGAAGGTAAGATGAAGGATAAGGTTAGCCTGGCACACCTTCCTGCCCGCCTGTCTCCCAAGCCCTTGACTGAATCTGCGTTTTTAGTCCTCTTACTGAAACAAAATCCTTCCGGCTTCCCCAACTGAAAACTAAGTTTATAATTGAAAAGCCCAGAGAATCTATTGCTGCGGAGATGAGGAAATTTAAAACTCATAACCATCCTGCCGGCCAATAGATCAGGCAGATATCCATCCTATTAGAATAACTCTCCACTGTAGATATCCATCTTATTAAAGAAAATGGTTAAGAAAGCCTGTCCCCACACCACAGAGACACTGTGTATGGCTTTCTGTTCACCTTTCTGCGTATATTCATCAGCCCATTTTGTCTCCTCGGCTGAAATCCGCCTCAGAATTACAAGCTGCCGAGAGGCAGCAGAAGTTTTAAATTAAGCATTCATGGGCATAGGTGAGCTTGGGAAATGATGGTGGGTCGAGAGGCAGGCAGGGAAGATTTAGTGTCTCCTGTGTTGGGGAGAAGCTGAGACTAAGTAACCAGTTGGGATCCAGAGGGGGATGGGGAAGCCTGGGAGAAGGGGGTGAGGAAAGAGGGCTAGGAAGGAGGAATTTAAAAGCTCTCTGGTCAAAGGGCCAGACACGCTGCATGACAAAACGAAAATTATTGGCGACTCTGAACCGCCGCTGATGCCAACCTCCGTGCAAGGCATAAATATCTGCTGGGGAGAACAGTGTATGTGCGAGGCGGGGACCTTGGGGGGACAGCGGCCCAGGTGCTGGGGCCTCCCTCTGGTTCCCCTCAGGAATTTCTGGGTCCCCCGGCTCCACCTAGTGCACCTAGTTCTGGGTTGCTGTGCTTAGGTGCCCCGTCTTGTCTGACTCTTTGCGACCCCCTGGACTGTAGCTCGCCAGGCTCCTCTGTCCATGGGGATTCTCCCGGCCAGAATACTGGGTTGCCATGCCTTCCTCCAGGGGATCTTCCCAACCCAGGGATTGAACCCAGGTCTCCCGCATTGCAGGCGGACTCTTTACTGTCTGAGCCACCAGGGAAGCCCAATAACTGGAGTGGGTAGCCTATCCCTTCTCCAGGGGATCTTCCCAACCCAGGAATTGAACCAGGGTCTCCTGCATTGCAGGCGGGTTCTTTACTAGCTGAGCTACCAGGAAGCCCCAGTTCTGGGTTACCAGGCACTTATACCCCGGGTACGGGACAGCAGGGGCTACAATCTCAAGGTTTGTCTTGAGGTCAGTTTGTATGAGGAGGTAAAATCGCCTCTCTGCAGCCCCTGCCTTACTGCCCCTGGAGTGGTCAATGGAGCCTGAACCAGGATGCGCGTGTGTATATGCTGCTGATTTGCTGCTGCTATGACTGACCACGGTGGAGGTCACTCACTTGGCCCCAGAAAGGAGGCCCAGGGGGACTGTAGATGACTTACTGACAGCAGCCTTAATGGTGCTCAGTGGTGCAAGGAAGACGGGCAGCAGCCGGCCCAGCTCTCTGGGGGCCTGCCCCCTGCACCAGCCATTCCCATTACCTTGGTTTATTTTCTTTTATTGCAGAGCGGCTACTGTGTGGGGGCAATAAAGCTCTGACTGCTGTACTCTCCAGGCCTGGGGTTGGGGAGAGCTTGGCTAGCTGAAGTAGAGCAGCTCCGGTTGAGGAGGCCTGAGCTGGGACTGATTCCCTTGGGCGCACCCCCAAGAGGGCAATACCTGAGCATCCTTCCTGAGTGGGAAAGGCCCTGGGAGGACCAGCAGCAGAATGGGCCACTCAAACGCTGGCTTCTCCCTAGGCTCCCCTTCATCCAGGGTCCCCATCCTCTGTTCGCGGGCTTTGCAGCCCTCCCCCTCCCCAAGCCCCTCATTTTCCTCCGTCACTCTGCTCCATCCTCTTGCTCCTGGGCAAACCTCCTTCCACAGCCATTCAGACATCCCACTTCTGTCTTTTGAACAATTTTCTGCTCCACAGTCTTCTAGATACTGGGAAAAAAGATATATATATATAGCCTTCTAAATATAAGTGATTGCCTTTCTGCAATCACTTCCTTTGACACCTGTGAGTCATTCAGACCCCTGATGGGAGAGCAGGCAAGGGGGAGAAGTGCCCTGGGACCCAGGTGGGGAGCAGGGTAGAGTTCTTCACTTAAGGGCCAGCAGCCCTGGGAAATGGAAGTGCTGGAGCGGCAGGGGCTACAGAGGGTCTTTTTGAAGTTTCAGGTACTGGCTTGCACAGGATAAAAGAGGCGTTAGGGAGGGCAAAGAGAAGCTGCAGGATGGCTTCCTGCCAAGACACAGGGTGACAGCGTAGTCCCAAGTGGTTTACAAACACAGAACCTTTGCTAAAACTTGTCCTTAACAATCTGAAAGCCTCAAAACCCCATAATTGCCTCTCTAATGAGTGCTTTTAAGGAGACCCTTCCCCACCAATTGTCTACAACTCTGCTCAAAACACATCTGCAAAATTTTAAATCCAATCCATTTGATTTATGCTCTATTTTTATGTCAGTTAATTCAAAGTAACTGTGGGTCAATTCTGTATGCATTAGACCTGCGCTGCCCAGACAGCAGCCACCAGCTCTAAACTGGAAGTTCCTAAAGGGTAGGGACTGGGATTGGTCTCTTCCCATCATTTTACTGACTATAAATCTCCTGCCCCAGGGGACCCATCATTGTAACTCTGAAGTCCCAGGGGAATGGTTTTCAGGGCCCAAAATGGGATGGGATATAAGACTGGCATTCCAGGCACAGCCCATCGGGCCAGGCTTTGGACAAGGAGATGGATTTCGTCTGATTTCCCTTGACGGACGAGTGGTGTTCAGCAAACAGCCAGGCGTGCGGCTGTCACTCTGATGCTGAGCTCTGACAGGCATCGATCAGGCTGCAGTGTGAGCATGCAGACACATACACAGACCTCGTCAACATCTCAGCTTGGAAGACAGTTCTGTCTGGAGCCAGGATGGCCACACCCCCTTGGGGGATGCTGCTGCAGAGCAGACTATACCAATGAGGGAGAGGAGGCAGAATGGAGCCTCCTCAAAATGCCCATTCTTGGGTGGGAAGACAAGCGAAAAGGGGCACTAGGCGAAGGCTGGTATAAATGGCCAAGCAAGGCAAAAGCAGAAGAGGGTAAGCTGACATTCCTAGTCTCCTCCCCTGCTCCCCTGCCCAGCAGCTCCCCTGAATCTGATGCTGCCCTCAGCCCACGGAAATTACAGAACACCCCATCTGAACCAAAGGTCATCTCGATCTCCTCCCCGATCCAGACATCTTCCTCACACTCCAAGGAGATGGTCGGCTTCTAGCAAAATATTCCCTAACAGGGAACTCTCTAAAAAGAGTCCATTCCACTATTTAGAAGTCGTCTTTCAAGTTCAACTTGTACTTCCTCTTATTTATAGTCTGGAGCAATTTGGAACAAGTCTGATCCCTTTTTCTTATTTACCTGTGGGTAGTTTTAGGAAAGCTCCCTGAGCCCAAACACCTTTCGGCTCTGAAGGTTGCTCTGAGAAGTAGGTGAGAAAAGACTCAGCTGTGAGTGACTAGCATGGTGTGTAGCAAGCCCCTCAAAAGTGTCTGTTCCCTGCATGTGACAGCCATTTATATTATTAATGTTTATTCTGTTTCTTCATTTCTATTACTCCCTGCACCTGGATCTCACCCACCCTCTACACCACCTGGTCCCTTCCCAGGAATGCTCAACTTATCAAAAATGCTCTAAAAACTGAACACAGAATCCCAGAAGTTGCTTTAGCACATCCAAATAATCACCTCGTTTGATCTATACTGTTCTCTATTGCAGTCATTTTTACCAATCTTTTCACACAGTTGTTAGTACACAGTTTGTAGTAAACAAAATGCCCTGGGGCAATTTTCAAATGAACTGCCATCAAGATAGGTCACCTTCATCTTGTAGTTGTGTAACTGATTTTTTTTTCCTTTGAACTTAAAAAAGCACTTTGTATTTGTTACAACTGGTAAATTACATTTCACCTTGTAAGTTGCAGCCCATCTTTCTCCATACTTGTAAGAAATTTTGAACCTTGATGTTCTGTCCTAGCAGAACACAGGCCTGCAGGGCTTTCTCCTAAATCTTAGGAAGGGCAGACAGACTCAGGAGCAGAAACTGAAACTTGCACTGTGGCTCCAAGATGCTCCATAAGTAAGGATTTGGTGAATACACTTGGGCTTTCCAGGTGGCACAATGGTAAAGAATCTGCCTGCAATGCAGGAGGTGTGGTTTCCATCCCTGGGTCAGGAAGATTCCCTGGAGAAGGAAATGGCAACCCACTCCAGCATTCTTGCCTGGAGAATTCCTGGTGAGCTACAGTCGGCCATGGGGTTGCAAAGAGTCAGATATGACTGAGTGACTGAGCATGCACACACAAATATGGTTGAGAAGGAGAACCCTACGGTGGGAGCCTGTGGGAAGCTGTGGAGGCAGAGAATACCAGGCAGAACCAGGGAAGGACCAGGTCTGAATACTACTCTCTGGAAGCTTTCCTATTTTAGCTTTCAGGTGAGTGAAGCTACTGCCTTTTACATGGACCCAGAGGTGGATCTGGGGTACGAGTCTACATTAAAAATGGAGATGAAGCAGAGAAGAGTTTAGAAACATCTCAGCAGTGATGCTCTTCCTCAGCTTGGGAGGGCTGACTTGGCTCTGTCCCTTCCCAGGGCCCCTCACATCAGCAGCTCTGCCTATCTTCTTGGAACACTGGTTCTCTCAGATAATTATAGGAACTCTCTGGGGAGGGCTGGCTGGGTCATAGGTAGATGGCTGTGGGAATGCAGAAGAGGAACTTGGCAGAAGCACAGAAAGTGGATTTGCAGGCAACATGATGAAGGTAAGAGGGACTTGGGCCCAAAGACCAGGGGGAAGTGCTGTGAGAGAGGACCAAAAAAAAAAAAAAAAAAAAAAAAAAAAAAAAATTGAGCCAGGACTGGAGGCTGAAATAGATTTTTGTTCAAAGTCTGTTCCCATGGCATCTGAGGAGCACGTGGGACTCTCCTGGAGTCCAGCTCCCTGGATGTTACATGGCTGTAAGGTCCTGTTTCTGGATGGTTTGGTAGCAATGATCTCCTTGCTATGATGCAGTAACTGAACTGCTCAAGTCAGTGAATGAGAAACCTGCAGAGGCCTTTTCTCCATGTGAGGGCAGCTTATGGGGGTGGGGGTGGGGGTGGAAGACGGTGAGGTGTGGGGAATCTCATTCTACTTTTCTCTTCAGGATCTGCTGGATCACTCTAACTCAGTCTGTCTAAACATGATATAAAAATGTCTTTTTAAAGATGGTCAGAAAACAGTGGTTTTTGCAAACACTGTCTGTTTCCTTAGGGGCATTCAAATAGAAGAACCCTCCACATACAGAAAAGAGGAAAGAGAGAAAGAAAAGAGTGAAAACTGGATAAACATCTCTTTCTGTTCATGCCTGTCTCACACACGCATGCACACTAGCTCTTGATTCAGCCTTCTCATGGAGATGGGCTGGGACCAACCATGTGGTACCTGAGGCTATCTATCTGGGATAGAGGTGTCCCTAAGGTTAATCCTTCTGGATAATACAGAATGCAGTGCTCTCTGGCAAGCCTTTCCTACGTGTGTTTACCGTGTCCTCCCTGGTTTTAGTAAAGCTTTCTTTCAATAACCCTAAGACATCGGCCCAGAATCTCTTTCACCTCCACATCACCTGCAGAGAAGCACTGTTTCCCTGACTTATCTCTCCCTTCCTATACTCCAGGGCTCTCGGGTGACTTTCCTCTCATAACTCTGCTTACTAGTATCACCCCAATTTTATGGAAGAGGAAACTAAAGGTTGATGAGTTAAATGCTTCTCTGTAAGGCCATGCAGCCAGTATGTGACAGGGCTGGAATTCAGAAGTGGGCCTCTGATTCCTAAGTCCTCATTGCCAACAATCACACCACCCTGTTGTACTAACATGGTGGCAGACGGGAAGCTCTGGTCTTCTGGTCTTTCCAGTGAGTCGAGAGGAAGAGGGTGGTTGGAACCATGGTGGACCCAAGAGGGAACGGAAGGAAGTTGGCAACTTATGGCATCAGGATGTGTCAGGATGGCAACTGAAGAGAAACCTCTCCTCCTTGGAAGGCCTTGGTGGAACAGGGGAGCTTGGGGAAGTGAGTAGCTGTGAGAGGAAGGGCCAGGGAGAGTGATGGCTGGGAGATGAAAGGCCGGAGCAGCTGGGTCTTGTTTCCTTTATCCAGAGCGGAAAGAGAAAACCTTCTGGGGGACGAGGCACAGTGACAGATCAATCACTGAGCCCTCCATGGTGCCGGGAAACTCAGAGCTGGAGGGGAAGATGGAATGAAAAGCTCTGGGGCTTGAAATGATGCCGGATCTGCTGATGTTAGCGCAGCAGAGAAAAAGGGGTAAAGAGAAAAGACTGGGGAGGGCACAGACTCACAAAGAAAGGTTTCTGGCCCCAACTCTACCCCCAGGAAGGATTGTGCCATGGAAATCCCTGAAGCTGCCTGGAAGCTCTGCTTTGCAGTGCAGTTAACCTTCTCTCCAAGGTCTCTGGTGGACAGAAAGATGGAATATAAGAACCTGTGTGGAGAGCAGGAAGGACTGCAAACCAGAGTGCATCCTACTGGGCCAGGCCAGTTGGCAGAGGGGACACGCCTCAGAATGACGAATACTGTACATGGAGGATGGAAGATCACTTATAGCAGCAGAGATGATACACATATACACTGATGTTACTTCCTCGAACAACTTCCTGTTCTTGCCCCCAAAGGGCTTCCCTGGTGGCTCAGTGGTAAAGAATTCTGCCTGCCAACGCAGAAGACTTGGGTTCGAACCTTGGGTTGGAAAGATCCCCTGGAGGAGGAAACGGCAATCCACTCCTACCTATATTCTTGCCTGGGAAATCCCAAGGACAGAGGAGCCTGGCGCGCCACGTTCATGGGGTTGCAAAAGAGTCAGACAAGACTTATTGACTAAACAACAACAACTTGCCCCCCAAACCAAAAATTGGTCCCAGAAGCTCTCTCCTTGAGCCACGTAGAGGAACAGGCCAGCCCCTGGGAGCTGTTTTAGTCAGTGACACCTTCGCTCCTTCCCTCTGTTCCCGAGGCTGTTATCAAACAGCCTGTGTGTTTCCCCAGTTCATCCCACTCTTTCCAATCAGCGCTAATTGAACCACTTAACTCAAAGACAATAACATTTGCCGTTTCAAACCATTAAGAAAAGTGTCTCGGTTGAGACGTTCTGTAGAAGGCCTACTCCAGGGATGTCAGTGCAGGCTCACACACAAACATGCCCACAAGGCACACTCAGCGCGTAAACACGCACACAACTAACAGTTTCAGGAAAAATGCTGTAAAAGCATGGTCAGCAAGCGTCAGCCTGTCCTTCACCACGGGGTTGCCTGAATTATTTAAAAAAAAAAAAAAAAAAAAAATCACTGCTGGTTCTAACTCAGGGCCGGGAAACTGCAGCTGTGGCCTCATCCTGGTGCACCCAGAGCTTCTGCTGCCTGTGTTCTCTGAGGCCCGGAGACGAACAGGAGAGAAGAGAAGCGCAGCCCCTAGGCCCCACCACGCTTGACAGCTAGAATCTTTCTAGCGGAGGAGATGGAAGGCGTGCTGTCTCCAAACCCTCTGGTGGGGGGGTGTCTCCTCCTCATCTGCCGTCATAAAGATGCCCGTCAGCAACCCCGTCACGTTAAGGAGAGGTGAATGGGGGCACAAAGGTTGACATGACATGAAAGAACATCCTCTCTTTCAGCTTCAAGACCAGCCCTGGAAGGCCCCAGGAATGAGAGGGCTCGGGAGAAGCAGAGCTGCAGGCAAGGGCGAGGGCCTGGAGACATGCCAGGAAGAGAGAGGACCAGAGCAACAGGGAGAAGGGGTCAAACAAGACCTGGAGGAAAGGGGAAGGAGAGGGGGAGGGGAGGGTGGGAGAGTGACCCCAGACCTGTTTCCACACTGTCAGTGGACGGAGGACAGTGTGCTTTTTTAGGGACTTAAAGACTGAATGAAAATAGGGACTTCCCTGGTGCTCCAGTGGCTAAGACTCCATGCTCCCAAGGCAGGGGGCCCAAGTTCGATCCCTGGTCAGGGAACTAGATCCCACATGCCGTAGCTACAAGTTCGAGTGCTGCAACTAAAGATTCCACATGCCACAACCAAGACCTGGCGCAGCCGAATAAATAAATGAGTAAATAGTTAAAAAAAAAAAGTGAAAATAGCTCAGGGTAGGGGGTTCTCATTTCATCTCTGCCGCTAGCTGTATGACTTTATGGTAAATCACTTAACTTCATTGGATTTGTGATTTCATCTGGGGGTGGGGGGTGGGATTAGACTTCTGAGTTTCTGTCCAGCTCTCAAACACTCCCATTCCAACTCCTGGCTCTGCACCCCAAAGTTGCATACCCAGTTCAATCCCCTTGGTGTGTTCCTCTCCTGCTGGGACCAGGGCCAAAACTACTGTGGAGCAGGCCCTTGTCTTCTGATTTTAGGGCTCTGCTCCCCTATTTGTCTCTCTCTGAGCTCTGGGGCTCTGCCAAGAGGGGTTGTCTCTTCTGCCGCTAGATTCCAAAACTGATGTCTTCCCTGCTCAAGTCCCACTGAGTAACATCAAGCCTCATCAATTCACCGGTAGTTGATGGGTCCCCAAGAACAGATGAGATGTTGTCAGAAAGGAGACAGGCAAATGCTAGTCTGACCTTTAAAAAGGGAAAGAAGCATGGAGCAAAGAAAAGAAAAGATGGTGAAATCCCTGAACCACAGGTAAGAGAGCTTAAAGTCTGTCCTGGACCAAATCCCAGAAGCAGAGGTTGAAATGCAGTTTGTGAGTTCTTAAAAAGAAGTGATTATTAAGAGATGACATGTTCATGAAAACTAAGTCAGGCTTAACCTCATTCCCTTTGCAGGTAGGGTCACTCAGCTGTAAAATGAAGCGTCTATCATCACCCTGCTTTTTCCAAGGGACTGAATTATTTTAGGTGGGGCAGTGACAGGACACTGAATGACAATCACAAACCGAGTTAAGGAAGAAGTTCTGGTTTACTGCTAATCTGCCTTTAGCATCGCTAACAAAAACAGTGGACTTCAGACTCAGAGCCTCGCAGGCAAAGAGGATTTAGCCAGACTTCATTAACACTGATCTGCAATCTCTGTATTTATTTTTAAAATTTCCTTTCATTTATGATAAGTGATGTGCTTCCATTTAGAAAAGTTCTTTTTAAAATAGTTTCAGAAAGAACAGAGTGATTTAAAGAAAAATATGCAGGAGATAACAGTATAGAGGATATCTGGACTTGGCAATGGCACAAAGATGGTATAATGGACACCTGAAGTTCGGGAGATCCGGCTGTAAATTAAATGCAGCTGGCCAACAGCAGGGCTGGAGCCACTTGGTGGTACTTCGGCTGCCTGAGTCTACAGGCACCGGCTGTGGGAAGGTCTGATGGCTGCCACTCAACAGCCATTTCCCCTTCCCCCTGCTGGCAAGCCTGCCCTTTTTCCCTGTGAAATCTGCGTGGGACTCAGGAAAACACCAACTGATCTAAGTTATTTTTTGTGCCCTGGGACTTGCTGACAGTCGAGGGAAACCTGTGCACGTCTTCGTAGAATAGTATTTTTGGATACGTTAATTAAAACACATAGGATTACAAAGGAAACGAATTACACCGAAAGTTATTAAAATATTAAAAAAAAAAAACCCACCCACGTCAGGATTTAGTCAATATATGTACTTCTTCATTAACACACCAAATAACAAGATTGAGCAACAGGTCTGACATCTAAAATCTCAAGGCAGTGATAAGAGTTAACACAATGTTGCAATTCCTGCAAATACAGCAACATGATATAAAATTACTTGTGATTTCCATTGGTGATAAAATCATAGGTACACTAGTTTTACTATGATTTTTGGCTTACATTCACATTCAAAGGACATGTTAACTTTGAGTCAGAGGTTAATAAAAATAAAGAGATAATTTTCTCCCATCCAAATTCATGGACCCTTTGAGCACCTGCTCTCAGTCCATCACTGGGGCTGGGGAGCACCGTTCTTTCCTGGTCCCACAGTTCAGTACTGTTGTCCAAATCTGGACAGTGAGCTAGGAGAGGAAGTCAGGTGAGAGGCACGTGGGGAAGGACTTCTTTGCTTTTAAAAAGAGAGGCAGAAATAAGACACTGCTGCTTCTCCTGACTTTGGAGACTGGTGTGTAGGCATGCAATGCCTGGTGCTATGGCAACCATCTTGCAGCCAAGAAAGAACTGTGGTCAAGCTGAGGGAATGGCTCAACAGAGAAGAGGAGAACTAAGGTGCCTGAGGCTGACCTGGGGCCACATCTCAGTTACATTAACCCATCCTGGAGCTACCCTACTTTGGGACTGACCTTCTATGTGAGGTCGGTCTCTGTCACAGATGGTCTATTACTTGCAGCATGAGACACCTGTAGCCTAAAGTGACCTATGCACCTTCCCCATAGTTAATGTGTCTTCTTTAATCTCCATGATGAAACTAGCATTCCCTAATGTTTCTGAGTCACAGGAGTTGCTCTGTGTCCCAAACCCATCTGTCATTTTCCCCCCCAGTCTCTCAGGGTCCTCAATGTACAACTGAAGAGTTGCTATCTAATGAGAACTGACAAGGTGAAGGCCACAGGAAGGGCTGATGCCAGGAGAGCTCTGGTGCCACTCAGAGCATCAGCTCAGAGCTCTATTCTGGTGCAACAACTGGGGTGGGGAAGAGGAGGAGGTTGGGGAAGAGGAGGAGGAGTCAGGGTGAGGAAAAGTCAGTCCAGACAGGAGGGCACAAGTGGAGGAGGAAAGCCAAGATATGAAGAGAACATCTAGGTTTCCAGATTCATACCTGGTTCTGTTCAAATACCAGGACTGACACCACACCAATTCTCTACATGAGATCTCTTTTCTTTTTTCCCTTTCCCCCCATCAGTCCATCTCTGCCTCTAGTTTCCAATCTATTGAGGTACACATTCCTCAACACACAGCCACAAATCTGATAGAAAGCTTGCAGAAGATATCAGGCAGACTGTATAATCTCTGCTAATCCTGTAATCAGAAGCTAAACCCAGGACACAAGTGGATTTGCAAAGTAAGGCTTTTAGATACTCAAATGGCATTAGCAGGCCACAGAGACCAACATATGCAGTGACTGAGTAAGACCCATCAGTCCAGAAGCAGATTCATTCCTTCTACTCCACAGCCCTGGGGAAAAAGAAAGGACTGAAGGGGAATGGGCTGTTATACCTGAGGATGACAGCAAGGCCATCCCAAGTCCCCTGTCGCAGGCTCTCTGAAATGGTAAGTTCGGGAGTAGGAGTGAGAGGAGGAATAAAAGGCGGGGGAGGTTAGGAGCAAGGGAAGATGAGCCCATTCCTTATTCTGCTGCTGCTGCTAAGTCGCTTCAGTCATGTACAACTCTGTGTGACCCCATAGATGGCAGCCCACCAGGCTCCCCCATCCCTGGGATTCTCCAGGCAAGAGTACTGGAGTGGGGTGCCATTGCCTTCTCCATTCCTTATTCTAAACCCCCTTTTATTATCTTCTTTGGGAGAAAAACAACGAATGATTCCAGCAAAGTGAGAACAGGGAAGGCGTGTAAAAACAAGCATGTTGTACATGCACAGGGCCCATGCAGGATATTCCTCGGTAACCAGCTTTGAAGTCACTGGTTTCAGAGTCTCTGCTCACACCTGACCTGCTCTGGGGGACAAAGGTTTCTGAAACAGGCAGGGCTATATCTGTCCACAAAGCTGTCTCATCGGGAGCCTGCCTGTCCCTCGGTGGACGGGGCCTGAACAAATCTTTCTGTGCTACCCATCAGGGCCGCATGGCTCCTTGACGGCGCGTGTGGAGAAGTGATTACCACCAACCACAAGTGCCACAGGCCCAGTGAGGCGGAGGGGCCCTGGAGACAGGAGGTGGCCTGGGAAAAACTTCCCTTCAGCCGAAAGGAGATACTTCATGGGTTTTCTTGTTCACGAATCCCCATGTGACTGCACTGAGCCTGTGGGTGGCTTGCTGTGCGGGGCCATGTCCCTGTTCCTTTTGGGGACCAAACATTCCTCAGGATAAGCTGAGTTGGGGCCAGTGCAGGAGACCCTACTCTGTTAGCTCTGGTCCCTGACACAGCTTCTCTCAGGCTCACAGCCCTTCCTAGAGGTTTCTGAAAGAAAAAGATTTAAAAAGTTGTCTGGTTACACTGTCATATTTAATGGGCACCCTTTAGAAGAGCTGCAAAGTTAGTATAAGTACAATGTTTACAACAAGTACAATTATTTCAGTGGACTAATACGGGGAAACCATGTGTTATGAGATTTTGGTCCAGTTGACCATCAGGCCCTTGATCAGTATCTTAAAAACAAGACAAAGGGGTTTCTAACCCCAGCAAAGGTGGAACCAGAATGAGAAACCCAGGGACACTGAAATACGGGGAGACAGGAGCAGCTCTGAGATGGACCACACGATGGGCCATGGCTCAGCCATCCTTTTGGCTTCTCTCACAAACTAAAGCAGCCTAACAGAGATATACATGTCAGACCCCCTCCAAAGACTGAGAATCCCCCAACCTCTGTGTGCCAGGACCACCCCTCCAGCCACCCATGCGAGTCTTAAGAAAAATCCCTCAACACCTACTGAAGTCTTCTCCTTCCTAGAAAACAGTATTTAACAAGAATGGTCTTATTGACCGAAGCAAGCGAGTGAAGGTTACGTGTTTAGAAAACTCATTAATAACAAATACCATTCTTAAAGAGACAGACTCAGACGGAGAGAGGAGCTGGCAGGAAGCCCATCCCTTAGGCTGCCCTGAACGTGGGGCAGGATTGCGGATGGTGGTGCTGAAGGCCAGAGGCCGGCCTGGCCTCCAATCAGAGCAGGAGTTCCTCTTAGTCTCAATTTGATGAAGCTCCCAGGGGTACAGGGCAGAAGGTCTCATTTCTGTCCTTTTACAGACAGTGGGAGCGAAAGACTGCTTTAATTGGTTAGGAAATCAGAAGGCTCAGGCCAACAGAGGGTCCTGCCCTCTGTTGGGCAGGGCCCCACTAGAGTAGAGTGTTGGACACAGGCCCCATCTTCTTCTTGGAGGTTTCTGCTAGAGGGGAGAATCAGAATGCCTCCGACTTGTTGGTTGGTTGGTCTTTTCATATTCATCTCTCTCTTTTTCACTTACTGGCTCGTGTGCACACATGGCCTTGAATGGATCCCATGGACTGGCATTGAGAGGCAGACTGTCAGATGCCAGGACAGGAAGGATGGAGATGAAGCTGCTCTGTGTGCCTGGGATCCCAAGATGGTCTCCCCTTGGGGAGCGATCCCCAAGGGCTCAGAGCCAGCTCCACAGCACCACCGAGTCACTGGGCCAGAGAGGCCTTTTTGGGGTGGGGGGTGGGGAGCGGGGAGAGAGGGTGTCCAGCCCAGAGACTGCTCACTTACACAAAGAATCCTTTCAGAGTTATTGGCTGGCAGGGCTCCTCTCAGACTTTTTTTTTTTAAGGGCTTGTGCATTGAATACAAATCAAGCAGCTTCACTGGGCTGTCACACAAACTGGCCCCAGACACCAAGACAGTGATACAGATGGGGCTCCCCTAGCCGGGTGGCCAGCGTTCAGGCGTCACAGTAGGAGGTGCCCAGATCCCCAGCTGGTGGTCCCACAGAAGCGGGGCCTCAGCACCTCTTATCAGAAGCAGAGCCATTTCAGTCTGGTGTCCTTCAGAAAAATAGTTTCAAGCAGACCAACACGACAGGTTCCCAAGAGCATGCTGCTTAGCATTCCTGGCTGGTAGCGAGGAAAAACGGAAAAGACAGGGATACTCGGGCGGGGGCAGGGGGTGGGTAGCGTTCTGGGGTAAAGGAGAATGAGGTAGTCCTGTTACCCTTGTGTAAAAACAAACAAATCTACCTCTCCGTTGTGGCCAAATTCAGAACTGTGTGTGAGAGAGGCCAGACGTAAAACACAGAGAGACAGTATGGCTAGGATGGACAGATGAACCAACCAACCAACAGGGGAATTCGAGTTCTTCCCTCTACATCTGCCAGAGGAGCTGAAGGGCCTAGCCTCCCTTACTTCACATTCACTCAACCCTAGTTCCTCTAGACAGAAGGGTGATTTCCACTGGAAGCATGTGCAGACAGAACTGTTTCCAAAACCACAGATTAAGAGCCGGCTGGGGGCTGGGGAGATCTCACTCCTGAACAGGCTTGTGCAATGAGAAAGGTAGGCGGCCTCCAGGAACCTGGGTGTCAGCCAACCCGCCCATCGGTCGTTCCATGACTTATGGGGAAGCCAGTGGTGTGGGCTCCAGGCGAGGCTTCTAAGGTAAGAGCCTGGCCTTTGGCTGAAGGAGGGGGTAGGCTGAGGACGGTCACAACAGCCACCGAGAGACAAATTCAAGCCCGCATTTTCATTCTCATTTGGGATCCTCCAAGTCTCCCTCAGAAACTCCTTAGATGAAACAAATGAACCCACCTCGCCAGACCAGTACTGGATGATGAGCCGAGGCCATACCAGCCGCAAGGAAGAGAAGCCGAGCTATAGCTGAAGCTGACAGCATAAAACTGGAAACAATTAATGAGTTGCATGAGGCAGCCTGATGGCCAAAGATGCTGATCCACAAAGAAACTAAACAACAGATCAAGAAGCCTGGCAGAGAGAAGGCAGTGCCAACTTGGCACTACTCTGAACTGGGGGGATCAGAATGGCTGGGAGGCCACAAAACACCTACAAGACACAGCGGAAAAGGACAACAGGTTGCAAGCCAAACTGAACAGATGAAAAACACAGAAAACGTTCCAAATGGAGTGCTTCTTAAATTCGGTCAGAAATGTTCGAGGGTAAGTATAGAAAGTGCGTTCCCATCTCGTTCACTCTCTCTAAACTATAAGGTATCCTCTGAAGCAGGGAGCTGCTCCACAAGGGGCCCTAGAATATTCCTCTGAGAACAGACCTAAGCGATGTGACTGTATTTTAAACAAATTCTGTGACACACCCATGGTCAAGGAAAATGGAGTCACAACATGAGAAGAATCGTCTTTCCTCAAGGCAAAAGCCACAGAAAGTCAACAGCAAAGCTGAAGAAGGACCCAGGTGGCCAAGCTCCCAGTCAGACTCCCCACATCGCTGTCTGCTCCCCTCTCCACCCCACCTAGTGTTTTAAATTAAGAGTTTATGGATGGAATTATTTGTTCTTTAGCCATGTAAAATCCAGGGACGGACAGCTCATAGAGATAAGGACCCTGGGCAGAACCTCGGGGCTCCTCTCGTGGCCCAGCCGGGTGCCCGCCGACTGCACTGTAGCTCGGGCGCTCAGTGGGATATATATAGCTGCCTTTAAATTTACCCGACTCTCCATAAAGCGAGGTAATGGGGCGCCTTTTACTGCTGCTCGTGGTGATTGTCCTAACATTCTTTAATTAGCAAAAAGCGTTGGCACAGCCACTTCAAAGCATTTGATCTTACGGTCCTGGTGTTCCCTATTTCAGGCTCAACAGCCCTCACTCCCTTTGGAGAAAATGTACTTTAGCAAATTTGAAAATGACAGGCACATGTGTCCATGAGCACAAAGAAGCGTATTTGTGTACCTACACTCACGCTTCTGCTCACGCTTCACAAACCCACAACTGCCAGGAGCCCATGAGCCTCGATGATACTTCTATAAAACTCCTGCTCATCAATCTGTTATCAAGGGGCTATGAATTTTAAAAACTGAGGACTGGTGAAACCTTAAGGTCATCAGGATCTTCCTTAAACTTCCATTAAAAAAGAAAAACAACAAAAAACTGGTCATTTCACACCTATCTTTTCAAAGATTTATGGAGTAGGGTTAGGGTTCTTGATACACCATTAGAGAGGCCTGAACTCCTATTCACTTGGGCCAGAAAATAGTGCTCTTCCTTCTGAAATAATTAATTCCCCACTATGATAGAGGTGTTGGGCACAAGATGGGGAAGGTCTCTGCTTTTATGGGATGTGCAAGTAAACAAGATAATTTCAGATAATGGTATATCAAATAAGAAAGTAAAATCCAGGGATGTGACTATGATTGGTGGGGCTACTAAAGTAGTCTAAAGATAGGGTAGTCATGGAAAGTCTCAAGAGACCTGTTCAAGAAGAAGCAGACCACCTGAAGATGTGGGGGAACATTCCAGACAGAAGAGTTATATTTGTGTATGACTGCAGGCATGGACTTTTGGTTAAGGATCCAATTTGTGCTGGAGATACTTGAAAAGCCATTTGCTCATAACTCTCACTCCTAAAGGGGAGAACCAGCTCAGAATATTCCAAAAGAAAGAAGAGCAGCGCAGCTGAAGGGTAGGGGTCAACCAGAAAGATGATAAAACATGAGCGCACAGAAACAGCCAGGGCACATGGCTGAGGGCCTGTGGTCCACGGCGCACCGTTTGTGCATGTGTGTGTTTGTGTCACGTTTGTCTCTTTTTTTTTTTCTGGCCCACGTGGCATGCGGGATCTTAGTTCACTGACCAGGGATTGAATCCAAGGCCCCTGCATGGGGAGTGAGGAGTCTTAACCACTGGACCGCCAGGGAAGTCCCTTGGTTGTTATTTGAGTTATGAGGGGGAAGAACACCGGAGCATTCCAAGCAAATCAGTAACATAATCTGACACAGCATCACAAAGATTGTTTAGGTGGCTGCAGAGAATAGACTTTGAGGGAAAGAGGGAACAATCTATGTCTTGAATACTTTAACTTCTAGTTTTGAGTAAATAGTCTGTGATATAAGATGTTAACATAAGAGGAAGCAAGGTGAAGACCATAACCTATAATATGACTATGTTTAACCCGTCTCTAAGTCTAAAATTATCTCAAAACTGTTAAAAACAAACACTGAAAAACACCTGATATCTTGAATGAAGAACTGAAAGGCCTAAATTAGGGGTAATACCAAAAGCAGAGAGGGAAAAATGAAAAATGGATCCTCTCAGAACTGACTTTGGTTAAAAATACTTCCCTCCTATACTAGTTTCCTTATTTTTAATACTACTGCTACTGCTACTATTACTATTAGCTGAGACTGATGGATTTTCCTTCCTTGCTGCTGGTTAGATAATACCACAAAATAAGTACAGTTGTCTATACATATGCAGAATCTGAAGCTTAAAGAAGTGGCTCATATACACAGCATATACAAAGTAGACAAATAGAACCATGATTTGAACCCAGGTTTCTCTGATTCCAGAATACTTTTATAAGCTCCACTACAGTATAATACCCAGTAGTATGTATGCACGCATGAAAGTGAAAGTGAAGTCACTCAGTCGTGTTTGACTCTTTGCGACCCCATGGACTATAGCCTACCAGGCTTCTCCATCCATCGAATTTATTCATTCACTCTCTCTCTCTCCCTCTTTCATTTAACATATTTTCTAGGACTCATTTGGGGAAAATGAAGTGTTTGGGCTTTCACCAACCAAAATATGAATAAACTGAATAAATTTATAAAACCACTGTGTATTTTAACTGCAGGCATGGACTCTTGGTTAAGGATCCAATTTGTGCTGGAGATACTTGAAAAGCCATTTACTCATAACTCTCACTCCCACATCTGCATTTACATCTGCTAGGCTCTGATCTTTAGGCTTTTCTTAAATCTCCAATGAGTGTGAAACTCAACATTTCTGTGACTTAGCTACAGTGGAGCCAAATTTTGTAGCAGTGCCAAGCGGTACTTCTAATACTACTGGTAAATGCTTAGATGTTCTATGATCTTTGGGATAAAAACCAATAGGCCATATAAAGAGTGAGAAAAGTATTACAAAGAGGAATCAAGGCAGATTTTGTGAGTTTCTCTGGTCTACCTGCCCCCTTCTTTTGGTCCACGTCATGATTCCCGTGGCACTGACTAAGGAACCTGCTCGCTTTCCAGTGTGAAGACCCGGTGGTCACATGACCCATACTTGGCTGCTCTCCTTTCCCCCTCACAAGCACAGAACACAGAGGACTTACCTGCTGGTGATTAAGATATACCCTCCCACTTCTCTTCCTAAGTGGCACATCACATTATCACAGTGGTTGAAGATTTGAATGCTGAATAGATTTGAGATTGAAACCACACTTGTCACTGCAGTCAGCTGAATGAACCCCAGACAGATAATGCCCATGCCCCAAACCCCAAACCTGTAAATGCTACACGATATGAAAGAAGGGTCTTTGCAGATGAAATTAAGGGTCTTTGCAGATGTGATTAAGTTAAGGCTCTTGCAATGACACCACCCTTGCTTGTCCAGGTGGGCCCTAAATTCAATGGCAAGTGTCCCTGTATGTCAGAGGCGGCAGACAGGAGAGGAGAAGTCAACATGACCAAGGAGATGGCCGTGATACAGCCACAAATCAAGGAACAGGACGGTCACTGGGGCTGGAATAGACAAAACGCCAAGCACAGATTCCCCTATAGGCCCACTGGAGGGAGGCTGGCCCTTTCAGATTTTGCACTTTTAGCCTCCAGAACTGTGAGAGAATAAATTTCTGATTTTCTAACCACCAAATATGTGGTAATTTGTTATGTCAGCTTTAAACTCACTTACTAGCAATAAAGTTACTTACTAGTTCTGTGATTGAGAAAGCTTCCTAAATTCTTCTGCAAAATGGGGAATCTAATGGTACCTCCTGGAGAAGGCAATGGCACCCCACTCCAGTACTGTTGCCTGGAAAATCCCATGGATGGAGGAGCCTGGTAGGCTGCAGTCCATGGGGTCACTAAGAGTTGGACACGACTGAGCGACTTCACTTTCACTTTCATGCACTGGAGAAGGAAATGGCAACCCACTCCAGTGTTCTTGCCTGGAGAATCCCATGGACGGAGAAGCCTGGTAGGCTGCAGTCCATGGGGTCACACAGAGTCGGACACGACTGAAGCGACTTAGCAGCAGCAGCAGCAATAGTACCTCCATTGCAGAGCTACTGTGATGTTCAACATGGAAACCAACCAACTCTCCAGGCAATATTGCCGTCAACATCACTGTTGTCATTGCCACACGAAGGCAATTAAAGGGAAGGATAAACCATAGGGCTTGTAGCAGGCTAGTGCACCTGAAGACTACATTTCCAAGGCTTTTGGCTGGTCCTCTCCGGGCTGTCTGGCCACACTGATGATGGCGCTCAGAATGGGCACAAACAGTTTATTCCACAGAGGCAGTCGTGAGGGCATTGGGAGGTTTCTCCCTTCCCTCAGACCTGGCAGCCCGAGAAGAAACAGGAAGTCCTAGCAAACTAGCCTCAGAGAAGAGGAAGAGGCCTTGCCATGCTCTAGGTCTTTGCCATTCTTATGAAGCATCTGGTCTTCTCTAAGGCTTTCTGCAAATTGCTCTGGATGGGACCTGCCAGAAGAAGCTTTTTTGTCCGTTTTCTTCCAACATCCTTCTTGGGGGAAAGGGACAGTGGATTTTGAGGGCACTGGGAAGAGTGGGTAATTCCAGAATAGTTGTGTCACCTTGAAGCATCAGGCTCAAGGAATAAAACCCATTCCTTTTTTATGGGTAGTAGTGGCATGGCCATGGGCTCACTACAGGACCACAGGCAAGAAAAACAATCTTTTTTGTAATGGTGACTTTATTCATTAAACAGAAACTTCATGACCCACTGATTCTTGAGGGATATCTGTGCAGGTGGGTGGAAGTGAGAGGAAGATGCAAACATACACACACACACACACACACACACACACACACACACACGTTTGTTGCCTTAGGTGACTGTTTCCTTACAGACCATTTCTTATGTCTTGTCACTAATTCACCAATCAACTGGTGTCTTTCCCTTTGTGAAGGTCAACTTCCATATTTTTCTTTCCTCCTGTTTTCCAAATCCTTTTTCCTTCTGTGGGCTTTTTCTTTTCTTAGTTAAAATGGCAGCATAAAATGTATAAAAATAGACAAGGTGCTTGAGTAGGGCTTGGCAGCCTGACAGTATTGCAAACAGGAGCCAGAGTTGCAGGGAGTACACATGTGATCTTCCTGCCACGGATGGACCTACCTTAAGGGGCCCAAAAGCCTCCTGGAGGCAAGATAGTACCCTGCTCACTCCTGGCAAACCCTGCGAGGCATGGACATCTAGTGGCTGCTGAGGATAATGCCTCAGGGATGCAGGCTGGGGAGTGGTCTACTGTGGGCTTTACAGGAGCTCAATTATCCTGGGGGGCTTCCCAGGGGGCTTAGTGGTAAAGAATCTGCGCCTGCTGATGCAAAAGATGCATTGAACCCTGCCTGGGTAGGGAAGATACCCTGGAGAAGCAAATGACAACCCACTCCAGTATTCTTGCTGGGGAAATTCTATGGACAGAGGAGCCTAGTGGGCTGCAGGCCATGGGGTGGCAGAGAGTCAGTCACGACTGAGCAACTGAGCATGCGTGCAAGTATCCCGGGTCCCCTAAGAGCCAGTCCCCTGGATGACCATTTCCTCCACTTCTTATTAAGGGTCCAAAGTCACTCAGAATGGCTCTGTGGAAGACCATGGTTAGCCCCGCCCAGCAAAGTATAACGAGAGCACCTGCATACAAAAGCACAGAAGACAGGCATTTGGAAGTGTCTTCAAGCCCCAGGTTTAAATGCCAATTAGCCACACACTGCCATCTTGACTGAAGGGCTGAGCTCAGAATTGACACAGGCTCTGATATTAATTAGTTGTGTGGCTCTAGCTAAGTCACTATGCCTCTCTGAACTCCATTAATAACATCTGTTAAATGAGAGATTAAGTCCAGATGATCTCCAGATCCTTTTTAGCTTTAACACTCAGTGACCTATGAGTCTTTTTAGTAGCTGGGAAAATACAGTCTGCTCTGCTTTGGATCTCTGCTTTGGCACTGTGGATCTCTTAGATTCAACTGAAAGAATCATCTGCTTCTCAACTTCGTGGCGCATATCCAAGACTTGGCTACAATCCCAAAGGATCAACCTTCTTCACAAAGCTTCGTATCTGGGGAAGGCTGGGAATCATGGAGTATGAGAGCTGGAAGGAATTTTCTAGTTCATTCCTTTAATTCTAGAAATGAAGAAACTAAGGTTTAGACCTGTGTTAAGATTTGTCACATGTCTAATCAGTGGCAGAAAGGGGACTAGAGCTCAGGTGCCCTACTCTCCGTGCAGGGACCCAGCTGCTGACACAGCCTGGCCCGATCACTGACTGGCTTCTCCAGCTCTATCACAGCGGTCTCTCTGTGGGAAACCACCAGTGAAAACACTCTCAGCACAGTTCTTCCTTCTCTCCTCTCCAAGTGTAAGTCTTCCTCTTCTTATTCCCTGATGGCACCACTCCAAATCAAGGAAGTAGTCAGAATCAGGGACTGTGAGGAGCAACAGACAGATGGCTGGATGATACTCGAGCGACAGGATTAGAGGTTCCAGTGTCGCTTTTTGTTCAAAGGGGCTGTGTGTGCTGCCATGGCCCCACAGCCTCCCTGGTCCAGTGGATAGTTTCTAAGATGCTCCCTTAGCCTCGCTGGCCTACAAAGGGTGAAGCCATCCTATCTAGAACTCTGTGGGCTGCATGAAGCTTGGGCATACTCATCAATATCACTCACAAATATTTACCAGGAGACTGCCTCATTACTAAGTATTGGTTTGATCCTACCCTTCCATCCACCTCCACAACATTTGCTGGGCCTGGCGCTGAACACATGGGGCCTGAATTTGCCCAGATCAGCCAGGCAGGCTTCTCTTTCCTCGAGGGGGAGGGGCAGCCGAATTCCAGTGGACCATCCAGACCCGGGGCTAGGATTTCCTCTGGAGCTCTACCAGCTCAGACCCAGCTGTGGCAAAGAGAGGAACTTCTCAATAGTAGATTTCTGACTCTCCTCCATGGATCCATGACAGGCTAGATTCACAGCTGTGAGTAAGATGGGAGTGCCCAGCTTGAGGGCTTTCCAGGTGGCACTAGTGGTAAAGAACCTGCTGCCAATGCAGGAGATGCAGGTTTGCTCTCTGGATCGGGAAGATCCCCTGGAAGAGGGCATGGCAACCGACTCCAGTTCTCTTGCCTGGAGAATCCTATAGACAGAGGAGCCTGGCAGGCTACAGTCCATAGTGTTGCACAGAGTCAGACACGACTGAAGCGACTTACCATTCACGCATGCACGTCCTGCTTGAAGCTGATGATGTGCAAATGGGGCTTAGTTAAGAGAGCAAACAGAGCCACTAACAACCCAGATGGAACTAATCTCCATTTCTTTCTTTGATCATTCAGATCAGTTGCTCAGTCGTGTCCGACTCTTTGCGACCCCATGAATCGCAGCACGCCAGGCCTCCCTGTCCATCACCAACTCCCGGAGTTCACCCAGACTCACGTCCATAGAGTCAGTGATGCCATCCAGCCATCTCATCCTCTGTCGTCCCCTTCTCCTCCTACCCCCAATCCCTCCCAGCATCAGAGTCTTTTCCAATGAGTCAACTCTTCGCATGAGGTGGCCAAAGTACTGGAGTTTCAGCTTTAGCATCATTCCTTCCAAAGAAATCCCAGGGCTGATCTCCTTCAGGATGGTCTGGTTGGATCTCCTTGCAGTCCAAGGGACTCTCTAGAGTCTTCTCCAACACCACAGTTCAAAAGCATCAATTCTTCGGCGCTCAGCCTTCTTCACAGTCCAACTCTCACACCCAGACATGACCACAGGAAAAAAAACCATAGCCTTATTGGTGCAAAAGTAACTGCGGTTTTGCATTACTGAATTTTGCTGTTATTGGAATATATTGGAATATATTCTTAAATAAATGTATGTTATACATCATTTTAATGTGCATTTCTTGCTTTTTCTTTTTTTGCAAATGACTTACTACTTGCTGTTTACTTTATATTTATTTTAGACTAGGGAAATGATGTTAGACAAAACGCAAATTCAAGCCATTTTCTTGTTCTAGTTCAAAATGGGTCATAAAGCAGCGGAAACAACTCACAACATCAACAACGCAACTGGCCCAGGAACTGCCAACGAATGTACAGTGCAGTGGTGGTTCAAGATGTTTTGCAAAGGCGACAAGAGCCTTGAAGATGAGTGCAGTGGCCACCCATCGGAAAAGGATGACCGACTGAGAGGATCATTGAAGCTGATCCTCTTACAACTACATAAAAAGTTGCCGAAGAACTCAACATTTGACCATTCTACAGTCAGTAGAATGTAGAATGCTTCAAATGCATTTGAAGCAAATTGGAAAGATCGAAAAGCTCTGTAAATGGCTGCCTCACCAGCTGACCACAAATCAAAACAATTGTGGGTTTGAAGTGTCATCTTCTCTTATTGTATGCAACAACACAAACCATTTCTCAGATTGTGATGTATGACGAAAAGTGGATTTTATGCGACAACTGGTGACGATCAGCTCAGTGGTTGAACTGAGAAACGCTCCAAAGCACTTCCCAAAGCCAAACTTGCATCAAAGAAAAGTCATGGTTACTGTTTGGTGGTCTGCTGCCAGTCTGATCCACTACAGCTTTCTGAATCCTGGTGAACCCATCACATCTGAAAAATACGCTCAGCAAATGGATGAGATGCACCAAGAACTACAATGCCTGCAACCGGTATTGGTCAACAGAAAGGGTTCAGTTCTCCATGACAACACCCATCCTCATGTAGCACAACCAGCCCTTCAAAAGTTTAATGAACTGGACTATGAAGTTTTGCCTTATCCACCATATTCAACCTGACCTCTCGCCAATCAGTAACCACTTCTTTAGGCATCCTGACAACTTTTTGCAAGGAAAATGCTTCCACAACCAGCAGGAGGCAGAAAATGCTTTCCAAGAGTGCATCAAATCCCAAAGCATGGATTTTTACTCTACAGGAATAAACAAACTTATTTCTTGTTGGCAAAAATTTGATTGTAATGATTCCGATTTTGATTAATAAATATGTATTTCATCCTAGTTATAATGATTTAAAATTCAAGGTCTGAAAGCACAATTATTTTTTCACCAACCTAACAGTAATTGTTATGACTGAAACAAGTTAAATAAAGGATCTACTTTATCAGTCCCTCCTCTCTCTCCCTTCATCCTACACACATCTCATATACCCTTCACCGAAGTTTTGTTTTCCTTTTATCTTCTGGGTGTGCTGCACAGTATATGGGATTAGCTCCCAGCCCAGGGATGGAACCAGGACCCCCTGCATTGGCAGCTTGGAGTCTTAACCACTGGACTGCCAAGGAAGTCCCTCACTGAAGTTTTTTATGCACTGTTCCCCAACCTTGCCTCTGCCATGAACTCTACGCAGAGTGAACATACTGAACATTTTTCTAACAGTGAAGAAAACACCAAGCTCAGGATTTGAAGACTGGATTGAGATGCTGGCTCTGTTGCTTTCTGAGTGTATGACCTTGAGTATGTTATTTGCCTGCCTGAGCTCAGTACATCCACCCACAAAATGGAGACAACTATGGCAACTGTGTCACTGGGTAAAGGAAGATTAAACAAGAACAGATCCATCCATCTAGCCAGCAGACAAACATCCCAGTAAATGACTCTTGAAGGAGATGAATGAAACCTGAGTTCTTATTGACTGGGAGAAAACTCTGGAGAAACACTTCTACTACCCAAGTTCTAGACATCTGAGCTCTGCCAGGGTTCAAAGACTGGCTCCCCACTTACTATGTGATTTTAGGTCACATATTAACTATTAACGTCATTATTATTTGACTGCAAATGCATAATAAAATGTTGGTTAGCAATGGGGAACCCAACTTGCCAACAATGGAACTGCTTTCACTCCATTCAGGGACTTCAAAAATTCCCTGGCATATTTAAGGAGGTTTCAGGTTACTGGGCAGCAGAGAATGCTGAGATAAGGGTGTGGCACAACCCAGAGAGCTGAGAGATCCAGGACCTCCTCTTCTTAAGCAGTAGCTCACGTGGAGGTGGTAGAAAAGCAAGCTTGCCAAGGCAGAGGGGGGCGGGGCACAAGGAAAGAAGCCTGGGGGTAAGCATCACTAAACCAATGCCATATTCTACCAGCTGGCTTTCCAGGGCTGAGCCACAGATGGCCCCACCCCCACTAGGCAGAGAAAGGGTCAGTCGTTTTCTCCAGTGGGAAAAGGCCACCAAGTTCTGTTCCCTCTCCTACACTGGTCCATCCAATGCCCCGGAATCTCCTCTCACCAGAAGTAGGGGCAGGTTGCTACGCAGTTCTTCCCAAGCAGTCCAGGCAACAAAGAGCTGGTTAAGCTCCTGGGGCAGAGGGTTTAAGACCCACTCAGTCCAAACTCTGGGCACGGGGAGGGGAAAGGGCGCGGGGCTGCAAAGAGTTGAAAAGCCAGGGCTCCGCTGCATGAATGAACAACGGGTTGTGCCGCGGTGGCTGGGAGTTCACCTCGATCCTTCCCGTTGGTGGTTGTGCTGTCCCAGGTTGTCATTCCCCTAGCTCCCCGCACTTGGTCTTTCCTTCCACTGTTTGCCTCCCCCGCAACCCTCATTAAGAAAACGATCATTTAAAGCCCCAGTTAAAGCCGAGGTGAGGAAATGTGCGAGGGAGGCGGGGAACAGGACTAATCGGCATCTGGGCAGCAGCGCCCGGGCGGCCGCCCCCGCGTCGTCCCCCACCAACCCCGTGCAGCTCAGAACTCCGAGCGTGCAGCCCGGGCCGAGCGGCCGGTCGCCCCGTCAGCAGTCGGTGGGGGTGAGGATGACGCGGTTGGGGCGGGAGGCCCGCCAACAGCAGTAGCCCCGCCGCGGGCCGCCGCGCCTCTGGCTCCCGGGGCCCTGAGCCCACCGCGCCCAGAGCCCCAGGGTGGGGGCGGGGGCCCCCGCGCGGTCCCTCCGCAGCAGCCCCGCGCCGCTCCAGCCTATCAGCGGCCACCCGGCGGCTCCCTCCGATCGGACCAAAATAGCTGCGAACGCCTGCGACTTGCGCGCGGCCCCTCACTTGACGCTCACTCCGGCTCCTTCGCCCGGCCCGCTCCCCGCGTCTAGAGGGGGCGGGGAGGAAACGGCCGGGGCGGGGGGTGGGGGGTGGTGGGGGAGAAAGGAAGGAAGGAGGAAGGCAGGGAGGGAGGGAGGAAGGGAGGAAGGAAGGAAGGAAGGAAGGAAGGAAGGAGGAAGTCGGACGGTGGCGCGGAGATCGGGGCTGCGCGGCGCGGGCCGGCGCGGCGCTGGAAGGCGCCGGCGTTAACCCCTCGAGGGCAGGCAGCGGAGGGGGAGCGGTGTTAATACATAAGAGCACTGCATCACGCTAATCTTCTCCCCAGAACAGTATGCGTCAGCAGTACATTCACGTTCTGACTGAAGGACAAAAGGATGAGAGAGCAGTCTGCGTGGCTGCTGCCTGCAACACCGCGAGCCCGGCGCGAGGAGGAGACGGTGGGCGCCGCGCGCAGGGGCCCCGCTGCTGCTGCCGCCGCCGCCGCCGCTAGCGAGCGGGGACCATGTTCCCGGGCTCCGGAGCGTTCCCCGCAGCCGCGACCCCCGCTGCTCACGCCGCCGCCAGCGCCGGGGCCGCTGCAGCAGCAGCAGCAGCCCACGGGCAGCGCAGCCGCTGAAGGCGCCGGGGGCCGGAGCCCCGAACTCGCTCTCTCTGCACAAAGCCAGAGCCGGTGGTGCGCCGGGGGCCCGGCTGCGGCGGGCGATTCCGCGCCCCCGGACTCCCCAAAAGGGCCTGCAGTTCGGGGCGACCCGGCTGCCGCCGCCGCTGCTGCCGCGCTCCTCCGGCCGGCGGACCAGATCCCGGCGCTGCCTCCACGCCGCTGCCCCTCGGGGGGCTGGACGGATTACTGCTCTTTGCACCAGCAGCCGGCGGACTGGGAAACTCAGCCCAGTTTGGGGCTTTTTAACCCTTAAGAGAAGAGGCGAGGAGAGAAGGGGGTGTGTGTCGAAGAGGGAGGGGGCGAAGGAGCGGCAGACACCTCCTCTTAACTCTCGCAGCACCGCGAGCGAACGACTGCATCAGCTGCCTCGGGCCGGGAGCGGCGACACCAGGAGAGGGGGCAGCGCGGCGGCGGCGAGCGCGGCCTGGGAGGCTGCGGGGCGCCCCCTCACTCCCCGCCTGGTAGCAGCCCCGGAGCGGGCGCGGGGCACCGGAGGCACACTCCGGCGATGAAGCGGCATCCCCCTCGGCTGGTGCGAGCCGGGGCCAGGGTCCAAGGACAAAGCCGGGAAGCGCTGGCGGCGCCCCGCCTCGGGCGGAGGGGGGGGCATGCACCTGCATAGCCCGCCGGGCCTCTGCTCTCCCGGCGCGCCTCAACTCCGCGGCTCCGCTCGCCAGCTCCGGATTTACTAGAAGCCATTTTGTCTCCCCCCACCCCTCCCCTTCCCTCTGACCTCCCCGCCCCCTCGACTTCCCCCCTTTTGTTAATTAAAACTAAGAAGTGAGAATGGGAACGAGGTGGCCAGCTCCGGCGGAGAACGCTTAAGGACACCACGCCAGTTCTCTTCCTTCCTTCCGAGGTAGGTGACAGCGAATGATTGGGTGGGGATGGTCGCCTCGGGGGGAGAGCAAGTCCCAGCTTTCCGAGGGCTAGTCTGGGCGGGGGGCGCTGGTAGACGAGGGGCCACTCTTTAGTTTTGGCATGATTTTTTTTTTTCTTCCCGGCCGATCTGCTCCGTCTCTCTAATCGCCCCCTCCCCACCTCCTTCTCCAGATGGAAAGAGGAGCTCCTAGCTCACTTAAGCCGGGGTAGGGCTGGTTCTCCTTTCCGAGCCAAAATCCCAGGCGATGGTGAATTATGAACGTGCCACACCATGAAGCTCTTGTGGCAGGTAACTGTGCATCACACCTGGAATGCCGTCCTGCTCCCCGTCGTCTACCTCACGGCGCAAGTGTGGATTCTGTGTGCAGCCATCGCTGCTGCTGCCTCCGCCGGGCCCCAGAACTGCCCATCCGTCTGCTCGTGCAGTAACCAGTTCAGCAAGGTAGTGTGCACCCGCCGGGGCCTCTCCGAGGTCCCTCAGGGGATTCCTTCCAACACCCGGTACCTCAACCTCATGGAGAACAATATCCAGATGATTCAGGCCGACACCTTCCGCCACCTTCACCACCTGGAGGTCTTGCAGCTGGGCAGGAACTCCATCCGGCAGATAGAGGTGGGGGCCTTCAATGGCCTGGCCAGCCTCAACACCCTGGAGCTGTTCGACAACTGGCTGACGGTCATCCCCAGCGGGGCCTTCGAATACCTGTCCAAGCTGCGGGAGCTCTGGCTGCGCAACAACCCCATAGAGAGCATCCCCTCTTATGCCTTCAACCGGGTGCCCTCCCTCATGCGCCTGGACCTGGGGGAGCTCAAGAAGCTGGAGTACATCTCCGAGGGGGCCTTTGAGGGACTGTTCAACCTCAAGTACCTGAACTTGGGCATGTGCAACATCAAGGACATGCCCAACCTCACCCCGCTCGTGGGGCTGGAGGAGCTGGAGATGTCGGGGAACCACTTCCCGGAGATCAGGCCTGGCTCCTTCCATGGCCTTGGCTCCCTCAAGAAGCTATGGGTCATGAACTCACAGGTCAGCCTGATTGAGCGGAATGCTTTTGATGGGCTGGCCTCGCTGGTGGAACTCAACCTGGCCCATAATAACCTCTCTTCTTTGCCCCATGACCTCTTCACCCCCCTGAGGTACCTGGTGGAGTTGCACCTACACCACAATCCTTGGAACTGTGATTGTGACATTCTCTGGCTAGCCTGGTGGCTTCGGGAGTACATACCCACCAATTCCACCTGCTGTGGCCGCTGCCACGCTCCCTTGCACATGCGAGGCCGCTACCTGGTGGAGGTGGACCAGGCCTCCTTCCAGTGCTCCGCCCCCTTCATCATGGATGCCCCTCGGGACCTCAATATCTCGGAGGGTCGGATGGCGGAACTTAAGTGTCGGACTCCCCCCATGTCCTCTGTGAAGTGGTTGCTGCCCAATGGGACAGTGCTCAGCCACGCCTCCCGCCACCCACGGATCTCCGTCCTCAACGACGGCACCTTGAACTTTTCCCACGTGCTGCTCTCAGACACAGGGGTATACACGTGCATGGTGACCAATGTGGCGGGCAACTCCAATGCCTCGGCCTACCTCAACGTGAGCACGGCCGAGCTCAACACCTCCAACTACAGCTTCTTCACCACGGTCACAGTGGAGACCACCGAGATCTCGCCCGAGGACACAACGCGCAAGTACAAGCCTGTTCCTACGACGTCCACTGGTTACCAGCCGGCCTATACCACCTCTACCACGGTGCTCATCCAGACCACCCGTGTGCCCAAGCAGGTGGCAGTGACCGCGACGGACACCAACGACAAGATGCAGACCAGCCTGGATGAAGTCATGAAGACCACCAAGATCATCATCGGCTGCTTTGTGGCAGTGACCCTGCTCGCTGCTGCCATGTTGATTGTCTTCTATAAACTTCGCAAGCGGCACCAGCAGAGGAGTACAGTCACAGCCGCCCGGACAGTTGAGATTATCCAGGTGGATGACGACATCCCAGCGGCGGCACCTGCAGCAGCAACAGCAGCTCCGGCCGGTGTATCAGGTGAGGGGGCAGTTGTGCTGCCCACAATTCATGACCATATTAACTACAACACCTACAAACCAGCACATGGGGCCCACTGGACAGAAAACAGCCTGGGGAACTCTCTCCACCCCGCGGTCACCACTATCTCTGAACCTTATATCATTCAGACCCATACCAAGGACAAGGTACAGGAAACTCAGATATGACCCCCCCCCCAAAAAAAAAACTTATACAAATGCAATAGAATGCACACACACACAAAGACAGCAACTTTTGTACAGAGTGGGGAGAGACTTTTTCTTGTATATGCTTATATATTAAATCTATGGGCTGGTAAAAGAAACAGATTATATTAAAATTTAAAAAAGAAAACTCAAAACAAAACTATTTTCTAACTTGTAAGTTCTATTTAAAGGGGGTAGGGGAGGGTTACCTTGGGAATGTTGTGGGGTAGAAGTCACAAGTCAACTTGCTATGTGGCCAGAAGGGATTTCTGGTATACGGTTAAAACTGCTAAGATAAAACCAACTTAAAACACCAACAAACATCCCTAAAGAGTTAGGGTGCGGGCTGCTGAGGGGTGGGGTGGGGGGTAGATGGAATCTGTCATTTTTTTTTTTAGAAGATGCTTCACAGGACCCAGGACTACCCATTTCTATAGACATCTTTCTCAGGCTGAGAGCTGTCTTTGCAGATTTATCTTATTTAAACAAAACAAAAAAAATTCCAAAAAAAAGCACTAAGAATTTGTACTGTGCTTAGAATGTTGAGAGGCAATACATTTTTCTTCTGAGGCCAAGGGGAAGACAGATCTGTAACACGGTGTTTTAAACAGGAAAATCACTGAAATTCAAATGAAACCCTCAAGGGACTGAGGGTGCGCACCCCTGTGCACAGGTCTTCTTGGTTTGTGCACTGGGACACCGTGTGCCCCGCCTGACGGGAGGAGCAGAGAAGGAAGGGAGCTGGCGTAGCTTGCAGTCAAATGCTTTCACATTGTACCAGATTCCTGCAGTTGGGCTTAACCCACTCTGTGCAAGGCATGTGTCTATTCAGGGCTTCCCAGGTGAAGGAGGCGGCTTCTGAAGGGGCCTGGGGGTCCCAGAGTGGGATGGGAGCGGAGAGCAACAGAGAAAAGGTATTCACGGGAGGGCATACATCAGCATAGTGCCATGTCCACCTGTTGTTCCCAGTGTCTGACAAATGATTGTCGACAATGATGGCATTTGATGATTTTCTTTTATAAAGGGTTTGTTTGTTTTAAGGTAGAGAAAGGGAGGAGAGGCTGGGAGTGGGAAGCTTGGGGGAGTGGAAGCTTTTCACATGCTTGTGATTTGGTGACTATTCTAAATGCTGATTCATTAGGCATTATTACGGCTGATATCAATGGGTTGTGGTGATGGGTAGGGGGGCAGAAGATGGGGAGAGAAGAAAAGGGGGAGACAGAGAGGGCACAGGCTCATTTAAAGTGATGAAGCCTTTCCTCACCAAGGATGCTTCAGAAAAAAAGATCTGAAATCCACAGTTCGAACAAAGTGATGCACACGCACGCACAGTGAGTTGGCCGTGGAGTCCTGTTGAATGTGGCACAGTGGGGCAAAAGGCTTCCCTCTCCCAGGCCTGCCTCAGGAGGAGGGGAAGAGAAAGGGTGGGCGTGGGCGGGGAAGGCAGAGATCTCTGTTATGCTGGTCCATTTAATGATGTAACTTTACTTATTATTTTAGCTTTAAAAGGAAATAAAGAGTTCAGATTTGAAAGGGGGGTAGGGTGGGGGGGTGGGGAAACGCCAACAAAAGAACATTGATTGTAATGTGAGAAAAGTGTATTTTTGTATTTTAATAAATATTGTTCAATTTTTAATTCAATGTCCCTAAAGGGTTAAATTGAGTAAGACCCTGAACCTATAGCTTCTTATGAGCATTGACCGAATCATTTCTATTTAAAGGAATAAAGGGGAGGGGAGGACCATGTTCAATTTCTTTTAAAGTATGGGAACACGTTGAAGCTGTCAACCACTTTTCCTTAGCTTAAATAAAAGTACCCCGATTCTAGTGCACCTTTCACAAGCTAAGTGTGTTAGTCCCTGGCTCTGTTGGGGGTAGAACCGAATTTCCTGTGCCCTGGAAAAGCGGGGGAAATGGGTCAACCTCAGCTCCTGGGACCCGGCCAGGAGTTAAATGCCACCTCAGCAGAAGCTGCTGGTCAGACAGCACTAGCTTTACTGGGGGGACCCTGGGGGACTGAGACTGAAGAGGACTGCAATAATGTTGTTGGGATGAAAAGATCCCTCTGGCAGGGCTGCTCCCATTCTCTGGGTACTAAATAAACAAATGTGTCTCTCGGTGGTGGTGGTGGGTGTCAGTCTCCTGATGCTTAGCTGAGGAGTGTCCTTCAGGCAGGCTGCCTGAACTGGGACCCTGCGTCTCTTCAAGCGCCAGTATTTATACTAATGCAGGGAATCGGGACTGAGTGGGTGTGATCTCCCTGGCGCTGAACAGGGAGAGAGGCGGCAGCACTTTGCAGCAGTTGGCTAAGAAAGGGCCAATTCTTAATCCTCCTCTCTCTCTCTGTGTATTTTGCTTATACAAAATTTCTGGGTATCCGTGTTTGTGGCAGCATGTATGCATGGGCTCACACTTTAAGAAACTGCTATTCATGTTTCTAGGCTACAATGATGTGTTCCCTCTGCCTGTCCTCTGCTACCCTACCCCCAATAAAAAAGAGAGAAAACTGCAGCAGAAAAAAGGGTGGGACTTGGTGAGGACCAGTTGAAAAATGCAAGAAATCACCCCTTTTCCTGGTGCCATAGACACAACTCAGGCTGTTTATTAGAACAGCTTCCCAGGTACACATTCAGAGGTGATTGTGAAGGAAGGAGCGGCCTCAGAAGCAGAGGGTGTGGAGCCCATTTCCTCCCACCCCTGCTCTTCCGACAGCTCTTTGGGCAGTCAGGGAACTATGCAGTTGCTGTGAAATGACAAAGGCTTGGGGGCTGAATAGACATCTGAGGAGAGAGGTGAAGAAACAGGCCTGAGACATTCCTGGGGAAGAGTCCTAAGAACAGATGCACCTGTCCTGGGGGTGGGGCATATTCAAGCTCTGGAATGTAAGGGAGAGGTGTTTTCCCGAAGGAACGTCAGAGGACATTGTGGAGACAGGATATGGTTCACGGGCTTGAGTGTCCTTAGAGCTGTTAGGGGGGTTCCTTTGCTCACTGGGCCTGCTCCCTGACCTGGGCACTGGTTCAGCCTCTAGAGCGGCAATGCTCCTTCGCCATGGTGTTGAGTATGCCCTTCTCTGTAGAAGGCACTTGGGTCAACTTTTCAGAGAGGGGTCCCCTGAGCACCGAAAGTGCCGCCTTTAATGCTGGGCAGGAGACTCATCCTTGGCCTGGCCAAACTGTAGGGTTTGTTAACCTGAGAATGGAACATGGGTTGGCAGCTCGCTGGATTGGGATGGGCGGGTGGGTGTGGGAAGAGTTATAGCAACATGTTAGAGGGAAAAGAGTGCTGCTGATTATATGGAGTTAGGGAGTTTTCGTGACAGAATTTTTTAAAGGCTGTGAAAAACCATGTAGTCTAATCCCTTCACATTTTATAATCAAAGAAACGGAGCCCCAGAGCAACTGAATGATATAGTCCAAAGTCACACTGCTAATTAGGGGAAGAGGTGGGATTGAAAGCCAGGTCTCCTGACTCCCCAAACCAATGTGATTTCTCATTCAACATATTTCCTTCCTGGCCAATATGAAAATGGGACCTTCCTATAGATACTGCTGTGCTCTTTTCTCCTCCCTCTTGGAGCTGTCCAATCTCCTTTGAACCAGTTCTACTGAGCAGAATTCTGACCACAGGGGCCCCAGAGCTGACCCAAGGGCCACGTGTGCTAAGGAGTTGGATTCTCAGGACTACACAAAATAGCTGCCTGATTCTTAGGTTCAATGGCAGACAGAAACCACAGGAATCCTACAGAGGGCAACGACTGCTAGGTAAAAGGTGACGTAGACAAGGCTGGGTGCTCACAGTGGAACGATGGCTTGGTCCTCTCCCAACCTTGGCCTGGGAAGCTCTGCAGAGTAAAGGACTGACAGAGGTCTCAGAGGACCTCTCAGAGCAACTTGTGCACAGTGGAGTGGTTTCTGTTTGTTTGGCTGAACAGTGAGACTGTTTGCGGGGCGGGGGCAGGGGGCTCCTTAACTCTTCTCCATTGCATCTGCCCTAGCCCCAGCTCTAAAATCATGATCTGATTGCTACTCCCATAATCTGCTCTAGGACACTTTATGACTCTCTGGTCATAAAGCTGAATCCTATTGGCAGTGAGGGTAGAGGAGACAAACTAGTTTCTAAGGCCTAGGGACACCAGCTTTATCATGGCTGTTAATATGTACCAAAGCTGGTGGGGCGTGGGGTGGTGGTCGGAGGGAGGGCGGGCAGCATATTAATAGTAGGGTCCCTTCAAGACAATTCCTATTAACGGGGAAGAGGTCCAGAGTCCATGCTCTTCACAGTGAAGAGCTCTGGCTCACCTCAGTAGAGCTGAGTAGAGGTTAACAGAAGGCCAAGTGGGCTTCACTCAGCCCAGGCTACTACCTCAGGGGCCAGGGCCCACAATTATGGCTCCAACATTTTACTGCAACAAAATTAGAGAAGAAAAGAAGAGAAAAAGAGAACATTTATATCCAAACATATGTCTGATTTTATCTCTTCTGCTGGCACTCAGAGCTCCATGCCATCGGCTAATGCAGGCACTGTTCACGCCATTTCAAAATCCTGCCTCAGCTAAACTGCAAGGCACTTTTGGCTCAAAGCACCTCTCTTGGTTTCTATCCATTCAGAAAGCACCCTTTCCCCTGGAGGGGGGAAGAATGGTTTGGGCAGTGGATTAAGGTTGTTTTCATTTTTGCTTTATATTGAGATGAAGTGAATTGCTTCTGGGAGCAGGGATAAAGGCTTCAGGAAGCAGATCAGTGAAATATATGTATCTGCAAAGCAATACAGCATAGTGCTTGCAAGTACAGATTCTGGAGCTGGTCTCCCCAGGCTGAATTCCAGCTCTATCACTTACTAGCTGTGTGACTTCAGACAAATACTCATTTTCCTCATCTCTAAAATGGACATAATATTGGTGTCTACTTCAATACTTCGTAGGTTGTTGTAGGAATTAAAATTTGATGATACTACATAAGGGGAAGACCAACTGACCAGCCTCCATCACCACCTCTATTATTGAACCTCATCCACATCCAAAGAGAGGACACGCCTACTGGACTAGTCTAGTGAGGGGGGACGGTCACCCAGAAGTCCTGGGGAGCATGACAGCACTGTCTACAAGCCCAAGCACTGTGGGAAAGATGGGTTTACTTTTCTTCTTTGTGCTCCATTCTTTAATTGAGCCCTTTAGATGACCCAAGGCGTTGTCCTAGCCCAGGAGCAGATTACCCTTCCTTCTGGCGAGTCAGGAGAAAAGGTAATCTGTTGGTGGTGGTGGTGCACAAGCTGAGAGCTGGGATAGGAAATACTACCAGGAACCCTGGCCTTTGCCAAGAAGGTAATAAGCTTCCTAGTGTCTTCTCAGATCATCTTGTTTCTTTATCAGGGTGCTTTACCAAGGGAGGTGGGCCCACGGAGGCACCAGGAAGGAGAAAGGAGCACAGAGAGGGCAGTTGGGGCTTCAGAGCAGTTTTGAGGGGCTTGGAGGAAAGAAAAACAAGACAGGAGAAAAAGCACCATAATCTGAGCAAGTGAGAGTGGAATGGAGCTATGTGGCAGATACAGAGGCTAAGGGGCTGCAATGCAGTTTGGGAGGAAAGCCAGGGAGATTCCTCTGCCCTCACAAACAGGAGGCTGGCAGGACCCTGGATGGGGGGAGGACTGGCAGTGTGAAATTCATGGCACGGAGCAGAGGAGAAGAAAGGCAGGGAGATCAACTTTCCAAGAGAAGCCTAAGAAAGCAAGCATTTGATTTCCTAATGAGAGGCTAGAATTAGATTTTAGCATGATCACAGGTTTCATCCTCTGGAACATGCCAGCTTTGCTGTCAGTACTTGGGCCAAACCACCTACCCACGACAGTCCTGTTCCCGAAGCTGGAGGCTGTCCACTGCTGGGCGGGGGGTGGGAGATGCTGGAGGCTGTCCACTGCTGGGAGCAACCCCTCCCTCAGGGCTGTAATCAAATTCTGATCCTGACAGGCTCCCTCCTTTATAAGAAGGTACAGTCATGGGAGAGGAGAAGAGGAGATATAGCAGCTCACTGTTTATCCACAACAAGAGTATTATTTCGGTGGTGGTGGTGGGGTTGTTATATAAATCATGTTTCCCCATAAAAATCATGACGACTCTGAGTTCGGTGCTGCACGTGGACCCTGGCAGTGAGTCAGAGAGACGAGGCCGGGGCCCGTGGGGGACAGCCCTGAGAGAGGAGGCTCTCCTGGCCAAGGAAGGTAGCATTTGCAAGGATGGTGCTGTCATTGCTAGCTTAGCCCGGTAAAGATTTTTGGACCTGTAGTAGGGAAGCAGTAAGGCTGAGAGGCCACGCTAACGCCAGCTGTGGGGATTGGATGGACCAAAGTGGTACTTAGCTTTTCAGGTTCATCCATTCTGTGTGCCTAGAAACAACACCAGAGCCATTACTAAGTTGAGATTAATTACTAAATACCAAAGGAACAGCCCTTGATCTACTTGTTTTTTTAATATCCATTCACCTGCTTATATCTCCCATTAATAGAAAGCACACCCTCCATTCCTTCTCCTGTCACACTTCCCCCCTCCCGTGTGTGTCCAACTGTCTGTCAAGACAGGACCAAGGATGCCCCGCAAGATCCTTCCATTCTAGAAGCCCAGTGGCTCTTTCTTCCTTTTCACAGTCCTGTTTCCTCTTCTGAGGCAAGTCCTTAATCTGTAGTTTCTTACATTTCACAACCCTGGTTTCCCTGTCTGTGCAGGTGGGGATGTAGTCACCAGATAAGCCACTCTACCCGTTCCATGAGTCAGCAAGGATGACGGAGATGAGCTTTCGCACAAGAACTGTTCCCTGTGCAAAGTTTGGTTTCCTGGCCTCAGGCTACTGTTCCCCAGGCTTCAAGGCCCAACCCACTCACCCAGGTTCATTAAGGACACTCAGACAGGTCCTCCTACTCAGGTTCCACCCTGGAGGTGAACTGAATGAGCTGGAGGCAATTCCCTGGATAGTGCCCTGGTGTCTGCAGGAATGCACAACACATCCCTTGCAGCAGGCCCATCACAGTGCTAGACATGGAGCCCAGGCCTCAGATATGGACTGCCTGTTCCCGCAGCCCCCCAGCTGCAGTGGCTACAGTGATAATCTATTACCACTGCAAGAAGACTTAATTTCTGGACTTAAAGGAAGTCAGATAATACTTTATCCTATTAGCGTCTGCCTGTGTGAATTGACAATGGCTTCCTTCTGACATGACAGTGTATTCTTCCCATTCATCTCTTAAGGGGATGAGTTGGGGAAGTCTGGAGTTAAGATTGGAGGGAGGGCTGAGGAAAAGACTGCTAAAGGAACCAGAGGAAGGGAAGATAATTTTTCAATGGGGAATGGGGAGAGGAGGCTTAGAGGGATATGGCAACACTGAGACAGCTCAGAAAGCATGCCTGCATTTCATTCGGTTTCCCTTGTGAAGGAAGTAGTGGCAGCTGCTGGGTGTGTTGTATGCACGTGTACAAGGGAAAAAGGTTCTGAAGTCACAGAGGAGAACAAGCGCAAGAGAGGACCGGACTTGGCCTATTCCGTGTGCCTCTGGTTTCAGCTTCTTGGGCTGCAGAGTAACTTTCCCGTCCCTTAATCCCTCTTTCGCATTCCTGTTCTGAGTCCATACCTGCTCTGACCAGTGGGATCAATGTCAGCCGAGGGCCCCTCTGCATCACCTGTGTGTTCTCACAGCTGGTCGACCTGGGACGGGCAGCTGAGGACAGATTGACAGTTTCCAGCTTCTGACTTCAGGAAGGTGGAGACAGTGAAGGGAGTTTCCAAGTTAATTCAGAAAATCTAGGTGAACCCTCTTATTTTATTTGTGAAGAAAAGGAAGCCCAGGGAGATGTGACTGCCAGTGCCCGTGAGCTGGTGGTACTGGGATCAGGTCTCTGGGTTCTTAGCCCAGCACCGGCAGGGCTACTGAGACTTATAACAGCAGGGGGCGCCACTGACAGAAGCTACAAGGTGACCAGTGCCCCTGGAGTCTGCAAACTGGTGCCATCCCTTACTTTTTGCTTCCAGGGAGGCAGGGAGAGGAGCGGAAGGCCTTTCACGCCAGGACTTTATCTGGGCTTCACACTCTAAACCAGATGGTGCCCACACCTGACTTCACTCAAACAACTAGACCTGAGAAATCCAGCAACTTTTCCTTTCTCTTCAACTACAAATGTTCCAGGGCAGGGGAGTTCTGACGGCTGCCCAGCCAGCAAACAAATTAGAAGGGGCATTTGTGGCTGAGGCCACCCTACCCATCTCCATAAAAGTGAAGAGCTGTAAAGAACAGGTAGAAGGAAGTTCTGCAGAAGCTCAATCATGTCAGAGGTCCGTTCAAGGTCAAGTTGACTACTGGAGAAGCAGGAACGTCTTCCCTGGTACTGTAAGCAAGGAAAACCTCAGACAGCCTGGGCTGACTCAGGGGCCTGCAGCCAGTGAACGCCCCTTCCCCCATCTCAACAAATCCTCTCTAGGGAAACGACAGAGTGGCCCTGGCTAGAAATTCTATCACATACATTTAATTAGAATCTGTCTCCTTCATGATGGTTTCAAGTGAAGTCCCAACAGAAACATTCTAAAAAACAGCCGCTTGCAGCCAAGGATCTCTTTTAACCAAGTTAATTTAGCAGAAATTTGCCATCTTGGATCGGGTGGAGTTACCTCTCTTCTCAACTTCAAAGCTGGGAAGAGAAGGGAGGTGGGGAATGCAGAGAAATAAAGAGGAGGGCGGGGGCTTGGAGCAAATGAGTTTCCGTCTATTAAGGAGCGGTAATTTCTGCTAGCTCCCCTAGAGACCGGTCCCCTCCAATAATGGCCTGACACTAATGATTCCCACTCCTAAGCAACAGCCTGTGTTCTGCTGGTGTTGAGCTGAACCGTGCCAGAGAAATTCCCTTTCTCTCGGAGGTACTGCTATTCTCATTATGCAGGAGAGATTACCAGCCAGGAGGATGTACTCTTGGGAAGGGGGACAGAAAGATCACCAGAGAATGTACCTCTCCAAGACTTGGTGCTGCCGATCTAGGACAAGAAAGGCTGAGAGACAGGCTAGAGGTTAGTGCTAAGAGGAAAGGGCAGACACCCTGAATAGGAGGGCGAAGACGAGAGAAAGCAAAAGCATAGGTAACTCCTGTCTGACTCCGTGACCCTGTGGACTGCAGCCCACCAGGCTCCTCTGTCCAAGGAATTCTCCAGGCAAGAATACTGGAGTGGGTAGTCATTCCCTTCACCCAGGGGATCTTTCCAACCCAAAGGAAGATCTCCTGCATTGCAGGCAGATTCTGTACTGAGCCACCAGGGAAGCCCCGAGGAGTTGATAAACGTAATGCAAAACTGGCTGGGAGGCAGTGGGAGGTCATGGGGGTCTGGGTGTGAGTTAAGCTCAGGCATAATGAACAAAAACTGCTAGCACCTGAGGAAGGCAGCAGGGTAATATGAAAAAGCTGAGTCCATTTCAGGTCCTTAGAAACCGATCACGTTCAGAGCAGAAGCCCACACATGTGGGCTAACACTGAAACTGGGGTGATGACTGAGGCCGCAGTGTCAGTGGGAGTGGGGGAGGGGGGTCCTCTTGTCTTGCCCTCTCCCTTCTCGTACTCTGAGGCCAGTGGGGAAAGCTAATGCCACCACGGCTCTAGGTACTGCCAAGGCTGCTGCCAGCAGGTCTTGAGTCGGGGGCGGGGAGTCCCCTTATTTTGCCCCCGGTGGCTTCCCTGTGATGGAGACCGACTGCTTCCAGCAGGCAGCCTGGCCAGAGAGCCTGCAGTGCAGACAGATGCCTTGGGCCGTAATCAGGATGGCGAGACCCTTTATGGTGCTGCGGCTCGGCTCTGGGGCAGTGCCAGAGCGGCAGGGTGATGTTCCTCAGCCAGATTCATTTCCCCCCAAACCTCTTCAAATATGTGGGCCATGGAGAGAAGCAAATTTAATTAAATTACTGTGTTGTGGGCTGCCTTTCCTGGGCAAGGGCTAAAAACGGGCTCCTGCTGACACTCAGACCCATCTGTGTGTACAGAGCACGCGTTTCTTTGTGCTTGGCTGTCAGCAGCTGGGTGGGGTTGGCAGTGCCCACCGCTCGCCCCGGTGAGCCGGCCCCTTTGCCGCAGTGAGGCAGAGTCAACACTGATGCGGCCTCGGCCCCGTGCGGCTCCGCTGACCTTTTCCTTTCTACTTAAAAGATGACTGAGCGGCACTCCCCCTTCCTCCATCAGTTCCTTTCTCCTCCAACGCCTCTCTTGCGGACACCCAGGACTTTCCCGGAAGGCGGTGCCCGAGCCGCGCCAGGGAAGGAGGAATGAATCTGCAGGGAGGTGTGATTCAGAACAGGGCAAGGCAGGGTTTGTTTAGCTTGGCAGGAGATGGAGGGGTCTCCCTGGTGGATCCTTCGGAGTGCCACTTCAGCAGTTCCCCACTGGCAGCTCCGTGCTGGAGATGGAAACGTGCTCAGGTGCCAGAGCACAGCAGCATAGCTCTCGCCCCACACTGCGTCCCTGCTTGGGCATCTCTGTGGATACAGAGCCTGACTGTCACACATATGGGCAAGGGAGCTCAGTAGCAACTCAAACCTTAATACGTGGAAATCAACACCCCGAAACAAACGCTGGCTGTGCTGTTACCCGTCAGCCCCACAAGGTCACTTCATCTCCCTTCTGGAGGTTCGGGACTTACTGCTCCAGCTTACAGAATACCACAAGGGTAAAGAGTTTGTCCCCAGTAGAGCTGCGGCTGGGAAATGGACTGAGGCGGAATCAGGTGCGCAGAGTTGGGGACACTGAGGGATGGTGGTGGTGGGGGGCGCTCCTTTACATTTGGAACAGAGACCCAGGAACTCAGCTGGGAAATCTCTTCCTTACCTGTCCCCAGAGAGAAGGGCACCATCTCTCATGCCTACACCTATACTGAAAGCCACACGGAGCCCGAGAGGGTCACCTTGTGTGGGGGAAGCAGGAACCATCTAGTGGGAAGCTTGCAGCTGTACTTATGCAGCCCCCGTAGGCCCGGGACATCACGGCATCAAGCAGACACCTGGATGATGTGGGCTGTGCAGGCAGCCCTTTTGGGCCCTGGCTAGGCAGGTTTACAGGCAGTGCCGTGGTGAGTTTGGAGGACAGAACCTCCCCACTCCAACCTCCAAGCCTCTGAACCTGTTACGTGACAAGGGGCTTGGCAGCCAGGGGATGGCCGCACCCACTGGAGCTCTGCTGCCCTCTGGACACTGCGCCCCGCGGCTCTAGGGCTATTCTCCTGCGTCACCAGAGGCGTGGGGTGGGGTGGAGGGCAGTGCATCTGCTGAGGTGTTTGCTGGCTAAGGTTTTTGGCTACAACAAGGTTACTTTAAGGGTTAAGACAAATACTGTCAATTTCAGACCCTGGAGACACCCATCTCAAGAGCCTGGATTGTGCCTGTGGGTCACTTAGACCAGCGGATCTAAATGATGACAATGCGTGGATCAAAAACGAAAGCAGGCAGGTGGATAAAATGTGGTGGTACTTGAAGAGAACGGATCCAACAGAATAAGTTTCCTGAGGCTAATAGGCCAAGCAGCAATTGTAGCAGGAAGAGAAGGCAACACCCAATGCTAAGACAGAAGCCCTGGAGGACAGGGCCAGTCCTGAAGAGCAGGAAATCCAGCAGTTTGATGATACTTATCCTGTGGCTTTAGAGAAATAAAAAGGTTCCCAGGTATTGGTAAAAGGTAAAAGATCTTCCTTCCTTCCTTATCAAATTGGATAGAAGAGAATAGACCCCAACCATGATCTTAGGAGTGGAATTGTTATTTAGTCGCTAAGTCGTATCTGACTCTCTCCAACTCCATGAACTACAGCATGCCAGGCGTCCCTGTCCTTCACTATCGAAGGCCCCTTAATTCCATCCCATCCACTGTATCATGCTTACTAGGGCATGAGCGTGCTCACCAAATGACTGGCTCTGATGATGGGGAGAGAAGCAGATACATCTTCAGGCAGCCTCTGCCTCAGTCTCTGTGTTACTAGTCCTTCAGTTCAGTTGCTCAGTCATGTCTGACTCTTTGCGACCCCATGGACTGCAACACGCCAGGCTTCCCTGTCCATCACCAACTCCCAGAGCTTACTCAAACTCATGTCCATCGAGTTGGTGATGCCATCCAACCGTCTCATCCTCTGTTGACTCTCCTCCTGCCTTCAATCTTTGCTAACATCAGAGTCTTTTCCAAAGAGCGAGTTCTTTGCATCAGGTGGCCAAAGTACTGGAGTTTCAGCTTCAGCCCTTCCAATGAATATTCAGGACTAATTTCCTTTACTGGTCCTTGGGTGCCAATAAAGATATTGTAGCATTATCAAGGATTAAAAATACCCAGTCCTCAGGAAAGTACCCCAAGTTGTAGGGAGAGTGGATAATATATCTCAGTCCTGATATTCCCTCATGAAAGGGCTGGCTTTGGGGGCTGTGCTGAAGCCACTTTCACCTGGGACAGTTTCTCCAATGGAGGAGAATGCTTGGAAATAATGTGAGTGGCAGCTGAGCCCCAGGGTAAATCCTGTGAACATGGGTATTGCTGGCACAATGGCATTCCAGTAGGTGCTAGTGTCCCTTAGGTTTACAGACGACCCGAATGAGCCAGTGTATCTGCACTTGGTCCCAAGCCACACGGGTGGGCGAGGAGCCTGTGGCCCCAGCACCCCACCCTGCTGCAGGCTGCTGCCAGAAAGCATGGGTGTGGGTCTCACCCAGGCCCAGGCTGCTAGATGGGACCCCCATTCCTGCACCTCGTCTGCAGCTCGGCAGGAGGGCAGAGTGACGTCCAGGCCCTGGTGTGCATGTCTTTCTTATGTCCAAGGTCACCCCCGACTCTGCTCACATTTGTCATCTGCCACTTCATTTCTCTTGGAGAGGGACAAGGAAAAAGGAAATGAACTGATAACAGTGGTATGTTACAGGGCACCACCTTTTGGCACCTGGAGCCCGTCTGAGAAAGCAAGGCGCAGTAGAGAAGTTGCCCAGTCTGCCTTAAAGGGAGAGAAGGGGAGGGAAGGAGGGGACGCTGATGTCTGACACCTGCCCTTGTCTCTGATTCTCTCTCAGCTCTCAGTAACAGTTAGCAAGCAGAGTTAGGAAGCTAGAACCAGGGCTATTTGCAAAAACAGATTAGCTCTGCCACAAGCTGGGAAGTATTTCCTGCATAATCTGAACTTAGACCTTGCTGTATCCTTATCTGATGTGGTTCAGATTTAAAAAAAAAACAAAAATTTTTGTTAGTGTGTTGTCTGGGTTAATAAGCCAGAGCATGAACTGAGTGGTCTCCCTGGTAGCCCCAGGTTGACCTGCAGGCCAGGCCTGACCCAGCCCCTTCATCTCTGGGAAAGCAGGGCACGAGAGGGCTGGGAGTGGCGGGCGTTGCTGGAGAAGGCCGGGCCATCTGCACTACTGTGAATCAAGGTTGGCTCCGACAGAAGGCGCGAGGGAGGAGGTGCAGCTGCTGATGGCTCAGACAGCTTGGACCTGTCCAGGCAAACAAGCCGCTCAAGTGCAAGAACAGCCAGCCAAGTAGGCAGAGCACGAATAAGGACTCAAAGCTTGAAATATCTGACAAGATGTGGAGGGAGGAGAGGAAGCTGTCTGGGATTTTCAACTGGTGTCTGGCCTTGCCTCTCGAGGCTGAGGCAGACTCTCCTGCTATGGTGGGGCGGGGAGGTGATGCCTGGGAGCTGGCGGGCGTGACCCAGGTGGGACTCCCTCAAGCTAGAGTTAAAAAAAAAAAAAAAAAAAGTCTTCATTTGAACAAATTGCAGTGACAGCTCTGGACTGTCCTCTAAAACACAATCGACCTGCCTTCCACAGATACCTATCTGCCCTCCAAGGTTAAGCAGCACCGGGCTCTGCGTGGGGTGGGGGATGGGGGTGGGACTGCGGCTTTACCGCACCATCTGGGACAATAGCGGTGTCTTGGAACCGGTTGAGGAAGGCGACGGGGGTGCCCAGAAGCGGCAAACACCCCTTCACCTTCCTGTGGCCGGGGGGTGGGAAAGGGAGGCCAGCAGTGGATGTTCAAGGGCTCCTTCTGGTGAAGACCCTCCAACACAGCGGTAGTCAGTCCCCAACACATGTTATCTGCACGGAGAGAGCGGTTAAAAAACATCCAGCGTTCCGCCACTAGATCAGATATGGAGGAGACAGGACTCTGATATTTTAAAGATACATCTCGGTGATTCGAGAGCACGCCCAGGCTGACAGCCCTCTATCTTGAGAGCGCACTCAGACAGGTCAGTCCTGTCACCGACTCCAGAGGGTTCCTCTTGTAGGTGGTTTTGCTTAAGTGAAGCCAGCAGCCCGGAGGTTTCATTCAGGTTAGGAGAGGAACTTCTAAGAACAGTGGGCCAGATATCACTCGACCGATGGCCCCCCCAAAAAACACAGGGAAACCCTCCTACAAACATGCCACCCTCCTCAGAGGTCCCGGCAAGGGGGGAGAGAGGACAGACTGCTCAGAGGCCCGTGGGTATCAAATGGGAGAAACCGAGGCACAGCGAGAATATCATTTATTCTGAAGGAAAGTGGGAAGAGAACAGACACCTTCCCTGGTCATAGGCTGCTCTACAAACCGACTCAGACACAGTTCCAGGTCAGCACCCAGTTTAGGTTCAGAAGCCTAAACGAGGGAGAAAGTACTATTTTGAACTTTAGGTTTCTGACCCTCGGCTGATGGGCGCTGGCTGCTGAAGCCCTTCTGTGGTTCACTGAGAGTCAGTCCAGCAGCCAGCAGTGTGCCAGGTGACAGGGAACAGTGGAGATGAAAGACTTGGGCCGTGCCCTTGAGGAGCTCAGGACAATGGGGGAGAGAATTACGATGGATGGTCTGCAGGTGGAGACCGGGGACCTGTGTGCTAGGGAGCAGCACGGAGTCAGGGAGAGCAGCCACCTTCTCCCACCCAAACGGCGCCTCGGAGCCTGCCGGTCTGGTCCGGATGAGGGAGCTGCCCGCGCTGGAATTTGGGGTGGAGCACTGGCCACCGGCGGGACTAGCACTGCCTCAGACCTCAGAGGGAAGGCAGATGCTCCAGGACCCCTACAGAGACGAAGGAGGCGACTTCGGCACCTCTCTCAAGCTGGCATTTGCTGAAAGGACTATGCCAAAGCTTCCCCCAGGAGCACAAAGGAGGGTGCCCAGGCTCTCAGTATATATGACTAGTAGTGAAGTTCTGGGCTGTGTCACCTTGGCAGTCTGTAGCCTTCCCTCCGCTTCAGCTTCCCTTAGCGACACACAGACTCGCTGAGCATTTAGGTGTAAATCACAAGGCCCCCCTCAAGTGAAGGAGGGCCGGCAGGTTGCCCCTGAATGAAGGGGTGCTAAGCCGGAATCCTGAGCAAGGCTGTGCTGTGTAAATGTCACATGGAAGCTTCTAGTTTGAGCTCTGGAGCTCCGTTTAGCTTGGCTGCAGCCAGCTGCTATTCGCCCCACCTGCTGAGCAGCCAGCGCGACATTTAGCTTTGGAATCAGCATAGGCACCGAGGACACAAAAGAGTCATCACGGACTCGCATGCAGAGCTGAGAACACAGGGACTCCTGGGAGCGGGGGGAGGGGCAAGTTTCAGCCTCCCACCCCTACCCTAGCTTCAGCAAAATCCCACTAGGTTATAGTGCTGAGCACCAAGGAGAGCCGGACTCTCCTGGGGTGTGTGCCACTACGCAGCTGTCGTCTGTCTCCTGTGTGCGAGCGAGGGCCTCAGGGTGGAGTGTGGGAGCGCTGGCAGGCACGCTACGTGGCGCAGCACTGCTCGGGGCTGGGTGACACTGAGGTCCTTCGGTACAAGAGACATAGCAGACCAGCTGTCCACTGTGAACTCTGACTGCAGACCCAGGTCTGGCTTGTCCTTTGTGCCCACCCTGCGCCTCACCCAGTCATAAGTCTGGGGTGCAGACTACTCGTGGGAACTCATCCTGAAAGGTCAGTCTTAGGTTATCCAAAGTCAGAGCTGATCTAGGGAGCAGTGATCCAAATTTAATCGCTTAAACCACTGGTTCTCAACCTGAAATGAACATCAGAATCACCTGGAGAGCTTTTCAATTAAACATTTTTTCATTATTAAAAAAACCTTTTGATTTGAAAAATCTGAAACACTGAAAATACAGAGTTGTCATGAACTCCTATATACCAGCCATCCAGGTTCAACAGTTATTGAACTTGTCATATTCGGTTCAGCTATCCCCTCCTTTTCTCTGCTGAAATATTTTAAAGCATCTTCGAGACATGATGTCATTTTGCCCTTCCATACTTCAGCAGTGCATCTCCCCAAAAAACATGGCCATTTCTTATATAACCATAGTGCCACTATCACACCTAATACAATTAACAGAATGATTCCATGGTATCACCTAATATACCTGGGAAACTTACCCCTGCCTACCTCCCCAGGACCCACCCATGGGGTCTGACGCAAGCTCCACCAAAGTCCTATAACCCCCATCACGTGGTATACAAAAAAAAATAAAATAAAATAAAGTCAAGGAAAAGGTGACAAGTCACAGACCAGGATGAAGAAGGGAAGGAAAACAAAAGCATTCGAAAGTCAGTCAGCCACAGAGTGGAACTGCTTATTCAGGGCAATGCTGCCATTAACTGTGAGGCCCACTCACTCGGTCCCCCAGACCCACCAAAGGTCTGAGAGGTTTGGAAGGAGAGTTGTTCCAGCTGCCCCGGGGCCCTCAGCACCTCACACCAGGCCAGCCTGCGTTTACGTCCTCTATTCTAGCTCGTTTCTCTCTGTGCACTCTGGCTCACTGGCCTGGTATTCGGGGCAAACTCTGAGCCTTAGCACCTGACCGTGGATAGGATTCATGAGGTCTGTGGTGAGGGGCGTGTACCAAAACTTCTTGGGTGTTGGCACTAGGGATTGGGACCACATCTTCAAATTTACTTATTAAAAAAAAAGGAGAAGAAAACCTAAACAAAACATCCTGAAAAAAGATGAGGCTGTACCACTGCAGCTAAAAATACCTCTACTGAGGGCGTCTGCTCACCAGCTCCTCAATTAGAGATGCTACAGGGCCCTTTGTGAGCTGCGGAGTGTTGGCAGCTCCACAGGGGCTCTGGGTGGCCAGGGACAATCCCGGGAGCAGTGACTAGTGACTGCTGGGCGGAGGGGGCTGGCGAGCTAGCTGGCCAGGGTGGTCGGCACACATCAGGCAACACCCATAATCCTCTCTTTTTTTTGGTGGACCTACTGCCTAAGCCAAGAAACTTCTGCTGCCTTCTGCAGCAGGCTAAAACACCATCTCTGAGGTGGTCCCACAGTCATGGAGACTGCCACGGACCTCCTAAGCTGCACAGGAGTACGACGACAACTGCGGGGGGTGCTGGTGGTGGGTGGGAATGCCACCCAGTCTGGCCCAGGGCGTGTCCATCCTGCTGGACAACCTCCCAGTGTGAGTCAGTGGTAATCAGACACAGGTAAGGCCTCTCTCGGTGGCCTCAGGAAAAGGGTGTTTAAAATGTAGGCTCGACACCCGAAGGGGTAGTGGAGTGGAGGTGGAGGGCCTCATGGCAATGAGAGCCTCTTTTTCTGGGTCCTCGCAGCACCTATAGGTCACTCACTCCAGCAGAGTCTTTTTTACTGGGGAAGATAAAGTCCCAGGGAGGTATGGTGGCTCTTGTCAAGGTCATAGATTTAGTAAATGGAGGAGCCGGGACTTAAACCTGGGATTTTTGATTACAAGTCTAGTGCTCTGTTCCACTATACTATCGCGATGAGTGGACCTGTTCTAAGTATTCAACAAGTGTTGAAAGAGCTATGGGAAATGGTATTTTCATAGTTCAGGTGCCACAGGGACCTCAGGTGAGTGTTCCCTCAATGACCTGGGGATTCTACAATCCCTGCAGGTTCTGGGAAACTCAAGGGTCAGATTCAGCAACAGATTCAGCAACTTCATCAGATGGTGAGTGGGGGATGGTGACAGTGCCGTAGATCTGATCTCCAGCCAGAGATCCAAAGCCACCCCCCTCCCCTGCCTGGGACAGTGGGAAACGTCCGGTATTAGCTTGACTCTGGGCTGTCAAGCAGAAAAGGGGGCAAGGCCAAGGCCATGGTGTCTGGTTTGATGCAGGTGATGTTTCCCTGTCACGTTTCTTGGCATTGTGTGTGACCCTTAGGAAAAGAGTTTGGAAGCTGAAGTCAAAAGCATGAGAGGATTGGGTCAAAAAAAAAAAAAAGAAAAGAAAAGTGGAAACAAACAGCGAGAGGTGTAGGAGAAGGTACAAATTGGTCAGAAGAAGAGTGCAAATCAAACATTTCCTGGGTGTATGAGAGTATGGGCAAAAATGGCCTAAAGTCTTGCATCGTCCAATATGGGCAGCCTCTAACCACACGTGGCTATTTAAATTTCATTAAAGATCCTGTGCCTCAGTTGCAATAACTACATTACAAGTATACAATACCCAGAGGTGGCTCCTGGCTGTCACTGGACAGAAAGCACCTGTTGTTCTATACTCGCAGAAAGTTCTACTGGACAGTGCTGGGGAGCTGCCTGGTTATCTCCGCTCATTTCTTACTGGCCACAATGAGTAGGTTCTGACACCTTTTTGGGGAAGAACTGAACTGGGGGAAGCCAGAAGGTACCATTATTCACTCTCCAGCAAACCTACTACACCTGAAAACTCGAAAGCTCAGCGCGACTGCAGCATGAACCTACCAGTGTATGAGGCTCCCCGGGCCCTAACCCCTTTCTCCCCTCTCTCCCCTGCATGTTTACAGCCACTCTGACCTTTGCATATTTTATTCCGATTCTATTTTACACTGTTTTAATTGATGTTTAATATAGCTTAACTCTGCGTGGTGTTCAAAGCCCCTCACCAGGGGGCCGTTCACAGGCAGAAGCACAATTAATAGCAATCCCCAGAAAATTATGCCCTGTATCGAAGTTGTCATTGCACCATATAAATGCTTATTATTACTATTGAATTCTCCAGCCCTGACGCCTTCCTGTGTTTACTAGGTAGCAGATCAACCTCTGTGTTAGTGCCTTCCCTACGCTGCCACACCATTAGGACTAAATATAGCCCCTGTGTGTATGTTTAGCTCCATTTAGCTGTGCTTTGGAAGAAGAGGGGGTAAAAAAATCAGAGTTAATTAAATTGCCGGAAAATGTAATTTGTTCCTCCCCCACTTGACAACCCCATGAAAGACAAACAGACATCACTGCTACCAAGATGGGTAACTGGCCTCAGCCGTAAGGTGGAGGGAAGCCCAGACCTTGGTAACAGGACACGGCTTTTGGACTGGCCTCCTGTGAGCATAGAGTGAGCAGGTCTAAGACCACAGGATGCTGGGAGGGCAGCCAGGCACTACCCTGTGCCCAGGCTGAATGGGACCAGAACACAGAGCTCAAGCTTGAGGGGCAATCCTAGTTCGTCAAGTAGCTCGAGGGCAATCCAGCTAGGAAATCTGACCCCCTAACTGTCACCTCTCTTAGTAAACAAACAAATTTTGGGCTCTTCTGAAGCTTAGTTTTTGGCAAGAAAGCAGCTTTTCTACGATTCACATGTCAGGATATGCAACGGAAAATTCTAGGTGCGTCTGGTACCTGGCCTCCTCCCTTGCTGGCAGGCCTTCCCCTCCTGTGTGCAGCTCTCTGGACACCCTTGTCTAGTGAGAGTCTTCTTGACAGAACACAGAGGGTCTGGAAGACTTCCTCCTGACTTAGCTCCTTGTTCCTTTCTCACTAAAATAATCGAGTGTAGACGACACACAGGCTTGCCTCTTCTGTCTGCCTGTCACATACGCCTAACTCCCTTTTATAGGCCGCCAATGTCATAGCCTCCAAGGTTACCTGTACTGCAAGGGGATGGACAGGTGGTGTGGCTGTTGTCTGGGAGGCACTGTAGAAGTGCAGGTGAGAGCACTGTGATCAGAGTGTGGAGAATGCAGGTCTACGAATTACTGTGTGAATGCGCCCAAGACCTTCGTCCGGCCTCGGTTCTCAACTACTGTGAACCCTATGGATTGGACAATATAACGTCTAGGCCTCCTAGCTATAAAATGCTCTAATTCAGTATTCTGAAGGCTGTACGCTCAAGTCCTTGGAAGCGGAATGGGTCATGCTTATTTCTATTTATAATCCATTTTTTATTTTTGCACTCAATGCTCTATGGAGAAATGTAGATTTCTATTCTAAATTCTTCCTAACTAACAAAGGAAAAGTTCTATTTTAGGTTGTTTGACAGGGAAATGTTTTTAACTAGATTGAGTTTCCCATATTTTGTTTGCTCTGCCTTCTTCCATCTTTGCCTAAAAAAGAAGTTTCTAAAAAACCAGAAATGCTTTCGGTACTCTGGCAGAGCAGGAATGAGGCTGCCTTGGCTGAAGCGAGAAGATGCTGCCCATCTCGGGCCCCAGTGGAGCAGGACTATTTGCCATCTGCTGCACTTGCTGCCTCGTCTCTAAATTGGGCCTGTTCTGTAGTTTGCTGCAAATATTAGGAGCTGAGCCGCTAGCACTTCCCACCCATGGCAAGTCTTGAACCCTCCATGGGCTGCCAAGACCATCTGAAAGCAGGGGGCCGCTTTCCAGCTTAGGGGAAAAACACGTGCATTAAGTGGAACGTCTTCCCCCTCCTCTGCTCCTCCCCAGCCGTTTTGAAAGGTTTAGACGGAAAGGGAGGAAAGGAAGACCTGTCTGACGAAGCCGAGGAAGGTGATGGAATTGTCTGTGCAGGCCAGGGCGGTTTATTAATGATCCACAGGAAAAGAACAATCGTCCTGCCGCAGTTTCGCCTGTAACGAACCAGCTTCATGGAGAGCGGGCTGCTTTCTCTGGGTCTGGCACCTGCTGACTGCAGAGCTACCTGACACAGCAGCACTGGGTTTCTAGCAAAATCCCTGCACTGGAAGAGGGGCATCCAAAATAGTGACTTTAACTCACTGGGCAGGCACTCAGGATGTGTGGCCGTGGTGGCAGTGCTCCTCCGCAGAAGCCTGGCCCTGTGCTCCGGCTGACACCAAAGAGTGTGAGTTGGCAACACTGGCTTCACACCGCCCATGAAGTGCCCGTCCAGGTAAGTGGATCCCTCTGCTGGGTGGTGGAGGTCACAGCAGGGGCAGATCCAGACACGTGGTGGCCCAAACTCTACAGACTGGACGTTCTGGAACTGGCTCATGCCGCAGAGGGGCTGAGAGGGCTTAGTGACTACGCAAGGCATGGTGGACAACAGATGCTTCTGTGTAAGGGTATGTGGTGGACAATCAACAAAATTCAAACCACCACACAGAAGGGGAAAAGACGCTGGGTGAGCCAAGCGCTGCCTCTAGAGTCAGGGCCAGCCTCCCTCTTAAAGGATTTAAAGACTCTGGGGGATCCCCCCAGGTGAGTGATGTCATAAGTACTTGGGGGTTGGGTGGGGTGGTTTGAATTTTGTGAGAGGTAGGTGTTCCCCCTGAAGGAGAACGGAACACACTAAAACAGCCAGTTGGCAGTTTTTTACTCCATATACTCAGTTTACACTCTGTAGAAAAACGGGTAGTCAAGGCAGCTGTGCCCTTTGGAGGAACAAGGGGAGGAAACTGCTAGGTGAGGCAGCAACGTCCATCAGCTGTTGCCATGTTGTTCCTGCTGAGAGTACAGCACGCGTGGCCAACCCTCAAAGCCCGAGTCTCTATCCCTACCCAGCTTTGGTTACAGGAGCTGAGCCCAGTGGTTCTCTCATTCCTGTTCCAGCAGTCCAGAAACAAGAGTGGTCCCAGCTGCAGACCAGCAAAGTAACAGGCAGAAGAGGTCACTGGTGGCTCGGGAGGAAAGAGATCGCTCATGATAAATGAATCAGGACTGCCTGCCATTTTTTCTTGCCGCCACCTTAATCAATGAAGGAAAAGGTGAACTGCTATTGATCTCTTCAATACTTCTCAACGATACTGTACATATTACAGAAACACCAGAGGGAGGGTGAAGGAGAGACAGAAGGACAGATGGAAGAAGTCTGGGCAGCGGGAGAAAGCAGGGCCTCCCTGGAGGTGGTCTTCCTGTCAAGGGGTGTTATGGATGCTCGGGACATGTGCAAATACATCAGCAAGGGCCCTTCCTCACCCCAGCAGCGCTGCCATGGAGAGTGGCCTTGGGGCTCCCTCTCCACCTCACATGCTTGGTAGGCCTCATCGGGGCACAGGAAGCCACGTGGCTCCTCCTGACAGGAGGCCTCAAGTCTGTGGGTTGAGAGGTGCTGCAGATCCCAAGGTCTCATGAATTTCTGATGCTGCCATTCTCCAGTGGTGTCTGGCTAGGTTACCTCAGCAGCTGACTACAATTCGGAATGGGGAAGCAAGAATCAAATGCTTCAAGAGTAAACTCTGGCTTCACTGTACTAACCCCACCTCTGGGTCAACTGGCAAAAAAAGAAAAAAAAAAACTAGACAGGCAGCAGATAAAGTTGAAACTAGCCTGCATGTTACATAATGTTACATATGTTGTCATACTTGATAATGACAAAATGATGGCTTCTGGGGTTCAAGCCTGACCTTTGAAACACTCCAGGCTGAAAGACGTGTCAAAAAGATCATAAGGTGAGAGGCTAGATCTGGATCCTGGGATTGTGTGCTGACAGGCTTGACGATGTTATTTATATGTGAATAGTCTTCCCCTGTGAAGCAGAAAACAGGGCACGCTGGTATCACAGACAGGCATATCAACCCATAACAGGAAGACACACATGGACTGACTGATTCTCGGAACTTGGACCAACCAGTTGGCTTTAAGGAAGACTGAGAACACTTCAGTACTTGGGGACAGCTGCTGTTTAGGAAGCAGTGCTTACTGGAACAAAAGTCATGTCAAGAAATGAGCAATGTAACAGACAGATGGCATGGCAGAGGGAAAAGGGAAATTCTACCCAAGGCTGGCTCAATGAGGTCAAAGATGGTCAGACCTCAGGGTCAGGAACAACAGTTCTCTTCTTTCATCCACTGGGTCTAACTGATCAGAGGCAGATGAGGGAAAAAACTGTATGATCAGAGGTCCCTCTCCAGGTCACAGAGTGCCCTCAGCTTGTGGGTGGTTATCTGTCACTGGGGGCCTGGCAACCCTTTTCTACATACATAGGAATAACTGGGGACTCCCCAGGAACCTCATCCCATGCCTTTCAGCATTCTCCAGGTGGAACAGGGTGAAGTGCTCCCATTCTGCAGATGGTGAAACCAAGGCTGGCAGGCAGTCAGATGGCAAATACAAAGCAGAACCCAACCATAAAAAGCCATGCGTGAAAGCAGCAAGAGCCCTGCCGGGAGCTCTTGGCATGATTCTCCAGGGACAGTGACTCAGGCTGTGCTTGTATAATTCCGAAATCAATGACAACACAGTTCGCCAGTCTCCCCACCTTCCTCCCACAAATACCTGAAGGCCCACAACGTAGAGCGAAATAGAATGCAAGTTACAAAGCTGCTGATGTGTTTAGAGTGGAAGTGCTGAGATTAGGAAGAGGAGGTGGTTAAGTGCACCCTGGGCGTTTACAAACGGCCACGTCTGCAGCCCTGTAAGCTGATGAAGGATGAGCCCTGGCCAACTCTGCCAGGCAGACAAGAGAGACAGCCGGCCCCACCTGGAGGAGTGAGAGCATGGCTGCAAGAGGGCAGGAAGATAAGAAACAACTATTTAGCAAACACCAGTATCCTCCTACAAGGCATCTTCCAACTCCGAAAGTGACCCTATTCTAAAATTACCAAGTGGCAAGTGGCCAGGCCAAAAATCCATATCCAATCAGTGGTAATGGACTATGTGTTGGATCTCCTCATGTAACGTTGCAGCACTGCTATAAAAACCCTGGGTCAGTAGTTTTAGATTGATTTAACTGGAGCGGCAATGGCCGCCCAGCGCTGCAAGCACTGGAGAGGTTCTGAAGTGCAGTGGCCTATGGAAGGCTCTGGCGGGGAAGGACGGACCTGCTGGTCTTATTTGCATCATCTTCCACCTCTAGGTATACGTTCAGTGCCAAGATCCTTTTCTGGTAACTGTTACAAGGAAATCCATTGCATCAAGAGAAGGGAGAGGGAGAAGGGGAAGGCATTAGGCTAACCTGGAATGAAAAATGACACAGTTTCACTGTGCAGCTTCACATTCACCTCTCATTCCTGGTTCAATGGACAGCTTTTGTTCTTGGTGCACTCAATGTCCCAAAGGACTTGTCGTGGGTCCTTTTCTTGTCCCTTTCAATTCTGGATAACGCTTGGATCTTTCTTCAGAGCTCCTGCCTGGCATTCCACTCCCTCTAGCAATCCAACTTTACCCAGATCAAAGATAAATTCATGGCAGTCAGATGACTATGGTCATGGTAAGGTGATATGGAGACAAAAAAGACCACTGCTACATCAGAGCATAAGGAAGCATGGACCAGCCAGGCTCTAAGTAAGTCATCCTGGTAGCCCTCATTTTCAAGTCCCAGTGACACTGGGAAATGAGTAAGGTCAGAGTCCAGTATAAACAGAGAAAGCATGGCAGATCACTCTCCAAATACCCCATGGCAGTAGGGGTGCATGGCACAGTTCCTCAAGCCACTCCTTCTTAGATGTCCATATGACATATGTGGAGTCCTAGCTTCCCCTGCTGGTGACAGGTGGCTTATCTTTGGTCCACAATCAAGTTGAGAAGAGGCTCTGTTTGTAGGTTTAGGACTTCTGAGCATTAGTGTTTCCACTGCACACAATGCTGCCTGGAAGAAGTTGTTCTAATGTGCAGGAGGATGCAGAAGCAGTAGCAAAGAGACCCAGACTTTTCTTTATAGAAAAGAGACTGGCTGGCCCCTGATTCTACTTAAATGCTCCCAACACACAGGCCTGTGTCCAGTCCATCTTGCCTGCCTTGGCTCTGGTGGCTTGTCCTCAGTGAGGTTCCAATCCTAGATTTAGCTCAACTCGGTGAGAATTCTCATGAACAATATAAAAGATGTTGTGAGCTGTTGCTCACTGAGAATCCATCTACCAGGGCACCAGTGCTGGGCACACTGCAAGTATCCATTATATCCATGGTAACCCTACGGAGAGGTACCCAGAGAGGTAAGGGCTTACGTTTAGTAGGATGGCTGCACTGCACAACCCCTGGGGCACTGTTGGGGTTACTGAATTCTACTGAATACTGATACTGATAATAGAATTTATTACTTGTTCAGATTGCCCAGGTTTTACAGGTGCTAAGGATCATGTCCAAGGTCGCACAATAAATGGTGAAGCTGGAATGAGCACCCAGGCCTGACTCTGCGCATGTTACTAACAGTCTTTGTTAAGTGGCCAAGAAAGGAAAGATGTCCTTCAGTGTTCAGGAGATGGGTCTAAAGAATGAGCTTATCCTTGCTGAATATGTGAGACATGCTGTTCAGACCAGGTTAGGGGATCTCTGCTGTTAATTCTCAAGCTTGCTCATAATCTTATTTCATGCATCACCGCGTTTCATAACAGACCATTGGTCACTTTCATTTTCAAAATCCATTTAAGTTCAGCTGACCAGAAACAGTCACGGGTGGAGCGGCAAGTGGGAAGTTCATTACTAAAGCCAGGTTTGGAACCCGTAGATCTCGTCCAGTCCTTGGCAATAGACACAGGGAGTGGGCATGCTAAAGACAAGAAGAGGATGGTGTTGATGTTGGCTCATCCACCGGAGCAGTCAGGGCTATGCCCTGGGGGGAGTTGCATGTGAAATGCTAGAACGTTAGTACCGATACTACCTGGAGAGCAAATGCAACCCGCAAGCTGCTTCCCCTCGGCGGACAGTCCTGCTATTGTCTTTGAGGAGACAGGCTTTAAAATGGCATCAGTTGAATCATAGAATTCCAAAGAGAAATGATGAACATTCAGGCAGTGGGTGTGTCTGGGCATAGTTAGGACAAACAGAACAGGGAGGCGTGAGGCCTGAAGACCCCTGAACATGCCAGCTTGAAGGCTCACACTCAGGTCTACATGGGCGTGGGCCAAGGTGTCAGGGTCTGAGGTGAAGTTCTTCTGGAAACAGACGGGGCAAGTCTGCACGAGGTCATCTCTTGTGTGGAAAGTGAACACAACAGGCTGGTCAAGAGATATGAATGAAACAGAACTATTTCCCAAATGAGGCTTCCAGAAAGAAGTGGACAGACTTCATAAGAAGTGATTTCACCTGAAAAATGCTAATTGCAAATCCCTTTTCTTTAGCCCTTTGTCATTAAGAATGTTACCCCTCCTCTACCCCATGCCACCTTTTTTTTTTTTTTTTTTTTTTTTAAAGAGAATTGTAACCAAAGCTTAGAAGCAGTGAACCCCCAGGATGATTGAAGAGGTAAGAGAAATCTAAATTAAAATAAACGTCGCCCAGCTCACCGGCACTTTTACCTCTGAGGAGCCCAACAGTCTCTTACCTCCTGATAGCAATTCTCCATTTGTTCCAGGCCAGAGGCTCTCCACAGCTCTACAGAAGGCAGACCAGGAGGCTGAACGTGCCTGGCAATAGCCGTGTTCCACAGGGATGGCTCATAAAGAACATCATTTTATATCAGGCAGGCAGATAGTATCAAATACCATAGGTGGCAGGGGTTCTGCTTAGCAGGGCTGTTTGAAGGATTTTCATGACCTTACGTTTGTAGTGATAATCTGTTAGTGAACCAGTAAATGCATTCTCCAGTGGCAATCACTGCCCACTATAACTCACTTCCAAGCCTCAATTTAGATAAGGTTCAAAGTAAGGACTATGGACTATTGCAGCAGAAAGATGCAAGAGGAAGTCATGTTTGAGCCTTTCACATCTTTACTCTGGGACTGATTTGGGTTCGACTAAAGATGGAAAGGAAAAACCAGTGCCAGGGACTGCCCTGGCATTGCCAAGGCTTCTACTTATGGAGGAAACAATTTGTTAGGTCTACACCTCTACTTTTCTTGCACTGGAAGGAATAGTATGAAAAACCAAACTAAAGTGGCAGAAAAAACAGAGAAGTTTATCAAGGAAGAGTTCATCATAGTAAGGATCCGTTATCCGGGAAAGGAAGAGTCTCTCTGCTGAAAAGGATTGTCTTCCCTGAGATACAATGGCATCCTTGAGAGCTTCCCACACACACATATATATCCCACGTAGAGGCTATAAGGAGGCCGCATCTCTTGTGGACCTAACTTTTATTCTGCCCCTCCCCGCTGCCCCACTATCCCAACAGCCAGCCTGGGATGCAAACACTAGCCTCTGGAGGGCAGTGAGGCCTATGAAACCTATACCAGTCGGGCTGTATGACATAATTACAGGTAATAGGATCTTGGCCAAGCCAATGAAGAATTAGGCCCAGCAGCTATTTCAGAAGAATGGATGCAATTCTATGCTTGACTAGCTATGAAAGTTCCAGGCAGAAGAACAGGGAAACAGACAACAGCCAGCTGAGCCAGCAGCTCTGCTGAGAGGAGTCCCACCGCAGCCAGCACACTGCTGGCTCCCATCAGTGCACGCTGCTGAGTTTGCTTGGGGAAGGCAACTGGTGACTGGCTCCCAAGGAGTTTAAAAGCCAACGGGGGTGGGGTGGGGTGGGGGTGGAAGGGGGAGGCCAGTAGCGGGGCGGGGGGGGAGAAAAGGGCAATGTGACGTTCTTCATTATGTTTAGCCTCACCTCTTTGCATTTTGATGCCATTTTCATTGAATGGGACTAGAACGGGAACTGAGGGCCCTCCTCCTAGAGCTTTTAGAGATAATTTGGCAAGAGTCAGGAGCCCATAAATGAAGGAGATGTAAGTGGGCAGCCTGGTATTCACACGGTGCTTACAGCCTATCCCTGAACAGAAATATGAACTTCAAAATAATCCCTTCACCTCAGTTAGCAGTTAGATCAACAAAAGCAGAGGATGGAAACCACCAGGGAGGGAAAGAGACAAGCAGCATCTATTAGGAGAGTGGGGAAGGACATAATGCTTTCTATTTGAACACTGGAATTAAAAACAAGGCAAACAAACAAAAAAACACTCAAATACCATTATCTCATTACCCTATCTGACAGACGGGGAGACCAAAGGAGGTCAGAGTCCCCTAGAAAGCACACAGTCAGGTCTGAGTAATGGACTTCTTCTATGAGAAGATCCTAAATTAGCAGCTGTATGTCCAACCTCAATACTCCAAAGACTTCCTCTCCACCCCACAAATGTTTAAGCTTAGAGAGCTTTCCTGAAGAACCAGAACAGACAAGAACAGGTCTTCTTCCCAGTCTCTAGAATTAGGTCACAGGGAATCAATGAGTTGATTTAGTGAACATTTATCAGTTGAGATTCTCTTACACATGAGGCAAGATACAAAGAACACAAAGGCAGAAAGCAAGAAAGCTTCTTGTCCTTGTGAAGTGAAGAAGCGAAGTCGCTCAGTTGTGTCTGACTCTTTGCGACCCCATGGACGGTAATCTACCAGGCTCCGCCAAGCTCCAGTATTCTTTTCCAGGCAAGAATACTGGAGTGGGTTGCCATTTCCTTCTCCTTCTGCCATTTCCTTTCCTTCTTGTTCTTGAGGAACTAACAATTTAGTGGGGAGACCAACATAGATCACTTCAACATCACTGGCCAGTACATGACAGATGTCTGTATGGACACAGCACTCTGGGGACTGAAGGAAAGCCATCTGCCCAGCCTGAGAGATCCAGGGAGCGCTAAAGAGAGAAAAGGGGGTATATCTGGATGGACAGATGGGAATAAGAGAGCAAAAGAAGGGGGTGGTTGATATACTGGGTGGAGAGCTTAAGTTGACCTCACGGATGGGAGATATGGAATTAAATGTTACATATGGGGAATTGTGAATTATAATGTCAGTTGTGATGAGGTGTAGATTGAAACGAATAGTGGAGATACCTGAAGTTCAGAGGTTATCAAAGATACATGTAAACTAAGGAGATTAAACTTCATCCCAGAGGCAATGGGGAGTTACATATTTTTAAACGATGCACCTTTTGAGAAAGGTTAAAAATAGAAATATGGACATACATGGTCAAATTGATACGAAGCAAGGCAGGTCAGCGAGAAATTATACAAAAATTAAGGCCCACTAAGGCCAAACAAAGGATGACGCAGGAATCAAGCAGCTAAATGATATAAGAACTATGACAAGAGGAGAGTCAGCAATTCGGGAAGGCATGGCCCCTCTGCAGTTGTGAGCCCCCAGAGTCAGACTTAGAGACTCTGACCACTCAACCAGTGTTGGACCTCCAGGCAGGTCTCTTACAAATTTATTAGTTCCAGATATTTGAAGGCTCAGGAATATACAACATGGCTAAAAAGAATAACCACCTTATAATAGCAAAACTGGCAAAATTCAGGGAGAAAAAACACTCATTTGGGAATGCAGACATTTGAATTTTGGTATTGATATTTGTCCTACAATAAGCTCTGTGAATAGAGGCAGTTCACTCTACATCTTAGTTGCTAGAATTGTAAATCTGGGGATAATATTTTTCTTATAGGTTTGCTGTGACATTAAAACAAAGTATTATATAAGAAAGTGCTTTTACACTAGAAAATGCTATATAAAATTGATCACTATTAAGACAGAAAATCTTTACTTGAGCCCCCATCAAAGAAAATAGCCTTAAATTAATTGAAAAAAAAAAAAAAAGGAAAGACCCCTGGTGGGTGATGAACTGTCAAGAATGTGTGGGGGAAGTGAGAAAAACCCTCAGCCCTCCCAAGAGCCTTTAATGCCTTGGGGGATAACAGAGGTGTTTAGAAAGCTGGCCTTGCTGTCTTTGCTCTTTCCTGGGCAGTGGTAGAGATAATCTAGAATAGGGTGTCTTTGTATAAATAAATGCAACATTGCCGGATGGCTGGCTTGCTTTCCCAGAAGGTTATTCTTTCCAGCTCAGTGAGGGCTACCAAGGGGCAAGGCACTGATAAGAGCTGGAGAGCTGTGGGTATCCTCCACCCTGGTGGACTTCCTGTGGCTTGAACCATTCTCATAGCTTTGATCCAGAGAAGTAACGTGGCTACTGTTCCTCCTTACATTTGTCTCCTGGACAGGGAGGAGGCCTGCCTGGACAGATGGAAAAGGAAGGGCGATAGGGCAGGTACCAAGAACTTTGGGGAAAGACAGGGCATGAGGGAAAACACTATTTTGATCAGCGGTGAACTGCTTAGACTGGTTTACCTTTTACAGACCAGACGCAGTACATTTGGTGCTAAAACAAAGGAGAAGGAACCACTTTCCTTTTAATTAAGTATTCTTTCCCAGACAAACCCCTCTGTAAATAAAGACACCAATATTCAATGCCGAGCCCACATTTTTCTGAAACATAAATACTTGCTCTTCAAACAGCAACAGTTGCTTGCGATGCTTCTGTGTATTTTTCTTTCTTTTTTTTTTTTTTAAAGCAGGGGTAGTGGGAGGGAGGGAATCCAGGTCTGAGCCCTGGCCACTGCAGCCTGCAGAATGAGCTCCCCAGGGGGACAGCCTCCCTGTGGATGCTGGCAGGAAGAAGGGAAATAGGTCAGGGCAGCAGCCGGAGCTTAAGGCTTACTCTCCAGCATGAGGATGTCATTTTCCAGGCAGCAGCAAAGGGCAATTTCGGAGAGCTCAGGACAAAGGGGTCATTCAGAAAGGCCTTGGAAATGATGCCCCCATCCCCCTGGGAACTGCCTTCCTACAGCCGGAAACTGTGAAGAGGGTTCAACTGTGGTGCTGATCTCTTTTAATAATACCTTCTGGTCCCCTCTCTAACAGTGCAGGTTCTCCTGCTGCAGCGGCAGCAGCGGGTGAGTGAGTGAGAGCTAGCTAGCTGGCCTCCTGACACAAAGGTGTGGAGAGATTCCCCAATGACTGTTTAACTCACAGGAAGAGCCTCAGAAAGAAGAGGATGACCCGGGATTGCTGGATCAATGTTTTAGACAGCAATGCCAAGGCAGGCAAGAATCACTTACCCAGGACCACAAGATAACTGGAGTGTGAAAACCTTGGAGTTTGCACTTTTAAGCTGGTTGGTTATCTAATGCTCTCTCTCACCACTACTTCTGGGAAGATGCTAGCAACGGGCACAATTCTCCATCTGGGAAATTACACCGGATCTTCCTGTCCTTGGCAGTGTGGCAGGGAATTGCCTGAAAGAGGCAGCTGTATTTGGGGGGTGGGGGGGTGCCTGGCAGAGGGGGTGTCACCAAGCACATGCTGTCCAATGATCTCATGTTGTGTGATCCAGAAGTGGTCCAGCCTCAAAGACAGGGGACATGAGAACCAATCCATTTTCAGGGTTATACCCAGCCATTTAAACCCAACCCAGCAAAACCTGTGTAGTACAGTCAGCAAATATGTTTGATAAAAAGACAGTAAGTATTCTAGGCTTTGCGGACCATATACACTGTTGGAACCACTCAACCTTGCTGTTATAACATGCAAGGACCCATAGACAGTATGTAAAAAGGTTAGTGTGGTTGTGTTTCAATAAAGCTTTATTTACAAAACTGGCAGTGGGCCAGGCTTGCCCACCCCTGCTCTACACCAAATGAGCGAGGCTGGGAAGAACAGCTGAAGTCCTTTGAGAGTTCCTGGGCTGCTGTGGCCTTCCAGGTCACAAAGAGAACCAGGTAACAACGTGGTGTCTAGCCTACAGTTAATGCCCTGAAGCTGGCAGCACCACCAGGACACCCAGACCATTGACCTGAACAGTCCTGCCAGGCTCCCGACTCAGGAAAAGGAACAAATGCCAAGAGGAACCAATGGCTGAGGAGAAGGGCCATGAAGAAAGATGGAAAAAAAGAAGAAAGGCAACGAGAGGTGGCAGGGAGACACTGAGGAAAATGAGCTGCATGATGGCCAAAAATGCCAGGCACTCTCTCCTGACGAGTGTCATTGTAAAAACACATTTTGGCAAAGCCAGGCGCTCAGGTCTAAAGATAATGGGGGCTGGCCGAAATGAGAGGGGTCTTGTGTGTGACAGTGCAGGCTCCACAAGAGGATATGGGATGCAAAACCTGCAAGTCTGTCTCCACCCGAAACTGGGAAAGAGACAGGCAGCACTTCCTGCCCCATCGATCCAAAGCTAAGACAGTGCACCTCATAAATAAGAAGATACTTTTCAGGGCCAGGTGCCCTATACTTGAGCTTTTTGCTCCCTGCTAGGGTGTTTATTACACAGTCTCTCCCCTACTTCACATCCTTCTCAAGGCAGTCTCTGGGTTCCTGAGTCCAGCTCGATGGCCATGCCTCCCTCTGTGGGGTCACACATGAGGCCCAGGAGGTGCTGTGAAATCAACGTAAGACCCGAGTGCTGCTCCTTTCTGAGATCAGATTTGTAATGACTGGGGAAGGTAGGCAGGGGATGGAGAACTGCTGGCTCAAAATAAGATAATAAAACATATACATATATATATATATATATATATATATATATATATACACACACACATATATATATATATATATATAAAAAGAGGGGGATGTGGCAGGGTCAAGGACAATCGCATCACCACACCTGTTTTACTGAGCTAAATGTGATTACCAAGGGAACAGGCACAAGGTAAGAAAACCCATTCAACTGCGGCCATCACAGCAGCAGTTTGGCCCCTGAAGAGTTCCTGGAATGAAGTCTTCAGTGGACACTGCCCTGAAGGCGAGAGTTACGTGCACTGCACGTCTGTGGTCCCATGCTCAGTCACCCAGGCAACCACATGGTCCTCCTAAGGGTGGGAAGGACCTCTACACCTGAGGACCAATCTGTCAGGCTTTTCTACATTCTTGTGGGGTAGAGGGAAGATGGCAAAGAGAAACACTCCCCAGGCCAACTTCTGAAATAAAAATGAGGATACTATACAGGCAAAAGTTAGTGAACAAACCTATAACAAAACAAAAACCCTTCTTCATTCCTATGCTGTTCAGAAAGGAGTTTTCATATACTGTGAAGGAAACTGCCCAGAATAGGCTGTAACTGGTTCCTTTAGTCAGAATCCCAAGTTATCCTCCGTTTAGGCATACTTGTCTTTCCTCTGGATAAAGACCTTTCAAACCCATCAGCCCAACAATCATCCAAGCAGCTAAGAAAAAGTGGAGAGGCTCTCTATCAAGAATCCCCAACTTACGGCTTTGAAAGATTGGGACACTCCAACTAAGAAAGATCAATATCAACCGTGGATAAGACTAAGGATGCCAGGGGCACCAAAGAGGATGGGGAAAACGCTTTAGCTTTTTCAACAGTCAAATATCAGCAAGCACACAGACAAAGGTAAGGTCATAATAACCATGAGACAGTAGAAGAACTTTGGGCCACCCACTCCTTTCAGTGGTCAGTATTCTCTTTGACCCCTTTGTGCTTTTGGATATCACCAGCGGGCCAGAAACATGATCAGGAAGAAAAGTGGCTGGGGAAACAAGAGTTAAAAAAGAAAAGGGAAAGCACCTTTAGAAGATGTGAAACAACAGGAAGAGGATACTGGTGAGAAATGAACAGAAAGGTGACTAAGAGAGTAAGTGATGAGGATGTTACCAACAAACGTCTCAGGCAGCCCAGTGGGCGGATTTCCTCCCCCAACCAAAGTATAACCAACCAACCAACCAACCAACCAACCTTTGTTCCTGCTCCCTATGTGCAGTCTTCAAGTCATGACCTTGAGTGGACTCACCTGCTTATTCCAACATGAAACAGTTCTGCAGTTCCTTATTCAAAGGGGATATTGCAGAAGGGACATTCTAAAATATGCACCCCTTTAACTCAATTCCTGTAGGGTCAAAAATGTCAATAGCTACTGACAACAGGAGTGTTTGGATTCTGGAAACACTTCTCTGGCATGCAGGGAGTGGGGTATCTTTAATTGATAACAATGCAGCCTGCGCTGTGCAGTTGCAAAATAGCGGGGAAAGACACCTTGCATACCAACATAAGGACTGCTTCTTCACGAACAAATGCATCTGACCACACATGAAATAGAGGGCAATGTGATACTGATGAGACAATTAAGGAGGTTAAGCACCCCCCGTTAATATATTCACTGACATTTCAAATCAATATGAGAGATGTGAAAGCTTATAAACAGGTATTTGTACCACTTAACATCCAAAGAAGCCCACACTATTGCTCCCAAGAATCTACAAAGATCTATGAGCAAGATAACCTCTAAGATCCCCATAATCTTTTTCACTATGTTATGAAACATGATATTGCATTAAAGCAGGAGGTACCCTGTGGGTTTGATTGTTGGAAAAAAAAAAAAAGGAAAAAGGCAGATCTAAAACCCTAAGCCTGAGTCCAGCACACTTCCCACTGTTCCTTTTTTGTGCCCCGCCTAGCAGAATGAGTGACAGGCATACTCCTGGAAAGAAGATGGATCTGTTGACTATGACTTGAGAGAAATCAGCAGGTAGATGGGCACCATGGCAGCTGAGCAGCCTCACTCCTGCCTGCAAGAGCCAGCCCAACAGGCAGAAACAGAAATACAATTAAATTAAGTCAGAAAACCCGCTACAGAAAATGCAATTACTCAAAGATACAAATAAATGTTCAAAGAAAATTGGCCCCTGACAGGGTTAGTCAAGCTTCTAAATCCAGCTGGAGGCAGGCAGCTCTGGGCTGATTCACCAAGGAGGAGACCGCACAGCCGAAGGCTCACTGCCTCAGCATCCTGGCTGGGCCAGCCGGCGTTCACCCCACATCCCAGGACACCCAGGGTGAGGAGCAATTGGCGGGTGGCTGGTCAATGAAGCAGGGCTCCAGGAACAGGATGTGGGCAGACACGGAATGGGTCACGGACGTGGAAGGCGGCTCGCCAGAGATAGGGGCAGACAGATCTCCGACATTGCAGGAAAGCACCAGACCGAGTGAGCCCCGCTCCCTCCACCCTCCTCATCCAAGAAGCAACTGGAAGACGCCCTACCTCTCGCTGCAGCACCAGCTCCTTGGTGAAAAGCGTTGCCTCCTCACTGAATGGCTCCCCTTCCTGCACCAAGCCTGGGAGGTTCCGGGCTCCTCTGGGGCATTCGATACCTGTGTCAGGAGAAAGGAAGAATCTGTGATGAGAAGGGGCCCATGAGGTCTGGTGTCCAGCAAGAATGGTCCCCTGACTCTGGGCGCCAGATAGGTACTAGATGATAATGCAGGACAGGACAGAGAAGCGGAAGGAGGGGAAGTGTTTAGTTCACCTGAGTGGGAAAAACGACCACTATCAGGGCAGCAACAGTGGGGAAGGGGATCTTGGTCACAGAGTCTGGAAATTATTAAGATCACCAGGGGAGTTCCAAGTAAGATATTCGGGAAACACCCCCCACTCCACCAAGATGTGGGATGAGTCCTTGTCTTGGACTTCTCCCTCTGTAAGGGCCTATAGTCTCGCTGCTTCAACCACCACTTACACAAATGGCTCTCCCACCTAAATTACACTGACATCCCCAGCCATTCTGCCTCCTGAGAGCCGTTCTGGCTGATGCCTAGACATTTTCTCTTTACTATCTGACTTGCACATCCAATTCAAAAGTGTTAACTTGGTGTCATTTTCCTCTTCAAATAAGCTTCCCCCTCTGTCCTCTGGCTATATTTGGGACAATAGTACCATCAGTATTTCATTCAGAATGGGAGACAGAAAAAAAAACAGAATCTTGATGAAATATTAGGTGTCTGAAGCCAGACAGACCTGGATTCACATCCTAACTGTCATTTATTAGATCTGTGACCACGGCCCAGTGACTGAGCCCACTCAAAGCCTCAGTTGTCCTATTTGTAAAACATACTTCACGTGCCTGTTGGTGGAATTAGGGGAGATTATTATGGCAAATATTTAGTAACATGCCTGACACATGGAAAGGTTCAATACATTTTAGCTCTTATTATTGTATCATTATTATCCCTGACACAATTACCCATGCTCAAAATCTCAGTCATCTTTCATTCTACAAAGTAGTCTGCAAGATTCTTGAAGACAAAATCTCACCCTTCACACGCCTGTGTACTCAAGGACAGCACTGTATACAATATGGGTGCTCACTAACCAAAGCAGACTGCGTTTTCTTTCTCTTTGTTTCAATCACTGATGGTGCAGATATTTATCATCGATGGTGGTCACCTGTGACAGGCCACAAACTATGTCACATTTTGATGTCTGAATTAGATTTCCCCCAAATTCAAACTGCAGCTGTAATTATAAAGCCAAAAACGTGACCTAGGTTAGAGACCTAGGAAAGGAAAATAATCAAAATATGGGGGGGTGGGATGCACTTAGTGCCCATATCTAAACCACTGCTGGCCTCTCCTGCTGCAATAAGGCAGATCTGTTGGAAGGTGTGACCTCTTATTTATAAACAGCCTCAGGGACAGTGACAGACGATCTGGCTTGGGGAGGTGGCGTAGGGCGGACACCTGCTGGGAGCCTTTGGGAGAACAGGGGCCACCGCTGCTGGGACAGAAGGTACACCCCTTACGGATGAAGCCAGGTGGCTGCGCGTGTTTCTGGCCGCAGCACAGATTTCAAGGTCAAGGAGCTCAGAGGAAAAGTAATAGTTTATACCCCAGGTTTTCAGAAGCTCAAGAACAGCGCTTTCTCTCCAAGACTCCAGGCCTCAGCAAAGGAACACACGACATCAAACAGAACTCTGGACGGGGAGCACAGCACCAGGAGAGAAACCGCAGCAGGGGAGCACCTGGAGCTGGTGCCAGGACCATTCCCCCACTCAGGCGGAGACGGGATGGGGACGGCCCTGCCCGAGCGCCACCCGGGCAGAAGGTCACCAGGGCTGCCTCTCTCCCTTTCCAGGCTGGGAGGGAGAAGTGGAACTGATTTTTTGAAAAAGACATCAATAAACTCATGGGACCAAAAAGCCTAAGATTCACCTTGAGAGGAGATGAGGGCTCCAGAAAAATGAAAGCTAGCCCATCCATGACTTTCACAATGTTATTAACCAAAAGCCCTTTCCATTTTATATGTGTAAACTAAGCAAACAATGCAATTATCAGAGGAAGATAAACCATTCTATTCTGGCCACATAACCACAGGTAAAACACTGTTGCTCAAACAAGAGTACTGTGAAAACAAGTGTTCAGTTTGTTTGTGACTCCTGGATGGGATGTGACTGGGGTGCTGTGGCTGGGGCTGCAGTGTCACTGAGAGGAAGGACACAGAGTCACTCTAGGTGACCAGATGTCCCCACTCTCTTCCTGTTCTTGCCTGGGTATTCTGAAGTCTTAAGGGAGCAACACACCCCGCCAGTCCTCTCTGAATCCTGGGAGATCACCAAGTGATAAACTAGAGAGGCAGGATGGCCCACTGAACCTGGGGAGGCAAACAAGTCAAGCTGAAATGGATTCAGATTGGCTTCCTGGAGAGACTCCTGGGCCTGTGGTGAGCAAACCTTAACCACTGCATGTGGACTCAGAGGCAATGGCGGGCCTCAGTTCTGCTGCCTCTCCACCTGCCAGGAGCTGGGTTCCAGCTCTTCAAGGGGAGAAAGCTGAACTAGGCTGTCTCCCTGCCCTTCAGATGGGAAAAGTAAACACACTGCAGCACATCAGTTCCCATCAGGCAGGCGGGCAAGAGAAAGTTGCCGGAGAACAAGAATATCATCGTTGCTTTTATCATTCACTCTCCCCTTTCTCCTGGCTGACTCGTCCCTCTCTCTGACCCGCCTCTTCTGAAGTAACCCCTTCTGAGGCAAAACCTGTCTCAGTGTCGCACCTCAGGTCTGGGTCAGGATGACTTAGTTGATGCTACTTACTAGGACAGAGAGAGGTTCTATCCAGTGGGAGCAGGTACCAAACACTGAAACCCAGGTGAACCCAGGTATAAGTTCTAGGAGAATAAAAGGTGTGTGTGTTTTTGGGATGAGTATTTACTGAGCATCCTTGACTATCTATGAATTGACATGTGGCCCCAAGTCACCAAGTAGCCAGTCTGAACTCTAGACTGTCAGACGCTACAGCTACTGAGAAAAAGCCCGGTTTCTGGAGTCAAGCACTGCTCTCGCCAGTGTTGGACAAGGCAGGAGCGCAGGACTGGGGGACTCCATTTCGTGTCAGGCAGGTGAGGGCAAGAACAGCTGGAGTTGACATGTATGGCAGACATGCCCCCACGGCACTGGGGTCCTCATGAGAGCAGAGGCAGGGGGATCCCTAGATACAAGGGGGTCCCCAGGCTGGATCGCAAAACAGGGAGTGGGTGAGTGAGGTGGAATCTATTACCAGACCAGGGCTCACAGCTGGGGCTAGGAGGCAGGAAGGGCTTTTACAACATTGACTATCTGAGTGTTAGAAACCTGATGAGCCAAGCTACTTCTGAAGATGGACTGAGTGCTGCTGCTGCTGCTGCTGCTGCTAAGTCGCTTCAGTCGTGTCTGACTCTGTGCGACCCCAGAGACGGCAGCCCACCAGGCTCCCCCGTCCCTGGGATTCTCCAGGCAAGAACACTGGAGTGGGTTGCCATTTCCCTCTCCAATGCATGAAAGTGAAAAGTGAAAGTGAAGTCGCTCAGTCGTGTCCGACTCTTAGTGACCCCATGGACTGCAGCCCACCAGGCTCCTCCGTTCATGGGATTTTCCAGGCAAGAGTACCGGAGTGGGGTGCCATCGCCTTTTCTGACGGACTCAGTAGATGAGTGTTTTTCAAACTTTTATCATTTATTATGATTCCCTCCCCCCACTCACATATGGGGATATACATATATACAACAGTTTCCATATAAGAGTGGTCAATTGTGACTACATGTGATACTCTGTCTCCCTTCTCTATTTCATTAATGAAAACAGCATACAGTTACGACACTGAATTAACTGAAACCTCGGGGTGAGGTTTGCAAGGTCAAGGGCTTGGGGAAGACTGAGGTGTGAAGACAGAAGGCTGGGTGGCCTGACGGCCCTCTTTGAGAGGTCAAAGGCCACACCAAGTGCTTACGTATCAGCTTTGGGACTTGGCTTTTGTGTCCCAAGGGATCAAGGACAGGACGAGAAATATGCAGCCCACTAACAGAGAGTAAGTCAAACAAGGTAACATCATAAGGTAGGAGAGACAAGACGTAGCTGCTGCAGGCAGGGGAAGGACACGTGCAGCCAGCGAGGGGAGTCCTGCTATGCCCTCCCCTCCTGAGAGCCTGGCCAGTAGGGAAGCCCGACTGCACTGTACCTCTGACTCAAATGCCCCTCGGTGCTGGGCTGGCGTCCCCCGTGTGCTGCTTCGTTACTGATGCAACAGACTTAGAGAAGGTTAAAGAAAACATATCACAGGAATGAAGGCTGGGTTCTCTAATAGCGACCCGGAGGCTGCAGTGGCCAAGCTGGGCCAGCCCACATGCCGCAAAGGTGAGCGCCCCAGATGGTGAGAAGGAAGCGTGTGTCATCAGGTTCCGGAAGCCCTCGGTAGGCAGGCCAGGCAGAGCTGCAATTCTGGTTGGGGCTCAATCGCCACTATCTGCTGTCTTTCCCACTAAGGCCCCGGGGCTGGCCTGCCTGCTCACGAGGACAGTTAATTCTGCTGAGCTTCCAATGCCACATGTGCAGGTCAGCCACCAAGCTGACCCCTGACACAGGCAACACACGAATACTGAAAACACTGTTGTTGTTTTTTTTAAATCTCAAACATTCTTGAACATTTCCTTCCCTATAATGGGGAGGGCAGAATGGAGAAGAAAGAGACCCCCATGGGGCCCTCGCAGCTGACTTCTGCCAAGGGCAGACACAGGAGAGGCAGGCCAGACACATCTGCTTCTGCTCCAGAGGCTCCCTGACCTCTTTAAAGCCCGACAGACAGACCTGCCTAAGGGAAAAGCCATTATCCCTCACACCTTCTCTATGCTTTCTGGGATAGGAAGGCCGACCAAGATTACTTAAAAACAGAAACAGAAGAGAATTTGCTTGATCCGGTACAATTGAGAAAGAGAAAATTCATCACCAGGCATCAGCACATCATTTCTGGTTTCTATTCTGCTGCTGACAAAGTATCACACATCTCCAAGCCTCAAGGTCTCTGGCTGTGAAATGAAGGTGCTCCAAAATTCTCTCCTGGCCAGGAAATCCTACCATCTGCGTTATGCCCTTCTGAGATCTCCCATGTCAGGTTCGACTCTGGGAGTACAGGGTGCCTCCTTTCAAATGTCAAATTCTGGAGTTATACACAAGCATTCTATTAAAAAGAAATTATACATTTAGAGACATTGACTAACTAGGTCAGTTAACACAAACACTTTGGGCAGTCAGCTCTGGAGCAAGAAGTACAAATTGTTGTAAATGATACGATAATGGCTACGTAAGATTCTGTTGATGGCCATATCAGAGAGTCATGTATTGCTTCAATATTTTACATTATATGTTGAGTTTTATGATAATTAAGCCTCTGGGCTCAAAGCGTGGTGCCTTTTTTCTTTATTGAAGTGAGGGAAGTATCACAAATTCGCCTCGGCTAGAAGTGACACCTTCCCAATGGCTTAGTCCAGCAAACAAGAGGCCAGGCATTTGCGGCTGGCAACAGAACTCTAGTGGAAATAGTAGCCAATAGGAGGGATTAGTTGATGGTGCTTATTACTCGTCTACTGTGTGTGTGTTACTGCATTGGACATCACGGAGGGAAGGATGGAGCCTTCTGCGAACTTTGGATACTTGCGGAGATCCCCTGGCAGACCTTCTCTGCCCCTATTTCACAAATACGCATCACTGCCTACTCTGGGTTAGGCACTGGGTTGGGAGATGAAAACTCAATAATGAAAAAGACAGACTTTGTCCTAATGAAGCCTAATTAGCAGCATGACAATATCATCTTCCCCACCATTGTATGAAGTATGTTGTTGGTGATGGAATTTATCATCGGTCTGTAGGGTGCTGGATGTTATGCAGTAACATGCCATATCTGGATTATGGCGGGCAGGTGCATCCGTGTCTAGGAGACTGTTGGGAGGATGCACTGGACAAGTCAATCACGAGCTCACCACTGACCCGTCCCTTGCTAAGGAGGCAGCCTCAGGCAGCTGCTTTCCCGCACATGGCCCTGGATTCTGTCCTCTCCCTGGTCACAAATTGGGGATGGATGTCAGAGCAGGAGGTGAGAAATGAGGGAGAGAGGGCAGAGTTGCTCCTGTACCTGATTCAAGGATAGTCAATTTATAGCAGATGGCAGAGGGGAAGCAAGCTCTGTCTAAAGAGAAGTGAAAGATAACAGGTGAGAAAGATTCTTTCTGGAAACTGGGCAGCACCCAGAACATGAGGCCATCAGGAGGAGGAAGGAGGGGAGGGCATTGCTTCAACACTGGAGCACAAGCACTGGAGCAGGGAGGTGCGAACCGCCTCTGACCAAAGACCGCCCCTCCGGGGTTCCGGAATCCGGAAGGTCTGATCTTAGCTTGGCTCCTGTTTTGAGAGTTTAATGGATGTTCCCATAAATCTGCTCTCCTCTCACTGCTACCACAAGTAAGCGAATGTGAGAACCTGGAATTTCCAACCCAAATAAAACTAAGATGCAATTGCTTCCTGGGGTGGGTACTGTGTCTTGTTGTTGTTCACTCGCTAAGTCATGTCTGACTCTTTGCGACCCCATGAACTGCAGCACGCCAGGCTTCCCTGTCCTTCACCATCTCCCTGAGTTTGCTCAAACCCATGTCCACTGAGTCAGTGATGCCATCCAACCATCTCATCCTCTGTTGCTCTCCTCTTCTCTTGCCCTCAATCTTTCCCAGCACCAGGGTCTTTTCCAATGAATCAGCTCTTTGCATCAGGTGGCCAGAGTACTGGAGTTTCAGCTTCAGCATCAGTCCTTTCAAAGAATATTCAGGACTGATTTTCTATACGTTTGACTGGTTTGATCTCCTGCAGTTCAAGAGACTCTCAAGAGTCTTCTCCAGCACCATAGTTCAAAAGCATCAATTCTTCAGTGCTTAAATAAGCAGGGTGACAACATATAGCCTTGATGTACTCTTTCCCAATCTGTAACCAGTTTGTTGTTCCACGTGCAGTTCTAACTGTTGCTTCTTGACCTGCATACAGGTTTCTCAGGAGGCAGGTAAGGTGGTCTGGTATTCTGATCTCTTTCAGAATTTTCCACAGTTTGCTGTGATCCAAACAGTCAAGGCTTTAGCGTAATGAAGCAGAAGTTTTTCTGGAATTCCCTTGCTTTTTCTATGATCCAGCTTTTGTTGGCAATTTGATCCTGGTTCCTCTGCCTTTTCTAAATCCAGCTTTTACATCCGGAAGTTCTTGGTTCACATACTACTGAAGCCTGACTTAAAGGATTTTGAGCATTACCTCGCTAGCATGTGAAATGAGTACAACTGCAGGGTACTTTGAGCATTCTTTGGCATTGCCTTTCTTTGGGATTGGAATGAAAACTGACCTTTTCCAGTCTTGTAGCCACTGCTGAGTTTTTCAAATTTGCTGATATATTGAGTACAGCACTTTCACAGCATCATCTCTTAGGATCTGAAACAGCTCAGCTGGAATTCCATCACTTCCACTAGCTCTGTTCGTAGTAACGCTTCCTAAGGCCCACTTGACTTCACACTCCAGGATGTCTGGCTCTAGGTGACTGAGGATTGTGTCTTAGTCCAATTTTATTTTTTCAAGTATCTGTCACACTGCCTTGCACAGAGCAGCACTGTAATTCCTCAATCAAGACTGAATAAATATTAGTGAAAAATACTTCTGGAAAGAAGTCCATACACAGAGAAGGAAATGGCCCATGAACAGTCAGGGTCATAGACCTCTTGCAAATACCAGCAAGGGGCTGACAGGATCCCGAACTACACACATCCCATTTTCCCACGGTGACATTTGAAGGACAAAAAGAAAACATAGCTATACCCATTTGCCTCCCTGGTCTTTGAATTGGCACACTTGGGAAAAGAAATTTAAGTGGACAGGGCATATGGGCAGCACCGACCAGCACTGCTGATGCTGGGAAAGACTGAAGGCAGGAGGAGAAGGAGATGACAGCGGATGAGATGGCTGGATGGCATCACCGACTCGATGGACATGAGTTTGAGCAACCTCTGGGAGCTGGTGATGGACAGGGAAGCCTGGCGTGCTACAGTCCATGGGTAGCAAAGAGGTGGACACAACTGAGTGACTGAAATGAACTGACCAGCAATGTCAGTGAGACCCGAGGCCAGAGCACCACAATCGTGTTTGGTTTCCAGCGCAACAGAGCAGGAAAACAATGCCCACCCGTGACCCCCTGCTCGGTTCCAGGCAGTCATGCGGCCAGATGCAAGGGCAGAAAACTGAAGTGCACTTAGAGAGCAGTGGGAGATGACTCAGGGGCGGGGATGCCTGCCTTGAAAGGAAAAGATAAAAGGTGCTAAATCTGTACAGCTCGGCTAAGTGGTGACTAAGAGGGTGACACGACAGCAATCTGCAAATATTTGAAAGGTGTAAACACAAAAAGGAGGGAAAATGCTCAGCCTGAAAACAGGGGGTGTAATTATTAGGGGAAAGAAAATCTGGATGAAATATCGGAAAAACTTAGTGTGGGGATGACTATGGGGTTATAAATAAGTTTCCTGAAAGGAAAAGGCAATTATTCGATCCTAAAGCTGAAAGGTGGCCATGAAGCCCATCCCTCTGCTTCTGGGAAAGCAGCCTGGACCAGAGGACTTTTATTTTCTACATTTACGGAGAGACTTCTTAAGTAAATCTAAGTCAAAATACTTCTGCTTTAAGTACTGCTTGCTGAAATTTTAACCAATTTTGTTGGTCAAACCACAGAAGAGACAAAATGACTGTTCTGATGGGGTTTTCAGAATAAAAACAGGCTTTACCTGCTAGCATGTGACATGTGCCTGGCCAGCAGATACAGTGGAGCTAAGCAGAACCGGGGCACAGACAGCTGGGTAGAGCAGAGGACTGGACCATCTGACATCCTGGAGCATCTTCATCCCGTCTCTAAGACCCGGGTGAGCACTCGGGGAAGTGCTGCAAGCTTCCCAGAGAGGAGACCACAGACGCTCTCCCTTGCTATATAAACGCAGTCCCCTGGAGTGAACGTCAAGGACAAGGCACAGACAGAAAGCCAAAATAAGCTGCCTGGCACACTGAGTGCACTCCGGTACCTCTGCCTGAGTCCTTGCTGCTGCAGTTGGCCAATTCATAACTCCCTGCCTCGTGGCAAACAGTAAAGAACCTGCCTGCCAATGCAGGAGGCCTGTGCTCGACCCCCTGGGCGGGGAAGATCTGGAGAAGGGGATGGTAGCCACTCAAGTATTCTGGCCTGGAGAATCCTATGGACAGAGGAGCCTGGTGGGCTACTGTCCCTGGGGTCGCGAAGAGTCAGACATGACTGAGCGACTAACAATCAATTAGTTCCATTTCTCTGCTTTCCCCTGCCATCCTTACCCCCAAGAACAATAACAACAACAAAAAAAACAGACCACGTCACCCAGAGAGTAAGACGGTGAACTCCATATTTAGAGAGTAAGACACAGCAGTCTAAGAAAAGTAACACTTTCTTATTTTTCTACTCTCTCCCTAAGCATCAAAAACAGAATCTAGACCTCTTAAGCTTTCAGCACAAAACACAGAGACAGATAGGCCAGCCATCTGATGGTAAGGAAAGTAGTTATCATCTAAATCCTTATGCCAAGCCAAACCCTCGCACATGGCTGGACTGTAGAAACGAAGACACGTCTCAGGATTTTCCTGGTGGTCCAGTGGTTAAGACTCTGCCTGCCAAGGCAGGAGGTGATCTGTGGTTGGGGAATTAAGATCCCATAGGCCTCGTGGTGTGGCCAAATAAATAAATAGAACTGTTTAAAAAAGGAGGAGAATCTCATGTACCAAATAGCTTGCTTGCAGTCCTCTCTCATAAGACTTAAAGCAGAAATTGTTTGCAGGCCCCAAGCTGCAAATGTCGTCAGTGAGTCAGTTAACAATTGAGAATATCAAACCGTCCCACTTAGGGCCAGCTGGTCCAATGTTTCCACATTCCCAAAATGGCCCAAGGAGCAAGGCAAGCCATAGACCATTGGTTCCTAAGAGTTCTATAGCACATAAGGCCTCAATGTGTACTGAAAGGGTCAAAAACAAACGAGGATTTTGCATTGTCTCAGATTCTTTATTCTCTCTCTTGTTCGCTAAACCGCTATTTTGTTACCTCGGGGGAGGTGGCATCTTCTGGGCCAATTTTGGAACATGTCACTGGTAAGGCTCTTTCAGTGATGAGAAGAAAGGGATAAAACAAGAATGAAGGAATCCTAATTAAAGGGATCACACTCCTCAGGTAATTGAAGTCAGGGGAGTCAGAACTGGGCAAGAGCTGAGACTGAAGCTGTTTTTAGTTCATAGTTCCAACTGTTTGAGGGAGACTTTTAGTAGGCTGCTTGATTTGGTTATCTTTGAAAGGACCAGAAAGCGAAGTTAACTGGCAAACAGGAGCAATGAGATCCAGTCTCCACAATGTGATGAGAGCTTTGGCTCCCCGTGAAGAAAGGGAGGGGTGGGGAGAGGCCAACCATAGGGAAGAACAAGTTTCTCTGGCACAAGAGTCACGGTGTGAGCACTAGGAGAGGGTGACGTTTGGAGTCTCACCTCTGGGTTGTCAGCCCATCACTGGTGGATCCCATTCTGCAGTTACCTGAGGGAACGGACATGCCACTCCTCTCTGGAGCCCCAGAAAGTAGATACTCAGTACCTGTCTGCCAAACAAACACCAGAGAGTAAAAATAGATGCAGCAAACCTGTAATAACAAGGTTTTCTTCTGAGTTCCTGCAATCATACTATACTAGCTAATGCTTGGTGAATTTACCACAAAATCTTGTCACTCTCACTTCTGGGACTTTAAGGAGAAAGAGTGTTAGATGCTAAATCACTGACCGCTGTCTGAGAAGGAGACAAGGAAGGGATGGCTTAGAGGCCTCATGCTGGATGGCTGGGCCAGGCGGAGTGCAGAACTGGCTTCACCAACTTGATTTATCATTGGCTTTAGACACCAAAGAATCATTCCCCAAAGGGAGAGGATCTTTTTCAGATGGAGCTGGAGTGGCAGATAATAACGGGGCCAGAATCAGAACAACCTTTTATGATTTGTCCCACCGCAGAGCAAGAGATGGAAAATGATGATTTTTTTTTAAAGGGAGAAAAAATTCTCCCTGACAAACGAGGCCGTTCCCGTCCCGTGACATGCCAAGTGCACGGCTGTAAACAAGCCAGCCAGGCTTTCTCTGGGGGTGTGTTTGTGAAGGGGAGGGTGGAGATGGCAGGCTGTCTGCTTCCCGACACACATGTTCATTTGGGGGTTTGCTGCAAGCAGCAGCTGCAATAATATCACCACCAACCAGGAGCAGAATGAAACCACCATGCCCTCTAAAAATGCTTTCCATTGGGTTTCTCCTAATTATCCCTATCAACACAGCCACCTCACAACCTCATTACATATAAAACAAAGCATTTGAGGTCAAGAGCTAGGTCCACAATGGTCTTTCCAGAGACCAGAGAGCCACATGACTCCAGCGCTTACGTAACACCGTGGCACCATGGAGACCGAACCTAACAAGCCCAAACCCGTGTCTGAGTGGTGAGGGGGAGTCGGTTTCTATGAGAACCTTAACGTTAGCTTTTTCTGACTTATTTTAAACATGTAACTTTATCTCTGAAACAAAACTTAGACTTCTAAAACATAAATGTCATTTTCGGTACCCCAAAATCCTTGTGTTGGGTCTTTCAAATTCCCTATTCGTGGATAAAGAGACCAACCTGAATCTCCTGTTCAGGCTGGTAGAGAAGAGCTCCAGGGAAGGGGGAAAAGCCACGGGAAACAAGCACGTGCATCCCGCAATACCAGCTTCCAGGAGGTATCCTGCCACACACCTGGCAGCCAAATGTAAAAGCTGCTTACTCGCATAAATTTAGAGTGACTTTTTCTAAACCAAGCTGTGTTGTTATTTGAACAAAATGCTTCTGAGATGTGTGGAGTACACTTTCAAACCACTGCCTTTCTTGAGCTTTCCACTCACAGAAAATTTCTCTGAGCTTCTCCTCCTGAGGCAAGTGAAAGCCCAATGTCTAGAGATTAGTATGCACAGCAAGAGGAACTGGAGAAGAGAAAAACCAGCGACTGGCAGGAATACCAAGACCCCTGGAGCCAGGAGAATGAATAAGAATGTGAGCTGAGATGTGAGGAAGAGACCTCCACCTCACCCTCTTTATAAAGGAAGAAATGAAAACAAGCCAAAAAGGAGAGGAATTCTGAGAAACCAAGGTTCTTAAAGAGCACAGGCTGACCTTGGATGCAGAAATACATCCTATCCTGATAAGTAGCTTGAATTCTGGGCTGTGGATGAAGACCGGCATTCACCTTTTTTTTTGTTTTGGTTTAGTTTCACAAAAAAGGGGTCAGCAGGCAGCTTCCTGAGGACTAAGTCCAACCCACCGCCTGTTTTTGTACAACCCATGAGTTAAGAATGGCGTCTGCATTTCTGAATGGTTGCAGAAAAAATATTCTGTGACATGTGAAACACATGCAATTCAAATTTCAGTGTCTAATTCCTATCTGGCCCTTCAGAGAAGAGGTGGGTTGACTCTTGCCTGTTGTAAACTGGGTAAAAAAAAAAAAATCCAGGCAAGGCAGAATTTCACTTCTCAGAACCAGAGGATCAGTACAGGCGACAGCATGAGGATATCCTAAACAAAGACACTAAAAAAAGTCCACGGTCACGTAGCTGAAGAGGTAAGAAGCCAGCACACGTGGATCAAGGGAAGCCGGTGCAGCCAACAGCAAGCACAGGCGTGTGCCTGCTCACTGGCTCTCCAGCACTCTGTTCTAGGAACGTTGTCACTCCGGTACCCACCATCTTCCCCTGTGTTCCCACTCTACTCCCGCAGACCCTATTCAAAACTGTGAACTTTCCAGGGTTGCCCTTTTCTGTTTACAACTGCTTCCTTCCAGTCCATGACAGAAAACTCTCACCATAACACTTCTCGCTGGTACTCAGGCTTCATCTTTCTGCTCTTCTTGGAAAAGTAACTTGATCTCTGCATGCACTCGGCACTATGCCCCAATGCTGTAGTGAAGGTCTTTCCCTTTCCTCCTCTCTCCTGGGTCCTCTCTCTGGGCTGCTCGTCTTGTCTCCTGCTGTTGCCCTTAGTTATGTCTTGGGCCCCTTCCTTTCCACTCTCTGCAGCCTCCCTTGGAAAGCCCACCCATTTTCACGTTCTCCATCACTGTGATCACCTGGAACCCACGCAGGTAAGCCTGAACTGTCCTCTAAGCTTTCAAGGAGCGTCTGACAATCCTCAAGGGTCTGGTCAACATCTCCCGGTGACCGTCCTGTCAATCCCTCAAACTCAACCTCATCTTCCTGCTAACTCTCTTCCACTCCTTCCATTGTCCCCTAGTCTGCCTGCAGCACTAGCAACCCGTTAAGTCTAAAGTTCTCACCTATATTTGATTTGTCCCTACTTTATCCACATAACCTACTGATTGCTACATCTTATCGATCCCATTAATTCCACCTCCACAGTTGTTTATGTAAACCATGGGATCTTCTGAATCCTCCACCTGACTCCACTTGTTCAGGCTGCTGTCACTTCTGGCCCAGTCTTCTGATCTACCTGCCTGCCCTTCATTTCCCCCATCCTGATTCTTCCTTCCTTCCTGATTTCCCTAAAACTCTTCAGTGGCTTCCAAGGGTTTACCATATAAAATCAGAAACCCACAACCTGACACTCTAGGCCTTCTAAAATCTGGTCCAATTCCTTGGGACCATATGAAACATCCATTACCCACTTGACAGCCCCTCAAATGCATGAAGACAGTAAAACATTTATTTTCTCTCATCCTCATGTTCTATTCTCTCCAGTCTAAACATCCCCAGGTGTTCACAAGATGTGGGTTTTTGACCTCCTACCACTCTACTGCTTTTATTCCTTGAAAGTAAAAGTATAGTCACTCAGTCGTGTCCAGCTCTTTTCGACCCCATGGGCTGTCGCCCACCAAGCTCCTCTGTCCATGGGATTCTCCAGGCAAGAATACTAGAATGGGTTGCTGTTCCCTTCTCCAGGGGATCTTCCCAACCCAGGGATCAAACCCAGGTCTTCTGCATTGCAGGCAGATTCTTTACCATCTAAGCCACCAGGGAACCTACTGTCTGAGCCACCAGGGAACTTACATCTTCCAATAGGAAATACCTTTAGAGCTGACTTCATTGAGAGGTCTGATGGGGCAGTGGGGCTCATTCACTGGGAGCAGCCCTTCTTGCACGCTGCAGAGAGGCACCCCTGGAGGTGACCTTGCCAAGCTGGACTGATGGGGGAGGGGTGTCCAGCACTGCTGCCCCCCACCCATGACCAGGCAGAGTCAAGCATTTCCTCCAGGTAGGAGGCTGCAGCGAGAGAAAGCTCCATCAGTGCAGAAGGAGCCTCTGGGATGTGGGAGCTCTTGAAGGGCTGTGGGGAGCGGTGGGGCCCATCCTGAGGAAGGCAGCAGCCCCTATGGCCTCCATTCCAGCCCCCCTCCACTCTGCTCTGCAGCAGTCGCCCCAGGCACCGTGGACTGTCACAACACTGGTGGTGTTGTGACGAGCCGTCTATTCATTTCCTCTCTCATTCACGGGGCTCTTGGGGATAGAAAGGAACAGCAAATCCAAACCACTGCCTCGAATCCACTTTGCAGAATTCAGGGAAAGATAGTTTTATTGAAGTGATTATCTGCTCTGTTTGGGAGACCGGAGGGAGAGAAAAGGATTTGGGCATCTAGTGCCTGCCATGGATGCATTCCTGCAGAAACGACGACTGCAGCCATCACTGTGGCCAGTGGGACATTGACAGCACGGCTGGCACTTAATTGAGGCTTTTAGCTCCTGTCACAGTGTGGCAACGGGGCAGCAGAGCGCCCGGATCTGAGCTGTGACGCAGGACACAAAGCTCAGCTGAAAAGCAGGGGAGGAGGGAGCACAGGGAGGGAGAGAATCAGGGACCTGACAGACAGGCTGCCTGAGTTTTTGCAGCAAGTGGGAGATATTAACCTGTCTCACCAGGCTGGGCCTGTCTTCAAGGCAGAGGAAAGCTGCTCCAGTGGGCTTATTACTCACAGCTGTGGGACAGCTTGTGCCACAAGCCCCGGGACAAGAAGCCTGCTCTGAATTGTGCACATTTCTAACAAGGCTGCGAGTCACTGGCGAGCAAGTGGCAGTGGCGTCTTTAGGGTGGGTGGGGACGATCAACTTCCCCAACACAGCTCGCAATCAAGCACGTTGCCGATGATGATTCTGGGCGCTCTGACAACCAAGGGGGGAGTGTGCACGCGCATGCACACACTTGCATGTGCTCACACATCCAAGGAAAGCGGTACAAAGAGGGGAGGAAAGGGGTCGGGGGAGGCAGATCAAAGAGCGGAAGAAGGAGGTACTGAGGAGGCAGCAGGGGTCGTAATGACCCGGATGAGACACTGCTGTTTGCGGGGAGAATGACACCAGGGCTGTATCCACCTGCGGATTGGCACAGACACTCGGCGAGAATGCCTGAAGGGCAGAGGCCAGAGACAGGAATGGGTGGACTCCTCAGCAGAGCAAACGCCAGAATCAAGTTTCGTTTCAGGGAGAAAGGAAATATGAGCCACCCTTCTGCTGCCCCTGCCCTGGACGTGTCTTCCCAAGCCCTAGACTACCTATAGGGCCCTCCTATCATCCTGAAAACTCACAGTGCTGGCTTGTTTGTGCTGTTTCTGTTCTCAGTTCACGCTTCACCATATCTGAGCCTCACTCCCTGTAAGGCCAGCCTTGTCCGGGATCATAACCAGAAAGAAATGCCATTGGTGCAAGACTTTCAGACCATGGACAGCGGCTCCTCTGAGGTTAGAGGAAGTACCTGCTCACACACACACACACACAAGTGTGAGCAGTGTTTCTTCCCTCAAGTGTGCCCCCTTCCATATCTGCCTAGCAGGACCAGTGCTGGGGAATCAGAAGCTTGTTACAAGGCACCTATGTTTACAATAAATGCCACAGGGCACATTCTTGTAAGGAATCTGGGGGGCTCTGAAATGCTGTATACCATGTGGTCGCCTGTTTTATGTGACTATTTTTCTGTTTCCATAGTTTGTGTCATTAAATAATCCTTTGTTCTCTTAAAATATATAACAGGGACTTCTCTGATGGTACAGTGGTTAAGGCCCTGCCTTCCAATGCAGGGGGTATGGGTTCGATTCCTGGTCAGGGAGCTAAGATCCCACATGCCTCCTGGCCAAAAAAAACAAAACATAAAAAAAAAGAAAGAAAAAAACTAAAAAAAGAAGAAATAAAAAAAGTGCAACAAAACAAAATGACAGTCTTGGATTGGGTTCTTCCTTTCTGGACCCTTGCTCCATACTCTAGCAAGTCCTCCAGCCCAGATGGACTCTTTGGGGTCAGAAGGCAATCAGGTGCCTGGCACAAGGAACTCTCCGGCTATATACCTGCAGACCCAGGGACAAAAAAGGAGAAAGCCTTCCTAGGGCAGCGATTGAGGGAGACACTGACTCCTGAATGGCAGAGGACAGCTGTTGGTAAGAGGGTGGGGGCGTGAGGAGGCCAATTTCCTAGCATAACAGCCGAGAGAAAAACAAAAACAAGAGAAGTGTTTCATATGGAGGCTGTCTCCCCTCATGTCACTAAACTGGAAAATTCTATATTCTGTATTTCACCCACCCTTAGCCAGCTGTTCCTGCTTGAGTCAGGAGAAAGGAAAATGCTTTGGGTGGGGAACAAGGGATTTCTCCTGGCCAGCCTGGAACCACAAGGAGATGAATCACTAAATGATGACTCTGGGGACCACAAAAAGGGCGTTCCTTCCTATATCTATCATAAAGCCAATTGGTATCCTATAGGGTGAATGAGAACATAACCAAACTGCTGCTGTTCAGTGACCCAGGCCAACCCCATGGGAAAGAAGCCTGCACGGCCACTTGCAGCCCTTGGGGCAGACAGGATCAAAGAATACATATGGTGGAAGTCTGGAGGCACTGAGTTCAGTCTAAGCCACTGAAGTCACCTTGTGTGGACCAGAAGAGCTGGCACTAATAATCTGCTAGGACCCTAAAGGTTCTTATTTCCCTGTTACCCATGTTCTGAGATTCTAATGTATTAATCCTTGTAGATGGGTGATGTGGTTTAAAATACTGTCGGCCTGGGCTGCCATTCCCTCCCGTGGGGTCTCAAAATAACTGCATAAATCATTTTTGCTAACCACTCACTTGGGCAGCTCTTCCCTGCCAGAACACACACGTCTTATGTAACACCAGGAGCTGCCCAGCCTGCTGAGAGGAGGGCGTTCCCAGAGCGCAGCTGCCCGCGGCCCCTCAGGCTCAGCACAGCCCCGGCTTGGAAGCCAGCTCTGTCCCCAGGCCCAGGCTCCCTCAGTGAGAGAAGACCCCCAGGGGATTCAGGGGCTCCTCAGGAAGGTCATCCCATTCCAGCCTGCCTTAGAAATCGTGCAACTGGGATGTTCTATGAGCACTTCCAGGGCAAAGGTTGACTCTTAGATTTTTGGAAAGTGATGAGTAGGGGAAGGAACCCAGCACCTCTCCTCTGAGGATTCACACAGCTCAGGGTGGACGAGAGAGACAGAACACAAAGCCACAGGAGGAGTGGAAGGGGAGAGGGGCCACAGGACGCCTCACGAAGCCTCCTCCCACACCTCAGGCCTTTGAGACGCCTGTTGCTCCTGGCCGGGCTTCCCTCTTAACCCTTCCTCTTGGTGCCCCTCTTGTTTCCCTCAGTCTCTGAGGTCAGAACCTCCTCTCTCGACTGCTCCTTCAACCTGCTCCTTTGCAGCTGCTTTCTCCTTGACACCCCAATCCTGGGCAATCACATTCACGCCCTGTGCTTCAGATTCCATTCTAAGTGGAGGCCTCTCAGTTTTCATCTTTACTTCTGACTTTTCTATTGAATTCATCTGGACCTGCAAAAATCCACAGGCGTCTAACATTCCAGGGTTTCAAAGCTGACCTAACAACCTTCTCCTTGCAAACATCCTATTATTTACAAGCCAGAAAAGTGACCTCTCTCTCTCTGTCATCCTCTATTATCAAATAACCAGCAAAATTCTACATCAGAACCTTCCTGGCCAGATCTGTTCTTTCCTTTTCATCCCTACCTTGTGGCCTAAGTCCAGGCATCCCCCAACCACACTTCCTGACTTCATTGTGGATTCCCCCAATCTAGTCTTTGTACTGTGGTAAAAGTAATCTCTTTTTAAGAGATTATGTGGACTTTCACTAGATCTAATAACATGGATGAAACTCAGACAAAACCTGGATAAAATAAAGTTGGGTAAAATAAGACTATAACTCCAAGTATGATGGCCAAGAGAGGCAAAGACTCATCTATGGTGACAGAAGTCAAAATACTGATTATCTCTGAGGGGATTATAGAGCCTGCTGGGATGCGAGAAATATTCTGCATCTCCATATTGCGGTAGTGGTGACCTGGAGTTATACATATACTGTTATAAACATAAAATTAATAAAGCTGTATACTTAAGATTTGTGTGCTTTATTATGTAATAATCTTTCCTAGACCTTAAAAAAAAAAAAAAAAAAAAGATGATGCATTATCCACCATTCATTGCTTCCTTGCTTCCTATTACCTATCTTAGGAATGACTAACCCGGGGAAGATGGTGCTGGGACAGGGTATGTGTCAAGAATGTGTCTGTGCTCAGTGGTGTCTGACTCTGCAGCCCCATGGACTTTAGCCCACCAGGTTCCTCTGTCCAGGGGATTTTCCAGGCAAGAATACTGGAGTGGGTTGCTATTTCCTCCTCCAGGGGATCTTCCCAACCCAGGGATCGAACCTGCGTCTCTGTCATTTCCTGTATTGGCAGGAGGAATCTTCACCATTTGGGAAGCCCTAAGATAGGCTTGGGCTAGTGTTTGCCAATCGAATGAAGTTGCGTGAAAATCTCTGTGTGATCATATATTTTCAGAAGACTGGTAGCCTTCTTCAGATTTATCATTCATAGAGAATGCCTACGACTTTTCTTTGAGATACAACCTAAGCAGCACAGACACAGGGCCCTTCAAAGACGGGGAGTCTGACTTTCCAAACTCACCTTTAACCACTGTCCCTCTTACAAGAGGCATGCTAGGCATATTAAACTATTTGCATTTTGAGTAACAATGCTTTTTCAAGTTTCCCCTCTTTCCTTGTCTGGTTATACCCCTTTCCTCATCGTCTGTATCTGGCATTTTTTGGAGAGAACGCCTACAGCTCTCTAAGACGTACAAAAAGGTTGCTGAGTACTCTAAATAGCAAAGAAACTGAACTACAAGGTAGGGTGAACTAAACAACTCAGAGGTGAAACAACTCAGAAGTGAAGTCCAGTGAAATAATCGGTTACAAAGGGTGGCCTGAAGCTGGGCAGAAGCACAGTGAAAAGACTGCTGAAGGAATGAATGAATCACAGTACGTGGATCCAGTGCTTTTGTAGTAAAGACATTGAAGGTCTCTGCTTATTACATATGAGACGAGAGAACAAAGATTCAATGAGGGAAGAATCAGGGGTCAAAGTTAACAAGATAACATGGAAAGGGATAACACTTAATGTCTAAACAGAAGATGGGGGGGCGAGGGGGGTGTGACAAACATGGTTTAATACAAGTTCATGTATAAAGGATCTAAAAACACATACACAGACCACAATTCTATAATACACAAAACCTAACGGAAATCGTGGAGGATGAAAACTGCTCTTCTTTCCTAGGTTTCTAGACTAAAACACAAAAGGAAAAGCCTGTAAGGACACCTTCATGAATCATCTAAGCACTTACAGAATCGCAGCATTTTATAGTTGGGAAGAACCTTAGAAATCATTGAGCTCAAACTATTTTCACCTAGGAGGAAACAGGAAATCAGAGAAGTTAAATGACCCACACAAAGTCACATGCCAACCTGGTTATGAGACACAGATTATAAGCCCTATCTTTTGACAGGCAGTTGTTCTTTCCATTGAATCCTATCAGTTCAGGCTGAATGCACTTCATCTTAGGCTGCCCAGTGTCCTGCTTTAGCTTACAGAATTCTGGTTTGGGGGATCTCTTCCTGAGCAGATATATAATATAATCTGATTGGCTATGTTGGCTTTTAAAAAACAATTAGGAACTTGTTGCTATTATCATAGCTAGGTTTATGTATCATTGAAAGGCTTTTTATGGGACATATGTCAGAGAATATAGACACATCAGAAAGAAATTAGTCTAATAAATAATAGCTACTGTAATCTGAATGGTAAATCTGGTTGTGGTTAAGCACCAGATTACAGATGGTAAAGAATCTACCTGCAATGTGGGAGACCCAGGTTTAGTCCCTGGGTCTAGAAAATCCCCTAGAGAAGGGAATGGCAACCCACTCCTGTGTTCTTGCCTGGAGAATCCCATGGACAGGAGTCTGGCAGGCTACAGTCCACAGTGCCACAAGAGAGTCAGACACAACTGAGTGACTACACTTTTTAAGTACTTTTTAAAAACACGCATCACACTATTTAATACTTAGAGCACCCTAATGTACAGATGAGATAACTGAGGCAAAGACAGGTTAAATAATTTGCCCTAGATAACTGAGTTTATAAATGGCAGATCCAGAATTTGAGTCTGTTCCTATGAGTTGGAAATTCATATTTGGGATGAATTCACTACAGTATCTCCATAAAAAAAGACATCTCACAGAATTCCCAGAGTCGAAGTTACTAAGGGATCCTTGGGATTCTCTTTGTCCACTTCTGTCATTTTATACATGAGGGAGTGGAGCTAGCCTCATACCCGCAGCATTCTGTTTCTTAAATCATTTACTTTCTCCTATACACTGCCTCACTGCACGAGACTGCAGGTTCCCCCTCAACATGTGGCAGGAAAACCAGCTCAGGACACTTCCCTCCTCTCCTGGTTTAAGGCACTCACAGTGACAGACTTGAAAAATGGACATGCTGCGGTGATGCTCTTCCCCAGGATGCAGTGGTTGGGTAGGTTGATCATGCCCACCTACCACACTTTACAGTATTTCTAGCATGTCCCCAGTGTCTAAACTCTAGACCGGACTTGCCTGGTGATGCAGTGGATGGAGTCCACCTGCCAATGCATGGGAGGTGGGTTCAGTCCCTGGTCAGAGAAGGTTTCACATGCAGCAGAGCAATTAAGCCAGTGTGCCACAACTACTGTGCTCTAGAGCAGACGTGCCACAACTACTGAAGCCCGTGCACCTCGAGTCTGTGCTCCACAGCAAGATAAGCCACTGCAACGAGGAGCCTGCATACAGCAACTGGAGAGTAGCCCTGCTCGCCACAACTAGAGGAAGTCCATGCAAAGAAGCAGCAAAGATGCAGTGTAGCCAAAAATAAATAAAATTTTAAAATACTTAAAAAAAAAAACAAATCAAACAAAACTCCAGACAAAGAAACAGTCACAAGGCAATGCAATGACCATGCAGTTACAAGGATCATGAAATGACAGAGGCAGCCCAGTGAACACTGAGGGAGGTAGGGTTGGAAAGAAATCAAGCCTGAAGTTCACTCGTTCACTCTTAAAGACTGAACAACAGTTGGCCAGAGGAACACATATCGAGCACAAGTGTGGGGGCTGGTGGCTTACCGATCCTTCCAATACTTGTAACAGCAAGAAGGATGCTACATGAGGCGAGTACGAGTGGGAGGAGGAGCGAAGTGCTCTCCAGGTGTGCCTGGCAGGGCACTGAGTTTCTTCTGAGAGCCACAGCCCAGGTCAGGACATTTGAGAGCTGATGTGTTATCCCTGGAAAGCACAATGCCCCATCTTCCTACTGCATTCACGTCTAAGGTAGAACATGAACCAAGGAACCGGCTTATTAAGAACACATAACTGCTTCCTATGCATTCTTTCTCCCAACAGATTTCGTTATAATTTCACAAAATCTGAAAAGGTAATAATTATTCTAACACTGTATATATACCTACTATCTAAATACAGCTTTTCATGTTATCAGCCAGATTTCTTTCTAATTAAAATTATGATCTATTTGAAAAACATTATCACAGCTTTCTTCTTCCATCTGTCATCGTCTAATCATTAAACCTCTGCAGAGGCATCCAAAGGGGACTGGAAGTAAAAAGGGGATTCCGAACTCATCAGCAGTTTGCAAAAATCTTTAACTTCCTACCATGGAACTGGCTTTCTCCCACATTACAGACACACACCAGGCAAAAGGGACTGCAGGTCTGTTCTACTGAGACAACTTTCAAAACCAAGAGTAGAGTGGGTTAAAGAGGGACACAGATATTTGATTGACAGGAGGTCACATTCCACTGGCAGAAGAATAAAGAACTTGTCTCAATGGAAGATTGGAATTGAAAAGCTTAAAATATTCTTTTAAATAAAGAAACATTGTTCTGACATCCAAAGAGGACAAATCAAATTGGTCTCCTCCCTCAGTCCCTGAAAAGGAGGAGGAGGAAATGGCGGAGGACTAAGTGCCAGTTTCATCCTTTAATTAAGTCATGTGACCTTGGCCAAGTAACAACTTCTCTGAGTCTCAGTGTTTCCACTTGTGAAACAGTGAGAACTATAACCCATCCTATCCCACAGCGCGGTAGTAAGCACCCAGCAGGGAAAGTATGTGAAAACACTGAAAAGTATGTATTACTATACAAGCTATCTTTTATTATCTTTTAGAAGATAATCATCCTGAAAAGTTTTAGTATATTTGATCATGGTCTAAACCAGTGCTTCATGGGAGATCCAATGACCACCAGAACACTCTTGGACCTTTTGGAAATATTTTTAGGAACTTTAGCTTCCAGGCAAATGCAGAGTTATCACACTCTTATGTAAAAAGATACTGCAAGAAAAATACAACACGATGCTAATACTTTTGATTATAAAGAACATGGCAGGAGTAAGAAGCAGCCAGGAGGGATATGGTACTGATTAGGAAGAAATGGTCTGCATCTCCTAGATGCCAGGACTTATTTCTCACTGAGGTTTGTGAAGCATGAAGAACAGACAACAGCTGGGAATTTAGGAAGAGAGTAAATCAAGCTGCTGATATTCATGTTCCCAGAAAGAAAAGGCATGGATGGCAACAAGTGATAGTTACAGGAAAGCAGAAATTATATTCTTTGCTGATTTTCCCCATTGTCATTTTAACAGATTTTTCTCCACCACCCCCATCGCTGCCACTAACTTGTGGCATCAGGGTGGCATGGAGTTTTCTCCCTGGAAGCCACTGTTAAATACGATCCTACTGACAAACAGACTGTTGTTGCTTTTTAGTTGCTATGTCATGTCCGACTCTTTGAGACCCCATGAACTACAGCCCACCAGGCTCCTCTGTCTATGGGATTATGCCAGCAAGACTACTGGAGTGGGGTGCCATTTCCTCCTCCAGGGGATCTTCCTGACCCAGGGATTGAAGCCTCACCTCCTACACTGGCAGGTGATTCTTTACCACTAAGCCACCAGGGCCGAGATTGCCAACTCCTGAAGCAGGAGAACTATTTTTCAATGTTCCTATCTTCCTTTCCCAAGACTGCTACCAATAGATCTCTCACTCAGGGGTTTGTGCAAACACCACCTGGGAGCGTTTAGAAAACTGTGGGAGTCGTCTACTGATGTGCCTAATGTTTCCTCCAGGAGAGGGTGTTAGGGCATTCCAGAGGGGGAGTTAAGATGCTAAACATCCTTCAATTCATGGAAAGTCCAGACAAGGAGGGAAAAGTTCTACCCCAAATGCCATAACTGCCTCCTGCTGGGAAAGATGCAATTTGGCTTCCCCTCCCCTGTCAGCTACACTCACCCTAAGCGAACAACATGCTGCCCTGTACATGCTTCACATTTCGGTTTCCAACCTAGTTGCCTCCATCTCCTGGCTCAGGTCAGAACATAATGATTTTGGCCTACGGCTGTTGAACAACTTAGAGAAAAATAGATCAAATGGAATGCACTCATCAGAATAAGCTAAAAAGTAATTGCAGATTTGACATAGAGGTTCTAAAGAGGAAAATATGCTCCACTTCAAACTTTTCTATAGACTCCAAGAGATTCACAGTGTCATTTGAATTGATGCTTCAAGAAGCTCTGGCTCTGAGTTGGGAGCAATCTGTTAAAAAAAAGGTGAGTTTAGTACAGGCTATGCCAAAATGCAAGGCACAGAGATCAAAGTCCACGGAGGGGAAGTCCCTGCCTTACGCCTAATAGCTTGTGACTGTGACAAGGCTGCTCCATCTCTTTGGGCCTCTGTTTCCTCATCTGTAAAATGAGACGTCGGATAGTTTCCAGCATTTGCTCTGGGAAGGCTACCAGCGGCCTGGAGGACAGGACTTGAAAGAATGAATACACTGGGCTTGAGCGCTGTGACCCACACGATGACCAGGCCTTCAGGACTGGTATAGGCTAGCCAGAAAAAAGAAATGAGAACCACATATTAAAAGACAAACATTGGAAATCTGGGGATCCTTAAGGCTAGAAAACCCACCCAGGTCCCACCTACTGTTGGTCAACATTTGATTATAATCATTCTGTGCTATTTGGTAAAATTTACTCTGCAAGCTTTCTGCTTCATGGATGAATGAAACTTTTCACCAGAGAGATCTGAGGGCACGGAAATGGACACATGACAAGTCTTTGCACATGTCAAGAGAAATATACACATATGTACAAAGAGGCTGGTTTTGTTTAGCCTCAACTGAGATCACATATTCTTCAGCAAACACTTGTGTTTGATTTCTCATCAGCTTGCTTACACAGCACTATTTGGGTTTCAAGGCTTAATTTATTTGACTATATTCATTCCCATTCCCTATTTTCCTTCAGGTCCAGCAATTCAAAGTAGTAAGAAAATCCATCATACTTCTTTATGCAAAGTGTACTTTGGTTTTACATTAGAACCCTGAAGTTACCTTTTCTTTTTAATAATGATGAGAAAAGGTATAAATTATGTGCACCAATGTGGTTATCTTACTGTGATACTCTCTTAACAAATTCTAAGAGTTATGCAAGATGATCTTAATATGCTGATAGGATCAAATCTCTGGAACACACAGGTTACGTGCTGCAAATGGTCAGGGCAATCAGCTCTCAAAGGTAATGCTACGAGAGATGCTCTTCTGACTCTATAAAGGGGAACACAACTGTTGTTAAAGTGTGTCCTGCTTGCTGATTTCAGCTAGCTTGATAAGATATACTCTTTTCCTTTTCAGCAGGTCTCAAAGGCCTGGTAAGGAGCGGACACTGGCATTTGTGTGGATTTATTTTGGTGGAGAACGGACATATAGGAAATGGCAGAGAAGCTTGTTCCAACCCAGGCAATCTTACTGCTTTCAGAAGCCCATAAAGATACTAAAAATGAAGCATCAGAACAAACAGAAGATGATGATGTCAATAGAGGAAAATGAGGCTGATTAGACAATCTCACATGGCAAAAGTGGTATTTAAATTTTGGTTGTGTTGGTTTTAGGTCTTTCTTTTTCGCAAAGGAGAGTTGTTTGCACGTGTTTGGTACAGTGGCAAGCACTCAGAGAACTTAATTTTCATTTGTTCTGCTATCATTCTAAGGCTTCTTCTAGTTTCATGTTTCAGCTGGCTGTTCAAGTAGCTCAAAATGAAGATGTCTGAATCCAGACCTCACCACCTTATAGCTTCATTTGTTTAAAAATAAAGAAAACAAAAAATGTAAGGAAACTCTCTTTGAAGATACTGCATGAAAAGAAAAGGACACTGATTAACTACAGTAAGATTTTAGAAATATACTTAAGATACTTTGGTGATATGTTAAAACTTCATGCTCTCTAGTTACCCAAGTAGGTGATTTAATTCTGAAAAACACGTATGCATCAACATTATCCATGAATTCAGTAACTATCTGGATAGAATGCTATGGATGTGGAAAAACCTAGAGGCTCACATGTGAGAGGGCTTACAAGTTCCGAAGGCTAAGGATGCATTTAATTAATGTCCTCTCTCTTGCCAGGAAGAAGTAAAATTGACTTTTTATGGTCTGAGCCACCTCTGCCTATACCTCCCGAGTCTATCTGGGAAGAAAGGACACATCTGGCTCTAGAAAACTCTTCTGCAGGACCTAACTTTCCTTGAGCTTCCCCTAAGCTCCATCCCAGGATGTTCCTAGGCAGCTGGCAGGCGGGTTTTGAACCTCTCAGAAGTTGAGCTTTCATTCCAATTTCACTGTAACACTGCAGCATCTGATATAATCCCTTAAAGGCTCTCAGAGTCTGGCCCTAATCTCCCTCCTAAAATATAACTCAGAGAAGATGTGAATATAGATGGCAACATGGTCCATTTTTCTGCACAGATCAACACAGAAGGATCATGGTGAAATCAGATTTAGTGTCTATTTTCTCGGCAACGGATACCCTTGGGGCTGTAGAACATAGCTAAATGGAATAAGTCATATAACCAGGCTGATTTGACTTCGTTATTAATTCATCTTTACTTAACCTCAGCTGGGGCCTCACAAGAAGTAAGAAAAAAATAAGCTACGCTACACAGCAAAACTTCTGCACACCCTTCCATTTTCTAGATAACTGTAATAAAATGTTTTCTTTCTTCTTCTGTTAAGAGATTAGTGGTTTTAATCAGGAGCAGATCAGCCCCCAAAGGGAGTGCGACATATGTGAGGAACACTTCTGCCGTTGCAGTGGCTGGAAGCAGGGATACTGGTAAGGGCATTTAATGATGCTGAACTGGGCACTCCCATACCACCAACCTACTGGGAATCCATAATGGAGATCCATTCTAGAAAGTGGAAAAAAACAGGGCATCTGTGCCAAGGACTGTGATACCGGTCCAGATGCTGTCATGTAGGGCTGAGAAGGGGAAAGTGACGGAAGCAAAGGCCCTGTGGGCCCCTCTCTTCCGACCCTGTTGGGCTTCAGACGAACAGGCCGCAGCGAGAAAAGCAGATCTATTTTTGCTTTCATCTCCACCTGAGTAGACTGGAGGGGCGCAGGAACTTGAGGGAGAACATGAACAAACTCTCCTGTTGGCTGATGTTTGCCAGTACTGAGATAAAATGAAAATCTACTCTCACAATATGACTGCCAACACACCGGTCTAGATTTTTGTATCATGGGAGAACACTGTGGCTATCAGTTGGAATTCATTCATCAACAAATATTTACCAAGCACCAACTATGTGTCAGGCACCATTGTACATGCTGTAAATGTACATACTGTGGACAGGACACTTGGAGGCCACACAAAGAACTCCAGTTTTACTTTGAGTGAAATGGGAAGCCCTTGTAATAATGGCATCCAGGGATGAATAAACATACAGACAGCTACATGTGTAGAAGTGTGTACATAAAAATGATTGCCATGTAGCCTGCTGGGGTGAGACTCCTAAGTGGTGTCCCCATGTACATGAAGCAGAGTCCCAAGGGCCACTGGCAGCCGATGTCTAGATCCTGTTTATCCCATCTTCTCACTGAACAAAGACACAGGGCACACGGCACTGCCTGGGGAAGAAGCCTGGAGGACGTCACCCCACCTCCTCCCGAGCTCATGGGCTGTCGCTGTTACAATCTCCACCATTCCTGGATGGCGTTAAATCAGCCCATTTAACAACAAGAAGCCCCACACAAATCTAGCTTCCGATAGTATATTCATTTTTATTAACTGGTTAATTTAAGGCTGGCTTAGAACTGTAATACTTTGGCCATCTGATGCGAAGAACTGACTCATTTGAAAAGACCCTGATGCTGGGAAAGATTGAAGGCAGGAGGAGAAGGGGACGGCAGAGGATGAGATGCTTGGATGGCATCACCGACTTGATGGACATGAGTCTGAGCAAGCTCTGGGAGTTTGTGATAGACAGGGAGGCCTGGCGTGCTGCAGTCCATGGGTCGCAAAGAGTCAGACATGACTGGGCGACTGAACTGAATCAGCCAACTGGCCAGTATGTGGCATTGTTTTCCCTCTCTCTCCATCCCATACCCTCAACTTGCAACTCTGGTTCTATTTCCTGTGTGTGCAGAGAACTCAGGTGACTGAGAAGTCACTGGTTTTAGTCTGGTACTCGAGCCTGATGCCTCTGGGTTGCCCCGGGTTGCCCCGCCCACACACACAACACAGGCTGGGGGAAGGCGGGGGAGGCGACTCCTGCTCCTGCGGCAGGGAGCCCTGTGTGCCTCTTTCTCAGTGGAGCAGCCAGAGGGCCAGAGAGCAGGCACATGCGCTCTGCATATTTAAGAATGGAGGAAAACAAGCAGAACAGTCAGTCTAAGACGATGTCTTACATGTATCCAGGGGCTTCACAGAGACCTGAATCTCCATGGGGAACCAGAACCCTAGTGTTATAGGACTCTCATTGTCATACCTATCAGCCCTGACCCTCAAAGGAAGAGTAAAGGACTCTAGGGTTAGTCCTGGTTCTGCCTCTCAGGGCCACCAAGCACAGCTATGCCCTATATGCCCTGATTCATTCTGGGGGGGCCATCTGCACAGATGGTGTCAGGCCTCAGGTTCTTCACCCAAGAAAGAGGGATCACATTTCAAATGCATTATAGGATTGTCATGCAAATGTCAGGTAATTCACTATTTAAGAAGCATCTACCAGTATTGGTAAATAGTAAGTGTCTACTAAAGTAATTCAGAAGAGTTAACCAATTCAACTTCAACCCCAGGTGGGGCAAGGAGCAGCGAGATATGATAGCTTCCAACAGGCGATGTGAACCTTCAATCTGGACTGGCCATGCACTACCAGCCTTCCGGCAGATTCTCCTGGGGCCTATGGGTTCACCAAGTATCCTCACGTCCACTCCCGCCTTCGAAAATGAGCTGAAGATGCAGCTGAACACTTGCTAATCACAACCAAGTTAGCTGCAGCCATTACCCTCATCACACAGTTCTGGTCTAAGACTCCTGAGCCACCCTTTTCTGAATGATCCTCTGCTATACAGCCAAGACTGATGAGGACAAGCCCACAATCCAGTTGCTGTTTAAAAGGTACACACCAAGTGGAACAGAAACGGTAGCCTTCCACAGAACACGTTGGTCAGAAACAGGAACTTAGGGGGCTGTTTATCCGCAGTCCGGGTTTAGAATCAACAAGACAGCGGCTGTAGCATCCGAGGAACCAGATGAGGGAACTAGTTCCAGTTCAGCAAAGGCACTGTCACATGACATGGTCATCGAATCACCGCCACCTACACAGGACCAGTGCCTCCGAAGGATGGGGCTGGCTCCAGCAGGACGAGTTTCCATCAGGATGTGAGAACTTGAACAGTAGAGCACGCTAGCTAGTGTACTACCCCTGGCCCCAAACACCATGCCAGTGTGGTCCTAACACTCACATCCCTATTCCATTGGCTCAGAAGTAGCAGGGACAACATGGTAAGGTTGTGTTGATGAAAAACCACACCTGGACTTACTTCTTTGGAGAGCTGGGGACAGAACTATAGGACCGTGCAGTTTAATTATGTATTTCAAGTTCCCCTGGCCACAGAACAAAGGACAGACTGGTAAACACTCAGGTGCTACATGGCCTCTCACACAGGATTTCCTTGTTCTGGGAAATGCTCCCTATTGATTAAAGGCCCACTATAAAGCAGGCAATATTCCAGGTACCAGGTTTCACTCTCTGGTAGCAGATGAAGCAGAGGGAAATCCCTGCCTTCCTGAAACTTACATGTTAAGTAAAGGGAAAGGATATTAAATGAGTAAATCGCACAGTGTGATGGAAGGTGATGAGTGATATGCAGTAAAAAGTAAGGGAGATCATGCCAGGGAGAGGTCGCCCCTAATGCACACACACGTGCATATGCATGAACCAAAGTGTGTGCAGTAGAGCAGCCAGGCCTAGGGTGAGGAGATGACTTGTCGAGGTTTGCTCCCGACTTTGAAATCCAGCAGCAAGCCAGTAACAATCACTGCCAGACAGGACACGGCCCTCAGGACTCAGCTGAAGCTCCAGGCCTTCCTCGGAGCTCCTCCTGATTACTCTTTGTCCCACGAACTTCCACAGATATTCTATGACCACATCTTCATTTGCTGCCTTGACAATTTGAACGTGGCTTCACAAGCACACCATTCTCCCCTAGTGCACTTGCCACTCCCATGCCACCTAACGTACCCTCCAGAGTTCTCATGTACACAGTGGGACAATCAGAGCAAGTAGGGTACCTGGGCTCTGCGTTTCAGGGAGCCTGCATGGTTATGGAGGAAGATGGGAGCAGAGACCCAGCAGGTGATGATCATATGAAAATCTTTGTTCACTACTTGGTTCGTTTGGCACACAAGGATGGCACGCCAGCTCCATACCAGGCATGGGCATACAGAGATGGGCAGGGAACATACAGACACGCACACAGATCATCAGGATGCTAAACCGAGGTTTCCCTGACGGCACATACCTAGACCTGGACTCCCAGGGGTGATGATGAAAGGAAAACAGGGGCCAGACACTCCAAGCTGAGGGAGCAGAATGTGCTTCTGAACACTTCAAATGCCTCTGCTCAGGAGGAGGGCCTGGTGGGGGTGCAGGGAGGCAAAGCTAAAAAGATGAACAGGGCTCAGACCATGAAGAACCTGAAATGCCTTATTTTGAAGGCAAAAGAACCACTGAGACATTATAAGCAGGGGAATGATGTGAGCAGAGGTGCATTTTAGACAAGTCTCTGTTATAGGGCGGACAGACCAGAAGGACTATGAGAACACAAGCAGAAAGCTCCATTAGGAGACTGGGGTCCTGTCTGGAAAGATTAGAAGAAATCGATTCCAGACACTCTATGGATTCCTGGTGTTATGCCCAGGAAATGGAGTGGATGTTGGTCCTAAAAGGCCAGGACTCAGAAGCTCAAAAAGAGCCTTAAATTTCTGCTCAAATTTAAGGGCCAAATTTCCAAGGGCCAGCACCAAGGACAATCTAACAACAGAACTCAGCCTGTCTCTTCTCCAGCTCACTCTCCATTTACTTTTCTATTTTTAATCTCCTTTAAATTTACCAGTCCTATATTTTAAGGATGGAGAAACAGACAAGTTAATCCAAGTTAGTGAGGGCCCTTGCATAAGACACGGAGATCAAACCAGGTCTTTCCTGGCTCTCAGAGCCAGCAGGGAATAGGTGAAGAAAGCAACAGGAAAGGAGCTGCACACAAATGTCTGGAGATTGTCTGGATGATGGAAGCTATTACTCATCCTAATTTTTCTATTTTCACAAAATTGACAATAATCATGTTATTTCTTTAAAACAACAACAACAAAACAGAAAAAGGAAACCAGTCAACCCTCTCTTTAAAAAAAAATATATACATTAAAAAAAAAAAGGAAGCTTGTTAAAACACGTGTCCCTGAGGAAAGCTATTAGGAACTGTACTGTCCTCTCTCCGGCTTTAAATCTTTGACGAGGGCTTCCCTGGTGGCTCAGCGGTAAAGAATCTGCCTACCTATGCATGAGGCACGGGTTCCATCTGTGGTCTGGGAGGAGCCCGCATTCTGAGGAGCAACTCAGTCCGCGGGCCACAACTACTGAGTCTGTGCTCCAGAGCCTGAGAGCCACAACCACTGAAGCCCGCGTGCCCTGGAACCCATGCTCTGCAATGAGAGAAGCCACCATGAGAAGCCTGAGAACCACAACTAGAGAGTAGGCCCCGCTCGCCACAATTAGAGAGAGCTTGTGCCAAGCAATGAAGACTCAGTGCAGCCAAAGACAAATAAATAAACCTTTAAAAAAAAAAAAAAATTCCTTGACGATTTTCCATCTAAGTCTCCTGGGAAGGTGCCGTCACACTCACCTCATCTGCCGCCCCACCCAGGTAGGGGGCCAAGTGGCTTCCCCCCTGAGTCCCCACCTGCAGGGAGCATGAGTGATGGGCGTGCACCGGCTGCTCTCTCCCGAGATAAGTAAGGTGCAGCCCTCCATCGGAGATACGGCAGATGTATTTCAGTGTCCTAACCAACAGACATAAATGCCGTAACTCCAGCCGCTATCCATAAATACCCAGCGGTAGGAACATCCTTAAACAGCCCACTGGGCCCAGGATTTAGGGGGCTTCCTTACATGATCATGGTCCAAAAAGTGCTTTTAGGGGGGTGTTAAAGAGGCATGTTAGGTAAACTCACAGATCACCCAAAAAAATAAGGCGTTCTCGCTGTGCGGAGAGGCTGCGTGCCCCCTGCTGGGCAGCGAAGAGCGGGGAGAGGGTTATGGAGTCTGGAGGGCAGGGGAGGAGATTCTTCAACCACACGACCCCACTGCAGACACAGGGAGGCTCGTTCTGAGTAAGCCTGAGCGGGAGAACAGGATACCCCGTCTCACCCTGCTGCTGTCATCTCCTGGAGATTTATGATGTTGCGGGACGCCTTCTCAGGACGACACACTCCGTGATTACGTTGGTTATCCTTTAACCACCTCCCATTATCTACTCCTGACTTTAAGCCCAGGCCATCAATTTGGCTTTTCATACAAAGCTCTGCTCCTAAACCAGCAACTGGCTCATCTCTCCAAATCAGTGAAGCTCTCCAGCTCCCAGGAGAGGGATATATTAAGTATCAATCATGTGTATTATTTTACAATATAATTACTTTGGCAATTAATCCATAAGAAGCATTGCTCTCCAGATCCGAACTTCTGCCAACACAAATAACAAAGCTCTTGGAGAGCGGTCACACGGCTGGAGACTGAGATTCCAGGGGAAGAGAGACAAAGGAGGAGACAGAAGAGACTGCAGGGTGAGAGGAATCTCCCCAGAGTGTGTCTCAAGCCTCGCTTTGTGAGACCAGCAGAGCCACTGCTTCACTGAGGACAAGAACAAATCCAGCAGAAGCAAGGGAGGGACGGATGATCCTGAGTAGGTAAAAAAGGTTTGGGCTCTTAATAGGCTCATGGGCTGCGTTCTGTGGGGAATGAAGATACGTATTTTCCAAGAGAGATCTGGCGCATGGCACCTCTTGACAGAAACCCACTGCTGGTACAGGAGGGTGGGCCATTGTCTTATTCACTGCTGTGTCCCCAGAACACAGTGTACATTCAATAAATATTTGCTGAAGGGAGGAGGAAGCAAGACAGGTTGTGCCAGACTCATCACATCGAAAGGCACTCACCTAGCTGCTCTCTGTCCCCTCCAGCAATCAGCCAATCTGTCTTCACCCACAGGACCAAGAAGTCTTTGTCAGATAGTGAATTTTCAGAAGTCAATCCAATTTCCCAAATGTAACTGTTGTCAGTTTTAGCCTCACAATAATCTAATTAAACAGTAATAGCAACATTCACTGTTGAAATTTTCTATCCATTCCCCTCTCCATCCCTCCGGTGCAGAAGGAACAGTAAAAAGGCTAAGGTAAGAGCAGCAGCAGGAGAGAGCGGGGAAGGAAGTGATAATTGCCAAATTGGATAAGCAGTCTCTGAATACATGAAAATTAACAAGACTTGTTTTACAACAGCTTTATATCTAAGTGAAAAAGAAATCACTGATAGGATGAGGAAAAAATTTCATTTGATTCAAAGCATTTAGAACTTTTCCTTGGTATTTCTCTTCTGTGTTAGTCGCTCAGTTGAGTCTGACTCTTTCTGACCTCACGGACTATAGCCCGCCAGGCTTCTCTGTCCACAGGATCCTCCAGGCAAGAATGCTGGAGTGGATTGCCATTTCCTTTTCCAGAGGATCTTCCCAACCCAGGGATCGAAACCTGATCTCCTGCACTGCAATCAGATTCTTTACCATTTGAGCTACGGGAATTTCTTACTATCCCCGAAAGGAACATAATGGTGGTAAATTAAGTAAGGGTAGACTGACAGAGTGAAGGGAGAGTAAATGAGCAATCCAAGTGAAAGCACTGAGCAGAGGTGCTGTTTCTCAGGCCCCAACACAGATAGCATTCTGCCTGTCCCCCTTGCCTGTTCAGTTCAGTTCAGTTCAATCGCTCAGTCGTGTCTGACTCTTTGCGACCCCAAGGACCACGGCACGCCAGGCCTCCCTGTCCATCACCAACACCTCGAGTTTACTCAAACTCATGTCCATCGAGTCAGTGATGCCATCCAGCCATCTCATCCTCTGTCGTCCCCTTCTCCTCCTGCACCCAATCCCTCCCAGAATCAGGGTCTTTTCCAATGAGTCAACTCTTCGCATGAGGTGGTCAAAGTATTGGAGTTTCAGCTTTAGCATCAGTCCTTCCAGTGAACATCCAGGACTGATCTCCTTTAGAATGGACTGGTTGGATCTCCTTGCAGCCCAAGGGACTCTCAAGAGTCTTCTCCAACATCACAGTTCAAAAGCATCAATTTTTCGGCGCTCAGCTTTCTTCACAGTCCAACTCTACATCCATACATGACCACTGGAAAAACCATAGCCTCGACTAAGCAAGAAAAAAATAAAAGTATCTTGGATAAACAAAGAGGAAATGGAATTGAAACTACAGAAGACAGGAAAAGGAATAGTGAATGAGAATGGCGTGTGGGAGGTGAAGCCAGAGGGAGGAAAAGTTCAACGGGAGGGAAGAGAACATTCTAGCACATGGCCCTCTGCTCCCATTAGCAGACCTCAGAGGCTGGGAGGGGTGGGGTGCTGGAGTGAGTCAAACATATCATCACACAGATGCTTTCTTCTTTCCTAACTACCAGCTTTTCTTACTTGTCTTACCATCACCCACACAGGGAAAAAAAAAGGTCAAGATATATCAATAAAGATGTTTTACAGGCATCTACATAAATAAAAATGTTCTAGTTAATTACTGGCCTCGAAATATTGGGTACCTGACACTTTCAATTTTGATAAGCAACTTCAGAAAAAACCTGGATTGGTGTAGCCTGTCATGTCAAAAATGAGTTACTGGCATGAAAAACTGAAGCAAATAGCCATAAAAATCTACCAGAGCTGCTCTCCGCAAAGGCTGATGGATCCGCTTGGGAATCTCCAGAGGCTGTTAAGGCCGAGGGTCTGAAAAGATACAGCAAAGCTAAGAATTCTTAATTTTCAACCTAAAGCTAATAGTTTCTCAGAGAAGCTGGCTTTCTCCTGTTCCGCAAGCGGGTTCCATCTATTTCTGTGAATGCTGCCTGCCCTTTGGAAATCAGTGACGATCTCTATTTATGTGCACTCCTGGTTTCTGGAGGTAGGATATGGTCCTAAGAGAAGCTTACAAATGTGTGGTGGTAGTACAACTACAGAACTGAAGCCCAGGAGGTTCTTAGAAGTGTGTGTCAAAAGAGACACACATACAAGTTGCTCCTGGATGAACGTGGAAGAACATAAGTGACCTTTCTGCTCCCTATTTTTGTGTGGCTCCTGAAGGGAAGTGGAATTTTCAGTTCAGTCCAGTCGCTCAGTTGTGTCCAACTCTTTGCGATACCATGGACCACGGCACTCCAGGCCTCCCTGTTCATTACCAACTCCCGGAGTCTACTCAAACACATGTCCATTGAGTCGGTGATACCATCCAACCATCTCATCCTCTGTTGTCCCCTTCTCCTCCCACCTTCAATCTTTCCCAGCATCAGGGTCTTTTCAAATGAGTCAGTTCTTTGCATCAGGTGGCCAAGGTATTGGAGTTTCAGCTTCAGCATCAGTCCTTCCAATGAACACTCAGGACTGATTTCCTTTAGGACAGACTGGCTGGATCTCCTTGCAGTCCAAGGGATTCTCAAGAGGTTTCTCCAACACCACAGTTCAAAAGCATTAATTCTTCAGCGCTCAGCTTGCTTCCAGTTAGTCAACAGTATCTATGGAGCGTCTACTATGTGCCAGGGACTGTGTTAAGCATGGTGGATACAATAGAGACAAACAAAGACTCAGAGTTGCAAGTCAACTGGAGGAGGTCTACACTGGACAGTATTCTAAGCATAAGGCAGGGAACACATTACAAGGGGGAAGGGCTGACCCAAGTCCAGAACTCAGTTAAGTTCTCTGGGAAAAGGGCAAAAGCTGAGAAGAGATGGATGTGACCAATGTGGATTTTCCAACACGTGGCCTGAAACAAGGCCAAATAAGAACTAATGAATCCTATGCAGGAGAAAGCAGCATTCTTTTTTTTTTTTTAAAGTAATAAAAGACAGAAGCTGAGGCATGTGCTGAGGTTCCTACCCATACTACTAAGGAGGGGACCAGGATTTGGGAAAGGCCCCATGAACTTGGGGCACATTCTTCAACCAAGCCAACCCCATGTTTCCACCTTCCACTTTTAACCATCACATTCTATCCCAAACAATGTAGCTTTACCCCCTATAAGGAATTCTTTTTCTTTCTTTAAAAAAAAAAAAAAAAATTATATTTGTTTATTTGGCTGTGCTGGGTCTTAGTTGCAGCATGCAGGATCTTTTATTGCATCATGTGGGATTTAGTTCCTTGACCAGCAATCGAACCCGGTACCCCCACATTTGTAGTGCAGAGTCTTAGTCATTGGACCACCGGGGAAGTCCTGGGAATTCCTTTTCAGAGTATCTCTTGACGTTAAGAGAGTGTAACTTACACAGCTGAAATTTAATTGGGAACTTACGTTGCTCCTGAACGCACTGCTTGGGGACCTGTCACTGAGAGCAAATCGCCCAACTTCAACAGAGACGATCTAAACACAGGTATCACAGCAGAAAAGATCTGTTCCAGCTCCTCTAGACACGGCCATGAGGACAACCAGCTGAGGATCCCCTATATGCCTCAGCAAGCCGGGGCAAATGCCAGCAGAGGAAAAGGAATGTCACGGTAAGACCATAGTTTAGTCTCGTGGGCGGGAAAGAAGGTGCTGCCTTGACACCTCCAGGTTGAGGCCTCCCCAGATGATGGCATCTATGCAAACAGAATCCAAATCATTTCATCAAGTCTGGGCTCAGAATGGCCACTTCCGGCTTTGCTGGTCACTGGATTAGCTTCACAACACTGAGTTGCTCATCACACAATTAACACCCTTTCAGCCCTACTTTTTTTTTTTTTTTTTTAATGAGGAAACTACACATATCTAACAAGTGGGGGAGCCTGAGTGTAGACTAGATGGGGACTAGTTCCCAAAACCTGTTCTCATAGCCACTAAGGCTTTGTGTGTGCAATGGAGACTTCATAATTTCCAAGACTAGGAAGAAGGGAAAAAAGAAAAAAAAAGGGAAAGGTGATTTAGATCATTTCCAATCACGATTGGTCTGTAAATAGGCAGCGCTGACATCACCGGAAAACCTGTCAGAAATGCAAGGTCTCTGACCCTCTTCCAGACCTGCTGAGTGTGAGAAGCAGGATGCTAGAACTTATTGGGAGTGGGTTTCAGCACCACATGGAAGTGCCCAGGAACCCTTCTGTGACTCTAAGGAAATATTACACCTGCAGCAGCAAGGGCAGTGCCAGTAGTTCTCGTCAGGGTCATGGTGATGGCAGGTACTCCAAAGCCTCTGCTCCCAACCGCAAATTCAGAATTTCTTCCTAGTGCGGTGAGAGGAGAGCTGAGAGGAAAGGGGAGGGATCAGCAAGCAGGCTTTCTCTTCTATTCAGCATAAAACCAGGCCCACCAGACAACCAGGGAAAGAAAAACAAAGTGAGAGAGGGACTAAACACAGCTGGCAATTAGTGCTGACAAAGGCTGAGGGAAGCACCTTTTCCTTCTGCGGGGAATCTAACCCGCGCTTCACCCCGGGCTGGGGCCAGATCCTGAGAAAGCAGGGAGCTCAGGAAGAAGGCAAAGGAGCTTGCTCTGGAGTGGGAATTTCTTCCCCAGGTGAAGTTCAAAATAAGTCCAGATGACCTCTGAGGGTCTTGAGCAAAGGATTTTTTTTTTTTAATTTAAGCAAGACTGCTGCTGCTGCTGCTAAGTCGCTTCAGTTGTGTCCGACTCTGTGCCACCCCACAGATGGCAGCCTACCAGGCTCCCCCGTCCCTCGGATTCTCCAGGCAAGAACACTGGAGTGGGTTGCCATTTCCTTCTCCAATGCGGGAAAGTGAAAAGTGAAAGGGAGGTCACTCAGTGTGTCCGACTCTTAGCGACCCCATGGACTACACACAGGCATATGCTATAGCGGTGCTTTTACATGCAAAAAATTGAATCAATGACAACAACAAAAGGAACCCACAGTTTTTTGGGGGTTCCTAAATGCTGCTGGGGGACTGGTTCCATTTCAGATGTAAGAATGAAAGCTGCAAATGTATTTTCTCACTGTGCATGCACATCTCATCTTCCAAACATTAAGAGATTAAAATCCACCTCCTCTAAACTTGGCTCATTAAAGGCAATCTTCCTGCTAAGTATTAAACTTGAACTGCTTTGAAGCTGGCTGCAAATAAAGGTCAAACTATTTTACTTATTTTTTTTAAGGATTTAGGGAAAACAAGCTTCCATGAGGGCAGGAGGTGGACGAACTGAATGAGCGCTGAAACGCACCATTCAAAGGGATTTGAGAGCAGAGCTTCATGTGCTTGCCAGCTCCCCATCCTATCAGCCCTCCCCTTCAGATCTCTGTGCATTTGCTTTGTTCAGTGTAAAATGAGTCGGGAAGTGCAAAAGTGAGGGTTCTCATAGCAACGGCTAGCAATCCCACACTGATGTACTTCAGCAGTATTGGCAGTCACTAATTGGGCTGCTGCTAAAGGTGAACCCTTAATATACTGCATGTGTGAAGTGGGCGAAGCAGCATTCCAACACCATTTGAATCTTATGTATTTCTCAGCTTATGTGTTTAAACCTGTAGCTTTAAAAAGTGGGCACGTGAAGAAAAACAAACCCTTTATGAGCCAATGCTTAGTACAAGCAATCTCAAATCCCACAGACCTAGGAACATAAGACAGTGGGGCCACCGAGGGGCCCAGGTCCTACATGAACACATGGGAGAAACTTGAGCAAAGGGCGTGCCCTTGAGAAGCAGCCTACCCCAAGGAAGTCCAAGGCAGCTTCTCTGCTTCCTTGGAGCCATCCTAGATGCACGTGGTCCTTGTCTCATTAGGGCCCTAATTACTCTTCTAAGATCTAGATCGATTAGCATTAGCCCTTGGCTAGCTTACCTTTAAGCACAGGATACTTTAAAACTGGGTCCTGCCATCCAATTAGAGTGTTTATCTGATGAACTGAGGGAAGACACCAGGTGTCTTCTAAGCTGTCACTGCCTCCTCATATAGATCACATTCACATCGGGGGAAAATCCATTCAACTCAACTTACTGAGAAATGGGGAGAGTTCATAAGGTCATGGCATTTTAGGGCTAGAAAGAACATAAGCTCTCATTGAACATAATCCAAGGCCACATAAGCTGGGACCATAATCTGGAGTTAACAATCAGGGGGTAGTGCCTACAAGTATCCAGGCAAGGGGAGTCAGGAGTCGGAAGTGAGGACCGACACCTGCGTGAGCCTGCCCAAGGCCAGACAGGCGGCACTAGGGTCTGCAGGAGACAAGGTCTTCCCAGTCCTTGTCCAGTAATCTATCATCAACTGTTCTTTAAAATATCTCTAACTTATCTTTCACCCATTTTATGCACCTAGATTTAGGCCTCCAAGTCCAACTTTACTAAACTGAATATTTCATGCTGTTCTAAAAGGTAACAGTCTCGTCAAGTCCTCTACAGGATCATAGAAAGCGATGCGGACCAAGTGCTTCACTAGGTACAAATGCTAATAATGGTGGTAACATTACTGGGACAATTCTTGCTGTTATAAAATCAAGGCCTTTCACCAACAGATGAAAATATAGTCTAGTGAAGGGGAAAGAGACGATGAAGGCAAGCACAAATACCAACACAGTATTATTCATTTTCATGGAAAGTCACAAAGGCATAATAGTGGAAGTGAGTGCAGAAGAGCAAATAGGGTGACAAGAATGTGCAAAGCTGAAAAAAAGACAGTCTCTTTTTGGAAATTCTGTGCTGTGCACCGTGAGACAAGACGTCAGGCCCTTGAACAGGAGCGTCAGGCATTGACAGGGCACAATGGGAGGCCTCTGCCTTGAGTCTTCCATTGTGCCCTGCAGCAGGTCAGAGTCCAGATAAATGTAGGGTTCCTTAAGAAATCACTGATATTCTCAGAACACTTTTAAGAAAACAGAACCCAAACACGCTTGGATGTGTGTATGAATGAGTCACTTTGCTTTAATCAGATCCATTATAAACTGAAATCTGAAATGAAGGAAGATCAGGAAGCTCTGGTCATTTCCAGAGGCTCAGAGAACAAACACGCTGACCTGCTGGGACAGGCACCTTCCCAGGGGCATCAGACTGGGTCAGAGACCACGTCCCCAAGCGCTACTTCTGGGATCCCTAACCTCTGGAGAAATCTGAGGCTGACAGAGCCCCCCAAAGCTATTATAATGATATCTTTTGAACTAAAAAGATGCACCAGCTTGACGCCTGGCCCAAACTTTAAATGGAGCACTTGAAAGCAGGGGATTCCTCGAAAAGCCAGGATGTACATACAGTTGTTGGAGACCACCTTCCAAACTGGGGCAGCATCATAGTTGCTGTCAGGGAATAAGTTCAGTGACTACATAAGATAAAAAAGTTATTTTATGGTATATCCTGTATGAGATGGAAAAAGTTATTTTACATTGTTTATGGATATGAGGAGCAATGTGGCAAGTTTCCTGATTCTAAGACTACATTTACAGCAAATGAGGCAATATGTCAACGATTCAACAAAGGAAAAGGAAAAGATCTTCGAAGAACTGCTAACATTTCTGTAAATCTGACATTATAACAAAATAAAATATTATGAGAATTATTAAAGAAAAACCCAATAACATCTGATGCTTAAGTGCTAGATATCCTGGGACATTTAGTCGCCAGAGTCAAGACACTCTGTGAAACATGAATCAGATGCAGCAGTCCAGGGAGCCTTGGCAGGCACCTCCTCAGAGAAAAGCCCTTTGTCTATCTCCAATATTAACATTTCAACACCAATTTTATGCATTATCTGTCAAAACTCTGCTACGAGAGGTAGTGAATTTAACCCTTTCATCTCCAAATAAGAAAGGAGATTCCTTGGAGGTGGATAAGTACTGCTGCCCCCCTAACCTGTTCTCTCTGAGCTCTACTTAAGTATCGCCAGGACCGGGCAAGTTGCTTGGCCTTTTATTAATAAAGCAGCTGAATAATTTATAAGGGTTGCACAGGGCCCATTAGAAGTGCCAGAGCAGTAGTAACTGGCTTAGGACTTTGCTTACTCAGGGCTAAAGTTTAATTTGCCCATAAATGCCCCTGCTCATAAACCCATCCCACAGGTCTGACCTGCTCTCTCATCCCCAGTCACATGTCCTAGCCAGGCTCTGGGCTTAGATGTGTTCCTACTGGTGACACCGGTAGGGCCGAGAAACAAACCCAGACTCTATACATCAACCAAGATCTTATACCTGTGCGCCTGCACTTACCAAACAGGCCACCACCGTCCCCTTCTTAAGCTCTGCTTTCAGTCATCCCCAAAGAAAGACTGCATCTGGTTGAGTCCCAGCCAGCAAGAGAGTGCAGGCAGATGACATGAAAAGATGGAAGACTGGAGAAACACAAGAGCTAAGACCTTCAGGACATTCAGTGTCAAGTTGGGTGCTGCATTCTAACTGACAGTACATATGATATGGACAAAAAAATGTGTTCTGCTCTTTATTTACCAAGCTAACATTCCCAGGCTTCAGTTTTCTCCTCTATGAAATGGGGGTTGTAACGGTATCCAACCAATACTATGGTAAAGTGAATGACAGTCGCTCAGTCATGTACGACTCTATACAGTCCATGGAATTCTCCAGGCCAGAATACTGGAGTGGGTAGCCTTTCCCTTCTCCAGGGTATCTGCCCAGTCCAGGGATCGAATCCAGGTCTTCTGCATTGCAGGTAGATTCTTTACCAGCTGAGCCACAAGGGAAGCCCAAGAATAGAGGAGAGCGTAGCCTATCCCTTCTCCAGTGGATCTTACCAACCTAGGAATCGAACTGGGGTCTCCTGCATTGCAGGTGGATTCCTTACCAACCGAGCTATCAAGGAAGCCCATACTATGGTAAGGATTGAGTTAATTCACAAGGGCTTCCCAGGTGGCTCAGTGATGAAGAATTCACCTTCCAGGGCAGGAGACGTGGGTTCGATCCCTCAGTCAGGAAGATCCCCTGGAGAAGGAACTGGCAACCCATTCCAGTATTCTTGCCTGGGAAATCCCATGAACAGAGAAGCCTGGCGGGCTATAGTTCATGGGGTCAGAAAAGAACTGGACACGACTTAGCGACTAAACAACAAACAATACCCATTAAGGCTATTATTACTAGAGATTCAAATCTCTAATGAACCCTAGAGAAACCTAATCTGATCCCCTGTCTCTTTGAAAAAGCCCAAGGCCCAGACAGGTTATGTGACTTTGGAGGGCAATTCTAAGCATTAATTCAGTTCTCTAGACAGGCGCCCAGTTTGGTGCTCTGTTTTTCATTTTGGTGCTGCTGTGGCTCCAGCACTCATTCTCCAGGGTAACAGTGTTATTGCTTTGTTTTCAGAATTTCCAGATAAACTAAGTGCTAGCCCAGAACCGGTGTGCATTCATTCACCCAAGAACTGTCCAGTGAATGCTGACTTCGAAACACACACTGTCTGGGCTCTACTTACTGCAGAGCTTCTGCAGTCACGAGACAAGGTCCCTGGCCTTCAAACATCTTACATCTTGGTGATAGAGTCACCAAAAAAAGAAAAAAGCAAAAAAAACAAAACCCCCCAAAAAAACAAAAGAGTAAATAAACTAGAAAATTTCAGAGTGGCAAGCAGAGAAAATTAAAAGGTAACATGAGAGAAGCACAGTAGAGCTTAGAGTTGGGAGGGTGCAAGTCTCTTAAAAGAGGTCATTCATGCCAGTTTTCTTTGCAGTGTAATCTCTAAGGAGATGGTACTGTAACCCCAGTTGCAGCATATGCATACATGAATATGCATGACTGTGGGATAAGAAGAAGTTATACAAAAGTGGTGCAAATCCCTAAAAATTTCATTTGGGGCAATCATATCAGAAATAAACATGCTACCCATGAAAAGGTCAAGATAGACCTTTCCTGATCTTTGGTCTTCCCTCTCTGGCCACTCTGGTGCAAATGTGTGGGTTAAGGCCAAAGGACCCCACAGTAATGGAAGTTGGGATCACGTGGCCCTCTTTCGGGAGAAGTTCATTTCTCTGGCCTCTGGAGTTTGGCTTCTTAGCCCCTTGGCATCTGCACTATGTGCCACGAAATTCCTGCCCCAAGAAGCAGTTCAGGGGATCAAAGAGCTATTCTTACTGGCTCCGTTCAGGCCAATGGAGGGAGGGGATGGCGGGAGAGGCAGGCCACTCGGCGCTCCATTCAGTGTCCTCCTCCACAACGGGGCCATTGAGCAGGCGCCACAATCAGGGGCTGAGAAGAAAAGGCCGAAGGAAAGCACACAGAGCCGCTACGCACAGACGCGGTCATTCATCACCGGGCAAGTGCCAGTAACTGGGAACAGCCATCTCAATTTCTGCAAATCCTCAACCTGCGACAGCTGCTGGTGACTCTGGTGGGCAGCGCTGCTGCTGCTGACGGTGCCAATCCCTAGCCCTGGCTGGGGGCCAAGTCTACCTTACTCAGGTTAGAGATTCGCTGGCGGCGAAGGGTGGCAACAATGGACTTCACAGCTTATAAAGCAGCTTACAAAGGACTCCCGTGTATTTCCAAAAGCGCTTCAGATAGCTGGTGAGAGAAGCTATCTGCACAAGCGCATTCAAGCAGTTTATTCCTAACCCACTTAACTCAAGGTCTCTGTCAGAACCCAGCGACAGAGTGGAGGAAGGGCAGGGAACCGTGAGAGGGCAGGGACGGCTCAGCAGCTGGTGGAGCGCAGGCAGTCAACCCCTCTCCCCTCTGGAGCTGCAGTAGCAGGCAGGCCTTCCCCGATAACAGCCGTTCCCATGAGAGTCTGTGGGACTCCTTGGGTCCTCAGTTGAGCTGTTTGCTCCCACTGTTTCGATCAGCATCCTCACAAAGCATTTACATGTGAGATTTCTGAACACTCCGGGTACCATGGAGATGCCTGCCACCATACAACCCTAAAGCAACTTCACCTGTCTCACTGTGTCCCAGCCACTGGATCTCCAGCTCTGCTCACACTCCAGAGCCTCCAGGGGCCTGCCCATCTCCTCCATTTTATCTACACTTGCCTTATCAGACTTAGCTTCTGGAGAACAATATTGCAGGTAACAGACACAGCGATCAAAAGAAGCTGGAGACTATGGAGGCAGGGGGAAACCACTCAGGCTCAAAGGGCCATGTTTGGAGCCCAGAGCCCAGGGCAGCCACTAATGGACATTGTAACAGTATGCCAAACACAGAACATAAACCATCCTCATGGGGTTAAAGAAATGAAGAGGGAGGTAATAGTTCTTCAACTCTGTCATGCCCATCAACCTTCCAATCTTTTCAAACTTCTTTTGAAAGAAGAGTTGATGGGAAAGATAAAATTGCTAAAGAACCATTGCCTACCTCTGTATGTATTACCTAGAATGCACACTTACTATTTCCAGTGTGACTTCCCTGGATTTTTCATGATGTGTTTCAAAAGCAGAACTCACCAAGAGGAAGGGTCCCTGTGACAGACCTTCAGAGAACTGAAACCCGTCATCACAAAGGGGAATCAGGATGATGTGAGTGCACAGCTGTCTATTAGTGCTTTGCTTCCTGCTCACAGTCTGCTGTCAGAAACCAGCCAACGCTTGGCTGGTGCAGAGCTGGACCTCGGACGCTCCCCTCCCAGGTCCCCGATCCACATCTGGGAACTTCTGACTCAGATCTTGTGATCTAGGTGCTAACACTTCCATCTGCTAAGAGAAACCGTTCCCTGAAGAGAACATAACTCCTGGCATCTAAGTACATGCTGCTCTGTGGTGCAATATCAATGTTTCTTGGCAAAAAGAAGCTCCTTGAAGGCATGTATTCTCACCCTACTCTCTTTTTCCTTGCAGCGCCAAGCAGTAACAGGTGTTAAAAAAATAACCTCTGACTAATCAATGATAGAAAAGAGGGGTGTGAGCCTGAATACGAGCGAGAACAAATATCTCTTACCACGTCTCCCCACCCACCCAAGTGTGGGGAAGAAACTCCCTCCCCTCTAGTCAAAGAAGACTGGTCTCCAGGACCATTACATGAGAGGAAAGAGGCACTCCACAGAGCAGGCCTATTTTGATATGAAGGGTGAGGCTATCATCAGCACATCGTAATCAGCAGCACTCACGAATAAGGCTAAACTCGGAAAAGAACTTAACAATTCGCTATCAAACAATGAGAATCAAGAGTAAAGAAGAAATAGTTTGTTGAAGAAGAGACTAAAATACTTCAGGGCCCCAGAGGAGTTATTTCTGCAGTCTCTGCACATAGGACATCATTCATGAAGAAGGCAGAGGTACAAATATAGCATAAATGTCGTCTGCTCTAGCTTGTAATTTAAAATGCAAATGCTAATGAGCGAACTGGTGTATCAGTGGAGTTAATAACCGCATGCCTAGCACAGGGGCCGCATCCAAAACACACACAGAGAAGAGACAGACACCATGTTCCAATTTAAAAATAAAAACACCCAAATTAACCCTAGAAAAATCACTAGCAGATGTACAAGCTCAGGAAAAGGAGGCACACCAGGGCACCGAAATGGGAACTTCTCTACCCGCCGGAGACGAGCCAGTCCATTTAAACGTCTTCCTACATACAGCGATACAGTGAAGGTAAGCATGGGAGTTACTAGGGTTTATTCAGGACTGCTACTGTAAAGCGTGAGTATAAGGAAAAACTACAGGCAATCTGAAAAACTTAGAAAGTTTCCACAAAGCCCACTTAGAAGCCCAGAAGTCAACTTTGCAGGGAGCTGTAGGTCTAGAAACCAAAGGTCACTGAAGACAGATGTAGAATCTCATGCATTTTTATCATAGGCAAAAGATGGTTTAAAAGAACCTGAAAACTTACCCAGCCTGGATTAAGTGGGCAGTTTAAATAAATGGGGAAAAGCGCTAATGATGAAAAACCACAACTGAGAATGCAGTTGAGTCTCAGATGTCTTCTGGATATGAAAGGAACTTCTGTGGATTGTTCTTGCTCCTACAAGGTCTGAGCCTGGCAGCCCTACCCCAGGTTCTGGGACCGACCCCCTGGCACTGAGACCAGGCACAGCTCCCTGGCTTCCTTCCAGCCCCTTATGATGGGGCCAGTGGTCCTACCCTGTCCCTCAAGTGGAAACCCATAGCACCCCTCCAGGGGCACCAGGAGAGTGTGCATGGGCTGGCGGCCCACATTGCACACCACGTGTTCCAATGCCCTGGTCAGTGCTATTTACATAAAGGGCCAGGCACGGGCTCTGGCGAATCCAGCCCATTAGCGTGGGGAAGCCTCAGGAGAACTTTCTGGAAGGAACCCAAGGTGTACAGAGACCTGGGGCTTGGGGGCAAAGACAGTTCCATGATGAAGAACTTTTTCTGCTTTTTAAAAATCCAGTCATATCTCCGTTTGAAAGGGGGATGTGAGAGGTGGTTCCCATAGCAACCAAGATTAAGTCTTACAGGCACAGTGAGAACTGTTCACCCCAGGGCTGCCCATTACCAGATTTCTAAGCATTTCCCTTTAATTTCAAATTACCACACCATTTACACTCCGTCTCCTGCATCCAAGGTCCTGCCATTCCCTACTCTTAGGCTGGCCAAATAGAGAACGCCCGTCTCGGGGTGGGGAGGGGTGGGTAGCCCAGTCCCGGGCACTCTGCTGGCCACCCCCACTACTACAGGCTGGTGGGAGATGCCGACAGTCTGGGAAGATGGCCGTGAAATATTCACACTGACATTTATTTTTCTGGGGACATCACAAATACGGGATTAGAACGAAGGCATCCGGGCACAACCAGAGACAGGAGCTGGTGTTGGACAGACTCCAGCAAAGAACAGCCACCAGAGTTCTGTGAGCTTCCCATTCCCTCCCCCCGTGCCCACCAGGTGGAAGGCAGCCGAAATAAGCGCTAACAGATTCAGAAAGGACCTTCCAGTAGGAGGCAAGGAGAAGGAATGGAAAAGGAACCCTTGGGAGAAAACTCACAGGTCTGACCCTTTTGTTCCACTCTACTGGCTCTCATTAGCTCTGCAGGGATAGCCTGATACCTCTGCAGGACATTCTCCCCTTGTCTCATAGACACTGAGACCCCAAGGCAGCAAGAGGAAAAGGTGACATTAAAAGCCAGAATTAAGGGTTACTGAGGAAGTAAGGGTTCTTTTCACTTATCTTTGACCTACCCACCCAAAAACAATCAATGGGCTTATCCAGGATAAACAGATAAAAATCTGCATCTTTCTTTCCTTGGCATAGGAAACCCAACTGATGGTGTGGGTGGAACATCCTAAATGGAAGGCTGCCGCACCCCACAGAAGGCAGGGCCACCCCAGGACCCTCTCTCCCCCAGCTGCTGGAGTCTCTGGCCTGACTGGTTGGGAGCTGCCACACGTGCCCTGCTGCTCCCCAAACCTCTGGGTCCCAGCATCACACCAAGACAAGCAGGCTGGTCTGATGGAAATAATTAACTAGGAAGCAGGAAAGCAAGAATGCATCTTTACGTGTTCTAGCTCCAAGGTCTGTGGTTACCATGAAACCATGCCGAACAAATGTTACTTTTATTGATGTCTTTATTTATTACTGTGCTGTGTGCTCAGTTGTGCCTGGCTCTGAGACCCCACAGATTGTAGCCCACCAGGCTCCTCTGTCCAGGGAATCCTCCAGGCAAGAATACTGGAGTGGGTTGCCATGCCCTCCTCCAGGGGATATTTCCCACTAAAGGATCAAACCCATGTCTCTTGCATATCCTGCATTGGCAGGCTTTACCACTGTGCCACCTGGGGAAGCCCCCTTATTTATTACTATGTCTCAGTTAAAAAAAAAAAAAATTGAAATGATTACTGAAAAAAATTGAATCCTTGTCTTTTTGACCCAGAGACCACTCTACTGTGTCCTGAATGTCTCCTCTGATGCCTCTACCAGTCCTCAGGTAGGGGCCTCCCAAGATATTACTTCCCAGGTCACTCTCTTCTGACTCTTTTCAGTTTGCTGATGACCACCCTAAAATCGTGGTCCTCAGATGGAACATCGGACTCCATGCCCACACTGACATGGCTGAGCCAGCTCTCAGCTTGCTGCCTTCCTGGATCCCATATTTCTGGGCTATGAATTAGGACTGTCTCAACTGTGGAAAATTCTGAAAGAGATGGGAATACTAGACCACCTGACCTGCCACTTGAGAAACCTATATGCAGGTCAGGACACAACAGTTAGAACTGGACATGGAACAACTGACTGGTTCCAATTAGGAAAAGGAGTACATCAAGGCTGTATATTGCTTATGATGCAGAGTACGTCATGAGAAATGATGGGCTGGAAGAGGCACAAGCTGGAATCAAGATTGCCAGGAGAAATATCAATAACCTCAGATATGCAGATGACACCACCCATATGGCAGAAAGTGAAGAGAAACTAAAAAGCCTCTTGATGAAAGTGAAAGAGAGTGAAAAAGTTGGCTTAAAGCTCAACATTCAGAAAACGAAGATCATGGCATCTGGTCCCATCACTTCATGGGAAATAGATGGGGAAACAGTGGCTGACTTTATTTTTTGGAGGACTCCAAAATCACTGCAGACGGTGACTGCAGCCATGAAATTAAAAGACGCTTACTCCTTGGAATGAAAGTTATGACCAACCTAGATAGCATATTCAAAAGCAGAGACATTACTTTGCCAACAAAGGTCCATCTAGTCAAGGCTATGGTTTTTCCAGTGGTCATATATGGGTGTGAGAGTTGGACTGTGACGAAAGCTGAGCGCAGAAAAATTGATGGTTTTGAACTGTGGTGTTGGAGAAGACTCTTGAGAGTCCCTTGGACTGCAAGGAGATCCAACTAGTCCATCCTAAAGGAGATCAGTCCTGGGTGTTCACTGGAAGGACTGCTGCTAAAGCTGAAACTCGAGTACTTTGGCCATCTCATGCGAAGTGTTGACTCATTGGAAAAGACCCTGATGCTGGGAGGGGTTGGGGGCAGGAGGAGAAGGGGACGACAGAGGATGAGATGGCTGGATGGCTTGATGGACGTGAGTTTGAGTGAACTCTGGGAGCTGGTGATGGACAGGGAGGCCTGGCGTGCTGCCATTCATGGGGTTGCAAAGAGTCGGACTGAGCGACTGAACTGAATTGAATCTTTCTGATCACAGAAGAACAGTAATTTTATAAAAGGGTATGGGTTGGCCCTTCTACCCTTATACTTCTTACAAATACATTTCTCTTCATGTATATGCATCTTGTACCTTGGTAGATACAAATACTTTGCTTGAAGGCTGGAACCTTATCTTACACGTTTCAATATTCCTAGCAAAGTGCCCAGTAGACATAAAAAAATTATTAAATAGCCATGTGACTGAATGACCCACAAGCATGAGGAGGCTCATCTGGGAATGATTCACAATCTAAAGGTGGAAGATAATCAGGCGGTAATCGTAGGCTTGCACTTCTATCCACGTGATCATGGGTAATGGCTTGATGCAGAGATGTGGGGCTGAGGGCAGAGCTCTGAACGCTCTAAGGCCGAGAAGGAGATTTATACACCCAGACAAAAGCAGAGGGAAAAATGATGGATGAATCCATTCATTTCTTTAGGTGACTCTTCCTGAGAACTAATATAGGCAAAGTTGTTTTGCCTAAATGAATCGAACACAGCTGGCCAAAAAGGAAAAAAAAAGAAAGTTCCACAACCTCTTGGACACTCAAATACCATCTCCCTTGGGAAGTCTTTCCCATTCCTCAATTAATTGTTCTTTCCTCTGCACTCTCATGCCACCTATACTCTTCACAACTCTATTGTGCTTTTCCCTGTTGCAGTTTTTCACATGGCTTTCTCAACTATTAGACTACAAGGCATTCAAGAAGGCAGAAATTATCTGATTAACTTAAGCATCAGCCACAACCTATCAGAGAATGCCTTCTTTTAGTGGACTTGTAAGAAAAATCTTGGCCTCATTAAGAAAGTCTCCCCAAACCTGTTTATTGTGCTAATTCCTACAAGTGACCCTTGAGGACCTTCTGCTACCAACATAATTCATATAATTCACAGTAATATCTTCAAAAGTGAAGAACTAGAACAGTCCTAGAAAAGTCTCATGCCCAGCTGCCCATTTCCTGTAATGGGACCCAACTGGAAACAAGTAGGCGGAGGAGACAGAACCAAATGGGCAAGTCCCAAGAGAAAGACTACCCCACTTTACAAATATCCATTAAGTTGCAATTCAATTAAAGTATCTGAAAAGAATTCATAAGTATCAGCAGACCCTGTAATTGCTTAATTAAGGATAGAAGGCTAGCAAACACAACTACAATAACAGCCTGATTCATTAGCACCTCTGTGATAGCAGAATGGGATTTCTCAGTTAAACATACACTGGCGTTAATTGTGTAATTTGGTTAGGCACTGGTAATCAATGGGGATCCACCATTCCTGGGGCCAGGAGATGAGGACGATATTCCTGTTCACCTTCCCTCTCCTCTCTCATTAAAGTTCTGGCTCTGTTGAAACAGACAGTTGATATCCCTTATTAGGACTGACTGGAGAAGAGACGTTACAGAGAGAAGGAAATGTGGTACTTTGTTCAAAGGCATTCAAGGTGGAAGGACACATAGCCAACCCTTTAGCTCATCGAGGACATACATACCATCACTTATCAAACCCCAGACTTCTAGAAGCTCTCTTGCTTGCCTTATGACAAGGGAGGCAGTTTCAAGAGGACACTTGTAATCAAAGAGAAAATAAAAAATTGAAAAATGCCAAAGGGCAGGCAAAGAAAAGTCTCATTTTCTAGTCTTGTTTCATATGACTAGGTAACTGGTTAATTATAAGTCGCCTGCTGTGATACACGTGGGAACACCCTGCCAGGTGGCTTGCTGCATTCTAGATGGTTTGTACCTGGACATGTTGCTGCCCTACCATTAAGACCGTGGAAATGTAAAGTTAAGTATAGGGGACCCCAACCTCCGAGATCTAATGCCTCATGATCTGAGGTGGAGCTGATGTAGTAATAACAGGAAGAAAATGCACAATAAATGTAATATGCCTTAATCATGTCAAAACCACCTTCCCTCCCCTCTTCCCATGGAAAAATAATCTTCCAAAAATCTGGTCCCTGATGCCCAAAAGGCTGGGGACTGCTGAGTTACAAGAGTACAACTATTTGATGATATTAAGACTCCTTACAATATTTTGTACTGAAATTTCAAATTATTACTCTCTTCTCATTCAGGCATTTGATTTAATGACAGTTTGATACCCGCTATGCTTAGCCAACAGGACAACTTCCTGAATTGTGCCCTCAGCATGACCCAGACAGCCCAGAGCTAAGAAAGTAATGCAAAATAAGGCACCGTCATACAAAGGTCACAGCAATAAGACACTCCAGAGCCCACTGACACTCTGAAATAAAAATGAGAATCATGGGCCAGGCAATCTGCAAATATGTGCCTCAGTGTCCCTTTAGACAAGGTACTAAGTAAAGGTGACACACAGGACAAGTGAAAATGAACTAAAAATAAAGACAAGGTAAACTTGTTTCCTTGGTGGCTCAGTGGATAAAGAATCTGCCTGCAATGTAGGAGACCTGGGCTCAATCCCTGGGTTGGGAAGATCTGGAGAAGGAAATGGCAACCTGCTCTCAGTATTCTTGCCTGGGAAATCCCATGAACAGAGGAGCCTGGTGCGCTACAGTCATGGGGCTGCAAGAGCTGGACACGACTGAGTGACTAATTCACCGCCACTAGACTGCTTTTGTTCTAAGAGAAGATAGTGTATGAAGTGAAGTGAAGTGAAAGTTGCTCAGTCGTGTCTGACTCTTTGGACTCCGTGGACTATACAGTCCATGGAATTATCTAGGCCAGAATACTGGAGGGGGTAGCTTTTCCCTTCTTCAGGGGATCTGCCCATCCCAGGGATTGAACCCAGGCCTCCAGCATTGCAGGTGGATTCTTTACCAGCTGAACCATAAGGGAAGCCCAAGAATACTGGAGTGGGTAGCCTATCCCTTCTCCAGCAGATCTTCCCCACCCAGGAATCAAACCGGGGTCTCCTGCATTGCAAGCAGATTTTTTTTACCAACTGAGCTATCAGGGAAGCCATAAGATAGTGTATGGAGCTCACTAAATGCTGCCAGATGAGGAGGAAGGATGCTTTTAATGCCCACAGAATGTTGGCCTTGTTAACACAGGACAAGGACTGCCCGAGATTGCCTCAAAGAGTGAAATAAGTGCTCCTAGGTGGTGGCCTCCGCAGTAGGCGGGGGACTTTGAGCACTCTCAGTCCTGAGGGGGTAAGGTCACCTGCTCCGCAGCCAAACCTGAGCCAGGTGCTGGGAGCGCTGAAGGGTAAACGCTCTCAGGAGGCACTGACCTGTTAGCTACAGCTGACTCTGCCTGGCCCCACCTGCTATCCCATCTGACCAGGCAATCATTCCACATACAGGGGTGCAGGAACCGTGACAGAGGCCAGCTGGCTCGGGCCAAATGCCACTCCCTATCAAGCTGTGGGGCCGTCTGCCCAAAAAAGGCCACATGAAAATGGAAAGTGTCCACCCCACCTCAAAGTCCAGAGGGCTCTCCAAGAGGCTGGGAGTGATGAGACCAGCACGTACAGGACTGCTGAACAGCTCTCTCGACTTTTCCCCTTGAGAATCACAACAATAACATCATTTTTACCGGGTGCAGGGAGCGTTCCACGGAGAGCCACCAAGTTGTGTCACGTGGACCACTGTCCAGGTGAGCAGCTGGAAGGTGTGAGTGTCACGTCTGTTTACACTCACATTCAGCTTTGGGGCTGGTTTCAGACAACCAAGGAGCCCTTCTCTCCAGGATCTCCAGCCATGTTCTCCATCTCACTCATTCTGTTTCCACTAGGTCACTGCCTGATGGATGACTGACTTGCATCCCCTCTGAGTTCCTGCTCCTGAGAATTCAGACCAGTGCTTCTCAAGGTCCTGGTATCCTCTCACTTCATCTTTTTTATGTGCTTGCTAGCCAAGAAGACTTCGTTGAGTTTTCCATTCTATAATTGGCACTATGAAGACAATAGGTATACTGAATAGCTTTTCTAAGTATTCATGTCATGTTCTGTTCCGATCCTAACAATTACAGTTTTTATAAAGGTACTCAAGATGCTGACATCCTTAGAATGACCCTTTAGCACTCAATTTTCTGCACTGCTTTTTCCATTCTGTTAGACTGTTATGAAGAGCTGCTGTCTATTTTAAACTCTGTTTCTTCTTACCCACATTTACTCCCCAATTGTCTGTAATCTGTTAGCTGAATCAACCCTGATTTAAAAAAAAAACAACTCTGTGACTTAGTAATCGATCAGTAGTATAAAATAATTCCACAGTTTTTACCTACTCGATCTTTTAAGGTAGAACCCAACGCTTGGCTTCCAGAAGACTGCTCTCTCAGGATTCTCCATCTAATCCTCTGGACACCAACTATCTGTTCCAAGAACCTATTCTTAGTGTTGCCCGTGCTGGTGGACATCAAACTCTGCCCAATAACTCAAGCCCTGGGCCACTTTACTTTCTCTCCTGTATTCAATATCACCCCCCATCCTTGACCCCAAAACCCAAGTCATTCCCTGAATGAGGAAGTCTTCCTCTTAAAAACTCTTCTAACCTTTCCTCTCCTCTTTCACCAGCTTTTTGGCCTTTGTCCCTCTTGCTTAACCACTCTCCCAACCTCCAGCCTCATGTATTCTAACGTATCTACCAAGAAAAACATGTCATGCCCCTAATACTTAAACAACTCTGAGGGTCCACAGCATGTTCCATGGAAGACTAGCTTCCTTCTGTATTTCCAGCCTCAGCCCACTCTTCACTCTACACTCTACCAAAGGATTCATGGTTCCCTGGACACATCCAAATATACTGTACCTCTACATCTTTGTACCTGCTGGTACCTCTACCTAGAATATTCCTTCTCCTCCCCTCTCATCCTGTCCTTAAAACATCGCAGACTCATATCTCCTTTCGGACACAGCCCAGATACACAATCCCTGACCTCCACTCAACCAATGATTCCCTCCTCTGTGCTAGCTATTTCTGTGTCTTATAAATAATTCTATTTTCTTGCCTACCACCAAACACTACAGTTTGTTCATGTGCCTGTCTTTCCTCTAGAGCATCTCAAGACCTAGGCCTGTGTCTTACCAGGATGCAGAGTTCCTTGCTCCAAACTCAAAGAGGAAAGCCAGTGGCTCTTCTTTCAGTGAGCATTCTGCTAAGTCAGGAGGCAGCTGGGGCAGCTCCTTGTCTTGATTTATTTGAGTTAATGTGGTGGTCAGAGTCTCCTAGAAACACATAGTGCACAACTGTGCCATTCCACACGGAGTTAAGAAAAGCTCTGGTTATGAATTCACTAAGTCTGTGAGGAGGGCAGGAAGGAAACATTTATTGATGATCTACTTTATGGCAGCCTGCTCTGAATGTTTATACATCTCATTAAATCCTCATGAAAATCCTAAAAGGTAAGAAATGCTCTCCAGTTAGCCAATGTGTAAACCAAGGCTAGAAGACAGTAAGAAAAACAACAACAACAAACTTGCTGAAGTCTCCTGCTCATACACAGCAGAGCCATGGTTCAAACCAAGGCCTCCCTGCCTCCTCTCTCTCTCATGACTCTCCCATGTTCTGTATCCCTGCCAGGATTCTAAAGAAATCATAAGATGCATAACACAACTGCATAGAGGATGGCAGAAGAAAAATGGAAAAGCTTATATTTTTATCAGGTATTAGCTTCTGTAATCTATCTTTCACTATGTAAGGTAACTCAAGCAATGCCTTTTGAATTGCTAAGGCTTAGAAGAATACCAAGTACACAGGAGAACCGGCAGATGCCAAGGCAAGTGATTAGGCTGCCTGTGTCTCAGCAAGGTATAACCAGAAGGTTCTGCAGGAATACTCCAGCCAAGACAGGTCTAAAGCCCTGGGCTGGCTCCATTCAGGTGGTTCTAGGTTGGGAAGCCAGAACCTCAATGTTTTCTTTCCCCTATAGATCTGTGGCCAAGTTTCCGGGAAAGAATAATGCTGTTTCTCTTTCACATCTCTGGGATCAAGCTCAACGCTGCCAAAAGGATGCTTTTGTTTTGCAGGCAGTGAGCAAAGAATGAGTTGAATATTATACCTCAAACCCTGTAACAACAAGGATTCACTGCTAAGAAACTCCTCCACTATGAGAGCCTTAATAGCCGTCCTGCCCCTCCGTTCACTCACAGCAACATGCGCAGACACGAAAGCATAGGCCTCCAGGGAGGCATGGCTTTGTTGCAGCCTTCCTTCTCTAGAGCTGCCCTGAGCTGTGTATCATACATCCACTGGCCCCTTCAGAAGGCCTGTAGAGCCAGGCGGCGATCAGTAATGTTGCAGGAGACTCAAGGAGCCATGAGGGCCAAGCAGCAACCGTGTGCTTCATGATCACGTGCTCAGGGAGTCACTGATCACACCTAGTGATCCATTTAGCTGGGGTCTGTAGGAGACCCTTATTGGGGAAGACACTATCAGTGCCTTCAGTAAAAGGGAGGCTGAGGCAATGTGGCAGAGAATGGCAAATTCTACTCAGGAATTCAACAGAAGTAGGGCTGAGGCAACCGGGCAGCCCTGGAGAAGGCAGCACGCAGCAGGTAAACACAATGGGAATGTCCTTTGGGAGTGAGCAAAAGTTTGTGTGCACAGCTGCGGGGTGACCCTCTCCCTCAAAGACCACAGCCTCTGCAAAGTACTGATGGAAATAATTTTCTTGCCTGCCAGCAGGGAAATAATGAAGCCATCTGCTCCTTGAATGCATACAGGTAAACTACTCATAGAGCATGGTTCACACATAGACTTGCTGGCTTGTGAAGTATTATTAGAAAAGATAGGGTAAGAAAGATGGACATTTGGTCGGCAAAGAAAAGGAGGAAGGCTTGGGACAGTCCTGACAGACCAGTGGTTAAGACTGCCTTCCAAAGCAGGGGCTGCAGGTACGATCCCTGGTCAGAGAGCTAAGATCCCACATTGTGCCTCCTGGCCAAACAAACAAACAAAACAACAAAACGTAAAATGGAACTAATATTGTAATGAATTCAATAAAGACTTTAAAAATGGTTCACAAACACAGCAGGGCGGTCTAGCCCAAATGGCAGACACTAGCCATGAACACTCACTCCATGATGAACACTGTCTTAGGTCTGGAATTCCCTTCACTCGGGATGTGAGTATATATGTGTCTCATACGCTGTCCTACGTGCCCACGTCCTGCGGTCGGCAGGAATGAGAAGCAGGATGGAACCAGTGCTGGGTCTGCAGTAACAGCAGGATCAAACTAGGAGCTCTGTGTTCACGTCTCCATCAGAGACTAAAGCACCCACATGGGCTCCAAGTCCTGTGGAAAACCCAGTGGGAAGGAGGGCATGTGACCTCCAGGGATGACTTCTGAGTTCCAAGAAGAATTTTCAGAACACCACACAACACAGGAGACTTACCCGCAAGCAAGAAGGTGATAAGGCAAGTTTCCTTTGGCAAATACAGCTTGAGACGAGAACCACTGAACACATACTCCACCACAGCTTCAGAACGACCTGCCCGCTGAAGGAAGGGCAGAAACTGCTTTGCTTTTTGGGTGTCCTGGGGGAGAAAAGAAGAACCATCAGAAAAATAATGGAATCAAGGTAAATGTTTCTTTCTCTCTGGTCTGGGGCAAAAAGTCTGGCACACCACAGGAAGCTGGGCAAATAACCTTAGAATAAGACATTTCTGAAACTATGACAAAAACAAGAAACCCATGTGACATTCACAGGAGAAACAGAGTTAATCAAAAGCTTCTAGAACATTCTCAATAGCTCTCTTCTCTCCTCTGTTCAATTACTAAAGCATTCAGTGGATATAAAAGACTTCCCTGGTGGTGCAGTGGATAAGAATCTGCCTGACAATGCAGGGGACAGGAGTTCCATCCCTGGTCCAGGGAGATTCTGCATGCTGCAGAGTAACTAAGCTCAAGAGCCACAACTACTGAGCCTAAGTGCTGCAACTACTGAAGCCCACGTACCTGGAGCCTGTGCTCTGCAATTAGAGAAGCCACCACAATGAGAAGCCCGCACATTCCATGAAGAGCAGCCCACGCTCACTGCAACTACAGAAAGTCCTCTCGCAGCAACAAAGACCCAGTGTAGCCAAAAATAAATAGATAATTTTTAAGAAATTAGGCAGGTGGCTTGAAATGAGAACTTCACTCTTCCAAGAGAGGAAAAAGAGCTCTTCTTCCTCCTACAGAAAATTAAAGGAAAAGACCAACACCTACCATCTTCAAAGTTTAACCTTCTAACCTTTAATTTTCAATTAAAAAAAAACGTAACATCCAGGTTCCTGACACAGCCCCTAAATCCCTTTTCTAGGAAACCCAAAACAGCTCATTGTCAGTCTTTAATAGGCTGTGTTTTCCTAACAAGGAGGAGAGCGCAGCCTTTGTGGGGTCGGTGGGGAGGATCCCATACTTCAAGCCCTGCTCTCTGTCTTTCCAGGGATGAGGAGGGGCACGCGGCTCCTGTTCCCAGCCCAGGAAACCTGCAACAGCAAGATGTGATCCACGGGGAACAGAAGACACCACATCATGTCAGCACCAATAATTACAGAAATGATAAAAGCATGTGAAACTTTATAGGGGTTTAAAAAAAACTTTTCCCATGCATCAACCCAAAGTATAAGCGTCTACCCTCAAGAGTACCAACTCATGGACCTTCTGAACCTCAGAGCTCTCAGCTTCAGATGAGCTGAGAGCCATCAAATCCTTTCAGTCTCTCCAGCTAATTAAACAGATGACAGAGTAAGCAAGCATCAGGTATCATGTGGCATTGCTGGGGGAATAGTCACTGGATGAATTTCAGAGGTTTGCAGCGCAGCCGGCAGAGCCCCAAGCTCCCTCGGAGGACAGTGAGTTTTGCACACTTGCCCAGCTCGGAAGACAGAAGCCGTCTGCGCTCGCCAAGCTCTTCCTTCCTAACTCTGATCCTAGCAACAGAGCTATTGTACCTAAATTAATGCACATTAGATAATGAAAATTTAACAAGCCATCAAGTATTTGAGAGTCTTCATAGCAGCCAAAGGGGCTCCTCTCATTCAGAAGCCGTGAGGTAGGCTGGGATGAAAGCAATATTTATAGTAATGAGAGTCATCCTTCTCTTTAAACAGATTCTTGGAGAAAAGGAGAGACAGTCATCTATTCTCAGTGTTTTTCTAAGGGCGTATTGGTAAAAAGGTAAGGTAACAATGAGCTTTAGTGGGTTGGGAACTTCCCCAATGAACACTTAACACAAACTCTTCCATCCATATACAGTGGGAAGATGCTTTTCTGGCGCTTGGCTGAGGTCCAGAACAGTCAAGCAAGACAAATGCCCCACGGGAAGGAAGGTACCACCTGATTAAAACCCTTGTGCATGCTAGTCTAAATCTGCAATGTTACTTCTGGGCTGAGCCAATAAGTCAACAACAATTATCAAATTGATTATCACAAATCATGAGGCAACTTAAGGTCTCTAAAGAGAAGGCCTTTCCCTCGAGACCACAGTAATCTATATTTTTCAAAAATAGACATTTGCTCATCACCGTCTCTAAGATGTATTTATCTGAGAAAAAGATGCTTACGGGAATAAAATCGCGCACACACACACGTACACCTCTAATGTTAATACTGAAAAATAAAGTGGCAGCAAACTCCTATTTTGCTAATGATTACCTAGTTTATCAAGGGATACTTAATCAGACAGAGAATCAGGGAGAAATGAAGGGGCCCTATTGTTAGCCATGTAAGACAGATACAGACAGATGGACCGATAAAAATAAAACAATGGATGTTCCTCACTCCTCCTAAGTCTCAACCTACAATTTAATCCTATTCCAGAAATACATGGGAAGAGAGCAAAGGGAATGTGACATGCCATCGATTATGACGATGAGAAGCAAAAGCCAATTGTGACAACTGAAGCCATGAAAGCAAATTTTAAAAACCCATGAGAATTGGCCATGTCTCTTCCCAGAGGCAAAACCATGAGATAAAATGCAGATCTCCTCATCCTCTTGAGCAGGTGATATGCCCATGGCCCATCTATTAAAGGAAAAGATGGAAATCTTGCCCAAGGTGGTAGAGTTTTTGAAATAAAAAATTCTAATAAAGTGAATTAAATTGAATGCAATCACCAAAAGATGTCATCAGCTTTTTTGAAACTCACGTCACAGGCAGACAATGGTATCTGTCTTTCCTAGTCATCTCAAGCTCTTCCTTTGCTTGGCAAGTTCCTTTTCAATATAAAAACTCTCGAAACCTTTAGCATTTGTTTCTGTGGCTCAAGTGAAAAGACTGGAAAGATGGACTGACAAGTTCCCTCAAGTGATATAGTTATAAGTCATTTTCTGTGAATTTAGCTATGGAATTTTTTTTTTTAAATTTTAGGATTTTTGCTTATCTTACTAGAAAATGGACTAAATGTTACGGCTAAACGATTGCCTTCCTAAGAGCCTATGAAAGTACAGCAATGTGCTAGGCTCCAATACTCATTTCTAAAGGTTTCAGTAGTAGGTAAATAAGAGAAAACATGATTAGAGCCCAGTTTAGGCCCTAATGAAGAGTTGAAGATGGCAAGTGGATCTCAAGGGCAGCCAAGTGATAAAGTTGAAAGGACATCATTAACATGACATTTAAAATTCTCTTCCAATTATTCAAAGCAGGACCTTCTAAGACTTGGTGAAATGACAGATTTCCTTATAACTCCAAACATATTTTAAAAAATAAAGATTAATGGCCTCAAATTTAAAGAAATAACAACATGGAGACTTAAGGCACAGGTAAGACTATGAAATATCAAATATTTCTGTTTGGGAATACTGTTACAAAGACCCTCATCCTTAAGTTTTCTGTGGAGTAAACCATTCTCAGGCTGGTTTACATGAGGTCTGGGAATCGATTCGCTGCAGCTCTCACAGTTGAGTTACACAGTCTCAAGGCTTTGAGAATGCATGTGGCTATATTAGCTATAGTTTTCTGTACTAATATTCCCCTCCACCAGTGTAAATAATCAAGAAGCAACTGTAGTTCTGACCAGATACGTCTTCTTTGTTGCACTGGTAGTTTTCACATTACCTGTGCTCCAAAACAAACCAAACATTAAGTATTTTTCTATCCTCCTAGAAAAGCTAATTTAAGGTTGCATTAGCTACATTTAACCTGCTATTGTGGATGGCATCTCTTTAAGGAATGTTTCTGCTTCCTCAATGCACCTTGAAATTGAGAAAGTAATGATGCAACAAATGTGCCTGGGGTGACTTCATTTCAAAGGATGTTAATATCTATACCTCAAATTCACAGGAATGAGGTTTTGAAGGACCTGAAGAAAGGCAGAATGATCCTCAGGGAGTGGGAAAGGTTATAAACAAACCTTAAGTACACACTCCTACTCTGCCCTCACTTCCGATGGTCAGTATAAACCTCTTGTAAACGTGGGTGCATGTGTCAATGCCTATAAAAGATCCCCTTCATCAGTGAGACTGTAACTTACCTCTAACAAAGTACTTTGCTGTGTAAGCAAGCACATGTTTGAAATAATTTGAGTATAATGAATTACCAAGTTTGGGAGAGCGGGTAAGTTGTGGAGGGGGATGGGGTGGGGAAGAGAACAAGGAAAGGAGAACCCTTATGTGGCAGTCACAGGGCAGAGGGCCACAAGAACGCTACTCACACAGGCAGGTCCCCAGTATCTTCAAAGAACAGAGCTAAACACAAATCAATCTCTCTAAATTCTGGAACAAGGATTTTGGTTGTCAGTTTACACTGGTTGCCAGCAAAGTGAAATCTATGATTTTTCCACTGAAAATAGCCACAGAGTAGGCCTTAACATGGGCCTCCCTGGTGGCTCAGTGGTAAAGAATCCGTCTGCCAATGCAGGATACACAAGTTTGATACTGGGGGTAGGAAGATCCCCTAGAGAAGGACTCCAGTATTCTTGCCTGGAGGATTCCATGGACAGAGGAGTCTGGTGGGCTATAGTCCATGGGGTCACAAAGCATCGGACGTGACTGAGTGACTGAACAAGGCATAACATAGTTGAGGCTGGTGAGAGGCAGACATCACAGCACATAAAACAGCACAGGGAAATGGGAATAAATAAACCCATTAGTTAACAGTTAACCACTCAGGATTATCATGTGCAAGTCTCAGATGGGAACTGTTAATAATGAAACTCACTAATTAGTTCTCATCATCACAACCACTCTTTGATTAACATCATAGGAAAAAGAACTAAAAACAAATACATGCAGAGCTTATAATGGTACCATGGGGGTATTCAACTCCACAAGCACTTGGGAAACTGAACTCAAACATGATGAAGCCTCCTGCAGGTACAACTGCATCCTGAACTGCCCACTCCAGCAAACCAGGAGGGTCCCTCCTCTAAAAGAGCTGATCCTGTCTCTGCAGGGGTGACCTGAGGCTAAAGGACTCAGGAGCACAAAGCTGTTTGGGTCCAACTAACCTTAATACTGAAGCAGCAAAGTATCTGTGTACAAGTGGACAGATAGAGAAAAAAAGAGAACGTGGAAGTCAGTTCTAAGGTTACTGAAGCAAACATACACCCTCATTTTAAGCTGTACTGTGCTAACTTCTCATTGTAGGTATCTCTGTGGTCAGGGCACTCCAGCCCAGAAGAATCACCCCTGCAATCACGCAGCAGGCAGAGCATAACCACATTCCTGACCAGAAAGGTGAAAACGAACTCCATCACTCCACACTCCCTCCTTCCCAACCCACAGGCTCCAGGGCCCCAGGTGATCTTTCAATTCAGAGAAGGAATTTATGATTCCCTTCAAGGAACCAGCTGTCTAGCGAGACAATCTCCTGACATCAGGGGAGCCCTGGGAGGGGACATCTGGGAATGCCCCCAGCTCCAACATGACCACAAAGTTCCCCTTCCCCGGCTGGTCTGCCATGCTTCATGGCGAAGCATCTGTGAAGGGGGCTGGCGGAAGGTGTAAACAGCAGTGAGGTGCAAATTCACCAGGAATGAAGTGAACACAGGAGAGAACCCTAGAAACAAAACCGCTCTGACTGGAAAAAAATCTAAGAAACCACGTACACTACCAAAAAAAAAAAAAAAAAAAAAAGGTGTTGCAGCTGGGCCATCAATAATCTCTCATTAAGTGTTGTCTGTGGTTTAGTTTCTCACAGTGTTTAGTTAGCTGGCACAGTGCCTCACTCGGGCCTTCAAAGTGTTGGAACGTAGGAGAAACCATGTTTCAGGCTCTGGGCTCCATTCCTGGGAGGAATGAATCAAGAGGACATTTGCAGGAGCACTAAGTTGGAAGAAAGCCCTGAACTTGAGAGGCTGCATTCTAATCGGTAGCACACTCAGAGAACATGACCTTCGGTTTTCTTCCTTGCTTCAACTTCTTCACCAAGGGAGGGCAGCCTAAAAATCAGAGACCAAATGGCAGAAGGAGTCTGTGAGGTGCACTTCCCATGCTGGAAGGAAGATACCTCCTTTGTATCCCCAAGGTCCTCCCTGGTGGCTTAGATGGTAAAGCGTCTGCCTACAATGTGGGAGACCTGGGTTCGATCCCTGGGTCAGAAATATCCTCTGGAGAAGGAAATGGCACCCCACTCCAGTACTCTTGCCTGGAAAATCTCATGGATGGAGGAGCCTGCTAGGCTACAGTCCATGGGGTCGCAAAGAGTCAGACATGACTGAGCAACTAAACTTTCTTTCTTGTCTTTGTATCCCCAACACGAAGGGGAAGTTTTCTCTACCACCAGAAGTGAAACACTGAGGATATGTCTGCCCTCTACAGCCCTGCAAAAAACAGGTGTCTGCATATTTTTATTGGGTTGGTCTTGCCCACCATCTGTTTCTGTCCCATGAAGTACAACACTGAGAAAAGAAAGCGGGACTTGGCAAATGCTAAGAAGAAAAGACACAATCATGTTTAGGATGAAAACATGCAAAGCAGCATTACAACAATCACAGCAGCCCAATTAAAAGAAAGTCAAATTCTGTTCCAGAAATAGATTAGAAGACTCATAGAATATGGTCAGAACTTCATCTGTCATCACCCCAAGCCAAAATCTCCCTCAACAGGGGACTGGATAAGCAAACTGTGGTCAACTCACACAACAGAATACTGCTACTGCTGCTAAGTCACTTCAGTCGTGTCCAACTCTGTGCAACCCCATAGACAGCAGCCCACAAGACTCCCCTGGCCCTGGGATTCTCCAGGCAAGAACACTGGAGTGGGTTGCCATTTCCTTCTCCAAAGCATGAAAAGTGAAAAGTGAAAGTGAAGTCGCTCAGTCGTGTCCGACTCTTAGCAGACCCCACGGACCGCAGCCTTCCAGGCTCCTCCGTCCATGGGATTTTCCAGGCAAGAGTGCTGGAGTGGAGTGCCATTGCCTTCTAAGGAGGTAACAACACGGATGAATCTCAAATACATGATTCCATTTCTATGACATTCTTGCAAAGGTTATTTAAACTGTAAAGAAACATTACAGATCACTGGTGGCCACGGACCAGGGGAAGGGCTGGGAGCTGACTCCAAAGAGGATGGAAGAATTGTGTGTGGGGGAGGTGGAAAACATGAAAGCCTCTTATCTTGACCGTAGCGATGGTTATATGTGTACATGTTTATCAAAAGTCCATTTACACGTAAATTAAAAAAAAAAAAAACCCACAGGGAACTCTACTTAATGTTCTGTGGTGACCTAAATGGGAAGGAAATCTAAAAATGAAGGGACACATATATACATATAACTGATTCACCTTGCTATACAGCAGAAACTAACATGACATTGTAAAGTTACTATGCTCAAATAAAAATAAAACACCAACAATAAAAAATAAAAAAATGTCTTGGGTAGGTAGACTATGTCAGATTTTCATTTTTAACTCAAGAAAATTTTCTTAATCAACTAGTTTATATGTATTTCACAGTGAATAACAAGTTCAAAATTCAGTACTCAGTAATTATATTTTAGGTAAACCACTTTAGCTAGTCAATGCTTTGAAGTACTTTAAAAAATTGAAAATAGTTTGAATGAGAAAGCAAAAGGTTAGACGACCACAGGAAAAAACTCATGTTTCCCAAAAGCACCATAAGAAGTATCAGTTCTCAGGCAATGGCTAAGAGTAAGCATGATGCCATCCTCAATTGGCTATACAGAGGAAATGTTCTACTCAAGCAATGAAAAGAGTACTACTAAGTACACACATCTATTGACATTTCTTTTCTACCTTGAAATAAAATCATTCTGTGATCTGGCTTAACGTGCATAAAATAATACCCAATTCCCAATCAAATGAACATTCTACATAGGCTCAGAGATAATTCTTTTACTGAAATGTCTTTCAGTTTCCCAAATGTAACTGGTTGAAATTATGCTGTAAGAACCGTTCAATTTAACCTTTAGAAATGAAGTCATAGCCTTTGAGAGGAGGAAATACAATGCCCTGGTTTTTCTCTAAGACCAAAAAAAAAAAAAAAAAACTACTTATAAATTTAGTGTATAGAAAGTGCAGTTGATGATATCTCTATGCCTCAGACAAAAAGAGCAGAGGTAAGTCTACACCTACATAGGATAAGGTATCAACTATAAGCCTGCTCTCTTCCTATTTCAATTCTCTTTCTCTAGCATGGATAACCAAGGCAGTGCAAAGCCACATCTCTGCTCCAGTCTGCCAATCCACAACTGTCTCAGAGTTATGGCTCATAATTTGTGGTTTTCACAAATAAACTCCATCTTCTTCCCACCCACTACTTCACCCAAACTACCCCATCCCCATTTCTACAGATTCTAGCTCTCCAACAGATGACTATTACAATCCTTGGTTAAAGAATTCAGTGTTTCTCAAATCACAAAGATATTCAGTGTTTCTAAAATGATTACTTTTTAAATTCCAGCTCTCCCTGGAGTGATGCCATCCTCCTACTGACCTCTGCATGAACGGTGGCCCGTGGGGCCTGATACATAGCAGATGTCCTGGGCTGACCTTGGAAATTCCCTTCACATCCTTTCCTAGGCTGTACTTCCTGAATCCATGTCATTCTCCTTAAAAATCTTCCTCCTGACAACCTTTTCCTTTAAAAAAGAAATCCTATTCTTCTTTTATGGAGCAAATGTTTTATCTTAGGTCAGGTAAGTAAATATAGGATTGCTTTTGTAGATTTTATTTGGGTAAAAGACTATCCTATTCATGAGAACTTTGAACATGAGCACAGCAATATACTATGTTTCTGACACCACTGGGTGCTTTAGTTATGATACGAAGAAAGCATTTTATTATGAAACAATTATATTTGCTCAAGAATATGGACACAAAAGATAGTGGTCCAAAATTATAAATTTATAACAAAAAATGTTTAAAGGGGAAAGCATATCTTCCCATTATTTTCAGGCTAATTATTTCTCAAAAAACATGTAATTTAGAAATTGTAGAAAAACCAATTTATTTCAAATAGATGATTACAGTGATAATAGTTAAAAGGTAGTATTTCTATTTTAAATTGTTAAAGATAAACACAACCAACGGGGATATGAGAAAAGGGCCATTTAGATTTTTAACAATGCTGCTGTTACTTTTCTAAGAAAAAAAGAATTATGAGTTATTATAGGAATACTACAATAACCATCTTGTACATTTCCAGAAAAAGGACATGAGAATGGTCTAAAAACATAGCTTATACATGGTATGTGACAGTGTGAGTGTGGAACAAAGCATAGCAACCAGTGTCTGTAACTCTGAATTATCAATTACCAGGCTATGATTAAAAAGTAAAACACAGGTCTGAAACACAATTTAAAAGAAAAATTTAGATCAATTTGTATCACTTCTGAAGTCTCTATATGCAAAAGGTGAGAATTTATTACAGAACCACAAAATAGCTTGAGAGATATAATTAAAATAATACGTGCAGAGTAAAGAATTTAAAAGACGGTCTTAGGAAGCACAAGTTTTCATTTCATGGGCAAATCAAGAACTCAGAAGCAAGGAAATTGATGCCATGCTAAACTCTGCCCCACCTGAGACAAGAACACAACTTCAGAAAAGGATGGAGGAGGGGAAAGAAAAAAAAAAAAAATCAAGCAACCTAGGACATAAGAAATGAAGATAAATGTTAAATAAAGGTTAGATGATTAAAATAATCTCAACACCCCCTAAAAGTATAGGGTTGGCCAAAAGGTTCAGGTTTTTTCCTAATAATCTTTTTGGCCAACCCATCACCTGGAACATTCATCTTTGCTTGCAGACATACCAATTTAGGTTCAACAAATTTAAGTAAAAAGCATTGTGGAGGAGTTAATATTTACATTTTTAAAGCATTAATGAAATTACTATAAAATTTGGAAGGTTAAATTCAAGTTTTTGAAACAGAGAAAAAGGACATCCATTATGGTAGAAATTATTGAGACATAAATGGTCAGTGCATAAGAATGCATTAAACTAAAACTTAATCATTTTACTCAATAAAGCTTTATAGGTAAATAATGATACTGCTAAATCACTCATGCTAACCTTTGGTCTAAGTTTCTACTTTGTTTTAAGCAGAACTGCTCTAAGAAAATAACTACAGACTATGATTTAGCTAAAGGAACCAATGACATTTTTTGTGAAAGGAAAAAATAATCCAAATAAACTAAATATCCAACAACACGTAAGACAATACTAGGTAGATAGTAAAAGTGAGGTAAAAGAGGAATATTCATGTGGAAAATAATTAAGTAGAAAAAGGCATGAAGCACCCATTATGTGTCACAGTTCCAGGCACTGACTCCACAGTTAAGAAATAAAACAGAGCAAGTCTCAGTTCTGAAAAAACCTTCCATCACTTACAAAAGGGAGGGGGGAACAGGAGAGAAAGTGAAGCAAGAAAACAACCCCGCATTTTGGTTAACAGATGTATTCTTACTGAAAATTTTTTGGTAGTACTAATAGAGATGATTTTCCTCCCTTGGCTTATTTATATTCGAGGCACTTAAAAACAAAAATTTTGACAGAAAACTTGTGTTAAGAAATATGAAAGTTTTTGTTTTTAAAAGAAGAAAATATATTAACATTCAGGAGCTGATTTGATTTTGCTCAGATAAACTTGCAAATTATTCAGGTCAGATAATTTAAGAGCCAAGAGTCAACATTCTCTTGAGTGAATTAGTTCTTCATAATTGTTCCATATATTTTGAGACAAATAAATATTATGGACACTGTAATAAAGCCTGGAAACTGATTTGGAAAACGTCCCAACCTAAAACTGCATGAGAAACATGATCCATGTCTCCTTCAAAAGCAGCATCTGAAGCGCAGAGCTTTATGGCACCGATGACAGCAAACTAAGCAGGTCTTCCCCTGAGGAACGAGCGTTTACCTCAGGCAACTGTGGTGCGGCGCCACGAGGAGGGCTGTCCCTCCATGGAAAACATGTGAGAATTAGAAAATGTGTGCCTAGTAAAGTCAGCAGCACGATGTAAACAGCATGACTTTGGGCTCAGAGATATTTAACTGAAAGTATTGAGAAGGGTGGTGGTCTAGTGGTTAGGCATCTACCTGCCAATGCAGGGGACATGGGTTCAAATCTCTGGTCCGGGAAGATTCCACATGCTGAGAGGCGACTAATCCACTGGGCCACAACTACTGAGCTCTTGAGCTGCAACCACTGAAGCCCACACATCCTAGAGCCTGCCCTCCGCAACAAGAGAAGCCACCACAACGAGAGGCCCATGCACCGCAACCAGAGTAGCCCGTGCTCACTGCAACTAGAGAAAGCCCGAGTGCGATTACGAAGACCCAGTGCACCCAAAAATCAATAAAATTAAATTTTAAAAAAGTACCCAGAATTCCACACATACAATAAAAATGTGTAATAACAGGCTAAACAATAATGAAACTGTCCTTAAAGAAAAATAACTTTGAAGTTGCTAGACATGTTGTGTCTTGGGGTACATTTGGGAGCTGTAATTCTTCCTAAAGAAAAATACAGATTTCATGCTGCCCCCAACCAGTGACTTTACAACTTGGATATGATGTATTTGCATATGGATACTGTATTGAGGTTCTCAATGTGAGACTCCCAGGGTCTAGACTACGAGCGGAAACCATGTACCCCAGAATATGTGAGTGATGGCAGAGAATTCAGACCAAGGGTTTTGTTCAAGATATTTCTTTTTCAGCTAAGGATCTCATATCACTGCCATTTCTGTCTCCAACGGTGCATATATATTATTAATTATGGTTGTCACTGGTGTCGTGAGGCTCTTTTTAGTTTCTATGATTTTTCCCCCTCACAGCTTGGGAAATTCCCTTTAAAGATTTTTTAAAATTTGGAGATAAAGGGCTTGACCTAGGGACCCCTCTTCTCCCTTAACTCTCTGGGTAATTTTGTACTCTCATCCAACAGGACTATCTCATGCATGAAGCCCATCCACTTTTCTGGCCTTGGACCATTTGAACAATCCATGGTTACTTCAGTTTTAAAAGGTCTAGAATTGCAAACCCTTGTGGCATATATTTGGGAGGAAAATTATCATACGGGAAAAGCGGCATCAACAGTTATTTGCACTGGACATTAGGATACACATGCCTGACACCCACCTTTCATCCTCTAACCATGACCTCCGGATCCAGGCAATGGCCAAATTCTACTAGTTTTTCTATCAAAGTAGATCTCACACTTATCTTTCTTCATTCCCTGCCAAAAACCTAGTTCCAGCCACCATTCAGTACCCACCAAGTACACTGTGAAGTCCTCCCCTAACCCGGTAAAGATACTAAAGCTACTGTTCATTGCACAGAGTGGCCAGAATGAAGTGAGAAATGCTGACTTCATTACCACACTTGCGTGCCACTTTCTGCCTCAGGACCTTCTGGTACATAATTATATCCTTCAGTCCTGAATAAGACCTCCAACTAATTTCTTCTTTAGGCCTCAACTTAAAATCACTTAAAACATGGTCTCTGACCACATGGAAGAGGGTACAACTGTGATGATACAAGTCTCAAGTTAGGTCTTGAGACTGCCTAACTTCCCAGGCAGCTTAGATGGTAAAGAATCTGCCTGCAATGCAGGAGAGATGCAGATTCAATCCCTGGGTCAGAAAGATTCTCTGGAGAAGGAAATGGCAACCCACTCCAGTATTCTTGCCTAGAGAATTCCATGGACAGAGGAGCCTGGTAGGCTACAGTCCATGGGGTCGCAAAGAGTCAGACATAACCGAGCTAAAACACTTCCTTCCTTCTATTACAGTTCTGATTAGAGACCCAGCTGCATATGACCTAGAAGGACCGCACCCATCCTTTGTAATGTTGCATCCTCAACACCCAGCACTGTGCCTGGAATATAATAAAGCTTACATCTCTCAGTTGTGTTTGACTCTCGGGACCCCATGGACTGCAGACCACCAGGCTCCTCGATCCATGGGATTTCCCAGGCAAGAATACTGGAGTGGGTTGTCATTTTCTTCATCAGGGGATCATCCTGACCCAGGGATGACCCCAGGGGTCTCCTGCATTTCAGGAAGATCCTTCATTGTCTGAGCCACAAAGGAAGCCAGGGGCTATAATAAGCTTTCAATACTTTTTGTTTGATCATTCATTCATGACTCAACATGTCAAATGCATCTAAAACACAGTCCAGACAGCATATGTTAAATGCCAAGGAAAGATAAAGAGCCAGTAAAAGAACTCAAGAGAGAAGGAGCATAGTTTGGGACTTGAACTAGATAAAAAGTTTGCAATACAAATATTACCAGTGAGGATGGATGGATCATTTTCAAGGAACTTCCGTATGCTAGGCAGAACGCCCCGCCTTTTAATCACCACCACCACCACATGAACCATTGGTCTCTCTCATTAGGTCAATGGTTCTAAATACCTCGGATGTATTAACTCACTGAAGCACACCACAACCTAATGAGGTAATAAGGGCCCTTATTACATTCATTTTACAGATGAGAAAACTATGGCACAGAGAGGTTAAATAACTTCAAGGTGACAAAGTAATAAAAAAACTGAGCCAAGACCTGAATTTGGTGATCTAATACTCGGGCTCATGCTGCTAACCAGGTTTTCCATACTGCTGCTGTAGTCTAGAAAACAGGCCATCCTCCTGTTGCACCCTTCTACCAGCCTCTCACTTCTAGTTACTAACCAGCACAGTTAACCATACATCTAGGATCTAGGGGGTCACATTCGTTCAAACGCAGTTTCATTCTGTTTAGGTCATCCCTTGGTAAATCAAATCTAAATCAGGCTCTGTAAAGAGACAGAGAAAAGATATCATTTTCTCAGGAGTTTAGCAACTACTAAGGAAGATCATTGTACACACGTCAACTAAGATCAGTTACCAATCAATATATTAACAAATACAAAATTATGGTAATAAGTGATTGTGTAAATGCTGAAGGAAGGCACCATGAGAAGGCAGTGAAGATCAAAGGGGAAAATTGCCAGGAAAAAGAGAAACAGCCTGAAGAAGGAGGAGGGCACGGCCAGGAGAGAAAAGACAGCTACTCAAAAAGAGCTCATCAATAATGCAGTTGGAGTCAGAGGACTGACAACTTGAAATAATGGAATAGAATGAATATGGTGGCTGAAGTAGCCAGGCATGTTGCTGTAATGTCCTACAAGAGAGCAGAGGTCTTCCTCCAAATTCAAACACTCCCAAATCTAATCTTATTATACAAATTCTATCATTTATTCCTGAGAATACCCTTTTCATGAGGAATTGAGGCACAAAATTACTAGGTAATTCCAAAGTTGCCCTAAGGTCTGATTCAAGGATATTTATCTGGAAGTTAACACTGTGAGGAGTGTCCAACATTCTGTACAACATTCTGCAGGGAATAAGTTGGAAGTATGCTAAATAAAGCCTTAAAACTCGAGTAAGCAGAATGTCTGTGTTAGTAAAATGACTTACTTTGAGATGTTTATATAAGCGATAGCCACAGGACAAAATGAGGTCAATCTAGGGCTAAGTAGTGTTATGATGGGGAAGTGAAGAGTGAAGCCATGGCTGGGCAGAAACGTTTCAGGTTCTATCACATCACTTGGCAGTCATGGCACAAATCGAACAACCCAATCGCACACCTGAACCTGTGAATCAGGAATTTTATCAACTGCCTCCTGCATACCCGAACATTCATTTAGCCAGGCCTGTAACAGGCTCATTCAGCCAATTTGGACCCACGAAACAGACTCACAGAACAATCTCCCCATACGCCCAGAGAATAGAAAAGAGAACTGAAGAGCATGAACCAATGGAAGCAGAGTCTATACCACAGGCAACTCTCTGAAAACAGATGACATTTCTTCTTTGGAAGAAATGCTCCAGGACTCCCTCAATTTCCTCTCTTCTTTCTTTGAACAAAGGAAGAAAGACAAAAAAACTGTAGCTCAGGCCACTTAAATGAAAAGGAGGACTCTGCTTCTCAGAGCTCATTTGTATGTATCCCTCTGAGTGAAGTCAGTTAAACAAGAAATCAGAAGGGAACTAGACAAATGTGTGGCAGAAAAACTTCCTGAAAACAGAATTCACTGCAGGAGCCCATCAAGTCTACAGATTATTTTGGAAGACATTTTACTGAAGGAGGCAAGAAAAAACAAACAAACAAACAAACAAAAAACAAAAAACAAAAAAACACCTGTCTCTAACAATGGTCCACCTCTGGGCAAGTCACCTGATCAAACATATCTTCAGACGTGCTGAATTTAAGAGCTGGAATACATGTCTAGACACAGGGCCCTGTCCTCAGTGTCCAATCCTTCTATGTCAACTTACTAAGACACCTGAATTTTCCAACACAAAAGCCTGTTAGTGAAGAAAACAGAAGACCAAGAAAGGCAGGGATATGGAATGGGGCATTGTGCGGATGAAAGAGACATATTCACTTTAGAACTTTATTTCTTAAAAGAACTTATACAACCAAATGACTCTTCACATTTTCAAGTACAGAAGAGCCAATAAAAACAATGTTATAAGTAGTCTGGTGTTGCTCTCCTGTTCTTGCAATTGCCTCCCCTCTTAAAGGGAACTAGTAAAATTCATGACTTCTATACAAATATAAAATGAAGACGTGTCAAAATTTTATTAATTCACTTATTAATGAAGGAATCAGAAAGACTTTATAAGTGATTCAAAGCAGGGTCTGGAGGAGATATATAGATATATATCCTGGAGAAGGAAATGGCAACCCACTCCAGTATTCTTGCCTGGAGAATTTCATGGACAGAGGAGCCTGGTGAGTTACAGTCCATGGGGTCACAAAAGAATCCGACATGACTTAGTGACTAATGCTTCCACTTTTATCCAGGACCACGTTTATACAAACAGGAATCATTTGCTTCCTTATCAGGTTTTCAAGTGAAATTCTCTCTCCAAAGGCATGCAAAACAACTCAGATAAAAGCAAAGGGGCTACAGAATCAGATAACCCCAAAGGGTTTACCAGGTAGCACCCAGCATTCAACTGAAAGGATACCCAAAAATCATCTTGCCAGTTTCAAATTCTACTAACAATTTCTTGTGATGTTCCCAACTAAATAAAAGAGGTGAGAGAATATGTCTTACATTTAGTGTCTGACAGTGCAAAAAAAAAAAAAAAAATCGACAATAGAGGAACTCAGTTGAAAACTGGATTAAATTTGTAAAAGGAGGTGCTTAAATACAACCACTAACTGTGATAGAAGCTGAAATACAATCTTTTTAAAATTCCAGCATTTCTTTGCAATTTCATTCAGAAACATGTTCAGTCTAAGAAAGATAGACTTCTCTCTTATCCCCATGGAAAGCATAAATGCTTTTGGGTTTCTTTAGAAGGAGAGATGAATACTGCTGCAGTTCTGGGGAGTGTGAATAGGAGAGATTTACAAAACAAGAACTGGCCACACAGGACTCCTAGGGCTGCAAGGACTATGGACAAAAGGCCATAAAGCAATGCCCTTGGCCATTAGGGAGGGTGATCAGCTTAAGCCAACTCCTCCACAATCAAAGTCTGCTTACAAACCCTCTTGCAGAAGGAAAGGGGAGAAGAGACCTGTGGGGAGAGATGGGAGGATGGGGAGGACAGGAGAGAATGGGAGAGGAGGTGGGGAAGGGATGGAGAAAGGAAAGAGGCCCAGTAGATGGGAGGAGGGAAGAGACTCCCAGTGTGGTTGCCACTCTGCTGTTGCAGTTGCCTGGACCACAGGCCTGCCTCACGTTTCTAAGCTGGGAGACTGCTGGTTGATGAGCTGCACCTTGCAGTCCGACTGGAGTGACACGAGTTCAAGAACCTTCTGTGGGGGGAGAGGAGGAGTGGAACAAAGAGAACAGCACCTTCCCCTAAATTGGCAAAAACCAGAGCTGCCAAATAGCACGTAAGAATCCAGCACCGGCGCTCAGCATGCCTTCTCCATGAGGGGCTGTCAACCTTATGGAGCACATGTGGCTTTCAGCAGCAACGTCAGCAGCCAGGGCGCTGGCTCTTGCAGGACAAGGTTCCTCTGGGATTTCCCCAGGGGAGCAAATACACGGTGTGAAGGGAGCTCGAGGGCTAAGCAACCGAACTACTAGGCAGGGCCCTCGGCCGTGACCTTGTGCAGTCAGCACAAAAGGGACCTTCGAATGCTAAGGAGGTTATTCAGAGGCTAAGGGAGAGCCAAAGAGGGAAGAGCTATGAAAACAAGAAAGGAGCGTTGGTACTAGCAAGTCACTGGTGATGAAAAGCTGGGCAGAACCTTACAGTCACGGAAGCAGGAGTCAGCAATCTAAACAAGCCAAGTGGGAATACACACAGGGGGAACTGCAGGTTAATACAGACCTAAGTTATAAAGCCCTTGTGTGACTATACACCTTCCTCAGACTTGCTGGACAAACCACATTTTAAATCCCTTCGGCCAAAAATATTTTAAAACTCTTACATTGAGGCCCAACTCCATTGGGAGCTAAAAAAAGACAACCTCTATAACAGTTCATAAGCCTCCACCGAAAAGGCTGCTGCCAATACCCTGAGGATAAGACAACAGGGCTACTCAAGTTGAAAAAGGCGCTGAAAAACCAGAACCTGGAGGCAGAGGTCAGGAGGACATGCTTAACATCCTACCCTATTCTAAAGGAACACTTCCATCCTCTGTATTTACATGTGAGACCCTCACTGGCCAACTCTGCAGGTCTTTGCTTCACAATTTAATGGAGAAATAAGGACCTGAAAACATAACACTGCCCCACCCCATCCACTTCCCACCCCCATGGCCAGTCTTTGGACTATTTCAGGCCACGGTTCAGCACATTCGTATTAGTAATAGCATGCATTTCCAACAAAAACCAGTCATGGCTAGAGGAGGTTACTATGAAGTGACTATGTAATGTGAGCAAAGAAGACAATTTTGAAGTAAGCCCTGTGGGAATACATGAAAGGACAGAAGAACAGAATAAACAACAGCAAAATCTGCTTCCGAGTTGTCAGGATTCCATATCACAGAAATGCAGAAGACATTTGGAGGTGGACTGGCCCATCCTAGTAATCGGACCCCGTTCTGGGACTCTTAGAAATGTGGCTGGAGTGGACAGGATGCTGGACGAGGCTCTAGTCTCTCGTGGTGTAGTCAACACACAAATAGCTCCACACGCTCCCAAGAGGAAAGGACACACAGCGAACAGAGGCACAGGCCAGGGGTCACTAGGACCTGCCCAGTGCCAGTGAGGGGGCAGAGGAGAAACCGGTGCATCATGAGCTGCAGCCTGAGGAGCGGGGCGCTCTCTCCCACCTCAGAACTATAATTGATTTGTCTGATTTACCAGAACAACAGTAAGCCATGCACCAGCCACATTTTATTGCCTGTTTTGCACGTTATATCTGCGGGAGATTGTATTTATTACAGAGCAGGCTACAGCAAAAACAATAATAACCTGGAGATAAGCAACAGCCTTACATTCCACTAACTCGCATTCTGACTTTTTGTGTGTCGGAGAGGTGGGGAATGGAGACAGGATCGGGGAGAAAGAAAAGGCACGAATAATGAAAACAAGGTTGAATGAAGGGAAGCAGTTGCCACAGAACCACTCTACAAATGCAATCAGATCTAGCACCAAGTCGATCAGATTCTCAGTGGGTTTCATGCTCACGGAACCGTCCTGGCCTGGAGGGCAAGTGGACAAGAGGAGCAAGGACTGCGGTGCCAGGCGCGGGTCATGGCCTATTTCCTCCACCTTTTAAAAATCAGAAATAAAGGAAACCAGCAACTGTTTCAGGACCCAAACTCCCAGATTTTTTTTCCCGCTTAGTGGATACCCTGAAAAACAGGAGCAGAGATGCAGAAGAGTCAAGTTTATCCTAGCCCCAGTCAAAAGGTAGGTTCGTGCATCTGGCATTACAGATGCCATGAACCTTATGAAAAACTCGACGTTCCGTTGACACTGATGTCAAAAATCATCTACTTTAACAAAAATTGAAGCCCAACACAATCTAAACACTGGGGACCCATCGCAACACTCTTGAAAAGTCAAAAAAAAAAAAAAAAAAAAAGAAAAAACTGTAATGAGTTCTCATGTAAGAGCTCAACTGGGCACAAGAGAACTCCAAGTTAGAAAGCTTGTTTGGTAGCCAACATCGATCAGTCCAGTCCAGTCCCGGGGAAAGCTGATGGATGCACATGAAATGGCCTGGTTGCTTCAGCACCATAGGATGAGGCCAGCATCTCACCTGCCCAATCAGAGTCAGCCACTCACTCCTACACCTGGCTACTTAACTCCCCACAGCAGGGAGTCAGCCAAGCAGGTCTTGCACTTGCTAACTCTCCACAGGAGGCATCTTTGTGCATTCCAACCCTGACCCATTGAAATCGTTTTTACAGAACAGAAGAGAAGAGATAGGAACAATGGATAGAAACCCAACTCTAAGAGTGGGAGGCCATTAAGACTGGAACAAGTTTATGGGTGATCTGTCTCCCAGTCATGATATATAACCTCCTCCACAGAGCATATTACTTGAGTGTGTTTAGAAAACAAAATATTAAGAGCATATATGTCTTTTTCTCCCTCAAGGATGCGTTCTGGGGTGCGGCGAGAGGTCCTGCATGAATGTCGGTTCACAGTCAGCATCGTGGTGGCACACGGCATATGCTGTTGGCTCAATGAGCCATTTACCACAGCCTGCAACTGAGAGGGTGGCCAATGAGGGGAGGGAGGGACACAAAGATTAAAAAAAAATTTTTTTTACAAACTTTAATGAAACCATTACACGTGGTTGTCTTAGATGACCTTTATTCCAATATTTGTTAGTTCACCTGGATGTAAACCATTGGCCTGACTGACCCCACCTGACCACGGGTCCCTCAGTAACATCGCCAGAACACTTCAGGAAACTGGAGACACATACATCACACTTAAATAGTGCAAGAGAATTCAACACACACATACTGAACATGATACTGTGACAGAAAGAAGAGAAGGTTAGAAAAGGGAGACAAAACTCTTCTGTTAGAGAGGGCACCAAAAAAGCCTCTAACCTAAACTGAATAATGTGTGATGAAGGTGGACAAGGTCATTGTGACATCTATTGAATGGATTGCTTTTTCACTTTCACTCTCCCACGTGGTCCAGCTATCCTCTCTTATTTATGTGGTAAGTAGAGGAGTTTGACTTGCATTTATTTCTGAGTAATGTAAGAACAAACCAATTCTCCAATATCTAGGCAGCAAAGAGAATAAAAGTATGTATGAAACTGAACTACAGTTTAGGGGGTGGATCATGAAGACAAGTTTCCTAAGATTCATGGCTACCAAAACACACACAGAGGAAACACATCAAGGTAGGAGGCAGCATGAGATTCGAAGATAGCCTTAAAGATCACTAGGACACTATGCTGGGAATGCCGAGAGGACAATCCCAAAAAAGTGTAACTCTGCCTCAAGAAGCCATCAAGGGCCTCACTTCGATCCCAGTGGGAAATCTAAGCATGAACATGAACCCCGCAGGCCAAAACAGAAACCCAACTCTAAGGCTCAATTCAGCTTCTGGATGGCCCCAGTGGGCCAGACAAGAGCTTTGGGGTGGGCATATCTGCTCTCAGTGCAGAAGTCACCACGATGTTTTCCAAAATAGGTATCTTACAACTTTTTCCCCCCTGCAGTTAAAAAACCAAAACAAAAATTACCCTTTGATTTGACCAAAAGAATGAAGAAATATGGCTGAGAATGCCACAGCAGATACAGAGAGAAATTAAGAACAATTACTCAGCATGGTAAACAAGAGAGAAAACTGGCCTGATACCAGCGCAGGGAAAGTCACCTGTGAAACATGAGCCTCAGTAGATGCAACATAGTCACTTGCAGCTCAAACTCCAGACTTCAGCCACGAGGGACACATACCATGTACCTCACTTGATGAACAGTGGCATGGTATCTTGACTGAAGTCCAATTAATACAGGCCACACTGTACAACCTGTAGTATGCAGTGACTGCTACAGACAGGGAAAGTTTAACAGAATCCCAGTGACTGAAGGCCACAGGGGAACACCACACTCAGGCAATAGAGAGCTGGCCAGATGGGTTTAGATGCCATCACAAGGAACTACAGGTAGAGCCTGAGTCAGGCTTGGGAACACAACAGAACAAGATACACTGGAATTCATGACTGCTGTGGGCTCGGCTGAGCTTCTGTTTACAACAGCATTTTCTTCTTGGTGCCCAGGGCCAGCTGTCCAAATGTCCAGGCTGAGGCTGACAAGCTCCTCCTCTGTTATGTCCCCTGGGCTATGTGCTCTCTCTACACAAGACCTGGAGCCCCACCTTACCCATTAGTGACTACGAGAGCAGAACTGGATGGTGTGTGTCCCAGGAACAGAGGGTGAAACTCACAGCCAACAGGTCTTCCCTGGCCCCCTGATCAAAATCAAACTCAGAACCCTCACGACCGCCTTGGGCTGCTCTATGTCTCTTCCAAGCGGTCGCTCCCTGGCACTACTACTGTCTCTCTTTAGTGCTTGCATGTAGGGACCTTATCTGTCTTTATCTGTCCTGTTCACTGTTATATCCTCACTGTTGAGAACAGTTCCAGGCAGCGTAGGCACTTGCTGAATAAATGAATAAACTGTCTCAATTAACAAAGGTATCTAATTCAGACATAGAAGTTCCTAAATATGCAAGTTAACATCCTAGGCAAAAATAGTCATTTGGACACAGCCTTTAGGCAGCTCAAAAGTATCTATATCACCTCTTCTTTTCTATCATCTAGTAGATCTGTTAGCTCAAAGGATGCTCACACTGTTCCAGCCTCATTCATTAGGATTAATTCCTAAACTTGTCTGAAAATCTATACTTGACATTTTTTTTCCACTAAGACTTTTCAGTCACAGAATTAAACAGGAAATTTTTTTTTTAATTTAAGGTAATTTCATTTTAACACAACTCGAGAGAAATATCTTCTAACTCATGATAATAAGAAAATGGAAAAGCAACTAAGTAAAAATTCAGGTGGAGAGCTGGGAGGTTTTATGCCCTGGTTTAAATTCTGTTTTCCCAGAGAATAAAACAGGATCTCTACAGAGGCATTAGCAGAAGCCGTGGAAAAACTCACATTCAGTGCCTGAAAACAAATGAGCTACAGAAAACACATAAGCGGAGGCCCTTCAGTGAAGCAGCAGCCAAGCTCTTGGCCCCTCGAAGTCACATGGCTCCATTCAATGACACAACTCACCCCAGATATGTCTGCGACCCGGTGGATAGGCACTTCCTTCTTGCTATGCAATCCTTTGCCATTCTTAATAGCTCTGCAAAGAAAGAGAAAGGAAAAAAAAAAAAAAAGCGCTCAATGAAAATACAAACCACAGTGGAAAGGGGTAAGGAGGGTGGGAAAGGGGGCAAGAAGAGAGGTCAGTTCACTGGGCATGTGTGACTACAGAGGGCACACTGCTGAGTAACTAGTATTGTCCAGAACATTCCATGGTGGGGAGGGTACATGTCTGCTCTTCCCCTAAGCCCAGTAACCATGGCTTGGCTGCTAGTTAAGGCCAGCTGTTCACCTTGTTATCAGAGAAAGCTCCCTAACTTGTCTCCAAATGAAAGGCATTGTTCCAGGCATAAAAGAACAATCAGTTGGAAGAGCGCATTCCTGAAAAACAGAAGTAATAATGTTTCTTGAAGTAATAATGTTTCTTTCTGGGTTTAATCACATGAAACATTTTCAATGCAGTATATGTACCTAGCGTTCCAATTCTAATGGAAATAAGTTTCTCCCAGGTAAAAAGATAAATTGCCCTGAATGAAGCAATATTGTACAGAAGTCTTTTTAATATGGGGGAAGAAGGGCGTTTCTTGGTGGTCCAGTGGTTAAGAATGCAGTGCTTTAACTGCCTGACCTGGGATCAATCCCTGGTTGGGTAACTAAGATCATGCAAGCTGTGCAGCATGGCCAATAAATAATAACTAAATCGGGAAGAAATTAGCAAAGGTGCCTAATTGAGAATAAGCCTCATTCTCAGGTTGTAATTGCAATGAGTTTAGCAGGGGATCCTGCAACACACATCTGACCACCTTGTGCATCCTAATTGGACTGGTCCAATTGTGTCCTCGGAGAAGGCAATGGCACCCCACTCCAGTACTCTTGCCTGGGAAATCCCATGGACGGAGGGGGGGCTGCAGTCCATGGGCTGAGCAACTTCACTTTCACTTTTCACTTTCATGCATTGGAGAAGGAAATGGCAACCCACTCCAGTGTTCTTGCCTGGAGAATCCCAGGGACCAGGGAGCCTGGTGGCCTGCCGTCTATGGGGTTGCGCAGAGTCAGACACGACTGACGTGACTTAGCAGCAGCAGCAATAGCAATTGTGTTCTAATTGAATTGGTCCAATCTCCCACCTTTTGCGTTCTAATCCCTTGAGTGGTAGCTTCAGGAACCTGATCACTTGTGTAACAATGAAGGACCGCAGACTCAAAGGTGATGGTACAGCACTAAGCAATTAGTCAAGACCTTCACGAATACTTAGAGGAGGAAATGGCAATCCACTCCAGGATTCTTGCTGGGAAATACCATGGACAGAGCAGGCTATAGTCCATGGGGTTGCAAAGAGTCAGACATGACAGAGTGATTAACACTTTGTGCATACTGGCATGTAAAGAACATTTGTGTTTAGGGACAGAGAAAGATTCAGGAATGTGTCTGCTTCATGAACTAGACTTTCTAGGGTTTCCATATCTCAGAGAAAGTGTTAAAGTAAATTGCCCAGACCAGGGTCAAGGTGTAGGACCATCACACTATGAACCACACTGCAGCCTTCCTCGTACCCAGGATCCATGAACAAACAGAACTAGAGGTATTACTCTCGAGTCCTAACTTTCTAAATCCAATTCACAAATCAAACTGGGTGGGAGTTGCTGAGTGCAAAGCGCAACAGTCATTTCTTACATATGCAGCCCTCATCATTTGCCTCCTTTTCCACCCAGGGGACCTATCTCTCACTCAACTTATCTGAAACATCCTCTGTTCAGAAACAACAAACAAAACACTTCCCTTTCTACTCAGTTTCCATTCCGTGATGAGGGTAAGAAATCAAAATACAGAATTAAAAAAAACTGTAACTCGCTCTACTTTGACATGTTAATGGAAAGAAAACATTCCCAAGTTCCTTGAATGCCACAATTCCTCCTGAATTTGAATCAAGGCAAGGGCTTTAGACATTGCAAGTGGGTCAGAATTTCTCCATTTAATTTTAGTCCAGTGCTTTATCATTCAGGGAATCTGATGATGACCACAGATGGGGGCTGATTCTCAAGGTTTAGCCCCTGGTCTCTTGGGATCTCCACACTAATAGTAGATCCAACTCTTTTAGCTCCTAAGCCCTGTGTGTATCCAGACTGTGTTCTGTTTCTACAGTCTCCCCTGCCACCAACAAGCTTTCCCCATTTTGCTACCATAAACTCAAAGGAGGAGTCTTGGGAACAAACCTGCTGTGAGGCAAAGCAAGCTCACCGTCACCCCAATTGTAAGTTGCTTCCCTTCAGGGCGAGGCATGCTTAGCTTTCTGCAGGTCCTGTGGGGGCACAAACTGCCTACAGCCTTCTCCTGTTCTAACAATCAGGACAACCAAAATAAACAGACCTACCCAGTGAACAGACGGTTCATGTGAGAACATTGCTGAACGCCTGGCCTCTCCTGGGGGCTGGAGAGCACCTCATATACTACGAGGCAAAAAGAACAGGGCCTGGGCAGTAAGTCAGAAAACAGGTTCTTTGTAAAAGCAGGGAGGTGGTAAATCAAAATTCTTCTTTCTCTCTATGATCCCAAAGGAGCCTTATGACATAAGCAGAAATTTAGGACTTAACCAAGGTTAAACATACTACCCCAAGGGGAAAAACCATCATACCCCAAACAGAAAATAGGGATAACAGTATTCATATGACATCTGAAACAAACCAGAATTCTTTAAAATTAAGTCTTAATATTAAAAAGGCAGAGGAACTAGAGATCAAATTGCCACCATCTGTTGGATCATAGAAAAAGCAAGAGAATTGCAGAAAAACATCTACTTCTGCTTCCTTGTCTACGCTAAAGCCTTTGACTATGTGGATCACAACAAACCATGGAAAATCCTTCAAGAGATAGGAATACTAGACCACCTGACCTGCCTCCTATGAAACCTATATGCAGGTCAAAAAGCAACAGTTAGAACCTTACATGGAACAACGGACTGGTTCCAAATGGAAAGGAGCACGTCAAGCCTGTATATTGTCACATTGCTTATTTAACTTATATGCAGAGTACATCATGCAAAATGCCAGACTGGCTGAAGCACAAGCTGGAATAAAGACTGCCGAGAGAAACATGAATAACCTCAGATATGCAGATGACACCACCCTTATGGCAGAAAGCGAAGAGGAGCTAGACTCTCTTGATAAAAGTAAAAGAGGAGAGTGAAACAGTTGGCTTAAAACTCAACATTTAAAAAACTTTAAGATTATGGCATCCCGTCCCATCACTTCATGGCAAATAGATGGGGAAACAATTGAAACAGTGACAGACTTTATTTTCTTGGACTCCAAAATCACTGCAGATGGTGACTGTAGCCATGAAATTAAAAGATGCTTGCTCCTTGGAAGAAAAGCTATGACCAACCCAGACAGCATATTAAAAAGCAGAGACATTGCTTTGCCAACAAAGGTCTGTGTAGTCAAGGCTATTGTTTTTCCAGTAGTCCTGCATGGATGTGTGAGTTGGACTATAAAGAAAGCTGAGCATTGAAGAATGATGCTTTTGAATTGTGGTGTTGGAGAAGACTCTCCTGAGAGTCCCTTGGACTGCAAGGAGATCCAACTGGTCAATCCTAAGGGAAATCAGTCCTGAATATTCATTGGAAGGACTAATGCTGAAGCTGAAACTCCAATACTTTGGCCACCTGATGCGAAGAACTGGCTCATTGGAAAAGACCCTGATGCTGGGAAAGACTGAAGGCGGGAGGAGAAGGGACGACAGAGGATGATATGGTTGGATGGCATCACTGACGTGATGGACATGAGTAGGACCTTGTTTAGGACCTTGCTCCTAAAAAGATTATTATTAGATACTTGGTTGCATTCAGGCATTAATTTTGGAAAAACCTTCAAAGACTTCATCTTTTCATACTTTAGATACAATTGCTAAATTAGATAAGATTTCAGGCAAATTTTGTAAATTTCATTCACACTCAGGAGGCAATATCATATTTAAGGGCTTCCCAGGTGGCTCAGTGGTAAAGAATCTATCTGAAATGCAGGAGACCCAGGTCCAACTCTTGGGTCAGGAAGATCCTCTGGAGAAGGAAATGGCAACCCATTCCAGTATTCTTGCCTGGGAAATCCCATGGATAGAGGAACCCGGCAGACTATAGTATATGGGGTTGCAAAGAATCGGACACGACTGAGCGACTAAACAACAACAGATCATACTTAAGCTGAGAAATAGTTTTTGCTGCTGCTGCTGCTAAGTCGCTTCAGTCGTGTCCGCCTCTGTGCGACCCCACAGACGGCAGCTCACCAGGCTCCCCTGTCCCTGGGATTTTCCAGGCAAGAACACTGGAGTGGGTTGCCATTTCCTTCTCCAATGCACGAAAGGGAAAAGTGAAAGTGAAGTCACTCAGTCGTGTCCGACTCTTAGAGACCCCATGGACTGCAGCCCACCAGGCTCCTCCGTCCATGGGATTTTCCAGGCAAGAGTACTGGAGTGGGGTGCCATTGCCTTCTCCGAGTTGTTGTTAGTTCTTAACAAAACAGAGACAAAAGTGAAAGTGTTTTATTATTATCTGTAAATACTAACTACAAACGATGCCTGCCCAGGACAACCTCTGAAGAGTAAATGGCACACTGGACCCAGGCCACTCAGCACGAGGGCTCACTGACAAAGCTGCTAAATGCCTCATGCCCGCTCAGGGGGACCCAGGTCTCCCGCCCTGTGCTGCGGTTGCTTTGGTCCTTGTTTGCCCACTGCTGCTGAAAGGGCCCTGGGTGAGCCATCCCCAGAAAACCTCCGTCAGGCTGACACAAGGGCTTCTAGAGAGAGAGGATCTGTGGGAACAACTCAGTGCAGAAATACCTGCTCTTATCTCAAAGAAGTAAGGATCAAACACCAAGAGTAGTAGGCTCACCACAGTGCTGTTCCTGAAAGGAATATACTATGTACCTTTTTCTTCCAGGATGCAAAGTGCATATATGACATGCCTGTCTACTAACAGCTGTATATACAGAAAATGAAAACGAGATCCTGCTTCTGCTGCCTTGTCATGACTTCTTGGTGGGGCAATCCCCGAATCTTACATAATCCAGCCTCTGTGGCCTAGGTTTGGGGGCACTCTGACTTTTAAGACCTGGGAGGGTATAGAAGGTAGTAGGTTTGCTTTCCACCAATGCCTGCTCCACTGAGCAAATGGCGACTCCTCTCCCCACACTTCCTGCAGGCTGAAACCACGGCTCAACATCCCTTTTCATTAGGCAAGGAATGAAACTCCTGACTTCTAAACTTTGCCTGCTGTGTCTGCTTAATAGCTGCTTTCTCACAAAGGCAGGCTGGAGCTCAGGCCGGCAGGGAGAAAGGAAGCAGTGGGGCAGAACGCAGCCTGCGCCTGTCGGAGGCTTTCTTCTCCAAGCAGCCACAGCACAAAGATGGCAACGACCAGCAGTGTCCATAATGGACAGAAATCATCGCCAGCCGGGAAAAGTGAGTAACGTCTGCACACATACACAGAGGCAACAGTAAAGGAGAGGGATGAAAACTCTGCTTTTTAGGTTGCTTCTAGAAGCTTCTAGAAGCTATAGTGTGGGACAGGAACCCCATTTAGATCAGCACAAAACTCTTCTTGCCAAGTTTGAAATTCTCCTGTATGAGATGCTACTGCTTTCCCACTAGAAGATAAAACCATCAACTCTGCAAAGGCAGACATGGGTGTTGTTAAAAGGGAGATTAGCCTACTACTTAGCATAAAAGGATTAGAACCTAACACTGTACAAAGAAACAGTTTGCTCTTCGGTTCTAGGGCCCCTTGCAGAAAAGCTGCCATCTCCAAGGCACAAGCCTTAGCACCACTGACATTCTGAATCACCAGTTCATCTTGTGGCAAAGAGGCCATGACCTTAATTTCAGTACAACAATGGTAGACTGGTATTCTGAATATTTTTGTAAGTTTACAAAAAAAATTCAAAGAATGTATGGTTAGAGCCAGCCTTAACCCAACCATATAATAGTTGCCACATGAGGAATTTTTTAAAAATAAAATTCAATTATTTATTTGGCTGCATGGGGTCTTAGTTGTGGCATGCTGGATCTAGTTCCCTGATGAGGGATAGAACCCAAACCCCCTGCACTGGGGGTGTGGAGTCTTAGCTACTGGACCATCAGGGAAGTCCCTTTTCTTGGGATTAAAAAAAAATTATTTTTATCTTTTGGCCATGCAGTGCGGCATGTGGAATTTTATTAAGTTCCCCAACCAAGGAATGAACCAGAACTCTCTACACTGGAAGCATGGCATCTTAACCACTTGACCACCATGGAAGTCCCAAGAATTCTCTCCCTGGTGACATAATTGAGCTTCAGGGAGAATGCTGGGAGTATCTATGAACCAACCTGAAATAGTAGGAGAATTATATATGTGAATTTTTCTGGGGAATAGGAACTCCAACAGTTTCACAGAAAGAACCACTTTTATACATAAAAGGGATCTAAAGGAAACAAAGTGATGGAAAGCACACAACAGAGGCAGAGGGAAATGACGCGGCAAGATCAGGAGGCCCTGACTGGCATCTCCCCTTTAACAACACTGCCTTGTTAACCAGGAAACCAAGCTGTCCCTTAACTCTGCTCTGAGTCCTTGCCTACAGCCAAGCCTTTCTTCCTTCCTAATTGTGCTCACTTGGCTCTGCTGCAACCCTCTTGGGCCAGGCCCACATCAATTTATTCCTAGATAACATCAGGACTATTTTAACTAAATCCACTCAGGCTCCTTTGAGAGTGCACACCACCGCTCCATGACTTCTTCACAAAATCAGTTCATCACTTTGCTCCCCTGCTTATACCCATAACAGAGACCCCCAGCCTGTGCCATCAAGGGGAAAGTGTAACCTGGCTTTCATGGGCCTATCTGTCTTCCCACGATTTCCACATTACTCCTTCTAATCCAGTGGGGTCCATTTTCTCCAGACCCTTACATGCAAATCATTCATAGATCCACACTAGAGAAAAAAAGCCACCACCTCATCCCAATCATAAAACAGCTGTCACATACAAACTGCTAAATCGGGGCCCTAGGTGGGAGTCTGTTTGAATAGTGGAAGTATCTACAAACTACTCTGAAGCAGTAGAATTATATATGTGAATGGGTACACGTTTGTGCATCACTCAGTTGAGCATCCAGTTACAAATTGCAATGCAGTATTTTTGAACTGCATCATGCATTCACTTTAGTTCTATAGTTAGACTATGGGCCCTTTGAGGACTTGAATTCTAGCCTTAATATTTGCTACAGTATTTAATACAGAGCTATATTCACATAGTCTTAAACTCAGGGTCATCTAGATAAATTATCGTGCGCCTGTTAAAGGTGAACCAATGTCCACTGACTAACACAGAGTGTGAAGATATTTCAGAGTGGAGACTGGATAATGCCAAAGTGAGCATAGAGCACAGAAAAGTGAGCTTATTGGCTTTCCTGGAGGTGCAGATTTGTGGTAAGATACATGCTCCAGGTTGCAGGCATCTTGGTTTTGCTACTTGGAGTGGGGCAAGGCAGAAGAGTTGAAAGCCTGGCCTCTGAGCAGAAGCACAAGGGCATCAAGATCAGAAGCCTCGCATTCCCCTCCTTAGGTCCCCGAGAGCTAGAGGAGGTGGTTGGCCACCTGAAAGGCAGTGATGGGAGCAAAGCCCCAGCTACCACGAACAATAAAACAGGACCAAGTGGCAGGACCGTCAGAAGCACCTACTGGGTAGTACAGAGTATGTAACTATGGAGAGAGGGAAACAATTCAAACAGAAAAGGAGGAAAAACAGAACAAAGAGCCAGTTAACTTGCCAAACTTCTAAAGAATCTTGCAACGTATTTTTAGCTCACATTGATGAATACAGAGTTTCAACTGAAACAAACACAGCAGTGAAACACAGCAGCAAGCAACACTTTCTTCAGCTTTTTTTACTGGTTCCTTGGCACCTGGAGGAGGCAACCAGGTCCTGACACTCAGAAACTGAGATGTGGAGTGGGCACAGGTGCACAATGCGGGGGGGGGGGGGGCACGGGTGCACCAAGATGATGCAGCTGCGTTGTCAACGAAATCAGAATCACTGATAAGACAGAAAAGATGGAGCGTACACAGTTGGGAAAGGAGGAAATTGAGTCCTACGGTCAAGGGGAGGTGGGAGGACTTATGAGGCAGTAGAGCAAATAACAAGGAACTCTGGGCAACCTCATCTAAAACTAATATAAAAAGAAATGAAGATGTATTTCTGTTGTGCCGGGTGTGACAAGCGATCTGCTGTGCTCAGGTTAAGAGGGGAAAACTGAGCTCTGTGGAAGAGAACCACCAGGCAGCGCAATATTAGATTCATGAAAACATGAGCAGATGACGCTGTCCCAGGTTAGGGCCACAGGACTAGTAGCGCCCAGGAGAAATGGTCCGTGTCAGTCTCAAGTCTTCTTGAGGGGACAAGGGGCAGAAAGGGAAGATTAGAGGCAATGACAACTGAAAGCTGTCTCAATGACACTGGTTTTTATCATTTTTTCATGTCTTTATCACTGAGGCAATACAGGGCCAGAAAAAGTACAAGAAAGAACAATCCATAATTCAATTTCAAGATAAAAGCACCATTAACATAATTTTTAAGTGTTGATACACATACGTGTGTGTGCGTGCTGTTGCTCAGTTGTGTCCGACTCTTTGTAACTCCACGGACTGTAGGCCACCAGGCTCCCCTGTCCATGTAATTTTCCAGCAAGAATACTGGACTGGGCTGCCACTCTCTTCTCCAGGGGATCTTCCCCACCCAGGGATCAAACCTGCGTCTCTTGCGTCTCCTGCACTGGCAGGCAGATTCTTTACCATACCTGCCCACTTAAAGAAAATTGTGGGCAAAGTTTAGCAATTGTTTTTTTCCCTCATAAATAATTAACTAAATGAACACTTCCTTGTGTTGTTAGTTTTATTATATCATTTTCTAATCATTGCACATAAACCTGTAATGGATGTACATTGTCTATTGCTGGATATCTCTGTGACTGTACTATTCCAGTGTAATACTTCCAGCCCTATAAAGTACGCCAAAGGAATAGCTCTTAAACTGTCAGGCATCTTACTAATTATTTCTTAGAATAAATTCATACAACCCGGATGGCTGTGTCATGGGTCAGTGAAGCGCCATTCCTGTTTTTCATCTCCTTTCCCCAGGCAACCCGGACAGAGCATGCCTTGGCTCGTGGACTCTATCTGTGGATAATCCCTTCGATTTAGGTGCTTGTTCTCACGTATCCCATATGCCCACTGGGATCGCCATGCTTATCACGATGTTCACAATTATTTACTCGCTCATCCACATCCCCACCAGACCATGTGTTTTTGTTTTCTTCTCCAATGCACCTGCTATTTGTTACTGTAAAAACAACACATCAGAGAAAAATTTAACGCCTTTTACTCAGTCAAAAGACACAACAGACTTACTGCTGGGAAAATGGTTTTTCCAATGTGAGTACATTTACAGGGACCTGCTGGAAAAGATTCATTGCCATCCGCTACAGATCTGGCTCTCTGAACTTGACACAGAAGCAAGAGGCATGGGAAGTAAGCCTACTCAACTTCTGGGCCCAGAGTTGGAGGAGGGGAGTTGGGGGGCAGCATAGAAGATCACACTCATGTGAGGGAATTTACAGGAAACTTAGATGCAAAGAGATCTACAAAAGAAAGAAAGCTCTGAAGGAGATTTCTCTCTCACAAGCTGCTATAAAATTCTGGGCATTGATGTATCAGTGATTAATTATTTGAACTCCAGTCCTCCGGAGAGATTTCCAAGGATTAGAGCCAAAGCAGGAGACTGACGTCTGTAATAGAGACTCAGCTCCCCGACCACTCTGCCCCCTGATACCACAGAGGAGGTAAATCACATGAGAACAGCAACTCTCAAGATGATTTCACATTAAATTAGCCAAGAGCCAGTAGAAGCTACTCAGAAGGAATCTGGTTAAAGAGTCACAAATGCAGGGCATGAGGAAGGGGAAAGAGGAGTTAAAGGGAATACAGAGCTAGTCAACGGGCTTGGTGAGAAACAAGTATGGCTGCCGGGGAAGCACCACCAGGGCAGGAGTGCAGAGAGATCCGAAGCTGATCCCGTCCATGGCTCAGTCTCTTTACCTTTACTTAATGGTTACAATTCCAACTACTAAATTATTAATGTGCCGCAAAAAGGACACAATTTTGATTTTTTTCTTAAAAAAAAAAAAAAGTAGTTAAGAATTGTTTAGGGCAGTGGTTCTCAAATTTTAGTGTGTGTTAGAATTTCCTGAAGGATGTGTGAAAAGAGATGGCTGGGGCTGAATTCCAGTTTCTGTTTCCATAGGTTTAGGGCGGGACGATGTGGGCAAGACCTGAGAATTCACAGTTCTAACAAGCTCCCAGGTGAAAATGATGTTGCCGGTCTGAGGACCAGACTGTGAGAACCAGTGGCTTAGAGAATCAAGTTAGGAGACATTCAAAAATGGCAAGGATCAAATGTTATCGCTTTATTGCTACAACTTATTTATTTGGGATTAAAATTATATTCACAGTATGATAATCTTCAAATGTATTTTGAAATATGTTGGAACTATTTTGAAACCTCAAATATTTAGGGACTGAGAGGAGCAAGAGCCTTTTAGCCAAAAGAACAATGAGATGGTAGAGAACAGATGAGGTGCTGTGGGCAGATAAATGGTCACAGCTGGGTGGGAAGGGGCAGTGAACACCCAATTAATTAAAGATGTTAGTCAAGAACAACTTCCTCTGCAAGAATACAACCAGTGCACATTAACAATTACAGAAAAGACTGGGCAACGAGGACTTCTTCCTATGAGTTCATGACTTGACTGCCCATACCTTGTGTACACAGAGGAGCTAAAGCTTGCGGGTTCTGACTTTAACCCAAATCCCTACACTAATCACTGAGACGAATGTCATAGCTTGAGTCGTATAGGTTGGAACTGGGAGTTGGGAGGCGAGATAGGATGAAGAGTGAACAGATCCTCTTAATCTCCTGAAAGAGAAAATTATTTGGAAATGGAGATATTATACAGCTCTCCAGAAGTGGCCATTTGTGCTGCCTTAAATGCAGATTGATTACTGCTATTTGGATGTTGAGTGCATCATCTCTTCTGAAGAAAGGGAAAAGCTAAATTTCCCCACATTCAGCTGTATCGTCAAATCACTTCCCCACACCCACTCTTGTAATGCATTTTCCTGTTACCACATCCACTTGCAGGAGCTGATGTGCCCTACTCCCCCATGGTGAAACCCCCCAACACTGATGTGTGCTGAATCTCATTAGTGACCTCTGGCTGTGCCACCTACAGGCAAGCCCCAAATCTGGTGGGGTGTGCACGTTTGGGGTTATGGGAGAAAAAGAAGCAGTTACTTAAGAGAAAGACCAATCTCCTTCTCGAGCTGGTGTCCAATCTGTACCAGCATCCTGTAACACAACCAGGTGAAGAGGGCAGCAGACAATTTACCCAACTCCGACTCTGGGCTACAAAAACCCACCTGCACTCTGGTGCTACAGGAAAGGAACAGAAAAACTTCAAATCAAAGCTCTGGTTTTCAGCAGTATTTGGCAGGATCTAGTATTATCCAAAGAGAATGTTCACTTGGTTAGGTCATTAGATTGAAAGTGTGAAATCTTGGTTTATTAAAAGCTGCACCATTAAACGACTGAGCAGAACAGAGGCTGGATGGAAGAGATGAGTTTCAGGGAGGTGTCCTCATGGGAAAATTTAACAGAAATGAGAAAAAGAATAAAAAAGATGTAAGGAGGGCAGTGTTAATGATGCAGAGGGAAAAAGAGGAGGGGCTAAGAAAACAGGTAAGAAAATGAGAATAGGAAAAATAGCAACACCCAGAGGTCCTATTTAATTATTCAACGCGTGTGCCTCCGAGACTGCATGCTTTGTAAGGCTTCAGTCTGGTATCTTTTTTCTTCACTACCATTATCTCCAGTGCTAGGGCCCAGGATACACTAAAGAAAATAGCAAAGAAAAGGAATGAATCCAAGCCATCATGTGCGAGAGAAAACCAGCCTGAACAACTGTACCCACTAGAGGAATAATTTATTTTGTTTGGAGAACTGGTTAACTCATGCAGTCTATATACTGTGATAGGATATATTAGTTTCAAATTTTCAAAAAACAGATTCAACCTCAACACCAGTTTTCTCACTGGATTGGTAGGAAGATGAAATCTGCTTCATACCAAGTCAAAACTGTGTCAAGCCAGCAATGCTGACCTCTTCCAATTAAAGCAATAGAAAGCAAAAAAGCACTGGTGAGTGATTCTTCACATTTCATTCATAACCAGCATTGAAAATGCCAGTTAAATTGAAGGCACAGACAGGAAATACCTTATCAAAACGTTTTGTGTTTGTCTAAGCACAAGGCATTTTTTTCCTCCACCTATTAAAATTTTGTGGGAAAATCCCTCTATAAATCAAGGGGAAAAAACTGGAGCTGCTCTGGCTGAATCAGGAGTGGGAGCTCAAGCACATTTCTCTCCCAGTGGTATTGAGAGTACTTCAACAGACATGCAAAATAAAAATACATTTACAATTCACTGCCACAAGAGCACTGCTACCTGGAAGTCAGTAAGCCCACTGCAGACTCAGTAACTGTATCACTAAGAGAGATCTTTACTTGAAACAGTTTCTAATGACTACAGGTGTTGGCCTAGGAAAGAGTTAAGTTTATAGCCTTCTAATCAAAGTCTGTGATGGAAATGCCAACACAGATTTCCTGGAGGTTCAAGCTGAGAGAACTCCACAATAGGGAGGGTAAAAGCGAGAGAGAGTTGATAGGATTTTAATGTTGTTACTGTCCAGGCGCTAAGATGTGTCTGACTCTTTGGGACCCCATGGTCTGCAGCCTACCAGGCTTCCATGTCCTTCACTATCTCTTGGAGTTTGCTCAAACTGATGGCCACTGAGTCGGTGATGCCATCTCATCCTCTGTCCTCCCCTGACTGGTATTTATAGGGCTGAGAGACTAGAGATGCCAAAGTTGGCAAGGCAGGAACACTAGTTGTTTTTGTTTTTAAAGAAAAGCAAAGTTGCAATCAGAAACAGGACTCCCTGCAGGGGTGGAGAGGACAAGGAGTCCACACAGCTCTGAGACAGGGCAGGCTCATGCTTGCCTCACCAAGAGGGAGGACAGGCCCCCAGTTTCCTTAATCTGCAGTGTGCTGGCAAGGAAGAGAACAGGAAAAGATAAGAGCCTGCCCTTTTCTCTTCTCCCGAGATAACCCTAACCTCATTATGTATGTCCAGAATGAATCTAAATTCATTTAAATCTGCTCAGACACTAGGTTGTTCAACACAATTGCTTTCCCACTGTCAAGTTGGGGCATCAATTTCTTTTCTGAATATATACAGCCTATCTTGAAATCACAAAATCTTAGAATTAAAAGGTGCCTTAAAGGAATAAAGCCCCAACTTCTGAACAACTTCTGTGTTGTCCTGCAATGAACCACAGAGTAAGTTTCCAGGAAACCTTCAAATATTACATTTTAATATAAATTAGCTTTAGGAGAATGCAGACAAATGATATCCTACAGGTTGGGATGTCCAAGGAAAACAGGACACACAGCCAGGCTTTGACTCCACGCGTTACCAGCTTATCTTTAGTGTCCACAATGAGTTTGACAAAAGTTCACCAGGAAGGCCTGTAGAATGCTAGGGGAGCTCACTATCTGTATTGTTTAAATCAAACAACACATGTTATATCAAACACACAGAATTTGAGAGACTGTGTAATACCTTAAAAAAAGAAGGGTCCCTATAATGAATGACCCAGTATCTTGGAAATACCTAGGAAGGATACGTGACTCTTGGTAGGAGTCAGAGCCCTGCCTTCAGCTTAGAATACTCTGTCAAGATAGACAAAGCAGCCAGCCCACTGGCCAAGAAATACTGAAGTCAGACAAGAATGAGAAGCGTTGGGAAGTCAGTATGGGAGTGAAAAATAAGAATGATGCAGAAAGGAATGACACACTTGCCAAAGAAGACCACGTGATGTCCCTAACTGAGGGCACCAAGTTCAGGAGAGTCATCAGAAAGTGTGGGTCAGCTGTACCCAAGTTCTTTTTACTAAAAATGTCGAGGACACACACTGGAGCTCTCAAGGCTGGGACACAACCAAGGGCTTTTCAATGGAGCCCACGAGAGAAGCGAGGCCCCAAAATACACACAAAAGTGCCAAACCCTTATCTTGCCGGGACACAAGGTAAGGAGGGAAGAGGCAGCCGATGATAGACAAGTGAACTAGAAAGGAAGGCCGCCTGCCGGGAATTAGGGGTTCATTTGTCCTTTAAACAAAAAAAGATGTGGCTTTCTCAAGATGCGCCCTGTGTTTGAGGCGTATTGAGGGTTTCCCAAAAGCAAAGTGCCATTCGAATGAAGGTGCCGCAAAGGGCCAGGCACACAGAGCAGAGCTGCGGAGGGTACGGTGAGCTCGTTTCTGGCGGGCAGGTGGATATGCTTGAAAGCATAGGGAGCTGCAAATTGGCATTCTTCTTCCTCTTCTGTCTCACCCGCTCTCCCAACGTGCGCCTGATGCGTCATTCCCTGAGCTCCCATCAGATGATCTGAGAAAAGTCGGCAGATCATAGCCCCTCACAGAGGAAGCAGGGGCGGCAGGGCTCCTCAGCTCCTGTGCAGGCAGCTGTGCTGACCCAAAGAGTCAGCCAAGTTAACAGGCTGCCCTTTCCCCAAAGCTTACAACGTTTCTCTAAAAGGTTTAATGGCTGAGCAGCGCTCCGGGAAGCCAAGTCAATGGAAGAGCACTGGGCACCATGGCCAAGACCACTAGTGACAACCAGAGAGGAAAACGGGGATCTGGGGCTCAGGGACAGAGAAGTCTCTCGGAATCACCATCCTTGGGTGACTCAAGATGACTGCTGGCCTTGCCATGTTACCTTCACCCACTTATTATTCATTCAAAGAGTTCCAAGATGAGTGACTTGCCCTGAACACAGCAGATGTTATTTATTCGGCCTTTGCTAAAGCATTAGATACAGTACCTCCAGAAATTTAACTTGGGAAATTAATTCAAATTGGTGTGGTTCAGTACACAATCACTGAAGATTAAAAAGTGGCTGCAGGATGATAAACAAAAGACAGTTAAGTGACAGTCCAGGCGGTGAAAGACTGGGGGTCAAGAGCAAAGCCATTCTTGTTTAGGGGTTCTACTCAGGGCCAAGGAAAGGAGTAAACAACTTGCTAATGAGATCTGCAGAGGACACTCAGCTGGGCGGTGGAGGAACCACATGGACAGGGACATAAAATTACAAGGCCGAGTTCAATTGGGAAAAAAAATACAGCTTATCTATCCAGGGGAACTAGATAGATAAGTGAACTCAGAATGTGAACTCAGATCACATTCGTGAGATGGGCAGGGTAAGGGGCAGAGGCAGCAAGCACAAAGTGCTCTGACATGTTGTAACATGACATGAGCACAGAAGTGCTGAGGTGACACAGGGAATGTCTCCTAGGGGCCGGAGTGCGAATGAGGGTGACTTAAGATAAAGTAGCGTTCAGAAAAGAGGTGGTCTTGCAGTAAGGTTGACTAGCATTTTCCCAAAAGTGGGATGGGTGGATGGGGGTGGTTTGCATTCTGCACTGAAAATAGTCTTCAATGGCTATAAGGCCACCATTCCTATCTGGCAGGTGTTCCTGTCTTTCTCACTGGGACTGGCATCTAGAAGATGGCATGGGGCCACCTTCCTGGGGCTCGTGGACAGCACTGCTCCCGAGGAGGACTCACTCGCAGGTCACACAGGCCACTTCTAACGCGTTGTGAGGTATGTACTGCCTCATGGCGGTGCCTCACCGGCCAGGGGAATCACTTCATTTGCTCTCTGTTTAGTCAACCTGCCACAGGGCCGTGGCCCCAAAGCCGGTTTTTCCACCATCGGTCTGAAATCAGTGGCTCAACACAATTATCTCTAGGCAGCTCATTGCTTTAACAGGCAAGCATCTTGTTACATTCCATCAGCTCAAAATGAGAACCGGACTGTTTTCTTCTTAAAACCTAAAAAATTTCACCAACTCTGCATACTCATTAAACATTAGAGCACAACACAGCTACTTCCAACAGCATAATAAGAGCTTGCTGTGGCCTCACTTTCCGGAGGAGCTAGGCAAATTATTTTCATGCTTACCTGCCTGTCAGAGTTAAACATTCACTAGTGGTGGAGAGAAGGCAGAGCGGAAAATGGGACTCAAGATCCCATGGAATGGCTAAGGGCTCCCGCTATGCTGGCAAGGCAAGACTGCTTCTTCAGATACCATCAGACCAACTGAGCGTGCCCACCAAGAACCCACCCCCACATAAAGAACAGTCTAATCATTGCCCATTTCCTAGAATAGCGAGATCATCAAAAGTACTTGAAATGTGGAGCTGCATTTCCTGCTATGGGTCCTTTCAACCCACTGGCTTAATGATAATATAGGCAGGGAGAGAAGCATAAGATGTGAGGGAGGATTAAAGAGAAACATCAATTATGGGCTATACATTGTATTATTATTTTTTTAATATTTTAATGCATTTATTTGGTTGCACTGGGTCTTAGTTATAGCATGTGGGATCTAGTTCCCCTGACCAGGGATTGAACCTGGACCCCCTGCATTGGAGCAGAGAGTCATAGCTACTGGACCACCAGAGAAGTCCATGTTGTATTATTTTACACTAGGCATTCAACAACCAAAGACACTGAACTTTATGCTTAAGAATGAAGTCTTAGGCAGGTCCTCCAGGGAAAATCCCACAAGAAAAGAATCCAAAAAGCCATAGCAAGGCGACAGGCTGCTCTCTTAGCTGACGTCGTGTGACATCCTACAGATGCCCTATCCATCAGGATGTGACACGGTGTTAACAGGCAAATGTCTCCTATCAGGTCAATGTTCTGGGCCAAAGAACAAGAGAAGTGATGTCAGGGATGAAATCTGAGGTACAGATAACACAGGCTCAAACTCATTCCTCCGTGAACCGTGGAGCACAGGCTGGCAACTAACAAACTTCTAGACAAACTCCTAGGTCACAGGAAAGTGTCTGCATGAGACAAGTATCTGAAGCCGCTCTGAAACAATGGGTATATCTTGGTAGAGTGCAGCAGTCTGCTGAGCTCTGGATCAGAACAGGGATCCAGCAATGACCACTGAGCTCTTGCTGTTTCCTGGGAAGGCTAGAGGAATTATTCTGCTCCCAGTCCCGTCTAGTGACAGAAGGCCCCATGAGAAAGAGCCCTGAGAAAGGTCCCTGCTAGGAAATACTGCTGAGCAGCATGCATGTCCTTGGGGCAACCAGCCACAGGGATAAAGGACAAAGGAAAATGTCACGGGGCTTCTCACAAACGCTCTCCTGCCAGCTGTCAGAAGTGTGACACCCAAACTCATTCCCTAATAAATGTTTTCATTTCCTTTGTACATGACGAAAGGTCTAGAGGTGGTAAGTGGGAGGGGCTGGTGAGCAGGGGCCCCTGGAGGGATGAACCTAAGGCAAACGTCCTGTGCAGTAAGCAGGGCTCCACGGTTTGTTCCTGGGAAGGAAAGGATGGTGGAGATAAAAATATTCCACATAGTATTTACTCATCTGTTCATTTTACGACATCTTCTGGGGAGATTATGTCTAATATATGCCTAAATTTTGCAAATTTAAAAATATAGAGGCCCCAGCGTGCTTAACCTGGGTTAGATTGCAAGTATGAAGTGAGTGAGGCCCCTTTTATCTTGATGAGGAAAAGCTAGACTCATAAAAGAATATGGGCTTTCTCAGCATGTTGCTTTCCATCACATTCTGCTCAGGGGCAGGCAGGGGAGTGGGAAAGAATAAAGTGGGGCTGGGGGACCCAAGGCATTCACTTTAATAATTAGGCATCTCACCTGGCCTCGGCGGCGAGCAGTTCATCATAGTGAGAGGATCGCTGATCATCATCCTGCCGGTATCTGATCACTGTGGCTAGACCTTTGCTGACAAGGGCCTCGGCAATGTTTCTGCAACAGAAAAGATAGGTCAGTGAGCACTCGAGGTGCATATGGGGCTCAGTCAATAGCAATAACAACAGTTAGCACCTGGAGGTCTTAAGGCATCCTGGCAGAGGGAAGGAGTTCAAGACCAATGAGTTGCTAAGCTAGAAATCCAAACAAAAAGAGGGAATAACCAAGTCCCCTGGCTCAGCATTTTTTTTCTGGTTAGTACAGTCAGATGCTATATCAATCCGTACATAAAACCTGGCAGAAAATATCTGTAAAAAGCCTACATTAGGCAGGGCTATTTACAGAATGGTATAAACAAGTCACTACCCTCAAGAAAAGTCTGCTCTAAAATACCAGGCACACAGATAAAAAACAAAGCACATAAAAGCATGACCTAAATTTCCCCAAATCTCCTTTTTTTCTAGCCTATACTGCAACTAGAAAATACTGTGCTCCAGTTTGGCAAACTTAGAAACGCTGGTTTCATGGAACACTCAAGAGTGTGTCTTTTCTCATTAGAACTCCGGACACTGACTCTCTGCTGACTCCAAGGGGGCCTGGGTGAGGTGAGGTCAAGAAGAAATTGTGGGGTGGCAGAGGGGTGGTGTTGGGGTAGGATGAAACATCTTCATTAAAAACGGCATGAGCTAGGGAACAAAGTGAAAAATTAGAAAACGTCAGATGACCAGTTTTGAAGCAATACTCCCAACAGTCCTTTTAGGACCACAGAATATTCAGATTAGAATCCTGCTTTAAAAAAAAAACAAACTTCAACGTGCTGCACGTTCTCTTCACTAGAATAAGACAGCGGGGCCACTGTGAGTGACTTTCATCTACTTAGAGGAGTACACTGGAAGTGATGCTCGGCCAGCTAATGAAGTGTGTTCGCCTAGTTCCTCCTCAACCCGGAAAGGGAACTTCGATGGGCAAAAGTGAAACTGCAAAAACAGATTTTCAAAAGTTACCTGTAGCAAGTAACTGCAAGACAAGAGGCATGGTATCACTGGGGGAGAGCGATGGTTATGTCTTTCTTTGTGTCTGTCATAAGTACACCAAAGGACCCACTCAGACCATCTGGTGAGCTGCCCTTTAGGGAGGAGGGATGGTAAGGAATAGGCTACTGTACCATATGCTATGATTTAGTTTTGCTGGGAAGGCAGTTAACTCTCAGCACTCTGGTGCTCTCAGACTCCCAGCCTATGGGGATGCCGTGAGCTGGGCTAAACCAGTCTATGGGCAAGCTCAAGCCACTTAAGGGTTCTCTTCATCGAGGCCCAGGGATTTACTTTAAAAGAAAAAAAGAAAAAAGAAAAAGAGAGGGGGGAATATGTGCAGGGAGATAAAGAAGGAAAAGATGCTGTGGCTGATTCTCTTCTCATTATGTGCCCCTCTGCTGCCTGTTTATCTACTGCCAGCACGATATTAATATCTCCAAACTGCCACGGAATTAGCACTTCTCAAAATCCACTCCCACAAAGAGGCTGCTTTGCTGGCCACCCTGTCTCCTGAGTCACCGCATAAGCGTGCTGGCAAACGCTGTCATCATCACCGAGCTGGGTTTGGCAGGGTGGAGAATGCCAGCAGCCCCAAGTTAGCAGCTGTAGATGGGGAGAATTTAACTAAGGGTCTCATCCAAGGCCCAAGAGGGCAGGAGAGAGGCTCTGCCCACCAAGAGGCCAGAGGGACGGCTGGGACACACCCACCTGCAACAGGTCATGAGGGCTTAGTGATGGGAAATGCCAGAACAACAAAGACGTGTTTGGTACTGCATTTGGAATAACAAAGCATTGACATTTTACAGTCGCTATGTGGGGTCTGGAACAGAAAGCTGGAATGACAGAGCAGGCGAGGGAAAAATCCACACAAATAAGCTTCTATATGAAAAGCTGGAGAACACAAAGCAAAACAGCACAAATGTTTAATGATCCATCCTGGTTAATGCTGCTCCAATCAATTCACAGTATCGAACTGAGTTCCTGCGTGGCCAGCAGAACCAAGGACACAACCCTTTCCTCTCCTGCGGGCTTCTCACCCTCTGGATCCCGCCAGCAAATATCTGCAAACCAGTTAGGGCCTCAGATTCTAAACTCCACGACCTGCCCATCACCTCCAGTTCCTTCTCTCCAAAGCTTCAGTGCAATCCATGTTTTCTTAGCTTCTTTTCCGTAAACACAGACTTTTCCTGGAGAATGGCTGCAATGTTAGTGCTGAGGCACGGAAGGTAAAAACACAGGAAACAATGACAGATATCACTTACGGGGCCCCGCCCATGAGCCAGGTGTGTGAGAATCACACCGCGTGCATTTTCATCTTGGTATGTGTTCCCCTGTGAAATCACGCTGTATTACAATTAATTCATCATCCATCTTCCAACTCAAACTGATGAAGTCGAAGAGGGCAAGGGCTGTGTCTTTCTTGCTCTGTAGCCAAGTATGAGAAATACAGCGCTGGAACATTATTTCTTATCCTAAGCGTTTATTAGCCAAGCTTGCCCAGCATAGAATTAAGAACAAAAGCTTTCAACATGCCTTCCCAGCTTTTGTCATTCTCCTCCCCATTATCTAAGACTTGTATTTAAAGAAAATGAAAGGGAGACAAATAAAATGGAATTAGCCGAGATCCGTGTACTTGACTCTCTTATTCATTTCTTTGGGCCACTAATGAAAGGTCAGGAGATTTCCCTCTGGCCAAAGATGGCTCAGAACCCGACACTGGTATGCTGATTAGTTGCCCCGTAAGGAAAGAGAACATTAAATTATGTGCCATGACATTATGCTGCTTTAGACAAATTTATAAATTCTGCTTTCTTGAGTGTATCAGTAATTCTACTCCAATTACACATGTCTGGCTCGAATGGATAATTCACAATCAGCATACAAAAAGGGACTTAACAGTCTTGAAAGTCTAACAGGAAATCATCTCTCTCTGTATCAGCTGGAAACAGAGAGAGTGCTGGACTTGAAATGCTTCTCCAAGCTCAAGGAGAATTTTAGGTTATATGGGAAGTGAACTGTTTCCACTATGCAGGATCAGATGTTCCTGAGAAAAACACAAGCAACATGGGTCTCTTGAGCTTTCTCAAAAGATCTCCATGTACCTGACATCCTCCCTGCCCACTCGTTTCCACAGCAAGCAGGTTGTGAAAAGCATTTACTTTCTCATTATAAGATACTTTTGAAACCATGGGGTACTATATTCTGCCAATCTGGAAAAGGTATGCTGTGCCCATATATGAGAATAGGATTCTTAAAACATAGATTTCACTCACAATAATTACTTGATCACACTTTTGCCTGCCTTCCCCAATCCCTACACCCCAAATCCAAGATTGGAAGCAATAATATATACAGAAGGTCAGATAACTGACTAAAATTAACTAGATTACTTAAAAGTAGGGGAAGGAGGGGATAAGTAATTTTAAAACAATCTTACAGGAAAATTGCACATACAGTAACAAGGAACATGTCAATCTCTGATTCATTTGAGAGCAAATGACCTATTTACACCATCATCCCCCAAACCGTTAATGTGCATTTCTGACAAATCAGGATATTTTTTGACATAGTAAATAATGACTTGAACCAGGATATCGATGTGGACACATTATTGCCATCTAACCTACAACCCTACTCAAATTTTGTCAACTGTTCCAATGGAGAATTTAGGGGAAAGCGGATCTAGAGCAGAATCAGGTTTTGCATTTTGTTATCCTGTCTCCTCAGTCTGGAGAAGTTCAATCTTTCTTAGTCTACCACAGTCCTGAAACTTCTCACAAGTACAGGCCAGTAATTTTGGATTGTCTGATGTCCCTGTGATCAGCAGCAAGTTATGAATCTTTGGCAGGAATGTCACAGAAGTGATGCTATGTTGTTCCTGTGGCCTCCTTTGAAATGATGTGTAATTTACTGATAATGGTAATTTTGATCACTTGATTCAGGCCATGTCTACCAGGCTTCTCCACTATGAAGTTATTCTCTTCCTCTTTATAACAGGTACTGAAAAACTATGTAGCTTTTAAACTCCCAAGTTATTCATTTATTGATTTGTAGAGGTTTATGGTCACAAAATATTTTATCTAAAGAGCCATATAATCCACTACAATTGTTATTTTTTCTGATGCTGAAATTACTCCCAATTTGGCCAGTGGGAGCTGGGTCAAGCTGGCTCCTGTGTCCTGTCATCCTTTGAGCTCTTCCTTGCTTTCAGGCCACAATGTGTTCCAGGCTCATCTTCCACTGTTTTCTGCAGCTCTGAAACCAGCCATTTATCCAAATAGTCCACATTTACATTTTTATCTCCATACACTTATTTCTATATCTATAACCATTGAAAACCATGTGTGGCAGTCATGAAAACGTGCCTCTCGGATCTCTGACTGCAGGAAGCATAACTGACTGACAGCCCCAGCTGCTGTGCTCTGAAACCCATCACTGTTTCCGCCAAAGCTACGCTTCCCCCCAGCTGCTTCCAGCCAATGACTGAGTGCAGTGGAGACACTACAACCTGCCCGCTGCTCAGAGACCTGGGCGTGCTGTAACAGGGAGCTGCGGCTTTGAGCACGCCCCCTCACCTTCGCTGGAACTCTCACAACTGCCCACAGCCCCAGATTAGATGTTTCCAGTTCAACCTTCCATCCTTCCCTTTTCCACAGAGGTTAAGCATTCACAGCCTCTGCCAGCTCCCTTCCCATTTTCTCTGTTTTCCCCAATTAACCTCTTGTCTATTTCATCCTGTCTTGGCATCAGCTTTTTAGCACACCATGAGTTCAGAAAGGTACTACAACCCCATTCAACATTTCAGGGCGCATGCAGTTCTCTTCCTTTCCTTATCTGTACATCCCTTCTGACTGTGAGAAGCCTGCGTTTCACTATCCTTAATACTTTTACTTATGTAGATAATCTTCTCTGCATACACATACAGCATCTCACTTACACTTTCTTTGACTTCCACAATTTGGTCCTAACTGCCATGGACAGACGGAGAAGGCAATGGCACCCCACTCCAGTACTCTTGCCTGGAAAATCCCATGGGCAGAGGAGCCTGGTAAGCTGCAGTCCATGGGGTCGCTAAGAGTCAGACACGACTGAGCGACTTCACTTTCACTTTTCACTTTCATGCATTGGAGAAGGAAATGGCAACCCACTCCCGTGGCAACCCAGGGAATCCCAGGGATGGGGGAGCCTGGTGGGCTGCCGTCTATAGGGTCGCACAGAGTCGGACACAACTGAAGTGACTTAGCAGCAGCAGCAGCAGCCATGGACAGAGCAGCCTGGAGGACTACAGTCCATGGGGTTGCAAAGAGTCAGACACGACTAAACGACTAAGCACAGCACACGGTACAGCTAATTTAAAGGGTATATGCTACTTGTCAAAAGAGAAGCTAGGGTAAATGGATAAGTAAATTTCAAGAGTGCACATAAGGCATAATACCGTTACACACACATACAAACACACTTCATTCTCCATCTGAGTAAGGATAACAGATAATTCTCAATGGCTCTGGCTCATAGATCTCTATCTAGCTATTTGAGCTTAACATTTTCCACTTAAAAACCATCAACATTTTATCAGTCACTGAGGTGACCATGGAGATTACAAAGCAGAATATTTCCTTGAGGCAAATGAACAGGTGGACACATATTCAGAATAAAGTAAGCCTATAAAGAAATGCGTTCACACTACTATGGAGTCAAGGCTAAAGGAAACGGGTGAAAGACAACAGCTCAGTTCATGTATAACAGTCACATCAGCTCTAGGAGAGGCACCGTCTCACATGTGCGCATCCACGCACACACATGCATGCGTCCCCCACGTGATTTTTCTACAATAACTTCAAGGTCCCATGGGTCGAATTTCATAAACTGAGCGTACAATGTACCCCATGGCTATATACTGTGAGAATACGATCCAACAAGGCATGAGGCATATAGACAGGGCCTTTGTCACTCACGACCCATAAAAGCTCCAGTATCTTAAGCTGGGAAACTGACTCCACTTCCTTCCACACTGGCTGGAACTTCACCACAAGGACATGCTTCCTCACAACTTCTGAGATGGAGCGTCCTGGCTGACAGGGCTCCCCAATTTACTTCTAATATATCAGATGGCTCATCTCACATCTCAGCGCTGTGGGGCTGAACCACAGGGAACCTACAGAGGGCAGGGGGGTCGCTGATGTCTTTCTTTGCAAATAGGTTAGAGACCAGGAAGGAGGGAGAGATCACCACAAGACTGGGTGATGAGGCAGGAAGCAAGCACTGGACACAGTGCTTTTCTTCAGAGTATGAGGGCCACCTTGGCTCATATACACAGACAACATGGGCTTCTCAGTCTAAGAGGGTGAAGAAGGTGGGGGTGGGGGGGATGATTAATGGCCAACAGGCCCCAAAGCCAGGTTCCCCTCCAACCTTCTCCATGAGTTCACACTCAGACCTCTAATATGCACACCAGGCAAGAACCTGACAACTTCACGCTTGAGACAGACTTGGCTTTTATAGACTCGCAAAATAAGACTGTAAAGGGTGAGAGTAGAATTCTGGGTGAGAGGGATCTACAGACAGTGGGCCATGAATAAGGACCTTTACTGACCGCTGTTTCTCCCCCAGGCCTCAAACTAGGAAAAAGCCCAACAGGACAACAGGGAGCTGCCATAAGCCAGTACAACAGTGTCTACAAGGGGTCGTGCTATGCCTGTCCCATCTAGCGTCTAAACTTTTATCCTCCGATTTCAGATTGAGTTCCCAAGAATCTGAAACAATGACACTCCGATTTTTTTTCTTCCTTAAAATATATCCAGGAGGCACTTCCCACATGATCAAGCAGCATATGTCGACAGGAGACTCTGTTTTAGAAGCATCAGTAATTAGAAACATCTGAGGTGGCACAACCTCCTTTATATGTGTCCCAAACCTCTCCCCCACCATCTTCCCTATTTTTTTTACTCAACCCTTGAACTAATGTAATTCTAAAAATAACTAAAATAGATTTTTTGGATCTTTTTACTCTTAATGGTTCCCTTTTCTGTTTAACAAGTCCTTTCACCAGGATAGTCACCAGAGGGTCTGAACGATGGCTAGGGACTTTCCCAGAACTCGTAACATAGATCAAAAATAAAAAGGAAGCAGCTTTAGAAACTACAGTGAAATGAAGGAGAAAAAAGTTATTATCAAGCATGGCATTAGGTACCGAGTGTCTTAGGGCAGGATATATTCACTCCAGACACAGAGCCAAAGGTGACTGCTTTTGTCAAGCAACCAGCCCAGCTGTGGTTATGAACATGAAACATGGCATGATCCACAAAGCAGCAGGACCTCAGAAAGCTGGACTCAAGAGCAGGCAGGTATAGAATGGACTGATCTGAGCAGCTTTAGAAGCTAATCAAGCAAAAAAAGGATGGGGAAAAGGGAGAATTAGGGAGTTTGGGATTCACATGTCCACACTGCTATATTTAAAATGGGTAACCAACAAGGACCTGCGATACAGCACAGGGAACTCTGCTCGGTGAGGCCTGGATGGGAGGGGAGTTTGGGGGAAATGGATACATGTATTATATGTATATGTAACATATGCATGCCTGAGTCCCTTTGCTGTCCACCTGAAACTATGACAACATTATTGGCTATGGCTGTTTAGTCACTAAGTCGTGTCTGACTTTTTTTCACTAAGTCGTGTCTGACTCTTTGTGCCTCAGGGACTGTAGCCTGCCAGGCTCCTCTGTCCATGGGATTTCCCAAGCAAGAATACTGGAGTCGGTTGCCATTTCCTTCTCCAGTTATTGGCTATACACTAATATATAAAAAAGGACTCTTTCAAACAAAACACCCTCAATAAGTAGTTTGTATTTAATGAGAATTAATTCCGAATATATACAGGAACTGTTCTACCAATGAGAGCACTTTCTAGAGACTGGACTGGAGACACGAAAATCAAGACTTCTTAGGATCAAGGACTCTATTTTTGTACTTTCATAAATCCTAATCATTTTTCCTTTGTAGGGAAGGTGATATGGAAAGAAAACAATAAAGACTGATATGGATTTAGTCCAGCTGGAAGAATCCAGAAGGATGCATGATTAAAATGAAATCCAAGGAGACCTACAAACAAGATTTGCAGAAACAAAGGAATGAAAGGAAGAAGGGAGGGAAGAGTGTAGATGAAAGAGAAAGGAGAAAGGGAATCATTCCATGAAAAAACTACTGCTTCACAGAGAAATAAATCCTTGAATCCCCAACACAGACATCCATCCAACCCTCAGTGTCAATAGTAGGCTTACCTCTGGACACGGGCAAAAGCCTAAGCAGCTTCAGGGGCCACGACCCACTGCACACCAAGAGCTCTCTTCAGTTTGGGAAGAAAAGGGATTAAAGCAAAGATATCTAGGGACCAGGGCATAAAAATGTGGGTGATGAAGATGTGACTTCTCATTCGACCTTCCAAGAACAGCCATTTTTCTTCTCCACTATGTGTCTGAGCCCTAACGTCCTCATTACCTTATTCCCACTTGAGCTCTACATGAGGGCTCACCTAACCTCATCTCCTGAAAACACCAATGGACAGAAAAGAAGACAGAAACCTACTTGGAAGCAGGAGAATTAAATACCTAATTCACTTCTTAATTCTGGCTAGGGGAGAGAACAGTGCTGAATATATGGGTCAAAACAATTTTAAAAAGGAAAGGGAAAAGGCATAACACCCAATGGTTATGCTTACTAAATAGACAATTTTATTGTGCCCCCAGGATTTCTGCAGTACTGTAATCTTATTGCCACCTCTTATATGATAGCTCCATTTATTCAGCAATATCCTGGTTATGGCTTTATAAGACAAGAAAAACTGTGGTATTATACTCTATTATGCCAGCTCTTCTCTGAGTACTGCTGTACTTTCAAGTCAGCAAAATATCAGAGGAGGTTATTAGTCCAGTGATGAACCTGGGTTGAGGTATGAGAGGCATATTAAGTGTAAGGAGCAATGAAATAATGCCACCTTCAAATATTACCCCAGTCTCCACCTCTCATAATAATAATGTCTGTTTCATAGAAGCTTCATGGATTAAGCTGAATCTCCCCTCTCCTGCAGGACAGAGCATGGAGTACATACTCAAAGTGACACTTCCTCTACTGGACAACCACGTTCCCTTCCCAGGAGACGATTAGATCCCACAAGGACAACTAAGATAATCAATTAAGTCAAGGATCTAGCTTCAAATAAGCAAGCTGTCTAACAAATAGGCATTTCATATCCAAACTGGTCCACTCATTGCTAAATATGCCATACATTTACATTTCAAACTATTTGCAGGACATGTGAATTTGCATGACTCATCACCATGTAAAACTCAGCATTTCAAAAATAAAACTCACTTCCCCAGATTAAGCTCTTCTCAAATCTACCAAATCAGCTCATTTCCCTAACATCTCTAATTGTGGGACCATTAGATTCCCAGTCACCTAAAGCTGACATCTGTATTCATTCCCAGATAAAATTAGTTGTCCAAACTTTGAACTCAAGTCTCCAGTGTTTCTCCCATGACTGTTTTCTATCCTGCTCTAACTTACCTGTCCACACTCACCCCCCTTCACCCGTTCCCAAATCTGGTCTCCTTGCAAAGTTTTCCAATCCTGATCACTTTCAGTTGAATCCTCTTAATCTTCATGCTCCAATCTACCACAATCACAAAAAGCTTGTTTGAACTTTTCCAAGAATGATTTCAGATTTAATGACCATCTACTGGGTGTCTGCTACAGGCCACGCTTTTAAACACACATTAATCCCTAATTAAGCCCTAATCTTATGGGCTTCCCAGGTGGCTCAGTGGTAAAGTATTGGCCTGCCAATGCAGGAGACATGGGTCAGGAAGACCTCCCTGGAGGAAGAAACAGCAACCCACTCCAGTATTCTTGGCTGAAGAATCCCATGGACGGAGAAGCCTGGAGGGCTAAACTCCATAGATTTGCGAAGAGTCAGACATAATTGAGTGACTGGGCACACAACCTAATCTTTCTATAGCAATAGAAAGGTGGTAAGTATGTATTTCTTAAAAAAAAAAAAAGAAAAGTAATCAGTTTCAGGCTTGCTACAAGTAATCCTCTTAGTATGTTAGTAAGTGGCAATCAAAACTAGAAGCTAGATTTTTAAAAATTTTAAATCCAGTTCTCTTTTTGACTACATTGCTACAAAGTGCAGGTAAAGAAGCATTCTACAACAAAGTTCGCATATACCTCTCTAACCTTGTTCTATAAAGTCTTGCAATCTTCTGCTTTAATCCAAGCAGTCAAGCACTGCAGTTCCTCCTCTCAATTCCTTTGGCTGGGCCATTCATTTGGCACTTATCTTTTACTGCTGCAGATTATTATCTTGCTTTGTGTTCATATCTTGTCTTCCCAACCAGATCATATTCCCTATTGGTCCAAAAAAGAGCCAAACACTTAGTAGGCACTCAATAAATATTTATTGGCTAGCTGACTGATTGCATTCTCAGTGTTCCCAGGGGTTCTGTGGGCGGTTGGATGAAAACAAAAGTAATAACTGACTGAGTCATAGAATTTGAGCAAAAAGAGTCCATAGAGATAAACTAATCTGCAAACCTCCATATATAGATGAAGACAGACCCAGAGAGAAACCCTGAAAATTGTGAAATGAGATGTCTAAAGAAACAGAGTGACACCATCTCAGTGGGCACCTGAGAGCCTTCCGATTCTCAGCCTATATCCCTTTACTATGCTGCTGTCCTTCTACAGTTCTATAAAATAGGAGTAAATATATTGTGCACATGAATTATCCAAGACATGCATTAAAAATTTATCAGCACGTTAAAAATAATCCATCCACATCATATTATAAATTTGACCACTCTAATACTAATAATCTTAGCTAAAATATACATTAAACATTTCATTATAATAATTTGCTTGCCTTTTGGGGATTCAGAGGACTTTTTTCTTTCTCTATGTTCCAACACAATGTATACATGCTGGCTGTAGGCATAAGAATGTTTTCTTCATCCCTTTTCTTTGCTCCTCTCTCCTTTGAGAAATTAACATTGTACAAGTGTGAGGTGAAAACCTCCTGAGCCTTCTCTCCCTCAGTGATGGTGGAGAAATGACCCTTTCCACTACCATCGTCCTGACTCCTGAATCGACTCATTGATCTTGGAGAGCTCCTACTACACAAGCTGACTGGAGTCATCCCACACTGCACTGCATAATATGGTCTTTACGTATTTGAGAGCCAAACAGTTACACGTTAAAAAATGGATGTTAAGAGGCAATTACATCCCCCCTTTCCAAGTGAAGAATAAAAACCAGTTTAGGAACATCTATGAAAATATTAAAGTGCAAAATATATGAAAGATAAATTTCTAAAAGTTAAGAAAATATGTATCTATGTCTTTACAAAGACACTACTAATATTCAGATATATGGATTAGAGGTGATGGTAAGAATGAATGAACAACGTAAATCTGAAATGGGCCTATTGTTAGTAAATCTTCTAGTCTAAGTTCCTAAACAAAAATGAAATAATTCATTTTCGTAATGGAAAAAACAGACCAGAGGCACTAAACTGATTAGCAGTTAAAAGAATTTCGTATCATTAAGTACTCCCAAACATGTTCGATTTTAGCTTATTGTTTGTTTGCACTCCAAAATATACAAAGAGGAAACCACCTTTCTAAAAGAGACACTCAGTGGGGCACAGTTAATTTTAAAAAGGGGTATCTAATTATCACATCTCACATCAACACTTTAATAAGGAAAAAATCCTCATCTAAGTTATGAAAAAGTGAGTGAAGAGACTGAATAACACAGGAAAAGATGAATATCGTAAAACAAAAATGTTAAGAATGAATGTTTATCCAATTCTCCCTCATCCAACAAAGACACATTACACACGGCATTTATATTTATTTTCAATAGTGAAAGCCACTTAATGTTTCCCACTTCCTCCCTCCAAAGAGAGCAATTATGAGCTCGTTTCATAAAGAACCCATGGCACAGAGCTGTGATTCAAGCCAGAGGACCTGGGTTCCTACCCAGCTCTCTGGCCATTTAAACTCTTGTAAAGGAGCTAAGCCTGCACCAGTTTCCATATCTATAAAATGAGAAGGTAGATCTAAATGCTCTATGAAATATGTTTCAGCTCAGAGACATTCTAATGTCATTTTTAAAGGGAGCTAGGTTTTACTTATCGATAGTCTTACATATCTTTATACAGCAATAACTGATAATATTCAAAGCCAACTAGATTATGTATCATTTCAGTAAGTATTAAACAGAACCTGCCTGCCAACACAGGAGACGTAAGAGATTAGGGTTTGATCCCTGGGTTGGGAAGATCCCCTGGAGGAAGAAAATGGCAACCCACTTCAGTATTCTTGCCTGGAGAACGCCATGGACAGAGGAGCCTGGTGGGCTATAGTTCATAAGGTCGCAGAGTCGGACACAACTCACAGACTTCATTTGTTATAATCACAGAGCTTAGAGCTGAAAAGTCCAATTTCCTCATCTTACAGGTGGCTACTCTGAGAATTAAGGCATTAAATATCACTTAGTGACTGAACTGCCCTAGAACTCAGGTCTCAAGTCCTTCCATCTAGTCAGCCTGCCTCCAGTTTCCATATACAGATTAGAAAAGCTATGGATACATGGAACAACTCAGAGGGACCTCAAGATGACAGAGGTGGAAAAAGATGAGTGGTTGTCACAGATGATGGGAGGGGAAAGGCTTAGGAGGAGTAGCACAAAGGAGAGCTTTGTGATAACTGAAGAGCTGTCAGTCTTGACTATGGAGGTGGTTACATGAATCCACACACATGAGAAAAGAGCTACATACATGCTGTCCCAGGGCCAAACTTCCTGTCTTGCTGTTGTTCGGTAATTGTGTAAGACATAACCACTGGGGGGAACCAGATAAAGGGTACCTGGGACGTACCCTTGTTTGAATCTATAATTACTTCAAAATCAAGTTTTTAAAAAGGGGGCTTCCCTGGTGGTCCAGTGGCTACGAGTCCACGCTCCCACAGGGGACCTGGATTTGGCAACTAGATCCCACATGCTGCAACGGAAGATTCTGCATGCCTCAACTAAGACCCAGTGCAGCCAAATAAAAATAAATAAATGTTTAAAAAGAAATCTCATAATCTTTTTTTTTTTCTTTTAAAGTTAAAAAGTTTTCAGATACCCCCAAAACTCCTCTGTTCAAAACTCCAAGTACTTTCAATGGCCCATGAAAACCTACATGGTCTCCTGCCGTGTCCCCCTCCCACCTTCCTGGATTATGTACTAGGAATTAAAGTCCAAAATATCTGTGACTTAGTATTCTAAATGCTGTGAATCTTGTAATTAAGCAAGCATAATGTCCTGAGGAAGGACATACACAGATGCTCAACTGGGGTCTTGGTCTGCCTGGTTCGCAAAGGTAAAGTTTCACTAAGAAATCAATAGCTAAAGGGCAAGTGGGAGCTGGTGAGGGGAAATTATGTTCCCAGCACACTGAGCAAACTAACTTCAAGAATGATGTGTTTTGGGACTTCCCTGGTGGTGCAATGGTTGAGAATCTGTCCGCCATATGTATACCTATGACTGATTCATGTTGATGCTAGGCAGAAACCAGCAAAATTCTGTAAAGCAATCAGCCTTCAATTAAAAAATAAATAAAAAGAATCTGTCTGCCAATGCAGGGGACGTGGGTTCGATCCCTGCTCAGGGAGGACTGCACGAGCCTAGGGGCATCTAAGACTGGGAGCCTGCAGCCTGTGTTCCAGAACAAGAGAAGCCACCACAATGAGCAGCCTGTGCGCCACAACTAGAGAGTATTCCCTGCTCACAGCAATGAAGACCCAGCTCAGCCAAAAATAATAAAATTTAAGAAGAATGGCGTCACCGACTCAATGGACATGAATTTGTGCAAACTCTGGGAGACAGTGATGGACAGACAGGGAAGTCTGGTGTGCTGCAGTCCAGGGGTTGCAAAGGATCAGACATGACTGAGCGACTGAACAGCAACAATAACAAAAAAGAATAGTGTTCTGTTTTTATTAATTTATTATTATTTTTACAGAAATGGAAGAGAGCCAGGGCATATTAAATACAAACATGGAGAGGAAGGCTAGGGTCAGTTCATGGGTTTCTATTAATCCAAAAGCCTGTGGGATGATTAATGAAGACTTGAAACAGGAGATCAGATTTGTTTCAGAAAGCAAACTGCAACAGCTGTGTGCAAAAAGGATTAGAAGGGATTCAGACTAGAAACAGGAAGGCCGGTAGGAAGACTGACAGCATCAACCAGGCAGTGAGGACAGAAAGGCTGAAATGAACTTGAGATATACCTGTAGGCAATCAGGTATGGAGACAGGTGATAAAGATGACATTTTGATTTGCAGCATAAAAGGCTAAGTAAAAGGTGGCACCATCAATCAAGATGTGATCATTTGAGTAAAGCAGCAGCTTTTCAAAGGGAGATTTCGAGCTCCATTTCAGTCATACTGAACTTCAGTAAAAGGTGATGTCCATCCAGTCAAAAGCTGGATATACTGGTGGAGAGCCTGGTTGGAAGAACTGGGCTAGAGACACAGATATCAGGTAGATTAGCAACATACACCTGCAAACTGAAGCCAGGTGATGAATGAGACAACCAGGGAGACTGAGCAGAGGTAGGAAGAGGGTCAAGGGTAGAGGCTTAAGAAGCACAAATATTTAAGTAGCTCTAAAGCAGATTGAAAAGCAGAACATTACTTTGCCAACAAAGGTCCATCTAGTCAAGGCTATGGTTTTTCCAGTGGTCGTGTATGAATGTGAGAGTTGGACTGTGAAGAAGGCTGAGCGCCGAAGAATTGATGCTTTTGAACTGTGGTGTTGGAGAAGACTCTTGAGAGTCCCTTGGACTGCAAGGAGATCCAACCGGTCCATTCTGAAGGAGATCAGCCCTGGGATTTCTTTGGAAGGAATGATGCTAAAGCTGAAACTCTAGTACTTTGGCCACCTGATGTGAAGAGTTGACTCACTGGAAAAGACTCTGATGCTGGGAGGGATTGGGGGCAGGAGGAGAAGGGGACGACAGAGGATGAGATGGTTGGATGGCATCACTGACTCGATGGACGTGAGTCTGAGTGAACTCTGGGAGTTGGTGATGGACAGGGAGGCCTGGTGTGCTGCGATTCCTGGGGTCACAAAGAGTCGGACACGACTGAGCAACTGAACTAAAAGCAGACAGGGAACAAGTAATCAGAATTGTAGAAAGAAATTCAGCCAAGTCTGGTGTACTGAAAAGGAGGGGGGAAAAGTCCGAACGAGATTGTGATGTTTTAAATACTACAGAGAGAGCACATAAAAGACTGAGAAGTGTCTTTGAGGGAAGCACTGGTGTTCTAGGGAGGTTCAGTTTCAACGATGTGGAGGAGCCAAAGCCAGATGGTAAAGAATGCACAGCAAATGGACACAGAGTTAAAATTGCTTTTAACTCAATTAATTTGGCTATGAAGAGAAGGGAAGAATAAGAAAAGCAGACTGTAGTAAGAGAAGACTAAAGAGAAATTTTTAAGAATTGCTTTTAAAAGGGAAGGGTGGGGGGACTGAATGGCACAAAATCCTTAGACCAAAAGAAAGAATTCAGGGCACATGGGTAGAAAAATGAGTTTGGAAAGAAAGAGGGTGAAATCTTGCGGAGATGGGAAAGGGGAAGATAAGAAAGCAAGCAGGAGGAAGACAAATTTGGGGTTCAGAGACTAAGGAATTAAAGGCACTTTCCTGATAAGCCGGTATCTTCTCCAGAAAACAGATGAGTTTGTATGCTGAAAGTGAGAGAGAATGAGGTAGGGGGCTTGACTGAAGACGCTTGTTAAAATCTACAACGGCTGTTTGTAGTGAATTAACAGCATAAAGACAGCATTTAAAATTAATCCAGCTGTATTATGCAGGAAGAAATGGGAGAGCAGAAACTCTGCTGTTAGAAAGGCGTCTCTAGAAGGCTATTGTGTTTATATAGATCCAAGTTGTTGATTGCATGGAGCACAGCAACAGCAAGAGAAATAGGAAAGAACTGATTAGGTGATGATTTAGTAAAATTCCCTTATCACTAAATTGCTTTCTCCCAAAACTCCATGGGTCACTAAGGCAGGACCAAACATTGTTAATTTCAGCTCTTGGTGGGAACTAAAGCTATGGATGGCTGGTCCCTGACTTTTAGGCTTCCCAGTCCAGGATGGCTGTACCACTTCTTAAAAAAAACTCAGTGAACCACTGAATCTGAATGACCTTGCCAATTTAAAGCACACCTGTAACCAACTACATCCTGTATGAGTGGTGATCACCTCTGATTAATAAGCTATACAGGTGACTCTGGGATACAGATGAGTATGAAAGTGAGTTTTAAAATCAGCATTAGTGTTAAACATGGTGCTGAAATGAGACTAGGACATAACAAATGGAAATGAGAAGCAGGTACATGGTTAAGTTGGGAGTAGGAACAAGCAACGAGAAATAAAAAGTGGATAGCCATTAGCACAAAGAGGATAGGTGAAGCTATGAATTAACAAAACACCAAAGAGAAATCATTTACAGACAGAAAATAGCAGGATCAAGGCAACTCTTGGACAAGATGAAGCCAGAGGGCTTAATTAAAGCTTGTTTGTTTTAAGTGTTTTATCAAGGCAAGATGGGGCATTTACAGTACTTGGCATGTCATCTCTGAAGTTCAATTATGAAGACTGATGATCAGCAATGTTTTTGATAATCTGTATGGCATCTTTTCTCTCAAGAAATATGACATAGTAATGCTTTGAGACACATTTACTTAACCTACTTCCAATATTGATCTTCCCAAATTAACTGCATGGAAAAAAATCATTTCAAGTTCTTTACATTATAGAAAGGAGCAAAGAGGTCTGGCCAAGAATATGTAAACTAGAGAGAAATACAAGAACTCAGCACATGTGCAGAGGGACACACCAATGCAATCACCAGTAGCGTTTCTCTCTCAATGGAATTCCTGCCTGTCTGCTGATCTGGGTGCAAGCTAATTTCCCCCATGGTGAAAACTGCTGTTGAGAGGCAGAACTCTCCACCATCTGTTACTGAGAATTAGCATAATGATGGATTATCTAATCCCTTACATTTAACAGATACAAGTGGTGCTCTTACAACGCCAGTTTTGTTCACATCCTCATTCACGTGGCCTATCCCCACCCCTTATATAAAAATTGATCCTCCCACCCTGCTGGTGATGAAGCTGGTCCGGATTTTACCCCCAATCTTGCCTAAGAGTCCAGGTGCTTTGCCATGAGAAGCTGTGCTAACCTATTTTATTCAGGAGTGAGAATGCAGCTGTTATTCCAGATGCAGCTAAAAAAGAAAGAAAAATTGTCACTAGGAGACCAGCAAAACGACTCATGCGGGCAGCACCTTCCTTCATAAATGAGACCTGGTTGAGAACTTCAACCAAGACAAAGCCAAGGTTAAGTCAGCGCTGATCTGGTGAGAGTGACAGATGGAAGAAAAAGAAACCAAGAAATTAAGTGGGTAGCACAGTAAAAGACTAACCTGGCTATTCTCCAGGTTCAAGTGTGTCAAATAGCAAGACTTAGGAAGCATTAAAGAATGAGAATCGGACTTCCAGAAAAAACAAGGACATGCTTATAGGATCAAATACCTAGGAGAGAACATTCAGAGAGGAGTGGATGGATGGCTGCCCTGGGCACCAAAGGCAGGGAGAGAACTGTACTGTCATCAGTGACCAGCAAAGCCATAGTTCAATCAGACAGAAGTGAAATTTAAGCGACTGTATGCTGCTGCTGCTGCATAGCTTCAGTCGTGTCCGACTCTGTGTGACCCCATAGACGGCAGCCCACCAGGCTCCCCCGTCCCTGGGATTCTCCAGGCAAGAACACTGGAGTGGGTTGCCATTTCCTTCTCCAATGCATGAAAGTGAAAAGTGAAAGTGGAGTCACTCAGTCGTGTCCGACTCTTAACGACCCCATGGACTGCAGCCCACCAGGCTGCTCCATCCATGGGATTTTCCAGGCAAGAGTACTGGAGTGGGGTGCCATTGCCTTCTCCAAAGAGACTGTATAGAAAACAATTTTCAAATACAGCCACTTCCACATAATCTGAGTCTTGGTAAAAGTCAAGAGAAAACATTTCAAGAAAATGTACTTGCACTTAACGTGATACCAGGGCTGCTTTTGATGGGGAAGGGGGGTCGGGTGGGGGATTGTGCATCTTTATCAAGTTTCTGGATATAAGTGAAATTGTTTATCTATAACTTATTAAATCTAGAAGTATTGTTTTGGTTAAAACCCTACTTTTTACTCCCTCAGAACTCTGCACAAAGGTATTTAATATTGTAACGTACACTATCATTACAGACAGTTCTGAGCTAGTTCTCTCTCATCTTACCCATCTCACTTTTTCAACATGCTCTTTGCCTTCAGAAAGTCTTCCTGCATTTTCATAATATTCAGATGTCTGGGTTTCCTGTTGTTCTAGAAGTATCTGTTCATATCTCCATAGCATAGGGGATGCAAACGCAAGGTCTGTCTGTATGATTAAAGGTGCACGTCCAATTGTCTGCATATTGTCTGGCTGCCTTAGGATTACCAAGGTAGAGTTGAATAGTTTCCACGCAGAGCACATAGCTATCAAAGCTAAAATATTAGTATCTAGTCCTTTACAGAAAAAAAAAAAAAATCTGTCTCTCCTACCTCATAGCACTGCTTTTTAAAGTGACCTTTTAAGAGGGTAATTCCTGTGACACTCGGCTCTCACAGTTAAGGGGTCATAGTCACTGAAATAATTGCTTCATTCATGTTAAAAAAAATTACTGGTTCCTTTTTAATAATGCTGCCATGTGACCTTCATGCCATTGTAGCTGGCTAACCAACGTGCTCCAAATAAACTGAGCCTCTGTGAAGACTCCACGTATAAGGTGACATCCTCTCTCCTGAGCAGCAATTTGTGGGGAGAAGAACCTGGCATCTACTCTTGGTATTCAGTCTGCCCACAAGATTCTACCATAAATAAACCAGCCCGTCTCTTCGAAAGAGCATTCCCGACACTTCCATCAAGAGTGAGGAGAGCCACCAACAGGGGCAACTGTACTTTCAACAGCAGCAGGAAGTGGGGAGAGGCGCTGTGGAGATGTGGGCTGGTAAGGGCACTTCACGAAGCTCTTGTGAGGAATAAGTAAATGGCAACACCGAGGCTCTGCCTGCACATGGCGAGCTCCACACCTGCTGGGGGTCACTCTGGTCGCTGTTATCTGCAACAGTAGCCTAGTTCTGCCACTCCTCCTGAACTCAGACATCTTCTTATAAAATGAGGGAGGTGCACTAGATAGCCTTCTGGTTTTTTTTGGCTGTGGTATGTGGGATCCTAGTTTCCTGACCAGGGATCGAACCTGTGACTCCTGCAGTGGAAGCACAGAGTCTTAAGCACTGGACCATCAGGGAATTTCCAGACTAGACAGTCTTGAACTGCAAAATTCTGGGGCTTTACTAGAAGAAAAAAAAGGAAAAAAAAAAAAGGATCGATGTTAAGGTTACATGTACCTTATCACGTTAAGGTACATGATGCTTTCCTCAAAGAAGCATCTTTGAGGAAATGCTGAAAAGGTGAGGCTTGCTTCTCCAACCCAGAGACCTGTCTGGTGGATGAAGCCACCAGTACAGGCTCCCGCCCCAAACCCGGCTGTCCTGAAAGGAGGTCACCCCTGGGCTGATAGAGATGTTGCGCTCACCTCGTGGGCAGCGGCGCGTGGCCTGGGAGAGCGCCCACCCAGCTGCAGCCTCTCCATCACACGCACCCGCTGCAGTGGCAAGATTCATGGCTCCTGCAACGGGCCAGTGTTATCCAATATGCATGAAATCTAAGTTTTCATCGTTTCCACTGGTCAAAGGCCAGCGGGTGTTAAATCCCAGAATACCAGGATTAATGAAGGAGTCATTAAAAACTCAGCATTAAATCACTTCTGTAGCCAATGCCGAGAGTGATGTCTGTAATACATTACAAGGCTGATTAGAAAGAAACAAGTTCCAATTTAGAAATGAATTATCAGATTTTTTTAAAAACTGGTTGGAGAGCTATCCCAGCAATTTTGTTATTACAGGGGAGACAGAGGGGGTGACATATAAGTTATGTCATGAATGGGAAATCACCATCTCCTGAAATCACATGTAACAAAAATCAGATATGAATAAAATCCTCAAGACCTAAACAAGAGGGGAAAGAGATTCCAGATACCCTGGCCAGATTTCACTCTTAAATTGTCTTAGTTTTTCTTGGGAGGCTGTGGGCTGCGATGCTGCTATTGCTTTGTGCCCTGGAAACAAGTTTACTCTAGAGAAGTTTTAGGACAATCCCAGTCTGCTGTGGGCTTCCCAGGTGGCTTAGTGGTAAAGAATCTGCCTGCCAATACAGGAGACTTAGGTACAATCCCGGAGTCAGGAAGATCCCCTGGAGGAAGAAATGGCTACCTATATTCTTGCCAGGAAAATCCTGTGGACAGAGGACTTTGGTAGGCTGCAATCCATGGGGCTGCAAAGAGTCACATAGGACTGAAGCAACTTCGTACACATGATTTCATTCTCCAGTCTGCTTTCAATCCCATTGTCCTGGACTCTAGGCAAAGTGAACTCATTCTTCAGCTCATGCTTTTTGGAGCTGCCATAAAAAGGTATACCTTCCAGAAAAAGATTACTCAGCTATGAAAATGGAAGGTAAACTGTGCAGAGGGCTGGCTAGGGAGAGGAAGGAAGATGAGTGCTGACCCTAAGGAATGCTCTAATCCACAATGAACACTGTCTTTCTGCTGAACATTATCAGTGTCAGAAAGGAAGCCCTCAACTAATGCTGTAAGGATCTAAAGAGGAAAAACAGAATGGGCACAGTACAAACTATATACTCCAATTTTCCTGAGTTTCTGATGGGAAAAACACAGCCTCCAGGGACTTCTATTTACTTTTTATGCATCTGTCCTGGGACATTGCATTTACAAGAAAAACACATACCACCCAAGTTCTACTCAAGCTCAGGCTGAGATTCTCAGCCACACCCACTCAAACACAATGCAGAACAAGGTATGGAAAACAGTGCCATTCAAACTATCCAACTGCTCAAAAACAAATACATTGACTCTTTCCTCTCTGCCAACCAAACCAAATTTGGAAAACAAGTCTTCCAAGGTTAAGAACAGACTCAAACATTTGTGTGTTATAAGCAGGGGGCAATATTCAAAATATTTAACATTACAGTACGGGCTAGTTTGTTATACAAGTGAATACTAGCTGAGTACAAGCCCTGTTTATAAATAGTAAGGCGTGAAGGAAAACAGTCAGGGTCATAAGTGGGGTTACATCTGGAAGGGCAACAACAGAAACAGCAAATCACTTGAGGATATTAGTTTGGATTAAACGTAGCCAAATAATAATGCCTCAGTCATCTAAATACACATTATTAATTTCAGATATGTCAGTCTACTGCCCAAAATAGAACACAGTCAACTCTACTTTCTTTTGTTCCCCAAAGTATTTAAAAGACACAGTTTTGGTTAGGTATCAACAATATCACCACCAACAAAAGACACTAACACCTTTTACTGCCTAAGAATTCCTGTTAAGGAGAAAATATTAAAACAATACAACAGCCACCAAGCAGAGAACAATCTCTGAATTGGATAATTAAAGACAGATGTAAAAGGAGTATTAGAAGTCTAATCACCTCACAATATTGTATATTGTTCCCACGGTAAACAGTTTAAGGTCAAGTCAGCTGCGGTCAAGAATCTGCCTGCAATGCAGAAGCCGAAGGAGACCCGGGTTTGATCCCTGGGTAGGGAAGATTCCCTGGAGGAGGAAACAGCAACCCACTCTAGTATTCTTGCCTGGAAAATTCCAAGGACAGAGGAGCCTGGAGGGCTATAGTCCACAGGGTCACGTAAGAGTCGACACAAATGAGTGACTACACACCACAGCAGCTAGTAGCAATGAAAGCTCTCAGTCAGTCAGCAGTCATCACTAGCAGGTGACTGTCTGATGTCGCAAATCCAGACTTCCAAGCAAACCCAGCGTTAATGATCCAGAGGCTGAGCAGGGAGGCCTCCACAAGAAGACAAATTCACACCAAGACTTAAAGCCAAGACTTTAACACTCCCTGTTAAACTTCTGTTAGGAACCCAAGGACAAGTTTAAAGGAATTTTGCATTACTAAGAAAAGGTACATGAAGGAGGCATAATATTCACAATACTGCTTATGCCACTTTCTCCTTCAGAAAAGGCAAGATTAGGGCCTTAGGAAAAGAGAGTGAATGACTTGCCAAGGTCACTCAATAAGCTGGAGGCAGAGCTAGAAATAACCATCATCCCCTTCGACCCAACGTTACTCTGCCATTCTGCACTGTTTGGAAGCAGAGCTGGTATAAGAGAAATTAATGGAGGGAAAAGGCTGAGCTTAGGGAGTGAAAGTGAACTGAGAAAACACGCACTTGTGATGTCATTTTTCTTCTTCCTATTACCTGTATCTACAACTTAGCTGAGAGTAGAGGAGAATGCTGGTTTTGGAAACTTCTATTTCCTCTGGCCTTCCTTTCCTAGAGCTTATTACTACTGGTGGCACATTTGAGTCACCACTCAGGATACTCATTCCAGGCCAAGAAAACCAGCATCTCTAGGGAAAAATTGGTATTTTTAAGACAATAAATATTAGTACCTGGTTTTTAAAATATAGGATACCATAATTTTTTAAGAGTCCCAAGTGGTTCAATTATGCAGTTTTGTGAAAAAACAGCCCAGACAACTAATAGAGTCTTCTTTTCAAGAATTCAAGAGGCCAAGGATGATGGAATGCAGCTTAAAGCCCCCAGATTCGTAAAGTGTCATGCGTCAAAGGTCCTGGCATTTCGCAAAGATACAGAATCTAAGAACTGTGGGCAGAGAGCAGACCAAACTTTGGAACTGGTTCAGGAACGGCAAAGGCATTCCTATTGGCTCTATTTAGGTCGCAGGAAGACAAGGTATTGGCTGTGGGAAAACCCCGGGAGAAGATTCCTCGCGTTTGTCCCTTTAGGGCAGAGCTGCCAGTTGCTGTGCTGCATTTTCTAGGCAGCTGTGATGACAAGAGCGCCCCCTCCAACACGCAGGCACCGCTCGAGGAGGGGGAGTTCTCTGCTTCTCAGGGGAATAGGGGACAAATAAGCAAACGCGTGGCCATTATGACAAAACCAGGCCTACGTATCCAGTTTATTATTAGCCTGACATTAAACACCACTTAAAAACAAAACAAAACCACCCGCCCACACAAACATGCACCCAAGACAGAAAATTATATAATGGCATTGGGAATGATCGGCTCCGACAGCGCGAGGAGAACCAGCCAAATCGCAAGGTCCGGTAAAGACCAAAATGGCAATGGGGAAAACCTTTCTCAAATCCTCTGTAGATTTTTTTTTTTTTTTTTTTGCATTTGCTGATATATATTGAAAATGCTTTGTTTAGAGGAAGGTGTTCAAAATAATAACCTAGATTCTGGAGGGCTGTCGGTCTGCTACAAGAAAAACCTAGCCACTGGTAACTGGAAGAATAACTATCTTCTTCTAGATAATTTAGAAGAAAAACTGTTCTGGCACAGGTGGCTTCTCAGGGTGGAGGCTCAGGGAAGTTTTGTCGTATGGGTCAGGAAGGAAAAATGGGCCGAGTAAGAATTCTACTAACGGCTTCGTTATGGTTTATGGCCCATAACACAGCCAGCTGGCACCTCACGAACAGGCAAATCCTGTTTTGTTCCCCGGAATCCATTAGCAACTGGACCAAGCCCAACATCAGTGTGGACAAGGTCTAGAATGTGGGAGCGGCTTTCACTTTCACTGCATAAACAAAGCACACAACTGCGGTGGGTAAGGGCTCTAGAAATGAGTTTCCACCTCTGCAACCAAGTCTGAACAAAAATGCTTTCAGGTGGTCAATGTTTTCCTAAGGATTAGAAGACAAATTGTTTTTTAACTTAAGCATTCTTCATTTTAATAGAAGCAACAAATGAACCCAGCACCACAATCAGGGTTTCAAGGTTTCTTTTTCTTCTCTCCCCTTGGGGGAAACATGGGATTATTTTGGTTCCCAACTTTGAAATACAGTAAACCACTCCGGAGCCTCTGTGATCAAGCCTCACTTAAATGGTCTGATTGCTCTGCAGCCACAGGCCGTGGTGTTGCTGCTGCTGCTGCTGCTAAGTCGCTTCAGTCGTGTCCGACTCTGTGTGACCCCAAAGACGGCAGCCCACCAGGCTCCCCCGTCCCTGGGATTCTCCAGGCAAGAACACTGGAGTGGGTTGCCATTTCCTTCTCCAATGCATGAAAGTGAAAAAATAAAGTGAAGTCGCTCAGTCATGTCCTAGCGACCCCATGGACTGCAGCCCTCCAGGGCCCTCCGTCCATGGGATTTTCCAGGCAAGAGTACTGGAGTGGGGTGCCATTGCCTTCTCCTACAGGCTGTGCAGTGACATACAATAGAACACAGTTTCAAAGACAGGTTTCTGAGAAAGTGGTGACAAGTGTTTGAGTGATTTACATAGGTGCCTCCTACTTAAAAGAAAAAGAAAGGTGATTTTGTAGTCAGTATGAAGGTGGTTTTGTTTTGGGAGGAGGCGAGATGGTATAAGAACAATAATATAATTAATTCCCCTTGTTAATGACCTGATACATGATGGTTTCTAAATCACAATTTTAACACAATAGAAGCTCACATTAAGGCAATAGTTAGCTGAATCACAGCTGTTATGTAAACAGATATATCAGAAAGCCAAAAGGCTCGATGGAAAACCGACCCTGGAAACTTGATGAAAGGCAGTCTCAAGTTTCCTTTGGCCCTTAGGAAGCTCATGCCATTAAATGTCTCCAAATTCTACCACGCGTGCTGACCTCCAAGGTCCAGGTATTTGTTAAATCCCTCCATGTTCAACTTGTTGTGAACACAATGATGGCACAAAACTTAAAAAGACATCACAGCAGAGATGTGGATCCCTAGAAGATCTACAAAGGGAACTTCCCTGGAGATCCAGAGGTTAGGACTCCCCACTTTCTCTGCTCAGGGCCCAGGTTCAATCCCTGGTAGGGAACGAAGATTCTGCAGCTCTCCCCCAACCCCCTGCAATACACAGAATCTGACTTTCAGTAAGATTTTAAATGTAGGGATAGAGAATAGCAGCATCTCCTAAAACACTTAGTCAATCGCCCTCTGCCTTTAAAACAACTCATATAGACAGACAGGAAGTAAATAGGTAACTAAATATGTATACGAAGCAAGTAAACCCAGGGAGTCCGCTCGGTAGCAACACCACTTGGTTTGAAAGATTATTCAATAAATTGCTTTTACTAAGGAATATATATTGTCCTTACTCAATGGTAAGTGCATGTTAAACTCCCTGAAGCATTAAAAATTACTCATGAATATATTCTACTTCTTTTACAGTAGTACTTAGGTGAACATATTTACATTCACTGCTTAGAGGAAAAATGATATGATTTAATGGCAATTGAAAAAAATGAAAAAAGAGAAGTCTAAAACCAAAGCATCTGTCACGGAACAATAAAAACAAACTAGTACAGGAGGCATCCCTGGTGGTTCAGTGGTTAAGACTCCTCACTCTCAGTGCAGGGGGGGCAAGGGTTCAATCCCTGGTTGGGGAGCTAGGATCCTGAGTGCAGAGTGGCCCAGCCAAAACAACAAACAGACTAGGATAACAACATCTAATCATAATCCCATGGGTGATTTGTTGTTAAGCCTCTGAGCATGTAGCACATACTAGGCATTTTCTATATCTTATTCAAATACACCTGTGAGGTAGCAACATTATTAAGTAGGTGGGCTTGGCCAGGGGCAGGAGGGGGAACTGTGAAGAGGACAGAACATAAAAGCAGTCAATAAAAGTCCTTTAAAAAAGGAAAAAGTTGAGTCAAACAGATGGCCAGAGACATAGGAGAGGTGAAAGACGGGACAAAAGAGACCACTAGGTCTGAAATTAGGCCAATGACATATTCGATTGCTATGGCTTAGTCACTGTGCTAAACATATTAAATGCATTGATACATTTAATGCCCACAACAGCCCTCAGCTCAGTTTCAGTCACTCAGTCGTGTCCAACTCTTTGCGACCCCATGAATCGCAGCATGCCAGGCCTCCCTGTCCATCACCAACTCCCAGAGTTCACTCACACACACGTCCATCAAGTCAGTGATGCCATCCAGCCATCTCATCCTCTGTCGTCCCCTTCTCCTCCTGCTCCCAATCCCTCCCAGCATCAGAGTCTTTTCCAATGAGTCAACTCTTCGCATGAGGTGGCCAAAGTACTGGAGTTTCAGCTTTAGTATCATTCCTTCCAAAGAAATCCCAGGGCTGATCTCCTTCAGGATGGACTGGTTGGATCTCCTTGCAGTCCAAGGGACTCTCAAGAGTCTTCTCCAACAGCCCTAGGAGTGTAGTATTATTGTATAGAACTCACATAGGAAAAAACTATGGCCCAAGACTGCATAGTTATCGAGGCATAAAGCCGAGTTGTTTTTTTTAATTAATTATTTTAATTGGAGGCTAATTACTTTACAATATTGTAGTGGGTTCTGCCATACATTGACATGAATCAGCCATGCATAGAACCGAGTTTTAATCTCAATTGTGTTTACCTCCAAAGCCCGCTTAAAAAAAATAGCTACAGAATCTTCAGATCCAGCAACAACTAGCCTTCATCCAACAATATGCCAAATGGTGAAAGTTTTCCTGTTCGAAATTACATCCTTAAAAAATAACCAGCACTCAAAAGGCACACCCTTCAAACAAGGCTTATGTTAGCACAATTACATAATGGGTGATTCTTTCTTATTTTTTAAGCTTTTGAAAATGCTACTACAATTTTTATTACTTTAAAAAAGTCATTCAGTATGAACTGGAGCAAATCTCTGTTAAGTGGCATCACCATGGAAGATAAAAATCCATTCCTATTTCCATTACCACTGTGTACTGTGCTGGCCACAAGAACTGTATAGAGAAAGGGGCTGAGAAATGGCATTAAAAGACACAATTTGTGCTTATTGGTAACCCTGTCAAATGTCCCTTCTCCTCATCACATCAATTTCATTCTCCAAAGGAAGAAAGAAAGAATGCGTGAGCGGGGTTCAGAATGGCAGACTGAGAACTTATGTCCACATGACATTCTTTACAAGGTCCTGATGAAATGACGCAAGAGACATATACGCACAAGAATAAAGCCCTAATGGTGCCAGAGAATAAGAATGTGAGTTAACAGCACATTAGAAAGTTTGAACAAATCCTCAAAGACAGAAAACAGATGGGATCAGATGGGTGACAAACTGGGGGCGCCTCAAGGGCTTCCCTGGTGGCTCAGACAATAAAGAATCTGCCTGCAATGTGGGAGACCTGGGTTAATCCCTGGGCTGGGAAGATCCCCTGGATGTGGGCAAGGCAATCCACTCCAGGATTCTTGCCTGGAGAAGGCCCGTGGACAGAGGAGCCAGGCGGACTATAGTTCATGGGTCTCAAAGAGTTGGACGCGACTGAGCAACTAAGCACAGCACATCAAGGGCTTTTACTGACACATACGAAGTACACAGTGAGTAGGTTCTGGGCACATCATCCGAGCAATGGATCAGGAACAGCGTTCAGGAGAGCAGGGCCGGCCAGGCCGCCTCTTCCCCACCCATCTCTACGATGCTCATGGAGGTCCTAGGAGCAGAGAGCTCTGACCCTTGGTAAAAGGGAAATACCCTAACCAGCAAGCACTTGGCATTTTTTCCCAGCACATACTTTTTGTGTGATCCTGATCAATTCATATACCACAAAAGCACCAAAACTCCTAAACAAACAGGGTTATAGGTGGCCCCCTTAAACGCTATGGAACTTTACAGCCTAAGCACCAGCAAAAATAACGCTAATAAAAATGGCACACAATGGAAATCTCCACAGGCTGAGTAGTCTTGAACTCTGGGACTCTGATGCTACCTCTAGAGGAGGGACTATAGGGCTTTGTTTTCAGCAGAGACCATTTTAAAAGTATAGTTGGTTTACAATGTTGTGCCATCAATAGAGACCACTTTAATCAAAGCAAAGCCTGAGGCAGAGTGTAGCCTTCTTCAGTGTGCTTGTCTGACTCTTTGCAACTCTACGGACTGGAGTCAGCCAGGCTCCTCTATTCATGAGATTTCCTAGGCAAGAATATGGGGATGGGTTGCCACTTCCTCCTCCAGGGGATCTTCCTGACCTCGGGATTGAACCCATGTCTCCTGCATTGGCAGGTGTATTCTCAAGCACCGAGCCACCTGGGAAGCCTAGTTTTCTTCATTAATCCACTGTTTGAATACTGGCAAAAGTGTCTTCACAGCTTTTCTGACCTCACTGACAGGGTGCTACTGAGCTAAACATAGTGAAAGCATAAAGGTTCTTGAAGCCACTAAAGCACTCATGACTTAAATTAAAGGAAGTTCCTACTGTAAACGTCTCAACTTCACACTGAGGTTTTTCTTAAGTCTTTATACCTTCTAAAGCTCTCCCTTTAAATATAAGAGTTTATCCCTTACCCTTTCAATATTTCAATGTATTTGGGAATGTCCCTTACAAACCAACATGACTTCCACTTTATATCCAATGCGTTTCCCCAAATTGTCAATGTCATACAAGATAATTCACTTCAAAGAAACACGTGTCCTAGTAGAATAGAGGGCAGGTGATTTAGATGGATTGTGTGGCCTGAAAGTAAAGCCGAGGCATAACAGTTAGAGAGAGGTGGCTGAACACAGCACAGACCCACCCTATCCCTGCTCCCCACCCCTCAACCTTATAGGCCAGGAAAATACACTAAGGCTCCCTAACAGGTGATGAAAGCCCCCAAGCTTTGACAGTCTCGGTGGGGTCTGCAATCTGCCTGCTTCCTCTGTGTTCCAGCTCCACTTTCAGGCACCATATAAGGAAGTCTCCCTCTGATACTTTCTGCTCTCCTATGACTTTTTTATGACAGAGATGTCTGCGAGACACAAACAACTGCAGAGGAACAGCTGTGCCAACTCCAACTTGGTCCTTCCTTCATAAATATAGGTCAGGGTTCACACAATGCTTGAGGACTTATGAAAGTAAAAGAACAAAGTAAAGAACATTTAGTCATGGGGGAAAGCTGGAAGAGGTGTTTAATTTTTAAATAAGATTCTCAGAGATAGAGAAAATATTATATTCATAGACTAAGAAGAGGATGCTATTAAAATAGAGTACTTAAAGAACAGAAAATTTAAATGTGAGTGCTGCAATTAAAAAGTAAAATGGGTTTGATTAAGAGACTAGTATGTAAATTTCATGGGATACAAATCATTTCCATTTTAGAACAATGATATATTCCTGGTGCTTAGTACACATCAGGCACTCTCGAAATACTGAGTTTATGAACTAACAAGTAAGTATATGAATGAGTGAGATGAAGGAACAAGAGATGGTTACGAATGTAAATCAATCAACATACATGGCTGGCTGGCTAAGCAAGAGGCAAAAATGAAGACATCTTGAACATAGAACAAAAATGCAAAGGAGGTCTTAAACATTTGGAAGAAAAGTCAGATATATGAAGCATAAGATACAATGTAGCAAAAGAGAGAAAGTAATTCAAGAAGTAACAACAACAACAAAAATTATTTTGGTGTTCAGAATGGAAAAGACAATTGAGTTCGAAGCAAAAAAAGACAGACATAGAAATATGTTGATAAAATTTCAGAAAACCAATTAATGGGAAACTGTAAGAACAATTCCAAAGCCAGGGGGGGAAAAAGTTACATTTAAAGAAAGAGAAATTGGATTTCTTAAAAACACTGTTGAAGCAACAGAGCACAATGCCTTCAAAGATTTTAGGAAAACAATTTTCAAGCTACAGTTTTATAATAACACTAACAAATAAGAATGTATGCAAAAATATTTAGACATTTCAGACATTCAGAAATTTGACTACCCAACACATGAGAAAAATCAAGGTTCTTCAACAAATGAGAGGAAAAACCACAAAAAGAATGACTTGAGATACAGTGGCAACTGCATATAAAGAAATGTATATGAAGAAGGAAATACAGACACACAATTAATGTATTGGGTGACAGTGTTACTGAGCAGATCTTTAACTAATTCAGCATCTCTCTTTGCATTTAAAGGCAGAGTTCCTTTTCTACAGGACTAATCACTCTGTGTCTTTTGTTCCAACAGTAACACACAATTCTAACAGCTATGGAGATGGGAGACAGGTTTTAAATATTTATGATCGACTTACAAGCAAAGGTTAGAAGACAATTACACTGAAAGAGGAGAAACTGAATAAGCGCTACGCTGTGTGCTTTGTTGCTCAGTCATGTCCGCCTCTTTGTGACCCTTTGTACTGGAGCCCAGCAGGCTCCTCTGTCCATGGGACTTTTCAGGCGAGAGTACTGGAGTAGGTTGCCCTTTCCTCCTCCAGGAGATCTCCGAACCCAGGGGTTGAACCCATGTCTCCTGTATCTCCTGCACTGCATGTGGATTTTTTATCCACTGAGTCATCGGGGAAGCCCATCTTGATAAAACCAAAAAATAAAACCTCTTTAAGAAGTGTAACCACTATAATTTCCTAATCTTTCAGAGTGAGCAGTACAGAGATACTATGTAAAGTTACTCAGAAACAGAAACTGAACATTATGAAGTTTACCACTGGTAAAACCCAGGTGGTGCAGTGTTAAAGAATCTGCCTGCCAATGTAGGAGATGCAAGAGATGTGGTTTCGATTCCTGTGTTGCGAAGATCCCCTGGAGTAGGAAATGGCATCCTGCTCCAGTATTCTTGCCAGGGAAATCCCATGGACAGAGGAGTCTGGCAGGCTACAGTCCACAGGGTCGCAAAGAGACACACACAACTGAGCACACCCACACAAAACAAATATAAGATAACTAGGGGTTAAAGGGTAGAAATTACAGTGCAAATACTAAAACAAAGTAAAAACACATAGTTTAAAACTAAAAATTTTAAAATCTAGTAGTGCTGAGCAACGTCACTTTCACTTTTCACTTTCATGCACTGGAGAAGGAAATGGCAACCCACTCTAGCATGCTTGCCTGGAGAATCCCAGGGAGGGGAGCCTGGTGGGCCGCCGTCTATGGGGTCGCACATGACTGACGTGACTTAGCGGCAGCAGCAGCTGCAGTGTTATTTATAGAGTTATAAGGATAACCATCCACAAAAGTGAGAAGCAGACTCTGTTAGGAAGTTAGAGGCAGGAATAAGATAAGCAGGTCTTTCTGAGCATGGAGAGAGAGGGGAGCCATAACAAACTATCAGACTCGCAGAGGCCCATCAGTGCCGAGTGAGTCAGGAATGGTGATATGGGGGGAAGGGCAAAGCGCCTCCAGTGGGTAGTCGCTTGAGCATTTCATTTTGTCTACTGACAGGTTCAGTTATCGACTCAACTAAAAATAAAGATATAAGAGGGATTATCTTTCATTTTAACCTGTTTCTGAGTGGTAAATTCGCTAAAAATCCAAGGCAAGACCTGAATAGAGAAGAGCCTTTTCAGGTATTGTTTATATAAAGTCACTTATGTTTCTTAAAGTCAAAATCTAGCCAAGCAAGATTCTGGGGGGCAGCAAAGTCAGTGAATATCCTTAAGGCCTCTTGTTGTCTCAGACACCAGAGGCAAGAAGGTTCCCAAGAATGAAGTGTAGCCGGGAAGATGTAGCACAGGGAAATGCTCACGGCTATATTCCCAGTGCCTGACACACAGTAGGTGCTCAGCAAATATCTGATGAATAACTGATAAGTTTACTGTTCATAGCAGACAGGAGCAGCAACTTGTCTCTTGTGGGGGACCAGACCCTCGCTGAGCTATTTTTAGGGCCCACAGAAATGAAACGGACAGCATTCCTACTTTTTCCAAACAGGGCCTTTAACTCAAGATTTTGAACACCTTTATCCATCTCTCTAGGTACTCCAGAATGTTCCTCTCTGAGGATGAGCTCCGCTTATTTGGAGAAAAGCCTCATTTTCTCCCATGGTACACTTTGGAAACTCCATGGTATACTTTGTGAAACTGAAGAGGGAGTTTCCTGAAGATCCGCTCAGTAAACACTGTCACCCAGTACTTGATATTCTACAACCGATGTTGAGGGGGAAAAAAAGTCAAAGAACACACATTGCTCAGCAAAGGATTTGGCTGATTTATAAGAGCCAAGTGCTCCATTATGTAAAGCTTAATTGAACTTCCATATAGTGATGAGGGTAATACAAGAATCTGAAAGCATTAGGGCTTTAAAGCAAGAAAGAAAAAAAGGCTCAGCAGCATGATAGTCCCACATACAGATGGCTACAAAATGTAAGATCCAACTAAAATTGAAGTGTTCTCCTGACTCCCACCTGAACCCTTTGCAAAAACCAAGTTCCTTCTTATGGTGCTTTATGGGGCCGTTCTCTTAAAATGATGACTGTACTCAAGCTAGCAGGAGACAGGTGAAATTATTTAACTATTCTTTCCAAAGTATCTAAGCCAAATGACACAGATGCTTCCAGTGTCTTAAGGATGGTGAACAGGCCTAATTCCATTACTCCACATGGCAGAAGTAGCACATTATATAAATCAAGCAGCCTGTGAGGTTGAGAAAACAATCTAAGGTGCTCTTTTGAGAAGTGAAGGTTGGTTAAGTGTTTATGATTTAGGTGTTAGGGGGTTCAGGGGGAGGAGAAAAGGAATGGTTCTTCTGATGTCTTCTTTCTCCTTCAAAGTAGGAAAAGGATGGAGTAGGGGAATCCACTAAAGTAGATGAACTGTAAGCAATAAATCTGTGCAGAGAAGAGGTGGCTACAACCCAGATCCTATCTCCTGGCTGAGACACTGACGTTTATACTATGTCAGTTATTGAAAGAAGACCTCTTCAGGACGCTGTGGGCCACTTGGTGAGGAAGAACACTAGGACTGAAATTGACTTCAGCTATGTTTAGCTAAGAAAACATTAGTATGCTTTAAGACACACCAATGTATTAAACTAGCTCAGACATTAGTATGTTTTAAGATTTGACTAGACAGCAAAAGCCTTACAGCTATAGAACTCAAGCCTGAAAAACTAAGGGTGGTATGACACGGCTTCCTACAATGGCTGAGAAAAACTGAACTAAGATTAGAAAAGAACTATTCTAGAAGGAGAAGATCTTAACCTCATGCTCAGTGACTAACAGGACAGCTGAGGAAGTATGCCTGCAAGCTGGAACCAAAATGAAAAAAAGCAAATGAAGTTGGATTCTTTGTAAGTAACCGTCTGATTTAAATAAACATAACAAAGGCAAACTACCTATGAAGAAGTCAAAAGAGCCACAAAGGAAGTTCATAAAGATGGCTTCACATCTGCTAGATGACAGTCATTACAAAAGAGGTAACTTTTGTAATGTTACCAAAAAAGGTCCCACAGCATCTCTGGTAGTAAGGACTCCACACGGCATTAAGCTGGACAGTAGTGCCTTTGAAGGGAGCAAAGCTTTGCAGTCAGGAGCAGAAGTTACAACAATGTTTTAAAAATCACTGCGCACTGGGACGACCCAGAGGGATGGTATGGGGAGGGAGGAGGGAGGAGGGTTCAGATGGGGAACACATGTATACCTGTGGAGGATTCATTTTGATATTTGGCAAAACTAATACAATTATGTAAAGTTAAAAAAAAAAATTACATAATCCCATCCAAAAAAACAAAACAAAAAAAAACCTCAAATCACCTCTGCAAAAACTGACCTTGTGCAGAAAACAGGCATTTTCCAACTGCTCTTATTCCACACTTTCATCTCTGCCATCTTTCACTTCTCCAAAATGGGAAAATGTTTAATATTATTGTGAAATATTTTAACTTAATGAGAAGCAATGGGGCAATACCTCAGTGACACTGTACCTACTGGATACGTGACAGTTTTCCATGGATAGTGGATGGGGTGGTGGTGGTAATTATGAGTGTGTAGGTGTGAAGCTGGACCCCAAGTTAGTTTTTTAGGTGCCCCTTTATAAATGTGAACAAAAAACTTTTTTTTTTTTTTTTTTTGAAAATGTGATGTGTAAGAAGACATGGGCAATCAGCTAATAGATACTATGAATTTGCCAAATTGGAGCTCAAAGTAATTGTGAAGTCCAGCACAAGTAAAGGTCACCCCACAAAACTTGCTCTTCATGAAGGCTCTGGCAATAACGGAAGAATGAGATTTTAATCACTGAAGCTAATTACATAGAAGACTACATCACAAGAAGAGTTATTTAAGTGTCTTAAATACAATAAAAAGTAATTAACAGGAAGCGCCATCTTGACAGCTTCCTGTCACAGTCCAGGCCTAAAAGGATCAGCTAATTCCCAACCTGGGAGCCAGAGAATGAGAACAACTCAAAGTTTGATCTTTTAATTTTTTATTTAAACTGCTTTGATTAAAAGGTAACAACTCTCACCAACTTGAGTGAAGTTAATCAAGAAAAAATAATTTAATCTATTAGAGGAATGATGAACCTCATTTTCATTCGTTCCCCAGAGGACAAGAGAGGGGCCTCCCAAAGGCCATGCAACTCGCCGCTGCCTCACAAAGCAAAAGAAAGCATGGGAGGGCTGCCAGAGCCCTACTGAGGACAGGGCCAGTTCACACACTTGCGCATGTGAAATCCACTGAAAAATATCTCCTTTGAAATAACCCTCAAAGAGGCCATCTCATCTGCCTCTTCTTTCTCCTTCCCTGGAATGAGCAGTTGGAGAAAAGCTACTGGAGAATCAGAGATTCACAGCTGATCCTGTGACTAAAGAGAAAGCCTCTAGACACTACAACGGCCAATATGAAGGGGTATCAGCCTACAGGTAACGACAGACATAGCACTGATCTTTTCTTAATTCTACTGCATCTCTAAACGTTGAACAAAGTCTAAAGCCTGTCACAAGAGACGTGGTGCATTACTAGACAAGCTCTCCCAGCAGCCTTTGCTTAACTGACCCACACATTCTATGACCTCCTCAAAACCCAGAGGCTGACACCAGTTAGTAACTGAGGTCTGCTCGAACACACCTGGGCACTTCTGTCCCAATCTGTTTCTGTTCCCGGATTTCTACTGGTCATTTTTATTATGTATCTCACTAAATATTGAAATATGAGTACAAACAGAACAAGCCTTTACAAAAACAAGTTGTTGCAAAAGGTTTAGTAAGAGGTGTGGCTTTTAAATGGCAACAAAATGTGCAAAAATTAGAGCAGGAAAAGTAGGACAGAGGAGGGAGACGTAAATCACAAAGACCTAGGGTTCCGTAAGTAGTATTTTTAAGTCATCATTTCATAGAAGAAGTTATTTAATCCACCAGGATATCATATATCAAAGATTTGGAGATGTAAGTACATTTTTATGTTAAAAAATGGAATTAAAACATTTGGTATAAAAAGAATAAATCCTCCGCTCCAGACAATGTTTTCAAATAACTATTAAAATCAGGAAGCATTTGATATAATTCTGAATCTAAGCTGAGTATTTGGATATTGGTATCATTCATACCTCAACTTTCCCACAGTAGTATTGGAATGATTTAAGCAGAGAAAACTGAGGGAAAAATGAAAACCAAATCAAGGCCACAGGAAACTAAAGAGAAGCCTTGAGGAAGACCCAAACATCAGATGCATGCTATCAGATACATTTTCTAGAGGCACCCTATCTTTGGCATGGGCTTCCCTGGTAGCTCAGATGGTAATGAATCTGCCTATGTGGGAGACCTGGGTTCGATTCCTAGGTTGGGCAGATCCCCTGGCGGAGCGCAGGGCAACCCACTCCAGTATTCTTGCCTGGATAATCCCCATGGACAGAAGAGCCTGGTGGGCTACAGTCCACGGGTTCGCAAAGAGTCAGAAATGACTGAGCAACTAAGCACAGCACATTTTTGGCATAGACTTTCCAATAACCAAATAAACAGGGAAAACTATTGGATCAGATACAAGTTTTTTAATGTATATATTTATCAGATTAAAGCCAACTTGTAGCTCAGAAGAAACAGCTGTCCCAGGTTATGAGACATCTGCTACTGCTAAGTCACTTCAGTTGTGTCCGACTCTATGTGACCCCATAGACAGCAGCCCACCAGGCTCCCCCATCCCTGGGATTCTCCAGGCAAGAACACTGGAGTGGGTTGCCATTTCCTTTTCGCCAATGCATGAAAGTGAAAAGTGAAAGTGAAGTCGCTCAGCCATGTCTGACTCTTAGCGACCCCATGGACTGCAGCCTACCAGGCTCCTCCATCCATGGGATTTTCCAGGCGAGAGTACTGGAGTAGGGTGCCATTACCTGCTCTGATGAGACATCTAAGCACTCCCTATTTTATTTCATAAAGGGACACTGCAATATAATAAACAAATAACTCATATATTTATTGAACTTCTATGAACTACAGCAGGGAATAAAAGAGACAATAATCCCTATCTTCAGGGAACTTACTATCTAGTGAAGTTTGGTCTCAATGACATTAGGCTATCCTCACATTTCTCCCAATTACTGCCCAGTAATTTACTCAAGACAGTCTAGTTTAGTAGAAACAAACCCATGAGGAAACTCAGTGTATTTAACTCATTATGTTAGAAATGGAATTAAAACATTTGGGATAAAAACATGAATCCTCTGTTCTAGCCAATGTTATAAAAAAAAAACTATTAAAATACAGAGACTTTCAATATAATTTTTAAATCTAATTTGAGTATTTGGATATTGATATTATTCATACCTCAACTTTCCTACAGTAGTATTTGGAATGCCCTGAATAGCAGGGCACCCCAGGTACCCTGCCAGGCTGGTCTAATTTGAGGTAAGGACTTTGGTAAATCAAATACCATCTTACAACAACAGGGAGAGAGAAAGGTCAAGGTTAACTCCCTACAAGAACACTTTCAGAATATCTAATTTTAAGCAGCATAAATTTTGAAAATATACCTCAGTGGTAACCAAAAAAGAGTCCCTCCACTCTAATGGGCCATTAGATAAGCATGAATAGAAACCAACTGCCAAAAAGATGTGCGTTTTGACCGTAGTGGTGTTGTCTTTACCATAGGTAGATAGGAGGAGCAGTTATTGGAGAGAGGACCCCTTGTCTGTGGCAGCAAAAATCTTAAATCTGTCTAGGGGATAGATCTGCCACTTTCCGGCTCTCCACAGGAGGAAAGCATGTACTGAACTCCTAAGAACTGGTGACAAATTGGTAATAATCATTACTGCAAATTAGACAGATAGAAGAATGAGCAAAATATTTCCCAGTTTTCTCCATTCTGAAAACATTATATAATTTCTTAAGAACCTGCTTCTAAAAATAACCCAATGCCTGTGATGGTGCTAAGATAACGACATCAAAATCCTATAGTCAGTTCCTCTCGGCAAAAGTGAAGCCCCTGATTGCTGTGTGAACATCAACAACATTGATAGGTAAAGGAATGGTAACAGCACCTAAAAATACTTATTTCCAAAGTGACAACAGGAAGAGGGCGGGGGGAGGCAGTGCGGTGTTTGGAATGTGGACGGGAGAAGCTCCTGTGTGGTAGGAGAGCTTCTGGAAAGCACATTAGCTACCATATCCTTCCTGTCAGAGACAGGCTATAGCTTAGAGAAAGGTGTTTCTCCCAATGGGCTCCATTGTACTTGCAATAAGACAATCCCTGTTTTGATGAGAAACCTACTCTTTTCTTCCCTTCCACCATGCCCCCTTTTAAAACAAAAGCAAAATACCAGTTTGGTAACAAACACCATTTAAGACTGTTAAATAGAGAAGGAGACAATTAGCATGCGGGTATACTTTACGCAGAGTAAGAATTGCTACTGGGGACTGACTGACTGTTTTAATATTTACTGTGGAAGCATAGCCCAGCGGGCTTCCTCCTGCCCCCATCAGATACCTCCTTGGAAGGCTGCTCGTCAACCAAGCTCCCAAGAGACTCTGGAACGTAACCAGGGTACAGCCGGTGGAAGACAAGAGGAAGACCCTGTCATCTACTGATTACATACGTCTATTCAAAGAAAATGTCCAATTAACCTCTCTTCTTTTTCTGGCCTACAATTAAACTTCCTAAACTAATACACAGAGAATCTTTCTAATTTTGCATAGTACCTAAGGGCCTGATTGACACTCAATAAATGGCATTATTAATAGTAATAATGAATGCTACATAGTGCCAAGGACACAGAGCCCAATAAATCTTAAATAATGACAATAATGAAAATATATGATTAACTAATGAGTAATTATGAAGTACACTGCAAACAAAGTGCTACACAGGGACAGAACAATTACAAGCCACTGTGTTAAGAGTGACAGGAAGCCAATCGGGGTGAAAGGGAGGAGAGAGATGAATGAGAGGAGAAAAAACTCCCAGCCGTGGTCAAGCTGCTACCAGCCAGAACACTCACATTCCTCCAATGGTGACGGTGGCACAGGTACGCTCTGAGAAGGCGGGCACCGTATCTGTGGCTGGGCTGGCTGGTCTAATGTAGTCCACAGTCACATTGACCTGAAAATAAGAAATCAAGGTAATTAAGGTTGAGAATTTGCAACACAGCTCACTAGCAGCCCTGTGTGCTGGCTGTAAAAGCTCACTCATGGTGTGACTTTGTAGGTCTAAGATTTAAAAAAACAACTGAAAGCTGAACCACACACCGGGAGAAAACACCTCCAAAAGCCATCTTGGATAAAGGACTATAGTATCCAAAATATAGGAAGAACGTTTAAACCTCCACGGTAAGAAAATCAAAATCCCAATGTTATAGTGGGTAAAAGAGTTGGATATCTCATCAAAGAAGACATACAGATGACAAGCATATGAAAATATACCCCACATGTGTAATTGGGGAAATGCAAACCGAGACAACTATTAACACGTCGATTAGAATAGCCAAAATTCAACACACTGACAACAAATGGAGGTGAGTGTATGGAACAAATGGAATTCTTGTTCACCATTACTGGGAATGCAAAACAGTACAGCCACTCTGAGCAATGGTTTTGTATAGAACAAACTTTTACCATACGTTCCACCAGTTAAAAACTTACGTCCACACAAAAACTTGCACTTGGATGTTTCTGGTGGCTTTATACATAAATGCCAAAACTTGAAAGCAACCAATATGTTCTTCAGTAAGTGAGTAAAGAAACTGTGGTTCATGAACACAACTGAATACTATTCAGCACTTAAAAAGAATGAGCTGTCAAGCCATGAAGAGACATGGAGCAATCTGAAATACACATTGCTGAGAGAAAAATGCCCATCGACCGGCTATCTATCGTATGATTCCAACTGTGACATTCTGGAAAATGCAAAAATGTGGGAGACAGTAAAAAGATCAGTGATTGCCAGGGGTTAGCAGGGTGAGACAGGATGAACAGATGTGGGGGCAGGATTTTGACAGCAGTGAAGCTATTCTGGATCATACTATAATGATGGATACATGTCATTCCACATTTGTCAAAATCCGTACAATGCAGAACACCAAGAGTGAACCCAAGTAAATGATGAACTGCGGATGATGGTGTGTCCAGGTAGGCTCACCAATTATAACAAATATACCACTCTGGAGGGGGACTACTGATAACAGAGGAGGAAGTACATGGCTGGGGGCGGGTGGGACAAGGAAATTCTCTTTACTTTCTGCTCAATTCTGCTTTGAGTCTAATTGATGCTGTAGAACCTAAAAGATGACTGATGTCAAGAGAGAAGGACAAATGGCTGAACCTTTAAGGTCCTACATAAACTTCAGTCAACAGAGAAGAAATCTGGAATATTCCTGGAGGATTCCTAGACATTTTGGTAAAGCAGCTCTCCAACCTTTTCGGACTGCTTTGAAAATCTGTTTAAAAATATGAAATGCCTCAAGAGAATAACTACATGGAGTTTCAGTCTGCCATAGTTCTCAAGGCCCAAGTTAAGAAGAGTCAAAATGACACAGCTGACTACACTGAATACCAATAGGGGTGGACTTGGAAAATTTGGGGGGTGGGGTGGGAGCAGGATGGACTGGACCAGAAGAACCTTTAATACTGGGCTAATCCTAGTATATACAAAACATAGGGACACAAACACGCCGAGCAATGCTTTTTCTTTATGAAACCTTTCAAGATGACCATGTTTGTGTGTCAAAACAAAGTGGCATGCTGTGTCCATCAGGAAACATACAGAGCCTGCATTACAGCATTAAGGCATATACTTGACTTTGGTCATGGCCAAGCTCATATACCTGTACTGAGGAGTCAAGCACCCTGAGGCCATCCTCACAGTCTCAAAGTCCAGAATTACCTTTCCTGAAAACCACTTTGGTTCTCACTGAGCTACTTGAAGACAGCACGATGTATGAGCATCAACCAGACTGCTGGTGAGCACCACCAAAATCCCTTCAAACTGCCTGCTCCTCAAAAATCCATTTTAAAAATGAATATGGAAATTTTCAGAAGAACAGCTGCCTCCAAATTCTGACTGTCAGATCACTCACTCTACCTAATCACGTTTTAAAAGCAACAAGAAGCCCTATCAGTGAGAAAGCCAATTAAGGGCTGAAGGCAAGGCAAATCTTTCTCATGAGAAGTACTGTCATAATACAACAACTCAGAAGAAATCATAAAGAGTACTCCTTAGGTCAGATGTCCACACTGACATTACTGCTCAGCCTTATCACTTTGTCCAAGCTAAGGAGATGGATAAATTTGAGGAATGTGAACAGACAGGGAGTCGGGTAGGAGCAGGGCTGAAAAACTACCAACAAAGAGGTTTTCAGAGTTGCCCCACATGCAGCTGATCAGAGTTGTTAGAGCCCAGAGGGCAAGGAATGGGCGGTCTACACACACAGAAGCACAGCTGACTCCAATCCCTGGGAGGGAAAGAGTCCTCTGCATGCTATTTATTCTGACCAACCCCTCTGGCAACTCTCCTCTGGCAAGGGCGGATGATTAACCTCTGGGAGAAGGAAGAGGCTGGGATACCTGTTGAAGTTATGGCAAAAATCACACAGGAAATTAGCACTGAACAGGAGCTAAACCTCAAGAGTACCCACCCAGGAGTACATGAAGTAATTCAGGGCCCAGTAGGGTACCAAAAGTGGGTATGGTCCAATTTGGGACATTCAGGGGGCAAGTCAAAAAGTATGTAGAGATGTTCACCTATTTTTGTGTTTTCACCCAATCCATCTGGTAAGAAGCTCAAGTCCTCAGTTTCACTACCAGGGGGAAAAATAATTCATCCTGCTTAAAAATAAACTCAGTGAATCTCAAGGTTACCTTGCATCTGCCAATGACAGGCCTCCTCCTCAGGAGACGGGAGTGGGGCAGCGGCTCATCAGCGCAAGCACGTGGCACACAGTAACATCAGCTCTCTCCCCAGAAATCATGCTAGTTCACCAGGAAGGCTACGTGAGTAGCGGTGGTGATGGCTGTGCTGAGGGGTGTATTGGCAAGGAACAGCTCCGCATCTCATCTGCCAGGCCAAAGGCATGCTATCCCCAAACTGTCTTCAAAGGAAATCAACCCCACTCTCCCAAATCTTTCAACTTCAATCAGCAAAAGAACTAGTAACTACATTCTACATTCACCTGCCAATTAATTTTTTCCTTTATCTAGAGAAAGAACTGAAAGGCAGAGATTAAAGAGCTCATTGGGGGAGGTAACATTATTAAAGAAAATCTCAAATACAAATGAGGCCCTGAGAATAGCCCACAGCCAAGACGCACACCTGCAGACGGCTATGACAAACCAAGAATTAAAGTCAATGTGTAATTAGCATTTATGTCCCTCTCCTGGGGAGTCTGAGCTCTGCTCTCCTGCCTTGGAGTTTCTCATCTCCAGATACTCATCCCTGACTTGTCAATCACTTGATAAAGAGCAATTTCAATTAAACAATGGCAGATCTTAGCAAAGTCTTCATCTGAATAATAACAACCTGAATTTTGTGCTTGTGGGTGGTTACATATGGGATGGCATGAGTTGAGTACTGGGTTAATGCAAACGTTTCCCTCATTTTTCCAGCAAAGATGATCCTGGAATATGCAAGAATTTACACGTACGGGACACAAGGGGAGGGCCTGGCCCTCTTTACAGCAAGGACCACAAGGAGTCCACAGCTCCCTACTGATTCCACCTGTCATTCTCTTATGAATGAGTCATACATCACCTCCCTGGGCCTCACTTTTCTCAGGCAATTCACTTGGTAAATGAGAGCACTAGACTAGAACTTCAGAGCATCACTGAACTCGAGAATCCTAGAAGACAGTTTAGCCAGACACTGTGTGCTACATAGCATCACAGGGTTTATACAGTAGGAGTATATATCAGATCAGTCGCTCAGTCGTGTCCGACTCTGCGACCCCATGAATCGAAGCACACCAGGCCTCCCTGTCCATCACCAACTCCCGGAGTTCACTCACACTCACGTCCATCAAGTCAGTAATGCCATCCAGCCATCTCATCCTCTGTCGTCCCCTTCTCCTCCTGCTCCCAATCCCTCCCAGCATCAGAGTCGTTTCCAATGAGTCAACTCTTTGCAAGAGGTGGCCAAAGTACTGGAGTTTCAGCTTTAGTATCATTCCTTCCAAAGAAATCCCAGGGCTGATCTCCTTCAGGATGGACTGGTTGGATCTCCTTGCAGTCCAAGGGACTCTCAAGAGTCTTCTCCAACACCACAGTTCAAAAGGAGTATATGTAGTGAATAATTTTTTGATGAATGGATACATGTAATCAGGAACCCTTCCAGACATAAAATTCTGAAGGACACTAAATGAGATGGTTAGGACCACATGGTCAAGCTGTTGACCATTCTGTCCTATATACTAAAGCAGGAAGGAGGGAAGAAATATTTTGAAATTGGGATAAAGCTTTAAATTAAGAAAAGTGTAATTCTGCATATTACTTTTTTTTTTTTTTTCAAAGAAGCTCTCAGAGAAAAAGAAAGGGTAGCAGGCAATCTGATTCCTCCATGGTCCATTGTGGAATTCTCCTTGAAAACAATTTCAAAGACCCTTCAGAGAACTAAGATGAGAACTTAAAACCAAATTTGTATCCCAATCTCATATAAAGTCTGGAAACAGCTTAGTATTAACAGAAAACACTCAGGTCACACCTAAGGAATTCAATCTATGGATACCCTTCATGAAATTAATCATTCACTAGATGGTGAGTGAGTAGTATCATCATACTTCAGTACTGAAAACCACCTTCTGATGATAATCTGAAGGCCAGTGCATAAGAGATACCTAACATTTCCAGGCCAAAGCCTGAATCTGGGCTGTTACATGAGGCTATTACTATATAATCCCATTCACTATTCCACATGGCCAATCATAAACCCACAAAGAGATGTTAAAAAAAAAAAACACCTTGCCTCACAAAAAAGGCTCTCATGTGACCTGTCATCCTCATGACGGAAACAGAAAACACATCATCTGGGCAAGTCTGGCTAAGGCAGCAGGCAGATAAAAGTAAGTAGAATAAAATATTTCAACAGCTTGGGTAAGAGTACGGGCTCTGGCAGCCACTTGGCTGTGGGTTTGAAAGTGAAAGTAGTTCAGTCATGTCTGACTCTTTGGGACCCTATGGACTATACAGTCCATGGAATTCTCCAGGCCAAAATACTGGAGTGGCTAGCCTTTCCCTTCTCCAGGGGATCTTCCCAACCCAGGGATCAAACCCAGGTTTCCAGCACTGCAGGCGGATTCTTTACCAGCTGAGCCACAAGGGAAGCCTAAGAATACTGGACTGGGTAGTCTAAAACCTTCTCTAGGGGTTCTTCCCAACCCAGGAATTGAACCAGGGTCTCCTGTATTGCAGGCAGATTCTTTACCAACTGAGCTATCAGGAGGGTTGCAGGTTTGGTTCCCAGCAATTCTACCTCTGAACTCTGTGAACTTGGAGAAGTAACCTCACTTCTGGCTTCAGTTGAACATGGGTAACTCTACCTATCTCATCGTTAGAAGAGAAATGCATTAATATACATGAAACATTTAGAGCAGGGCCTGACTCATAATAAGCTCTATGTGTCAGTTATTTTTAGACAAACATACTGATTTTCTTGGAGGAGAGCCTGGTACAGGGTAGGTGATAAGTGTCTGCGAGATAAATACATAAATACATGCACACATACATATATGCATAAATAAGGCACATGTTGGCTTTAAGTCATTAGGCAGAACTCAATTAAATACACTTTTCTCCTTAAGGAGCCACAGCAAACAAGAGTATGTACCTCATCCATATTCATCCCAACTTACAGATAAATAGGACTTATTTTAAAGAATGATACACTATTTAGTACTTATTTAGACACTCTCCAGGTTAATCGGCAGGTACTAGTTTGGAGATTGTATTTACCAAAGATAATTGAAGCAGAGTGTGGGGAATCAACTCAACTAATAGGCTAACTAGAGGTGTTTGGGGAGGATGCTCCTTGCCTTACAAAATCAGGAAGATAACAAACAGAGAGCAACCAAGTTGGCATCTGCTCTGGGCATAACAGGACAATATTTAATTTAGGCATTCTTGATCTTTTCTCCCTGCTAACAAATAGCGTACATAATTATTTTAAAAGTATCAGAGATTATCTTCCTAAAATCTGAAACACATTTTAGTCACTCATTCATCTAAATACAGATGAGCATCTAAGAAAACTGTCAAGGGGTCTCTTGGTTCTGCTTCTGGGCATGTTGATTCCCAGCTCACCTATCTACTAGGACGCAAGCTAAACTCTCACAAGGAGATGTCAAATGTACCCTTGTTGTTCAGGAGGCAACAACAAGAGTCATAAATGAGAGCAACATATGTATACTGACATCTTCTGTGCTGTGCTTAGTCGATCAGTCGTGTTCGACTCTTTGCAACCCCATGGACTATAGACTGACAGGCTCGTCTGTCCATGGGATTCTCCAGGATAGAATATTGGAGTGGGTTTCCATACCCTCCTCCAGGGCATCTTCCCAACCTGGGGATCAGACCCAGGTCTCCCACATTGCAGGCAGATTCTTTACCATCTGAGCCACCAGGGAAGCCCAAGAATACTGTATTGGGTAGTCTATCCCTTCCCCAGGGGATCTTCCTGACCCAGGAATCAAACCAGGGTCTCCTGCATTGCAGGTGGATTCTTTACCAGCTGAGCTACCAGTGACATTAAAGAAACAGAAAGTTAGTTTTTAAAAGTATTTCTGACTTAACTCAAAACACCCAAAACATTATCATATCAACATATAACCAGTATTTCTTAAAGTACTGGGTTTCTTTCCTTTCACTGACAAAGACTTCGAAATCCAGTGTGTGTTGTGCAAGAAAAACACATCCCAGTCTGGACCAGCAGTACTTCAAGTGTGCAGCCACTTAGAGCTGCAGTCGCAACACTGGACTGTACACGCCCAGACTGTTCATTATGGGACCAGGGTCTTAGCCGCAATCCTCTATACATGCTCCTACCTTTTGTGGTTCTATCCTTCTCTAGTTTCGCCCAAGAACTGTTGTTATCTTATATTTATGAATCCTTGTAAATACTCAAACCAAATACGAAAAAACATGGTATAAAAAATAAAATGTTTATCATTCATTTTCTGACTAAAAAAAAAAATCTATTACTTAATTAGACTAGAAAGACAAGGTATTTACATAATTTTCGGTTCTAAAAAACATTTCAGGGGTGAGAATAAATGTGTACACAAAGGAGGAAAATTCCTCCAATTTATAACTGTCATCGTGGAATATATTCTGTTCAATGTTTGAGGAAGATACTTTTGAGTGACTTCTCTACCAAATCAGTGGCTGAACTTTATCCTTGATTTGCTGACCCAAGTCTAGAATTCTTCACCTTGATGTTTCCAACGCACTCTAATGGATGGTAACTAGAAACTCATGGTAAACAAACAGCTGCTTTTGTAGTTATGACTAATGCCTCTGTTGAGTATGGTGTCACTAGATGAGCAACTGGTAGATGTGAACCATTTATGTTTATAAGCACAGACAAAAGCGGAAATCTCTATGTCCCATTAAGCCATCATTTAGCTTTGGCATGTCTTAAATTAAAAGAACTTTCACAGATACACTGACAAAAAAGTATACATTTATGCTGCAAAGAAAATGAGACATAAGCAATGATCCTCTCCTACCTCTCCAACCCAACCATATGTATTTGGTAACACCCCCTTCAAAATCATTGTAATTAGGTGCTAAGGCCGGCTGTTTATTCACATGTATTTATGTTGCTTTCTCCGATCTACAATCACCCTTCCCAACTCCCCCAAAGTCAGAACTATTTTGAGCACATCTCATTTTCATCAATGGAACATGAACCTCCATGGCTTCCCAACCTCTATGATGAGCACAGAGTCAAGGAGCTCTCTTATTTGATGTTTCTGACAAAACGAAACCACTGCTTCCCACCCCCTTGTCAGATTCGTTCATCTGTTTTGAGAGGAAAGGTAAAACCCAGCTTCAGATGGGGCCTGTGGAGATGCTAAGAGTCTCCACCTGACATTAGGCATTCATTTAAGTGGACATCACTATTTCCCGATAAACACTCAGTTTGGTAAATATTTAATCAGAAGAATACCCAGGCATGAGATTCACAAGTAAACGTGAAAACATTTATGTAAGAGGTCACTAGAGCTGGGCAATGATTTCTAGAAATAGTGATAACACCCTGACAAAAAACAGAACATTAACATGGTCAGAAATGAGGCACTGTTTATGCATAAGGTAGGTAACAAGCACATATAAAATCATCAAGGGGATGAAGTTCTGACTGTTGAAAATATTTCAAGTAACTCTGAGGAGGATCAGAGATGAACAGAAACCACCCTTTGCAAGTAACCTCACAGTTACAAGTATTTTCACCCATGCTCTCGATTCCCAAGTCCTTAGAAACCTACAAATGCATTTGAAAAGCACAACCTGTGTTTGCATCAGTGTTCTAACCATTATCTTATGCATCATGGTTTAACTCATCCCGATACCTAATTGTCATACCACACTATCCATACCCAAGAATGCCAGCGGCCCCCAAAACACTACTGGAAACTGTCACACGGGTCCCCTTCCTGTCTCTTCTTTCTTCTCCTCAGAGCCACCATCTCCACCGCCTTCCTCTGGAGGATGAAGGGTGAGTGTGGGTCTTTTTTCTCCTCTATACAAGTGTCAGTCACAGTCATCTGTGTCCAAAATTTCCAAGGTCAGCAGCAGTCAGGGGAAATTAAATCAGTCCGTCCAGAACTCTCCCTGGAGGAGTTCCAGCCACACAAGCAGCACAAATATACGGAGATACTCATGCCTTTGTGTAGAATACACACAATGTCACCCAGTCGTGAAAACAACAGCTATAATAAAACTAAGATGAGAAGCACAGGGATATGAAGAAAGGGTATTTGCTTAAAGGCATCTCAGTCATATTACTGGAGGAAAAGAAGAATGCTTTTAAGACATGGATAAAAACAAAAAGGTTAAATTACATTTTCTCCACAAATCTGTGCCAGTCTACCAAGGAAAAGGCCACTCACCAAAAAGCCAAACTGAGAAACTGAAGCATTCAAAGTGGGAGCTCAAGTATTCCCAAGAGTTCTGATCAATTCCTAATGCTTTGGGGGCTGGATATTGCAAAATCAGTACAGAAAAGCCACCCTGTGTCCACCACAGTTCAGGGCATACCTATTTCTCCAGTATGCCCACAGGGTGGCATTTAGAAGTCATTCAGACCAAGGAAACAAATATATACTCAGGTAAGTTAATGTAAGGTGAAAGAATGGCAACTTGGACGAAGAGAAATGTATGGTGACCTCAAAGGAGAAATATAAAGAAAAAATATAATTCTTAAGGAATACCTGCCAATGGCACAAAGAAAAACAGCCCAAAGATACAGCTCTTCTGTTACATAAATTATTCTCGGTTGTGTTACTAAGAAAAGATTCCAAGATAGTCAGGTGTTACCATCATAAGCCTTTCTTCCTTTAGACTACCTTCCTCTTCCAGCATTGCACACAGAAGATAGAGGCCTACTAAATGAAACGAAGTTTCCCGATCAAAGGCACAGCGTGCACAGAGCAGCAACACCTGAGGTCAGTGTCTGAAACTATACACTGACACTGATCAAAGACCATCCTGATTGCATCTGTGCTCTCCTTCAAATCCAGGTCCTCTAAGAAAAAAACAAAACACAACCCAGCATTCGTATATTCACACAGCCAAGTCTCCAGCCCACAAATATATATTAGGAAATTAGGTGATTAGCACTGGATTTTAAACCTAGGTCAAAAGGACCAATTACAGCCTAGATTCCTGAAGTAAGCTACCTCTCAGCAGCTGTACAAAGAAGCCCTCTCCCGGACTCACAATCCTTCAATTTTCATTACTCATATAGAGACACAAAGCAAAGATATTTCTCGAGTTCGTAAAAAAAAAATTAAAAATAGAATTACCGTAAAATCTAGCAATTCTGGGTATACTCAATCCAAGGTCTCAGAAATGTTTGTAGCCTATATTCACAGCAGCACTACTCACAATAATCAAAAGGCAGAAGCAATCCAAATATTCACTGATGAAGAAACAAAATGTGGTCAATGGAATATTTTTCAGCCTTAAAAAGGAAGGAAATTCTAACATATGCTATGATTTGAATGAGTCTTGAGAATGTTGTGCTAGATTATATAATCCAGTCACACACATAAAAAAGAAATAATGCATGATTCCACTTAAATAAGGTACTTGAGAGTAGTCAAACTTCAAGAAAAAAGTACATCATGGTTCCTGGGGCTGGGGGCAGGCGGGAACAGGGAGTCATTGTTTAATGGGTATAGTTTCAGTTTTGCAAGATGGAGACTGATTGCAGGAGAATGAGAATATCCTAACACTACTGAATTATACACTTTAAAATGGTTAAGATGATAAATTTGATGTAATGTGCATCTAACAATTAAATGTGTGTGTGTGTGTGTGTGTGTTTTTAAACTTGGGGTATTCTACCCACATAAGCCAGACAGAGCCCAGACTACTCCAGAATCTCTGAAGAATTCAAGAGCATACCTCTCTATCACTTTCCCAGGAAAAAAGATGGTTTACCCACAGACAGCAGTCATTAGAAGTCATGTCTCCAAACCCACTAACAACAGAGTAGAAGCCTCAGTCATGGAGGACAAATCATCCCATCTTCCCAGGATATGAAATAGCTATTTTTCTGCTTCCTAAAGCAGCCACCTGAGGCCGCATGCCCAGGCACCACAAGTCTAACTAGATGGACCGTGCCACCGATTCTCAGAGGCAGCTACAGAACGGGGGAGTAGTCGTCTACAGCTCACTCTCTTCCTATAAAACTGTCACACATCCATGGAGGTCCATCTACACTTCTGGGAAACTGCTGTGTTCCACCATAATCCCCCACCTCTACCTAGTTCTCCAGTTGAATTTAATCCCTGTTGTCCATGCTCTTATCTAATCAACATTCAGTTTTCATAGCTTCTCTAAGTGGCAATTTTACTGTTGGCAGAAACCTAAATGGGTACATCTTCTGAGGTCAAACTGGCAATTGTACTAATATTTAATATGCAGTGTCTTTTGACGTTTCACAATTTGGCAGTTTCACTTCAAGGAATATAGTTCTATAGAAACAAAGATGTATGTACAAGCATTCTGTCCTTTGCATTCATGGTGGTTTAACACAAATGCATAATTACAAGTTGTGATTGAACTCTTGCACTAGCCCAAGTTCCAAGTTGGCAGTAAGCATGGCCATTTTTTCCCTATTACAAGCATGTCTCGATAAATATGCTGTAGCTGTTGACAACAAGGGAAATCTGTATCTTCTGCTATGGCAACATTTTCAAATTTTAAAAAGCAAAGACACAATGGTAGCTGTAATCTCATTTGGGGGAATTCAGGGACATACTTAGAAACAATCTGGGGGAACTTACGTAGCACTGTTAGAAGGGCTTACCTTCAAAGGTATGTGTTCAACTTTCCACATTATAAATTTCTAAGATTTTAAATTACATTTGAAAGATAAATAGGTAAGTTAAAAATATAAACCAGTGGTAGATGGAATAAAATAGACAACGGAAACATGTACTTTAATTAAAAAAAAAAAAAACAACTGGCCTCCTCTAACCAGATTTCAATGTTGAACATTTATTTCCGACTAATTCCCAGGGTGATTCCAGGGTCACCACTCAGGCCAACCAATAAGGATGATGCAGGGCCACAGAACACTGCTAGAAGGACACTTCCGGGTGCCCAGTGGTGCGCTGTTTCCATGGCAGGTGGGCATCACCATCTGCAAATGAACTGCCAATCTCACTGTGTGCTGATAATGACGCTGCCGCTGCCACCTGCCTGCCATATGTTTCCCCTACTTGTCACGTAACAAGGAACTGCATTTTGGCACGCTGATCACTGACAAGTCTGATACTACTGGCCCATGTTTGTTCTAACTATCTGCAGCACTTCCTACAGCTGAGGTAGCTATGTGATGCTTCATAGGATGTACGACATAAAATACCACTTTGCCAACTGACCACTAACTAACACCAACATTTTACAGTAGACTTCCCCTGCTGTTCTTCCTCTACTCCGTCCAAGGGCTACTCATTGAAGGGCTGTGTTCCATCCTCATTTCATGTCCTGCAACCCTATTTCCCATTAGTAGAGAAGAAAGACAGACTTTCTACTCTGATAAACCAAATTCATTCTCTCTCCCTTCATCATCACGGTACAGTCAATAAAGCCTGATGATAACCCAGGGGGTTTCCATTTTTAGCTCTAACATAATGTGTGTGTGCATGGTCATTCACTTCAGTCATGTCGAACCCTTTACTACCTCATGGACTGAAGCCCTCCAGGCTCCTCTGTCCACGGGACTCTCCAGACAAGAATACTAGAGTGGGTTGCTGTGCCCTCCTGCAGGGGATCTTCCCAACTGAGGGATCAAACCCATGTCTCCTGCATGCAGGTGGGTTCTTTACTGCTGAGCCATCAGGGAAGCCCCTAACATAATGCACAGATCAGCAAAGGGTTTAAGGACTAGCGGTGATGAAACACTGTCTCACAGCAGCAGTAAATCTGAAGGTGATGAAATATGACAGAACATGTTGGGTGTACCACTAAACTGCCTCCACCGTCACTTCTCCTGTTAGTAGAGCTTCTGTCTGTATGAACCAGCAAATATCAGTTTAAGGCCTGTTACCACATCTAGTCAACAAATTGGGAACTAGTTTCCAAAAAAGAAGGAAAGTAAAATTTCAAAACCTGATATTATCTTCTTAAGCAAAAGACAGCGAACATACAAATGTGAAATCAATCAAGCATGTGAACTAAATGTCTTGCTTTCCCATTAATAATGAGAACATAAAGGTAATTATGCAAAGCACTTCTACGAATTAGCAAATCCCTAGACAAGTACATGCTTCTCTTAATGAGGGGACTCTTCACACATTTCAGCAGCCACCCCCATCCCCACTCTCACCCACCACTAACTCACTGGATAAAACGCCAACCAGCAACAACATCAAGAAGGAAACACCAACTACTCCTTGTCCTTCATTCAGCAGCCATTCTGCCAACAGTCAACAGTACACCAATTTAATAAATTTCGTTATATCCACAATGCTGTGCAACCGCCACCGTTATAATTCCAGAACACTTTCATCATCCTGAAGAAAAACCCTTTACTCACTGAGCGCTCACTCCCCAACCCCTGGCAACCACCATCTACTTACTGCCTCTTCCCATTTGCTTGTTTTGAACATGCCCTTTAAATGGAAACATACGATAAGTGGTCTTTTATCTTTCACGTGGTATTATGCTTTCAGGTTCACCCGGGTTGCTCCATATGTCAGTACTTTAGTTCCTTCAACGGCAGAATGTATATAGTGTGTTCATATACCATATTGTGTTTATCCATAAAAATATACTTTTGAGACTGCAGCCATAACAGCAAGTGCACTGAGAACCACTTTAATAAAATCTCATTATAATGATAAAAAATAATCTTATTTTTTATAACAAGAAAATATAACTGAGAATCAGCTGAGAGATGAAAGGCTCTATCTGATGCCATATGCAGAAAAGCTACTATCATTAACACAAATAACTAAACCATTGGAGTCAAATCACATAAAGGAAATATTTGAATCTCCCAACCTGTCCAGTTCAGAGAACTTCAACCAAACCCATTTAAAAAAAGAATAAAAAGCACCATTCTCTCGTTAAGAGGAAAAAGAAATCTTTCAGGGCCTAAGTCTTAGGGAGATGGTCCAAACAAACAACCAGCCAGCCTTTTCCAAGGAAAGCAATCTTCTTCCCAACAGATCATGTGCTCAGGACAAACAGCACAGGCTCTCAGGCACTGTTTAAAACGGCAAAAATGATACGGATACCACCTATGGAAATATTCTTACAAAATATGAAATGCCTGTAAAGCTTTAAGCCTCCCACTGGCTGCATCTGCTTTCCAGTTTGCTTGCACACACTCACTCACGATGAACCAGACTGTAACACAGTTTCAAGGATCCTAGTATCTTCATGACTTAGCCTGTTTGAATACATCCTTGATTTCCACAGCAATGTATCACTCTCTGACGGGTCATGTGAGCTCGTTTCTATGTGACTGTCTACATACCAGCTGACCCAATTCCTCTCCAGCCTGCACCAATTCCACAGTGGAAAATGAACGATGAATTACTCTACAGCACAGAAGGACAGGAATAAACAGAAAGACCCAACGAGCCCTCCTCCATAACTTAGCACAGAAAGATTTTTTTATTCTTCTGCTACTAAAGAAAAGTCCCCGTGTCTTTTAGCACATACGATAAACTCAAAATAGGAAAACTGGTTTAGTCATTACATAACTGTCTGAGCTATAAATTTACTAATCTGATCACCAAAAGACCAGCCTAAGAATATAATGAGGATATTTAACAATATTCTGCCACTGTAGCATCACCACAGAAGTTTAGACAAGTCTGTGGGAAAGAATTTTAAGCTAAAACTTCTAGCAGGTCTAGAGGGTAACCGGAAAATGCCTGGTGAGCATATATAGAATCCTGACAGAAGCACCTGGATCACACCACAGTACCACCCTCCAAACACTAGAAAATCAGCAACTGAGGAATCCGTCTATAGCCAAGAGTTTATTGCAATCAATCAGTAGCCAAGATCTTTAGGCAAACTACCCCAAAGAGAGACTTCTTGAACAATTTCAAAAGAATGGTCTGAAGCCCAATCATTTCATTTCATTCAAAACATTTCAGAACATCTAGTAGGTGTAGGAAATAGAAATCAAACTTACTTCATTACAAAAAGGACAGACAAAACTGCAATATATACATGCTAAATTTCATATATATATATATATGTATATGAAAAATCAAACAGAATAGTAATGCATATAAATATACTTTAAAAATTTCAAGTTCCTTAGGTGAAAAAGAAAGGATGGGTCCATAATATATTGAATACATTGTCTATTTTCTCTGTAAAAGATACACCAAGATGCATAGGTATGTTTAAATCAAATGAAGTGACCCACTTATACATAGATCCTGCATAACAAATGGTTGTAACAGACAGAAGGCTATAAATTGAAACGTTTAATAAAATGAGCATTCTATTAGTGACATCTGATAAAAATTCTTTTAAGTAAATATCACAATAAGCATAATACAGTAATCAATAAAATATCCAATGGTATGAGGCTCAAAAGTCTAGGGGGAAAAATCCCATAGTTAATAGGAAATGACAGGCACGTTAGAGATACCCTAATCTGGAGCAAATGAGGGGAAAGAGAAGAATTATTGGGTTGGCCAGTAAATTCACTTGGATTTTTCCATAAACTGTAACAAGAAAACCCAAACAAACTTTTTGGGCAACCCAGTAACTGGCATTGATCTAATAAGCAACTCCCAAACCTAAAAAAAGAATGAATATAATCAATTTTTAATAATTCTACAATATATCAGTAATCTGTGAGAGTTTTCATTTTTTTAAATACATATTCTCGATTCTCTTGAACACTGTGAGACTGTATTTTAACTGCTAAGAGGTGGCTGGGCTGTGGAGCAGGGGGAGTCACATTAATAACATTTATAACATGACAGTTATTCAGGAAGATTATATAATCTGTCCAAAAATTATGCAAGAGGGGTCTCTTCTGCAATACAAAACAGCTAACTCATAGAATTTGGAACAGGCTAGCTTATTATAAAGACTGAAAATGGAAGATATATCTCAGTAGTAAGTTACTTTTAATGATTAAGTTAAAATTTTTATTACATTGAGATTATTTTTTTTATCCCAACTCTTAGTTAGCTGAGCTTTTAAGGCATAAAGTAAAATGAATGACTTTATTTTAAATCAAATGAAAGTAATCACAGTTATTACCTAGGGCAAGCATACATCACTATGTAAGAAAAAGCAGATTCAGAGGAGTTATATGAATTACCCAAACTTAAACAGCAATTCAATAAAAGTTATAACCACTAAATCCTACAAATAAAAGTTGAAATTACAAGAATAGTAATCCACAATAAAAAGTCATTTCAGTAAATTAGGTCTGTTATATGCCTGGAGAAATTTACAGTCTAAGAGCTCAAGGTCTTACATGTCTGAGAAGCTCCCCTTAAATACATGATACAGTGCAGGTGGCTGAAGGAGGAATCCATGAGAAGGCTGAGAAAGACTTCCAACTTTGGTTATTGTTTCTGGTTTTCTCCAAAACTATCCAGCTTATTGCTATATCTCCTATTGATTTATATAAGCAAGAATATCAAAAACAAAATTAAAAAAAAAAACCTATCCTATTGCTTAGTTGCTCTAAAATATGGGAATACTAGAAGGTTAAAATTAAGCATTAAGAACTAGACTAAATGAAATCTATGGAGAAAAAAAGCTCAAAATTCAATAGTTAAAATCTCAAAAAACAGATGTCTGACTTTAAATGAGAAAAATCTAAGGGACTTAAAAGGAGGGAAGCTATTATACTTCTTAAATGGCCAAATCCCATGTAAATAAAGCACTCAACATCAATGAATAGACTTACTAAATACATATTATAATTATATATAAATTATATATAAATAGAAGCTTTTTTGCCCTTAACTTTAGATCCACCCTCCCTGGAGAAGGAAATAGCAACCCACTCCAGTACTCTTGCCTGGAGAATCCCATGGAGGGAGGAGCCTGGTAAGCTACACTCCATGGGGTCACAAAGAGTCCGACACGACTGAGTGACTTCACGTTCACGTTAGATCCAGCCACATGGAGAAGCCTGATTTTGTATGCTAGTGAATCTAGTTGATTATATAGTATGGCATGTTTATCAAAACATAAAGCCACAGCACCATAGTTCAAAAAAGTTAAAATGAAATAAAATTACACAACCACTGTGATTATCACTTCAAGAAATTTTATTTAAGTTTGTGAGGAAATGTTCAGGTTATGTTGTCAATTGACATATAGGTTTATTTATATCTGTGTGTGTATGAATCAAAGAAAATCTCAAAATGCTAACAGTGCTTTGAATTACTTTTAATTTTCTTTTATATTTTCCAAACTTATAACAAACATACATTGTTTTTATAATCAAACAAAAATCACAGAAGGAAAACAAAAGATCATCTTAGTTAACAGTGTGGTCTAAAGTGACGACAGTCACACTCGCCAAAAGCATAGCGTGTGTGCTACTGCTAACAGGAGAGACTTGACTTCCCAGGTCCCATTCTCCAGGGGCTTAGAACCAACTGATAAGATTTTATTTGGTGCTTGCATGTTCCTACTTCCCTATTTTCAAAAATAACTTACAAGTCTATAGTAATTGTGTACAACATTCCAAAAACCAGAGAACATATTTGGTAAATACTTAACCTGTGAAGAAAGTCAATGGGGTCCCTCTCAAAGAAGAAGGGTCAAGAATGAGATCTGAAAAGCTTTGCCAAGTGAAGAACTAAAGAAATAAGATGATCAACAGTAGCAAGATGTGCAGAACTACTAGAAACGAAGACACTCCACTGCTCCAAAGGGTAAAATACCAATGGGAATGCAGATGGAGACCTGTATCTGTGGAAACTGCATAGGAATCCATCTTTTCCTAGCAGTGGGAATGCTACTATGTGATGACAAGACTAGCACAAATAAAATGAATGTAGATCAGAATTTACATTCTAGGCTATGCAGCCAATGTAAATCCTATCCCTAAATTAGTCAGTCCTTAGAAGAAGTTGCCCGTAATGGGGGCGGGGCGAGAGAGACCAACAAATGACAATACTGCTGAGGATGTACCTGGCCGAATTCATTTTGATCAATTTTGGTTAATATGTACTTTATTGTAAAAAGGACATCATTTAGAATCAGTGGAAACCTTAAGGGTAACACTATGGAGAAATGACAATATGACACGAACTCATAACCAGTGTACTTACATCATTTAATAAAGCCAAATTTTTGCCTCATTTTGTTCTCCTATTTAGTACTAGGATAACTTATTAATTGCTCTGAGAAACGGAGAATCACTCTATAATACAAAGAATAACAAATCACCTGAAGCATAGTGAAGTACTTAAAATGTGCTACCTACGCGGTTAGGAATGAACCTATTTCATAGTATTATCACAAATGTGATCAATCTCCAAATTCAACCTTTTAAAAGTAAATCAAAGTGGCAATAATATTTTGAAGTGTTAGATTAACTGAGCATTCATTTGGGAGTTGAAAAGAAGGAAATCAAACATTTATTTCTAACTAATGATCAAACAGCTGTGTTTCTTGGATAGGTAAGTTCAGGAGACAGAGACTTCAAGTTTGAGACTCTCAGAGAGACTGGGGGCTAAAAAAAAATGCTGGTTGGGGCATATTTTGTCCTTTATTTAGCTTACTTTGGGTCATAGAAAGTTAAGTTCTCATCAGATCTCCTGCCAGTTCCCATGGAAACTCTATCAAGCTATAAAAAATGTACGAGGAATCTCAGAAAAGAAGCAAACTGGATGTTAAGAGTTCTCTCCAGGCTCTTCCTTCCCCAGGCCTACTCCCCACTTCCTCTATGAGTCAGGCAGATACAAGTCAGGGCCACTGAGCACTTGTGGATCAAAAAGGTTTTCTTAAAAAGAAGGGCAAGCAATTGAGTGTCATCTTCTTAAGATTGGTTTTCAAGCCAACAGAGGTCGAAGAAAATAAAATGAATGGCCATCTTCCTTTTCTCTCATTCAACCTTATCAGGACACAGAATAGAACAACCTCACATTTTATTTGTCGTATTATATACTGCTCCCTGTTCTTCATTTTCCCAAGCCCTGACTCAGTACTTTGCGATTATCGATTGAGCTCTTACAATGTGCCGAGCACTGCAGTAAGTACTTTCCATACATTACCTCATTTAATGATCATGACAGGCCTGGATTAGGTAATGCTACCCCAGAGATTCAAACCCACGTCTTTTTGCTTCCAAAAGTCCATATGCTAAACCGCGACAAATAGCCAAAAATAGGATATTGATTAAATACTCAATTGATGTTAAATAATAAAAGTACTTCATGTGTAAGAGTCTATTTAAATGATACAGGGAAATCATCATATTGAAGGTTACAAAACACTAAGTACCATATAATTATTAGCTAAGTTGAAAATTATGCAAATACCCAAATGCATAAAAAGAAGATTGGAATAATACATACTTAAGCATTAACAGATGCTACCCTGGGTGGTAGTTTCCTTTTGCTTTAACTTTTCTTTCAGAAATTTTTTTTTTAGAGTGAATAAGTGTTGCTTTTGTCACTGATAAAACAGGCAGTATGTGTTATTTATAGCAAAGCAGCAAAAACAAAATACACTGTCATACCGAATGGACATTCTCCCCAATATTAGCTGAATTCATACTTACACTTTCAAGTAGAAAAATTATTGTCATAGAGAAAACAACAAAAACTCTTTAGTACTTTTAAGCACATAAAAATGAAATACAAATGCAAAGATATCATTTTGGGCAATATATATGAAATTTTAACTATTTATGATACTAGTATTTGAAGAATATACACCCACAAACACATCTGTCTATATTGGCCTAAAATATCTCTGGAAAAGATTTACAAGTAAATGATAATACTAGTTATTTCTGAGGAGGTAAACTGAATTGCTGAAGGACCAGGGTAGAAGGGAACTCTTTGATTAATACAGCCTTTGTCAGCATTTTGAGTTTTAAACGTATTACCTACTCAATTAACACAAAAAGTAAGAGTAACGCAACCCCCCCCCACACACACACACAAAAACTTAAAACAATGTTATTGACTTTCCAACAAATGCCTAAAAGATATGTAAACTAATTTAAGGGTCTGCCTATTTTATACAATAATTTGTCAAAAATATCCTGTGTTTCCATATTGGCTTTCCTGCCAAATGACTTCAAAATATCTGTTTCAGCAAATGAAACAACAAAGAGGATTTAGTTTCTTGATTTGACTTTGAAAGTCTTCAGGAGAAAATAAAAAAAGATGCATGGCTTTATCCATATACGTCCTTTCTAAAAATGAAACCTCCATCTATTTTTTTTAAAAAAGTAAAGAACATGTTATATAAAACAACCAAAAAATGTTTCAAATTATGGCTTCCTGGCTGTTTAAAAATTAAATTTAAAAAGTATCTTTGCCTTGCCATAGATACATATCAATGCAAAGAGGAATCTCTGCAAGAAAAGGAGGAAAGAAGAACCCCCAAATCAACCTGGACACACAGGGTGAAGGACAGGGACAATGGCTTGGAGTCAGGGGAGAAACAAATGCAAATATCAGTTGCAAGGAGAACCATGCAGAGAAGACACACGTTCCCAGATTTGGAAGCAGGTCCCACGGTCAACCAAACAGTTTCTCCTTTCTTAACGAGTACAACACCCAAGCACCTAGCAAGCACACACATACTGGCCCAGTCCTGGCTAGAAGGGGTGACCAACAGTTTCTTCCTCATGCGTGCTTTCCTTTTTCCAAAAACAGAGCAAGCGATGGTTCAAGCAGGTAACTTAAAATGTACACAGCGTCACCTAGCCTGTCAAATTCTATGCTCATCCGAGATGGCCCAAGCCCAGGGAGAAACTGGATCCGCCAAGCAAACTGAGTGAACTTGTTCAGACAGAAGCTGATGCTTTGTCAGCTTTGATCATGGACCAAGTTCCATGCTGCTGGGAGGAAGAACAGAAACAAGAAAAGATGACATTAGCAAATCACTTTTTCCCTCTTATGGCCCAAAAGGGCCCAGGGATCCAGTGCAATGGCCAGGTCAGACAGCTCGGTAGATGGGCGTGTGAACTGGACCATGAGAGCCACCACAAGCTTGGAATTCTGAAGCTGTTCGGGTTGTGGGTCTGAGCACCTCTGAGGAGGGGGATGGAAAATGGAAGGCAGAAGAGGCAGGAAGAAGGAAACCACCAGAAGGTTAGAGACAGAAGGAAAGGAAGAGGGAGTAGGTGTGTGAAAAGGAAAAAATACGAGAGGCTATCAATATCACATTCACTCTCAGAACGGCAAGAGAGACACAATAAATCTATCTAGACTTAGTGATCATATGACCATTTTCTCTTCAGAAACTCCGATTAGCGACCACCAAACCAGCAGCTCTGAAGAACAGCAACACGACTTATCCTTGTCTTTCATCTTCAAAAACCCTCCCATGCTGCGGAGTTCAAACCACACACCGCTTTTCTTCCCCATGGCTGGCACCGCCACGGGCAATGGAAGAAACTAGTAGAAAATGTGAAAAGGCTCTGGGCCGCCTCAAGGGGTCAGTCATTCTGACACATTTGGTTTCCAAAGCCATGTTCACCAAATGTAGCAAGCTGATGAACGATAAAAACAATCAGCTGAAGACACAGGTTTCGGAAAAGGGAGCAAAGAGGCGCTATCCCCATTGGGAAAACTGTGACCCCAACCATAACAGTTTAAACTTTAAATTTCAGGTGAAAAGACAGAAAAAATACTCTGACCATAACATTAATATAAGTATAGCGGGAAAAGAATGAATTCAATCTCCGAGCTTTCTCTTACAGAAGCAGGAGTCTGGTAGGTTAAGGATAATTAAAGCCACGCCATACAGGGGGTAGAGATTTATCTTCACCCATTTAAACGCACCTCTCAAATCTTGTGTTTTGGCTACTGCAGGTATTCACATTATATTGTTATTTGAAGTAAAATATGTCTTTGGTGTCAAAAAATTAAACTCAAAGGACTATAAAAAGATCAAGTAGATCAATCAATTCAGCAAAAACGGGCAAAAAATGTTCATTCCCCTTTTGCTGACAAGGAAATTAAGGAAATAAAAGGAACCATAATCCAAGGTCATGGGGTTAAGTGAACAAGGACTAGGTGTACTTCATGTCCGTGGGTAGCAGGCAATGGTGTTTTTGCACCTCTGGCCCAGGCAAGGGAAATTAGCCTGCCCTTTTCCCTACTGGGAAAACTACACAGTGATCAGTATTTGGGTTGGCTGTATTTACAGGAAAACCCGAACGAACTTTTTGGGCAACTCGGGAGACGCCCATTACATCAAAGAGTCTCATCAGAGATACCAGGATGAACAATGACCCTTTCTGAAAGGCAGATTCCTTTGTATTTTACAGATCAAGAAAACAAGGCAGACTGAAAGAAAGAAAATCACCCCAAGTATAAGAATTTGAACACACACAATCTTCAGCTGTGTATCTTTTGGCCTCTGAGGTCACAAAAATATCCCTCCTGTTCATTGTGATGCAGGCTGATAACTGTGGATGCGGCCGCAGAGCTGCACTTGAGGTGCTAGTTTCTATTCACATCCCGAGGAGCCTACATGGGTCCACCCTTTGTGCCCTACCCCAAAAGTTACCCCCTAAGGCAGGGGGCTGCTTCCATCGCTTCGCTATACCTGCACACCTGAGGAGTCACAGCTGTTGAAATAGACCATGCCCATTTTACAAATGGAGAAACAGAGGCGGTGAGAATGCACAGACCATATGGTTGGTTAGGGATGCATCTCTCAGCTCTTAAGACTCACTAGGAGAGTAAAGAAGCTTCTGCCACTGTCTAGCTGCATGTGGCAAGATTTCACCGCAACATTCAACCAATTCCTAATCAGGGCCCGGGTCACTCCGCTATTTACTTCCCTCCTCTCCTCCTTTCCCTCGAAGTCTATATTAGAATGACGTTAAGGGGTGTCAGAGGTTTACAGGCCCCCTGTTGGGGGCCTCCAGCAGGAAAACCCCACGCTCAACTGGCCTCTCCTGCCCAACAGTCCTCTCCACCTCCTCCTCACATCCAAGTTTAGCCTGACAGGCTCTGAGGAGCCGGGCTCAGCAGCAACCTGCCAGGCTATAAGGCAAGCCATACGTCGCAGAAATGGCTAAGTGGAGCCAGTCAGGGACTTCTTTATTTCCAATTCATCTGGACTATTGTTCGGGAAGATGGACATTATGGAGCCCACGTCCCTGGGAACGAGCACAGCAGGCAGCAGTCAGGGGCCATCAAACATCTGTCATTTAGAGGTTTAAAATCGTAATGAAGGATTCAAGTGAAAAATATTCACTTACTGCCTACTAGTTGAGTAAGCCTCTCTGTCAAAAATTGTTTTTTAAAGAGAACAAATTACAAATGCTGCACAGGTTTCAAAAGGACGCAGAAACGGCCCCAAAGTAGGCCTCCTGAACCAAGGAGCGGCTGCTCCGGCTGCCTCAGGAACAGCCCCCGGGCACACTGCCAGTTGGGGGGAGTCATCAGTTCATAACCACAACTCATATCCAGGAAAACACACGAGAAACATCCTCATTCTACCTATTTGTAAGGCCATGGTTTTATCTGTCAGACAGAGCTACGCCTGAAGTCTCTTTGGAGTGGGGCTCGAGGTCTATATTAGAATGAGGAAATTGAAGAAGACAGGTGACAGAAAAACCATCTGCCTAGCTCAGAGCTATGCAATGAGCTTTCTACATCCCTTCTCTATATCTAAAGACTTCCGATTTTTAAGAACTGCCAGGTGGAGGACAAATTCCACTGCTTCTGTAGAGACTTATTACTGGGGGATCCTAATGTGATTCCTGACATCAGGAGCTGAGAGCTGAAGAAAAAGGTCAGACAGGCTCTTTGCCTGATAGGGGTGAGGGAGGGAGGTCAGACCTGGGAACAGATACTCCAGAAACCAGCACAGGGGAATGACAGGGTGGAGGGGCCCCAACATTACATGGGGAGCCAGGAATAGAGGACCGTGCTAAGATCCTTACAGAAAAAGAAGTGTGAAGGCAGGAAGCTGTGAAAGGGCTCGGCACGTTGATGCAAGGGTGAGAAGTTCTTTATGATGTATCATATGGAGGGTAGAGTAGGAAGTGAGACTGGAAATGGAAACATCCCTAAATGACATTATGATATTTTATACACAACCAGCTTTCTTTTCTCTTCATTTAAGGAGGCAGGAGCTTTCCTGCAGGCATCTGGGTACACGAGTCTGTGAGGTGACCACGACTGTGAACACAGAAAGCAATTCTGACAGCACTGTGAAAGATGGCAGAGACTAGAAGGAGCAGATCCGCTTAAGACACAGTTGCAATAACTGGGAGATAAGGAGCATACAGACTCATAGCCATGGGTAACACTGGGTAAAGGAAGATTTGGAAGTGATAACTATGGCAGAATGAGGTGAACTTGGGATGGGGAGATTGCCAATACTAAACTTTGGGATGATGGCTGGGTGGTGACAATATTTAAGACCACCAAAAGGTACTAGGAGAAGGCAATGGCACCGCACTCCAGTACTCTCGCCTGGAAAATCCCATGGGCGGAAGAGCCTGGTAGGCTGCACTCCATGGGGTTGCTAAGAGTCAGACACCACTGAGCATCTTCACTTTCACTTTTCACCTTCATGCATTGGAGAAGGAAATGGCAACCCACTCCAGTGTTCTTGCCTGGAGAATCCCACGGACGGGGAGCCTCGTGGGCTGCCATCTATGGGGTCGCACAGAGTCGGACATGACTGAAGCAACTTAGCAGCAGTAGCAGCCAAAGGTACCAAGGCGGTTTGTGGGCAGAGAAGAAAACCATATGGAAGCCAAAAGCTACATTTTAGACCTAATAGCTGACACCTCTCTCCTGGCATCTCTATCTGGGGATCCAGTGTTCAGCAGTTGGAAGTACATCTGAAGGCAGAGAAAGAACCAAAGGGTAGAAATATTCATATGTAACAGGCCGCTGAAGCCACTGAGCGCATGAGGTCACACAGCAGGTGGGACCTCTCCTGTCTCTGAAAGACAACTGTGATCTGTATAATTCACATTAATATTAATCCAATCTTGCCAAGAGACATGTTTCTTATCTCACCAGATATTCAAATCTATTCTTATTCAACTTTGCACATTTTGATGCAATCTTATCGCAGTTAGACTGTAGGCAGCTTGTGACAGAGATGATACTCTATTCACATTTTACCTCCCAAAAGGTACCCAACCATCATGTGGCTTTTCTGGACTATTAGTTCCATGAGCACAGATGTTTTTAAGGTTTAAACCCCAATGTCTGGAACAAGGTGTGGTATGGAGTAGTTGCTCAAGAACTATTTGCTGAATAATAAAAATGAGTTGATTTCACCAGGCTTCCTCTTCTGGCTTTCTTATACGATCAAGTGATGAGGCATGACCAAAGCTTTAGGGGCTCAGTCCTCAAAGAGAATAAGCCTATTCAACCTTCGTCTTCTGAATAGGGCCACCTACTCATTAGCCCAGCCCAGTCCAATCACTTTTTACAGCCAGAAGAGGAGGGAAGGCAAAGCCACAGAAAAATTATCTAGTCCAAAAAGACTAGATTGAAGACAAAAACTGAGATTCCTATAGTGACAGGAGAAACTCAGGCACAGCTCCCCGTGGCACACACCTACGCAAGTGACCTGTTTCACGTGGCACTGCAGACCAGGCCTCTGCTAATTATTCCTAATGTCCTATTCATCAGCCTTAAATGGGATGAGCATAGTTCATCAAAAGCTCCTGCCAGAATGATTTCTCCCAGGGTGTGCCATATTTCAAAATGCTAATGATCAAAGTCGAAATGATGGAAGCCCTGTGACTATAGCAGCCTTCTTAAGTAGACGTCAGCACTGATTCTTCAAGGAAGGGAAACAAGGCAGAAGTCTTTGGGTGAGCCTGCCAACAACACTAGAAATGTGCTCAAGTAATGGCTGTCGTAGTCATCTTTCAGTCGCTAAGTTGTATCTGACTTTTGCAACCTCAGGGATGGTAGCCTGCCAGGTTCCTCTGTCCATGGGGTTCTCCAGGCAAGAATACTGGAGTGGGTTGCAATTTCCTTCTCCAGGGATCTTCCCAGATCAGGGATCAGACCCACATCTCCTGCACTGGCAGATGGATTCTTTACCAATGAGCCACCAGGGAAGCCCAAGTATTGGTTATTCTGTATCAACTGTCAGCTGGTCTGGAGATCACAGGCATTAAAGCCTGGGAGAAGAAAGGAGGGAAAGAAAAAAATGCAAGAAAGACAAGACAGGCAGGGGGTCAGAGGTGAAAGAACATCAACATAAAACCCCAACTGATGGCTTACTTTTCAAAGGAGCTTATCACTAAAGTACAAAACTTAAGAATGGGAACTCCAGTCAGGAATCAACTGGCCAGACAGACGAAGATGCGTCACTTACATCTCCAACTCCACTGTCCTATGCCCTTCCATCTGTGTCTTACCCTCTTCTGATGAGAGCATGGGTCTTTGGGTTTTGACCCTACCCTAAACCAGTAGGATCTCATTGTAACCCATCACATCCTTAGAGACTATTTCCATATAAAGTCACATTCTGAGGTTCCAAAACGACACGAATTCTAAGGGGACACTACTCAGCCCACTACACCTATTATCATGACACCACCAGGAAAGACTGTCCAAGCCAGCAGTCCTTATAGGGCAGAACTGCAATGCTCAGCCGCATGCCAGTGCAGGAGACCCAAGAGACACAGGTTTGATCCCTGGACCAGGAAGATCCCTGGAAGAGGGCATGTCCACCCACTCCAGTATTCTTGCCTGGAGAATCCGATGGACAGAGAAGCCTGGCGAGCTACAGTCCATGGGGTCTCAAAGAGTCAGACACAACTGAGCACACACACAGGAATATCTGAAAGCTTGCCAGAGGAAAGAAAACTAGTCAATGGAAGCAAGAAGGCAGTTCTAGGTATCAACAAAAGACCTTGAATCGGTAAGAATAAAACCTTTGCTCAGATTTTAAATGTATTAAAACAAGGAGCACATAGCCTTTGAGCTCACAACCGTATGACCTCAATTATGAAGCCCTAAGACACCACTTGGGAGAAGGCAATGGCACCCCACTCCAGTACTCTTGCCTGGAAAATCCCATGGATGGAGGAGCCTGGTAGGCTGCGGTCAATGGGGTTGCTAAGAGTCGGAAACGACTAAGCGGACTTAGCAGCAGCAGCAAGACACCACTTGAGTCACCCAACTGTAATGAATTGGAGGAATTTCCACCTTGCTGCTAAGTCACGTCAGTTGTGTCCGACTCTGTGCGACCCCATAGACGGCAGCCCACCAGGCTCTTGTCCCTGGGATTCTCCAGGCAAGAACACTGGAGTGGGTTGCCATTTCCTTCTCCAATGTGTGAAAGTGAAAAGTGAAAAAGAAGTCGCTCAGTCGTGTCCGACTCCTTGAGACCCCATGGACTGCAGCCTACCAGGCTCCTCCATCCATGGGATTTTCCAGGCAAGAGTACTGGAGTGGGGTGCCATTGCCTTCTCCGGAATGTCCACCTTAGAACCAGACAATTGTGCATACTACCCTCTTGTACACCCACAAGTTGTTCCATGTCCTTAGGAAAGATACTCAATCAACTGGAAATATTAGCCTAACTTTCTGGACACATCAAAAACAGAGGCCACAGAAAGAAATCTTAAAGAGTCTATGCCTAAAATTTGGACTCACTACTTTGGAATGATGTCTGATTTTGCAAATATACCAAAATCTTTCTTCCTAGAAACTTTATATGTACTATCCCTATACAAACCCTTAGAAGACGGAACTACTAGGGAAAAAATATTGTGAGAAAAGATAAAAAGAGTTGGGTTTGCTTCTCAACAGAGCACGTCTGGGTAGTCTCACTTTACTCCCTTCCACACACTGTAAGATATTCTGTACATTACCATTGAGCCCAAGCTCAAAAGAATCTATTCGCTGTAAACCAGGAGGTATAGGAAGTTGGAAGATTTGCAATTCAGCATATTTTATAGGGTTTTTTGGCACACAAGGGTTATTTTTAAAGTAGGGAAAAAAAGCCTGTCCTCTCCCTACCCCCAAACACAGCTGAGCTGATTCAGCACAAATCTCCCCCTAAAATAAAAGCCCAGTTTGCAGAGAACAGGCATGGAAAGTTCCAGCCCTAAGGACGATATTTCAGAATCTTGGGTGAAAAGATCAGGAGTGGGTGGCTTAAGACAAGCCAACTGACAATCAGTTATAAATATAAGGACTCTCACCAAAACCTACGAGCAACCTGGGAGTCCAGGGAAGAAGGTCTTTAAACCCAGTAAGGTCTAACAGTACCCAGAGACAGGAGATCTTGAGGATCCTGGTATCTAATAAACCATTTCCCACAGGTAAGCCTACAGAAGAAATTTTCAGGAATGCAGTTTCAATTTCTGGTTTCTTCATTTATATAAGACATCCTTTCTGAAGAAGGCATAAGAATATACTTGATACAAATACCACACTTCACCAAAGAGCTACATGCTCAGCTCAACACCCTGACGGTCTCTAAATCACAGAGGTACTCTGCCCCACCTACAGATAAAACAAAACCAAGAGCTCATCAAGAAGAGCTCTCAAGTGGCAGCCAGGAGAATGCTACCTTGCTGGGAACAAGTGAGTTTCCAGAAACCCTACGGTCATTTCTGTTAATTACCTACACCAGACAAGAGAGCTGATGAGTCCAGCCAAGAGGTCAATGGCATCTCCAATGACCCCTGGCCTCCTGCGGTGCACCGACATGCTCTCGTCCAGTCCACGTGGGAGAAGTCTTACTCGGAAAAGGTATGGTCAGAAAATACGAGCCAATTCAAAACATCTCGATTTGGTGAATATCTTCAGCCATTTATTCAAAAAATTTACAGCCACACTGATGGTAACAGCTGGCACTGAGAAGGCAAGGACAAGCAACCTCACATAAACCTGTCAATTTAAATCACAATGCATACTCAACCCTAGGGCCTGTTTTGATCATTAATGTAGAGGACTTTTCCATGGCGTGAGTGAATCACATTAATATGAAGTGAAAAATGTGGAGATGACAAAGGAAATGTTTATAAAAACCAAACTAAACTGCATCAGAGGTAATTAAGAACAAGAATCTCCAGACTGCCAGCTTTGTACTTAACACAGGGGATTAAGTTAACACACAGCAAAAGTATTTTTGCGACGCAGCCTGTGAGAACAGTAAATGAATTCTCAAGGAAGCCCCACGCCCTTGAAGAGCACCCACCGGCTGAATTGAGTGCCACGTCGGCTGAGGAAAGCTACACGGGGTCTCCTCAGGGTCCCGTGCTCACACAGGGACTGGAGCACTGAGTGTGTTCCTCAACCTGCGGGGGGCCCTGCCGAAGATTAAAAAAGAAAAAAGTAACCTGCCCTATCCCTTCTCCCAGAAGCCTCACCTCTGCCAGAAGATGGGAGAGAAAGTAAAACCGAGCTCCACACTGGCTTAACACTGTTTGTTTGCTATGACCTCACATTGTCTGTGGAACTGAAGAAGATCATGTAATCTGACACAGGCTTCTCGGAGGAGCAATCTGAGGAAACATCATTTCACAGGGACATCTCAAAGACTCATGAGATAATGTCTAGAGGGCTGAAGGCATTCAGAGGGTTGATCCCTGGTGCTCTGACCACCTGCAGCTATCTGTGGACAAGGATGCTGTGGCGGCAGAGAATCAACTTCTCACAGCAGGTAGGGTGTCACACACAAGGACGGTCATGCCCCCAAAGCACCCTGACCCTGGCCATCTACACACCAGTCAGTACACACAAGAGGAAAGCAGGCCTTTCCGGACACCCTTTATCATCAGAATCATCATTAAGAGCATGGACATCTGGGGTAAGTTTTGGTTTCTATGTCTATAAAATAGGAATGATACATATATCTTTCAGGGCAGAGGTGAAGATATTAAAAAGTGAAAACAAAATTCAGTGTCTACCAGGAACAACCAACTCAATAAATGACAGCTCTAAATTTTTAAGCTAAAATGAGCATTATATGAAGTGCTGTAAAACAACAATACATACAATATGTATGTAGCATACATACATATTGGAATGGCATGAAAATCATGCACAGGTAGCCAGTGAAGAACAAATGAGCCGTATCTTCTATAGTCGACTTAGACATTCAGAATATTTTATCCCAGAGAAGCAAGGCTATTAACAGTGGTTGGGTTGCCAGCCTGGCTCATAAAAGTACATTAACTCAGAATAGAGATAATATCGTTTACATACTATACCAACCATTCTAAAAAGTGAGAACAGATTTTTCATGAGGTTCAGTCTTGAACCTGCTGGAATTGTTAAATCTGGCACACACAGAAATCATCCCCACCCCCCCCCCCATAAAAGCATGACCCTCAAGTAAAATAGGCTTCCAAAAAAAGAACAATCTAAAGTAATAATTCCCTAATTTATAGCCCAATAACTTTTCAAATGTCTGCATTTATCAAGAAAATTACCTAATTTTGAGTGCCTAAAAAGAGTCTGCATAGTTTACAGGACAAATTTTAATGACATAAAAAGCACACAAAGTCAGCTACTGGTTTACAAATGTGCCTCATTCCCCAATTTACTTATTCAATGAAAACAGTGGTGAACTCTTTAGGGAATACATGAACTGGTGCAGGGCAGGGGTGGGGGTAGAACTTCTAGAGACAGGACAGCCTGGACTGAGCAACTTTCTACTGCCAGGGCTGAAGCTTCATCACTTTTTGGAATTTCATTTCATCCACCATTTCTGACCCTTCAATGGTCCAAACAAGTTACAACTTTGAACACAATGGTTCCCATGGTGACAAAAATTCCACAATCAAGGGATAGAAGTTACAGTGATTCACATGTCATTTGTAAATGCTGTATTAAACAGATTAAAAAATATTTAGAGATTCTATGAAATAGCTGTGGAAAATTCCAAATGAAGATTCCCAGCTACCATCACCTTATTCCACTGAGAGTAAAATGACTTAGACATACAAACTCGTGCTTTCCTAGGGCTGACAATCTCTAAATATTAAGGAAAAAAAATACACAGGGAAAGAAACTGTTCTTTCGATTAGAAGAGGACTGTAGCTCTGGTTCTCTTAGAAGGGCATCACAATCTCATCATCTTACACAAAGTAAGGATACCATTCTGGAAGACTACAGGACATGCTGAAGTTACCAAGAATCCCATGTGTCCACTACACTGGGACCATGAAGAACCCCAGAAGAAATCAGTCAGACAGTTCTCTCCTTCATGCATATTCCCTGAGTCAAATCTGAGTGAATGCACAGATGGCAGATGGTAAACAGGGGGATGGGGAGGGCATTCGACCAGGCAGTGTGGCAATTCAGACAGCTTCCGAAACTCTTCCAGGATATATATATCTTCTACTTCTTCCTCAAACCACACAAAACACAAACACACACACAAATATATATTCTAACACAAGCGCATACTCATTTTGTGAAAGTGGGTATCAGGTAACACCCAAATCTGGGCAAGGGCAAATTAGTTGCCCATGGATTACATCTCTTGACCTCACCTGAAAAAGTCAGGCTATGCTAGATTCTACATGAAAGCAGTATCACTAAACAAAACAAAATCTTAATAGGCATCTGGAAAAACATGAATGACTAGTTTTATGGCAGATTCTCATCCATGAGAGAGGAAAGGCAAATAATATTCCCAGCTCCAAAAAGATAAAACCAAGACTCAGAGAGGTGTCTGGTTACTTTAATTAAGGCATTTAGCCAGAAATAAATCTGGGGAGTGAACCAAAGTGCATTTCCATAACTGAAATGGAGGCCACTGAATCTAACAAAGCACTGCACCACTTTACCTTCAATCTTATTTCTCTACATTCTAGAAATCCCTCCAAACTGTCTTATTATAGACTCTCTGGGATGGTCAAATAATAGTCTGGGCAGAGAAGATGATTTTTACCTCCATTATCTTGCTTAAGCTGTGACAGGCAGCCCTAATCAGCTTCCGTGCACACGGGCACACACAGGCCCGCATGCACCCTCTCGGTGCCTCTTAATCACTACATGCTGCTCTCGACAGCTGCAGAGGTCTGAAGGGAATTGGCAGAAATGTGTGATGATGTGCGGGCCACCCCCTTGAGGCAGCCGCTGCCCTGTCTGCTCCCAGACTCCAGAGCACATGGGTGTTTGCTGTTGCAACTGATGCGCCCAGAAGACAGGCAAGTGGTTTCAGGTGGTGAGTCAGGAAAAGCAGTTTGCATCAGGAATGTTCTAGCCCAGCAGAGCTGAGCTGCGTCCTTCTCCCTATGTGGGGACACAGTATTCATCATTTATACAGTGTCACCGTGGGGGACAAAACTTGGTCTCAGCACAAACAGAATCCAATCAACTCTGATACAGAGGCACCAGTAAATGAGGTTTCTCCCACCAAGAAGGAGACTAATTGCTTAAGAATTGCCACCAAATCTGACACTGGAGGTTAGTCCTTTTATCCTGAGACAGAGGACTTTACAAAGGCCCAGCAGGCGCACAGTGTTTGAGAGCAGGGCCCTGGACTAACCTAAAACCATTTAGCAGCTGCTACCCTGAGCTGTGATCTATGCTCCCAGAGATGAAGCAGAATCCGGGAGGGCAATATTCAAACCAAGCAGGTGGAGGCCATAACACAGGCCACACAACTGGCTGCCCACGAAGTGAATATGCACTGCCACCCCTTTCAAGGAGATTCTTGGACGGATTTCAATAGATATGCATATGTATCGGGGCTGGCGGGGTGGGGAATAGGATTCCCTGCTTGTCTCTATGCCATTGTTTATGAGCCAGTAAATGAGTGATATGGTATCAACTTGGTGAAATAGAGATGTTAGACATTCGATCAGATAACAGGAGATCTAGAAATTGAAAGAGGCTTAAAGCCATCATTTGCACTACACTTCATGAATGAATACAACATTCTGTCAAGTTTTATACAATGACAAATGAGCCTATTTTCTGAAGGAACCTGAGGAGATTTAATACTCATGTTAGGGAACCCAGTTTGCTGTCTCTGCCTCAAAATTAGCAATTTCATCTTATGCCCAGCTTCAAAATCTCTTGTTATAATTTATCATTCTAGTGACTATGGTTTATAATAAAATGGCTTATATTTATATTTATTTTTACACTATTTTGACAAACCTCTCACAACTCCCATCATTTAAAAACCTGCATGGAGGTAAAGAATGCTAATATGGCTTCGACATGCTGAGGCCAGACTTAGAACCATGGCCTTTCTTAACCCACAACAAAAGTTGGCCAAAAACATAACATTTCCTGGAAGAATTCCCACCAAAACAAAGTAAGGAGAAGACAAATCACAGTCCTTCTCCACAAATTTCTCTCAATTACCAAAGGAAATACTCCAATTCATTCCCTCTCTTTACCCAGTACACAAAGAAATGCCCAGCACAGGCAGGGTGGGGAGGTCAAGGAAAGTCAGGGGAAGATCTGAGGTTAATGATCCGCTTGACAGAACAGCAAGTTCTGCAGCTCCTAGAACATTCTGCTCTGACAACCCAAGGAAATGCCCTCTGAGGGCCTCCAGGCTCCACCAGAAAGTCTCCCCAAGAACCACCAGGAAACCATGCTCTCTTCTGCACCAAGGCAGGCTCCCTCTTCTCCACAGAAACAGGGAAAGCAGTAAAGAGCAGCCACCTTCTTTCCCTAGCAAATCCCACAGCCCCAGCTTTTGATGGAGGTGGCTGGAGAGAAGCAGAGAGCCAAGTGAATGGAGCTCAGGGCAACATGCAATTACTGAAACTGGAATTGAGCCTGGACCCTGGAAAGAACTCGCCGTGAGCGCCTTGGCAATCACACTATGGTCAGGGCCCCAATTTTAGAATTCTCCCGAGGGATGTCACTTCCTGAGACAGAGGCACTCCTCTCTTTGTATCAAAGCAAAATCGCTTGACTTGGGGGAGGCAAGTCATCTATCTGCCGGTCTTTGGGATTCTGTCACAAGGGCCCAGCTTAAAACAACACACAACTATTCACAAATAGCTTTCTGTCATCGCTTACCTTTTTCCCAATGAGCTTCTTCCGCAGAAATTCCCGGGCTTCAAACATGTAGGGAATGTCATAGAGGGGACGGAGTTTCTTGTTCTTATCCTTAAAGCAAAATAAAATATCACATCAGGAATGGGAAATCAAAGCAAAAACTGAGACAGGAACACAGCCAAGAGCACAAGATACAGACAATGCACCTGAAGGAGGCTCCATCTTCCAGTATGACAAATATTGAATAACTGCTGGATATATAGTGAGTGATTAAGTATTTGGTTGCTTTACAGGGAACAAAATTATCTTTTACAAATGACAGGCTCAAAAATAAGCAATGAATTGTTTATGCAACAGGAAACAACCTAAATGTTCCTCAACAGGGAAACAGCTATCTAAACTGCAACATAAAAGCAGCTCGCTGAGTTATCAGGGCCCTTCTAATATTTACAGATATACTATAAATCTCATTCTATTACTCTATAAGCCTTTATTAAGCACGTACCAACTATTAGCCCCAGACAAAGCACTATGTAAATGTATGTTATAATCCTGGACTTAAAATCCTTGTGACCTACCAATAATAATAGCAGAAATCCTGTAACTATGAAGTAACATGAAGCAGTTTTGAATAAGTGCTGAATTATGTGATACAGACGAGGGACTAAGTGCTATTAGAATTCAGGGAAGTGGAAAGAAAGAAGTAATCGGGAGATGTTTCATTGACAAGGTGGGACGTAACATGAGTTTGCAGGATAGGAATGAACTAGGAAGAAAACTAGAGATGGGGAAAAAAGCAAGACGAGCAAAAGTAGAGAGGCAGGCTGCTGCTGCTAAGTCACTTCAGTCGTGTCTGACTCTGTGCGACCCCAGAGACGGCAGCCCACCAGGCTCCCCCGTCCCTGGGATTCTCCAGGCAAGAACACTGGAGTGGGTTGCCATTTCCTTCTCCAATGCAGGAAAGTGAAAAGTGAAAGTGAAGTCGCTCAGTCGTGTCCGACTTCTAGCGACCCCATGGACTGCAGCCCACCAGACTCCTCCATCCATGGGATTTTCCAGGCAAGAGTACTGGAGTGGGGTGCCATTGCCTTCTCCGAGAGAGGCAGGAACAAACCGTATTTCAACAAATACTGCAATCAATCCCTTCGTTATTTCTTGGAGCTCAGACTGCCCCCAAAAGAGGTGTTTTGAGCGAAACAACTGAGATGAAGAGAGAGGGTCCAGATAAAGGCAACATACCTGGGAACTGAGACGTGAGAACTAGTTTAAGAAATGAATTAGCAGCACCTGACAGGGGAATGGACAGAGGGGATAAAGGAGAAGGAATCTGACAAGTCTGGGGCTGGGGTAGGACAGGGTATGCAGGACTAGAGCATATGAATAAGAAACTGGGAGATGCTGGCTAGATTGGTTGGTATGATTAATGCTTCCCCCCGCTAGCCCCTTGAGTTCCATGAGAACAGAGATCATGTCCATTTCTGTTGTCCTCTGTGACCCCAGACCCAAGTACCTCTCTTATAGTATATATTCAAATACTTGGATGTACTAACAAAAGAAATATGCAGAATGATATACGAGAACAAGTATGCCATCTGCATGAACAGATATTTGGAGAAAAAAAAAAAATCAGAGAAAATTAAGCAATAACCTCCAACCCAGATGCCTGTCACTGCTTCCCATTCTGTGTGATTAGTCCATCTGGGCTCAAGTTTGCTTTGCCATCTCTTATACACCTGACACAAGACCTCTATATACTTCATTCTGTACTTCAAGTATTCAAATTACATTCTCTTAAGCAGCAAACTACACTCAAATTGAGAACACTTATCATTTTCATCCTGAGGTCAAAGGCATCAAAATAGAGGTTTTCCCCTAGACCCAAAGAAAGACTTGGCCTCCAGAACACATCATTTAAACATTTCAGTTCACTGATATCACCAAGGATATGAACAATTCTTTGAGTTCAAGCTTCATATGTACCAACTGTCTTCTCATTTCTCTAGCTTAAAAAATAAAGGCAGCAGGATCACTGCAGTGCCCCTCAAAGAAGTGAAGACTCCTTCAGAATTGAAGTTGAGTCTTTTTCACTTTTGCGAGTTGAGGTGTGAGAATCTACACACTCTGAATAGGAACAACTTGGATTTCTAAACTCTGATCAAGTCATATGGTGGCATGACTGCTGCCTAATAAGTATAGCCCTAACCATGAACTTCTTTAAAGAAATAACCCAACACTGAATTTTCCTTATAGTAGGTCACTATTGAGAAGCCCTAAAGCAGAGTTTATGACAGCACTATTCATAGTGTAAGAAAGACTGCTAGACAGAAGATACGGTGTCAGTAATGAACAGAATTTTAAATAAAGACAAAAACCACTGATTATCAGAATCGGCCATCAGGAGCAAAACAGTCCCAATGTATTCATATTATTCCCCTAGCAATACAGGGCAATCTATTCGGGGAGGAGGTATGTGATTACCAAGTGAACATTTGCTTTTTTTTTTTAATGACATAAACAAAATAACCAAAATTTCCCTTCCACAGCCTTAGGATATGCCATAGAACCTGGTATCAGACGCCTACCCTGCTTATTCTGGAACACCACCGAGGTAAAGACAAGGTTCCCTGACTGGAACTCCAAAACGAGGAACGGTAAGAAACAGTTTCCATAAGCATTTCAAATAAGGGCCATGGGAGGAGACACACCTCAATGTGTGAACATGGCAGCCTGAACAAGAAAGGGGCTTGACAGAACTGGGCTGAGCCTAGACACTCTCAGAAGAAGAAAACAGTACATCAAACATCCCAATAAAAAGCAGGGCAACTTGAGTCTGATTATATGTCTCTGATGAACGTAGGAAAGAACTAACAGCACAAGCAGAAAACAAGATATCACACGTGAAAACAGAATGATCTTGTTACTCTAACCCTTCAGATCTAGTAGCTATTGACATCTGTAAACATCTTACAAGAGAGATATTAGAAGTCCCTAAGAAACTACAAAATAAAAGCAATTCCTCCAAATTACCAGGTACACAAAAGCCTTTGAAATCTCTAAGAGGCAATTGAGGTATGGAATGTATTCTGAGAAAACAAGACTTTAGCCGAATCTTGCCTGCTAAAATGGACTGTCTAGTTTAGATTCTAATCTACATGGAAATGCTTTTTCTAAAAAAGAAATAAATAAATAAAAATAGAAAAGAATGCTTGATTTTTCTGGTGGGCGGATAATATACAAACCAGTATGTGCTGTAATCACTGTTCATCCTGAGAAGTGACTATGTAGGCCTGGCAATGACTCGCTTTATAGGTAACTTCAATCATTTTACCTCTTCTTGGCTGGGGAGGAAGCCCAATATCAGCATCTCAGCATCCAAAGACATGCCCGGCATCCTCCCCCACCCTCAGGATCTTACCTTCCTAAAATGAGGTCTCTGGTCAACACTCATCTGGAGGGAACAGAAGGGATCACTAACACGACTAAGTGACTAACACACACTAATCAAGGTCTTTATTCTCAACCCCATCTCAGGCCTAAATTTTATCCAGCCCATCTTGCAGCCAAAAAGCGGTAGCCAAAAATTTTGCTGGACCCAAGGATCCTGGGGGAGCTCTTAAAACAAGGCTGAATAAACACAAACCATGAACAGATTGATAAATGTGACTCCAGTAAAATTTTAGAGTTCTTTACTAAAAGGCATCATGAACAAACCGATGGGCCAAAGCACAGATTCCTTAGCTGATAAGCGAAACGGATAAAGAGAAAGGCAGAACCAGGTGAGAGAGAGCTGGAATACTGAGCCACAGGCATTAACTTCTCAGTGAGGCTTACCCTCATCACATTACATTTTAACAGACTCAAAAGAGGTATGGGATGCAGTCATCTGGAGAAAGGCAGAGAGGACAGCCAATGCAAAGGCCTCGAGTTAGGAGATGTCTGGTGGGTTGAAGGAACAGCAGAGGCATCACTGTGGCTACAGCACAGAGCAAGAGGGAAGAACAACAGACAAAGACACATCTGACTTAACATCTAAAGGAATTACTTTGGCTACTGTGCTCAGAACAGACACTAAAGCAAAGAAAGGAGAAAACAAAGGAAGACTGATTAGGAGATTATGGCATTAATCTCGGTGGGAAATGATGGTAGATTACATCAAGAAGGAGCAGTAAGAGAGGAAGAAGTGGTTGAAGCGAAGTGAAGTCGCTCAGTCGTGTCCGACTCTTTGCGACCCCATGGACTGTAGCCTACCAAGCTCCTCTGTCCATGGAATTTTCCAGGCAATAGTACTGGAGTGGATTGCCATTTCCTTCTCCAGAGGATCTTCCCAACCCAGGGATTGAACCTGGGTCTCCCGCATTGTAGACAGACGTTTTACCGTCTGAACTGGTGGTTCGAATCTGGGAATATTCTGAAAGTGGGTAGATGGAATGTGAGAAGAGAAAAAAAGGAGAAGTCAAGCATGAGCAAAGGTAAAGGAGTAACTGGTGGGGTGGTGGGTTTATCACATGAGATGAGGAAGACCACAGGTAGAGAGAGGGGGGTAAGAACAGGAGTTCGATTACGGGCATGCTAAACTCTCAAGTTGAGGTGTTGCATGGGTAGTGTGGGTTTGGAGAAAAGCTCTGAGCTGGTAACTTACATTTGGGAGTGGCTGCAATGGCACCCCACTCCAGTACTCTTGCCTGGAAAATCCCATGGACGGAGGAGCCTGGTAGGCTGCAGTCCATGGGGCTGCTAGGAATTGGACACGACTGAGCGACTTCACTTTCACTTTTCACTTTCCTGCATTGGAGAAGGAAATGGCAACCCACTCCAGTGTTCTTGCCTGGAGAATCCCAGGGACGGGGGAGCCTTGTGGGCTGCCGTCTCTGGGGTCGCACAGAGTCGGACACGACTGAAGCGACTTAGCAGCAGCAGCATATAGGTGCGGGGAAAGCAATGGCACCCCACTCCAGTACTCTTGCCTGGAAAATCCCATGGATGGAGGAGCCTGGTAGGCTGCAGTCCATGGGGTCGCACGGAGTTGGACACGACTGAAGCGACTTAGCAGCAGCAGCAGCAGTAGCAGCATATAGGTGGTATTTAAGGTGAAGAGACTGAGAAGCACAGAGGACTGGGGCATTTTAACATTAAAAGGTAAGGAATAAGTGAAGGAATGAAAAACAGGAGACTGGGAAGGAGCAATCAGTGATCTCAGCAGGACAAAAGACCAATGTTTTGTCCAAGTCAAGGAAAAAAAGTGAACTGAGGAGGGAAAGATCGGCTGTATCAACGCACGAGGCAAGTGACTAAAATCCACTTGGATTAAGCTGAGTGTGGGTCATCTGTAACCTGGCAAGATTAATTATGGTGAAGCAGTAGGAAAGCCTGACAGGAACTGGGAATGGGAAGAGAAAAAGTGGACAAAGTGAGTACATGTGATACTTCAGAAAGTTCTGCTACAAAACACAAAGACATTATGTGGTAGCTGGCGGAGGAAGCAGGGTGAAGAGAAGGGGTTTCGGTTTCTGGTTTTAGAGGGAAGAAATCATAGGCACAGTTCCCATGGAAAGCCAGTAAGTGATAATGCAGAATGAAGAGGATAGAGCTGTTAACGCAATGTCTTTACATAGGGAAGGAGGGAGTGGCTTTTCACAGGAGCTCCAATAATTCACCCAAAGTGTGTGGATGCAGATACTGTTAGGTGGGTACGCGTGGTAGTGAGAGTAGTTGGAATCATCAAGAGAAACAATCCAACAGAAAAATTGGCCGAGAGGTATGAACAGGCATTTCACTAAAGAATGGCAGCAAGATCATAAGGCAGTTCTATTTCCAGTTTTTTAAGGAATCTCCACACTGTTCTCCATAGTGGCTGTACTAGTTTGCATTCCCACCAACAGTGTAAGAGGGTTCCCTTTTCTCCACACCCTCTCCAGCATTTATTGCTTGTAGACTTTTGGATCGCAGCCATTCTGACTGGTGTGAAATGGTACCTCATAATGGTTTTGATTTGCATTTCTCTGATAATGAGTGATGTTGAACATCTTTTCATGTGTTTGTTAGCCATCTGTATGTCTTCTTTGGAGAAATGTCTATTTAGTTCTTTGGCCCATTTTTTTATTGGGTCATTTATTTTTCTGGAATTGAGCTGTAGGAGTTGCTTGTATATTTTTGAGATTAGTTGTTTGTAAGTTGCTTCATTTGTATGGTACATATACACAATGGAGTATTACTCAGTCATTAAAAAGAATACATTTGAATCAGTTCTAATGAGGTGGATGAAACTGGAGCCTATTGTACAGAGTGAAGTAAGCCAGAAAGAAAAACACCAATACAGTATACTAAAGCATATATATGGAATTTAGAAAGATGGTAACAATAACCCTGTATACGAGACAGCAAAAGAGACACTGATGTATAGAACAGTCTTACGGACTCTGTGGGAGAGGGAGAGGGTGGGATGATTTGGGAGAATGGTATTGAAACATGTATAATATCATATATGGAACGAGTCGCCAGTCCAGGTTCGATGTACGATACTGGATGTTTGAGGCTGGTGCGCTGGGATGACCCGGGGGAATGGTATGGGGAGGGAGGAGGGAGGAGGGTTCAGGATGGGGAACACATGTATACCTGTGGCGGATTCATTTTGATGTATGGCAAAACCAATACAATATTGTAAAGTTAAAAAATAAAATAATTAGACAAACAAACAAACAAAAAAGAACGGCAGCGAGGCATTCAGCATATGAAGACAGGTATCACTTCATTAATAATCAGGGCATCCTAAGCTGAGATAATGTAGGACATTGATTATACTGTCAAACTCTAAAAATGAGGATGTAGGGGAATGGGTATGCTGTAACCACCGATGGGAATATAATATGGTTTGGCCACTATGGCATATTCACATGGTGCTACTCCATGTACACACTCTTATGAGGTTGAAGTTAGAGATATACATCCCTAATACTTAGGAAATTCTCCTTGCTGTGCTGTGCTTAGTTGCTCAGTTGTGTCCGACTCTTTGCGACCCCATGGACTGTAGCCCACCAGGCTCCTCCATCCATGGGAGTTCTCCACACAAGTATACTGAAGTGGGTGGCCATGCCCACCTCCAGGGGAGCTTCCCAACCCAGGTATCAAACCCAGGTCTCAAACTAATGTCTGCATCGCAGGCAGATTCTTTGCTGTCTGAGCCACCAGGAAAGCGCAAGAATACTGGAGTGGGTAGTCTATCCCTTTTCCAGGGGATCTTCCTGACCCAGGAATCAAACCGGGGTATCCTGCATTGCAAGTGGGTTGTCTCCCAGATGAGATACCAAAAATACCAGGAAATTCTTCTTACAGGTAGGCATATACCAAAGAGAAGCCTGGCTCGTGCAAGACAAGGAAGGCAGTGCTCATGTTTATGGTACAATCACAGAGCAGAACACAGAGCAGTTAGTCTAAATGAGAACAACACAATAAAACAAATCTGAAAAACAACACTGAGCAGGAAAGTAAGTTGCAGAATGATAATGATTTAAATACAGACTAAAAAACAACATTATTCCTGGAGCTATGTAAAGAGCCAAAATACAAAAATACCTTGAAATGAAGGTCAATGGTTGGTTACTGATGCAGGATAGGCAGAGGAAGAAACAAGAGGAAAGAAACAGGGTCGAGGATGAGTGCCCAGGCACTTTATCTGCAAGGCTGTGTCTTTAAAAAGAGGAGGATCTGAGCAACATGGTATGACATCAAGGCAGAAAAAGTAAAGTTTGCTATATTATTCTATAATGTCAGGGCCTTTTTAGAGTTAAAAATGGTTAGGGATAGGAAAACTCAACACCTGGTTTGGTCAGCTTTTCCCTTGGCTCCCAATGTCTCATACTTTTATTTCTCTCAGAGGCAGAATAATTGGCCATTCTTTTCCTCATAAGAAATGCATTAAACTCCTTTTTTTCCCCCTTCTCTCAAAATAATATTCTTTCACAGATGTATCTTTCCAAGAGGCAGAAGGGAATAATTTAACTACCAACGGGCTCTCAAATAACCAGGGTCAAAACCAAGTTTGTTTGTTTGTTTTAAAGAGACTTGAAATACACTACAAGTAGCCAAGCAGAATTATACTCTATGAAGATCTTAAAACAGACTGTTGAATTAAAATAAGAACTGACACGATTCGATTTAAATGGATAAAATTTCAAAAGGTAAATGGATCAGTCCCAATTGCCCTGCCACACAAGCTCTGTTAATAAACAAAAGGCTGTGATTTCCATTTGAATTATAGACTTAAAATAGTAACATTACCACATGCCCTGGGCATATTTACAATCAAGGACCTTTCAATTCCCTTGGCAGCCAGGATACAGAATCCACAGGGATATCCACTATTTATTATCCTTAACACAAACAATAGCACATTTTTATAAAAGACAGATCTAGCTAGATGGAAATCTACAGCCAGCAGCTGTAGGGAAAGGGTCAAAATCATAACCACCTTGATCTAACGGAAGACATCTTACACTATCTACAGGAGCACACACAGAAGATTCAAGTACCCAATACTCCCCAGGAGTCGCTTCAAAGAAAAAGATGCTTTCTTTCTCAATTAACTCTATTTCTTCCTCCTAAAAAATCCCTCTTAAAGGTAAGTGTGTGCTGCGTGCTAAGTTGCTTCAGTTGTGTCCGACTCTCTGCAACCCCATGGACTGTAGCCCTCCAGGCTCCTTTGTCCATGTAATTCTCCAGGCAAGAAAACTGGAGTAGGTTGCCATTTTCTCCTCTAGGGGATCTTCCCAACCCAGGGATCGAACCCAGGTCTCTTATGTCTCCTGCACTGGCAGGAGGGTTCTTTACCACTACTGCCACCTGTGCTGTGCTTAGTCACTCAGGCGTGTCTGACTCTGTGCGACCCCAGAGACTGTAGCCCACCAGGCTCCTTTGTCCATAGGGATTCTCCAGCCAAGAATACTGGATTGGGTTACCATGTCCTCCTCCCAGGGATCTTCCCAATCCAGGGACTGAACGCAGGTCTTCTGCACTGCAGGCAGGTTTTTTTTTTTTACTGTCTGAGCCACCAGGGGAGCCCCTAAACATAAATAGGGTCTGTTAAACATCTGTCTCTGGAGATGGCTCTCCTACACAATTACATCGCCGATTAAGAACATTTTCAGAAGTTCTTGCTCTTTATTGTGTTGATGCAGTAAGCACAGGGGAGGGTGGGGGGACAGAAGAGGCCAAACATCAGGCTTTTTTTCACTATCAAGACGCTGTGAAGATTTTAAATACTGTTAAGGCTGTAAGGGCTAATTATCCAAGTAGCAAACCATATGGGGTGCCTTCACTCAGCTACTGGTGGCACCAACGGTAAAGAATCTCTCTGGAATGTGGGAGTTCCAAGTTCAATCCCTGGGTCAGGAAGATCCCCTGCATGAGGGCAGGGCAACCCACTCCTGTATTCTTGCCTGGAGAATCCCATGGAACAGAGGAGCTTGGTGGGCTACAGTCCACGGGATCTCAAAGAGTCGGACACGACCGAGCAACCAACATTTTCACTCAGCTACAAATTCTGCTGGCCAGGTGAAAAAGAGATAAGAACAACACTGCCCTGCACAGACCTCAAGACCCAAAGCAAAGGCTCCCAAGTAGGAAGCTATGTAACCAGCTGCAAGGAGGCTCCAGACCCAGGAAGAAAAAAAAAAAAAAGGTGAGAAAGCCCCGCCCATCTTCTTTTCCCAGCACAGGGGACAAAAACTTCCCCCACCCAGACAGCAATCTGAAAATAAATATCTGCTCCAAGGGCGAGTTGGGGGAATGGTGAGGATGCAGCACCAAGACTGGGATAATGAGACAGAAAGGGCATTAGATCCTTGAAGAGAACAAAGCTCAAGTTCAGCACTCCTGAAGGCAGACAGAAAGCGCTGTCCTGGACTTGAAATCAAACATCCCTCCAGCATCTGATGGCAACAAATGATCAAGAGTTAAGTGGGCAGCTCGCCGTCACCCAGAGAATGAACAGAAGCCCAGGCTCTCAACAATGACTCTGCACCAGCAGCTCCTCCCGGCTTGCCTCAGTTTCCTCCCAAGAGTAAGCCAGTTAAGAATAACCTGAACACACAGAACCCAGGGGAAAATGACTTCAGAGTCCACTCAGAATCAGGAAGGCACTAAACCTATGTACTAATACAACATCAGGCAACTCTTAAATTCACATCCAAGGACTATTTCAGGTAATAAGAACCCTGTGGGAAAAAAACAGATCTACACGTGTAACTAAGAAGCTACTTAGCTAAAGTTCTACAACATCTAACATGGATGTTAACAAATGCTAAAATATCAAGCAACAGAAGAGATACGCAGAAATTACAGCACTAATCACTTTGCTCCTTGTATTACTGTAATTTAATTAATTCCTGTAGGCTTTATCTTCCCTACCAGACCACAGGAAGGATGATTTATGTGAGAGGAGAACTGATCTTAATAATACCTACGAAGTGCCTAGTACAGTGCCATTTTCCTAGAGCATGCCAACACAGAGAGAGAATAAGACGGGGGATGCAAAAAAGGCCTTGCTAAAATATTTATTTTTAAAAAAACTCAAACTGCACTTCTGATTAGAGGAATAAGTGGAAGTGGTCAGTACATAAAGAGAACTTAAAAAAACAACAAAAAAAGAGGAGGCAGTATCACTGTGGATCCATTACTATTAGTAATGAATGTCTCTCATATAGCACCAGTCGAATGTGAACTATTTCTAATGTCTCTCCCTTCCAGCAACTATTACCAGAAATGATTCAGTATTACATGAAGATAAGTATATTCCTGAATAATGATTAAAAAGACTCTATACTAGATATCTCACTGTACAGCCGTAAAACTAGGCTCGCTGCAAGCAGTAATGCAAAAGCAGTACTCCTGACAGTTTCTATGTGTTATGTTAGGGGGGGAAAAAGCAATTTTACAAAATCTGAACACTTAGTGTTTTCTTTTTACCTGGTTAAGACTTCAAGGCAATCCTCTGCTCTCTACAAATCTGACATAATGAATTCAATTACTTGTGATCTGCGAAATAAGACACTTGCAAACTACCACTAGCTAGTGGTTATCCTTACAGAACATACATTATAATTCAAGTAAAGCTGAACTGATACTATAAACACAAAAACAAAAAGACTGTGAGAGTTCAACACTACATATAATGCTGCTTCTGCTGCTAAGTCGTTTCAGTTGTGTCCGACTCTGTGCGACCCCATAGACAGCAGCTCACCAGGCTCCCCCGTCCCTGGGATTCTCCAGGCAAGAACACTGGAGTGGGTTGCCATTTCCTTCTCCAATGCATGAAAGTGGAAAGTGAAAGGGAAGTCGCTCAGTCGTGTCCAACTCTTAGCGACCCCATGGACTGCAGCCTACCAGGCTCCTCTGTCTATGGGATTTTCCAGTCAAGAGTACTGGGAGTGGGGTGCCATTGCCTTCTCAGACATATAATGCTAGTAAGCTACAATATGAAAAAAGTGAAAGTGTTAGTCACTCAGTTGTGTTCAGCTCTTTGCAACCCCATGGAATGTAGCCCGCCAAGCTCCTCTGCCCATGGAATTCTCCAAGCAAGAATACTGGAGTGGGCCGTCATGCCCTCCTCCAGGGGATCTTTCCAACCCAGGGATCAAACCCAGGTCTTCCGCACTGCAGGCAGATTCTCTTACCGCCAGAGCCACCAGGGAAGCCCTAATATAAAAAGGGATAATTCCTTTAATGTGGGCTCAAAAGTACCAGCAGCCTACCTTCCTAACTAATTCATCAATCTGACTTTATACCAAGCCCAAATAGCCTGGGTAGTATTTTTTGTGGTTAAGATGGAAGAAAAAGAAAAGGATAAAGACTGTAGAGTTGTTCCTTTGTCCTCAAAAGGCTAGTCTCTGACAACACTGAGGTGTGAGGTTCTGCTGAATGACGCACTCTTCAGTTCAGTTCAGTCACTGAGTCATGTCCGACTCTTTGCGACGCCATGAATCGCAGCACACCAGGCCTCCCTGTCAATCACCAACTCCCAGAGTTCACTCAGACTCACATCCATCGAGTCGGTGATGCCATCCAGCTATCTCATCCTCTGTCGTCCCCTTCTCCTCCTGCCCCCAATCCCTCCCAGCATCAGAGTCTTTTCCAGTGAGTCAACTCTTCGCATGAGGTGGCCAAAGTTCACGTGCTGCTCAAATGAGCAAAGGAGGCCGAGAATAAAAATAACTAGTGTCTCTCTAGTAAGGCCCTCTTTCTACAGAGCTACTAGTTCTGAAGATGGATTGCAAACATAAATCAACATTAACATAGGAAAAGACACCAAAAAAAAAAAAAAAAAAAAAGGTCTACAAATAACAAACCAGAGTTTAAAAGCAGAAGGGAAAATGGGGGTCTTCAAGGACCAGAGCAGGTCTGCGGTCTAAGAGATCTTGGAAAGTCACGGGGACCAACATATCTCAGCTCGCTCAGCCCCTATGGAACATCTTTCCTTTTCAGTGGAAGCTCATAATTAACCAGTTGGCCCCAAATCTTGTTTTCTAGTAATGGAGGACAAGTCTCCCTATTTCTCACCCTTCATTCCCAGGCTAAAAATGGAGAGCCCGTGCCCTCTGAAGAGACAAGCCCGTTACTTAAAGTACAGGCTGCAGGCCAGATGAAACCCATCCAGCATGCGGCCATGAGCCACCGGCCCTCCCACCATTCTAGAAGAGGGAGAAGGTCCCGGAGGAAAAGAAAAGAAATCTCTTGCAATAGGAAGGCAATCTTCTCTGCAACAGACAGCGGGCTCGGGTGAGCCCATTCAGAAAAGAACACTGTTTTGTTAGAGAAATGTTTCTTGGTGAATGCCTTCCCTCCTCCACCGTGTTAAAAAATAATAATAATTATTAAAGTTTCTTCCTGTAAGAACACAGGAGGGGACAATGATGCTGGGTATGACACCATTATTTAGCTGGTGCCAGTGGAACCTCTAATTGAGCCAGATTTCCAGTCAAATTTGTGCAATACATTGTAGTCCAGTTCAAAAAACCGGGACTGAATTATGTAAGTACATGGCTTAAGGCCTCCTTTTAGACACACGGCTCCTGCCTTGCCTGCTGCATCACTCCCAGATCTGAATCCAGCTGCAGGTCCAGTGCCACATATTTTATCTACAAATTCAAAGTACTCTCAGTCTGTGTTTAAATGCTCAGCACAATGGGGCCTGTGGTTTTTTTTTTAAGACAGGTATCATTCTAACCCTACAAAGATGACAGGTATCATTCTAACCCTACAAAGATGACTCGCTCGTACTGTGTAGCCTGTCATCAATAAGAAAAATATAACATCTGTCACCTACTACCACCATGAAGAAATATGGGCAAAGGAAGTTACCAGAATTGTGAACAGCACAGACACTCAGATGCAGCAAGGTACAAAGGCAACTTCATCATGTACACATGCCATGGCTTAGCCAGCTGGTTGGTTCCCTGTTGGGCTCTGCAATAGGGCATGTCAAAGGGACAGTGGACAGGAGGAAGAACGGACAAACTCTTTTCTTTTTCAGTCAGCTTCTCCAGAGCAGTTCTTCTCTGCAATGGCAGCTTGTTCCAGCAGCACCAACTGATTCCAGCTTGCAGTTTTCCTGACCTCTCCAAAAAACACCCTCAACACACCCTCTCAGAGTCACCAGAACAATTAACTGGCACCCCCTCCTGGAAGGCTTGGGTCCCAGGTCCACGGAGTTCCCATTCTACCTTCATTGGCTCAACAGAGATCTGAGTCCCTCTTCCAATGGGTCCATCCTCCAAAGGCCTGAGTTCTCACATTTCAATCTCACACTTGTGTCCAAAGGTTCTATCTGTGTGGTGTGGTTAAAACCTCCATGTAACCCTTATGGTTCTCTTTTTGCCTTTTTAGTATTCCCACTCCTAGTTAATAATTCTTTATGTCAAGCTGTTTGTTAAAATAACTGCTGTGATTTCTTTACTACCATAGTGGCCAAAAGCACCCTCTCTATATAACTAAACAAAATTTGTAACCAGCGAGGATCAGTCCAACTCTTGATAATCAACTCTCTCCTGAGAGAATAATGCCTCTTACCTGTTCCAGATACTTCTACCTGGCCAATCCCCATAGAGCAGGACCACCTACAACGTAAAATGTGCACGTGTGCACACACACAAACCCACAAGAAAAATGGCTGGAGTGCACACAAAGAGCTTCCACAGCTAAAATGGCTGATGAAGAGAAATGCTTCAGTATTAACAGCTGGCAGCACAAGCATCACATCAGCATAAAGGGAAGACTTCCAAACCAGTAGGTGTCAAATCCATGGAGTCCACAAGATAGGGAATTTAAGCAGTAAGAGAACAATGTACCCTATTTTTTTTTTCCCCAACAGTTTGCTGGACCCTCATGAGTAGTCAATCATTTTATGATTTTAAAGACCAACCATAACGAGTATATATCTGGAAAAGATGGAAAAGTAAAAACTTTCACTGTGTCAGAGAGGCTACCATATTGCATGAAGAAACACATATACACAATGTGAGGGTTAGTGAGGGTGGCCAAATTCACAGAACACCCACAAAAGGTCATCTTTCCACTATAGCCAGACGGAAAAAAGAGATAAATAGCACCAGATTTGCTGTCATATGACTTATCATGCAATGTTATAGGTGAGTTCCAGAAACTTCTTTTCAAGTTAACTGTCAAAAAAAGTAGAGCTATAATGGTTACCAGAGACTGAGGGGAAGGGGCAAAGGAACTGATTAATGGGTACAAGGGCTTCAGTTCTGCAAGATGAAGTTTTGGAGATTTGTCTCATAACAACGTGAATACCCTAAACACTTCTGAGCTGTACACTTAAATGGTTGAGAATGTAAATTTTATGCTACTTAACCATAAGGAAAAGTGGAATTCAATGAAGGTAATATTCTGATTTAAGTGGCAAGAAGCCATAGCACGTTAAAAATTCAAAACCCAAGTAAACATGAGATTTTTCAGATATGAATTCTGATCTTTACATAGCTACAAGAAGGTATTAATTATGGAAAGAATCAAACATGCTAGCCCACTTCTGATCCCAACAACTGTATTCCAAATTGTTTCCTTCCTGAACAAGCCCATGATTGAATCTTCTACTCCCCTTTTTATGTTTTTTCCAGTGCCTGAATGTGACTGCTATCTCAGTGCTAAAAGACTCTGCTTACTAAAATGCCAAACACTTTGTAAGGCCATCCTCAAATGCCACCCACCATCCCCAGGAAACCATCTGAGCTCTCTCAAATATCCTGTTTTCTCTCATGGTTCATCTGGCCCAAGTCAGTATCTACGCTTCTTATAGCTCATAGGTGATTAGAAACTTCTTAGCTTAAAAACAGCATCTGACTCATCTTTTTAACTCCACTGTACTCATTTAATCCTCAATAGAATCCAACAGTCGGCAAATACAATTTCTTTTAACAGATGAAGGAAAAGCGGCTCGGGTAATTTAGACCAGAGCTCACAACAGCAGAAAATAGGGAGGGCACAAATCGAACCCTCATTTGTTGTTGTTCAGTCGCTAAGATGTGTCCGACTCTGCAACCACACGGACTGCAGCATGCCCGGCTCTCTGGCTTAAGTGACTCTCAACTGACTCCAAAAGCCATGGCTGCTGAAGTCTATCACAAGGCATCTAAGGACTCTACGATACCTCTCCAGTTTAGAGCAAAAGAAAAGTCTTCTTCTAAGCAATAAGCTCTTGGCTACAGGAGTGGAGTTCACGTGCAAAAGAAAAGAGGAACCAGTTGGCCTGAGCGCTCCCTACAAAGAGCCCTCCCCACAGTGGAGATGTGCGCAAGGTGACCTCCTCACCCAGCACCCAGCTCTGCCTCACTGTGAGGTGACAGGGCTGCTGGGTGGCAGCAACAAATGCTGCTGATTGTGAGAAAACTACCCAGGGTCACTGCTAATGAGAAGCCAGAACATCTTGCCACTTAGCTACAGAATGTTCACCTAATAAATCTTACAGATTTGAACGCCACCCAAGACCAAGAGGTTACTGGAAAAGACAAACACACACAAAATTTGGAACCAGCAGCTTAAAAAAAATGTACATCCCTATTGGCATACTTTCACAATATAAGGTATAATGCATATGGTTGGTTATCAGTACAAATCAGAAATAAAAGGCTATAAGTAAAAACAAAACCAAAAAGCCACCTGGTATTTCCTTCTGAACAGTTTAATGGTAATATATGGTCACTTACTCTACTGAGGATATTCCTCTTTTTACCTTGATTTAGCTTTATTGATCTAATTTTAATCAAGGACAAGTGTACAGCCAAGGATAAAAGGTCAGCAACCCAAATGAAATGGGGAAACGAGAAAAACACTCTATCTCAGCAAATGGATCATTTTATTAAGAGGTCTAAAAGTCTTATCATGGTCACGTGACACAGAGAATTAGGCACTGGGGAAAACCAATCTGTATGTTCTTGTTTAATTGTGATACACAGGTAGGATGGGGTGCTGCTCAGCACACCGGAATCATAAATGTTTAGGTTATAATAAAACGTGGAAACAATGCATTATGCAAGAAAATCACTACTGTGTTGAGAACCCCTTATTTTACCTGTAAAAAATTTGTTAGTTGCCTCACACTAATTATGAACTAAGATTTAATCAGAGTTAGGCTCAAGTTAATGCATGTATAATTTATGAATTTTTTAAAAAGATTTGCCAATCGATCTGAGTATAACTAAGGGTTATGTTTTAGCATCTTAAGTGAATTAATATACTGACAATTGATAGCACTATAAATCTACCATTAATAGCAGGTCACCACAGGCTGTTCCTTGGCAGCGAAGTACTGGCCTAGCACAAAGACCCCAGTAAAGCGCTGGAAAAACAGAGGGATGGGCTGCTGTGGGCTGAGCTACAGAAGTCATTCTGTACTAAAGTATATTTTAAAAGTGGCATCAAGTGCCAGTTGTAGGGAAAACTGTCCCTGTTCTCAAGACAAATAAAAATCTCAAAAGGAGAAGGTTGATTTACAAACCACAAAATTACAGGATTCATAAAGAAATACAAGGTGCAAAAAGAAGAGCCAAGAAATGGAAGGGGCTCAGTTCTTCAAAAGGTTAGCAGCATTTCCCGAGGAGATGCGATCTGAGCCGAGTCTGAAGGATGACCAGATGCTACAGAGATGTGGGAAAGTGTGGCCCATTCAGGGAATTAAGAGGTGGCAGTGGCAATGCAAAGGGAAAATGAAAAAGGAAGAGAGGCAGGAATTGGGGCACCAAGGAACCAAGGGAGAATGGAGTTGAAGAAGAGGAGACAGAGACAGCACACTCAAAACAGTCACAGTAAGGACTGAGATGCGGCCACTCGGTGCCAATAAAACTTCAGCACGAGTCAGTTTCAGTCAGCTTTTGCAGGTTGATGAAATGGAGATGGCTAGTGTCCACTAATCTTACAAGAAAGAATGGAAGACAAAAGAAGCGAAGAAGCCTAGGGAAAACCCCAGATTTAGCCCCCCAAAATAAGTAAATAGGTGCAAATCATCTTTATTGGACGACTTAATAAATTAAACGTAAGGGGAAGCACAGAGAGTTGACAATTATCATATAAAGATCTGACTCGGAGTGATTCATAAATATTCTACTTCCTATCCTTCTAATTACAAACTGTATGATCTGAGAACTATGTATTTATTTCCAACAGGGACTTAAACTTATTCATCTCTGTAGCCCCTAGCTTCTAGGATTGGGTCTGACATATGCAACACATTCAATTAATGTTTGTTGAATAAAATTACTTAATCTCTCTGGGCTTCAATTTCCTCTTGTTAGAAGAGAGAGGGAAAAGTGGCCAGGTCTAAATGACATTCCTTCTATCTCTAAATGCCCATCAGCCTGTAAATGTTACATAAAATACATCAATTCCCTATGATTCCTCGAAAATTTGCCATGTTTTAACATTCACATTCAAGCAAGGGCATGATAACATCAAAGCTGCATCCATTCACCTAAAAATGAGAATATATGGTATTCTTAAGATCCTCCTTTGAGGTGGAAATATCTTCACCAAATCAGGTCACAGAAAGGAAATAGAAGATTGATCTCTTCAGAGAATGTTCTGAGGAGTTTCTTTTGCTCTCCCCTCCCCCAGGATGACTGTTAGTCTCCTCAGACATGGGCAGTACTTGGAAACCTTAAAAAGATAAAAGAACCCTTTTAAAGTTCATTTTTAAAAATTCAAAAGTAATAAATCTCCAATTGTGTAAATGTCTTATTTCTTCGAGGCCTAAGCTGTTTAAGTTTTAATCCAAATTGGGAGCTAGGAAAGCAGGAAAGAACAGAGAGAAGGAAAATATATGAAGCCCCAACTTTCAGAGTAGAGATGCCCCCGGTATCAGCAGACAGATAACAGAAATACTTGTGAGACATTAAAACATCAACACTGGTCAACAGCACTCAAATGAATAACCATTTTCCCATTACTATCGAGAAAGCCACACAACCTTAAAAATCAGAAGGCAATTATGTCTGCTATTACTCTAAAATGCCAGATAGAACCAGACTCTGGGGAGAAGAGGACTCAAACCTGTGCCCTGCCCTTTCCTGCCACCAAATATTTGCCATCACTACAACCTACAACCCTACTAACTCCACTGGCCCCTCCAATCTCTCCTGTCTTTTCTAAAACTTCATTCAACCTACAAAATCAGAATGTAACTACAAAATAATTGGACCTCATTCCACATGAATTTTGAACAGATGGGACAAACAACAATTTAATCTAGCCTAATCCACAGGAAATATTTAGATTACAGGTTTTAGCAATAAAGCTATGGCGTGAAACAATTTTCAAAGAATAGAGAATTAATTACCGAGTGGCAATGTGTTCACACTTGGTAAATTAACACTTTGTCCTATCCACAAATATTTAGCTGACTATATTGTGGCTTAGCTGGTAAAGAATCTGCCTGCAATGCGGGAGACCTGGGTTTGATCCCTGTGTTGGGAAGATCCCTGGAGAAGGAAAGGCTACCTATTCCAGTATTCTGGCCTGGAGAATTCCACGACTATATAGTCCACAGGGTTGCAAAGAATCGGACATGACTGAGCGACTTTCACTTTCACTTTTCTGTTGATCGATCCAAATTGAAATCAAGTAGCATGGCTTAAAATTTACTGCAGGAAAAGAAAAGTCCCAACATAACATATTCCCCCCCAAGAATATTAGTGATTATTTGTGATTTAAAAAGACTCCTCTATATTATAACTTTAAAAATCATTTTATTTACAATTTTTTCCCCAGTGCTTCTATAACAAATTGGTTTACCAACAGTCAATTGTATTTGCTACATTCTAGAAAAGTTACAAAGAGCTATACCTTTTCCCTTCCTGTTTCCAGTGCCTTTAAACTATGTGCTTGTAAAGTTAACAGATTATCATTATTTAATTTAGCATCAGCAGGGCTAAACTGTTCATAAAAAGAATATAGGGATGAAGAAAACATTGAAGGATTTAATTTTTTATACCATTTTCCCAACAGGTTTATACAGTATCCAATGGTAACAGTAACAGATAGTACCCCTTGCCGTTCTGTACCAAGACTGTAACCTAAAAACTGAGTGGTGGGACAGACGACTAAGTAGAAAGGGTTCCAGCAAGCAGATGGACGCACAAGGATGGGAAGCTTACTGTATGTCCCAGAGGCACCCTCGCAAAGATATGGTGGGGAAACTATAAGCAAAAATGCAAATTTTGGCCTATGATAAAGGGGAATCTTATTCAGACAACCCCTATGGGTTATGTATATGATATTATATCCATTTAATCATTCCAAAATTCCTTGTAGTTTAATGCATATGCTCATACTTTTCTAAGAAAAAATAAACAAGCAGTTAAGAAACGTACCGCAAAGGATGAAAGTAAAATCAAAAATAAATCAAAGAAAAAGCAGAAAGGAAAGAGATCTATCCACAGTCCTTGAACTGACGGTGGGAACTGTTACCCCAAATCCAGATCTCCATGGTTTAACTCTTGTGCAAGTCCCAGTACTACAGAACCAGCAGGATATATGGTTAACAAAGGGTGGACAGAGAAATTGTTCCAAATGAGATTTTAAGTGAGTCATGCTTGGTAACCCAGACGATTTCATTTACTTCTCTAACTGAACAATGTATTTTATCCAAGAAGCCATTAAGAAGACATTGCATATGCCTAAAATACAATGATCAATTTAAATGAAATTCAAGACAAAATGATATGGGTATGAAACAGAACATCCTTTATAGCTGTAGCTTGACCAAACTTAGCCTCAAAATCTTAAACTGAAGTGCAGTGAAAACCTTGGATCTTGAGGTATAATCAAAGAAGGCAAACAGTAGAGAAGGGGGGAAAGAAATGACTGATGTCAACAAATCACAAAAAACCGGTGTGCCCTAGGCTTCAAGAAGCGTCCTGAAAATGTCCCTACCATTTTTTAAAAGACATCTTTCCTAATACAAGTAGATGTGAAAACAGGAACCAAAATTGTTTTATTTTCTTCTGTATATGCTTGGAAAGCAGAAGACACAGGAAGGTCCTGAGACCAAATAAACATGCTGCACAGCTTGGGTTATTAAGGCAGCCAGATCTTCTGCAATCTCAGTACAACTTAAATTCAATGATCTGTGCCAAGAGTCAGATAATAGAAAAATTTAAGTATCCAATACATATTGTCCTTAAACACTATCCTGCCAGCCACCATTAAATACCATTTTGCTAGCCTGTACAATTGATATTTCATATCTGGGGAGTGTACAATGGATAACCCTGGGAAAGCACTCAAGACTTTGGACATACATTTATGGTTTTGCAAATAAACATTAAAAATCAATTCAACAGCAAGAATGCTAACTAAATTTCATGCCTATCGAACGTCTAGCAATTACAGTCATCCGGAAAGATACTGACTTGTTAAATTACTTTTAGGCCAAAAGGCTTAGATGGCTCAAGTTCCCCAGTGACCACCATGGGTGATATTTCTTAAAGAATGTCATCTCATCACTAATAAAACTTGGACAGAGAATGGCCTTTCCTTCCTCTTTGAAGAGCACGCATCAGAATACCCAAGATGAATCAATATCATTTCTATCTCTGTATAATCAGGAACCAGCTCGCAAAATTCAAGTAGACATTAGACAATCTTGGGGAGGGCTTCATGTCTCAGTTTTTCTCAGTGCTGTTCATTCTCCAGTTAGTTTCCCTTTTAACTCTTTCTTCCCTTCCACTAGGTCAATTACAATGCCCTCCTTTAAGTCAGCCCCTTTGCATGATTAGCAGGTTTCTTCACTTCTTTCCACTCTCACTGCTCTTCCAATATTCTATATTTAAGTAAACAGAACCTTTGAAAATGTTCCCTGCTTCATTCCCATCCTCACTGTTTCCAGCCTTTCTGTCAATTTCACCTCATACACAAGAGACTCAAAAACACAAGTCTGAGAAATTAGGGCTTGGGAGTGAACTTTACCCCAGTTTTCAAAAAAAAAAAAAAAAAAAAGACAACACTATATCAAGTCTGAATTTGACCAAATTTAATGTTAACTATGGTGCTGGAGAAGACTCTTGAGATTCCCTTGGACTGCAAGGAGATCCAACCAGTCCATTCTAAAGGAGATCAGTCCTGGGTGTTCTTTGGAAGGAATGATGCTAAAGCTGAAACTCCAGTACTTTGGCCACCTCATGCAAAGAGTTGACTCACTGGAAAAGACTCTGATGCTGGGAGGGATTGGGGGCAGGAGGAGAAGGGGACGACAGAGGATGAGATGGCTGGATGGCATCACTGACTCGATGGACTTGAGTCTGAGTGAACTCCGGGAGTTGGTGATGGACAGGGAGGCCTGGCGTGCTGCGATTCATGGGGTTGCAAAGAGTCAGACATGACTGAGTTACTGAACTGAATGTCAACTATTCCAGACTGGAGGACTGTTTATTATTATTAAAAAATATGTGTTACACGCACAAATAAGTATATTAAGCTTTGGGAATTAGTTGTTCACTTTTAAGAAATAACGTCAGAAGAGGTGAGGCACTTTCTCAAGTTTTGAAACTGGAAGGATGAGTTAGTTTTCCAGAGGGAGAGACACAAGAGAAGCAGCAGGAAAGAATGGAAAGTTCAAACAGGAGGTAAACGCTGGATAAGGGGCCAGGGGAAAGCTTAGCCAGGGCCTGGTGCTGTTTGTCAGGCAGAGATGTTAACCTCTGGAACAGAGAAATGAAGGGGAGAGACTGGAATATTACCATTTTACAAAATGAAGAACGTGATTGGAATTTTACAAAGACCAACTGAGCAGCAGTGTGGAAAGACAGACGGAAAAGAGTGTTATTTGAAACTGGGGCCCCAAAGCTTGGCAACGAATGATAATGCAATGAATGAAAACTTCAACAGCAAGGGTGAGAGGAAACCTGAGGCAGTATTCTGAAGCTTAAATCAGTTACTATGTATAAAGTGCCTGGCTCACTACAATATGACCCACACAGAGAAACTCAAAAGCCAGTATCTTTCTGTTCCCTTTATACTTAGAATGCTGTCTAGATACGGTTCCATTAGCCATAAAGTAAGAAGGTAAGCCATTAGGTAAGAACCCAAAGGCTTTGATGTAACGTGTTTCCTCTCCATACACAAAAAAAGCAAAATAATTGGTGTATGCATGCACCTTCATGAACACTAATTATCCAAACCACAGCATGTTATATATAATCAGGGAAAATTTAAGAAGTCTTCAAGGCAGAGCATAAAAAGATTTGGGCACAGTAGGTGCTCAATAAATACTTCATAACTGACGATAAATGACTCACAAAATCTCACATGAAGCCATACAGCAAAGAAAGGCTCAGGTGACGTCCAAGTTCGGTTACTGTAAGAGTCCCCAGAAACACACAAGTATGCTTGGCCTACCACCACCCCTCTTCAGTTGGTAACCTTGATTATCAACATGTTAAGAGCACCCAGTCTCTCTAAACAACGGTGCTTATGGCTGCTGTTTCTCTGTGAACACAAATATTCATCAGGGGAAAGGAGAAACCCAACCTTCTGCTAATCCCGGTCTGATGGACCAGTGTTTCATCAGTGAACGGGGAGAAGCAGCCAGTTCCTCTTGGCAAAAACTGTTCATATCTAATAAGGCTTCAAAAATGTAAAAAGGTTGAAGTAGATGGAATAATGATCTTGAAGAGGTTAGGCAGCAGCTGTCAGACTTCACTTTTGCAACAGCAAGCACATCTGGTTCAAGGTCTGCTGGGAACAGTAACTCCACACATCCACTGGAAAGTGCCTCGTGCGGCCTCAGAGGGTGAGGAGGGAACTGCCCTTTAGAAGAATCAGAGCCAGGAGTTCCCTGGCGGCCCAGTGGTTAGGACTCCACGCTTCCACTGCAGAGGTTGAGGGTTCAATCCCTGGTGGGGGAAACTAAGATCCCACATGCTGTGTGGTGTGGCCAAAATTTTATATAAATAAAATTTTTATAAAATAAAGGAAACAGAGCCAGAATTGATACTCATCCCCAGTTTTCTATGAGCAGGAGCTTATCATAAAGAACTCACACCTCTGCAATATCTGTTGAATTATACGTGAGAAAAATCACTGACCATGTACATTACTATACTGTTTCAATGGGTCTCTTTCCTATTTAGCAAAAGAGGAAACCCTAAAGTCCAAATCAGGAAGATAATTCCTCATCTGTGGGACAGCTCAAGTCCTCCACATTTCCACAGCAAGTACATAGACAGCAGTTGAAAAACTTGGTGAACGCGTCCACGGGCACTCCTCAGAGGTGGGGCAGACACTGCTGCTCCAGCTGCACAAATGGCGGAAGCTCTACTGCGCACACCCACAATCACACAGAGACGTCTATATACTTGGTTTGCACGGGAGCAGAGTTCCAGGTGGGGTTTTCATTATATGTTCTCACTTCCATACAACCTTAAGGACCTCATAGGTGGACTGAATTACAACTCTTGCCAAATTAAAAATCAGTACTTTGTACAGTAGCCAATTAAGCTCTATTTTCAGCAAACGAACAACCAGTATCTGCCCCCAAAGGATTGTAACCTATGACAGAATGAGGTTTAAATAGAAAAAATAAGCCATCTTTCAACAGCTCAAAGTGCTTAACCTCAGAGGAACTGCACATCTCTGAAAACCAGTATCTTATCAGAATCACAGGCACAAGATTGCAGGCCCATGGCAGGATGCAGGGCCCCAATACTGGTTTTTAAACTCATACACGTGTATCACTGAAACTACTACTCTGATGAAAATCTTTTACAATTAACTTCCCTTCCCCCTCTGGAAAACAATCAGACCCCAACAGTAATCATCCTCCACGACCATAAAGGAAGTCAGTGTGTTTAAATTAATCTCCCTGGCCTGGGAGAGGCGATCAGGAAACAGGAAATCAGACAGGTAAATAAGGTATTGACTGTTACTTAGGATCCTGCCAGGCAGGGCATGGAACTATTCTCTGCCTCCTTTATAAAAGATGCACAGCCTTAAGCAGCATCACAGATATTGCCAGTTGATCACAAAAATACCTGGAAGGAACTGTTGAGAGTTTTGTGGAAACTTGTCTTAAGTGGAGATGGGGATGTGGACTTGGTTCTTCAAATAATTCTGTAATTTCAGTATCTTGGGCTTCCTCTCTGTGAAATGGTTCTTGTGAATAAGCCAGGTAGTTATCACATATTTTGTGAGATTACAAATGGAAACATACTTCAAATATTTTCATTATTATTGGAATGATGTTTCATTTTGATTGCTTTTAATTATTAGGAAGAGAAAAGAAAGCTCTATTAAATATAAGCACATGGCTAATTTGCTCCAGGGCTAGCCAAAAGTCATTCCTGGGATAAAAAGTAGAATTTATAAGTCAAATCATGAAATACGGTTCTGACCCTGATTTCTATTCCAAATGAAAACTTCCAAAGAAAAGGTTTCCTGCTTTTCTTAATTCCTAAAGAACCACAAACGCTGCTATCCCTTCCACCCCAGCAACTTGGTATAACTGGAATGAGTTACAACTAAAAAGAGAACTAAATATCACAGGCAGTAAACCAGTTTCCATTTTTCTTAATATATCGGCTCAATTATATTAATTAGCATAATGAAGGAAAAAAGAAAAGGCAGGATCATCGCCACATGGTATAAGCAAACTTCATCAAGAACCACCTACTGTGCTTGTGATGAATATATATAGATATAAGGACAGGTGCATTGTTTCTATGGGGACTTAATCAGGCTTATTTTCAGGAATTATAAGCCACGGAATCACAGGGCCTGTGGGTTGGATGGGAACTTAAAAGCGTACATGTAGCCTTCTATGCAGTCAAATCCCTTCCACAGTTCCTACCATCTGGTTATTCAGGTCATGTGTCAAGGCATTTGATGAAAAGAAACTATAACTTCGTGGGACAGCCCAGTCCTACTGAACATCTCTCTTAGAAAGCTCTTTTTTTGTATTAAGCTTAAGGATGTTTCCCTATAACTGGTCCAACAGAATTACTTTTTTACTCCTTGATGTCCAACAGAATGAACCTAGTAAACTCTCTCACCGACTAGTCAGTATTACAGTTTCTTTGCAGTGCAGCCTAACAAAGAGGTCATAAAACTTCATAAAACGAAATGCTGCCAGAAAAATAAAGAACTCAGTTTTCAGCCACAGGGCAGCTTAGGATACTAAATACCCCTGCACTGTGAAACTCATTCTTCATGAACTACACCACCTGTTGCTCTGATCTTCTAAATGATCAAACTAGATAAAAATGGATCTAAAATTAAGGATTTCTTCTTTGCACTGTCTAATCTGCCAGTTAAGGCACTGAAAAGAATTCTAGCCAGAGATAAGACTAATGGTGTCATTATGATCAGTGAGTTAAACCCTAAACAGAGAACACAAGGATAGGCTTTCATTATGTCAAGAAGAAAAATGACCAAAGGAAGCCATCTTTGAAGAGGCAGGTGATTCTAAATACAAATTAGAGGTGTCAAAAACTAACAAATACAACAGTGCTGAGATGATTTCCATAGGGATTCAGACTCTTACCTCAGACAAGTCAGTTACAAATAATAATTTTAACATCAGGAGATTGGACCCAAGACTGACAATTTAATACTCCAACACTGTAACTGGTAAAAGGGATTCTGACTCCGCCACACATCCTACTGCTTCCTGCAAAGAATAAGATACTACTCTCCATAAGACGAAACAATCCTCTGTTTCACATGTTGGCTGGAGTTCACAAGTAGAAGCTATCACATTTTAATTTATTAAAAACATTTTTTTTCCTTTCTAATTTTTGATCATGACACGATGCAGCACCTGAGATCTTAGTTCCCCAACCCGGGATCAAGCCCACGCCCCCTGCATTGGAAGTGTGTAGTAGTAGCCACCGGATTGCCAGTGAAGTTTTGAAGCTACCACATTTTAATCAGTGTGATCAGGAGAATTATTATAAAACTTGAGACACCACAACTCCCTCACCCCCTTTTACTGAAGATTTTCAAGTAACAAGCAGCAATTGCTGAACTTATCACTGCTTTCAAACAAGAATAAACTTCATCCACTAAATAAAACAAGTGTTCATGGTCTGCAAGGAACCGTCATGCATATACTAGGGACACAAACATGAAATCTACCCTCAAAGGAGCTAGAATTCTAGTTAGAGAGACAAGGCATGTGCCTATAGCACAAAACAGAAAATGGCACCATTAAATAAGTCATGGGTAAAGTGCTGTGGCAGCTGAGCAGGAGAAATTACTTCTGACACAATAGATCTGAGTTTTTCAAAAGTCCTGCTGTTTCCTCAATGGATGTTCCACTGTGGTTCTAGCCAAATCTTCCATTGGTAGGACTATCCCATCTAGCACTTTAAGTCCCCTACCCAGTAAAAACATCTCCCAGTGATGTGCACCCAATGTCTGTACACATTTCCAACTTCCCACTGTTAATACCCACTCTAAAAGCAAGTGTTATATAAAGAAAGTCTGGAAATGTAGGCCACATCATGAGATTTCAGAAGTTCAGCCCTTTTCTCCAGGAAATGGGAAGCTTTTTAAAAAGTTGAGGATAAAGAGAGTGACAGAATCAGAGGTATGTTTCCAGAAGATTAACATAGCAGCCATATATAGAGTGGGATTAGACGGGGGACAACTGGAGATAAGGAGGACAGTGAAGAGGCTATTAGAGCGGTAGAGGAAAGATGTAATTAAGACCAGAACTATTCACAAGGTGTTCGGTTCAACAGCACATTGTTCAAACCCGTTTTAAATGATTCCCATCATCATGGATCCCAGGCTTTCATGATGTACTCTAGTGTAACATGTCACCACCATTCAAGTCAGAGAACAGACTTCTTCATGGGCTGCCACAATCTCCCCCATGGTGTGAAGCTGAGCCAAGGGTATTTTGCACAGAATATTTTGCATGCAAGTATGCAGGCAGGTACCTGGCCTTATTACATGTGGGCTAATTAGGAAACACATTATATGTTAAGGCATTAGCATAACAAATCAACTTAAAATGACACTTGAGACTAGGCCATCAAAGTGAAAGCCAAGATTATAAGTCTGAGTCTTTCAATAGGGGGGAAAAAAAAAAAACCATCTGACCTAAGGAAAGTGATCAGCAGCTCTCAGTGAGATGGATGTACAAAATGAAATGCCAGAGGCACCTTCTTATTTAGGAATCCAAAGTGAGCCAGAGCTACTACGTAAGCTTGACAAGAACAATTAATAACTACATAATATTTGAACATGCAATACGTAAGGCGCCATGTGAGTCCCGTTTAATTTTCACAAAGACCAAAATTTCAACAACATCATCATTTTAAAGGTGCTGAACACCTCACCTGAGGTTAGTCATTACCAAGTCACAGACTTGAAACCCAGATCATTCTGACTGCAAACTGTCCTCTTTCTAGACATTCATTTCAGAAATTACTGTAACAACATAACAAGGACAAGGCAAGCGATTTGAAGACACACATAAAAGGGATTGGCAAGGGGGTGGACAAACATGGCCAATTTGGGTCAAGAAACCCCAAATGGGGGCTTCCTTGGTAGCTCAGTCAGTAAAGAATCTGCTTGTAGTGCAAGAGACCTGGGTTTGATCTCTGGGTAGGGAAGATCCCCTGGAGAAGAAAATGGCAAACCACTCCAGTATCCTTGCCTGGAAAATCCCATGGACAGAGGAGCCTGGTGGGCTGCAGCACACGGAGTCGCAGGGAGTCGGGCACAACAGAGGGACTAACACACACAACCCCTCCATGGAGGGTAAGGGATAGACTGCAACGTCAAGGGCAAACTTCTGAGAAAAGCCAACAGAGCCACTAGGCTGAGCAAGAATGGCTGCGAGCAAAGGAAGGTACCTTTTTTCAGCAAGGTCTTTGGGGAACAGAGAATGGACAATAAAAACAGTGTCTTTCTCCTCCCACAAAATGTTGGAAGACTCATTATGTTCTGCAATAGTCAAAACTGTCTTTGGTATAGTATGTGCATGCAGTCAGTCATGTCGGACTCTTTGGGACCCCATGGACTCTTGACTGTCAGGCTCCTCTGACCGTGGAATTCTCCAGGCAAGAATACTGGAGTGGGTTGACATTTCCTTCTCCAGTGGATCTTCCCGACCCAGGGATCGAACCCACATCTCTTGCATCTCCTGCACTGGCAGGTGGATTCTTTCATCACTGAACCACCTGGGAAGCCCCAACCTGAGGGGTAGTGTAGACTTAAGCTGGATTTGGTCTTGCGATCTGGGCAGGGAGAAGGGTAGACAGTGCCTCCAGCTCTTGAGTAGTTTCAGATTTGTCTAGTATGTTAGCAATAAGTGTCACAGGAATCCCTGACCCCTCGGTCTTTCTGGACTCATCCTGTGGGCTGCCCCCTCCCCTATTCTTCTTTGCCCGTGCTCCCTGCTGGGCAGGAAGGCGAGTCTGGGACCCCCACCAGGGAGCCAGGGGTCTTCCCTTTCCAGGGATTGAATCCACATCTGTGTCTTCTGCATTGCAGGCGGATTCTTTACTACTGAGCCATTGGAGGAGGGCGGTGGGGAGGTGGAGGGAGAAGGGGACGACGGATCTCAAAAGTCAACCAATCTTCTTCTGTAAGCTGGCATACATTGGGCTTTTCCCTTTCAACACCCTGAATTACACTGTACTCTGGAGTATACTGTGGTTATGTGTTTTTGAAGTCAAGAATGTCCCAGTATCATCCAGTATAGTAGCTATGCTTTAACTTACTGCCCATTCCTGTCACTGTCCCCAAGTATGGATACCCAAATTTGCTCTTACAAGTAACCTAGTCAGTAGGTAAAATGTAGACACCCAAGTCTGTGCTACAGGCTAAATATTGATCCAAAAGTGGCTTCCTTTACTAAATCCTCACTCATGTCAAACAACTTTATCAACTCTTCTTTGGAGTTTTTCAGCATTTATTTTTGCTAAACCTATGATGGTATTTTGAATATAATGCTAAGATATCAGTCTAACAACAATAAAGTTCAAGCCCACTTCTGCCATACAAAGGCCTCACTTCCTCTTTATAGGGGAATGTATGCACTTGTTATAAGCAGGTGCTAAGAGGTGAGAAAGTGCCGTGAGGTGATCTTACAACAAAGCTGCAAGGACTGTGACATCCCTCAACAAGCTGGGTTGCTGGAGATAACATCATTAAGAGTTACAAAATCCACAATTTGTGAAAAAGGAGAAAAAGGCGCCTAAAGGATAAAAGTCAGGAGGGGAGCATGCAAAATCCTCAGAAGACATGTACCAAAGTTCAACAGAGTAAGAATGTGCTTTGCCCGAACCCACAGATCCCAAAGGATAAAAGGCCAACACTTTCTAAAAATTAATCTGTCCCTGAGCAGAAATTTCTATTCTGAGCTGGATTTAAACAGAGCCACGTTTGAATAAGCGCTAGTCTGGAAAGTGACTGCCACCCCCAACATCGTCCTCCCTGTGGCCCAGACATAAATGCCTTGAACTCTTTTTTAAATTTATTTAATTACTGGCTGCACTGGGTCTTTATTGCCTCGAGAGGGCTTTCTCTAGTTGAGGAGGAGGGGGCTACCCTCTATGTATCGTGCATGGGCTTCTCACTGTGGTTGCTTCTCTTGTGAAGCACAAGGCTCTAGGGGGCTGAGCTTCTGTAGTCGCAGTGCATGCACTCAACAGCTGCTCTCGGGCGCTAGAGCTGGGCTCAGTAGCTGTGCTGCAAGGGCACAGCTGCCTCAACGCATGTGGGATCTTCCCAGTCCTGGGACTGAACCTGTGTCCCCTGCACTGGCAGGCAGATTCTTAACCACAGGACCACAGGGGAAGCCCTTGAACTCTTGATTGTAAGGAATACCACTGTTCTAGCACAACACTTTAAATCAACTATACCCTAATACAAATATTAAATAAATTATAGAAAAATAAACCTCAGATATGCACATGATACCACTCTAATGGCAGAAAGTGAAGAGGAACCAAAGAGCCTCTTGAGGGTGAAAGAGGAGAATGAAAAAGTTGGCTTAAAGCTCAACATTCCAAAAAACTAAGACCATGGCATCCAGTCCCATCACGTCATGGCAAATAGATAGGGAAAAAGTGGAAACAGTGGCAGATTTAATTTTCTTGGGCTCCAATATCACTGCAGATGGTGACTGCAGCCATGAAATTAAAAGATGCTTGCTCCTTGGAAGAAAAGCTATGGCAAACCTAGACAGCATATTAAAGAGAGACATCACTTTGCCAACAAAGGTCCGTACAGGCAAAGCTATGGTTTTCCAGTAGTCATGTATGGTTTTAAGAGTTGGACCACAAAGAAGGCTGAGCACTGAAGAACTGATGTTTTCAAATTGTAGTGCTGAGAAGACACTTGAGGTCCCTTGGATTGCAAAGAGATCAAACCAGTCAATCCTAAAGGAAATCAACCCTGAATATTCACTGGAAGGACTGATGCTGAAGCTCCAATACTTTGACTACCCTTTGTGAAGAGCCTACTCACTGGAAAAGACCCTGATGCTGGGAAAGACTGAAGGCAGGAGGAGGACACAACAGAGGATGAGACGGCACCACCGACTCAATGGACATGAGCTTGAGCAAACTTCAGCAGATAGTGAAGGACAGAGAAGCCTGGCGTGCTGCAGTCCATGGGGTCTCAGAGTCAGACATGACTTAGCAACTCAACACTGAGAAGAAAAGAAAAAGAGGTAGAGTCCAAAAACAAAACAGAAACACCTACTGCTTCAGACCACCCACTGCGTTCACATGTCTAAACGACACAGTGACAGTCTTTCTCCTTCATTTCTTCACTACACCTACCAAACAAAACAGTGTTTTGTCATTAAGAAGCTCTTGAAAGTTGGTAGGTTTCTGGAATATCTGTATAACTGTCTCAGTGCAGTAGACTGTGAAAAGCCAAGGTTGCAAGGTGTTGAAAAATATAGTTTGAGCTGGGCTAGAATGAGTGGGGACACCAATCACTCCTCTACCGAAAGAATTGATTTCTAAAAACCACTTTGGTTATTTCACCAAGATATTACAATGAACGTCCCATTGTATCTCATAATTAAGCATTAAACAAATAAACATGACACAGCATGGAGAAAGATTTATGATTTAAGCCCACTTGAGGAAAGATATAAAATGATCCAGAATTAAACAGTATTTTTACAAAATAAAATGTACTAAAAAGTGTCTAAATATAGAAAAATAATAAAACCCATCTGAAAGCCATGTAAGAAGATACAGACATATAACAAAATAATCAAAGGAGATTCACCTTTCTGTACAACAGAAATTAACATCACACTGTAAAGGAACTACACTCCAACAAAATAATTTTTTTAAATAAAAGTAGTTCCAAAAAAAGTAATCAAGGAGATGAATGATTTACATGAAGGGGAATCAAATGTAGATTATATGAAAACACACATTCTTACTAGTAATCTTATATGCAGATGAAAACAATTCTAAAATTGTTTATCTAAAGCAAAAAGAACAGACTAAACAAAAACTGGGTTTATGTAGGAAAGTTTAAATATTTATGGGGTACATTCTGAAAATTAGCTTATATACCCTTTAACCAGTACTAATTAGGGTTATACCTACATACTAATGTATCACCTTGTGGATGCATTTCTAAACTAAATAATCCTAAATGGGGAGAAAAGTACATATTTAATGCTATTAAGAAAAAGAAATCTGCAACACGGGCATAATCAAAAAACAGTATATTTGTTTAATGGAATATATGTGTGTTTAAAATTAAAAGTGCAGTAATTCAATAAAAACATGCAACTTCCAAAAATGAAACAAGGACTATACCTACCCTACTGCTTAAAACAAACAAAAAAAACCCAAACATTTTGAAACATGGTTTCCAATAAGATAGGTAACAGACAAAGAATAGTGATCCCTGACAGGACACAAATGAGTTCCTACAATTGCTTAATGCCTAGAGCTTCTAGTGAGGACGGACAAGGGTCTGGGGGAGATCATGGCAGCTAGAGTCTTGGCACAAAGGACTAGGGAAAAGACAGCAGCACAGAGAGATGAGCTCTGAAATCCACACAGGGTCAAGCACAGTATTAATCAGCCCAGGGAAAGAACCATGGGAAAGCATTCCATGCAACAGTGCCTACCATCACCATGATGACCCAGCCATTATACTCCAGGGTATTTATCCAGGAGACAAGGAAATATATGTCCATACAAAGGCTCATACACAAATGTCCATCGTAGCTTTATACGTAAAGTGCCCAAAACTGGAAGCAACTAGAAACAGCCCTAATGACCACCACAGGTAAATGGACGCGAAAACCATGGTATATGCACACAATGGAATACTGCTCAGCAACAGAAAGGATGAACTATTGACACAAACTACAATATAGATGAATCTCTAGATAATTTAACTGAGTGAAGGAGCCAGATTAAAGAGTGGATACTATATGATTCCATTTATATAAGCTCTAGAAAATCAAAGTATTCTATAATGAGAGAAAGTAGATTAAAGGTTTGCGGGGTACATAGGAAGGGATAGGAGGGGACACAAAGAAACTTGGGGGGTTAGGGGGCAGGTAATGAGTATGTTCACAATCTTGACTGCAGTGATGATTCCATGGGTATATATGCATTTCTCAAAGTTTTCCAAATTTCACACTTTTCCTCATCTCCATTATGTCCCAATAAAGTGGTTTGTAAAAACAGAAGGAAAAGAGCTGTTTCATGAACAGTAATGAATATCAAAATATAAACTAACATGTATACATCGGCCACAACTACAAATTTAGATCTACAGAGATATAGTTTGTATAGAGGTTTTAGTTACATTTGTAAAAAGCTTACACCCACTGAGTTTATCTAAAGAGTGATTCTTATTTTCCAGAAACAAGAGCTGGGAGATCTGCCCGTGATCATATGAAAAGGTCACACAAAAGAAACAGACCACATAACTCTGTTCTACATTACATGTTACACACTTAGAATCCCAAGATGCTTGGGAAAGAGAAAGCTGCTTCAGAAGTGTTGTAAACAGGGAAACCAGAGCAACTGCAGCAGGGCAACCACGGTGCTCCCAGGGTGAGGCATGAAGGGAGCCCCTGTACACAGGACGGGTGACAATGTCCGGAAATTCGCCCAGTCTCACGATTCAAAGCAACCTTTCAAAAATCCAGGTTAACATACCTTGACATACATGATGTTCACTTAAAAGCCAAGTGTGTAGTTTTTGTTCCAAAAAAAAAGGGAAAGTCATTCTTCATCACAAGACATAAAATGTTTAAAGGAAGAGTGGGGAAGGGTTCAGGATGGGGAACACAGATATACCTGTGGCGGATTCATTTCGATATTTGGCAAAACTAATACAATATTGTAAAGTTTAAAAATAAAATAAAATTAAAAAAGAATAAAATAAAATAAAAAAGAAAGAGTGGGGAGACACAGGTATGCATTTTCTAGGGCTAACAAAAATTACCCGACACTGATGGTGCCAAGCAACACGAACTTTCTGTCTCCTGGTTCAGAGCCCAAAGTTCAAAGCTCAGAGTGTTGGCAGGGCCATGCGCCCTCTAAAGGCTCCAGGGCAGCCTCTTCTGCCTCTTCCCAGCTTCTGGCGGCAGCCAGCAGTCCCCGGCAATGCTCGGCTTGCAGCTGCATCACCCTCTGCTCTGTCACAGGGCTTTCTTGCATCTGTTTGCGTCTGACCCTCTCATGGATCTAGGGCCCAGCCTCACCAGGTATGAAGACCTGAAAGTCAGGTCTTCACAGATCCAGTGTCACAGTCGTTGGTTCTTAGTGTGCTACCTTCAACATATCTTGCGGGAGGGTCACAACTTAACCCACAATAGGGGGGCTAATATCTAACATAGTAAAATTCTCTTCAAGTACACAATAATGAAGGAGTGAGATTTCAGTTAATGTAACAAGTAATATTTTCACTTCTATATACATATCTGTGGCCATTTCACACTGAATCAAAACACCTCAAAATGGCTAACAAAATATTTATACTGATTGATAATTTTTAAATTGATTTCATTTTTTTCAATGGAAAATATTTGCAACAAACATCCTTGATTCATAACTCCCTCTTATTAGTAAGAATGTTCATTCACAAATATACTGCTTGAGTTTGGGGGGATGGGGGGGTGGCACTGAGACTATTTTTATAACTGGAAATGAAATAAATGAAACCTTTATTTTTTTTCTTTGTAAAGTCAGACATCAATTTGCTTCTAAAGGGGTCTTGTCCTTTCAAGCCATCATCATCATAAAGACGTTTTATGATCTTTAATATAACATGTGTTGGTACACTTAATTCACACTTTGGCACAACACTATTGTTACAGTGTACACTTACATTCTAATAGAGCTAAGAGTAAAGGATTTTACTGCAGTTCAAACATTCTTTTCTGCTCGGTGTCTAATGTGTACAAATCAAATAAGCTTAGCATAATTCAGAACATAATAAAAATTTGATTCCTATCCTTTAGATTTACAAATGAAAACCGTTTCATTGCTAAACAGTAAAATATATGCACTAACTGAAACTGATTAAACTAATCATAACACTAAGGAAGATAGTGAAGATTAAGGTATAAGTTGTCTGATATTCAAATGACCTCTCAGATGGATGACCGAGGGTTCATTCTGATTTTAGAAGCATATGTCTCTGGTTCATATGATTTGCTTGCCAGACAGTGCCTGGAGACGTCTGTTTAGTATATTACTTCGTAATTAAAAAACGGAAAACTACATGTTTCATAATTTGCTTATTTTTAGGCAGCATGTAAACAGTATCAAAACAGCCTCTTTTACGTACCCTTTTAACATGCATCAGCATTGTGGCAACACAGAAACGGGGAATGTTTGTGATGACCTCTAATATTAAGCAAAATACAGTGAATGTTTAAGGAATGGATCTAGATCTGTTATAAGCAGGCACTAGATCTAACACAGTCCATTTCTTCCTATCCTAAAAATCACCATCAATAATGGAAAATACCTAAAAACATAATATCATGTTTTAAAGATACACATTAAAAAAAAAAAAAAGCCTCTCTAGAACTGAGTTCAAAGGCCACTGTCTACTATAAAGGTTTTGCAAGCATAGGAAGGTAGTCTTACAGAATGGGTGATGAAATACCAAACCTCTGTACACATGGAAAAGGACCATGTGCCTGAGCTACTCAAATCTAATTCTGATGAGTGAGACAAGTCCCCTCAAGGTCTAAGTCTCTAAGATTCAAGGACACAGCTACTATTCTTCCTTTCTCTTGGTGAAGGTAAACAGCATTAAATCTAAATGAGTTTTCACTGAAATAGATGCTCCACTCCCCTCCTCTAATGTCCCTTTGCATTGACTATATTTGTGAAGACTATGCTTCTGGTGCATTTAAATTAGACACCATCTTTTCCATCACCTACAAGCCTCAAATGTCACAGGAATTCTGAAGTGCTACGTGGTGTATTATCCAATGGGTAGGAAAGCACCAATGATGAACAATGAATAACACATCTTTTTAAGCAAATGGCCAGGCCAGACAGAACTAGAACTCGGGGGGTTCTAAACAAACGAAGCAATTTACCAAGTCAACATAAATAGGAAGGACGGTGGGGGTTAGAACCAAACAATGGTGCATGGTAGAACTACCATGTTTAATTCAATCTCGGATCCTGCTTATTTTAAGACACATTATTTCATACACCATTAAAGACAAAGCCGTCAGATATAACTAGAAGTTTCGTCCTGAAACCAGATGTTAAAATTTGCGAATGGGGAGAGAGATACCTTTTAAGAATTCAGGAAATGCAGTGTGTTTTCAATAAGGTCAAGTATTGGCAAACGCTAGTTCATAGTTATTCCTACCCCGAACATTCATTATGTATCCTTCATATCCATTATAATCACTCAAACCTTTAAGAGTTAAGACAATATTGTGGCAACCATATAGAAAAGAACGTAGGAGGCACTTGACTAGCTTAGCTGAACATCACCCATCCAGATCACTTACACCCATTTAGGGAAAATAAACTTATATTTGGCCCTTTGGGAAACCAAGAGCATGTGTATGCCAAGTATTACCCGGTGGCCCCCGAGCTGATCATTTCCTTTGCATTAAGCTGGGGTGAATAATGATGGAAAAGCAATTGGCAGAAACACACAGCCCCCAGCTCTGTTTGATGCATGATCTGTGACAACACGATTAGCAAGAACCATTTCTCTTATACCAAAATACTGAGTCCAGATGTCAACCTGGTGCCTGGAAAAGACGCTGCACAGTGACAGCTGTTTGATGCTTCCACACTGAAGAGCTGCATTCTGACCAGACACACGCTCTGACCAGGAGACATGAGAGCATTCACGAAGACAACATTACCAAAAAGAACTCTGACTACCAAAATTAAATTAGCACACACTTTTTTTAATCTGCCTAAGTCATAATAAATAAGGGCAGTTTTGCAGAAAGATGATAAAAGGACTACTGCATTTTATGTAATTAAGCAATAAGCATATAGAAGCAATTAAGTGTATAGCATGAAATAGCAATAAGCATTCAGCACAACACAAATTACTCAACAGATTCATTTCACATTTTTTTTTAATGGAAAGAACTGGTGACCTAGATAAAGCACTGAATTGAAACATCAAAAAAAAAAAAAAAAAAAAAAAAATTAAACAGCAAGATGTAGTGGTTAACGTACAGCCCTTGAGCCAGGCCTGGAGTCTATACCCAAGGGTTCCAATTACCAGGTGTTTGACCTTGCACAAGCAAGGTGACTTTTCTTACCAAGCTCAGTTTCCTCATATGCAAAATAAAGAAAATAAAACCTTCACCTCATAGGACTTTGGTTTGTGTAGTATGAATTACTGCAGGAAAACTCTTACCTGCTGCCTGGCACCGGGAAAAAGATACAAAATGGTATGTGCTCTTTATCACCAATACCAGTTCTAACATTATCAGGCACCTATTTCTCAAACATCTTTCTTGCTCTGAATTTCATTAGTTCTTTGCTTTTGTGCCTTTCCTGTTACATTTTTATTCTACCTGACATTGTCTTTATTTCTATTTTATCTTGACTCAACCCATCCCACCTACTTTCAAAAACATCTCTGAACATCCCTCCCCCTCAGTAACTAATATGATAGTAAAAAATATTTAAGTTCTATAGCACTGCTAGAGAAATACCTGGGCAATGAGTGAATGAAGCATAAGCGAACATAATAATTCTGTAGGCTTGAGACCTAGTATCCACTGCCTGGAACCCTTTGTGCTGATGAAGGTGAGTGACACAAAGCTGGGACCTAAGTAGGGCTGGGGCAGCAAGAGGTCCCACAGCATTGCCATTTCCCTCCATACACAAGGACGCCTCTACATAAATGCTTCCACTCAAAGGAGACACTAATGTGCTTCGGTGGAACTCTGCCCGTCTGACCCATAAATATCCTTATCAGGAAGAGTCAAAAACTATTTCATTCATTAGAGGCTGCGAGTTTAAAAAAGCAGGAGAGGATTAAGCAATGCACACTCCAATAGTGGGCTACAGAAGGGCACTGTTCCAGTTAATACAGCTGCCTCTGCAATGGAAGAGGAACAGAGAAGATACAAGATGAATGCATATGGAATCCCATATTAAAATACATATATACAAAGAAAGTTTTTTTTTTTTTTTTAAGAGTCTGCCAACATTATGTAAGCATAAACGGAGAGACATTTCAAAGGACCCTCTCGGTAACAAGATGCATGGAATGAACAGACCCGGCCAAGAAATATAAACTGGCTGGAATATACCTGGCAAAACAAATACCAGGGAGGGTGATGGTGGTGATGTAGTCACTAAGTCGTGTCCGACTCTGTGACCATGTGGCCAACCAGGCTCTGCTGTCTGTGGAATTCTCCAGGCAAGGATATTGGAGTGGGTTCCCATTTCCTCCTCCAGGCTGTCTTCCCAACCCAGGGATCGAACCCACATCTCCTGAATTGCAGATGAATTCTTTACCACTGAGCCACCAGGGAAGCATGACCAGGGAGGGACCATCCCCCAAAACAAGTAACCAGAATCAACTGGGTATGTTGCTAGAAAGAAACTAAGACAGCCTTCAGAAGTCAGCAATCAGTAGTCCTGGGTAGAGAGCCGCCCTATAACGGCACACAACATCCAACAGAGCTGACACGCATGTTTACAGCCTGCCTTGGGCGTACAAGCAGACTGGCCTGGCCTGTACAGACAGCCTGCTGCTGCTGCGGCTAAGTCGCTTCAGTCGTGTCCAACTCTGTACGACCCCACAGACGGCAGCCCACCAGGCTTCCCCGTCCCTGAGATTCTCCAGGCAAGAACACTGGAGTGGGTTGCCATTTCCTTCTCCAATGCATGAAAGTGAAAAGGGAAAGTGAAAGTGAAGTCGTGTCTGACTCCTAGCGACCCCATGGACTGCAGCCTACCAGGCTCCTCCATCCATGGGATTTTCCAGGCAAAAGTATTGGAGTGGGGTGCCACTGCCTTCTCCGGTACAGACAGCCTACCATCCTGAAAAAGCAGAGTTCAGCACTGCCACTTTTTCAAAACACTCTACTTGATGTTTCTGGGCCTCGGAAAACCAACCCGAGCATCCCTCGTGACCACTGTTAGCTGGGGGTCCGGCGCTGACACATTGTCCCCAGCAGTACACTGAGACTCTGTCTATCCCCACTTCAGTCTCCTCATGGAATCTTCTGGGGTTTATTTCTCCAGGGGCAGGTCCTTATGAACTCCAGAGGTACAGTGAAGACAAAGAGTTTGTCTCTAAAACATTATTTAACTTACTGGAATATAACTGGCATTCTCTCAGAGAGAAAGACAGGGGTTGGGTGGGGTGGGAGTGGGGTAGCTATAACTTTAAACATTACTGTCTATCCCTGTTCTCTCCTAATTCCACTCAGAAAAGACTGATTTTAAACTGGTCCTGACCACTCTGAAAGCACTGCTTTGTCTGCACAAGATGACAATGAGGAAGAGATTTTTAAGGGTCATTTTCACTATACACTATTTTATCTCATATTATGACCTTAGACTTACAGTCCCCAGTAAGAGACAACAGTTTGTCTCTTGACAAATTGAAATTAAAAAAAAAAAAAAAAATTCCTATTTTCCTGGCTGCAGAGAGTATGAATACCATCTCTACAAGTTTTAAACAAGAGAAAGACTATTTTTTCTTATACAAAGACTTATCACCTGCAAAGCTTTAAGTTAGTTTTATCCTTTCATTTAAAAATTGTTCCTCAAAATCAAAGACATAAAAAACCTCTTTGTTCATGCCACTCAGAGGGCCACTAACAAAGCACCATATACAACGAGATTATGGATTAGAGATCAAGATGCTCCCCCAGCTGAATTCTTGGTGCCTCCTCACCAAACAACAACAACAACAACAACAAAAAGCAAATGGGGAAGCATCCTGAGTCACTGAACATGCCTAGGATGGCTATTTGCCCCTCGAATGCCTTTTAATCCTCTTGTACTAGAGAGGTTATGCTCTGCCTCAAGTTTGTTAGGAGGGAAAACTGATATAAAGCAAACAGGCTCTCAGAGAATGAGCGATGAAAGGAAAAGGTAGAAAAACGGAGAGTGAAAGGACAGACTTATGAAAATCACAGAGAACCCAAACACTGACCCTATTAAGGAGAGATGAAGGGTGTCAGGCTGTTGATGAGGTGCTGAGAGAGAAACAAGGCAGCCATCTTGGATAACTATGCTGGCTCGATACATGTCCCAGTAAATCAACTATACCTCAATAAAATAAAAAATATATCTCAGATTACACTATAGCATATCCATTTATTCAATCCAGTTTCACCAGAAAATCCTCTTCCATATTGTTGCTCGAGGCTACACAAGGAAGACCGGGTTAAAGAGACGGAATGCTCTAGAAATTAGTCTTCAGATAAAGCTCAGTCTATAATCAGTTGTAGCTGTGTTTACTGTCCTTTCCCTTCTCACATCAAAACCAACACCTGTAGGCCTATAAATCCCAAGTTTTGAAGGCAATTCCAAACACTGAAAAACCCTAAACTCCCAGTCATTCCTTAGACTGAGGGAGAAGAGGAGATGGTTGGAATGAAAAATCTGTATGATGCCACCATCATCTGGATTTTATGTCTTCTTGGTCCAGTATTATTCACTGAAGATAGTGAATAGATTTGTTAGAATCATTATTAGAACCTAAGAGTTATTAGAACCTCATTAGCAGAGTCCAATTACAGAGAGAAATCCATGCTCTTTTAGCTGAATATTCATACCAATGGAAAAAATAGAACCTTCTTAATCACTTTCATTATCAAAACAGACTCCCTGCTGGAGCCTTTTAATTGGAAGTCTACCATTTTAAAGACATTTGCATTTTATCAAACTATATTGACAGGGCTAATAGAAATAGCCTTTTAGCTTCACATCTCCCAAATATGTGATGACATCTGCAGTGATCCACTGAAGAATAAAACAGAAAGACCAGGATAGGAAGCTAAGCCCCTAGCACACAAGCATCTGGCTGGAAATCGCACCGAGTTGGCAAAGAGCCTTTCTCTCCTCAACCTTGTTATGTTAAAAGAGGGAGAGGATAAAAAGAGAGAGAGGAAGGGACCAGCATCACACCTAGTTTCACCATCAAATGTCCCAAAGATAAAGGAATGTCATTTACTAATAAATGAACAAAAATCAGAAGCAGTACGGATGTGTCTGAGATGAATAGGTTTGCATGCCAGACATTTTCTACTCAAGATAAATGTGTCTCTCTCTCCCTTTCTCTCTTACACACACTCTCTAAACGTGTAGGGTGCCACAGTGTTATTGCCATGAGCTATATTTTGTTATTTATAGAGGCTATAAAAGTACACAGCACTTTACAAACCACAGAATATAGGCACTAGAGCCTGGAGGAACTCAGCCTAAATTAGACATGGACAGAGTAGTGAGGAAAACAGGAAAATATTTACTTGCACCAAAATCTTGGCAAGAATAATTCTGTGAGGCAATAAGACAGGGACTATTAAGCAATGATCTGTAGAAGGAGAGTTCACACAAACTAGAATCAACTCATCAGTAATCCAAAGCCTTAACTCTTGAAGGCCAAGAGTTGATACCATCACAGCAATTCCGTGGCCATTTCCACCTTTGGCATTAAACATGAATTTTAGTTGTATAATATATGATGCCAAGTTCATCCAAGTGATATTAAAATAGGAACATTGACTAAACATCCACATACTTAGGTAAGAAAAGAAAAACAAGTCAAAAAATGATCTTATGGTCTTGGTAAGCGGCAAACCTAAATTACATTAAGTTCAGCCTTTACAAGCGACAGTTACAGAATTTTCACCAACTGAGGAAGTTATCAAGTCTTTAATCCCCCTAGAAAAATATAAGATCTGGGCTTCTAAAATGTCTATGAACTATTTTCCAAGAGACAAAGAACTAAAACATGAGAAATTCTCTGCACAGACAACACACAAAAAGTTGCATTCCCAGACATTCACAATGTACCCTCCCATCAACTGAATGAGCCACAGCTCAGGAAGGCCTTGGCCTCTCAATGCTTAAGGATTTAAGGCCAGACCTTAATTCAGTGTTTTTCTGCACTTACCAGGGATTCAGCACAATGGACAGTTTATAGCACCGAGTTTATTACAAAAGACTTGAGAGCATCACACACTTTTGTGATGTATTATTCTTCCCATTTTTCAGGGAACTTGAAGGACTTTCTCAAATACAGAGTAGGTGTGTGGGAAAGACATGAGCCAGACCCTCAGAATACCAATCACAAATACTTTCTTGATAACCTCAATTCTCAAATAACACCATACATAACCAGTCAAAACCAGCCAGGTTCATTTTCCTAAAGGCAAATTGGAAGTGCTCAGTAGTTGACCATCATGTACAAACTAGCAACAACCTAAGGACTCCCTCCACCTCTCAGGTCGCTGAGGGCATACACAAGTTTCTGGGTGGTACCTTTCTATTAAGCAACAGAGAGCCCAATATGTTCATGGTGTGTTCTAACATTTGTAGCCAATATTGAGAAGAATCACCTAACTGATTCTGATGGCCTTTTCATAAATTTCTCTTTCACCTCCCAAGGAACAGGTTATCAATTCATTGCAAGAAAAAAAAAAAAAAATCAGGCTTTAATCTCCTCTCATTCATCAATAGTGACACCAGCCCCCTTTGCTATTCAAGGAGGAAACCATCTGCAATAGTTCTGCCCGATTTCCCCTGGAATTTTAGCTTCGACTGCCTGGTTTCTGAACCCTCAGCGATGGGAGCAATTTACCTCGATCGACTTCACCAGTCACTGCTGCAATTTAGCTAAGACATTTCCCAGGGGCCCATTAGAAAAGGTTCCAATTTGAAAAACTCACATCTGATCCTACAAACCAGTCCTGGGAACATCATCTGGTACCAACAAATTATTGTTTTCTCATCCCAAATTCTTTGCTTGCATACAGAAATGCAACAAGGAAATAAGGACAAAATTTCTGAAAAATATCTCAAATACACAAACATTAAAAGACATTCTGATAAAACCGCAGCCTGCTCCATGCATGTCGAGGTTCTGCTTTGGTCTGGTTTTGTTATTTGACTCTACACCAAGCAAACCGAAGATGGTAGCCCAGAGCAGAGGAAACCCTCAGCAGCATCTGCAATAGAGCAATATCAGAAACCCAGTGAGGATGTGAAGTTGCATCCAGAGAAAAGGACCGTGAAAAGCCAAATCATCCTACTAAAGGACTTTACACATGCGCACACACACTGCGCTGACTCATGGAGCTAATAGCCAAAAGCAGAGTGAAAGCACGTATTATGTGGGAATGGGCAAAAGGGTGGGAGAGAGCTCCTCTAGCAAGAGAAATGAAACACTTTATCTCAATAGGCAAAAAGGTAGCTGCTACCTTCATACTGTTGCAAAAGCCGTAGTATTCAGATTGGGATTAATTAAGTCTTATCCCATAAGTAATTTTATCATTATTTGAAATTGACTTAATAGGCCTTGACACTGTATTTTAATAAGTCTCAATCTGCTTTTCTAGGATATGGGTGCTTCTCAAACAATGTAGAAAAAGTGTCGTCACCACTAAAAATAACATTACCAAAAATTAAGTTAGTAACTCTCATAGTCTCAGTTTGAGATTTCTGTCCATACATTTTTCTTTGATAAGAAGGGCATCTTCTATCAAATGTCAAACATCGATAAATCAACGAGCCAACATTAAGTTAACACTGCTGTTAATTACTATTAATAGAATGAATACTTTGGTGCACACATATGCTTGATTTTATATAACTTATATATAATGTGTTCTCTACCTCGAGAATTATCCTGAATCAAAACGAGAGTATCAAACATTCCTATGTGCCATGAGTTCTAGGAGACTTGCCACCTGAACATGTTTGGGAGCCAGTGATATATTTATAAAACTTTAACAGTGGCAGAGTCTTAAATGTTTAGTGAAAAAGTTCCCATTAGATATTAAACAAGGAACAAGACACATGATTTTAGATTCAGGATTCTGCTCTCTGACAACAGAGGTAGGCTAAAAATTCCAGGGATCTCTTATCTTCCCCAAGTATAATCAGAGAAGGTGTTTGCTTTTTAGGGCTATTATTTCCATCTAAGTTTTCATAGTAAGCAAACAAAATAAGTGGACTGTCAGAGACACAGACTTTCAGATGATACTTTTACTTTATTGAAGGTACCTCAAAAAATTTGTAGTCACACACACTTCAAGCCAGAAGATTTTCTCAAGGCTCAGGTAGTACATTCAACAGGATTTACAATGCTACTTTGGAAATACTGTTGTTTTAGAGCAGCAGTTCTCAAAAATGTAAACCAGAGACTCCTGGCTCCTCTCTTTTCTTCCCTTTCCCACTGTTTGTGCATGAGGCTAGAATTTCTTCAAAAACTTCAACCAAAACAACATATCAAAACAAAGAAAATACAGCAGCTGAAAGGATTCGAGCTGTCTTCTATTAAGTCATACAGTAAACAGATTTGCATAAAACAGTAATGTGTCACTCCTCATTTTTTAGAGAAGTTAATTCTCATAAAAATTTATGTTAACATATAACAGAATTTTTAATGACTTAAATGTTTTTAAACATCTCCATCTTCACTGCTAATATGTATTTAATGTATCAATAAATATAATATATATCTATATAAACAATAGTTTTGGGGGCCCTCAAAAAGTTTATTAAAAGTTTTTTATACAGGAGTCTTCAAACCAAAAAGATTGAGAACCACTTTTTTAGAGGGACTTGAAAGATTAAACTAGTTGCTGATGCCATAAAAAAGGCCCAACGCAGGAGAGCCACAATGTGAAACTGCCTTATCAAAACTCTTTTAAACAGGAGTGTCATCTGCATAGACAAATCTAGTAAAAAGAAAATCAAAATGAAAACATCCACTTTCCTTTTTCCCCAAACGATTGTTTAACCCTGCTCTAAAAACAATGGCACCCCACTCCAGTACTCTTGCCTGGAAAATCCCATGGACGGAGGAGCCTAGTAGGCTACAGTCCATGAGGTCGCTAAGAGTCGGACACGACTGAGCGACTTCACTTTCACTTTTCACTTTCATGCATTGGAGAAAAAAATGGCAACCCACTCCAGTGTTCTTGCCTGGAGAATCCCAGGGACTGAGGAGCCTGGTGGGCTGCCGTCTATGGGGTCGCACAGAGTCGGACACAACTGAAGCGACTTAGCAGCAGCAGCTCTAAAAACAGTTCCCTTTCAGTCCCATCCTAAGTCTAGATTTTTGTACAATTATAATGGTACAAACAGAATGATCTATGCCTTTTTGATCAGCTTAACATTGTATCCTAAATTTCCCAGCAGAAATATATTCTTTATAATTTTTGGTAGATACAGAATTAGAATGAGTAATTATATACAAATGTAAAAATTCAAACTGTACACTTATGACTTTACTGAAATAATAATTCAATTAAAAATTTTAATACACCATTAATATTCAAGAATTTATATAAGCTAGCGTCTACTTCTGGCTAGACAATTTCTGCCTTTTCTGAGAGACTGTCCCACAGCGAACATCTTCAGATACAAAGCTTGGCTCTTCAAGTCCTTTCCTTAAATCGAGTTTTAAGAGGGTGACAGCTCTGATGCAGATTATGCACATTTTATGAAGCCACCCACATCTTTAGCCAGTCTGATGCTCGGTCTCAACAGCAAAGGATATTATGCCATTGCATATCCTATTTCTTTCACAATTATTCCTTGAAAATAAAGAGGATTTTACAAACAGGAAACCACCAGGAGTTCAATTTAGAAGTTGCTTAAGAGGGTCGAGCTTTCTGCAGATGAGAGTCAGCATCATGTGTTAGCCTAATGCGGAGCTCCATCTGAGCGGGAGACAAGGTCTAAGGCAAAATCTTCTCCGCCAGACTAAGCTGTCTGATACACTGACATGACTGTTATGAGTTAAGATCTCTCCCCTGCAAATTCACACACTGAACCTCAGGATGTGACTGTACTTGGAGTCTGTTAGACGAGAGTACCTAGCAAGGGCGCTCACCTGATCTGACTGGTGGCAGCATAAGAGGTGAGAAGGACAGACACCCACCAGGGTCGCACACATGCAGGGGTATGGCCATATGAAGAGGATTCAGGAGCGCAGCCACTTGTAAGCCAGGGAGCCAGGCCTAAAAGAAACCACCCCAGTGCCACCTTTGATCTGGAACTTCCAGCCTTCAGAATGGTGAGACAATAAATGTATTATTTAAGCCATCTAGAAGGCAATGGCAATCCACTCCAGGACTCTTGCCTGGAAAATCCCATGGATGGAGGAGCCTGGCAGGCTGCAGTCCATGGGGTCGCTGAGGGTCGGACATGACTGAGCGACTTCACTTTTACTTTTCACTTTCATGCATTGGAGAAAAAAATGGCAACCCACTCCGGTGTTCTTGCCTGGAGAATCCCAGGGACGGGGGAGCCTGGTGGGCTGCCGTCTATGGGGTCGCACAGAGTCGGACACAACTGAAGTGACTTAGCAGCAGTGTGTGGTACGTTATGGAAGCCTTAGCAAACTAGTGGTTACCAACCTGTCCTTAAGGACATTGCCCTACTCTTCCTGATCTACTCCAAACCCTTCCATTGCCAGATAATGGAATCAAGCTCCATGAGGTTAGGTGTCACCTGCAACCACAAAGCAAGTGGAAGATCATGAATATCTAGATTTCTTCTCACACCAAAGCGCTTTCCGCCATCCTACAAGAACAATTAAGAGACTCCAACATATTTCTGAGCATCAAAGATCTGCAATTGAATCTTCAATTTCTGGAACACAAGTCTTGAGGGCACTCAAAACATTCAATAGATTTGACCAACAACGTATCTAGGTACAAGCATTTGCAGTATCCTATACCAACCATACCTGCTCCACAAGATCTGCGCCTTCAAAGAAAACCTGAAATAGGGTAATTTTTTTAAAAGTCACACAAAGACTTTGAACAAGTAAAAGGAAGACTTGCTTCTGGCAGGGAACTGAAGCTAATTTTAACAGCTTTCAGGGGAAAATGGATGTTGAATAAGTTCAAACAGCTAGTAAGACCAGAGAGATGCTAGTTTTGAACCATGTGCGGTGCTCAGTGGTGCCTGACTCTTTGCGACCCTTTGGACTGTAGCCCGTCAGGCTCCTCTGTCCATGGAATTCTCCAGGCAAGAATACTGGAGTGGGTTGCCACCTCCTGCACTCCAGGGGATCTTCCTAACCCAGGGACTGAACCCACATCTCCTGCACTGGCAGGTATGACCTTTACCATTAGCACCACCTGGGAAACCCCACAGATAAAGAAATGCAATCAAAACTGGAACTTAAAGTCTTCAGCTTTGAGCACCTAATAGAATGGAAGAGACTCCTAAGTGTAACAAGAACAGTTTAAACATGACTGCATATTTCAGATGTCTATGTCTCTGTAAGCATCTATCCTTAGCACATATTTGTTTAGCTTTCCTCCCTTAGTTGACGCTTCCTCAGCTAAATGAGGAAGCAAACGGCCACAGATGAACTGATGGCCAAAGCTTTCCCACCTTAAAATTCACCAAAAATAATCCACAAAACTATAGTTGGCCAAATGACAGATAAACATGGACAACATTAGTTATTAACCCCTTAAGTCTAGGAATTTGCTTGATAAAGGAACTTACATACAAATGTTAAAAAGCACTTTTATCCTCCAAATTTTTCATCCCTCACATAGAGAAACTGTTTGGGTTTGGAGATGATTAACTTAAAGTAAGGGACAGTGAGCTGTAATTAGAGGCAGGCAAAATATTCAAGTTCTTCGCCATGCTAATCTTATACACGATGACCAAAATGGTAGTAGACCAAAATGGCAATGGTAGGTGGCCTAGAAAACCATATGGAGATAAGATGAAAACAGTGATTTCCAGAAGCCCTCGTTAAGGTATATACATGGAGAGCAATCACATGAAATCCATCTTTGAAATCATTATGTACTTTTAAAATGTGCTCTAAAAATTATATTGTGCTATAAAAACATTGTGATGACGTACAAATTTGTTCGGAAGAGTTTATGATTACAATGCAGTTTGTAGTTCATCAAGTCCGTATTATTACAAAATCAGCTATTAGTACACATCTGGACACACAGAGTCTCAATGTTTGAAGGTAGGAAGCAACAACCAAAAGAGGAAAATGTTAGACAAAAAGGTAAAAGTGTTAGTTGCTCAGTCATGTCCCACTCCTGGTGGCTCTGACAATAAAGAATCTGCCCGCGATGTGGGAGACCCAGGCTCGATCCCTGGGTTGGGAAGATCCCCCGGAGAAGGCAAGTACTATTGCCCAGAGAATCCCATGGACCCAGGAGCCTGGTGGGCTACCCAGATCAAACCTGGGTCTCCCACATTGCAGGCAGATTCTTTACCCTCTGAGACACCATGGAAGCCCTTTAGACATAAAGCTAGCACTTAAAAGAACTACTGAATAGATAATTAGGTTAAAATTTTAGAGGCTTGTCCCTTAATAGCAAAAAGGTGGGATAACAAAACATGGCAAAGGTGCCTTTTGAGATTTCTTACATAAAAGTTATACGTTAACCTCTCTACTAACTTTTCTTATTGTCACGTTTGCACAGAGATGATTATCCAAGACAAAGCTAGGAAAGTTCAAAATTAATAGTGCTAAAGTCAAACAAATATTTTCCTCTTCATTAGAGCTATGAGCAGGCAATTAGATTTTTCTAGAAAGTAAAAAAAAAAAAAAGGGAATGTGTGTTAAATAAATATCCCCTATGCATTATCTCTGAATGAATGAATTTGAGCCAACAGCGGGAGATAGTGAAGGAGAGGGAAGCCTGGAGTGCTGCAGTCCACGGGGTGGCAAAGAGCCGGACAGGACTAAGCGATTACACAGTAACTAGACATTGTACCACCCATCTCACAGATTCAGAAACAGATTTAAAGTTAGTTATTCTCTTAATGTCTCAGAACTAGTGGTGGGCTGGTTTCAGACACCAGCCTAATTCAACTAGCCTAATCCTTTCAAGTCCATTCTTCCCTTCAGTATCAAGTCTCTCAAGGAATAAATAAGCAGGGAAGGTTAATGAAGTTGTAAAGTAAAAAAAAGTTCAGATCCATCCACATTCATCCCTGTGATCAAACAAAAGCACTATTAGGTACACAGGAAAAATAGATGTGCATGTCCAAAGGCATATAAAAGAATGGTCATCAGCATTTTATCATAATACATCCAAGCTGGAAATAATCTAACTGTCCAATAATAGAACTGAAAAACAAACTATGGCTAATTCATATAATGGAATATTATACACATAAATCTTATAGGCACAGTGTTGCATAAAATAAGCCAAACCCAAAAGGGTACTTAATGCATGATTCCATTTAGTGAAGTTCAAGAACAGATAGGCACAACTAATCAGTGATGATAAGAACAGTGGTTCGTTGTTTAGTCACTCAGTCGGGTTCGACCCTTTCGTGACCCCATGGAGCCCGCCAGGTTCTTCTGTCCATGGGATTTCTCATGCAAGAATACTGGGGTGGGTAGCCATTTCTCCAGGGGATCTTCCCCATCCAGCGATCAAAAACTGTTGTGTCTTGCATCTCCTGCACTGGCAGGCAGACTCTTTACCACTGAGCTATCCTGGAAGCCCTTAAGAACAGCAGTTACCTTACACGGAGCACACGGTCTGGGAATAGGCACCTTCAGGATGCTAAATTACTGTATTGATCTGAGTAGTAGATAAACGGGTGTACACATACCTAACAATTCATCAAGCTGTACACTTATTACACCTTTTACACATGACTGAGTGTTTAACCTCAAAAAGGTTTCTTTTTAGAACATGGCTTTCAGAAAATGGCAAAGATAGGCAAAGTAATACCATTTACAACTTAATGAAGAAAAGCATATTAGTACTATAATGTTAAGAGGGAAGAACCTTTGTATCCTACTACAGGCTAATCACTCGCTCATGGGATGCTGCCTATTCTTAAATTATATGTAGGGCCATCTCTAGGAACCCTGCCTCCTAGGTAATGAGTGTTGAGCTAACTTGCCTTTGTTTAGTTCACAAGAAACATCCTGACCATGCCTACCTATGAATAATGGCTCCAAAAAGAAAGAAATGTACACATTCCCTCCAGAGTCTGGCCGGAACCAGGACTTTCTCCTCTCCGTTTTTAGTATAAAAGAAGTCTGAATTCTAGTTCTTTGGGACACTAATCCACCCACCTTCTAAGTCTCCTGGCTTTCCAAAGAGTCGCCGTTTCTTGCCCCCAACAACTCATCTCTTGGTTTATTGACCTGTCATATGACGAGTAGCACGAGTTTGGACTTGGTAACAGGAGCAGAATCCAAAAGCTACTTGGTATTTGTACCATTATGCAAATATTGTTATTTCTGGTAGCAGATGGCAATTCTACCTCTTAGAAAATGAAGCTGTGTATCTAATTTGGGGGCAAGTAAACAAGGTAGAGGAGCCCAGATTTTATGTTGCCTCTGTACCTGAGAAGCGATAAGCCTTGCAGGGGAAGAATCCCGAGAGGAATGGCTAAAGCAGAGAGTGGTGGTAAGAAAAAATGAAGACATGCAGGTCTAAGATACAAAGGGACAGGGAAGAACACTGGAAGAACCAGAGACTCGACACTCTGGGAACACAGCCTCTGCTTCAGAAGAATAAAGACAAAACGGGAAATATCGACTAGGATTCTCTAGTTTGTTCCCTTATTTTTTTTTTTTTTAAACATTCTACAAAATGCACTTAAAGAACTTGCCTGCTATCACCCCCTGCCCTGTGGCAATCTGCTTTAAGACAATACACAGGTCTGAAGTACAGAAGCTGTTCGGAAAGCGGATGTGAGGGAGGCACCAGGGAGAGAGGCAAGGAGGATGAACAGGCAGCAGCACCACAACTGTTGGGGTGCAAACACTGGATAATCCCCAAACAGAATGATGCATAAAGTTGACACAATTAGGGCAGAAAGCCTCAATCACTCGCTGCTTTAGATTTACTATGATTTTTTTAATGATTTTTTTTTTTTTAAAATACCAGTGCCCTAAATTCTTGACTGCCTGCCGCATTAACTTGGCACGGTTTATAGCCTGCACTCTAAACGTCTGGATGTTGGGAGGCTGACGGGAACCTGCTCTGCTGCTATATTCCTTACCCAGGGTCCTGAAAGCAAAGGCCCCTGTTTATTGTCTCTGAAATAGAAGGATGCTTGCTGAAATTATCCCCACATCCATGTACTCTGGTGGAGTCTGAAACTCCCTGGTTCGTAGGCCAGATCATTTTCCATGCTGGGAACACATCTCTCAGAAGCCAAAAATCACATTACACAGAGTTCATAGGAAACCTCTTTTCTTATCTGCCTGAACTAACCCTCTCTCTTGGATGATGCATTCCTTTCATAAACACAGTTAATCAATTCTAGCCAACAACCCAAGGTTCAATGGCCTCAAATTGTCAAGTTTATATATAAGAATATGAGAATTTGAAATGAAAATACTGCAGATCAGAGGCTGTGAAAGTCTAGCCTGTCTCCCCATAGGCTCCAGCACTCTCCCAGCTGAAGACCAAAACTCCAGACAGATTTACGACAAAAGCTCCTCTACTTGTAATTGGTTTGTAAAAACCAGAAGTTTATCTACTGCCCACTGGCATCTATTAGCTCTCGTACTTCAAAGGCTGATACAACGGCTCATTTGAGCCGTTGATTTGAGCTCTATAAATCCCTGAACATCCCTAAGTATTTCACCATTCAAATGAATAGTATTTTATTAAGGACAAATGGAAATACCAAACTTTATTTTTCAATGAATAGACTCTGCCCATTACCAAACGCAGAGGATGACTATTTGTGGGGTTGGATACTCTTGTATGTGTATCTAATACTCCTACATTCATATACTGCTGCAATCCCATTAGCAGCAGGCTTAAATTAATAAAATTGTTTGTCTTGTCAGCTTGTGTTACACGTTGTACAAACTTGTTAGATAATCAGCAGAGGCATGACAATTCATTATCCTACAGGGAGCCGGTCTGAAAACCAGCAGCTTCCCCTCGCAGACGGAGCCACCACATCAAATGAGAGAGCAGTGTCTGCAGCCGGCTGCTGCATACTCTGAAGGGCACAGCACAGAAACTCTGCATGCAGCCTACTGTTCACCAGCCACCAAGGAGGTTTTATACTTCACTCCCCGAGCCAGAGCCCCTACGGCTGCCCGGCATCGGAAGGACCGCTTGGGATTTCTCAAAAGACAAGACAAACTCGACTGTTTCTGATCTTCAGACAGTCTGGCAAGGGTAAAAGCTATGGTCAGATTTTACAAGAGGTTTTAAAATGCTTGGCTCATATGAAATCACCAAATGTTATTCTTTTACAGCAAAGATTGCAGGGCAGAGCACGTGTAACCCCACCTGAAGAGCAGAAGGTGTTTCTGCTTTCGCTTCCATCATGTACCTCCACATGGGGCAACTGCATACAGGTAGGCATCTAGTGGTCACTCCATCGGGCTCCGTGCTACCCAAGGTAGGCGATGCTGCACTGAATAAAGGAACCTACTCGGGTATCTCTGATGAAAGGAGGTAGATATCAGGTGCAGAGTATACCTCTTGGCATCGCTTACCCAAAACACAAATTGGTGGCAGATGGAAGCCCATATTCCAATTGCTTTTTTGTAGGTGACAGAGATCATCGCTACAACTCGGCCCCAGAGCTAAGGACAGCTATGCAAATCAGAACAAGTCTGTGGACCCCGAGGGATTTATCCAGGTCTAAAAGAAATAAAGCTTTCTGGGAAGTGAAAGGGCTAATAAAAATAAGACCCACAACTTGAATACTATCTTTTAATGCTTATTGTTACTGACCCATCAGACCGGTAAAAGTTTTGCAGGCCAAAAATGTTCCCCAGGGACTTCCCTGGTCCAGTTGTTAAGATTCTGTGCTACACCAGTGCAGGGGGCTCAGGTTTGATCTCTGGTTGGGGAACTAAGATCCCACATGCTGCATGGAGTGGCCAAAATAATACAATCTTAAAAAAAAAATAAACCCTGCCCTCCTCTAAAAATAGTTCTCCCAAAGTGAAGGACTAGGGGTTCCACACTGGGGCTGGAGAAATCTGGTCATGTGGTACTGTTCTGAAATAGTGCCTTTTTCTCTCTGGGAGAAGAAAATCATCTCCCATCTCACCGTCAGACTTGGCCATGTGGCTTAGAGGGCCCTTCCCCAAGGAGGGCTTATACATGGCTGTTCTGCTCAATGTGGAGGGGGCCACTTCGATCGCCATGAAGTCAGTGCTTGACTGCCATTTCCTCTTTTCGCTCCACTATGATATTGGTAAAATCCCAGATAATGAATAATCCGGTTCACAGCTACAGCCTACCTAGGATGGACATATGAATGAGAAATAAACCTCTATTACTGAAAGCTACTGAGCTTTTGTTACTGAAACAGAACTTAGCTTAAGTGGACCAAATAAAAGCTATAGGAAATCTGGTCCCCATCAGGATACTGACGCTACAGTGAAAAGCAACAAAACATCCAGAGAGGCAGAAAAACATCTTCCACAGAATGACGGCTCATTTTAGGAAGGCAACATTCTTTTACTCCATCTGACCTCCTCAACTGGAGCCCCATTTGTACTCAAGAAGATAATCTATACAATTCCAACGGCGAAATCATTTTCTATCCTCAAAACAGAAAATAGTGTGGCACAAAATGACACATCATATTCAGAGTGTCTAATGTCTGTTTCATCTTTCTCTGCTTCCTATCTTGCTGTAAGGCTGTTAGATCCAATTCACTGCTAATTGATAATCTTCTTTGGGCTAAGTGTGAATAAAATATAAACAAATAGGCTCCGAGTTGTCAAGGGGGCTCTACTGAAAGCTAATTTTTACGAAGATAACTATTTCGGCTCTTCAGCAGTCAAAATTTTCCTTTCTCACTGTCATCTGGATAGGTAAGGTAAGGACAAACAGGTAACCATTTTAGCAGGATTCGGTTGGCACAAAATTACATTAGCTGTCCGAGTTCACAAGAAAATAAGAGTTGAAGTGCATTTCAACGTCAAAAATATTTTTCAGAGTCCTCAGAAGGCAGGATACAACAAACGGCATCTTAACAAACATAACAATGGAGGATAATCCTTAACGAACATGACATTGAGGGAAGAAAATGTATAGACCAGACTGGTCCACTCTACTTTGCTTGTAAACTTTGGGTTTTCTGCCAAAGAATCAGAAGACTTATCAGAAACAGGATGCACGCTATGTCTAGGTGCCCCTACAAGCCTTTGCTGTCCTGCCCTCATCCCAGTCCTGTTCTACCATCAATAATCAGAATAAGCAAGAATTTGGCTGGAGGCAGAAGGTTGGGAGTTGGGGGAGGGGGACTTCAATTTAAAACAAGAAAACGTCATCTCAATTTTCATGCCTAGCACACCTACACACAACACCTGGCTCCTAGCATCCACGGCTCCAATGGGCCTGTTGTACACGACCTCTGCTCTTCAAGAGATTCAAGAATACTGTTTTTTATTATCAGGATGGCTGTTAGTAAAAGTCTCCCTTTTGATTACCCTCCCGAAAGCACAAAGTACTCCTGTAAGAATTTAAAACACATTGCTCCGAACCCAGTCTCTTCCACATGAAGCTCTGAGCTGAGACATGTGATAGGAATTCATGATCCAGGAGGAGGGGCTGAACCTCTGGCCCTCTGCAGCCCTGAAGAGGGAGGCTACCTGTCCCTCAAAGCTGAGAGTGAGTTAAGACTACTGGGTCAATACCAAGTGTCTCCAAGCAGCCAAACCACATAAACAAGAGTTAAGGTCAGGGGAGGGAAAAAAAAAAAGCACCTGATCAATGCTAAGCCAGCTGTCTTGAAGAGCAGCTCTCAAGACAGCAGCGGAAGCAGAAGAGGCCAAGCTAGAGGCCAAAGCCCAACACTTTACACCAGGGGCAGGTGGACAAGCTTCCACCCACCGGCCACATTGCTTCGCTGTGAATCTGTTTTTGTGTGGCTGGTAGGCTAAAAATGGTTTTTACATTTGTCAGGGAAAAGTCCAAGAGGAGTATCTGGAGACAAGTGAAAATTATACAAAATTCTAGATTTCAGTGCTCATAAGCAAAGTTCTGTTGGAACTTAGCCGTGGCCACCATTTAGGTGGTGTCTCTGGCTGGTTTCAGCGACAACAGCAGAGCTGAATAGTTGTGACAGAAACTGAATGGCCTGCAAAGCGTAATATTTACTAAAAATATTTACTATTTAGCCCCTTTACAGGGAAAAAAAAAAATGTGCCAACCCCTTCCTTATGCTCTCTCAATTCCCCTTCTGCTTCCCCCAAGGAAACAGTGTGTAGAAGCCCAGAGCTCACCACTGGAACCACCAAGGAACACAGCAGAGCAGCCTGCTGGCAGCCAGGGGCTGGCTGGGGCTCCTGAGGGAAGCGGGCTGGCTCAGCTTCACATTTCCCACGCCTGGCACACGACAGGTATTTAATAAATGCGTGGCTTTGAATGGCTCGTGAACCTAAACATGATGACGGTTCTACAACTCACTCACCACACAGGGTTTACGCTCCACATTTCTACACGCTCATTTTTAGAAACAAGACACCAAGAGAACTGAAGGAAACCCACTCTCGATTTATATGGAGACCAGCATGCGCCGTCCACAGTCCCTGCTGGAATCAACTCTCTGCTTCTATCAGGGACGCAGTCTCTGAGGATGCTGACGGAGAGGAGGAGATGAGAAGGGGCGAGGCTGAAGGCTACAGCCCACAACATGCCTGGCCAAGCTGGGTCCCCGCCAGCACGCGGCCCCATCGATCAGATAGTCACAGAGAAGCGAGCAGAAAGGACGGCGAGCAGGGCTGGCGTCGGTCGCACACTCGGATGCTACTTGAGATGCAGGCGACAGCTGCACGCCGGGTAACGCTCCCGTGGGCAGTCGGCCGGGGAAGCACCGGGCCTCAGCCTTGCTAAGAGCTTCGGCTGCAAACCTGCACATGCTGTTTGGACAGCCAATTGCCTGTGACCAGGCCAGTTTCCAGACGGCGCTGAGGAACCAGGAATGCGAAAGGGTCATTTGTTCATGACAATCCTGGAAATCTGCAAGGACACTCCTGATTTTCCCAAGCCTGTCCTCACCAAGGATTTGTCAGAGTGGAAATACTGCTATGAGTCCCACAGAAGCTCAACAGCATTATCTTCCAAGCAAATGAGGACATTGAGGCCTGTCTCTCTACAAACAGCGTCCCTAGATCAAAGGAGGCTACAACCCAAGGTTCCTTCCACCAAGTTTTGTATTTTTTAAAATCAATAAATTTGTCTGCCTTTAAAAACCTTCCCCATTCTAACTCATCCCTCAAGACATATATATAAAACCAAGGAAAACAACGAGCTGGTCCACAGGCAAAAAGGCAAGCTCCTACTCCTCATCCAATCTTCTCAACAACACAGATCTCTGCACTGCCCGAGGGGTTTCATTGGTGGCACAGTGGTAAAGAACCTGTCAGCCAATGTGGGAGACTCAGGTTCAATCCCTGGGTCGGGAAGATTCCCTGGAAAAGGAAATGGCAACCTACTCCTGCCTGGGAAATCCCACAGAGAGAGGGGCCTGGCAGGCCACAGTCCACGAAACTCCAAGTGTCAGACACGAAATAACAACTAAACAACAAGACTGTCCTGGCCCACGGGCTACGATACCAAATGTCTTACGTGTCACAGTCAAGCCAGGATCTATGAAAGTCGCCTACAGGAGCTAAAAATGCCTGTGAAAATGCTTCCTGACTGGAAGTTGAGGTAAAACTGAAGAGGAGAGATTGAACAAGCTTTGACAGAACCTGCTACCAATAAACAATACTGCAGCCTCTTAAAATGGATGTTTGTTTACACTGTTGATAACTCTTCAGATTGGCCTCCATAACATCAATAAAGTGCCTAGAGTGGTCTCCCTCATCAAAGTCACTGGTAAATCAAAAGACTCCCACCACCCACATAACTACCTATTACCATTATATACACCCCGGAAGGATGACTAACTTGAAGGGAAGCCCAGCATGGTGTCCAAAGATACCAGTACAAATTCATCTCTTAAAGTTTATTTCCTACCTTGTACTTTTGACTTTCTGCCTGTTTCTGCTTTTGGTGGGGTTGCGGGGCGGGGGGGCGTGCAGTGTGGCAGTGCGGTAAGAAGGTAGATGGTGCTGGTGCCATCCTTTCCTCGTCAGAATTCTCGAACACAGTAAACCTCAAACTATAGGTCTAAAACCCCTTGTTCACTACTGTGAACTCCAAGAGGCTCTGAAAGCCCAAATTTGCATTTTATAACATATTTGATAGTAAATCTTCACCCTACCTGAACTTACATGCTGCAAAACCTCACCTGAACAGATGTGAGGTTACTTGAAAGTCTTTTATCCCATTTAGTGTGAACACACACGTTTCACTGCAGATATTAATCTGTTTAATTGTGGGACTGCTATCCACTACCCCACTGAGGGCAGTATGGAATTAATACTATTTGGACCATATAACCTTTGCTCCTGAGTTCAAATACATATGACCCTAATGATTTTTAAAGAAAGGATTGCAGGCCCATGTTTCCTCATATCTTCCTCATCACTCCCCTCAGGTCTCCATCCTTCTATTCCTGGGAACTGGCACATGAGTGCCTCTGAAGTGAAGTGAAAGTCGCTCATTCACATCCGACTCTTTGCAACAGCATGGACTATATACAGCCCATGGAATTCTCCAGGCCCGAATACTAGAGTGGATAGCCTTTCCCTTCTCCAGGGGATCTTCCCAACCCAGGGATAGAACCCAGGACTCCCGCACTGCAGGCGGATTCTTTACCAGCTGAGCCACAAGGGAAGGCCCATGAGTGCCTCTAAATCCTCTCCAACCCAACCTTCAAGCCTCTCTAGGATTTACTCCTTGATCCATCTGCAGTATGTGTAACCCTTTCCTGGATTAACCAAGCTGTACGCAGAGGAGTCAAACATTTTTGTCATCACATGTTTTGTTGAGTTACACCTCACTTATTTCCAACTCCCTTTGTGAACATTCCCACTTGTGGGTGTGCCAACTTACCTGAGGCAGAACTTCTTGGGGTTACCCAGTCTCCCAAACCAGCTTCACATCTACTAATCCACCTAATTTCATTAATGAACCCTTATAACCCCAGAGCAAAATCAGAAGTCTCAATTGACAAATTCATATCCACTGATCTACAACTTAACTACCCTTTCCCCAGGTTTAATCAAACAACTGAACTTTGCTGACTCTTCCTGGCATGAACCTTCTGGCCTCCTTTCCTTTCCTGTGTCTGCCACCTAATTCAGTCTCCATACCTCATTGTTCAAACCACCAAAGCCCCCTCACTGACCATCCACTGTAGTGTCTCCTCCTTCCATCTGAAGGGCACTCTGAGGGACTTCCCAGGTGGTCCAGTGGTTAAGACTCTGTATTTCCACTGCAGGGGGCATAGGTTCAATTTCTGGTCAGAAAGCTAGGATCCCACATGCTGTGTAGCATAGCCAATAAAATTTAAAAAGTTAAAAAAAAATAAAAGGCACTCTGGATATGCCTATCTTTCTCTCTTATCACAAGACCTGCTCAAAAATCTTCAAAGGCTTCTCAACCCACAGAGTGAAGCCCAAACTACCCTTACTATAGCTATCAAGAGCTTTCAATTTTGGTTCTAAGCAACATTGTGCAGGTTTATCTTCTTAAAGCTACACAGACATCTGAATTAACAGCGAAGATTTTTTAGATCTATTACACCCATGTCTATATATCCTCCCGCCCTCCTCAGATATTTGTAGTTAGTTAGGAGGGGTGCTGGGCTTCCCCAGTGGCTCAGGTGGTAAAGACTCTACCTGCAAATGCAGAAGACATAAGTTCAATCCCTGGGTCGAGAAGATCTCCCGGAGGAGGGCATGGCAACCCCCTCCAGTATTCCTGCCTGGGAAATCCCATGGACAGAGGAGCCTGGTGGGCTACAGGCCATAGCGTCCCAAAGAGAGTCAGACACAACCGAGCAACTAAACAGGAGGGATGCTGTATCACGCTCTTTTTGTCATTGCAGCTTTGTTCATTTTTTAAAGGCCCTCCATGATTCCCAGGTGCATTCATGATTTATATGCCATTTCCGTAGAAAAACTTTAGGCCCAGCAGCCACTTATGCCTTGCACCTTTCGCTTCCCTACCCTCCCATTTCTTCTAAGCCTCTTTCAACACATCTTGAAACACTTTCTCTTGCCTCTTAACAACTACAGCAATCTCTAAACAACTAATTCATGAAGGTATGTGATATATTCTACTGAAGTGGGAATGTTTTATAAGACACAGTTTTTAAAACTGTGTTTAACCTTGCTGGTCAACTACTAATAGATTATAATTTAGAGGAAGGCTTCTAAACACTTTTCCAGTCTCACGAGGTATGTTAAGCTTAATTCTCACACATGTAATTATGGTATCTTTTGAAAACCTGTAAACTGACTTTAAAATTACTTCTGCCATATATTAGAGAAGTAACAGACTTCATGGCTATCAAATCAGACAGTAACTGCCAGGCAAGATACACACACCTGGCCAAGGAGGTTATGGTCCAGCACCTAAAGAGGGAAAGTGGTGTCCTAAAAGCATACTGCCATCCACACCAGCTTCACACCTCAGGCATATCGAAGAAAGGTGCAAAGACCGAGTGTGGGCAATCATATTCCTAAGTATTACGGTCTGTCTGCATGGAGTCAGAAGGCAGGAGACAAGAGGTCACAAAATGAACATTACCAGGCTAGGAGAGCAGAAGGATCGCAGGCACAGTCAGCCAAGATGGAATGGCTCTTCCAAGTACCCAAACCTCGCTTTGCTGTCCTGTTTTCACACAAGCTTGAATTTCCACTGAGTCAGAAACAAGGTGAAAGGAACAGGCTACCTAGATAACTAACAAGGACCTACTGTTCCACACAGGGCACTCTACTCAATACTCTGTAATGACCATGTGGAAAAGAATCTTAAGAGTGGATATATGTATAATTGAAACACTTTGCCATTCACCTGAAATACACATTGTAAATCAACTATACTCCAATAAAATTTGCTTTAATTTATAAAAAACAAGTTAGCACACACTGACTTGGGCAATTGATACCTAGGCACTTAAGAAACGTATCAGAAGATCAAGATGTTTTCTAATCCAAAGCAACAAAACACACACATAAAGGAGCAAGAAATGGGGGACAGTAACATTTGGGTCATCATACAAAAATATATTAATTCTATCATCAAGACACACTGTTCTCCCCTGTTGTCAACCAAGAGTTTCATTAGTCAAATAAAAGGCAAACAAACAGGAGGCAGACCAAGTGACAACACAAGGCGGAGACACTGATGATGGAAAGGCATGAGTTGCTTTCAGCTAAAGCACTGCTAAACATCATGACAGTGGCATGTCCTGAAAAATTAGTCCGTGTAAGAAAGCACCCTGCTGTGGGCTACACAATCAAGAGGCATTTCCTCAAACCATGATGTTCAGTATTCTCCCATGTGTCAGCCAGGCTCTGATAGCTGCTGTCAGTAGGCGGGGGGTGGCGGGGCAGGGGCTGTTCTAAAGGATTTTCCAGGCCAAGCATCAAGTTTCTGGATTATCTGACTCTAATTTCCCTCTTGACTGTAGCTGCTGCTGCTAAGTCACTTCAGTCGTGTCCAGCTCTGTGCGACCCCAGAGACGGCAGCCCACCAGGCTCCCCCGACCCTGGGATTCTCCAGGCAAGAACACTGGAGTGGGTTGCCATTTCCTTCTCCAATGCATGAAAGTGAAAAGTGAAAGTGAAGTCGCTCAGTCATGTCCATATTCAAATGTATTTAAAGATAATAGTTGACTGATTTGTAATACTGAATTCCATGCTCAATTGACAGCATGTAGAGTATACAGACTATAGCTAGAGCAAGTCATATCCAGAGTACACAAAACCACAGACCGTCCCTCAATTCCCAACGCCAATTCCTTGGAACACTGTGCATGTCTGGAACAAGGCATTATGCTAACTGGCCTGTGAGTACGAGTGTTGTTATCTGAAGGAGTGAAAAACAGAAGCAAAAATGATTTCCTGTCCATGATTCCTCAGAGAGACAAGGGCTGGAATTGCACGGGCAGTCCTACACGTTGAGTCCTTTGTGCAGCACGTGTGTGCTCCTATCCAAAGCACAGGACACACGGACCCTGGCCGTGGAATCAGAGGGCGCTCCAATGTTTCTACAAATTTCAAAGGGACAGAGATGTTTGTCACTTTGAAGAACTTGGCCAACCTGGAAAAGAGCTCTGGAAATCACATTTTCCCTCCATTTCTATATGAACTCTGCCACTCAAGACACACAAAAGATACTTTATCTGTACTGAATGCAAAGGTATAAAGTGTTTATTATGCTGACATTTTTAAGAGAGTTATTTTTTAAGACCAGAGAAAATACAGAACAAAATGCACTAGTAAAGCAGACAGCGCACCTTGCCTCTAAAGCCATATTGATTACCTAGAGTTACATGTTACAAGCACAGGCTGAGATTCTGAGAGGGAACATCAGCAGCCTGTTAGCCATTTCTGCAACTCCCTGATCACAGGCTCAAAGTGGCCAGTCACTGCTGGGGGCGGAGAGGAAGAGGGACTGGACATCAACAAAGCCACAGAAGCCAGTGCATCAAGAGGTATTTTTGTACTACCAGAAGCCAGCCATCAGTTGTCTAGCCCAAAGCGCCACCAGACTCACAGCATCTGCGTTCAGAGGATGCAAGGAAAAGAAAAGGGCAGCCATACAGGGCAGTCAGAAGCATCTCCCAGTGAAATAAGGCTCAGAAAATCAGGAAGGAGGAAGACTTCACTCCACCAGCAGGATGTCTGTGTTTCCATTCTTCCTTTCCATCTCTCATGCCCTCCTCTGATGAATGTGTGACATTACAAACCGATTTCTCATTTAAGCCTTCATTGGTTCCTGCTATTTCCCTCCCATCTCAAATCTCAATCCCTACAGCTGAAGGGACAACAACCAGTTGTTATGGAAATGGATATAAGACCGTATGGGCTCCAAAGCCAGGTTAGCTGGCGAGAAAGAGCTGAATGGAATGTGTAAGAAAACGAAGACCTCTGCCAGATTCTCTAAGACAATGCTATGACCAATACTAGACAGTTTTTTAATTATTTCTAAAATTGCAAGGCACTGCAATGGCAGGCAGAGACTGTGCTCTGAAACAAAAAGGGATCTCTAAAAAAAAAAAAAAAAAAAAGTGTAATTCTCTACCATGACCATTTCTCGCAGGTACTTTACTATTTGCCTCTATTTGCCGAAAAAACATCGACACTCAGGTGCTCAATTACAGCTTCTTTGGCAGTGATGGTGGAGAACACCCTCTGAGCACCTGCTGGGAGGCCAGACATACAGGAGCTAAGGCAGGGGGGATGAGGGGGCCTCTCCTGCTGGCCCCTAGGCCTGATGCCGCCCTCATTCTTCAGATCCTTAGTGGCTCAGGCCATCCAGGACTACTACTGATCAGACTCTGCGAGGTTTCAGCACTTGGAAGGGTTAACACAGATCTAACTATGTCTATGATGGAGCTACTCACTCCAGACAGGAAGATAAAGGTAAATCTGTAGCAGGCACTGGAAAGAGAACAGAAAGTGCATCAGTCATAACCTCACAGATAAAAGAAACAGAATCCAAACCGACCAACCCTTGTGCTAAGAATATATGTCTCTGCAACATTACAAATCATTGATGGCATGCTACAAGAGGCATATAACACAGAAGATTCTGGTAACCAAAGCAATTAAAATTCTGAAAATAAGACATAACAACATCCTTAAAGCTTCTACTAAAGGAAACAAGGGGGGGAAAGCCTGAATCTACAGGACAAATTCAGTCCTTGGTCTTCATCCTTTTCTCTAATCTTCACACAGTTGGGTGACTGCATCTTACCATGAGTATCTTTCTACTTATCGAGGGTGTTTAAAGGATTAACAGTACTATTTTTCTATAGTTCAAGGTTCTTGGAATTAATCTCCCTAAATATCAGTTTATGAATGTAACCAAAGTTTAAAAAAGGAAAGCCTGCTCAGGGACTACACAATTTGTAAGATACAGAGACGAGGCTTGGAGAAAAAAGTGGCACTTGTGGCCCTCTTAGAATTGACCTGAAGGAGCGTCCTTACCACTCAGAGGGGGGGCTTTTTGTTTTAAATAAGCAAGAGTTCTATTTATTCTCTCTCCAAACTCTTGTCTTTCCACTATCCACTTGGCACTCCACAGAAATCATTTCTCTTTCTCCACCTATACATCTGAATTTACCGGAAGGGGACCAAGATTTAAAGTGATAACCTAACCAAGGACTTGACCACGAATATTATTTTCTTGATCACACACAGGTGATTCTTTTGAGAGAAAAGATGGGACAGCTAAGGGGGAATGAGCACATCACTTACAGATTCACGCGAGAACCCAGTTCAAAGTGTTTCTTGTGCAGGACAGGCCAAGAGACAGACAAGTGTCTTCTCAGGCAGTAACATTTACTTCCTGTCACTGTTTGTGCAACACCTCTACCTAGGTCATGCAGGGGTGGTCAAGGGTAAAAACTGACTTACTCAGCAGATGAACATTTCACCGTAAAGCACACTGATTCTTTAAAAACATGTCACTGACTGGAGACATAGCAATACGTTTTTAGAGAGGGATACAATTAACATCACTGTGCAAAGTTGTTAGAGCTTAAAAGTGATCAGGGGTTCATGATACAACTTCTGATCGTCATTATCATTCAGTTTGCTCCATTAGGGTTTTGTTCCAACTCTGTTTAAAAACATTAAATTTTCAAAAATGATGCATTGCGAAATTTTGAGTGAAGAATTCAGAATTTTATACAGATACTTTCTAATTGTCCAAGTGACATTTATACTAGTGTCTCAGAAGATGACAGTTCTTCAGAATATAGTTCTGATTCAGACAATGTGAATATTGGACCAACAAAAAGCCAAAAAAACCTCAGTGACTAATTCTGATAGGAAAGTGAAAATGAAACTCACGGTTCTGGAGAACACTCCTTTGCTTCTACAGAAGAGTGAATTGAAGACCACATTTCGTGAAAATTTGAAGACTTTACAGGTATGTCAGGTATAACCTCTGAAGCTAATAGGCCGCAAAGCGTTAGTGAAATAACAGAATGAATTTTGGCTGGCCAAAAGGAGAATCACCAGCCACCGATGGTCAATAATGAGTGAATATTATACCTTCAATACACAAAGGGAAGCAAACCAACAGGTAAGGTTACAAGAGAACAAAATGAATTAAAAGAACAGGGAGGAACTAGGAAAGAAGAGGAGCCTAAGTATATTTAGCACACCTTCAATATCTATTAATTATAAATATAGATCTTCCCTAAATCAGCATAATTGCAAAGGGAATATTCATGATCACTTTGCCAAGTAAACAGATGTTTGACTAAACTTATGACTTAATCACCACCGTGAAAGATTATAATCTACTATCATTAAAAAACACCACATACAAATGTAATTTTAAAGGGTTTTTAGGGCAACTCCAAATTCTTCATTAAAACCAGCATCATTACACATTTGAAAAATATTTGTATCTATGTGCAATTTACATAGCTGTTGATAAAAGACAGGTGCACGGCCTGCAAAATGAAAAGGAACCTCAACAGCAGGTGAGACTTCTCCCACTCAAACCACCAAGATTATCCTGGCCAATTTCAATAGGCAAACCACTGAAAATTACAGTATTCTCAAGCTGTAAGACAGTCCAGGAATGACTGGCATACATGGTTAAAGTGATCAAAAAAGAAAAAAACACCACACCAAAAGTCAATACTTTCTTCCAAAAGCCAGAAACCATAAATAACCAACTTCTTCCTGAGGACCAAGGTGACCATCTCAACACAACAACCTTCAGACTTACTGAATACATTCTCTGTAAAATATGGCTCCAGTGCTTTTCACAGAAACAGCTTCCAGAGGGACAAGTTATAAAGATGACAGTGAGGACAGAGGAGACAAGAGAGGGAGAGAGAGGGTGCTGACCTTTCAGTGTAGAGCTACCGAAAGGCCGGGGGCTACTGCTAGAAAGTAAAAACATCACCTTCCTCCCTGGCATCTGAGTAGTGACAGTAAATGCTTGCTGACATTCAGCAAAACGACAAGGGCTGCCTAGGAGTGGCCTTCACAAAATGTATAGGTAAAAAGCAGAGTTTCATGGGAAAACGCTTTACAGGCTAAGGTTCCCGGACACGGCAAAGCACCTCTTCAAATGGAAGATATCCAACAGATGACCAACACCTTATGAGTCTGTGGGGCTTCTGACCAGCATGGAATTTAGTTCCAATCCTAGCAGTAAGTTCTGCACCAATCTTTCCTGTCCATCATCTTTCTTTTCCAACCCAGAGGGAACTTAAATAGTTGCTGGGATGAGAGGTTGGGTCCTACAACATTGGATTTGACTGAAGCCCCTGAAGTAAAAACAACATTGGGTGGAGCGGGGTGACACGTGTTAGCGCCATATCCCTGTCAGAGACAGGCCTCTGTTTGGGTTTCCACCTCATCAGAGGCACCAGCAGGACCATCCCCAAAACCCAAGTGGAAAGAACAGGTCAAACCTTATTTCTCTCTCCTTTGAGTCTCCTTTGCATCGCTTCCAGCAGAGAGCATATGTTGCCTTGTTTAACCTGTGCTGGAATTCTTTCCACTACCCGATTGTGAATTTCTGACCGTGGAGGCTCCCTCTTGTACCTTTGTAGCCCTCCCTCATCCCCAACACAATACACTGTTCACAGTAAGGACTAAGTACCCACCAGAAGAACTGCACTGCTAGAAAATGACTAGTCACTGCAAACACCCCTATGATGCATGCTTTGCAGAGCACTTTCATACACAGAGCACTACATGGTGCCTGCCACACTCCCCAACCCCATCCCCGCCAAACTGCTCTTTTAAGTATGACAAGTTAATATGAACTTCATACTACAGGGTTTCAAAAAAAAAAGAAAAAGAAAAAAAAATATTGCAACACAGATGAGTAGGTTCAGTGGAGCTGGAATGTTAAGTCTCCTAAGTCCTCCAGAGAAGCTTCTTGCCTCTTCAGAATGTGAAATGCCGAGTTACTACCCCTAGTGACCCTCAGGGAGAATGACAGTTCCAGAAGCTCAAAGCTGCTGAAAATGACACTAATTCTGCCCTTTGGTGACATGACAGTGGAGAATGAGAAATACCCTTTAATTTGAAGCAATTTAAACATCACCCAAAGACACATCTCGGAGGCACAGGGCGTCCTCTGGTCTCAGTGGATCTGGCTGGGCTCAGTCCCAGTTTCATGCCCACTTTCACACTGACCCGAACGTTACAACATCCTTCGTCTAAGGCTGCCACACCAGCCACCAGATGCCCATCAAATAGACCTCTTCACCTAAAATTAGAATACCTTTCTGAAGTCCCTGTAGGACTTATCTTCCAGCTAAAGAAAAGCTAGGTGGTGAGTATTTCTGCTCAGATTACCAGAAAGACAATCTGGGAAACTGTCCAACCCCACAGGGGTAGCATTCAAGTTGAGAACAATGGAGAACAAGACCGCAGAGCCCAGCAATTTCAGGGTATTAGTTTTAACAATAAGGAATCCCTTACCTGACTCAGGGGAAACAATGTGGGAATTAATTGTGCGGCCTCTAAACATATCCAAGTCCCGTCCCCCCCCCTCCTCCCCGCCGCAAAGAATCCTAAACAATACAGTGTTATCATTTATTAGGAACAAAGTTCAAAAGTGGAAAAATCTACTGAGTTTCATTTTAACAAAATGGTCTTTTAAAGTCACCCGCAGAAGACAAAAGAAAAATATGGTCTCTCATAAGGGCCATAACAGACACACAGCTTTAGGCAACGTTAAAAAGCGAAGGCGAGGGGGGTAAGTGCTGGCCAAGAAGCACAACGACAAACTCAGGCACCTACAATCTGTTTGAGAAGAGTCCCCTGTGGTACAACAAAGCCTGCGCTGCGTTCCCGGAGACGGATGGTTCTGGTTCACTCCTGGGCTTTTTTTGTCGTTAAATCCCATACGTAACTTTAAGGCAAGGCTCTGCTAAAAAGAGCAGAGAGTTCTCTGACTGCCCAGGGGTTAAGACTGCACTTTCACTTGGCTAAAGAAAGTAAAGGTGAAAGTGTTTAGTCACTCAGTCGTGTATACTGTCCATGAGATGCTCCAGGCAAGAATACTGGGGTGGGTCACCATTTCCTACTCCAGGGGATCTTCCTGACCCAGGGATCGAACCCGGGTCTCCCACACTGCAGGCAGATTCTTTACCACCGAAGCCACTTGGGAAGCCCGGGTCTGGGAACCAAGATCCCACCTGCTGTACAGTACAGCCAAAAAGTAAAAAAAGAAAAAGAATAAACAGAGGACAAAATCAAAGGGGCATTTCAAGAAGCTACTTTGTAGAAGTAACCAAAAAAGAAGAAAAAAAAAATTTGAGGCTAGGACTTGGGACCCTCTACCTGAGTGCTCGCAGGTGGACAAACGGCCTCTGAACAATAGAATACAAAGAAACTATAAGGGACTAAAAGTAACTGCATGTATGGACTGTGTGCAGCAGGGGCAAATTACGAACAGGATACAAAGAGGCCACAGACTTGCCACCACTGGAGGTGCAAAAGCTCTGGATGCCTACACACAGCACCGCAAGGGGGTGGACAACAGACCACCCAAGGTGAGCCTTCTGCACAAGCCACTGATCCTCCCCTAGCCTCCCCCCAGTTAAGGAACCAGCTCGCCCTCAACCCACCTCAAGAAACAAGCAACCCACCCACCGGCCCCAGGAAGCAAGCAAGCATACCTGTTTCTTGCTCTCGCTCCCTCCTGCTGCAGCAAGAGCCCCTAAATGTGTCTGGCCTCTTAACCTTCTCTTGATAAAACAGTTCAAGGAGCCAGGTTGGTAACAAAATCACATTCAAATATTTAAAAGAGTCATCTTAATTTCCTGAGAAAGTTATACATAGGATAAGCCAATTCTGGGGTGAAACACGTAAGTATCTGAAAAGTTACAGGCATTCCTGACAGAAATCAAAGTTTCCCACATAAATTGAAATTGTGAACAAATCAGGATGCACTATTGCTTTTAAGGCAACCACTGGCCCAAATCACAAGACAAAAAAAAAAAAAAAGCCAGACATTATTACTATTAATGATTACCAACTCTCATGCCAAGTCTAATGTGTAGGGAGGGGGTGGGGTGGAAGTGTAGGAGTCCCTAAGGAACCAAGCAATGTTCTGACACCAGCTGAGTGTCCTACAATTTAACACAATTCTGATACTACCTGCTGCTGCTGCTGCTGCTGCTGCTAAGTCGCTTCAGTCGTGTCCGACTCTGTGCGACCCCACAGACGGCAGCCCACCAGGCTCCCCTGTCCCTGGGATTCTCCAGGCAAGAACACTGGAGTGGGTTGCCATTGCCTTCTCCATTGTGTGAAAGTGAAAAGTGAAAGTGAAGTCGCTCAGTCGCGTCTGATTCGTAGCGAACCCATGGACTGCAGCCTACCAGGCTCCTTCATCCATGGGATTTTCTAGGCAAGAGTACTGGAGTGGCTTGCCATTGCCTTCTCCGTAAGGAGGCCTACCTGGAGGCAGGTAAAGGGAAAAATCCTGCAAGATTTCGTCCCCACCCCCACCTTTCAGATGCCAATCACAAGTCCAGGTTGTTACCTGTGTTCCTTGCCGAATGGCTACAAACTACAAGTTCCAACAACTTTCTTAGATTTGATTAATTTGCTGGAGCAGTCCACCAGTTCAGTTCAGTTCAGTTGCTCAGTCGTGTCCAACTCTTTGGGACCCCATGAATCGCAGCACGCCAGGCCTCCCTGTCCATCACCAACTCCCAGAGTTCACTCAGACTCACGTCCATCCACAGAACCCAGAAATACTTTACTTACTAGATAACCAGTTTAACATGGTAAAATTCAAGAATAGCCAGATGGAAGAGATGCACAGGACAAGATATGGGGAAAGGGCACAGAGCCTCCAGGCTCTCTCCAAGCCCTCACCAAGCCCTCACCATTCTCTACTCTTCAGTGTTTGATCACCTGGAAGCTCTCCAAACCCAATCCTTTAAGTTTTTATGGAGGCCTCCTTAAACAAGCATGAATGATTAAATCATAGAACACTAGCAATTGGTCCAACCTCCAGCCCATCCCTCCCACTGAGGTCAGGGGGTGGGACTGAAAGGGCCAATTTTCCAATCACAAGGTTGGCTTTCCTAGCAACCAGCCCCTCTCCATCCCCGGGTGAAGTCCAAAGTCGCCTTATTAACATAACAAAAGGCAACTTTAGAGCCAAACAGGGACACAGACTAAAAGATATGTGCGTTATAAATCACAATAATATCACAACTATAATGATTTTCTCTCCCTATCTCCAGAGGAGACAGAATATGCAATAATGTTTTATAGGGAAAGAGCTTTCCAGAAGGGAAATATTTCAACTTTCAAGAAATGAGTGGCTACAACATCTTTATTATAAAATAACTGAAAATTCCCCAAACTGTTAAAAGAATGACTGTTTCAAGCAATTCCTAAGGCAAACTTAACAAAATTTATAGCTATAAGATTTTATTTAGGTTAGATGCCACTGCTTTTAACCATAAGCCCCCCTACTCAGAATCCATCTCACCAGATTCCCATATCTACGACAGCCACCCAGGAAACCCTCACACAAAAAAGGTGGTACTCAACCTGAGTGGCACATCAGAAGCATTTGAAGAGCTTTAAGGAAGGGGGCAGGAGGAGAGAGAAGCTATCTGGGACCCATTCTTGGAAATTCTGGCTCAGTAGACCTGGGGCACATAAGGTTCTTTAGAGATCCGTAGATGATCTGATGTGCAGTCAAGGGCTGAAAATCTCTGCATTAAAAGCATCGACACTTAACATTTCCACTCTGCATTGCTCTACTGATTGAGCCGTGTTGCTACAGAGTCAGACCATAATCGGTTCTGTTCCATGACACGCAGATGAGTTACTGTGATTCTTTGGGGCTGTAATTTAGTGGAGTTGAGACACTGATGAGTTCATGGCTTTGTTTCTCATTAATCTTTTACTGTGTTCCAAGCTGTGTTTGCTTTTCTTTCCATGATTCCAAATCAACACGTTAAAAAAAAAAAAAAAAAAACAGTGTTTAAAAAATACCCAAGCTGCGGTCTTCTTTTTGGTTAGCCTTTTGCCTTCAAAAGATGCTTGATGAATAAAAGATCCCCAGCCATTTCCAGCCCAACCCTCCCCCCACCCCAGACCCCAACACAGAGGCACTGCCAAGCATGTGTCCATTACAAACAAATATAGCCAGTTATCCTTACAGCAGGAGAGATTGCAGAAACCTGTTTTACCCTGAATCTTAACACCTAAGATCTGTGCTTGCAGGCAACAAAAGGAATTTAATTATGGAGAGCAACCTGAACACTGGCTCAACAAAGAGGGATCTGCCAAAAGCTGCTGATGTGCTATCGACTAGCAAATACTGGGGGTTGTGGGTAGGGGTAGGAGGGAGGGTGTATGTGGGAAGGGTGTCTCCCCACCCAGAGGCTCTTTCCTCACCAATCTTTTCACCATGGTGATTTCAGGACTTGGAACCCAAGATCTGTCATCTCCTTCCAAAGCAGCATCTCAGAGACCATGATTATCAGCAATTACCCAGGCAGAGGCTGAGGAAATTTCCAGAACACCTTGGCCAGGAAATTAATCGTAACAGAAACTCTCATGCCTCGGACAAGAAAAGCCCCCAGAGCAAGAGGTCTGGGTCCAATTTGCTACATGGCATTTTCATTTCTACATCTCTTCCATGGTCCTTCTGGGATCAGGGGGTGGGGAATGGGGTCAGGATGCTAAGTCTTATCCACTGATCAGCTATATACACTCTATGAGTTACTGGCCTTTGGAGGGGGCATTTTGGGTGGATTTATTACCACCTACCCAGGGGGAGGGACAGCTAGAGGCTTCATTAAATCGGAAGAGCTCAAAGCTGTCCCTTGGCGGTGCAGGCCAGAAGCCGGCAGATGATTATTACCAAAGAAATCATGGCAGTTGCCTGGCCCTCAGAAAGCACCCAGCACTGGGGAGAAGCACGTTATTAAAAAAGACAATAAAATAAATAAATCAGCCTTCGGGGTTCACATAAATATTTTGCTAATCAGTTAAAGGACAGTAAAGGGAATATAGAAAGAGTGCCTAACATTTAATGGGATTTGGGAAAAATATTACACTTTCCAAAAGTTACTCAAGTGAGACAAGGAGTCTATGAGCTAAAATTACTTTTTCAAATGGCCAATATACTCATTTCTTCTTCAGGACCACAGGGAGGAACCCACACACATGACACAGTATCACAAATGATCACCAGCCTGGCCTGTTCTTTCCCTTCAGAAAGAAAACTGCAGCCTCATTTCACCACAAACCCACCGCTCTCGGGTTCATTAACATCAAACCAGGGGGAGCCAATGTCACTCCAAGTGACACACCTGTGCACAAATTAACGTTTCTCCACTCACTTCCTGCACACGGACACAACTAAGCCTGGAAGTGTCCTTCCAAAGCCCTCTACCATTTCTTACGGCAGCCCTCCAGAGCTTGAGGGGAACAGGGAGAAAGTTATCAAGTGGAGGAAAGAAGAGGGAGGAGCATGTGTCATACAGGACACCTCCGACAGACTGGCAACTCAGCTCTTATCCCTCCATCCTCCCCTGGTCTCCTCTGTTCCCTGGACCAGGATTTATCATCCCGAAAGGATGGAGAGAGATGAAGAAAAAATACATAAACAGCAAATAGTAAATAGATGCAACTTTAATTTGGGGTCCTCTGACCTCTGCTGATGGTCAGACAAGAAACTGATCCTGAAAGAAACAGCTCTGTGTGACCACAACTGTTCTGTCCCTGGCCGAGAGGACCCCCTGGGAGTAAACAACAGCCCAGTCTTGAGGCAGGGATTTGAGGGTGGGGGAGAAACTTGCCCATAGCAAGTACTGATCCTCAGAGAAAACACACATAAAAAAAATATGCAATAAAAGTGCATTTGAACAATTGAGAGGAACTGTCTTCTGATTATACATACAGATGTTAACCATGTGAAGTAACTTCTGGGTCACTGCATTATACACCTGATGTACCCAAGGCACCAAATCAGAGTTTCTGGCCAGGTAAAGAATGCAACGGCTCAGCTGCTGAGGGACAGGCACATGGAGAGCACACAGCACACCTGGACCTGGGTGACAATGGCTGCCTTTTGCCTGAGAGTGTATTTGAGATGCTGGCTGCAGCTCATTACCTCAGTGATTTGAGCCTGACCTCTCTGCAAACACACCACTTCTTGAGATCAGACAAGACTCTGTAGCCAGTGCTGAGGTTTCACACAGAGACAGTGGAGCAGCGGAGAACCTGCATGTGTCTCCTTTCCTGAACCTTGAAGGAGCAGCACCCTCCTCAGGGTGGCGCCGTTGGTGCGTGTGTGCTAAGTCACTTCAATCGTGTCCAGCTCTTTGTGACCCCCATGGGCTCTCACCCACCAGGCTCCTCTGTCCATGGGATTCTCCAGGCAAGAATACTAGAGTGGGTAGCCATGCCCTCCTCCAGGGGATCTCCCCAACCCAGGGATGGAACCCATGTCTCCTGCATTGGTAGGCAGGTTCTTTACCACTGGCGCCACCTGAGAAGCCCGGCAGTGTTGGTAATACTGCTTTAAAATAGCAATAGTATAATATCACTGGTCAGCGATGCTGTTGTAGCTTAGTTAAATATAACTGCTTCCTATACATTTACCTGGGGATAATCGTTTTTATCACAATAGGCTGCAGTGTAATAACCTACAATGTAATTGTGTAAATATGCACAAGGGCACGCACAGTGGAAGGAAGTCACTGACAGAGCAGCACGTGGGACGAAACAAATAAACACTGCCAGCCGCGCTCACAAAGCTGCCACGGGAGCCTTTGTGTTCCCATTCAAGTGTCTCCCCACATCCCAGCCAGGGCAACAGAAAAGAGCGGTGGTCCCCGGGAGAAGATTTACCATCTACTCCACGCTTTATTTCAGAAGCAGCAAGTTCAGTTGCTGGTGGGGTGGGGAGGGAACCATTCTGGCAACAAGACACAAAGGGCCTGGACCACAGCCTGCTTCTAAATAACAGAAACAGTTAAGGAATTAGGTGATTAGAGAGTCTCCTGTCAACAGGGTGAAATATCAGCCCCTCTGGGAGCTCATCTGCAGTGGGAATCTCCTGCACTGTTACAGCAAAACCCGCCCAAGAGCAGCCTCCGCTCTGAATGGACCTTTTCCTACTGTCTACTCCAGGCGAACCTTCTCTTTTATGAATGAGAATAATTCTAAAGATCAGAAACAACTTATCTTCACAAAATTGGTGGAAACTGGTAAATTACGATAGATCCGCATTCTTTAAAACAGCACAGCCATTAAAAATCAAGTTTTAGAAAATTATCTAAAGGCCAGGGGAAGTGCTCAGCTACAAAACATGAACACAGAAGCAGCTAAGAAGGTTGTGAGATATTAACAGTGGTGATGTTGCCTCTTGATGGTGAGACATAATTTATATTTTCTTCTCTAAAAATTTTCCAAAATTTATAAAGTGAATATGTTTCATTTATAACGGGGAAAAAAATGTCTATGGTAGGGAATGTATGTAAAAATGAAATCAGAAACTTAAGCCATCTAATGGGGTTATGGTGTGAAAATAATCAAGTATCCAGGTGCCGGCTGGGGGGGGCGGGGAGAGGGGGCGCGAAGCGGGGCCGGGGAGAGTGGTTTCCCAGGTGGCGCAGGGGTAAAAAATCCGGCTGCCAATGCAAGAGACGCAATAGACATAAGTTCAATTCTTGGGTCAGGATGATACCCTGGAGAAGAAAATGGTGACCAACTCGAGGATTCTTGCCTGCAAAATTCCATGGACAAGGGAGCCTGGCGGGCTACAGTCTATGGAGGGTGGCAAAAAGTTGGACATGACTGAGCGCATACAATGCAAGATCCAGAAGCAGAGGCTCAAAGGGCTCAGAAACCTGTACAAAGCTGACAAGTACCGATACACTTTATTAAAAAGGGAGAATCCAATCTCTTCATGGAGTTGGCCTGACTATTCCCAAATAGTGGAATTACTGCCACAAAAACTCCATATAGAAGACAAAAACATTAAGGTGACACAGTTCACCCACTTTTCTGATGTTAAACACTCAGCATAAATGTAAATTCAAATCTCTCTTGGTATCCATCATGGTACTTCCAAAACAGTTGTAGGAAAACACTTTCATTTGTAAAAATAAGTTGAAATAAGAAAACTTGCGTTGCGAAGACAACCAGTTGCAGCTTCTGGTAGCTGGCAGAAATTCTGAAAAAAACTAGAGTTTGGAGGAAAGTTCACCCAATGTAAGGGAGAGGGTCACCAACCTGTCCGGCCAATATGAAAGTCCAAGAGGCACACTTGAAGACAAGTAAAACAGATCTCAGTTGTGATTCTGGTTCCTCCGCTTACTGGCAAAGGCACCTTGAACCAGTTCTCAAATCTTCCCACGTCTCTGTCTCCTTGTCTCTCTCACAGGGGTGGGATGGAGCTAGCACAGGCCCTGTGCCCCACACTCTGCCTGGGCCACGCGGGCACCCAGGGCACCCGAGCCTTCCTCAGGATCCAGCAAACCCCTGCACTTCCAACTCTGTGGACAATAAACAGACTTCCATATGAGAGAGAAAAGACCTGGGCACCTAAGAACCTTCCGGTCTTCTTGACAGTTGGACTTCATATCATGAACGAACATATCCACAAAGTGACTTTCAGACCATATCTCTGTGAGTTCTTTTAGTGTCAATCAATTAACCAGTCTAACAGACATCACTTCTCAACGTGAAAAACTCAGGGCGGAGCCCTAAACAGAAGCTGAGCTGAGCAGACGACCTTCCCTAAGACCTTAAAACAGGAATGAGCTTGCCTCCTCCTCAGCCTTAACACAGAGTTGTCATAACCCCACACTGAACATGCGCCTGTCTCGGTTCAGAAGCCTCTTCAGGATCTTCTGATGGCTGTGTCCTGAGCAGTGAGCGAGCTCCTGACTCCACCGTATGTGCCAGGAAACACCTGGATCTTCTCCCACTTGTTTGCGTGCCGCTTGCACGTGTCGAGGACAAGCATACTCTTTATCCGACACTCTATCCTCCACCTTACATAAGGTGTGAATCCAGCTCTAACAGGGCACCACTTCATAAACCTCTTCGCTTTTTACCAAGAAGGTCACCCAGAATCATCAACAGGCCCCCCTGCAACTAAACATCAGCTCAAAGGGTACATCATAGACCCTAAGAGACTCCACTGCTCCCCAGGGAGCTCCATCCTCCAAGGCAGACAAATTTCTTCAAGCGGAACTCTCGTATCTCCTTTCACTGAAATCCTCAGGAGATGTTCTAAGCTAAGAAGGGACACATCTGGTTCACAGCTGGCTCTGAGACCTGGGGGGAGAAAAGCTCACTCGGAGAACAGCAGAGAGATTACAAACTAAGTCTGGCTCCGGGAAGAAAAATAGTTCTGTCAGAGACCAAAATCCTGGAAAAGTAAACCCCCACTTTTCCCCTGCTAGGAGCAACAAGCTAGAACACTAGTGTCAAACTAAAATACAACAGGAACACCTGGCAACTGTGCAAAATGAACATTCCAGGCTCCAACCACAGAGATTTGAACACAGGTAGCTTATAAACTACACTGTTGGGAAAACTGATCTAGCCTTGACTCTAGGGTTAAAGCCTGGATTTCATGTGAGAACCAGCAGGGTACATGCCTCTGCCTCTGAGCCAGGGCTTGGAGGGAGAAGGGAGGAAGGGAAACCAGAAAGAGAAGGGCTGTGGCAAACCCCTATCCACACTGCAAGTCGGCTGTTCAATTAAAAGATACGGCATTAACAGAGAGCCACTTAATCTTTGTCCTCAAAGCAGTCCTGTGCAAACCCAGAAGGCCAGAGCTCATCTGTAGCAAATGAGAGGCAATAACACTGGCAGCCATATTTGCAGTGAATTTAACAGTTAACAGTCAAATGATTTGCCCTTGTAGAACTTTCCATCAGGGGATACCTTTGAACCACACATATGAACATCGTTCTCCTAGCAAGGAAGGGGGCAGAGGTGGAAGAGATGGACCAAGGTTAAACAGAAGCCAGAAATAGCAATGAGTCCCTCCTCCCTGGCTTCTGAACTCCAAGTCACTTCAGCGTCACCACAACACTTAAAGGTGTACAAGCATGAGGGTGGGCGAGTCAAAACCTGCTTCCTCAGATTTCACACCCTCAAGTCGCCTGCTGCACTGAGCTCAGTTACTTCTACTACCATGAGGGGCTCTACATCCCCAAATTAGCCATGGCAGGAGGTTGTAACTGAGCAGAGAAGACAGCGTGGACTTCAGCGTGGACTAATAAGAAAAGGGGAAACTCCCTTCTTAGGTCCTGACCACCACCAAAGACAAACACCACCAAAGTAATAACGAGGACCAAGCTGGAGAGAGGGCAAGGTCAAGACAGCAAAGGAAGAGGAATGAGAAAGCCGCTGGGAAAAGTTTCTTGAAGCCCCGTTGTCTGAGGCCTGCTTCCTCCCACAGGCACCCCAGAAGTGAACCACAGCCTCTAAAGGGGTTTCGAAACCTTCTTTCAAGGTTGAAACCTGACATCACAAATGCCATCCTCTCCTTGACCAAACACTCCTCAGGCTCCTCTGAGCTCTCTTCTCAACTGGGCCCTGCCTTCTGGCACTGTGTTCACCCCTGCACTGTCCTATTTTACCAACAATCAAACTTTAGCCAGATCTCCCCACCTTTGAGATCTGATCACCCTGGAGATCTGACTGGGTTTCTCACCCTCCACCATCCCCCAGCCCCAGTCTTTGCTTTGATTATAAATGTCCCTCCTTCTTGTGGCATTCAGGGCCCAATCTTACTCTTTCACTGCAAAACCCCACTGGAATGGTCCCTATACCTATCACAATTGTGCTGAATAGAGGGTGCCTTTCTGTTCTTTAACAAGTGTCATGAATAACTTTTTAATACAAGGAAGTCAGAAGGACGTTTTCTTGCCCTGCTGCAGGCACCCCGCACAGCCTCAAGCACTCATTTAAAAGCAGACTCGACTGCGCCTACTTCCAATCAGTACCTACCATCTATCGATTTAGAGAACTGACCAACAAGGATATAAATCATGTAAATTCTTGGAGCAGAGGGATATTGGCCTGCTTTCAATTGTGTCAATGAAGTTTTCTAGAACCTAAAATTACAGTGAATAAGCAGCTTAAATGTGGTTATCCAAGAAAACCAGGGCAAGCCAGTCTGGTTGTTCACATTTTAAGTTGTGAATTCAGGTGAAAGATGCCGCTCCTTCTGGCTGAACCCAAAGCAAGGCAGCCGAAGGGTGACAGTGAACTTCAACTCTGTACAGCGTAAATGAGGATCCCCTGCCAGCTCACGCAGCATCCGAAACCCCGCCTACAGGATTTCAGAGCAACATTCAGGGTGAGGACGATACAAGGGACAGCCAGGAGCTCCTTAGAAGGTGTGAGTAATGGTAACAGAATGACCAAGAAGCCTGTGCCTGGAGTGACTTCATCATTCAAATCAAAGTATACTTCCCTGGTGGTCTAGTGGTTAAGAATCTGCCTTGCAGAGCAGGGATGTGGGTTCAGTGCCTGGTCAGAGAACTAAGATCCCATACACCGCACAGCAGCTAAGCCCACACACCACAACTGGTGAGCCCACGTGCCCGGGAGTGCCACAACTAGAGAGACCAAGCACCACAATTAGGACTTAGCACAGTCAAATATATCTTTTAAAAAAGGTTTACAAACTCCCTCTCTGAGCTCCAGGGGTGGTAGGGGAAATGGGAGGCACCCCAGCAGGGACTGGGAGAGGTAACCGAAAGAAATCCAAAGGAAAACTAGACTAGCGGGAGCACAAATCTATACTCTCACCATTTAGATACCTGCAGAAATACTTCCAGGTCAAACGTAAAAGCAAACAAAAGAAAGGGCACCAGCTTGCATTAAAACTTTTGAGGACCCTGTGGTGAGGGAGAGAGGGAGATAGTGTATTGGGGAAGGGGTAGGGGAGGTGGGTAGAGGGGGAGAGACACAGAAAAACAGGCCACGAGTCTCCAGGGTGGCCACAGGAGCAAGGAGAGAGCGTGTTCCCACTTGCGCACATTCAATTATAGTCCAAGACAGAGATATTCAACACTAGCAGCTTCTGCCCTGGGAATTCATTTCTCCCTGGGCGATGAGGGTGAGAGATGAAAGGCTGTAGGATTTGATTGCACTGAATTTTCAGTTTGTCAAGTCCCATTTACTACCCCAGGTACCCTGGGACTAACCTATATCTTTTAGGATGGAGACATTTCTCTCAAATAGAGTCCCAATGACCATTCTCCCTCTGTGGGATTTTATGAATACCTAATAATAACCAGGGGCCCACGGGTGTTACAGACAGAAGCTACCCTTATGGCTTCTCAACTGAGAAGCTTACATTTTCCGGAACGCTGATACTATAGAGTCCAAGCACCTCCGGAGTAACTGTAACTCGGTTTGCAAACAGGAGCATCTAGACTGAAAGGAGCATTCACTCCTCCATGAGAAGAGGGTTGGAAGCGGGTGAGGGAAGAAGAGGTGAAGCCAAAAGGCTTAAGAGCAAAGAGGCGGGCATGGCAGAGGATCTTGGGAACTGAGGCAGACCTTGGTCAAGGCCAGGGAGGAACCCAGATGTTTTCTGGAAGAAAACACTGAGCTGTTAGTTTATTAGCAAAGGTCTGAGATGACTTCTTTGTGCTTTATAAGAAATAAGAAATAAATAAAATAAGCTGCTTTGAGTGAATGTCAAGTCTCCCTCCTCTTAAAGTACAAAGTGTTAAGAATAGAATGAAATTGTTAGTTGCTCAGTCGTGTCTGACTCTTTGTGACCCCACAGACTGCAGCCCGGCAGGCTTTACTATGCACAGAATTCTCCAGGCAAGAATACCGGAGTGGGCTGCCATTCCCTTCTCCATGGGATCTTCCTGACCCAGGGATGGTCTCCTGCACTGCAGGCGCATTCTTCACAGTCGGAGCCACCAGGGTACAAACTGTCCTAACAGTCCTGGCTGTCCCAGCGGCCACACCAGCCAGGGGAGCTAACTGCCACCCATCCCATGCAGAACACAGCACGCTCCTTCAGAGGCCGCACCAGGAGGGCGAAGGGGCCAGCAAGACCAGGGTGGGCGGTACATCTGCACCCCCACCCGTAGGCTCCTGCTCCAGCCAGGGCCTGAGGGAGCCGGCCTGGGCCCGCGGCACACCAGCAGCCCCTCTGCAGATACCTACCGACAGCTTCTGCAGGGCAGGCTTTCTAAAACAAGCACCTCCAGCTGCATATGCAGACGCTGAAGGCAGTTCTGTATGAAAGGATGTGGCTTGCTCCTGTTTCCAGACCATCTCACAGAAGACGACAGCACATTTAAAAAAACAAAAAAGGAAAGCCACACCTTCCTACCAGCCCCCCTAGTAATGAAGGGGAAGATGTCCTAGTGTGTAGAGCGGGCAACTCAGAAAGGCCAGTATCAGTATATTCTGCCCCAATTATGAACCACGGGGAGCCAGTAAGAATGCAATGAGACATTACACAAACATGTGAGTATCAAAAACGATGGGCCAGGGAGTGAGCTGGCAACTATTGCTATTTTTGCTTGTGTGCTCAGGCATCCCTTCAGTGGGTTAACCAGAACCAGCAGGACAGCAAAAGGAACCAAATTCTGGGACTGACATCTGAACACGGAGACTTAGCAGACACCCCAGAAAGGGGATGTTTCTGTTTAGCCTCACGAAGGCCCCAATACAATGAGACGAGGATAAAGGAGATGACATCCGCTGGCTTCTAGCAGAGAAGTGAAAAAGTAAGGAGCATAAAGTCTCTGTGATGTCTTCACAGCTAATCCGAATGGAGCTCCTCCTGGTGAAGCAGCACTGTGCCAAGGCAGTCACCAACACGGCAGTCAAAAACAGGCTCAGATCACAAGAGGTAGTGAGATGAAGGCCTATAAAATGTGAACAACCCATAAACTGGCCGTGGATTTCAAAGGAGGACTGAAATGAAAAGTGACATTAAAAATATGCCTAAGCAATAGACCTGTCATTTTCAGGGGGGGAAAGCAAGCATCTGTGCCTTCAGCTTTCCCTTCTCATCTCAGTTCTGAAAAGCCTTTTCCCCAGCAGTGACCTGATGCTGCTTCATCCACAAGCCACCATCCATCTAAAATCCACCTTGTGACCACACCAGGCATATGCTGGTCAGGATCTGAGACTCAGCTTCTATGATTACAAACATCTTACTAATCAAAATAATTTCCCAGGTCCACAGTGCCTATAATACATGAGGAACTGGAACGTTTGGGGTTTTTGAACTGAACACAATTTTCCCAGTACAAAGCTAATTAGTCCACCAAGGAATGAAACCTACAGCCTTGGCCTGCAGAAGTGCAAGGCACTGGATGGCTGCACTAAACTCGCCTTGAATATAAATGTTATGGAAAAAAAAAAAAAGTAATTTATCTAAACACAGTGTAGGTAGCTCTGCAATCAGTATCTCATAAATAAAGAGAGAAAGATGAAGGGAAAGCTTCTCTAATTGATTTTAAAATTAGTTCTATGCAAAGAAATAATCTGACAACCAACAAGGTCGACACAGGAAAAAGACGGCCCTCGGGGGGAAGCACACCCCAAAACTCCAATGAATCGAGACCTCTGAACTGCTATGAAAGACGGATTATTTGGGAAAGCCTGAGTAAGAGGAGATGTGTTAAAAGAAAGTCAGTTGGGGACCAATCTGCAAAACACTTAAAATCCTGATATTAACCCCTCTGGTGGCCTGAACCCAATCTGCCCTGCGCTAATGAAATACTATTATGAGGAAAACCACTGCTCAGAGAGAGGCAGGGCTCGTCACCCCAATGGCGGCAACTAGATTGAAACCAGGAGTGGGGAAGAGGAAGTGCCTACAGAAAACCAAGCCATGTGTGACGTGACCATCAAAACAAGCAATCCAATTAGGAAGGAGGAAAAAACGGACTGCAAAAACTCTCTCCTGGGGCCTTTCGACACCAATACACTGGTTCAAGTTGCCATGGCTAGCAGAAGCAGTCAAGGAAATTAGCGATGGTTTGGGAGTGCTAAAAATGATGCCACTCAAAACTAATGTATGGATTAGGTCTTCAGCCTCAGCAGACACATCGATTTAAACATCTGTTAAAAGCCTCCAGTAGCCACAGCACTCTGCAAGCTTTGGAAGTAGAGGGGAGAGGAAGCCAAGAACACCACACCATTCTGAGAAAACCATACCATTCCTGCCGACAGTGGAGTTTAGGCTTCACGGCAGGAAGCAGGCTGGGACAGAAACCATCAGAAGAGGAGGATACAGAGAAAGGGAAGGACTGTGTATGGAAATATCTGGCCTAAAGAGGATTTCAAAAACCAGGGCAAGAAAAGGGGTTACCTCAGCACAGCAGCTGTGTTCAATGGTCACAGGACAGTAAACACGATGGGGCTGTCAACTCTGGAAACAAGAGAAGATTACCGTAGCTCACAGGACTGAAGAGAGGCAATAAATATGAACAAAGCAGCGCTGGGACGACTTAGGTAAATTAAAAATATAGAAGTGTGTAATACTGATGATTAAATGAAGGGAGAAGAGAGAGAGATGGATTGAAAGACATCAATGCACATGGCTTGGGGAAGGATTAACCAGAAAGATCCACTAGAAGACTGTTAAACTTGCCCAAAAATTATTTGCAGGGGAGAGGCAAGATCATGGGAAAGGGGATGTGTTAACTACAAGGAACAAAAGAAAATATAATTTGTAATAGAAAAAAACTAAATCAAAGGGAAATAGGCATTTGTTGTCTTCTCCAGGATTTAATTCACTTATACAGACCAGTGAAACGTACATTTTAGGAAACTCTGGATATAGCTCTATCTAAATTCAACTTTGAGTAAACTCTAGGAGTTGGTGATGGACAGGGAAGCCTGGCATGCTGCAGTCCATTGGGTCGCAAAGAGTTGGACAGGGCTAAGCGACTGAACTGAACTGTAATACATACATGGGGCTTCCCTGACGGATCAGTGGGTAAAGAATCTGAATGTAATGCAGGAGACACAGGAGACGTGGGTTCAGTCCCTGGGTCAGAAAGGTCCCCTGGAGTAGGAAATGGCAACCCATTCCAGTATTCTTGCTGAAAAATCCCCTGGACAGAGAAGCCTGGTGGGCTACAGTCCAAAGGGTCATAAAAAGTCGGACACGACTGAGTGACTAAGCATTCAAATGTGTATATATATATATATATATATATATATATATATATATATGAAAGTGAAAGTGAAGTCGTCCCCGACTCTTTGCGACTCCATGGATAGTAGCCTGCACCAAGCTCCTCCGTCCATGGGATTTTCAAGGCAAGAGTATTGGAGTGGGTTGCCATTTCCTTCTCCAGGGAATCTTCCCAACCCAGGGATTGAACCCAGGTCTCTCACATTGTAGACAGACGCTTTACCATCTGAGCCACCAGGGAAGTCCATATATACATACATATATAAAAATATAAAAATAAATAGTATATATATATCTCTCTCTCTCTCTCTCTCCACTCAAATATGAAATGTCTTGACCCCAGTGACTGCACCAGCCTAGCAACAGGTACTGATCTTTAAAAAACAACAGCATACACCCATCCCGGAATCTTAAATAGATGAGCTAAGACCAAGCCATCGTCTCCTAATAGTAATTTTTTTTTTGAGTCCTCTAACAAAGAAGTTTCAAGTGTTCCTCTCAAAAACACTCAGATCAAACAATCTGAAACAGGTACAGAATGCCTCTGCCGGTGCTCTGACACATTCTGTGTCTTTTGATCACTTTGCTGCAGTCCCCAAATCTCTCCATTAGAAACCGGTGAGATGCTAGATCCATTTCAAAGAGCTTCTGCTTTTCTCCAAGGTGCTCAATGCCAGGCTGAAGTCCCTCCCCAACCTGCTGTTTGCCTTATGCTCCCAGTCACACACTGAGATCACAGTTTACTGGTTTGCCCCTGCTCCATGCAGGGACTGTAGTCCCACAGCTTCCTGTTGGTATGCATCTTAGAGGCAGCATCATCTGTTTTAGGGTCCCAGGTAAAGCTTGAGCCTTCAGAAATCTAAACTAAAAGGAATAGGTTGAGAAACCACTTTTAATCATGATTAAATAGCAAAGCACCCTGGGGTTCTGCAAAAGGGAATATTACCACCCAACCACCCTGCCTCTGAGGAAATGCCCTTAAGCATTGCAGGGCATCACTAGTAATGTGCCTGCCTGCAGCCCTAGTCTCCCGTCATCTGCCTGCAGGGCAGACCCAGTGAGGTCAGGCCTGGGAAACAAAACCCCCAACAGGCAGCAGTGACTCTGGGAGACTAGGCAGACTGCAGCTTTAACAAAACTCATCCAACAGTGCCCAGGTCTGAATATTTAGAGGCCCTGCTGTGAAAGAACACTTATGCGGTAAGTTAGTTCAAGGGAAGACGCTGAAAGACAGGGTGATGGAAACCAATACAAGTTGAAAGCATGAAACCACACATGAGATGAGGGAAGGGTTTCCCCACTTCCCAGAGGGCGTGCGCGCGCGCGCGTGCGTGTGCGTGTGTGTGTGTGTGCGTGCGACGCTGGCCACTACAATAGCACTGCATGATTGGACTTCATGGGGAAATAAGTCAGCCCCTTCATCGGATGCCCAGGGCTGTATTTCCTTTGTCATTAACACTCCAAGTGTAACACAAAGCACACAGCAGCCCTGGGCAATAGAGCACTAGGTTTTCCAGCTTTAGATCAAAGCCAAAAGCTCTCTAGGAAGTCCTGAGATTCCACAATGTGTTATCTCCTTTAAGCAGTAGCTCGGAAAACCCACAGCCTTTCTCCAAGATTAAGCACTTGTATCTCTGTGGCAAACAACTGGATAACAGAGACTACACCTTTAGAGAGGGCTTCCCAGGTGGCGCAGCGGTAAAGAACCCATCTGCCGACGCAGGAGATGCAAGAGACGTGGGTTTGATCCTGGGGTTGGGAAGATCCCCTGGAGGAGGAAATGGCAACCCACTCCAGTATTCTTGCCTAGAGAATTCCACAGACAGAGGAGCCTGGCAGGCTAAAATCCACAGAGTCACAAAGAGTCAGACAAAACTGAGAGATTTAGCACACACACCACACCTTTAGAGAAATCCTGATACATGTTCAGGTCCACAGGAATACCACAAACTGATGTCCAAACAGGATCTCAGCCGGAAGAGCTACATCTCCAAAGAGCTAACACTGGATCTTCTCTGAATAACCCAATACTTTGGTGTCACAGAAACAGAATCCACAGCATCCGACACTGTACTCCTTCTCAGGGAGACACCACACTCTCTGGCTTCTAACTCTGTAGCATGTTCTAGCAACAAATCAAGCTCTAACCACAATCTGGGAGCCATGGCTACTCCTGAATTCTCCGTACTACTAGAAAGGAGCTGCAGAGAATGAAAGCAGTTCCTTTGATCATGCACTTCTGTCCAGAGCCCTTCCTCTGGCTGCAATTAGAAAGTAACCAAAAGGGGGGAGTGGAAGTACAGCTAGCCTTGGGCAAAACCTCCTTGCCTTCATGTATAATGTAACAGAAATGAATTTGTCTCTGTATGTAAAAAAAAGGAAAATCCAACTTGCACTACCGTCTTCACAATATAGAGATGTCTCAGAAGATCTGTGTGAGCTGATGCCACATGAGTTTTCAGGGTATGGAGAAGATCAACATTAGAAGCATCTCCCCATTGTCACCTGAACAACAAGCCCCCTTGGGTCGTCACCTGGGCGCCTGGAGGAAGGAGGCTGTGCATAGCAGGAGTCCCTGCATGCCACCCGCCTGCCCGTGAAGAAGCTCCAGCTCGCAGAGACGTGCCCCTACCTCTCCTCCTCCCACTCCCTCATCTGCACCTTCTCCACTCTGCTCTTTTGTTTAGAACGAGCTCCAATACCATAAGCTGCCAAGTTACTTTTTCTCCATTTCAAAGCCACTGACACCCTCTCCCAAAAGTGTCCCAGACTTCGAGAGAAGGCAATCTCCTAAGGGTTTCATTCAGTGTCTGCCATGGTCCATCTGTCATCTCCAAACAATGGCCAAGCATCCTTTGTTTCTGTAACTACGAGACCACCCTCCAGTTCCCAAAACACAGCCTTGACGTTTTCTTTGGAGAGTCCATCAGGGCTGTTCTAACTAGGACAGCCACATCATCTTGTACACACTGGCCAGGGGGACGGAGGAAAAATGGGAGCTGAAATCCAGCCTCCACTCTATTTGCCAAGCCGTGTGCCCTGACCTGAGGCTGCCCGAAGCAAGGGACAGTCTTCTCTAACTTGCATAAGGGTACGATGTGGCCTCACAGATGTCCTGACATCTACACCTTCAGCACTTGACTGGACTGCCCTTGTAGTAAAGAAACTGCTGTATACGGTAAAGAACACTAGGGAAAACAAGACTCCAAAGGGACTCCTGCTTGCCTCGTCATTACACACACATAGTTACAGCCTGGCTGGGATCCCTGGGTGATGCCTATTCCTACACCTATACTGTAAATCTAACATAAGCATTAGGTCTTCCACTCACTGTGAGAGTTCCAGGGGAAGTAGAAAGGCAAGAACTCTGACTCCTCTAAGTGTAGAGGCTGCTAGAGCCAAACCCACAACCCTGCATTTCCCACTCCCTTCGCCTCCAGGCGAGCTTTACCAAAAACAAAACCAGAACCGCTCGCTACAGATTAGCTTTCATCTAGCATGATTTTCCTTTATAGATGCAAAGTTACTTTCATGTTTTATAAATGTAAGCCACCAACACAAGCACACTCAAATCTGAAAGGTGTCGTCCCTTAAAATTCTTCAAGGCAAAAGAAATCTAAAAACCATGGGATAGATGTTTTCAACCTGTGGCCCATGCCTAACTCCCAAACCCATTTCTTCCTACCCCACTTCCCCCACCCCCACCCCGGCATTTAGCATCCTCTATTCCAATCATACAAAACTGCCGGCAGTTCATCACACGGCCCGCAGTCTCTTTTCATGAGTACCTGGAAATGTTCACAGAACATGTGTGCCCTGCCCTGCCCGTACTGTGGACCACAGAGCATCATACCACACGTGTATCACCCACAGTGGCCACCCATTCCCCAGGACCAAACTCATCTGATTCTTGTCATTGCTGCTGTCTTGGTCAGAAATTGTCTTCTCTCCATTTTTTACCTAACTCCTAGTCAGCCTTCAGGCCTTAAGAAGCCTTCCCAGATTATGCACGCCTATAAACACTAACCTTTTCTTCCACAGCACGTAACATAAACACACTTACGTGCGTATGTCCCCTACTAGACTGTAAAGTTCCATGAGAGTAGTTTTAGGAGGGTTTATTTCCCATGGCATCCCCAGCACAACATCTGGTACAAAGTGGGAAAGGACTGATCAAAGACAATGAACCTATTCATCAGAATTCCTCAACCTGTGCTATCCATTACAATAGACACTACACACCTGTGGCTCCTGAACCCTAGAAATACGCTAGGATGAACTGAGATCCAAGTATAAAATATACACCAGATTTCTAAGACACAGTAAAGATAAAAGTTAAATATCTCATGAATTTTTTATATTCATTAAATGTTGAAATGATACTGTTTTGGATATAGTAGGTCAAATAAGCTGCATTAAAATTAATGTTCTTTAAAACAGAGCTACTAGACAATTTTAAATAACACACAGAGCTCACATTTGTGGCTTGCATTATGCATCTATGAGACAGTGCTGGTCTAGGAGGCCCTTTCTCCCACCTGCTTACTTCTCATCCATGAGCGCTCAAGAGGCTAGTGAGCTGTTCCCAAGAAGACTTCCCCAGCACCCACCACAACAGGGCTCCGCACAGCACCTCCATCACTGTACTCAAAGGGGGTTATATTCATCGCTAATGTGACCCTCACCAAGATCTTCCAAAGGAATTTAATGAACCAGTAAGGGCACTCATTCCTCAATTCACTCAAAACCCATATGTTGACTCTTAGAGCTGAGCCTCACTTAAAGCTTTCTTAAAATGGAGGAAGATCTCAGGAATGAACAAGAGTTTGAAATAAGCTGAAAACCTACCTTGGTAAAGAGCAAGAAATTTTACAAACAGGACCCTGCCTAAACTAGGAAATATATTCCAACAATTTTCCGTTGTCCACTCGGCTAAGGGAAATCCACCCATTACCCCTTGAGAAGTTACAAAGGATTCTACAAAAACATAAACTTCTCAGTGGTAGTTTATCACCATCAACCTGCTGTAACACCCCCACATCCCTAAAAACTGCTTAAAATTCAGCTCCTGAATCTACTTTAACATAATGCTTTGGCTGATGATGCAGGCACAAAAATTAACGTTCAAGAATTCCAAAGTTGTGGTTGCTGTGGGAACCTTAATTCCAACTGCATGGCACAGATGCAGAAGTGTGGACTACTCCCAACACTGATAAAATTGGAGATGTATATTTACTCTGTGCAATGAGGCAGAGCTACAGTTACTGAGAGAACCTTATTTTGGCATTTCTAAGCTTTCGTGCATTTAAATTCTCAAGCTTACCACAATACTGTTTGCTGCATTAAAATGCCTCCTCTATGGGGGAAAAAAGGCTGGGAGGGTGGGGGGGTGGAGATGAACTGATTGGCCAGACATTCAAAGAAGCCATCCTGTATGGATTTCTTATGCATGATTTGATTCAAAAGACAATCACAATATTTTTATTTTACTCTTATGGGCTGCCTATAAACTCTCACACAAATGAAAACAGGGCCTGAATTTCAACTCGTGAATGCATTGAGACACGGGTACGTGCAAAACATCAGAAAGGCAAATTTCACATCTCTAAAACTACAAAAGGATACATTAAAAAACCACATGGTACTAAGTTCAACCACACTGTTTAATTTGCCTGTGGCACTGGCTCTCACTGAGGACCCAGTTATAACCGATCCACACAGTTACACACTTGAGCTATCAGGAGGCAAAAACAGGTGCTGGAAAAGATGTCTACAAAACTAAGACAGCCTAACAAACAAAAAAGTTCAACCACAATCCCTTTCCCCAGTCTCTTATAAGCTGTAACAACAGAAAGACAATGACCACAAAATTTAAAACAAAACTGCCTACAGTTTTCATCCTAAGCATAATTTCTCAAATTGACATACCAAAATCGTACACATCGGCTAGCCAAGCACCCCTGCTGCCCGAAGACCCAGCAAACAGAACAAAACAGTGCAACTAACAATTCTAGTCGCCACTTGGAAAAGATGAGTAATTGACCCCAGACAATATATATATAAATATATACACACACACACACACACGAAGATTTATTTCTTCCTAGAGCAAAAACACAGAACAAATCAAAATGACCAGCAGAACAGGCCTTGCTATCATGCGCGTGAGACACGGACCCTTCCTCTCCTTAACTTCAGAGAATAAGATCTCATTCACCACCTATCATACACCAACCCAACTCCTCTCAAGCGCCTTAGGGAGGAATGCCAGTGGGGCCCATCAAAAATGAAGGAGAGCAGTGAGTGTGGTTCAAGAGAAACAGATTTGCCCAGTGGCAGCTAGGCTGCAAACACTAGGAAATAATACTTCGGCGATTTACACTATTGGTCTGTTAGTGTTCTCCTACACACGAACCATATCTAACTGATCGTCCAGCTGTTCCCTCTTGGTTTCGGAAAAGAGGTGCTGCTGCTTCTCTCGTCTCACCTGTGTATTCTCCCCCTCCAGTCTCGGCGGTCTGATGCTGGACAGGTGGATGGTCTTGTAGTCCCCAGAGTTCAGCTTCACGACGATGGCGTCAGCATTGAGCACCTGCATCACCTGTGGGCGGCAAGAAGGCGAAAATGCTGAAATGTGCCGCAACGGCCCAATCCCGCAGCACATGTGCTAAGGAGCAAGGCACACCGTCACAGGAAGAAGGCTGACACCAACAGCCACTGGGACAGATCCAACATCCTTCTCTACGGTACAACAACGTTGAAGGAAACTATCCTATTATTAGCCGACCTGAGAGATATGATGATTTCTGAGCAAGGCAGGATCTGTATCACTCAGAAAGATGGCCAAGCTTTTTTATCTTTTGCCCTGACCAAGATTTGTGGGGAACTACAAAGCTTAAGAACTAGAAATCTAGTCTCTATGTACTACTGAAGATTTTCCTTGAAACACGTTCTAAGTTAAAATCAAAATGCCTATCACAACATGATTCTAGGAAAAGAGGCAAGGGCTGGATTAGGAGGTACCAGCACTAGATGAGAAAAAACCAAAATAGGATGCCCCAACACAGAGCAGAAAAATCAAAGGCAAGTGAAGGGCAAAAAGTATTGTCATCTCAGCATGTGAAAGGAGATGCTCCGTTGTTGATCTCACCGGCAGAGACGTTAGATTGCTAGGATATGACTTCAACTACTCTGGAAGCCACCTTTTCAGAGCACTACTATGGGCATCTCTATTTTGGACCCCAAAACAGCAACACTGGACCCCACTCTCAGCTAGTAACTAACTCCCAAGCTTTCAAGGATATCTATTCAACAGCAAAAGCACAAATATTCCTCTGTGGAGGTTATCAGAACACTCCACCAATGTGCACAGAATAAAATTTCCTCCAAACCACACTCAGACTACATCAGGGTTATAACCAGACCTCATAATTCAGCCAGCAGTCTACAATTCACCCAATTATATTCAGAACTTTTTGTTACAAGGCCATTTCGGGTTTTTTGTAAGTAACACTTTACTACAAGGAAGCTATTGACTACAAAACACAGTCACCATCCACTTCATCTGATGAATCAAAACCCACTCTCCCCACCTTCAATCAGACCCCATCAGGAGCAAACCGGTAGCTGAACAAACTACAGGGTCAGCTGCCACCGTGAGGGAAGACTTGCAAAAGTCCCCTCGTCTTTTATACGTGAAACAAAAGGAGCTAGAGTCTCCTTCGCTATGGTGGGTATCACACTGCTAAGTATCCTAAAACAGTAAAAGAGCCTTCACTAACTATTCCCTGGAAGGCTCACAACCTTTTACAACAGAATATACCCATTTATTTGCAGATTCCTGAAAATGGCTAGCCACTACCTTTTCCTGAGAATCAGCCAATCACACAGAAAAAAAAAAAAGGAGTGATTTCAGGGACAATCTAAAGAAGGAGCAAAAAAGCAAAAACCAAGTGAGAAATTATACATGACAGGAAATAGCAGGAGGAAAGCGCCATCAAACAGAATGAATGAAAAGAGAAAGATGACAGTTGGAATCAAGCTGTATATCCATCGAGGGCTGACTACCGCTGGTGGATAGGGAGATAACCTGGGGTTTTCATACCATTAGTAATGGAAGCGGTATAGAGAAAAACAGACTAGGGACCACAAGAGTAGTAAAGGGTCTGAGAAAGAGCTCTATAGATTAGGAGAGGGGTAATTATCTTCAAGTTTCAACTAGGTGTAAGATTAACTTGTAAAACCTGAATGCAGCAAAAACCAGGCTCAGATAACTACAGCCATTCTGCTATAACCTTTTTCTTAGAGCTAAGGATCACACAAAGGCTGCTGCTGCTGCTGCTGCTGTCGCTTCAGTCGTGTCCGACTCTGTGCGACCCCATAGATGGCAGCCCACCAGGCTCCCCTGTCCCTGGGATTCTCCAGGCAAGAACACTGGAGTGGGCTGCCATTTCCTTCTCCAATGCATGAAAGTGAAAAGTGAAAGTGAAGCCACTCAGTCATGTCTGACTCTTAGCAACCCCATGGACTGCAGCCTACCAGGCTCCTCTGTCCATGGGATTTTCCAGGCAAGAGTACTGGAGTGGGGTGCCATTGCCTTCTCCGCACACAAAGGCTAATTAACACTAAAGCCCAGAGAGCCAGAGACTCAAAACTCACCTGGCCAGAAAACCTTAGTGAAGCCCAAGGGTAATCAAAAACATGATGTGTGGTCACATGAGGACCAAGCCAAGGTCAGGAATGATTACGTAGTAAGGGTGGTTTTGTAATCTTCCAAAACAAAGACCCCCTTACACCAGCCCAGTCATTTTAAGTGCAGAACTAAAAACAGCCAAGAAGATATAACCAAGAATATGGATTCAGTAACTGAAACAAAAAGAGTATATCTGCTACCATTACCATCTAGACACATTAATGCCAAACTAAAAATGCCCGCCATAATAGAATCTCCCTCACTCCCTAAAGACAGCAGCAGGGGCTTGGCCAACTGACCACAAGAGAAAGACCTCAGCTAATAATTTCCTGATCCTTCGAAATCCCACATGTGTATGAAATGGATTAAAGCAGAGGTGCCCAACTTTTTCAGCGCCAAAGATCAGTTTCATGGAAAACAATTTTTCCAGAGACCAAGAGTGGGGGGATGGTTTCAGAATGATTCAAGCACATAACATTTATCGCACACTTTATTTCCAATATGTCATCGCTCATCTGACAGGAGGTACCGGTCCGTGGCACAGAGGTCAGGGACCCCTAGATTATAAGCACAGGGAGGTGGGGGAGGGGACCACAAGGTATCCATAGCTATACTGCTATCCTACCTTCAAACCAAAAGTTCCATAAAGCCATACCAAGCACAACAGCTAGTACAGCAAACCAATACTGCTCCTCCCTCCAGAGGAGGTACAGAACCACTGCCCAACAGATTCGGTAACCGTCAGGCATCTCAACTGCATACACATCGCGGGATTTCCAAAATCTCAATGATGGATCAAGCTGCACCTTCCTCTCCCCCCAAAACCAACTCCTATTAAAGTGTCCATTGCCAAAAACATAGGAATGCTTTGTATGATTAAGACATGAGAAACATCTAGACATTCTCTACACCCTAGTCATGCTCATAGAGAAATAAAACCAGGGAAAGTATCATAGCGCTCACACCTTCACCCTCTGATTACAGAATGTGAGGCTCGAAGCATACCCTGGTGACAAGTTCCTGGTATTCGTCACCCCTTATAACGTGTTAGCAGCCGCAGCAGCAGCGAGTGGCTTCTCGGAGCTGTAAATTTCAGGCCTCAGCAGCAGACTCTCTCTGCTTGGCATCTCCCTGATTAGCAACCTCCTCTTCAGGAACTGTGTGCTCTGATGCTGCCAGCTAAACGAGGCCTGCCTTCCTGGAAAAGTGGGGTGAGGGTGCCTGTCTGTGCGTGTGTGCATGTAAGTGGGGTTTATGGGGTAAACTGTGCCATTACTGTCCGGAGAACAAGCAGCTCCTGGGCAGAGACATGGAAAAAGCAATCAAACAGTAGTTGCAGTCACACATTGCAATAAGTCAAATGCAGAGTGGATTACCATCCAAAGCCTGCTTGTCAGCACCGTCACAGACCACATTTATAATGGTGATGTTTCTGATGGTGCTTTCCATCAGGGCAATTTGAAGTATGCCCACATCATCGTTCACCTCCTCATACTACTGACCTCAAGTCAACACACACACACCCCTACTGACCACATGCTCCAAGAGCAGAATCTACACAGAATAAAAGGTCACTGGCTGGACTCGAGATGCAAGCCCTAGACCCAATCCCCTCTGCATTTCTTACAGCCCAACTGTAAAAGGAAAAATGAGAGGCTTACTGATGACACAGCACAGGCTAAGGTCTGCCACAGGTCAGGAGAATGGCAGAGCACTGTCGGAGGCAGGGGACATCCGTCCATCACCCTGGCCTCCTGCCAGATTCCCCCCATCTGCAGCGCCCATCTAAAGAGCTGTGCGCTGAATGCATAGGGCTGCTGCTGCTGAGCTCCTCAAAACCCTACGGCATCTATGAAACATATAGAAAGACCCTCAGCACAGTTCCAGACACAAACACCAGTCCTCCCAAAGCTGCCAAAGTTATTAGTACCAGACAGAAAGAAAAGCAACAGCAGCTCAAACAGGGCTCCTACAGGCACCACCTGTGAGAGCCCTTGATGGGGCCATTGGAAAGGAGACACCAAACACCCTTCTCACTCTCCTAACTCAGGACATTGGCTGCTTCTCCTGCTTCCCAGCTTTCATCTGCCAGGTCTGTTCTCCCCAAGCTAAACCTGGAAGCATTAGTGAAGCAACACTGCAGTGGGGGACATCAGGAGAAACCCACCCTATCTCAGGGATGACCATGGCTCACCACAGAGCCCCCAGAAAACCCCAGCTTCCACCCTGCATCCTCACATGATACGAAGCACAACCTGCTGAGGCCAATACCCTTAGGCACCTAAGCGCAAGCCAACAAACTGGACGCTCTAATAGGTACTTAAAAGGAAGCCAGGCATCAGACAAATTCCCATAGAGGAGCAGCCTACAAAATACCCGACCTGCACTCTTCGTAACTGTCAAGGTCATCAAAAGCAAAGAAAATCTGAGAAACCACCAAATCCAAGAGGAGCCTAACAAGATCTGACAACTAAATTTAGCATGCTATTGAGGATGAGATTCTGGAACAGAAAACGGACATCAGAGGAAAGCTAAGAAAATCTGACTAAAGTACAGACTTCAGTTGATAATATATCAATACTGGTAACTACTGATAATCAATGTGCCATAATCTTGTCAGATGATAATAGGGGAAACTGAGGGGCGGGTGGGGGGCACTAATGTAGGAACTCAGTCAGTCAGTCAGTCAGTTCAGTCGCTCAGTCGTGTCCAATTCTTTGCAACCCCATGAATCACAGCACGCCAGGCCTCCCTGTGGTATCTGCCAATTTTTCTGTAAATCTAAAACTCTTCTAAAAAAGTCTCAATTTTAAACGTAGGTAAATGTTTACAAATCTTTTCTAAATTAACCATTTTCTTATCAGCAAATTTGTTTGCTAATTTAAGCCACAAACCAAGTCTTGATCCCTTTTTGGTTTAAGAGGGGCCACCTTCCTAACCAGAAAGAACATCCCCAGAACTTCTTTTTCATCTGAAAGCCATGAAACCAAAGATCAAGGGAGTAGCTAGTCATTTTTGTTCTCTCCCTATTACCAAACAAGAATACAAAAGTCTACACAAAAATACTAAGTATCCTTGCTTAAAAACCATCTGCGTGCTGATGCTCAGTTGCTCAGTCGTGTCTGACTCTGCAACCCCATGGACTATAGCCCACCAGGCTCCTCTGTCCATGGGATTCTCCAGGCAAGAATACTGGAGTGGGTTGCCATTTCCTCCTCCAGGGGATCTTCCAAACCCAGGGATCAAACCCATGTCTCCTGCATCTCCTGCTTTAATAGGCGGATTCTTTACCACTGAGCCACCATCTATGAAGACATGATAATGAATTCCATATAAAGCCATGACATTTTTGCATAGCAAAAAATCAGCAGGGCCAAACCAAATAGGTACCAGTGCCCCACCCATGGACAGCTTATAACCTGACCTCCAAAACTGGACACGGTCAATGGTATCACACAGCTAACTAAGGGTTCTCCCAGATGAAGCTGCAGAGGGTAAGCTCCTTGAGACAGAAACCACTTCTCATTCTTTTGCATCTTCTCAAAGCACCTAGTTCAGGGCTCTGCTGGTTAAGCAATCAGCTGGTACAGGGAACCAAGCTGGCCGCCTCTATCTAACCAGGCTGAGAAGGGAGAAGACTCAGCCCCTTCGCCCCACCCCCAAGTGTTATTCAGGTCTGTGAAATCTGCAAGGCCCAAGCATCCAGCAGCAGGGACAGGGAAGCCAAGCCACGTGCTCAAGGGACCATATGGCTACAAACAGCACAGATCAGCTAAAACGCCACGGGGAAGGCAAGCAGGAAACTGGCAAGCCACAACAGGCACAAAAGTCTCAAGCAGGCTCAGCTAATCGCTGTGAAGTGAACACGTCTCTCTGCTAACCTGGAGAGACAGGAGAACGTTCCCTAGCACTGCCTTCCTTAAGAGGAGGAGAACGGAAACCAGTCTTGCAGTTCCCCATGTACCCAGAGAACACTTGGCTGAGTTTCAAGTTTCTCAGGAGTGGGACTCTTGGCCCACACTCCCATCTCCAGCTTTGCATCAGTTCCAGAAGTCACCTAGAGGGTCCCAGGGGTCACCTTTAGCAGGCTCTTTAGCTATTTAGCTGTTCTCTGTAAAATTACGAACCCAGGTCTCCTGCATTGTAAGCAGATTCTTTACCATCTGAGCCACCAGAGAAGCCCAAGAATACTGGAGTGGGTAGCCTGTTCCTTCTCCAAGGGATCTTCTTGAACCAGGAATCAACGAGGGTCACCTGCATTGCAGGCAGATTCTACCAGCTGAGCTAATAGGGAATAAATTAACACCTAGGAGACAGTGGCGGAGAAGGCAATGGCACCCCACTCCAGTACTCTTGCCTGGAAAATCCCATGGACGGAGGAGCCAGGAAGGCTGCAGTCCATGGGGTTGCTAAGAGTCGGACACGACTGAGCGACTTCACTTTCACTTTTCACTTTCATGCATTGGAGAAGGAAATGGCAACCCACTCCAGTATTCTTGCCTGGAGAATCCCAGGACGGGGGAGCCTGGTGGGCTGCCGTCTATGGGGTCGCACAGAGTCGGACACAGCTGAAGCGACTTAGCAGCAGCAGCAGCAGGAGACAGTGGTCCTCTCTTCAGTAGGCACTCTATTTGTTCAGGCCTTATGGTCACAGCAGCCTCAGAGCAGAATCCTTCAGCAAAAATTTGCAGGACTGCCAGACTATGTTCAGGAAAGCCCAAGGCACCTTAGGACCTTTTTAGGTTTCCTTGCAAGAGTAGTTTTGTCATTAACAAATATTTAAAATTAGGCAAAATGACTACAAAACTGCCGCTGGGTTCTAGCTTGGGAAAAGAAATCATCTTCCCTTTTACATTTAATGCTGACATCTTGTGTTCTACAACAAGGTCTGGCAAACGATAGCCAAGGGCCCATCACCTACTCTTATAAATAAAGCTTTATTGGAACACAGCCATGCCAATTTATTACGCATTACCAATAGCTGTTTTCTTGCTATAGTGGCAGAACTGTAGAGCTGCAAAGAGACTATATGGCCCAGAAAGACTAAAATATTTACTATTATGGTCCTTTAAGAAAACGGCGGTCAAGCTCTGCTCTAACAACATATCTGAAACTGAACACACACGTGGGACATACACTGGTCACCGATGCCTGGGGAGCTACTGGCAAATACGCTCCAGATACTCCTAAGGGAATAACTGCCACTCAGGTAGAGATTTATTCCATTTTCTAAATAATGGAAAAGTGATAAATGACATGAATAATGACCTACTGGGGACTAGTTAAATAAATCACGATGCAGCCTTACAATGGAACACAAGGAACAATAAAGGAAGTTCATATATTTACTTTGTTACCCTCCCTAAATACTTCTACACAAAAATAAAGGGTTTGGGGGGCTGTTTTTCATTTTGTTTTGTCTTCTTGTTTGCCAAAGCCCGAAAGGACAAAGATAATGAGAGAAAAGAATATAGCAACAAAACTTGGAAGCTGGAAAGCAGAGGAATGAGTGGTAACTGACTCTGTATACAGACTCACGAAAGCTAAATCTGAGCTAGTGGTGAGAAAAGCAAAGAGTCTCTCTGATTTATACTGCAGACTTCCCCTACTCACCAAGAGTGAGAAACTATCAAATCAGGGATCTCAAGGGGGAATGAAAATAAGGTCCAAAACTAGGACTGGTTTAAAATCTATGTAAGAAGCACCTGGATTTCAAGATGGATACCCTAAATCCCATCCTGCTCCTAAACCAGTGTTGAATACCTCGTTCTTTGAGAGACCACCAAAGGTTACCAGATATCTAAAGTAAGTCTCTAATATGGAAAATAAGAGATCAAAATAACCAAAGAGAATTAAAAACAACTTAAGAGAACACAGACTATACAGGGAGAGAAAAATCTTTAACAAATTATTGTTAATTCCTTAAATCCTAACAGATGATATTCATCTCTGAAATAAGTATTACATGTTATTTTTTAATAGTAATAAGAGAAACATTCAAAGAACAAAGAAGCTTTTAGAAATTAAGATACAGCATGATAAAATATCTAATAGAAGAGATGAGAGATAAACATGAAGATATCTAGAAGACAAAAAAATGGAAAATAGTAAGAAAAAATTAGGACTAGTCCATGAAGTTAAACATCCAAACAAAAATTCTAGAAAAATAGCAGAGAAACTAGATGGAAAACAACAACAAAAGAGTTAAAATTTAATTTTTAATATGGTTTAATTTTTAAACCACAACATGATCACACATGGATAAGCAAAGCACATCATTCTGAAATTTCAGAATAAAGAAGAATTTGCTAAGAGCTTACAGAAATAAAAAACAGCACTGGGATGGGAGATTAGAATGGTTTCAGGCCACCAAAGAAATAAATAAAGAAAGAAAACAAACAAAAACTCCTAACAAATAAAAGTGGGGCAATGTTTTCATAATTCTAAAGAAAATAGCTTCTAACAAAATTCTGCTGCTGCTGCTGCTAAGTCACTTCAGTCGTGTCCGACTCTGTGTGACCCCATAGACGGCAGCCCACCAGGCTCCCCCGTCCTGGGATTCTCCAGGCAAGAACACTAGAGTGGGTTGCCATTTCCTTCTCCAATGCATGAAAGTGAAAAGTGAAAGGGAAGTCGCTCAGTCGTGTCCGACTCTAGTGACCCCATGGACTGCAGCCTACCAGGGTCCTCCATCCATGGGATTTTCCAGGCAAAAGTACTGGAGTGGGGTGCCATTGCCTTCTCCGAACAAAATTTTGCACCCATCTAAACTATCAAATGTAATAACAGAGTAAACATAAACAGTTTCAAAAAATCTACCTCCTAAGCATTCTTTTCCCAAGAAGCTAACAGAATGTGTGTCACCAAAATAACGTAGTAAATCATAATGAAGCCGTAAGATTCAGCAAACACAGCACCAATCCAGGAGTGAGGCAAAGAAAAACTCAAGATAATGGTAAAGAAATCCAAAGAAGACACCTTTATAAAAGGAAAAAAAAGAACTAAACTAAACTAGACTGTTATAGGTCACAAGGCTCCTGGAAAGTACTATTGAAAAAGATAAAAATAATGACCTGAATCATGTCTTGAGAAACGATTTAAACAGATGACAGAATGCGGGGGCTGAATTAGTAAGTATACAAAAGATATATACATAAAATTTAAAAATTAACTCCAGGAAAAACAAAAAATCATGCAGGAAATGAAAAGCAGTCATAACATGCTATATATCTTGGAAATGATTAGCATTTACAAAGTAAACACTGAATATTAACTGAGCCAGAATTATGATATAGTCCTATTAGAAGGCATGGAGAAAAGTACATGCACACCCACGTGTGAAAAAACTAAATCCTCTGCTTGGGGCTGGTGCACTGGGACGACCCAGAGGGATGGTGTGGGGAGGGAGGAGGGAGGGGGGTTCAGGATGGGGAGCGTATGTGTAACTGTGGCGGATTCGTTTTGATGTTTGGCAAAACTAATACAGTGCTTCAGGTTTAAAAATAAAATAAAATTAAAAAAAAAAAAAACTAAATCCTCATCTTCCATGGTGTGAAGGAAAAGGTTATGCCTGAAAAATTAAGAGCAAGCAACTGAACATTTTATTCGAAGACGTGAATTAGCCAAGAGTTGAAAATGGTTGCCTCAAGCGAGAGGGAAATAAAAGAGTACGCTTCTCTTAAGAAGCCCACAGAGTTCTTTAAAAATGTCCATGCAAAAAATTTACAGTTAAAATTTGTCAAATCCTTCACTAATCTAACCTGCTATGGTTGGTATCAGATTTATTCCTATAACAAAGTGTGCCTGTAAGACTGTATGTAGCCTGTTAAATTAGTCAGTGTCTCATTTTGTCGAAAGTTAAGGAAATTTAGGTGTAATAAAGTCACTGACATGAGAACTTAAATAAAATTTTAAAAAATAATAAAAATGTCTACATGTTAAAAATAAAAACTAACCAACTTAAAAATTATATACAAAAGAATACAAGTCAGTACTACTCAAAAGTGACTGCCAGTCTGCAATGAGATAAGGCGCTTGTACCAGAACATAAATCAACTACATCAGTGAGAACATTGCTGACATTTTTTCCATAGCAAGATCTTCTTGATGAAAGCAGCAAGGCCTTGATTTACATTCTGCCTCGAGCTCCTTATATCATATCAAACCATTCTGATGAGGACTGGTATAGGTCAAAGATCAGCAGACTTTTTCTGTAAAGGGCCAGATAACAAGTATTTTAGGCTTTGCAGGCCACATGGTCTCTGTCACAACTTCTCACCTCTGCCACCACACCACAAAAACAGCTCCAGACAATATGTAAACGAGGAGACGTGGCTATGTTCCAATTTACTCACGACACTGAAATCTGAATTTCATGTAATTCCAATGTGCCACAAACCCTTCTTTCTACATAAAATCCACACTTAGCTCACAGACCACACAAAAACAATGGTGGGCCATATTTGGCCCATGGGCGAGTTTGCCAACACCCACAATTGACAGTATGATCAACTTTTTCTTTCATAGTAATTTCATCTAGTATGTGTGTTTTTCCTTCTTTTTATGCTTTTTCCTGTTTTAAAAACAAAAATAATCCTGAAGGAGTTAAAAAATTCAGTGAAAACCTTTTTCTCTCTACCCTCTGAATAGGCCTATATCTCAATGACCTAAATTTATGTTTAGGATACTACAGGATCCTTAATCAAATAGCTCTTATAGAGATAATCTCTATTCTGGCATTGTAAAAAATAAAACTTCATTGTAATAAAAAAAAAAAAAGGCTCACTTTGTTTTAAAATAAAAAAGACAAAAATAGATTCTGAGATCCTGGATTTTTTCAAAACAGAAGGAATGTTCTATTTGTCCTAAAGCTTTCCTTTTTCAAGTTACCAATAAAATCATATTCAGGATAAACGTAAAGCTGCTGGCTCAATCATCTAATCCTTTAGATGAAGAATTTTTCTTCAGCAATGCCTTAGTTTCCCATGTAGCCAAGGTCCAAAACCCTTCCAATCTTCCAGGTTTCTCTACCAATTCAGTTTCAACTGAGGAGGGGCTGGTAGGGACAGTACAGTGTAACGAGACTCTCCCAAGGGTCATCTGTATCACTAGAGTTGTGATGATAGTGAAAAATGGAAGGCCTGCCTCCTTGGTGAGTGAATGGTCATGCCTTCCTTGTGTAGCTATGTCCTTCTATAGTCTTAGGATAGATTACAGGAAAACATAAACACAAGTTCCAATTGGCAGAGCAGCTATGTCCAAGTTCCCAAGCTGGTGTGGTCCTCACACAAAGAAGCAGCGGTCCATTCTGATCTGCATCAAGATGTGAAAGACACATACGGAGAATCCAACCAGGAGCTCCTTCAACTAACGTCCACTGAAAGGCACAATTACAGTTAACCTGACAGCTGGTGTAGAGACAGACCATCTACTACGAGAGAAAAGGGGCCGCTTGAGCGCTCAGTGACCTACTGCTTTGGGCATCATAAAAGAGAATGTGAAGAAATTCAGTCAATTCCTTGGAGACTTGTTAAAATTTTACCATTCTAAGAGAAAGCATTCCAAAATTTTTCAGGCTGACAGTGCCACCTAGTGGCTCTCCACCTTAAACTCTCCGTTGGACATTTAGGACAGTCACTGGATAGTTATATATCCAAGGATATTTTAAGTCCATTATGACAAAGCTTCCAGCATGTCTTGCCAAAAGTAAAAATAAGTTAAAAACATTAGCAATTTTGGGAAAGCAAGGTCTACTATAGGTTCTACCGCTCAAGGTACCAAACCCGGTGATGAAGCTTTTTTCGGAAAAAAACACACTTTTACAGCACTGCTGCTGGATCCAAACAATCTATTCGGTGGTTCAGTTGCCTTCAGAGAAATCCATCCCAGCAAAGTGGAGAGCCCTCAGAAAAACACATCACAGGAGAAAAAATTCAAAACCACAAAAACATTCCACAGTAGAAAAAAATCAAAAACCACAAGACTCTCAAAACAGAAAGAAGAGAAATTTGGGTCTTATACCCTTGGGCATAAGGAATCTAAGAGAGGGAGTTCCCTGGCGACCTAGTCGTTAGGACTCAGTGCTTTCACTGCCAGGGCCGGGGTTCAAGTCCTGGTGAGAATTAAGATCCTGCAAGCTGCGAAGCACAGACAAAAAAAAAAGGCAAGCGAGAAAGCAAGCAAGCAATCTAAGAGAATGTTATTTGCTAAGCAGACAGACAGAATCTCTAGCATATGAGAGATTTCAAAGGGTCAAGGTGCACAATTTTAACCCATTAATTTCTAATGAAGTTATGCAAATCTACAGCAGAAATTTACATTCTTATAGTTTCCAAGTTCCGTACAACAAACACACCCGTGTAGGCAATCACACACACATATGCACGCATCAGTGCTTTGCCTTGCAAGAGAAACGCTTCAGCCCTTGACTGATTATTCAGATCTCTGTATTATCACTAGCCTGACAGCGTGCACAGTGCAGCGCCAGATGCTGAGAATGACTCACCTTGGCAACAAACTGTTTGTCCTTTTGGTCCAAATTAGCAGTGGGAGCCACGTAGTCTCTCCATATTCTCAGCCTGCGCTCCTTGGCAAACCTGGCAACAAAGCAAGGATTCAGATCACTCAGAGGGACTAACGCAGCAACGGAATCCACCATCATCACAGGAGCAAAACCCTACCCTATCTCACAGACAAGGCACCCAGGAGAAAAGGCTAATCAGACCAGCATAAAGTGTGACCACCACAAGGAAAACTATACAGCACCTGAAACAATCCCACATGCATATATGCCATAAACCCACGGCTGACAGGCTGGGGTCTGGGCACACCATTTTTCAAGCCTAGAAAGTACAAGTCCACCTTGCTCATTAATTTGCTCTTTGGTGTATCAAGTACCTCTTTTAAAAAAAAAAAATACATTTATTTGAATTGGAGGCTAATTACTTTACAATATTATACTGGTTTTGCCATACATCAACATGAATCCGCCACCGGTGTACACGTGTTCCCCATCCTGAACCCCCCTCCCACCTCCCTCCCCATACCATCCCTCTGGGTCATCCCAGTGCACCAGCCCCAAGCATCCTGTATCATGCATTGAACCTGGACTGGCGATTCGTTTCACATATGATATTATACATGTTTCAATGCCATTTTCCCAAATGATCCCACCCTCGCCTTCTCCCACAGAGTCCAAAAGACTGTTCTATACATCTGTGTCTCTTTTGCTGTCTCGCATACAGGGTTATTGTTACCATCTTTCTAAATTCCATATATATGCGTTAGTATACTGTATTGGTGTTTTTCTTTCTGGCTTACTTCACTCTGTATAATAGACTCTAGTTTTATCCACCTCATTAGAACTGATTCAAATGCACTATTTTAAATAGCTGAGTAATATTCCATTGTGTATATGTACATCCATTTGTCTGCTGATGGACATCTAGGTTGCTTCCATGTCCTGGCTATATAAACAGTGCTGTGATGAACATTGGGGTACACGTGTCTCTTTCAATTCTGGTTTCTTTGGTGTGTATGCCCAGCTGTGGGATTGCTGGGTCGTATGGCAGTTCTATTTCCAGTTTTTTAAGGAATCTCCACACTGTTCTCCATAGTGGCTGTACTAGTTTGCATTCCCACCAACAGTGTAAGAGGGTTCCCTTTTCTCCACACCCTCTCCAGCATTTATTGCTTGTAGACTTTTGGATCGCAGCCATTCTGACTGGCGTGAAACGGTACCTCTTGAGTGATTCCTAAATGCCAGGCGCTGGGGTGACAGATAAACTGCTCTCTTGAGTGGGAGGGAACAGTGCACACATCTAACAAAAGTATTTTTAAGAAGCATAAGCCTGCTCATTTCTATTTGCATTATAAAAAAGGTCGTTGTTCATTCAGTCGAGTCTGACTCTTTGCAACCCCGTGGCCTGCAGCACACCAGGCCTCCCTGTCTTTCAGTATCTCCTGGGGTTTGTTCAACCTCTTATCCACTGAGTCAGTGATGCTACAAAGATTGAGTAGGATATAGTCATTGTGCTCTGAGTTCTCTGCTTGATCATGAAAGACAAACATTCTTCAAAAATAAAAAAGCACTGTGACCCCCCCCCAGTGGTCCAGTGGTTAAGACTCCACGCTGCCAGGACAGGGGGCATGGGTTCAATTCCTAGTCAGGGAACTAAGATCCCATATGCCACACAGAGTGGCCAAAAGATTTAAAAAAATAATAATAAAATAAAATGAATGCATAAGGAAATATTTAAATATATAAAAAGGTTATTAGCTACCCAAATCCCACATGGAAAACATTAACAAAATGGTCACTATAGTGCATCTAATGAGGAATAAGAATGGACAATAATCCAACAGAATTTAAACAAAAGTTAAAAAATCATGTTGGTAAACATTTGTTTTAGAGCACAAAGCCCAGAAAAGACTTTTTGAGTCAGAGTAAGAGAGGGACAGGGAATATGTGCAAAGATTTACATATACACATACACACACACACACATATTTTATATCAGTGAAAAACTGTCAAAGTATTTATTTAGAAATAAAAGGATGTAGGGCAAAGGAACTATTAAACTGTTATTTCTGAAAATGGTATTGCAGCTTTTCAAAGCAGTGCAAAAATGAGAAAAGACAAAAGCAGCATGTTGTAGTTGTAAAAACACGTGAAATACCTCAATAGAGATTTACCGACAATGCAAGCGAGTGCTAACACAGCATGCAAAACAGTAGGCAAGTAATCATATCACTGAAATATGATCTGCATTCCTTGGTCTAAATCTGTTTTTTAATGATGAGCCATCTTAAAAATCTCCTGTAGATGTTATAAAACATGTAGAAACCACTGTCACTGGAACTCACTTTCTTCAAAGAGAGGAAGGAACTTAAAGAATGCAAAAAGAATCATCAACCAAAATAATAATTTAGAAAAACAGACCTACAGGATATTCTGAACAATGGCCACAAGAAAAAAAAAATTAAGCATCACAAAATAGTCAGAGATATTTGGAAAGCTGTGCTCGATACACATATTGTATCTTTTGAATTTAACTGGGGAACATAAAAAGACAAAACAATGTATACAAATACTGTGTTTTTTCCAAGCATCTACCTTTGTCAGGTATGCCATATTAAATGGCCCAGATTAAAATCTATTTTTGTAAAAAGTTCTAAGTATTTCTGCTTACAAGTAGAGAAGGCTGTAAGAGACCTAAGAAAGGAGAAATTCAATTCATGTTCTTGCACACCTCTTCGTCATGTACCTCAAAGGCAAAAAACTGTAAACTCTATGACTCTGAAATAAACCACACAGGCTTGAGTGGAATGTCACCAGTGGTCCTGGCCTTCTACCTAAACGTATCCTGGGAGGTAGTGGGTGGGACTTTATGAACATCATCTCTATTCATCTATCTGCTTCATTTTTTTCCACCTGGAGACTCAAGTTCACCTATACCTGGAAACACCTGAAATGGCCACCCATCTTTGGCATATCCATTATCATTTTTCTAGGAATCAGTTATTGCTCCATCTGCTTTAACTATGGGGCACCTAGCCAAAAACATGACACCTTACAGTTGTATTAACATTTATAACTACAGCATACAGTTCGATAAATTAGGGCATCAGGCTCTGCAGCAACATTGATAGTCTTATTTAGGGACCCACAGGCTCTGTCTTTCCATCATACACTTGGCTCCAGCCTGCACGTCAGGAAGGAGCCGATAAGTTATTTCATTGTCCTCAAAGGAGCCTCAAGTTTATTTCATTTCAAATGCCTAAAACCTGAAATCTAAGTGAGAGGCTTGGGGAAAAAAAGTGAACTGAAAACATTAATAAAGCAAATCAGGTGACCAATAATGTTTGAGTGAAAAATCAGTAGACAGCCCTGAATTACACTGAACCCGGAGACTGTAAGCCAGTCATTCCTCTACGAGATCCCAGCTTCTTCTGGAATTTCCCCAATCCTTTACATTGACATGGTTGGGTGAGAGAAGACCCCGAGGTCCCTTCCCCTGGAGTCCCCTACACCTAGATCCTTGGCTAGAAGGCTTCCCCGACAGGCCTTACCTCTCAGCTGCCCTCAGCTTTTCTGCGCCCCGTGTGTAGACTGCAATCGACCAATCCACACAGCGGGCAAAACCTTCCTTCAGGAGCAGCTCTGTGATGTTGCCGTTCTGAAAAATAAGGCAGGCACAGATTAGATTCGGTTGCAAGGGAATCCATTTCTCTTGACTTCTGACGTGATTAACATAGCCACAATCTATTTTATAGTTAAAAAAAAAAAAGAAGTAGAGTCATTTCTCTCATGAAGAAACCAGCTCTATGAGGGGAGATGCTGTTCTGTGACTCCCTTCAACGGCCCTGGCTTCATATCCCCACAGCACCCAGCACAGTAACTCGCACTTAACAGGGGTAGGATAAATGTTAGTGGCATTGAATGGAATTGGCATTTCAATAGCTCTTCTTGTGGACAGAGGATGTTAATCTTCAGTGGAGATTATACCTTATTATTTCCTTCCCTGAGATCAGCATTTACTCCCCTTTTCATAAGGGGAGAGCCAAAGAACAGGCTGAGTAAGGGAATAACTACAGTTATATTTTGCCCGGTGAATTACAATTCACATTCTACAGTGACACAGAGCCATCTGGCAGGGCTCTGGCAGACAGCGAGCACTTCAGAAGAAACAGACATGACCTTGGCACATTCCAAACCAAGCCTCCCAGCCTTCCACAACTGCCATCATGGAAGAATTCTCTAGCCAAAGAAGAACAGTAGTTTATTCTGGTAGTGGATATGGGTTACAATAATGACAATTTATTTAAACTGGGGTGTTAAGAAGCAATTTCCCATCCAAGAATATCCCACCTACCAAAGTATACACTAGGGTAAAACTCCCAGTAGTCAGAAGTATAAGATCTTAACCTACTTCCTACTCAAGAGCAACATTAGGCAGCAACTGAATAAGGCTTGGGACACAGTTTTTCCAAAGGAGGAGTTCCTCATGACAGTTCTACCCATACAGTAAGACCCCTACCTGTGAACCTTCATGTTTCAAACTTTCAATGATGTGGACGTGCGTTTGCATGTCCAGCCATGAAAGTTAGTTCACAGGTTTGGTGTACACCATCACATGCGTGCATCCCTACAAGGGGTTGTGCTTTTTGTACTTTATTGTACAGTACTGTATAGAGTACAGGAATACAGTATCTTCATTTCAAGCCCAGGATATCTGGAAAGAGGCGTAAAAGCTAGCAGCATATAGCCAATTGTGTTACTTGGGTACCAAGGCTAACTTTGTTGTACTTACAAACAAATTAGACTTAACAAATACACTCTCAGAACTGAACTCCTTCCTCTGTAGGGACTTACTGTACTCCAAATAGCTAACCTACTTGCAAACCTCACCAATCCCATTCTACAAGTTCCACTGCCACTTCTTAACTGATGTGGCAGCCTCCCACCTTTCTTACTGGCAATCTTTAGGACTAGCATCTGGGAAAATAGGTGCAAGCGTCCTTCCTCCCCTTATAAGCCCAACCACAACTGAGATTAGTTTTCTAAAAGTACAAAGTTGCAAATCTGTCCAATTCTATCAGAGAACGGATAACTCCCTAAAAAGGTCTCAAAGTCAGTAGATTATAACCTTACCAAGATACTTCAATGGCTCCTAAACACAGAGAGGAAGAACAGAAGCCAAATGCAGCTCTTCAAACCCCAAGTGGACCCCCGCCCTGCGTGGGCCAGTCTGCCAGGCTCACTCACCGGGTGCAGAATTGTACCCAGAATGTTCTGGTTGTGGCAGCTCTCCAGGATGATCTGGACATCTCTCTGAAGCAGTCGAGACTCAGTAAAAAATTTGGCTTCTGCAGCAAAAGGCTCTGGTGTTTCACTTCCATCCGCTTCCCGTCGAAAAGTTGGGCACTAAAGCACAAGTAAGGTGGGGGCATGGGTGCTGGGCATGCTCAGCCCACAGGGTACGATTCAAACAGCACAAACCCCACAAAGCTGGGCTGGAAAAGGTGTCCAATGAGGTCTTCCAACCCTTCTAAAAGCATACTGATAAAAAGCAACTGGAAATATCATCCTCTCAGCCTTCTTGGTAAATAAAATAAAATAAAACTCATGACAACATGGAGAACATCATTAATTACACTTGAAAATGACCCCTTTCCAAGAAGAGATTCACCAGGGCCTCACTTTAAATCCCTGATTTTTTTCTTTAATCAAAATGGCTATTTTACATTAAGAGAACACAGTCAGCAAACTTTAGTTTAATAAGTGCGTGCTTATTTGCTCAGTTGTGTCCAACTCTTTGTGATCTCATGGACTGGCTTCCCTTCCCCTCCTCTTTAGGTTTCAACCATCTCTGCACAGCCCCCTCCAAACAGACTCTGAGTACTTAAAACAGTCTTATTTGATCTAATTAGAACTGCACCACTGCCAAGTTTAAAGTACTCCAGTCAATGTTAACAGCCCATACTAGAAAGAAATGGTATGGACAAAGTCCCCCCCATCACTGAACACTTCCATGAACCAGCCCGTAGCCCAGCGCATGAGCTGACCTTGATCCCTGATAGCATGACCGTGACCAGGTAGTAATCTGGCAGGAGCAGGGCCCTGACCACACTGCCGTCCCGCACGTGCTCGATGATAGCTGCAGGACAGAACAAATGGCTTGAGTGACACAGGTCGTGCCAAGGAGAAACAACACCCCCTAAGCTGCCTGGAGCGCAGTTTCTCTTTCCAAATCTGGAGAAAGCCCCACTCTGGGAGGTGACGAAGCACTGGCAGATCACAAGTATTCACACAGACTTCTGCCCAAACTACTCCAGGAGGATTTGGTTCAAACCAACTGCTACATCTTTTGAACCTTCTGGGACCTCTTGGCCCATACCTAAGCTCTGTTATCTGTAAGCCAGGTTGCT